>NC_141695.1:1025125699-1027854449 GCF_964263255.1 Lissotriton vulgaris
GGGGTCCTGGACTGTGATGGATTTATAGCGGCCTCCCTGGTCGCGGACTTGGCCCTTCATGCTAAAACTTTGACCTTGCTGATACCACGTTTGTGAAACAGCGCTCAAGGTGGAAGGGGAGCGTGACTCTATCCAGGTATGAGAGCGAGCCCACACCTTGTTGCCACAGTAAAGCTGAGTGGAGAGAAGGCATGAATCTTGACTTTCACCCACTTGGGATGTAAAAAACGTTTTATTTTGTTGAAGTGCGCATCCACTTGGAATGCACAGCATTAAACTACAGTGCCCAGAAGGCCATGTGAGGCCACGCCCATGAAGGGCAGGTGCTCGTTATGAATCACAGAATGCAGACACTTCACCTTTCTGACCTAAGCCACTGAAGAAGAGAGTATGCTAAACTCTCGAAACACGTTTGGCATTGAAGCAGACAGAAAGCAAATTTCATGTTTTAAACTCTACGAGCATGTCGCAATAAAGTGGTGTTTGGAAAACCAGCTTCCGAGTGGCCAGTCTAATTTGGGTCCTGGACTGTGATGGATATATATATATATATATATATATATATATATATATATATATATATATATATATATATATATATATATATATATATATATATATATATATATATATATATATATATATATATATATATATATCCACAAAACATAACATCCAGTCAACTACTTCTATTTGGACAAGAAAACACCGGAGCTGCGGCCTCAGTATCGGAACATGTTTATTTTGCAAATCTAGGTCCCGATGCATTTCGGAGTTACGTCAGTCCTTGTTCACGGGCCTGAACAAGGAGTGACTGACCATGTCATGAATGATGTAATATGTGACATCATAAGCATTGCATTGCAGGGTGGGCGACTTATAGTTAGCTCAACTAACTATAATGGCTGAATTTCTCTGGTTTTGCACGAGTAAAATGTCCAACTAACTATAACGTCTTTAAAACCTGTGTTTTTTTCAGTGAACTTCAAAGGTTTTTTAAATGCTAATTTCTAACTATGCCTACAGAGGTAAGACGTGCAGAAAGAGGAATAAAAGCGCAGAACGTAGCAAGAGAAATGCAGACAGAGGCAACAGAAGTCCAGAAAGACTAAGAAAGGAGCAGAAAGAAGCAATAGATATGCAGAAAGAACCAAAAGAGGTGCAGAAAGAGGCCTTGTTTCAAAGTCATCCTGTGCCCCCAACTTTTTGCTAACTGGTACTGGTGGTAACTGACTCTGACTAACCAGGCCCAGAGCCAGTGCTATGCTGAAAGACACTTAGAATACAGTGAAAACACCTACATACATTATGGTTTGGGATACCCCTGTGACTGGCATGACCTCCCCTGTAAAGCCCTAGTACATAATAGGGCAGGGGGATTAAAACTACCTCTAAGTCAGAGGTGTAGAACGAGGCAAGAGAAGTGCAGAAAGAAGCAACAGAGTTGCCAAAACAGGCAAGAGAGGTGCAGAACGAAGCTAGTGAAGTACAGAAAGAGGCAAGAGAGGTGCACAAAGAGGCACAAGAGGTGCAGAAAGAGGCAGGAGGGGTGCAGGAATAAGGAAGCGAAGTGCAGCGAGAGGCAAGAGAATTGCTGAAAGAGGCATGTAGGGTGCAGAAAGAGCAAGAGAAATACAGAAAGAAGCAACAGAGGTACAGAAAGATGCCAGAGAGGTGCAGAAACAGGCAGGAAAGGTACAGAAAGAGGGAATAAGGGTGCAGAAATAGGCAAGAGAGGCACAGAAAGAGAAAAGAGGGATGAAAAAAGAGGCAAGAGGAGTGCAGAAAGAGGTAGGAGGGGTGTACAAAGAGGCAAGAGAGGTACAGAAAGAGGCAGGAAGGATACAACAAGAAGGAAGAGAAGTGCAGAAAGAGGCAAGAGAATTGCTGAAAGAAGCAAGAGCACTGTAAATACAACCAACAGAGGTACAAAAAGAGGCAAGAGGGTTGCAGTAAGAAGGAAGAGAAGTGGTGAAAGAAGCAATGGGTGCTGAAAGAGGCATGAAGGGTGCATAAAGAGCAAGAGAAATGCAGAAAGAACGAATAGTGGTACAGAAAGAGGCAAGAGGGTTGCAGTAAGAAGGAAGAGAAGTGGTGAAAGAAGCAATGGGTGCTGAAAGAGGCATGGAGGGTGCATAAAGAGCAAGAGAAATGCAGAAAGAACGAATAGTGGTACAGAAAGAGGCAAGAGAGGAACAGACACAGGCAGGAATGGTGCAAAAAGAGGGAACAGAGGTACAGAAAGGAGTAAGAGAGGTGCAGAAAGAGAAAAGAGGGGTGGAAAAAGAGGCAACAGAAGTATAGAAAGAGGCAGAGGCAACAGTGGTGCATAAAGATGCGAGAGGTGCAGAAATGGGAAGAGAACAGCAGAAAGAGTGGTGCAGAAAGAGGCAAGAGGTGTGCAGAAAGAAGCAAGTGAGGTGTAGAAAGAGGCAACAGAGGTGCATAAAGGTGCGAGAGCGATGCAGAAACAAGCAAAAGAAGTACAGAAAGTGGCAAAAGAATTGCTGAAAGAAGCAACAGGTGTGGAAAGAAGCAAGAGAAGTGCCGAAAGAGGCAAGTGCAGTGCAGGAAGAGTCAAGAGAGGTACAGAAAATGAGAAGAGAGCAGCAGAAAGAGGTCAGAGGGATGCAAAAAAAGGAAAGGGTGCAGAAAGAAGCAAGAGGGGTGTAGAAAGAAACAAGAGGAGTGCAGAAAGAGGCAAGAGAGGTGCAGACAGAGGCAAGAGAGGTGCAGAAAAAGGCAAGGGAAGTGCAGAAACAGGCAAGTGCGGTACAGAAAGAAGCAAGAGCAGCAGAAAGAAACAACCGAGGTGCAAAAAGAAGCAAGAGCAGTACAGAAAATGGCAGAAGAGGTAAACAAAGAGGCAAGAGAAGTTCAGAAAGAGGCAGGAGGGGTGAGGGATGAGTACAGAAAGAAGCAACAGAGGTGCTGAAAGAGGTGCGAAGGATGCAGAAAGAGCAAGAGAATTGCAGAAAGAACCAACAGAGGTGCAGAAAGAGGCAAGAGAGGTGCTGAGACAGGCAGGAACTGTGCAGAAAGAGGGAAGAGAGGTGCAGAAAGAGGCATGAGAGGTACAGAAAGAGAAAAGAGGGGTATAGAAAGAAGCAAGTGAGGTGTAGAAAGAGGCAACAGAGGTGCATAAAGACACAAGAGAGGTGCAAAAACAAGCAAAGAAGTGCAGAAAGAGGCCAGAGAATTGCTGAAAGAAGCAACAGGTGTGGAAAGAAGCAAGAGAAGTGCAGAAATAGGCAAGTTTGGTGCAGAAAGAGGCAAGAGAGGTACAGAAAATGGGAAGAGAACAGCAGAAAGAGGCAAGAGGGATAAAAAAGGGAAGAAGGGTGAAGAAAGAAACAAGAGAGGTGCAGAAAGAGGCAAGAGAGGTACAGAAAGAGGGAAGTGCAGAAACAGGCAAGAGAAATGCACAAAGAGGCAAAAGAGGAGTAGAAAGAGGCAAGAGAGGTATAGAAAGAAACAAAATAAGTACAGAAAGAGGCAGGGGGGGTGCAGAAACAAGCAAGAGAAGTGGAGAAAGATGAAAGTGAGGCGTAAAAGTAGCAAGAGCAGTGCAGAAAGAAAGAAAAGGTGCAAAAAGAGGCTAGGCGGGCGCAGAGAGAGATAGAAGAGGTACACAAAGAAGCAAGAGAGGTAAAGAAAGAGGCAGGAGGGGTGCAGAAAGAAAGAAGAGAAGTGCACAAAGAAGCAATAGAGGTGCTGAAAGAGGCACAAAGGGTGCAGAAAGAGCAAAAGAAGTACAGGAAAAAGCAACAGAGGTACAGAAAGAGGATAGAGAGGTGCAGAAAGGGAACAGGTACGGAAAAAAGCAAGAGCAGTGCAGAAAGAAGCAACAGAGGTGAAGAAAGAGGCAAGAAGGGTACAGAAAAGGGTAGGAGAGATAGGAGAGATACAGAAAGAGGCAAGAGAGGTACAGAAAGAGATAGGAGGGGTACAGAAAGTAGGAAGATAGGTGCAGAAGGAAGCAACAGAGGTGCTGAAAGAGGCACGAAGGGTTCAGAAAGAGCAAGAGAAGTGCAGAAAAAATAAACAGAGGTATAGAAAGAGGAAAGAGAGGTACAGGAACAAGCAGGAAAGGTGTAGAAAGAGGGAACAGGGGTGCAGAAAGATGCAAGAGTAGTGCAGAAAGAACCAACATAGGTGCAAAAAGAGGCAAGCTGAGAGCAGAAAGAGGTAGGAGAGGGGCCCAAAGAAGCAAGAGAGGTACAGAAAGGCAGGAGGGGTACAGAAAGAAGGAAGAGACATTCAGAAACAGGCAAGGGAAGTACAGAAAGAGGCAAGTGATTTGTTGAAAGAAGCAACAGAGGTGTAGAAAGAAGCAAGAGAAATGCAGAAAGAGGCAAGTGAGGGATAGAAAGAAGCAAGAGCAGTGCAGAAGGAACCAACAGAGGTGCAAAAGAGGAAAGATGGGTGCAGAAAAAGGTAGGAGATGTGCACAAAGAGGCAAGAGAGATACAGAAAGAGGCAGGAGGGGTGGAGATAGAGCAAGAGAAGTGCAGAAAAAAGCGACAGAGGTACAGAAAGAGGAAAGAGAGGTGGAGAAACCGGCAGGAAAGGTGCAGAAAGAGAGAACAGGGGTTCAGAAAGAGGGGAGAGGGGTACAGAAAGATGCAAGAGAGGTGCAGACACAAGCGAGAAGTGCAGAAAGAGGTAAGAGAATTGCTGAAAGAAGCAACAGAGGTGTAGAAAGAAGCAAGAGAAGTACAGAAAGTGGCAAGTGAGGTACAGAAAGAAGCAAGAGCAGTGCAGAAAGAACCAACAGTGGTGCAAAAAGAGGCAAGAAGGGTGCAGAAAGGATTGGAGAAGTATACAAAGAAGCAAGAGAAGTACAGAAAGTGGCAGCAAGGTTGCAGAAAGAAGGAAGAGAAGTGCAGAAAGAACCAACAGAGGTGCAAAAAAAGGGCAAGAGGGATGCAGAAAAGGCTAGGAGATGTGCACAAAGAGTCAAGAGAGGTAAAGAAAGAGGCAGGAGGGATGCAGAAAGAAGGAAGAGAAGTGCAGAAAGAAGCAACCGAGGTGCGGAAAGAGGTGCAAAGGGTGCAGTAAGAGCAAGAGAAGAGCAGAAAAAGCCACAGAGGTACAGAAAGAGGACAGAGAGGTGCAGAAACAGGCAGGAAAGATACAGAAAGAGGGAACAGGGGTACAGAAAGAAGCAAGAGCAGTGCAGAAAGAAGCAACAGAGGTGCAAAAAGAGGCAAGAAGGGGGCAGAAAAGGGTAGGAAAGGTGCACAAACAAGGCAAGAGAGGTACAGAAAGGCAGGAGGGGTGCAGAAAGAAAGAAGATATGTTTGCAAAGAAGCAACAAAAGTGCTGAAAGAGGCGCAAAGGGTGCAGAAAGAGGACGAGAAGTGCAGAAAAAAGCAACAGAGGTATAGAAAGAGGATAGAGGTGCAGAAACAAGCAGGAACGGTGCAGAAAGAAGTAAGAGCAGTGGAGAAAGAAAGAACAGAGGTGCTAAAAGAGGCGCGAATGGTGCAAAAAGAGCAAGAGAAGTGCAGAAATAACCAACAGAGGTACAGAAAGATGAAAGAGAGGTGCTGAAAGACGCAAGAGAGGTACAGAAACAAGTAAGAGAAGTACATAAAGAAGGAAACAGAGATGTTGTAAGGGGAAGTGGGATGGAGTAGGAGGCAAGAGGGATACAGAAAGAACAAGAGAGGTGCAGAAAGAGGGAAGAGTGGTTTGAAAGAGGCATGAGGGTTGCAGAAAGAAGCAACAGAAATGTAGAAAGAGTCACAAGAGGTACAGAAAGAAGCAAGAATGGTTTATACACCATTAGTACCAATTTAATACCCACATTTAGCAATAAGTAACAGGTGACCATTCTAGGTTTGCACAGGGCCTTCCACCACGCTGTAACACTTGTCGCTGCATTTTTGGTAACGTTTGAGCCATTTGAGCTAGAAACAATGTTTTTTTGTTCAAATCTGCAGATTATGCAGCAGATGATGGATTATATGGCAAATGTGGAAAATGTATAATTGTGCAAAAGTCGGTACAGCCGATCACATAATTAGAGTGGGCCTGCTCATACCTCTCACTAGGTCCCGAAGTGCTCCTTAGTAGTTCCTTCTTTTTTTGTCTCATTGAGTTCATAGTTAAGCTTCTATGGAAACGAGGAAGACTAAACCTGAGGTTACAACTCCGCAACACAGACTATCATACCACACAATTACTCTCCATAACACTTTCTCCTACTCTACATAATTCCTACACACTAAATACCACATACATTCTATCCACATAATTTCACTGCACAACATACTACTGTGAGAAAGTGCCCTCTTTCTTGCATGGTATGCCCCCACTTTTTGCTGAATTGCTGATGTTCTTTGACTGAGTGTGCCCTGGGCCCCTGCTAATCAGGTACCCAGGGCCTATGTTCTTTCCAAAAACTGCATTGAAGCCTAAATCCAATTGGCATCTCTGGCCACATGTCAGCCCCTGGTAAATGGTACCACAGGTACTCAGGGAACTGTGACCAGAGAAGGCCTCTAAGGACTGCAGCACGTATTGTGCCACCCTCAGAGGCCCTGTACCCTGACACTCACACACTGCCTTTGCAGACTGAGTGCCTTGGTGCAGAACAAAGTTAAAAGTCGACAGGGCACTTATCCATGTGTGCCATGCCCACAAACCACTGCCCAGGCATACATCTGTCACACCACTAGCTGGGTGCCCTATGCCAGTGGTGAAGGTAGAGGTGCATGAGCCCTGCACCCTTACAGTGCCCAAGTCCATTCCTGGGCACTGTAAGTGCAGTGCTGCCATTAAGAGTATATGGTGCTGGGAGTTTGTCATTACAGACTCCACAACACCATAATGGCTACACTGAAGACTAAGAAGTTTGGTATCAAACTTCTCAGCACAATTAAACCCAAACTGATGCCAGAGTGGGATTTATTGTAAAATGCACAACAGAGGGCATCTTAGAGATGCCCCCTGAAACTCGACCGACTTCTAATGACCTGACTGAGTGGCTGTCTAGGCTGCCACCACCAGACATGTTTCTGGACTCCTGGGTTGAGAGCTGCTGCTCTCAGGCCTGAAACAATGCACATCCTGGGACAGGTGCCAAGCCTCCTCCCCAGGATGGGCAGGGTTCACGAAGGAGAAGCTCCAAAGGCATGCCGCCTTTGTGAGCCTCTCGAGACACTTTGCTGCTTTAAGCAACTGGTCCCCACTGGTTCTACCCCCCACTTTGGGCTGGAGAACCGGAGGAAAAAACAAGTGAGGAAGAGACACGAGCCCACCTCTCCCAACTCCACCCCTCAGGTGGGGGATGCGAGGTGAAGCACAACCTCAAGCCCCGCCATCTTGAGGATGGGGGACCCAGCCAACCAGGCAAAGGCTCCTGCCCTCCTCCCAATGGAGAGTGGCAGAATAAGCGGTGTACCCACCCCTGGGAAGGGACCCATTGGTCCTTGCCCTTTACCTTCCTGTAAGGCCCCTAAATGTTTTATTTAGGGGGCACTCTGAACCTTCCTTCCTCAAATCCAGCCTACCTACAAGAAGAAAAGAAGAAGGAAAAAGAGCAGTGCAGAGCTAACAAGAGGGCGATGCCCAATGACTTGGCCCCAGCCCTACAGACCTGTCTCCCCTCGAACCTGCTCCTGTGAAATCACAGCGTGTCCAGCATCCAGCAACCTCACAAACCCTGGAGGACCTGCCTACCTTCCCTTCCCAGACTGTTTCTCCAGTGAACACCAGATGGTTTTAAACTGCAGCTTCCTAGCCAACCCTTAACTTCCCAACTTACCTCTCCAAGTGATGGTCACACCCAGAAGTCCTTCATCTCTCTGCCTGCTGTGCTTTTTCAAACCAGAGGTTCTCCATAGAAAACAACAGGGTACCTGACGTCAAAACAGCACTCTGCACCCGGCCGCCCCAGTGCCGCTGAGGGTGCACCTTTTGTGCTACTTTGTTTCCCCCTTTGCCCTGACATTAACCCTAGGAGCTTTGCTCCCACAACCCGGTGGCCTGCTTGCCAGCAGCCGCCAACCGGGGGCCCCCTATCTCCCATTGGATAACATTTGGCTTCAACACTCTGCACCCGACCGCCCTAGTGTCGCTGAGGGTGCAACAACAGTGCATCACTGACCCTGGGCGACCCAAGAGTCTAACCCCAGAGCCTCAACTCCCATAGCCGTTTATTTACCTGTGAACCTTACCCTGTTTTCCTCCCATAGGATAACATTGACACTTTTTCTCCAAAAAGTTTTTAAGTGTGGAGTTTTGAAACCTAAAAATATTCCTTAAAAATCGTACAGATAACCAAAATGCGTTTACTCACCTGTTTGCAGGAAATGTCCCAGTGATGAATCTAGGTATCTAGCACTGAGTTAGGAAAGTAATGTGAAAAGCAACTTACCTGCAATTTACTGTAACAGCCTATTCATTTCAAGTGTTGCATACTACTGCTCTCATGTAAACAAATAAAGTACAATTCCTACTGCATTTTTCAAAGTTCTATAGCCAGTAACTTATTACTGAAAAGTATTCAATGCTTACCTGTACCAGGCTTGCTTGATTCTAAAAATAAACAATATTATATTTTTATACCAAGCCAAGCCTGCAAATTCACCCGCCCCCGGACCTGCACCGCACCCGCCAGGCCAGCCACCAGCAACAATCACCTCAAGTGCATCCTGCTCAACACCCGCTCCATCCACAGGCACGCCATCGAACTCTGGAACCTCCCCGACACAATAGCGCCGGAAGTCGCCTTCCTCACAGAGACCTGGATGAGCGCCTCCTCAGCCCCCGACATTGCTATAGCCATCCCGGATGGCTACAAGATCACCCAGAGGGACCGCGTCAACCAAACCGGAGGAGGCATTGCCATCGTCCACAGAAACACCATCCGCATCACGACCAACTCCGATGACACCCTCACCACCGCCGAGCACCTTCACTTCCAGATACACACCGACCCCAAGACCACCCTCAGAGGCACTCTCCTCTACAGACCCCAGGACCACGCACACAGTTCAGCGGAGCCATCGCAGACTTCATCAGCCCACACGCCCTCACCTCCTCAGACTACATCCTCCTGAGAGACCTCAACTTCCACCTGGAAAACAACAACAACAACAACACCACCACCCTGCTGGACAACCTCGCCAACCTCGGACTCAAGCAACTGGTGAACACCCCCACCCACTACGCCGGCCACACGCTTGACACAATCTTCTCCTCCAGCAACCACATCTTTTTCAGTCACTCCACCGGACAACACTGGACAGATCACAGCTCCGTCCATTTCACCTACAGAAGAGCCACGACCCACCACCACCCGCAACAGGTTCCCCGAAGATGCTGGAGCAAGATCACCGCCGACCAGCTCACCACCTCCCTAAGCCAGAACCCTCCCACCAACACGACAGACCCCAATGAAGCAGCCCGCAACCTCGCACAGTGGCTCACCAACTGCGCCAATGACCTTGCACCGCTGAAGAACCCTCCCAGCAGACCAGGCAGCAGGAAAGCCTCATGGTTCACCAACGACCTCAAAACTCCAAGAAAACCTGCTGCACCCTCGAGAAAGCCTGGCGCCACGACCAGTCAACAGAAAACATGACAGCCCTCAAGAACGCCATCTGCAAACACCACCAGCTGATCCGCACCACCAAAAGGACAACATTCAGAGAACGACTGGACAACAACACCCACAAGAGCAAGGAACTTTTCAGCATTGTTAAAGAGCTCTCCAACCCTAGCGCCTGCAACAACGACATCACACCCTCGCAAGAACTCTGCGACTCATTCGCCTCGTTCTTCCACCGCAAGATCGCCGACATACACAACAGCTTTGGCGCACAGACCACGCACCCAACCACCGAACCAGCGCCCCCCACCACCACCCTCTGTGCCTGGACCTCGATCAGCACCGAAAACACCACCCGCATGATGAACTTCATCCACTCCGGCTCCCCAACTGACCCCTGTCCACACCACATCTTTAACAAAGCCGACTCCATCATCGCACCCCAATTCTGGGACATCATTAACAGCTCCTTCGCATCCACCACCTTCCCGGAGAGTTGGAAACATTCCGAGCACACCGCCCTCCTGAAGAAACCCACCGCGGACCCCAAGGACCTCAAGAACTTCCGCCCCATCTCGCTCCTCCCTTTTCCTGCCAAAGTCATCGAGAAGACCGTCAACAAAAAACTCTCCACCTTCCTCGAGACGAACGGATCCTTCGACCCCTCACAGTCTGGTTTCCGAGCAAACCACAGCAACGAGACCGCCTTCATTGCAGCTACCGATGACATCAGGTCCTTGCTCGACAACGGGGAAACTGCTGCCCTCATCCTCCTTGACATATCGGTCGCATCGACACAGTCTGCCACCGCACCCTAACAACCCACCTCCACCACGCTGGGATCCAAGGGAAAGCCCTGGAATGGATCACCTCCTTCCTCTCCGACAAAACTCAGAGAGTCCGCCTCCCCCCCTTCCGCTCAACAGCCACCAAGATCATCTGCGGCGTTCCTCAAGGCTCCTTGCTCAGCCCCACCCTCTTCAACATCTACATGAGCCCCCTCGCAGCCATCGCACTCCAACACAACCTAAACATCATCTCCTATGCTGATGACACCCAGCTCATCCTCTCCCTCACCAACAACCCCACAACCGCCCGAGCCAGCCTCCAGGAAGGAATGAAAGACGTCGCAGAATGGATGAAGCTCAGCCGTCTGAAGCTGAACTCAGACAAGACGGAAGTCCACATCCTGGGACCATCCCCCTCGGCCTGGAATGACTCCTGGTGGCCCACTGCACTGGGCACCGCCCCCAAGCCCACGGACCACGCACGCAACCTAGGTTTCATCCTGGACTCCTCCCTCACGATGACCAAGCAAGTCAACGCCGTCTCGTCATCATGTTGGAACACCCTGCGCATGTTCCGAAAGATCTTCCGGTGGATCCCCACCGAAACCAGGAAGACGGTAACCCGGGCCCTCGTCACCAGCCGACTGGACTACGGGAACACCCTCTACGCTGGAACCATAGCCAAACTCCAGAAAAGACTCCAGCGCATACAGAACGCTTCTGCACGACTCATCCTTGACATCCCCCGTCACAGCCACATCTCTGCCCATCTGAAAGACCTGCACTGGCTCCCCGTCAGCAAGAGGATCACGTTCAGACTCCTCACCCACGCACACAAGGCTCTCCACGACAAGGGCCCCAAATACCTCAACAGCCGCCTCACATTCGACACACCAACCCGCCACCTCCGTTCCCCAAGCCTCGCCCTCGCCACCGTCCCACGTTTCTGCAGAACCACCGCCGGGGGAAGATCCTTCTCCTACCTGGCAGCCAAGACATGGAACTCACTCCCCACCCACCTACGACTGACTCATGACCATCTCTCCTTCAAGAAACAACTCAAAACCTGGCTGTTCGAGCAGTAGCGACCCCCCCTCCTCCCAGCGCCTTTAGACCCTAGCGGGTGAGTAGCGCGCTCTACAAATATCTTTGATTTGATTTGATATACAAAAACAATTGGCCTAGAGTTCAGCTCCTGAGTGTGTGAATTCATTTGCTGACTGAGTGTGTACATCAAATGCTTAACACTGTCCTCTGATACTGCTTTACTGCTCGACCAAGCTACCACTATTAGAGTGAGGTTCTATCTAACTTTAACCTCTGCCTACCTCTGGGGACACTTGGATTCTATACACACTATACCTCATTTTGGTGTAGTATATATGGAGCCAGTTTCTTACATTGGTGGATCAGCGGTGGGATACACAACTTGCATTTGTTGGATCACTTGGTTACCACTGATCACACAACAGAACTCTTAAATTGCCTTTAGAATTCAAATGTTTTTCAAATTGGCATTTTTACCAAATTATTAAAAGTCTTGGTAGGGCCTTGCTTAAGTCCCTTTAGAATTTTAGAAAATAAAAACTCACTATAGTCAAAGGTAGAGGGGTTAGAACTTTTTGTAAGAATGTCTCAAAAACAGAACCCAGCTATTAGTGAGGATAACCATAATAGCATAGAGGACATGGCTGAGGAGCTTGACCTCACTCCTTACCTTCACTTGTCTATTCAGGAAGTAAGGCCCCTATGCAGAATTACAAACACAGCAATGGGCCCACATCCAACCAAACATAGGCTCCAGGAGCTGTTTGCTCAGTACGCTAAGGCCCACCCTTTTGAGAATGGTGATGACCAGTCAGAGGAGGAAGAAGGTGAGGAGGATGGAGATAGGTACCCACCTCCACCACTTTCTAAGTAAGAAAGGGTCCCTGTACCCTTACTTCCAAGAGTAAACCTCTGGGGACCTAGAGGCCACACAGGGGGTTCCGGTCCTGTTGAGGACATTGAGGGCAGCCTCAATGAGGAGGACAACCTTTTAACAAGGCTGGCCAAAAGATTGGATCTAGAGTCCAGACTCCTGGCTCTAGAAAAAGAAAGAAAGGAGATGGATTTAGCACCCATCAATGGTGGCAGCAATCTAAATAATAAGGATAAAGAACAATTGTATGAACCTAAAATCCCCAAAGGGATTGTCTCTAACTTTGAGGAGGGTGATGACATAACCAAATCGTTCACAGCTTTTAAGAGGGCCTGTGACATGAGAAAGGTGAAAAACCTCTCTGGGGGGCACTCATGTTGGAACTGTTCTCTGATAACTGCAGAGACAGGCTACTGACCCTTTATGGGCCAGATACAGGGTCCTATTATCTCGTGAAGAGCGCTCTCATTGAGGGATTTGGACTCACAACTGAGGAGTACAGAATTAGATTGAGGGGGGCTCACAAAACCCAGAACCAGTCCTGGATTGATTTTGTTGACTACTCAGTAAAGACACTAGATGGTTGGTTAACTGGACACAATGTGCATGACCTTACTGGACTTTACAATTTGTTTATGAAGGAACATATTTTAAGTAATTGCACAAATTAAAAGTTACATTAGCATTTGTGAGACCTAGGTCTAATTTCTCCCCAAAATTGGGAAAGAAGGCAGACCACTGGTTCAAGACTAAGGTGAGTAGGGCAACCACTGGGGGTGACCAAAAGAAAGGGGTTATAAAGCCTCCCCAGGGAAAAGGGTGGTGAGAATCCCCAAGATAAAAAGTCTGAGTCCTCCAAAGGGCCCCAAAAACCTGCACAGGGTGTGGGTCCCAAACTACTCCCTATACTCCACAGCCCTATAGGGGGAAGAACTTTGATCCTGCAATTACCTGGTGTAACAACTGTAAGAAGTTGGGACACTTAACTGGAGACAAGGCTTGCCGTAGCAAGAAGGCCCCTAGTCTTACAGTTACAGCTACTCCTGGTGTAGCAAGTCTCCAGATGGGATCAACAGTTTGCTCAGAGCAAATCAGGTTGCACGCTGAAGCAGTTCTAGTTTCAGAAGGGGAAGTTGAGTTTGCCAATGTAGCTGTTTGGCCACCGAACTTAAAGAAATACTTACAGTACCCTTGGATGTATGGAACTAAGATAGAGGCTCTGTGGAATACAGTTGCCAGTGTCACTGTGGTGAGAGACACACTGGTTTCACCTGAGCAAAATTTGATTGGGCGTACTTACCCAGTCACCAATGCTGACAGTGTTACCACTAATCATGCAATGCTATGGTGACATTAGACTGGGGGGAGGGTTACTGGCCTGAAACAGCTAGTGGTCTCTCCAAAGCTACCAGCTGCATGTCTGCTTGGCAATGACCTGGAAACCTCAGCCTGGGCTGAGGTTGAACTAAAGACCCATGCAACAATGCTGGATATCCCTGAATTTGTGTGTGTAAAAACAAGAGCACAGAGCAAAAGGCAGGGTAAAAAAGTAGTGTTGGAGCCTGAAAGAATGGCCCAACCTACTGAGAGAAAAGGTAAGAAAACTGGGGAATCAGCTTCCGTTCAGCAACAGGATCAGGACCCCTCTCCTTAGGGAGAGGACTTTTACACCCCAGAAGGAACTGAGCCCATGGTGCTTGACCTTTACCAGGTTGAACTCTTAGGCCCAGGGGGACCCTCTAGGGAAGAGCTGTGACAGGGGCAGCAGGCTGTCCCACTCTTGAAATCCCGAGGCAGCAAGCTGTTCCAGAAGCAAAGGGAGATGTCAGTGGTACCCACAGAGTGTATTGGGAAGAGGGATTACTATACACTGAGGCAAGAGCCCCCAATCCTGGAGCCACCAGGAGAGTGGTAGTGGCACAGAAGTACAGGGAGTTCCTCCTAACTTTAGCTCATGACATCCCCCCTAGCTGGACATCTGGGCCAAACCAAGACTTCGGAAAGGCTAGTTAGCCACTTTTACTGGCCCCAGATGCACCAAAAGGTGAAGGAGTTTGTCAGCTCCTGTGTTACCTGTCAGGCCCGTCGCAAGATAGGTGACCACCCAAAGCCCCCCCTGATACCACTGCCTGTGGTGGGGGTTCCCTTTGAAAGGGTAGGTGTAGACATAGTGGGTCCACTTCAACCTCCCACAGCCTCAGGGAAGAAATTCATACTAGTGGTAGTGGATCATGCCACTGGGTACCCTGAAGTAATTTCACTTAGGACTACTACAGCTCCTGCAGTATTCAAGGCCCTCATTGCTGTCTTCATCAGAGTAGGATTTCCTAAGGAGGTGGTTTCAGACAGAGGTTACAACTTCATGTCTGCTTACCTCAAACACCTATGGAAAGAGTGTGGAGTGCAGTACAAGTTTACTACACCCTATCACCCACAAACCAATGGCCTTGTTGAGAGATTCAACAAGACATTAAAAGGTATGATTATGGGTCTCCCTGAGAAACTCAAAAGAAGATGGGATGTCCTCTTACCATGCCTGCATTTCGCTTACAGAGAAGTGCCACAGAAAGGGAGTAGGGTTTTGCCCCTTTGAACTTCTGTTTGGCCATCCTGTGAGGGGACCAGTCTGTCTTGTAAAAGAGGGTTGGGAGAGGCCTCTCCAAGAACCCAAACAAGATATTCTGGACTATGTGCTTGGCCTAAGGTACAGTATGGGTGAGTACATGGAAACGGCATCCATGAATCTTGAGGCCAGCCAGGAGCTTTAGAAGTACAGGTATGACCAAAATGCTGCACTGGTTGAGTTTCTTTTTTTTTTACAACAGATTTTATTGAATATTCATTGTACCATACAGGCCGAGCCCAGCAAGCAAAGTACACTTGAAATGTAGAATGACATATCCTCAGGTACTGTGGAACACCCACCCCACAGGTCTGCAGAACATCAGACCAAGAGAAACCCCAAACCCCCAACACGTGCACCACACAATTGTAACCAATATAAGCTGTACCTACAAAATAATGCCCATCTACATCTTGTTAGCACTGGAGCGTTATACAGTTTAGTCATTCACCATCAGTCGGTCTTTAGGGTCTTGGGTGTATGTCTGCGATACCAGGGACAGATCTATACCTCTGTATTTGGCCCACCTGGACTAAATGTTCCCATGTTTCTGTGGGCACCCCCTCGCATGAAAAACTGCAATTTCCACTGATATACGCCCATCCAAGGCCTTTTTCCAATTGGATATAGAAGTAGGGGGGCTATCCTTCCAGTGTTGTGATATGTCATGCTTATAATTGCAAAAACAACTAGAATCCATAAGAGTGGAACATATGTTAGGCATATACCTCTAGATATAAATCTTGAGGCTGTCACAACTCACTATGGTGCTGAGTGTGGAATCGAAAGAGGAGGAAAGCCAAGGAAAATCAAAGAAATAGTGCTCAGAATTACTTCAGGATAGTTGGTATCCCATCAATACACAATCATGGGCCCAGTGTCATCATCTGGGGTCCCAGACAACCTTCTACTGCCTCTCTAAATTATCAGAGAGAACAAGAAGAGAGTTGCATCTGTCTGTAGGATTCTTACAAAAGGAACAAACAGATGGGATTGTGTTCTAGAAAGGATTTGAGATAGTCTCTAGTGTGCAGTGCAAACTGTGAAAAAGTCTTTTAAAAAGGATAAACCATCGGAGTAGCGTACCACCCTTTTGTGCAGTTTCTCATATGTTTTCCTATTAAAATAAATTTGAGAAGTGAAAAAACAATGATGGAACAGTTAGGAATTAGTCACTGTTCCTATGCTCAACATGTTTCGGCCACATGAAAATATTCTTCCTGGCTTTCTTCAGGACCTACAAATATTTTGTCACTGCAATCACTATAAATCACGGGAGCGTCTGCTTGGTCAGCTAGACTGCTGACTGAACTTCCGGTGTGGCAGACAGCGCTAACCCGACTTCTGGTTTAGCAGACGCAGCCTCCAGTTGGTGAGGATCGAGCGAAACGCCGTGTGGTGGAGGGGAACCCTCACATTGCCTCCCTTCTTGGAATGGACGTATGGGCCATTCAGCCATGGGATGCTGGGAGAGGAAATCAACGTTCGTCTGCAGTCTTCCCAGGGCGTGCATAGTGTGGAAGGAAAAGGGCTGCAATGCAAGGAACCAACGTAGAATTTTAGGGTTAGAGTCTTTATTTTGGTACAGCCATGTCAATAGGTCATGATCAGTAAGAAAAATAAAATGACGTCCTAGCAGATAGTACTGGAGGGCTTTGATGGCCCACTTAATGACCAAGGATTCCTGTTCTATTGTAGCATAACGTGTCTCTCTGGGAAACAATTTGCGGCTCAGAAATAGGATAGGGGGAAGACATCCCTCTGCATCAGGTTGGGAAAGGACTGCACCCAGACCCCAACCTGAGGCGTCGGTTTGAAGCACAAAGGTTTTTTGATAATCGGGGCATACATGGACAGGCGCATTACTTATGGCCTTTTTCAACTGGGTAAAGCTATGCTCCTCCGCCGATGACCATGGGAGGGGTTTGCTCGAAATAGAGGAGGTAAGAAGGTCAGTGAGGGGGTTTGCCATTGTGGAGAAGTGGGGAATGAACCTACAGTAGTATCCTATAAGACCAAGGAAGGAACGGACCTCTTTCTTTGTAGTGGAACGGGGTAAGTTATTTATGGCTTCTAGTTTATCTATCTGGGGTCTTATTTGTCCGGCTTGGATGTCATACCCGAGGTAACGGATATGATCTGTACCAAGAGTTGTTTTTTGGGAGGTTAATAGTAAGACCGGCATCCTTAGGAGTCTGTAGAATGTTTTGTAAGTGTATGGGGTGCGTTTCCCAACCGGGGCTGTGGACAACAATGTCATCCAAATATGCTACCGCATATGTATGGTGGGTTCTCAGTAATACATCCATTAGTCTCTGAAATGTCACCGGGGCTCCGTAAAGCCCAAAGGGAAGGACTTTGGACAGACCAAAGGGAGTTGAGAAAGCTGTTTTTTCTTGGGATTCTGGGGACATCAGGATCTGCAAATAACCTTTGTTAAGGTCAATCGTAGACATTATCTTGGCATTCCCAAGACGGTCTATAGGTTTGTCCACTCGGGGTATAGGGTGGGCATCAAATTTTGATATGGAATTTAACCCCTTCGCTGCTCATGACGAGCTCAGCTCGTCATGAGGCACGGTTGAGCTGTGCTTATGACGAGCTGAGCTCGTCATGAATAAAGGCAACTCTATGATTCCAGCACTGGGGGGGGGAAACCCCTAGCAGCCAAGGTGTTAATTGTCTAAAGTCTATACAGAACCGAATGCTCCCATCAGGCTTGGGAACCAGTACAATTGGGAAGGACCAGGCACTGTGAGAGGGTTCGATTATATTTGCTGCTAGCATTGCCTGTATCTCTTGCTCTACAGCCTGTCTTCTGGCAGCAGGTATGCAATACGGTCTTAGTCTAATAGATTTTGCATCTGCTGTGTCTATATGGTGTGTGATTAGGTTTGTACGCCCTGGTATGCCTGACATGACGTCTGAAAAATAAGAACATGGAGACAGTAGTTGTTGCTTCTGTTTTTCCAGGAGTTGGGGCCCTATATGATCTGTTTCTGCCTGTTCGGGGTTTGAGTTAACCGAAGGGATGTCAAGGTGCTCGCTCACAGAGAAGTGCTGTATGGGGGCGCATCTATGTGGTATTGTTGGTAGGGGACCCTCCCAAGCTTTTAAAAGATTAACATAATACGTCTGCCCTGTTTGGGTCTTACGAGGCACGGCTACTTGATAAGATACATGTGTTCATTTGTCCAGAACTTTATAAGGCCTTTAGTGGACAACGGTTTCTTATCAGTTGATGGTAACAAAATTAATACAAGGTCTCCTACCTGGAACTCCCTTATTATTGTCTTTTTATCATAAGAGCGTTTTTGTTCTGACCGGGCTTTCTCCATGTTTGCATGGACCTTTTTCCATAGAGACACTAGTGTATCTCTTAGTGTTGTACTTTATTGTAATAAGGGTTTGCCCTCATCTTCCTCTTCTACCCATTGTTCAACGGCCAAATCTAGAAGTGTACGGGGTGGTCGTCCGAACAGCAACTCATAAGGGGAGAACCGGGTAGATGTCTGCTCATGGGTCCTAATAACAGCTCTAGGGGTAATTGTCGGTCCCAGTCCCTTCCTGTCTTTTTTATGGTTTTCCTTAACATCGTTTTAATTGTCCTGTTATACCTTTCGACCAGGCCGTCAGTCTGTGGTTGGTACAATGCTGTTCGGATCTGTTTAATGCCAAGTATTGTGCAGATGTTTCATAAGACGAGACATAAACGGCGTGCCCGGGTCAGTTAAGAGCTCCTGGGGAAATCCCACACAGGAAAAGAAGGAGATCATAGCCTGGGCGATGGCTGTGGTAGTAGTACTAGTTAGGGGTATGGCCTCTGGATATCTAGTGGCATAATCCACTAGAACCAGTATGTATTGATGGCCCCACGCGGAGGGGGGTAATGGCCCTACAAGGTCCATGCCTACTCATTGGAATGGGACGTCAATGGTCGGTAGTGGTTGAAGTGGAGCTCGAGAGACAACATGATGATTGGTTAACTGACATCAGACACAGGATGCACAATATCTCGCTACTTCCTGGTATACCCCTGGCCAATAAAATCTATGGAGGAGATATTTTAGGGTATGTTCTTTCCCATAGTGACCGTCCCCTGCCTGGCTAGGTGCAAGGTTTAGAATGTATTCACGAAAAGCTTTGGGTACTAATATTTGTTCTTTAGTACACCCATTTTCTCTTGCCACTCAATATAATAATCCTTTTTTCACACAAAAAAGAGGAACTACCTTCCCCATGTCCTCCTCTTGTGCTTGGCTCCAAGCATGCTGTAGTGTGGCATCATCCCTCTGGGCAGCTCGAAAGTTTCGGCTCGGGACCTGGGGTTCATCTGGCGAGACAAGAATGGAAGTAGACAACACGTAACAGGATTGACGGTATTTCTGTCTTTCTGCCCTTTTCTCCCTACGCGACTTTACTCTTTTACTTGGGCCTCCTTCTATTGGAGTGTGAGCAAACAGAGCGTTTTCTAACCATGCTGAACTGGCCGAAGGTGGAGAAAGGGATGATAAATACTCATGAAAATTAGGAAGATCAGTTCTTAGGAGTAATGTCTCTGGAAGGGAGGGTATGATTCCTACCCTGCGTAAAAGGAGTTCCCCGTCTATAGTCAACATGGCCTCTACCAATGAGTATAATTTCTTTTCCCCATGTACAAATGTGACCTGTATGTATTCTTGGTCTGGGGCTCGGGTGTCAGATAATAGTTCCCCACTAACCACAGTGTGGTGGCATCTTGTGTCCAAAAAGGCTGTGACTGGTTTTCCGTTTACTAATATTTTGTTTTGGTATCTCTGTGGAGGTTCTCCCGCAATATAAATACGGCCTCTAGTGTACCCTACTTCCATGGGTTCCTGGGTCGGGGTCCGGGAAGGCAAATTTTGGGCTAGGTGTCCCCACTCTGCACAGTGGAAACACTGTGGACCTTGTACAGGCGGTTTGGTTCCTTGTCTAGTGGGGAGGGAACGGTTTTCTGGGGTTGTCTTACTTTGAGGTCGCAGGAGATTTGGGGAGGGTCATTGAGGTTGTGTTCCAAACTCAGGGGATCTGTGGTAGGCACATGCTAAGTCAACGGCAACTTTTACCGTGAGATGGGGATGTTGTTTTACCCACGACCTAGTCTGGGGAGGGAGGGCCTCTGGATACTGTTCTAAATATATATTTTCTGTCACATCATCCATGGTGGCAGTGGAAGGTTGGAGCCAGCGATTCCCCAAGTCTCTTATTCTGAAGTATAGAGCCCTTGGATTGTCTCCAGTTGTCCACTTCTCTTTTGGAAAGCTTGTTCGATAATACTCCGGGTCACAGCCTAGTCTTTCTAGTATGGCTCGTTTGACCTCTGTATAGGGGGTTGTTCCTGCGGGATTGGCAGCTTGAAAGGCAGCTTGGAGTTCGCCGGATAGAAGAGGCATGATATATTGTCCCCACCTCTGTAGGGGCCAGCCAGCCATGGATGCCGCCCTTTCAAAGTTCACAAAAAAGAAGTCAGGGTCATCCCTATCTTAGTATTCTCGTAGGACGGTGCTAGGGACATTGGGGTGTATCCGGGCATTTGTGATGGCGTCAGTGAGGCATAGAATGGCGGTATCCTGAACTTGCTGGTTAGCTGTCATGAGGGCAGCTTGGTCTTTTAAAGCCGTTTGAAAGACTTCCTGCTCCTGTCGTGCCATCTTTGCCTGTTCCTCAACTACTAACTGTAAATGGCGTTGACCCTCCGCCAATTGGGACATCATTTCCTCCATCGTGAGGGGTCGTGTCATTTTTACCAGAAACTGGATATCCCACTTCTGACACCACTTTGTGGGGTTCTTCTGTGAGCAAGATAGATGGTTCCGTACTATCAAACAGGAAAGAAGATGCCAGAAGGGTTTTCTTCAGAAAATAATGTGATTTATTACACGTAAATATAAAGATATTTCCTAACTAAAGGGATTCTCTCTCGGTCCTGGTATAAGGGCAGAATGGTGATGGGATAGGGACAATACAGTTCACATCCACTGGGTTCTCTTCCTCAGGGTCCTCTTGTCACTTTGAAGTCGCTCGGGGTCCGTTGGAAGGTGGAAGCAGACAGCGTGTCTTGCAGGGAGGTGAAAAAAACAAAGAATTGAATTAGAGCCTCGTTTCTTCATGGGACTAAAAAAAGGGGGGCGGAGAAGTGATCCCTTCACCGGTGTCTCTGTCGAGTGGTGCCTACGTGACGAGGAATATTTAGTGGTGGAAGGGGTAGAGAGCCTTAACTCCTTCCCACCAACCCCTTAGTGCCATAAACCCAGCCCTGGGTACTTGCCTTGACCCACAACCCTCCTGGGCCATGGGGGAGAGAGCCACAGCCTCCCCTCCAACTGTTGGAGTGCTGGACTCGAGTGCGGTGCTCCTAGAGCTGTTGCCAGGAAACTGCGGTCCGTCTTTGGTCACTGTCTCCCTCGTTGGTATTCTCTCTTCAATCTTCGCTCCACTTCCTCGCTCATCTCTTCCCCTGCTTCTGGAATGCCGGGTGATGTAGATTCCGCCTTCTTATCCCCCTGGCTGTTCCTGATTGGTGCTTCGTCGGGAGAGTCTGCATGGTCAGCTAGACCGCTAACCGAACTTCCAAAGTGGCAGACGGCGCTAACCCGACTTCCGGTTTGGCAGATGGCAGCCTCCAGATGGTGAGGATCGAGCAGAAGGCCGTGTGGTGGAGGGGAACCCTCACATACCTGTTCCCCCCAATGTCCTCTGTGCAGTGTAGCAGTGCTAATCTAGGGTCAGACGGAATGTCCCATGCCAATACCCGCCCCATACAAGAAATCACCCCGGACCAGAAGAGCTGTAATGCTCCACAACTCCATACCGTGTGCAGAAACGACCCCTCGTCTGTTCCGCATCAGAGACAGACAGGAGATTGAACTTCCCCATTTTCCAGAGGCAGAGACGAGTGTAATATACCCTGTGAAGGTATTTAAAATGGATTAGCCAATTTCTAGCAGTGACAGCAGCATATTGAGGGCTGGCCAATGCCTCGGCCCAATCATCGTCTGTCATTGTTGACAGGTCTGCCTCCCAGGCCTCCCGGGTTCGGTGAATGGTGGTCTTGGAGTGTGTAGTGAGGGTTTGGTAAATTTGTCGGATTTTATGGGCCCGTAAATCCCCCATCAATAAGCGACCTTCCAATGGGTGGAACTCGGGTAGTGACTCTAGCTGTCGAATCAGAAGGGTCAATGCGTGTCAGAGTTGCAAGTAACGATGGAAATGTGATTTATAGGTGGTCCCCTGCATTACGTCCCCAAGTGTAGAGATGCCAATATCATCCCATCTACGAAATCCCACCAGTGATGCAACAGGCCAGAGAAATGTGCCCTGCCAGAGGGGAGTGGTGCTGGTCAGCGTATCCCACCAACCCATGGACCAAACCACCCGCCTCCATATCTGAATTACTACTCGGCAGGCCGGAGGACGCACTTCCAGGGGGGAGCTACTGTATAGAAGCTGAAGCAGAGGGGTGCCCCCCATGGCCGACCGCTCCACGACATAGGCCGGATCTGTCTGGGAGCTGTACCACCACTTGTTAACCACCAGGAGATGCGAGGCCCAATAGTAAGCACTGACATCTGCCGTGCAATACCACCACAATACGTGGACTGTATGCAGGTTGCGAGCGCCACTCAAATCACGCCTCCCTGCCAAAGGAATCTATTCAAAAGAGCATTGATGTGGAGGAACCACGAAGGGGGATAGGATATGGGTAGGTCTGGAGCCGGAGGAGTAAGCTAGGGAGAGTCACCATTTTAAAAATTGTGGACCTGTCATATAGCGATAGAGGCAGTTCAGACCAGATCGTTGTCTTGTCTCGGACAGCGGAGAGCAATGGGGCTATGTTGTGCATCCAAGGGTCTTCGGGGCAGCATGTTATAAGGACACCCAGGTACTTAAGGCCCGCGTCTGCAATGAGCAGTTGCGATGCCCAAGTCTGGCTTCTCTGGTTGCCATGAATAGGGAACATTGTAGATTTAGATGGATTAACGCAAAGGCCTGAGGTCTCCCTGAAGACTCAAAGAATTTGGAGGACACGGGGCCCAGAGGACCAGGGGTCGGACATGAAGAACAGGACGTTGCCGGCATAAAGAGCGATCCAGTCCGAGTATTCCGGCGTCCAGTCCATTCCTCTCAGGACAGAATCCAGGCGCACCCATACAGCTAAGGGCTCGCTCGCCAAGGCGAATAAAAGTGGGGAGAGGGGGCATCCCTGTCGAGTGCCCCTGCAGATCGGAAAGAGGGCTGAGCAGCAGCCAGGAGTACAAACCGAGGCCATGAAGTCCGTATATAACAGCTTCACATAGGCCAAGAACCTGGGTCCTAGGATAATCGCTTCTATGAGTTTAAAAAGGTAAGTCCAGCTCAGAGAATCAAACGCCTTGTCGATTTCCGCCAGCAGGACCACCACGGGGCGGTCTAAACGCGGGGCCTCCTCAATGGCGTTGTGGACCCACCTGATATTATACCTGGTGGAGCGCTGTGGCATGAAGCCTGACTGATCTGGATGCACCAGATCCTGAATGCAGGTATGGAGGCGATCAGCCAAGACCTTGCCCTTCAGGGTGATGGGGCGATATGAGCCCGGATGGTCAGGGGGGCGACCGTGTTTAAGAAAGACCACAATGTTGGCGTGCCGTCAGTCAGGAGGCAACACATTGATGCCAGTGTGGGATTTAATGTAAAATGCACAACAGAGGGCATCTCAGAGATGCCCCCAGAAAATCGACCAACTTTTTTTTGTGCATATTTATATAGCACGAACTCGACCTGAAGGTATTGGAGCTCTTTATATGAGCACTGGTTACTTATGAATTTAGGCACGGGGAGATTAAGTGATTTGCCCAGAATCACAAGATGTGGACGCGACCCAGAGGCTCGAACCCTAGTTTCTAGCACCAAAGTCGGCAGTCTAGCCGACAGACCACATCCTCTCCCCTCACTTCTAGTGACCTGACTGAGTGGCTGCCTAGGCTGCCACCACCAGACATGTTTCTTGACCCTTGGGTCAAGAGCTGCTGCTCTCGGGGGCCTGAAACAATGCACATCCTGGGACGAGGTGCCAAGCCTCCTCCCCCAGGATGGGCAGGGTTCATGAAGGAGAAGCTTCAAAGGCATGCTGCCTTTGTGAGCCTCTCCAAGCCATTTGCTGCTTTAAGCAACTGGTCCCCACTGGCTCTACCTCTCACTTTGGGTGGGAGAACCGGCGGGAAAAACAAGTGAGGAAGAGAGGTTTGCCCACCTCTGCCAACTCCACCCCTCAGGTGGGGAGGCGAGGTGAAGCACAACCTCGAGTCCCGCCATCTTGAGGAAGGGGGGACCCAGCCAACCAGGGACAGGCTCCTGCCCCCTCCCACTACTAGAGAGTGGCAGAATAGGGGGTGTACCCACCCCAGGGAAGGGTCCCACTGGTCCCTGCCCTTTACGTTCCTGTAACACCCCTAAATTTTATAGTTAGGGGGCACCCTGAACCTTCTGTCCTCAGATACAGCCTACCTACAAGAAGAAAAGAATAAGAAGGACAGAGAGCCGTACAGAGCTAACAAGAGGATGACACCCACTGACTTGGCCCCAGCCCTGTCTTTCCTCGAACCTGCTCCTGCGAAATCCCGGTGTGTCCAGCAGCCAGCAACCTCACAAACCCTGGAGGACCTGCCTGCCTTCACTTCCCAGACTGTTTCTCCCGTGAACACGCCAAAGTGTTTAAACTGCAGCTTCTGGTGCCAGCCAGAGACCGCAAATCCAGCCCATTCTGCACCTGCCGAACCCGGCCAAAGCTTAAGTGGAAAAACACCACGAGGAGGTCCCCCCGGCTATCCTGACCCGAGATCTGGTGAACCCTGACCGGCCTCAAGCCTCCAGCTGACGCCTGCAGCCTTAATCCAGAAGGCCCACCCAACCGTGACCAGGAGCTGGTAAGATCCGACCCCAAACGGACCCCCTGCACTCGACGCCCGACGGCCTTGTGTGCCCAAACCGATGGTGCCTAGCCAACACTTAACTTCCCAACACACCTCTCCAATTGATGGTCGGTCCCAGAAGTCCTTCATCATCCCTTCCTGCAGTGCTGTTTCAAACCGGAGGTTCTCCATAAAAAAACAACAGTGCACCCGATGTCGAAACAGTAACCGGCCGCTCCAGTGCAGCTAAGGGGGCACCTTTTGTGCTACTTTGTTTCTCCCTTTGCCCTGACCTTAGCCATAGGAGCTTTGCTCCCACAACCCAGTGGCTTGCTTGCTGGTAGCCACCAACCGGAGGCCCGCTATCCCCCATTGGATAGCATTGGGCCTCAACACTCTGCACCAAGCCGCCCTATTGAAGCTGAGGGTGCATCAACAGTGCATCACTGACCCTGGGAGACCCCTTAGTCTAACCCCAGAACCTTAACTCCCACAGCCATTTACTTAACTGTGAACCGTTAACCTGTTTTCCTCCCATAGGATAACATTGACACTTTTTCTCAAACCTGTGAACCGTTAACCTGTTTTCCTTCCATAGAATAACATTGACACTTTTTCTCCAAAAAGTTTCTGTGTGGAGTTTTGAAACCTAAAAATATTCCTTAAAATTCGCACGGATAACCAAAAGATGTTTACTCACCTGTTTGCAGGAAATGTCCCAGTGCTGAATCTAGGTATCCAGCACTGAGTTAGAAATGTAACGTGAAAAGTAACTTACCTGCATTTTATTGTACAGCCCATTCATTTCAATGTACTACTCCAAAAAGTTTTTAAGTGTGGAGTTTTGAAATCTGAAAATATTCTTTAAAAATCATGCGAATAACCGAAACGTAATTACTTACCTGTTACCAGGAAATGTCCCAGTGCTGAATCTAGGTATCCAGCACTGAGTTAGAAAAGTAACGTAAAAAGTAACTTACCTGCAATTTACTGAAAAAGCCTATTCATTTCAATGTACTGCATTCGCTAAGTGTTGCATACTACTGCTCCCCTGTAAATCAAACAAAGTACAATTCCCATTGCATTTTTCAACTGTTCTATATCCAGTAACTTATTATTGAAAAGTATTTAATGCTTACCTGTACAAGGCTTGCTTGTTCTAAAAATAAACAACAGCATATTTTTATACAAAAACAATTGACCTAGAGTTCAGTACTTGAGAGTGTGAATTCATTTGCTGACTGAGTGTGTACATCAAATGCTTAACACTGTCCTTTGATACTGCCTTACTGCTCGACCAAGCTACCACTATTAGAGAGTAAGGTTCTATCTAACTTTAACCACTGCCTACCTCTGGGGGCACAAATGGGGGTGGGGTCGCACACTACTCACACACCGGCAGTGTCGCCCCTAAGGACTCTGGTTAATGTTGTAACGTGTTCGCGATGCATCATCTTTCGATCTTCTGCTATCTTCGCTGTCTTCGCCATCCCGGGACACGTGTTTCGGGGTATCACCCCTCGTCAGCAGGGATAGGCCGTGTTCTGGGGTTGCCGATGGCTGCCAAATATCTGCCAGGTTTAGTACCACTCAGGCGCGTAGGTGCGGGATCCCAGGCTCGTCAGCCAACTGCTCAAGGGAGCTTTAATGTTACAAATGGGGGTGGGGTCGCCCACTACTAACACACCGGCGGTGTCGCCCCTAAGGACTCTGGTTAATGTAGTAACGTGTTAGCGATGCATCATCTTTCGATCTTCTGCTATCTTCGCTGTCTTCGCCATCCCTGGACACGTGTTTCGGGGTATCACCCCTCGTCAGCAGGGATAGGCCGTGTTCTGGGGTTGCTGATGGCTGCCAAATATCTGCCAGGTTTAGTACAACTCAGGCACGTAGGTGCGGGATCCCAGGCTCGTCAGCCAACTGCTCAAGGGAGCTTTAATGTTACAAATGGGGTTGGGGTTGGGGTCGCACACTACTCACACACCAGCGTTGTCGCCCCTAAGGACTCTGGTTAATGTAGTAACGTGTTCGCGATGCATCATCTTTCGATCTTCTGCTATCTTCGCTGTCTTCGCCATCGCTGGACACGTGTTTCGGGGTATCACCCCTTGTCAGCAGGGATAGGCCGTGTTCTGGGGTTGCCGATGGCTGCCAAATATCTGCCAGGTTTAGTACCACTCAGGTGTGTAGGTGCGGGATCCCAGGCTCATCAGCCAACTTCTCAAGGGAGCTTTAATGTTACAAATGGGGGTGGGGTTGCACACTGCTCACACACCGGCGGTGTCGCCCCTAAGGACTCTGGTTAATGTAGTAACGTGTTAGCGATGCATCATCTTTCGATCTTCTGCTATCTTCGCTGTCTTCGCCATCCCTGGACACGTGTTTCGGGGTGTCACCCCTCGTCAGCAGGGATAGGCCGTGTTCTGGGGTTGCCGATGGCTGCCAAATATCTGCCAGGTTTAGTACCACTCAGGCGCATAGGTGCGGGATCCCAGGCTCGTCAGCCAACTGCTCAAGGGAACTTTAATGTTACAAATGGGGGTGGGGTCGCACACTACTCACACACCGGCGGTGTTGCCCCTAGGGACTCTGGTTAATGTAGTAACGTGTTCGCGATGCATCATCTTTCGATCTTCTGCTATCTTCGCTGTCTTCGCCATCCCTGGACACGTGTTTCGGGGTATCACCCCTCGTCAGCAGGGATAGGCCTTGTTCTGGGGTTGCCGATGGCTGCCAAATATCTGCCAGGTTTAGTACCACTCAGGCGCGTAGGTGCGGGATCCCAGGCTCGTCAGCCAACTGCTCAAGGGAGCTTTAATGTTACAAATGGGGGTGGGGTCGCACACTACTCACACACCGGCGGTGTCGCCCCTAAGAACTCTGGTTAATATAGTAACGTGTTCGCGATGCATCATCTTTCGATCTTCTGCTATCTTCGCTGTCTTCGCCATCCCTGGACACGTGTTTCGGGGTATCACCCCTCGTCAGCAGGGATAGGCCGTGTTCTGGGGTTGCCGATGGGTGCCAAATATCTGCCAGGTTTAGTACCACTCAGTCGCGTAGGTGCGGGATCCCAGGCTCGTCAGCCAACTGCTCAAGGGAGCTTTAATGTTACAAATGGGGGTGGGGTCGCACACTACTCACACACCGGCGGTGTCGTCCCTAAGGACTCTGGTTAATGTAGTAACGTGTTCGCGATGCATCATCTTTCGATCTTCTGCTATCTTCGCTGTCTTCGCCATCCCTGGACACGTGTTTCGGGGTATCACCCCTCGTCAGCAGGGATAGGCCGTGTTCTGGGGTTGCCGATGGCTGCCAAATATCTGCCAGGTTTAGTACCACTCAGACACGTAGGTGCGGGATCCCAGGCTCGTCAGCCAACTGCTCAAGGGAGCTTTAATGTTACAAATGGGGGTGGGGTCGCACACTACTCACACACCGGCGGTGTCGCCCCTAAGGACTCTGGTTAATGTAGTAACGTGTTCGCGATGCATCATCTTTCGATCTTCTGCTATCTTCGCTGTCTTCGCCATCCCTGGACACGTGTTTCGGGGTATCACCCCTCGTCAGCAGGGATAGGCCGTGTTCTGGGGTTGCCGATGGCTGCCAAATATCTGCTAGGTTTAGTACTACTCAGGCACGTAGGTGCGGGATCCCAGGCTTGTCAGCCAACTGCTCAAGGGAGCTTTAATGTTAAAATTTGGGGGTGGGGTCGCACACTACTCACACACCGGTGGTGTCGCCCCTAAGGACTCTGGTTAATGTAGTAACGTGTTCGCGATGCATCATCTTTCGATCTTCTGCTATCTTCGCTGTCTTCGCCATCCCTGGACACGTGTTTCGGGGTGTCACCCCTCGTCAGCAGGGATAGGCCGTGTTCTGGGGTTGCCGATGGCTGCCAAATATCTGCCAGGTTTAGTACCACTCAGGCGCATAGGTGCGGGATCCCAGGCTCGTCAGCCAACTGCTCAAGGGAACTTTAATGTTACAAATGGGGGTGGGGTCGCACACTACTCACACACCGGCGGTGTTGCCCCTAAGGACTCTGGTTAATGTAGTAACGTGTTCGCGATGCATCATCTTTCGATCTTCTGCTATCTTCGCTGTCTTCGCCATCCCTGGACACGTGTTTCGGGGTATCACCCCTCGTCAGCAGGGATAGGCCGTGTTCTGGGGTTGCCGATGGCTGCCAAATATCTGCCAGGTTTAGTACCACTCAGGCGCGTAGGTGCGGGATCCCAGGCTCGTCAGCCAACTGCTCAAGGGAGCTTTAATGTTACAAATGGGGGTGGGGTCGCACACTACTCACACACCGGCGGTGTCGCCCCTAAGAACTCTGGTTAATGTAGTAACGTGTTCGCGATGCATCATCTTTCGATCTTCTGCTATCTTCGCTGTCTTCGCCATCCCTGGACACGTGTTTCGGGGTATCACCCCTCGTCAGCAGGGATAGGCCGTGTTCTGGGGTTGCCGATGGCTGCCAAATATCTGCCAGGTTTAGTACCACTCAGTCGCGTAGGTGCGGGATCCCAGGCTCGTCAGCCAACTGCTCAAGGGAGCTTTAATGTTACAAATGGGGGTGGGGTCGCACACTACTCACACACCGGCGGTGTCGTCCCTAAGGACTCTGGTTAATGTAGTAACGTGTTCGCGATGCATCATCTTTCGATCTTCTGCTATCTTCGCTGTCTTCGCCATCCCTGGACACGTGTTTCGGGGTATCACCCCTCGTCAGCAGGGATAGGCCGTGTTCTGGGGTTGCCGATGGCTGCCAAATATCTGCTAGGTTTAGTACTACTCAGGCACGTAGGTGCGGGATCCCAGGCTTGTCAGCCAACTGCTCAAGGGAGCTTTAATGTTAAAATTTGGGGGTGGGGTCGCACACTACTCACACACCGGTGGTGTCGCCCCTAAGGACTCTGGTTAATGTAGTAACGTGTTCGCGATGCATCATCTTTCGATCTTCTGCTATCTTCGCTGTCTTCGCCATCCCTGGACACGTGTTTCGGGGTATCACCCCTCGTCAGCAGGGATAGGCCGTGTTCTGGGGTTGCCGATGGCTACCAAATATCTGCCAGGTTTAGTACCACTCAGGCGCGTAGGTGCGGGATCCCAGGCTCGTCAGCCAACTGCTCAAGGGAGCCTTAATGTTACAAATGGGGGTGGAGTCGCACACTACTCACACACCGGCGGTGTCGCCCTTAAGGACTCTGGTTAATGTAGTAACGTGTTCGCGATGCATCATCTTTCGATCTTCTGCTATCTTCGCTGTCTTTGCCATCCCTAGACACGTGTTTCGGGGTATCACCCCTCGTCAGCAGGGATAGGTCGTGTTCTGGGGTTGCCGATGGCTGCCAAATATCTGCCAGGTTTAGTACCACTCAGGCGCGTAGGTGCGGGATCCAAGGCTCGTCAGCCAACTGCTCAAGGGAGCTTTAATGTTACAAATGGGGGTGGGGTCGCACACTACTCACACACCGGCGGTGTCGCCCCTAAGGACTCTGGTTAATGTAGTAACGTGTTCGCGATGCATCATCTTTCGATCTTCTGCTATCTTTGCTGTCTTCGCCATTACAACATTGATGACATCACCGATAACACCACAAACATATACAGCATAGAGTTACCAAGTGTATATGTGTAGGCCCGGGTTCATAGCTTTGAAATATCGTAAGCCCTGGATGCAAGCATAATTGCGTATGTTGTAAATTATGTGCTGCACCATTTATACATCGCTATAGCTTAGGGTGCAAGTTTTACTCTCTGTTAAACAAGATGAAGCTAAGCTCTCCTAATGTGGGATGCAAAGTTACATTTGAAAGTAAGTTGAGACTTAAAGCCATAGCCTATTCCAAAGCTTCTGAGAAAGGCCAAACTGTCTGTTTACAATAGATAATCCACAAGTCGATAAATAGGCACAGCTGCATACGTACCAGCCATGTGACGGACGCCGCTTATTTGGGACGAAGCCAGAGATGCTGATCGCCTGCCTATCGCCTTCCGCTGGAGGATTTCCCTTGTGACGCATTGGGTAACCGGTGGACTCGCTTTGCCGTCGTCACCAAACTGAGCGCAGATTTGTTCTACGACGATTTGTTTACCAGACTTCTCGACCCCGTTTGACTGCATTTTTATACCTCAACTTTGATTTGTTTGGGGAATCTCATTCCTTGAAGCGACCCAGAAGCTGCAGTATTTCTTTTCTAATTCAGCCCGGGATCACTTTACTTCCTGTTGTTTAATCTTTAACTTCTGGATGGTATTCGGCTTGAGCTCTCTGCTTCAATTATTTGAGCCACTGACCCTTTTGCTTGTCTAAGCTTCGCATATGCTGTTTGCTATTCCCGCTCCATTTGGACTACATCTTAGGCATTGTCTTTGCCTGATTTACTTGTGGATGGAACGTCCTGACTTGGAAGTTACCATATATGGGATCCGTGCCTGTTTCTGAAATATTGGCACTTTTGAAATATTGTTTTTTTTTTGTGCTGTTTGTTAAAAAATCTTTGTATATTTCTTTTGTTCTCCCCACTTGTGGTCTTGAACTACAGAGAACTGTATTCTTAGTGCCCTGAGGAAGGTGTTGGCTACGAGGTAGCCTTGGCACCGAAACGCGCGTCTGTGCTGTGCAGGAATGAGACTCTTGGACAAGGACTTCCAGTTAATGCTCAGACTTTATTGTCCACCCACATTATTCGGTTGTGGTCTCTGTCCTTGCTTTGTTGTATATATGTATATATATTTATTGTGTACATGCTGGATGTGAGTTGGTTTGACTGAGTGAGTAGTTTGATGAATGGGAGTTTCTACTTGTATGTGTCTGAGATTTGCTTTCTATTTTCTGATATCTCTGTTACAATCATTCAGTGGATGGTAGTGCTAAACAACACAGACAACTTGACAGCGATGCATAATACAGAAGCAAGGGGGCACACATTCCCTGAAGCTCTCTCACATCGCACAGACCATCATTATTAGGTGATTTGGGACACGGTTCACCTAATGAAAGTACATCTCCCAGGAGTAGCCTACATCTTTGCAATCCTACATAGCAGGATGTATCAACAAGTTCTTAAGGTGGAACTCCTTCACACATCCCCCTGTTTGGCACCCCACAAGTTAACCTCTTCACTACAGTCAAAAACCCACAATGCCCACTCTTTTCTGCCAGATATCCATACCCAGAGTCCATGGGGAAAGCACAATGGTTGAACTAGTCACAGATATTTGCCTACACTTTTCCACCTCTCCCACTGCTTCCATTTGTGATGTGAAAGCTCAGGTAGACGTCTGTCGCCCTTTGCACAAACCTTGGACAGGTAGCCCTGGTTCTCCACTCTACTTGAACTCTCAATCAGCCCCCAATCAGACGCTTCCTATCAGACAAGATTTGCTAACACAGAGACATGGATAGATCAGACACCCAGACCAAGAAAAACTAAATCTTGCGATTTGGCACCTGGGATCGTAGAGTTTAGGTACCTGCTCCCATCCCTGTTGTGAAAATCAACAGAGCCTGTGCACAAAAGCGTCCATCTTGACTCACACGTTCAAAATGTACATCTTTTTAGGCTGTGACTTTTTACATGCTTTACACGTACATTATAACATACTCAGAAAGTGTTCTGCTTGCAAGCACATTTCTTCATAAGCATTTCATCATGACACTGTACATTCTGTTGAAGGATAACGTACACTGAGCACGGTGCCCTTGTATTGTGTTGTCAGTTTGGAGACAGGTCTGTATCAGCAATAATTATAACGGTCAAATTCTTCTTCTTTTTTTACCATTCTTGTAATGCTGGTAATAATGCTTTGTTTCCTTCTGTTAATAGTTGCAGCTCATGTACTTTACACAAGAATCCAATTGCTTCAATAAATGTTTGAAATGCCAATTTGTGTAGTTTTTGTATCTCCCTTTGGGCATGCCTATGGTAACAATAAAAAGGTAGATCTGTATCCACAATTTCCTTAAGGGAATTAGAGTGGTCATGTTCTAAGTTTGCAGATACCATTCGGTACCCTGTCAGGTTTAGGGGTCTAGATGGCGCACTGTGAGCTAGCCAGGAATTAGGCCAACATATTCTGATTATGTGAGCGGACTCAGTCCCCATATTTTGATGCATATGTTGTCCAAATGCATAGTCCTACTTAATTAGTAGGATCTGTACGACACCCCAAGAATGCATGTACATCCATAAAGAAGATAGGTGCCCTACAACTTGTTATGCAGAAAAAAGGAAAAGATTTGTCCACTACTGCATCACCAATACATTCAACCCCTTTAAACCCTACAGTACAAGAGTTAGTTACCTTCTCCACCTACAAAAGGCAAGTTTAGCTTACTTCTCCTGCATCAATCTGCAGTTATTACTTACAGGCTAAACAGTTAACATATGTCTTTGTTTGGGATACCAGTGGTCAAGGCATTTATGGAGGGTCTAAAAAGAGTAGTACTTCCATGAGCGCTCCAGCCCCTGTCAGGTACCCAGACAGAGTCCTTACCAGACTTGGGCCACCATTTGAACCGAACCATTTGAAAGGACCAGGATACAGGTAAGACCCTGAGACTGTTGGACCTGACGGACAACTGTCCCCATTGAACTGAGTGGTCATTGTGAGTGGCTCATAACCTGTTGTGGCCCATCCAAGGCAGTTGTAGTAGCCGCTGTAGCTCCTTGGCTCAAAACTGTTAAGCTTTGCAGTGATTTATAGCATTCTGGAGACTGAACAAAAGTGATTTATTTTACATTTGAAAAATCATATCTCAGGTATTCCTCTATATATTTTTGTCATATTGGTGTCTATCTAAAGATAACAATATACTCTTATTATTATAAATTGATGACTGACTTTGAATTGAGTCGTGTTTCTTACTTATTGAATGTTTTGGTACTTCTAAATGCTTTACATGTGTTCCTTTGATTAAACCTGACTGCTGTGTCCCACAGCTACTCTGGGCTGAGCTAAAGGTTTTAATAAATGACCTAACTTTACCTGTTAGAGTTTGTGACATTATTATATGGTGAGGTCTCACAACCACACCATGTAATATTCCACTTCCCTACATTGATATATATATTTTTTTATTGATATATGCAATACTTTAGAATACAAAATCTGAGTAATTCATTACAACACCCCCCTTCCCAAACCCCTTGATGCGGCTAGTGAATAATACAAGCAGTGAAGGTTCTAGTATAAAACAGAGAGAGAAAAGAGTTTGACCATACATAATCATTAATTCCTGCACTAGAAAAAAAAACATATCTGACTAATCAAATTTTAACATAACAAATCCAAATGAAAGAGTAGAAAAAACACAGAAAGAAAAACAGAGAAAGAAAGAAAGAGAAGAAAGAGGAAAGAAAAAAAAAGAAGAGAAAAAAAACACAAAGAGGAAAGAAGAGAAGAGAAAGTGGTGTGAGAAGAGGAGAAGCACCGTTAATAATCTTCTAAATGTCCTGTGCATTCATAGTGTTGAGCCAACTGGTTAAAGGTTCATATGTCTCGTATCCTTTTTTTTTGTACGGCTGCCTTTTTTAGCATAGATAGCACTCTCCAGTTTGCATGTACCCAACAGCCGGACCTGCCATTGGGCAAACGAGGGAGGATTCGGATCTTTCCAATGCAGGGCAATACAGATCTTGAGTATAGTCATTGCAACAAACATTAAAGCACCCCAAGTCTTCCTATTAATCGTTTCATATAGCCCCAGCAAGCAAGATAATAGTTGAGGTGAGTTGGATGTCCAATAATAAGACTGCCCCCAGGAACTGCTGCACTTTGTCCAATAAAGGTTCTAAGGTTCTAATTTTGAGCATGTCGCAAACATGTGCACTGAGTCTGAAGAAAACTAAGAGCATCTAGGACACATTGTTCCTCTACCAGTTCCCCATTTTAGCAATCTTGCTGGGAGTTATATACAGGAAGAATCCTGTCTTATAAATTTGCGCCTGTAATTTGGGTGACAGCAAATGGTTTTGTGCAAGGCTCAATGTAAGACAAAAGGTGTTAGGGGGGGCATTCAGTTTCTGCTGCCACTTTTTGTTTATCTTTCCGAGATCATCGGGCATTTGATTGTTTAATATTGTATAGATGTATCCAATCTTGGGTGGTCTTAGCCCCTGCAGCTTTTCTAATAGGATCAATCTTTGCAAAGCCTGCTTGTCCTCTCGATTTATGTAGCAAAAAGTCTTTGATGGCATAGTACAAGAAGGTCTGATTATTATTTAGATTGTAGTAGGCTTTAAGTTCACTAAAAGGCCGAACACCCTCTAAGGTCACCAGATCCCCCAATTTTAAGATACCGGCTCAATACCACTTTTGGAATAAGTGGTAGGTTTGTGTTGTTATTTATGGGGGTGTAATAGTTTAGTCTGCCCAGTCCAAATAATCTAAGTATGTTGGAAAAAACCCTGTATGCATTTGTCAGTCTTAAATCTGACCCGCTTGTAGTAGCCAAATTCCAACTGCCTTCAGAGACTTCCCCTAACACTTTCCCCTAATAGTGATATGTAGAGAGATGGGAGTCTAGTATAGGCACTCAATAGTCAATAAAGTTAAACACATAAAAAAGTGCGTAACAGCAAACACCTACATGCGTAACACGTATTAAGTAAAATACCCGCCTTATACCGGCGTTGTAACACCGACCGCACAAATACAGCGAGGAGTGAGGAGGTCGCGTTAGAACTGCATGCGAGGTAAGATTAATTGCATTCAGGCAGAGCGCATTAGGGGTAAATATTCAGTTAGAAGTAATACGATAAAGCGTTTAGATGAAGGTTCACTTGTGATCGTTTAGATTAAACTAAATAGAACTTCAGACTAATAGGATGGTCTAAACAGATTTTGTGTTTAACTTTTAGAGTAGCCGTTACTTTTACGCTTGTGCATAAGTATGAATTGGGAAGGATAGAGTTTGCGTTATTAAGTATGTTTATTTGCACATTTCAGATTTTCCCTGATGAAGGTGCTTGAGGCACCGAAATGCATTGGAACCTTACAAAAGTGTTAGAAGATGTTTCAAAATATGTGAATAAAAACATATAAAGAAGAAAAGAATCAAGTGAACTTTGTTTTTAAAACAATGTGAAGTTTGGAGCCAAACCAATAGACAAACAGTTTTTGAAACAATTCCCAGCTGAATATCGTTCCGCCCCCATATCTGTGCCAAGGGTGAGAGACCTAGGTGTAATAGGTCTGCTACACTAGAATTAGTCCCATGGGATTCACATCAGGGTATTTGTGAAATAAATCAGAGCAGTGTTGTAAGACTGTTGCCCAATAGTATAATGTTATTATACTAAAGCCCACCCACCTCTATCTCTAGGAAGAGAGACTAATTTAAAAGCCCTTCTCGGCTGCAAATAGGCCCAGATGAATTGGGAAAAAAATTCTTCAAACATATGAAGCATGCTGTTATTAAACTCTAACGGAATTGTTCTGAAAAAATAAAGTAATTTAGGGAAAAAATCCAACTTTAAAACGTTGCATCTTCCTACTACAGTCAGATGTAGATTGTTAATTCTTTTGAGTGACTCCTTTAATATTAGATCTAGGTCAGCAACTATATCAACCCCTAGATATTTGGCTTTTTAGACTACTCTGTTATCAACCCAGTTTATTTTTTCGTTTAGAATAATCTGTGTTTTTGTTTTGTTAACGGCATATCCTGATAACTTTCCAAATTCTTGAGCCTCTTGCTCCAGAGCCTTAATGGCAGCGTTAGGTTCCAGGGTCACTACAGCGAGGTCATCTGCATAGGCCATGATCTTAGCGTCTATGCCAAACCTACTCACTGCCATTATTTCATTCTTAAGTTCGATTTTATTAATAATAGGGTTAATATATAGGGCAAAGAGCAATGGGGAACAAGGACACCCCTGTCTTGTCCCTTGTGAGATATCTATTTGTTCAGTCAAATGCCCATTGACTGAAATTCTGGCTGTTGGGATCTGATAAGTTATGTTATGTTACGATTTTGTTGAAGCGCGACAGCTGCCCCAGCAACGGGGCGTCCAGGCGCTGAGAAACCATAGCATAACCTACTGAGAAGGGGGGGGGGAGGCCGAAGGCTTAAGGCAGTGGGAACAGGTGGGTTTTAATTGCCTTGCGGAAAGCGGACAGATTGTCAAGGCGACGGATGTTTGGAGGGAGGGAATTCCAGAGTTTTGCTCACAAGACTCTGAAGGAGCGACCCCCGACACAGCAGAGTTTCGTGCGGGGAACCCCTACCAGATGTTGACCTAGGGAGCGCAGGTTGCACTGGGGGGTGTAGGGTAGTAAAAGCGGACGGAGGAGTACAGGGCCATCTGTTTTGAGGATTTTGAAGGCAGTGGTGAGAGCCTTAAATTGGATTCTAGCTTCCACTGGGAGCCAGTGAAGTCTTTGTATGGTGGCCTTAGCAGAGCATCTTCTTGGGAGGCCAACTATAGCCCTGGCCGCAGAATTCTGAATTCGTTGAAGCCTAGTTGTCTCTGCTTTGTTAGCGCCTAACAGTAGGACGCTAGCATAGTCCAGCCGGGAGAGAATGATAGATTGGACTATGAGCTGATGTGTTTTGGGATCGAAGAAGCCAAGAATGGGGTTGAGGCTTCTCAGCAGGCCCACACACGTAGCTGCCACTTTTTTGGTGTGGGGTTGGTAGCTCAATGAGGAGTCTAACCAAACTCCCAGGTTTTTTACCAAAGTTTTAGGGGGTGGGATGGGGCCCAGCAAGGAAGGCCACCAATGATCGCTCCAGCAGCTGGGGTTCTTACCAAGGAGCAGCACCTCGGTTTTCCCCGCGTTCAGTTGTAAGCAGTTACCCGTCATCCAATGGGCGACTGCAGCCAGCCCATCCCTGAATCTCGAGGCGGAGGCTGAGGGGGCCTCAGAGAGAGTAATCACCAGCTGTGTGTCGTCGGCGTGCGACACCAGCGTGAGGTCCCATTCTCTAGCCACCGCCGCGAGGGGCTGCACATACAGGTTAAAAAAGGGATGGACTGAGTGCCGAACCCTGCGGGACTCCTTGGCCGATAGAGTGAGACCCGGAGGTGAACGGGGGTGCTGAGACTCAGAAGGATCCGCCCGTCAGGAACGAGCGGAACCATTCCAGGGCCAGGTCACTAATCCCTATATCTTCCAGGCGTTTCAGCAGGATGTTGTGGGATACCGTGTCAAAGGCTGCGCTGAGATCGAGCAATATCAGCGCAGCACTTTGACCGGCATCTAATACCTTACGAAGATGTTCGGTGGTGGATAGAAGGGCGAACTCCGTACTATGCCCTGGCCTGAACCCGTGCTGGGAAGGGTCCAGGATGATATTTTGGGCCATATGGTCTGATAGTGCGGTGTTAGCATGGGCTTCTGCTAGTTTGGACACCCAGGGGAGCAGTGAGATGGGCCTATAGTTCTCCGGCTTTGTGGGGTCTAGGGTCGGCTTTTTGATAATGGGGGTAACCCATGCTTGTTTCCAACAAGTGGGAACAATCGCCGAGGAAAAGGAGAGGTTGAGGAGTGTGGCCAGGGATGGAAGAAAGAAAACCAGGGCCTTTAGGAATTGAGCCGGTCTCATGGGGTCTGAAGGGGTGCCAGATTTAACCTTTCTACAAAGTTTAACTAGATCCCCGTGGGAGATTTCAGGTAGGCATGGCAGTCTGGTGCCTTTGAAGGGAGAGTTGGAGGAACTAATGTAGTCAGACGGGTTCTGTGAGAAGGTGTTATAGATTTTCCCTACCTTTTCAATAAAAAAGGTGGCGAGGTCCTCACACTGCTGTGTGGAAGAGATACACGAAGCAGGATTGCCACAATTTTTCAGCTTTTGAACCAGTTTAAAAATGGTTTTCGCAGGGTTGGAGCTGGAGTCGATTTCTTTGGCATAGAAGGATGCGCGGGCCGTGCGTATGGCTTTATGGTATGATTTTAGATTGGACAGGTAGAGAGCTTTGTCCTTGTCCTTGTAATCCTTTCTCCAGTTACGTTCTGCTACTTTGCATTCCTTTCTTAAGAGTTTCAGATTTTCATTATACCATGGGTTAGAGGGGGTGCTGCGTCCTCTAGTCCATTTGGCTGGTATAAGGGTGTCAAGTCCTTTAATGATCCAGTCCTGAAAGGAGGCATAGGCCGTATTAATGTAATTAGTGGTTACGAGGTTGAGTTCTCCTAAGGTAGCAATGAGATCCTTATTTTGGAGTTTGTGCCAGGGCCGCTTAAGGCAGTGGGGAGGCGAATCTTTATTGGGCTGGAAGTCGGCCGATATCACAAATTTAATGAGAAAGTGGTCGGTCCAACCCATGGGTTTGGATGGATCGGCTCTGGCCTCCGGGATATTGGTGAATACTGGGTCAAGTAGGTGACCAGCAGAGTGCGTAGTGGACTGGATAAGAGGGATCAGCTGTAGGGCTGTTAGGTCTGTCAGGAGGTTTCTGATGATGGCATCCGAAGTGGAGTCAAAATGGAGATTGAGGTCTCCCAGAATAGTTAAGTTGGCGGAGGTCACAACCAGGGCGTGAGCTGCCTCTAGGAGTTCCTCCGTGAGTTTATAGGTGGGCCCCGGGGGTCGGTAGATGAAAAGGCCTGAAAGGGAGAAATGAGGGCTAGTGGTGATTTTGAAGCGGGCGCACTCGCATCCCGTGATGTCTTCCTTCAGAAAGGAGCAGGAATATAGCGTTCTATAAATAACGGCTATGCCACCTCTCCTAGAATATCTATTGATGGATATCATGGAGAATCCATCTGGCAGCGTGAGATTTGGAATGCTGGTTAGCTCATCCTTGAGCCAGGTTTCGCACAGGAATAGTATGTCAGGGTTCTCATCGGTCAGTAGAGTATTGACCTCAGGGTGGTGCTTTACCAGGGACCTGACATTAAGCTGAAGAATAGTGAGCAAAGTATGTTTTATCATACTAGTTTTATGTCCAGGTGGGCACGGCCTGGGTGTAACAAAGTTACAGGACTTACAATGTAGGTCGGTCTGTCCAATGCAGTCCATTAGCTTATCACAGCGTTGGCCCGGGTTTAGTGCAAGGAGACAGTTTTTATCATAGTGGTGGCTTGAAGGGCCTGCACTATCTTAGGACCAAAGCCCATCCGCCTCATGACGTCCCATAGGAATTTCCAGGAGACCCGGTCGAAAGCTTTTTCAGCATCGAGTAGAATTAATGCGATCGGGTCTCCTGACACCTTAGCGGCGTCAAATAGAGTGATGGTCCTGCGGATATTCTCTGTAGTGCCCTTTGGAGAAAATAGACTTGATGTTTGTAGATAATCTGGATGCAATGATTTTGGAAAATATTTTAGAGTCAGTATTTATATGGGTTATTGGCCTATAAGAAGACATCTCAAGTGGTGATTTGTCTTTTTTAGGAAATATCACAGTTTTTGCCGTGGACCAAGAAGAAGCCCCGTTAAAAATTCAGATTACCACTTCCGCAAAAATATCTTTAACTTGCTGTGAAAATATTTTTTATAGAACTCAACTGGAATGCAATCCATGCTAGTGGCTTTGCCATCTGGTAGGCTTGCAATTGCAATTGCAATTTCTTCCCAAGTTGGAGGGTGCTCCATTTGATCGCGACTCTCGATGTTAAGTTCGGCCATCAGTATTGTTTCAAAGTATTCCGCAATTTCTATTCCTCAAATCTCTGGGGGTCTAGTGTTCTCTTCTGTATAAAGCTTTTCATAAAACTCCCGAAAGGCCTCTTCTGTTTTATCTGGGTCATTAGTAACCCCGTCTTAAATTGTTTGGATTGAGGAAATTGCGTAAGCAGTTGTCAGTTGTCTGTTGCCTAGTAGAGATGCAAGTTGATGGCAGATAAGGTCACTGGACTCATATACTTTTCCTCAAGCCGGGACCCATTTTGCCGCTACTCTCTCTGCTAAGATAGTCCCAATCTCAGCTTTGGCAGCGGCTGCCGCCATTTGTGTGGCTTCAATTTCTACTCCTGACTAAACAGCCTGAATTAATTTTTCTTTCTGCTTTTGTCATTTTGTTTTGCAAATAGGTCACCTGCGCTTTCTCTCTTTTATTCCTCCTCCTTATTCCTGCCTTTAATGTGTCCCCCACAACCATTATCGAGGCAGACCCTAAATTTATCTTCAAGAACTCTCGAATCTAACCCTGCATGTGCTCCCGGTAGTTGCTATCATATAAGAGCGCTTTTTCAAAACTCCAGTTCAAGCTTAGCCCTCTATACCACGTCCCTCTAGATTTAAAATAAGTGGGTTGTGGTTTGACAAAAATCGGGGTGTAGTATCGATGCAGCAGAGTTGGGCCTGAGAAGGAGAAACCAAAAAGTAATCAAGTCTTGCCAGAAAAAAATGAGGAGCTGAGAAGAAGGTAAAACCATCCTGTTAGAGTTTAAATTTGCCCATACAATCTTCAATCCATGGGTGTTTATTACATTTAGCACAGCCTGGAAGACCTTTGGTTTCCTGCCTCTGTATTTCCAAATTTCATTAGATTTCCAGGTGCTAGGCAGGTTTATATTTAAATAACCAAAGAGAATTATAGGAAGTGGCCAATGTACTAATTCCTCGTTTACCCAATTAATTATCCCTGGGTTGCTTCCGTAAATAGAGCATGTAGTAAAAGCAAAGTTTGGGGGAAGAGAGCAACCTGCAATCACCTATCTCCCAAGACAATCAGATTTAACTCTATTAAGGTTTAATAGTAATTTCTTCCTAGCTAATATCCCAACTCCCTTGACCCTAGCACCTTGTGAGGTTGCCCCAATAACTTTATACCCCAGTGAGTTCAACAGATATTTCTGTGCTCCTTCAATATGTGTCTCCTGGAGGCAGACAATGTCGGCCTGAGTAAGCGTAGTCTCTGTGCTACTTTTTGTCATTTTAAAGAGTCATTAAGGCCACAGATGTTCACTGAAACAATTCTGAGCTTGTTTAAGATACTCATTTTCTGACCTGGAAACTTTGACCCTGTGTACTAGCCCAAGCTTTTTTGGCAGTAAGCTTACAGATTGAAGAGATCATGCTTCTAGAAACGACTAAGCACTTCATATTTTCCCTTTTTCCCCCCTTCCTTTCCCCCTTCTCTCCTCCTTCTCTCCCCCTCCCCTTCCCCCTCTCTCTCCCCCTATACCCACTTGCATGTTCCTGGCTTTCTCTTTCCTTCTTATTATATATATATATAAATATATATATATATTTTTTTTAATCATATTTTTTCCCTAAATTTCCCGTGTCCCATTCCAAACGGAAAAACCAGTGAAAAATTCAAAAAGAACATCATCTTTTCCCCCACTGCAAACCTTCTGTGTCCCCTTCTCCCCCCTCCATGATAAGCAGTCAGGAAAGCCCTGAATGACAGTTAACATGTGTGAGTTCCAATCACCAGCCACTAGAATCCTAGACGTGAGTCGGCCTATTCCTGGTGGTCTAATCCGTATACATAAAATAGTATGAGAAAAAAATACAAGACTTAATCTATTTACCAAAGATAGAAGTCTCAGGTTAGTTCAGTCTTTTTCTCCCAGTTACATCTTTTAAATATTCTCCAGCCTTGATTTCCAACAAGAATACCCGGGTAAAGCCATCAAATATAACTTCCAGTCTGGCCGGATTCATTAGGTACACTTGGGCGCCTTGCTGTTGGAAAGGGGATATCAGTTGGCAAAGTCTCCACCTGCGCTCTACAGTTGGGTGACAGAAATCCGGCTTGGCAAAGAATTTTATTCTATCTACTTCTTTCTGGGAGTTCGGTCTGGCCTGATCATACCCCAATTGCCTCAAAAGAAAATTCCCCCCCAAAGTAAAAAAAAACCTGGGTTTCTCGTTATTAGCACTACTGCTGTCTCGCCTCTGCTTCATATTAAAGGGAAAGCGGTGTGCCCTTTGAACATCTTGGTCCCAGTTCCAATTAGTCTGCGCGGGGAATGCATCTCGAAGAATTCTAACTATGAACCCTGTGGGGTTATCCCCTTTGACGCCTTCGGGAATCCCCAATAACCGTAAGCTGCTTCTCCGTTGCCTGTTTTCTTGCTCTTCCATTTTGGCCATTAGATCTGTTAGGCAAGCTGCATGAGAGGCTCCCTGGTCTTTCACACTGGTTACTTCTACCGCCAAGGTCTCTCTCCCTGCTTCTACCGTTGAAACCCGGTCGCCAATGTCTGTACAGATCTTATTGAGCTTTCTGATGCCACCTTGGAGTTTTTTTGCAAACCCCTAGGCGGTAAGATTGTCTGATGGAGCTTCCTCAGGGAACTGTTTTATAGAGTTCATTATAGAGGCCAAGGAGGGTTCAGCCAGAGTTGCAGCATTAAATTGCAGACTCTCCTCCTGCTAAAGATTGGATGTTCCCCAAGGGGGAACAAGCTGAGGGAATCTGAGTAGTCCCACTTAAGCTGGTGGCACCCTTTGCTCCGCGATTTCTTTTTCTGCTGAACAGTTCTCGTAGTGGACCTAGGGTCATATTCATTATCATTAGACATACTGCTTTTGTTTGGACTGATAATATCCTTCTCCGTGCCGGATATAGACCCATCGGATACCAAAAAGAAGTTTTCACCGGTGGGATCCGGAGTCTGGGGCACTATGAGGCCAGGGTTATCTACAAGTTCTAGAAGTTCGCTGTTAGCCTCCTTATTAGCCTCCTTATCTCTACTGTCCTGGTGGTTTTTCCCTACTCCACCGCTTGTGGTAGCAACGTCCGAGGCACAGGTGAAAAGGTCTGGGATCAGCACAGGAGGCGTTCTGCCATCAGTCCCAGTGTCACACAAAGCTGTCTGTAAAGCAATCAGGGTATCACTCTGGTGCGTACCTCCCTGCTCTGGGGCCCCCTGACTCAGTACACATAGGTCATTAAAATCGCCCCATGTTGGTGTGTTTGATTCCGTAGTTATGGAGGACCCCTTGACTACTGAGAAGTGCTTACAGATAGAGGGTGATACTCCTGCGCCTCCCACTGCACCTTCATTCAGTGTGCCAGTTCCTCCAGGATTCCCCCTGTGTTTCTTAATGGCCCCAAGGTCCCGTTTACCTTTAAGCGGGAGATCCGTTTTTTCAGGCTTTTCCATGTCTCCCTGAAGCAAAACGTTTTTCGTCTTTAAATTCTTCTGCCCCCGGATGGTCATGCTCTCCTTGCTTTGTCTCTGCCTTTGCAGCGCCAATCCTGTGGCTTTCCCTGATCCTGTTATCAGCTTGAGTACCGCTTGGACCCAATTGATTAATGCTGTGTGACCCCCTGCCGTAGCCGAGATGCCAACTGTGCAGCAGCAGGACAATCGGACCGTAACGGAGATTGAGACACTGATTTTCGTCGTCCCGCTGCACGGAGCTCGTTCTGAGGCTCCGAGCGTTTCACTCGTGGACATCTACGTTGAGGGGCGGCGTTGCAGGTCAGCTAATCGACTGCTGACCAACTGTCGATGCTCCCAGCAGGCGGCGTGGCGATTGGAGTAGGTGGTGCTCACACTAGCGCCATCTCTGCCCCTACATTGATATTTTAGCAGTACTAACAGCTTTCTGTGTGGTTGTGTTGGCAAGCAATTAGATTGGTTTGAGATTTAAGTTAAGAGTAGTAAATCTATACTTACCTAGTTGCACTTACTTTCTCGATATTATGGTCCTCAACTTTTTTGAGGAGATATTCTGTCCACACAATATGTTTGTTTCTGATATTCTGTCAGTGATCCCAGGACATCGAGGCTATTATTCTAATATTTCAGCCTCGGTCCTGGATGTCAGTGAGGCCAACTCTTAGGCTCCTGTATCTGACTGGTAGAGCATGCCATGTGGCATATGTGGGCTCTGCAGTGGGACCTGACGTGTCAGTGGGCCCAACTTCAAGGGGACCTCTCCGAACATGTTCAGATTTTGGAAGAGACTAAAGTGGTGGTTACCGGACCACAATTGGGTCAGCAGCAGGCCCCTCTCCCTTCCCCACCCGAGCTTTCAATAGTGACCAATGGATCGCTTCTGGGTTGGTGTGGCCCTCTGGGAGAGGTAGAGATCAGAGGTCTCTCATCTTCGACAGACACTACATGTGGTATTGCAAAAAAACAGGGCAGACAGGGTCATGGCCCTGTGTCAGATGCTGTTCGCCTCTGGAAATGGCTGGGCCACCAAGGAAACTTCCTGGTGGTGAACCACCTGGCAGGATCGTTAAATGCTCAGGCAGATGAACTCAACCATCAGCGCTTAGTGGATCACGAGTGCCAATTACACCCAGAGGTAGCACAAGGTCGCTTCCACAATTGGGGTGAACCATGGCTCAATCTGTTTGCTACCACAGAGAATGCACAATGTCAGCACTTCTGCATGTAAGAGTTCCAAATACGTCTCTCACTGGGAAACACATTGAGCCTCAAGTGGAACTCAGGAATTCTGTATGCCTTTCCTCCGATACAACTCCTGCCCCAAGTTATCAAGAAGACCAGAACCCACCAGTCAAAGACATACTAGTGGCCCCAGACTGGGCACAAAGAGTATGGCATCCAGGGCTCTTTGGCTTGAGCATCTGTACTCTTATCAGGCTACCCCGCCGGAAGGATCTGCTGTCACAACAGCTAGGCAGTGTTATACCACCAGATCTTCATAATCTCCACCTTCATTTTTTTAAAACAGATTTATTTAAGTTCTCGAAAGCGAGCAAGGCATGTAATACAATCAACATACTTCATCATGACTTTCGACCCTTACACATAATACATAATGAAATCTATCGCTGTTAATCAAGGACGTCAGTCAAACAGTTGCTCCCCTCCCCCTCATGGGTCAGTGCATCACATCTCAGGTAGCAGCAACACTTGGACCGCAATAAAGGAAAGGCAAGGCATAACCTCAGCAGTGGAATAGAGTCTGGGGGGGCCTACTCCGCTATGCGGCAAACCTTGTGCTGGGTCATAGGGCCTATAGCCATGCAATGTGAGGCATCGTCATCTGTGGAGCTTGTAGGTCACCTCAGTGACTCCAGAGGAGAGTCCACCAGGGGGTCCGACTCCGGGTTGGTCAAGTTATCTACGAGTGCATTCCAGGTAAGCATGGGCGGAAAATCCGTTTCGCTCGCGGATTTTGCGGATTTTCGGGAAATTCGCAATCCGCGAGATTCGCGAATCTCCCGCAAAATCCGCAAATCCGCGAGCAGCGGATTTTGCTCGCACTGCTCGCACTGTTCGCGTGAGTTCACGGCTTCCCAGTACAACTTCGCGCCCCGCGAATAAGTGCTAAATTGCAGAAATACGATCTTAGCAAAACTGAAACTACTTACCAGGTTCAAAAGTTCAGGCTCATCATTAGTAGCCATTTCCTGTAGTGCTTCCTGAGGGGCCCCTCCAGAGTTCAGTTGTCAGTTGCAACTATTATGTGACCCTGCTCTGAACCTCAGAATAGTTACACATATGCCACAAAGGTCCTGAATTACAGCTAAGGGAGACAAGCAGGAGCCAGACTGGAAGTTAAAATCCATTAATCAGCCCCTAATTCATTATTGTCAGTTGGGGCAGGGCAGGTGTTGTAACTAATTTTGCAACAATGAAAGCACTTAGATCACTAATCAGGGCGCACTAAGGAAGCAGGTGCCAGCTAAAAAAATATTCTGTGACACATCAATCAGCCCCAAATTAATTCAGGTCACTTGAGGCAGGGAAGGTGTGCTTTGCTTTGCCGAAAATAATGTACACTGGACAACCAGAGGGTGTGGTGATGAAACAGAGGGTGGCATGGGTGGGCCAGAGGGTGGCATGAGTAGTCAGAGAGTGGCAGTGGTGACAGAGAGTGGCAGTGATGAAGAAGAGTGTCCCAAACAGGCTGGACACGTAGAAACAACAAGTTCGCAAAACTTGCGACCCGACAGGTAAGTTCGCAAATTGCGAAATTGTAAAAACCCTCGCGAACTGGCAGAAACACGGGCGAACACAAAAAAAAAAAATCCGCAAATTCGCGGGAATTCGCGGATTTTGCGGATTGCGAGTTCGCAAATCCGCAAAATTCGCGAACGCGAGATTCGCAAAATTCGCCCATGCTTAATTCCAGGCTTGGGCTCTGTCTATGTTCCCCAACCCCATGTGGGCCTCCTTCAGGAGTATCCATCCATCCTAGCTCGCCCTGTTAATGAGTTCTCTCCTCCACACTGGTAAGTGCGGTCTTCTTGGTGCTTTCCCATTGAGAGATATTTTTTGTTTAGCAATTATGCATGCTAAGTCCCTCAACCTTCCCGTTATCTTTGTCTTCGCCTGATGGGGGATCCAGTTCAAGAGACAGTGCCCCGGCGTTCATGGGATCTCTCTCCCTATGCACTCTTCTAGCGCGTGTATCACTGCCTCCGTGAAGGGGCATAGCTCGGGACATGTCCAGACACATGGAGTATGTGGACTCTCTTGTACCCGTAACAGGGGCATGCTACATCCGGTATACTGAAGTATCAGCCTATATGTTCAGGGGTTAAGTATGCCCTGTGTAGTATATAATAATGAATTCGTTTAAAATGTGCATTTCTGGAAACTTTTGAAGTGTATTCTAGTATCTTATCCTAGTCATTCTGTCCGATGGAGATGTCTAGATCCTCTTCCCACTCAGTCCTTAACACATCTAGGGGCAATTGTTGGTCCATTCTCAGCGCCCGATAGAGTCACAACACTGTACATATGGCCCCTGCCGAGAGCGCCATGTATTGACAGCTCAGGGATGTTGCGGGTTCGATAGTTGCCTTCCTCCAGTGTTTCTTAATTGCCGATGTAATTGGCCCATGAGGCAGGAAACGTCCTCGCTGTAGATCAAATTTCACCTAAAGCCCTCAAAGGAGAGCAGTTCTCAGTTCCTAAAAAACGTCCCCTACCTTCGTCTCCCCCATCTCCACCCAATGGCCGAGATCCCGCCAATTCCCTCCATGTGAAAGCATTTGTAGGAAGTCTAGAGGTAGTTTGGACAAATAAGGGGTATTGATGTTCATTCATTCGAGGCCTCTACTCCAGCACTTTGTCAGTACTCGAAGTTCGTGTGAGTTATTTGTGTTAGGCCGACGCACTCTAAGCTGGACCCCCAGAAACTCCAGGAGTGGTGGTATGAAGGGACCAGGTGGCTGATCCAGATTACGCCTGTGTGCAATTCCTTGGACCAGCCACTGCAGCTGAGTCGTAATGAATTAGAGCTCATAATCCGGGGCTGCTATTCCCCCCTCCTCCATTGGGCGTTGCATCGTGGCCAACGCCACTCGGCTTTGGTCCGATCCCCAGATAAATATGAGTGCTCATTGTTTTCAGTTCCTTGAACCGCGCTCCCGGATCCATATTGGCAGTGTGTAAACAAATAAAAGAGTCGTGGGTATGCTTTTTAGCATAGCTATTCTGCCCATCACCAAGAGTGGTGGTGTCCCCCAAAAAGTCATAGAGGCTCTCAAGGAACTGATTGCTCACCCTACATTCCCTTCCAATAGGTTATCTTTGCGATGAAAGATCATTCTCACCTTTATGTTCAGAAACTGAACAGCAACAGCTGAACACCTTCGACCACACTTCGGAGGGGCTTGATGTCATCTCGGCAGTCAGACGTCCCTTGACAAGAACTGTATTTACCTGTTGTTAGGACAAATGTGTGACATAATGAAATACCCAGTAGATAGATCCCCTCCAGACAAAGTAATCTGACGTTTTGTTGTTTGTTTTATCCCTAACCCGGTAAGGCATTCCTCTTCTGTTGGAGAATGGTTTTTTGGGTGCACTACACCATCTTAATTTGAGCAGTGGTGCTCTATCTAAAATAAGGAAACACATGTATGAAATGCAGGATTTGAGTTAAAGTAGCATTTTATTAAAGAACAATTTTAAACAATAAATGTCAAAGGCACATTGTTAAAAAAATAGCATTGTGTACTCTACAAGAAAACACATTTCAGAGACACCTTCCTTGATGAAAAAGTAAACCATGCAATTTTGTCAGTTTAAAAATCACGACAATTCAGAGGAGAGAGAAAGAGACAATTTCACTATATATAATAAGCATTATAGCCTCAGCCAAAGCCAAACATGCTAGAGAAGATGGTTGAGGGGGCACGCACAAGTCATGACCCATGGGATCAATTGTGCAAGGAAGTCCGTCGAATGAACTGAAGAGCAGATCATTTATACTCTTTTAATGAGGAACTATTGATCACAGAATCACAACATTATCAGGTGCTTTGACCGCTGAACATGACACACTTTGGTCAGTTCTCGGAAATATTAGGAATGCAGAAGTCACAGTTACATTACAAATGTTTACCAAAAGGTCACTTAATGTTTGACCGTAAATCATAATAAAATTTAACTTTTATGGAAAATGATTTGCGTCACTTCTCCAAAACATTTTAAGAAAGCAGAAAAATACAAAAGGTGTGAGGTCACTTGTAATTTCTAAAGCTGCAGAAAGTCCCAGTTGGCACCCACTCCTACTCTTGGCCAATTGTGTTCTAAATGACAGACACATTCTGTTATTGCTACATTTTGATGTTCAGATAGATGTACACCTGAGTATACAGGAGGGCAAGGGGCCTACTGCTTCCAAGATACTCAATGCAGTGTGGACAATTTTAACACAAACCTGTCTATGGGCTGGCAGGGACAATTGAGACTCTTATGCTTCAGATGTGGACAGAATGGGCCTGGGGCACTATATGGTAAAAATGACACCCTGCTCCATTCCCTCCTCTTGTTCATTCTTGAACATACGTCTTACAGCATACCTTGCAGGCCCTCCTTCTAGTTGGTTTATCCCCGGAGTGTCATTTACATTGGAACATTGGTACATTTGGAACATTAGCTCACCTGTGTCTTCCTTAACTCTATATATTCTCCTTCAGGTACGTCAATGAGGGATGTAAATGGTGTCTATGTAGGTGATGGTGGATCCATATTTAAATCCTATCTCAGTTAGCATCTATTAGTGGTCAGTTGGGTGATATTGACCTGGCACTGTGTAATGGTAGCAGGCTGCATTGAATGTAATCCTATTGTTGTGACTTCTACTACTTCTATAAGTGCTAAGTTATCCCCATACCCTGTTCTATCCTTTTTCCTATATATAGGCTTTCTGAATGTTCCCTATTCCTACATGATTCATACCTACTAATTTACTATCAGTATTTCTAGCAAAATTACAGAATAACAGCAAGGTACAACAGAGGAGCAACAGCATTTTTAGAATGGAAGACAGCCACAGTTCAACCTATCAGTGGCTGTGTCTGCCATGGCACCTCCTCCAGCAATCATTTACTTTTCTATGTTGTTCAAGTCCTTGATGGCCTTGGTGACGGAGCCATTTTCTTCATCGTTGGCAATGTGCAGCACAGATTCCCTATCCGAAGGCATACCCTCCTCTTCATCTTTTCCTTGATCTGGAACATCATAATGATGATGTTGGAATAAAGAGCTGGACTCTGTTCAATAGGCGAAACTCCTTTGGTATGTCTTGGGAGGCTGTCCACCCATAGTAGTCAGCATACCGCCAATGTCTGTGGAACAAGGTAACAGACCAGGGATGGGCGTGGATGTGGGAGATATTTGCTGCTGGAATGATCAGGGAGACTTTGTGCATTTTACTAGTGAGCACAGGCTGCTCCTTCGAGGAGGTTGTTGGAGATAGAGACGTTCTTGCAGGCCCAGTAGAAGTCCATTAGGGTGGAGGTGCCATATTGCATAACCCATTTATAGATGGTGTTGTTGCATCCACAGGTGCGCCCAAAAGATACCATGCCATTTCCTAGAAAACAGAGAAGAGGTGACTTTAATTTGTAATCTTTTTATAATTTTGGACATTTTTTCCCCACCCCAAGTACACTTCCAGTCTACTAGGGGTGGAGTCATCTTCATAATTTTAGTCTACCCTATGTGGCCCAAAGGACGCTGCTCTGCTCTATACCTCAAGTAACATGGGGCACTCCATTTGTCATATATGTAAATCTGAGCAAATAAGCATGAAGCAATTCTATTTTGGCTTGGGCAATGTAGTGTCTTGGGCAAAGAGCCATTGCAGTCTGATAGTGATCCTGTTATCATAATCCCATTGTTCTTGCAAAAGCTACACTAAGGTCTATATCAGGAATTCCTATTCTAAACATCTTTGTTACCTTCCCTTCTATTCTGGAATTGTCAGTGATAACCTCATGCATCATTGGGGCGTGGTCCCATACTGTTCTATTTACCAACACTTCAGGGATGTTGGCCTCAATAATCTGAACTTGCCCCTATATTCTGTAGAGGAATAGGTGTAGGAGATATTCTACAGTGTGTGGTGATATCTCCCTAGAAAAATCAGTCTATATGGGCCTACTGCATAGGTAATGTATGAGTTACATAACGGTATTCATTATTTTCCGGTCTCCATATTGTGGCCATCTCGCTGTACCACATGTTGTGGTGAAGGAGTCATGAGCAGCATGCAGTCTAACTGCTGGGGCAGTATTTATATTATTGCATTATTAGTTCCAACGGGAAGGGGACGAGGACACAGGGTGTGCATAGGTATTTGGAGCGCTGACGATACTGGCAGAGGATGTGGAAACCTTTGCATTACTACAGGGACCATTTTCAGTACATATGCTGGCAGGTAGATGGGGAGGTGACTTGGGGTGCACAGTGGTGTTGGCAATTTCAACATTTTGGGAATGCAAGCCTTTCTATTAATACAGTGATATATAACAGTTAACTAATTAAATCTTCCTAGTGCCACTCCGACAATAATGTAAAATATTAACATGTATGTACATAACTTCGCATAGGACGCTTCTGTGTGGCAGGTGTTGTGGCTACATCTGAATCCATATACTACCAAGCGATCACCGTCTTCTTCTTCTTGGACAGTCAATGGAAACACAATGCCTTCCTGTAGGCATTGCATACCGCTGTTGGTGAAGAGTCTATGACTTTAAAATGTCCTTCAAATTTTGGATCACCGTCTGACATTTTTCTGGACAAGAATCTGTGTTCCAGGACGGATATGTCGGAGCTCAGATTGATGGGGCCCTTCTCCTTTCCCTTGGATACCTGAGTAGAAAGAAACTTCGCAGCATGTGTTAACTCGTATAAATAATCTTATAGTTCATTTTTCATAATTTCAGAAGAAATTTCACTTTCACTTATTAGTCTTGTTGTTGGTACTGATACATTTATTAATTCTTCAGTGACATGCTGATGGGGTGTTAAGTGGTGATCAGAACTTGGAATATCTCTGAGTGATACAGGGTGATCCCTGGGCAATAATCTATTTTTATTTTTTCTTATTTTTTTTTCTTCCTTTCTTTCCCTCTATTGTGGAACTTATCTTTTTTTTAAATGTGTTTATTGGTATTCTCACAGCCTTACATATAAAAGCAAACAACATTTTCAAATCAAGCAGGAGAGTATCCGGGCAATCAGTAATCAAAATTAGTCATTACAGAGCAACATCATTCTCAACATTTCTCTGAATATCCAATTCCACCACAGGGGATATACAAGGATCTCCACGACATTTGTTCACATTGACCACTTCTGATCCCATTTTTGGGGCATCCCCTGGCCACAAACACCTCGGTCTCCCCCAGCATGCATCTGTCCATTTCCTTTGCCCACACGGTGATAGGCAGCGTAGTGGATCTCCCCATCCCCTCGCTAGTTTCTGTTTAACCAATGTGTATCCCAGTATTGTGAACTGCTGTTCAATTTCAGTGAGATCAGTCGACTCCCATACATTAAGCAGTCCCAATTGTGGTGCCAACACTACCTCTTTGCTCAGGGCTGTCTGCATATGGTCTGAAGCTCCCTCCCAGAGTGTACGTATTCTTGGGCAGCTCCACAGAGTATGATAAAAAGTGTCCGGTTTTCCATACCCCCTCAGATATAGGTAGTCGGGTCTGGAACCAATTTTAGCCAAGGTCTTCCCCGTCATATATAATTGGTGAAGTATCCTAAGCTGTATGAGCCTAAACGTAAGTGTGATGGCCACTTCTGCAAGAGACATAAGAGCCGCCTGCCAGTCTTTGTCACTTATTTGACCCAGATCATCTTACCACCGCTCTCTGAGCTTTGGAAAGGTGTCCGGTAAGTTATTACATAGCTTTTTATATGTGAGGGATATCGCTTTGGAACTTAAGGGCCCATCTAACAACCGGTCTTCTAATGGAGACGAATCAGGTATGTCCGTAAAGGATGGGAAAGCCGTCAGGAGCGCGTGTCTAATTTGCAGATATCTGTACATTTCACCCTGGCCCAAATGATATCGGCTCTGAAGCTCCCCAAATGTCAGTACAGCCCCCTTCTGAACTAGGTCCTTCACCACCGAGATCCTTATGAGGTCCCACTTATCAAACCCAGGCTGATAGCACAGTATTCACAATTTCTGTGTGTACCACAGCAGAGCCATCTTAGAGAGGACGCCTGGCCAGCCCAAACGGGAATGTACTGTGCGCCAAATGTCTAGCGTATGCTTGGTGGGTCCAAAGAATTTCTGCTTGTTTTTCCTATCAGTATTATAAAAGGCTCCCAAGTACCCCGTGCGGTCAGTTTGGTAACTGTTGAGAGCATACGCTGGGTCATCGGGGGTGGTATATCCAGTGGTTCACGGTCACCAATTGCGCCGCCCAGTAGTAGAGTTGTTAGTCGGGCAAAGCTATGCCCCCGTCGTACCACCCTTTTGTGAGTGTCTTTAACGTCACTCTGGGCGCCCTCCCATCCAACAGCAGCATGCATAGTTCCCCCTCCACTGCCCTGAAATACGAATAGGGGACTCTGTGCGGGCAGTTTTGAAGGATATAAAGGAAGCGATGGAGGGCAAACATCTTAAAGAGTGGAGCTCGCCCTACCATCGAGAGAGGTAGGGATCTCCAATGCTTCAAATCCGCACGCAGACGAGCTAGTGGGGGGGGATTAAATTAGAGCTAGAGAAACAAGCCCGATCCGGAGTAACAAAAATTCCTAAATATCGGAAGCCTTCCTCTGCCACTGCTATGATACACCCAGCCGTAAGCTGAGGAACTGGACCATGCAGCATAAACAGGTCGGACTTGTGCCAGTTAATCGCATACCCGGAATATTTCCTGAAATTCGTGAAGATTTTTTTGTTTAAAATTTGTTTACTGAGGTTTCTCATACGAAATTTCATACATCTCGACACATTTGCTATACAAATGTTTACAATTGCATTAAGATGTGGATCTGGCGCAGGTTAACAATTGTTTGTTTCGTCAACATTCATCTATTAAAATCGCCCGACAGTAGGGAGTGTCGTGTGGAGAGTGGGCCCACCCGCTGTTACGCGTCAGTGACAATTACAGTATTGACTTCGGTTATGTTTGCTATTGATGGACCTGTGCTACCCCACTGCTTGTATGTGCCTGCTCTCAGTGTGTAATGTGTCTGTTCTTGATTGAGTACGTTCCCAACAAACTAACATTAGAACTATAACTGCTAGTGCAGAACTTAGAACATGTATCTATTGGCATTGGGCTATGGTTGGGGGTGGCAGAGAGTCACCAAATTTCGGTTGGGGATGGTGTGGGTGGCGGTATTGTCTCCTTACATATGTTCCTTCATGCAGGGGGGGGGTCGGAGTGTGAAACAGTTCTGATTTGGCATTTTTACAACAACCGGGGGACGTTCAGACCTGACTCCAATGTTGGTGGGAACCTAATTGCGCTGCTCCAACCCCGAAGTTACTACATCGGATCCCATAGGGGGTGTGGGCGGGGCCTGGGGTTGGGAGTTTGCTGGCATTTCCTCAACTGTGGTTTCGTGTGTAAAGGTGTGCAGTAGTTGTGCCCACTCTAAAGAGATGGGATGTTTGCGGGTACCCTTAACTTCCTCGTCCCGCAACAGCTCCTCTTCTGCCTTCCCCCATTTTTTCAATGCTCCTATCCAGGCCGCTATCAGGGGCCTATCGGGGCCCGCCAGTGCATAGCTATTCCCCTTTTTGCTAAGAGGATGGCGGGGGACTGCACTTTTTGAGTCTTCCGTCTACGGAATACTCCCAGGGCGCAAGCTTCCCAGGTGGAAATGGTTGCGATGTTGGTCATTGCTCTAAGTGTCTGGTGGACCCAGTCCCAATACTCCTGAAGGTTAGGACAATCCCAGAACATGTAATTAAAGTTCGCTTCTGGCACTTGACATCGGGGGCAGGCAAAATTTGTGTCAGGATAAAACCTATGGAGCCGAAGGGGTGTGAGGTATGCTCTGTGAAGGATATTGTATTGCATATTATGAAAACGTGCATTCCTGGATACCTTTTTAGGATACTCCAGGGCCACATCCCATTCTTTGTCATTCAACACCCTTTCTATTTCTGCTTCGCACTTCTGGCGTAATGGCTGCAGTGAGGGGAGAATGAGATCCCGTATAGCTTTATAGAGCTATGTAACTAGGTGGCGCCCTATCCCCATATGCAGAATAGTGTGAATCACTGGGTGTGTCAGAGGCTCCCCTGCTGTCGGGTCCCAATATCGACGGCTGCTGTCAATCAGTTGCCTGTGTGTTAAAAATTGCCCAGGCGGGAGATCGTACTATTCAGTCATTTGGGCATACATTTTAAGTTGGCCGTCCTGAAATAGGGATTCAACCTCTGTGGCAGTGAGGTCAGTCCAGACTTGAAGAGTGCCGGGGGTGTAGTATGCATCTTCCCTGGGGAAGTCCACCAGTGGGAGCAGAGGTGAGTATGGGGGCCTTTCCTTGGACATGCGGTGGATGCGCAACATACAGGTGCGGGCTATGGACATCTGGAAGGGCCGTGTACGCATGGGTTTGGTGCCGGTAGTAGTATCCGTGAATTACTGGCAATGGCATGCGGCCCTCCATGGTGACGGTTTCCCCCGTGTGACGCTCAATCGTCCAGTACCAAAGCAATTGCAGCAGTGCTGCGAGGAAGTATGCCTCAACACCCCATCCGTCGTGGGAATGTGTAGTGTAGACAGGGCTACCCTGTGACGAATACCCCCCCTCTCCCCTCCGGGTATCAGCTCGGTAAGTAGGGACTCCAACTCCTTAAAGAATGGCTGCGGTGGTATAATTGGGAGGTTGGCAAAGTGATATATCATTCGTGGGACCACGATCATCTTTGCTAGCGCCACTCATCCTATGGGGGCCAAGGGTAGTGTTTTCCAGAACCCCAGCGCCGACCGTAGCCCTGACAAAGCCCTGCGGTGATTCCCTTCATATAGGTCCTTAGGGGAGTGATATAATCTCACTCCCAGATATCTGGGCGCCTCAGCATTCCAGGCAAGTGTGTGTGGTCCGACATGTATTTCAAATGGGGTCATGTGAGAGCTGAGCGGATAAATAGTGGATTTTCCACAGTTACCCCGAGACCCGAAGCATCCGTGAAGTCTTACAATGTCTGCCATATGGGTGTCAGGTCTTGAGTAGCGTCGCAGACATATATCAGAAGGTCATCCGTGTAGAGAGATACACAGTGTGTCGTGCCTGCCAATGGGATATCCCATTCCTCACCCTTCTGGCGCAGACGTATTGCCAGAAGTTCCACCACCAGGGCAAACAGGAGGGGGAATAATCCCTGCCTTGTTCCCCTTTCCACAGCAAACGCTGAGGAGACATACTTGCCTATCCTAACTCTTGAGGTGAGGCTGGTATACAGAAGTTTTGTATAGGCCACTAAAGTGGGACCAATGTTTATCCTGTCAAGGACCTCAAATAAATAGGGCCATAGTAGCTTGTCGAAGGCCTTTTCAAGGTCTAGTATGAGACATGCTGCTTTAGGGAATTGCATGCTCGTCTCATCCTGTATATGGAACAGTCTACGTAGGTTTTGCGAGGTAGTGCGCCTTGGGATAAACCCGCATTGGTCTGGGTGAATTAATGGTGTCAGAATTTGGGTGTATCGTTCAGCTAAGATTTTCCCCAGTATCTTGCAATCCGTATTGAGGAGAGTTATTGGTCGATAGGAAGAGGGCAGGGTTGGGTCTCTATGCGGTTTGGGGAATGTGACTATGACCGATTCCCTGAGGGAGCCTGGAAGCTCCCCTCTGTCAAGTGCATCATTGTACATTGCTGCCATGCATGGGGTCAACCAGGCAGCATACGTGCTGTAGTATTCTACTGGGAAGCCATCCATTCCTGGAGCCTAATTTCGCGCTAGCGCTCTAATCGCTTGGGAAACATCTACAGGCTTGATCCTCACCTCCAACTGTTTTTTATCCTCCGGTGGGACCTGGGGCAGGGTCAATGGGTCCAGGAAGTTAGCGCTCGCTTGGTGGCCATCTCGCTCCGGGGCCCTGTAAATGCCAGAGTAAAAGCCATGAAAGACACTCAGTTGTTGAATGCCGAAGAACCCCAGAGTTATCTACTATTTCTGTGATTGGCTTGACTTCCGTATCTTGCTTGGCTAGCCATGCTAGGAACGCTCCCCCTCTGTTTCCCGACCGGTTGACCCTGGCTGCATACATTCGAAAATTGTATTTACGGAGATGTGTAAGCGTTTCCGCATAAAGCACCTTTGCCGCTTCCATTTGCTCCGGAGTGGCCTCATCCTTATCCGACCATTTTGAGAGGTTCGCCAGGGTTTGTTCTGCCTTTTGCAACGTTTCCTCTAATGTTTTACGTATCCCCACTATTTGTTGGATACAATGTCCCCTTGCCACCACGTATTTGTCCCACTCTATCAGACGAGGCGTCGCTGTACCAGCGTTTAATGTGAAGAGTTCCTGGTTATGTTCCCCATGGTCATGTTTAAACACTTGATCTGTGAGGCAGTCTCTCAGTAACTTCCATGTGGGTATGGGGGGGTGTGGCGGCCTCCATCCTAGGGTCAGTACGTGTGCATCATGGTCTGACAGCACCTTCCCCAAATAATCTGTATGTTGTACTCTTAGTAGTAGCGAGATAGAGCAGAGAAATCTGTCCAAGCGCACCCGTAAGTCATGGGGAACTGAATGGAGGGGGAGTATATTCTGGTGGCTGGGTTGCGCATTCACCAAACATCAGTCAATGCCCAGTGTTTTACCCACGTGTGAAACTTTTCCGCCTGTTTGAACGCTGGTGAGTGTGCTGGGGGGTGAGATCTGTGGATGTGTCTAGGGTGCAATTATAGTCGCCACCGAGTATCCACGGGGCGTGCGTGTGCCTTGTTAACATTCCAGTGAGGCAATTCCAAAAGGGGGGCTGTTCTACATTCGGGGCATAAATACTACCTATCAGTATAGGTTGTCCCTATAATAGTCCTTCCACCACAGCGTATCGTCCTTCCTGTCTATCTCTATCGTTATTTCCTTAAATGGAGTACCGGGGCAGATCCAGATTAGGGCCCCCCTGGCAAATGCCAAGTACGCTGTGGCGCATATGATACCTCACCATTTCTTACGCAAGCGCTCTACTTCAGTCGCCGTCATGTGTGTTCCTGCAAAAGGGCTATCTGAGCCTGCTGCCTCTTTATGTAAGCGTATACTGATTATCGCTTACTCGCAGTGTGCATTCCCAGGACATTTAACGTGATGAATTTGATGTCTGTGTTAGGAATGCGGGTGGTCATGGTAAATGTCTTCTGAATGGGGGCTGTTTGTGTGTCATTGTGATGAGTTTTCGAGACCCCCTCTTATCTGCATGAGCACCCTCTGCAGGACTGACACCCTGCCAACCATGTGCTCCTGTAGAGGTTCTAGGGGACTGCTCGGAGAGGGGGAGGAACTGTAACCAGAACTGTGGGAAACATTCCCAACTAGGGGGGCTTATCATACTAGGTAATATGTCCAAACTGCACATTGCGTGCTAACTGTAATTTGTTATATTAGGGGGGGTTACTGTGTGTGTTCATTGGCTGGTCCGCTGCTGTGTGGTGAGTTCAAGGAGCCTAGGAATGACTTTACATCTTACTCTACTCACGGCGCACCAGTCCATGATGTTGCAATTGCGGAGTGTTCCAGATAGCTCCTCAATGCACCTCCATCGTGGAGGCGTGCTGAGGTCGGGTGGCCTGATCCCATAGGGGGGGATGAGGGTAGAACTGTGTTCTCCCGTCCGTCGTCCTCTCCAAAGATCGCCCTCATATCAGTGTGTCTGCCGTCTGAGGTGTCACTAGCAGTGGCGTCACTGATCTGTCGCGAGAGGTCTGGGCGTCACTAATTTCCTCATCTGATGAGAACAGGTGAGGGCCTCTCTCTCCGTCCGAGCTGGTTCCCGTCAGCCCTGTCACTGCTGCCGCTTCTTGTAGAGCTCTCCTGCGCTCTGCAATAATTTGCTCAAGATCAGGGGAGTTTTTCGTATGAGTGTCTGTCTATCTGGTTAATTGCGTTAGGGTAACTCGCTTATGTTGACGCCGCCGTCTGTTGGATGGTCGCCGATCCTGCGAGGCGCTGTGAACACCCAAGTCTCCCAAATGTTGTTCCACCCATTCGTTCGCTGCCGCAAGATCCGCAAAGAAATTTGTGGTCCCATCGTGGATGATCTTAAGGCGGGCGGGAAATAGTGGTGTGTATTGTACATTTTTCGGGCATATGGTGCGTTTCACTGCCAAAAAAGAGGCTCGCTGGCGCTGAACAGCTTGAGAGTAATCCGGGAACAGCATGACCTTTTTGTCCTCCACTCGAAGTGGACCTGCTTGTCTGTGGGGTGTCTTGAATTTAAACATCATTGAGGGCATGGATGGCATTGGATTGTGGTGATTTTTGTGTGTTTTTCGACTTCCTGGGGTGTTGTTGGGGCCTGGCCCTGTGGGTGGGGGCCATTTTGAGGCCTGGTCCAGGAAGGGTCTGGCCATGTGGCTGGGAATCAAGGGGCCATTTTGAAGCCAGGCAGTGTGCTCAGGCCTGCACCCAGTTTGACTTGCTTTCATCCATTAGGCCCAGGGGTACTCAGTGGGGCATGGACCAAGTCTTTCTGTGGGGTGTCTTGAATTTAAACATCATTGAGGGCATGGATGGCATTGGATTGTGGTGATTTGTGTGTGTTTTTCGCTTTTTTGGGGTGTTGTTGGGGCCTGACCATGTGGGTGGGGGCCATTTTGAGGTCTGGTCCAGGCAGGGCCTGGATATGTGGGTGGGGGTCAATGGGCCATTTTGAAGCCAGGCAGTGTGCTTTGTGCCATAGGCCTGCTGTACCCAGTATGCCTTGCTCTCATCCATTATGCCCAGGGGTACTCAGCGGTGCATGAAACAACTCTCTCTGTGTGGTCTCTCTTCTATTAATGTAAACATCCATTTTTTATTAGAAATAAATTTGCAATTTTTATTTTTGGTCTTTCCGTTTTGGGGTGTGTTGTATAATAATGGTGCCACTTACCAAGGAGACTGGTGTGCCAACCAGCACATTTTTGGGGAAAAAAAACCTACGCCTGCAGCAGAGGGGTCCGCCGGGGACCAAGCTGGGAGCAGCACCTTCGCTTTATTGGGCTCAGTGCCACCACACCAAGTTAGGTCCAAGTCCATGAGTGCTGCAGAGGCAGCCACTTTAATTGCTCAATCACCATTGACCAGTGATGTTGGCTCATCGCAAGAAAGTAGCATCCAATCAACGCAGGGTGTAACTCATCTGATGAGTGTTCAACAACCACAGCCGCAACAACAACCACAGGTGTAAGTAGTACAAGCCCAACTACATGCGCAAGGAGAGGCGCAAGGAGAGGTTCAAGGAGAGGGGCAATGAGAGGCACAAGGAGAGGCGCAAGGAGAGGCGCGTGGAAAGGTGCATGGAGAGGCGTAACTAGAGGCGCATGGAGCGGCACAACTGCACACAATGCTTGTTCCTCCAGAAGTAGGGGCACATCAGGAAATCGAGATTGAAGTGGAGGTATCATCCGAGGAAGCCACTCCTCCTGATGATGATCCATTGTCTTCCTGATCCCCAGCAAGAAAAAGGTCAAGGAGGGCTACTACAAGTTCTTCTTCAAGCCCCCTTCCTTCTGATGATCTTGATGTTGATTGGAACCCACCAATGCAGTCTGAGAGTGAGGCACGCCATAAGCCGACAAAGGTAGCTAAGCCTAAAAGGAAGGTTCCTGCAAGGCTTCCACTTATAGGTGATGATGACGAACAAGGAGTGGTGTATTCTGCTGCTGATGAACAGTCTGACGACGACCCAGTCATCACAGTCGTCACACCAGCCCCAGCGGGCATGCAGCAGACAGACATTTTTACCCTATCCCAAATTGCTGCTGCGCGGGATGTGGGCGGCGTGGCACTGGTACCACCACCAACGCAGTTAATTACTACACCAACATGACCTACAGCTTCCATATTTTCTCGTCAGAATGGCCGGCCCACCACCAACGCAGTTAATTACTACACCAACATGACCTACAGCTTCCATATTTTCTCGTCAGAATGGCCGGCAGGGACCTCCATCCAGCTCTACCTCCATTACCTCAAGTAGTGATGCTGTAAGTGCACAACAGAGTCAAATTCAGCCATGCCTATCCTCCACTTCATCTGGTATTGAAACTGAAAGTGGCACCTCCACCACCAGCAGACATCTCCAGTCCCTAGTTTGGGACTTCTTTAGTGTTAGCAAAAAGGCAGAAAACATGGTCGTTTGTTCGATTTGTAAAATTGTAGTTAGTCGGGGTAAGCTTGGTACCAGCTATGGTACCGGAGGCCAGAGAAGTCATCTCCAAAAACACCACACTATCATTTGTGTCGCGATCTCCCTCGCCATCACGGCGAGGAAAGGAAAGAAAGGCATAATACCGCGATCTCTCCAAACGGACTACATGTCCCAGAAGGCCAAGCGGCTCTGGAGATCCGGAAAGAAGGCTGAGCCTATATAAGCTCCTCCTCGGCAACAGGACGGCGCTTGACAATTGTTATGGTGGTTAAGGTATTGGCGGATGGTGTTTTCCCCGCCGGAGGTATACCGAGAAGAAACCCAGCGCAGACGAAGAGCCTGCGTGTTCAGATTCAAGACAAGCCTACGCCGAAGAAGAGCCTGCGTGTTCAGATTCAAGACAAGCCTACGCCGAAGAAGAGCCTGCGTGTTCAGAGTGAAACCAAGTCTACGCCGAAGAAGAGCCTGCGAGGTCAGAGGAGTGGAGTCAACTTCCGACATATCGCAAGTATCACTAAAGAAGAACGGGATCGTTCTTCTTCCCCTGTATGTTTTCTTTCTTCCTAAGTTCCCGCATTCTAAGTATTTTGAGTTCGCTTATTTTTCCCCCCGAAGAGATTACGTTCAGAGTCACAAGAGTGATTCCTCTTTAATGATTCAGGATAATCGTATCTTGCAACAGATTTACTGTTCTCAAGAAGTATTGAGAACAAGTCTAGAGAGAAACTATCTCTACACTGTCCAAGAGAAGCCAAGCCCCTTCGGATGCCTAGCCGTTAAGAAAGTGACGATAACTTTCTTGGCAAGTATCCGGGATCTCGGATTGAGGAACTGCTTGTTAGCATATAAAGACGAGAGAGTTGTGTCTCTGGTAAGTGTCATCCTTTGGGACCAGGGGAGGGAAGAGGCATTGAAGAGACCAGGCGCTTATACCTGTTCTTTGTCTCTCCACGCTGCAGCCCGCCCCTCAACCGAGTACTACGGATTACCCCGACCCCGAAGGCAACCGCCCAAGCGCTTCTATCAAAACCTCCTTACCTCCCGGCTTCTCGCAATACTCCCTCAGAAGGTGATTCCAACGTCACCTCTGGGGGTTGTGTTTAGACAAGTCGAGGGGACTTTCAGCTCATCGTTCCTGCTGGCCCGATTCCTCAGGTTAGTGGCGCGCGACTGTATTTGCGCCGCTTGCAATCCCGACAGATTGTCAAGCCCACGAATACTCACCAGCCCGAACGATGGACGTCGATGCTACTCTCGCTTCCCTAATGGAAAGCTTCACAGAACTCCGTCAGGAGGTCCTTACGTCCCGAGCCGAGAACCAAACCTTATACCAAGAAGTTACACAGATGCGCAAAGAGTTTTCGGACTTAGCACTTAGAGACCAGGTGGTCAAACCCCTCCTCAAACCTGCCACATTACCCCCTCCTGCTTCCACCCGGACCGGGGGTTATTTTTTGCCTTTATCTACTCCTGCCCCGACCACCGATGCCTTACCAACGGTTCAGATCATTCAGAATACGGGGATACCTCTCGCCCCACCAGAGAGGTTTTACGGAGATTCTCGTAAATTCGAGACTTTTCTAAATCAGTGCCGTCTTCATTTTTTGTGTAAGCCCGCTGTCTTCCAGGAGGAAGCGACAAAAACGGCATTCATGATGTCCTACATGGGAGGGAATGCGTCTAGTTGGACCATCCCCTTGTTGGAACGTAACGACCCTGTGTTACATAACTTTTCTGATTTCTGTCTCGAGTTACGGAAATTATTCGATAGAAAATCCCACATGTTAACTCTCGATAGGGAAATCATGACATTGCAACAAGGGTCGCAGGACCTGCTATCGTACATTACCACCTTCAATCGCCTGCTAGTAGAAACAGATTGGCCGGTGGAAAAAAGAATTTCCCTCTTTTATCAGGGATTAAGAGGGGAATTAAAAGATGTGTTGGCCCAAGTGGTGCAATTACCCACGACGGTATCAGAATTTATTGACCTCACGGTCCAGTTAGATCACCGTCTGCTAGAAAGAAAGGGAGAAAGACCCAGAGGAGACAATCGCTTCTATTATCCGGTTTCCCGACCACGAACAGGAGGCGAGGAGAGAACTAAGGTGTCTGATGAGTCTGAGCCCATGCAGATCGGAGGCATCCGAGGCCCTCTTACTTCCGAAGAAAAAGATAAACGCGGACGTCTGAAACTTTGCCTTTATTGCGGCAAAGGTGGACATTTTATTAAGGAATGCCGAGCCCGGAATTACGTTCCCGGACGCTCTGCCTTTCCCCGAGTACAAGCTACTATGAAGAACGCGGAGCCGTCGGAAAACTGAAGATCTCAAATCAGACGGAGGTCTCTGACTTGAGATGCCCACTTCCCATGATCTCCCCCGTTCTTGCTAACACCCTTCATCCTGCTGTGGCCCACATGAATATCAGTGTGTCTCTCTGGATATCCTCTCATCAGCAGCTACAAATTGATGCTCTCCTTGACTCCGGTGCTACCGGTAATTACATCGACCAGGAATTCGCCTTAAGGATGGGCATCCCGTGCGAAAAGAAGCCAAGACCCGAAATGGTAAAAGCAGTGGACGGCACCATTCTTTCCTCTGGGCCAGTGGTGTTTAACACTCTTTCCCTCTTGATGGAGTTTGGGGAAGACCATCAAGAACACATACAATTTGACCTGATCGATGCCCCGCAATTCCGACTCATCCTGGGCATGCCTTGGCTCACGTTGCACGATCCTTTTGTGAGTTGGTCATCCCGTTCCGTTAATATGACCTCTTCCTATTGTAAAGAACATTGTAGGAAGCATGAACTACAGTCCGCATTCACCGAACCCTCACCTGCCACCTTTTTGGCGAACACCTGCACGATTGAGAAGTTCTGTTGTGCCACTGTACTTCCCGTAGAATACCAGGAATTCCAGGCCTTGTGCGACAAACAACAAGCAGCTCAGTTACCACCCTATAGGGTCTATGACTGTCGAGTAGACTTGGTACCGGGGGCGGATATCCCTTGCAGTCGGGTGTATGCCTTGACGGAAAAAGAGACCCAATACCTCAAGAATTATATTGAGGATAATTTGGCTACTGGATTTATCCGACACTCAACCTCCCCTGCATCTTCACCGATGTTTTTCATTGCCAAAAAGGACTGCGATGAGCTAAGACCTTGTATCGATTACAGAGCGATCAACAAGGTAACGATTAAAAACCGCTATCCTCTCCCCTTGATTCCAGTCCTGATGGATCAGCTGAAGGGAGCCCGATATTTCACAAAGCTCGATCTTCGAGGGGCCTACCATCTGGTGCGGGTGAAAAAAGGCGATGAGTGGAAGACAGCCTTCAGGACCAAATTCGGGCTGTTCGAATACCAGGTAATGCCCTTTGGTCTCTGCAACGCCCCCGCAGCCTTCCAATTCTTTATGGATGAGGTGCTGAGAGGATGTCTGGAATCATACTGTGTAGTCTACATTGACGATATATTGATTTATTCAACAACAATGTCTGATCACGTCGTCCATGTCAAAACAGTCCTGCGGAAGCTACAACAGAATTCGTTGTATGCTAAGTTGGACAAATGTCTTTTCCATGTACAAGAGGTAGCCTTCTTAGGGTACATTATCGACGCCCAAGGTTTCCGAATGGATCTAAGCAAAGTTGAGGTGATCCTCAACTGGAAAACTCCACATAATGTGAAGGCAGTGCAGAGTTTTCTTGGCTTTGCCAACTATTATCGACGCTTTATTCAGGACTTCTCTAAGACTATCCACCCCATCACATCCCTCCTCCGAAAGAACGTGCCGTTTGTATGGGGAACAGAAGCAGAACAGTCTTTTCAACACCTCAAAAACAGGTTCACACAGGCACCGATTCTCAGGCATCCGGATCCGCATCGGCCGTATATCCTCGAAACCGACGCCTCCCAATACGCCCTCGGAGGAATCTTGTCGCAAAGACATCTGGACACGGGGCAGTTACATCCAGTGGCGTACTACTCAAGAAAACTTACACCCTGTGAGATAAATTACTCTATCACAGATAAGGAACTCCTTGCCATCAAAAGGGCGTGCGAGGAGTGGAGACATTACCTCCTTGGTGCTCTACACACTGTGGAGATCATCACGGATCACCGAAACTTGTTGTTCCTCAAAACGGCTAAGGCCCTGACCCCGAGGCAGCTACGCTGGACATTGTTTTTCTCCGATTATGATTTCGTAATCAAGTACAGGCCGGGGTCACGCAATGGCAAAGCAGATGCATTATCCCGCCTGGGCGAGGAGGAACCTGTGACACCTGAGGAGTCTCCATATATCCTGCAAGAAGCAGAAGGCTCCAGTCATTCGTTGGCCCTGGTCACGTCCGAGGACTTCTTGGACGACCTGAAAGTGGCCCTCGCTGACTACGACATCGCCACATGGATACAAGAAGAGCCAGAGCATAGACACATGGAAAACGATCTGGCATACCATTTCCATGCTTTGTACATACCCCAGACAGCGTTGCAACAACAAGTGTTAAAGTGGGCTCATGATTCGGTACTCAGTGGACACATGGGTATCTACAAAACCTCAGCTAATGTGGAGCGGTCCTTTTGGTGGAAGAATGTTCGAGGGGATGTGAAAGAATACGTTAAGTCATGTGCGATTTGTGCTCAAGGCAAATCCATCCATACTAAACCGTCGGGCTTCCTCCGTCCTTTGCCAATTCCACCTAAACCTTGGCATACCGTATCCATGGACTTTATAGTCGAGATGCCTCCTTGCAGTAATCAAACTGTTATCCTGGTGGTGGTAGACCATCTCACAAAAATGGGACACTTCATTTCCTTACCGGGCTTACCCACATCTGTCGAGTTGGCAAAAGTGTTCCTCCAGCACGTAGTGAGGGCACATGGATTGCCCAGTGTGCTGATCACTGATCGCGGCACACAATTCACGTCGCATTTTTGGAAAGCCCTCTGTGCCATTTTGCAAATTGATGCCAGACTATCCTCTAGTTACCATCCCCAGACGGATGGCAAAACTGAACGCCTCAATCAGACGCTAGAGCAATACCTCCGCTGCTTTACAATGCAGAATGCCACGGATTGGACCACACTTTTGTGGTTGGCGGAGTTCGCATATAACAATGCTGCCCATACCACCTTGGGGTGTTCTCCTTTCTTTTGCCTGTACGGTTTTCATCCGAACATGCTCCCGTTCGATTGGCCTGCGGAATCTTTGGTTCCTTCCATACATGAGCATCATGCTCATCTCAGGGCCATCCTCATAGATGCTCGTAACTGTTTGGAGACGGCGCAAACGGCCTTGAAAGTGTTTGCGGACAGGAGAAGATCCGAGGAGCCGGCTTACAAGGTGGGGGACAAGGTGTGGCTTTCCACACATAACCTTCATCTGAAAGGGGTTAATAAACTGAAACCTAAGTATGTCGGACCATACAGCATCTGTGAGGTTGTAAATCCAGTGGCCATGAAACTGTCTCTACCTTCTTTCCTGGGCGATCCATCCTGTGTTCCATGTATCGCTCCTCCAGCCGTGTCCCTTGAATATGCGGGTGCCTGAGCGCCCCCCTGCTCTGGAGGTGGAAGGCCAGGAGGAGTATGAAGTGTTACGGGTACTGGATTCTCGTATGGTGCGTGGCCGGATCCAGTATCTGGTCGACTGGAGAGGGTATGGACCAGAAGACCGCACATGGGAACCGGTGGACCATCTGCATTGCCCGGATCTGGTTGCTGAATTTCACGATCGATTCCCTGGGAAGCCGGGCCGACCGCCGGGACGGCAGTCCTCGAGAGGGGGTTCTGTCGCGATCTCCCTCGCCATCACGGCGAGGAAAGGAAAGAAAGGCATAATACAGCGATCTCTCCAAACGGACTACATGTCCCAGAAGGCCAAGCGGCTCTGGAGATCCGGAAAGAAGGCTGAGCCTATATAAGCTCCTCCTCGGCAACAGGACGGCGCTTGACAATTGTTATGGTGGTTAAGGTATTGGCGGATGGTGTTTTCCCCGCCGGAGGTATACCGAGAAGAAACCCAGCGCAGACGAAGAGCCTGCGTGTTCAGATTCAAGACAAGCCTACGCCGAAGAAGAGCCTGCGTGTTCAGATTCAAGACAAGCCTACGCCGAAGAAGAGCCTGCGTGTTCAGAGTGAAACCAAGTCTACGCCGAAGAAGAGCCTGCGAGGTCAGAGGAGTGGAGTCAACTTCCGACATATCGCAAGTATCACTAAAGAAGAACGGGATCGTTCTTCTTCCCCTGTATGTTTTCTTTCTTCCTAAGTTCCCGCATTCTAAGTATTTTGAGTTCGCTTATTTTTCCCCCCGAAGAGATTACGTTCAGAGTCACAAGAGTGATTCCTCTTTAATGATTCAGGATAATCGTATCTTGCAACAGATTTACTGTTCTCAAGAAGTATTGAGAACAAGTCTAGAGAGAAACTATCTCTACACTGTCCAAGAGAAGCCAAGCCCCTTCGGATGCCTAGCCGTTAAGAAAGTGACGATAACTTTCTTGGCAAGTATCCGGGATCTCGGATTGAGGAACTGCTTGTTAGCATATAAAGACGAGAGAGTTGTGTCTCTGGTAAGTGTCATCCTTTGGGACCAGGGGAGGGAAGAGGCATTGAAGAGACCAGGCGCTTATACCTGTTCTTTGTCTCTCCACGCTGCAGCCCGCCCCTCAACCGAGTACTACGGATTACCCCGACCCCGAAGGCAACCGCCCAAGCCCTTCTATCAAAACCTCCTTACCTCCCGGCTTCTCGCAATACTCCCTCAGAAGGTGATTCCAACGTCACCTCTGGGGGTTGTGTTTAGACAAGTCGAGGGGACTTTCAGCTCATCGTTCCTGCTGGCCCGATTCCTCAGGTTAGTGGCGCGCAACTGTATTTGCGCCGCTTGCAATCCCAACAATTTGGGATGCGCAGCTAAGGAAGATCTGGGAAGCCAAAAGAAAAACAAATCCAAATGTATCCATTCATATTGCATCTGATGATGACGAGGGGCTGATCGTGCAGGGGGGAAGTGAAGAAGCGACAGACATTTTTTCTGGTACACCCAGTACCCCTGGCAGCAGACCTGCAGTGGTAGCGCCCACGCCTCTACTCCTGCAACATGTATGAGGCACACTAAGAGTCTGGGAGAGACACCAATGCGAAAAAGTACATCAATGAGCCTAACTGGGTTGAAGAAGTCTGCATCATCATATTCATCCCCACATATGAAAACGGTCCAGACCACCATTTAAAGCATGTTTTGGTCGGATGCGCCATTTGAACGCAACCACCCTACGCCTCGTCTTTATAATGCAATGCTGGCTAAAATGTTATCGCTGGACTTTCTCCCTTTTTCTTTCGTGGAAGGGGTGGGTTTTCTAGAATTTGTGTCAACAGTCTGCCCTAAATGGAAGGTTCCTAGCCGGTCCTATTTTGCCAGAGTTGCGGTTCCAGCACTACATCAAGATGTGCTGGAGGTGATTGGGTCAGCTTTGCAGAAGAGTGTTGTTCACACTCTCCACCTGACAACAGACATGTGGACCAGTTGCCAAGCCCTTAATTACATGTGCATCACTGCACACTGGGTCTCTTTTGCAGGGGTTTCAGACAAGTTACGTGCAGGTGTTGACCCGGACACAGTTTTTCAAACTACTCGGAAACATGCAACAGTAGCGATGTTTGCCATGGAGAAATCTCATACTGCACAAAACATTTTGGATGAGTTTCAGGGTAAGGTCTATGAATGGCTGCATCCAAGAAAGCACATGATTGGTTATGTTTCCATGGATAATGGCAGTAATATAGTTAAGGCCATGCATGAGGGTGGCTATTTCAGAGTGCCGTGTTTGGCGCACAGTATTAACATTGTTGTGCAAGATTTCTTGAAAAAAGAAAAAACAGTCAGCAAGTTACTGACCACATGCCGAAGAATCTGAACGCATTTCAGCCATTCTTTTAAGGCCCGGAAGAAGCTGAGGAACATGCAACGTGAACGTAGACTGCCGGTCAGAGGACTCATCCAGGAGGTGGTAAAATGTTGGAACTCAACCTTCTACGTGCTTGAGCGTCTGTCTGAGCAGTGGGTGGTAATCAATGAGTATGTCTTTGAACTGGGTTCTACTATGAAAGACATGAGGCTAGAGTTGAAGGAATGGAAGCTAGTTAAAAGCCTGACAGACATGCTTTGTCCTTTTGAGGTCTTCACATGTGAAGTCAGCAGGGAGGACTGTACTTTGGGCAAAGCTATCCCATTGTTGCGCATGCTAGAGCACCAACTGAAGGCGGTGTCTTCAACGTTCCGAGATGATGCTGAAAAGCAAGACGCATATCAGTTGGCGGAGAGGTTATTAAGCCGCCTAGTTGACAATGAAAGGCTTAAAAAAATACATGCAGAACAACATTACATTTGTGCCACTATTCTGTAACCACGGTACAAAAAGGCCGTGGCCAGTAAAGCATTCATTCCTTTTAATGAAGCAGATGTTTCAAAGTACAACCATTGGCTAGCTCTGTCAGCCACTCGGTTCGAAAAAGAGTGGCAGAAAATTGAAGGAACCGGCAGAAGTACTACTGAATCAGCAGGCCATCCGGCGTCAAGGTCACTTCTGGATTTGTGGCCGAAGGCAGTCACTTTCCTTCACAGCCGTTAACGACACCAGCAACCGTATCATCATCCTCACCTGCACCCACCTCAGCCATAATATTGTCGGAAGCGGATTGGCTAACTCATCAAGGGTTTGCTCGTTACAGTGATACAAAGGCCACAGATGGTACACAAAGTGGGGCAACCCTGGAGAACCTTGAGTCGATGGTGCAGGCTTATCTGGATGACCCAACAGAGGTCTTTGTTAATCAGAAGTCATTGCTGTATTGGTATGGGAAAAGGCCTCTATGGCGACTGATCACCAACCTGGCTCTAAATTATTTGTCTTGCCCACTCGCAAGTGTGTCTTCTGAACTTGTTTTCAGTGCTGCTGGTGCCATTGTGACTTCAAAAAGTACCCGCCTCTCGCCCAAAAATGTGGAGAGATTAACAATGATCAAGATGAATCAGCACTTCATACCACCAGATTACAAAATACGTGAATGCACGCAGGAAGAAGAGGACACCGACTTAGGTGACGGAAGTTCTTCTCTGTTAGCTGACCTACTCCCGTCTCAATTCAGACGTTTGAGGACGAGCTCTACTTCCCTGACACCGAGGCCTGAAAATGACTTCCTTTTTTTTCCGTCCTTATTCACTTTTATTCCTGTGTGTCTTTCTTTGTTTTGCAACTTTTACCACAACAAAACTCTAATCACCTAATCACAACAAGTCCATCAGCAGCACTGTCTGCATCTTATTTCCTTATTGAATTGAAGGTGCTGCAGTCTGCATTCCTGAGGTTCACAAGTTCACAACTCAATCATGCTCCTCTTTCCTCCTCCTCCAGACTCCCCCTATCCATTTCCTTCAAGGCAGATGGCTGGATTACGCAGAATCAAGAAACGTTGTCTTCGTAGACGAGTCCCTCTGGAATTACTGACTACATGCTGATTGCTGACAGTTACTTCTGAAATTGACAGGAGAGGCTGCCCTGTGGGCCTTCACTTTCAGAACAAGATGCGGACAAAAAGAGGAACAGGTAATGAATAATGAGAAGATGGCATGCAGTGGACAGCAATGGCTGTCTGGCTCTGATGAAAGCAATTGCTGTTTGTTTGTTGTGCATGAAATGAATCATATGCCTTCTGTTATTATTTAATCTTTTACACACTAAATGTAACTCAAGTCTACTCTGCTTTTTTTTACCTTGTTTAATTCAAATTGTACTTCAACTGCAGGGGCCACTACGTTGCATTTTCCAATATGCAAAATGTCCTTGGACTGACTGTTTGACAATATACCATGATGATTGATGATGAGTGTTGATGATCAAAGTTAAATAATATATATTTTTTCTTTACAGTCACTCACTGTGATGGATGGATCATCATCATCGGTTTACGGAAGAACTATGGCCAATTCGTGAGTGGCAAACAGGTAAACCAGTCAACAACTACTACAGCAGAACTACATGTCTGTCTAGTCGTGGTATGGAGTGGTCGAGGCAGTGTAGTGTTGTTATGCCAGGCAGAGTCCAGACAGCAGTTCATGTAAAATTGTGGCTATTTGGCTTGCTGCATACAATTAGGTATGCTTTGTCTGTCTGTGTCAAAGAGCCTAGGTATGCTACATCAGGTTGCTTCACTCAGTGGTGCCTTCCTTGATCGTCTGCATGGCCCTGGCCTGCTGTGTGCTAATTATAAGCATGGGCCAAAAATCCATTCCGCTTGCAAAATTTGTGGATTTTCGGCAAATGCACAATCCGCGAATCTCGCTAAATTCCAGAAAATTTGCACATTCGCGAGCGGGCGGATTTTGTTTTTAGGTCAGCTGTAGGGTTGAGGGCTAGGGTTGAGGGATTGTGGGTGTTTTTTAGGGTTTAGGGCTGTTTTGGGGGTTCAGTGCGGTTTACTCGGGTTTTTGGGTTGAATTTGGTAGGGTTCCCGGAGTCTAGGGCTCAGGGCCCAATGCAGGCTCGTTCATAATGATGTTGGCAAGGTTTTAGGGGGCTTTGGCAGTTTTTGGTCTAGAATTGGCCGAATTCTGGCCTTTTATGGTATTTTGCGGGCACGTGTCTATGGGTGAAAAGCCGTACACCTTCCAGTGGATCGATTTTGTTCTGCCTTCCTGAGATTCTTAGGAATCACTGGAACAAGTGTCCTGGTAAGTTTCAAGAGGATCAAAGTAACGGAAGTGCTGAAAACAGCAATTTTTTGTCAAGGCGCGATTCGCTATGTTATCCAATGGGCGGTTTGGGGGCGCAAGGAGAAAGTATGTTTGGGGTGTTCCAGTTGAGCTAGGGGAACGGGGCTTCTGTGAGTGGTAGGGAGGGGGAATTGGTGGTTGTGCAGGAAATTTGGGAGGAATCGATTTGATGGGAAGGGTGTGTTTAGGCAAAGTTGAGAAAGGGAAACCGCTACCATAGGTGCCCATTTTAATTTTCGATTATTGCGTGTTTTCATGGTGCAATTGGAGTGTGTTGTAGGTGGTTCTTAGTGGATTTGCTTAGCTGGGATGAGAGTTAGGAATGTCTAGTTTTGATTGCAAGTGGTTTGAAGAACATCCATGGTGGGAAAGGGGTGTTTTGGGCCTAGTTTCAGAGAGCGTTTTGGCACGATTTTAAGGCCTGCGAGAGGTAATGCACGTCTTTGGGAGGGTAATGTGGGGTGTTCTAGATTTTTGGGAGTGGGTTTAGGGATCTGGAAGCACTGCTGGGAAGGTCTAATTTTGTGTCAAAATAGCAGTTTGGTCGTAGGTTGAGGGGAAAGGGGAATTTGGCATTGTTTCTGAAGTGCATTTTTGCCATTGGCTTACATTGGCGGCCTGCAAGGTAGCAGTATTGCATGTTTTTGGGGGTCTATTTGGGGATGTTCTAGATTTTTGGGAGTGGGTTTAGGGGTCTGGGAGTACTGATGGGAATGTCTAATTTTGTGTCAAAACAGCAGTTCGGTCGTAGGTTGAGGGGAAAGGGGAATTTGGGCCTGTTTCTGAGGTGCATTTTTGCCATTGGCTTACATTGGCGGCCTGCGAGGTAGCAGTATTGCATGTTTTTGGGGGGCTATTTGGGGGTGTTTTAGATTTTTGGGAGTGGGTTTAAGGGTCTGGGAGTACTGCTGGGAAGGTCTAATTTTGTGTCAAAACAGCAGTTCGGTCGTAGGTTGAGGGGAAAGGGGAATTTGGGCCTGTTTCTGAGGTGCATTTTTGCCATTGGCTTACATTGGCGTCCTGCAAGGTAGCAGTATTGCATGTTTTGGCGGGGCTATTTGGGGGTGTTCTAGATTTTTGGGAGTGGGTTTAGGGGTCTGGGAGCACTGCTGGGAAGGTCTAAGTTTGTGTCAAAACAGCAGTTTGGTCCTAGGTTGAAGGGAAAGGGGAGTTTGGGCCTGCTTCTGAGGTGCATTTTTTGCAATTGGCTTACATTGGCGGCCTCCGAGGTAGCAGTATTGCATGTTTTTGGGGGGCTATTTGGGGGTGTTCTAGATTTCTGGGGATTGATTTAGGGGTTTGGGAGGCACGGTGGGAAGGTCTAGTTTAGGGGAAAAATAGTAGCTTGTCTGTAAGTTGAGGGGAAAGGTGATTTGGCCCTGTTTCTAAGGTGCATTTCGGCCCATAGACTAACATTGCCAGTAATGCGTTATTGCAGATGTCACTGGAGACACTGGCACTTTACGCAGCTGTAGTGAAGGAAAAGCACTATACATTTACCCAAGAGGTAGAACTTACTGGATTAGCCAGTAGAAAGTACTCCAGTAATAGTTATGCAAATCGCCCCAAAAATCAGCGAATTTGCCCTGTACTGTCACATTGTTTCTTCATAGTTAGTAAGTTGTAAAAAGTACTACTTAGATTAAGTAACCTAACCATCCATTTAGCAAACAACTTCGTGCATGCAGTAGTGCATGCACTTCCTTTATGTCCCTTAAAAGATTTATGGATATCTTCGTATCCAAAGATTTGTTTATCTTCATTTGTTGTTTGTCCATGCTTTGTTTTTTTTTCCTCTCTCCACAAACCTTTCCCAAAAAAAACATTCCCATCCAATTTTCAAACCTTAACCCTCTTCCCCCGGGCTGTGTGGTTTTCATTGAGGTGTGACTAAATGACAACAATAATTCCACACACCTGCTGGGGAGGATAAGGTGCAAGCAACCTCCTCAAATCAATTTTAAGGGAGCTAGATGAATCCTAGGATATTGTAATTCTGCTTAAAAAAACCAACAATGAGTATTTTAAAATAAATTCTGAATTTCATGCCCACCATCGATTGGATCCATCGTCAACATCATCCTCCTACATGTCAAGAAGACTTGTTACGCTGCTGTGTCACTGTTCTTCTTGTAGCCATAATCATCCATGCAATTTTTTTTCCCCATACTTATCTTCAGCATTGCTTAGGGTACAAATATACTGTTCCTTCTAATACTCCTCTCAGGCCACTCAATGTCTTATTTTTTTCCTTTGTTTTTCATATGCTGCTACTGCTAGAGTGGTACCACTCCTTCTACCACCACAACAATGGAATTTCTGTCCTCGATGGATTTCATAGGCAACCGTAATCGCCATTTGCCATGCAGCCAGCGCTGTGCCTAGCTCTATTCTCAAACACAAATCACAGGTAAGATAAGCATTTTGGGGAGGTAGAATAATGGGCTAGGACTCGGAAGAGAGACTGACAGTAGTACTAGTAAAGTACTAGAAGGCCAATTGAATTCACTAACTCTGTTAGTGGCACTTTTGTACATTTTTGGACGTTTTAGATAATTCATGCTGGTAAGTTTGAGGAAACCAAACGTGCAGTAACCCCCGCCCACCACCCCACAAAATAATATGAAAGTGTACACTATGTTTAAGTATGTAAAATAAATAATTATATATTATTTACCCTAACAAAAATAAACTAGTCCCAAAGACCCAAACCACCCCCCTCTCTAACCCCAACAATGGTCCATTTCAAATGTCCCGTGAAAAGTCCCAAAGAATCCCTAACTCCCGATTCCCACCCCCCCAACAGTCTTTAAAAAAGGGGCAAGTGACACAGTTACTTCCAGCGGTGTCCTGTAGACAGGTGGTCCCGCAGCTCTTTGCGGAGGTCCAGGAGCTTTTGCTGTTGCTGCTGCTTCTCCACCTTGCGCTCCAGGTAGTCAACTCGCGGCGTAGGTGGCGCAGGTGTGCCATCCAGGCTCTGGGGGGGGGGGCTGCTGCTGGTGTTGTTGCAGCTGAGCGGCAGCGGCGGGAGGCTGTCGGATCATGGCGCTGTGCTGGAGGCTGCTGGCTGGTGGATATTCGGCACAAATGGCCTCCAGCTTCTGTGCCCAGGCCCGGACAGCCATCTCCTTTCGGTGAGCTTTTTTGGAGCATCTATATAAAGAAAGAAAGAAAAATACTGTAACTAATACTCTTTAACAATAACACAAAATAATTCAACAGAAAGTTGTCTCACTATAACACTAGCAATTTGCAAGCACAGTATAACATTTTGGCATGTATCTTTCCGACGTCTTTGTAGGCCTGTAACATTAGTGGGAGTTTCAGGAATTCTACTAGCACCACTATGGACTCACTACATAGTCAGAAAGTCAAAGAGTACACCAGTCTTCTTATTTTTTTCTCTAGTTTTGCGAAAGAAATTACTTGTACGTGAACTTGTGGTAGCCAACATAATGCCAGCTCAGTCAGCTTGCACCCAAGAAAAACAGACACAAGCCATGATGACGCAGACTCGCATTACTTTAAGCAGTACATGCAGGTGGGGATAGGGAAGCTGTCACTTTTCTATAGGGGTGGCACTGGCCATACTCGGTTAAATCAAGGGATACTGCTCAATGTAATTTATGTTTCGCACTGCCCCCCGGGCATTCAGTACTACAAAAGGAAAATGAAGATTATTCATTTCTGATCATGTATCCATCCGATCACATTATCTTTGCTTATATGATGGATGACTTTAGGTGCTTTGTTGTGATAGATTGAGTGAACAACAGCGATAGTCCACCCATGATTGACACAGCTGAAAGAAAATTATTAACATATGGAGTGAGTGTGGTAACCATAATTGCCGAAGGAAGGGACTTGACTTGATATAATTGTCAACTATACAATACATACACAATATATGCTGTGCTTGCAAAGTACGTTATATTTAACAGGGTCAACTCAAATTAAGTCACTGGGACCTGGGTAAAAAGTTATTATGAACAGAGGGGTCCCGGACTAGGAGAGACAGAATTTTTTTTTAAGGATAGAATAAATGTGAGAGGAGTCAAGAAAAACAAATCCAGAGTACAGTGTTTTTATTCACAAGGTACTCAAACCTTATTATAAGTTGTAAAATCACATCAAACATTTAAACGTTTTAGATGCAGTTGCGCCCACATAGGAAAGGAGTGGGAGAGGGGTAGTGCAGTGAGGGGATTCGTGGAAAATAGAGAAAAAGATTCTTCATTCAAGTGAAAAATAAATTCAATTTTATATTATTCATATGTACAATACTGGATTGGCTCCCCAACATGGGGCCATATAAACATGCCACAAGGGTCAAAGAATTCTCATAACCAGGCTTCCGTAACAGCTGTGTTAATCTTGCTAGCGGTAGAAGCTGGTATCTTGGGGGTAAGTAGTCTACGTTTTCAACCCTATTCCATGTAGGGGGGGTTCCCTTACAATGCGGGTCTTCTTCAGGACAGTAGGGGAGGGGTGGGCAGACTTCCTAGAGGTTTAAACTAAAAAACAAGATTCAATTAAGGGCCTACGATTGAGATCCCTAAAGAGCAGTAGTGGGTATGTAAACACACTCTGGGCATTTAAAAACTCACATGATTAACAGAAAGTACCAAGGGAGCATTGATTATATACAGAAAAAAAGGCTCCATTACAAGCGGTGTGGCAGGTTGTGCTTAGCAGATATGCTTACAGAGGGTGCACGGCTAGGAAGCCCAGAGGTAACGGACTTAATGTCTCTAAAGGGATAATCAGGAGGGCCACAGTCTAGACATTGCAAGTAAAACGGTCTAATGCACGGGTATTGTTCAACATGACTGCTCGACTGACAAGACCAATGGAAAGTACAAGAGTGTCCAACATGACTCAAAGAAATGATAGCTACATTACCTTGAGAGCCGTGCATGGCAAAGGGACACTCCTCGGACCAGGCGGTCATGCTCAAAATTAAGGGGAAACAATCTGTGGAAGATAGTGGCGTAGGTCAGGGAAAACTGCAAAGTAAACTACTGTACTGTTACTTTAGGCAAGGGAGAGTTTCTGAACAATCACAACTTCTAGTATTTGGATTTCCTCTGCTTTGCTACTCTGGCACGGACATGCTATTCAAACACTCTTCATCCTCTGAGCGTCTGCTCTACATACACCTATGCTATTTATGAGGAAGAAGATACCATCCAGGCTTCCAAAGTAAATGTCTATCATTCTTCTTAATGTCTCAACTGTACCAACTAACACCCTTTTCTTTTTATTTGGTAAACCACCATCTTGACTTGCATTTGAGTTTGACCCAAATGATATATTGCAATGCACACCACACATGCATTTTCTGATTCACCTACACAGGCAGTCATCTTTTCTTTCTCCTCCAGCCATCCTTGCTTCAAGCAGCCATGCATCTGATTCCTTCCTATCAGCCACATCTGCATGCATTCAAAAACACGTATCATTCTTTACAGTCATAAATGTTACGACTCGCTCATCCTTCCTTACACCCTTCTTTCCCTCTTAGTTCATCACATCCCTCAAGTTCATCTGATCTGACTTGGCTTCACGATAAAAGTTTCACAGCTGAGTTTAAGTCAAATAGAAGGGGGGCATTGCTAACTCGAGAACTACCACCGCTAATGCTATGGCTAAGTCAAGGGTCACTGTCTTCTCGGTGAATGGCAAAAATGTAGTTCTAAATTAGTAACTGTTCATAACAGTACAGTGTACTTCTACTAGTGTACTGTCTACTGTACAGATCATCATACACCCCTTTGCGAGCCTACTCTAAAATGTCAATAAGTAAGGAGTATAATAACTTACCACCGTCCGCCGCTGCTGAGCCATCCCCCGCAGCAGCTCCTCCTGGTGGCACTTGTGTCGCTGCCGCATACGCCCCTGGAGTGGACCCCTCCGCGCTGCTGGCCCCGGCACTGGTGGTGAGAAGTGCCGCATCCGATGTTGTGACGTCTAGAAAAAACATGTCATATTTTTAGATGCCATACACCACCCCCTATTTTGTCTCGTAATGGAAGAGAAAATGTTACTACATAAACAATTTTTAATTATTGGGACTAAAAAAGTCACGGTTTTGGGAGGGTGTTAACTTATATGCTTAGCCATAACATGCAACACTTTTTGGTACAACTCATGAATGCTTGCTTTTTAACATGCAACATTTTTCTTATTACAAACAGAACCACCTACTCCTCATCACCACCAGGAGGACTTGAAGTTCCAACAAGGTGAGGGCTCCCGAGTCCCGCACAGTTACTTCTGACTGAGGTATGTGGAAAGTTGAACTGCACCTATCATCAACAATGTCCTATTTCTTTTGTCCATACTTCTGTATGTGCAGAATAGTCTCTGAAACACTAGTGGTATAGTATGTGCTACTATCAAATCAAAAAGCCAACTACTAGCTTATTCTTGGTGGACATTGACATTTTGTTGTTAGAAGTTGTCAAAGCACTAACATTAAAAAGACTGGAATAGACAGCAAGGTCAACCCAGAGGACTGCACTCAGTGCCTCTAGAGCTATTGCTGGATCAGAGTTTTTTTAACACCGTTTGCCGACTGGGCAAGCTTAGCTACCTACACAGACCGACTCATAATAATAGTAAATAGTAGTAGCACAGAGAGTGATGGTAGAGAGGCAGGATAAGAATGTAGAAACAGTCTACAAGAAAATCAAAGACTATTTTGTAAAAAATAGAATTAGGAAACAGTTTCGAATGAATAGGAGCTGTAAAAGTTAGGGAAGTATAATTATATTAATAACAGTACAACTTACTGGGGCCAGCAGAAGAGCCTGCAGAGGACCGTTCCTGCCCACTTTGTTCCGCTGGAGTCTGGGGTGTAGTCTTCTTGCCCCTGGGAGGTGCTGATGATCATGAAATAAACACAAACATAAATGATTGTTTTTTTGAAATATTTGATTTCTTTGACCAAATCTAAAATTATCTCGGGGAAACAAATTGCCAACAATTGCACTACATGTATTGATTGACCTATCTGATCTGGTGAACTAGGATAGATAGTACAGTATTGCTGGATTCGCAGAATGTCTACTTGAAAAGTTATGCAAATCACTAACTAAACCAACAACAAAAAGGTTCTACTATGACTGCCAGCACTCAGCAGCACGCAACGTCACAGACACAGTCCGTCATCATGATTGCAGACCACTAAAAAATGTCCTACTACTAAATAACAAGTCATAATATACTCAACCTATCAATCCACCACTATCTCTTCTTAGTGCCAGCAGGAGTACAAAGGAAGGACTAGACTTGAGTCTCTAGTCTCTCTAGCATTACGCAGTTCTGCTCAAATGAGCACAAAGTTGCAAACAAGTAAGCATAGTAGCAACGCCAGAGAGCAAGCTAGCACCTGCAATCACAGAAGCTATTTAAACATTAATTTACCTGCAATGTAATCGAATCGGCAGCCTTCTTGCTCTTCGGGAAAAACATATATTAGCAATATAACACAGAGCAGAAGAAAACAAGGAAGTTATCAAATAGCTACTCACCAAGGCCAGGGATCTCCACGCCTAGCCGGTGGAGCAGGTCCTGCTCCCGGTCAAGGACGCCTGCCCACCGGTGCGTCGCTTGGTCATAGGTGCGCTGGACCCCGACTCCCTACGCATGGCCCGGCACACCTTATCCCACAGCTGGCGACGCTCCCGGAGGCCATACCCTACACCGGACCTGCCCCCTGCTGCAACGGTCTTCTGGAGGTGTCGCTGAACATAAAATGTAAGTGTGGCCACCACCACCGTGCTAAAAATATCCCTGGCCACTACATCCTCCCCCCTTAATCGCCCGCAAGGGAGCCTGCTAAGGGGTGCGGGACCCTTCCCCTTGCTCTTCCCGGCTCCCTTTGCCATGGTCCTGGACAGGAAAGTTAAATAAAAAATAGGAAAGAATAGGGAAAAAGTAAATAAAAGAAAAGAGTTTAAAAAAGTAGTTTAAAGTAACCAAAAGTAGAAAAAAACACAAAATATAGATGTAGAAAAAGAGAGGAATAGATAATGAGTAAAAAAGATCCAAAAAAAGTTCAAAGAAACAAAGGTTTGCAAAGATTAGGGGAGGATTGAAAAAGCATGCCCAGAACCATAGCAATGAATGAAAAACAAGATGGCCGCGCCCATTAAGGACCTCGTGGGTAAGTTCAAGCGATATTTCCTCCCGCGAGCACGCAAAAACGCACGCGACCACATAATCGCGCCCCGCGCACAACGCAAGCATGCAACTAGCGCCCGGAAACGGAAATAGGCAACACGAACAAGATGGCCGCGCCCATGTACGACCCCATGGGTAACTTCACGGTCGGTGCGCTGCAAGAGGCCAGCGCACACGCAAAGCGCCCTGCGAACACGCAAAAATAATCCGCAAATTCGCACATATTTGCAGATTATGCAGAATGTGAATTCGCTTTCACACAAATTCGCGTACCGCAAATTTGCAAATTACGCCAATACTTAGTTCTGAGGTATCTGTCTGCAGGGCGCTAGTAACTATCTTAAGCTCCTTGACTTTTTCATTCATCTTCCGGAAATCCACCGTAATAAGGGAGACCTCTACCATCACCGAGTCCAGCGAGGCACGCACCCCATTAATAGCTGCCATAACATCATGCAAGGTTGGCTCCGATCCCTGCTTGAGGCAGCGGTCCCACCGTCTTTCTCCATTTGCACCAGATCATCTTTGTCTCCTTCCTTGAACCAGGCAAACTTGGCAAGTTGTTTTTGAGCGTTAGCCTTGGGACCCTTCCCGCCCGATGCCATGAGAATGGGTAAACTGGTAGCATGTCAGATAAGGTCACAAACCAACCCCAGGGGTATCTGCAGCCTGTGAAGAGGAATATCCAGGCTGTACTACAACTCCTCTGAACCCTCACTACCCCTTTCACAGGCTATGCAGGTCAGGCTCTTCCGCTAGGCGCAAGTTGCCCCCGGCAGGTTGCAGCTTCGATCACCGTCTAATTCAGGTTTTGCCTTTGCGTTCTATTCTTACCGCTGCCAGAGAGAATCACCTCCTGGATTCACTCACCAGGCACCTCCTTATGTTCGCCTCCGGCCACGTCAGTCACATCCTGTGAGCTCAGATGCTGCACCAAGCACACAATCCAAGTCAGGGCCATACATTGTGTCACCAGACACCACAGGTCCCACTCCGCTCTCATTGGTGGGCTAAAGGAAAAACGGCACCTCAAACAGTTGGAAGACTGTGCGTCCTTTAGGGTTCCTCCAGGGTGAGTGTGTCAAGATGCAACAGTCTTAACTAACAACCTTCTCCGCTGTTCCCAGTCTCTACACTGCAGTGGAGTGCCCGATCCCAATGTAACTACCAGGCCTGCCCATACCCAGCTGCTCGGAGTGGTGTGGCTCACTGGTTAGAGGCGGCAGACCCGGAAGCAGAGAACGGCCCAGGAACAGGGTTCAATTACCGACGCGGCAGGGTCGTGGACCAGGGTCAGTGGACTCGATAATTCTCGCCTCGGTGCCTACTCTAACCAGGGATCACACTCGGCAACTCTGGGCATTAGCTTGCCTCATCTCTACAACGGCCCCCCACATTCGCCGGGGATGCCTGGTTTCACCTTGGAGATACCCAGTAGGGACCATCTCACAGGGATATCCAGGACGGGTTCCCCAGCGGTCTATAGCGCCACTACGCCTCAGGGCAGCAGTGCGCTTTACAAGAACACATACATTTACAAGTGGTCGCCAGCCTTTAAACATTAGTATTTAGTCCAGCAGGAGACTCAGGCCCCACATGTATCTATGCAGGCCCAGCCACTCTATCACTTCAGGCACCCCGGGCAGCAGAGATATACTTTTGCTCTATTATCCTGCACCGGCTCTCATTTTTTTCCTATTATTTAGACCATTTACGTTAAAGGAAATAATTTTCAACCCCATACTAGAGAATCAAAACAAAGAAAAATCACCACATAGCTGATCTCCAAATCTGAAAATAGACCATTATTAAACCCAACATTGCCAGGAATACCACACTTCAGAATTAACAACATTCTTAAACTTCCGGCTGTGTACAAGTAGATATATAGAATCATCCAAGACTTCTTTTTTGATTTCTTACCCCCTGCAACCCTCCCCCTCCCCCCCCCTCTAGTCCCCCCATCCTTTATGGCTCTTTCCCCACGCCAGCCATTCAGTCCCACCCCCACCCATAAGGTGCCTTGAATTAGCACCCCTTAACCTTTCTCTGAGTCCAGTCCCATCCTCCTCCCCCCTCGCACAAAAAAAAAAAATTTGAAGTATTTAGCGAGATAAGTAATCTCCTCTGCCAACCGGCAGACTTCCATAATTCGAAAAAGCCACCAAAAAACCAAAATTCACGAAGAAACTTCTATACCAGAGTTCAAAGGGCAGTCTTACAGCCTAAATTCATTGGTCCTTAGAGATCATGCTTAACAGCCCCTGTGCTTCCTCAATGTCCGTAAATAAATGAAATTTGCCCTTAACCAGAACTTTCAGTTTTGATTGCTGAGCAGTCATAGCTGGCGCTCCCCTGTCCTTGAACAATTGTAGCATTTTTACAAATTCCTTCCTCCTTCTAGCCGCCGCGGCAGACATATCGAGAAGATCCGGCATTTAGTAAAGGGGTTAGCCGAAAATTGCCTCTGCTTGAAGGCCTTAGACAGGATAGTTTCTTTCACTCGGATATCTGCAAAATTGACAAGAATAGTCCGGGGTAGAGAGGAGTTTGGAAATGGTTGAGTAGGGACACGATGTGCTCGTGTGATCGTCAAGTCCCCTTTAAATTCTGGAATGACCTCATGGAGGAAGGAGGTAAGCCACTGTATCATATCAGAACCTTCAATTTTCTCGGGGACTCCCACGATTCTAAGGTTCGACCTCCTATTATAATTTTCCATTTCATCTAACTTTATTTCTAGAGAATTAGAGGTCTTAACGAGAGATGACACCTCTTTTTTTAACATCAGACACATGATCCTCCAGGTTCGAAATCCTTGTCTCAGCTTCCTGTAGTCGTGCAGGAAAGGAAGAACTCACTTCTTCAATTTTATCCAGCCTTTGATTAATAAGGGCCAGATCAGACCTTTGCGAGTTTTTCATTTCCCTCACCTCGCCCAATATCATGTTGAGCATGTCTTTAACTGAGATATGGAATTCTCCTGTGGTCTCAGTCTCCATTCTAGAATCGGACTTTGCACTTCAGGGAGAGAAGATACTAATGGCTCCACGTAAGGTGACGCTCCATCTACCGAAAGATTCCTTTCTTGCGACCCCAATGCCACCAGTGAGGGGATGTCTTTAACTCCCATTGTAGAGGGGATTAGAGTTGGGCCTCCCCCTGCTGGAGAAGAGAGAGACGCAGGCATCAAATTGTCATTTTTTTTCCCGAATAGGGGAACATTTTTAGAGATTTTCTGTGCCTGTCCTAACCCCCCATCTTTAGAGGCTCCTGGTTTGATCGGCTCGCCCCTATTCACCTTATGTACAGAGTCCTCTTGCCCTAGGGGTGAGTTCTCTGGCAAGATTGATTGAGCAGAGATGGGAAGAACAGACTCTGTTGACTCTTCCTCCTCGTCCCCCGAGGTTCCAGAGATATCGACTAATAGATCCTCTTTCTCAGCGCTTATGTCAGCATTCTTAGTGGCAGCTGCCTCATCCTTCATCTGCTGGCGTCTGATTCGCGCTTTGGCGCGTGCATTCAACTGTTTGCCCATGCCACTAATCGAAAATTTCCTTCAACCGCTGCGTATTAATTTTTAATTTTTGAATTTAAAAAACATTTGTTGAGCGCACTTATACCCAGCGGTTTCATGGCGCTTTAAGGATTACGACCAACAGACAGCAGCAGGAAAGGGCATACTAAGTGGCAAAGGCGCTAGAAAAGAGAAAAGTTTTCAGATTTTTCCGGAACTCTAAATAGGAGGATGAAGTACGAAGCGCCAAGGGGAGGGAGTTCCAAAACACTGGTGCAAGGGTCGCAAATTTCGCCCCGCCGGCTTTCTTTTTCTTGAAGCGGGGTGTGGTCAGAAGTGCCATGTGGGTTGAACGGAGTTCTCTGCCCGGTAAGTAGGGACTGATGGCTGAACTGATGAACTCGGGGGCAGTGCCCATCCTGGCCTGGAAAGTGAGGCAGCCTAGTTTGAATAGGGATCGCTCTCTCACGGGCAGCCAGTGCAGTGCCTTTAGCAATGGAGTGGCTCAATGGTATTTGGGCAATCCATGAATCAGGCGGGCAGCCTGATTCTGCACTAACTGCAAGCGATGTATGGCGTAGGCCGGCGCGCCGTTGTAGATTATGTTTCCATAGTCAAGGCGCGAAAGCACCATAGCCATTACGATGACCTTTAACGCCTGGATGGAGAAAAAGCGAGAGATTTTCCTAATTGTCCTGAGAGAAAAGAAGCAGGAGGATACCACCGAACTAACTTGGGAGTGCACAGAGAGTTGTGAGTTGAGCAGAATCCCAAGGGTCTTGACTTTAGGGACCGGGAGTGGGGGAACACCAAGTGAAGGGGGCCAAAATAACGGGGACCATGGACTGCAACCACCTCCAGTCAAGACTAACTCAGTCTTGTCTGGATTGAGCTTGAGGTGGTTGCAGTTCATCCAGTCCTGGATGAATAGCATAACAGTTTGAACATTCTGAGCGGACGAGGGGGAATGGGAAAGATTGAAGATTAGCTGGAGGTCGTCGGCGTAGTTGAACACCGTGACCTCCAGCTGCTGCAACATAAAAATGAGGGGGTAAATGTATAGATTAAACAAAAGGGGGAAAGTGATGAGCCCTGGGGGACGCCACACTCCACCTTACGGGAGGCGGCAGTGAAGCAAGCAAGGTGGACCGCTTGAGCCCTGTCACATAGGAAGGACTCAAGCCATGAGAGGGCTAAGTCCTCTATGCCCGCCGCCTTCACACGGGTGAGGAGGATGGAGTGGTCCACTGTGTCAAAGGCGGCGGCAGGTCCAGGAGGATAAGGGCCTGCGAGAGATTGGTGTCAATGCCCTCGCGAAGTCCATCCATTACCAAAATCACTACCTTCTCCGTGGAGTGCAGCGGTCGGAAGCCCGCCTGGCGGGGGGAGAGACAGTGATTTGCTTCCACGTGAGCGCTCAGGGTGGTGGTGACATGAGTTTCCAAAACCTTTCCCAAATAGGGCAGCAGGGAAATGGGGCGGTAATTGGAAGGGGATGAGGGGTCAACACCAGTTTTTTTTAGGATTGGAATAACGACCGCTGCTTTGTGAAAGTTGGGGACAACACCGTTGCTGAGCGAATCGTTAAGTAGTGTGAGGGGGGATACAGGACAAGTTAGGTAGATCTCTCTAAGGACGTGAGCAGGGCCAAAGTCCAGAGGAGAGCCCGATTTTACCCGTTGGAGCAACGGGGGAAGGGAGTCCGTGGTCAGTGGAGGAATGATGGTCAGTTTAGAGGCAGTGGGAGGGGGAGAGGGGTTGACAAATGTAGGTGAGGGAGGGGGTATGTTAATTTTAATTTTTGCAACCTTCTCAAGGAAGAAATCATTGAGCGAGTTGCATAGATGTTGAGAACGGGGGATCGTGGCCGTGGCTCTGTTGGATAAGGCTAATTCGTGTACCGTGGCAAAAATGTCTTTGGACTGGCACTCGGCCGCTAGTATCCTGTTAGAGTAAAAAACTGTCTTGGCCTCGAGAATGGCTTTTTTATAGGTCTGGAGGACAGAGAGGTATGCGATTTTCAGTGTAGGGCAATAAGCTCTCCTCCAGGCTCGCTCAGCTCTCCGCGCATCTAGCTTTTTTGCCTTGAGTTCTGAGTTGAACCATCTGTCAGCTGCGTGAGCCCTTTTAACCGTAATCCGTCTCAGGGGAGCGAATTCATGCCTGATTGAATCAACCAGTTGTTGATAGTTGCCAGCTGAGCTGGGGCAGAAAGGACTGAGAGGTCCGGGCTGGTCTCAGCCAAGGACAAGCAGAAGGAAGGCATGTCAGCTTTGCCCCATTTCCTGACCCAGATATTCTTACGGAGTGGAGGCTTAGCATCAGGGGCTAGGGCAAGGGAGAAAGAGATAAGAGAGTGATCTGACCAGAGGCAAGGGGAAACAATAGGAGGTGATGTGGGGACATTTAAAGCCCAAATCTGGTCCAGCATGTGACCGTGGATATGAGTGGGACAGTGGATGTATGATGTAAAATTGAGACTGTTCATGAGGTCAGTAAAGTCCTTGGAGGGGGGACTTTCGGCTGGGTCGTTTGGCCAGAAGTTGAGGTCTCCTAGGACTAAGACTGAAGAGTTGTTTATCGCCAAAGTGGCTAGAAGATCTTGAAAGCTGGAATTAAAGGAAGGGGTAAGTTGGGGGGGGGGGCGATAGATGAGGACACAAGTCAGGGGTGTTTGATAAGAGGTCGAACGTGCTACCAGGTAGTCCACTTCCGGAATTGGGGGAGGGAAGGATCTGAAAGTGGAGGTCAGTGCGAGCTATCAAGGCCACTGCTCCACCCCTCTTGCCCTCCGGCCGATCCGCTCGGATGGCAGAGTATGAGGGGGCAATGTAGCTAGAATATTGGGTAGGGAGTCCGCCTTGAACCAAGTCTCTGTCAAAAACAGAAGATCGGGTACATGCGTGTCGATGTAGTCAAATAGCTCGTGCTGGTGACTGACCGCTGACCTGGTATTGAGTAGTGTGGCCGAGATGTTAAAAGCCGGAGCTTGGGGAGTGAAGGGATGGTCAAGGGTCAGGGGTGATGAGGCATGCGAGGGTATCATCTGTGACACAATCGCGGGAGGGGAGCGGGGAGGGGAGGTAGGCAAGCCAAGGGCAGACACATAGGTTGCTACAGAGGAAGAGATGGTGCCAGGGGTCCAATAAGAGCAAAGTTGACGTGAGGAATAGGTAATCAAATGGGCAGAGTGGGGTGCCCCTATCCCCTGCCAGCCGCGGACGGGCGCAGACGGGCTTAACTCTGGCGCAACTCCGGCGCGCCTTCGTCGCGCCCGCTGCGCTCATCCGCTACGCTGACACATGTGAGCCGTTTAAATGGAGGAGTAGCGTGGGTGGAGTTCGCCGGTCCTGCCCAACCAAAGATGGTGGCTGCGGCCGCTGTGAGCCCGCCTGGGACAATCAGCCCACAGCCAGCCACGCGCAGCCCCTGGAATGGAGAATGCAGGTTAGTGACCTGTTGATTTTCAGGGCAAGGTTAAGCACAGTAAAAGTACTGAAATTATAACATTAAAAAAAGCGTGCCACCGCTCGCAATCAGCGGGACAAAGTACAGTTTTAAAAAATAAAGCAGCGACCATCCAGCTAGCGCCAGCAAGCCCACTGCCACCGGGCTGCTCGCAATCACTGGGAAGGTGCAGGAAACACTCCTAAATGGAGGAGTAGCGTGGGGGGAGTGGCGTGGGTGGAGTTCGCCGGTCCTGCCCAACCAAAGATGGCGGCCGCGGCCGCTGTGAGCCCGCCTGGGACGATCAGCCCACAGCCAGCCATGCGCAGCCCATGGAATGGAGAACGCAGGTTAGTGACCTGTTGATTTTCAGGGCAAGGTTAAGCACAGTAAAAGTACTGAAATTATAACATTAAAAAGAGCGTGCCACCGCTCGCAATCAGCGGGACAAAGTACAGTTTTAAAAAATAAAGCAGCGACCATCCAGCTAGCGCCAGCAAGCCCACTGCCACCGGGCTGCTCGCAATCTTAAAGCAATGGAGGTAAAGAGAGCCTTTTACCCCGCAGGTGAGGTTCTGCCAGACCGTAGAGAGAGTCTATGCCAATAAATCAAGGCTAGGCAGCGCCAAGCACCTGATAACGAGATATTATGCCAATGCAATGTCACAGGCCCCAGAGAGCCCAATCCGTAACTCTTAAATAGTAGTTGCACATTTCCCATCCAGTCACCACTTAGTATCTTGCCTGCAGCAGCGCATTGCCACTTGTACCTTTAAAGCTGTAGCTGTAGCCCAGTCGTTGCTTAACATCTGCCACACAAATAAAGTCTCAGAAGGCTCCAAATACCAAATCCGTCGGGGAAAGCTAGCCCCCAAACTGCAGCCGCTTGCGTGTTCACCCACAGCCTCAGTGGCAGAGATAGCGCATTGCAACTTTGTAGTATCGGCCACAAACAGCGTCTCGCCGCTCACGGGACCCCGAACACCGGATACTTTTTGCTGCTCTGTCGGATGTGATTCTGTTCCAGGAAACCCACATACCCAGGTCGAAAAATGAGGAATTTTCTATGTTTAAAAGTTGGGCATCTTGTAGAGTATTATCTGCATGTTCAGAGTCACAGAAGGGCGTTGCGCTATTTTTGAGTAAAAAACTAGAAGCCCAGGTGGGTCAGGTGGAGCATGATGGGATGGGCCGATGGTGCTGGGCCACCTGTGTTATTCCTAATAGAAATAACCCCGTGACGTTTGTTAGCTTTTACGCTCCAACGGAGGATAGACCAGAGATATATGAGGAGCTTTTTCATTCCTTGTTAATGGTCAAGGGGGAAATTATTATAGGCAGGGATTTTAATATTATGATGAATAAAGTGCTGGATTCATCCAGCAAGTCGATGGTTCAATATAAGCTCAAATCTCTTAGATCAATTAGGAATAATATGGCGATTTTTAATTTATGGGACCCCTGGCGCAATCAAAACCCAGATAAAAGGGAATATACCTGTTGGTCTGGCAGGTACAAATCCTCCTCCCGAATTGATTTCTTTTTAATCTCACGTTAAATTATTTTCTCCAAACAGATGATGCTCTATAACGGATTCTCAGATCACGCTATGATTATTATGGAAGTAGGATCGGTAGATAGGGTAAGAATCCCGAAGTGCTGGGTCTTTAATAAGAAACATCTGACTGATGAGACTTGGGTGGAGGCTTTTAAAACAGAAATTTCAGATTTTCTCGCACGGAATGCGGGAACAGCCCCCCTTAACTATGTTTGGGACTCTCTGAAGGCATATATTCGAGGGCTGGTTATTGGGAGAGATGCGGTCGATTCATTGGCCGTCAAGAACAGGAATAAAGCGCTTCAACAGAAAATACAGGATCTGACTATACGTATGCAACATAACTCAGATAGATTGGTCTATGACCAACTAATTGCGGCCAAAAGAGAGTTCTCTCAGGAGCTCTATACTCAGAGTGAGGAGATTTTTCGTAAGAGCTCTCAAAAAATCTATGAAGAGAGTAATTTTACTGGCAAACTCTTGGCGTGGCAGGCCAGAGAACAAGCCTCGTCGAATTTATTACATTCTTTGAACTCTCCTGAGACTCTTAGAGACACTTCGGCTCCAATCGAAATTGGCGATATTATGGTCGCACATTATAAGAAAATCTATGATACTCAAGCGATGATAGACCGTCAAAATGTATTGAAGTTTTTGGAAAAACAATCTCTTCCTACTCTTTCTCCATTTGATCAAGCGAGTATGGTTATCCCCTTCTCGCGAGAAGAAGTAGAGAAAGTAGTTCAACAGCTCCCACTTGGGGAAAGCTGCTGGCCCTGATGGGTTCCCCTCAGAATTTTTGTAAGTTTTTTTCAGTGCCTTTTCGGATTTTTTTATACAACTATTAAATTTCATGTTGATGGGCGGATATGTTCCGGATTCATTTCGGGAAGGAACAGTAGTAAGGTTTCTTAAAAAGGGTAAACCCCCGACAGACCCGAACTCTTATAGACCCATTACGTTACTGAACACAGATTATAAAATTACCACTAAACTATTATCCACTCGTTTTAATTCTTTTTCCGCAGATTTGATTCATGGAGATCAGAATGGTTTTGTTGCCGGAAGGCAATTGTTGACCAATACTCATTTTCTAACGGAGGCTCTTGATTTCTTTGAAGCACGAAAGATTCCAGCATTTATTCTATTATTTGATGCTGAAAAAGCTTTTGATTTGGTGGTATGGGAGCAGTGCTTAATTTGTAAAATATGAAGTACAGGTGCTCAAATGTTTGTCAGAGGCCACACCTACTTTTCTCCAGCTCCACCCACATCCTCCGCTTGCTCCACCCACTTACTCTATTAGCTCCACCCACATCCTCAACCGGCACAGCTAAAAGTCTTATGTAATAATACCCCATACCCGATCTGAATTACAGCAAGGGAGCCTTCCTCCTAGTAAGGTTTTGATAGGAGGTTCCCCTGCCCTGTGGAAATTTGGAAAAAGATTCAATCAAAATACAGTGCGTAGCAAGCAAGCTTAATGGCTGCTATAGATGTTGGGAGGGGTGTGGGGTGGGGGAATTCTCCCCTCAAGAACATTTTGTAAAAAGAAAGACCAAAATGGTGCACAACACATTTTCCATTAGATATTCAGCTGTATTAACTTTCAAAGCATAGTAAATCATAAATGATGATCTGACATAAGCACCCAGGCCAAAAATCATTGAAATCTCACACTGTGCTCAGACCAGGAAGCATGGAAATGTTGCACAAAAGCACCTAGGCCAGAAAGCATGGAAACGTCACACAATGGCACCCAGGCCAGAAAGTATGGAAACGTCAAACAAAGGCACCCAGCTAGGCCAGAAAACATTAATATGTCAAACAAGGGCACCCAACCCAAGCCAGTAGCGCTGGAACAATTTTCACAGTGTTGGTGCTACAGCTGTCCTAAATGTTACATCACTGAAGAAGTCATAAGATTATGAAAAAATCCAAACATCACAGTAAGGACAAACATAGCAAAGGAGCCTTGCCCATTCTGGCGGAGGCGGTGAGAGTGTAGTGTTTAGGTATGTTGCAGTGGAGCACTTTGAATGTTTTCAAAGAAATCTGCATTTCCTAAGCTTTGTATGTACGAAACACATCAAAACCCTGTTATGCTAGGAATTATGCAAATACCTTTGGCTTAGCCTAACCAAAGGTCTGTTGCACGGACTCAAGGCAGCACAGAATGACAGTGTTAGATGTTCTGCCTGCATGGAAGCAATGGAGTACCAATGATGCAATGGGCCCTGCTGCAAGCAAGGAAAATGCCCCCTTTAACTGTCATTGGGGTAGTCAGCAATTACCAGGGTTCATTGGGCACCTCAGGGCTCTATGGCCTGGTGCCACTGTACCTGCTGCACCAATACTAGCTATACCCCTGCATGTAAGAGAGGTAATATATCCAATACCAGGAGCGGCATATTCGCTCAAAATTTAAAGCCACATTAAGTTCAACTGCCTGGACTTTCCAAAGCAGTACATTATCAATTAAGCACTTAGCACTCTTTTACTTGAAGGAAAACATCTCTACCCAAATTGTGCCAAAGGGCCAAGGTAATTTGACTCGAGTGTACTTCTATGTTCAGAAACAGTAGACTTAATTATTAAGTGTATGGGTGGGGGGTATTTAAGCAGTGGAACACTCTGCTTTTAGACATCTAGTGGCAGCCTAAATCAATGAAATTTAGGACCACCTTAAAACTCTCCTTGTTGTATGATGTCATCATTTCTTATTACTAGTAAAAGACTCTAAAGTGCCTAGACAGAATAGGGCACAGTGTGTTCTATACAAGTGCTATTGCTATTATCACAATTCAAACCAAACGCCCAGTGCTTGGCAATGTCACAACCATGAAGAAGATATTAAACAAAATTCCAAGTATATTCTTGTCAATTACTGTTGTTTAACCATAGCAAAGCTATGGACCAAAATACATTTCCTTCAATAACACAACCATTCATCTAATTAAAATGCAGCAAACAGATCAGATGAGATAGGAAAAGAGGACACCAGATATATTTTCTGAAACAGGAAGGCAAAGTGAAAGTGGTTTGCGACCTTCCAGGTTGAAATATATTATGTAAAGAATGTGTAGAGGTGTGCGTAGGCAGACTACTTATGCTTTCTGAGCAATTAAATATATTATGCAGAAAGCCAAGGGGGAAGATTCAGTGGCAGTTTCTGGTTTTCTGTTTCCCTGAGGCCTATCGTTAGTTAAACCACAATGTTTTGTGAGAGTAACCGTTCAATTTTTCTAGAAGCAGAAGCCAGTGGTGCTACAGTAATCTACTTAGGGTTTAAACAGAAAGCACTTGTACTAGGAAGTAAAAAGGAGGCGTCCTTTCCTTGCTTTATGCAATAGAAAATAAATTCATCATGACTCTCTCTAGCAGCATTTAGTACAACTTTGAAACAAATAGACCCATAAATGTATAGGCTTCCATGCCCCACAATGTTTCTCTATGTTTACATGTAAAAGCAGTTGTGTGGCTGAGTTCTCTGTTCTGGGGAAGCTTTTCATATCTTACCTTATACACCTTCCTTTCTGGACCCTTATACATACCATATATATATATATATATATATATATATATATATATATATATATATATATATATATATATATATATATATATATATATATATATATATATATATATATATATATATATATATATATATATATTTATATACATACATACATATATATATATATATATATATATATATATATATATATATATATATATATATATATATATATATATATATATATATATATATATATATATCGACATCCAAAGGGATCCCAAAGCCAGTCGAGAGCGCTCTGCAGTGTGTGCTCTGCCCAGGGGTCGGATCCTGACCCTGAAGATTCTTGTCATACAAAAGAGGCGGCACAACCAGGATACTTTTTTAAGTCTGTTTATTAGACTTCACCCCACCAACGCGTTTCAGCCACAACTGGCCTTGCTCACGGTCGGTTAGTCCCTTCACAGTGTTGCTTTTTATACTCCCACAGATTGCCAATTATGAGGCATTGTGGGATATGTAGTTTTAAACGTGAAAATCAAACATTAAAAACAAAAGAAAGACTTAGTGTGCTTTTACAATTGTTGCACTGAAGTGACAAATCGTCCACTGTGGCTATGTTTGACTTATTATTGGGTTTAGTACCCACGATCTTTTTCTCAGTCTTGAGTATTGGGTGTAGTACCCATGTGAATGAGAACATTAGTCCAGATGAACATGCAGGTCCTCTCCGAAATTCATCCCTCTCGGATGCTTTGTTCTGAGTCTGACAATCATTTTTGATTCCATTTGGCGGAGTTTTCGAACTGTGTCCCCGCCTCTTTCCGATTTCTCCAGCATTTTTATTCCGTAGAACTGCATCTGTCTCCAGTCACCATTTTGACATAGACTTAGGTGTTTAGCCGTGGCATATTGCATGTTAGAATTTTTCACCGCTCGGATGTGCTCCAATATCCGTTTTTTTAACATGCAGGTTGTACATCCAACATATTTCATGCCACATTTGCATTCCACAATATATATCACATTTTTTGATGAACATGTGATTTGTTGGTCAATTCTCAGTGTTTTTCCATCAGGTTCCTGTATTTCTTTCATGCTCTTTCCGATTTTGCAGGCTTTGCATGAGTTACACGGTTTGAAACCTTTTCTTTGGTTTTGCAGCCAGTTTGGTTTTTGTTTTTCTTGGAAATAACTTTTGACCAACAGGTCTTTCAAGGATGTGTTCTTTCTATAGGTTATCAGCGGCGCTTCTCCGAGGGTGCTGCCGATATCGGGATCTCCTTGCAAGAGATGCCAATATTTTTTCATGATGCCTGCAATATGACCACTTTCTTTATTAAATGTAGTTACGAACCTTGGAGACTTGCCGGTTTCTGTTTTTTTGTTCTGCTCAATTAATGTTTGAGTTCTGGTTTTTAAGTCAATTTTTCTTTTACATTTACTTAGCACCCTCTCTGTGTATCCTCTGGATTTGAACCTGCTTTTGCTTTCCTCAATTACTCTTTCTGCTTCCTCTGGTAACGAGCAATTTCTCTTCAAGCGTGTAAATTCGCCATATGGTATGCTTTCCAGAAGGGATTTGGGATGAAAACTAGTTCCATGCAACACACTGTTAGTTGCTGTTTTCTTTCGAAATAGTGTAGTTTCAAGCTTGTCATTGGCCACGTATATTTTAGTGTCCAAAAAGTCTATTTCCTGCGCACTGGTGTTGCATGTGAATTGAAGACCCACATCGTTTTCATTTAGTTTTTTGAAGTAGCTTAGGAACTGTTTATTTGTGCCATTCCAAATAACAAACAGGTCGTCTATGTACCGGACCCATAATATTATTCGGTCAAGATCTTGTTGATTGTTTTGATTCCAGGCTACATGTTTCTCCCACCATCCCATGGTGATATTGGCATAATTCGGCGATAGAGAAATGCCCATGGCAGTCCCACAGATTTGCTTGTAGAGTTGTTTTTCAAAGAGAAATACATTATTTTTCAGGCATAGGTTAATCATGGTAATTAGCATTTTTGAATGTTCTAAGTATACAATATTACGTTGTTTTAAGTAGTACTCACATGCTTGCATCCCGACTTCATGTCGGATCGAGGTGTAGAGCGACACCACATCTATCGTCACTAGGAGATATTCCGGGCACCAATTTACATTCATCAAAGTTCTCAAGAAATCGCCAGTATCCTTGATGTATGAAGGTAGGCTTTGGGCAATAGGGGCTAGAAATTTATCCACGTAGTTTGACATATTCTCATACAGTGAGCCGCACGATGAGACAATGGGTCTCCCTGGAGGATTTTTCAAAGTTTTATGAATTTTCGGAAGAAAATATATGCAAGGTGTTATAGGGTGATCAACAGTTAGATATTTCTTTTCCTCTTCGTCAATTAGTCCCTTTGCATGCCACATTTCCAAAAGTTCTTGTGCCTCCTTTTTCATATTTGCGAAGGGGTCTGTTTCTAGTCTCTGGTAGTTGTTTTCTTGGTTAAGTTGTCTCATGGCTTCACGCTTGTAGTCCGTGGTTTTCATTAGTACAATATTGCCCCCCTTGTCAGCCGGCTTTATCGTGACTTGATCATTCTCCATTAATTTTTTAATGGCTTCCCTCTCTTTTTTTGAGAGATTTTCACGTTTGCTATTCCTCACTTTCGATAGATTATCCAATTCCTATATATATATATACACACACATATATATAAATATATACATATATACCCTGATTCCTGCTGATCTTTTGCGCTGTGTCCTGGGGCTGCGGAGACGCCGAGGATCACCTTGCTGACCGGACAACTGCTCGCGGAACCCGCTGCGCGGGTCCCGCTTCGTCGGAGGAGGTCGCTGCAGAGCGAGGCTTGCCTGTGACTGCGGGGACCTGCAGGGCTGCGAGCGTGTTGTGGGCGCAGGACTTCAAGTCCCAGGAGCGCCCACAACTCCCAATTTACAACACCTGGGACGCTCTCCCTGCAGGCTCCTCCCCTGGGCTTCCACTGTGGTAAAAGCCGCTTTCTCACTGCTACTTGCGGATTACCCTGATTCCTGCTGATCTTTTGCGCTGTGTCCTGGGGCTGCGGAGACGCCGAGGATCACCTTGCTGACCGGACAACTGCTCGCGGAACCCGCTGCGCGGGTCCCGCTTCGTCGGAGGAGGTCGCTGCAGAGCGAGGCTTGCCTGTGACTGCGGGGACCTGCAGGGCTGCGAGCGTGTTGTGGGCGCAAGACTTCAAGTCCCAGGAGCGCCCACAACTCCCAATTTACAACACCTGGGACGCTCTCCCTGCAGGCTCCTCCCCTGGGCTTCCACTGCGGTAAAAGCCGCATTCTCACTGCTACTTGCGGATTACCCTGATTCCTGCTGATCTTTTGCGCTGTGTCCTGGGGCTGCGGAGACGCCGAGGATCACCTTGCTGACCGGACAACTGCTCGCGGAACCCGCTGCGCGGGTCCCGCTTCGTCGGAGGAGGTCGCTGCAGAGCGAGGCTTGCCTGTGACTGCGGGGACCTGCAGGGCTGCGAGCGTGTTGTGGGCGCAGGACTTCAAGTCCCAGGAGCGCCCACAACTCCCAATTTACAACACCTGGGACGCTCTCCCTGCAGGCTCCTCCCTTTCCTCCTCCCTATCGGACGCCTTATCTGCAATAGCTGTTCCCCGCGGCGCGGGAGCGCGCGGGAGGGCGCCGGGAGAAGCCCGGGACAAGGGCGGGACCGTCTGTGGCCGTCCGGGGCCGGAGGAGGCCGGGCTGGGCCACCCCTCTTGCCAGCGCCATACATCATCTATCTCAGTAAGTGACATAGACACTCCTGCATTATCTTGTAATCAATATGGCAATGACCACAAATACAAGCCCTGCAAACAGCCACTTGATGACTCTTCCAACGGATCCTGGTCCACTGGCTATTGGTCCCCTAGATAAATTCTTTTTTAATCGCTCATTGACAATAGACAAAGAACTAACTTTGGCTGAGAAGCGTGCAGAGCGTAGGTTATCTATCGAAATACTTAAGAACTCCACGGACAAGTTTCCTAATTTAGCCTACCCTACTCTGGTAACCCCCTTATCATCAGTGAACCTCCCAGTCACATACGAACACTCTGAGGTTCAGGGTGATAAAACAAACAAGAGTGTCGTGGCAGATTCAAATAATCCCTGTGGTGGTAAATCTCAATCAACATCACACCCTGATTCAGGTCCTCAGGTTACATTGGCCAACCCCAAAATCGGGTGCAAAAGGAAACGACCAGCTTCCGTAAAAAAATGCAAAAAGGTGGTCAGACCCCCACAAAAACTCAGGAAGCTTCATAAACTTGTGAACATTGGAAAGGTAATCAACGAACAAGTTCAAAGTACAGGAAGTATAACATCAACTATTCTTGTATCCCAGGATAGCCAAGACATAGCGGTTAACTCTTGTACTGTTTCCAATGTACCAAGTAAAGAAAATGCTGTATTATTTGCAAATGTGCTCCCAGAAATGGAAAAAATGCTTAGATTACTACTTATCCCTATTGAGGATAGAATTGCTAAGCTCGCAGATAGGTTAAACCACTTCGAGCAGACAACATTAGACAATTTCTATTCTACTAAATCCCTGATTAAAGCAAATAGGGCGGAAGCAAACACAAACCCCCAGGTCGTAATTAACCCTCATGTGCATGAAAAGGGTAGAAATCCCCGAAATGGCTCTCCTTTACCTCCCAAACAAAACAAACCTCCAGCTAAAACCATAGTAAAAACTTCAGATAGGGCTGAGAGAGTGACTGCTGGTTCTGAACCATCGCAGTCGACTTCAACACATCCTACACAGCCCATACTACCCCAGACACAAAATCCACCGGCCGCTGTGAATGTTGAGGCTATATTGCGCCAACAAGTGGGTAAAGTACCAACATCTGTAAACGTAACCAATACCACGCGCATAGCCCCAAACATCCCGGGGGGAGGAAACGGGGCTAATGTATGCCAGCCGGCATGTAAATCTTTAGCATCGTCCCAAGCAAATAACAAACAACAGGTACAGAAGCCAGCCCTCCAACTCGTTCCCCAAGTTCCCAAATCTATCCCACCGCCCTTGCCAAAGCCACCCCATAGAAAACCCCCAATTAATCTTACACCAGACTCCTTCCCCTATGTGGCAGTTCTCATCAATGTACCACCTTTACCCCCAGGACAGAGAGAAAATTTCCAGATGCTTAAAAACAAGACCATGCACTGGTTAAAGGAAAACCGTCCTCTGCCGGGTGATATTGACGGGCTAATAATAGGGGCAAGGAGAATTGACTGGATGGGTTACACACCAAAAACCCTGGGGGGGGATTGTATTGTGGTTAATTTCCAAGACCCAAGGGTGGTGGGATGGATAACAAGGCAGGGATGGGGAACAAATAAGGGAGGTATTGGTATTGTGGACCTTACCTTTTTCTACCCCCGACCCTCAAGTGTAACTACGAGCCTACTCAACGAGCCCCTAATCCCCCCTACTGTATCATGGCCAGTTAATCCTTTACCACCTCCCCCTGCTGGTCATAATCATACCTTACATACATATTACAATCCCTATGTAGGATGGCAGGATTCGGGCTGGGGGTATTGACATACTGGTATTGATAGCACAGGTGGGATCATAAAAGAAGTAGATGGGTTACGTGATGTCTGTGGCAATACCATTGCAACAAATCTATTGGTGAACAACATTGAGGCGGGGTGTGTGGCTGAAGTAGGTGGCTTAAGACTGGGAACACTAAACACAAATGTCTTATATCCAGTAATAGATGATCTAACTGTGTACCCAACAGATGACTTAGAAAGGCTGACTAGTCCCATGGAATCCCCAATGTCAGCCCAAGTAAGTCCACTTGTCAAAGCCAGGGACGGGACAAATGCAGACATAGGTTCCCTTTTATCTTGGAATGTTGCCGGGTTGGCTAGCAAGCTGGATTCCCAACCCTGGGTGGATTTTATAAGTGGTTTTGACATTTGTTGTTTTCAAGAAACCTGGGCTTGTGATCCACTCTTTTGCCTAGGTTACTTGAATTATTGTATACCAGCCTCAAAAGGGGGAAGAGGGCGGCCCAAGGGAGGCCTAACTGTTTGGGTTAGACAGGATCTGCACATCAACATAAAAATCCTGGACGTGGGAAACATTGATCTGCAAGCATTAAGAATTTCCGTTGCTAGGGGCCAACCAATAGATTTATACAATGTTTATGTGAGAGGAGACAAAGTAACAAATCTATCTACTATCGAGTTGTTGTCTGATGCCATGGAGGCCAATTCCCAGGAAAATGTAAAGATAGTTGCCGGGGATCTAAACAGGACTTTTGAACCCCTGGACTGTACAATAGATCTTATGGAGAGTGAAGAGGATAATCTCTGGGGAGTACCATCTCTAAACCAAAAAACCTGTTAAGCGATGGACAAAAGAGATCCTATTGCTAAATGGAATTTGTTTGGAACATGGTCTAAGAGCCCTTAACGGCAGGACACTTGGTGACAAGGAGGGCTGCTACACTTTTGATAATGGTATTAATAGGAGCCGAATTGATTATATATTATGTAGTCTCCAGCTGTGGAATGGGGTTGTTGACATGGCTGTTAGGCCCCGGGTTGAAAGTGACCACAACCCCCTATGTGTGTCCCATAGGTGGTGGAATACCGGTTCTGGAAACCCTATTGAGACACACGATGAAACCCCCTTTTTAAGTAACGATGAGCGAAGGTTAAAATGGCCCAAGGTACTAGCAAATGAGGCCACTATGACATATATCAATAATGAGGTTGATCGTGCAATTTCCGCGATTGAAGCAGCAGACCCAGTGGCTCCAGGGGACAACGGCATCACTGAAATCCACAATAAGTTATTCTCCCTTTTAAGACCATGTTTTTTCATTAAGAAAAGAAAAGGGAAGAAAACTAAGGAAGTGGGTAGGTGGTTTGATAACCACTGTAGAACAGCACGACTAGACCTGGGGCATGCCATAAGGAACAGGGACCGTGCTGCAGTGATACAGAACAGGAAACTGTACAAATTAGCCATCTATCGTGCCAAAAAGAAATGGGACGAAGACCATTGGGCCCAATTAAAAGAAGCCTCTGATAACAAAGACTCAATGTTATTCTGGAAAATTATCAAGTGGGGTAGTGGTGCCGGCCCAGTAAAACCAGACAACAATGTACCAGTGGAAGCCTGGGTCGATTACTTCGGACCACAATACGCGGAAAGTAACAAACCCGTGGCAGCCGATAATATAATACCGGTTTATGCAACTGAAGATCTATTCTCCCTTAGAGAAGCGGAAATTGCCATCTGTTCCGCGAAATGTGGGAGGGCGCCAGGTCCAGATGGTATCCCCCCTGACATTTTCAAATATGATGTGACTAGATGGGCGAGATACACCCTCCTTGTAGCAAATGCCCTAGCAAAGGGGGCAGTGGTCCCAGACGTTTGGAAGGGTGCAACCATTATCCCCATCCACAAGAAGGGTGATCGTTCATTGCCTGCTAATTATAGGCCTATAAGTTTAATAGCCACCATACAGAAAATTGTTGGGAGAATGGTAACAAATCAGCTAATGGACTGGGTAGAAGATAATAGCGCCCTCTCCCCATACCAAGCGGGATTTAGGCGAGCAACTAGTACCATTGACCAGGTCTTCCGCTTCACCATATTGCGGTGGAAGACCGTCGTACTGGGAAGGGGCTGCCTGTACGTCGCGTTTGTCGACCTGCGGGAGCCGTTCGATCTAGTCCCCCGGCACAAGCTATGGTCGGTTCTCCAAAAGCTGGGGATTCCTGCAGATCTGCTAACATTAATCATGCGACTGCATGAATCCAACTTTGCCAGAGTCCAGTGGGGTGGAAGTGGGGAGACAACATTGGATTTCCCTGTAGAAAGGGGTGTTAGGCAAGGCTGTTCCATGGCCCCTCTACTTTTCTCGTTATTCATTAACGGGATAGTTGAGAGAATGTTGAAGGCTAGTGTAGATGCCCCATCGTTAGCGGACACCAGGGTTCCGATCCTGATGTTCGCTGACGATACTCTTATTTTGTCTAAGACCCCCATGGGGCTGCAACGTGCATTAAGCATTTTTGACGCTTTTTGCATGGAGCACGGGCTAGAGGTAAACGTAGGAAAAACTAAATTAATGGCCTTCTCTGCAGGACGCAGGAGTAATCCCAAGATAACCCTAAATAACAGCAGGCTTGATATAGTTAATGAATTCACGTACTTGGGAGTGCAGATCGCGGGGGGGACTGGCTGGACGCATCATGTGAATAAAGTAGTCCTAAAGCACTAACAGCTTTAAGGTGCTCTAAGGGGGGAACACTGTAAATCAAAAACAAAACCTATAAAACCCGCAATGACAGTGTATGATGCGAAGGTTTTGGGTGCCACTCTATATGGCGCGGAACTATGGGCTTGGGATAGTCTGGTGGCTCTTCAGACTTCCGAGAACAAGTTCATGCGAGGGATCACTGGACTTCCACAGAGCACCCCCCTAATCCCACTGTTCTTGGAGCTAGGCAGACGTACGATTGTCGACAGAGCTCGATTGCGACCAGTTCTTTATTGGAGACGCCTCTGGACGACTCCAGAAATAAGACAATACGCAGAGGGCTTGCTGTGGATAATCAAGGAAGATACTTTCCATAAGATACAATGGTTAAAACACCTGAAGACCATGTTGGTAAATCTAGGGTTTTCGAATCTTTGGAACAACCCCGAGGGAGAAATCTTCCCAAGCAAAGAAGCCCTCAAAGAGCAATACTGGGATTGGGTGGGAGGTAAGATGCTGAATGACACCAGGGCAGACTCCATGTCTGCTCGTTTCCTGGAGACTAAAATTTTTCCTGTCCTAGAAAATTACTGGGATAACATCACGGTACCTATGGACAGGAAACTTGTCTTTCAGCTAAGGTCAGGATCTATCCCCCTTAAGAAATTGACATCTGGCTGGCACAGACCCACTAACAACTTATGTCCTGCTTGCGAAAATGCCGAGGAGAGCATAGGCCATTTTCTCTTCGCATGCCAAGCCTACGTAAATCCGAGGAGAAAATGGCTCTCGCCGGTATGCAAAAACCTGGGGACACGAGACAGTGTAGTGGCCCTAAGAATCCTATGCACAACAAACCAGGAGTCGATAGTCATAGGGGTAGCTAAATACATGGGTTGGGCTTAGGCGATAAGGCGACGGTCCTTGGGGGGTAGCAGGTAACCAGGTATTCCCTTTTTAACAAATTTTTTATGTAATATTATTGGTATAAATTGCTCTATGTGTAAATTTTGTATGAGCTGTACTGTGTTTAATGAATTTTTTACTCTGTGACTATGTATTTTTGTGTAATTGCTGATTTTATGTGCTTTTATGAGAAATGTCTCGAATAAAGCTTATACAAACAAACAAACATATATATATACACGCCATGTCTAATTTTACATACCGTAACTAACATTACACACCACAGCATATAAAACTTTAAATACCACACACTTACCAAACCAATCCTTCCTAATCTACTACACCCACTATACTGACCTTCCATACCTACCTTATCTCCAAACTAACCTACCATACTGTTGCTAACCCATGTGGCCATAGTACAGTGTTGTGGGTACTTTTATTAAACCAAGCACTGACAAAATCCTTAGGTCAGGTTCAGCATCGGGGATCAAAAATGTATTTTCTATTTGCTGTGCAGCATAGGCGTAAAAATGCGGTGAGCAGTCAAGCTGAGTAAACTGGGTGACTATGAGAGCATAATGCCCCGGTTACTTACCGGTAATCTTCATTACTCCGAGTCCATGTCTTCCTCGCCACAGTAATATACATATGAGCCTCCGGCTCCACACAGAACTCCAAGTAAAATAAAAGAGCAGCGCTCTAGTCTCCCCTCCCTCCTCCAATATGGCCCCCGAGGCTTCCACCAATCCCATAAAGGGACACATATCAAGCAACTCAGCCTGAAAACCAAGCTGCAGACATGAAGCCACCACCAGGGCCGGGAGGGAAGGGAAACTATACTGTGGCGAGGAAGACATGGACTCGGAGTAATGAAGATTACCGGTAAGTAACCGGGGCATTACCTCCTCGTCCTGTCTTCCTCGCCACAGTAATATACATATGAGCCGATACCAAAGCAATCAGCTTCATGTAAGGAAAACAGACCACCACATCAGTGCAGCGAAACATATTTTAATATACAGAGGCACAACAACCCAAAAAGTGGACAACCTCTTAAGGTACCCCAGCAGTCAAAACAGAAGAGGCAAACGAAACAGAACCCCCACCCCCAATCTGGAGGCGGTAATGGGACATGAAGGTATGCGGAGAAGACCACGTAGCAGCCCTGCAAACATCCTCCATAGACACCCCTTTGAAAGAAGCCCAGGATACAGCAACAGACCTGGTGGAACGACCCTGAACAGGAAGAGATGGAACCACAGACACCGAAGCATAGGCCAAAAGAACGGCCTCCTTAATCCACCGACTGATCGTGGACAGGGAGGGCTTCATACCCTGACGCGACAAACCATAATTCACAAACAAGCAGTCAACCTTACAAAAGGGAGAAGTGCGAGAAATGTAAATCAGTAAGGCACGCCGAACATCTAAGAGGTGCAAAAGGGACTCCTCAGCCGAGGAGGGATCAGGACACAGAACCGGAAGAACCACCTCGGCAGACCGGTGAAAAAAAGAATCCACTTTAGGAACAAAGGTGGGATGAGGGCGCAAGACCACACGGTCCGCCAAAACCAACAAAAACGGGGCAGAACGAAGGAAAGCACCCAACTCTCCCACACGCCTGGCAGAGGCAATCGCCACCAGAAACACCACCTTGAGAGTCAAAAACTTCAGGTCCACAGACTCCAAAGGCTCGAACGGAGCCAACTGCAAGGAACGCAAAACCAAAGGAAGGTCCCAAGGAGGAGGACACATGATAGGACGTGGCCGCTGGAAAGAAAGAGACTTAAAAAGTCGAGCAACCAACGGAGAAATGGAAACCAAAGGCAGGACATGAAATGCCCGAATGGCGGCCCACTGAGCCCGAAGGGTCGAGATGGCCAAACCCAACACAAACCCATCGTTCAGAAAGTCCAGAATGCGAGCTGGATCCAAAGAATCCAACGTCAGCCCCCGATCAACACACCAAGAAGCAAAATGATCCCAATGCTTGGCGTAAGACTTAAGCGTAGAAGGCCTCCGTGACTGTTGAATGACACCCGCCACAGCCACCGAACAACCGCCACGTATCAGAGACTCCCTCTCAAGAGCCAGGCCCGCAGACCCAGGGAACGGAACACAGGCAGTGGAAGGAGAGGACCCATCAGAGGATACGGCACGAACGGCAAGGGCCACCCCGGAGACACAGCCAATTCCCTCAGAAGGGGAACCCAAGGGCGACGCTTCCAACAAGGCGCAATCAGAAGCACCAACGACCCCTCCCTCTTGATCTTCTGTAGCACAGCCGGAAGCAGGGGAACAGGGGGAAAGGCATACAGCAGACCCTCCGGCCAAGGGAACGAAAGGGCGTCCACCCTCCAGGCGTCCCGGCAAGGCATAATCGTGCAAAAACAACGGGTCTGGGCATTGTCCTGGGAGGCAAACAGGTCCACAATCGGACAACCAAACATCATCCGCAACCTCCTGAACATCCACCTCGTGAGAGACAAGGAACCCATGGAAGGAAACACCCGGTTCAGACAATCCGCCACTGTGTTCTCCGCACCAGGTAGGTAGATGGCAGACAGGGACATCAGATGCACCTCCGCCCAAGAACCAATCCGACGAACCAGGCAACTGAGGGAGCGAACCCTGCACCCCCCTTGATGGTTCACATACGACATCACAACCTGATTGTCCGTCCGGATCTGCACGTGGTGACCCTGAACAAGAGCTGAGAATTCCAATAGACCCAGAAGGACGGACTTCAGTTCCTTGAAGTTGGAGGAACATGACAAAACCGACTGAGGCCAAATCCCTTGAGCCGCCGAAACCCCCAGAGTAGCTCCCCATCCCAGCAGGCTGGCATCGGTAGTGACCACGCGGGTGGGAACAATCAGAAAAGGGCGGCCTTTGGACAGATGACCCTCGTCCAACCACCAACCCAGGACCACCCGAACCTCCTCCGACATATGAACCAGAACATCCATATCGAGGGAACAGGGGTCCCAATGCGATAAAATGTGGGACACCACCGGGTACATATGAAGGCGAGCCCACGGCATCGTCAACAAGGAAGCCGACATCAGACCCTGAACTCGCAACCACAGGCTCACAGGATGAGAAACCCCTACCAACAGGGAGCGAACAGCAGACATCAGGGACAAAACACGGGGAGGGGGCAGGAACACCATCCCCAACTGAGTCTTGAACAGAGCCCCAATGAAAGTCAAGTCTTGTGCAGGAACCAGGGAGGACTTCGGCACATTCACGAGGAACCCATGATGCGTCAGGACATGGCACACCCTCCGGACATGCAACTCCGCCTGAGGAAGAGAAGAAGCAGAAATTAGAATGTCGTCCAGATAAGGAAAAACACTAACTCCCTCTCCATGTAAATGGCCAATAAGAGGAGCCAGAATCTTAGTAAAGATCCGTGGAGCAGAGCAGAGTCCAAAAGGCAATACCTGGAATTGGTAATGACGACCCTGCACACAAAACCGGAAAAACTTCTGAAAATCCGGATGAAGAGGAACATGAAGGTAAGCATCCCTCAGGTCGATCGAAGCAAGGAAATCCCCCTGAGAGATCAGAGGAAGGATCAAAGGCAGGGAAACCATCTTGAACCGTTGGTGAGGGACGAAAGTATTCACCCACCTCAGGTCCATCACTGGTCGAAGATCCCCCGTGCGCTTGGACACCAGAAAAAGAATGGAATACACCCCCTTCCCCACTTGGTCGCAGGGCACAGGAATCACCGCCTTTTTGACCACCATGGAAGCGATGCCGTCCAAAAGCGCCAACCTTTTCACAGGATCTCCGGGACAAGGAGTGGCCTTGAAATAGTCTGGGGGCGTCTGGGCAAATCCAATGCGCAACCCCTCCGAAATCACGCGAAGCACCCATTGGTCTGACACAGTCTCGCGCCAAGAGTCCATGAAACAAGAAAGTCGACCCCCAACCGGACCGACACCAGGAGCGATCCAGTCAGGATTTGGAAGCAGGAGCGGAGGAGGCAGAAGCGCCAGAGAACCGGGACTTATCAAAGGAGGGAGCACCCCGGCCACGCCCCCGTCCACGAAAGGGCTGACCAGCCCGACCCCTCTTCGAGGTACCAAAAGACCGCTGGGAACCAAAAGCCCGGAATCTGCCAGGACGGTCAGGAGCAAGCAGTTTACGGTCCTCTGCCGTCTTCTCCACCATGTCGTCAAGAGACGAACCAAAAAGTTTAACCCCAGAGAAAGGGATTTTCATAAGCAAGTTTTTCTGTGCAGCATCAGCTTTCCAGGAACGGAGCCACAACTGACGCCTCGCGGCCACTGAGGATCCGGCCGCAGAAGCAGCAGCCCCCAGCGAATCAAAGGAGACATCCGACAGCAGACGGACCTGCTGCTCCATCATCGCCAGGGTAGAAGAAACATCCTCCCCTTGGTCCAACAACTCCGACAGAGACTGAAAATCCTTGAGCAAGGACTGGATAGTGTAAGATGAATAGGCCGCCGCCCTGATAGAAAAATTTGCAGCCGCAAAAGTGCGTTTCACAGCACCATCCACCTTACGGTCAACCGGGTCCGCAGGAGAAGAGTCCTCCGAGACAACGGACCCATGTGAAGACATGCTCGCCAACAAAGAGTCAACCTTCACGGAGGCAGGGTATTTCACCGCAAAATCCTGAAGAGGGTACCTCCCACTCAAGAAACGAGGAAAGGAACCTTTGTCCACATCCTTCCATTCATTCTCCAGGACCCTCAAGACAGAGGAATGGAGAGGCAAAGAATCAGGCTCGGGACGACGATATTGCGAGAACAGATCGTCTTTCCAGAGGCACCGCAGAAGCAGGGAACACCAAGTTTTCGCGAATGTGGCCCAGCACCTCCTTCAGGTCGGTACCTTGCACAAAGCGACCCCTGACATCAACCTCCTCCTCATTCGCGGAATCAGCATCAGCAGCATCGTCATCAACCCTCGCCTTCTTAGGAGGAGGGACAGGAACATGACCCCGCAAAGCAGCAGAAACAGCAGTATTTATCATCTGCTGTAAAACTTCCATAGAGGGAACATGCACCCCTGAACCGGAAGCCACGGCCAAAGTATCAGGATCATCCACGTTAGAAGAATCCATGACCGACAGCCAAGTGAAAGTAAACAAACACAGGCAAAACGAAGAACAGCCCGGTAAAATAGGACCCCAGGTTGCTAGGCAACCCAACCAACTCCACCCGGACTGAAGCCGAAGGAAATAAAACATCCGGAAGAGCCGCGCGCCGCAGTAGGAAGACGCCCAGACCGCAGCGCGCCGAGCCCAAACAGCCCCAAACGCGCCTCCCGCTCTGCAGGAAACGAAGAGGCATGAAACGCCGCCGGCGCGAAAACCGGCAGCAGGTTAGGCCGTAGACCGGCAAAATCACCCATGGAAGCCCCCGGCTCCCAGAGATCCCGCACCCGGCCGTGTAACGTCCGCTCAGCAGGACGCGCGGCCGGGAAAGGAAAGCAAAATTGCACATCAGCCTACCAACCAAACCCCGGAAGTCCGCTGAAGCAGGACACGAGGCATCCAGGCAATAGAAGGGGGAAACAAAACATTAAGAAAACGAAGGACAAATAATGCAAAACCCAGCATAAGGCAACACACAGCAAACTAACTTCCCCCAACCATATACCACAGGACAAGGGGAACCGCTAAGGCAGGAACCCCGTCCCACTCACCTGACCAGCAGGGAAACCACAGCACTCGGAGAAGTGCAGAAAAAAAGAACAGGCTGAGTTGCTTGATATGTGTCCCTTTATGGGATTGGTGGAAGCCTCGGGGGCCATATTGGAGGAGGGAGGGGAGACTAGAGCGCTGCTCTTTTATTTTACTTGGAGTTCTGTGTGGAGCCGGAGGCTCATATGTATATTACTGTGGCGAGGAAGACAGGACGAGGAGGTAATGCACGGCCTCTGACAAGAAATACAAATGCTGCAGCAAAAAGGTAATAAAAAGTTCTCCAGTTTTGTCAATATCCTTTTTAATTGCTGGTGTACTAGGAGAGTGTTTGCCTTTTGCAGGCCATTCTGTGCCTGTCCCTGACCCCTGTTTGTTGCCAGGTTGGTGCAATGGGATTGGACTGGAGCAGCAGACAGAAGACACTAGCTCGGTTTCTGCCTGGAGTGGATAGATCTAATTGATCTGTCCATGTGCGGCAGACTGGTGCTCGTTTCCTCTCTCATAGCTTCCGTCTGCTGTTCTTTAGATAGAAATGGTAAAAAAAGTAATGTACGTGTACACAGGGATAATCGCTGACGCCTGACACAGAAATAAAGTCAAAAGTCGAATCTCTAATTTAACTGATGTTGATTCTTTCCAGAATAACACATATTTTTCAACACCTCATGTCTTCTCCGAGATCGAGGAGGTCAGTCCTCTCTGCCGACCCTTGTGAACTACATAGAGCCAATTCCTCGCAGTCACAGCAACCCGACCTGAGTTGCAAGTTTAGGAGGCCTTTTCACCAGCCTCTCCCTAAGAGTGTAATAATTTAAAAGAAATGTAAAGCAAATAATGTTTGTGCACTGGGTCCGCGCAGGAAAGTCTTAATGTAAACACTGACGCTGTTACCGGTGGCAGGTGCCGTGCCACACACCAAGAAGCTCGTTAGGCGGCCCAAGCTACTGCTAGCCTCTTTACTATAATACTACTTAGTACTTACGGTTACGTGTGTGTTGGGCTGGTCCGAGGCACACTGCCGCTTAGAGCCTTTATTAACTAATATAAATACACAGACTGGGCCTGGTGGTGCTGCTGCTGCGTGCACTGCCCTAAACGTCGTCGGACTGCTGCTGCCGTTAATGTTGCTCACTCATTACGGGGAGCGCGTGTGCCAGGGCGCGGGACGTGGCAATCTGAATAAAATAATTCTGCGTACACCGCACAGCCCCTACCCCCGGAGAACTAAATCCAGCCCAATCTCAGTGTCCCGCCCACCGGAAACACTGAACTAAGGTCCTGCCAATGCTTGAATGCCTTCATAAATCTGAAATGAAACTTCTTGAATGAATCTTTGCTCAGGCTCGCACTGCCGCGCCGCAACACAAGTACCATGCAAGTTTGCAGCACTCTTCTTCACCGGGAGTCCGGGACTCGGAGCAGTAATCAAGTATGTTATCAACCATGTGAATAATGCTGCTTGCTTCAGACGGGTAGACCCGGCCCTGATAATTAAGTGCCGGTGCTAAGCACCGGAAAGCACCGACACAAATTAAGCACTGTATGGGAGACACTTTTTGTTATTTTACAGCACTTCGGCATTCCAGATGCAATAATAGATCTGATACGGAATCTTTATTCAGGTGCCCGGGCCAATATCATTATCAATACAGAATCAGTGGGTCTAGTTTCGGTGAAACGTGGCACTGGACAAGGCTGCCCACTGTCTCCGATATTATTTGCTTTTTTCATAGAACCATTAGCTACAGCAATTAGGATATAATCCTGCTAATTAGGCCAGAAATACAATGTCAAGCTCAGGCCCTACAAATATTCGAAGAGTTTGAGGTTCTGGGAGGATATCGGATAAATAAAAAAAAAAACGACATTCTAGTGTGCGGGGGTATTAAGCCCGTAATACATCCCGATTTAAAGTCATGCATTAATAATAAACCGAAAAGATACTTGGGGGTTTGGTTTCCATCCTCAGTTGCTGATCGTTATAGTTTGAATTTTGTGCCAATGCTGCAGAAAATCCAAGTAATTTTTGAAAGATGGAATTCCCTACCTTTAACTATTATGGGACGTATTGCTCTGATTAAGATGTCGGTTCTTCCGTTATTCAATTTTCTATTTTCAACTATCTCTTGTGCTCTGCCTGGCTCATTCTTTAAGGCTGAATCTTTGTTTTCTTCCTTTATATGGGCTAAAAAGACGCCACGCGTTGCCTTGCACACTTTATTTGAAGATAAGGAACAAGGAGGGCTTGCTCTTCCCAATCTGAAAGACTATTATAATGCTTATTTGGCTCAATTTATGACTAGATTTAAGGACAATACCCAACAACTTTTTATCAATTTTTTCTTTGATTTTATTTGTAAAGAAGCTCAGATTCCCTCACCGCTTCAAGTTTTCAAATCACCAAAAACAGTTAGGTACAAGGTTTTGCACTGGTTTTTCAAAAGACATACAGCACTCCTAAAGATGCACTCTCTTTCATTTCTCAATATATTGTCTCCCATTAGCTCTGTTTTTTCATTCTTTGGGGTGGATATTAATTTGGAGTTATTAGAAAAAAGGCAGAAAATAGGGTTCAGGAAACTGAATGATTTTTTGAAAAATGACACCTGGATTAGGATGTCAGATTTGACAGCCCGGGTTCAGGGTAATTTTATATTACTGGGCTCATATAAGCTGATTCATGGTGTTTTGCTTCAATTAGATCTCACACATCTTTCCCCCCCTGATTCACTATTCAATGAACTTTTTCTGTCAATACAAGAAAGAAAGCCAGGGGAGTGGAAACGCCGTTTAACCATGAACAGGGATCCGAATCTATGTGGCAAAGCAAGTAATAAATGGCTAGACCAGGAAAACATGGTATTAACGCCCGCCGTATGGAAGAGAATTAATGTGTTGAATTTCTCTGCATTAAGAGGGGCCAATTGGTGCAGAATGCTGTTTTTCAGTAAATGGCTTCTGTATTTAACTCCGGTCAAAATTAACAAGATGTATCCTGAGTGCTCTTCGAATTGTTATAGGTGTTTGCAGCATGACTCTGCTAATTGGTCTCATGTGGTTGCTAAATGTTACAAAATTGTTCCTTTCTGGGAAGATATATTCACGTTTCTGCAAAACCAGTGCGAAATCTCAATCTCTGTTAATTATAAAATGATTTTGTATGGCTTCGATCCTGAAATGATGCTAGAAGGGCAACTAGTTAAATTCACATATATCGCTATGGCTGTGACGAGGTCATTAATTCTTCAAAATTGGCGATCGCAATACTGCCCCAACGTACATGAATGGCGTTATAAAATGCAAAAAGTTAGAAACAGCAAACAAGTGTATGCTCAAAGAGTGGGGTCGATTTGGAAGTTTGAGAAAATCTGGGGTTCGTTTTATTTTGATGTTAATTGAGCCTAAGTGTATATATGGTTGTTTTTTCTGTTTATCTTACTCCCCTCAGTATTTATCTTCATTGTTCAAATTTACTGTCATGGTGATATGTGTGTTTACTGATTTTTGGTGTTTTGTGTACATTTGGGTCAATTAACGTTATGCTTTTCTGTGTCCAAGACTTCAATAAAAATTTTCACAAAAAAAAAAAAAAAATCCTGCACTGGCTGTTCCTGCCGAGCAATCCCCAGTGCACGCTTTTCAATTCTGGGCGCCCCTTACTAAAGTGTTCAAATCGCCGGCCCGTCTGCTGATCTCTCGCCCCCAGCACCTTACCGGTTGTTAGATCCACGGTAGGCCTCAAAGCCGGGGCCTCGATTTGTGGTAGAGCGCCGCCCACTGCAATTGTCCGGCCTCCGCGTCCCCTTCCGCCTTCTTCTCCCGGCAGTCAGGTGTGCTGACCGAGCCCCCGGACCGGCCTCAATCCCAGGCAGTGCCAGTCAATCTCATCCAGCCGGGCTTTCTCACCCTCACGCCTCTGAGGTCCGTGTTGGCTGCTCTACGCGCGGCAACGCTCGGGACGTTTATCTGGGGCCTCAGGCCACAACTACGTCTCCTAATCGGTAAATGGTCTAAATATCGATTCCAAAATATCGAGTAACTAAATATCGAGTCCAAAATATAGAATGGACAAAATATGGACTGGACAGAATATAGACATCCAAAATATCGTTTTGAAAGTAAGTAATGTAATATCGAATTTAAAAATATAGACAGTCAAAATATCGAAGTACATAATATAGGTTATTAAAAATATCGGCTTTTTAATTATATCGAATTTTTTTAAGTGTTTTGTATGTTAGTATATGTGTGAAAAGTGTATATTTATTTGTAATTTATTGTAAGTAATTAATTTTATGTTATTTAGTTTTTGCGTAATTTAATTCTGTAGCGGGTTGTGGGTTTATGGGGGAATAGGGTGGGAAGTAATTTAATTATAATTAATTAAATATGTTGATTAATTAATTGGTATTTATTTTTAATACATTGTCAATTAATTTTTAATTGGTAATTAATTATTTGATAATTGATAATTAATTTTTATAAATTGATTAATTGATAATTATGTGAATAATATTATTTTATTTTCTGTAGCGGGTTGTGGGTTTATAGGGGAATAGGGTGGGAAGCAATTTAATTATAATTAATTAAACATGTTAATTAATAATTGGAATTTATTTTGAATAAATTGTTAATTAATTTGTATTTGGTAATTAATTAATTCTTAATTGCTAATTAAGATTTATTAATTGATTAATTAATAATTATGTTATTTATATCAATTTAATTTCACTAGAGTGGGGATAGTAAAATTTACCCCTATGCTATCCAACGCTTTCCCTACTGTTGCACTCTCTGGAGTGGGAATAGTCATTTTTACCCCTACGCTATCCAGTGCCTTCCCTACTGTTGCACTCTCTGGAGTGGGAATAGTCATTTTTACCCCTACGCTATCCAATGCTTTCCCTACTGTTGCACTCTCTGGAGTGGGAATAGTAATTTGTACCCCTACGCTATCCAACTCTTTCCCTACTGTTGCACTCTCTGGAGTGGGAATAGTAATTTTTACCCCTACGCTATCCAACGCCTTCCCTACTGTTGCACTCTCTGGAGTGGGAATAGTAATTTTTACCCCTACGCTATCCAACGCTTTCCCTACTGTTGCACTCTCTGGAGTGGGAATAGTAATTTTTACCCCTACGCTATCCAACGCCTTCCCTACTGTTGCACTCTCTGGAGTGGGAATAGTAATTTTTACCCCGATGCTATCCAACGCTTTCCCTACTGTTGCACTCTCTGGAGTGGGAATAGTAATTTTTACCCCTACGCTATCCAATGCTTTCCCTACTGTCGCACTCTCTGGAGTGGGAATAGTAATTTTTAACTCTACGCTATCCAACGCCTTCCCTACTGTTGCACTCACTGGAGTGGGAATAGTAATTTTTACCCCTACGCTATCCAACGCTTTCCCTACTGTTGCACTCACTGGAGTGGGAATAGTAATCTTTACCCCTACGCTATCCAACGCTTTCCCTACTGTTGCACTCACTGGAGTGGGAATAGTCATTTTTACCCCTACGCTATCCAACGCTTTCCCTACTGTTGCACTCTTTGGAGTAGGAATAGTCATTTTTACCCCTACGCTATCCAACGCTTTCCCTACTGTTGCACTTCCAGGAGTGGGAATAGTAATTTTTACACCCCCGCTCTATCCTACGATAATAACATTGTGTATTTTTTATTAATATTATGTTTATATATATATATGTTTTAACAGATATGATTGTATATATTTTTTTATATAAGTTAAATTAATTATTTAATAATTTAAAGGTAATTTAAGTATTTCTAAGTATATTTTAGCTATGTAGTTTTAATATTTTTTAAATTTTACATTATTTTTAACAAATTCGATATTTTTACAATGTATATATATATATATAAACGATATTTTGGATTCGATATTTTGGTACTTACCTGTTTGTAGATAGGAATTCGATATTTTGTCTGTTGATATTTTGGCATCGATATTTTGGGTAGTCTATATTGTGTCCGTCGATATTTAGTCAGTGATCCCTCCTCAGCACTCACCAGTGCTCCATAGGTCGGGCGGCCGCGAAGAAGGCAGTGCCGCTCAATCTACCCCGGGTATCACCAGCTTCCCCTTCGTGCATGGGGCTCTGCCAGGCTGCCACCGAAGACCACATGCTACTGGCACCTCCGCCCCATACAGGCCACACCTCCCTCACTCGTCATCATGTGTGGCACTTATCTTGCTTATTTTATTTTCAAGCAGTCCGTTCAGGCATTCCTGAAATTTGTTGCTGCTTGAATATCACAGTGGACACATGGTCCAACTTTGATCCAAACGTGTGGGAAACTTGTAGTAGGGCCTTTGGTATGACATTTTTCCCTGTTACAGCATGACTATAGATAACATTTAGGGGATCTAGTTATATTCCCTCTTTTTATTTTTTTTTATATATTGTTTTTTAACCAGACATGAGGTGATGGAAACACTAATATTGAGCATATGTTTGCAAACTTCCCGAAATCAGGAAACCTAGTACACTTCTTAGGGACGTAGGGAAGAACCCAAAAATAATAATGTTGCAAAAACTCAAAACATCAATTAACTCCGAAAGTGAAAGAAGAACCAAAACATGGTACTATAATTGTTCCCAGGAGATAGGAACGTCTTAATAATCTCCATCCCAGTAACACAATTGGGAAATAAAAACTCATAGTGGTCGAACTGCAAAATATATGCAACTCTTATGTCTGCAACTGAAGCTTAAAAGGCATTTTTAAATCTGCACATATTTTATTCTGACAATATTGCAATACTGAGCATTGCTACTCCATGCATATTATCCTTCTACATTGAAATACACTTTATATTAGCACTTTTTATTTATTCCTCGCATTTCATAGCGCTAGGGCATGTGTGGAGGAAGCTGGTATGGCGGCTATCAGTGGTAATCTATTCCTACAGATCTCTCGTCTCTGTACCAAAGTGGACTCTAAAACCGAATTCTAGGGATGTTTAATTCATATACTTAAAATGAGGGAAGTCTGTGAGCAAAGCCCTGATGTGATGGGCCATTAGGCTCAATTCTTTTATTCATGAACCAAGCCCACACCGAGCCCAGAGCAATTCTTTTAATTGATGCCAGGCAAAGAGGTGGTTGGTCAATAGTGTTGTTTAGTACAGTGGCCATAGGGAAGCGAAGCAAATATATATATATATATATATATATATATATATGAGGTACGTGGCGCTCCTTAGGCAACACACAGCAAATCAGCCGATCAGTGGACACAGGAACCAGCAAGACCCGTAGTTTGGTGCAAATATTTTTATTTTAGTTTATAGCCCAGCACCAGTCCGCCATGACGCGTTTCGGCTAGAGATAGCCTTGATCACATGACAACGTCACGAGGGCTGATCACCCTTTTAAAGTGCAATGTGCCATCACATGGTTTAGAAACAGAAAAAATACTATCAATGTTTCTAATCTTCCCAAAACAAATAATTACGGCATGAATGCCCGTATATTATTGAAGAAGTCACACAATAAGCATCATAAATTCATGTTAAAATGATAAACATTATGAAACTGTGCACAATATAAAACTGTTTTTCTCTCTTGAAATGCATGTTAATACATGAAAATTTACAAGGCATTGGCAATAATACACTTTTAAAATTCATATAAAAGTTAAAAAGCCTATAAATAGTTATATAAATATTAAAATATAACTGCAATTGTTATTGATTTATTTACACATTTGATCAAGGTATGGTATATTAAAACCCATGGATCAATATCTAGTGCAATGATGCCCCAGTGGGCAAATACCAAAGCCTGAGATGTAAACATTATATTGTGCAAAATATGCTAACTGTGCAACATAAGCTGATGGCAAGAAAGTGCTACCAAGTGCGTGATAATTAATAAAATCTAAATGAAGAAATATCAGTTGGTCATGGAGGGAGAAAGGGATATAGTATGTTCAAACAGAATGTATAATCCACAGTTCATAGTCAACAGATACTATTTTAGGTACAACAACTCAGAGAATTTCGAAAATTACATGGATGACTGGCTCAACAAGTCTTACATAGATATATTCAGAGATAAGTGTGGCAGTCCTCCCCTATGTTAAGGCCAAACGGTGCCTTGGTATCTAAAAGGATTATATAGCGAGTCTCAAGTTTTCTTAAAAGGGACTCCCTATCACCGCCTCTCCTTTGGGGAGGAACACAGTCTATCGCGAAATATCTTAGTAAGGACGCATCCTTTCCATGATTACTCTCGAAGTGCCTAGCTACTGGATAAGCTGCATCTGCATGGGTGATCGCTCGCAGATGTTGCAGTATGCGCTTATGCACCTGTGGCCTGGTGCTGCCAACATATCTTAGGCCACACGGGCACTCCAAAACGTACACAACAAATTCTGATTTACAGTTCAATTTTTGTTGGATTTTAATTGGAAAGGGTGAAAGAGGGGTAGAAACCTCAGTCTTACTGATGCCGTGTTTGCACGCTTTGCAGCTTGAGCATCTTAAAAAGCCTTTACTGTCATTTAGCCATGTTCCTGAAACCACTTCAGGGCTGCTAGATACTAAACTATCCTTCATTGAGTGGGCTTTACGATAGGTGATGCTAGGGTTTTTGCTGATGGAGGATCCAATCACGGGATCACAGGAGACTAAAGACCAGTTGTCTTTGATTATTTTATGGATACTTTTGTGTTGTTTGTTGTATGCCATAATTAGTCTTGTCTCATCATCAGTGCTTGCAGTGACAGAGCTAGTTGGTACCCTTCCTGAGCTCAGGAGTGCAGTTCTATCAATCCTATTAGCTCTGTTAGTGGCATTGTCTATCGTGTCTGTTTTGTAGCCTCGCTCAACAAATCGGGCCCTACATGCTGATTGTGCCAGCCGGCATTCTTCCTCACTGCTACAAATCCTTCTGATGCGCAGCATCTCCCCGTAAGGGATGCTACGTATCAGATGTGCTGGGTGGTGGCTTCCAGCATGCAGCAGTGTGTTCCCAGCTGTGGGTTTGCGGTATAGTCTAGTATGTAAGCTGTTATCACAAACATATAATTCCACATCCAAGAATACAATGGATTCTCTGCTCAGGGTGCTAGTGAATTGTATGTTTAGGCTGTTACTGTTCAATTCTTCAATGAAAAGGGTCACCTCTGACTCAGATCCATCCCATACAAAAACCAGGTCATCTATATATCTTAACCAAAGTTTAACTTTGGTGTCCATGACGGTAGCAAATTGCTTCCTCAGGACCTGCTCCTCCCAGTACCCCATATGTAAACAGGCGTAACTGGGAGAGAAGCAGGCCCCCATTGCCACCCCCCTGGTCTGTATGAATAACTGGTTAGCAAAGAGAAAGATGTTATTCTCAAGACAGATGTTAATCATATCCAACAACATTTTAGAATGATCATGGAAACACGGATTTCTTTTCTCCAAAAAATGTTGCACAGCCCTCAAACCATCAATGTGGAATATGCTGGAATACAGCGAAGTAACATCCATAGATACTAGGACATAGTTGGGGCACCATATGAAGTCTTGGATCTTTCTCAGTAGGTCACTGGTGTCGAGAATAAATGAAGGCAGACCCTTCACATGTTCCTGTAGGAAAAAGTCGATATATCTGCTCATGTTCTCCAGTAAGCTATTGCAAGCAGATATTATGGGCCTGCCGGGGGGTTGTTGTATGTTCTTATGTACTTTAGGGATGAAATATATCACCGGGGTAACCGGGTAGTCTTTTTTCAGGAACTTATATTCATCCATCGTGATGAGGCCCTTGCTTCTCCAAGCAGATAGTTTGAGGTAAATTTCGTTCCTGGAATTAGATGCCTCTTGCATGGAAATGCGACGATAGCACTCTCTATCGTTGAGTTGCTTGTGGGCTTCCTCTAAGTACATTGTGCGTGGCCAGAGGACCACGTTGCCCCCCTTGTCAGATTGTCTGATCACCAAGTTCTTATTTGCTCTCAGTTTTTTTATTAGAATGTGGTATTCTTTGTCTCTGTGGTCATATCGTTTGGTTTGGTTGGCAGTTCTGATTTGTAGCTCCTTGAGTTGTGTGACAACACGGTCGTGGAAGATATCTATATTGTCTTTGAGCATTAGGGGGCAAAATTTCGATTTTAACTTGAAATTGGTTGCACAAGATGTTGGTAACGGTTCACCCCCCAGTGCATCTTGACTCTCAGTGGTGGGACCAAATTCCTCTCGATGTAGTTCCAATAGCTCTTGTGTTAAAGCTGCTCCTAACACAGTAGTATCACCTTCACTACCAGTTAAGTTCATGGTGGGAGCTGTCGCTTCACTAATATTGCCAAGATTGCCATTGGAGCTAGTGTGTGATGCAAAGTGTTTCCGTAGCTTCAGCTTGCGAACAAACTTAAAGACATCGATTTTTGTGGTCGCATAGTCAAAATTTTCCTTTGGACTATATGATAGCCCCAACGAGAGTATTGAAGTTTCTTTGGGAGTTAGGTTCACATCTGAAAGGTTAATGACCGCTTGCGAGTTGGTTTGGAAAGCCTCTGAGGTAGCTGTTGCTATTGCTGTTGGGCTACCTGCGGTTTGTTCCACTGCTTTCTGGTGCGCTGTTTTCGCGGTTTGCCATTTGCGTTTGCGGCGTTTGTTGCAGGCCCGCCTTTCTGCGCGTTTCCTGTTTTTGCGCTGGCGGCGGCCGATTGTGTCCCAGAGCGGAGAGTGAGTTTTCGATCCTGAGTAACCATCTCCATCTCTTGCCCTGGGGTGAATTTGCAAAACCCCGACATCTGTTGGCGTTTAATTTCTGATTCTGACTCCCTCTCATATTGTGAACTCTCTCCCGAAACAGAGGATACTTCATTCTGTTGTGTTGTCAAAGTTGCACTTTTATCAGCATTGGTGGTGGGAGCTGTATTTAAAAGTTCTTTACCATGTCGCTGTTTGATTTTATCGTAACGCTTGGCAAACGTGAAGATTTGGCCATTCTCGTAATCCAGCCGATCACGCTGGAATTTGTATGCCTTCCTCTTCTTTATTATATCTTCCTCACGCTTGAGTCTTACTGCCATTTCCTCTCTGTATTTAGTTATCTCCGCAGATGGAGGAAATTTGTCAATTTCAGCCTTAATGGCGTCGATCTCCTCAAGTAATTTGACCCTATCGCTTTCAGCGTTTTGTATTAGGATCCCCATCAAGCGTTTGGAATTCTCTAGGTTACACTGTGCCCAGTCAGCTAACATTTGGGGGTCCAGCTTTTCATATGATGGTGCTAATAAAATTCGCAGACCCCTCGGCACGCGACCCACCTCTAGGTAGCCTGCCAGCGATGTGTGCTCCCACCACTTCGACTGTTCACTTTTGCTGCACTTTTCCAATTTTTTAAACAGTTCTTTTATTCCAGAGCTATGCTCCGGTGCAGCTTTAGAACTGGGATGAACAACGGACTCCCCAGCCGGGGGGTCCGTAAACATACCCTTAGACGCCTCCATGCGCCCCCTTAACGTGTCTGCGGACATGGTGATATTGGGCAATGTGATTGTACAAGCACACTCAAAAACGCTCAAATATATCCTTGCTCACCTAACGCCAAACAAAAGCACGAGTGCACTCCTCCCAGATAAAAAATTACAATAGTCCATTCAGTTGAAAAAGGATTTTATTCCATCAGCATATGGATCAAGAAAAAATACCCTACGCGTTTCGGCGAAAACCGCCTTGGTCACGGTTAACTGTATGGTGCAACAGATCGTGAATATATACTCTCCGCGTAAAGCAGAGTATTGCCAGCAAGTGTCTTATGATAAAGTTTAGAGACTAGCCTTTGTTCTTCAACTTTTATGAAGAGATCCAGGAATTCAATACTTTCAGTACTCATTTTGCCTTCCAAGGTCAAGTTCAGCTCATTTTTATTCAAAATCGAGATGAATTCATTAGCTAGTTCCTCTGTACCGTCCCAGATGATAAAAAGATCATCAATGTATCGCAGCCATAATTTAACATGGCCACAATACAAATCTTGCGTACTGGATACCTGCTGCTCCCAATTTCCCAGAAAAAGATTAGAAAAACTGGGAGCAAAAGCATAAAGCTACGATTGAGGCAAGCACATTAATATATTAATATATTACTATTGTATAATGGCCTGATTGATTATATTGCTAACTAGACTATCTAAGCAATGGACAGGAAACTTTACCACAATTAAAAAAATCTGTTGCATTTGTGACCTGTTCAGCGCTTATACATGATTTAATACCATAGAGATGCATTTTTTGATGTAATATTAAGGATGGAGATCTGTTCATAAAAGATATAATTTAAAGCGTTTTGACTTCGCTAAATAACTTTTTACAATCTATATTTGCGATGCACCTCGTGTATATGAGCGTTTATTTTGTTGCTTATACGATTACACAGTGTAACCACTAAAAGATGGCCGCCATGATTTTGGAAAGGTAGTCCACTTTCTAGTTTCATTATTCACGTTTCAAGTTAATGTATATATTCACGATCGGTTGCACCATACAGTTACCCGTGACCAAGGTGGTTTCCGCCAAAACACGTAGGCTATTTTTTCTTGAACCATATGCTGATGGAATAAAATCCTTTTTCAACTGAATGTACTATCGTCATTTTTTATCTGGGAGGAGTGCACTCGCGCTTTTGTTTGGCATTTGGTGAGCAAGGATATTAAATACAGGGTACCTCTAACCCTGAAGTGCACCGCTGCTCAAGTGTCCCGGCGTTTTGGAGGATCTGAAAATGCATATATATATTATATATATATATATATATATATATATATATATATATATATATATATATATATATATATTCTCACACGCACAGGTAGCCCCCAAGAAGTTGAGACCGCAGACATTTCATGGGCTTGCTGATTTATTGGCGAAATGCAAGCAGGCAGCAAGAAACAAAACAGGCATCAGTTTTCATAGCGCCAGACGCGTTTCGAGAGTCTTCACTCCCTTCCTCAATGGCAAGTATTCCAACTGCGAAAGCAAAGTTCATTCCACACCTGTTGTGTTTAAATTACCAGCCCTGATGGGCGTGGCTCTCACACAGCCTTCTGGTAATTGTGGTCCGAAATGTTCATATCCCCAGTGGGCATGCTTTCATCCAGGGAAAATAAAACAGTTTGTTCCCCTCGTGGGTTGATGAAAGTCTTGTGAGCTGCCTGCCCTGCTTTCCAAACGCCAATAGAAGCTTCAAAGCGGCGCCATCCTGCACACGGCGTCCAACTTAGCATGTCTCCCGGCACAGCCGACCTGATGTCAGCCAGCAGGGACCCGCTGCAGCGGTGGGTCCAACTTCGCGGCTGGGCAACAGCCGCTATTTATTCTCACACGCACAGGTAGCCCCCAAGAAGTTGAGACCGCAGACATTTCATGGGCTTGCTGATTTATTGGCGAAATGCAAGCAGGCAGCAAGAAACAAAACAGGCATCAGTTTTCATAGCGCCAGACGCGTTTCGAGAGTCTTCACTCCCTTCCTCAATGGCAAGTATTCCAACTGCGAAAGCAAAGTTCATTCCACACCTGTTGTGTTTAAATTACCAGCCCTGATGGGCGTGGCTCTCACACAGCCTTCTGGTAATTGTGGTCCGAAATGTTCATATCCCCAGTGGGCATGCTTTCATCCAGGGAAAATAAAACAGTTTGTTCCCCTCGTGGGTTGATGAAAGTCTTGTGAGCTGCCTGCCCTGCTTTCCAAACGCCAATAGAAGCTTCAAAGCGGCGCCATCCTGCACACGGCGTCCAACTTAGCATGTCTCCCGGCACAGCCGACCTGATGTCAGCCAGCAGGGACCCGCTGCAGCGGTGGGTCCAACTTCGCGGCTGGGCAACAGCCGCTATTTATTCTCACACGCACAGGTAGCCCCCAAGAAGTTGAGACCGCAGACATTTCATGGGCTTGCTGATTTATTGGCGAAATGCAAGCAGGCAGCAAGAAACAAAACAGGCATCAGTTTTCATAGCGCCAGACGCGTTTCGAGAGTCTTCACTCCCTTCCTCAATGGCAAGTATTCCAACTGCGAAAGCAAAGTTCATTCCACACCTGTTGTGTTTAAATTACCAGCCCTGATGGGCGTGGCTCTCACACAGCCTTCTGGTAATTGTGGTCCGAAATGTTCATATCCCCAGTGGGCATGCTTTCATCCAGGGAAAATAAAACAGTTTGTTCCCCTCGTGGGTTGATGAAAGTCTTGTGAGCTGCCTGCCCTGCTTTCCAAACGCCAATAGAAGCTTCAAAGCGGCGCCATCCTGCACACGGCGTCCAACTTAGCATGTCTCCCGGCACAGCCGACCTGATGTCAGCCAGCAGGGACCCGCTGCAGCGGTGGGTCCAACTTCGCGGCTGGGCAACAGCCGCTATTTATTCTCACACGCACAGGTAGCCCCCAAGAAGTTGAGACCGCAGACATTTCATGGGCTTGCTGATTTATTGGCGAAATGCAAGCAGGCAGCAAGAAACAAAACAGGCATCAGTTTTCATAGCGCCAGACGCGTTTCGAGAGTCTTCACTCCCTTCCTCAATGGCAAGTATTCCAACTGCGAAAGCAAAGTTCATTCCACACCTGTTGTGTTTAAATTACCAGCCCTGATGGGCGTGGCTCTCACACAGCCTTCTGGTAATTGTGGTCCGAAATGTTCATATCCCCAGTGGGCATGCTTTCATCCAGGGAAAATAAAACAGTTTGTTCCCCTCGTGGGTTGATGAAAGTCTTGTGAGCTGCCTGCCCTGCTTTCCAAACGCCAATAGAGGAAGGGAGTGAAGACTCTCGAAACGCGTCTGGCGCTATGAAAACTGATGCCTGTTTTGTTTCTTGCTGCCTGCTTGCATTTCGCCAATAAATCAGCAAGCCCATGAAATGTCTGCGGTCTCAACTTCTTGGGGGCTACCTGTGCGTGTGAGAATAAATAGCGGCTGTTGCCCAGCCGCGAAGTTGGACCCACCGCTGCAGCGGGTCCCTGCTGGCTGACATCAGGTCGGCTGTGCCGGGAGACATGCTAAGTTGGACGCCGTGTGCAGGATGGCGCCGCTTTGAAGCTTCTATTGGCGTTTGGAAAGCAGGGCAGGCAGCTCACAAGACTTTCATCAACCCACGAGGGGAACAAACTGTTTTATTTTCCCTGGATGAAAGCATGCCCACTGGGGATATGAACATTTCGGACCACAATTACCAGAAGGCTGTGTGAGAGCCACGCCCATCAGGGCTGGTAATTTAAACACAACAGGTGTGGAATGAACTTTGCTTTCGCAGTTGGAATACTTGCCATTGAGGAAGGGAGTGAAGACTCTCGAAACGCGTCTGGCGCTATGAAAACTGATGCCTGTTTTGTTTCTTGCTGCCTGCTTGCATTTCGCCAATAAATCAGCAAGCCCATGAAATGTCTGCGGTCTCAACTTCTTGGGGGCTACCTGTGCGTGTGAGAATAAATAGCGGCTGTTGCCCAGCCGCGAAGTTGGACCCACCGCTGCAGCGGGTCCCTGCTGGCTGACATCAGGTCGGCTGTGCCGGGAGACATGCTAAGTTGGACGCCGTGGGCAGGATGGCGCCGCTTTGAAGCTTCTATTGGCGTTTGGAAAGCAGGGCAGGCAGCTCACAAGACTTTCATCAACCCACGAGGGGAACAAACTGTTTTATTTTCCCTGGATGAAAGCATGCCCACTGGGGATATGAACATTTCGGACCACAATTACCAGAAGGCTGTGTGAGAGCCACGCCCATCAGGGCTGGTAATTTAAACACAACAGGTGTGGAATGAACTTTGCTTTCGCAGTTGGAATACTTGCCATTGAGGAAGGGAGTGAAGACTCTCGAAACGCGTCTGGCGCTATGAAAACTGATGCCTGTTTTGTTTCTTGCTGCCCGCTTGCATTTCGCCAATAAATCAGCAAGCCCATGAAATGTCTGCGGTCTCAACTTCTTGGGGGCTACCTGTGCGTGTGAGAATATATATATATATATATATATATATATATAAAAACGAAAGTATGTCTGTTTGTCCTTTATGCATTACTACACCATTCATCCAATCGCCATGAAACTTTGGAAAGTTGTTGAGTACACTCCAGCGAAAGTTTCTGGTAAAAAAAAAAGAATTGTTAAATATCAGCCCCCCGGCCTCCCAGGGCCCTCATAATCTTTCCAATACTGAAAGTTTACAGTTTTCGGTGCGACTCGCTTTTGCAATGACCATCAACAAAGCACAAGGACAATCTCTGCAAGTGTGTGGACTAGATTTGGAGAATCCGTGCTTCTCACATGGACAACTGTATGTGGCCAGCTCACGCGTCGGACGGAAAAACAAAAAAAACGTGTATCCACAAGCACTCGAATAAATAAACAGAATTAAAACAACACTTTAAAATGATTTCCATTTTAAAATGAATAAGTTTCATTAAAAATGACACAATGTAAATTAAATGTTATCATAACAACTTCCCTTAAATTTCCTTTCTTCTGAGATCGCAGCAACGCTCGACGGGTAAGCTAGTATATATATATATATATATATATATATATATATATATATATATATAGATATAGATATAGATATAGACATAGATTACCTACTGGCGGTCGCCAGTAGGTAGTTATAGTTAGGACCTATTTTCCATAGGAAATCCGCAACATTCTATTCACAATAACTTTCGCGCCGATTGACAAATCTTCTGGAAATTTTCAAAACTTATGGCCAGCTCCGGTCCCCTCCTATCCTGAAAGTTTCACGGTGATTCGTCAAGCGGGGGCCGAGAAAAAAGGGGTCCCACAACGTGTTTTCCTCGTGTAATTTCTCATAGGAACCTTTAGTCGCAGCTACAGCCCGAACTGCTGAACGGAATGACACCAAATTTGGCAAAAAGGTAGCCCTTGGTTCAGAGTCGTGCCTTTTGGTTAAATGCTGTAAATCCGTTCAGTAATTGCTGAGAAATTCAAATGTAACAAAATTGTGATATCTGGGCGGAACCTAAACACACAAGTCATCGTAAGATCTGATTGGCTGTCAGCACTACATCCTGGAATTGCTGGCAGCCATCTTGGGACCAATATACATGATAGCACCCCATTGAAATGCATTGTAGTGAATAGAAGGTTTTGAGGGTCACCAAAAGGAGAACTATGAAGGGTAATAGCAGACTTTAGTCACATTAGAATTCATTTGTTGAAGGCAAGATGGCCGCTGATCAGCCATAGGGTGTAGTCGCATCCTCTCCCTCTCCCTAGGAATCACAAAGGATGCTGTGATATGCTGGAGCATGCTGCACATTTTTAGTTGGCTGGGGTACTTACGGAATTGGCTATCAAAGCTGGAATCCATACAGCCATCTCAGCGATTTACTTCTTTTCCAGTTGGAACAGAGAAACCTCACTCTTTTCTGAATTCATGCTCCTGATTCTCAGTATGGCGCCGAGAGAGCCAAAAGCACAGAAAGACCAGAAGGAGCCGTCAGGTGGTAGCGACCCTGCTGCACCGTCCCCTGTGACTGTTCCCAACATCCGAGCGGCGACACAAGCACGGAGGCAGACCGTCAAAAATCCTGGGGACTCTGACGATCTACGTGTTGGTGGTAGCGGAGATAAGGATAAGGAGAAAGGAACCGCTGTAAAGAGAACTACCAAGGCGCGGCAGAATGAAGGCGCTATACCTAAAGAAAATACCTTGCGTCAACCTACCCTGTTCGAATCCTTTCCCGCAACATCAGTGAATCCTGAGCCGCCTCTTAGAAGCACTCTCTCGTCGGACGGGATTCTTCCAAGACAGGGTGAGCCGAGCGATGACAGCGTGGATGGACCGCGCAACGAACAGCCCGCGCAGGCATCTGGAAGCGAGCTAGGGAGCCGCGTGGTTGCAGAGAACGAGATGGTTGCTACTCATGAGACTGTGCAGCCCGGGACCTGGCACATATTAATGATACTGTTAATGAACCTGCCGTAGTGGTTGCGGGCGATACAGGAGATGAGGCTCTCACAGGAGGGCAGCAAGCAGTAGCAGCAGATAGTTTCGCCATCAATAATGTGCCAGCTCTCGCTGGGCGGACAGTTCCTGTACAGAGAAAGGCCCCCTCTAATTCAGCCCCGGGTTCTCCCAGCGATGATTGTTTTTTTTCCCTGAATGATGACTCAGGGTCAGCAATATCAAGTGGGGAAAGCTACACTGGGGACTCGAACTCTGAGGCGTCCGCAGTAGAAAGCACCTCAGTTCAGAGGGTTTCGGTTGTTCAGAGATCTAAGCATCAGAAAGATAGACCTTGTTCTATACCCAAGGTGGTAGGGAGTCCATCACACTCAGAAGTGGTTAAGAAGCTGGACTGGGACTACTCTGCTACCTCTCAGCTATATCAGGAGGGAGGGGGTATCAACGCAAAGCAGCATCATCCTTCTAGTCCTCCACAGACCCCCACCATGGACTTGTTATATACCACCTTGAAACAAATGCAAGGGGAGGCCAGATCAGAAAGTCGAAGGGCCAAACAGGCGAATAAAAAAATACAGGGATCATTAAGGAAAATGAATGAACTTTATGCAGATATGGCAGGAAGAGTTACGGAGGTGGAGGAGAGGACGGGGAAACTGGAGGACAAAGTCTCTAAATGGCAGGAATTCAACGAGGCGCAGGAGAAAATCTCGGATGATGTATAGTGGAAGCTCGAAGATTTCGAGAACCGCCAGAGACGGAATAACATCAGACTGTTAGGTGTGGCGGAGGGAAACGAAGGGCAGGCTGTTCGGGCATATGTCATTGCCTTACTCAGGGGGGCTTTTCCTGACATAACAGCGTGGAATTGGGAGAACGAAGTGCAGCGAGCCCACCGGTTCCCTCTGAGGAAAGGATATGCGGCATCTCAGACTGATAGACCTAGGGCTATACTGATCTATGTGGGGAATTACCTACTCAGACAGGAAGTCATGGACAAGGCCAAACCTGAGGCCAGACGATCATATAATGGAACGACATTCTTTGCCCGCCCAGAACTCTGCCATGCCACAATGGAGAGAAGGTGGCGAATGAGACAATTGACATCTCCCTTTCAGAAACTGGAGTGTGAACCCTTTCTGTTGTTTCTATCTCGTCTTAAGGTCCTGGTGAATGGTCAAGCTAGGATGTTCTTTTCAGAAATAAAGGCCCAAGCATATTTAGCAGAGCTGAAAGAAAAAAGGGAGAAAAATATTGACAGTGTTGTTACATTGAGATAATCAATAGATTCAGGTTTGCACCCTCAGTGATGAAGTAGTACATTTACCAGACAAAGCACCAGCACAGCACAAGGTTATTAGGCAAGGACACATAGGGAGGGGGGAAGGCACAACTTCCTGGGGACTTTAGCTGTCACACATAGGTCAGGATTGACCTATTTGCCTGTAAGGGGGGTGGGGTTCTGAGGGAGGGGGGCTCGGGGGAGCGGGGTGGGGTTTGGGTACAGGGCACAGTACTTTTTGGCACTATTTTGAATATGAATTTGGCACATGTTGGAGTACGCAGCACGAATTGAAGGTGGAACTAGGTCCAGTTGAAGCATTGAATGCTAAAGAAAGTTTGTTCATATTTTGGCCGGGTAATTGGCTAGGACAGCAACCAGATGTATTTTAATGATTACACGAAAAGTTACACTTAATGTATGCGGCCTGAATGATCGCCTGAAGAGACAACGAGTATCTGGTATGCTGAAAAGTACGCGAGTAGACTTTGTGTGTTTGCAGGAAACACACATTGAGGGAACTAAAGGATTTATTTTAGAACACTTAGGGTTCCATTTGCTTGCCCATTCAAAGCAGGGGGTTAAGTCCAGAGGGGTGGCTATACTGTTGAGATTCAAAGACGTTGTAGTGAGGAAGAAGCTCGAGGATCAGTGGGGCAGATGGGTCTTGATAGAATGTTTAGTTGATGGGGACTGGGTGACCTTGGGCTCAATCTATGGTCAAACAGAAGATGATCCGGTGATCGTTGATTTTTTAGACTTAGAACTAGCCACAAGGGCTCCACGTGTTATTCTTACTGGGGACTTTAATATTAACGGGGCGGGGGTCTGGGTTTGGACTCTTATGGGAGATACCAGGGCCGTGAAAAGAGAGTTTTTCGAGCAATCCATAGTATAGCAAAGAATAATGCATTGGTGGATGTATGGGGAAAAGTGAAAACTAGTGATCCCGGGTTTACCGATTACTCAGCTCCCCATAAGCTCTGTGTCAGATTAGATTATTTTTTTGTCTTGAGTTCTCTACTATCAAAGACAAAAATTGAAAGACTGCCTTGGATCATCTCTGATCATAACCCTCTGATTTTGTCCTTAGATGTACCAACAAAAGTCAGACAGGAACGGGTGTGGACTTTTGAGAAGGGGTTGCTAAAGGATGACAGCTATATCCAACACATGAGAGAGTGGATTAAAGGTTTCTGGGAGATCCATAGGCGTAGCACGGCTTCAGGAATCACCTAAGATGCCTTTAAGGCAGGGGTCAGGGGGATATATTAAGTTTCCGTTTTTTTAAACAGAAGCAGGAGCGGGTTAGGATGGCAGAATTAACCAGGGCGTTGATAGACGCTGAGGAGGACTTGGCCCATTGTACACTGTCAGGTGCACCGCTCGAGCAGGTACTTATTAAGGTCGCAAGGGCAAAAGCGGAGGCAGAAGAGAGTATATCTAGCAAGGCAGCTTCCACCGTTTTAGCAAAAAGGGAGCAGTGTTACGAGGTCAGTAAACGTGTGGGTCACATTTTAGCAGTTCAAGCTAGGTAGAAGGCAGCTACAGGGGAAGTAAAAGAGATTATGGATAGTGCTGGGCGGCTGCTTACAGATTCAGAAGGGATTTGTGAAGTTTTTAGACAGTTTTATCACACACTGTACAATGAGGCACAACCAAAAGACCCCAGGGAAATTCAAGCATATCTTCAAGATATCTCCATCTGTACTCTTCCTGTTGATGATAAGGAAATCCTAGATGCACCTTTGGATTCAGAAGAGATTATGGCAGTCTTGTCAAGTCTGCCTTCTGGTAAAGCAGCAGGGCCAGATCAGATCCCTATTGAATTCTTTAAAGTTTTCCGGGAGGTAATCAGTGTCGAACTGGTCTCCACAATACAGCAGGTGCAGTTAGGGATATCTGTACCGGGCACCTCGGCAGCAGCGGATATTGTGATTATTTTAAAGAAAGGGAAGCCGTCTACTGAACCAGGGTCTTATAGGTCAATTACACTTATGAATTCTCATGCAAAGATTTTTTCTAAAGCATTGGCAGTTAGGTTTTCAAGGGCAATAGGCACACTGGTCAGTATAAATTAACATGGATTCATCCCTGGAAGGGCCACGACTCACCACATCCGTAAAGTTATTACTCTATTCGACGCCATGGAGGTCCCATGAGACCCGATGGCAGTTATGCTGTTAGATGCTGAGAAAGCATTTGAACGGGTCTCCTGGGATTTCCTTTGGTTAACTTTAAGATGATCTGGTTTCGGGGAGGACTTTATCAGAGCAGTACAAGCATTATATATAGCGCCCACAGCTAGAATTTGTGTGGATGCGGGATATACGTTGCACGAGGCAGGGCTGGGCTGCCCATGTTCTACGCTCCTCTTTGCCATGTACATAGATTCCTTAGTTCGTAAAATGGAGGTGAATGATAGGTTCCCTCCGTTAGAGACTCATAGAGGCCACTGTAAGATTCTGGCTTATGCCGATGACGTGGCAGTTATCACCCTGACACCCACAGAGGCTATAAGAGAGGTTGAGGTGGAATCTGCACGTTTTTGTCAGGTTTCAGGATATGCTCTGAACACGTCTAAGACCCAGATCATCAAGAATGGGAAGGCAGATTCCTCGGATCTTCTGGTGGTGCAATCTGGAACCTACTTGGGGGTAAGGATCTCTGCTGACTTGGATAGTCTGGTGAAGACAAATATAGGGCCAATAATGAATAAAGCTAAGAAGGATTTGGATAGGCTACATAACCTTCATTTGTCTAGAGTAGGGCGCACCAATGTAGTCAAAATGATCCTTCTGCCATAGTATCTTTTTAGGACAATCCCGCTTATGTTCGAGGCAAAGTAGTTCACTATATTAGAACAAATGATAAATAGATTTATCTGGGCGCATTGCAAGACCAGAAGGGCGCCGAGGTATTTGTCGCTTGCTAGGGAAAGAGGAGGGTGGGCTCTGCCCGAGTTGAAAATATACTATTGGGCAGCAGCCCTACAATACATGACGGGGTTGTTGGGTGGAGGAGAGATGGAAGCGCAGGATACACTAGGGGCCCGATGTAGGTAAACGGGATTTTCCGATTTCAAAATACCGAGGCGGGCCGAATCGGTATTCTGAAATCGGAAAACGAGATGTAGGAAAAAAATACCGAATGAAAACCGATTCGGTCGGCATCGGTAATGAGATTCGGTACGTTCCGATTCAGCTCGGTCCGAATCGGAAATTACCGAATCGGCCAACAACGAATCGGAAAATACCGAATCGGCTACCACCGATTCGGATATTTCCGAATCGGCGAATACCGAATCGGTAAAAGCCGATTCGGTAAAAACCGAATCGGCAATCATAGACCCATGGCGAAAAAGCCCATAGGAATGCATTGCATGACCCGATTCGGCTTTTACCGATTCGGATAATACCGAATCGGATTTTACCGAATCGGATTTTACCGAATCGGTAAAAGCAGACTCGGCAATAGGCGATTCAGCCAATGAGGTGGCTCCCCCTCCCCCACCCAAACAGGGAGTGGCAACCCTGGCAGGTGCAGCCAATTAAGAAGTTTCTAGAAGTTTCTGGAAAGCCTGCCTGAGCCCAACACACAGTTAGCAGCAGTGGGAGAAGGAGGTTGCAGACTGAGCAGGAGCAAGAGAATATGGCAGATCAGGCAGGAAGCCAGAAGTCCTCCCAAAAGAGGAAGCCCAAATTCACCACCACAGAACTACAGGTGCTGGTTGAGGAGGTGGTGAGGGTGCACCGCCAGCTCTTTGGCAAGCTGTCCCTCAACGTGCCAGACAGCACCAAGAGGAGATTGTGGGCAGACATCGCCCAGAAGGTCAATGCTGCTGGAGTCACCCCCAGGTCCATTGAGGAACTTAAGAAAAGGTTTTATGACCTCCGCAGCCTCACCAAGAGGAAGCTGGCCGACCTCCAAAGGCAGGCTGGACTCACCGGAGGAGGCAAGAACCCGGCGCCACCCCTCACCGAGCTGGAGGAAATTGTCTCCAGCACCATCGAGAGGGAGAGCATCGTAGGGATCGGGACCCTGGACAGCACTGCGATGGCCACAGCTACAGGTAAGAAGCATGCGCATCATGACACACCCTACCAGACACCTCCCCATTAGACACAATGCATAGGCAAACACCAGCACTGTACTGTCACCAACATACAAGAGACAAGCATCATGGTACATGTAGTCAGCAGAAGTTAGCCAAATATGTCAGTGCAGAATCACAAGACAGGAAACAGTGTGACACGGTGTAAGGAGATGCAAGGACATGTGGAATGCCATAATTGTACTGACTGTAATACATCGGCACTCAGTTTACAAATGCTTCTTTGTACCTAGGGGCACCATCAGGCGGCACCACTGTGGCAGCAGAGGGAGCTTCAACATCAAATACTGCAGTGGCAGGGCCGAGCACCAGCCAGCCTGGCCAGGAGGAGGAGGATGAGGATGAGGAAGGAGACACCCCAGGGCTTGGAATGGAGGGAGTCCTGGTGATTGATTTCCAGGCAGTGCACTCCCCAGTACTGCCCAGCTCACCCCCCTTGCAATTTTCACCATACAACTCCCCTACAAGGCAGACCATTCCGCCGACAACAGCTCCTGCCACAACCGTGGCCTTGCCACCCGTCCTACCTGTCCTGGGAGCAGGGGCTCCGGGACCGGCCAGCACCACACCACCACCAGTGGCACCCCAGCCCACTCAGCAGGCCGGAGGCAGCAGTGCCAGACGCCGTGCCACCACCACCACCACCACCACCACTGCTGCACCAGCACGTAAGGGGAGTGTGTTCCTGGGCCTGGAGGGCCAGATGGTCAAAATCCAGCGCCAACAGGCCAGATCCACCATGGCCTGCCAACGCCAGCTCCTGCAGCACAACCTGCAGATGGGGGAGTTGGTGAAGGGGTTCCAGGCTGTTGTGGACAGCAACAAGGAGGTGGCAGCAGGGTTGGGCAGGCTGACCACTGCCATCACCCACTCCTCTGCCAGGCAGGAGGAGCATGAGGTTGCGCGCAGGAGGGATGCCCGGGTGCTCAACCGGGCCATGGCCCGCCTTGCAGCGGCGACCGCACAGCTGTGCCATCGTAGCTCTAATCAGGAGTCGGTGCAGAGTCAGCATACTGCTGAGCTGACCAGGGGGATGGCCAGGATCACCACGGCCATGGAGGCCATGTTAATATCAAACGCCGCCTCCAATCCTGCCCTGGACCTGGGTGATGCTGGTGACAGCAGCAGCCGCAGCAGCCCGGCCAGCGCTGCATCAGAGCCAAGGAGGAGCACCAGGCGATCCGCTGATGCTGCAGGCCATTCGGAGGGGGCCGAGGGACACCCCAGTGGGTCTGGAAAGCGGGCCAAAAAATAGGCTGGCAAGGGGGGATGATCATACCAGAACCCTGGACTTTATTTGTTTTGACAGACTCCATTTTTTGATGCACTTCAGTGATGTAACTGTGGTGCATCACTATTAAAAATTTTATTTTCCAAGCAACATTTAGGTGTCTTTGCATCTGTACTCAGTCAGAAATAGTTCTCAGTGATCTCCTCACGTCTGTATCTGCCATCACATGGCGTACACACCCCAGCTGGCTGTGTCAGTGGCACAGCTTCGTCGTCGTCATAGTCCTCGTAGTCAGACAACTCCACCTCAGTGCCCTTCTTGACCGCAAGGTTGTGTAACATTGCACATACAGCTATGATCTTGCAGCAGGTGATGGGGGTATACTGCCTTGCACCTCCACTCTTGTGCAGGCATCTGAATCTACTTTTCCAGATGCCAAAGGTCCGTTCAACAACATTCCTGGAGCGTATGTGGGCACGGTTATACCTCCTTTGGCTGGGTGTGGAGGGGTTGAGGTAGGGGGTGAGTATGAATGAGCGGAGGGCATATGCACTGTCGCCTGGAAGAGAAAGGGGTCACATTAGACACATGCATACATGTATTACACCTACCTACTATGTGTTATGGGGGTCTGATGATGTGGCTCACCTAGGAGGTATCCTTCTCCAAAATCGCCAGCCATCAGCCGTGCATATATGCCGCTCTGTTGGAATATATAGGAGTCATGGGTACTCCCTGGAAATTTTGCTACCAGGTCTGTGATGGTGCACTTGGCATTGCAGATCACCTGCACGTTGATGGTGTGTGTCGATTTCCGATTGCGGTATATGTATTCGGTGTCCGCTGGTGGGCAAATCGGAATATGCGTGCCATCTATGCAACCGATGACTTGGGGAAAGTGTGCCATCTGGTAGAAGTCCGCTTTGGTTTGTAGCAGTTCTGCGTGGGTTGCAGGGAATGAGATGTATTGGTCCATCCTGTCTATCATGGCGTCAAGGAATATGTGGAAGAACCTTGACAGGCTGCTCTGGCTCACCCCTCCTGCTGCTGCTACTCCACTTTGATAGCTGCCAGACGCTACCAGGTGTAGGCTGCATAGCACCTGGACGTGCGCAGGGATGGCGTGTGCCCTTGGGGTGTGGTGGTCCAAGTATGGCTTAAGGTCCCTGATGAGCTCAAGTATGGTGTCAGAGTCCAGCCTGTATCTCTGTAGGATCTCAGCCTCAGTGAGCATGAACAGGGTTATCCTCTGTCTGTAGACCTGTTCATTTCTTAGCCATTCCCTCAGTCCTTCCTGCTGTAGCCGTAGCCGCCTCGCAATGACATAGAAAGCTGCCATCCTGCAAGTTGCAATGCATTTTGGGACTGTTTATATGGGTTGGAGTTGGTTACCACCTGATTGCAATCCATGGTAAATACCGAGTGAATTCTACCGATTTTGAGCCGATTTCGGTGTTTCTGTGCCTCCCTACATCTCCCCAACTGTCGGAATCGGGGAATTTCCCGATCGGAGATTCATACGAATCGGCATGTTTTCCGATTCGGATCATGTCCGAATCGGTATTTTTTCCGATTCGGTACATGGACCGAATCGGTGATTTTCCGATTCGGTGTCACTAACGAATCGGTAGTAGGACCGATTCGGTGATTTTCCGATTCGGTGTCACTAACGAATCGGTAGTGGGACCGAATCGGTGATTTTCCGATTCGGTGTCACTAACGAATCGGTAGTGGGACCGAATCGGTGATTTTCCGATTCGGTGTCACTAACGATTCGGTACATGGACCGATTCGGTCTTTGTAACCGAATCGGTGTTTTTCCGAATCGTTACATATCCGATTTTCGGTATGTACGTATCGGATTCTTTCACATTCGGTACACATTCCAAATCGGTTTTCTATCCGATTCGTTCTGTTTTTGGTTCCCTACATCTCGATGGCTGTTTACCGATCGGTAAGGGCCAAAAATCGGTATTTTCGGCCGATACCGATCGGTAAAGCCCTACCTACATCGGGCCCTAGGTTCTTTAGCTATATATGCGTTGGTGCTTGGTGGGGAGGCGGAGAATGCCTTTTTGAAATAGACAGACCCTAGTTACTTTAAAAGAACGAAGTTTAAAATAGTGATTGCAGCGCACAATATTTGGTTAGCATTCATGAACAAATTTGGTTTAGGGAGGTTTAATATATATATACCAGGCTGTTTGAGAAACCCACACTCCCGCGGGAAATATTTGCAGACACTGTCTTCTTGGAGTGGGGGCGGCGGGGGTTAACGAAGGTGGGGGACATGATGGGGTTCGAGGGAATGTGCCAATTTTCTGATATTCGGTCATCATATGGTCTTGATCAAAGGAATTTCTTTTTAAGTACTTACAGGTTAGGAGTTTTTTAGTCACTAAAAAAGGTGGATCGGTTAGGTTTGGGAAGAATGCAATTATGGAAGTAATTCAAGGGGGAGTTGGTTGCATGATTAAAAGATTTTATGTCGAGTTGATTAAAAGTAAAGAAGACGATCTCGAGAAGCATGAAACCAAATGGATAGATAAGCTAGGGATAGGGCAGGAATCTTTCCGCTTGTCACTAGAGTTAGGTCGGAAAACTCTTTGTTCAGCGGCCCTGCAGGCTCAGATCTATAAAACAATTTACTTGTTATATTACATGCCTGCCAGGATTGCGCAATGGAGAGGAACAGATGGAATTAACTGCCCGCGCTGTAACAGTTTAGACGCTGATATAGTACATATCTTTGCCATGTGCCCCCATTTGCAACCACCTCGGCATGGCTTGATCGATTGCCACCCACCTTCCATCAATGGTTGGCTAGACTGCTTTCTGTTTACAAACTCGAGAAGGGGATATATGCAAGGAAGGGTAAAAGGGGAAGAACATTAGGACTACAAATATGGGAGCCTATAAATAGCTGGAAGGAAAGGCAAGCCTCCGCTGTTTAGTTAAAACTTTCTGGTCCCTTGTTTGATTTATGATTTTTGTAAATCTTGTTTATACTGTAACGTCTCCCATGATGATTTATGTGCGATTTTCTGATCGGAATTCTTTTTTGTGTGTACATACATGCAGTTAAGATTCAGATTCCAACATGTGTTCATATGTTTGTTTCTATATATGGATGTTTTATGCATATTGAATTCATTTTTCTTGATTAATTGTGCCCTGTATAAAAAATGGGGGGGGAGGGGGAATACCTTAATAAAAATATTTAAAAAAAAATAATTATTATTTGTTGATGGTACCATACAAATTTTAGGAATTGTGGTGTGTTCTAAGGTGATTTTACCTTGTGAAAAACCTTCTGCTGGGATATCAAAAATCATGCTTGTCCCATAGAGATTTGGAAGGTGCTCCAGAAGCTAAAATGAGAGCATATTTTCTGTAAATTCACATTATCGTTCTCAGTCATGTGAGAATGAAGTCTGACATTCTCAGTAAAACATGTACATCCAACAAGGACAGAGTCTGTCAGTTGATTCCTTTGTGTTCTACTGCAGCTTCCCAGAGTGGTCTAAAGAACAACTAGAGGGCTAACAGTCTTACTAATGACAAAAGTGTGGCACACCTGAAGCCAGCTTGATTGGAATACACTGGTAACACTTAAAACATTTAATTTAAAAAGGAACAAAATAAGGGGATTTATTTTATCATAGAAATTATGGTTAGTGCTGTAGAAAGAAAAATTAGGACATGTTTTAAGTGAGATGTAAATGTAAATGTAAATGTACATGTATTTATATAGCGCAAACCGCCCACATCGCAGGCATCTAAGCGCTTGCTTAGGGAACCCGTCCTGGTATTCCCCTGTGAGATAACCCCGGGAGGGTATCCACAAGGTGAAAGCCAGGCATCCCGCCGCGAGGGGCCGTTGTGGAGATTAAGCAAGCTATTGCCCAGAGTCGCAGAGTGTGAACCCGTGAGTCGAGTAGGCACCGGAGCGAGAATTATCGAGTCCGTGGAATTATTGAGCCCAAGCCCCGTCGAGGCGGGGAATTGAACACTGGTCCAGGGCCGATCTCAGCTTCCGGGTCTGCCGCCTCTAACCCCTGAGCCACACTTCTCCACTCTAACCCCTGAGCCACACTTCTCAAATATCTTCTGTTATATTTCAACAGGAGCAGCCTGGCAGTTGATTCTATTACAGGACCGGAGGCTTCAGATTATGCTTCTCTATTCTTTACTGCAAAATCACAGCAGCCAATAAAAACACACATTTAGTTTACATAAACTACATTGCCCATGATGCTTCTCATAAGCCAAGCCTCCACAGCCCATAAGAGCCGTCCACACAGTCCCAAAATCCTCTTTCTTTGCTGCTCACAGCAAGAGTTAAGTGCACCCTACCATTTCTATCGTAATTGCTTAGAGTTGTGATTTGATCGACTGTTGAATGAGTATATACTTGTTTTATATATATATTGCTAATTGTAGCATATGAACTGATGCGCGATTGCATTTAAATACCGAGCGCTCCCTCTCAGAGCGGGAGACTTCCGTCTTCTGTTGTCAGAGTGCCTTGGGTCATTGCAGCGTGTGACTCGCTCGTAATCTCTTTTTTGTAAAAGCGGTCACTGACCTCGCATCCGCCGATTGCTCCGACCTTCATTTGAGCCACAGTGATTTCTCGGCAGCGTTTCCCTGCTTCGGCGCTTCTGGCGCTGGTGTTTGGGCTCCCCTAATCGCCCTCCCACGCCGTATACTCCGAGTGGCTCCCGGCCGACGTGCGCCTCCCAAGCGCGCACAATTGGGCTCCTTTTGGGCGCTCGTTGGGCTACGCACCTCAGTGCCGGTTTCAAAGCTTTCTGGCACGCATTTTCGTCGGATTAACTGCTTCTGCTGTTGGATCGCCTGATTGGCAGTAATAACCATCACCAAACCGAGTGAGCACACGCCCCCTATATTGTTTATTGATATTGGCTAGGTAACTGACCTGTTGACTACAGCTTTGCTGAGGGAGTTGCACTCTCTATTGAGTATCGCTTGAGTATCTCTGTCATACTGTGTGCACGTGGGCTAACCCCCCGTACTCCTCCTAGTGTATAATTATATATTCTATTGATACCTAACTGGAAATGGAGGATTGGGTGAGATACCCTAACGATGATGAGGAGGATGCTTATGAGGGGCAGACTGAGACTGCCATGGAGGATCACCTGGTTGAGGCTCTGGACGCTCCTGTCCAATCCTCAGTTAATAAAGCCATAGAGAATACGGTTCCCCAGACCGTCCAACAGGCATTGGCAGCTGCACTCACACCCATCAAAAGGCAGCTGGAGAGCTTCGCGAAGCGCCATGGTTACGGCAAAAAGATGTCAAAAGGGAGATCTGAAGCTTCGACTTCTGTTCAGCGTACAGATGCCGAGCGGCAATGGCCACATGCACAAGCACTGTCTGCACTGCCTAACAGTGCAGCAGGAGAGCACTCTTATGCTGCTGGTGTCAAGGCAAAAAGTAAACAAAAGGTGCACGTAGACACTAACACCACCTCTACCGGCACGGACACGGACACATCTGAAGAGAAAGCCCCTCCACAGAAAATAGCGAAAACATCTACTTCGTCGGACCCTGAACTTCCCACTACACCGTTTACGTTTGACCCCACTGACATTATGCATCCCCGGTCCTCGGACTGGACCCCACCTCCTGAAGTTTCGGACTACCTACATGAAAACCTCAGGAAGAGTTTTTCTAAGGAGGTACGCAACCGGCCGAGGTCGGAATATCCTAGACCGGACATACCAGACAAGGTCGCTGACACCCTGGAAATTGATTTGAGCCTTCTCACTTTTTTGAAGAAATTCGCCAAGGACCCGAAGAAGGGCATAGACCGCGCTTGCCGCGGATGCCAATATAAACTATTAGACGTCGTAGGTCCGTTGGCGAACATATTGAAGATGGCCCTTGTGGCCAAGGACACTTCTTCCCCTATTGATCCAGGCATCCTGGAGGGCTAGACCCAACGGGCAATATGCCTTTTGGGGATCGCCAATTGTGCGCTTTCGGGGGAAAGGCGCAAATCGCTCCTAATGCGTATGGATAGTAATCTCACCGAGCTTCCCAACGCTGAATCCCGGCCCTTGGCCGATGGAAATCTCTTCGGAGATAGATTTGTTAAAGACGTGTCTAAGTACGTCTGAACATTCACGTTACTTGACAAGGCGCAGTCCGGAATCAAAAGAGTATTCCAACAGAGTGTTTTTAACAGGGCTGGACGAGGCAGGGCCGCTCATCAGGCCGCAACTTCAATTAAGGTTCCCAAAGAGGCGACTTTGGTCACGGCAGAGGAGACTGGGATTCGACCCGCGGAGGCACTTTCTATCCCTCTTGCTACAGGTTCAATAAACAACGATTCCAGAGCAGTGGCAATAGGGCAGGCTTCCAAGCCCAACAGTCTGCAGGTGAGTGTAGCGGATCACTCTCTTCTACCTTTGGGGGGTCGTAAACAGCATTTTCTTCACAATTGGCAGAAACTGACTTAGGAGGCATGGGTGTTACAGTCAATCATGGGTTTTCACTTACAGTTTTATTCCCAACCGTTTCAACACCCACTTCCAGCACAACTCCATTTTTCCCTACAAGAATGCAGTTTTATAGACAAAGAAATCGCAGACTTGCTAAGCAAACACGCAATAGCTCCATGCAGCGCGGGACCGCACGGTTTTTGCAGCAATATTTTTCTGGTGCAGAAAAAGGGAGGTGAAAACAGGCTGGTTCTGAACCGAACCTGAGGGATTTCAATCAATTTCATACTTACAATCACCTCAAGATGGAAGGGATCCATCTTTTAGCAGACCTGTTGTAGGAAGGGGATTGGCTAGTCAGGCTAGATCTCAAGGATGCTTATCTCTACATTCCTGTCTTTCCTCCTCACCAGCGCTTCCTTCAATTCCGGTGGAACGATCAGTGGTATAATTATTTGGCCCTTCCTTTCGGGCTCTCATCGGCTCCTTGGTGTTTCACCAAGGTGATGAAGCCCGTTGTGGCACACCTACGGGAACGAGGTGTGTGGATGATCATTTATCTGGATGACATCTTGCTCATGGCTCAGAATCCAGATACTCTACTGCAGCATCTGCAGCTCGCAACGACGTTGCTGCAGAGCTTGGGGTTTGTGATCAATCACCCCAAATCAGCTATTTCCCCGACGAGCACGATAGACTTCCTCGTATTCACAATAGATTCCCAAACAGCGCAGTTGTGTCTACCCAAGACAAAGTTGAGGGACCTCAAGAGGGAGATACTGGCATTACTAGGCAAACAGATGGTCTCGCTCAGAGCCATTGCTAAGTTGGTGGGAATATTATCCTCCTCGATTCAGGCCATATTTCCAGGTCACCTTCATTACAGGGCCCTACAGCGGTTGAAGATACAACGTCTTCAGAAAGGCTTGTCCTACACGCACTCCATTCCATTGACTCAGGAACTGAGGACCGAGGTTCAATGGAGGCTGGGCCACGTGGATGCGTGGAACGGCAGGGCGATATTTGTATCACAGCGAGAGCTAGTTATCGAGTCCGACGCCAGCCGCTTGGGATGGGGAGCGTGCTGCGGAGATATCTCCACAGGCGGAAGATGGTCCCCTCAAGAGCTGTCTCTACAGATCAATTGCCTAGAACTCCTTGCTGGTTCATTCGCGATTTGGACACTATCCCCGAAGCAGACATCATGCTGTATCCTCCTCCGCATGGACAATGTGTCAGCGGTGAGGTACATCAACAAGCTGGGAGGCACGAGGTTGTCCTTTCTTGTCAAGATAGCCAAGGATTTTTGGCATTTTTGCCTCAATCACCAGATATCAGTGACTGCAGAATATATCGTGGGCCAGTCCAATCAAGTGGCGGACTGGAATGCCAGACATCTCAGGGGTTACAGTGACTGGAAGTTGCTCCCCAAAGTCTTTCAGTGGCTTCAGAGCATTTGGGGCCCATTTCAGATAGACCTATTCGCTTCCAGGCTCACTTGTCAACTCCCGCAGTTCTTCAGCTGGAGGCAAGACCCAATGGCAATGGCGACCGATGCGTTCCTTCAGAACTGGTTGGGCGCACTTCAGTACGCGTTTCCCCCATTCCTCCTGATCCCCAGGGTGATGACGCAAGTAATCAGACGACGAGCAGAGATAGTCCCAGTGACACCATGGTGGATGTCTCAACCTTGGTTTCCTATGTTGCTAGAGTGGAGTTGCGATCTTCCCAGGATGCTTCCCACTTCGACAGAATTGCTGCTGGGACCTCTCAAGGAACAACATCCAATGATTCTGGACGGACGCCTCACGCTGATGGCATGGAGGCTTTTTGGCAACAGTGGCACATGCCAGGAGTTTCAGACAAAGCTTCTGAATTCATCAAGCAGGCTTGGACCCCCTCAACTCGAAAACGTTATTCCTCAGCCTGGAAAAACTGGGTGGGTTGGTGCCTGGAACGGCATTTGGATCCCGTGGGGGCGGAGCTACCCCAGTTGTTAAATTTTCTCTTGGATAAAGCTTCGGAGGGACTTGCTGATCGCTCGGTCAATAATTTCAGAAAGGCCATTTCAGCGGGCCATGATCTGGTTGACGGAAAACCGGTTGGCATGCATCCGGTGGTATGCAAGCTTCTTAAGGGCATACGAGTCGCGAACCCACCTAAACCCAAGTATACGGGGTTGTGGCATGTGTCTTCAGTCGTTTCCTTATTCAATCATTGGCCGGCCAACAATCTCCTTTCTAGGAAACAGTTATCATCCAAATTGGCTATGCTGTTATGTCTCTCGGCGTGTAGGTGTTCCTCGGATGTAAGAGCTCTCGACATTACAGGTAGAGTATTTACTCCAGAGGGAGTTTCTTTTACTATTACTGGATGCACTAAGACTCTTTCACGTCACATTGAATACAATGCTTTTCCTGACAATGATAAATTATGTGTGGTACAATGTTTAAGGGTTTACGAGGAATGTACAAGTACCCTGAGGCCTCAGGGTTGTTCTCAGCTATTAATTGCATTCAGAAACCATTTAAGCCTGTGGTTGCAGCCACAATTGCCAAGTGGATTCGATATATCATGCAAGAGGCAGGTATTGACCTCCAAAGATTTGGAGCACATTCTGTCAGAGGTGCTATGGCCTCCAAGTCATATATGTTGGGTTCTAACATTCAAGATATCATGCGTTGTGCTGATTGGTCTTCAGAATCAACATTCAAAATGTTTTATTATAAGCCAGTGGGAGATATTACATCAGTAGTTTTTGGCAAGCGTTAAACTAGCATAATCTGAAGCCTCCGGTTCTGTAATAGAATCAAATATTTGCTAGCATTCGCACCAAGAATTTTCAATTCTATTAACCACTTCAGTGCTGATGACGAGCCCAGGCTCGTCATGCAGCACGGTGCTCGTGTGCTAGTGACGAGCCTGGGCTCGTCATGAGCCGCGGAACGCTCACACGTGGGGATAATCAACCCGCTGTGCTGAGCGTTCCATTGCGCGGGCGGGCTCATGACGAGCCCAGGCTCGTCACCAGCACACGAGCACCGCACTGCATGACGAGCCTGGGCTCGTCATCAGCACCGCGGTGCCGTGCGCGGCCCCCGTGCCGCGGGGGAATTAGCCCCGCGGCGAAGGGGTTAAGGACACGGAAGCGAGGATTATGCCACCCGGCTTTATAAGGTTGTAATAAAGCTTACCCGCCCATGAATAATGTTATGACATGGATGTTATACAGAGGTTACTGATTTTTCATTTCCCTTTGTTTCAGGATCAGATAAGAAGTCTGACTAGAAGATGGAGGTTCTCCAGAGTTTATGTTCAAAGGATTCCTGGTTTTCTTCCACGTTGCAGGATATAATGGAACTGTTCACGTTATTCTTGGACTTTTGTTCCCTGCAAAGAAAGAGGATTATGGGACTGTGTAGACGGCTCTTATGGGCTGTGAAGGCGTGGCTTATGAGAAGCATCATGGGCAATGTAGTTTATGTAAACTAATTGTGTGTTTTTATTGGCTGTTGAGATATTGCAGTAAAGAATAGAGAAGCATAATCCTCGCCTCCGTGTCCTTAATAGAAATTAAAACTCTTGGCGCGAATGCTAGCATATTTTTGAATCCTTTGTGTTCTACTGCAGCTTCCCAGAGTGTTCTAAAGAACAACTAGAGCGCTAACAGTCTTACTTATGACATAATTATGGCACACCTGAAGCCATCTTGATTGGAATAAACTGGTAACACTTAAAACATTTAATTTAAAAAGGAAGAAAATAAGGGGGTTCATTTTGTCATAGAAATTATGGTTAGAGTTATAGAAAGAAAAATTAGGGCATGTTTTAAGAGAGATCTCAAATCCTCTTCTATTTAATTTGAAAATTCTGACATGCAGACTGAACAATCACGTTCAATACCAGCAGTAGACTTCCAAGTTAACTCCCTGGTGAGCACTACCCCCTACACTACACAAACACCACTACACTGCCCTAAACCCTAAAACACTACCCCAAGCATGACCCCCTACACTACACAAACACGACTGCTGTACCCTAAACCCTAAAACACTACCCACTACAGTACCCAAACACCACTGCACTACCCTAAACCCTAAAACACTACCCCAGCACGATCCCCTGCACTACATAAACACCACTGCCCTACCCTAAACCCTAAAACACTACTCCCTACACTGCACAAACACCACTGCACTACCCTAAACCCTAAAACACTACCCCAGCATGACCCCTACACTACCCAAATACCACTGCGCTACCCTAAGCCCTAAAATACTACCCTAGCACGACCCCCTACACTACCCAAACACCACTGGGCTGCCCTAAACCCTAAAACACTACCCCCAGCACGACCCCCTACACTACACAAATACCACTGCACTACCCTAAACCCTAAAACACTACCCCAGCTTGACCCCCTACATGATGAAGAATTTATGCAGTTCCTCGTTTCGTATCTTCCTTTACAAAGATGTCTGTTTGCAGTTTCACAGTTTCGCTTTTAGCATAGTTTGTTTCCTGCCTCTAGACCGAGGAATAGTATTTCACTAGAGCGATGTCACATAATTGAGCCCTCCATTCTGACCTATGAAAGAGCCTCAGTCTTTTTTCAAAGGTTTGTCACTGATATTTCTGCAGGCAGTTTGTGCAAATGTAGAAATTCTTCAGAACTTGCTAAGGAGTAGCACAGTTGAACTTTGATAGATCGCTCGCCACTTAAATGGTAAGGCCTGCGTTGCAGAGAAGTGGTCCAGGCCATGCCTCTTTTTACACCTCTCTGCAACGCAGCTCTTTGGAGCTTACTGGAGTACCTGGTGGGCTAGTTGGACCCCAGGGACCCTCAGGATTCAAAGGGACTTAATACCCCAACTTAAAATGTGCCATGGGCGTGTTTCCACAGTGGTGAAGGGAGGGAGCGGGGCCTGAGGTGATGTGTGCAAACACGCTCTGTGGCGCCTTTTAAGTTGAGGAATAAATTCCCCTTCACTCCTGAGGGCCCCTGGGGGCCTACTAGCCCACCAGGTACCTCCACTAAGTGCCAGAGGCCTGCATTGCTGAGAGGTGGTCCAGACCACACCCCTTTTTACACCTCTGCAATTTAGCTCTGTGGCGCTTACTGGAGGTACCTGGTTGGCTAGTTGGACCCCAGGGACTGTCAGTATTCAAGGGGACTTAATCTCCAAACTTAAAACAGCCACAGGGCGTGTTTGCACACATGTCACCTCAGGCTCCCCCTCCCTTTACCACTGGGCAAACGCGCCCCGTAGATGTTTTAAGAGGTAGTTTTAATCCCCATGCCCTATTATGTACTAGGGCCTTACAGAGGAGGTCATGCTAATCACAGGGGTACCCCAACGCATAGTGTTCCCTAGTGTATGTAGGTGTTTTCACCGTATTCTAAGTGTCTTTTAGCATACTTCTGGCTTTAGGCCTGTTAGTCAGAGTCAGTTACCACCAGTACCCATCTAAAAAAGTTGTGGGCACAGGATGATTTAGTAACAAGGCCTCTTTCTGCTCCTCTGTTGGTTCTTTCTGTACATGTCTTGCTTCTTCCTGCACTTTTCTTTATCTTTGTGGACTTCTGTTTCTTCTTTCTGCATTTCTTTTGCTTCTTTCTGTGCGTTTTTTCTTTTCTTCACTGAAAAAAACCATAGGTTTCAGGCACGTTATAGTTAGAAATTAGCATTTAAAAAACCTTTGAAATTCACTGAAAAAAACCATAGGTTTCAGGCACGTTATAGTTAGAAATTAGCATTTAAAATACCTTAGAAATTCACTGAAAAAACCATAGGTTTCAGGGGTGTTATAGTTAGCTGGACATTTCACTCATACAAAACCATAGAAATTCCTCCATTATAGTTAGTTCTGCTAACTATAACTCGCGCCCCTGCAATGCACTGCTGATGACGTCACATATTACATCACTGATGACATGGTCAGTGACATCACTGATGACAACACTGATGACATCTCAAATGACATCACTGATGACATCACTGATGACATCATCCATGTGATAAATTGATGCATCTTCTCACACCCTAATATAACCTTTGATACACCCACTCTAAATTACAGACTTCCATTCTCAAAACCATAGACTCCAACAGCAATAACTACATACACACTCACTGATTCTTAGGTTTACACACACATCCACTAACTCACCTGTATAGTCACTCGTACTTATGGTCTCTCAGTACAGGACTATCATATGCACTCATACACCTATATAAACACTTGCACACCACCACTCATCAATTGAGGTACTCACACACCTAGTCAGTCATGCAAATAATTAATCACACTGCCATTTACTCACCTATACAGTTATACACACACCAGCTCAAATACTCATACAATTACTTGCACATTCTTACTCTCTTATACAATCATTGATACAAGCACACACCCATCCATATAGTCACTCTCAGAATAACACACTCTCACTTATAGCCATTTATATACTCCAACACACATATATACTGCCTTTCACATATGTAGTTACACACACATGAACCACTGAGATATACATTCACTCACTAACACGGCCATACACACAGTCACCCACCCATACAGTCCATCACAGATGCACTCTTGAAACCATGCACCCAGTGAATCACCCACTCACACATCTATGCACAGAGTCACACACACCCCACCAACATAAACACTCAGGCACCCATACAGATACTCAGACAACCAATCAATAACACATATAGACACTCATGCAGCTATTCACAAACCCATGTAGCCGGTTACACACCAACAGACAGACGGATACAGACATTCACACTGTTTAGTCACTAACCCATGCATTCAGTAAGATACGCTTAATCACTCACTTATAGAGTCAGTCACGCACTTACTAAATCATCCATTCAGACACTTATACACCCACTGATTCTTCAATATGCCTTTCCCTATATATATTAAACTTTACAGAAACACACAGTCACTGGATCATGTCATCAGTGATGTCATTTGAGATGTCATCAGTGATGTCATCAGTGATGCCACTGAGCATGTCATGAGTGATGTAATATGTGACGTCATCAGCAGTGCATTGCAGGGGCGCGGGTTATAGTTAGCAGAACTAACTATAACGGAGGAATTTCTATGGTTTGGTATGAGTGAAATGTCCAGCTAACTATAACACCCCTGAAACCTATGTTTTTTTCAGTGAATATATATATATATATATATATATATATATATATATATATATATATATATATATATATAATACCCACACACAAGTTTGCCCCAAAAAAGACGCCTGCTCACTGGGAAGTTTAAATCTTTAATGCAGGACTTCAGCAAAGCAGCACCTTGTTGCCATCCACTTTCTCAAACCGCCCTACCCGTTTCAGACACCAATGTGTCCTTGGTCAAGGGCATGGTGAAATGTATACAGCAGCTTATAGGAAACATCTTGATAAATAACCCAAGTCCCGCCCCAGTGGGCGTATGCTGAAAGCATGCTGATACCTGTAGTTCCTATTGCATTATACTCAAGTGCTGCTGTATCAATCTAAGGATCAATTGTTTTACCGCAGTGGGCTAGGAGGAGTAAAGACACTGCCAAAGCTGTTCACTCAATGTCCCAGCACAAGGACCTCCTCGCTCCAATGCGCTCGGTATTTACCAAACGCAGGATCTGCCAATGTAGCAGCGGGGCGTCTCCGTGGCTGAGCAAGCCACCAACAAATCCACACACACGGTTGCCCCAAAGAAGACGCCTGCTCACGGGGAAGTTTAAATCCTTTAATGTGGGACTTCAGCAAAGCAGCACCTTGTGCCCATCCACTTTCTCAAACCGCCCTACGCGTTTCGGATACCAATGTGTCCTTGGTCACGGGCATGGTGAAATGTATACAGCAGCTTATAGGAAATATCTTGATAAATAACCAAGTCCCGCCCCAGTGGGCGTATGCTGAAAGCATGTGGGTGTCTGTAGTTCCTCATGCATTATACTCAAGTGAGTGCTGCTCTATCATTCAAATAATCCATTGTTTTACCACAGTGGGCTAGGAGGGGTAAAGACACTGCCAAAGCTGTTCATTCAATGTCCCAGCACACGGACCTCCTCGCTCCAATGTGCTCGGCATTTACCAAACGCAGGATCTGCCAATGTAGCAGCAGGGCGTCTCCGCGGCTGAGCAAGCTGCCCAAAAATCCACACATAAGGTTGCCGTAAGAAGACGCCTGCTCACGGGGAAGTTTAAATCCTTTAATGCGGGACTTTAGCACAGCAGCACCTCGTGCTCATCCACTTTCTCAAACCGTTCTATAAGTTTCGGACACCAATGTGTCCTTGATCACGGGCATGGGGAAATGTATACAGCAGCTTATAGGAAACATCTGTGTCCTCGTGTTTTATTTTAATGAGGCCCCTGGGTGGGCTAGGTTCCGGGGGCATTTCTTAAAAAATAATAGCGGGGGCTCGCTGGGGTTGGGGGGCCCTCTGGGGCCCCTACAGCCTTGGGGCTTCAGTCATGTTGGGAGAGGTGTTGCGCTGCCCCCGTCCTGGAGCCCTCCATGTGCTTATAACTTTGGCTTCATTTGACGAATATTTACGGAATTTACCAAAAAGTTTCTCTTTTTGATCATCTCTTATCTTGAAAGCTTGAGGGTGATTAGTCAAGGTGGGGCAGACGAAAAAGGGGGGTCCCAAAACGTGTTTTCTCAATGCATTTTCCATAGGAAACTTCAGACAAAACTACAGGTCAAACTGCTGAACGGAATTATGCCAAATTTGGCAGGGAAAAAGGTCTTGGTCCAGAAAGTACGCTTTTGTTTGAATGGTGTAAATCTGTTCAGTAGTTTTTGAGAAAAATCAAATTTGACAGATATCGATATTTGGGAATTGTGACATGTGATTGGCTGAGGGGTTACGAGCACGAGCTTGGGGTTGATTGGCGGTAAACGGTTGAAACTAGGAGTGTTGCTAGCCATTTTGTGATTCAGTCTGTGAACTGGCATCTCTCCTTCTACAAGCCATTGGGGCCATAGTTCTATCTCTGTTAGGCAACACTCAAAATATACAGCAGCTCTGGCTGTGCGAGATACCCCTTTCACGGTCCCTCTCCCCACATCACTGGCTCGCAACTCACTGCCCACGTCACAGGAAACCAGGACCTCAGTATGTTGTGGCGTACGAAAAACACGCCTCAGTGCACAGAAATCCCTATCAGGCTAGCTATAGTAAGTCATTCATTTTCCGTACTGCAGCGGAGCTACCAATGATTAGATATCCTAGACCAATGCGACTAAGGTCCTCTCAGAATTCGTGGGTACAAGACACTCTTTCGGTTAGAGACTCATACATGTTCAGAATGTGAGTAAGCAGAGACTTTGTATAGTTTAAAATATTTAATTCAACTAACGAGCTCTGTAATCTAGTACACGTGCTAAGGTGAGCAAAAAAATGCATGTAAGCAATACAATCAGCATAGTTACAATTGCATAAAGTACGAATGGGGAAAGGATATTATAATGTCAGTGGATTAAGGCAAATAGCGCTTAACACCCTCCGTATGCTATGAACATAGTTTATTATATTAGTGGAAGACCTCTGGCTGATTCGTCCTCCATACTACAGCGGAGCTACCAATGATTAGATATCCTAGAACAATGCGACTGATGTTCTCTCAGAATTCATGGGAACAAGACAGTCTTTCGCTTAGACACTGATACCTGTTCACAATGTGAGTAACTAGAGACCTTGTATAGTTTAAAATGTTTATTTCAACTAATGAGCTCTGTAAAATAGTAGTACACGTGCTATGGTAAGCAAAGCAATGCATGTAAACAATATAATCAGCACAGTTACAATTGCATAAAGTACAAATGGGAAAAGTATATTATAATGTCAATGGATTAAGCCAAATAGCGCTTACCACCCTCCCCCTGCTACAAGCCACGTTTATTATATCAGTGGAAGACTTCTGGGCTTGGACAGCGGAACCCCTACCTCAAGTCTTATATGATAGGATTTAAATCTCCGGACAAGTGCAGCTCTTTCTCAGGAAAGATTGTTCTCTAAGTGTGTGTCATTTGCATCCTGTGCAATATTAAAAGCACTCCAAAGTTCACAAGCAGAGGTTTGTTATGTCTCTATGTGCATGGGATGGGTCAAAGCTGAATAACCAGCAATGTTGTTTTCTGCTCTTGAATACGGCGTACAGACGAGAACTCAGTGCACAGCAGAAATAGTGAAAGGCAGACAATTCCCATGCGAAGCAGCGGAAACAGAAGTGTTTACAAGAAGCAATGCATTTACAGTCGTGTGGAAAAAGCGGCTAAAATGGCTGTGACGCAAGGTACGAACTCATGCTAACTTAGGAATGTTTGTTGGCATCTTGTAACTCCCACGACAAACTTATGTGGCACCGCTAAATGAATCTATAAGTGTGTAAGAGCAGTAAGCTGCAATAGCTTCCAACAGGAAATCATTATTTTCGGCTGCAAAAGTAGTCGCCATCCAATTCAGCAATTCGAAGGAGCAAACATGCTCATTGATTATTGGTGCTTCCAACACAATAGCAGGGCAACTTGCTTGGTACTTGATGTTACTCCGTTGAAGAAAATCTTGTGCAGCCGTACATACATCCCACTGAGCTAGTACACCACGTCCAGCAGTATATGCCATGTAACCAATACCATAACATTCACGCTCATGATTCACCAAAGGGTTCATCAGTAAAGGAAGATCCAGTTCAGGCGATGGTGTGTTTGTGAGGCATAGATCCAAAGCCCATTGGAAAGGACAGCACATGCATGAGAACAATGGCTGTATACAAGTACACCAGGGATAGCGGAAAGACAAATTGTAAGCCACGCTGAGAGTGGCCAGCTGCAAGGTACCATAATAATCAAGCATGGGGTTGCAAAGTAGCTATAGTAGGGCTGGGTTGTGAATGAGCACAAGTGGAGCAGCCATTTCTGAGCTTTCAAATGAAGAAGAAAACTCCGGCAGCCAAAGCTAGTCAATGTGGCAACCTGCCGAACACACTCAAGAAAATAGAATGAATAAAAGCACGGATCACACCAAAAATAGTTTGAAAACACGTTACAAGGCCAGATATCAGAAGCTAAAAGAAAATGCACCAGCCTTGTTGTATGCGAAGCATTGAAAATAGAATGAATTAGTTCAGCAAAATGTTGTGGGAGATCAGTGTTTAAAAGATTATGAACTTCTGTTGTCGTGTTGGCCACCTGCAGGACAGAAGTCTCAAGGTCAGAAGTGAAAGAAAGTTCTTTCTAGGAGAATAAGGCTTTTATTCGTTTCAGCTTGTGGAAGTCTGCCTTCAAGGTCGGACTGGAAGGCCAATCTAGGTATCGAAACTGCCCTGTGGGGGAGGAAACAGTATGTTTTTACAGCAAACTATACTTTGTGATACAGTCATAATGTATGGAATACCTTTTAAGATGCTGCAGCATTTTTCATTATTCCAGAGTAAATAAGTGCCATTACACAACATTGTTTCGTGTGTTGTTAATATTGTACAGGATGATGTATGTGTGTTTTGTAATGGTCAGAATCAATTGCGGCTCAGGGCTATGCCTTTAGAAACCAGGGCATCGGCTCGCAGCTGTGCACCAGCGAGCCAACGGCCCGACAGCTCTACGTCTGTGAGCCATCCGGTTAGCTCATAGGTGTGTCTCTGCTAGCCTGCCTGACGGCCCGTAGCTCTCCCTCTGCGGGCCGATATATATAGTCACCGAAAAAAACATAGGTTTTACAGACGTTATAGTTAGAAATTAGCATTTAAAAAACCATTCAAATTCACTAAAAAAACATAGGTTTCAGGCACGTAATAGTTAGAAATTAGCATTTAAAAAATCTTAGAAATTCACTGAAAAAAACATAGGTTTCAGGGACCTTATAGTTATTTGGACATTTCACTCATACAAAACCAGAGAAATTCCCCCGTTATAGTTAGGGCAGCTAGCTATAACTCGCGCCCCCGCAATGCACTGCTGATGACGTCACATATTACATAATTCATAACATGGTCAGTGACATCACTGATGACATCACTGATGACATCCCTAATGACATCACAGATGACATGACTGATGACATCATCCACGTTACAATCTGATATACCTCCTCACACCCTAGCATAATGTGAGAAGTTGGCCTGGTATATGATGCTCACTAGTTCTAGTGATCACCTTGTATCAGTCCAAACAACCCTTATGGTGAACAACCCTTATGGTGATTGGTTGTAAGTCAACCTTATAGACCAGCTATCCTAATGGTAGCATGGACAAAGCAGTCTTAGGCTAAACTCTTTTGGCATGTGAAGCCAGCTGTTTTACCACATATAACCTCTTGAATACCAAGTGAAAGGACACCACACAGGTTGTTATGAAAATAAACAAGTATTTATCAACTAACATACACCTATGAACTCTTTATGAGATCAGAGGGCTAAGCACATGACAATCTCTTAGGAAAAATATGTTTAAGTTGCACAAATTACAATGGTGCCCTAGGGGCACGACAAACCATATACTAAGTAAGTAGAATGTGAAAGTCGATAAAAAGAATGGAGCTGTCCAGAGGCTGTAGGATCGCTGGGACCACGCTATACTAACTCTAGGTAGGTAATAGGAGGCCCACGGAACGCGTGTGCAGAGTGTGAACTCACACGCGAGATGCGTAACAGTGTCTATGGACAGTACAGTTCAAGAAAAAGGTGAGTACGGACAATCCTGACTAGGTAGAACTAAAACGACTGTGGAACTGGAAACTAGGAGAGTCAAGCTACCCTTGAGCACCTCTGAACTCTTTATGAGATCAGAGGGCTAAGCACATGACAATCTCTTAGGAAAAATACGTTTAAGTTGCACAAAATACAATGGTGCCCTAGGGGCACGACAAACCATATACTAAGTAAGTGGAATGTGAAAGTCGATAAAAGGAATGGAGCTGTCCAGAGGCTGTAGGATCACTGGGACCACGCTATACTAACTCTAGGTATGTAATAGGAGGCCCACGGAACGCGTGTGCAGAGTGTGAACTCACACGCGAGATGCTTAACAGTGTATCACGTAAAAGGTGAGTACGGACAATCCTTACTAGGTAGAACTAAAACGACTGTGGAACTGGACACTAGGAGAGTCAAGCTACCCTTGAGCACCGAAATGCTCGTGTTACCTCACCCACAGGCTGCGGGTGCATAGGTGCCAAGTCGTGTCGGGTTCCGGCGTTGAAGTCTATAGAGCCTGAAAGAAGAGATGCTGCAGGCGGTCAGGAGGAAGATGTCCGGTGTGATCCAAGGGTGGATCAGTGAAGAGAAGAACCTGAAAGCAGAGGGGACAATGTTCAAAGTCACTAGCTAGTGACTGGAGTGGAACCAGGAGTGGAACCAGATGTCGTTGTCGCGAGCAGGTGAAGGTGGACGCTTGTCTCTCCAGCCACGTGGACCAGGTGGTGTCTTCGATGACCAGGATGGAGGCACGAGCTGTCCCAAGCAGACTCTCGCTGTCGGCGGTGTCGGCTTCGGATTTGGAGTCAACAGGCCTTGGCAAAGGCAACCTACGTGGTGAGTGGAAACGGAGTCTGGAGTGGACCAGGAGGGTCTGGGGTGCTCCTCTTTTAGAAGGGAGCAAGGGCCAGTCTGGAGCAACCAGACCAGCAGTGAAGATTTTGGAGTTCATCGTCTAGGCGGTCACTAGCCAGCCGGCCAGTGACCAGACAACGCGTAGTGCAGCAAACAGGCAGAAGGGCCCCACGCAGATCTCGTGGATGCTGGAGGGCTGGTCTTCGGTGCAGGAGCTGCTCGGGGTCGGGGCGGTGAGGTGTGGGAGGTCCGGGGCACTTACGGATAGATTCCCCGTTGACCGAGGGGTAAGGCAGGGTTGTGTGCTGGCACCGACCCTGTTTTGCCTCTTCGTCAACGGGGTAATCGCCCACCTGAATGCAATCGACTATACCGACGCCCCCAAACTGAATGGCAGCAGGGTGCCTGCAATTATGTTTGCAGATGACACCCTGCTGCTGTCTAAAACCCCTATGGGGATACAGAGGATCCTCGATTCATTTGTGGCCTTCTGCACGGACAGGGGGTTAGAAATTAACGCGGCTAAAACCAAGTTTATGGTTTTGAACCCAAGCCAAAAACTGCGGCCGAACCCGCTATTGGGAGCCGCACGGCTCGAGAGAGTCTCCACCTTCGAATACCTCGGTGTGACTCTCAATGAAACCATGTCTTGGGGATCTCACCAGAGCAGGGCGAACCTTAAATTGGTACAAACTACAGGGGGCATCGCCCGGATGATGAATGGCTCCTCATACCGTCCGCTGGGGTCGCTTATCCAGATCTACAAGGTGCAGGCTAGGGGTGCAACTATGTATGGGGCGGAACTGTGGGGACACACATCCTGTCGTAGTCTGTCCTTAACGGAGAATAATTTCATCAGACAGTCGCACTTCTGCCTAGCACCCCGCTCCTCCCCTTGAGGTTAGATCTGGGTCTACGACCAATAGCCGATGAAATAGGTTTGAGACCCATAGCCTTCTGGCGTAGGCTGTGGAGTAGCAACGATCTTGCAGCCTATAGGGCGGAATTGATGGAACTACTGACCCACCCGAAAGCGCTTCGGATTCCCTGGATAAAATACATCCAAAATACTTGTATGAAAATGGGGTTCTCTGACCTATGGACTGATCCTGCTAATGCCGCACTAAACATTTCTAAGAGATCCCTGGCCAATGCATATCATGAACAAAAATTAGCTAGGGCCCTAGATAGCCAGGGTAAAGGGTCACTATCCTCTGTATTTGCAAAAATTAAGGACTTATACAGGTTTGAGGGGGTTTTAGATGCCATTTCCCCTGTGCTGGCCAGGAAGCTGTTTCTCCAATGGAGATATGGCACATTGCCCCTTCGATCTTTCACCAGCTCCTGGTCATCACCTCCCACCACTAAGCAGTGTCCGGCCTGTGATGCCACGGAGGAAACTGATTTACACGTGGTCCTCTTTTGCCCAGCTTACAAGGTTGCGAGGAAATACTGGCTCCTTCCACTGATTAGAAACATGGGCTGTAGGGAGTATGCCCCAATGTATAGGATTTTAAAATCTGATGTTACAGGCCCAACTGTGTTCGCACTGGCAAAATTTCTCACTAACGTCTGGCACACCCGCAACCGTATTTTAAAGACGCAGGCTCCCTCTTAATTTTAAGATTCATAGTTTTTAAGGCATTTTTAGCAACATGTAATTCCAAGGTTTTATACTGTTTAAGTGTGTATTGATTGATTATACATGTTGATTTACTGTGATTGTATATGTTTTACTGTTTATCTTTTATGGCCAATGGCCGAAATAAAGATTGGAATAATAATAAATAATATCTGCTATGGCGAAACCTCCTGTGCCACCCACAAGACGTGAACTGACGTTTACCTTTTCTTGGAGTTCTGACCCTTTCAGAACCCGCAGGAGCTGGGAAATGCATGGCGCCACTCCCCTTGCCTATCTTATTCTAAGTAGAGGTGGCGCTTGACCGTTGTGCATCAGGTATCGGAGAAGATATACGGGCTTGTCTTCTAGACGCATGAGGAGACCTGACCCATATCTGTCCTATCCACCCACATGCCATGTCCCACTGACAGACCAATGAGACAAGCGATGCCTGTCTAATCTAGACAGGCGATATGAAGAGAAATATATAACGTGTAACCCCATGCACGGGAAACCCACACCCTTATAAGTCAAAATTTAACAATAACTCCTGGCTCAGCACCTGCATATGTTTGTTCAGTGCCGGCTCGTGTAGGGCGTTCCACCTGGCGGTGACGTGGGGAGGGGGAGGGGCAGGGTGCTGGGGGGGGGGGGGGTGTAAAATACGGTAAATGGATGATTACAGGTAAGTAACGTAAAAAATAAATAAAACGAATTTCGTTGCACGCTGCAACGCCAAATGCGATGCAGCGCGCGCAACAAAATTTGTTTTATTTATTTTTTACGTCGTAAGTGGGAGGCGTCTTCAGACCGCCAAGAACTGTAGGCCAGGGCTAGTGCTAGGTCAGCCCATAGTCTAGAGTGATTCAATTGGACACATGCGCACAAGAACACAAGCCAATCTGAAATGTTCCTGGCTGCCTGACTCCCCTGTTAGGCAGGACGAGTCACATATGGCAGCCAGGCACTGAACATGGCACAATCTTTACATTTTCTATTGTGTCAGTGGATGGCAATTGCTGTTGGCAATTACCACCCACTTAACCCAGATAATTGGGTGGGCATGGCCCCGTCAACCTAAGCCTGGAACTGTTGGTGGGCTGTGCAGAAGAGAACCATCTCCTTCTGAACCGTGCTCTGCATTAAAATCTGCTACGCATTGGCTAAAAAGCAACCTCCAGAAGGACTGCATGCTCATTCTACCAGGGCCAAAGCTGCTACCACTGCATTAGCACACATAGTCCATGTCCTAGACTTTTGCTAGGTGGCTATGTGGGTCACACCGCCACACATTCACAAAGCACTATTGTCTGGATAATCAGGATTGCTGAGAAGGGCATTTTTGCTCAAACGGTTCCGCAGGAATATTCCGGTTTGGGTCCATCCACAGACCCACCTCCAAATAAGTACTGCTTTGTTATCTATTCAAAAGGTGAGCAATCTGTGGCTAGAAAGTCTCTATTGAGAGATCAAGTCACATTCAGTAACCTTAAGTCTTAGAATCTGCACACTGGTCGCCCCAATCTGCTTTTGGAGCTATGTATCTGGAGATGTGGACAGTCTCGAAAGCAACTGACTTCAGCATGCAGGAGTGGCATCTTTATGAGCTCTGCACATCATTTCTGGAGTGGAATGGCATCAGCCGTATAGCACACCTAATAGCACACAGAGGCCCTGCTGTAAAGTTTTTATATCCAGTCTGACACCTGGGGGAATATTCAAAAGGTGAGTAATCTGCGATTAGATAGAGTCTTTACCAGGAAGAGATTTACCGAAGGTAAGCAACTTGTTCGTTTGGCACAGACATTTGGAAGTTCTTTTTTTGGAGGGGGGGGGGAGTTTTGAGTTACAAGATTCTTCATAACTCTCTTAGCCTCTATGCACCAGGACAAAGATTCCTCCTTGCATGGATTGTGTTTTAACACCATCAGGTGCAGACGTTTCAGTTCTGCATTCAAGATCTTCTCTGGTATCTTCGGCGATAGACTAGAATTCGGCTCAGTAATAGAAAAGGTTTGCACCAGTTCAGTGACCGAATCAACGGTGCTTTCTCAAAGAAACTTGGATCTTATTAACAGAATGTGGTGGAGGGTATTTTTGATTTTGCAGGAATAGGGTGCATTATAATATAATTTATTTCTTGAGAGTCTGGTTTATTCCTCCTTCAATTGTTCTGGTACTGTTTAAATGCTTTACACATGTTCCTTTGTTGAAGACTGACTGCTTAAAGCCACAGCAACCCACGGTTGAGCTAAGGTTTGACAAACGAAGTCTTACTGGTCCTAAAGGGTTGAAAGTGTATTACAGAGTGAGGTCTCACAACCGATTCAGTTATCACGCCTACCAACTCACCAGGCAGGCTGCTTCAGCTTTTATGACCTTGTGCTGTGAACAGAAAATTAGCTAACTGACTCTTTGAGTCTTTCCTTCTGGCTGGGGCCAGGTGAGGTCTTCTCCTTGGACTGGAAACAGCAGGCATAGCCCTTTCCTTCGCTAGCCCAAGGAGCAGCAGGTGCAGTCCAACTTGGGCGCAGCCTCTCTGTGCCAGGTCCAATGTCAGCAAGCAGTTTTTCTTCAGTCTTCTTCTCCAGTCCAAGCAAGGTATGGGTTCTGGGACAGGGGTACCCTTTTTATGTCAAGAAAGTGCCCTTCCAGGAGGTCGTGGTCACTAGCTAATGGCTACTTGGTCCTCTCCCACCTGATCTGCCCACTCCCAAGATAGCTGCACACCTCTCTCTGTGTGTAGAGCTTGGTAGCCCAACTTAGGGGTGTGGTTAGCTCTGGGCTATATACCAAGGGAAAAAACTGTCTGAGAACTGTTTTGCCTCTCTGTCCCCGTTGCCAGCTTGTCTACCTAAACAATGGAGCAGCCCTTCCTGTGTGTGAGCACCACCTGTCCTTCAAAGGTAGCTTCCCCTCTGAAGCTCACCTTTTGGGACAACACCCCCTGTGGCTTCCTGCCAGGAGGAGGTTACAACTCCTCCAGTGGTAGGCCTCTGTTGTAACCTTTCCTGGGAATCATTCGCACACCTCCCCAGGAGGGCAGAAGGCTGTCTGGAAGGACAGTTTTTGTCTGCAAGCATAAGCAGGTACTGGTAACCTTGGGCAACCAAAGTGTCAACTTGCACTTCGCCCTTCAGTGACATTAATTTTGATTAACCATTAATTCAGATTTAATGCGCTGATTTTTTTGAAACAGTGAAGTACCCACCTCAGTAGTCCCAATAAAAGTAGCAGGGCTGAAGCGCCAGCCTGTAACTCTGTACTTGCCAATGGGGCTACTAGCCTCTATCACAGCAAAAACAATACATTAGGGTTTTTACTGTCAGAGGAACCTGTAGAACACAGGTCCTGCTTTGTAATATACTGCACCCTGCCTTAGGACTCAAGAGGCCTGCTGTAGAGGTGACATATATATTACAAAATTAGGTTTGAGGCTTTGCGATTACCTTTAAATGGCAAAGTCGTGTTAGCAGTTAAAACTGCTCTACTAATCTGCTCTGCAGTGGCAGTCTAGGAGACATGTTTTACTGTGTCCTGCTCATGGTGGCACAACTAGTGCTGTAGTCCATAAGTTGCAAAAAACACAGTTGATGGACAGAATGCAGATCAATGTCTTACATTCACCCCAGTACAAAGATCTGGGCCTAAATCCATCGCTTTTTTGCACTCCACACCACCCTAGGTCAGACAATGGCTATATGCAAACCAGCCTTGACCCTGTGCCTCATGGGAACAGTCCAGCCCGAACTACCAAGCCATGTCTTTCCTAGACCGGAATCAAGCATCCAAGGACCGGTTTCTGGCTATCAGCCTTCTTCAGCCTGGATAGCTTGACTCCAGTGATGTGGAGAGCCTGGGACTCACGTCTGAGCATACCCAGCCCACTCGGGGTGAAAATTGCAAAAAACACAGTTGATGGACAGAATGCAGAACAATGTCTTACATTCACCCCAGTACAAAGATCTGGGCCTAAATCCATCATTTGTTTGCACTCCACACCACCCTAGGTCAGACAATGGCTATATGCAAATCAGCCTTGACCCTGTGCCTCATGGGAACAGTCCAGCCCGAACTACCAAGCCATGTCTTTCCTAGACCGGAATCAAGCATCCAAGGACCGGTTTCTGGCTATCAGCCTTCTTCAGCCTGTATAGCTTGACTCCAGTGATGTGGAGAGCCTGGGACTCAAGTCTGAGCATACTCAGCCCACTCGGGGTGAAAATTTCAAAAAACACAGTTGATGGACAGAATGCAGAACAATGTCTTACATTCACCCCAGTACAAAGATCTGGGCCTAAATCCATCATTTGTTTGCACTCCACACCACCCTAGGTCAGACAATGGCTATATGCAAATCAGCCTTGACCATGTGCCTCATGGGAACAGTCCAGCCCGAACTACCAAGCCATGTCTTTCCTAGACTGGAATCAAGCATCCAAGGACCGGTTTCTGGCTATCAGCCTTCTTCAGCCTGGATAGCTTGACTCCAGTGATGTGGAGAGCCTGGGACTCACGTCTGAGCATACCCAGCCCACTCGGGGAGAAAATTGCAAAAAACACAGTTGAGGGACAGAATGCAGAACAATGTCTTACATTCACCCCAGTACAAAGATCTGGGCCTAAATCCATCATTTTTTTGCACTCCACACCACCCTAGGTCAGACAATGGCTATATGCAAATCAGCCTTGACCCTGTGCCTCATGGGAACAGAGTAGCCCGAACTACCAAGCCATGTCTTTCCTAGACCGGAATCAAGCATCCAAGGACCGGTTTCTGGCTATCAGCCTTCTTCAGCCTGGATAGCTTGACTCCAGTGATGTGGAGAGCCTGGGACTCACGTCTGAGCATACCCAGCCCACTCGGGGTGAAAATTGCTAAAAACACAGTTGATGGACAGAATGCAGAACAATGTCTTACATTCACCCCAGTACAAAGATCTGGGCCTAAATCCATCGTTTATTTGCACTCCACACCACCCTAGGTCAGACAATGGCTATATGCAAATAAGCCCTGACCCTGTGCCTCATGGGAACAGTCCAGCCTGAACTACCAAGCCATGTCTTTCCTAGACCGGAATCAAGCATCCAAGGACCGGTTTCTGGCTATCAGCCTTCTTCAGCCTGGATAGCTTGACTCCAGTGATGTGGAGAGCCTGGGACTCACGTCTGAGCATACCCAGCCCACTCGGGGTGAAAATTGCAAAAAACACAGTTGATGGACAGAATGCAGAACAATGTCTTACATTCACCCCAGTACAAAGATCTGGGCCTAAATCCATCATTTTTTTGCACTCCACACCACCCTAGGTCAGACAATGGCTATATGCAAATCAGCCTTGACCCTGTGCCTCATGGGAACAGTCCAGCCCGAACTACCAAGCCATGTCTTTCCTAGACCGGAATCAAGCATCCAAGGACCGGTTTCTGGCTATCAGCCTTCTTCAGCCTGTATAGCTTGACTCCAGTGATGTGGAGAGCCTGGGACTCAAGTCTGAGCATACCCAGCCCACTCGGGGTGAAAATTGCAAAAAACACAGTTGATGGAAAGAATGCAGAACAATGTCTTACATGCTCCGTCCATCACCACCCCCTTTTGTACCGCTTTTGGCCGCCATGCTCCGTCCATCACCACCCCCTTTTGTACCGCTTTTGGCCGCCATATGCTCCGTCCATCACCACCCCCTTTTGTACCGCTTTTGGCCACCACATCCTCCGTCCATCACCACCCCCTTTTGTACCACTTTTGGCGGCCATATGCGCCGTCCATCATGTACCGCAGTCCATAAGTGACACCTTAACTTCCAGACCCTAGGTACCCCTGGTACTATACACTAGACAGTTTAACATGAGTTAAGCCAAGGCAATTAGGTGTAAGTCAATCAACCATACATTTATAAGGGTCAGAGTGTATGCACTGAGTCCTGTGTAGAAGGGCTCACGGCATTTCAGAGCCATTACACCAGTGAGTAGTACTCATAAGGGGGAGAAAAAGTGGGGTGAAAACCTCAAAAACCCCAGGTTCCTCACATTGAGAAACCTCCCTTCCAATTCTGCCTAAATTTAGCTTGACCAGCATCGGATCTGTAGTCTTTACCTCCCTCCGAAGCATGACAAGTCAATCTAATTGGTGTGTAAGGCATTTAGGTGCAAGACGACCATCTGGTACCAGTGCCAATGCTGCTAGTGACACCACAAGATGCAGTTTTAAGACTCACCTGAGATGCAAGACCTGGTTGGATCGAAAGACATTTTAGGTACTGAACAAAATCAGCCTGGATCTTCAAGTAACCCTTTACGAATTTGGGCATCTATCTGTAAACAACAATAATAAGGTGCGGACAAGGGGTTCAGCCATCAAACCTTTAAGTGGGACACTAGAAGCACCAACCTTTAGTTTCTGCTCCAGGCATCTTGTCCACCCGAGGGCCCTCCATCTCTGCTCCAGCAAAGACTCAGGTAAATATCTCTGAGCCTCCGTATCCATCTACGTGGGCTCAACACAGAACCTCTGAGTAAACATCCGCTTCAAAACGTGTCTTGATGCTAAAATTTGACTCTGGTGAAGCCACTCGCACCTTCAAGCACCTTGATGTTAGGCAGCAGAAGATTTTTATTCACCTCTCTGCCGAAAAGCTTAGTTCAACCACTCATGCAGGATGAGCCCCATACTCTTCTCTTAGCCAAGAGGGGGAAGTTCGCTTTTGAGGACCATATATCAGAGAAGTTGCCTCCTTCCCATTCCTAATATAGTTAGGGGCAAGGCCACCAGCCTGTCACTAGAACTCCTTACCTCTAGGCCTCACTCACTAACATCATCTCCTCAGACTTGTTCACAACTACCTCTTTGGTCATACATTCACCCACCTCAGTCATCAGTCCTCTGCTCACTTAGATCAAGGGAGCCTTTATGATCCATACTATCACACTGCCATACCCAGGGAGGGGGATGAATCTTTGGCATGACCCCATGGGCAATCCTGAACTAGGGCACTTCCTATTCCAGACATCCTCCAGAGGACACCATTGCCTACCATGCAGTCACCACAGTGTAAAGATCCACATGTCCAAGGTCTACTACTTTTATCTGAAACTATCTAAAACTGAGAGTTCTGTCTAGGACTAACCCATGCTGAGAAGCAAATACAGGATAGTGCAGTTAGGATGGTCACCCCACTGAGTGAAAAGAAATACAAGGTGGCCCTAGATGACCCCGTTTATATCAGGTCTCATCTGAGTCCCTAGTGGTCACACAGGTAAAAAGTCCTCAACTCAGGAAACAGGGGAATGCTCCTCTTCCAGATAAGGAGAGTAAGAACAAGTATTTGGCTCAGAAGAGTGTGGCTGTGGGGGCAGCCACTCAGTGGAGGAGTGCCAGTTTGGTGGACAGCTATTCAGATATGATCACCGTAATTGGGAAAATGCGTAGGAGTTGTTATGGACCTCCCTGAAGCCTACTGCTACAAATGTTCATGGAAGAGGGAGGAAAAGTCCTCTCAAACACAAACATTCTGTGTGCCCTGGACTCAACTGAGAACTCAAGTGAGAGCAATGCCAGCATCCTGCTGAAATGTCACACCTAACTAAGAGTCTCAGGCTTTACAGCAGAGCTCCTTCCGCACCTCATCAGTGTCTAACGTAACTGGGAGCTTCTGTTCAGTGCCCAGGTTCATGCTATTCTCGAACAAAATAAAAAGGACACTGAGACTTCCAAGGCCATGGGAGCATTTGTTGTGTAGTTCCTATAAGACCTATATAGGAACTGCGTGTTTAGACAACATACACTGCAAGATTGGTATCAAGACTGATTCCAGACACCCTCACAGGGTATGTTGGCCTGGATCTAGCTAGCTTGCAATGCCAGTATCACCTCCTCTTACCAAGGAGAGAATAGTTCTCGTTAACTATTGAACATGACAACCCTGATCCCTCAGGACCATGGAAACAGTAACTCATTTTTCGCTCAGTCACTCATGCTCACTTTTTCTCAGAGAGATACACAGAATAAATGGTTGGGACGTTTTCAATAAGCATTTATTGAACAGTTGTTATTCTAGTGTAAAATAAGTGTACTGAAATCACAAGTAAACAGTAGCATAGATAAATGAGTAGTAGCTCGAAGAAAGTAAACAGATGGTAGGTTTCTACCATTTTTCTAAAATCATAACCACAGGCAAGTATATAAAATACATGGCAGTAAAATGCGTACAAATACACCAAAAGAAGGGCCAAAGGGAAGGATATTTATAGACCAACCAAATTTAAATTCCCATATACCTAGCAACCATAATACTAACAAAATATGGTGGTCTTTTAATGTTCGTCTAAATCAGAAGTATAATCTGTATACTGCTGTATCTACTGTCTGTCTGTAGTCAGAACAGTAGACAGAACGTGAAAAAAGGCACTGTGGTGGAAACTACTATCAACACAGGTGAAAGAAGCATAAGAGAAGAGAGGGATAGATCATACCCACTCCAGGATAGTTTGGTATCCCATCATTGCACAGAGAAACGTGCCCAGTGTCATCATCTGGGTATTACCAAACAGCTAAGTCGAGCTCCCTCTTCGATTATCGAGAAAAACACCGACTATAGTTGTATCCTCTTGTGGTTACAAGACGAAAAAGCAAGATAGGAGCAAACTTTATTCCAAACTTACAGTGCAAAGGCAGTGCATGTAGTGGAAAAGTGTAAGTAAAATCAGATAAACTCATGAAGTACCTCTGTTTACTCGATACATGTTCAATAGAGTTTTCCAAAATAAAAACAAGTGAAGGACAGTTATAACCTATTCACTGTCCACGTGGTCAACATGTTTCAGCCGTAGAACGAGGTTATTCCTCTGGCTTTTGTCAGGACCTAATAGCTATAATGTCACTGCAATTTTGTAACATAGGATTTTTACATACTTGGTATCCAGTTGTGAACCTTTGGAACAAGTAGTGTGAAGATTAATTCAAATCTAAGAGAGAAAAATGAAAAGAGAATAGTCTCCTGCAATCAACATTATTCGTGTCTACATGCCTTGTAATCAAGCCATGTCCAACTAACAAAATAAATAAAGGTAAATAAACGTGCTTACCAATACTTGTTCAGAAGTGAGCCTCACCTCTCTCGGAGCCCACTCGAGTATATATATGTGAGGCCCTGCACTGGAAGATAACGAAAAAAGTCTTGAATGCAGACTCTCTTTCGTTTATAAAGCTTACAAATATATGCTTGTGCTTCAGAAATGCAATCCGTCTCCAAAATACTCTCAAGACATTAGTGGGAAGAGAGTGGTCTGCCCATGTGTTTGTAAAGCGGTAAACATGTTGATAGACACTTCCACTTTTAGATGTTATCAATGAATAGTTAGATAAGGAAACAATAACCTTTGGGCGCAGTCTCTGCTAGTAGTATGCCGTTAGTGAAAAAACGCGTCTTATGTAAATAATGAACTTATCGAAAAATGGATCAAGCTCAGATTAGTTGTTTTATATTTTCAACATGGTCTATTGTTGTAATATCATTAGCACGTCTGGCAATGAAGGAAAATTTCTTTAAGTTCGAAGATACTTTGTATCTTCAAGTGTCGGGCACGAGCATGGGCATCGTTTTTGCGCCAAGCCTAGCTAACCTCTACGTCCACACCTTTGAGCAAGCACATTTTCTTAACAACACTAATCCATTTTTTGACTTAATCCGTTGCTGGAAACGTTACATCCATGACGTTTTTGTCCATTGGCGAGGCACTCTTGAATCATTGTAACAGTTCAGAAACTGGCTGGCTTAACAGTAGAAATGAATTTTTACAATTCACAATTGAAGTCAATAAAGAAAGAATTGCGTTTTTGGATCTTTCAGTCTATTATGAGTCAGGTAGATTACAGAGCGAGCTATATCGAAAACCTATGGCTCGTAATTCGCTATTGAGATATGACAGTCAACACCCAAAGTCACTTCGTGAAAGCTTGCCCTATGGGCAGTTTTTACGAATACGAAGAAATTGTTCCTTGACAGAGAAGTACACTGAACATTCAGCAATTCTCTCTCAACAATTACAAGAGAAAAAGTATCCAAAGAAGCTAATCAAAAGAGCCCAAAAACGCGCAAAGAATAATAACCGCGAGGCTTTAATTGAGAAATCTGAAGGCAAACCTCCATCAGGCCGAATAACTTTTGTACACACCTTCAGCACTCTTACTAACGGCATTCAAAAAAGCATAAGGAAACACTGGTGCATTTTGAACAGCTGTGCAGACAAAATACCAGTCCCTTTATTCGCACTCAAAAGGAGCTCTAACCTTGAGACAGACTAGTCAACACACGATCAAGAGACACCATACAAGATAATGCAACCACACTAAGGGGACTCCTCAAAGTTCAGGGACACTACCCATGTGGATCCTGTGGAGTGTGTCCTCAGACCAGACCGACAAAAAAGATCGATGTGGGCAATTATAAAGGCTGGATACAAAAAGGATTCACTAACTGCAATAGTGAGAACCTTATTTATATAATAATTTGCCTGTGCGAACAATACTACGTAGGCATGACCACACGTAAGGTGAAAGTTCGTGTGATGGAGCATAAAAGTACTTTTTGTTGTAAAAAAACAATAACCAAACTGACCAAGCATTTTTTTGAGAAGGAACACAGGCACGAAGATTTTAAATGGAAGGTTTTAGAAAAACCGGTGATCCCAACACTTGTCAGTGACATTTCAATATATCTGTTTCAACGAGAACAGAGATGGGTGTTTAGGCTTTTCAGCGACACCATGGGTCTTAATGATACTATCTCTTGGATGTCGCTGAGTACTAAATAATTGAAAATGTCTCTGTTCTGGAGAGTTCTTACAGATATGGGAAATTATTGCATAAAGGTCAGCACATTCTGGGGTAGATATAACTGAATTGAAACAAAAGACCTCGGAGGGGCATATTTTATAATACTCTATTGTGCACCTCCATGCGAATAACCCTTTAAATTACACCCACTTAACTCAAACCGAAGGTCGGTACGTGGAACATATGACCAAGCCCAAAAGCTGAGAATTAGACTACAGATAACCAACACTGCGACGACGATAATCTGCCGTTACAGTGACCATATATGTCAGTCAAAATTCGCTGGCTAATAACAGATAATAGCACTTGGTTTCGATCTCTCATAGAGATAGGTATTACAACGATTTAAGCCTCTTTTACTCATTAATCCAGTATAATTATAATGGATGGTAGCTATGGGAACTCTTCATCTAGCAGGATCACATACAGTGAAAGGGGGTGATTAACTTTAAGATCGCTATAGAAATTAACAAAGGATGTCTATAATGTGCAGAGAAGATAGTAACTGAATGACATTATGACCTACATGTCCCTATAGTTGTTGATCGAAATGGCAGGTTCTACACTATAACGTTTTCTTATCAAATTAGTTCTTGCTTCAACTGAAGGGAAGTTAAAATTTAGGATCGATATGACTAGTTTCAGTTCATATTGGTTTTAACATTTGCCTGGTACAGACGATCACTAGAGCGGGACTGTAATGAAGGGATGAAGGGCTCGTCCCAAAATGAATTGGGATTCCAATTAAATGCATATGAAAGTGTGGGGTTTAACACTGCGAACAAGAATGCTTCAAAATAAATAAAGAAGAATTTACGACTATACAAATCCTACTGACAATAGAGTGGTCACTATTAAAGTAATATATGAATACAAGTTTCAAACGTTCCAAATTGGAGTGCAAAGTGTGGACGCTAGTATTCCCTAAAATAACGCTATTGCTGTGTAAGAATATTTACGCCTTAGATCAGAGGTCAATACCCACCTGCACCCAACACCGTTCAAAAGATTTAAAAGGAATGAGAAACACTTTTTGAATATTAATAGGAGTACGACTATCTTTATTTAATGTACTTACTTCAACATCCCCATTCATCCGGTGCATCAATCTGCTACCTGTTGCTGTGAGGTTAGTGCCATTACTACCAATTTAAAGTTCTACCCTGAGGTAGGTATGCACTAAATGCTTGCAAGTCTTTCCGCACATGGACAATTATCTTTGATAGAGCAGCAGCAGAGTGCAAATCATAAAGTACTCAGAAGCCAGTATCACTACACATGATAGGTTTCACTGTCAGCACCAAAAGGCTGCTTTTCAAGCCACAGCAGATCCAACCTTTTCTTTGGTCTGTGCTAAATTCTGTCTGAGGGAAGGCCTACCTGAATTAAGAGAGTGTTGACATCCCAAAGGAAGTTGCTTATTTTTCAGACATGATATCCTCTTACGTGAGATTGGTAATGAAAACGAATGCATTGCAAGGCAATTGTCACAAACGGAGGAGCAAACAGAAGGTCTTGTGTGGGTACATCCCAGGACTCAACACACTGTATGGCAGAACAACAAACTTGTTGCTGGGCATAGTTTTTCTGTATTCACTACTGCCAATTACCTTTACCAGGGACACCTCAGTCATGTGGTAGGGAGGACACCTTAACGACATTATTGTTCAGGGTACCTGAATGCCACAAAATAGTTTTTGCATCAGTTACTTGGAACTCAAGGCAATAGGTTTTGCACTCATGGGCTTTTACAAGTCATCTGATGCAAAACAGTCCTTATAAAAACAAACAAACAACATGACTGCAAAGTACTCCACTTACTCCAGCTGTCGGCTCTAGCCCGAAATGTTTTGCATTGACCATTTCGGAATTACATTCAGCTCCTAGAGGAGTAACTGCCAAAATTGGGCACGGAATTTGTGGGCCTGTTCAGCAGAACACATTTAAAAGTCTAAAAATGGAGGATGAATACCTTGGAGCTTCAAAAATACTTTTGCCAATGGGACACTCCCACAATTGATCTGCTCGCCACCGCGCAAAACACCAAAACTACTATGCCCTCTTGTCTATACCACATGTTTTCTATCCAAGCTCCACAGCAAAAGACTGTAGTTCACCCCACTGTTTTAGAAACCTTGTTCTACTTCACCTGCTTACTAGCTACCGCAAAGTTGAAGCATTGCTTTACAGTCTATGCAGTGCGTGTGTATCGACTGCTAACATTGAAAATGTTACCCAATAACCATTTGGTATAGCTTGCAGAGGTTTGGAGTCATAGGTACCCTCCCTTCTCCCCAGTAGCAAGCAATGATCTGAATGTTTTCCACTGACTGTCTCAACATGCATGCACACATACTTTGTCTGCGCTCCACTTCATTCCACTGATATCACTCAACAACTGGAGGAAAAAGAATCAGATGTGGAGTCTTTGTCCTGGTGCTTTGTGTGTTAAAAGCGGAATCAGGGATATCTTGAGTCTCGAAACTTCAAAGATAAACAGCTTGCAAACATCTGCTCCCAATGTTAAATGGCAGAGCATGCAAATCTACAGCACTACAAGCTACAACCAGAGTTATATGGTAAGTAACATTTTAATTACCCAGCATTTCGTTTCTGACGTAATAGGCACTGGTGAGTTGTATCCCCTTTGCATCATTCCCCAAACTACAGTTTCCAGTGATGTCCTTCAGCGTGTGTCATGTTTCCTTTCATTATTTTATTACTTTAGAATTGTTTACCCTCAACCTTCTCCTACTGTTCACTCTGGCAGGATTCCATTCCCTGGCTTCTGGGCAGACAGTTGCTGAGGAAGAAGTTCTGTGTAGGCTGCGTCCTACCCTGTTCCTGTGTTCTTCTTTAATAAAGCTTTATACTACTATTTCTGCGTAGTATTGAACTTTACAATTTGGCGACGATAATGAAGACTGAAGAACACCAGGAAATCCCGAACCCATTTAATGGATTTTCTTCGAATTTCATTGGATTTCACTTATCTTTACCTCGTTGTTTTGACCTATTCTGAAAAAGGATTTAGCTGCTGAACTTCAACCAGTGAATTTCTAAATCTACTCCTCGTTGTTTTGACCTATTCTGGAAAGGATTTTGTTGCTGAACTTCAACAAGTGAATTTCTATGTAAGTACTTTTAAACGCAAGCGCGCAATATTCTCCGTTTATTTCTCTTTGTAAACTCTGCAGTAACGTGTATAGTTTTGTGGACCTGTGGCGTTTCCACTATCCGTTTCTAAACGCGCATGTTAAACTTCGCTGGACTTCGTTGTAAAAGCAAGCAGGATAAAAGTTCCTTTGAATGCGCGTTATTTAAAAGTATTTACCTTCACATTCTGTCCATGCGCTCAGCTATGCAGACTATTCCAACTGCTCGTCATAGCTCAAGGATCTTGCGTCTTTTGGAATTCATGACGCTCTTCAACAAACAACTTGCAACAAGCTCAACGCATTGCATTCCTTCTACGTCATCACATAATTACGGAGAGCTACGTGGCAGCCATTTCTTTCTTCCTTATGTGAAGTTTGTGGTTTTCATAGCTACATTCTTTTTTCTTTTACCGACGAAGGATTTTAATTGCCACGAAGGGCTGCAAGTAAGCTCTGAACTTGCTTTTAATAGTGCTTGCTTATTGGTATCATTTTTTCTTCTAAGTGAGAGGTTTTTCTTTATTTTTTCTTTCTGTTTACATTTGATTTTGTTATTCTGTACTTTGACTTTGCAGTACTACATTTTCTTTTTGTTTTTCTTCGTTTTCATTGACTTCTTTAGCCATTTAAAAAACCTTCAACTTTATTTGTGTGTTTCAACATGGCTACTCAGAATTTCACAATTCAATCTCCACAAGCATTTTGGCCTACAGGACCAGAACCATGCATGAAATGGCCACAATGGAAAGCTTATTTTGTAAACTTTATTGAGACCATTGATGAGGACTGAAAAATGAAGCCTAAAAGGAAGAAAAACTGTTTTAACATTCCGTGGGTGCTTGCGGTTTAAAAAAGTTCGATGAAATGACTAAAACTACTGGCGGTGGTGATGCTAATGTTTTCTCTGATATTTTAAAATATGTTGATAACCATTGTTCTCCTAAAGTCTGTATAGGTATAACAAGATATACATTTTTTCACAGGAAACAGCTACCAGGTGAGAATATTGATGTTTAGGTTGCAGAACTTAGGAAAATGGCTGAAGATTGTAAATTTGACCATCTTCAGGAACAATTTATAAGAGATCAGGTTGTAATGCATGCTTGTGATCCAGCGATCCAAGGCAGACTTTGGATCAACGGAGACGCTGATCTCAAAGATGTGTTGGCCATTGTCAGAAAAGCGGAATTATCTGGTCACAGGGCTAAAGCAATTAAGAATGAAGAAAAAGTAGTTTCTGAACAAACTGTTTCTAAAGTTCAAGGTAAATCAAATTTTAAACAAAAGTTAGAACCTAAAAGTAAATCTCATGAGTTTAAAAAGAATGAAGATCTAAAGTGTTTCCGTTGTGGTAGTGACTCCCATTTAGCTAACAACAAATTGTGTCCTGCGATTAAGGAAAAATGTTCCAACTGTGGATTGATTGGACATTATTCCAGAGCCTGCAACAGAAAGAAAAAGAAAAAGGTGAAAGTTATTTATGATTCTTCTTCAGATGATGATGAGTGCATTGTTAAGAAAATCATGCATTGTTCCATTAAAGATGATCGTAATCACATACCTGTTGAAAAACAATACATCTTTAACATTAATGATTCCTTTGGGAAGGAGATAAAAAAAAACAATCTGAAATATGTTAGTAGGTGGAGTCCCAATTAATATTTATGCTGATTCTGGTTCTTCATATGCCATAGTTAATGAAGAAGTTTGGAATTCAGATTTTGTACGCTACTTAGGGAATACACTTTACACTCCTGATATTTCTCCTGAAGGATTCTCTTGAGAAAAAATTGACATAGTTGGTTTTAGACCTTTAAAGTTTAGATTCAAAGGGAGGGAATCTTTTGGTAAATTGTATGTTGCTAAACATGGCCCTTCCGTCCTCTGTTGGAGAGACCAAGGAAATTTAGATATCATCTTAAATCCTAATAGTCCTGACCCTGTTCTTGTTGTTAATGACGGTGTTGAAATTGGAAACTCAATGTTGGCTAAATTTCCTAAGGTTTTCAGTGGTAAAATTGGTAGTTTCAAAGGGTTTGTGCATCGCATAGTTTTAAAGAGCAATTCTAATCCAAAAACTTTTAAGGCTAGAAACATGCCCATTTTGATTTGTGGTGAAGTAGAGAAGGAATTAAAAAGACTTGTTAAGGAGGATATAATTGAACCAATCGAATCCTCAGAATGAATTTCTCCAGTGGTGTTTGCCAGACGCTCTAATGGCAAAAATCATCTTTGCATTGATCTTTGCCACTTAAATGAAAACATAATTGCAGATACATTTCCTTTGCCGAAATTTTTTGAAATGCTATCTTCTGTAAATGGTGCCACTATTTTTTCTACAATTGATTTATCTTCAGCGTATCACCAAATTTTACTTGATAAGGATAGCAAACAATTTACCGCATTTATCACACCCATGGGGTGTTTCCAGTTTAAAAGAATGCCATTTGGTTTAGCTTCCGCCGCTGCCATCTTCCAACACATTATGCATCAATTATTTTGCAAGCATCCCAAAGTGAGATTTTTTCAAGATGATATTCTCATCTTTGGGAAGGATAAAGCTGAACACAATACTGTCTTGGAGGAAGTTTCAAGTACACTTGAGGATAAAGGCTTGACCATAGAACATTCTAAATGTAAATTTGGTGTTAAGTCTGTTACATATCTTGGCAATGTGTTATGTTCTGATGTAATTTCAACAAAACCTAAGTTAGTGGATGCCATAAAAGAAGCTCCTCCTCCTTCCAATAAAGATGATATTAGATACTTTTTAGGGATGGTGGAGTTTTACTCTAAATTTGTTAAGGGTTTCTCTAGCAAAGTTTTCAATATCAGACAACTTCTTAAGAGCAATGTTAAATTTGAGTGGTCTGCTTTATGTGAAAACAAATTTAACAGCATTGAAAGGGACATCATTCATGCTCCAGTGTTAAGTCCTTTCGACATGGATCTCAATTCGGTAATAACTGTGGATGCTAGCAACAAAGGGTTAGGTGGAGTACTCTCTCAGATTGATGAATTGGGCAAAGAACGTATAATTGCGTTCGCCTCCAGGGCTCTTTCTACCCCTGAGAGTACATTTTTGGTAATTGAAAAATTAACTTTGCCAGTGGTTTGGGCTTTAGAACATTTTCGCAATTTTGTATGGGGCAAAGAATGTATTGTTAGATCTGACCATAAACCTATTACCAAACTTCTCTCTACTGATGGGCTTTATAATGCTACTGCCAGGATAGCAAGAATATCTATGTGGCTGCAGGATTTTCTTGTTAGATTGAATAAGTTCCTGGAAAAAGTAATGTGATTGCAGACTTTCTGTCTCGCATGCCTTCTGACCGGCAAGAATGTTATGTTAATGAATGGGATTCCTTGCAGGTTGCCCTTGTTCATGATGATAGTCCATTTTTTATGGAGAAGAAGAAATGGAACGATGAGTATTTGAAGGATAGTATTTTAGTTTCTCTCAGTTCTTTCATTCACCAAGGTTGGCCAGAAAAAGGTAAGTTATCTTTCAATTTTAAACCTTTTTGGGAAGTAAGAAATGAATTAACTGGTTTGGAGGGTACTATCTTTCGTGGAGACAAAGCCATTTCTCCATTGTCATTAAGAATTTCTGTGTTACAGTTATGTCACAAAGATCATTCTGGTATTGTAAAAACCAAACAAAATGTGAAGAGATGGTATTGGTGGCTAGGTTTTGATTTATGTGCTGAAATAATTGTTCGTGAATGTCTTGTTTGTTCCAACTCCGATAAAGTACTAAACACATTGAGACCCGATATGTGTGAACCCATCATTCCTGAAGGTCCGTGGCATACAGTAGCTTATGACATTATGGGTCCCATAGATGACAATTCTAAATACATAATATCTATCATTGATATATTTTCAAGATGGCCAAGCATCACCATAGTGGATAAAGTTGACTCAGTCAATGTTTTGAAGTTCATGGATAAAGTTTTTATTGAGGAAGGTCTTCCAACTCAAATCATCAGTGATAACGGTGTACAGTTTATGTCCAAATTACCAAAATCATACTTTGATAGAACTGGTATAACTCACAGGACCACCTCCTTGTATAATCGAAGTGCTAATGGTCTATGTGAAAGGTTTAATAAAGTGCTTAAAAGTGCTATTCAAATTGCCGGAATGAAAGGGGAAGATTGGGAAACTCATGTTTACAAGGCTATTTGGTCATGCAGAACTAATATTCATGATGCATTAAAAATGTCACCTTTTGCGATTATGAGAGGCCGCACTGTAGAACAAAGTGTAATCCTGATTGGCTGCATAAAAGTCCATATTTAGATATCTGCATGAACAAAGTTAAAAATAACATCCTCGAGAAACATCTACAATATAAACTTAATTTTGAAAATAAATTTGGTGCTGTTTCTGTGGATATTAAAGCTGGCATGTAGGTTAAGGTAAAAAAAACATGGAAGGTTTGAAAAAGTGAATCTTAATTTTCTGAACCTTTATTGATTAAAAAAGTTTTAAGGAATGCTGTTCTTTTGAATGATGGCAAAGTATGGAATATTAGAAGAATTGCTGTTTACAGAGGTAAGAATAGCAGGTTTAATGGGACCCCCTCAGAGTTAAATACGGCCAGGGAAAGGAGGGGAATGAAGAGACACAGCAAGGAGAACAATTTTCCCTCAATGGCCACAATATCTCAATACAAATATGTATCCAATTTTTAATATAATGTTGGTGACAGATACACAACAATCATGTTCATTTTCTTCAAAAAGTATAAAGTTTTATTTCCAATTTATCATTTCTTTTTTATTTTAATCTTTTTTCAAAGTTGTTCAAAAGTGAAAAAATTTCTTTTTTTATATAAAAAACGTTTTTTTCAGTATTTGATTCATGGACAATTTTATAAGTCATACAAAGAAAAAGAAAACACAATAAAGTAAGCACAATACATAGCTATATACAAAAAAATCAATTCACCCACATTGTTATGCCCCTGGTAGCTAACAGTCTGTCACAACATTCACACTCATACATACCCCCACTACATTCATAACCACAACATCTGAAAAAAGGAAACTGAATCCAAATTGGCAGAGACACCCTGCCAATCTGCAGGTCTCAAGTCACAGTATAAGACCCCGAACTTGGTCGACGCGTGTTTCCGCGGCGCAAGGCCACCTTCCTCAGGACCTCTTCCAGATAAACAAACCCATGTATCCAGGGGATGTTAAAAACAACAGATTACTAATCCTGCCTATTACAGAGGGTTTCAGCAATTAGGCCATGTATTAAATAAATTTGGGGGGAGCCTGGGGCGTCCTTGTGGGACCCCCTGAGCAGGCCTAGGGGATCAGGGTGCTTCTACCCTGCCCCCTTTGCGTGTTTTGCACCTTTGTTTCACTGCTTTCTTGTGCCTTGGTTCTACCGAGTCACAAGATGGCTGCCAACACTTCCTGGTTTGGAGTGTTGACAGACAGTGGCAGCCAATCAGCATGCCTTTCACAGTAAAGCAGCATGCTCTTTGGCTGTCAACACTTCTAACCAGGAGTGTTGGCATTCATCTTGTGCTAGGTAGTCCGAGGCACAAAAGAAGCAGAAAAACAAACGTGTAGAATGCAAAAAGGGGGCAGGGTAGAAACACCCTGACCCACTAGGGCTGCTCAGGTGGTCCCAGAAGGATATTTACATATTTAAACGTTATCCGCTAATAGAATTAGCATTTAGAAAACCTTTGAAATTTATTGAAAAAAACTATAGGTTTCACGCCTGACATAGTTAGGAATTAGCATTTAAAAAGTGGTCCCAGAAGGATATTAACATATTTAAACGTTATCCGCTAATAGAATTAGCATTTAAAAAACCTTGCAAATTCACTTAAAAAAACATAGGTTTCAGGTCATATATAGTTAGGAATTAGCATTTAAAAAACCTTGCAAATTCACTTAAAAAACCATAGGTTTCAGGTCATATGTAGTTAGGAGTTAGCATTTAAAAAACCTTTGAAATTCACTGAAAAAACATAGGTTTCAGGCCTAATATAGTTAGGAATTAGCATTTAAAAAACCATTGAAATTGCTCCTATATAGTTAGTTGTACTAACTATATTTCGCGCACCCGCAATCCACTGCTGATGATGTCACATATTACATCATTCATGACATGGTCAGTGACATCACTGATGACATCTCAAATGACATCAATGATGACATCACTGATGACATCATCCACGTGACAATCACATACACCTTTTCATACACTAGTAAAATCTTTCATCACTCTTTGTAAAATTTAGAGTATCATATTTGAATCCATTGACACAGCAATACAAGTATCTAAAAACCCACTCATTGATTCCTAGATGTGTACACACATCTAATCCCTTACCTGTAGATTCACTCATACATGCTGTCAATGATCAATAGAACACTATCAAAAATACTTATACACCTGTATCGACATTACACACCAAAACACAACCTAGTCACATATGAAGTTATCCTACTCACTTATGCAAACAATGGATCATACTTACATACTTACTGAGCTACACACTTATACAAACACCACTTCATCTATTTATTTAGATAGTAAGTCAAATTTAGTGTAGACTAAAATCATTATTACAAGTATACAGTTATCTATACAGTCACACACACAATCATTGAGTCTTATGTATACTTATTTATTTACAACAATTGACACATACACTGCCTTTTATTTTTCTAGTTTATCTACTGAATCAACTATTCACACATCTTTGGGCAGTCACACACCCTCCACCGAACCACACACACATTCACTCTCCCATACAAATACTCAGTTAACTAATCAATAACTAATATAGACTTTCACATAGCTAGTAACCAACTGGAGAACCAGTTTACACAACAACTGACAAAGTGATACAGATATTCACACAGTTTAGTCACTAGCCACTATATTTAGTGAGACACTATAAATTGTTAAAGTCCTCCATCCAAATATTTATTTTTATATATACACTTCAATGCAAATTGCTATATATATAATGCATATTTAAATAACGAAGCAAACCACATTCACTGGATGATGTCATCAGTGATGTCATCATTGATGTCATTTGAGATGTCTTCAGTGATGTCACTGACCATGTCATGAATGATGTAATATGTGACATCATCATCAGTGGATTGCGGGTGTGCGAAATATAGTTAGTACAACTAACTATATAGGAGCAATTTCATTGGTTTTTTAAATGCTAATTCCTAACTATATAAGGCCTGAAACCTATATATATATATATATATATATATATATATATATATATATATATATATATATATATATATATATATATATATATATATATATATATATATATATATATATATATATATATATATATATATATATAGTTAACATTTAGCTGGTAAGCCCCTGTGCTTGTTTTTAGGTCTTGCCTAGGCAGTCTCGCCTAGGCAGCGCTTGCCCTGTCTCTTCGAGACAAGTATTCTGAATATGTGATTTAAGCGCCTCCCATGTATTTTATTGGCTTCTATGACTGTCTGGAAATGGTTTGCTTCTTTGGTTCATTTGTTTAGTAGTCCCTCCTTAGTACTTCCTTCTTTCCGGTTGTAACCTCCCATGAGGACTGCCCCTGTTACATGTGTTGTTACTTAGTATGTTTTATTTACAGTACGTGAGCACTATTTTTTTAATAACTTTCTCCTAGCTTTTGTTGCAGGCACGACACACTCTTCTGCTTCCACAAACCAGTCCACACGTTTTCCTGGCTCAGTGCGGCACCCGATCATGGCGCAGCCCTTTATCTTTTAAAGACGCTCCCTGACCTCCCCATGGCTGGCCGCTTCGCTTCATGTTTCGTCAGACTTAAAAAGAATTATTATTCGTAGCTTTCGATTTAAGCGTGCCGACCCCCTCACCCATTCCACAACACTGCTTGCCCGCCCCCCCACCCCTCCGAGATAGCTGCTTTTTAAAATTTTAATTAAAACTAACTCTTCATCAGTGATTCCCAATGTGCATTACGGCACCCCAGTGTGCCGTGAAAAGTAGCCAGGGGCGAGGCGCACCAGTCACACAGTTTGGGTACCAACACATATGCTTCGTCAAATAAACAAGCCAAATCTGCAGTAAGTGACCAACATTCACTGTCTTGTGAAAAACACCCGCTGCTGGTAGCCCTGACATACAACTTCCGTATGCCACACAAACTTAATTACATCTTTTCAATAAAACAAACAAAGTATTGGCTACTCTCGACAACCACAATTTGCAGTGGACAGGGCTTTAAGCTGATTCACTGTGCAGGTGTAAGTCCCAGTCATGATGTTCCTGCACATAACGCGACTTAGGCGTTGTCTTCTGGATGTTCCTGAGGCAGAATCTGACCGCTGTAGGTGCCGGGCAGGTCAGTGTTCGGAGTGTTGTGTGATGTGCTGACCAGTTGCAGAAAGTCCCATATGTAGGCTTGCTCTAGCAATTTGCGTTTGTGCAACCTATAATACGGTGATAATTGCGAAAAATCTGTCTCGCGACCATTTGCTGTCAATCATGCGGCAAAGTCCTCCACCATGCATCTTTGCTTCAAACATAAACAAGCCTGCTTCCTTTCTGCCTTTGTCTCTCACTTTATTTCAGTTTAAAAAGGGTGTATTTGTGTGATATATGGATGGCAGTTTTCGTAAGAGCGTTACGGAGATTCTAAAGTATTGCCATGGTTTTGAACGAGTTCTTCAGTCTAGGACCCAGTCACTTGCTAAAATGCACTGTTGTAAAATAAGCACCACCGGCAGAAATAGGTGGTTCATAACATATTATCATTAGCTCGCCTGCATCCCGGAGGAAATATAAAGGGGCTTGGCCCTTGCACGTTCTGCACAAATACTGGGGAGTCCTAACTAAAGCCCCATATTTTACACTGTATTTTCTGCCATTCCTGTGTTTTTGTCTAGATTATATAGGATTTTATGCGTACTTTTTGTTATACCCTTATTATAAAATAAGTGATCTCCGCGGGAATACCTCCCCCCCTCCCCAAACCATCACCCATTCAGAGTATCAGTAATTACTATTCTCACATTTGGTCCAAGTATGAGAAAGTTTGTTTCACCCCTAGGCCAAGGTCAGAATTCGGAAAGATCCGGTCTAACTCTGCATTTCGGTTTGGTTTGCCATGCTGTGGTCATTGGACATTTGCTAGCTGTCATACAGTTCGTCACCCTTAGCAGGTTTTGAAAGGGTGCAACTCCTTTCAAGGCAGAGTTACTCTGAGCAGGTGGATCAGTCTGTATTCTGAATAGTGTACAAATCGATAGAGAGACTGTGTCTGAGACTTGTCTAGTAGCTTTCTACTGGAGGATGAGATATGCTTAGCACCTACTTGGGCAGCACCTTACACTTTTTATCCATAAAAGCTGCAGGTGTGGGTTACGTGTTCACTAGAGCATGTTTCTCGTGTGTGTGTTTTCTTCTATTACGATAGGTCAAATAATGATTAATACATAAATAATTTAGTTACATTTGCTTTTCACTAAGCAGTGCCTCTAATAATATTACTACTGTTAGATTAAGGGGCCGATTAGGATGGAGGATTTTCCGCCTCCTCTGGGCCGGCGGAAGCCACCTCCGGCCCGGAGGAGGCGGAAAATCCATTGCGGGCTCACCAAAGACCCACCGCCACATTACGATGGCTGGTGGGTCTTGGTTTCTGTCCGCTGCTTTTCCGCCGCGGTCGGATTACAACCGCGGCGGAAAAGCTCTCATTTGGCTGGCAGTGTCTATCAGACACCGCCGGCCAAATTAGGAAGCATTTGAAAACATGCTTTTCCGCGGCGGTTTTTCCGCCGTGGAAAAGCATGTGTACTTTTGATTTTGGGGGCCCGTTGCGGGCCCCCAGGGTGTTGGTGGGTGGGGGGTGCACATGGGGGGTACCTACGGTACCCCCCAGCATTTACATGCACAATGCGGCAGGCACCGCGCGGTGCCTGCCGCTTTGTGCATGTAAATGTTACACATGCACTTTTAACATTGCGGCGGGTGCTGCTTGAAGCAGCACCCGCCGCAATGTTAAATATCCAGGATGTGACCGCCAGGGTGGCGGTCACATCCTAATCGCACATGAGGGAACGCCGCAGCCCATGCGGACGTTCCCTCATACTCTGGGGTCGCGGACGGACTCAAGTCCGTCCGCGATCCTAATCGACCCCTTAGTGTATTAGTGATTAAAGCATTTAACAAACATACATACACATTTTAAAACATCCAATACAGATCTAAATGTAACAATTGATGTATAAAATCCACATATAAATTACCCCTGACACGATCACACAGGAGCAACAAGTTACCATCATGGGGAGTTCATTCACACACTAAAACTAGCACCCCTGCTGCTTCCTAGTCAACGTTGTATGTATGCTGTCCATATAATTTTAAAATGATAAATATATTTTATACTCAGCAACGTGTGTACTGTGCCCCGTTAGTTTATGTTAACATAGCCATAGCTTTAATGTACAATTGCTGTGAAAGCCTATAATATGGTATATTGTGCCGTTTGTTGCTTTAAATAATCACTCTACTGCAAACAAAAAAATATAAGTAGAAAATGTTGTCATTTACAATGCTAATAGCTCTAACTTTCACAAATGTGAGACCGATTGCATTGCAAACACATGTTTTTCCTGAGGCTCAAGGCTGAAATACTGTTGAAATACCTGCTTCTGTGAAGGGTGTCTGTAATATTTCTCTGTCTTCTGGCAGAAGCAGGGGGAGACTGGCATGGTCCAGGAACTCATTTATAGCATGTTCTGGTATGGTGGTCTCAGGTGTATGTAGCTGGTCATGATAGGTTCTAAATACCATTAATGTCTGAACTTCGTCTCCCAATTCTGCCCTCTCAGCGCACTCAAGGGCTGCCTGTTAGTCTCTGCTTTGATCCTTTTCACTAGCAGTCTGATCAGAGCTACCATCACTAAAGCGTCTTGCATGATGAAGGTGAAGCTGCGCCCCCAGACTCTCCAAATCGAGGTTGACAAGAGTGAACTTGGGGACCTGGGAAGAGAAATTTCTTGAGCACAGGACCAAGATTACCTCTTGAGGAAAAGCTCTGTACGTTTTATGGCTTCTGCGTGGCAAAACTAACAACATTTCCCTCATATCGATAGGCTACCTAGGTGTCGGTTAAGAAGAAAATTACTAAGGTTAAGAATTGGGGTTAACGGTTGCTATGCGAATAATGGAGTAAAAAGATTTATGATAGACAGTAAGGGAAAATGCCCCTGCACTTTGGGAACAACATGTGACATCTTACATATATTATTGGATTGCCAGAAGGTTTTATATATACGAATAGAGATTTTATGTCCGATTTTTTAAAAGTACGATATTTAAAATAAGGTAGGTTCATGCAGTAAACCTTCTAACAGAAATGAGTAACTTAGACATAGCTTGTGCCATGGGGAAATTCATCCAAAAAGTTAAAGATTTTCTTAAACATGATTAGAACTGAAATGTTTATTTTATAGTTTTACGTGGCGAATGTTATATGAAATGTTGAAAGGAAATCTGAGTGTATTAAATGAATTGTTATGATGTTTAAATCATTAACTGTGATTTTAGAAGTTTTATTGATGTAGTTTTTAAAACGTTTGAGGACCATTGGTCTAAATAATCTTGTATTAAACTGAACTGAACTAGCAGTCTGCATGTCTTGACTCCTTCTGTATACATTCTATTTCTCGTAAATGCAGGCATTTCATCCACTCCACGGTGGCTGGGTATTTCTTCTTGGTGTTCAGTAGCTATACCTGCCTAGTTGGATGATTGACTTTTTTTCTAGTGTTCTCAAACTGCTATCTAAGTTTAACAGTTCCCTGTGTAATACTGACTCGACTGTCATAAGTAGTTTTCAGTCATATTCCCCTGAGCACCTTTAAACCCCTTCCAAAGTTATCATGAAGTCTTCTACTGTTTATTGTTGTCGGTGAAGTTATTTGATAGAACCTCTGTAATCTTGTTTCTTAAAGGGGGGGGGGGGGGGCTAAGAGAGACAGAGGTTGCGTTGTCCAAGTCGATATGGGACATAGTGTCCTGCCTATGTCATAATGTAAACCAGGGGTGCACGGTCTGATATTGTCTTAGATAGGTATTCTCTCTTATTCACTGATCTGCTCATGTGTGGAGATGATCATATCCAATTTTGCATGAGGATTATGTTGATACTAGAAGAATGAGTATTGTCTTGTATGAGTCCCTCACCACATCTCTCCGATTCTAGGTTAATTACCACAATTTGAGATCCCTTGCCGCCCTAGTATTAGGTGTTCTTGACACTGGCGTGGAGGATCTCTATACAGATGGGCCCATTATCTAGTTGACATATCTACTCTCCCTGTCAGATTTGTGATGTATGTGGTGATGTCTGAACTGGGGTGGCAGAGTGGGCTAAAGAACGGTGATGGATTAAACCCAGATCTTTTGACTGGGTGTGAGTGTTTGATTGATTCAGATGCTCCGTCCATCCGTCCATCACCACCCCCTTTTGTACCGCTTTTGGCCGCCATAAGTGTGGCAGGGTATGCTCAGACGTGAGTCCCTTGCTCACTTTGCCACTGGATTCAAGCAAGCCGGGCTGAAGACGGCTGGAATGCCAGAAACCGGAACTCGGAAGCTTGTTTCCGGTCCAGGGAAGACATGGCTTGGCAGTTCGGGCTGGACTGTTCCCATAAGGCACAGGGTCAGACTGATTTGCATATGGCCATGTCTGAACTGGGGTGGCAGAGTGGGCTAAAGAACGGTGATGGATTAAACCCAGATCTTTTGACTGGGTGTGAGTGTTTCATTGATTCAGATGCTCCGTCCATCACCACCCCCTTTTGTACCCGTTTTTGGCCGCCATAAGTGTGGCAGGGTATGCTCAGACGTGAGTCCCTTGCTCACTTTGCCACTGGATTCAAGCAAGCCGGGCTGAAGACGGCTGGAATGCCAGAAACCGGTCCTCGGAAACTTGTTTCCGGTCCAGGGAAGACATGGCTTGGTAGTTCGGGCTGGACTGTTCCCATGAGGCACAGGGTCAGACTGATGTGCATATAGCCATGTCAGAACTGGGCTGGCAGAGTGGGCTAAAGAACGGTGATGGATTAAACCGAGATCTTTAGACTGGGTGTGAGTGTTTGATTGATTCAGATGCTCCGTCCATCACCACCCCCTTTTGTACCGCTTTTGGCCGCCATAAGTGTGGCAGGGTATGCTCAGACGTGAGTCCCTTGCTCACTTTGCCACTGGATTCAAGCAAGCCGGGCTGAAAACGGCTGGAATGCCAGAAACCGGTCCTCGGAAGCTTGTTTCCGGTCCAGGGAAGGCATGGCTTGGCAGTTCGGGCTGGACTGTTCCCATGAGGCACAGGGTCAGACTGATTTGCATATAGCCATGTCTGAACTGGGGTGGCAGAGTGGGCTAAAGAACGGTGATGGATTAAACCCAGATCTTTTGACTGGGTGTGAGTGTTTGATTGATTCAGATGCTCCGTCCATCACCACCCCCTTTTGTACCGTATGTGGTGAAATGGCACTCCAGGTTTTCCCGTATTATTACATTGATGGAGTATGCTGAGCATTTGGTGTGATACACTTGACCGCACCATCTCTTTTGGATTTTGGTTCCTTCTGCCCAGTTTTATGAGTTCCCCATAGCATTGCCATGGGACACCTCTATGTTTCAGGTACATACGCCGCTTTGGCCTAGGATTGCCCAATTCTCTTACATTTCAAGTTATTCTACATTTGCTGATGTGTGCCATTGGTCAGATTCAGAGGGTCTCACCGCCACAGAGGAATTGCCTTGTGTTGCATGAGGTCAGTTACCATGTTCTTTGTATGTGGGTTACTTATGATCTTGTGTGCACTGTGACCTTGTTTGAGGAAGCTCAATATTGTGTGCCCCCTTCCTGGACAGGAACAGAACATGTCCCAAAAATTCTAGGGAAATTAACATTTAATTTCCCAACTTTAACGCCTGTGAACTGCAAAGTGAAGGGTGTGGCTTCTAAGCCGACCGAACAGCAGTGAGTGCAGTATCAAGCGCCTGTCCATGATGTACAGGTCAATACAAGTCTCATTTGTGTTTCATATCAAGTTAAAGTATTAATTTACCCCCCTCCCCACCTTAAATGAAAGCCCCCCTGCTGTCAAATCAGATCCTTAACCGATTGGGAGGGTCACCATGGGTCCAGTGAAGGTTCTCTCCCTAAGTCTGCTACATCTGAGGATTCTTCATTTGACCTTGGGTTCTATGTTACAATGATTACTTGGTGATAGCCCTTGAGTGCATCTGTTTTCCACCTTTGCATCAGTAAGTCTCAATGACTTCCTGTGGTGGTTTTTCTTTTAGGGGTTGATAAATTTCCCTTCTCTGCGAGTCTCTTCCTTCCGACGTGGAGTGTCTGCATAGGTATAAATCCAGTAGCTGTCTGTGTTTGCATCAATGAAGAACAGGCCCTTTTCATCCGCTAATACTTTAAGCTCATCTGGGAAGAGTGACCTATATTTCATCCCTAGGCCCCTCTTCCTTCTTTTGATTTTGGGGAAGTTGTGTCTAGTGTTTTGACCGGGTCGATGTGACTTTTTCTTGCATAGAGGATCTTTTTGTCTCACCTTCTGTAGCATTAAGTCCCTATATTTGTGGCCTTGAATTTGTAGGGTGCGATCGGCCCTGTCTACTGCAAATATTTTCAAAAAGTCTTCAGGGTAGAGTGTTTCAATGATGAAGTCTTCTGCATGGCTGTATCAGCTTTCTCTCTGATAATCCCACAATCATTTAAGTTATCTTTCTGGATCTCTCTCCCTTCCCCCAAGATCTGTCATGAATTTAGCATTCTGACTCTTTTTTGTAGAGCCTTTATTTACCGTCATTGCAGTTCAGTTATCTCCGGGCTACCTCTGAGATTTTGATTTCAGTTTCAGAAACTTTCCGCCAATTACATTGATCCATACACAGCAGATTAACATATATTGCTACTGCATCTAACATATGTGATAGTCTTAGCTTCTTCCTGTTTGGCCAGAAGGATATGGTCAAATTTACTCTTAGAGTCTGCTGGATCGTTGTTGCTAAGTTAATTACTTTCTTGTGCTGTAGTAATTTCTAGTATTGTGTTTTTTGTAATCCAATGTCGCCCGGGCCAGCACCAGACTAGGGGGCATATTATCAAGGGGGTTTCTCACTGCTTTTTTGGCTTTAAAAGCCAAGAAAGCGGAGATAAAATTATCTCCCTATTACCTAGCTGTCACTAACACCAGTTAGCGACAGCTAGTAGGAGATAGCGACCATCTTGGGCATCACTTTGCATGTCAGTGATATTTATCACTAATGACATGCAAAGTGGGCGGGCCAAGATGTTAGCGACTGGAAACAGTTGCTAACATCACTATCTCCTATTACCAACTTTTGGAGATATTCGCGCTAAGCGCGAATATCTCCAAAAGCTAACACCTGCCCTGAGCAGTCCTTTCCTTCGCTTTCCTTCTTCGAGGGGATCTCCCAGTGGCACTCCCCAGTCTAGTGCATATGAATTTTGTATTTTCTATGTGAATATTGGAAACAGTTCTTTTCTTTGTTGCTGTATTGTAGATCCCGCATATCTTGAACCACAGGACGCTGATACTTACAAGACATTTCAACTTTCATCTATACACTATTAATCCCCTGACGAAGGGTTGAATTTGCAACCCGAAATGCATTGGGATTCTGGACATTAAGTTTGTGTATTGAAACATATGAGATTTATTCATTTATTCTCAAGTGCAAATAGTATGTCATTTGGAAATATGACTATGAAATATTTTCAATCTGAAATGTATGTGTAATATGCAGATATGAAATAATGTATGCAATTTGTTTGTTTCATTTTTTGTAGAGATTGCAAAAGTAAACACCACATAAATAAATGTGATTGGTAAACATAACAAGATCAGATATTTACATATTGGCTTGGAATCTTTGAAGGCCTCTGGCCCACCAGCTGTGCTTCTAGCAGTCCCTGGTTTCCCTAAGGCTCATAATTATACTTTTGTTAACTTATAGGGAGTTGGGCACACACCCTATTCACTAGAGTGCACGCTAAAACTACCGAAGGTGAAAAAAAGAATATTCATTAACACGTGAACATTAGGAGTGCAGATCCACACCCCCTTTAAACATTATTCTGAGCAGTTCTCAGCCATGTTATCCAATGGGAGGCGGATAACCTGGCTAAGAGCATTAGCTCGGTAATGCATGAATATCGTTGACTTTTCAGCGATATTCAACATTGCGGCCGATTTTTATCGCATTTGCGATAAACTAATACCAAGGTTTAACTGCGATAAAAATCGCCGCAGCTCAGCGGTAAATTTTTGTCTCTAACCAAGCAATAGCGATAATTATCGCTATTGCTTGGTAATATGCCCCTTGGTTCGTTTAGGATTCCCCATAGCAGTGCACTGGAGGGAATTCCTCTTCTGTTTCAGGTCTTATTTTATTCAACTGAGACATCCAGTTCTTCACATGGTTGGTGGTGTGGCGCGGCATTGTGGATTGACCCCAAGTATTACTTTTAGATAGATCATGCTTACTTTTGTAAAGTCTCTGCTTAATATCAAGCAACGTTGTTTTTGTGGACTTTTCCTCTGCTGCATCATTTGTTTGTTAGTGTCTATGCTGTTTGAGCCAGCGTGCTGTACCTCACATTGATGTTCTAATAATAATATGTGTCGATTTCAGTTCAAGTGATTGTGCTCACAAAGCAAGGCATGTCCCTTTTGTCATGGCCTCCTCCTCTGAGTTAGCCGCCAGCACCCCACCCAGTGCTGGAATGCTACAAATATTGACATTTGTTTGAGAAGTTCAGCTAGAATTTAAATGCTCTAAACGGTGCATCGGCACATGCTTTCCTTCAATGGAGGCTCTAATCGGTCGCTTCCCACTGGATGGCACTCCGAAATACCAGCTAGACATTCAAGAATATCTAGGCATCATTGTCCCCATTCAAGGTCCAGAAGACATTCACTATAATGGTTTAATGCACCAGATCTTGTATCTGATCATCTCAGTCTTTCTTCTGAGATTACTCCCCATTCTCTGATTATCCACCTTCGAGGATCCCTCAAAAGTAGACCATTTTGATGAGGTCCTGCTGAGAGGTGCCATCAAAATAACAGTTCTATTCCAATGATACAAACAACTACTTCTGTCTTCTTTGAGACTCTCCATTAGTGTACAGCCTCAAGATCACTGATACGTTTACTTCCAGGTTTTTAGAGCTTTCTATAGCATAATTATTTTGACTGTCTTCAGAAACAGCTGCGCCAGCCAGACAGCAGAAAAAAATACAAACCACCTGACCAGGATCCTTTTTAGGTCGAAGCCTAAAACTGTCTGGTTGCTAAAGGAATATTGGGCACGTTCTGAAAAAACTGACCTAGGAATGCATTCCTCCCATTGCTTCCTGTTGGCTTTGTGTTTTGTCAATCACATTTACTTGCTTTCTGTCCACTCTACTTGTTTTAGACCCTGAAGAATGCCTTTGTCCTCCACATAGGTAAAGCTGTTTGATTGAGAAAGGCACATTGGGGACATTCTGAAAACTGACCTAGGAATACAGGGGCATATTATCAAGAACCTCGTTAAAATTATTGCCGTTTTAGCGGCAGGAAACTGCCGCTAAAATGGCGATAATGAGCTTGCTAATATGCGATAATGAGCTTGCTAATATGCGTTATAGAATTCTAATAGAAGCCCAGGTTAGATGTGCAGGACATCTAACCTGGGCTTCTATTGGAATTCTATAACGCATATTAGGAAGCCCATTATCGCTGCTTTAGCAGCAATTTCCTGCCGCTAAAACGGCAGTAATTTTAACGAGGTTCTTGCTAATATGCCCCTCAGTTCTCTGGTTGCATACTATTGGCTTTCTGTAGGATGGCTTTATTTGTTTAAGACCCTCGAGATAGTCTCCTTCCCATGGAGCAAACCCATTTTAATCACCTCTCTGATTGGTTCCTTCTATTCTTCCATGAGTGCTTGCTATTTGGGAACTCTTTTTTTTATTTTCCGTGAAAGTGCATTTATTTCTCCAACGGTCTCTCTCGGATGCTTCTGGACTGTTCCCAAAAGGAGCAGGGTCAAGACTGATTTGCATACGGCTGGGTCCAAACTGAGGTGACATGGTGAGCAAAAGAACAAGGGTTTAGGATGCTACCCAGTGAGATTGCTAGTGGTTAGACAAATTGCAAGCATTTCTCCCATCACCTTTTGTGTGTTTCATGTACTGCCCTAATGGACAATGGTATACCCAGACGTGGGTCCCGTGCTCACTGTGCTACTGGAACCAGGCTATGGCTGGTGAATCCTTATCAGGGTGAAACCGCCCTGTTCCCTCCTCTTGTCCACCCTCAACCAATTGACAAAGCCAATAGCTCTCCCATAAGCGAAACCAAACATTTATTTTGCAGTTTTTATATAGAACCAACTCGACCTGAAGGTATTGGAGCGCTTTTACATGAGTAACATTACATTACACCAGGACACATTACATTTTTTTTGTGTTTTTTTAGGTATGGGGAGACTACGTGATTTCCCCAGTGAGTGAGTGTGGGGGCGGGTCAAATCCATGGTTAAAAACAAGACATTCTTTAACTTTTGTCAGTCTTTCATCTTCAGGTAACTACATATAAAATAATGTTCAATTTAAATGCAAGTTATGTTAATCAGTAGGGAATGCACAATTGTACATTATGAAACCTCTATTAGTTAATGCACTGCACCAAAGAGCCACAGAATTGAATCCTGTTTGGAACAGAGGAGAATAGTGACTTGTTGTGTATGTTTAGCACTACAACTTCGCAGTCTGTGACAGAAAGCACAGCTTGCTTCCTCCCCACCCACCTGAACAAAAAAACGTTTTTTATTTTCATTTTAAATATTGATCCAACGCGTCAGTGATTACAACAAAATGTCTGCAACAAAGACCGCATGAATTTGGAGTGAGATGACAAGATTATCAAACAGCACAAGCTCTGTAACAACTGCAATTAACAGAATGTTTAGTCCAACATTGATCACAACAGTGTGAGCAGCATAAGCAACCGTGTCAGCCTAAGTCAACCAAAAGCTGAAATGGACATCAGGCTTCATCAGCATAGCAGTAACGAGTCCCATCTCCTTCCGTTCGCCGTTGCAGTTTGAGAATCCTCAGCAATCATCCGTAAGAGTGGAAAAATATCACGAGCGACAGATGGGTGCTGACTATTGTGCAAAATGGTTATTCTGACAATCAGATCTTCTCCATCTATCCATACCCCAAAAGAAGTCTTCACAATTCCAACGAGATTTGCTTAAACATCCTTTAAAGAAAATGCTGTAAGGAAGGTCCTTCCTTCCCAAACTTGAATATTGAAAATTGTGCTCACTTTTCTTTGGGACAACTGATCGCCATACCTGCTGCTTTTCCTGGGTCCTGGTCGTGCTGCCCTGTGTTGCGAGTCCTCCCGCTGCCGCTATCCCAACACCTGCGGCTGCCGAGCGGAGGACTCGCTTTCCCACCATCCTTTGCGGCGGCACACCCTGACCTCGTCACCGCAGCACCCGGAGGCACAATAAAGACCCTGTAGCCCCCGCGTCACAGGAACGCACGCGGGACACGCCGGGCTAGGCCCGGGCAAAGGGCGGGCCGTCTGTGGCCGTAGGGGGACTGGACTGGGCCACCTTCTTTACATCTTACCTTCCGGGATTTGCGGCCTGTGAGTAAAGCGCCTCTTAAAAGCAAATCCCTACCTCCATTGAATTTTATCTAAATATCTGTCTTTTGCTTCACTGTAGTGATCAGAACCTTTTGACTTTGATCTTACGATAATGCACAGTTAAGTGGGGCAATGTACTTATACTTTTGTAGTTGCTGAAGGGCTAAAACAAATATGAGCAAGAACAAAAATACACCTATGTCGACTCGCTCGACTACAAGGAAAAAAGCTCAAACTGTCACCCCACTTCCAAGCCTGACTGCAATTGACAGGATGCTACAAAAAACAATTGGTGTTGTTACTGCTATAGAGAGCACGGAGATGCGCCTCTCACTACCCCCTAGGCATGGGCGGAAAATCCGTTCCGCTCGCGGATTTTGCGGATTTTCGGGAAATCCGCAATCCGCGAGATTTGCGAATTTCCTGCAAAATCCGCAAATCCGCGAGCAGCGGATTTTGCTCGCACTGCTCGCACTGTTCGCGTGAGTTCGCGCCCCGCGAATAAGTGCGAAATTGCAGAAATACGATCTAAGCAAAACTGAAAGTAACTACTTACCAGGTTCAAAAGTTCAGGCACATCATTAGTAGCCATTTCCTGTAGTGCTTCCTGAGGGGCCCCTCCAGAGTTCAGTTGCCAGTTGAAACTATTATGTGACCCTGCTCTGAACCTCAGAATAGTTACACATATGCCACAAAGGTCATGAATTACAGCTAAGGGAGACAAGCAGGAGCCAGGCTGGAAGTTAAAATCCATTAATCAGCCCCTAATTCATTATTGTCAGTTGGGGCAGGGCAGGTGTTGTAACTAATTTTGCAACAATGAAAGCACTTAGCAAGTGCAAAAGATCACTAATCAGGGCGCACTAAGGAAGCAGGTGCCAGCTAAAAAAATATTCTGTGACACATTAATCAGCCCCAAATTAATTCAGGTCACTTGAGGCAGGGAAGGTGTGCTTTGCTTTGCCGAAAATAATGTACACTGGACAACCAGAGGGTGTGGTGATGAAACAGAGGGTGGCATGGGTGGGCCAGAGGGTGGCATGAGTAGTCAGAGAGTGGCAGTGGTGACAGAGAGTGGCAGTGATGAAGAAGAGTGTCCCAAACAGGTTGGACACGTAGAAACAACAAGTTCGCAAAACTTGCGACCCGACAGGTAAGTTCGCAAATTGCGAAATTGTAAAAACCCTCGCGAACTGGCAGAAACACGGGCAAACACAAAAAAAAAAAAAAATCCGCAAATTCGCGGGAATTCGCGGATTTTGCGGATTGCGAGTTCGCAAATCCGCAAATTCGCGGATTGCCAATCCGCAAAATCCGCTCATGCTTACTACCCCCAAGTATGTGCCTATCTACCCAACCCACTAAGGAAACAAGTACGCACGCAAATATTTCCGTAACTACTGCGTACTCACAGGACTCCAACCTCATGGAATCATATGCTGACTTTCCGGAAAAAGATATTAACTGTGCTACTACACCACACCGATCTCCACCTAATGACTTTGTTAACCGGGAAAGTAGATTGTCATTGATCCCAAATATGCGGATAAATGTAGACTCTCCCCTATTAATTAATGTGTCAGAAGGGTCTGATTTTGAAAAGGGAGTAAATAAGAGCCATGCACCTAGGATTGTCAATAGCGCCGCACAAAAGTCAATACTTGTAGATCCAACTCAGGTAATTGTTAACCAAAGGATTATGGGCACTGACACTACTTCCATAGAATTGCTTGGCTAGGCATCGGGTAATAATATTTGTGTAGAGACTCTCATGCTAAGGATGGAAAACCTAATGAAATCACTTATGCTTCCTATGCACGAAAGGGTAAAAAGGATAGGGGAGAAACTGGAAAAAATATAGGAAATGGTACAACAAAACAATGAAATTTTGTTAAAATATACCAAATCCTCCTTAAATCAGACAAAAATTATAACAAACGATAGGCCAGTAAACCCACCAAATAATAAGGAAATTCTAGAAGTCGCATCAGGCATACGCAAGCCCGTTAAACAAACACATACACCCTCAACGCTAGGCAAAAGGCATAAAGAGCCATCAAAGGACCCTCCAGTAAATCTAGGCAGGAGCAGAGATAAGATGCCCGCTATTACCCAGTCTAGAGAACCAGATACTAAAAACACAAACGGAAGGGATGAGCACAAGAAGGGAACTGAGGGTCCAAACCCAAATAATCAGCTGAAGCAGCCACTAGATAGAGTAAGACCATCTAATAATAACACACGCATTAACTTGCCACCCGAGTCCCACCCTTTTACTGTGGTCATGATAGGAGTACCAGTTCTAGGAGAGGGAAAGTTAGAAAACCATTCTGACATAAAAAACAAGGTTAGTCATAGGCTAAATAGGCATAGGCCAATCCCTCCTTTTTTTAATGGCCAAATACTTCATGTCAGAAGACTAAGCTGGGTGGGACAGAGGAAAAAGGATCAAGAAAGTGATTGTATTATAATAAACTTTAAAGATAGGCGTGTGGTAAACTATATTAGTGGTTGGAGGGAAGGTGACTTAGAAAGCAGGATTCAAACCGTAGATCTTAGTTACTTTTACCCTCCATCTCCCATGGCCCATTGTTATATGTACTCAAACTGTACACAAGGAAGAAGGTATTACGAACCTTATGAACACCAATTTACGATACCTACCTACAACCGATTTGATGCCTTCCATTTACAGGAAGGTCTCGAAGGCGTGGACTGACTTGTTGAGGAGATAGGGACCACAACAGCTCACATCTTGTTTGAACCATGTAGTAGCATAGTAAATATGGAACAGGTAAAGGTGGATACGCACTCAGCATTAGCTATATGGGATAGCACAGAATTATTGATACCAAATACCTCGAGGGAAAGGTATGAGATTGAGAAACACCCAGGCAATTGGTGCCAGACAATGATTCTCAGAATGACAAAAATCTAGCCAATGACCCTCCCGCACAAATCTGTGAACCCCTAAGGGTGCCTATAACTGAGCGGATTAACGACCACTACTTAAAAACATCTAGCTGGAACGTTGCGGGCTTCGAACCCAGAGTAAAGGATAAAGACTGGGTCGATTCCAACTTTAAAGAGTATTCAGACCTGGAAGCAATAAGTTCCATGGGAGTAGAAAGCGTAGAAGTGCCAGGGTCATCACCGGGAGCTACTGTGATAAATGGAATAATAGATGGTGCTGTACCTGGAGCAATTACAGCAGAGGGTAATGTAAATTTTCACCCACAAACCAAGTACAAGACCACTAATGATATATCACTAACCTCAGTTGCTGAAGCGACAGCAGAAGCTAGGAGAGAAACCATAAGCCTTAAAACAAAGTTAGTCTCCTGGAACATCGCTGGACTTAACAATAATTTAGTAGATGGCTCCTGGAGTGAGTTCATGGATCAGTATGATATAGTATTCTTACAAGAGACGTGGTCACAAGAATCCCCCCAGAGACTGGGCTACAAATCATATAGTGTAAATGCGAGAAAGTGTGGTAGAGGCAGACCTTCAGGAGGTTTAGTCATTTGGATCAGTATCACCTTAGAAGTAGATATAATCCCTTTATGTATTGACTCCCCTGATATATTGGGGTTAAAAGTTGTAATGCGTGATAACAGGTTAATATATCTATTCAATGTTTATAACAGACCCCATAGCAGTAGCAAAGAAACACCAGTTATTGAACAACTGGATCACTGTCTAGCGTTACTAGAGGCTGAGTCAGGTGTAATCTGCAGCAGGGATTTTAATTGCAAATACGAACCCTTGACAGGCATAGGTGACCTTTTCGAAGAACAAGACCTGGCTTTTAACATTCCCTCTCTTGATCATAGTACTGAGACCAAATGTACAGTAGCAGCGACACAACTCTTAAAACTAACAGTAGAGCACGAACTACGGGCGTTTAATGGTCGTCTACCCTCAGATAGACCTGGAGGTTGTACATTCCATAGAGGTAATTCCTTAAGCCAGATAGATTACATAATGCTGTCTTTAAACCTATGGTACACTACAATAGATCTGAGGATTATTACCAGGAAGGAGAGCGACCATTATCCTCTAGAACTAGTATTAGAATCTCATCTTTTTAAAACTAGTAATAAACGGGTGGAAGAGAGTATACTAACTACTGGAGAGCTACAAATAAGTAACAATAGAAGAGCCATAAAATGGCCCTACATCCTAGCCAAAGATAATAAAATGGCAGATATTTATAACACATTCTCAGATATAGCTACTCCACTCCAAGAATTAAAAGAAGGAGACGAAAAGGTGTTACATTTGCACTACACCTTAGTAGAAGCTCTACTCCCGTTACTGACGAAATTGTATAAAAAGGAAGATAAAGGGTCTAGCAAGCACTATGAGATTGCCAACCCCTGGCACAGCAAGGAATGTAGAGTGGCTAAGACGGAGCTTATACATGCCATTAAAAACAAGAGCTATTTAGAAATTAGTACGTATAGGCAAAAGTATAAAAAGGCACTACTAGAAGCTAGGAAGGCCTGGGATAACGACTTGTGGTCGGATCTAATAGCTGCCGCTAGAAGCAAAGACCAGGCTGCCTTCTGGTGCCTTATTGCCAAGGGAAATAAAACCGGGAAAAGTAATAAAGATCTCTACCTAGATGAGAAAACCTGGGTGGACCACTTCACTAACCTCTACCAGGATTATAGTGGGGATGAATGTACAATAATAAATGGCATATACGACAACAGTTTGGCCACCGTACTGCACTTTAGCCAGGAGGGGACTACTAAAGCAATAGGTGCTGTGAAAGCAGGGAAGGCGCCAGGACCGGATAGGATCCCAGGCGATTTATTAAAACATGACTTAGAAGTCTGGGGCGCTTTTGTAAATTTCTTGTGCAACTCGATAGCCGCTGGGACACCAATTACCCATACGTGGAAAGGGGCTAAAATAGTTACGATTTTTAAAAAGGGCAACCGCCAAGATCCAGCTAACTACCACCCAATTAGTTTACTAGACATACTACAAAAAATCTACGCTAGGCATATTTTAAATAGACTAACAGAATGGATGGATGAGGTGGATATTTTAACGAAGTTTCAAGCAGGGTTTAGAGTGAAAACAAGCACACTTGACCAAGTTTTTAGGTTCATGTGTATTTACTGGAAATACATTATAATTAGGAAGGGCAGCCTTTATAGATTTAAGGGCTGCATTTAACCTAATCCCTCGCTCACAGCTATGGGAGACCCTAAGGAAAATCGGGGTCCCTTTAGAAATACTAAGGCAACTAATAAAGTTACATACTGGAAACTATGCCACAGTGCGTTGGGCGCCAGGGGGAGAATTAACAAAACCAATTCCGGTGGGAAGAGGAGTAAGGCGAGGGTGCGTATTGGCACCAACCCTCTTCTCACTATACGTAAAGGACATCCCCGACTTTCTATCAGAAAGTACGCATGATTCCCCTCGTCTGGGGGGAGAGGTGCTATCGGCTTTATTATTCGCCGATGACACAATTTTAATATCTCAAACACCAAAGGGACTTCAATCACTAGTAGACACCTTCGATAGATATTGTTTACAAAAGGGACTTGAAATAAACTCCAGTAAAACGAAATATATGTCACTAAACCCCCACAAATCTTTTTTTTTAAAACTTGTTTTAAATAACCAGCCACTGGAGTACGTAGACAGTTTTAATTATCTAGGAATCAACTTGGATAGCAAAATGACCTGGAAAGGTCAAATTGAAAAAAGCAGGATTATGATGGTCCAGAACTTGGTACCAATTTTGAAAAAACATGAGGCTAGCACATGCAGGGCTGTTTCACCTGCACTGGAGGTATTCAAATTCAAAGCACAATCTGCCGCGCTCTACGGAGCTGAGATTTGGGGCCCACAGTGTAGGAAGAGCTTTGAGAGGGAAGAAAATACATTTTACAGGCAAATACTAAAGCTTCCCAACAGGACCCCTTTGCTGCCAGTTGCTTTGTATTTAAATATAAAACGTAAGGACCATCATGCGGCCCTAGGACCACTTTTGTTTTGGGTCAGGATCTGGACTACCCCCGAACTGATCCATTATAAAACTGGCTTGGTTGAAATCTTAAAGGCCAATCGAACTAAGGATATTCCATGGTTAAATCACGTTATGACGTGGATTCAAAAGCTAGATCTACCACACTATTGGGACGATCCACAACAGTTACAATCATTAAGTAAAAAACAGCTAAAAATGATATTTTGGGCCCACATAAATAACAACTTAATACACAATTCAACTGTGGGGACTCTAACTGTGAAATTTCTAGCATTCAAAGATGTAGCTTCCTTAGAGCCATTCTTGGATGAGATAGAACCTCCCTTAGCTAAATCCTTATACTTACAGTTTAGATATGGTATCTTGCAAATAGGCTCCAACACGGCTATTTGGAAAGGAAACAGGGCGGGCTCAAGAAATAACACATGTCCTAAATGTGTAGCATCAGAAATAGAAAATGAAGCCCATACATAATTTTTTTGCCCAGCGTATACAACTGCCAGAAACCGCTGGATCAGACCCCTATGTAAGCTTTTAGGCATAAGGCGTTATAGTGTTGCTGAGCGCATACTGAAAACTGATTCATCACAAACTATAGTCTTTTCTGTAAGTAGATTCCTATTCAATGTATTCCTGATTAGGAAAAGAGTGGGGTTGAAATTTTAGGGTTGAATGTAGCCCAAGATTTTAACCCAAAGCTGAAATAACATAAGGATTATTTTTATCTTTTTTAACTTTTTGTGTGACAACTTTTTTAGCCATCCCCATCTACCCTCTGAGGTCACCTTGTGTATGATCTTTTTAATGATGTAATATTTATAACCGTTTTTAAAATTTAATTTTAATGTATCATGATCTAGTAAATTTTGAGTGTGTGGAGGCTGAGAGTAACAAATGCTATTTTTATTACCTAGCTATCTTTGTACCTGTGCACCATGTTGATTATATTTCTGAAACATAGTATGTAGAAGTAGCTTTGACATGTAATGATTTTATGAACTGTATCTTTTATGGTCCAAGTGACCGAAATAAAGAATAAATGATGATGAATGAATAAGAATATATTCCTGCTACTTTCTGGTTCATAAGAACGGCTCATTACAAGAATTCAGGCACATTATTTAAAACTGTGAACATGGATAAAGAAAAAAAACATATTAATGTTGGCCTTCCATCAGATCTACCCTCTATGGGACTGGATACGTGCCACATATGTGCAGGGGGCCTACCTTTCACATTCTGATCGAAAAGAAACATCGGCAGTATTGATGTTTGTGGTGGGTAACAATCATTACCAATATAAATTCATTCCTTTCAGATTTTGTTCCATAGCATGCACCTTTTGAAAATGCATCACAGTGATGGCTCACATCTCAGAAAGAAAGATTTTTGTTTATACTTATCTGGGCAACTGGGTCCTTAAAGGTTTCATATCTCAAGAGTTCCAACTGCACTTCTGAATGACGGTATCTATTCTACAACTCTTGGGTCAAAGCATAAATAGAGCGATGTCAGTGTCAATTTCAGGACACACTGAGCAAAAGTGTATCCTGTGGAGAGGTTTCTTCTATCCTTCTCAAGTATCACAGTCGTCTAAGGACATTGCACCCAAAAGCTCATTTCTGCTAGGGTACATGTCATTGTGTGTGTTCATGGTTTTTCATGCACAACTATTGTTGAGAACCTATAGGATCAGTGGTGCAAGTTCTCAGGCGACTGGGAGGACAAACCTAACACAAATGCTTCAATGTAATTTCTCCTATGGTGGGCCCAAAAAAAGAGCAATCTGAAAGCTATGGAGGAGGAATGAATGTCAAATTCAGGGGTCGTATTTTGCACTCCAAACTTCCATTGTTAAACAAGGAAGCCTGGCTCCTAAATTCTTGGAATATGGACAGATTTTTCTACAAGACTGCATGGACATCTTAAAGGAATCTAGTTGGTCATCCACCAGGGTATCCTACACTTTCAAATGGAAGAGACTATGAATTTGATGTATCCAGAATATTGACCAAACCAGATGCTAGGAAGTGGTGATACTCCTTTAGGTTCTGTGCTTGGTCAAGGCGGGGATGCTGCTTTCCTCTAAAATGCTACATCCGGCTGCCATCATTTCTTACAGGAATTATCCTTCTGAAACCTCTTTTTTCAGAGTCCCTGTGATCATAGATTTTCTAGAATTGATTTAAAACCGTACTCCAAGTAAGGAGACCCTGTCCTCCATGGGTACTTAACATAGTGCTTGCCAAATGATTGTGCCCTACTTTTGCACCAATTCACAAAGCTACCCTGCAGCACTTATCTTGTAAAGCAACCTTCCTTTGTTACCATGGCATCTGCGTGCAAAATTTGTGAGATTCAGGGGCTTTTTAACAAAGAACTATATATGAATTTCCCAAAAATTTAGTTATGAGAACTCTGCCAAGTTTCCTCACAAAAGAACTGTCAGACTTTCACATCAGATTATTAATTTTCGATTTTTTTCCAAATTCTCTCCTGTCCAGCAGAGAGATCTGCCCATTCTCTGAGTGTCAAGGGGGGTTTGAAGGTCTACTTGAATAGAATTAAGAGTATTAGATGGTCTAATCGCCTTTTTGTCAAATATGGGCCCTTTCGTACGGGTTGAGCCACTCTGAATTGACCATTTCTAGATCGACTGTTTCCATGGGATAAAGTGGCTACTGCTGCCTTACACAGGAAAGTATCAATCTGTATGGATAATTCTAAGAGCAGATTCCTCACCTTTTAAATATTCTCAAGGCCTGAGACTGGATCCAGAAACTCTTTAGCAGTACCCCTGCATGCCAGTAGTTGGCACTGTGCCCCTCCACTCCGACATCATTCTGCTCGTGAATTGATATTCAGAGCCCCTTATAAGCGCCACTGATGCTCACTAAAGTTAGTTCCTTTCTTCCTGCACAACCAGACACGGATTCAGAGCTATCTCTCGTCTCTTCACAAGATCAGTTTCTCAAAATTTACATTAAGTTACCAGTCTGCAAAGTAAATGTCCCTCCCCCCCTCCCCCCCCCCCCCCGAAGCCACAGGGTTCAAATCTTGTAGGAACTGTCACAAGCAAATGTCTGGGACAGATTCCTATCAGATTTGTCTTTGGTGCTTGGGGTTGGAACATGACTCTAAGGACCATATGTATCAAAATCCTCTTTTGCGATTCTCAAATAGCGATTTTTTGCGAATCGCTATTTGAGAATCGCAAAATGCTATGTATGTAGGATTTGCAATAAATTTTGCAAATCCTACATATTCCTTAATTGTGAATCTCAAATTGCGATTCGCAATTAAGGAATACCTCCCCATTCATTCCTATGGGCCTAGAGGCCCATAGGAATGAATGGGAGGACATTCTCAATTTGCGATTAGCAATTAGAGAATCGCAAACTGAGAATGCACTTTCAAGGGTGCACGGGTGTCAAAAGGATACACTGTTGCACCCCTGATATAAGCATGGGAGCACATGTGGCGCACATAAATGCCCTAAGGGCATGTATGTGCTTCACATTGCACTTGGAAAATTGCAAAAAAAGTGCATTTTTCAAAGAAATTGCGAATTATCACTAACTTGAAGTTGGTTGTAATTTGCGATTTCTTAAGACCAAATTGCACTTTTTTGGTGCTTCTTACATTGCATTTAAGGAATCAGAAAATTTGCGATTCCTTAAATGCAATTGCAAAATAAGGAATTGCAAATTTTGCGATTCCTTATTTTGCACGCAAATTTGCCTTCATACATACCATTTACCTTCCCATCACTCCCGAACTATTGAGAAGGAGTATGGGCATAAATATGCCTCTCAGTCTCATTCCTGAACTTGAGCTTCTTTGGCTTTTGATTCCAACTCTCACCTAGGGGTAACCCAACCCTCTGAGACCCTCAGTGATGCTGCAGCGAATCCACAAGCTTCTCAAAGCTATGCAGTGTCTTTCCAACACACTGCTGGCTCCCTTTGGCATGCATCTGAACCCGAATCCCATCGGGGGGTCCTCACTTGGTGCCAGCTGCAACCTCTGTTGGTGTCCTGCATCGGTTTTGGTGCCGTCATCGGTCTTGGTGACACTACCAACGCCAGACCCTGGAGCATTATCGGCAAATGCAGGAGAGAAGCAAGAGGACGCCTTGAAAATAGCAGCGCGCTCCCTACAACCACCCGTGACAGCAGGAGGCAGCATGACATCCGTCCTAGGTTGAAAGCTACGGACTGCCAAAAACACCAAATAAACAAGCTCAAAACAAAGTCATGAAACCCTAGGACCCAACCATTCAGACCCTGCGTGGCTACATACAAAGCATCACGGTACACAAGTCCTGCCTTGAACGTTTACCTCCCCTGATGAAGACCTTCACAAAAAGAAGTGCCATTTAGAAGGTGGAAACGCGTTGGCCCATTTTGAGAGAGGTTCCTGGGCAAACCGAGTAGAAAACAGACCTCAAACTGGATTAAACCAGCCCCTAACTAAGGGTTCCCCTTTTTTCTCTCGTGTTTTAAGAAACATTTCCTGACCTCTCCATTGGCGAAAAAGAGCACCAATAACTTGTGGACAGTATAAAGTAGCAACCTGCCCTTGCTTTTATTTAGAAAGTAATAGGACTGTTTTTTGGATGTAAAGTCGACATCTACATGTACCTGTGAAGTATTTTTATGTGTTTGTCTTTTCTTGTTTGACGCACTTTCTTGAATGTATAAATCACTAAATTTCTAATTGATTTTTCACTGTATATAACGATTGAACACACTGCCTTGTTTGATTATACACAATAGGAACCTTTGTGCTTGAGATGCCCACTGATGGGTTTGGTTGTTTTGAAAATTGAAAAAGTTAAAAAGCAGAAATATAAATGCATATATCCCAACGGTAATTAAAAAATCGTTTGGGTAACAAGTTGTTTGTTGAATCTATGGTGTCAGAGGTACCCTGGTATTACACAGATGCCAGACAACAAAGCACAACCTATAGCGCTCACCGACTCCATCTGACTGCTTGGATGCTCAAATGCGGCAGTGTCCTGCTCCACTAGGCCACAGCATTTCAGCAACCAATCAGACTGTGAGTATTGCCCTTGCCTGGAGGAAGAGCCCAGATCATCCACAATCTTTTTTGCACAGACTCCGATAATGACCGTTTTGATGAAGGGGCAGAGCTGCTCAACCCTAAATATATGACAACTGATGTGATGAACTGCAAGATACCAGTGACCTTGATACTTCTCCTGACACTGGGCTAATCTCTCAGCCGATGACAGCTGAGGCTCTTGACCTCTAGCTGCCCACAATGGAGGTAAAAACCAATGTCCGCACCGAAGTCCTCCAACCTGAACAAACTAGCACTGAGCCCCTTCTAACTTTCAATGAGGCCCTCAAAGGCTCAGATTTTGCTTGTTTAAAGCTCTTCCATCACAGATGAAGCCACATTTGGTATAGGTTTATAGCAAAACTTCATGATAGAGGAATCAGAGGACTAATCAGTGGCCGTCATAATATCGTCTACTCAAGAGTCGAGTATCTTGGACATCATGGCACCCCTGGCAGAATGCACTCCAACTGCACTGACATCAATTCCGGCTTCAGTCATAAGCCACCTGACCATCATGCCAGAATAGTCAATGTGACCTGGCCAAAGGACTTCTGCAGAGCAATCAACAACTGACCTTTAAAATCTTGCCTAAACAGTCTTGTGCACTCCTCATAGGCTTTCAAACACTGTAACACACAATTTGGCTTATCAGAAAAACTTGGATAAGCAATACATTTTGAAAAGGTTCTTATATGTCCAGTTATCTGAAAAGACATACCTTCAGGTGAAACCCTAGCTGTAAGATCCAGTGCTCTCACATCCAAAACTATTCTACATAAAAACAAACTGGTGAGCTCAGCCAAAAGCTGTTTCTGTGAAAGGCCGTAATTATCCAGCCAACTCTGCACTATGACCGTATCCCATGTACAGGAATAACAAGGTTGAGGTGGGTTGGCCAACTGAATGCCTCTCATAACCTCACCCGCCATCAGGTATTCACCCACAGATTTACCATCCACCAGTAAGTGTCCTGCCGAAATAGCGGATCAAAAGTTGTTCACCGATCTATAGGCAGACCTTCTGGGGCCAGAGAAGACAGAAAATTAATTACAAGATACATGTCAACCCCAAGGGATTCATACGTGTGTCACACATACCTATCCATCTGAGTCAGGCCGAAACTTAAAGCTTATGTGCCCTCCAAACTGGAGTCACAAGAATCAGATTTGCTTTCTGCCTTCTCACTTGTGTGGCTACCCTCTGGATCATCATGAATGGAGGAAAGGCATACAGGAGGCCCTCACTCCAGTCATGAAGGAACACATCTGTTGCTAGTGCCTGCTGATCCAGCCTCCAGCTAAAGAAGCAAGTCAACTGTTTGTTGAGTCAAGAGGCAAAGAGATCTATCCAACATGGTTCCCAAAGACCATGCAGATACTGAAAGAGACACGGATGTAATCTCCAATCAATGACATCCCTAAAAAACCTTGAGTTCCAATCCACTATTACATTGGACCGACTGGGCAAATGCTCCGCCACCAGAGAAATCTTCAGTTGGAGGCAGTAATTTCAAACATCCTTAACAATATCAACCAATAACCTTGAGGTCATACCCCTAAAACCTCTTGATGTAACAGACTGCCAAAACATTGTCCATCCGAAGAAGAAGGCAACAGCTTGACTTCTTGGGGGTAGGGGGACAAGGTTTTGATGACAAAAGAACTCGCTAACAACTACTTGCAATTGTTATGAAGAGTCAATCCCTCCACAGATCAACCACCTCCAGTTGAGATCTAGCCGCACCTGGCTCAACAACCCGACATGCTGGTATCCGACGGTGTGATCACCTCAGGAGTTACCGCTGCTGAATCTGCCTCTAGGGTACAGGGACCTTGCAAGGAAGAAGGAGCTCATGCCTGCAATGCCAGCCTTCTTGCAGGAACCTGTGGAAGGTTCAGGGAGGACCTTGAAAGAAGGACTGGCCAAGTAATCGTCCCTGATAATGCCCAGCCCATGCAGCATAGAACATTTTTTTATTGATGATAGGGCCTTTTCGAGGGCTATTAAAATCCAGATGAATTTCGCCAGATCCTCAACGAATGAGTCATCGAACAAAAGACCATTTGCCACAGGATGCACCTCGGAAGAGGTCAGCTTAGTTACCTTCAAGTCAATGAGCATCAAGATGTATAATATCTGTTTGTTGGAAACCGTACAATTGGTGTTTCCCAACTGGCATATAGGTCTCTTGGTCCAGACCGCAAAGGTGTCAGGGTTGATCGGCATATCTGATCCTTTGACATCTACAGTAACTTTGAAAATCTCCACAAGCGGTACACAAATATCCAGAAAGCGGACATGGTATGACCTCCAAGCCCTGTCAGTACATTTCTCGAGATCCTTTGAGAATTTCTTTAAAAAGGTGTTCATATTCATGTGGACTTCTGGACTTCTGGGTTCTCCACCACCTAACCATCAAGAGAAGAGCACGGGCCTTCAATGCAGAATCTGCTTTGTACGTCTTTGTCAAAGCTCTTGCTCAAGTGCCCTTTCTATAGTCCACTACCTCAGAGCGAGGGAGCCATTGGAAGGAGCAAGGATGCACAATTTCATCGGGGTCAAGGGAGAGAAGATCACAAACTGGACTCTCCCAAGACTGGGTCAGGGAACAATGGAATTCCAATTTGTGTTTCTTTGCTTTAGGTCCTGAAAAGATTGGGAATACTCGGATTGGTGTGACTGGGGAGAAGAGTCATCAAGAGCATTACTAAGGGCCACCAAGGTGTAACCCCCAAAAGAGCAATGTAGCCATGGTCCGCCATGAATGACTGACAGTTTGGCGAAGGCAGCAGAATGGGATCACTTGTACGTGTTCTGTTGATCCTTCTAGGAATCAGTGGGATGGGGGGGGGGGGGTTCAAGCAGGTTGGAGGACATGGGCGGTGGCACAATGGGGACATGGTCGGCAATCTTGCATACCTGTCTTGTAAAGGGTTGGAGGGCAAGAGCCAGTGCTTTATTAACTGATTGCTGTATGGCGTTATCAAGGCCAAGGGACAGCAAGACCCTCCATGTCGCCTAAGTGGAAACATAAAGTGTACATCACTTGTGTAGTCTCTGATAGACCCAGGATCCCAATAGTTACCACTTTGCAGAAGGATGGCTATAACTTGACTCATAATTAATTTGTGTAATTCACCTTCATTGCTTAGTTGTGTGGTGACTGGTCTTGGTTCCTCATTGCACTAATTGGATGGGAAATTTCGGAAATTCCCCCATACCTTTACAGATTGCAAAACCAACGATTGTGAATTCAATCCAAACAAACGTCTTAGCTTTTCTAGTGTGTGTGTATATGTTGAGAGAGTAATGTTGCTTGCATGGTGAATGGGTATATGCCCGACTGCATGTAAAATTGGTTTTCTATCTAATTTGTTATGCTCTTGTCTTCTGACCAGAGATTGCAGGCATGAATCTATGAGCATAGTAAAAATGGAACTAATATCACTTCCTGGGATTGATCTCCCACAGCAGATTCTAGGTCTCTCAGCAGATATTTCTGCACAGAATGTTGACAACATAACTCAATTACCTCCCTTAAAACATTCTATTCCAATCACCCAGAATCCAAGGAGTTTGATAATAAAGGGTTTCATTAAGGGCAACGACAATGCCAGAATATACATGTCAACCACACCACCTATGTATCTTAAGGAACACGTGTACTGAACCCTCACACTCAAACTCTGCATACTCCAGATTCTCAGGCTCCTTCTGTACAGGCTTGTGACCAATTAACCCCAATCAAGGATAACTAGTCATTGTCTTTCATTGCAGAGACATCAATGTACGCTAAAGAGTCTGCTAATGAATACAACACCAAAGCATCTATGCTATCTGAATCTATACCTATTAATCCCAAGGACGACTGCTCATTTCGCTTTCAAATTCCTCAGTAGAATATATTATGTGATGCTGTCTGAATGAAAGAGGTGGTGGTTAACCTACGAGATCCATCCAAAACGATCAGCTCTCCCCCAAGTATCTCAGTGGCTAACCTCCCACACAAGGGGGATCTACTAAATTACTCATGTACCAAAGCTCTCCACCCTCATTCTGCTCGCCAGCATCTACCAACAATAGGAAAACAGTCAAAAGGAAGTATGCCAAGAGTTCTAGCCATCTCAAGGAAGGCCAGTGACAGGAACAATTCATAGTCCATATATTCTTCATATAAAGATCTTCACTTAGATTCTCAAAAACAGGATGTTTCATTTCTACTACAGTTGCCTGCATCAGCCAATGAAACCCAGCATAAAATGGTGTCAGGTACTAGATCTATCTGGCAACCACTTCATTGGTATTGACTCTCTGATGCAAAACACTTCTCTTTATCTCATTAAGAACTCTCAGTCTCAATCATTCTCGTATATGAACTCAGATTACCAAAGTACCATTCTCTTCAGCCTCCATGACACCTACAGCTTTGTTTAAAACAACTCTGAAGAAAGTCAGAACCATAAAAAGAACACCGCGAAGAAAGTACCATGATTAGATGTTGTAACACAAAAGGTTTACATCATCGACAAGACAAGCGTATGTCTTTGAAGCCTGTACTGAGACTGAAACTAGTTATTCAACTAGAAAATACATTTAATAATCATCAGACCACTTTGCATCAGTGAATTAGAACTTGCACACAAATGTGAAGATCTAGAAAACAGGTGGCATTGCTCGTATCAACATATTGTAGACATCCTGTAGGGTATGGGAGGTAATGTGAACTCCAATTCGATCAGATGGATTACACAGCTTCTGAATTGCTAAATCCTGTGCATACACAAAGATCCCTTGTCTCAGGAAATAGGGGCTCTCTGAAAAGCTAGAGCACACAAGAGCTAGAGTATACCTAACACGGGCTAGGCCTAGTACGATCATTGCTGTATTCCACAACTTCAACATCAAAAAGATGATTGGGTTAATTGCTAGAGAAAGACAGTGGGTCCTAAGGAATGCTTCTCATTTTCTGTAGTACCTGCTCTAACCTGGGAAACAGCCATACACCAGCAAGAGATAAGTGTGCCTATTAGGGAATTTATCTTCCTGTCTATTCAGTTGCCGCTTCTTCAGTCAAAGTAAAATGACATGACTTTCCAGATCTTTACCAACATCTTAGCAGTAAGACTTTTCCTGTCTCAGCACCACTAACCATACCCTCTTATACACCTGTCTTGCTGCACATATATACACAATATCTTACACAGAGTTTAGGTCTCAGTGAAAGGAGGAGGGTAGAGCAGCACTAGGCCCTCTACAGAACTGTCAGATTGTATACAGAAACATCCAAGTGGAGCAAGGAAGATCCCACTCATTGGCCGAGTGGCACAGGGAGGATCAGGATCAAAACAGAGGAGGGGAGAGATACTGGTGGGAACTAGGTGGAGGGTTGGACCAAATGACCAAGAAAAGAAGACTGGAAGCAAACATTAATAAAAAGGAGCATTAGCCAGAGTCCATTACCAGTTCATATCCTACTTATTTTTACATCCAATTATATAAAAAAAACACTTACTCTCAATGTAAAAAGTCACAACTTTGGTTCCAAACAATAATAAATCAAAACTGAGTTAATGCATCTCTAACCAAATATTGCCTGCCTGAAAGAAATAAGAATCTTATTTCCTAACTCGAGGCCAAATCCTAATGTCACCATGAAGACATTCACCCTTAAAGGAGTTGTTATTCTTATTTTTGATCCCCAAATCAGTTTTCTTTCAAACTTGGAATATTCCAGCTATAGACTGTTCAAGTGTTGCCTCTCTGTTCATTTCCAGATTTGTTTGTGTTCCATGTATGGGCACAACTCAGATTCACCAGGTCTATCTATGCATCTCAACATGCCAAATTCTAAGGAGCCTTTATCCTAGCTGTGATTTTCAATTGTATCACATTGTCAGACACAGATTAGGTGTGAATGGATACATTCTTATCAGATCGACTAACCAGTGGTTCTGGGGCCCAACTGAATTGATGCACACAGTTAGGCCACCTACTGCGCTTTCCCAATCAAAGAATAATTGCACTTGATCTGAGGCAGTGTAGAAGGGAAGGGGGAAATGGGGTCAGAGAGATGAGATTAGCGAACTTCTGATTGTTGTATTTCTTCACACTGACACCTTATTGTGTTGTTTGCTGTCTAAGGTTTGCGTCCAAAGTCTCTCACTGGTAGCATTGTTTAGAAAATGTAAATTAGATATATCAAAATGCATACTCTCGTAAACTAATAATTTCTTACCTTCAGTATTATAGTGTTATTCATAATTTCTTATTCTTGTTTTCATGCAGGACACCCAATGTTCCGTAAAGCTCACTTCAGCCATCACATTCTTGCACTTAAGTCTCAAACACCCTTTTCATAGTGCACAGACGACTCATTATGACAACATGAAATAGGAGTTATAAGTCATGCAGAAATTTACCATTCCTGACTCTTATGGTGGTTAAGGACTTCATGCTGCCTAGTTACTCAAGATCTCCAACATGAAAAATGGCCAACATTATTTAAGTTCTCGGTTACCGCAAAGACTAAAGATAGTCAGAGACTGCTTTGAATTACTTTGTAGTAATAGTTCTTTTTAACGCAATCTGTATGCAGATTTTGACGCCTGTTCCCTTACTTTTCTTTCCCAAGGGAAGTGCATCCGGGGCTTGTGATGAAGTCTTACATCCGCCTACAGAAACTTCACTGGAGAAAGCAGCGCTATGTTCAGAATGATCATAACAGTAACCCTTCTCGAAGTCTGCCGTCTCCTACTCCAGGGTTAGTGGGAAGTAAACGTGTAATTTCCTCAACAAACATGGAGCATGGCAAAGATCTCTGTCTGGCTCTCAAGACCAGTCTTCAGGTCCAAATCCTACCAAATCTACTATGTGATATAGGTTCTCTCTGATCTTTTTAGAATCTAGGACTTGTTTCACCTCATACTCCAGTTCACCTTCCACTGTTATAGGAGTTGTTGAAACTGTGTGGCAAGGTTTTAGCAGAGAAACATAGAACGCCTGATGAATTTGCCTGCTGGTGTCCCCTTTTAGTTTCAATCAATCAATCAATCAGTGACACTTATAAAGCGCGCTACATACCCGTGGGGTCTCAAGGCGCTGGGGGGGGGGGAGCCGCTACTGCTCGAACAGCCAGGTCTTCAGCTTCTTCCTGAAGGAGAGGTGGTCTTGGGTCAGGCGCAGGTCGGTCGGGAGGGAGTTCCAGGTCTTGGCGGCCAGGTGGGAGAAGGACCTTCCTCCTGTAGTCGCTCTTCGGATGCGGGGGACGGCGGCGAGGGCGTGGTTGGCTGATCGGAGGTGGCGTTTGGGAGCGTAGAAGTTGACTCGGCTGTTGAGGTAGCTCGGGCCTTGGTCGTGTAGGGCTTTGTGTGCGTGGGTGAGGAGGCGGAAGGTGATTCTTTTGTTGACGGGGAGCCAGTGAAGGTCTCGCAGATGTCCGGAGATGTGGCTGGTTCGTGGGATGTCGAGGATGAGTCTGGCTGAGGCGTTCTGGATCCGCTGGAGTCTCTTCTGGAGCTTGGCGGTGGTCCCGGCGTAGAGGGCGTTGCCGTAGTCCAGTCGGCTGGTGACGAGGGCCTGGGTGACGGTCTTCCTGGTCTCGGTGGGGATCCACCAGAAGATCTTCCGTAGCATGCGTAGGATGTTGAAGCATGCCGAGGAGACGTTGTTGACTTGCCTGGTCATGGAGAGGGAGGAGTCCAGGATGAAGCCCAGGTTGCGTGCATGGTCTGTCGGTTTGGGTGCGGTGCCCAGGGCGGGAGGCCACCAGGAGTCGTCCCAGGCGGAGGGAGAGGGGCCCAGGATGAGGACCTCCGTCTTGTCCGAGTTCAGTTTCAGGCGGCTGGTCGTCATCCACTCGGCTACCTCTTTCATCCCTTCGTGCAGGTTGGCTCTGGCGGCGGCGGGGTCGTTGGTCAGGGAGAGGATCAGCTGGGTGTCGTCGGCGTAGGAGATTATGCTGAGGTTGTGTTTGCGTACGATGGCCGCGAGGGGGCTCATGTAGACGTTGAAGAGGGTGGGGCTCAGAGATGATCCTTGGGGGACGCCGCAGATGACTTCGGTGGCCTCTGACTTGTACGGTGGTAGGCGGACTCTCTGTGTTCTCCCGTCGAGGAAGGAGGTGATCCACTCCAGCGCCTTGTCCTGGATTCCGACGTTGCTGAGGCGCTGCACTAGGGTGCGGTGGCAGACCGTGTCGAATGCCGCGGAGAGGTCTAGGAGGATGAGGGCCGCTGTTTCTCCATTGTCCATCAGGGCTCGGATGTCGTCGGTGGCGGCGATGAGGGCGGTCTCGGTGCTGTGGTTGGCTCGGAAGCCGGACTGTGAGGGGTCGAGGGATCCGTTCGTCTCGAGGAAAGCGGCCATCTGCTTGTTGACGGTCTTCTCGATGACTTTGGCTGGAAACGGGAGGAGCGAGATGGGGCGGTAGTTCTTGAGGTCGGTGGGGTCCGCTGTTGGTTTCTTGAGTAGGGCGCTGAGTTCGGCGTGTTTCCAGCTCTCGGGGAAGATGGTGGTGTCGAGGGATGTGTTGATGATGTCTCGCAGGTGGGGTGCGATGACAGCGTCGGCTTTGTTGAAGACGTGGTGAGGGCAGGGGTCGGTCGGTGATCCGGAGTGGATGGAGTTCATCGTGCGGATGGTGTCTTCGGTGCTGATCGGGGTCCAGGCGTGGAGGGTGGTGGTGGGGGGTGGTTGTTCGGTCATGGTGTGCGTTGGTTGGTTGTTGAAGCTGTTGTGTATGTCCGCGATCTTGTTGTGGAAGTATGAAGCCAGGGAGTTGCAGAGGTCTTGCGATGGGGTGATGTCGTTGTTTCCTGCGCTGGGGTTGGAAAGCTCTTTGACGATGTTGAAGAGTTCCTTGCAGTTGTGTGCGTTGTTGTCCAACCGGTCCTTGAATGCTGTTTTCTTGGCGGCGCGGATCAGCTGGTGGTGTTTCCGGGTGGCAAGTTTGAAGGAGGTCCTGTTGTCCGGTGTCGGTTCCCTTCTCCAGACTTTCTCGAGGGCTCGGCAGTTCTTCTTGGAGCTCTTGAGTTCGTCGGTGAACCATGGGGCTTTCTTGCTGCCGGGTCTGCTGGGCGGGGTCCTCAGTGGGGCGAGTTCGTCCGCGCAGTTGCTGATCCACTTCGTGAGGTTGTCGGCGGCCTGGCTGGGGTTCGCTGAGCTGGCAGGAGGGTGCTGGCTCAGGGAGGTGGCGAGCTGGTCTGCTGTGATCTTGTTCCAGCTTCTGCGGGCGGTCTGTTGCTGGTGGTGGTGGGTCGTTGTTTTCTTGAAGGTGAAGTGGACGCAGCTGTGGTCCGTCCATTGAAGCTCTGTGGTGTGGCTGAAGTTGATGTCCTTGCTGGATGAGAAGACAGCGTCGAGTGTGTGTCCGGCGAGGTGGGTGGGGGTGGACACCAGTTGCTTGAGTCCCAGGTTGGTGAGGTTGTCGAGCAGGGTGCTGGTGTTGCGGTCGTTGTTGTTCTCCAGATGGAAGTTGAGGTCTCCCAGGAGGATGTAGTCAGCGGAGGGGAGGGCATGTGGGCTGACGAAGTCGGCGATGTCCTCGCTGAATTGTGTGCGTGGTCCAGGGGGTCGGTAGATCAGGGTGCCTCTGAGGGTGGTGTTCGGGTTGGTGTGGATCTGGAAATGCAGGTGTTCGGCGGTGGTCAGGGAGTTGTCGGTGCTGGTCGTGAGACGGATGGTGCTCCTGTGGATGATGGCGATGCCTCCTCCCATCTGGTTGGCGTTTCGGTCCCTCCGGACGATCTTGTAGCCCTCTGGGATGGCGATGGCGATGTCGGGAGCTGAAGAGGCGTTCATCCAGGTCTCCGTGAGGAAGGCAACGTCTGGAGCTGTGGTGTCGAGGAGGTTCCAGAGTTCGATGGCATGTCTGTGGATGGAGCGGGTGTTGAGCAGGATGCACTTGAGGTGGGTACTGCTGGTGTTCGGCTTGGTGGGTGCTGGTGCGAGGCAGGTCCGGATGCAGGTGAACTTGCAGGCGTGGCAGCTGAAGGGTCCGTGGGTACGTCGTGGAGAGGCTTGATGGCATTCTGGGAGTCGGCCGGTGTTGAGAGCGGTGAGGGTGGCGGCGGAGTACGTCAGGCGGGTCGGTCGGGGTCTTCGGGGGCCAGGGGTCCTGGCGCTGGTCGCGATCCGGTCGCGGACGGGCGTAGACGGGCTTACCTTTGGCGCGCCTTCGGCGCACAATCGGCGCGCCCGCTGCGCGTGACCGCTGCGCGTCCGCACGGTCGCCATTTAAGGCGAAGTGCGCGGGTGGGCGGAGCAGCTGGGAGGCGGGAGCGGGGAGGGAACAGAAGAGAAAAAGGGGCGGGGCCAATGTCGGTGGCGGGAAGCGAGAGCTGGGTTTATGACATCTATGACAGTGAGAGGTTTGAGGAATCATGGTTTTAATTTCTGATTCCCTAGAATCAACAAATGCTTAGTTTAGGTTTGCAAACCTTATCTCCAATTTTGTATACTGTTTTTTTGAGTGTCTTTTTTTTTAAACCTCTTGGCTTGATATTTTGCCTCATTCAGATGTGGCTTGTATTGCTTTTGGATAATACTAAGGTTGGTATGGTATTCTTGAACGGATAGTAGGGATTAGAATGTGTGCCATTCAAATGAGAGAATGTTGGGGTGATAACCATTTAAACAGAAGGGGGAGAAGCCAAAAGTCGCGTGTTCTGTGTTATTGTACACCAATTCTGCCATCCAGAGGAACTCACTCTAATTATCTCCTTGCTAAATGGCAAGATCCCTGAGGTACTGCTGACCCAAGGTTTGGTTTAGTTACTCAGTTATTCAGTCAGTTTCTTGGTGATAACTGGTCGATAAATTATCATCTATAGTCACATTCATACACAGGTGTGTCAATAAAAGAGAGATAAATTGGTTTCCACAATCTGTTATTATTACTCCGGGAATTCTGTGCAATCTGATTTTGTGCTCAGTGAAAAGTTGGGCTAATTTGGGAGCCGATGGTAGCTTTGCTGTGGGGATAAAGTGTCCCATCTTGGTGAGGTGGTCTACCATTAGTACGCCTGTCTGGCCATGGCGGGGTGGCAACTCTTCTATAAAATCTATTGAAATTATGAGCCATGGGTTAGGGGGAACAAGAATAGGATGAAGTAGAACATCATTTTTTTGCAGTCTGTTTTGAGTTGAGCACATGGCGCAGGTGTTGACATCTTTCTCTACATCTGCTATCATCCTAGACACCAAAAGTGCTGTTGGATATTTGCTAAGGTCTTTTGAATTCCAACATAGCCTGTTAGATTAGTCACCTGACCATTGTATTATTTGCAATTGTAGGTCCTCAGACGGAATATACCGGGCATCTATTTGATAAAGAAGCTCTCCTTGTTCAGACCGAGTTGGATCCCTATTTACTTACTGATAATCAAAAAGAGAATGGACACTAGTTTCTGCAAAAAAACCAATAGTTTTTATCGAGAACCCTCATAGACTTCCTGGAATTATCGTAGCGGTATATCTTTTTTCCGCCCCATCAGGAGTCTTGGCATAGTCATTGGGTCAACGATTAACGTGCAGGATGCCTGCCTCACCCGAGGCTACTTCTGGTATTTACAGAAGTGTCCAGAAATAAAAAAGGGGGGAAAAGATTTTTATAAAAAATAATGACTTAGTCAGGACTGAAAAATTTAATATAAAAAAAAGGACTAGTCACTATCATTAAGAACCATTGTGATATGTAGGTAGTTGAGTTATTGGGCTACCATATCATTATAAAAGAGTGTCGACATGTTTCAGCTCTCAGGGCCCACCGGGGTCGGGGGAGCTTTCGTCAGGACAGTAACAAAAACAAACACACATAAAGAAAAAACGCACACCTTCTGTGTGTGTTGCAAAAGTAGTAAATTGGAATTTCCAAGCTGTGAAAGAAACCGACAGAGAGGTTGTATCAGTTGGTATGCTTGTGAGGTTTGGCATACTGGTGCACATATTCAAGCATTATTTTATGCTAACATAGATTAACCCTGCTTGTAAAGTTAATCGGAAAAAAGGAGATAGTAGGAGAAACAACGGTCTGTGGAGGGAGTGATATTCAGCCATGCGGCTGCTCATTGTTGGGGTCCTCGATGTCTTAAGGACGGAGGTCAGACATCAACCTTCATACGATATCTGTTTTTTAACATTTTTGGGGATCGGATCTCTAGATCGTTACCATGTCTCAGGTGGATACACATGGAAGTGGTTATATCAAGTTAACCACATTAGACATCAAATATTTGTGACAGTGTTTAAAAAATGCTGTATAACCGGAAAAGCGGTATACCGTGGATACCCATGCACACACCAGTGTATTACCTTATAAGTTCAATAATTGGCATCAACAGGGACTGGGAGTCGCTTCTGGATTTTTACTAGGTGGGAGACAATAGAGCGTCTATAGTTAGTTGCAGGGGCGTTCTTACCTGATCTCTGTGGGAAAACAGGAAAACGCCATTCTTACCCATGCGGCGCGGATTTCGTGCCTTGTGCTGACTCTGCCCCCGGTTATGGGCGGGTCTTAGTTCTCCGGTCTTTTATACTGATCAAGGACACTGAAAAAGGACTTTTGCGTGCACAGAAAAAACACATTGTAAGATGGTGGGTTGTCTAACAGACTTTTCAGCTATCATATACTAGTTTGGATCTTTGTATGTAGTGATTATAGCCACAGATGTCTCATTCTCATGCATACGATCAGGTAGGGTTAACAGAATTGATGCCATGGGATGTGGTTGTTCATTCCCACTATGTCTGTCTTTAAACGATCCACCCATCTCTGTTCTTTGTTGAATAGAACTTGTTCTGCATTTTGGTCTTTGACATCTAGCATTTCCAGGACTGTCCATTTCAGGTCGTCACATGTATGGCCAGCCTCTACAAAGTGAGAGCACAGTTTAGTTGTGATTTTCCTCAACCTAACATTGCTCCGGTGTTCTCCTATACGGAGTTTGACTTTGCGGCAGGTCATGCCAATATATTGTTTTTGACATGGACACGTGATTAGATAGATCACGTGTGTTGAGTTGCAGTTTGTATGGCTTCTTTGAGTCCATAGTAAGCTGTCATTCAATTGTAAGGTCTTCGTACTGGAGGTAAATTTGCAAACCCCACACGTACCGCATGGATAAGATCCGGTAACTGGCATCATATGTACACCTCTGATGCTTGACCTTGGAAGTATTTTCTTCGGTCTGGTGTGAACAAGAACGTCTTTTATGTTTTTTGTTCTTCTATTTGCAAATCTTGGCTTCGGCCAATTTAGGGTTCCAGAAGTTAATATTTGCCAGTTCTTCTTTATGAGTCTCTGGACACCGTAGAGACTCATAAAGAAGAACTGGCAAATATTAACTTCTGGAACCCTAAATTGGCCGAAGCCAAGATTTGCAAATAGAAGAACAAAAAACATAAAAGACGTTCTTGTTCACACCAGACCGAAGAAAATACTTCCAAGGTCAAGCATCAGAGATGTACATATGATGCCAGTTACCGGACATTATCCATGCGGTACGTGTGGGGTTTGCAAATTTACCTCCAGTACGAAGACCTTACAATTGAATGACAGCTTACTATGGACTCAAAGAAGCCATACAAACTGCAACTCAACACACGTGATCTATCTAATCACGTGTCCATGTCAAAAACAATATATTGGCATGACCTGCCGCAAAGTCAAACTCCGTATAGGAGAACACCGGAGCAATGTTAGGTTGAGGAAAATCACAACTAAACTGTGCTCTCACTTTGTAGAGGCTGGCCATACATGTGACGACCTGAAATGGACAGTCCTGGAAATGCTAGATGTCAAAGACCAAAATGCAGAACAAGTTTTATTCAACAAAGAACAGAGATGGGTGGATCGTTTAAAGACAGACATAGTGGGAATGAACGACCACATCCCATGGCATCAATTCTGTTAACCCTACCTGATCGTATGCATGAGAATGAGACATCTGTGGCTATAATCACTACATACAAAGATCCAAACTAGTATATGATAGCTGAAAAGTCTGTTAGACAACCCACCATCTTACAATGTGTTTTTTCTGTGCACGCAAAAGTCCTTTTTCAGTGTCCTTGATCAGTATAAAAGACCGGAGAACTAAGACCCGCCCATAACCGGGGGCAGAGTCAGCACAAGACACGAAATCCGCGCTGCATGTGTAAGAATGGCGTTTTCCTGTTTTCCCACAGAGATCAGGTAAGAACGCCCCTGCAACTAACTATAGACGCTCTATTGTCTCCCACCTAGTAAAAATCCAGAAGCGACTCCCAGTCCCTGTTGATGCCAATTATTGAACTTATAAGGTAATACACTGGTGTGTGCATGGGTATCCACGGTATACCGCTTTTCCGGTTATACAGCATTTTTTAAACACTGTCACAAATATTTGATGTCTAATGTGGTTAACTTGATATAACCACTTCCATGTGTATCCACCTGAGACATGGTAACGATCTAGAGATCCGATCCCCAAAAATGTTAAAAAACAGATATCGTATGAAGGTTGATGTCTGACCTCCGTCCTTAAGACATCGAGGACCCTAACAATGAGCAGCCGCATGGCTGAATATCACTCCCTCCACAGACCGTTGTTTCTCCTACTATCTTCTTTTTTCCGATTAACTTTACAAGCAGGGTTAATCTATGTTAGCATAAAATAATGCTTGAATATGTGCACCAGTATGCCAAACCTCACAAGCATACCAACTGATACAAGCTCTCTGTCGGTTTCTTTTACAGCTTGGAAATTCCAATTTACTACTTTTGCAACACACACAGAAGGTGTGCGTTTTTTCTTTATGTGTGTTTGTTTTTGTTACTGTCCTGACGAAAGCTCCCCCGACCCCGGTGGGCCCTGAGAGCTGAAACATGTCGACACTCTTTTATAATGATATGGTAGCCCAATAACTCAACTACCTACATATCACAATGGTTCTTAATGATAGTGACTAGTCCTTTTTTTTATATTAAATTTTTCAGTCCTGACTAAGTCATTATTTTTTATAAAAATCTTTTCCCCCCTTTTTTATTTCTGGACACTTCTGTAAATACCAGAAGTAGCCTCGGGTGAGGCAGGCATCCTGCACGTTAATCGTTGACCCAATGACTATGCCAGGACTCATGATGGGGCGGAAAAAAGATATACCGCTACGATAATTCCAGGAAGTCTATGAGGGTTCTCGATAAAAACTATTGTTTTTTTTGCAGAAACTAGTGTCCATTCTCTTTTTGATTATCAGTAACTTGTATAGGAGAACCGAATGGACTCCTTATTCTCTTCCCTCCCTTTTGATATTAATCCCTATTTACTTAGTCAAACAAATCTTCCTCACTTTTGCTTATAAATGCTATTTACCTTTTGCTGGGCTCTTGTGTTGTTTTAGTCAGAATTAAGGGTGGTTCAACTTTATCTCTGGAGCTTCTACTTTTGAACTTAAGGTTCTAGATAAGGTGTCTGCCTTACCATTTGTAAGACCTGGATGGTATGTGATGGTAAAATCAAAATCAGAGAAAATGAGTGACCATTGTAATTGCTGCGTAGTTAAAGTTCTGGTTGAATTGGAGATTTCTATGATCTGTCTAGATCTCAATTGTATGTCTATTGCAATTTTTTGGCTAATAGACCCTTGTCAGTGATACTGTGATTCTGTTCACAAGTGCTGAATATATGCGAATAGATGGCCACTGGGTGGGTCTGACCAGAATGCAGCACACATAGAAAGACGAAAACAATTAGGGGAAATAATTATTTTTCTCCTCGTTACGCCTCACTTGGGGAGGATTAGCATTTTGACACATTCCCAGGTCTAACATTAATGGTAAATCTGGGAATGCAGCGAAATCAATGGGTGGATGCATGGAACACCCACACTCCACCCATTGATTGTCTCCCAGGGGCAGAGTAATGTAAGGCATTGTGCTGCCTTACATTACTTCAGATTTATCATGCCATGCAGGGCTACACAAGGTGACTTTGCATGGCTTGATGAATCTAACTTTGCTGTTGTGTCACCCTTGCGTTGCGCAAGGGCGACAGAACACAATGATAAATATGCCCCTGAGAGTTTGAGCCTTGTTGGGACCGTCACTAGGTATGTCTCCAATGTTTAGGGTTCTCACACGACTAAAAGTCTTTGCGAGGACTGTGTACGGCTGAACCCCAAGGTGAACTGGGACTTCAAAGCCAAACTCTACATTGCTAAACACCACCGGGAGGTTCATAAGGCCCGGTCTAGGTTGAAGTCAAGGAAGCAGGCCCACTCCACTTTCAAAACCATTTTTTCACAAAATCTTCTTTTTACTCCATGTCTTAGGTCTAAATAGAAGGAAAACCCACAGGGCAACGTAGCAGGATTCCTGCCAATCTTGAATAATGAATTTTCAGAGTTCAAGATGCCCCTCAGTCTCCTACAGAGGAACTGATTCCACAGCTTTCTCAATGCACCCAGACTTCCCGGGTCCATTGGTGGCACTGCAACAAGTAGAGGCTTTCAAAGAAACCAGGTTATGAATTTTCAGATTCTTGGGGTGTACCTTCAGGACCCAAGGATCCAAGGGGGCCACGAGGCAGATTACCAACACCACCATATGCCTCCCGACCCCAATGTGGGGTCCGCCCTGATGTCTAACCTGACTTCAAAGCCTATGCCACAATCCACACTGGTCCCTGCCACATACACACCAGCACGGATGCTGCCACCAGAGAAGGACCCAATTGTTTTCTCTAACTCTAACACAACCTAAAATTAACTTGCATCCCCCACAAAATGTGAAGCAGGCAGTCTAACCTCACTCGGGTTCTGACAGAATGATACCCTTACCTAGGAGTTGTCCATATTCACTTCTAAACCTCTGCGGTACAGGCTCAGAACACAGTCATCGTGATCTAAGAACTATAATGGAAATTATGCTTTCCATTGTTGCAAAAAAGATCATTTCTACATTGACCATCAAGGGGTTTATGGACTGGACACCTCCCCTGACATTGGGCTGAGTACCCGTCCACAAAAGAATCAGCCTCTTTTGTAATGGTCATCCAGTGTGCAGCCAAAGCTGTGTACCTACACCTCCTGTCCATTGAGGTCAAAAGGAATGTTCTCACTGAGGTCCTACATCATGGACAGGATTTCACAGAACTGCTCTGTAAAAAAATTGGGTTATTAGTTGAGAGCGAAGGAAGTGCCACCCAAATAATTAAGCACAATCCTACTCAGGGTGAACCACAAAAGTGGTCTGGCTTAAAGCAAAGGCAATATATAAAGTATTTATAGAGTACACAAACAATGGAAACGCACCACAAACAAACAAAAAATATACCAATTAAAAAAAATAGAGTAAATTTCAATAAATACAATGACACCGAATGAAAAAATCTAAGCAGTAGAACCAGAGATGTAAGTTTTAAAGGTTTTAGGTGAAAAAAGAGCCACTCATGGTTATCCGGTGCACTGGACTAAGGGAAGGCATATGTTCAGGCCGACTATGATGGCGTGCAAGTCAGATACAGGGACCAAGTTAGTCCAACCGAAGGGCTACCATCTCAAAGTCCACGCAAATAATTCAGTTGATGGGGAAAAGAGGCGGTGGGCGCAAGCAGGTCAAGCATCAAAGAAGGTCATCATTGGAGCTTCGCTTGGGTTGATCATAGCATACGCTCACTATAGGCATGAAGTGCAAGTCTTGCATTGTCGGACATTGAGATGGTCGCTGTCAGCACAAAGAAAGGTCCTGCTGGGGCTTCGCATTAGCAGTTGTCATAGGCAGCCGATTCTTAGCAGAAAGAGGTCACTTCGCACCCCAAAACTTCTGTAGCTTCACCTTTTCTTCAGGAGTTCACACTGATGCCAGCCAATGGTCCAGGGACCTGGGGGGCAGCACCTCTTTTGGATAAGGACTCACTCCAGCAGAGGTCAGTAGCAGGGTTAAGGCATATCAAGTTGGTGCTGGTCACTTTGGAAGATGAACTGAGGCCAACAGAAGCTTGTTGTGTCCCTGTAGCTCACACAAGTCAGACACCCTGGAGTCACTCTGGGTAGCCTTGGTTCAAGGCAAGCAGGTCCAATTCTTGTCATCAGGGCAGTCCTTCTTCCTCAGACAGCAGGGATTTCCTTCTTCAGAATCTTCCACACGACCAGGAGTGGTCTGATGAGAGGTTCTGAAGGCCCCACTTTTATACCATGTGCCATCCTTGGTGTGGGTGAATTCTCTGACCTACCCCTAAAACTGGTTCTGGACCATTCTTCACCTGGGTTTGGCTTCAAAATTACTTGGGTGACAAAGGCAAGGATAGGGCTGTTGTTGGACATCTTTGTGTGATTTGAAGTGTAATTAGGGAAGAATATAGCTCCTCCCCAGCTAGTCTGTCACAAAAAAAGACACTCCCCTTGCACATAGTTGTTGTTTGTTCCCATGTCCAGAAGCACTACACAACACCACAACAGCGCCATTAACAGCCACATGACCCTATACACAAACAGAAAGGCACATTTTGTTTGGGAGGGAAATTGCTAACTTTCTAAAATTAGCATTTTCAAAATTGTAATTTAAAATAAGGCTTCACCATTGAAGAGGATTTTTAATTGCAATTAAATTAAGTGTAGACATAATTTCTCAATCTGCTCCAAATCGAATGTTAGCACTTATTAAGTGTTAAGTCTATGGGGGGAGATAGCCTTATAACAGTGAAAACGTCCTTGTGTGAAAAACTCCTAAAGGCACGTCCTTTTTATGGAAAAAAAAACTCTTCTGCCCTATGAGCTTTTAGGGCCTTAGTAGTATTAACAAGTTCAGATCCCGCCAAGGGGGCCGCAGGCCTCCATCCTTCCAGGGTCGGTAAATTGAATACCATTGTAGTGAGTAAAAGTAGCACCTGTCTTAAACAGCGCATCAAAACGACCGAAGTGTCTAACAAAGCACTATCTAACAAAACAAGGGTGGGATTTTTTTTACTACAGAAAAATGTGCAAGTGAAGAGGCAGGAATGTGAGAGTAGAAGCATGGGAAGAGGGGTGAGAGAACAGAGGCAGCAGTAAAACGGGTTGCAGCAAAAAAGAACTAGCCATGTCTTCATCTTCTTGTTCTGCATGAAATTACAACTACAATCTCAGTACAAGTCGGGAAGGGGGGAGGGAGAGGGAGGGCATGGCCAGGATGGCTAAAATGGCAGACGCCATTTGAACGAGCTCCGAATGAACCTCATAAAGCCATAAATATCCTGCTGTGAACTCAAGCCTAAAATTACTGCCTCCCCATACTGTGTTTGAGGCAAAGCTGTGGCGGGCTCCCTGGGGTCCGAGGGTGGCTAGGAGTACGAAAAGTGGCAAAAGACGGAGACTATGAAATGTGGGCCTACCTGTGTTCCTGTGCTCGAACGGCTGCCTTTCCTGAGGCGACCTGGCCAGGGAAGCGACAACGGCGATTGCTGGCGGACATGCTAGGGTCCTGTTGGCGTATTTCGGCGGGGTTGCTGTGCTCGCCTCCTGGAGTTGCTGACGCAGAGGTATGTGGCCCCGCCCGAGAATCCTGAAGGTGAGACATGGCATTTCCTCCTGACCCAAGGCAAGACGACGGATGACTGAGGTGGCGCAGACCGGAGACTGTGCGGCGGATCCCCCTGGCCGGGGTTGTACCTCTGATAGAACACCCCCCCCCCCCCCCACTGGCGGGTGCACGACAGAGAGCTGCGAACGCCGGCTCTGCAACGCTGCTGGCCTGCCTCTGCAGGCCTGCGGAAAGACTCAGCGGCTGCCCTCCGGCGATAGAAGGTGGTGCACCTGGCCCAGGAGACATGAGGTGAGCGGGGAAGACCGCGAGTGCTGGACTTTACACTGGGCCCGACCTGTGTGGGTGCAGCGGGTTCACCACACTTGGAGGCACGCCGGAGAGCTGGAAAAAAAATGTGCTTTACAAAGAAGGACTGACTTTCAGGGATTTTAATCATTGATATCAATTATGAAGCTATCTTGCAATTGAGTTACAGATGGTCCGTGCCGACTCTGTCCTTCTTTAAACGAGCCAGCGCTGATGGGTGCTCAGCCGATGGCACGCTAGCAGGGCGGAGCCCTGAAGGCTGCCGAAGGGCAGGGGCTACGAATTCTGCACAGCGCCCGTCCTGCCCTGCCCGTGCACCGCAGCTGCCGTTCCCGCAGAAAGTTACCAGGCTGCAAGTTGTCAGCCTGTCCCTGGTCTGGAGCCCCTGGCCGCGTCGCCCCTGCCCGCCCATCCATCAGGAGCCGAGGACCCAGAGCTCCATGAATCATTGTCCCCAACAGCAGCAGTGAGGAGCGTGTGTGTGCCTGCACGCGTGAGTATGTGTGCATGCGTGAGTGTGCGTGAGTGTGCGTGTGTGTGTGTGTGTGCCAACGCGCTCCTGAGGACAAATCCGAGTCGGAAAAAGCGCGCGTCCGACTCGTGTCCACATTCCCAAAACAGGACGACTATAGTTGTCGAGCTAAACAGCAGTGCTTCGCACTGCTTTTGTCTAGGCTCGACCTAAAAAGTAAGGTTAAGGCCTGGCAATAGGTTTATCGTGCCATGTCGAAATGGCAGTCTTAAAACGACATTGCAAGCTGCAGTGGCAGGCCTGAGAAATGTTTTACAGTGCTACTTTGGTGGGTGGCCCAAAGAGTGCTGCTGCCCACTAGTAGCACTTAAACAAGCCCTGGAATCAGGTAGTATTACTAGGTGCCTTCAAGTATATTACGTGTGCCAGTAAGGTGTAGGCTAATGTTACCATGTTACAAGAACTGAGCGCAAGCATTTTAGCTCTGGTTAACAGTGCTAAAGTGCTAAAAGTCCTAGTAGCCAAAAAAATCAAGTTCAGCAAAGGAAGGCAAAAATCTGGGGTGTCCTTGCAAATAAAGGCCAGTACCGCGCTCCTCCCATTTAACAAAGCTCTAATTGATACACTAATGGGCCAAACCTTGGTCGTGGCTGACAGTAAATAGACAAGGGCTAGACAACACAGACCAGCCCCAGGGTAACCTGCTTTCCCCACTCAACACCCTATGCCTCAGGTTGGTTTTCCAGACATCCACAAGTCGACTGAACATAAACACATTTCATACTACACTTCCCAATAGGCAATCAGGCCATATGGAGGCACATGGAAAGATGATATTCTCTACTGGTCTTGCTTTTCGTTCTGTCAATACCAGCTGCTGTCTAGGCAGAAAGGATTATGTTATTTAGCCTGTACGTATCTATTTGTAATATGTAGTGCTGCAGATTCTGTGCATACTCCTGCCATCTAGTGTTGGGCCCGGACTTTTCAAGTTGGTTTTCTCCAGGAGGCTTTATGATCGACGTTGAGCCGATTCTCCTTCCCCTCGAGGCATTGCACATATCAAAGACTTTGTTCCTCAGAAAGTTTTGTTTTTGCCATGAAAGGAGTGAGGATATTCTCTATTTAGTAAGTGTTCTGTGTGAGACATGCTGCTTTGTAGGTATTGTGTCACCATCTAATACTTGTCGGGGAGGCGGGAGGGTGTATGTGAATCTGCAGCACTACATGCTACGAATGGAAGCCTACAGGGTATGTAGCAATCCATTCACAGCCTGTGTTGGCTGCAGACACACATGCTATGCAGAGACTGTAAAGTAGAACCTCTCCACGCTGTGGCTTTAGGCATGAGATGGTATAGTAGTTTGAAGGACTGTTTGTCCAACTAGATCTTGTTGTCTTGATTGAATATCCACACAATAATAGTTTGTAAAAGTGTGTGGGTTTATCCATGTTGCTACTTTGCAAATATCATTGAAAGGGATATTTCTTAAGAAAGCTATAGTTGCTCATTTTTTCCTTGTCGAATCAGGTCTTGACACATTTAGTAATGTTAGTTTGGCTTTTGCATAAGATATTTGAAATCATTTACAGTCCATCTTGCTATACCAACTTTGGATATAGCATTTCCTTTTGTTGGATTAGTAAAGGAGACAAAAAGTTGGTTTGTTTTTCTGAAGGGTTTAGTATGTTCCACATTGTACATAAATGCGATTTTAACATTTAACATGTGTAAGGAGCATTCTGCAACCGTTTGAGGTTTTGGAAAGAAAACTGGCAATTCCAAGGTCTGGTTCAAATGAAAGGGTGAAATAACCTTAGGTAAATATGTGGGGTTAGTAAGTATACACACTTTGTCTGTGAAGACTTGAGAATTAACGCTCTTCAATTGTAAGAGCATGTATTTCACGGACCCTTCTGAAGGATTTTATTGCTACTAGGAAAGCTACTTTCCATTTTAAAAACTGGATTTAACAATTGTGTAGTGGTCCCATAAGCATTGTTAGGATACTTTAAATTCCACGCTGATAATGGTGGTATACGTGGTGGAATGTGTTGTGCATCAAAGTAATGTACAGATTGTTTCCATTTAGCTTCATAGCATGCTCTTGTTATAGGTTTCCTTGCTTCTTTTAAGATAGTCATACATTTTTCAGGTAGATTGAAGTATCCAAATTCTATGACCTCAGGTGGCAGATTGCAAGACTGAGCGGTTGAGGGTTGTGGTGTCTCACCTGCCATTGCTGTGTGTTAGAAGATTTGGAGCCTTCTTGTGAGGTTGTAGGGAGAGCTCCAATAGAGCTGTACACCATGATTGGGGAGCCCGTGTGGATGTGATCAGAATGAGAGTCATTGAAGTCTGTCCGAGTTTCCTGACCACATAAGGTATTAGTGGGAGAGGAGGAAAAGCCTATGCAAAAATCCCTGATCAGTTCATCTATACAGCATTGCCCCTGGATTGTGGGTGTGGATGTCTGGATGCAACACTTTGGCATTTTCCTTTGTTACAAACAGGTCTTTGTAGGTAGGACCAAAGGAGATGATGGACGGAGTGTTGAACATTGCAAGCACTCACCCCCAGTCAACTGATCTGGATTTAATCCATCATCATTCTTTAGTTCACTCCGCCACCCCAGTTCAGACATGGCCATATGGAAATCAGTCTGACCCTGTGCCTCATGGGAACAGTATAGCCAGAACTGCCAAGCAATGTCTTCCCTGGACCGGAAACAAGCATCCTGGGACCGTTTTCTGGCTATTCAGCCGTCATCAGCCAGGCTAGCTTGAATCCAGTGGCAAAGTGAGCAAGGGACCCATGTCTGGGCATACCCTTCCAACTTAGGGCAAACAAAGCAAAACCAATGTTCAGTCAGTGCTGAAAATATTGTGAATGATCTCTCTACTAGGGTGAATGTATGACATTATTCTGCATTCTGTCCATCAACTTGTTTTTGCTTTTGTCACCCCGAGTGTGTCCCGTGCTCACTTTGCCACTGGATTCAAGCTAGCCTGGCTGATGACGGCTGATTAGCCAGAAAACGGTCCCAGGATGCTTGTTTCAAGTCCAGGGAAGACATGGCTTGGCAGTTCGGGCTGGACTGTTCCCATGAGGCACAGGGTCAGACTGATTTGCATATGGCCATGTCTGAACTGGGGTGGCGGAGTGAGCTAAAGAATGATGAGGGATTAAACCAAGATCAGTTGACTGGGGGTGAGTGCTTGCAATGTTCAACACTCCGTCCATCATCCCCTTTGGTTTTGCTATTGTAGGTAGGAACATGGGTGGGAGCATATACCATAATGCCAGGTGCGAACCTTGGTGTGGGTGAAGCGGTGTGCTCCCACCCTTGTTCATGTCTATTACAGGTGTTCCCCATCTCTGAAAGTATGTTTGTAGGAATGTACTGTGTATCCCCCATTCATGCACCTGCTGGTGTGTTCTGCTGAGATCTGCCATGGTGTTGTCCTCTCCCGGTATGTATTGAGCTAGAAGATGGAGCCTGTGATTGGTGCCAATGTCCACATTTTCTGTGCCAATTGCATGGAAGCTGACCCCCCCGCGTTTCTGTATGTAATGCATGGATACATGGCAGCCATATTGTCTGTGCGTAGAAGGACTGCTTTTCCTGCTATGCTTGTGAGAAATGCTTTGAGAGCCATAGGAAGGGCTTGTAACTCCAACATGTTGATGTGCAGCAACTGTTGTTGTGGTGTCCAGTGTCTCTGAACCAACATGTCCTTCATATGAGCTCCCCATCCCAGAAATGATGCATCTGTTGCGATTGTTATCTGCGGGATTGGATACTTGAAGGCTCTCCCTGCTGAAATGTTGCGAGTGTTCCACCATAATTAAGCCTGATTCACCTTTGGTGAAACCAACACTAGATCTTCCATTTTCCTTCCGGATTGTCACCATTAAGATGCTAAACACTCCTGTGGGGTTCATGTGTATACAAGAGTGAGGCACTATTGCTATGGAAGATCCCATCATTCCTAAAAGTCTCATGATTTGTTTCACTGGTAGGTGATGATGCGGCTGGAAAAAAAAACAGTTAGTTCTAGAGATTGAGAACCCTTTGGTGATTGAGGTAAACTGTTCTCAAAATGGTATTGAGAATTGAACCCCAATAGGGTTGAATTTGGGATGGTTGGAGATGTGATTTTGTCACAATGATTGAGAAACCCAATGGATGCAGTAAATATATTATCTTTTAAGATTTGTTTAGACTCTTGTCAGCCAATCGTCGAGATAGGGAAATACATGAGGGTACTGCCATTAATAGGAAGTATTTTCTGTGGTAGAGGTTTTTGAGCTCACTCCTCTAGATTTGCTACTTCTACAAGGGCTGTTTTTTGTTGTGGTTTGTAAAGCACCCATTGATTTGGCAGTATCTGTGTCTTTCTTAATCTTTTCTAGTTGAGCATCTACTGCAGGTCGAAAAAGAGGTCCTCCTTCAAAAGGTATATTTAAAATAGGTTATTGTAGTACCTCAGGCTTGAAGCCAGAAATGCGTAGCCAAGCATTTCATCTGGTCATAATAGAATTATTTATGCCCCTAGGCGAAGTGTCTTCTCCAATTGTAATATATTCCTCAGGAAGATGTTGCATGAGCTCCTGTATCCCTTCCCAGGTTTCTCTGTTGTAACGGGAGAGCAGTCCAACAGAGTTTGCAATCCTCCAATGGTTTGCATGGCCTATAGCAACTCTTTTAGCTTCTGCATCAATTCTTGTTTTCATTATCTGGAGGAATTGCTTCTCCAGGGCCTTGTGCGGCGGCTCTCTTCCTAGCAGTGCTGACTACAAGTGAATCTACAGATGGATGACCTTGAATATATAATAAGTTGCTTGGTGAGGTTTTGTATTTATTTTCAATACATGGTGTTAGGACCCTTGCGTTTACTGGGTCCTTAAACACCTATTTAGCAACATTTAGAATGGATACAATCATAGGCCAGGGCTAAAAACAATTATAATCCATTTGCAATGTCCAGCAAGATGTAATCATGACGAGCTATTTTTAGAGACTTTTTGCCCATTCTGGCGAGCTGACAACAGGAGTTTTGCTTGCTCACAAATCAAAAGAGCACTAAAGATGCCTTTAACTCTAGTTATCTTGTCACATTTGCTGGCTTTCAGAGACAGAGATCAAAGGTCAGTTTGTCTCCCTACACTTATTTTTCTTTCGAAGACTGAAGCTAGAGGAGTTTGTAAAGTGAACTGTGTGACAATTAAACTGTGCAAAGCATGTAAAATGAAATGCTGTAAGATGTTGGGCTTTTTTTCCTATCACAACACTGAAATAGCTAATAAGTGAAGTGTTTAAACATTATAAATATATTTCACTAATTATGAAGACACATTTGTGTAATTCTGCGGTGCAAAAAATATTTTTATAGGCTCAAAACAAATTAGAACACTACTTGGTGATATGCAGTTTTTATATATTTTTCCTGAAAGCCAATTTCCATACATTGTTTATGATTTTTTATCAGTAAACTACAGGTTAATGGGAACGATTTGTGTTCAATGAAAAATATGCTATCTGTACATGACAGTGCACTTTATCATGCTTTAGTAATATATTTATGAAAAGTGAGGTTTTTAAACATGAACTGGGAATTATTACTGCTGCTGCCCAGATGACAATGCTATTAGTGTACTAAGAGGCAAGCCAGGGGTCATATATACCCTATATATGGGCTTGATTCTTTGTTATACACGGAGCACACATTTAGTCGAGTAAATAATGGTATTTGTACAGCAGAAATAGTGAACTTGCATATTTGAAGGTGCTCTCATGTGATAATAAAGGAAAAGGCTGATCTATAAGACATAATATTTGCCTAGGATCACACAATTTGACACCAGTTCAAGGGTCAAGTACATTCCAGTTAGGTTGAGTAGACTATTCAAGGTACTAGACCAGCAGGTCTAGTAAATATGATTTTTAGAGCACTGTAGGCAAATGTTGGACAGTTCTTTCTGTATAGGATAGTGTTTAAACCAGAAATTCACTTTCCTTATCTGTTAAATGCATGGAAACGTATGATATTCAGCAGCTTTGTATGACACTGTTATAGGAGGAAGTGTAATCAGGGGGAAAATGAATTGTGTGCACAGATGGTTCCATATCATAATCTGGTAGAGCCACATCATAGTCTTCCCCTGGGTCAGGTGCCTCAGTATCTAGTGTACTCTGGGAATCTATGTACTAAATTGTAAATTGAAAAATTGATACTTGCATAGCGCACTACTCACCCGCAAGGGTCTCAAGGCTCTTGTACGAATACCGCTGTGGAACCCATCCTGGCTTTCCCTGTGAGGCGTCCACTCCTGGGCACCCCCAAGGTGGAGGCCAGGCATCCTTAGCGTTGTGGGGACGTTGTGGAGATTAAGCAAGCTATTGCCCAGAGTTGTAGAGTGGGACTCCATGATTGGAATAGGCACCGAGGCGAGAATTATCAGGTCCGTGGAATTTTGAGCCCAAGACCCGCCGAGGCGGGGAATTGAACCCTGGTCCCGGGCTAGACCTCTGCATCAGGGTCTGCCGCTCTAATCATCGAGCCACACTTCACCACTGTACTGTACTGTAGTTCTCCCTCTTCTCCTCTTGGACATGGTAAACGAGTAGGAGGTGAAGCAGCTACACTACAAATTATAGGGCTTGTGCCCCTAGTTTGTCTTATATTCTTTTGCGGCTGCTCAAATTAGTCCCTCGTCTGCCTTTTTTTTTCAGCCCCCCCCTTTCACTTTTGATGCATGAACTGTTGTAATTCCTCAAATACTACCCCTTGATCTTCAGTGGGTGTAGTACTTTGTGTTTTCTTTTTTCTTGTGTGCTCTTAGAAACAGTTTGTGTCTAAGAACTACTGGAATCACGGATTTTCTTCTGTCTAGAAGAGTGTCCATGGTGTTTTTCAGAATTCTGCCCCGAATGTTTTAGACTTCCAAACTGCTCGATCCTGAATTTTCAGCTCCGATGTGTTTCTTGGAGCGCTTTGGTGCCAATGTTTTTATTTGCTCCGATTGCTGCCTTCGTGTCGAAGGCTTGGTCGGTGCAGATGTACTCTTCAGTGTCATAATCGTTTCAGAACCATTCCCTTGTTGATGCCTGGCCACCTGATTAGGATTGAGAATACTCTTGTCCTTTCTCGGCTCCGAGGTTTGGTCACTGTGTTGGCCTGAACCCAAAGGTTGTGGCACACATGTTGGGATATTGGTGGTGGCAAATGTATAATCTTTTTGTATAGGGGTAGTAGTAACTGTTTAAAACTTAATGGAAATAAAACAGAGGTTCTAGTGATGGGCAAAGCTCCCTCAATATGGTCCTCATCTTGGTGGCCGCAGACCCTGGGCCCTACGGCACCCCCCAGCGATCAGGTTAAAAATGTAGGGATGTGGCTGGACAACAAGCGCTCTTTTGAGAATCACACCAGATTGGTGGCCGGGAAATGTTTTGGAGTAATGAAAGCGCTTCGGAGACCTTAGATGTACTTCCCGTGGTAGCTAGAAAAACCCTGGTCCATGCGCTGGTAACGTCACACCTGGATTACGGAAACGCTCTATACCGGAGTGCAAGTAGCAAGTGTCTGAAGAGACTTCAATGCATACAGAAAGTGGGGCCCGCCTTGTTCTGATGCTGCCCAGGAGAGCTTCCTCCAAGAATGCCCCCGCAGCCCTTCACTTGCTCCCGATTAGGGAAAGATTCCTTTTCAAGGCTCTGGGTTTCAGCCACCGTATTCTGCAGGGAATAGGGCCAACCTATCTGCATAATCTACTGTCCCCCTATACTCCGTCATGGCATCCAAGATCTCGGGGGACGAGACAGGTCTAAATCCCTAGTATTAAAAGTGCAAGAATGGGTGGCCCATCCTTCTGATATCTGGTGGCGAAGAACTGGAATGACCTCCCCCTGGATCTTCAGGTGGATCCATCAGAATCGCTTTAGAAAAAAACCCTGAAAACCTGGCTATTCCGCCCATAGGTTCCCCGCTATGAGAGGGTTACAGCACTGCTCGGATGAGTCTTTATTAGCCGCAGTGTGGGGACACACTAGTGAGTGTAACCATGCGCTTTATAAACTTGCTTATTATAAGTACTCATGGTACTTGGTGTTTTGGTTCTTGGTCCACAGTCTGGTCGGCCCTGGTGATTTGGTTGTACCAGAGCTAGTTCTTCCTCCTTCCTACAGATGCTGGCTATTACCATCCCGCCTCCTGTTGGAGCACTGGCTTTGCTGTCCGCATCGCTGTCATGACTGAACTCTTCCTCAGCTGCGTGTTCACTATGTGCCAGGAGTCGATCTTGTCGTGATCAATCTTTTTATTCTTAAACAATGCACAGGCAGCACACTGTTCTTTGTGCTCCGTAGAGTCACAATTTACAAACGTCATGTGTGCGTACTTGGCTCTTCACCAAGAACACATTCTGTAAAGTTATTTTTCTTCATCGCCATTACCCAGAGACTATTATTCTCAACAATGGAGTATATTCAGAATCTGGGAAGTCCTTCACCAGTGTAGATATCGGTTCCGGTGATTGGTTTTTCCTGTGTGGCATGGAACAGCTTTGAAGTAATCCATCCAAGCCGGATGGCCGATTTTTTTTTCTCCTGAGGAACAGTCTTCGACATGCAAAATGCTTCAAGGGGGAGGAGAATCAACGCACAACGCGGACCATAAATCTTCAGAGAAAAACAACCTGCAAAGTCCAAGCCCAACACTAGATGACAGGGGTATTCATAGCATGTATTACTGCAGCCAACACATGCTACGAGCCTGGGTGCAAAATACTGGGGATAGTCCCCACCAAACATTGCTACAATTTAATGCAAATAATTCAGAAGTCAAGACACAGCGATGTTAAATCAGCAGCTCTGGACAAGGACTGCTTAAGCAGGGTAGTTTGTACCAGCATGGTGCTTTGGTACCACAGTGATAAGATGCAGTGGTTTTTCAGGTGACATCGAAGGATCACTGATGGATAAGCCATTTAACAGCACCGGCCTTTCCGGCGATAAAGCAGACTCAGGCCTCAGAACACTCCATAGAAAGTAGAGCTACACCTTGCTCCCATGGCCTTTTTATGCCTGTGCAGCAGCATCCCCAGCTATTTCATCCCTTTTAAGGCTTTGGCACAAATAACAAGGACCATCACCACAGCAACACACTGGCCGCCCGCCCCCCCTCCTTCTTTCCTACCCTCTAAGACCTAGTGCTTTCAAGACTGGGTCAGGGATCTAGTCAACACCGCCCAGGCTAGTAGGGTCAAAATAATGCTCAGTACCCCATCCTGCCCAATTTCAGCTTACAAGCTGCTTTAGTTTACCCATGGTGGCATATTACAACCATGTTGGAGGCAGAATATTGAGTTATCGCCACAGGTGGAAGGGAATCACATTCCACAGAGAAGTATTCCAAACAGTCCAGCAAGGATTTGCTCTACCATTACTACCTGAACTATCAAATATTCAACCTACATCAGAGGTGCTGTCAAAGGACAATTTTTAGGTTTAAAGTATTTTATTCATCATCACACACCAAGACAAATACACATTATCATAAAGGTTCCAGCAACACCCGAGGATTCAACAAGCACATAAGCCAACCATTACGGGTCGCGATGGTGATCCAACCAAGCAGGTAAAAGAGTGCATAGGTCCGGTGCGACACAATAATTCCATACAAACAACACCCCCCACCCCCAACTGTCCCTACCCAACTCCCCCTTCCCACCCGTTGTCCAGTGCATTATCATCGCCCCGTGTGCCTAACAAGATCAAAAGTCCTGAGGGAAGAGGGAACCCCCTGCCAGGTCAGCAGTCAGGTACCGGTGGGCTCGTGAGCCGCAGGAGGCGGAGGTATCTGGGGCAAGTAAGTTCTCTAAACTCCGTGATCAACAGAGCATGGAACGGTTGCCAAAGCTCATTGAATTGGGCTATGTCCCCAGCCACTACAAGGGACATTTTTTTCCATACCCAGCACATGCCACAATCTGTGAAGCCACCCGGTGATCGTGGGCGGCGTGGCCGTGCGCCAGTGTGTCAAAATATTCTGAACCGCTGAGCCTAAGGCAATGGCGATCTGCCTACCCCTCCTGGACTTCAGGGGATACATCAAATCGTTCGGGAGCCCTAGGAGGGTGTAAGCGGGGAAGCGCGGAAGCTCAATTTCAAAGTGAGAATCTATTTCGTCCAGCACTTCCGCCCAATAAGCGGCCAAAAGAGGGCAGTCCCACAAGATGTGTGTGAGTGTACCACGATGTCCACATCCCCGCCAGCATGTGTCTGCTTTACTGTGATCAAAGTCGTGAATTCGCTCCGGCGTGTAATACCAATAAGTAGTGACTTTAGTGAAGGTGTCAGTAAGGCCCATATGATATGCTGAGTGGCGTGCCCTGTATGAAATTTGGTCCCACTCCCTGGGACTCAACGTTCTCCCAAGCTCCCACTCCCATCTCTCTCTCCCTGGATTGTAAACGTGTGTGGATGGTAACTGCAAAAACCTGTATAAGTCCGTAATTAGTTTCGAATCTGACGCACGGGTCATCAGCCATCTCTCACATGGCGAGAAAGGTCTATCCGCTGCTTCTCTGACCTGTGGCTGCAGAGCCCAATGTCGAGCTTGCATATAACGGTGCCTTTCAGTCTCAGGGAGAGAGAACTCCTGACGGAACTGCGTGAACGGAATAACCCCCTCAGGACCGTACATGTGGCACAAAGCTCTGCAACCCGCTTGCCGCCAGTGCGTGAAGGCCCCCCTCTCCATTCCGGGAGTAAAAGCCGGATTGTCCACGAATGGGGAGAGCGGCGATGGAAACGAGGTAAGATCATATTTAAGGCAAGTAGCGTCCCAAACTCGTAAAGGCACCCTAGTGACGAAGGAAGCATACAGGTTCTTAGGTCGATGGGAGCGGTGCAAAAACGGAATCTCCTGCAGAGGCCGACCCGCCACCGCCTGGTCCTGGAAAAGCCAGTGCTTATCCGATTCCCATCTGCACCACTCCACTAGGTACCGCAGTTGCGCCGCCTGAAAGTACTTACGAAAATCCGGGATGCCTAGACCCCCTGCCTCAGGAGGCAAAAGAGATAGGGCCTTACGTATCCTAGGCTTCTTCCCTTGCCATATGAAGCGGCCCACATCCGATTGCAACTGCGGGATCCAGCCGACCGGCGGCTGAAGCGGCAAAGCCCTGAACAGATAGAGAACCTGGGGTAAGATAGTCATTTTAATGGCAGCAATCCGTCCTAACCTTGAGAGAATCCCACGGTTCCAGCGGGCCAGTTCCTCTCTAATCTTCGCTCCCAAGGCAGAGTAATTTGCCAATACCATGGCCTGCAGCGTGGGCGCTATCTTGATTCCCAAATACGGTATCGCCTCCGAGGACCAAAGCAGAGGGAACCCGCCCTGCAAATATTCCCTGGTGGCCGGCTCCAAGGAGATATCCAAAGCGACCGATTTCCCCACATTCATCTTAAAGCCGGAGACTGCACCAAAGGCGGCAAGCTCCTGCACACAAGCCGGTAGGGCCGTCCGAGGTGTAGCTAATGTGAAGATGACATCATCAGCATAAAGGCTGATCGCGTGCGTAAACCCGCCCATCCGTATCCCTTCCACCACCGGGTTATCCCTGACCCGCTGAGCCAACGGCTCCATGTATAAGGCAAAGAGCAGGGGCGAAAGTGGGAAACCCTGCCTAGTACCTATCTCAATATTGAAGGCTGTGGAAGTATATCCATTCACACGGACCACGGCTGTCGGTGCTTTATAGCAGTTGAGGACCATGGTGCGAAACTTCTCCCCGATGCCAGCCTTCATTAGTACCTGTTCCAGGAAGGGCCAATGTACTCGGTCAAACGCCTTCTCCGCGTCCACCGCCAGCATCATTCTCTCCCCAGGAATTCTAGAAGCCTTCTCCAGCAGATGGACCACCCTTTTCGTATTATCAACAGTCTGCCTCCCCGGGACAAAGCCAGCCTGATCCGGATCAATTAGACCAGGCAGGTGAAGTGCCAAGCGCCTGGCCAAGATCCCGGTATACAGTTTCAAGTCTACGTTCAAGAGGGATATAGATCGGTAGGACCCACAGTGCTTGGGATCCTTTCCAGGCTTAGGAATAACGGAGATGGAGGCTCCGAGGAGATCAGGCGTGATGGCACCAGGTTCTGCGAAGGAGTTAAAAAGGCGAGTGAGGACAGGAGCTAAGGTCACGCAAAATGTTTTATAAAAAAGGGCAGAGTAGCCGTCCGGGCCCGGCGCTTTGCCGTGTTTGAGTTTTGCAATGGCCGAGACCACCTCCTCTATCCCGATGTCCCTGCTCAAATGTTCCGCCTGCAATACATCCAAGGACGGTAAAGTGATCGAATCTAGGTAGGAGGATATGGCCGTCCCATCCGGTGGGTCACCAGTGTAGAGGTTTTCGTAGAAGCCTCGGAACACCGCCGATATGCGGGCGTCCTCCGTCTCCACATTTCCACTGGAGTCGAGGATCTCTTTCACCGACTGGCTCTGTCGCGCCGCCCGGAGCCTATTAGCCAGCAGTTTACCACAGCGGTCTCCCCCGTGTAATAGGCATGGCGCAGCCGTAGGGCTGCGTACTCTGCCCGATCCGTGTCCAAGGCTGCCAGAAGCTTCCTCGTCTCTTTCAGCTGCCGCCAGATCCTCGGAGCCCCGGTCCGTCGGTGAATCAACTCAAGCTCCCGGACCCTATCGGTAAGTTCCTCCCTTTTGGCCTGCCGCTCTTTGTTTTCCGCCGCGGAGACCGACACGAATTCCCCCCTGAGGACGGCTTTCAACGCTGCCCATTGCGTGGCTCGGGTGGTGTCGGCGTTGTCATTATGCGCCAGATAATCATGGGTTACCCTCTCAATACGATCCACCACCACCTTCCGATGTAAAAGGGTATCCCTGAGGCGCCAAGTTCTCGGGGGAAGGGCAGTAGGGGGCAGACACAGCGAGGCCTCAACCGGAGCGTGGTCCGATAAGGATAACACTCCCATTTCTGTTGACGAGACCAATGCCTTCACCGGCGTTGTAACTAACAGGTGATTGAGCCGTGCATATGTCTTATGTGCATGAGAGTAATACGAGTAATCTCTATCCGTGGGGTGTAGATGGCGCCAAAGGTCAAGGAGATCAACCTCCGCCAGCCGTGCCTTGCAACCGGCCGAGAATTCCCCGACTTGTGGGGAGCGCTGCGCAGACCTATCCATCGCAGAATCGAAAACCATATTAAAATCCCCACCGAGAATGATATGTCAGTCCGGCGAAGCCGTGACAGCCTCCACTGCCGACTGCAGGAATCGTTCCTGCTTGTCGTTAGGGCTATAGAGGGAGCCAATCGTGAACGTAAGACCCCCAACTCTAAACCTATGCGCCAGTAACCTCCCCTTCTGTTCAGCAAGTTTGTGAAGATGCACCCCCTTAAAGTGTCTGGCCACCAGGATCGCCACCCCCGCAGTCTTCGTGGCACCGGCGGAAAAGAACTGGAGCGGGAACTTGTGAGATCGCAGCCTATGTGTATCCTGTGCCAACAAGTGCGTTTCCTGAAGGAGGCAAATGTCCGCATGAGCATTCTCTAACAGTGGGAGCACCGCTCGCCGTTTAACAGGGTTGTTCAATCCCCTAACATTTAGCGTCAGAACCTTAAAGGCGTAAGGAGGCATAGTGGGTAGAGTGCAAGAAAGCGTATGTACAGCGTGCAGAGGCCATGAAAAGTATGTATACCCCCCCCCCATCTCCGGAAACCAAGCCAAGGTCAAGAATAAGCATAGGAGCCCCCTGCCCTCCCACCTTGGCAACCCGCTGCAAGCTGCGAACTCCAATGTGTCCGTGGGCTGTCTTAAGTAGCTGAGCACCGGGCAAGAGTCCTAACGTAATCGGGCTGTACCATCTATACCATCCAACCTCACGGTCCACCCCTACACCCACTACTCCACCGCCACTGAGTGAGACAATGTGGAAAAACACAGGCAAAACAGCAATTCCTAGCATAGCGCACTGGACAACTCCTTCCCTCACTCCCAACTCCCACAACCCCACCCGGATCCCCAACACCCCAACAAACCCCCCCCCACCCTCCCGAAACACCGTCCCCGTCCCATCAAGAGAGGAGACAGGGGAACCATTGTCCAAGCCCGGCCCAATAGGCAAGTCTATGGAAAAGTCTCAAAAGTGGACGTCCAGCCACCACACAACCTTCGCTCCCCAACCTCCCAGGCCCCCAAACCTGCGATTAAAAAAGAGGCGATGTCGATCTCCCCCCGGAGAGTGTCTAGGCAGTCAAAGCAACCTCCTCCGTCGCTGTTTCTCTGGCGACCTCTCTCACAGCGTCGGCCATATCAGCCCGGATAGTTGGCGAGGTAGGCCTCCCTGAAGAGGCCGGGGACCCGCGGCCCGGAACCGATTGCCAGCCATCTCTGGTGACTCGGCGTCGACGCGGTGTGGGGGCATCCTCGTCGGTGGCAGTGATTCCCAGCACAGTGCAAGTATCCTGGAGGGAGCGCAGCTGAAGTAAGATCCCGTTCCAGGGGAAGATGATACGAAAGGGATGGCCCCATGAGTACTGAGTATCATGTTCCCGCAAGAAGTCAGTCACAATTTTAAAGGACTTTCGTTTCTGTAGGGTAACCACTGAAAGATCTTGAAAGAGGGCCACCTTATGACCTCGGAATTCCAAGGAAGGCCGTGTACGAGCCACCCGTAGGATCCTTTCCTTCAAAGGGTAGTCCGGCAGGTAGGCCAGAAGATCGGGGGGAGGCGCCGGGGCTCTGCGCCGTGGGCCCACTCTGTGTGCCCTATCCACCCTAAGCAGAAAATCAGTCGGCTCACCCAATATGTCTCTGAACAGATCACGCAGATAGTCCGCCGCGTCCTCCCCCTCTTCTCCGAGAGGAACACCCCGGACCCGGATGTTGTTCCTCTGGGAACGGTTCTCGAGGTCCTCCACATGGGATTGGATATCAATCTGCTGGTCCCGAAGCCTGATCACCTCCTGCTGGAGCTGCGTGACTTCCTCATCCCTGGCATGGCCGGCTTCTTCCACAGATGAGACCCTCTCTCCCAGGCCGTCGACCTCCCGCCGTACCTCTCATACCTCCCCCGCCACTTCCTGCTTAAGCGTCTGGAAGTCCTTTCGCAAGGAGCTGAAAAGTGACTCGAGGAATGATCTGGTAACCGGCAGCTCCCCTCCGCTCGCCCCCTGCGAGCCGCTGGACTGGCCTGGGGAGTGCTGTCCGCGGTCTTGCCGCGCATTGACCCTGTTCAGCATTTCCGGTAGGGTGCGATCACCCTTCCTGGTCCCCTTATTGCCGGTCATTCTGGCGATGGGTGAAGATATCCAATCCTCACCAGCAGTGTCGGTGCGTGCTCCACTACCTGGCCCCCAGCCGGTCGTCTGTTCCAGGGAGATAGGCCCCCCACCCGTTCACTCCGTTGGTTGCCACTCGCACAAGTTCACCCGGGACCTAGCTGCGGCCGTCAGACCCGGCACCTGATCCACCTCGGTGAGCTGAGGGTCCTACAGCGAAGCGCCGCTCTCCCACGCTTCCGCCGCCAGCACGTACTCCATGCACTGCGCGCGACTCAGCAAAGCAGCCACCACAGCATGGGTCAGCCCGGGGGGGAGAGGGAGTGTGTCCCACAACCCGCAGGTCTCAAGGAGAGACTGGATCCTCTGCTAAGGTACCAGCAGTCCAGACGCAGAACTTCCACTGCACAGGCCCTCAGGCGCTCCGTCACTCCCACTCTCGGCCAAGGGTATGGGGGGGGTGGGCCACACCCCTTGTGTGCCTCGACGGGAAACTGCGGTCTATGGCCTCCTCACTGCGGCAGCCGCTATGCCCCAAGACCGGTCCACGTAGGCCTCCGGGCTCTTCACCACAGTAAAGCGCTGCCCCCTTCAATCCTGACAGCACCAGGCGGGAAGAATGGGCCTCCGCAAGGGTCTGTAGGCCGCTGGCACCCCCAATCTCCTCAAGGCTCCGCCTGGTGTCCCTCGGGGTTCAGATCCCAGCCAATTCCGCTGCTGCCCAGGCCGAACGGGACACCAACAACAGTCCCACAATGGAGTCACCAGTCCACAGCCCAGGCAGTTCCCGGTCGGGTCCCGCAGTTAGTACCGGGAGGGAGCCAGCCAAACCCCAGGGGGCCGTCACATCAGTAGCGTCCGGGGTCCCACCTGGTCCGAGTCCCGCAGCCCAGTTCGCACTACACCTCCTGCAGTGTCGGCGGGCGGGGCAGTCCTGTGTCACGGTCCGGGACGGCAGGCCCCCGTGACTCCCGGTATTGGTCCGGCCCCCTCCGCGGCCACGATTCCGACCGCCGCACGTGTCCGGGGCCCGACCCTGCGCCACCTCAACTGCCTCCGCTCTGTGCCACCTCCAGCGGCACCACTCTGCAGCCGCAGACGATTCTGTGCAGAGCCCGGCACCACTCCAAGCTGCGGTAGCGGCCCCCTCCGTGTGACGCCGCGGGCTCGGGTCAGCGCAGTGGGCAGGTTCAGCTACACTTCCGGGCGGCTGCAGGGCCTTCAGAACTCAGGGTCAGCTTCACCGTCCTCCGGGAGCACCTTCCAGAGCGCCGATTTCGACCGGTGTCCGATCTGCCAGCACCCCGCTGCGCCCGCTGTCACCAGCAGGGGGCGATCAGCTCTACAGAGGGTGGTTAAGGGCCCGGAGGAGATCGCCAAGGTCGCGTCCTCCTACGCCGCCATCCTGGCCACGCCCCCCAAAGGACAATTTTTAAACAGAAAGTGCAGGCTCTCTTGGACTCAAGAGCCATAGAGGGTGTCCCAGCATCAGAAACAGACCAGATGTTACTCCAGTTATTTCCTGGTGCTGAAGGACAGAGTCCTTAGTCTTATTTTAGATCTCCACCATCTCAATTTATTCCTGAAAAAGACAAATTCAAGGTCCTCACATTAGTCCAAGTCCTATCTGTCCTGAATCCAGGAGACTAGATGGTAGCATTGGATCTGCAGGACAACTATTTTCATGCTCAAATCCTGCAGTCCATCAGGTGTTAACTGTGGTTGAGTGAGAAATCAGCATTTTATGGTTTTCAGTACTTCCCTTTACCCTCACCAGTGCCCGACAGGTAAGTGTTCATGAAAGTGGTGGCAGTGGTTGTAGCACACCTTCGGAGGTCAGTATACCAATCTTCCCCTACCTCAACAACTGACTGCTGAAGATAGGCTTGCTGCAGTCACTCATGGAACACGTCCAGACAACGGCAGACCTAACAGCTTTGGGGGTTTCCAAGATCAACATGCCGAAGACACACCTGACTGCTTCACCACCAATCCAGTTCATTGGAGCATTCTGGATATAATGCAGTATCAAACCTTCTCTGTGATTCAGAAAGTCCGGGACATTCAAGCTAGGATCCCAAAGGTTCAATCTCGATCCTGGGTCTCCGTGAGAGTTGCTGATATTTCTTGGTCTCATGCATCCGGCCTGTGGACTATGCCAACTGGCACATGAGGTTTTGCAGTAGGATCTGAAGTATCAGTGGGCTCAGCACCAAATAAACCTGTCAGATTTCATCTGGAGTTTGACAGATTGCAAAAAACCTGAAGCAGTGGCTACTCACCTGCAGTTGGAACAGTGGCAGATCCCTTTCCTTACCCCCACCCAGAGCAGACAGTGATGACAGATATCACAGCTGGGGAGGCTACTTGGGAGAGGAGATCAGAGGACTCCCATCACTCGCTTCTAAATGAATCTATTGGAGTGGAGGGCCATTCACTTGGTGTTGACTGCTCTCCTCTGATATATCAAAGGGAAATTGGTTCAGCTCTTCAATGACACCACCATCACCAAGTGGTATTGCAACAAGTGGAGTGAAGTCCTGGGAACTGTGTCAGGAGGTCCCGCGAGCTCTGGAAGTAGCTGAATTGCCATGGCATCTCCCTGGTTGTGAACCACCTGACTGGATCTAAGAACATCAGGGCAGACTAACTCAACCAATGATGTCTAGCCAATCACAAACAGCAGCTACACCTGGAAGTGGCACAGGGAGTCTTCCACCAGTGGAGAGAGCCCTGCCAACCCCTTTGAGCATTGGAGTTTCCATGAGGGCTCTCATATACATGCATTCAGAGTACAGTACAGATCTCCTGTATGCCTTCCTGAAGCTACCTCTCCTGCCCCAAGTTCTGAAGATCAAGAATTACTGGGCTCAAGTCATCCATATAACTCTGGACTGGGTTAGGCAAGAGTGTGGTATCCAGAACTTCTAGACATAAGCATCTGTCCTCCGATCAGTCTGCCACTTCACGAGGATCTTTTATCACAACACAGCAGACTTCTGGACTGCGCAAGCTCCACCTCCATGCATGGAGATTGAGCAGCAACAGTTCCCTGTTTTTGAGCACCCTCCTTCCCATTGTCATGAATGTCATCCTAGCAGTAACAAAAATCTGTTTAAGGCAGGCACTGGGATAACTTTGTAGCTTGTGTGGCTCACGCAATACAGACCTACTGCAAGCCACGTTGTCAGATCTGTTTGTGCTGCCTTCATAGCAGAGTAAGGGGCTTGACATGGGACAGTTAACGGTCATTTGTTGGCATTTTTTAGTTTACCCGACCAATCATCCTAGCTTAAATCTCAAGTTGTGTTCATTTTTCTTGAAGATTTTATTCATGTGTTTCTGCCAAAACCTTTTAGGATGCCACAGAGGGACTTCAATTTGGTCTCACATTCCTTTTTAATTTACCATTTGAGCTGATGCACAGCGGTCCTTTGCATCTCCTGACTCTGAAAAGGCTCCCACTACAATAACTTTAGCTTGTCATGTGAGCCTCCAGAAACCATGTTCTTAATTGGACAAACGGGTGTCGCAGAGCAGAATTTTGGCCAAAGATTGACTCTTTCATGGCTGCCAATACATCACTCTTCTGGCATTATTTGTATGTATGCATGTATTGCGACTTATATAGCGCACGTATCACCCGAAGGCATCAAGGCGCTTGCCTTGGGAACCCGTCCTGGCTTTTTCCCTGTGAGATTACCCCTACTGGGCATCCCCAAGGTGAAAGCCAGGCATCCCGCAGCGGGTGGACCGCCGTAGTGGAGATTAAGCAAGCTATTGCCCAGAGTTGCAGCGTGGGACCCCATGATTAGAATAGGCACCGAGGCGAGAATTATCGAGTCCGTGGACATTTTTGGGTCAGGACCCTGCCGCGTCGGGAATTGAACCCTGGTCCCGGGCCAGACCTCTGCATCAGGGTCTGCCGCTCTAATCAGTGAGCCACACTCCTCCCTCCCTCTTCAAAAGAGGAGGGAGGAATGGCTTGACTGCCATATTTCAGTGGCAAGCACATAGGAGACAAACTATGCACCACCCTCAAAGAATAAACCCTTTGGGAGCAGAAATGGTGCTAGTGAGTACTGCCGACAGAGACTTATTTGCAGGCAAGTGTTTTACACCATTTCTGCAAACACACCCTGCCGCATCGCCTCTGAGGGAGGATATGAAACATTCCCACCTTTAACTCAAGAGGGGATGCAGTCTCCTATTGCACCCACTCTTGTGAGGGCCCTAAGACCTTCCCCAGGAAATAAATGTGAGTATGGAACCCCTGCAATGAATCACAGACTAAAGGTTTGAGTGATGCATGTTCAGTGACTCGTGTTGTAATGTTGTAAATTTATAAAAAATAACCACCTACATTCATTTTATTCTTTATCCATTTAGGTCTTTCCTAACAAAATGGAAAAGAAAAACATTTTTTTTATAAAAGGTTAGTTACCAAATGTAGTACTACTTAATGTATTATACATTTTCTGGCTAGCTCCCCCCATTTTAGACTAAGTCAATTTACAATATTACCATAGTACACATTTCTATCCTGCCAAACTCTGCAACATGGGAAGAACTCCTAGTTCCAAATAGCGACGTTCTACAACAACTTGTGGCACGTTCCTACATCTGATTTGGGAATGCCCAGTGAATACTCACTACTGGGAACAAATAATTCAGACAATGGGAGAGCGGTGCTTTACCCAGCCGACCTATACATCCTCCCTCCCCCCCCCCCCCCGCAAACATAGGAGACTGAACACTTCAAGGAATAAATCACTAGTCTTGTCCAGGTGAGCTCTACAAGTCACTAAATCAACCTGAGCTCAATCCCCTGGTAGCTATGGCACAGAACAGACATGCTTAACTGTCAAAGATTGTGCCTCCGGACTTAATCTTTTAAGTCCAAATCCACCACAGCAGTACACTTCTAAAGTCCCCAGGATTTCAGGTGAAGCACTTTGACTTACGTAAGGCAGAGGCCAACAGCAGGGTCCAAACCAGGTCCAGTTGCCACAGATCAGCTAGGTAGTTGCAGTAAAAGGCCTCTTGAAGTTGGTTGTGTCCCTGTAGCCACACAGATCAGCCAGCTAACCCTATGAGTCCACCGCTTTGTCGGAGTACACAAGGGAGCAGGTCCAGTCCTTCAGGGCTCCTCATAGGTCTTCTGTGCTTTCACAGGTCCTGAATGTGTTCAGAGGAGGGTGCTATATTTATGGTTTGCACTTGGTGGGTGTGTGGTGGTAAATAAGACTCCCGGGTATTCGCTAACCAATGGGGTAAGAGTTTACTGGCCTTACTTCAAACAGGACCAAGATACAAAGTGTCAGGATAATTCCAAGATGGCCAAAGTCTTTAGCCACATTCATCTTGGGTTCTTAAAGGGTGTGTACTATGAACATTACAATTGTCTCCCCACAAAGAACAATAAAACTCACTTGGGGGGTGCTAGGTGGCGCACGAGCGGAACGGCCGCCATTGTGTGAGGCTCCCGCAGTCCGGCACATATATCCTACAATTATCCTGTTCTGATGATGAGTCTTGCCTAAAATACAGCAGAAAAATAAAGCACAACATACGGGGAACAAGTGATGCCAGTTTTGGTGAGGTCAGATCCAGAATGCAACTGATACCGTCTTAGAGCAGATGAGACCGAGCTGCATCCCTGAGCGTCCTGGAACTGCAACTGAGACTAGGCGCGCAAGCAAGCACCGCAGCTCCCACGAGGTATGCAGGATGGCGAGCTGTAATGGCGGAGGGCAAAGGGTGAGGTGCGCCGCCGGAGCAGCGTATCTACATTCTGGCTCAGACGCACAGGTGGCTGAAGCGTCTGAGAGCGGCAATGGCAGGGGGAACCGCATTGTCGTTAAATACTGCACGGATGGCGGGCCGGCCAGGAGTATAAAGGCGTGCCCAGAGCAGCGCATCTATATCCTATAGCAGACGCGCACGCTTACATAACAGGCGAAGGCTCAGCTTAGCTGCGCTGAAGCGGATGAGAGCGGCCTTTACAGGGGGCTCCACACAGGCACAAATACTGCACGGATGGCAGGCCGGCCATAGGCAGTAGTGCAGGCATAGAGGCATGTTGAGTACGTGACAGACTTTGGTTTAGAGACAGCGCCCCATGGTCTGAAGTGGATTGGGCACTGAGGCGGTTGATTCATGCGGAGAGCTGTGTTGATGGTGCCAGCCTGGCTTAACTACAGGCTGGGCGGAGGGAGTAAAAGCTGCAGTGGACATACTGGAGGCAAAGCGACAGGCTAGAGATGCAGCAACTGCAGCCACACAACTGAAAGGCGCTCCAGCGGATGATGAGGTGGGGTATGCTATACTGGATTGAAGCCTGCTGACGTGCGAATTTTGAAGCACTGGGTAAACACACACTACATTCCTACGCACTGCACAAAATTGATCTTGGTTGGGTGCTCAGAGAGACCATTAACCTGCTGCCACCCTTGCTTTATGCCACATATCGTACTTAGTCTCCACTGCACGCTTAAAGAAGGGGAAGCCAGATGCACGCCAACCACGGCTTACCTTTGACACAAAGAAAAATACTCAGCAACAGATGGCGGAAGCGGACAATGGGGCTGAAGGGTCGCAACAAGTTCTCTGTGAACTTTGTTTTGACGCTCCTTTGTTGTTGTTATTGAGTCTCAACAAGAACCACAATCCTCACCGGGGGAGGACATGAAATAGATCCTTCTGGAGGTGCTTCAGGGCTTTGCAACCATTGCAGATAAAATGGACACGCTGACTACGCGCATGGAGGCAATAATTCGCAAAATTGACGGGCATGAGGCACGTATAAAAGACAATGAGCAGCGAATATCAGAGACAGAGACACTATGGCCCACATTCAGAACACAGTGACACAGATGGATAAACTATTAAAGATCATAGCTGCCAAGAATGAGGACATAGAGGCGAGAAGTAGAAGGAACAATATCCACGTACTGGGAATACCAGAGTACCAACACAGGCAAAATGGAGGAGTACATCGAAAGGCTGCTGAGGGCAGTGGTAGGGACGGAATTGCTCTCCTCTCATTTCATTGTCGAAAGGGCCCCTTGGGACAAAGCCGCCCCCCGGAAGCACGCCCAGGCCCATCATTGTGCGCTTATTGAATTATAGAGAATTCTGGCTCTGAAGGTGGAAAAAACTGCTGCACTTAGAGGGTGTGCCCTTCACCATGTACCCCGATTTCACTGCCCACGTCCAGGAGGACCAGCGCAAATTCCTCCCTGTAAAACAAAAGTTTACAGGCCCAAATTTATTATGCACTACTTTATCCCGCTTGCCTCCGAGTTACGCATCAGGGGGAACAAACAATCTACACAAAGCCTCAGCAGGTTGAAGCATTCCTAAAGCATCTCAAGAGACGTAAGAACACAATCACCACACCAGAAGACTCACCAAGAGCGCTTTCGCCAAACGTAGACTGATGTATATTGAAATGGATGACTACTTATTGCTTTTTCTTGCCACTTAAAGACAAAGCAGTGCTACGACACAGCAGACGTTCAAAAGACAAGATCCCGTAAACTTGGAGCATAGAACTCTAGGGGCGGGATGCACCCTTGGCTGGGACAACGATCACAGGCAGCCGGACACCCTCGAATCCTGTTCAGGGACTTGGTTGGTACCACAAACAACCTGGAACTGCAAGAGGTACCAGTGGGCCACCCAGCAGGACTTCCCCCATACCGGAGATCCCCTTTGTTGCACTTTGGTGGTTTCTATTTTTTTCTTCCTTCTTTTCTTTCAGGTTTCCTCTGGTTCTCGATCAGAGACGTTTGAAATAATGGTTTGGTTACTGGGTACTAGGGAGGTAGGAGGACTAAAGGCAACTGGCATAATTGGGATGCTTTATTGGGTCGGGGGTAGGGGCACAGGTCATGGACTACTTCGGCAAGCATGACATGCAATACTTTTTCTGGAACTAACTAATTGAGCAATCAACATTTTGTATAGCTTCGCAATATAGCAGATATTGCAGCATGGGACGACATGGTGGCCCTGGAGGATAAGTCCATGCTGAGGGTAATATCTTGGAACGTTAGGGCCCTGGGAGACCTGACAAAGCGTAGACAGATCCTGGGCTATTTAGACAGGCAACAGATAAACATTGCTTTGCTGCAAGAGACACACATTAACCCACAGTCCCCAGTCACGTTTGCTAGCAGGTAGGAGACTTCTCCTATTCCTCATGCTTGCGGCACAGCCATACTAATCCAATAGCAGACGCCTTTTTCACTGGCGGGGGAGCTGGAGGATCCCCAGGGAAGATAGGTCATAGCATGGGGGTGGTTGGGTAGGGACTGTCACAATAGCAAATTGTATGGCCCGAATGTAGACACCCATGAGTTTTTTTACGAACAATGGGGGAAAATTATGAACGTAGGATCCACCCATAAAATATGGAGAGGTGATTTTAACATAGCCCTCAACCCGGCTCTGGATAGGTCTAACACTGCTACGTCTCATTATAATAACTCCCAAGCAGTGTTGCCGGGAATAATGGAAGAAGGAGGTCTAATAGACAGTTGGCGCCATACTCACCCACAAGACAAGGAAGGTACACACTTTGTCCTACGCAGGGACATGGGCTTGCATCGACTACTGTCTGCTCTCAAGGGGGTTGGGATCGGGAATTCGGAATGTTGTACATCCTGTTAGAACACAATGAGGGAGGTACCCAAAGACCAGTGAGGGACTGGGTAAACAAATATGCAGAAAACACAAAGAGTCCCTAGATGGTGGGGGTATATACCCTACAGCGTAGGCTAACCCAACCAGAAGGCTCAAAGGGTAGCTACGGTATCAAGGACAAGATAGTCTTTAGCATAACATACACCTAATTTACAAATACAGGCTAACAGTCAGTATAGGAACCCTGTCTACAAATCACCACATTAATTAGGAAACTATAATCTTTACCAGTGTAAAAAACAATTTATTAAAAACAGTACAGTTTAAGTTCACATTCAAAAAGCGATTATACATTCAAACATATATTAAAAAACCCAAAGAGTCGACGCGGCGTTTCGGTGTCTTGTTTCGATGATTTTTAGAAGGAGTGAGCAACCCGAAATACCCTTGAGGGCTTGGGATGCAGTGATTATCTTTTTAAACAGGTATTCAATTCCCTTTTTGATAAAATGACAGCTTTCTATCCGTATAAACAGATTTGTCATGTATGGTCTCATATAACATCCGTATCAACATGCAAAAAAATGTTAAGGTAACAGATCGGTCCCTCTTTGGGTTTGAATCATTGCTATGTAATTAAATGACGGGTACATTCATTGAGGTTGGAATGATCTAACTAGGAGGATGTTGGCTATCTGATCTGAGACAATGGATTCATATGATAGCTATCTGATATGAATCAATAGATTATCATGACATAAAAAGTCGTTTGTTGAAATTGAAGCAATTGCATATTTCTTTTGACTCTATAGATAAGGCTTTCAATACAATTCGATATGTCCTTAGTAGAAAACATCATGAATGAATCAATATGATTTGATATGTCTTTAGTAGAAAACATGATGAATGAATTTTGTTATTCCAGATTAACCTGCATTGAACAACCCTTAAGTTTCTTGCACTTAAACAAATGAACTTCGAATTGACAGTGTCTTCATGTAAATATACTGGTTATTTGTATAATGCTATTTTGGTAATAGTGTGTCTTCTTTGTAGTTAATTGTCTCATGTGTTTTCACCAAGGTGTAACGTCAATATGTATTGCAATTTTGTAACTATGAATTTTTTAATTTACAGATAACAATATCACTATACAGACCATAATTTAATAACAGTCCTGAGGATGGTTTCAACAAACTAACGTCAGAGAAACCGAAACGTCGACTACACACCTTATCCCTCTCTTTTGTTTTACTCAATGTGATTTGGGATAGGTGGTTATTTAGGTTCTGTTGTGTCACCTTGTAATTCATTTATATGTGTACCTACAGTCCTAACTTTTATTTGCTTATTGTTCTGTATCTGTAGTTGATTGCTTTGATTGAGCCATTTGATAAAGATATATTTTTTCGTATACACCTTGTGTCTTTGTTTATATGTTTACATGTTATATGTTGATGTAACATTTTTTGTCAAATTAGAATAGGATTGATGATATATTCATTCCAAGGACAAATGATTGGTCCTTCCCAAAAAACAACTTTAATCAAACAAAATATAATTTGAATAAATTCCCTTGACGGCAAGCTTACCCTTTCAACTTGTTTCGATGATGACACCTTCAGGACGGGTTTTTTTAGTTAAAAAAAAATCTCTGAGATTGAGGGATTTAGGGCATATGCGGTCTCAAGAGAGGTAGTTTTTTTCAGTCATTAGTCTGACTCTCATGGACTTATCTTCCTTTGATGTAGTTTAAAAAAACAATTTTGTTCCACCTGGGGGAAGCTGTAGGAGGACCAGGTGACAGGGAGGCCGATACACAGGAAAAAGCACTATTCTGAGAAGGAATAGGAAGCGAACTGGTAGAAGGGAATGTAACAAATCTGAAGGCCGCTACCTACAAGAGATAAGTTGGATCATCCCCAACACTATACAACTAAAGTTACATGCTCAACAGCCGAATTGATATACGGTGGTCACCCCTGATACAGCACAGATAATATTATTGAATACCTATATCCAGGTGGAACAAAATTGTTTTTAAACTACATCAAAGGAAGATAAGTCCATGAGAGTCAGACTAATGACTGATAAAAACTGTACCTCTCTTGAGACCGCATATGCCCTAAATCCCTCAATCTCTGAGAGATTTTCTTAACTAAAAAAACCCATCCTGAAGAAGGTGTCATCGAAACAAGACACCGAAACGCCGCGTCGACTCTTTGGGTTTTTTAATATATGTTTGAATGTATAATCGCTTTTTGAATGTGAACTTAAACTGTACTGTTTTTAATAAATTGTTTTTTACACTGGTAAAGATTATAGTTTCCTAATTAATGTGGTGATTTGTAGACAGGGTTCCTATACTGACTGTTAGCCTGTATTTGTAAATTAGGTGTATGTTATGCTAAAGACTATCTTGTCCTTGATACCGTAGCTACCCTTTGAGCCTTCTGGTTGGGTTAGCCTACACTGTAGGGTATATACCCCCACCATCTAGGGACTCTGTGTTTTCTGTACATCCTGTTAGAACGTTTTCCGATTATTGCCCTGGGAAACTCTTGCTCATACCTCCAGGATATGATATGACAAGAACTGGGGGACATGATATGATATATGACATGAACTGGGGGAGGAGATGGAGGACCTCTTCCTGCGGAATAAAGGATCAGTGGATAGTGTGGTGACGATATGGGAGGCCTTCAAAGCCACAATCATAGGGTTCTGCATCTCAAAGAGTTTTGGTGTGCTTTGGTATATACAGGGAACGATTAGGAAATTGGAACAGGAACTGAAGATGCTTGAGGTACGGATGGAGGGGGGTGGGGGGGACAGGTGCCAAAATGAGTTCCGGGGGAACTGACGGAATATGAAAATACTGTGGCAATCGAGGCGAAGTTCAAGGGACCCTATTGGGTGTCCCGCAGATATGGTGAAGGTGAGAGGCCAGGTATGGCATTGGCTGAAGTGAGTAGGTGCCCTCGCTTTTCCACTCATACTAGAAATTACAGGACCCAACGGGACCACACATTATAAAACGCTATACACTATACAGCGACATGGGCCAGTAGAACTGGGCAGCTTCATGGGGGATGTGGCATTTGGATGGCTAAGTGATACACAGAGGGAATTTATGTGCCTACCTTTCGAGCTAGATGAAATCAGAGGCAATAATGCAACTGAAAAATGGAAAAGCACTGGGCCTAGACGGCCTCCCAGCGGAATTTTATAAATGCTATATCGATATCAGGGCACCAGTTCTCAAGGAAATATACAAGGAATCCTTGGAAATTGGTATACTTCCCCCCCCCCCCCCCACCCCCCCCCCCCTCGATGAGGGAGGCGATGGTAACATCCCTCTTGACACCTGGCAAAACCTCTAGTTCCTACAACTCCTACAGACCGCTGTCGCTTATAAATTGTGACACGTAGATATTAGCACAAGTTCTGGCTAACTCTTTGATGGACAAGCTTATACTTCCCGATCAGTCAGGTTTTGTTCATGGGCAGGCCACCACCCATAATCTCTGCACCCAATTCTCACTATCTGCAGTCTTTTTGGATGCCACCAAGGCATTTGATTCAGGAGTGGGATTAACTCTTCGGAGTATTACAGCGAATGGGCATTCCTGTTTATCCGGGCTCGTGGTGGGCTGCTTGGTAACACCGCTTTGCAAAAACGCTGAAAAGCTGCTATTTGCAACTAATATTGCTGATTTTAATACGTTTTTAATAAAATTCACCTTTGTTAATATCCTTCACTTGATCTTCCCCGCATCTCACTCCCTGCGCCCCCGCACTTCCAGGTCTAGTGTTTAGACTTTTGGCAGCCGCTGCACAGCAGGGCTGAGTGGTGGGTGGGTGGAGTCACAGGCATCAAAAAGAAGGCTGGAGCAGGAGCGTCGCAGGCGCACCTAAGGCAAGCCCATCTGCGCCGGCCGGGACCAGGGGCCAAGACCCCTGGCCCCCACCTCCGGTATTATAGGCAAGAACTCCTATCCTTAAATCCTGGAGTATTGCAACTTCACCACACACTAACAACCAGGCTCTGGCAAGAAGGGCTGCTAAACACAGCACAGCCCAAAAACACGGAAAGACACCACCCCCCACAAAGTCTGTAAGCCCGCAAGGATGCAGCTTTGTGTTGCTTAATACAAGCTCACTACAGAATCACAACCTTGAAGTCTTTGCTACTCCAGAAACACCACCTCGACATCCTAGGGGTCATGGAAATGTGGCTCGAAGAGTCATCAATCCCAGATCTGGTCGCATCTCTGCCACCTAATTTTGCAGCTATCCACCACAACAGAGCAGGTAGTACGAGGGGAGGGTAGTACGAGTCGGGGGGCGTAGGGGGGTTGCCTTTCTCTAGAACAGTTTCTTTAAAACAGAAACTCTGCTCCGAAAGCATTGAGGATGCAGATGTACCAGGGGTAAAGTTTTGTTCCCCCATCAACTGTTTTGCAATACTGTTAGTCTACCGCCCACCACACACTTCAACCAGATTTGCTGAACCTTTCCTGGAATTGGTCCACAACCTCTGCTCTCGCCATTAAGGGCTGGTGATAACGGGGGACTTTAACCTCCATTGGGAGAAACTCCCAAAGGAGAGTCAGGCAAAACAACTAGAAGAGGTCCTGACATCTATAGAACTCTGCCAAAGGGTGGTTGGGTCCACGCATGAGAAGGGTCACACACTGGACTTGGTCTGGTCTTCCTTTCCGTTGACAAGCCTGATTACTATCTCCCCCTGCTCCTGGTCAGATCATTTGATACAGGGCCGACTTTCCCTTACAGGTAGATCGGTAAATCCACCTCCACCGTGGAAAGTTCTAAGAAGCTGGAACAAGATTACCGCAGACTAATTGATAGCCACCTTAGGACACCCTGAACCATTAATGCAACCCAAGGGCAACTTAGAGGCAGCTAGTTCCACCTTATCGCTAAGGCTTAAGAGCACCATAGATGTAGTAGCTCCTGCACGCAGGGTGAGAATCTTGGACAAGAGCAAAGGTGCCCCATGGTTTAATGATGCTCTTAGGGCACTGAAACAATCTCTCCACCAAAGTGAGAGCTTGGCGTAAAGACTATGAACCTAGCACTCTGGCTGCCTATGCATCAGCGTTCGCCTCCTATAAACAAGCCATCTCATCACGGAAGGCTGAATTTTAGGATAGGATTGCCAATGCCAGCAATCCTCAGAGAAAAACTTTTAAGGTCCTGAATGAGCTAAGGAAAAATATGGGGCAAAAACCCTCCTTTAGTCAGGAAGACTTCCACACATTTCAGTTTTTTTTACTAAGAAAATAGAAAACCTCCTGACGGAAGTCCAACTCACCCCGAACTTCCCCTGTCCCACAGGCCCCACTCCATACGATTTCCCACCGTGCCACTACTCACTAAGGAGTCTCAGGCAATCCTGACTGAGCGGATGAAATCCAGGTCACCAGCCGACCCCTGCCCACCCAAGATTTTCAAGTTGGCCCTTCCAGGAATTAAGAACGATGTGCTCTCTCCTTAACTGCTCCCTGGAAAGAGGGATAGAGTCTGCTAATTTTAAGGAGGCTCATGTTATCCCGCTCCTAAAGAAACGAGGCGCTGATATTAAGATCCTGAAAAACTTCAGGCCAATCTCGCAGCTACCTTTCTTGGCCAAAGTACTTGAACAGCATGTTCTTCCTTCTCTTGCCAGTCATCTTGAAGATAATCTTTTGGAACCCAATCAAGCTGGTTTCAGGGCTCACAGCACGGAACTGGTCATGCTCTCCGTGCTGGATGAACGGAGACTTAGGGCAGACAAAAAAATGCCCTGTGCCCTGGTGCGGCTAGACCTCTCCGCAGCATTCGATATGGTCAATAATGACCAACTACTGGCGCGGGGGGGGGGGGCGGGGGGATCTTGGCATTCAGGGCACAGCCCTTGCCTGGCTCACCTCCTTAAAAAAAAAATACATAAAATTAAAAAAAAAATTTAAAAATTAAAAAAAAAAAAAAAAAAAAAAAAAAAAAAAACGCTGAGAGTCCAGCTGGCAGACAGATTTGGTATCCAACCCAGCTGTTCTTTCATGCTTAGTCCCCTAAGGCTCAGCACCATCACCCCTCCTCTTTAATGCTTATCTACAGCCTTTGATCGCCACACTAAACCACACAGTGCCGGATTTACAACTACGATGACACTCAAATTATTATCCAAATTGACAGCTCTTCAACAGCATATGTAAGAACGCAAAACATCTTAAAATTTACAGTCAATTGGATGTCAGCCAACTCACCAAAAATAAACCCTGATAAAACAGAGGTACGGGCGGTTACCTCTGCTTCCAGTCCATGAAACCACCTTTTCTGGCCAAAAGAGCTCAGGCCTTTTCCTGTACCGGCAGTGGTCGTGAAAAGCCTGGGAATAAGAATTGATGCCAAACTATCAATGACACAGCAAGTCTCTGCAGTCGTAGGAACCTGTTGGCCTCCTGAAACAATTAAGGAAATCTTCTCCACCCCTTACCTTTGCCACGCTCAGACAGGCGGTCTCAGCAATGATCCTGTTGCGTCAGGACTATGGCAATTCTTTGTATGCTGGCCTCCCTCAACAACTGTTGACCAGACTACAAATAGTTATGAACGACGCAGCCAGACTAATTTTTATAAGACCAAGATGGGCCCACGCCACACCCTGCTCCCAGTAGGACTTTGCAGTCAGCAGAGACCACTCTTCTGGCATGCCCCCGCTTCAAACTGTCCTCCATGGGAGGGCGAGCGTTCTCAACCGCCATCCCATTGGTCTGGAACTGCCTTCCAGTGAGCCTCAGCAAGGAAGCAAATCTCCCTTTCAGGAAGAAGCTTAAAACCACGCTCCCCATCTCTCCACCTAGTTCAGGTTTGCCCTCCGACAGCGCTTAAGAGACCTTGTGTGATAATGCGCCCTACAAATCAAAATTACAATTTCTCCTGGTTCAGAATATCAACCCTTTATTGCGAGAGTTCATGGTGTTTGGCAGGTTATCCTGAGTCCATATCAACTTGGTGTAGTCTCAGATATTCTCTCTCACACCAGCAGTCTTTAGATTTGTGCTAGACTGCCTGCTGGAGTGGTGCGACACCGATCTTCGATACCGGAGCATACAGGTGACCAGAGACAGGGAAAACACCATACAGCTCAATTTTGGCACGGCTATTACACGACTCACCAGCAATGTTACTCGCTGGATTTCCTTACCTCTCGTCTGCAGGTCGTGCATCTAATAAAAATGGTTGTTCTCCCGCAATTTCTTTATCTCTTCTTGAACATACCTTATAATCCTGGACCCTTTTAAAAACATTTTTTTTTAAAATTACGCACTGAACTAATTAGACTGCTCTGGGGAGGGTTCGATATCCCAGATTTCGAAGTTTATTACTTAGGTGCGCAAGCTCATTATTGGATCAACCTCGCTAGATATATGCCAAAGGTGGCTGTGAAGGTTGGCTCGCTGATCCCATGCTATTGAATGGTATTATACATGGCCTTGTCCGAACTCTGACAACGCCACCCACCCCAAGCACGATTGTCACATGGAACCGTATTACAGACCTCCTTGATTCCTCCTTTTTATATTCTCCGCAGCTTCCTCTGTCCCATCATCCATGCATGCCACTATTACAAGAAAAAGGGTTTCATTGTGTAAGCGTAATGTTGCCACATGGGGGGACCTCTTTCATGATGGTCTATTCTGTTCTTCAGACCACTTATTCCAGGGGCTACAGCCTTCACCTCTGGATGTTATCCTATACATGCGCATGAGACATGGGATACGGGTGGTTATCCCAGACTTACTGCGGGATCCCATGAACCTCGCCTAGTTACAACACATGCTAGGGTCCACAGATGGGAAACACTTATTATCAGGAATCTAGTTGCATACGGGCACAAGTGGAGTCCATTAGTCTGGCCCACACACTTTGGAATTCGGGAGGGAGGTGACTGATTAACACTGGACATACTGTTATCTTCAAACCTATCAAATCTCCGCCAGTTGTAGACTGTGGGTTATACACTACAAATTCCTGCACCATTTGTACTATACACCTGCCAAAAAGTATAGATTTAAATTAACTAATAATGAGAGATGAGAGAGATGTGGAAGGTCAGGAGCAGGATTTGTGCATCTGGCATGGGACTGCACAAAGGTATAGGAGTTTTGGGGACAAGTCTTTGAGGCGTTTGAGAGAATGACAAACAGCACACTGGAAAGATCCCTTGGTGGCACTTCTGGGCTATACAGCACTGGTACCCAATACATATTGAAAATTTCTTGCCATGTCGCTCCTGTTGGCCAAGCGCAAGGTGGCCTGCAGGTGAGGCAGGGGTCGAGCCCCGAAGTTAAAGGACTGGTTGGCAGACTTCCTCTATTGTCGGTAGCAACAGACTGCTTATGCTGAAACACTTCCACGTGCTTCCAGGTCGAAGGATATATGGGGTCCTTTCCAGAGCTATTCACTCATGCGGGACTCAGATGAGAGGGAAACTCCTCTCCATCACCTGCCCCCCAGCAATGATGCTCATCAGAAGCAGTCATGTTATATGTGAGGAAAATCAATAAATAAAAAGATTTAAAAAATAAAATCCACTTTGAGGCAAGTACTGTACCCACAGAAAACCCAAAGACAGAATTCTGATAGGACACAAGCAGGGCCCTCCAACAACCAGACAGCGGTTACACAAGAAGTGTCTTGGCATCCTCTTCGCTCCCTTTAAAGCGTGCCATTAAAATTGGTTGTTTCATTATTTTCTAGTTAATCCCATTCTCAGATGTGAACACACAGAAAGAGTGGATTTCCTACAGCTCACTGTATTGGAAAACTCCAGGAGTGTACAATCACTGCTAGCAGATTTCCTGGTGGCAAACGGACATTGCTCACCTTTGGCGATGTGAAAGAGCCCCCACATTGGAAGATTAGGCAAGGAATGAACTATTTACCGTCCTAAGGTGAAAATGATTAATAAAGCAAGAAGTTTGAAAAAAGGATAAAGTGTGGAGCCCCAGGTGGGAATATTTGCACAGCACTGGAACTAGAAGACTTGCTGCTTTCTTCAGTATGAGATCTACATAAGTCAAGAACAATGTACATATTACGACTGGCTAGGTTTTTTTGATTGCCATGAAAACAAAAAAGTTTTAAAAAATTACTTTGGCGACCCATCTTATTGGTGTATATACATTAGCCTTCAGCTCACTGATTCTGTGAGCCAACCGAATGCCCATCAGTAAGTCATGAGTGTATAAGGCTTGTGAGCATCTAAAACATTCCCATCCTCGACTGGCTAGGATGATCTGACTAGCAAGTCAAAATTATGTATGCCAACAGCATTCCTCAATGGAGAGGTCGGTTGGGGACGGAGAGACAGCGCAGCAAGAGTATCAGTTTTAAGTCTTGCCTTAAAACTTGTAGCAGTGCACTGCTGCTCCGGGGGAACTCTTCATCTCCATGAAGACAGCCACCCTGCTCCTTGCCCACATGCAACGGCCTCCTCTCCAACTGCTTCCCTGCTTAATGGATACACCCTCGGCAACAGTAGGTACCTGTAACTACTGCTGGCCTCTCCTTCCTTGCTTCCCCAGTCTGCATTAGCCATCACACACGGCCTCCACCTTACCTCACGCACCTCTTACAGGAGTTGATCCCTCCTCCTGACAGGGCGATTTTTAAGATAGCGACTCTGGCCATTAGTACCTGCGGTGGGTCAGGGGCAGTGCTACTGGGGTACTGTGGGGAGACCTGGTAGATCCAGTGGCGGCGTGGATTTATATAGCTCCTCCCTATGTGACATGGTGCGGACTAGACCTGGAGTCCATGTAATATCCTGACGGAGTTGTGAAGATTCGTGAGGCCTCATCCTTATGCTGCCAAAGGGGACAAGTAAGATGCACAGCAAACTGTCAGACCTTTTTCCATCTACAGACAAGCGCCCAACTTTGCGAGGTGATACGGAAGGGGCAACCATGGTTATCACGAAGGCTGATCTACTGTCCATGTTTAAGGTCTTGAAATCTGAACTGCGTATAGAACTCTGAACAGGGTCCAAGGATTCTTGACCCCATCATGGCCGTTAAAGATTACTTAGCCTCTCCCCCCCCCTCCCTGCTGAACTTTGACGTATTCTACCAGTCTACGACTGCGCCTACCCTTTTGAGAACATCTAGAATTCTTTATTTCCTCCCCGCTCTACTCTTCTCCCCTTGCCTGTTACTGACCACTGCTCTCACCTGGTCCTGGAATTAGTCCCCACCCTGTTTACCTGGTAATTTTCCCTTGTCATTTGAGATCTAGCTATTTTGTCTGATACCCGATGGCGCTACCCGATTTAGCTATAGGCGAGAAAGGTCAGGGATTCCCTCCTTGGACGTCACCTACCCAGTCGGTCTTTAGCCAGACTTCCTTTAATCTCTCCTGTCATCTCTTCACAGATCCTCATTCTAGTTAGGTCTCTCCTTCTCTCCTCTCTCAATGTTTTGAGACTGAACTATTTGGTCTAATGCCCGATGGAGCTACCTAGTTTAGCTATGGGGTAGATGGGCCATTGACTCCCTCCTTGGTCGTCATCTATCAGTCGGCCTTTAGACAGACTTCTTTTCGTCTCTCCTGGTTGTCTCTTCCCCTTGCCTCCCATTTTCACCCTCCCCTCTGCGCTCCATTATACTGCCCTCCATGTTCCTTAAGTGTTTCCCATTGAGACGTAGCTTTTTGGCAAAAGCCCGGGGGAGCTACCGGATAGCTATAGAGGAGTCCCTCTATTTATATCTCTACTTCTCTCCTCTCTCAATGTATGGAGACTGAACTATTCGGTCTGATGCCCGATGGAGCTACCTGGTTTAGCTATAGAGGAGATGAGCCGTGGATTCCCTCCTTGGTCGTCATCTACCCAGTCGGCCTTTAGCCAGATTTCATTTAGTCTCTCCTTGTTGTCTCTTCCCCTATCCTCCCTATCTCACCTTCTGTTCCCTCCCCTCTACGCTCCATTTATTTTGCCCGCCATGTTATTTAAATGTTTCCCATTGAGACCAAGCTATTTGGTCATAGCCCGGTGGAGCTACCTGATAGCTATAGAAGAGATGTTTTTGGGACTTCCCACTCGACCGTCACCTACCCAGCCAGTCTTTGGGCAGACTTTCCTTAGTCTTTCTGCCGTTTCTCCCTCCCATCCTGTTTTTCTGCGAACCTCTTCCCTCGACACCTGAGACTGAACTTTTTTTGTCTGATGCCCGATGGTGCTACCTGGTTTAGCTATAGGTGAGATGGGCCGTGGATTCCCTCCTTGGTCTTCACCTACCCAGTCGGTCTTTAGACAGACTTCTTTTCGTCTCTCATTATGGTCTCTTCCCTTATCCTCCCTCCACTACTTTTCTCTCTCCTTTCTCTCCTCTCCTAAATGTATTGCCTATTTTTGGGGATTTATTGTGTCATTGTTGAACTTTTTCTGTTACATTGTTGATTCTCATGTAAAGCGCTCTGATACCTCCGGGTCTAGTCAGCACTATATAAAACTTTTAAATACATAAATGAATAAAAAAAAAATCCTACCAGCTTCCTTTAAGGGTGCCATCATTCAGGCTACATTCTTACGAAGCAAAGAATCAAAACCTCAGCCAACATCAGAGAAACAAAGCAACTATGCATGGTGACTGTCAGATATCCCTGCTGCAAAAGAAAGTCATTTCTGTGATTGAGTGAAAAACACTCCCATCAGCAACTGAATTGTGCAGAGGGACATACTACAGTTTAGTCCTTAGTGGGGAAATTATCTTCAGGGTTTTTTAATATTGGGGCTTATTAGTTGCACACCTGTTACAAGACAGTGTGTTTCCCAAGTGATGATTATAGCTTTTGTTCGTTTCAGATCAAAACAGTAAGATGTGGAAGAGCTACCCAATGACTTTAAAACTTGCTCCAGAGTGCATCACTTGTCAAACCCATATTACAAGAACAAAGGAAGCAAACTTAAAAAGTTGACCAAAAAGTTTTTTTTTATTAAAAACAATCAAGTCCGATCGTCATGGATTGGTCTTGACACCCAACTTATTAATGCATAAAGTTTTACAACCAAGACAACAATCTAGGTTCTTAGAGATTGCAGGAAAGGAGCTAAGGGGGTTAGTCTTGTACAAGCCGACGAGGCAGGGATTCGCCTGCCCCACCAGCCTACAAGGAGGAACAAACACCCATGAGCAGTCACATCTAGTAGCCCATCAAAATGGTTCAAATAATCTGTACCATGGGTGCTGTAGCGTAACACTTACAGGGGTGTAAATGAGAGCAGAAAATTGGAGTGCTTTGGAGTAAAGGCAGGACATTGGCCTTTGTGTATTGGGGAAACTTCATGCAATCCGCCCTCTTTTCCAGGGAGGTCACCTTAAAATTAACATTATATACATAAAAACAAAGCAGCAAGTTACAATAAAATAGCACCATAAACATTTTGTCCGATTTAGACATTCCAATTCATCAGTATTCATTTCATACAAAACCTTAAAATGCAATACATATATACAAATATGTGCAATAATTAGGGACTGCTTTTTCTTGTACAGTCTGGCTTTTAGTGAGTTTCAAAAGACAAGTTTCTTTGGCGAGGTTCTTCAGAGGTTAAAGTGAATTCAGAAATATCTTGACCTGCAAAACAGGAGACCAAATTTATTACACAACATGGTGCATACGATGCCATATACATTGACATTGATTAGGATCACTATGATTAACAATCGTTTTGGTTGGAATAAAAAAAAAAAAAAAAAAACCCACCAAGAGCACAACATACATAACTTGGGGCTGAACCCGGTTTACGGTAGTGCCCTTGAGAGCAAGGGCACTGCTTCATTAACACTTTCAAAGACTGATCACATCCATGAACTCATTTCGAAAATATCAAATTTGCAGGTTCATCCATTCTGTTGAAAGTTTAGCAGTCTTTCGCTGGTAACAGTTAATCTTTTTTGCCTTCAAGCTTTACCATATATAAATGCAAAATCTTCCTAGTGAGATCAATGCAACAGATACAATATTATAGATGGTGCATACCATAAAACAAACAGTGCTCCAGATAATACAAAAATAGAAAAAGAAAAAAGGACATAGAAAAAAAAAAAAAGGGATGTCTTAGTGGTTGTATTTTGTTACAAAAATAAAAACCAGTGCTGGTTCAGTCTTGTGGATCATTGCTTGCCGAGAGCCTCTAAGTGCCAAAAGACAAAATTAATTTCATAAATCACCTGGCTAATCCAAGTAAACCTCCTGCCTTTGGGTTTGAAATGATTTTAAATAAAAGTTTGTATTATATATGTTTTTTCAAAGATACTAGAGGGTACATTTGACACATTACCCACAGGGTTTAAATACCCCCATGAAGGGTAATTATTCTCAATCCATACACGGTAATCGCATACCAAATTGGATTGAATATCCTCTTCCCTACCCAATTCCCACTGCCATGGTACTGCTTTTGTAGAGTAGAATCATCCTCCATTTCTAGGGAAACACCATTCATTGTTGGAGTGGATGTGGATTCTTATTGGACAAACCATTGAGTATTGTTCGGAGTCAACTAAGAATGATCATTCTCACTTCCCAGAATCCTACAAGTGTCACAGATGACCAAATCTGCAGAAAAAGAGTCTCAAAGAGAATGGGGTACTCTTAACAAGAAATAAATACATTTCTTTTTGGTTTTCTAAACACAAAATTTCACACCACTCTCATTTTATGCCATTCAAACAGATATAGAAGATAAGCAAACAGTAAAGCCCAAACAGTAAGCTCAAAGAAACGGTCCAAAGTAGAAGTCAATACATAAAGAAAATCAGACAGTTCAACTTTGCGTAAAGTTTTTACACAATTCGGTGATCGACTGGCTCAGATACTTTCAAAAGTAGTGTGTATCGGCTCCAGTCAATATTTTGTCCTTTTTAGGAATGTGTTACAGTTTAGGACAAATTGAACTGTCTGTTTCTCTGTGGGTTTGATTTAGTGTTAATAGATATTTGTTTGTACCCTATCAAAAGAAGGGAACATCCGAGAATGCTTGCTTTGTTTTATTTATCATATTGATGAGATGTACTAGATACCAATGTTTTAGATTTTATGATAGAATATATTTTTCATCTTTATTGTAGAAAAACATTTAATAAAATTTGTATGGACTTCTACTTTAGGCAGTTTCTTGGCCCTTACTGTGGGGCTTTGCTGTTTGCTTATCTTCTATATCTATTTGAATGACATAAAATGAGAATGAGTGGTGGGAAATTGGGTTAAGAAAACCAAGGAGAAATTTATTTTTTACAGATTACCAAATACACAAATTGACAGTTCAGTAGGACTTTGCTAGGATGCTATACATCTAGTACACATTTTTCCCTGTACAAGATCAAGTCAGACATTTGAATAGGTTTAGGTGAGGGACTGTCGAGGAAGACCTAGCCCACCACACCAGGAAGAGCTGGGAAATTACTTTTCATGGAACAATTGTGGAGACAACGTATTTGCCACACCTTAGCTACAACAATCATGGTGTCATTTTAAATTAAGTGGGTGCATGCGTTTCTGGACTGAAGAACCATGAAAACGTGTGACACTAATCTTAGAATAGATAATTTTACCTCTTCCTCCAACACCCCCGAAAAAGAACAAGTTTACACAGAACTACAAGATTTTAGCATTAGTTGTAAGGGCCTTGACAAATAGGACGTAGTTTATCTGGAGTCAAGCTCTGCAGCTTATTTACAGGCACTATGAAATCTTGCATCTATTCTATCGAAAAGAGGTTTGAACAGACAGTGCTGTATTCTAACACTTCGTATTTCTGGCCATATCCTGACACTACCAGCATGCAAAATGAAAAGATCTTGTTGGACAAGCTTGAACAATGGAACTCCAACATTGGATCAGTAAATCTGTATTTTAGCTCTACATGTATTAAGATATGAGCCATAAAACAAAAAGAGCAAAAGGAGTGTTTAATCTGAGAAATAGGTCAGACCTAAAGGTAAATACACTGACAGAAAAGATCAAGAAGTTGGTGCAAAGACTGGTGTGGCTCCTTGTTTCAGACTCACAAGAGAACAGTGGCAGGATACACCCATGAACATGTTCTCTTTTTAAGATGCTCTCCATACAGTGCATAGCTTGATGCTTCTCAAAGCAGGGTAGTCTCTGGTCTGGAGTATCCACAATGGAAGCACAGAAGTGTGGGGGTTTCTGCACCTGGCTGTCAGACAACTGAAAGTGTAATCCAGCAAGGGGATCACCTTTACCATGCACAACAGAACCTGCAGTCCCATCACCCCATCCACAAAATGACTGTTCAGTAAGACGTGGCTTCTCCTTGTTCAGAAAAAGGCCCAATTGAATTTTGTAAGATCACTCCTAGTTGTTAGACTGATGCTGTTGGTTGACTCAAGCGCACCAAGTTCTGCTAACCAGATCTCAGTGCCAGTTTCATGGCCCTAGACTTCGAATTGCAATTGCCAACGTACCCTGTAAGTCCCTACGATATGGTATCATGGTACCCAGGGCATGTAAGATAGAGCGGTACCCCAAGGCTGGCAGCATTGGTTGTACCACCCTGAAGGAGCCACAAGTAAAACAAGTCTGCTACTGCAAATTGGTAGAGTAGTCCTGCACTCTTAGCACAAATTTGTCATTGAAAGCAATGGCAAAGCCACCACTTTCCATGTAAATGTGTATAAGTCAGCCCTCTGGAAGGCCTATTGAGCCTAAAACACAAAACAGACAAAACATGTAGGTTGCATGTCCAGATAGTAAAAAACTGCAGTCTTGTGGGTTTTACTATGGAAAGACTCGTCCGCCTAATTGGAGTACAAGGTTACACACTGTCCCCTCAGCTGTGCCAACTCCAGAACAGAGACTTAAGTAGGCACTCCAAGGTATCAAACAACTCGTTACATTAAGCCAGACTTGTATAACAAGTTTGTTGCAGTGTGCAACTTTAGTGAAGCTGCCACTTTGTTGACCTTAAAACTCCTGTGCCATTCTGGGGACACAGGGAGCCTGCACCACAAGATAGTTTTATACCCCTCCTGAAGATATGCGACAACGGCTCTCAGAAGGGAGAACAATGCAATGAGGGTTTGCAGACCAGGGAGGCAACACATGCCTCCTGCAGAAGTCATTTGGGTGTAAGCCCCAAAAGGCAGGCTTCAGAGGTGAAACCACCAAGGGCAGATGTGGAACTGGAAGGGGGGGGGGGGGGGGGGGGGGGCAGGGTAATTGGTCACCCTTTGTTGAGGCAGACAGGCTTGCATGAGAGGCAGAGAGGGGAAACCAGTTGCTAAACCTGTATGCCCGTGTGGCCCAGAGGTAGCCACACCTCTGTTGTGAGCTAGGGTGGTCCGTACACCAGAAGTGATCTTGCCATCTTGGGAGAGGGCAGAATGGCACATCCTGGGGTAGCCAGATGCCAAACCCCACAGAAGTGGTTACTAGGTGGGAAGGAACCTGGTAACCCATTGACTACCAACCGCATCCTACTCAGAGTGCACTTTCAAAGCATAAGTGGGCACCCAGACCACAACAGACTTGGAAGGACCAAGGAAAGACTACCCTGCTTCATCAAGAGACCAGCAGGCTGCCCCGATGAAGACTACACCTGGTGGTCAGCAAAGAGATGGAGTCTCCCATTTTCTGCTCTAGGAGAAGCAGCCTCAAGAAACCAGTCAAGCCTAGACAACTCCATGGGCCAGCTGACTTGCCTGTTCGTAGCATGGGGACACAATGGCTGAAGAAGTCTGCTGGGGCAAATTGGTAGCCCAAAGTCTTCACGCTGTTACCACTGCACAGCACTGACGACCAGGACTTCCATTTCCTAGCAGCTACCTTATGGAATTCTCTGCCACTAGCCCTCAGACAGAGTAAAGATCTCCTTGCCTTCAGAAAGGCATTCAAGACTCACCTCTTCACAAAAGCTTACTTGAAATAACGCTTCCGGCAGACTCACCCTTTGTTATGTTTTTTATTTTTCCAGCGCCAAGAAGCCCTCGGGCGTACGTGCGCTTTATAAATTTTTAATAACATAACATAACATCGCACCCAGTTGCGCTAGAGTTCAGAGCCCTGAAGTGCTGTTGGAGTGTAGCTGGAAAACTCAGAAGGCAAAGTATCAACCCAGGAAGGGTTGGTAGTCCAAGGGTGACTGGACTTCTTGGGACATAGACCATGCAACCGGGACCCCCTCACCATCTTCGTGGACCGAGGAATCCTACAACAAAACCATTGATCACGTCACTTCCACAGCCTCCTTAGAGCATCTTGAGCAACCTTCATCTCTTGCATCGGGGCGACTCTAAAGGAATCTATTGCAAAACGAATAACGTGCCTGGAATGGCTTCTGTGTCTGTAAAGATTCTTGAGGACTTTGCTTGTCCCCCAACTAGCTCCCTGATGGAGTTGGTCATCCAAAGTACTTGTAATGACTGGATTAATACTCGCCTAAGTTGGATTTGAAAAAATTTAAGTGTACAATTTGTGGCTCATTCGCGGTAGAGTGAAATTATTTTGATTTATTATTGCTGGTAAAATCTACATCTCTGTAGCCCTTCGGTGGATCTTTTTCGTTTAAATGTCTAAATTCTTATAAAAAGTCGATTTTTGTAAATTGGTGTTGGATAAGCATGATGTCAATTTCTTCCTGATCTGTTTTGGAGCAATTGAAATGCTCAACACTTGTTCCTCTGTGTAAGCCTTGCTGCCAAGTGCCATAGCGACCCAGGGTTGAGCTGAGGGATTTACAGACTAAACCTACTTTGTGTATGTGTATGTACACGTACACACACACAGGCTGATAGGATTTGTGCAAGTGCATATGGGCCAGTAGTCCATCACTCTTGGCACAGACAAAAAAAAAAAGTTGTCACAACTTTGGAGCGATAAAACATATTACGCTTCTACCCCTGTTCTAGGTCTTAAACCCATGACAGACCCGGAGGGGCACCAAGCATGTCCTCGTTGAGACAGGATAGGTGCAGGATCATACTTCTGTGAAGGGACAGGTACACTCACACACTAGTTTGACAACACCAGAACTAGGACCAAAATCCAATTAGGATCCCAAGCTGCACACAGCTAGGAAGAAGGCCCCCTGGGCCTAGCCTGCTTCCCCAGACTAGTATCCCTCTTATATACTAGTTTAATTACATTGTACAAACAACTACAGATCATTGGTCAACACCCTAGACACACAGGTATAGCTGAAGGACAGAAGGCTGATCAAAGGAAGTGGATGAAGGCAAAAATGGTGATCGGCAGGTAGCCACCTTGGCCAATTTTTTTCATTCTGCATAAATACACACACTAAATATACTGCACACAAGTCAGACTGTGGCATATAACATTGAATTTGCCCCCCAAATGGCAGAGAACGATTTGAGGAGATGTAGAATTAAATGGGTTTTCTGGTGAAGGCAGATCGAAATTCAGTCCACATTTGTGAGTTAGTGTTTGGAACTAATCACTAAAGTTACTATTCTAGACCTGTTGAGGAGTTTGGATGCTTGCCTTATAAAACTATTGGACTTCTTAATCTTGCTGGGCAATAACAGATTTGATGGACGAATGGCTGAATCAGGACAGGTCGGAGTCTAGAAGAATTCAACTTACCACGCCAGAGGTTAAGCCAAGAAACCCAAGACTATGGGACCTACGAAAAGCCAATTTTATCTTGCAAAGCGATGTAGTCCATGTGCCCCGTTTCTGCTTCAAATGCTTATTTTGCTATTCCAATTCTATGTGAATGTACAGTTCTGACCAATAAATATTACATTGAACTGTAGGAACACTGATACCCTGTTTCTACCGCTAGTGTTAACATTTTAGGCAGTGCCAATAAACAAAAAAACAAAAAAAAAGCCCACGCAGAACGAATTTTTGCAGCCGAGACATACTGAATCAAGGAGCGGTTTTCCTAGAGGAAGGACAGATCATGATGGGCACTCAGACAACACACCCCACAAATGCACTTGTGAAATTCATCACAGCTGTTTACATAGTTACCAACATACAGTAGCAGCCACATCTACTGGAGAGGAATGCCACTGATAAGACCTACAGCAAGTCTAGAGTTACTCTCCTCTGAAATCTCTACAGGCTAACATCTAGCCTAGTGGAAGTGTTTGTCTCGGAGCTGTAAGTGTAGGAGCTGCTGAAACACGCCCAAGACTGCCAAGAAAGCTGTACTCCCAGAAAGTATGGTTCCCTGAAGCAGGGTGTTGTGGAATATGTCAGAAGGTAGTGAAAAACCAAAAATGCAAAGGGCAAAAGAAACTGAGTGCTTCAAGGAAAAAAATAACGTTAAGAGCTTCAGTCCATATACAGTGATAAGACTACTGCAAGTGGATCCCCACCGAAACGTGAAAGACGGTCACCCAGGCCCTCGTCAGCAGCAGACTACTACCGAACGCCCTCTACGCAGGAGCCTCGGACAAACTCCTGAAACTACTCCAACGCATCCAGAACGCCTCCGCACACCTGATCCTAGACATCCCTCGCCGCAGCCACATCACACCCCACGAGAGACCTGCACTGGCTTCCCGTCAAGAGGATAACCTTTAAGCTCCTCACCCACACACACAAAGCACTCCACAACACAACCAGAGTACCTCAACAGCAGACTCAGCATCTACACCCACCCGCCAGCTCCGCTCCACCGACCACGCCCTCGCCACCCGCTTCCGAAGAGTGACCGCCAGCGGAATATCATTCTCCCACCTCGCCGCCAAGACATGGAACACCCCCCCCCCCCCCATCCGCCTACGGTAGACCCAAGACCTACTGACCTTCAGAAGACTTCAAAATCTGGCTTTTCGAACAGAAGCAGCGACTCGCCCACCCCATAGCGCCTTGAGACCCTCATGGGTAAGTAGTGCGATTTACAAATGCTTTGATTGATACTACAGGGACTTCAGTCTATAGTGGCTGTTGAAAATAAAACAATCTGGATGTTAGGCAAAGGAGGTAATTAAGGAGGGGAGGCCTGAAGGGCAATCACTAGGAATGCACAGGGGGCATATTTTGAGATAATATGCTTGGAGGCAGTGTCATGTAATATTGAAGCTGTTCAGGCGGCGAGTATTCCTTAGGAGGTGGGCGAGAAAGTCTATTCCATGTCGGACCCTTCAGACGAGAGCACAAATGTCAGTCGAGACTGGGTAGACTTCAGTGAGGGTAGCTCCTCACCAGAGAATCTCCGGATAAGTCTAACATCGCCAAACCTCAGTACTGGAACAGTCAAGAAGCGCAAGAAAAGAGCACAGCAACTCCAGGGGAATAAAGAAGATGGTTTTGTTGATAAGCCGAAGGATAAAGAAAGGGCGATGGAAGTCTTGGACAAAAATGAGAATGAAACGGAAAGCATTGCCCCACAGGAAATAACATTGGCTACAATATATGAAACTATGATGAAACAGAGAAGAGTAAAGCGGAGAATTTACAGACACAGGCCACATGTTGCAAAGTAAAGAATACCGTCAGAAGAGCAATAAAGACCTGTGCTGAGACAGCGGACCGTGTCACGGAAACGGAGGCCAGAATTTCCGTATTGGAGGATGAAGTGGGTACTCAAAAATTGGAGCTAGATCTAGTCAAGGCGCACCAGGACGATCTTCACCATAAATTAGCAGAGTAAGAGAACCACAGCCGAAGGAACAATTTACGTTTCTTAGGGGTTCCGGAGGATAAAGAGGGCTCAGATACACGGAAATTTGTGGCTGAACTACTACAAGAGGCTTTTCCCGAGCTGACAACATGGGATTGGACAAAGGAAATTCAAAGGGCCCATCGCTTCCCGTTTACAACGAAACAGGCGCGTCAAGCAGAAGACGTACTTCCACGTGCAATCTTAGTCTGCTTTAATAACTTTTTTGCCAGGGAAGACATTTTTGTTCGAGCTCGTCCAGATAAGAAAGCCAGGGCTAAAGACTGTAGTTTCTTTGTAAGACCAGATGTTTGTGAAGCCACGGTATCTAAGCGCTGGCACCTCCGGCAATTGAGGTCTGGATTTCAGAGTAAAGGGGCGGCAGTATACTTGCAGAACCCGGCTAAGCTTAAAGTTTTGTTTAAGGGGCAAACTAAATTTTTTGTATCGGAAATTAAGGCTAAAGAATACCTGGAAACTATGTAGTTGTATGAAAGAGTAATCTAAAATGAGTTGGTTTCTGGGGTTGAGGTTTTTTTTCTGATGTCTAGTTTTTTTTCCCAGTATAATGATTAACGGTCTAGGCCTTCGTTTTTTTCCGGACGGACCTGGAGGGAGGTGGGCACGGTAGTCCATATTATGCAGGGACTGACGGTCCCTGGGCCTCATGTGTTGGGGGGTTCAAGGCTCGGGTGGGTTCTTCAGGATGAGAGTAGGTGGGGTGGGTAGGGTAGGGAGGTGGTGGTGGGTGAAAAGTCAGCATCAGAGCACAGACAATTTGCTAAGATTGAAGCAAAAAAAAGAGTAATGCTTATCCTGAGAATTCTCTTGTGTATGGCAGAGTCAGTATTATCTAAGGCGGGGAAGTTTGCTGAAAAAAGTTTGATGGATAGGAAAATTAAAATATGCACATTGAATATATGTGGCCTTAATGTTAAAAAACAGTAGGTATTGGCAAAATTGTACAAATATTAAAGATTGATATATTATGCCTGCAAGAGACCCATGTATCATGGGCAAAAAGGGGTATTTTGAAGAATTTGGTAGTCTGTTCTAGACAAACTGGGGTGAAAAGAGGTGTCGCTATATTGATGAAACTTGGAGTAGGCATATGTAGTAACTCTGCTGCAGATAAATGGGGCCGTTGGGCAATAGGAAAAGTTAGGATTGGACACAGCACGTTTACTCTGCAACATTTACGGGCCAAATTTGGATGATGTTGAGTTGAGCTTTATTAATGTGGAACTAGCGCAATGGCCGCAACCCGTGGTGGTGTGTGGGGATCTGAATATAAATATTGCTTCGGATCTGAATGTCAGATCAAATCACAGGTATATAGGAAGATAGATGTTAATGTACACGGCCTTGCATGTATTAATGTTAGAACAAGGCCTCCATGATGTCTGGAACACATTATACCCCGATAATTTTGGATATACTTTTTTTCTGCTCCACACTAAATTCGTGCGCCTAGATTACTTTCTTATTTCCGCAGTTTTACTAACTAAAGTTAATATTGTGATTCACCCGAAAGTGCTTTCGGATCATAATCCGGTGATTTTAGAATTAACTATGGTGTGGTCAGCGGGTAGCCCCGCGAACTTGGTCTTTTGACCCGAAACTTTTGGCTGACGAGGAGTATCGTCATGTCTAAACATATTCAGGAATTTAATATGAATAAAGGCACGGCTTCTCAGGAGACAGTATGGGATACATTTAAATCAGTTGTCCGAGGGGAAACTCTCAGCTTCTCCAAATTTAAATATAAGAAAGCGATGGCCAAATGTCAACAAGATTTCGTACAGGTTACACAGAGGAACATAATCTAGCTGATATAATATCCCGGGGTCTGGGGAAAGAATTAATCCATAAGGCCCAACAAGATCTTACAATTGCTAGAGCATCTGCTTACTCCAACATTGCAGATCAGATTGCGGTGAAATATACACAGTATAAAGAAGAAGTCTATAAATACAGTGAAAACACCGGGAGACTTCTGGCAAAGAGGCTTAGGGAGAGGGCTGCTTATAAGGATATTGTTAAAATTATAGACATGAGCAGGAGGTTGCAAGAGTCGAAGACAGGAGTACTTCAAGCATTAAGAATTTTATCAAATATTATATAGTAATCCGGACTTGGGAAGGAGTGGGGATGAGGAGCAGGAATATCTCCGATCATTAGTGTCAGACATAATGTCAGATCATCATAGGGCAATTCTATCCGGACCTCCGGACTGGCCTGAAGTAGAAACAGCACTTTTAGGTTTAGCACAGGGGAAAGCGATGGGCCCTGACAATATCCCCCTAGAATTTTATCAAATTTTTCGGAACGTATTACAGAAGGAATTGCTGGAAGTATGCCAGCAGGCCTTTTTGGGTAGAGCACCGGACTCTTGGTCCAAAGCTATGATAGTAATCTTTAAAAAGAAAGGAAAAAAAGAAACAGAAATGGGCTCACAGTGACCTATTTCATTACCGAATGCAGACAGTAAGATTTATTCAAAAATTCTTGCTAACAGGCTGAACGATCTGATTCCAGGACTAGTTTCACTTAGACAGCATGGGTTCATCCAACATCGAGACACCACGGACCATATTAGAAGAATTATATCTATACTGACTGGGCACAGATTAGTAATTCACCCGTCGACGTGGCCCTGTTGGGTGCCGAAAAGGCATTAGACAGGGTCATGTGGCGGTTCCTGTGGGCGGTTTTGGTTTGGCAGGGATTCCCGTCTGAGTTTATAACAGCTATACAAACGCTGTATACCCATCCAACAGCAGTAATCCGAGTAGGTGGTGATGTCTCAAGGGAGGTTGCGATAGCAAGGAGAACGAGACAAGGCTGTCCCTGTTCCCCTTTGCTTTTCACTTTATATATTGACCCCTTTATAGCTACAATGGAGGCAGATAGAAGAATTATTCCGTTTTGGATAAGTACGCGATGTAATAAACTATTTGCTCACGCAGATGACATCGCCGTGGTATCAAACATGGCAGCGCCGTTACCCCGAATCATTGAGGCGGCAGATGTTTCGGGAGATTTTCTGGGTATAAATTAAACTTGCTGAAAACCCAGGTGATTCACTCCCAAGCCGGCCGCCCTACGAATATCACACTCGATTGAGGTAACATACTTGGGTATTAAGATCTCAGCAAAAGTTGAGGATATTGTATCCATAAACCTTGACCAGATTATCGCCTCGTCCAATAAAACATTGGAAAGAATTAACAACTTGCATCTTTCATTTTTTGGTCGTAGTAATATCAAAATGTTTATTTTTCCCAAGTTCTTGTATGTATTCCGTGCTATTCCTTTCTTAATACCTGCGGTCTTTTTTTCTCGTATTGCGAGAATGTGTTCAAGGTTTCTCTGGAGCTACCACCGAGCCAGACATGCCTTGAACAGATGCACCCTGCCTAGAGAGAGAGGAGGTTGGGGGATCCCCGATTTTCAAGTATACCATTGGATCGCCATACTGCAGCATATGGGGGTGTTACTGTTACAGATAGATCCTACTCCCGATTTTGTGGCTCCCTCAATCTATGAGATGCTTTTGGGACAAGAAGCTAAACAATATTTAAATCGTATCATCGAGTCGAGCTACTATAAAAAAAACAAATTCAAGGCTGCCTTAGCTGCATATGTAATTTGGAGGAAAACCAAGAAGTTCGGTATTGGCCCGAATCTGAATGTTAATACTCTACTTCAAAACTGCCCTTTGTTACCTGGGATTTTTGGGGATTCCGTCATGGGAAGATGGCATAATTTGGGAATTGGATTTTTAGGGAATTTATTTCAGGGGACACAATTGGTTTCTTTTGAATTTTTACAAATGAAATACAATTTGCTCCGAGGGGATTTTTTAAAATATCTACAGCTGCATAGTTACTGTGAGCGGAAAAAAACTCAAATGAGATTATATTAAAGAAAATTGAGATTATGGAGGCACTTACTGTTAGATTTAAAATGCGCCCCCTTTACCATTTATTTTTGGACAATGTGAAGGATGATTTAGAGATCTATGAGGTAAAGTGGGCTAACAAATTAATCATGGAAGGGGTCAATTTGAGTAGAAGTATTGAGATCGTGATTAATGTATTATTTAATGGCCCTTTATAGAGCCAGCATTACATGTCTATTTTTGGGCTTTATTACACTCCGGGGAAACTGGCAAAATGGAACTCTGGTAGAGGCACTAACTAATCGTTGCGGCCTGTATGCAGCTGACGCATCCCATATGTTTTTTAAATGCCCCAAACTTTGTAATTTCATAAAAGAAATTCAGACCATTACGGGAAGTCTGGGAATCTCATTGCAGCTTACATCCACATGGGTGATTTTTGGATGTCAAGGAAGGGTAATGACGGCTGCTGAGGAGGGGTTTGTATTTATTTGTATGGCCATGTACCGTTTATGCATTACATCGCAATGGCTAGATAGCAAGCCTCCAACTTTTGTCAATTGGCAAACTAGGCTGCTCGCAACCTACCGTCTAGAGATGGCGCTTTATAGAACTAAGGGCATCAAGAAAAAAAGGCAAGGGAGTCAGCTATGGCAGCAGATTGTCAATTGGTTAGGCTCTTAACAAGTTTAAACGTGGATATGTATTACTGTCACAAGTTTGTTTTTTCATAATTTATTGTTTTCGATTTGGCTGCTCTTCCTTCTTTATTTTTACTGTCTGTTTCTTTACCCCTATTTATTTAGGATGATGGCTGTATAATGTTTTTTGTATGCTGACAAAAAACTCATAAAAAAGGAAAAAGGAATGCACAGGGGGAACAAGCTGGGGTCCTCGGCCTTACAGAACGTACTTCAATTCAGTACAGCAACAAGCAAAAGCTTAGCTATGCACGCGATAGTGTTAGTTATAAGCCTTACCAAACAAGACACAAAAGTTACCACATACCTTTTCCAGTAAATCTTCCTGTTTAATCTGGTCATTTTTGAAGTCCTCATTAACGTCTAAGACCAAGATTGGAATATCCCGGAGGTTTTCAAAGTCAACACTAAAAAATTCAAATGAAAAAAAAAAAGGTTTACGAATAGGTCCCAAACATTCACAAACCAAACTACATATTATGATGAGATTGCTTCTTGATGGACAAACAGCCAAGGAGCTAAGGGAAAAATAGGCTTGCTATAAACAGCTGTCATAACCCACTAGAGATGGATACAGCAAAACCATTGTAGACTAAAGACAATAACAAAACTTATGATGGTTCTTGAAAAGCTGCCTCATCTTGATGAGAATGGTTACTCAAAACTTACAGCTATATAAAGACCTAAACAGGTCTGAAAATAAACTCTTATGCAAGGTAATGCAATTTTCTAATTGGTCTAAAAAAAAAAAAAATGTACAGGAGTATGCATACTTGTGTATTCAAAACACTATATAGGTAAAATTCGAAATACTGTATAGGGCTTGAAATATGCAGCGAGGTGTCTTTAGTCACTGAAGGTTTAATAACTAACATTTCACCTGTGTTGTCCACGCATCACTAAGGAGGAATTCTGTTGCACGCATCTGGGCTTTTGTCACCGCCAATTTTTTCAAAATACACAAACTTGTATTTTGTTACAAGCAGATACAGGTGTTCCTAAACTTTGCCTGCACACATGACTCCTAGTCATAGCAGCATTAAAACTCTAGCTATTTTCATGTAACTACAGTTAGCTAGATGGCCATTTGTCTAAAAATTGCATTTCCCCAACATTCTGACCCAAAGAAAAAGGAGCTTACCTGATTTTTGTACTACAAGTAAGCAATTTGTTAAAAGACAGCGGGCCCTTAACATGGGGTCCCCAGATTTCCAAGGTGGTCAGTGAAGGTGTTTCCCACTAGCACTTAGATTAAAGTTGAACTTTCACAACAGTGGTCAATCGCTAGGAATAATTACTCTTACATCATTTATATGGCCTTATAGACTTGAGTGAAGTGGGCACAGCCTTTGCAGGTGCAGGTACTGTGTGCTCAGGCAGCAGGAGAGCAGTTCGTATTATTCCTAGCTGCACAGACGGCTCTGGTTTTTGGACTCTTATGGAGTTAAGAGTGAATATGTGATGGCTTTATTCAGTCACTTGAGATCCTTCGACTCTCCAGACCCAACGGCCCCATAGGGATTCATACATTTCATGCGTCTTGCTGGTTCAAATGTTGGGGGTTAAAATGCTTTAACTAGAAAATGGTTGGCAGAGCACACCGGGGTGGCACCAGATTTGAGTTCCCAAATCTTCGTGAGAAATTAAAGTTTAACTTGTACAATAGTCTGGGGGTTAGAGTTCTAAATACCTGAAGGGTACAGTCACTGATTGCATGCTGTAAACAATATTTATTGGGTCAGTTTAATACACTGAATTATCTAAAGCGGTCAAGGAGGACCTTCAAGACTGATCTAAAGAATGTGCTTCACCTTGAGTTATGGAGATCAGATTCTTAAAAATTCCCCAAAATGTATACCATTAACAAGCGTTTCCCGCAAATATTTAACAGAGCGCTCAGAAAACACATGAAACGAAAAATATACAAATAAACCCAACACAGGCATGAATTAGCATCAGTTTGCTTACTTCATGGTTCTTGAATGGAGCCACATTTCATGTTTGAAGTGAAGTTTTTCTAGATATTCCAGCTCAATTCCCTGCTCTTCTTCCCTGCCCCTATAGCGCAAACGTTCCATACATTTCTGTAAACATAAAAAAATAACTGAAAACAAAAGCTTAGATTCCAAGACTTCTCATGAATTTCTTCTATAATTATATCACTGTGGAAATAATTACATTAGGTTTCATCAATAACTAGTAAAGAAATTACACCCTGCTAAACTTACATTTGAAAAAGTTTGACGCGCACACAGATAAAGCGGAGTACAAATAAATCTCTAACAGCTTCCTTCACAGTAAAGCTTAAACCTGAAAATCAACGCAGTTGTGTATGCACCGAGGCTGCTAACTAGACATCAGTGCCTGTGCCCTTTGTTGGAAGGTGGAATCTGACTGCATGGTTACCCTCACTTTTTTCCTGGTGTTTAGACTAGTCTGGCTGGAATCCTGCTGATCAGCACCCCAGTTTATCTACGTTCTCCCTAAATTGATTGCATGTACTTTAGGTACACTCCAGATTGGTTTCCGGGGTACCCTTATAAGTCCCTAGTATATGGTATAATATGTACCCAGGGCATAGGTACCCCAGAGGCCTCCCAGGGGCTGCAGCATGTATTGTACCACCCCTGAGAGACCACTCAAATTGACACCACAGGTCTGCTACAGCAACCTGTGTAAAGTGGTGCATGCACCCCTTACTTAGATATAGGTTCACTATATCTACCCACATCACCGCACATATAAACCTATCAGTCACCCCTATGGCAGGCCTTAGGCAGGATGCTGGGTTTTATGAGAGAGAGAGAGAGAGAGAGAGTGCCCCTGCATGAGCAGGGTCCCTCTGCAGCCTTCAGAATCTGGGGTTGTTCTATGATGCAGCAAACCATATACTCTCAAGTGCATTATAACCTTGCGGTAAATGCTAACTTTAAAATGGCTGCACAGAAACCTGTCATGTTTGGTGTCAAACACCTTGGAATTATACCTCCCCTGCCAGTAACTGGCAGGGAGGTATGATTCCACCCTCCTAGAGGGCGAAATAGGACAACACCGGTACACTCTGTACCATCTTTCTCAAACCTGGCATCACAAAATGGATGCTGCCAACCACAGACACAAGACTGCACAAATGCTGCTGAGCCAAGTTCTAGCAGGGGAAGGCTTAACAATAGGCTTCCTCTTACAGGGATGTGTGAGCATCTCCAAGACAGGCTTTGGTCTATTGGGGCTGGGTGGGTGCACTCAAGAGTGCTTTGATGTCTGCACTGGGGGCACATTTGGTGTCCCCACTTGCCTTCCCCTGCGATATGATACCGGTCGGTTGAAGAACTCCCACTTAACACATTGGTTAAAAATAAAAAAGTGTGGTATGTATGTAGAAAGCTGGCTCCTTATACACTATACCACAGTATGGTATAGGGAGCAGAGTCCAGTGGATCCCTAAAGGCTTAGAGGTAAAAGTAAATACTGTACTCTATTTGTTGTAGTGTGGGCGAGCAGTAAGGCTTTATCAGAGGGTAGTGTTGAGCATTTGGGGTACACTTAGGCAAGAAATTACCACACACTCAAAGACTGAATTCAGACCAATTATTTGTAACAAATTGGTTGCATTTTATTTATAGAATCAAGCAGGACGCGCACCGGGTTCTCCATCCTTTTGTGTTCACACTTGTTGTTTTAACCACCAAGAGAACACGCTTCACTCGTACCACTGCTTTGCCGGCACGCCGCGAGGCACTCCGTAATCGCTTGCATGTAAGTACTCCACGGGAGACTTTTTACACGTACACTGGACTGCACGTTAAGGCGTTATCTGTTTCTTCACAAACTCACGTTATTTCGGGTTGGGTCCTCAATGTCGGTTTTCTCCTCTACTTATCCAGCACCCACCCTTTGCTGTACTTCAAGCTTTTATCACACATATACTCACCTCGAGATTGTCAAGACTTTCTTGAACGGTTTATTGTTCCATCACTTTTGCTTTTACACCCTTTTTGGTTTTCCGTCACCGCTATTTAGGCACTTAATTTTTGGAAATGTTTAACTCAGTATGGATTTCTGAATATTATGTAATGGACATCAGATTGATTCTGGTCATTTTTATTTTCTCTGTAGAGTAATCCCTTGACAAAGGGCTCCCGCCCGAAATGCATCGGGATGTTTTGAGGATTACAATGGCTCAGTTAAAATAACGCAGTGACACATTTTTGGTTTCTTTACCAATCTTGGATTTGAATACATGAGAATATTCAACTACGTTATGATTAAACCCTGAAATGGTCAACATAGACTTGTGATTTACTTTGCTTATGGAATAAGACTTCGGTCCATCTTGTTGTGCACTGGGTTGTTCTCCCCCCAGACGGGGGAACCTTCGGATTTTTTTTTTTACACCAGTATGTGTGCCATGTCAGCTCTTCGCTTTTCTCTGCACCAAAACACGCAGCCTGCAATGGCAGTGTGTGTGTATATAATAATATATATATATATATATATATATATATATATATATATATATATATATATATATACACATACATATACATACATACATACATACATACACACACACACACACCATTGTACCTTTTGCAAGGGACTTACACAGGCCCTGGGAACTTGATCGACACATCAAGACAAAATGCATCAATAGTCTGGCAAAAAGTGAGGGGGTGGCAGGGAGAGGATTACTGCAACAGAAAACCCACTTTCCTACAGCGCAGCAAACAAATACCTGGACTGGGAGGGGATATTAACAAAAATGACCCCACTTTGGCAATGTGGCCTACTTGGTAAGGTGGGAGAGCTGGGGGTAAATGGAAACTGTTAGGTCTGGAAAGACTTGGCGATGTATGGAGAGAGCAGGCATATATTAAATTCGAAACACTACAACAAGAATTTGAAGTGGCGGAGGGCAAGTGGTTAAAATATTTGCAACTGAGACACCTTGGGGGGATACATTAAAGAATCAGAGGAATTTGAGAAGCATCCCCTATGGAAGATAGTCTGTTAACAAACTTGTTGACCAATAAAGTGATATCACTAGTTCATAAGAAAATAATGAATAACTCCGCAGACCTATTAGGGCCACTAGGGACAGCATCGGAGGGCGATCTTGGCTATTGGATGACGAGGATTGGGTGGAAGAGATACAGGGCCATAGGGAGGTAGCGATAAGATCCAGGTTCTGACTGATTCAATTGAAGATTTTGCACCAGACTTATTGTGCCAGGACGGTACCACACCGATTTGGCAGTGCTGATATTGGGCTGTGGACAAGAAGGGACCCTTCTATCATCTGTTATGGGAATGCCCGATCATACAAACATACTGGCACAAAATAAGGAGAGTGGTCACAAGGCACTTGGTACCACTGGTACCTTTTACAAGGGAGCAACATGCGAGCCAGAGGTGCGCAAATTGTAAAAACAAAGGTAGTTTTGAGACAGAACACAGGCACTGGGAACCTGATTGGCAGGGACCCAGTGCACACTCAAAGTGCATCAGATATTAGGCACCTGACAGATTAAAACTAGCCACAGCAGGGCCTTTTTGCATCTGTTGCAATCACAGCGAAAAGGGACATCAAATTATGAAAGGAGACAGAGCCCCCATCACTGGAAGACTGTGATAGATATTTGTATATGAACCTGGAAAGACATCTACACTGCCAGGGGATGCACATACAAACACAGTAGGATGTGAGGGGCTGGTGTCTGTTTATGGGAATTCTGTTCAAGCCCTATCCCTGCTGCTTAATAAAGCTGAAGGGGGTCTGCAGCACATGTGCCATATAGAAGGAGGCATACAATGTAATAACAGGTTTTCAAATTAAAAAAAGTCTTACCTCAGGTGTACTTCTAAGGTAGATCATTCCATCCAGCTCTATCTCGGACTCAAATTGATTCAAAAGCCACGTATGCCAGTCCTGATAAATTGCCCATTCAGTTTCATTGATGTTCCCAGATTCAAACAAGTTGGATGCAAACACATACCTAAAACACAAAAGTTATACTGTGAGGATGTTAGGAAAATAACTGAATATTTTCCCCATAAAGGTGTCAATAGTTTGTGAGCAACATTGGCAGAGTACGCATTGAGAACTGAATCAATTCCATATAAATTAAGCACATGTTCTAATGCTTAAACACAATGTCACCAATATAACATTCCTATGGCTTTTCATATCAGCCACTCAAGGGAGCTCGTGATAAGTCAGAATTGCCATTATCGGGCCACACCACTTCTAGTCCGGGTTCCCATGCTTTGGCATGGGCGAGCCCATGTTGCACGGAAACCCAGACTCATTGCGGCAGAACAGCAATGAGACTATGTATGCTGTCATTATGTATCTGAGTATGGATGAAGCCACACATTAACTTTCCTTGCATGAACATCCACAGCCACTAACAAACCCACACCACAGGTGTAAAGTCTGTGCTTCCTGTTGAATGGTGGATTATGTCTATGGCCCCACACCGTTTTCACAGATTTTTATAGATAAATACAGACAGAAAGCAATGTCGCTTTAAGTGACTCTCCATGCTTTCTTTCATGAATTATAGGCTAGCAGCTGAGCAGATGGACAGCATGGGAAATTAAAAAAACAGGATACAATTTCTTTAAAATAATGGCATATGTCAACATACATTTATGGTATGTTGCTAGTATTTACCAGTTGATGTATTGTTATGTAATATTTAACAGCTTCAGTCCCTTCTCCTAGACTCTGCTTCTATTTTACAGTATAAAAGCATTTACTGTCGGTTTCACGCTGAACAGTGTAAATGTACGGAATAGTTTTCTGAGACTAAGGTTAGCAGTAAGCAAGGGACTGCACGCAGGTTCTGAAGTAGTGTGGGCAAGCAGTTAAGCTGGTCAGAGGGTAGTGGCAAACATTTGCTGTACTCTGAGGCAATAATCAGACTCAAAGAATAAATTTGAGACCAAATTAGAAAAATAACACGTCTTTACATATTTTTTTGAAACCAAGAACTTTGTTCAAAGGCAAGTAGGGTTTTGAGTTAAATAGATTAAAAATATGTTCGAATTTGTTCACCTTTACGCACAATGCAATCATATGGGAGGAAATGGCATGTATGCATACAAGTACGTAAAGTCTGTTTTAGGGGTTCACCTTCTATAATTAGGTTCATAGGTGGGCCAAGGTCTAAAGTACTAACAGCAGTCTTCGAGAGCTGGCCTGTTCAGCGGGAAGCATGGTGCTGGTGCGGTTAGTAGCGGGCGTGCTACAGTAGGGGGGTGTCCATCTGAAAGAGGTGGTAGGGGGGACTTGGGGACAAGTCAGAGCTCCCAAATGTGGGCTTGGGTCGCAAGGGGGTACAGCCGGTTCTTCATTACTCAGGTCAGGCAAAGATACTCCAGGCGATTAGAGACAAACAGCTGGCAGGGACAAAAATCAAGTCACCTGGGACACTCACAAAGTGGGTCTGCGGGATTCCAACGTCCATTAACAGTTGCTTGGTCCTGGTGCAGTGAGAATCCTGATTGGACTGCAGCTGTTGCCATTTGTGCGGGGCGTCCGGTAGCCCGATGGTTGGTGCGGTACGGCTCTGGTTTGACCTGGTGTTGTCACACTGAGTGGAGACAGGTTTGGCCTTCCAGAGCAGGAGTGCCTTCTCCTGGGTGTCTGCCGCATCGGCCAGGCAGGGAAGTTGCAAAGTGGTGGACTGGACAAATGGACGTTGTTAACTTTGGGCTTGTTGAGGACCTTGATAATGGTGGAGATGTTAACAACCAGATGGTTGGAGATCTTGAAGATCCTCACAGTATGAGCAGTATTGAAGGATCGGTTAGTCCAGATGCACATGGCCTGTGTGCAGAATGTTCCTGACACAATAGGGAACATTCTGGGTCAGACTAACAGATGTGCTAAGCACCACCAGCTTCTGTAGTGACGTCAACACTGAAATGGCAGATTGGTGAGGCCTCGAGTTATTTGAAGGCCGGTTATTTATTGAGTCATGTTTTCTTGCATTTTAATATTTTTTCTCAAGTTTTTCTTGCTAATGTTCCTGCATTAGGAGTTAAACTCAAAAATGTAGTTCTATGGTCTTTGTAATTGCTGGCTGTGTGGGGAAATGTGCGATCCTTTGTTCTGGTTTCTTCCATTTCTTTTAGCAGAAATTGGAATCCTCCTTGTGCAAGTGTTCCTGGTTAGCTGAAAACAATCTGTCTATGGTGAAGTTTTTATTTGCAGCTGGTTTTAATGTTAATCAAGGAATACCCATGATTTATTTTTTTTTATTCATTTCGATGCCCAGTCATCTTTATCGAAATCAACAGGTTAATACAGGCCATCACTCACCGGTCACTGTAAACTGATCTTTCAAAAAATTGTACAGGTCGCTCTGCTTCTTGTAGTTTTGCTGACACCGGCTTTAACTGCGCCCTTACTCTACTCAAACAAGCATAGGTCTGGAAAGTGTAAGCCCATCGAGTAGGCTTATCGTACAGCATTTGGAGCAAGTTGCCACCACTTTTCTGCGAAGTTGAAAGTTCCTGAAACGAGTAAAAAAACAAACATTTGTCTTTATACATTAGCACGGTTTCATAAACTTTTTAAGCTAACAGATTTGGTCACACAAAATATTTACACTAGAACATCAAAGCAAAGACATGTATGGCTTTTGGAGGTCCCAAACCTAAGTGATGGCACCATTAAAGACATACTAACTAAAAGTCACTCCCATTGGTCTCCCAAGAACAAAAAACCTGGCCAAGACAAACGATGCACAAATGTTCAGGGCAGACCCCGAAACATAAGCAAAGATCCTCCAACCATTGTTTACATCGATTTCGGAGGGAAAGAAAAAAAAACAAATGACTGGAACCGAAGCACATGGAATCACCCTTTGTACAGTTTTCTTTTTTTTAAAAACAATTTTTATTGAAATAATTTGCAGAGCATTTCAATGACAACACAATTTGCATGACGTGTAAATAGATCACAGTATTAGTCACACAGTGGTCTTTACATTTCTTATAGTCCCACGTTTGGATGCTTCCCCTTCGTAACCCTCCCCCGTACATGTGGACACCTTTTAACAGTCTGCTCAGCATAGGGTATTCAAACACTCGAATCCGAGTCAGAGTCCTCGGGAGGCAGTGGTTAACATATGCCTTCCCGATGGGTGTTCCAACCCCCCAGACCTTTTCCCATTTTTTCGGACAGCCACGGTGTGTATAAACTGATCTTTCTGCTACCATCGCCAGGTCCATATTCTTGCACCACTGGGTAAGAGTGGGGCTGATCCTAGACCCCAGCGTTGGGCAATATTCCGTTTCGCTACAGTCATGCCTAGAGTCACCCAGCCCTGAGCTGTCGTGTTTAGGTCTGTTGGTTCCCAAATATTGTGCAGACATCATCTCTGTTCCGGCAACACTGACTCGCGTAACCTGGGAGAACGTCCTCATCACTGCCATCCAATATCCCACTATCCTGGGGCAGCTCCAGATGGTATGGGAGAACGTCCCTGGCTCTCCGCACTCAGACAGTGCAGCGTGTCTGTCCGCCCTATTCTATGTAGGAGTATCCTGGTGTTGTATGTGCGGTGCAGAATTTTTAGTTGAACTAGCCGAAGCCTTGACGGAATAGCAGTCTCCTGAGGGGAAGACATTGCCTCCCTCCAGTCCACCTCATCAATATCTCTCACCTAGCTCTCCCACTTGGCCTTGACTGTCTCCGTGGGGTCAGGTCTAATATTAACTATTTTCTTATAAGTCATCGAGATTGCCTTTTTTTGAAGATGATCCGTCAGGAGTCTACCCTCCCATGGAGAGGATTAGTGTCTGGTGGCAAAACGGACTGTAATGCAGGTGTAACCTGTATATAGCGGAATCGTTCTGTCTATGCTACACCGTATGTTGCCTGCAAATGAGTGAAGGGAACTACTCCTTTCTGCCACAAGTCTCCTACTGTTGATATTCCAATTGTGTCCCAATTAAGGAACCCCTTTGTATTGCCCAGCATTCCAAACTTCTTTGTGTCCCACAGTGGCATTGCCTGCGTAATCACTCCCTCCCACCCAAGTGCACCCTGTTGGTCCGGTGATAATGTGCTTTTTATTGTACAAGGCGCTCATTATCCCAGCCGGTGCCAGAAGATGCATGTCAAGCCGAAACGCTGGGTTCTCTTGGGGAACATGAAGCCAATGAACTATCGGGACAAGCTGGGAAGCCCAATAGTATGCTCTGATGTCAGGAAGAGCAATCCCGCCGCCGTACCAACTCCTAGTGAGTTTTTTCAGTGCTATGCGGGGTGTTTTACCGTCCCAGAGCAACGTCGTCACCTTGTACAGCCCTTTTCTGATGCCATAGATAAGCAGTTAAGATACGAACAGGCTGGATTCCGCAAGGGCAAAAGGTGAATTGATCAGATCCTTACTCGGAGTAACATTACAGGTCGGTGCACAGAGTGGCAGAGACAACTACAAGTACCTCATTGAATTAGAGAAAATATGACAATATACAGCAGAGGATGTCATGGTAGATACCGAGAGCCTATTGCATACTGCAGCAGGTAGTTCTTATCAAGAGCTTTCTATAATTTTACCTACACTGTGGGAGGTAGAGGGTATAGCTTTGAAGACAAAACAGGTGTGAGACAGGGATGTGTGATGCTATGCACAACTGAACAACAAGCCTGAGATCAGAGGAACCATATTCATTACACTGGAGGACCTGGGCTATGTGTATTACCTAGCCTAGCTCTGTTGCACACAAGCATATTCAGGAAAAGATGCCACGCTTCAACAGCTAGGCAGAGTAAGTGAGTCTGAAGGTCAACACGAAGTAGCCAGAAGTCATGCCACTAAACATCCCAAACCCTTCAACAATAAAGTTGGAGGGATTCGACCTATCCATGACAGAAGTTTACCTACCTAGGCAGAACTATCAGACATGATGGAGGGGCAGGTAGTGACATCAAGAGCATAATGAATAAGGCCAGAAATGCCTTCAGGATGTCAACACCAAGCAGAAGCTTTACCAGAGCTGTGTTCTGTCAACGTTCCTGTAGAAACCAATGCTGACAAGGTGATTAAATGCACCAGCAAACTGTCAGCCTTTCACATCAGTAACCAGAGAAGGGTCGGGGCCGATACACAACCTTGTTTGAGCCCCTTCATATTTGGTACAAGTCTCGACAGGGACAATCCATCACCCAGCTTTATTTGAATCCATGCGTCTATGTGCAGGTTGATTATCAAGCTCAGCAGTGGTTGTGGTATGCCTCGTTTTGCCAGTTTCCCCCAGTCTTATGATTTACATGGTCAAAAGCTGCCCTGTAGTCGACAAAGCATAGGTGTAATGGCATTTTTGTTTCCGCGTGCAGGAGAAACCCTTTGGCTATCAGTTATGGATCTGTGAAAGGATTGTTGCCAATAAGGCATGGTATGTATCAATATGTACAAGTTATTCAAAATTGCATACGATTCAGCGATGCAAAGTCTTTACTATTAGAGTGCTTTTAAGAATAATCAGCTGTGAGTTCAGCGTGCATCACTGACTGGTTTCAGTATAAAAACGTGTATATATATTTGTAAACTTTGACAGCTGGAGGCTGTTGATAATACTACCAGTTTATATGAAAACATACGCAGAAGCATGAAATAAAGACCGACTTGTTCCATTTAAAAGAAGCAAAAAAGTACAACTTACCATTGAGCAACTTTAAATACCATTTCTTCAGAGCATTAACCTGTTTAATATATGCAAATACTATAAAAGATTTATAATAGAGAAATGGTGTAAGCCCATCATGAACAGCAAAGTGACATAGCCACCTGATGTTTAAACAAAGTCACAAAAGTTCACCCGCAATTATATGTCCGTGAATTTGAGCAGATTACAATGCGAAAATTTGCATAGGAATTAGTTTGACTTTCTACACTCCCTTTTCTCACCCAGAAAAACATTCTTCTACTGCCCTGTACTATAATAGATTTCCAATCCTACAGTGAGGGAAGGGAATGGAGCTGATAAATACGCCCTTAAACAACTAAGTTTGTGAGATGCACAGACTCGGGCACTCTCATTTTACAACTGCCGCTTCCCACCTACTCCTACTCTTACTATGATCCAAATGAATTCGCATGAATAAGGACCGCTTTGCAGTACAAAGGTCTTAATTGGAGTCATTACAGGGAGACTTAAAAAGCTAAGTATGCCGACCCACCTCGTGTTCATCTTCATTTGTTTGCACGTTGCACCACCTTGCGATAGGTTCAGGAATAATCTCCCACTCATCACTTGCTTTCTCCAGCATACGAACAAACGTAGATTTTCCAGCGGCTAGTGAAAATATAAATTGACTTTTAAAAGGAATACACAAGCATAAAGTTTCAGAAACAATGTACATGTGGTATGTTTGGTGTTTCCCCATACATGGTTAAGGCCTAACGTTTCTAAACTGGCAAGGCATTTCATTACTTCCAAACCCTAGCGCGTTAATTGTATAAATAAATTCAGCTGAACTATATACCCTATATTACAAGCAAGAACATATCAAGTTACTCATAAGAGTTTCTTGATTTTTCGCACTGTGCAAATCTCGCAATTTAAAACGGGAGGACACAATTAGGCCAATGAGAAGCTTATAAAATTCGTATTTTGAATGAAGAATCATTGAAAAAACAGTTTAACAGTTCTAGTTTTTTCACGTTGGTAGACATCCATTCATAGTCGATTTCTCCGCCGTTACGTTCTACGCGCGCCTAAACTATTGCTGCCACACAGTTCAGTCACAACTGCGAGGGCGGACTTTTTTCCGAGTTGCGGCAGAACTCTTTATTTGGTGCAAGTGGGCGAAATAATTAAACATATTTACAGTAATCGGCGTTGTGGATATACATACATACACACACACACACAATCATTTGCAGGCCCGCTGCAATCTAAGGAACAACAGGTGGCCTCGCGCAGCTGGTTTGGCGCCAAGTTGCTTCAGCACTTTTCACCGACCTGGGCAGGCTACATAATGACACGCCTAATAAACTAACATGAAACAGATCAGCGTACGGTTATCCGCAAACTATATGAGGCAGCACGCACTCCAAGAACGTGTCCTTGTGTAAGGTAACTGGTGCTCCTGTAAATCGCGCAAAAGAAGGGCTTTATTTATGAAAGCCTTGTGCCACCATTGCGTCACTTTTTCCCCATGTTAAAGGTGACCTTAGGGTCGAGTTCGCGCTGCGTAAATCTGCAAACAATTTCGAAAATAAAATGGAATAAAGGAGCCAGGAACCGAACAAGTGGTAGTGAATACCGAACACGTTAACACCTTTTCGCTATATTCCACAGTAGGCAGCTGCACACGCTTTTGAAGCTCCTATAGCTACAATGTACGTAATTTTGGACCCCTTCTAAACCTCAAACCAAATTATTAGGCTATAGGTAAAGATTAAAGGCCTACCTATGTTCCCCTCGATGGACAGCTTCCTGGACCGCTTTTCAAAGCTGCTCTCGAAAACTGGGCTGATGCACATCCTTTTCGGGGGTGTCGCCATGTCGGTGCTGCGCGGGAACCCTGCGTACCGTACCGCTCAGTTCACTAGTGCTGTGCGACGGTCAGTGCTGCGGCTTTTTTGAGAGACCCGCCTTTAAAGAACCAATGAGCGGCCAGCGATTCCGACAGCGCCCAAAATAATGCACCGCCTCCTCGAAAAGGAAACAGAGAGCTCAAATGTGGAACGAGGGTGCCCCGCCCCCCTCTGGCGCACACTGGAAGTACAAACACCGCGCGTCTTTTCAAATAGCCGCCCAAACGCGCGCTTTCCTCACCCTTCAAGTTCAAGGCCGAAAAGGATTGTTGCTCAACGCAAACCCTACTGAAAATTGTTGTCAATGAGGCATTTTTGAATTCTTTTTATACATAGAATATTTCATTTTGTAAACGCGACGAACATTTAAAGTAAGATATTAGGAATTTAAAGGAGGCATATAATTTGAAACAACTTTTTGGTACTGACTATTCCATATCGCTTATCACGCCTCCGTAATTTGTATCATACCACCATCAACAGTGTCCAATGTCCTTCACCCCACCAGCACCCTCCTTGTGCTCCACCACCGGCGACAGCCAGCAAAAACAACAGACACTACTCTCTATGCCTGGGTCCAACAGTGTTGTTTCTGGTTACATTTTACGTTTTACTAACTCGTACATTACATTACCTAAGAGTATTTGCTTTTTCAGATGGGTTGTTATTGTACTGTATTCATGTAACGCAGTACTTGCATAGTGCATACATGGCAACATTTTTGAGCAGGCAAGCGAAAGATTAAAACACTATATATATATATATATATATATATATATATATATATATATATATATATATATATATATATATCCAGTCTTGCCAATTGTGGCCGTTTAAAGCCAATAAATGGAAATCGTCGTTTGAAGTGGTCAAAAGTCGACAGTGTCACCCTATATAACTCAATTAATAACAGCTGTGGTAAAGAACTCGCACTTTGTGCCTCCCCCACCACCTTACCTGAAGTGACCTTAACCGCCTTTTCAGTTGTGGTAGACAGAATTGGTGAACTGTTAACTATACCAGCGAAGGGACATCATGAACCCCACCCGAAATGGTTTGACCAAGCTTGCTCAAAGGCCGGACGAAACTTAAAAAAAGCACTAAAGGCCAACCCCAGAGATCCTATCCTTGTAAAAGAACTGAGAAACATCTACAAGACATCTCTAGCAGCCCGAAAGAAAGAGGTGAAGGCAAACATTTGGGATTCTCTGAGTGATCCAGCAATTCTGGGTAATAGTTCTAAGTTTTGGAAGATTATAAACCAGCCCCTGTTCGACGACCCCAGTAACTCTGTGATCGGGACAAACATACCAGAGGATGAGTGGTTAACTCATTTTAGAACAATTTTCCAAAGTGACGATGCACAAGCGGACATTGATTTTAATATTCCTGACGAAGAATTGTTGTGTTTCACAGTGGGGGAGGTAGTAAAGGGTATCCAGGGCCTGACTAGCAACAAAGCACCAGGCCCTGATGGTCTTCCTCCTGATCTCTTTAAATCAGACATTCAGCTATGGGCACCAGTCCTCACCGCAGTAATAAACGCTGGGATCTCCAAAGGTTGCCCGAAATCATGGGGGTCCTCGACCATAGTGCCTGTATTCAAGAAAGGGGATCGTAGAAGTGTAACATGTTATAGGCCAATATCATTGATCAACTCAATTGCCAAGGTGGTGGGGGGTATTATTTTAAATAGGCTAGTACTCTGGGCCAAGGAAAAAAACATTCTGTCACCCATCCAATACGGGTTTAGACCAGGTCACTCCACGATAGCTCAATGTCTGAACCTGTATCTAATAAACGGCAAATACACCCTGGCCAGAAAAGGGTCTATCCACATGGCCTTTATGGATTTATCATCCGCCTTCGACTGCGTCGACAGAGGTAGGCTCTGGGAGGTCATGCAAAAAATGGGCGTGGAGCAAAATCTCATAAATTTTTTATCAGCTTTACATTCGGACACCAGAGCAAATGTTCGCTTCACACAGGATATGAAAGTAACTAGGGACTTCAGGATAAACCGCGGGGTTAGACAAGGGTGCATCCTAGCCCCGTTTCTTTTTAATCTTTATATTAACGACCTGGAGGATCACCTTCTAAAAACCGGCGCAGACTACCCATACATAGGGAGGAAGGGCGTGCCCGTCTTGCTATATGCTGACGATGCCGTCCTAATCTCTAGAACAGCGATCGGCCTCCAAACTCTGCTTGATTCTTTTTTTGCATTCATGAATTCCCGTGGTCTGAGCATTAACAATTCAAAATCTTTCACCATGATGACCGGCTCAGGCCCCAAAAAAAGTTACCCCCACTCTGTTAACAACGAAAAAATACCGACAACTAGGACTTTCTCGTATCTCGGTGTCCTTTTTGACCACAAATTAACCTGGGCACCTGCAATACAAAAGAAAAAGGGCGAGATAGTGCGCGTAAACGCAGGTATAATGGATTTTGCTAAGAAAATGGGAAATAGCCCAGTGGCCGCTGTTCTGAAGCTATACCAAGCCAAAAGCATTGCAGTCGCATGCTATGGGAGTGAAATATGGGGTTCTGAATCTATAGACGCCCTTGAGGTCATCGAAAACAACTTTCTAAAGCAAGTTCTAAGGCTCCCTAGGGGTGCGGCAAACTTCTCTGTCCACACAGAATTAGGTATGCCTTATCTAAGTGATAGGATTGCGGTAAACCCCCTGCTATGCTGGCTAAACAGTTGGCTAAATCCAGATATACCCCTCACTAGAAACATCCTGCAAGAGGCTTTAGAGTGGGAAGGGAAGTACAAGATCCCGTGGTTAAAATATATTAAAAGATGCCTCTCTGAACTAGGCCGGCCCGACCTCTTTCTAGCCCCAGAGAAAATAACCAAATCTGATGTTAATTACGTGAAGAATACCTTTATGACAACTAGGCACTTAGCAAGGGAGGAAAGAGAGTATGCGAAAAACAGTGTGAGATTGCATGCTCTCACCAAAACGACCCTCCATATGGAACCCTACCTAGTCTGGCCCCTGTCGGGTCACGAACGCTTTTTGCTCACAAGGTTTCGATTTGACATGTTCCACCTTCTGCTAGGTGTACCAAGTGGGGCACACAGGGGCCAAGTGTTGCCAGCTTGTGGCTGCGACAATAAGTCTCCACAAGATCTGGCACACTTTTTATTCTTCTGCTCATATTATATAGTCCCTCGTAAATTGTTTTTAAAACCTTTACTACAACGGCTCCATTTTGCACAATACAGACCAGCACTTTATTACCTTCAAATGCTAAATAGCGACAGCACCCTGTTTTTATGTAGTTTTTTAAAACTTGCACTTAAACACAGGAAAAGCATGGAAGGTTAATCAACTCTGTTCCCGATATGATTCTTCTTTTTAACATTGTATTTTTTATTGTTCTTATATTACAAATTTGTAATTTCCGCTTGTGCTCATGTTGATGTGGTAACATATTTTATCTTTCGTACAAACTGTACCATGTGACTAATGTTTATGATATGTACTTTTATGATTGTTACATGCAAACAATCGAATAAAGATATTTTACTTACTTACTTACAGTCTTGCCAAACTCATCCGATACGAAGAAGGCGCTGACACCATGAATCTCAATCCAAACTCGATTTATTTACTCACTGTCTGCTTATATATATATACACACCAACCTCCGTTCTCCTCTCGCAATCGCCTTAGCTCTCGATCGCGCTGGAAACAGACACGGACCACACATGAGATGCTGGTTTTCAAAATTTATTCAGCTGTCGCTGTCGCCATAACGTTTCGGCACAAAGCCTTGATCACAGGACAGCGTAACCATTTTTTCAAAGCGTATTTAAAGTGCACAGTGCTGTTTAGTGATTGGTTCATTTAAAATTACCACAATTGGGTCATTAACATAGTAGGCAGACTAAGCATATTTTAGAACTTTTCAGAAATAGTGCGTTATTTAGTGCGTTATTTACAAAAACCCATGCACACATGTCCCAAACAGCAGCCAAAGGAGAAATAAATACTCGAAACAACCCCCAAAAGAGGGAGGGACAAAAATTCTAAGCTCAACCGGCCACCAGGTCACCAAGCCCAAAATGGTGCCCGGAAAGGGAAGCCCCGCCCATTTATAGGGGCCGCACAATACAACTAACAACCAGCCCAAAAAACGCCCAAATAGAATCTGCTAGAAGAAGGACCCCCACCCAGATCTCCCAAACCGCCCGGGGGAGGAGACCTCCCAGGGGTCGGCTGCCCTCCCCCAAGCCCCCCTTGGGAGAGAGGGGTGGGGGAGAGTGAGAAGACCCAAAAAACCATTGAAGTGTGAAAAAGGCCGCTTTATTGGAACAGGTGCACATTTACAAATACACAAACTCGGCAACCGCCTCACAATCTAAACCACAACCAAAATTTGTTCGTTTTTATTTCAAACCCCAAACCCCGTCCCCACCCCACACCCTCCATCACACCCGCCCCCACCCGTACATACCCAACACAAAAACCATACAAACCGCAATAACATTATAACATTATAACATCACCTTATCAAATACAAAATATCACATCACCGATTATAAACCAACTGATCATATCCCCCGACCCATATTCTCCGAACCCCACCTCAATCAGTATGAAACATCCCCCAACAAGATCCGATTACAACTAACGGGTCCAAACCTGGCCCAAAACTGACAATCACATAGCAAAACCGCCATCCAGAAAGCCGTGGGGCGAAAGACTGATTCAGAGAGAGCCCCACCTTTCTGCCCCCCCACACAGACCTAAAAACAGGGGGGAGAGGGGAGGGTGGGGGGGGTGGGGACCCAAAAAGAGAAGGAAAGACAAGAACCTACAACACAAACAACCACTTATTCACCGACAAACTGTTGCACAGTCAGACAGCGAGACAAAACCTCCCGCAGCTCCAGCAGATATAAGTCCATACCCATTCGGGACAAATGAACACCGTCCCCCCTGAAAAATTCCACTGCATCATATTTGATGTCACTATGAACGATACGACCGAAACCCAAATCCCTGCAGAAACGAGAAACCTCCAGATTCACTTTCCTCCGAGATTTATCCACCGCCTTCGGTTTCACCGCATTCCTCCAAACCCTCCTTGGCACCAATTCTGTCCACAGAACGTGACATCCCGACCACTGTTTATGCAATAAGGCCAAGTCCTTTTTAATCGCCCGAAGCAGAACAACCCCCTTCACGGAACCTAAGTCATTTTCACCTAAGTGAAGAACCAACACATCCGGGCAAACCCCCCCTACTAACCAAGAATTCAGTGCAGGGATCAGTTCCTTCCATAACATGCCCCCTCTACCCTTCCACACCACATTGAACAAACGATCATTGAAACCCAAGGATGAACCAAAATAACTTTGACGAGCTTGCACTTGAGCTCTCTTAACGAAGGAATGGCCCACGATCCACACCGTAATGAAAGCAGCCCGAGGACCAGCCACAGAACCTGAAAAAGAAAACAGAATCAGACAGGCAAAACAGATGAAGACGCCAGCGCTCCAGCAGCCTCATTTCGAACATAGCGCCGAAAGCAATCAGATGTCCAGCGCCCCAGGCCCATGATCTCCTCCCTCGACCAGCCCCTGTGGGAGGCCTCCGTGGCCGCCCCAATCCTGAAGGAGTGGGTACCGTATAATGACCCATCTAAACCGATATGTCGCAGTGCTTTTCGCAGTACCATGCGCAGTTGATAATTCGACACACATGAGCCATTTAAATGTCGAAAAACCTGAAGGTCCAATAACCCACCCGACATTTTCTTCCAACAGAGAGCCCATCGTAAGGGGCACGTTTCCGGAGGTGATACCGCTTCCAACCAAACCCCTTTACCCATACTCCTCTGATCTGTTTTGGAATGGGAGAGCCAAATGTGGACCCCCCTTACCGACAGTTGAACATCCCCCCACAGAAGGCCAGGGGAGGACTTGTTGCCTAGCAATTCAGACACACGAAAAGCTCCAAAAAACATCCACACCATCAACGTGGCGAACAAACAAGCTTCCACTCTATCAGAACACACAGCCGGAAGTACAGAAATCACCTGAAACAGCTTCTGCCACGACAAAGGAGATCGCAAAGTACGCACAGCACCTCTCTCTCTAGACCACCCTTCCAACATTCTCCTACCCAACTCCCCAGCCGACGGAGAGTAACCCCACAAAAGCTTACCCATAAAAGAAATACCCGCTAGTTTGCCAGAAATAGTAATTCTAGATAAATTCCTGTCCATCATACACAAAATGAACTGAACCACATCCTCAGACCGTTGCCAATCCTGCTCCCTCCAACACGCACCCGACTCCAAAAACTCTGTCCAGGCCAACTCATACGCTGTTCTCGTGGAAGGAGCCAATGAACCTAAAACCAGGTGAAGGACCCGGTGTTGCCTACCGTCCACAGGTGGTCCGGCATGGGAGTCGGCTCCTCGTCTGCCTCCAAAGCAAGCCCACGGAATCTCTCCCACTGTGAACGAGACAAAGCATCCGCAATGTCATTGTCCACGCCAGGAACGTGCAGGGCCCGAAAACAGATATCATGTTTCAGACATCCCAACACAAACACTCGAAGGAGCTTCAAAATCTGGGGATCCCTGGCCGACTGTTTGTTAATTACCTGGACCACAGCCATATTGTCGATCCGGAAAAGAACCTTTTTGTGGGCCAGATCCATACCCCACAGAGTGACTGCAACAACAACAGGGAAGAGTTCCAGAAAGGCAATTCTTCTGCCACCATTCTTCCATTGTACCGGCCACTGTTGGGCACACCACCTTCCTTGCCAGTAAAGACCAAAACCCTCACTTCCAGCAGCATCAGAGAAGATCTGTACATCCCAGCACCAATCCACCTCCCGACACAAAGGCACACCATTGAAGGAATGTAAGAAGAAGACCCACATGCGTAAGTCCTCCTTCACCCCCGCAGACAGCCTCACCCGATGATGTGGAAGGGAATGACCAGACAAAGCTCTGCCCAACCTCCTACAGAAAGTCCTACCCGCCCTGACCACTCTGCAGGCAAAGTTAAGGTGTCCTAGCAAAACTTGTATCTCTTTCACAAACACTTTCTCTTTTCCCAACATGATTCCAACCAGTTCAAGCATTTTCTGTTTCTTATCCAATGGAAGACGAGCTTGCATCAAATGTGAGTCAAGCTCGATCCCCAAAAAAGACATGGTCGCGCAAGGACCCATGGTCTTCTCAGGGGCCAATGGTACACCCAAATAACTCATCAATGATTGAAACGATGTGAGAGCAGCTTGGCAAACCAACGAATTGGCAGTACCCACAAAGAAGAAATCGTCCAAGTAATGAGTGACTAATTCATGGCCACTCTGTTTAGTAAACCACCATTGCAGAAACGTACTGAAAGTTTCAAACAACGCACAAGACATGGAACAACCCATTGGCAAGGCCTTGTCCACGTACCATTTTCCAAGAAAATGGATGCCCAGAAGACACCAGTCTTCAGGATGGACTGGAAGCAGCCGAAATGCGGATTTGATGTCGCATTTTGCCATCAGAGCATCAGGGCCCGCCGTGACAACCAGTTGCATAGCTACATCCACCGAAGAATAAGATACCGATGCAGCTTCGTTGTCAATGAAATCATTTACAGACTCACCTTCAGGCCATGATAGATGTTGAATGAGCCGGAACTGACCAGGCTCCTTCTTGGGGACCACACCAATAGGGGATACAATTAGGTTCACCAGAGGCCAATCATCAAACGGGCCCGCCATCCTACCCTCACTCACTTCCTTGTCCAATTTCGACTGTACAATGGCAGGGTGTTCGCCTGCCGACCTCAAATTTTTGGACCAACGTCTCAAACGTGGTCCTTCATACCCCAAACGAAAACCAACCTGGAAACCCAATAACAAAACCGACCGCAGCTCGGCGGGCTCGTAATCCCGCAAAGCGGCAGCCAATCGATCAATATTAACCGGTGTACGAGCCTGTGGGCCCAGCACCGGATGAAGACTTCCCTCCCCTGGGAGCTGGAGGTTGCTGTGTTGGTACGAAAGTTCCTGAACTCTGTTGGGAAACCTGGGGACCCCCGGAATTCCTAGGACCCCAGCAACGGGATAACGGATGGTTCTTCCTACCACATTGTGAACATTCGTGACGGAATTTACAGAACTCTCTGTTACAAGTCCCTCTGTTAAAATCCCAACACGTGCCGGTAGGCGACTGGGTGTTAGAGTTGGCCCCCACCCCTCCCCGGGTGGGACGGGACTGAAAGGGACGATAGACTAAAGGAAGACCACTGGCTGTAAAAATCGTTTTACCAGAGGCAGACAAACCCATAGTGTGCTGCCAAAGGTCAGTGTCCAACTCGCCCCATTTCGCCTCGGGATCCCAAGCCATACGCGCCCTAAATTCCTCATCATATTGAGCCCAAGCGTAATCATTCCTAGTCAGCTGAGCCTTACGGATAACATCCATGTACTTAAATAATGACACACAGCGCTCAGGGAACTTTTCGCAGTAGACGCTGGCATAAATTAAAAAGGCCGCCGTCCAATTTTCAATAGTCAAAGGTACCTTAGGGCGTTTAGCCAATTCAAACTCCTCCTCCTTGGAACCCTCTTTAGCACGAACCTCCCTGTGTAGTAATTTTAACAGTTCCACATACTCACCGTTCCATATCCTTTCCTTTGTACTGAGCATCAAATGAGCCCCCAAAGGCTTCGTAACACCCATATACGGCAACTTTTTAATTTTTAATTCCTTGCTGTGAAGTACATTTTTAGTAGTGCCCAAACCAACAGTGGACGTGCCACTATCCACTTGTTCACCTGTACTGAGTTCATCCACGTTTGTACCCACACCTTGGTCTCTGACAACACGTCCTTTGTATAATTTACCATCTTTTTCAGTAGATATTAAATCTACACCAACACCAATAGAAACCATATTTGGCCGCACGGCCTGAACCACAGTCTCACCTGGGCGTAAAAGAGGCGGTTGACTGGCTTCCGTCCTCCACTCTGTCTGTGCACCGTCGTCCGCCCTCCGAGGAGCCCTCACCGAGGGGCCAAGCACTCGTGGCCTTGACGATTCCGCACGACTCCGAACCACCTGTTCCTGTAACATACTATGAGAAACATTAACATGTCCCCCCCCAGACACAATCTCACGAACTTCTCCCTCTTCAGGGCTGTCCTCATCATAATCTAAAATCAGCGATTCATCTAACTGGGGAGGGGCATTGACAACCACCGAAGTCTGTCTTGACTCCACCGTTTTTGACCGACCATGGGCCTTACCAGCCCTCACGCTTGACCTTGGCGGGGATGACGACTGAACCCGTCTATACATCCCCCCGCCAGTACCACTGACGACCTGTTGATTCCCTGTAAAAGATAAGCCAGCATTATGACTACCACGTGGCACAAGAGAGGTCGTGCGTAACCCGCTCCCATGTACAACGTTGGATTCCACCGTCGAGGCTGGGAAGGTCGCGCTGGACCTGGATGCACCGCCCATGTCGAAATCCCTCGTTGGGGCCATCGAGGTCGTAGTAAACCTGCGTGTGATGGCCGCGGCGGGATCCCTCGATGGTATGGGACGTGCCGCGCCAGGCTCCACCCGCACTTCTCCTCGGCGTACTTGGGCTGCCTGCCGCCCTGCCAAGTCTGCTGCCTCAGGTCGAGCTCCCACCTGTAAAGAAAAAGGCCGGACTGGTGTGCCGGGTCCCTTACTAAAACCAACTCTATGAGCAGAAGACAAACCGCCAACACTAAAACCACCACCCCTACCAGTCACCTCTAAACTCCCAGAACCACCAGCACCTTTCCTTTTTAAGTAAATGTATAGAAAGGTCCCCGTGGAAGGGAAAATATTTCTGCACAAACAATAAAAAGATTTTTCACAAAAACTAAGATGGTACTCAAAGGGCAGGATTGTTGTCATTTATTCAACAACAGCAGGTTTAACAATTTACATCAATATTTGTAATCATTTATGGATGAAAACGAGAAATCGAAAGTTCGAAAGGGCCCCAAGGGGGAAAGGGGGGAAGGAAGGATGTGCTCAAAGGTGTTGTAAAGGATTAAGGATAATACACAAATTTACACATACTGTACATATACACAATCAACAGGGAATTACAAATTATTCCAAAAAACCAAAACGGCCTACATCAATTAAGGCAAAATTCAACAAAAAGTTGGGGCATTCCACGGTCACGTGTACAAATCAATCGAGTACTGGAAATGTGCCGGATGTCCCAAGAGAATGAGGTGTCGACGTTTCGACCCCTGTGTGTAGGATCAATTTATTCCTTGGCCGGGGTCTTCATCAGGACCGTTGTAGAGGGGAAGGGACGAGGAGGGGCCATCCTATCTGAAAAATGGAAACCCGTATCAGGAAATGTAGTATTAATTAATAAACCTAAACAGTCATTAGTACTGTGCACCAAGGAGGTGGCATTGATTAAAAGCAAAAATGAAGGCCATGGAGTCCGGGTCAAGAGACCTCTAGACAAAGGAACCAGAAGCTGAATATGCGATTAATCCATAGACACGCTTAAGGATTTAATTATTCCAATACATCAGGGACATATTAGCCAGGATATAGAAGTGTCCGCTCATACTGGGGAACCAATTGACAGTACTTGTAGTGATACATGTTTTGGGAAGATAAACAAAAGGGCCCTGAATGCGTATATACTTTAGAGGCACGGTAGTTGATTAAAAAAGAGAGCTGTGAGCAATTACCTGTGATAGAATAAGACACACTCTTTGAGAATTCAAATGTGTGGGCTGCCTGTTATAGAAAATTATGCTGCTGGGCACGTCTTTAAATGAAGCGTCTAAATAAAACACGAGGTTTGCATCAGTCAAGGTCACCACAGGGATAGTTATTTAATAAGGCCAGTTTAAAAAGTGGGAAAGGGTTACCTTAGTATATTAGGCTGCAACGTTGCAAGAAGGCTTAGGCGCTGTGTTATAGTCAATAAACTGTAAATGCAAAAATTACAGGAATTTAAAATTTGCAGCGATTGTAATGTAACCGCAACGCGGTAGTCGAATGAGCAGACTCCACAGTCTCGTGTGTTCATACCTTCAAAAGGGTCCGTACAGTGCCTAACGGACAGGGGAGCTTGACAATTGTTTTAGGCGATATGCCGATCGGCTCCGTTTGGTCGCCAAGGGAACCTGGAATAAATATGGGCGATCGTAAATCACACGGAGTTACGCCTATAGGCAGCCAAGAAAAGCGGGACCGACGGGTTCTCCACTTACTTTCAAAGCGGACCGCGAAGCAGCAGAGCGTCTTGCTGCAATCTTATCACCGAATGATGTCCACCGTTGTGTGAAGCAGGCAGGCTTCTCGCGTAGGGACACACACCCTGCCGGCTACTACGCGGAGTTAGGGGGCGGGGCTTGCGATGTGACGTGGGTTGGGAAAGTGATAGAGAAAAGACTCGGGTGTAGTGGAAGACAGCCCTTTTGCAGGAAAATAACCAATTATAGCTCTTACCTCTAATTTAGAGAATTATTTAAGGAATTCTCAAACAGTACATTTGCATCCAGCCCATATGGGCAAGTAAAATAAATTTCAACGTTAGAGTGGACTCGCGCACAGCCCATGCAAGGGAGTGAAAGCGAGTGGGGAGAAAATAAAGAATTAATTAACACCTTAGCTGCGTGTAAACATCTCTCCCCAGTGCTACGCTGTCCATTGGAACCAGTGCTGTATGGACGTCCAATGGTCGTGCGCAGCACTGGGGAGGTAGCGCTGCTGACGACCGTTGGCCGTCAGCAGCACTTAAAGGGTTAAAGAAACAATTCAGAGACCGTACACTTGCATCCAGCCCAATAGGGCGAGTGAGTTGAGATTACACAGTTAGAATGGACTCAATCACATCCCTTATAAGGGAGTGAAGGCGAATGCTCACCAAGTTCATTCTATTTAAGAGATTTCGACATAAGAGTTATTGAGGAGAAATAAAATTACATCATTACACAAGCGCTGCATATTAACATTTGATATGCTATCTACCCTTTTTGATGAATACTCGTGCACCTGTCTCACAGGATGGTGTAGACGAGTCCCATGCATATATCAAATTGATTGAATAGGATTTAAGCATATTACACAGATACTGCATGTTAACCTTTGATACGCTACCAATGCTTTTTGGAAAATACTCGTGTACCTGTCTCGCAGGGTAGTGTAGACGAGTTACATGCGTGTATCAAATAGTTAAATTGGATAGTTGGAATGGATAGGGATCACCCATAGGGTATCAGGAAAGTATCCGTGTGGGTTATATATGGCAACGGGTTAATTATTCATCTCAGGGCGGCTAGCTGTGCAAAGCTGCCGTCCTGTTCATTTAGGCCATTTTTAATGGAGTCCAGGAGAGACATCCATTTGCATTCTCGTACATTTAGCACCACAGCTAGGTTACTGCCTCGTCTCCCTAGGGAAACTTTCTCGATTATAAGCCACCGCAAATCTTTCACGGTATGTCCAGCGGTCTGCCAATGGTCTACCAAGGGGGCACCTGGGACCTTGCAACGTAATCTACTGCAATGTGCAGAGATCCGAGATTTAATTTTTTGCTGAGTTTGCCCCACATATACTTTACTACATGGGCATGTTATTATGTAGATCACACCATCGGTGTTACAATTAGTGTGATGTTTTAGTTTAAAAGTCTGTTGTCCATGGGTGAAGGTCTTGGTCTGAATTGTTGTCTCGCAGGCAATGCAGGTCCCGCATCTAAAGTGACCTGTCACAGGTGGTAAGTTCCATAGGCTTGTGAGTGTTGGAGGGCTCTCCGGTTCCAGGTATGAGTGGACCACTATATCTCGGATGTTTCTAGATCTCTTAAAGGAGTGGAGAGGAAGCTGCGGTTGGTCAATTTCCTGAGCTATTAATGGCCAATTCTTGTTGATCACTTTTTTGACATCATTACTCCTTGTGGTATAGGTGGTGACGCAAATCATCCTATTCGTCTCAGGATCTGTGCGACTCTCTGGATTCAGCAAATTCTCCCTCGGGTTATACCAGGCCCGTTTTCTCGCGCGTCTCACCATGCGTGTTGGATACCCCCGCGACACAAGGCGATCCCTGAGGATCTCTGATTCCTTGAGGTAGTCAGTACGAGAGGAGCAATTTCTTCTAATTCTCAGGAATTGTCCTACCGGGAGGTTGTCTCTGAGGCCCCTAGGGTGGTGGCTACCATATTGTAATAGGGAATTTCTTTCAGTCGGTTTCCTGTACAAGGTTGTGAGGAGCTGTCCATTTGCCACATAGATGGTGATGTCAAGAAAAGATATTGATTTATTGCTCGATTCAAGAGTGAACTGGATGTTGTTATTCCGTTGATTCAACCAAATATGGTACTCATTCAATTGCTCACTGTTTCCTTGCCATATGCACAGAACATCATCGATGTATCTAACCCAAAGGGTCAGCATGGATGAGAAGGGATTGTTCAATGAGAAAACGTGTTCTTGCTCAAAGTGATCCATATAGATTATAGCCAGATTGGGAGCAAATGTAGCGCCCATGGCTACGCCCTTGGATTGCACATAAAATTTCTCTTGGAAAATGAAGAAGTTTTTCTTCATGGCTATATTAAGTAGGTCGATGATGAATTCTGTGGGAACCTGGAAGGGAGCCGGTCTGTGATTTAATGCAACCTCCATTATGTCTAGGGCCTCTTGTTGTGGGATGCTGGTGTACAGTGATATAATATCACATGTGACCAACAACATAGTGTTAGGGTCGAAAGGTCTCTCATCAATTAGTTGGATGACTTGGGTTGTGTCACGTAAGTAAGTTCTTGTTTTTAAGGCAAGCGGCTTTAGAAAGAAGTCTATGTATTTACATAGCGGCTCTAGCATAGAGCCGCAACCGGATACTATTGGTCGCCCGGGGGGGAGGTCAAGGTTTTTGTGAACCTTGGGCAAGGTATATATGGTTGCCAGTCTCGGGGATTGCTGATTCAAAAATTTGAATTCTAGGTCACTTAAGAAGCCCGATTCCAAACCTTTTTGTGTGATGGAAAGGATCATATTGGCTATCTCCTTTGATGGGTCATTCGGTATTTCATTGTAACTGACTCCGTCGTGTAGTTGTCTTAGTATTTCCTCTTTATACTTAGACAAATCCTGGACAACAATTGCCCCGCCTTTGTCGGCGGGTTTGATGATGACTTGTTTGTTGGAGGACAAATCAGTGAGCGCTTGTTTCTCCTTTTGGCTGAGATTGAATCTAACAAACTTTTTGGTGTTTAATGTCTGTTCAGCTGCTTGCGTGACTATGTCCTCAAATGCGAGTATTCTCGGGCTCATGGCATAGGTGGGTGGAAAGAATGTAGATGGCTCCCTTAGGCCAGTGATGGATCCTTGCCGTCTGGCAGTTTGATTCCGAAAGAAATACCGTAGGCGAATCTTCCTAAAGAATCTACAAAGTTCAATCTTCAGTTGGAATTTGTTGGCCGTGGCTGTGGGCACATAAGAGAGCCCTTTGCTTAGTACCTTGACCTCATCCTCTTTCAGTTGATAAGATGAGATATTGATCACAGGGTTATCACTGATGAGGGATACCGGAAGGGTATTTGTGGGTGTTGCCATCACCACCGATATGTGTTCCTCCGGGTCGAGATCTCGCCGTGTGGCTCCGCCCGAAATGTCACCTGTTTCGGTGATTTGCCTCTGTTGCTGTCCCAACCTTGGTTCTGTTGCTGGCCTCTCCCTTGGCCCCGGTTCCAATTGGTACCTCTCCCTCGGGGTGGGCGCCATTGTCCCCGGCCCTGTTCTAAAAAATGAGGTTGAAAGTGAGGGGGGTATTGTTGGTAATTGGAATCTCCGGATGGGTAGTTGTAAGAGGTACTCGGTCCGGCCTCACTGTCACTGCCGGAGCTGTAGGAAGAATCCGAAAAAGTGGAGAAGTTCCGTCTTCCTCTAAAGCCCCCACGACCTCGATTGGAGAAACGACCTTGTGTGTCCTGCTTGTAATAATCTGGCTGCAGGTATGGATACACAGATTTCTTGTCAAAGGTTCTCAGATCTCTTGCCAATTTCTCCAATTTTTTGGTCTGGGCGGTTATGTCGAATTCCTTGATAGATACTTCTAAATTTTCCAGGGCTTCCTTGCTTTTGGTCAGTGTACTGTCTCCAAGTATCTCAGCTTTTAAATCCGCTATTTCTTTGCTGAGTGACACCACTTGTTCAGCCGCTGTCTCTACTCCCAGCACCATCCAGTGCCGGGAGCAGTTGTTGGCCACGTAACTAAACCCTTCTTTAAATTTAGGGACGTCTATGAAGATTGCGGGTTCAATCTTAATTTGTAACCCTACTGGTATAATGTTCTCCTGCAAATACTTAGTGAACAGGTGTCCATGTAATCTTGTACGTATAAGTTTCTTCTCTAGTCTCTCTAAACGAGATATTTTATCGTTCAGAGTGACATCAATGACGGGTGCAGTGGTGGATAAAAAAGTTGTGGATAGGTCTTTGGTAAGTTGGCTAATGTATGCCTCTGTGTAGGATAGGATCTCGGGATCCGCCATGGCAAAGTAGAGTTAATCTACGCAAACCTCGCAGGTAAGCACCTGCTCAGAAGACATTATAAAGGGGGGGTAGAACCCAAGCAGTCACGGGGACCTGGGCGTCAAGTAGTAAATGTATAGAAAGGTCCCCGTGGAAGGGAAAATATTTCTGCACAAACAATAAAAAGATTTTTCACAAAAACTAAGATGGTACTCAAAGGGCAGGATTGTTGTCATTTATTCAACAACAGCAGGTTTAACAATTTACATCAATATTTGTAATCATTTATGGATGAAAACGAGAAATCGAAAGTTTGAAAGGGCCCCAAGGGGGAAAGGGGGGAAGGAAGGATGTGCTCAAAGGTGTTGTAAAGGATTAAGGATAATACACAAATTTACACATACTGTACATATACACAATCAACAGGGAATTACAAATTATTCCAAAAAACCAAAACGGCCTACATCAATTAAGGCAAAATTCAACAAAAAGTTGGGGCATTCCACGGTCACGTGTACAAATCAATCGAGTACTGGAAATGTGCCGGATGTCCCAAGAGAATGAGGTGTCGACGTTTCGACCCCTGTGTGTAGGATCAATTTATTCCTTGGCCGGGGTCTTCATCAGGACCGTTGTAGAGGGGAAGGGACGAGGAGGGGCCATCCTATCTGAAAAATGGAAACCCGTATCAGGAAATGTAGTATTAATTAATAAACCTAAACAGTCATTAGTACTGTGCACCAAGGAGGTGGCATTGATTAAAAGCAAAAATGAAGGCCATGGAGTCCGGGTCAAGAGACCTCTAGACAAAGGAACCAGAAGCTGAATATGCGATTAATCCATAGACACGCTTAAGGATTTAATTATTCCAATACATCAGGGACATATTAGCCAGGATATAGAAGTGTCCGCTCATACTGGGGAACCAATTGACAGTACTTGTAGTGATACATGTTTTGGGAAGATAAACAAAAGGGCCCTGAATGCGTATATACTTTAGAGGCACGGTAGTTGATTAAAAAAGAGAGCTGTGAGCAATTACCTGTGATAGAATAAGACACACTCTTTGAGAATTCAAATGTGTGGGCTGCCTGTTATAGAAAATTATGCTGCTGGGCACGTCTTTAAATGAAGCGTCTAAATAAAACACGAGGTTTGCATCAGTCAAGGTCACCACAGCGTCGCAAAGCCGAGGAGACGGAGGGCAAACCTCCTCATCCGAACTAACATCCAACATAGCCTGAATAATCTGCGACGCAGGCCCCTGAGCAGCAAAATCCTGAACCCTCGTATCACCAAAAGAACCCCGAGATGCAGGCCCCGAAACCACTCTCATACCAGGACACTGAAAATCCCCGGACAACCTATAGAAAGAACCCCCTTCAAGCTCACGCTATTGAACAAAACCATCTCCACTCCCGTCCCCCCCGAGGGGAAGGCCTCCTACCACTTCCGACGGGCGGAAACTCCCCACTGAGGCACCCGTACCATACAAATCCCCTCCAAGGAAAGGAACTTCAGTCCGCCCAGAACCCTCCACCAAACCCATCTGAGCCCATTCCCCCTCCCCCAAAGAACCGCTACCGACAGACACAGCCTCCCCTCTGATAGACTCTGTGGGAGAAAACAATAACGGACTACTCAGATCCCTCCCCACGGACCGCACAAGCACACCAGAGCTCTCAGACATTACCCCCCCAGGACCTGATACTAAAGGCCGAGCGATGGACACACCAACAGAACCACCGTCAACCGTTACCGGGACCTGAACCACATGGTGACGAATAACGCTCAGAGGAGCGACCACCTCCTGTACCTCCTGACCCGGAGCACCCCGTAACGGCTGCTGCGCCACAGTAACCACATTCAAAATGGCCTCCGCCCCCCCCTACCTCGGTGACGTCAGTACCCGCCACCGCGGAGGCCGAAGCCGAACGACGCGTGCAACCACGTTGCCTGGAAGCACGACGGCCCCGCAAAACGGGAGCAGAGGCCGCTCTTTCACGAAAACCAACATTAGAAACCTCCCCCGACACAGAAGGAAAATCACCTTCCCCAACCACTTCCACCACCGAGGCATCTAAAGAAACAGACGGATCAGAAGACCCAGAATCACTCCCACGACGGGCCCTAGAACCCGCCCGCCGAGTCCTGGAACGACCCCGTTCACTTACCCCGTCCTGCCTCCGGCGTTTCGGAGAATAACACGCTGCCACCACAGCCGACACCCTCGCTGAGGCCTCCCGCTGGGGACGCGGAGGCTCGGTCTGACCCCGGTCACCAATAACCAGGTCCAAACGCCCCGCCTCGCTAAGCAGGCGAATAGCCTCCAACACTCGATAATCTTCACCAGCCATAATATCGAAATAGAATAGCTACAAGGAAAGATAACGAACTACCAAAATTGCTGACAAAAATTCTAAGCTCAACCGGCCACCAGGTCACCAAGCCCAAAATGGTGCCCGGAAAGGGAAGCCCCGCCCATTTATAGGGGCCGCACAATACAACTAACAACCAGCCCAAAAAACGCCCAAATAGAATCTGCTAGAAGAAGGACCCCCACCCAGATCTCCCAAACCGCCCGGGGGAGGAGACCTCCCAGGGGTCGGCTGCCCTCCCCCAAGCCCCCCTTCCTCACCCTTCAAGTTCAAGGCCGAAAAGGATTGTTGCTCAACGCAAACTATACTGAAAATTGTTGTCAATGAGGCATTTTTGGATTCTTTTTATACATAGAATATTTCATTTTGTAAACGCGACGAACATTTAAAGTAAGATATTAGGAATTTAAAGGAGGCATATAATTTGAAACAACTTTTTGGTACTGACTATTCCATATCGCTTATCACGCCTCCGTAATTTGTATCATACCACCATCAACAGTGTCCAATGTCCTTCACCCCACCAGCACCCTCCTTGTGCTCCACCACCGGCGACAGCCAGCAAAAACAACAGACACTACTCTCTATGCCTGGGTCCAACAGTGTTGTTTCTGGTTACATTTTACGTTTTACTAACTCGTACATTACATTACCTAAGAGTATTTGCTTTTTCAGATGGGTTGTTATTGTACTGTATTCATGTAACGCAGTACTTGCATAGTGCATACATGGCAACATTTTTGAGCAGGCAAGCGAAAGATTAAAACACTATATATATATATATATATATATATATATATATATATATATATATATATATATATATATATATATATATATATATATATATATATATATATATATATATATATATATATATATATATATATATATCCAGTCTTGCCAAACTCATCCGATACGAAGAAGGCGCTGACACCATGAATCTCAATCCAAACTCGATTTATTTACTCACTGTCTGCTTATATATATATACACACCAACCTCCGTTCTCCTCTCGCAGTCGCCTTAGCTCTCGATCGCGCTGGAAACAGACACGGACCACACATGAGATGCTGGTTTTCAAAATTTATTCAGCTGTCGCTGTCGCCATAACGTTTCGGCACAAAGCCTTGATCACATGACAGCGTAACCATTTTTTCAAAGCGTATTTAAAGTGCACAGTGCTGTTTAGTGATTGGTTCATTTAAAATTACCACAATTGGGTCATTAACATAGTAGGCAGACTAAGCATATTTTAGAACTTTTCAGAAATAGTGCGTTATTTAGTGCGTTATTTACAATCATTCACAGCAACATTTGTGATTATTGCTTTTTGCCGACCACTATATAATATCGGGATAAATCCCTGAATATTGCCACAAAATACTGGGTTTAATCCCTGTATCTGGAAAATAAAGCATTTATGCAACCATTAATGCAAAACCTCAAATACCGGAGCCCATGGTCCTTCAGGGTGGTCTCATGAAGGTGAGCACGGGGCAGCTCACCAAATTCCTTTCTCGGACAACAAACAAGTGAGACCCAATGCAGCAACAGAAGGCTTTATTCAAAATCACAGCGCCTGCTCCATGTGTCTAACGTTTCGGCGTATGTGCCTTGCTCACAGACTGGTACGCAGGTGCGCTAGAGTCTTATAAATGCGGTGCAGCACGTGACTGTGGGGATGTACTACAATGTCCAGAATGCATGGTGCGGGAGAAATCAGTAATCAGCAACAGTTCCATTACAACGCACATGCAAGAAATATACTCAGTTTTGTAATTCAACAGTCACGTTAGTGCAAAGGTTACCGCTGCTCTTTTGTAAAAGCATTCGACTCCGAAGGGGCCAACGAAGCCGCAAGATCATGACAGGAAATCATCGTGTCTGAACCCCTTCTACGCACCAACCTCTTTCCTCAATGGGTCCTCAGTGGGTTTGGGAGGCGCGAGTGGACCAGTCTCCTCAATAAACATTTCCAAGAAGCATCGGCAGATGCATTCCCCAGTTACCGGAGCCCATGGTCCTTCAGGGTGGTCTCACGAAGGTGAGCACGGGGAAGCTCACCAAATTCTTTCCTCGGACAACAAACAAGTGAGACCCAATGCAGCAACAGAAGGCTTTATTCAAAATCACGGCGCCTGCTCCATGTGTCTAACGTTTCGGCGTATGTGGATAGATCACAGACTGGAGCGCGCAGGTACGCTAGAGTCTTATAAATGCGGTGCAGCACGTGACTGTGGGGATGTACTACAATGTCCAGAATGCATGGTGCGGGAGAAATCAGTAATCGGCAACAGTTCCATTACAACGCACAGGCAAAACATATACTCAGTTTTGTAATTCAACAGTCACGTTAGTGCAAAGGTTACCGCTGCTCTTTTGTAAAAGCATTTGACCCCGAAGGGGCCAACGAAGCCGCAAGATCATGACAGGAAATCATCTATAAATATATAAAATCTGGAGAATATATTTTCCCCAAAGACATATTGAAACAGAGGTAATCTGCCTGGATCGAGTCTATTGGTATGTATCGTGACTGACATTTAGCATTTTATTTTTTGCAGTTTATTAGCATAGAAGAAACAAAAACAGAGTTCTAATCTCTGTTTTTGTTTGCCCTATGTAAAACTGCTAAAAACAAAATGTTGAGGCCTGTCACATGGTCTTATTTCAGGGCGAACAAAGCAAAACTAAAGGGGATGATGGACGGAATGTTGAACATGGCAAGTACTCACACCCAGTCAACCGATCTGGGTTTACTCTGCTAGAGCGCGCAGTTTTCCCCAGGTCACCCGGGATACCAATTCTCTAACACGCACTGGGCCCTCGGCGTGAAGAACACATTAATTTCGTTTGGGTGAAAACTGGGTGAGGATTTCTCCTCCTGCACGCTGCTAGGAGTAATTAAGTTTGGATTTACCTCTGCTTACCATGCACCCGACTTACCACGGGCGCAATTCCTTGACGGACCTGGAGCTGTTAAGAAAAAGTAGACAGGCCTAACATCCAATACACCTTAAAATCCTTAAAATACTTTCCACAGTTTTGTAAAATGACCACAGACACCTGATTAAGTTCAAGTTTTTATATAAGATTTCAAAGTGAAGAAGCCAAAATAATAAGCGATACACAGAGTAATATATCAAACATCAAAATCAATACCAAAAGGTAACTTTGCACAAAAAATATGACCATTTAGAGTATATGGGAAACTACAGGGAGAAGTTTTAGCACGTACTATTCACTGCAACGTTATACTAGAACATAGGAATGGGATGGGACTTAGAACATGTACTTAACCTAAGTGTTCAGAATATTCTTGCTAAGCTCACTGCAAACCACTAAAGGAAAGGGGAAAACGGGAACATGCTATGGTTTATAAAATCAATGAATTTCTAAAGGAGAGGGGGAGAGAAGGAACCAACTAAAATTCAGGCACATATAAGTTCAATGGCAATAAGGCAATAACACAGGTAAGAATATTTAACTGATCAGACAAGAGAGAGAAAGAGAGAGAGAGAGAAAAAGAGATACGCAAACCCACAATCTATATTTACCTAATTTAGATTGAAGACCAACCCTGGCCACGGGTCAGTTGGGAAGACGGGGACAGGGACCCTCAGAAAAGGAATGCCAGACTGTGAGCAGGTACAGCTCACGGAGAATAAGGACAGGATACCCCTCAGGTTCGGATCAAGGACTGGGCCTCCCAGGGTACGACCAACACCCACAGCTTCGGACAGCAACGCCTGCGTTACCCCCTCCTGCAAGTAATCCGCCAGAAACCCTGATTGGATTTTCGAATTCCCCAGCAAAGTGCTTCGCCAGCACTTAGGATTTTCCACCCCTTAGGAGATTGTGGAAAGTACGGACAAAGTGCTCCGCAGCACTTTCAGAATGAGCACCTATTGAGATCGTAGGGTCAGTGACAGGTCTGCTACTCGGACAAGTCGGACAATTTTCCTAAGCTAAACTAGGGTAGTTATACAGTTTGGGGACCCTTAGACCACCCATAAATGTTGCAAGTGACAGTTTCCCACATTGTGATTGGTCAGGAGAGGTGGTGCGGTCTATACCACCTCCTAGAATTCAGTTTCACATGATTAAATATGCAATTTTGAATACCCGCCCCTCAGGTTCACGTTCCCATGCATAGAATACAGCAGTACAGGACAGTTTTCAGTAGGTAGCAACAGTATTGCTTCTTTCAAGGTGAGACTCCGTATTCCCAGCGGTGTTCCCAGGCGCATTGTGCTTCAGGAGCCAGCTGGCTAGGTTTAGCTTCTGCGCAGTTGGAACTTTCTCTGGTCAGGTGACGGTGCCCAGCAGAGCCTCAAGCATGGCTCCGCTCATGAATACCCAGCCCACAAAGACGCGGTACATGAAAAGTAAGCGAAGACAAATTAGAATCATACATAAAAATGATCGCACTGTATACCAAGCTAAAACTTAACCAACCCTTACTTTATAATGACTATAGCATTAAGGATTAATGCGAAAGAATAGATAGGCTAAAAGCTGCTGCAGTAAGCAGAGAGCGTGGTAAGAGACAAGCGGCCATATTTAGCATCAATGCGCATGAGCACAGAATCCCTCCAGAATGCGAGTGCGTCACATCACATGGGTATGACCGACGCATGCGCAGACTGAATTTGCGGCAAAGCAGCCATTTTCAGTGCAAGCTTCGTTAGTACGTGAAAAGGCAAACAAGCAAGCATCCTAGGGACACCCGCGTGTAGGGGAAAACACTTTACAAATGACGAATAATGGTGTTAATATTATTATGTAATTCAGACAAGGGTTTTGCATACGAGCAAGGCGCTGTACGTGCGAATCCTTGCTCCATCAATCCCCTCTTTGATGATATTTACTATCATCACTACATGAAGGAAACAGATGCCAACTTTTCTCATTCATTCATATCGTCCATTTCGATTTCAATAAACTTATTGTTTAGTTTTCTTTCAGCTTCCCTATGAGAGTGGTGATTTTTCGCCTTTTTATAAATTGCACTCTTCAACTCTTCTAATTCTAGCTCATCAATGTTTCTTTTCACCCCCCTCGGATTGACTGTATATTTCTTTTTACACCTTTGACATTTGCAGCAGATAAAAATGATCAATACAATCACACCTATTATGACTATTGGCATCAGTATTTTCCACCAAATATTTCTACCTAGATTAGTAAACCAACTACCTATAGAGGAGAGACCTCCAGTCAGTCTCGTCCAGGCACTGTCAACCTCCAATGGTTTGAGTTCTCTTTCCAAATTAGTTATGTTCTTCACATATTGTTTTAATTCGATACTTTTGTCAGGAATGTAGGTGCAACAATGTTGCGCTTTCAGCATTCTACAGACTCCGCCCTCTTTTGCTAATAGGGTGTCAAGGGCAAGACGGTTTTGTAAAACCATTGATCTGATCGCAACCATTTCAGTATTGACCAGCAGGAAACCAGCAGCAGTGTCCGTTGATAACCGGTCCACTACTGTAGACAGTTTGCAGATTCTATGGGTGTTCAGAACTACCCCCATTCCAGGTATCAGTGCACTGAAGATATCACCTACAATTTCGCCTACACTTTCGCGTCTACTACGCACTAAGCCATTAGTTTCATCATCGCTTCCAGCTGCGTTATTCACATGGTATATTTTCGGGAAAACAATGCCAAAGTAGCAGCTTCCATACCAGTGATCCGGCAATTTGAAATAAGCCTTGTTCCCACATATATAATATATTCCGGGAAACACAGGTTCTGACCCGTTTTTGAAACCCCAACCTCCAATTACCTTATAATTATGTTCACACTCGCTGGAACCGATGAATACATTGTTATAGTACTCTGTCTTTTCCCTATGGATACAAAGTTTCCCCTTTCTTTCAAAATCCAGCAACAAGGCAGGACTGGCTTCGCCTTCTGAGGTGTTGTCCATGTGCTCAGCCCACCTAGGGATTCTATCCTTCTCGTCATTTGCCTTCTTCTGAAACTTTTCTCTCCTTCTGTCTGCCATCTTTATAAACATCTTTTCCTGCTCTTGCAGTGAACAGGTCAGATTGTCTTCTCTTGCTTGATCTAAGTCTATGTTACCTATAGTCAGGAAATATTCTCCCATATAGCGGGTCACATCACTTGTAGTATGTACACGGTTCAAATGTCCTCTAACAGGAAGTTCAGAAAATACTACGTCATCGTTTGAATAATAGTACTGCAAGGTGCTTCTATAGAACAAGCTAGCTAATATACTACAGGAGATTCCATAGGTCAAAGGTAGATGGTGGTATGTCACGCCTTCAGCCACTGAAGTTGGCAGCTTCATGCAGACATAACAGTCCTCTATTTCCATAGCTTCTACATAATGCACTAACAAGTTAGCAAAAACATTTAAATGCGTCCTGTTCTTCATTTTGTGAAAGTGTAGTCCATCCTCATCTGGTGCTTCTAAATCAGGTCGTGTGTGTGTCAGTCCTACTCTTTTGTCGCGTCTTTCTAGTCTTCGTGGTGTTTCTGCAGTCGGTACAACTCCTACATCTACTGCTTCGGGTTCAGTAGGGGACAAGTTTGGATCTCTACTTATCATAAAGGGCAGAAAAACTGTTAGTCCTATCCACATTACTATTAGCATAGCTACACTACACAAGCATATCTTACAACAGGTTTTGAGACACCCACAGCGGGATCTCCCAGAGACACTCGGATCAGACATTTTAGCTTACAGGTGGCTTTTGCTACCCCTCTTCGTTTCTTTGCACCAAAGGCTCACTTCAGGGCTCACTTAAGGAGGGTCTTCGTCCGAACTCCGATCAGCAATGGACTCGTTGTCGCTGTTGCCACTGTGGTGAGGCTCGTCAATCTCTTCCAACACAAGGTACGTCCACTCAGGGCTCCGGTACAGTCGGTTCTGTTTCTTTATCCTGTCGCTCTTTCTCAGCGATTTGCCTTGGGCTGCATTCCTTTCACTTAAAGCCCTTTTTCGGTCTTTATCGTTTTCTTCGACTGTCTTTAGTCTGAGCCTTAGTCTTTTGACGTATCGAGGTGTACTTCTTCCTCCGTGCCTCCCAGTGGTTGAGGAGACTTCTCCTTCTTCGTGCACTCTTTTCACTTTTTGTTGTGGCACTTCTGATTCCCTGCCTGTCTGACTAGTTCCAGGTCTTTCGTCTATCTCTTCTGCCTGGTCGCTAATCTGTCCCTGCTCAGATTCAAATCGCACTTTCTTTTTACTTTTTGTTACTGTTGTTTCCGTTGTCTGAGCACTTTGATCTAGTTCTATCTGTTCCTGTTCATGCTCTTCGATCTCTTCGTTTTCTTCTGCATGAACGTCAGCCCTAATTTCTAACTGTCCCTTTCTCGGCTCCGGAGTTTCAGGAGGAGTCTCGAGATCTTGATCTGACCCTACTTGGCCTATGTCCTGATCAGGTGTGTTATGGCTTTCGTTGACCTGACCTTCTCCTTCTACTCCTGACTCACCTGGACTATCCCACTCACTGTCTAAGTAGGAATATTTCCTTGTTCGTATTGGATCATGAACTGGTTCGTCGGCGGGATACCATTCAACGTCTTGACTTGTGCTCGGCAGTTCGATGTCAGCTAGCTCCGGACTCTCTTCCTCGGAGGTCTCTTCAGCTGTGCTGCCTTCAGCTCCAGTCGCGTTTTCTCCAGATACCCGCTTTGTGTGGCTGGCGTGGATCCACTTCGGTACACCAGCGCACTTCACAGCAGTGGTAGTGACGAGGATCACTTGTCGTCGCTTTCCCCACCTTGGCTTCAAGCAGCTGCTCCGGGTGTGTTTCTTTAACACCACCCAGTCTCCTGGCTGCAGGTTGTGTGCTGGAGTCTTTGGCCACTCGTCTTCAGTCTCTCCAATCTGCTGAGAGAGAGAACGCACTTGGTCACCCAGCTGCTTGCAGTATTCTAGCACCATATCATCAGAAATGCTTAGCAGTTTGTTTCCGGGTACCCATGCCTGGCGCATCACTCTTCCCATCAACACTTCATGGGGACTCAGGCCAGTCTTTCGATTCGGGATACTTCTCAGACTCATCAGCACCAGGGGTAAAGCTTCTATCCAGTTCATTTTTGTGGAATCACACATTTTCCCCAGTCTGGACTTCAGAGTGCCATTTATTTGTTCCACTACCCCAGAAGCCTCTGGGTGGTAGGCACAGTGCAGTCTTTGCTTCATTTTGAATGCTCTACAGAGTTCCAATAGGACATCGTTGGCAAAATGCCCACCTTGGTCCGTTTCGATCGTCTCTGGGATCCCATACCTAGGTATCAACTCCCTGAGCAATAGTTTGGCTGTGGTTATAGCGTCATTTTTCTTAGCTGGATATGCTTCCACCCACCTAGAGAATAGACAAACTATGACTAAAACATATCTGTATCCGTTGCATCTGGGCATGGTTATGAAGTCTGCCTGGATTCTTACGAAGGGACCTACTGCCTTTCCAATAGTACTCTGTTTCACTACAGTCTTCTTTCCTGCATTGAATTGCTGACACACTAGGCACCTCTGGCAAAGCCTTTCCGCCTGGTCCCTGAACCTTGAATTGCAAAACACTTGTTCAAACACCCGACACATTGCGTCTCTTCCCATATGTGTTGGCTCATGTATCATTCTGACCATGGGGTCTATCAGACTATCAGGCAGTACAGGCACCCCCTCCGGATTTACCACCACACCATCTTCTCGCAACTCGCACTCCTTTGCGGCCCACCTGCCTTTTTCTTGCCTGTCTGTGGCTTGTTGTATCTCTCTTAATTCTTCCCACGTTGACACATTATCAAACAACATAAGTTGGCAGCTGGTTCCATCCCACCGGGCAATTTGTAGGGACATCTGGTGACGGGCACAAAATTGTGCAATTTGGTCAGCGTACCTATTATGTCTCAAACACGAGCCATCCACAAACATTGTTTTATCCCCGTCCCGTAGTGCTATTTCACGGATGTCAGGACGGGGCTTGGTGCTATATTCAGTCAGATCGATGCAATTATGTTCCCCACCCTCATCCGATTCTGCATCCAGAGGGACAGGTAACAGTGTCGCAGGATTTAGGACATTGCACCGGGAGATAGTTACATTTTCAGCACCAATCAAAATTCTCTCATACTTAGTCAGCCGACTAGGTGTGAGGTACTGGGTCCTAGTTCTAGTTAGTAGGATGACAACAGAATGAGGAACATAGACAGTGACGGGATGTCCCATGACAATGCCCTCACTCTGTTCCAGGCTGACGCAAGTAGCAGCAACGGCTTTTAAGCAGCCAGGTAATCCAGCGGCCACTGGATCTAGGGTGGCTGAAAAGTAGGCTACTGGTCTCCTGACTGATCCGTGCTCCTGAGTCAGGACTGAAAGAGCACAATTCTCTCTTGTGTCACAGAACAGTTCAAAGGGTTTATTGTACTCAGGCATACCCAATGCAGGTGCGGTACACAGACAGTTTCTCAGAGTTACCCAAGCATTCATGCTCTCACTGTCCCAATGGACGGGATCTTCCACTCCTTTCTTTGTCATATTTATCAGGGGTCGGGCTAGAGCCGCAAATCCTGCAATCCATTGCCTGCAGTAACCCACAACTCCCAAGAACATTCTCACCTCTTTCTGGGTCGTGGGCAGTTCCATTGCTCTAATTATCTTGATCCTTTCGGCAGTGACCTTCCTGATTCCCTTTTCTATCTGGTGCCCCAGATATTTTACTGAGTTTTTACAGAATTGTAATTTGTCAGGCGACACTTTATGTCCTCCTTTTCCTAGGTGATTCAGCAAGGCAATTGTGTCAGTGACACAGTCGGACTGGGTTTTAGATGCCACTAACAGGTCATCTATGTATTGCACCAAAACAGACTCTCTCGGCAGCACTAGGGATTCAAGGCACTTTTTCAGTATCTGGTTGAAAATCGATGGACTTTCAGTGTACCCTTGAGGGACACGATTCCAGACATAGATACGACTGTCGAATTCAAAACTGAAAAGGAACTTGCTTTCTGGATGCAATGGGATGGAAAAGAATGCGTGGCACAGATCGATGACAGTGAACCATTCTGCGTTCCAAGGAATCTGGTAGAGTATCACTGCAGGGTTGGGTACAATAGGACAGCAAGGCACAACAATTTGGTTTACCTTGCGCAAATCTTGCACCACCCGGTACTTCCCACTAGGCTTTTTGATCCCAATGATAGGCGAATTACAGGGGCTGCTCAGCACTTCCTCTATTATTTCTGCTTCGAGCAGCCTCGTGATTTCAGTCGCTACTCCTGCCTTCACTTCTGCACTCATTTTGTACTGCCTGGTTTTGGGGTATACAGCATTTGTTTTTATTGTTACTTTAACCGGGTCCACATTTGCCATCAGGCCTACATCTTTTCCTGTGAAATCCCACACTTCGGGTACTACCCTTAGCTGGAGTTCCTCAGGTAAGTCCTCAATTGTCAAAGGCTTAATGTCAGCATCTTGTCTGACTAACATCAGTTTGTACAGGCCATCTTCATCGGGGGTCTGAATTTCAACGCCATTTGGTGTGCAGTAAATGGTACAACGCATCTTGCACAACAAATCACGTCCCAGTAGATTTACAGGGCTGGAATCACAGACCACAAATCTGTGCATTTCCTTGAAATTTCCTATGGAAATCTCCATGGGTTCAGTTACAGGGGTACGTATTATCTGATTCGAGACTCCCACTACTTGGATCGCTTCTCCCGAGAGGGGTAGGTTAGGAACATCCACTGTTCTTACAGTAGATCTGGTAGCACCAGTGTCCAACAGAAAGGTGACGTCTTTTCCTTCAACCTTTCCTTCAATGTATGGTCCAGTCTGGTCTACCGGTAAGGAGGCGCCAAGTACGCACTCCTCATCCTCCCCTCTCAGGCCCCGTCAATCTTGATCTTCACAAAGGAAGGTATCACTTAGCAAGTACTGTGGAATGACTGCATTTCTTTCACTCTCAACCTCCCATACTTCCGCCCTCTCATTCTGCTGACCCTGACTCTTAAAATTCTGTCTAGGAGCGCGAGGTACTGGAGGTAATTTTACCTGTTGCTGGGTTTTCCTTGTCCCCTCTTTCGGTACCTGTGGATTTAAACCATTTACAGGAGCATTACCGGCCTGTAGGTGTGGACATTCGTCTCTCCAATGCCCCATCTGGCCGCACCCATGGCACGGAAACTTTTTCATGGCCTCCTCACGACTCATTTTAGGTCTGGGCTTTCCTCCCCCCCCAGAATTGGTATTCGGAACATTATTATCAGAAGTTATTTTACTTAACTGTTTTTCTTGCTGTTCGGCTAATTTCACCTGTGCCCACATCACCTTTTCCTTGAGGGCTTTCTTTTTATTTTCAATTTCATCTTCGCAGTATTTTGCATATTTCAGGACATCATCTATGGGCTTTCCCTGCCAACTGATTTTGTTATCTCGAATCCATTGTGATATTTCAGGCCTTAATCCTAGCACAAATCTGTAACTGAAATGGGTCATGTCTTTCATGTCCACATTATCAATACCACTGTAAGTTTTGAATACCTGTAGTAACCTTTCGTAAAATGAATGAACTGTCTCATCACGTTCTTGGGTTGTTCTATCTATTCGGGTCCAATCTGTCTCTTTGGCTGGCACCTTTTTCTTAAGATACTGTATGACCTGGTCATATTTCCTCATAACATCCGCTGAAGGGGCTCCTGTCCTCTCATCTCTGGGATATTCATCATTTGGCCAATCAATTTCTATCTTACATTCGGTCCATAGATCTACAGGGACCACAATGTCGAAAAATCCATCCAGGTCTTTCAGCAGACATTTCTGAACTTTTATGAAACGTTCCACCTGTCTGTACCAGTCAACTGGTTTCTCACGTAGTTTCGGGAAGTCGTTTGTAAATGACACAATGTCTTGTCTGGACCAAGGGACATGGACATATTTTCCTCCCGGGACCTCTCTCATGGGGCACAATTTTTCTGTTGGGGTTACTTCTTTTAATACGAATTCTGAAGTTACTGACCCAGCCCTGCTGCCTTCCTTTTTCTTTGCCCACCTTGTTCTCCACTTCCCCACTTCGCCCCATTTCTGCAGGAGTTTCAACAATTCTTTTACTTGGATCTGTTTTCCCATTACATTCAGGCTTTCTAAGTCCTTGTCTGAAAAGTCCACTCTGTAGGGTTTCTGAAGGATTTTGGAGCGACTAACATCAACGCCCATTTCTGCGGCTGCATCCATTATCTTTTCGTGGAGCACCCTGGCACTCCGGGTAAGATTTTTACTGATGAATAGTAACTCTTCTTCATTATACGAGCTCAGGCGCTCAACTCCCACGTTCCCAGCCATCATTTCTTCTATTTCTATTCTTAATTTATATATTTCCAATGTTTTAGGTTGAGAAGTGGTCTCTTTCTCTATCTCCTTTGTCCACCTGTCTAATTCTTCAGGGGAAACTAAAGAGGCGTTCCTGATTCCAGATGCACTTTCAATCACCACTTCCTTTTGTCTAGGCTGACTTCTTGTCCCTACTACACTGGCCCTTGACTCCCTTATGGGCAGATCCATCAAACTTCCAGATTCACACTCACTTTCCTGATCTTCATCTATGAATACTTCCTTCCTCGGGGTCTGGAAGCTAGGAGTAGGCAGTATTGGGGTGATAACAGGAGGAAGGGGACTAGTCAAGTCATTTTTGTACATTGGGATAGCAGGACCAATAGTTACCGGAATGGTCAAGGCCTCAGGATGGGGATGCATCTGTGCAATGGTTCTGGCTAAGTCCTCTCGCTGTCTAGTCAGGACTTCTCTCTCCTTTTCCTGCAACCCCCTTTCAGCAGTATTGCCATGCAATACCTGAGGTACTAAGGACGGATAGATATTCGGGGCAGTCGGGGTAACCAATCGAGGGGGACTTTCCCCGAATGGTTGATAATTCGGGACTGTGGACTTAGGTCTGCAAAACTCATCCCTTCCACTATGCTTACTGCTTGTAGCTGTCCTGTCCGTATCACTTTCCCTCCCACTCCGGGGGTAATCGGTAACAGAACTTTGGGAATGCACTGAATCTGATTCCGCTACATAGGGAGGTGGATCCTTCATTAACAAGTCTTCCAGGTGTTCATCTTCTACATCCCCCATAGGTGCTAGGTGATGGGTTTTTGCTTTACATTTTCCTCTTTTCTCCTCTAATACACCCATCATGGGGAACAGCCCTTCAGTTAACATAGACTGCCTCCACTGTTTCATTTTCTGCTCTTTGGTTGGCGTTGGAAGTCTGGGATACCACTTACTCACTCCCTTATCCATTCGTGGTTTATCTCGCTCTGCAGCCTCAATTTCCCATTCCTCCAAAGCTTCGTACTGGGTCAACCTAGGTCTAGGGTGTAACTCATTCATGCGGGTCCTTAAGTTAAACAGGATCCGACCATTAAATGTACCTTCAACAGGGAATGCTAGGACTCCGTCATCTACAGTATACTTTGCCCAATTTTCTAGCCAGAGACAAGTGTGATACCCTTTATCAAACATCATAAAAGAGGCAGGGGTATTTGGCGGGGGAATGAGTACGCCTTCTCTCGTTCTAATGGGTTTGTCAGTTTTGAAAAAGTTCTTCACTTTATCCGAAAATGACAATTTTCTCTTTATTCCATACATCATGTGCGGTCTACCTCGTATAAGCTGATCCTTATGAAATCCTAGGTACTTTGGATTCGGTATGAAGTCTGGATACCACATACAACTCTCCAGACTCGCTTCTAACTCGGCTTGATTAATTTTGTTTACTTTCGTGCTTCCAATGCTAGCGCGACTTCTATTTCGCGCCACCCAATCAGGTCAGAGAATACAACTACGGTCAACCAATGGGTGCGCGGCCTTTTCGCAAGACAGAGTCTCCCGTTTCGGCACTCACCCCTCCTTCACAAATTCAGCTCCGCTACCCGCCCGCTGTTCTGACCAATACCAGCGCGGCACGGAATGACGTCAGAGCAGCTCTCCGACTGACTCCCGCCTTCACAAGGTAACGGAAACTTTTTACTCTCTCTAAAGTGCGAGTGCAAGTTTTAGTCAATAACACACAACGTTTGCCACTATGTCTGAGTGTTCTAAAGAGAGAAAAGACTTTTCTTTCGCTACTAGTAAACCACTTCTGTCTACTTTTCATTCACTCTGGATAGACTTCTTTGCCTGTCCCTACACACTAGTAACATAGAACCCGTTATTCTTCTGACTCATCCACCTTGATCGGGGATATGTACTGAGCCAGGATTTCACCAGCGAACTATTTTACTTACCAGACAAGCCTCGGAGACCCTATTACTCCTTCCGTATGCGACCCTTACTAGGTGATATCGCAATGAAAGTTTTATAATGGACTCGTAGCTATCATTCACTCCAGAAACAAAAAGGTCCTAATTAGTGCTTCCAGTTATCCTTAACCCTGCACTAATACTTCAAACTTAGTGACTTCAACAGCTAACCGGATTCTACTCACCGTTAGCTAAAATACTTCCCCGGGGATTCGGACTACACTGAACATTTACAAACAATTCTGGGTTAATTCAACATGCAGTATTTATAACAGCAATGCAAATTCATGAACATTTACATATAAAAACACATTTCAAAAATATTGTAAAAATACAGTAACAATCAGCATACAGTAACAATCAGCAGCACGTTTTTGTATTCACGGCTATCCTGCCTACCTAATCCAACTAGTCCAAACCATCCTCTGCTAGCCAGAAATTACTGCTAGAGCGCGCAGTTTTCCCCAGGTCACCCGGGATACCAATTCTCTAACACGCACTGGGCCCTCGGCGTGAAGAACACATTAATTTCGTTTGGGTGAAAACTGGGTGAGGATTTCTCCTCCTGCACGCTGCTAGGAGTAATCAAGTTTGGATTTACCTCTGCTTACCATGCACCCGACTTACCACGGGCGCAATTCCTTGACGGACCTGGAGCTGTTAAGAAAAAGTAGACAGGCCTAACATCCAATACACCTTAAAATCCTTAAAATACTTTCCACAGTTTTGTAAAATGACCACAGACACCTGATTAAGTTCAAGTTTTTATATAAGATTTCAAAGTGAAGAAGCCAAAATAATAAGCGATACACAGAGTAATATATCAAACATCAAAATCAATACCAAAAGGTAACTTTGCACAAAAAATATGACCATTTAGAGTATATGGGAAACTACAGGGAGAAGTTTTAGCACGTACTATTCACTGCAACGTTATACTAGAACATAGGAATGGGATGGGACTTAGAACATGTACTTAACCTAAGTGTTCAGAATATTCTTGCTAAGCTCACTGCAAACCACTAAAGGAAAGGGGAAAACGGGAACATGCTATGGTTTATAAAATCAATGAATTTCTAAAGGAGAGGGGGAGAGAAGGAACCAACTAAAATTCAGGCACATATAAGTTCAATGGCAATAAGGCAATAACACAGGTAAGAATATTTAACTGATCAGACAAGAGAGAGAAAGAGAGAGAGAGAGAAAAAGAGATACGCAAACCCACAATCTATATTTACCTAATTTAGATTGAAGACCAACCCTGGCCACGGGTCAGTTGGGAAGACGGGGACAGGGACCCTCAGAAAAGGAATGCCAGACTGTGAGCAGGTACAGCTCACGGAGAATAAGGACAGGATACCCCTCAGGTTCGGATCAAGGACTGGGCCTCCCAGGGTACGACCAACACCCACAGCTTCGGACAGCAACGCCTGCGTTACCCCCTCCTGCAAGTAATCCGCCAGAAACCCTGATTGGATTTTCGAATTCCCCAGCAAAGTGCTTCGCCAGCACTTAGGATTTTCCACCCCTTAGGAGATTGTGGAAAGTACGGACAAAGTGCTCCGCAGCACTTTCAGAATGAGCACCTATTGAGATCGTAGGGTCAGTGACAGGTCTGCTACTCGGACAAGTCGGACAATTTTCCTAAGCTAAACTAGGGTAGTTATACAGTTTGGGGACCCTTAGACCACCCATAAATGTTGCAAGTGACAGTTTCCCACATTGTGATTGGTCAGGAGAGGTGGTGCGGTCTATACCACCTCCTAGAATTCAGTTTCACATGATTAAATATGCAATTTTGAATACCCGCCCCTCAGGTTCACGTTCCCATGCATAGAATACAGCAGTACAGGACAGTTTTCAGTAGGTAGCAACAGTATTGCTTCTTTCAAGGTGAGACTCCGTATTCCCAGCGGTGTTCCCAGGCGCATTGTGCTTCAGGAGCCAGCTGGCTAGGTTTAGCTTCTGCGCAGTTGGAACTTTCTCTGGTCAGGTGACGGTGCCCAGCAGAGCCTCAAGCATGGCTCCGCTCATGAATACCCAGCCCACAAAGACGCGGTACATGAAAAGTAAGCGAAGACAAATTAGAATCATACATAAAAATGATCGCACTGTATACCAAGCTAAAACTTAACCAACCCTTACTTTATAATGACTATAGCATTAAGGATTAATGCGAAAGAATAGATAGGCTAAAAGCTGCTGCAGTAAGCAGAGAGCGTGGTAAGAGACAAGCGGCCATATTTAGCATCAATGCGCATGAGCACAGAATCCCTCCAGAATGCGAGTGCGTCACATCACATGGGTATGACCGACGCATGCGCAGACTGAATTTGCGGCAAAGCAGCCATTTTCAGTGCAAGCTTCGTTAGTACGTGAAAAGGCAAACAAGCAAGCATCCTAGGGACACCCGCGTGTAGGGGAAAACACTTTACAAATGACGAATAATGGTGTTAATATTATTATGTAATTCAGACAAGGGGTTTGCATACGAGCAAGGCGCTGTACGTGCGAATCCTTGCTCCATCAACTCCATCATCATTCTTTAGCTCCCTCCGCCACCCAAGTTCAGACATGCCATATGCAAATCGTCTGACCCTGTGCCTCATGGGAACAGTCCAGCCCGAACTGCCAAGCCATGTCTTCCCTGGACCGGAAACAAGCATCCTGGGACCGGTTTCGGGTTCATAACCCTCATCAGCCAGGCTATCTTGAATGCAGTGGTGAAGTAAGCAAGGGACCCAAGATGCCTGGATCCCTGGATGCCATCCTCCCGAAAAAGAGAGTGGCAAAGAGGGGAAAGAGAATGGGTTCTGCCTCATGGTATTCACCGGATCTGCGAATCCTTAGGAAAGGATGTAAGAAGTTGGAGAGGGCTTGGAGGAAAGATTGGGGGGTGGTTAGTCGGGAGGAATATCGCGCAGCAATTAGCGCATATAAAAACGCTCTTTGCTGTGCTAAGGCCCAATTTTTCGAGGAAAGAATAAAAAGTTCCTCCAACTCTTCTAGAGAGACTTTTAAAGTGGTAAAGGAGCTCCTCAAAATTCCTGAGCCCCCGGTGACCCATGATAGCCCAGCTGAGAAGTGCAGGGAGCTGGCGGAGTACTTCCACTTGAAAATAGAGAACATCATAAGCGCGCTGCCTCAGGTTGCACAGAGTGCAGACATGGGTAGTCAGGTAGGAGGAGATCGTGTCCTATTGGACACTTTTGGTCCAATATCTGTGGCAGAAGTCAGGAAGGAGTTGGGGTCCATGAAGAGTGGTTCTCCTGGGGATCCTGCCCCTATGAGGTTTCTGAAACAGGCGGCATCTGTTATTGCGGTCCCTGTTACAAACTTAATTAATACATCCCTTGCCCAGGGTGTTGGGCCGCCGAGCTGGAAAAGAGCAGTAGTAAAGGCTCTCCTGAAGAAACCTAATCTGGATTCATCGGATTTGGCAAACTTCAGGCCTATCTCTCGGCTGCCGGGACTTGGTAAGATCGCAGAAAGACTGGTTAATCACCGATTGTCAGACTTTCTGGAGTCCAACGGTCAGTTACGAGAGTCACAAATGGGTTTTCGGCCAGGGCAGGGTACAGACACCGACCTATTGGCAGTCGTTGAGGAAGCCAGGAGCATTCTGGATTCAGGAGGGTCAGTGGCAGTGATCCTCCTGGAGCTCAGTGCGGCTTTTGACACTGTGAACCACCAAGTGTTGATCCAACGGCTGTTCTATGTGGGGGTTGCAGGAGTGGCGCTGCAGTGGCTTCGGTCATTTCTGTGTTTAATGTTTATATGGCCCCCCTGGAGGATGTGGTGGCCCCATTTGGGATAAAAATCGTCAGCTATGCTGACGATACTCAGCTGGTGGTCGCATTGTCCCAATTGGTAAAGAACCCGGACTCGCTGCGCCTATGTATGGCCAAAGTGCACACCTAGATGTGCGAATCGGTGCTTAAATTAAACGGTTCTAAGACCGAAATAATGCTGCTAGGGCATAAGACTCCCTCACTCCCTTTGACCATCTGGCCTAGCTGCCTGGGCGAGCTCCCCAGCCCTAGGCAGGAAATCAAGAGCTTGGGGGTTTGGTTGGAGCAAGACCTCTCTTTTAAGACCCAGGCTAAGAAAACGGCAGGGGTCTGTTTCGGGCTCCTCCGTTCAGCTCGTAAAGTCTTGCCTCTCCTCCCTTTGACATCGAGGAAGCTACTTATTCAGGGGCTGATTATTTCAAGGCTTGACTATTGCAATGCTATTTTCCTTGGCGCCCCTGAAGCAACGTTCAGTAAGCTTCAGCGGGTCCAAAACGCAGCGGCTAGGATGCTGACGAACGTGCCAAGGAGGCAGTCAGCTAAACTCGCCCTGAAGACACTGCACTGGCTTCCAGTGCGGGAGAGGGTTAAATTCAAAGCTCTTTGCACAGCACATAGAATCCTCCAGGGGAAGGGACCTTCCATCCTAAGGAATTTAGTGGTGCCCTATAAAGCTAACAGAGCTTTGCGCTCCGACCAGAAACATCTGATTCAGGTTCCTAGGGTTAATAAGGCCCGTACTGGTGGTAGAAGATTTTCGGTTCACACAGCCACTCTCTGGAATGCGCTTCCGCTGAGGATGCGCTTAGAGACTTGCACTCTTCGTTTTCGGAAGCTTCTGAAAGCACATCTATTTCCTATGTGATGTGACTGATCTGGCTCTGTGGTTATTGTTGCTGCCTGAACAAGCGCTGGGATGCCCGAGGGTAACTACGCGCTATACAAAATTCCAAACAAATAAATAAATAAATAAATAAAATAAATAAATAAGTCTGGGCATACCCTGCCAATTTAGGGCGAACAAAGCAAAACCAAAGGGGATGATGGTCTTATTTCCCCCTTCAAGAATTAGTAACAAAGCATTAACCTTAGTTGTCGGAGGAAATTCTTGAAGGGGGAGATTGGATTGTGCATGACTGGCATCAACATATTTTTGGGGCAGTTTTAAAATTCTCAGAATCGGGTTTCTGCATGAAGGAATCAGGAGGTGGGAGGCTAGCCTTGAAATCCGTAATCTCCCTCCTTAATCAGGAGGGTTGGCATGTATGATAGGGTGTGTGTACATTGTTTTACTTTTCTTAAGCTTGTAATGCGTTTCAAATTGAGCTTACGCTAACATAAATTGTGCTGTCTTACATTTTGAAATGACATTGCGATACATCTTATAATAATAGCACTTGTAAATCGCATGGTTACACCAACTGGGGGGTCCTTGCGCTAAGGCAAAATTCTACAGGGAAAGAAGACAGAATAAAGGACCTATACCTGGAAAAGCCATGTTTTCAGTTTTTTTCCGGAAGAGAACCTCCGAAGAGTCCATGCGAAGAGAAAGAGGACGAGCATTCCAATTTTTGGCTGCCAAATAGCTCAATGAACGCGCCCCCATTCTTTTTGTACTTTTGGGACTTTGACCAGATGGGTCCCGGTTGATCTGAGATGGCGTGTAGGATTATACGGAGTGAGTAAGCCATGCAAATACCTCGGACCTGTGCCCAGTAAGCTACAGTGACTAATGCATAAAGCTTTGAAAAGGATTCTTTTCGTAACTGGCAACCAGAGCAGGTCATCAAGAGCCTTCCCCGTAGAAGCTCTCCTAAGCAGCTTCAGAACTAGGCGGGCTGCCATGTTCTGGATACATTGTAGCATTTGAAGGCATTTTTTAATTACTTCTAAGTAAAGAGCGTTTTCATAGTCCAGTTGAGAGGTTACCAAGGTGTGGAACATCCTCAGAATTCTGAAGCACTTCCCTGCCACCTTACAGGTCTGTGCCTCAAACGTCAGATTGGAGTCCAACCACATTCCTAGGTTTTTAACTTGTTTACTTGGAGTAGGAGTAGGGCCCAATATCTGTGGCCACCATGACGATGACCAAATGGAGGGGAATTTCCCAACTACCAGAATCTTTGTTTTACTGCCATTCATTCTAAGGCAGTTGTTTACATCCAGGAGGCCAAGTCCTTCAGGCACGAGGAGAGCTTCACGGCTGCACTGTCAGAGGTGTGTGATAGTGACACCACCAATTACGTGATGTCTGCATATGATACAATGGTGACGCCCTGTCATTCCACGATCTCTGCCAGGGGTGTGAAATACAGATTAAAAAGAGTAGGGCTCAAAATGGAGTCCTATAGGACCCCTTGAGGCAGAGCTATACTTTTGGAAATATGTGGATGTTGTGCCACCTGGAAGCTCCTATCCTGCAGAAAGGAAGCCATCCATTGGAGTGCAACATTATCCAATCCTCTTAATCTGAGACATTGTAAAAGCAGTTGGTGGGATACTGTATCAAAGGCTACACTTAGGTCCAATAGGACCAATGCCACGGTCTGCCCTCCACCCATGCGTCTTCATATTGTCTCAGTAGCAAGGAGCAACACTGACTCCGTAGAGTCGTAGCTCTAAAGCCCGATTGTGAGGGTAGAGTAAGTTTTGCTGATTAATATGTGTGACTAATTGTATATTCACCACCTTTTCACTATTTTGGAGAAATACCAGTGGTGGGGGGACAGGTGCATGATCTCTGTATCCCTACAGAGTCCAAGTCAATTCTTAGACATTATAAGTGCAGTTATGCCATTAAGAGTATATGGTGCTTATAGTTTGTCATTACAAACTTAACAGTACCATTACTAAAAACTGTGAAGTTTGGTATCAAACTTCTCAGCACAATAAACCCACACTGATGTCAGTGTAGGATTTAATGAAAAATGCACACTGTGGGCATCTTAGAGATGTCCTCTGAAAAACAACCTAAACTAGTGTCTAGGCTGAGTGGCTGCTCACCAGCTGCCACCACCAGATATGTTTCTGGACCCCTGGGTGGAGAACCTGCTGCTCTCAGGGGTCTGAAACAATGCACATCATGGGACGAGGTGTGCTAAGCCTCCTCCCCAGGATGGGCAGGGTCCATGAAGGGAAAGCTTTTGAGCTTGTGAGCTTTCCAGGCCTTTGCTTCTTCCAGCAAATGGCCCCCACCTGTTCTGACCCCCACTTTGGGCGGGAGAATCAGTGGGAAAACCATGTGAGAAAAGAAGGTGTGTCCACCTTTGCCAACCCCACCCCTCAGGTGGGGGAGGCGAGGTGAAGCACAACTCTCAGTCCCCGCCATCTTGCAAATGGGGGTACCCAGGCAACCAGAGTGAAACCTATTCCCCCATCCCACTGGAGGGTGGCATAATAGGGGGTGTACCCATGCCAAGGAAGGGACCCATTGGTCCCAACCTTTACCTACCTGGAACGCCCCTAAATCTAGTATATAGTGGCAACCATGAACCTTGTCTCCGAGACCATCTGATCACACAACAGAACTCATAAATTGCCTTTAGAATTCTGAAATTGGTTTTTCCAAAATATTAAAAGTCTGGTAGGGCCTTGCTTAAGTCCCATTAGAATTTTAGAAAAATAAGAGTCACTATAGTTAGGGTACAGGGTTAGAACTGTCAGGTTAGAATGTCTCAACAGAACCCAGATATTAGTGAAGATAACACCATGGACCTGGTGGTTGAGGAGCTCGACCTCACACCTTACTTACACTTGTCATTCAAGGAATTGAGGTCCTTATGCAAAATTAAAAAGATAGTCATGGGCCTGCATCAAACCAAACAAGGGCTCCAGGAGCTCCCGGCTAAGTATGCAAAAGGGCACCCCTCTGAACAGGGTGACACCCAGTCAGAGGAAGAAGAGGAGGAGGATAGTAATCCTCCCCCATCTCTAGGGAAGTGAGGATCCTCATACCCTTAACTCCAAGCGTCAGCTTCTGGGAACCTGAGAACCACACAGGTAGGCTAGGCCCCAGAGAACACATTGGTGAGAGCCCCAATGAAGAGGACAAGTTCTTAGCGAAGTTGGCCAAGAGATTAGATCTAGAGTCCAGACTCCTGGCTCTGGAAAAAGAAAGAAAAGAGATGGGTTTAGCCCCTATCTCTGGTGGCAGCAATACCAATAACAAGGATAGAGAACAATCTTATGATCCTAAAATCCCGAAAGGGATTGTCCCTAAATTTGAGGAAGGTGATGATATCACCAAGTGGTTCACAGCCTTTGAGAGGGCTTATGATATGAGAAGATTAAAGAAACCTTTCTGGGGGACACTCCTGTGGGAACTGTTCTCTGGTAACTGCAGAAACAGGCTTCTGACCCTCTCTGGGCCAGATGCAGGGTCCTATGACCTTACGAAGAAAACTCTGATTGAGGGATTTGGGCTCACTACTGAGGAGTACAGAATTAGGTTCAGGGGGGCTCATAAAACCCAGACCCAATCCTGGATAGATTTTGTAGACTATTCAGTAAAGACACTGGATGGTTGGTTAACTGGACACAATGTGCATGACTTTTCTGGACTTTACAATTTGTTTATGAAGGAACACATTTTGAGTAATTGCACAAATGAAAAGTTGCATCAGCATTTGGTAGACCTAGGTCTAATTTCTCCCCAAGAATTGGGAAAGAAGGCAGACCATTGGGTCAAGACTAGGGTGACAAGGACAACCACTAGGGGTGACCAAAAGAAGGTGGTTACAAAAAGGTGGTGAGAATCCCCAAGATAAAAAGTCTGAGTCTTACAAAGGGCCCCAAAAACCTGTACAGGGGGTTAGTCCCAAAATACTCCCTGTGTGCCTCAGCCCTATAAGGGGAAGAACTTTGATCCCTCCAAGGCCTATTGTAACAACTTTAAGAAGTTGGTAAATTTAACTGTCGACACAAATTGCCCCCACAACAAAACCCCTAAGGCACCCAGTACAGCTACTTCTGGGGCTGCATTTATCCCTGATAGGTAGGGTGAACGCCCTAAAAATGACCATGTTCCCCAAAATATTATATCTTTTCAGGGCTATTCCCCTATTTCTAGGGGAAACTATGATCAGGAAAATTGAATCCTTATTTGCTAGGTTTGTGTGGCAGTACGGTAAAATTAGACGCTCTATTAATTATCTATCACTACCAGGGGATAGGGGCGTTCTGTCGTTGCCGAACCTAAAACTTTACCATCTGGCATGCCTTCTTACACAAATGAATATATTGATTCAATCCGAACCCCTGCCAGCAGTAGGACCTAATGAGAATCAAGATCCCCCTTCCATATTTGAGTTACTGCTGGGTAGAAAGGCATATGCATTATTGCAGTGTGAGGTGGATCGGAGATTCTATAGTCGGACAAGATATAAGATTATTGAAGGGGTTTGGTGGACGTGGAAAACCATTTGCAAAACCGTGAGAATCCCTAAAATAAATGCTAACACTAGCTTGTGGAAATCGAGCTTATTTGCTCACCTAGGCCAGAATGTGAATTGTGCTATATGGAGGGAACAGGGGATAAGATGTGTGGGTGATATCATGTTGGGCGAGGATATATTCAGCTTCAATGAACTACAGCGGAGGTATGGGATCCCCGGAAATCACTGGTTGTTATATTGGCAAGTTGTTCAAACTATATCTGCAATCAGACCAAAATTAGTGCTGACACCAGATAGTCAACTGATTGATTATTTAAAAAGAGGGGGAAGGAAGATTGGTACTGCTTATAACTTTCTGGTGTCCGGGCTCCTAGATGATCTGGATAAAACTGAGGTGGCGTGGTCGCTTAAGTTGGGGGACCCGGATGTAGATATAGACCTTGCCTTACTCTTAAGTAATAAAGTTTTCGAGCTTCAAACTTGAGGGCCCAACACTACAAGACGGTGTTTAACCTTTATTATACACCCTCGAAACTGTAGGGTGGGGGTTAAGGGTAGATGATAAGTGTCCAAGATGTAACACAAGTCCAGCAGATTTGGTGCATATGTTTTATGGTGGTCCCAGTCTGGCCCTAATCCGTAGTGAGATAACAATGTTTTTGAGGGGGCTGCTAGGCAATCACATCAATTTATCCCCCACCTTGGTTCTTTTAGGGTCGGACGCCAAACTTAAGGTTGGAAGACAGACACAAGCATTGTTATTTATTGCTGTTTCAGTACTCCTAATGCTGATATCTGCTGGGTGGAAAGATTCTAATGCCCCCACGTTTCAGATGTGGTTGTCTAGGTTGTTGGGTATTCATAATCTGGAAGCTTGCCTATATGAATTTAAGGGAAGAAAGAAGCAGGAGTTTGGTAAGAATATTTGGGCACCAGTGAAGAACTGGAGGAATTTCGATTCATGAGCCATGCTGGGACGAAGTATTTACGAACCATGATTGTATGTTATTAACTTTTGCACAGCTCTGATTAATTTTATTGCATACTATGAATTTCTATATTTATATGTCTCAATATTTATGGTATTATCTTTGAATAATGTCAATTAATTTATTGCATATTATGAATGTTGTATTTATATTTTTCTGGATATGTATTTGTTTTTAATTGAAACTGCCTTATCTCTTAATAAATAAAAATATATTTTTTAAAAACCCTAAGGAACCCAGTACAGCTACTTCTGGGGCAACAAGTCTACAAATGGGATCAGAGGAGTGCCCAGAGCAAATCTGGGAATACACTCAAGCTAGTCTAGTCTCCTTGGGAGAAATGGAGTTTGCCAATGTAGCTGGGTTTGCACCCAACTTGAAAAACTATTTGCAAAACCCCTCTATTAATGGAACTAGAATAGAAGCCCTGAAGGGATACAAGTGCCAGTGTCACTATGGTGAGAGATATACTGGTTTCCCCAGAGCAATACTTGATTGGGAAAACTTACCCAGTCACCAATGCTGACAGTATTACCACTAATCGTCCTATGGCTATGGTGACACTAGGTTCGGGGGAGGTTACTGGCCTGAAACTAGTAGTGGTCTCTCCGCAGTTGCCAGCTGACTGCCTGCTTGGAAATGACCTGGAAACCTCAGTCTGGTCTAAGGTTGAGCAAGTAACCCATGCAGCCATGCTGGGTATCCCTAGACTGGTGTGTGTGTGAACCAGAGCAAAGAGCAAAAAGAAGGGCGAACAAGTAGGTCTGGAGCCTGAAAGTATGGCCCAACCAACCAAGAGAAAAAATAAGAAGACTGGGGGACCAGCTTCTACACAGCAAACCTCTCAGGACCCCCCTCCTCAGGGAGAGGACTTGGAAACCCTAGAGGGAACGGAGCCCATGGAGCTTGAGCCTTACCAGGTTGAACTCCTGGGCCCAGGGGGACCCACTAGGGAAGAGCTGTGCCAGGGTCAGCAAGACTGTCCCACTCTTGAAAGCCTGAGGCAGCAAGCTGTTTCAGAAGCACAGGGAGATGTCAGTTGTACCCACAGAGCTTATTGGGAGGAGGGATTACTGTATTCTGAGGCAAGAACCCCCACTCCTGAAACCACCAGGAGAGTGGTAGTGCCACAGAAGTACAGGGAGTTCCTCCTAACTTTGGCTCATGACATCGCCCTAGCTGGGCATCTGGGGCAAAACTAAACATGGGAAAGGCTAATCAGTCACTTCTATTGGCCCAAGATACATCAAAAGGTGAAGGAGTTTGTGAGCTCCTGTGTTACCTGTAAGGCCAGTGGCATGACAGGTGGCCGCCCAAAGGCCCCCCTGATACCACTGTCAGTGGAGGGGGTCCCCTTTGAAAGGGTAGGTGTGGACATTGTGGGTACACTTGAAACTCCAACCGCCTCAGGGAACAAATTAATTCTAGTAGTAGTGGATCATGCTACTAGGTACCCTGAGGTACCCCTTAGGGTTACTACAGCTCCTGCTATAACCAAGGCCCTCCTGGATGTCTTCACCATGGTAGGGTTTCCAAAGGAGGTAGTTTAAGACAAAGGTTCCACCTTCATGTCTGCTTACCTGAAGCACATGTGGAAGGAGTGTGGTGTGCAGTACAAGTTTACTATCCCATACCACCCACATACCAATGGCCTTGTTGAAAGATTCAACAAGACATTGAAAGGTATGATCATGGGTCTCCCTGAAAAACTCAAAAGGAGATGGGATGTCCTGTTGCCATGCCTACTTTTCACTTATGGGGAAGTGCCACAGAAAGTAGTAGGGTTTTTCCCCTTTGAACTTCTGTTTGGTCATCCTGTAAGGGGACCACTTTGTCTTGTAAAAGAGGGTTGGGAGAGGCCTCTCCGAAAACCCAAACAAGACATTGTGGACTAGGTGCTTGGCCTAAGGTCCAGAATGGCTGAGTATATGGAAAAGGCATCCAGGAACCTTGAGGCCAGCCAGGAGCTTCAGAAGCACTGGTATGACCAAAAAGCTGCACTGTTTGAATTTCAACCTGGGCAACAGGTGGGGGTTTTGGAGCCAGTGGCACTAAGGGCTCTCCAGGACAGATAGAATGGCCCTAGCCTATCCTGGAGAAAAAGAGTGAGGTCACTTACCTAGTGGACCTGGGCACAAGCAGGACGCCCAAAAGGGTTATCCATGTGAACCGCCTTAAACTCTACAATGACAGGGCTGGCATCACCATGCTGATGGTTACTGATGAGGAACAGGAAGCAGAGAGTGAGCCTCTCCCTGATCTCCTCTCTTGCAGCCCAAACGATGGGTCAGTGGATGGAGTAGTCTTTTTAGACACCCTCTCTGCCCAACAGCAGTCCCTTTTTTGCCGCTCCTGCCTCACCGCAAGCCTATCTGCTGCCAAAACAGTCCTAGGGGGATTGCACTGTCACTGATGTTGACCAGGGGGAAATGCCAGGTGCCGGGGACTCCACTGCCCAGAGTCCCCGGGCAGCACCCTCTGCAGCATCATCAGGAAGCGCCAGGAGGCGCTCAAAACTGCCACAGTGCTCTCGCAGCGCGGGTACCTTTTTCGGTGCTCCTGCCTCCTGCCCCACCGCAAGCCTATCTCCTGCCAAAACAGTCCAAGGGGGACTGCACCTTCACTGCTGCTGACCAGGGGGAAGCGCCGGGTGCCAGAGTCCCCCGGCGGCGCCCTCTGCAGCATCATCAGGAAGCGCCAGGAGGTGCTCAAAACCGCCACAGGGCTCCCGCAGCGCGGGTCCCTTTTTCGCTGCTCCTGTCTCCTGCCTCATCTCGAGCCTATCTGCTTCCAAAACAGTCCGAGGGGGACTGCACCATCACTGCTCTTGACCAGGGGGAAGTGCCGGGTGCCGGGGACTCCACTGCCCAGAGACCCCCGGTGGAGCCCTCTGTAGCGTCATCAGGAAGCGCCAGGAGGCGCTCAAAACCTCCGCAGGACTCCAGCAGCGCGGAACGTGCGCGGGCATGCCCGGGCCAAGGGCGGGCCCATCCGTGCCCGTCAGGGGCCGGAAGAGGCTGGGCTGGGCCATCCCCCTTACGTCTCCATTGGAACCCCAAAGTGCTGTTGGTCAGGAAGACGCCGGGAAGAAGTTCTGCGGACTGGTTTAAAGTACTATTCAGTTACCCCGCATCTTACCAATCCTTGCCAGGAGGCGTCTGAAGGGCCCTCTTTTGACACTAAGGACTCAGGAAACCCCAAGGCCTCTAGGACAGAACTATAATAGCAACCAAGGTATTCATTTTTAATTCTTTCATTAATATCTCGTCGAATATTAGCCCAATATAAGCCCTTTATTTTTCGGGATGAGTAAGCGTAAGGCAACAAGCTCTCTGGTGTGGGGGTCAAAAGGGGACTCTTGATGCCTTCCTCACGAGAGCGGAATCTCTGTTAGTTCACAAAATACAGCTTACAGAAAAGAGACTATCTTTGGACTCAATTATAGAGCCAAAGCGATCTTCTATGGGCATTATAGATTGAGAAGATTAAAGAAACCTTTCTGGGGGGCTCTCATGTGGGAACTGTTCTCTGGTAACTGCAGAAACAGGCTTCTGACCCTCTCTTGGCCAGATGCAGGGACCTATGACCTCACAAAGAAAACTCTGATTGAGGGATTTGGGCTCACTACTGAGGAGTATAGAATTAGGTTCAGGGGGGCTCACAAAACCCAGACACAATCCTGGATAGATTTTGTAGACTACTCAGTAAAGACACTGGATGGTTGGTTAACTGGACACAATGTGCATGACTTTTCTGGACTTTACAATTTGTTTATGAAGGAACACATTTTGAGTAATTGCACAAATGAAAGAAAGGAGCATCAGTATTTGGTAGACCTTGGTCTAATTTCTCCCCAAGAATTGGGAAAGAAGGCAGACCATTGGGTCAAGACTAGGGTGACAATGACAACCACTAGGGGTGACAAAAAGAAGGTGGTTACAAAAAGGTGGTGAGAATCAACAAGATAAAAAGTCTGAGTCTTCCAAAGGGCCCCAAAAACCTGTACAGGGGGGTGGGTCCCAAAATACGCCCTATGTGCCTCAGCCCTATAAGGGGAAGAACTTTGATCCCTCCAAGGCCTATTGTAACAACTTTAAGAAGTTGGGACATTTAACTGTAGACACAAATTGCCCTCACAGCAAAACCCCTAAGGCACCCAGTACAGCTACTTCTGGGGCAGCAAGTCCACAAATGGGATCACAGGAGTGCCCAGAGCAAATCTGGGAATACACTCAAGCTAGTCTAGTCTCCTTGGGAGAAATGGAGTTTGCCAATGTAGCTGGGTTTGCACCCAACTTGAAAAACTATTTGCAATACCCCTCTATTAATGGAACTAGAATAGAATCCCTGAAGGGATACAAGTGCCAGTGTCACTATGGTGAGAGATATACTGGTTTCCCCAGAGCAATACTTGATTGGGAAAACTTACCCAGTCACCAATGCTGACAGTATTACCACTAATCGTCCTATGGCTATGGTGACACTAGGTTGGGGAGAGGTTACTGGCCTGAAACTAGTAGTGGTCTCTCCGCAGTTGCCAGCTGACTGCCTGCTTGGAAATGACCTGGAAACCTCGGTCTGGTCTGAGGTTGAGCAAGTAACCCAAGCAGCCATGCTGGGTATCCCTAGACTGGTGTGTGTGTGTGAACCAGAGCACAGAGCAAAAAGAAGGGCGAACAAGTAGGTCTGGAGCCTGAAAGTATGGCCCAACCAACCAAGAAAAAAAAACAAGAAGACTGGGGGACCACCTTCTACACAGCAAACCTCTCAGGACCCCCTCCTCATAGAGAGGACTTGGAAACCCTAGAGGGAACGGAGCCCATGGAGCTTGAGCCTTACCAGGTTGAACTCCTGGACCAAGGGGGACACACTAGGGAAGAGCTGTGCCAGGGTCAGCGAGACTGTCCCACTCTTGAAAGCCTGAGGCAGCAAGCTGTTTCAGAAGCACAGGGAGATGTCAGTTGTACCCACAGAGCTTATTGGGAGGAGGGATTACTGTATTCTGGGGCAAGAACCCCCACTCCCGAAGCCACCAGGAGAGTGGTAGTGCCACAGAAGTACAGGGAGTTCCTCCTAACTTTGGCTCATGACATCGCACTAGCTGGGCATCTGGGGCAAAACTAAACATGGGAAAGGCTAGTCAGTCACTTCTACTGGCCCCAGATACATCAAAAGGTGAAGGAGTTTATGAGATCCTGAATTACCAGTCAGGCCAGTGGCAAGACAGGTGACTACCCAAAGGCCCCCCTGATACCACTGCCAGTGGTGGGGGTCCCCTTTGAAAGGATTGGTGTGGACATTGTGGGTACACTTGAAACTCCCACCGCCTCAGGGAACAAATTAATTCTAGTAGTAGTGGATCATGCTACTAGGTACCCTGAGGTACCCCTTAGGGTTACTACAGCTCCTGCTGTAACCAAGGCCATCTTGGGTGTCTTCACCATGGTAGGGTTTCCAAAGGAGGTAGTTTCAGACAAAGGTTCCAACTTCATGTCTGCTTACCTGAAGCACATGTGGAAGGAGTGTGGTGTGCAGTACAAGTTTACTATCCCATACCACCCACATACCAATGGCCTTGTTGAAAGATTCAACAAGACATTGAAATGTATGATCATGGGACTCCCTGAAAAACTCAAAAGGAGATGGGATGTCCTGTTGCCATACCTACTTTTCACTTATAGGGAAGTGCCACAGAAAGTAGTAGGGGTTTTCCCCTTTGAACTTCTGTTTGGTCATTCTGTAGGGGGACCACTTTGTCTAGTAAAAGAGGGTTGGGAGAGGCATCTCTGAGAACCCAAACAAGACATTGTGGACTATGTGCTTGGCCTAAGGTCCAGAATGGCTGAGTATATGGAAAAGGCATCCAAGAACCTTGAAGCCCGCTAGGAGCTTCAGAAGCACTGGTATGACCAAAAAACTACACTGGTTGAATTTCAACCTGGGCAACAGGTGTGGGTTAGGGAGCCAGTGGCACTAAGGGCTATCCAGGACAGATGGAATGGCCCTTACCCTATCCTGGAGAAAAAGAGTGAGGTCACTTACCTAGTGGACCTGGGCACAAGCAGGATACCCAAAAGGGTTATCCATGTGAACCGCCTTAAACTCAATAATGACAGTGCTGGCATCACCATGCTGATGGTTACTGATGAGGAACAGGAAGCAGAGAGTGAACCTCTCCCTGATCTCCTGTCTTGCAGCCCAAAAGATGGGGCAGTGGATGGAGCAGTCTTTTCAGATACCCTCTCTGCCCAACAGCTGTCCCTTTTTTGCGGCTCCTGCCTCACCGCAAGCCTATCTGCTGCCAAAACAGTCCAAGGGGGACTCACTGTCACTGCTGCTGACCAGGGGGAAACGCCAGGTGCCGGGGACTCCACTGCCCAGAGTCCCCCAGCAGCACCCTCTGCAGCATCTTCAGGAAGCGCCAGGAGGCGCTCAAAACTGCCACAGTGCTATCGCAGCGCGGGTACCTTTTTCGGTGCACCTGCCTCCTGCTTCACCGTGAGCCTATCTACTGCCAAAACAGTCCAAGGGGGACTTCACCGTCACTGCTGCTGACCGGGGGGAAGCGCCGGGTGCCCGGGACTCCACTTCCCAGAGTACCCCGGTGGTACAAAAGGGGGTGGTGATGGACGGAGCATCTGAATCAATCAAACACTCACACCCAGTCAAAAGATCTGGGTTTAATCCATCACCGTTCTTTAGCCCACTCTGCCACCCCAGTTCAGACATGGCTATATGCAAATCAGTCTGACCCTGTGCCTCATGGGAACAGTCCAGCCCGAACTGCCAAGCCATGTCTTCCCTGGACCGGAAACAAGCTTCCGAGGACCGGTTTCTGGCATTCCAGCCATCTTCAGCCCGGCTTTCTTGAATCCAGTGGCAAAGTGAGCAAGGGACTCACGTCTGAGCATACTCAGCCACACTTATGGTGGCCAAAAATGGTGCAAAAGGGGGTGGTGATGGACGGAGCATCTGAATCAATCAAACACTCACACCCAGTCAAAAGATCTGGGTTTAATCCATCACCGTTCTTTAGCCCACTCTGCCACCCCAGTTCAGACATGGCTATGTGCAAATCAGTTTGACCCTGTGCCTCATGGGAACAGTCCAGCCCGAACTGCCAAGCCATATCTTCCCTGGACCGGAAATAAGCTTCCGAGTACCGGTTTCTGGCATTCAAGCCGTCTTCAGCCCGGCTTGCTTGAATTCAGTGGCAAAGTGAGCAAGGGAATCACGTCTGAGCATACCCTGCCACACTTATGGCGGCCAAAAGCGGTACAAAAGGGGGTGGTGATGGACGGAGAATCTGAATCAATCAAACACTCACACCCAGTCAAAAGATCTGGGTGTAATCCATCACCGTTCTTTAGCCCACTCTGCCACCCCAGTTCAGACATGGCTATATGCAAATCAGTCTGACCCTGTGCCTCATGGGAACAGTCCAGCCCGAACTGCCAAGCCATGTCTTCCCTGGACCGGAAACAAGCTTCCGAGGACCGGTTTCTGGCATTCCAGCCGTCTTCAACCCGGCTTGCTTGAATCCAGTGGCAAAGTGAGCAAGGGACTCACGTCTGAGTATACCCTGCCACACTTATGGCGGCCAAAAGCGGTACAAAAGGGGGTGGTGATGGACGGAGCATCTGAATCAATCAAACACTCACACCCAGTCAAAAGATCTGGGTTTAATCCATCACCGTTCTTTATCCCACTCTGCCACCCCAGTTCAGACATGGCTATATGCAAATCAGTTTGACCCTGTGCCTCATGGGAACAGTCCAGCCCGAACTGCCAAGCCATGTCTTCCCTGGACCGGAAAAAGCTTCAGAGGACCGGTTTCTGGCATTCCATCTGTCTTCAGCCCTGCTTGCTTGAATCCAGTGGCAAAGTGAGCAAGGGACTCACGTCTGAGCATACCCAGCCACACTTATGGCGGCCAAAAACGGTACAAAAGGGGGTGGTGATGGACGGAGCATCTGAATCAATCAAATACTCACACCCAGTCAAAAGATCTGGGTTTAATCCATCACCGTTCTTTAGCCCACTCTGCCACCCCAGTTTAGACATGGCTATATGCAAATCAGTCTGACCCTGTGCCTCATGTGAACAGTCCAGCCCTAACTGCCAAGCCATGTCTTCCCTGGACCGGAAACAAGCTTCCGAGGACCGGTTTCTGGCATTCCAGCCGTTTTCAGCCCGGCTTGCTTGAATCCAGTGGCAAAGTGAGCAAGGGACTCACGTCTGAGCATACCCTGCCACACTTATGGCGGCCAAAAGCGGTACAAAAGGGGGTGGTGATGGAAGGAGCATCTGAATCAATCAAACACTCACACCCAGTCAAAAGATCTGGGTTTAATCTATCACCGTTCTTTAGCCCACTCTGCCACCCCAGTTCAGAAATGGCTACATGCAAATCAGTCTGACCCTGTGCCTCATGGGAACAGTCCAGCCCGAACTGCCAAGCCATGTCTTCCCTGGACTGGAAATAAGCTCCTGAGGACCGTTTTCTGACATTCCAGCCGTCTTCAGCCTGGCTCGCTTGAATCCAGTGGCAAAGTGAGCAAGGGACTCACGTCTGAGCATACCCAGCCACACTTATGGCGGCCAAAAACGGTACAAAAGGGGGTGGTGATGGACGGAGCATCTGAATCAATCAAATACTCACACCCAGTCAAAAGATCTGGGTTTAATCCATCACCGTTCTTTAGCCCACTCTGCCACCCCAGTTCAGACATGGCTATATGCAAATCAGTCTGACCCTGTGCCTCATGTGAACAGTCCAGCCCTAACTGCCAAGCCATGTCTTCCCTGGACCGGAAACAAGCTTCCGAGGACCGGTTTCTGGCATTCCAGCCGTTTTCAGCCCGGCTTGCTTGAATCCAGTGGCAAAGTGAGCAAGGGACTCACGTCTGAGCATACCCTGCCACACTTATGGCGGCCAAAAGCGGTACAAAAGGGGGTGGTGATGGAAGGAGCATCTGAATCAATCAAACACTCACACCCAGTCAAAAGATCTGGGTTTAATCCATCACCGTTCTTTAGCCCACTCTGCCACCCCAGTTCAGAAATGGCTACATGCAAATCAGTCTGACCCTGTGCCTCATGGGAACAGTCCAGCCCGAACTGCCAAGCCATGTCTTCCCTGGACTGGAAATAAGCTCCTGAGGACCGTTTTCTGGCATTCCAGCCGTCTTCAGCCCGGCTTGCTTGAATCCAGTGGCAAAGTGAGCAAGGGACTAATGTCTGAGCATACCCTGCCACACTTATGGCGGCCAAAAGCGGTACAAAAGGGGGTGGTGATGGACGGAGCATCTGAATCAATCAAACCCTCACACCCAGTCAAACGATCTGGGTTTAATCCATCACCGTTCTTTATCCCACTCTGCCACCCCAGTTCATACATGGCTATATGCAAATCAGTCTGACCCTGTGCCTCATGGGAACAGTCAAGCCCGAACTGCCAAGCCATGTCTTCCCTGGACCAGAAACAAGCTTCCGAGGACCGGTTTCTGGCATTCCAGCTGTCTTCAGCCCGGCTTGCTTGAGTCCAGTGGCAAAGTGAGCAAGGGACTCACGTCTGAGCATACCCTGCCACACTTATGGCGGCCAAAAGCGGTACAAGAGGGGGTGGTGATGGAAGGAGCATCTGAATCAATCAAACACTCACACCCAGTCAAAAGATCTGGGTTTACTCCATCACCATTCTTTAGCCCACTCTGCCACCCCAGTTCAGACATGGCTATATGCAAATCAGTCTGACCCTGTGCCTCATGAGAACAGTCCAGCCCGAACTGATAAGCCATGTCTTCCCTGGACCGGAAAAAGCTTCAGAGGACCGGTTTCTGGCATTCCAGCTGTCTTCAGCCCTGCTTGCTTGAATCCAGTGGCAAAGTGAGCAAGGGACTCACGTCTGAGCATACCCTGCCGGCGGCGCCCTCTGCAGCATCATCAGGAAGCGCCAGGAGGTGCTCAAAGCCATCGCAGGGCTCCCGCAGCGTGGGTCCCTTTTTCGCTGCTCCTGCCTCCTGCCTCATCACGAGCCTATCTGCTTCCAAAACAGTCCGAGGGGGACTGCACCATCACTGCTGCTGACCAGGGGGAAGTGCCGGGTGCCGGAGACTCCACTGCCCAGAGTCCCCCAGCGGCACCCTCTGCAGCGTCACCAGGAAGCGCCAGGAGGTGCTTAAAATCACTGCAGGGCTCCCGCAGCGCGGAACGTGCGCGGGCGTGCCTGGGCAAAGCTCGGGCCAAGGGCAGGCCCATCTGTGCCCGTCAGGGGCCGGAAGAGGCTGGGCTGGGCCACCCCCCTTACGTCTCCACCGAAAACCCAAAGCGCTGTTGGTCAGGAAGACGCCAGGAAGAAGTTCTGCGGATTGGTTTAAAGTACTATTCAGTTGCCCCACATCTTACCAATCCTTGCCAGGAGGCGTCTGAAGGGCCCTCTTTTGACACTAAGGACTCAGGAAACCCCAAGGCCTCTGGGACAGAACTATAATAGCCACCAAGGTATTCCTTTTTAATTCTTTCATTAATATCTCATTGAATATTAGCCCAATATAAGCACTTTATTTTTCGGGATGAGTAAGCGTAAGGCAACAAGCTCTCTGGTGGGGGGGTAAAGGGGAGTCTTGATGCCTTCCTCACGAGAGCGGAATCTCTGTTAGTTCACGAAATACAGCTTACAGTAAAGAGATTATCTTTGAACTCGATTATAGAGCCAAAGCGATCTTCTACGGGCATTATAGCTACGTGCAAATCACCTAATACTGGGGCTCCCTTAGGCCAAGCTAAATTCAAAAGTGGTAACAATATAAAGGCCTTAACCCACGCAGTTCTCTCTCTACAGGTGGCGGGCTTGTCAACTCAACCTATCGATTTGTTAGCTGATGACTTAAGTCCGCCACAGATCATCATAGAAGAAACGGAGGGGATCACTGAATTAAACTCTGTGTCACCCGACGGGGCAGGGACGGGAGAGGGAGAGCTCGTTCTAGCCGTAGATCCATCAGGCATAGAACTTATCCCAAGGGAAGGCGGGGAGGTGGTCACCCCATCCAAAAAGGCTTTGAAAGTCACAGGCATACCCAGTGTGGCCACCCCTCTGGCTGATCCCACGGTTCAAGGAAATCGAACCAGGGGTGGCACCATATGCCGAAAGCTAAATCGAAACAGAAGGGTGCAACCAAAGCAACCAGGGCTAAAGAAACAGGGGGGCCCGCAGCTGACCTTCAGTGTCAAAATTGCGTGGAGTCGGAGACGAATTGGGGGGCGGACAAGGAACTGTAGTCTTGGCTGGAAATAATGTTAACTACCCACCTACGGCCTGTGTACGAGAAAATAAATGTTATAGAAGGGAAACTATCTTTGCTTCTTGCACAGAGCAGTATTCTGACTACTGTGCTTACGGGGCACCACATCATCAGTGCGGGGGCACCAGAGGGCTTAACACGCTCGAAGGTAGTCACCACCCAAGAGGGAATAGAAGGGGTGTGAGAAAATGGCTCTATATATACTGGACAATAATGAAGTACAATGCGTATAGAGTCCACAAACCCTAAGGGTATAACAGAGGTTAAAGTCAGGACTGACCGTACTCTCAAAAGTGGTAGCTTGGTCGAGCAGTAAGGCAGTACCAGAGGGCAGTGCAAAGCATTTTTTGTACACATTCAGTCAGCAAAGGATTTCACACACTCAAAGACTGAACTCCAGGCCAATGGTTTTTATATCCAAAGATATAGTTGTTTTATTTTTTATAACCAACAGGCATAAAAATATACTTTGCTAGATATGAGAACTCTTATGTAATTACTGTGCAAGGAAGCAATAAAGTTGGTGAACACAATAGGTACAGGAGTTGCTGAAGGCAACTCAAGTCTAGACACACTTTAGCATTGAGCTCAATGGATTGTTACCATAAAAGTACAGTTGAGTACAGTACAGATTACGCTAGTAGTTCCAGGGCTAGATGCTAGATTCAGTCCTGGGGTCTAAGCTGAAACCAGATTAACAAAAACGTTTTAGTTACTGTGGTGAATTTTCATGAATATAAAGCTGTTTTAAAAGTTCACACTTAGAAACTTTTCAATGACAATCTGGCAATATTATTCAATGGGAGAAAATTCAGGTTGCAGGTAAAGTATGATTGCGTTACTTTTATAATCCAGTACTGGGCTTCTAGGGCCAGCACTGGGGTCTGAATTTAAAACAGGCAGGTAATTGCGTTTCAGTATTTCGTATGATTTTTAAAGAATATTTCAAGTTTTCAAAAGTAGGCACTTCGAAGAAATTTCATAGAAAAGCATACAATGGGTTCCTATGGAGAAAATACAGATTACTAGTAAACCCGGTAAGGATTACTTTTGCGGTTCAGTACTGGGCTGCCAGGTACAGTACTGGCTTCTCGCCTGCTTGCAGGTGAGTACTTCGGAATTCGGCTGATTTTATATGAATATTTGCAGTTTTCAAAACTTCACACTTTGAAAATTTTCGAGTCAAAATGGGTCAGTGTTATCCAATGGCAGGTAAGTGAGTTACCGGTTTCCAGGTGAGTACTTGGCTGGTGAAGTTGTAAATTGTAAATTGTAAAAATTGTAAATTGATACTTGTATAGCGCACTACTCACCCGCAAGGGTCTCAAGGCGCTTGTACGAATACCGCTGTGGAACCCATCCTGGCTTTCCCTGTGAGGCGTCCACTCCTGGGCACCCCCAAGGTGGAGGCCAGGCATCCTTAGCGTTGCTGGGGCCTTTGTGGAGATTAAGCAAGCTATTGCCCAGAGTTGCAGAGTGGGACTCCATGATTGGAATAGGCACCGAGGCGAGAATTATCAGGTCCGTGGAATTTTTGAGCCCAAGACCTACCGAGTCGGGGAATTGAACCCTGGTCCCAGGCTAGATCTCTGCATCAGGGTCTGCCGCTCTAATCATTGAGCCACACTTCTCCAAGTTAAGGTTCTGGGTATAGACTCAGGGGTCCCCCAGGATCAGGTAAGTACAGTCGGTTCCGCCCCAGCAGCGCAGGGCCAGCCGGGTGCAGAGGTAGGTAGGCCCAATGATATCCAATGAGGGAAAGGGGGCCTCCGGTTGGTGGCTGCTGGCTATCAGGCCACGCAGCTTTGAGAGCTGGGCTCCTGGTCACTTGCTCAGGGCAGGGGGGAAGTAGGATAGGCACAGCCAGTGGCACTCGGGCGGCTGGGTGCAGGGTGCTCTTGAGCCATCGGGCGCTCAATGTTATCCAATAGGAAAGGTCAAAAAGGAACAAAGGCTGCAGGCTCGGGAACGGAGACTCTCCAGGGGCGACCAGCACTTCGAGGGGTAAGTTGGGATCTTGAAGCACAGGTAGGTACCCCAAAGGGAGGCACAGGGGGCTGTAGGGCACCGGCTGCAAGAGTGTCTTTGGTGTCGGAAAAGCTTACCCTCGGCTGGTCGCAGTTGGGATAGCCCCTGGATTTGAGTCTGCAGGCATCGGCTGGTTCGTCAAAGAGGGTCTTTGGGCACTGGACTTCGGGTCCCAGTAGCCGGGGGACGTCCTCGTGGTCTTGATTCAGTTGGGCCTGGCCCGGGCTCGGCGGGTGCAGAGTGGGCTGGTCCAGAGCTTCCTGGTTGGCACCAGGTGGGTCGTTGCAGCAGAGCCTCTGCTGATGGGAGTCCCAGTCTTTAAGAGGGTCAAGGCAGGCAGGTCCTCTGGGTGTCCCAAGGTTGCTGTCTGCAGGAGTTGCCGGGATTAGGCAGGAGCAGGTTCCAGGATCGACAGGCTGGTAGGGCTGGGGCCAAGTCAGTTGTTGTCGTCCTGTTGTTAGCAGCTGCACAGCAGGTCTTCTTCTTCTTGAGCTTCTTTCTTCCTTTCGTATCGGGATCTGAGGAAGGAAGGCTCAGGGAGCCCCTAAATACTGAATTTAGGGGCGTTACAGGTAGGGCAAGGACAGGGACCAATGGGTCCCTGTCCTGTGGTGAGTACACCCCCTAGTCTGCTCCTCTCCTGTGGGAGGGGGGTAGGAGCCTAGCTGGGATTGGATAGGGCTCCCCATCTACAAGATGGCCGGAGCCCGGGGTCGTGCTTCACCTCGTCTCCCCCACCTGAGGGGTGGGGTAGGCACAGGCTGGCACACCCCGCTTCCTGATGTACTTTTTCCCGCCAGTCTTCCCACCAGAGTGGGGGTTAGAACAGGTGGGGGCCAGTTGCTGGGTACAGCAAATGGTCTGGAGAAGCTCACAGAGGCGGCATGCCTTTGAAGCTTCCCCCTGCCCATCCTCGGGGAGGAGACCTAGCACCTCGCCCAGGATGTGCATTGTTGCAGGCCCAGGAGAGAGGGGGGCTCTCCACCCAGGGGCCCAGCAACATGTCTGCTGTGTGGCAGCCTCTGCAGCCACTCAGCCCAAGCGTGGATTGTAGGTTAGGAATTCAGAGGGCATCTCTAAGATGCCCTCTGGTACATTTTACATTAAATCCCACAGTGAGGGGAGTCACAATGGACCCATATCCCTTCACAACATCCTGTAGTACCCAGTCAAACCAAGGAATGCCCTGACTTGGGTCTGGGTTGTTGGAGCTGCCCAGTCCATGATACTCTGGATCTTGGCCTGTAAGGATTGTACATGGCCTCCGCCCACAAGGTGGCCCAAGTACACTACAGTGCCCTGCCCTATCTGGCATCTGGATGCCTTGATAGTTAGCCCTGCAGATTGCAGGTCTTGTAAAACCTTCCCAAGGTGGATCAGGTGATCCTGCCAGGTGTAGCTAAAGACAGCAATATCATCAGGATAAGCTGCACTAAAGGACTTCAACCAAGTCAGAACTTGATTCACCAACCTCTGGAAGATGGCAGGGACATTCTTTAAACCAAAAGGCATTACAGTAAACTGATAGTGCCCATCAGGTGTGGAGAATGCTGTTTTCTCTTTTGCTCCTGGGGCCATGCCAATCTGCTAGTACCCTGCAGTTAACTCAAAGGTGCTGAGAAATTGGGCTGCCCCCAATTTGTCCATCAACTCGTCTGCTCGTGGAATGGGGTGAGCATCTGTCTTGGTGACAAAGTTGAGCCCTCTATAGTCCACACAGAACCTCATCTCTCCCTTTCCACCCTGTGGATGAGGTTTGGGGAGCAGAACCACTGGGCTAGCCCCGGGGCTTTCAGAGGGTTCAATATCCCCTAACTCCAGCATCTTGCTGACTTCAGCTTTGATGCTTTCCTTTACTTGGTCTGATTGTCGATAGATCTTGTTTTTGGCAGGGTTACTGTCACCAGTGTCCACATCATGGGTACACCAGTTGGTCAGATCAGGGGTCAGGGAAAAGAGACTAGCATACTGTTGCAAGATTTGCTTGCAGTCAGTCTGCTATTGGGCAGAGAGGGTGTCTGAAAAGACTACTCCATCCACTGACCCATCTTTTGGGCTGCAAGAGAGGAGATGAGGGAGAGGTTCACTCTGTGCTTCCTGTTCCTCACCAGTCACCATCAGCATGGTGATGTCAGCCCTGTCATTGTAGAGTTGAAGGCGGTTCACATGGATAACCCCTCTGGGTGTCCTGCTTGTGGCCAGGTCCACTAGGTAAGTGACCTCACTCTTTTTCACCAGGATAGGGTAAGGGCCACTCCATCTGTCCTGGAGAGTTGTTGGTGCCACTTGCTCCAAAACCCACACCTGTTGCCCAGGTTGAAATTCAACCAGTGCAGCTATTTGGACATACCAGTGCTTCTGAAGCTCCTGGCTGGCCTCAAGGTTCTTGGATGCCTTTTCCAAATACTCAGCCATTCTGGACCTTAGGCCAAGCACAAAGTCCACAATGTCTTGCTTGGGTTCTCGAAGAGGCATCTCCCAACCCCCTTTCACAACACAAAGTGTTCCCCTTACAGGATGACCAAACAGAAGTTCAAAGGGGGAAAACCCTACTCCTTTCTGTGGCACTTCCCTATAATCTAAAAGCAGGCATGGCAACAGGACATCCCATCTCCTTTTGAGTTTTTCAGGGAGTCCCATGATCATACCTTTCAATGTCTTGTTGAATCTTTCAACAAGGCCATTGGTATGTGGGTGGAATGGGGCAGTAAACTTGTACTGCACACCACACTCCTTCCACATGTGCTTCAGGTAAGCAGACATGAAGTTGGAACCTTTGTCTGAAACCACCTCCTTAGGAAACCCCACCCTGGTGAAGACACCCAGGAGTGCCTTGGCTACTGCAGGAGCTGTAGTAACCCTAAGGGGAATAGCTTCAGGGTAACTAGTAGCATGATCCACTACTACTAGAATGAATTTGTTCCCTGATGCGGTGGAAGGTCAAGAGGACCCACAATATCCACACCTATCCTTTCAAAGGGGACCCCCACCACTGGCAGTGGTATCAGGGGGGCCATTGGGTGGCCACCTTTCTTGCCACTGGCCTGACAGGTAACACAGGAGCTCACAAACTCCTTCAATGTTTGATGCATCTGGGTCCAGTAGAAGTGACTGACTAGCCTTTCCCAAGTTTTGTTTTGCCCCAGATGCCCAGCTAGGGGATGTCATGAGCCAAAGTTAGGAGGAATTTGTAGGAAGGTGGATATCTGACTATATAGTTACCCCAACTTTTTGCCTAGTGTTTAGCTGGTTTTCGACTTAGTTGGCCTGGGATCCTGCTAATCATGGCCCCAGGCTATCTGCTCTCACTGTAAAATGGACTCCATGTACTTTAGGTACATCTCCAATTGGATATTGGGTCACCTTATGAGCCCCTGTATAGTGTACCATAGGTCCCCAGGGCATAGGTGCATCCAAGGCCTACCAGGGGCTGCAGCATGTATTATGCCACCCCTGGCTGGCCATCCAAATTGACACAACTGGCTGATCACTCAGCTGAGACAAGGTCGTGTAATCACCCCTTGCTTAAATATAGTTAGGCTTTCCTGTTTTCAGTTTCTATTTTTGGGAAATTCTGGTGGTGTTTTCTCAGTGTTTTCCAGTGATTTTAATACCTCAAAAAAACAGTGCTTTTCAGTGGTTACTCATTTTTGCGCCATAAAAAAACAATTGAAACGGTGTTTTACCGGTGTTTATGGAACGCTTTGCTTTTATTATTGCTTTTTCAATTTTTCTTCAGAAATTGTATACTGTTCTACATTTCAGAAGCTTAAAACAGTCATGAAACACTTTCCATTGTCCTTTGATTCTGCAGCTCAGATTTAACAAGCATTTGCAATGCAATAGGTTTTGCATTTATGCGAGTTTAAGCTATTGGCATTGTAAATGGCAAAGCCTTTTATTTATATTTTAAAAACTAAAACAAAAATAAAAGGCATTGTTATTTGCAATGTCTATAGCTCAAACTCGCGTAAATGCCAGACCTAATGCATTGCAAATGCTTGTTTTAAATGAAAGCGTGAATTGGTCACTCAGCAAGTTTGCAGTTACAGTCTGTGTTCCAGAATCACCACCCCTCTTCTGCTCAGAGAGTGTTGCACTCCACAAAGGACATGGTCACCTGACTAATGCAGTGTCTGCTTCTTAAGCATGTTTCTGGTAGCCTACCAACTCTGATTAGGGACTTGGTAAACATCAATTGCATATTTTGAGTTTGCAGTTCAATGAAGACAGGGAATCACGCGCATTTAAAATACAAGCATTGCCATAGCCAATAGGTCTCACTTTGAGGAGCACACGGTTATGAGCAGGGTCGGCAATTGAACAGGAAAGTCTTTTTTTAACTGTAAACCTTAGGACTTCTGGTTTTCAACAAGCAAGTAGTGCACTCAAGGGAGATTGGAGTACCTCATGGCGCTGTACAGTGCCTGCTCATGCCACCCAAAAATATCTATATGACGGACAATAGGGGCCTTAAAAAGACTGCTACCTCCTCACAAATATCAGTCAATCTAGGATTTATGAAACACGGTGACCACCAATAATTACATAGTTCTGCTATCAAAGGCTATTTTAATGAACCGTTAATAGAAATATATTAAAATGTATCTTTAAAAATGTTCCGACCTTTAGACTGGAGAGACCTTGCTTTTGGAAAACAGAAGTACTAAGTACTGCACATACTTCGAAGGCACAACGGACCTGCCCTGGACAAATACCATGTGTTTTCATTAGCCCCCTGAACAGCTTCATTGGAAGGGCTTGCATATTGTTTTTATTGCATCTAACGCGCGCCGTGACTCACTGTCTGGTGCAGCTCAATTTACACAGGGTCTTCCACGCACGAGTCCTGACCCAGTTGTCTGAGTAGGTGAAAGGAAACTCAGCAATAATGAAAACGAAAAATAGCACCAAAGACTAAGTAAATCTGCCCGAGCTTGGTAAAAGTCCCCGGCTTCCACACAGTGTGACATGAGCTGTCAAAATGGCAAAAGCAATGCTGCAGTGTGGTTCCGGCTACGGCCGCGGTATACACAGTGACAGAGCAAAACCAGATGCACTTCTAGGTGAGCATTTTTATTTACTGAGCGCTTAATGAGGGTTTGATAGGGACACAGCAACGAGTCATTCCGTGTAAGTGGTGGAGATGCCTACAAGGGGCTCCGGGTTTATGGGGAAGAATAGGGGATCTTAAGCAGAGCCGGGGTGCTTTGAGACGGCGTGCGTGGGGCTTAGAAGATTAGGACTGCTGGGATATTGTTTTGTGGTGTCAAAGGAAAATGAGATGCAGAAAGTCAGAGGTAGCGCGGCGGGAGGTGCCCTAATAATGTTTACAAATGCCATTTTCTCCGGTTAAGACCGCATATTCTTATACAGTAAACCTACAGAAATGCACCCTGGCACCACGACGGGCTGCTTTGTCAATGTGTTTACACTCTCAGACAGCTATTACATGCAAGCTGGTACTGTTGTGACATTACATATTTCAGAAGCATTCTTTAGAGCCGATTTAAAAGCATATAAGACCAAACTTGAGCACTCTTGCAAGCATAGACTAAACTGTGCATGTGTGTAGTCGGTGCAGAGAGGGCCACACATGTCCGGGTTCGACGCCATCAAGGAAGGCAGTGGAGGGCTGTGCTAGGCGAGAACTAACGATCCAGAAAAGAGCGCGCCACCTCTTTCTCTGGTGCCTGTCCCCCACTACTTTATTGACAAAGCCTCGTTTAAGTAAATGGTCTTTTGAAAGACCTGTGAAGTACTCGGGTGCGGCCCGCCCCAGTAAGACAACAGACCACAACAGCTCCTCTCCCCCCACGTGAGCCAGGCAGGGGGCCTGGTGTTACTCTGACCCTTGAGCCATTCACACCTCGACTGCCCATTTGCAGAAGCAGTGTTTTAACCTGACACCTCCGTGCAGACACCACAGGCAGGCCAATTATTTGTATTGCTTTGGCTTCATCAAGTGGCCAAAAGGCGCAACAACAATGAAAATCAGTGAGACTCGGTTTCAACCGAGTCAGCTGATTTTCATTCAGTAGGGTATTGTCGTTTAGAGTCGGTTTTAACCGAATTCCGAACAGCCTAGATATAGTATTCCTATATCTAACCTTAGATATAGACATATATGCAACTATAACTCACTCCTATGGCAGGCCTTAACAATCCTGAAGGCAGAGTGCTTGGGTTTATGTAAGATGAGGCTCTAGCATGAGCTGAGCCTGTCTGCAGCTTTCAGAACCATGTCCTTATAGCTGTTCCATGATATAGCCATACCATATACTCTTAAGTGCATTATAATCCTCGCGGTTGAATGCTAACTTTGGTTTGGCTTTATCAAAACATGGTGTGTAAGGTGTCATATGCTTTGGAATACTACCCCCTCACCGGTTCTGGTGACGGGGGTAGCATTCCACCCTTCTAGAGGGAGAAGACATGTTGTTCCTGTTAATCCCGGTTAAAGTTAACCAGAGCCTCAGCATCACAAAATGGATGCTGCTGCCACAGACACAAGTCTGACCCCCTGCTGCTGGGAGTCCTTCCAGAGAGGGAGGCTTGGACAATAGGTTTCCTGTCTTGGGAGGTGCTAGCACCACCCCAGACAGGCCATAGTGTATTGGGGCAGGGAGGGCTGAATAAAATGAGACACTGCCTCGGGCACACAAGGTGCTCCAAGCATAGTCCGGTTGAAACCAGTTGCTGGGGCACTCCAGCCCCAGCTCTGGCACGAAACTGGACAAAGGGAAAGGGGTGTAACCACCCCCTTCCCTGGTCCCACCCATAGGAGGGACCTAGCAGGTAATCCAGCCCCTTTAATTCGTAGAAAGCTAGGATCTGAGTCTAGAGACTTTAGATTTATCCTGAACTGAAACTTGAAACAATACTCTGGACCTTCGACATTCTACTGCAACTAGAAGACTGAAGTATCTCCCTTGTGGTAAAGGAGTGACCACCCTGTGCAAACAGGCACCAACAGCTACTTGCCGGTTTGCTTTGTCGACGCTCCCGCCGGAGCCCGAGCACAGAGCCTGACAAGACCTGGTCTTCCAGACTTCTCCGACCCACATCTGCAGCAGAGCTGAGACCCGTGGAGGCGACGAGAGACGTGGGACCGGACATCTTGAAAAACCTGCTTATTGCTAATGTGCAGCTTCCGAGGCACCCTCGAAGTTGTGCATTGGGGATTGAGAAGCCCCAGCACCGAGCCACATTTGCACGACGCACAGCCCTCCACACTCCACGGTTGCCGCGTGGGGCCTGCTGTTACTTTTGAGCTTGATGCGCCTTTCCGGTCACTTTCCCGTAGGCTAGTGGCCTCTGTGAAGGTGAACCTTGCAATCTACACTGCTTGCCTGGTTGCTCCAGGCTTGCTCCTGCTGCCCTGAAAAGGAGAAGCGCCCCAGACCTTGCTGGTCTGAACAGAAGCCCATCTTCGATTCCTGCATGGGTTGCATTTGCCAATGCCTGTTGACTCCAATCCAGAAGCCGACACCGCCAACAGCGAGATCCTTCGTGGGACAGTCCGTATCCTGCTCCTTGTCATCATGGACACCTCCTGGTCCATGTGGCTGCAGAGACAAGCTTCATGACATCACCTGATTGCTTCACAACATCGCCTGGTTCCTTCCTAGTCCCTTCCTGGTCACTGGCTAGTGACCCAGACTCTGTCCCCTCTTCATCCTCGATCCGCCCTTGGATCCAACCGGACACTTCTCTCCTGGTCGCCTGCAGCATCTTTTCCTAGGTCTCCAGAAGATTCAGCGACGAAACCCGACACAACTTGACACCTATGCACCCGGCTCCTGTGAGTGAGGTAACACAAGTACTCTGGTGCTCCTGTGGGTATTGACTATCCAAGTGTCCTAGTTTTCAGTAGCTTTCTCCTAGTCCATCCGGAAGTGTCCTAAATCAACTAGTTTCTGACTCTTACGTTCCCATTGTATTCCTCTGAGAACCTGCGTGTGTGTTAAAGACACTGCAATCGCTTTCCCTGGGCCTCTTGCTTCCTAACCTTTGGTAGTTCAGTGTAGCCCCAGCAATTCCCTAGGCCCTAGGCCTACTCCTTGTTCGTGACGTGGTTCTTATACCACTATTTAAGTATATGGTTTACAACGCCCCTAGGGCTCGACTGTATTTTGTGCAACTTATTGTATGATAATTAAGTATCTTGTTATGTGCTTGTGCCTCTGACCTCATAAAGAGTTCAGAGGGGTTGTATTAGTAATAAATACATATATATTTTATATATAACCTGTGTGGTATTCTTTCATTTGGTATTCAAGGGGTTACATTTGGTAAAACAGCTGGCTTCACATGCTCTCTGAAGTTTTAGCCTAAGACTGCTTTGTCCATGCTACCCCTAGGATAGCTGGTCTATAAGGTTGACTTTACAACCATCACCATAAGGGTTGTTTGGACTGATACAGGGTGCCCACTAGAATAGTGGACATCACATATCAGGCCAACTTCTCACAGAATTCCCTGTACTTCTCTGGCACTACGACTCTCCTGGTGGCTCCAGGAGTGCGGTTTCTTGCCTTAGCATACAGTAATCCCTCCTCCCAATAAACTCTGTTGTTACTACTGACATCTCCCTGTGCTTCTGAAACAGCTTGCTGCCTCAGGCTTTCAATAGTGGGACAGTCTCGCTGACCCTGGCACAGCTCTTCCTTAGTGGGTCCCCCTGGGCCCAGGAGTTCAACCTGGTAAGGCTCAAGCTCCATGGGCTCAGTTCCCTCTAGGGCAGAGCTTTCCAAAGTGTGTGCCGCGACACCTTACTGTGTCGCCTCCACTCTGTGGGTGTGTCGCGTGACAATGACCCCCCTCCCTCGTGTGTGGCAGCCCGGGCTCAGACAGCTCCCGGGCCCACACACAGTCGTATCTGAGCACTTCACAGGTCATTAAAAGACCGTGTGCTTGTTAAAGAGGCTTTGTTGATGTTTCATCCCTTCTAAGAGCCCCTGCAGCACCTCCCTACCTACTGCAATATGTTTCAGCCCCCCCCCCCCCCCGAAATGTGGCTCTAGTTGCGCCTCTGCGCTGGCGGGTATCTGCTGCTGTTAATTTGCTCTGTAGCGCCTCCCTCCACCCTGGGCCCAGCAGGCACCAGTCTCGCCTGCCAAGCACCAGCCTTAGCCAGGAGCACCGGCTGCTGCGAACATGATCCCTGCTCCTTGACCTTGTAGGACACCTGGCAGTGGCAGCTTCCGAGCAGTTTTGAAAGGAGTCTCTGCTTGGCGCACTGGTTCAAGGCCCTGCATCTTATTAATTAGAAAACTCAGGCGTTAGCAGAGAGGTGGGGACTCTGTCCATTGTATTTGTCTATTTTGTTGAATTTATTTCTCAGTAGTTGCATTTAATAATAATATCACAACCAACGGCTCCCTGTAATGCACAAACCGCAGAGGCTATGCTTTTCCAGGGGCGGCTCACGCGAGAAGTTCCTGAGAGAAGGGGAACGGTGAAAGGGTGCCACATAGATATGGGGGGGGGGGGCAGAGATAGAGGGAGTGATAGAGAGGGAGAGAGCGGGGAGAGAGAGAGAGAGGGAGATACTGAAGGATGGAGAGAGGGTGCGAGAGACTGACGGATGGAGAAAGAGAGATAAAGAGAGAGGAGAGATAGAGAGGGGGGATAGAGAGGGGGAGAGAGCCTGAAGGATGGAGAGAGAGAGAGGGCGAGAGAGACAAAGAGAGGGGAGAGAGAGAGACTGCAGGGAGAGGGAGAGGAGGGAGAGAGGGAGAGGAGGGAGAGGAGAGGGAGAGGAAGAGGAGTGAGAGGAAGAGGAGTGAGACGGAGAGGAGGGAGAGGGAGGGAGAGGGGGAGAGGACGAGGAGTGAGAGTGAGACGGAGAGGAGGGAGAGGGAGGGAGAGGGAGAGGAGGTAGAGGAAGAGGAGGGAGAGAGGGAGAGGAAGGGAGAGGAGGGAGAGGAAGGGAGAGGAGGGAGAGGAAGATGAGGGAGAGGAGGGAGAGGAAGAGGAGTGAGAGTGAGACAGAGAGGAGGGAGAGAGGGAGAGGAGGGAGAGAGGGAGAGGAGGGAGAGAGGGGGAGGGAGGGAGAGGGGGAGGGAGGGAGAGGAGTGAGACGGAGAGGAGGGAGAGAGAGGGAGAGGAGGGAGAGGAAGAGGAAGAGGAGGGAGAGGGAGAAGAGTGAGAGAGGGAGAGGAGCGAGAGAGGGAGAGGATTGAGAGGTAGATGGAGAGGAGAGGGAGAAGGAGAGGAGGGAAAGGAGGGAGAGGGAGAGGAGGGAGAGGGAGAGGAGTGAGACAGAGAGGAGGGATAGAGAGGGGGGATAGAGAGGGGGAGAGAGATTGAAGGATGGAGACAGAGAGGGCGAGAGAGATACTGAGGGAGAGAGCCAGAGAGAGAGAGAGAGAAAGAAAGAGAGGGGGAGAGAGAGAGAGAGACTGCAGCGAGAGGGAGAGGATGGAGAGGAGGGAGAGGAGGGAGAGGAAGGGAAAGGAGAGGGAGGAAGAGGAGTGAGAGTGAGATGGAGAGAAGGGAGAGGGAGGAAGAGGGAGAGGGGGAAGAGGAGTGAGAGTGAGACGGAGAGGAGGGAGAGGGAGAGGGAGTGAGAGGGAGAGGAGGAAGAGGAGGGGGAGAGAAGGGAGAGGAGGGAGGGGAAGGGAGAGGACGGAGAGCAAGAGGAGGGAGAGAAGGGAGAGGAAGGGAGAGGAAGGGAGAGGAGAGGGAGGAAGAGGAGTGAGAGTGAGACGGAGAGGAGGGAGAGAGGGAGAGGAGGGAGAGAGGGAGAGGAGGGAGAGAGGGAGAGGGGGAGGGAGGGAGAGGAGTGAGACGGAGAGGAGGGAGAGAGAGGGAGAGGAGGGGAACGGTGAAAGGGTGCCACATAGATATGGGGGGGGCAGAGATAGAGGGAGTGATAGAGAGGGAGGGAGCGAGAGAGGGGGGAGAGACAGAGAGAGAGAGAGAGAGAGAGAGATACTGAAGGATGGAGAGAGGGTGCGAGAGACTGAAGGATGGAGAAAGAGAGATAAAGAGAGAGGAGGGATAGAGAGGGGGGATAGAGAGGGGGAGAGAGACTGAAGGATGGAGAGAGAGAGGGCGAGAGAGACAAAGAGAGGGGAGAGAGAGAGACTGCAGGGAGAGGGAGAGGAGGGAGAGAGGGAGAGGAGGGAGAGGAGAGGGAGAGGAAGAGGAGTGAGAGGAAGAGGAGTGAGACGGAGAGGAGGGAGAGGGAGCTAGAGGGGGGAGAGGACGAGGAGTGAGAGTGAGACCGAGAGGAGGGAGAGGGAAGGAGAGGGAGAGGAGGTAGAGGAAGAGGAGGGAGAGAGGGAGAGGAAGGGAGAGGAGGGAGAGGAAGGGAGAGGAGGGAGAGGAAGAGGAGGGAGAGGAAGAGGAGTGAGAGGAAGAGGAGTGAGACGGAGAGGAGGGAGAGGGAGGGAGAGGGGGGAGAGGAAGAGGAGTGAGACGGAGAGGAGGGAGAGGGAGGGAGAGGGAGAGGAGGTAGAGGAGGAGGAGGGAGACGGAAAGGAGGGAAAGGGAGGGAGAGGGAGGGAGAGGAGGGAGAGGAAGAGGAGTGAGAGTGAGACGGAGAGGAGGGGGAGAGAGGGAGATCAGGGAGAGGAGGGAGAGGAAGGGAGAGGAGGGAGAGGAAGGGAGAGGGAGAGGAGTGAGAGGAAGAGGGAGAGGAGGGAGAGATAGAGATACAGAGAGATAAAGAGAGAGGAGGGATAGAGAGGGGGATAGAGAGGGGGAGAGAGACTGAAGGATGGAGACAGAGAGGGCGAGAGAGATACTGAGGGAGAGAGCCAGAGAGAGAGAGAGAAAGAAAGAGAGGGGGAGAGAGAGAGAGACTGCAGGGAGAGGGAGAGGATGGAGAGGAGGGAGAGGAGGAAGAGGGAGGGAGAGGAGGGAGAGGAAGAGGAGTGAGAGGAAGAGGAGTGAGCCGGAGAGGAGGGAAAGGGAGGGAGAGGGAGGGAGAGGAGGGAGAGGAGGGAGAGGAAGGGAGAGGAGGGAGAGGAAGGGAGAGGGAGAGGAGTAAGAGGGAGAGGAGGGAGAGAGAGAGATAAAGAGAGATAAAGAGAGAGGAGGCATAGAGAGGGGGGATAGAGGGGGAGGGAGACTGAAGGATGGAGACAGAGAGGGCGAGAGAGATACTGAGGGAGAGAGCCAGAGAGAGAGAGCGAAAGAAAGAGAGGGGGAGAGAGAGAGAGACTGCAGGGAGAGGGAGAGGATGGAGAGGAGGGAGAGGAGGGAGAGGAGGGAGAGGAAGGGAAAGGAGAGGGAGGAAGAGGAGTGAGAGTGAGATGGAGAGAAGGGAGAGGGAGGGAGAGGGAGAGGAGGAAGAGGAGTGAGAGTGAGACGGAGAGGAGGGAGAGGGAGTGAGAGGGAGAGGAGGAAGAGGAGGGGGAGAGAAGGGAGAGGAGGGAGAGGAAGGGAGAGGAGGGGGAGGAAGAGGAGGGAGAGGAGGGAGAGGAGGGAGAGGAAGGGAGAGGAGAGGGAGGAAGAGGAGTGAGAGTGAGACGGAGAGGAGGGAGAGAGGGAGAGGGGGGAGGGAGGGAGAGAAGTGAGACGGAGAGGAGGGAGAGATAGGGAGAGGAGGGAGAGGAAGAGGAAGAGGAGGGAGAGGGAGAGGAGTAAGAGAGGGAGAGGAGCAAGAGAGGGAGAGGAGTGAGAGGAAGATGGAGAGGAGAGGGAGAAGGAGAGGAGGGAGAGGGAGAGGAGGGAGAGGGAGAGGAGTGAGACAGAGAGGAGGGAGAGAGAGGGAGAGGAGGGAGAGGAAAAGGGAGAGGAGGGAGAGGGAGAGTGAGAGAGAGGGAGAGGAAGAGGAGGCAGAGAAGGGAGATAAAGGGAGAGGAGGGAGAGGAGACGGAGGGAGAGGAAGGGGAGTGAGAGGGAGACGGAGAAGAGGGAGAGGGAGAGGAGGGAGAGGAGGGAGAGAGGGAGAGGAGGGAGAGAGGGAGAGGAGGGAGAGGGAGAGGGGGAGAGGAGGGAGAGGCAGAGGGAGAGGAGTGAGACGGAGAGGAGAGAGAGGGAGGGAGAGGTAGAGGAGGGATAGAGGGAGAGAGAGGGAGAGGAAGAGGAGGGAGACAAGGGGGAGAAGGAGAGTAGAGAGAGGGAGACGGAGAGGAGAGAGAGGAGGGAGAGAGGGAGAGAGGGAGAGGAGGGAGAGGGAGAGGAGGGAGAGGGAGAGGGAGAGGGAGAGGGAGAGGAGGGAGAGGAGTAAGAGGGAGATGGAGAGGGAGAGGAGGCAGAGGGAGAGGGAGAGGAGTGAGAGGGAGAGGAGTGAGAGAGGGAGAGGAGTGAGAGGGAGAGGAGGGAGAGGAAGAGGAGGGAGAGGAGTGAGAGAGGGAGAGGAGGGAGAGGAAGAGGAAGAGGAGGGAGAGAGGGAGAGGAGGGAGAAAGGGAGAGAAGCGAGAGAGGGAAAGGAGCGAGAGAGGGAGAGGAGTGAGAGGGAGATGGAGAGGAGAGAGAACCCCCTGTAGGAGGTTCGGCTCGCTCGCTGCACTTGCTCGCATTACCGTGTCACAAGATGAAGATTGTCGAAAAGGTGTGTCACCGACGTGGAAAGTTTGGAAAGCTGTGCTCTAGGGTTTCCAAGTCCTCTCCCTGAGGAGGGGGGTCCTGAGAGGTTTGCTGTGTAGAAGCTGGTCCCCCAGTCTTCTTGATTTTTCTCTTGGTTTGTTGGGCCATACTTTCAGGCTCCAGACTACTTGTTCACCCTTCTTTTTGCTCTGTGCTCTGGTTTACACACACACCAGTCTAGGGATTAGGCATGGGCGGAAAATCCATTCCGCTCGCGGATTTTGCGGATTTTCGGTAAATTCGCAATCCGCGAGATTCGCGAATTTCCCGCAAAATCCGCAAATCCGCGAGCAGCGGATTTTATGGCTTGCTCGCACTGTTCGCGTGAGTTCGCGGCTTCCCAGTTCAACTTCACGCCCCGCGAATAAGCGCTAAATTGCAGAAATACGATCTTAGCAAAACTGAAACTACTTACCAGGTTCAAAAGTTCAAGCTCATCATTAGTAGCCATTTCCTGTAGTGCTTCCTGAGGGGCCCCTCCAGAGTTCAGTTGCCTACTTGCAACTATTATGTGACCCTGCTCTGACCCTCAGAATAGTTACACATATGCCACAAAGGTCCTGAATTACAGCTAAGGGAGACAAGCAGGAGCCAGGCTGGAAGTTCAAATCCAGTGACACATTAATCAGCCCCTAATTCATTATTGTCAGTTGGGGCAGGGCAGGTGTTGTAACTAATTTTGCAACAATGAAAGCACTTAGCAAGTGCAAAAGATCACTAATCAGGAAGCACTAAGGAAGCAGGTGCCAGCTAAAAAAATATTTTGTGACACATTAATCAGCCCCAAATTAATTCAGGTCACTTGAGGCAGGGAAGGTGTGCTTTGCTTTGCCACAATAATGTACACTGGACAACCAGAGGGTGCTGTGATGAAACAGAGGGTGGCATGGGTGGGCCAGAGGGTGGCATGAGTAGTCAGAGAGTGGCAGTGGTGACAGAGAGTGGCAGTGATGAACAAGAGTGTCCCAAACAGGCTGGACACGTAGAAACAACAAGTTCGCAAAACTTGCGACCCGACAGGTAAGTTCGCGTTTGCGAAATTGTACAAAACCCTTGCGAACTGGCAGAAACCCGCGCGAACACAAAAAAAATCCGCAAATTCGCGAGAATTCGCGGATTTTGTGGATTGCAAGTTCGCAAATCCGCAAAATTCGCGAACGCGAGATTCGCAAAATTCGCCCATGCTTACTAGGGATACCCAGCATGGCTGCATGGGTTACTTGCTCAACCTCAGCCCAGGCTGTGGTTTCCAGGTCATTTCCAATCAGACAGTCAGCTGGCAACTGCAGAGAGACCACTACTAGTTTCAGGCCAGTAACCTCTCCCCAACCTAGTGTCAACATAGCCATAGGACGATTAGTGGCAACACTGTCAGCATGGGTGACTGGGTACGTTTTCCCAATCAAGTACTGCTCTGGGGAAACCAGAATATCTCTCACCATAGTGACACCGGCACCTGTATGCCGCAGGGCTTCTATTCTAGTTCCATTAATAGAGGGGTATTGCAAATACTTTTTCAAGTTGGGTGGCAACCCAGCTAGATTAGCAAACTCCATTTCCCCCAAGGAGATTAGACTAGCTTGGGGCGCTAGGTGGTGCTTGACCGTAATGACTGTGCTTCAGTGAGGCTCCCGCTGATCCGGGCGGTAAGCTACGCATAATCCCCATCCTTTCTGACACATCTGGCCTTAAATGTATGCCACCGGACAGCTGAACGAGGGCTGACTCTGGTGGTGCATTTCTGCTGCTGAAGACACACTGAGGAACTGAGTGGCAGGCTGCGGAGCCCAGGCGCGGTGGGGGGCAGAGGAGGCCTGGAGCGCTTGGGCGACTGAGGCGATTGGGAAAGACCGATGCTGTGCAGGCCCCGTCGCACACTGACAAAAATGGCAATGAGCGGCTGGGAGTGAGTACAGGCTGCAGCGGGGCCGCCCTAGAACGCTGGTGAGCAGCGGGGGAGCTCCGAGGACACCGTGTGTGGCTGCTGGATAGCAGACCTGGTGAGCAACTGAGAACGGGGATGGAGGCCTGCGCACGGCAGGGAGTGCTGGCTCGTGAGGCCTGTGACCCGGCTGCGTTAAACAAGAGGAGCGGGTGAGCCTGGGGGCTACAGGGGGCACAGACGCAGACATTGGGACCCCGAGACAGGGGCTGGACATACTGGCGCGAGAGCAGCGCCATCACTGGAGGTACCGCCTGGTCGAGGAGACAACCGCAGCGGGGAGTGGAACCAGAGCCGCCATTTTGAGCAGTGCACGCGGGGGCAAATCTACTGCCCCCCGGTGAGCAGAAAGTAGAGTGGTGAGTGCTCATCCTGACATTTTAGCGGCCACAAGACACATGCTGGCCTAAGGTGCAGGATACTGAATGCTCCCGGTTGCGGACTAGCCATTGACATTCCCCCAGGCTCCCCAGCATCCATTTGGCGATGGAGTAGGCCGGCTGGTCCCGCCGCCTCGGGCTGCTTTACGGTCGAAGGCTTGGAGTGGGGCCACGAGTGGCGGCAGCGGGAGCGGCAAAATATCGCACGTGGTCTCCAGAGAGCAGGACACGGATACCAACCCTACGCGAGGCACGCCCACGACACTCGGACCGGTCAGCATGGGGAGATTAGAGGCTAAACAAGCGAAACTGTTCTTTGACGAGCGGAAGACGCCTAGCTCGAGCTCCAAAGAGCACAAAGAACCTGATCAACCAGAGTCAAGAGATGAGGACTGGAAGGCGTTATTGGTGGGGATGCAACAGAGCCTCACTTCCATAGACTCCAAGATGGACGTTATGAATAGTAGACTGGAGGCGGTGGTCGCCAAGATTGACCAGCATGATGAGCGGCTCAAGGAGGCGGAACAAAGAGTGTCAGGGTTGGAGGACGGAGCGTCGGTCAACAAACAGCATATGCTCCAGATGGATAAGCTGCTCAAGGTAATAGCGGACAAGAATGAGGAGTTAGAGGCCCGCTCACGGAGGAACAACGTACGGATTTTGGGCCTGGCTGAGTCGACAAACACCGGAAGGATGGAGGACTTCATTGAACGGCTGATGGTTGACCTTTTTGTTAAACCCTCCTTAGCGCACATGACCATTGTGCGGGCCCATAGATCGTTGGCAGCACCCCCGCTCCCGGGAGTCACACAGCGCCGGATGATAGTTCGCTTCCTGAACTATCGTGACAGGGACTTTGTACTACGCCTTGCTTGTGAGAAGGGACAAGTGCGATACGAAAACATCACCTTGGCCTTCTACCCTGACTTTACTCAGGCTGTGCAGGAGGCCCGCCGAAAGTTCGCAGCTGTGAAAAAGAATCTTCAAGCACAAGAATTACGTACGCAATGTTATACCCTGCAAAATTAAAGATCCATCACTGGGGAAAACAAACTCTCTTCAACTCTCCTCAGCAGGTGGAGGAGTACCTCAAACACGACCGTAGAGCAGCATCCCAGGAAGAAGCTTCACGCAGACGATCCCGATTGCAGGCGCCCCTGTCGGAACCGGGCTGATGACACGTCACTGCGAAGCACTGCCCGCAGCAGTGTCCAGGCAATGAGATCTCCTGAGAACTGTTCCGAGTTGGTGATGTATCACTGCTGTTTACTGGTTGTTATGACATTTTTCCGCCCGGACACTCGCTTCCGTCCCGTCAATGCAGCCCGCTTAGTTAAGTGGGGTAGCGGATGGGTGAAATAGGGAGGTTGAGTGGGCACGGCGAGAGCCCCTCGCGTTCCCCGCTTGAGGGCATGCCCCTTTCTAATTGTATTGTTTAATATTAGGGGGAGAATGCAGCTCTTAGGTTATAAAGTTGGGAGGGGGTGGACGTACCCGGCAAGTTGGGGGTGCCGAAGTGGGTGGGGGAGAGGGATTTGGGCAGGGTTGTATGCGCAAAATCAGCACGAGTGACCAACGAGATGCACACAAGAGTAGGTGTTGTACAGCCAGATGTTATGTCTGACACCACAGATAATAGAAATGATTAGCATGTCATATCATGGAATGTGAGGGGGCTGAATAACCCGCGGAAACGGAGGTAGGTGCTGGGGTACTTAGATCGACACCATGTTCATGTCGCCCTGTTACAGGAGACTCACTTACAGCCGAGTAGCACACCCCAATTTGCAATACCATAGATGCTTTGCATCGTACTCTGGCTACTCCAGGGGGGTGGCCATCCTTATTAGGCGGGGGTTCGGTTTGTGCTGGGAGGGATGGAGATGGACGCTGACGGGAGGTACTACTTGCTCTGGGGTGAAATAAACTCACACGATGTGACCATTGCAAACTACTACAGCCCCCAAAACGGACGACGCTCATCCCCTGCTCCTGCTTAGAGGCAAAATTCAAAAGCTGGGGGTCCACATATGTAATCTAGGGAGGGGATTTTAACACGATGGCGGACCCGCAAAATGATCGATCACATGCCACAGCGGGGCACTATACCACTGTACAGCGCACCTTACATGATATACTAGTTTCGGACCACTTGCTTGACGCCTGGAGCCATGGCCATCCCTCGCAGAGGAAAGGGACGCACTATTCAGCGGTTCACAAAACGTGGGCTAGATAGGACTATCTGTGGCTGACAGTGGGTATGGCTCATTGGATTGGCAGGGCGGTACATCTGGCACGCACATTTTCGGACCACTCCCCGGTGCTGGTGACGATTCGTACCCCGTCAAATTCGACCCCATATCTAAATTGGCGACTGAATCCCCCACATTTTCAGGATGCAGCGTTTAAAGCGGAGATGGAACAGGAGATTCAGGACTTCTTTGCTAGGAATATTCCCTCTGTGTCTAGCTTAACAACAGTCTGGGAGGCGTTTAAAGTGACAGTGCGAGGCTGGTGCATCTCCAAGGCCAGGTTATCCTTAGAGACCTACGAAGAGACCTGCGCAGACTGGAGGGTGAGTTAAAGGCACTGGAAAGAGACATAGCGGGAGATGGGGAGTCAGGAAAACTGAAGGCTAGATTGTGGGGGAAAGTGACGGAATATGAAGAGGCGGAGGATAGAGAATGCAAGTTTCAGGATAGGTCCTATAGGGCACGGGTGTATGGTGAGGGGGACCGACTGGGACGAGCGTTGGCAAAGGTGGTGCGCCCTCCTAAATTTAATAACTACATTACTGAGCTGCAGGAGGAGCAGGGCCAGATGCATAGGAACCTCCATGAACAGTTAACTACCCTAGGAGCCTACTATAAAAAGATTTACACATCATAGCGGGGTACACCTTTGGAACTGCAGGGGTATTTTGCAGACACAGTGTTGGCATGGTTGGGGGACACGCAACGCAAATTTCTTGATCTTGAACTGGAAGTAGATGAGATAACGGAGGCAGTCATGCACATCCGGCGGGGGAAAGCACCGGGGTCGGATGGCCTCCCAATTGACTTCTATAAAACGTATGTGTCAATTCTTGCACCTATCCAGAAGGCAGTCTTCTATGAGGCACTGGAGGAGGGTGTGCTGCCGTCTACCATGAGGGAAGCCCTAATAATGTCCCTGTTGAAACCTGGTAAACCTCCGGCTACCTGTGAATCATATAGGCCCCTATCATTCCTGAACAGCGACACTAACATTTTAGCAAAAGTATTAGCGACACATCTCAATCTCCTCCTGGAACGCATGGTGCTACCCGATCAGGCGGGTTTTGTCCCAAATCGTGCCACATGCCACAATCTTCGCACCCTACTGGCAGTCCTGCAGGATATAGATCCAAATAGCGCTGCGGTGGCGGTCTTTTTTGACGCCACCAAAGCATTCGATTCAGTAGAATGGTATTACTTGTTGGGGACATTGAGTTATATGGGCATGCCGAATTTTTTTGTGAATTGGATTAAACTGCTATACACACGACTGCGAGCTATGGTACCATTAAACGGCTCACGGTCCGAATCCTTTATGGTTACCAGGGGCACGAGGCAGGGGTGCCCGCTCTCCCCAGTGTTATTCGCTTTATCAATAGAGCCTCTGGCTGCGAAATTGCACCAGCATCATAACCACAGAGCCCTTGGGTATCCCTCCGGGCAGCTGTTGGTTTCCCTCTATGCGGATGACATAACGCTGTATATCCATAAACCGCAGAATAACCTTAATCCGGTGCTGCAGGAGATTACCAGGTTCGGGGCTATAGCTGGGGTGCAGATAAATTGGAATAAATCCGCAGTCTTCCCCCTGACGGACAAAACATTGCCACACCAGCTTGATTACCCTTTGCTATGGGAAACAGGGGACTTTAAGTATCTGGGTATACACGTTACCAGAGATAAAGAAGCTTTAATGCGCACTAATTATGGGCTTGTCATGGATAGGGTTACAGACAATGTATCTAAGTGGATAAAGCTGCCCCTCTCAATGGCAGGGCGGATATCTTTAATCAAGATGACCAGCTTGCCAAAATTCCTATACTTGTTTATCAACATTCCCTATTCCCTATTACCCGGGCAGATTCTTTTTTAAAACACTTGAAACGCAATTGGTGCGGCTCATATGGGGGGACAAGCAAGCACGATTAACTCTGGTCACACTGGTGCTACCGTATCACCTCGGGGATTTGATGTACCCAATTTTGAACAATACTACTACTGCGCTCAAGCTCATTTCGCTGTGCACTGGTTTAATCCGCCTCCATTCATGCCCACCTTGCGGTGGAGGATGGCTACATGGCCCCAATGCCGCCAGTGGGATATCTGTTTACACCAGTCAAAGAGAGGGGAAGTGACCCATCCACGGTAGACTGCACGGTGAAAGCATGGCACTGGCTTGCGCAAGCGGAGGGGGTACGGCTGATGTATTCGCCCAGAGTACCGCTACAACACTTCCCGTTACTGCCAGTCACCACTGAAAGGTTATGCCAAAACCTGCTAGATAGAATGCAGTTTAAAATATGGGGGATCTTTACGTGGGGGGGCAATTCCACACGAAGGAGCAATTCTTTGGGGAGCATGTGCCCACGGTCATGGATATGTTTATGTACACCCGACTCAGGCAGAGTGTTAAGGCCGTGACCCCGGATTTCCCGAACGAGCCGGATATATTCATGTTCCTGCATCTGCTGCTGTACACTGACATATCATACCACTGCTGTATAAGCGAGTTAGAAGTGCGCCGCCAGCCCACCTAGTTAGGGCCAGGAGGGAATTGTCGCAGGGATTCCGTGCTCATACAGAACTGTGCATAGAGGCTTGGAACCTCAGTTAGTTAGGGTGTGCCAAAACTCACCTTGGTACCCAAAAATCCCCTACCAGACTAGCTACAGTGTCTCATTGGTTATCACAAACTCTCAATGCTTAGACAAACCAGAACATGGACTTAGGACTCAGGTAACGTGGAACACATGAACACTCTTTCATTATACAATCATTTCAATCCAGAACAAGGAGTAAAAGAGGACACGTGCATATTTGAAATGTTTATTCACTATTGCAGTGTTCTCAAACTCTGTATCTTAGCTAATACAAGCAAACATATTATAAGAAACAAAGTAATCAGCATAGTCACTAGTCCATAGAACACAAACGATGAAAGCATGGCATTATGCTAAAATGAATAGGGTTTAATAAAACCTAATTCTCACCCTCCCTAGCTAGTATATTATATTATATCTAAGAAGGTGTCTTTGGGTTTTAGCAGGGCGGCCCCATACCTCAAGATCCTAGTGGTAAGGGATCACATCATCAGCCACCAGCTCTCTTCATGCGAAGCACCATCAAGCCAGAACTTGGCTGCAGCTGCATGCATGTTATGTCTAGGAACGTGCGAAGATCAGTGCTCACAACAACCACTGTGTTGAGATATCCTTGAAGGTTTCTGCACACACTGTACAGTCACAGCTCGCCAAGCAAGGCTGATATCAGAGCAACAACATATTATTCTCGCATGAATCAAAAACATTCTACTAGGCTCAAAGCTAAAGCAACAGCTATGTGTCGTGTGCAAAAGCAGCAGAAAGGTAAAATGGCGTTTAAACTCCTAAAAAGCTCATGCTAACTTAACACAGCAAACAGTTTATATATCTCTATATGACACCCTCCCTTGATCCGAGCACGGATAAGATAAGATAAGATAAGATAAGATAAGGTAAGATAAGGGACTCAATGTTGAAAGCAGAGTTCAATAAAGTATTCAGTTCAAATTCAAGTAGGTGAGGAAAAATAATTTAGTCCGCCCAAAAATCCAAAATCTCACCGGCATGACTATGTAACGTCCACTGTTATTAAAGCCAATATGTCTGATATAAAAAAATTGTCCATCATAATTTTGAAAAACAATTTGAGAGAGAAAAGAAAAAAAACATTATGATATCAAAGGCCTCAATAGGAGTCAGCCTAAAACTGAGGATGCGAAATAAGCAGCAACAGCTTCCAAAAGGAAGTCACTGTTATCATCAGGTTCCCATGCGTGGGTGGATACAACACATTTTTACAGCAAACCACACGCTCACTGACTGTTACAACACAAGCTATGCCTTTCAATAACCCACAGCAATCTTCATTATTTAAAAGTAAATAACTACAGTTTGCTAATAAAGTAAAAGTCGGGACAATAGCGGGCACGGATGTACCTTTTAAAACACACGCTAAATTAGGCCGTTCCTGATTACAAGAGCCATGCAATTGTATGTGTCTACACATCAATGAGTGATCTGGTGTTTCAGTGCACTCCTCCCCTTTCAGATAAACTTCCTTTCCGTCCATAAGGCATCTGTAAGTGAAAGGGAGTGACCAGGCTTCATGTAAATAGGAGCTACCAAGAGGCTCGTACCTACCAATGGCAAAATATTTCATGCAATTTGTGAACTGGAAAAGCGCAAATGGGAAAGTTATTAACCCGTGGATAAGCCACGTAGCAGCAGTGGCCTCTGCCACTGAAAAGTGTAAAGACTCCAAGCGTTCAATGTGTAACATGGAAAAAGAAGCATCTCTCATTGAAAGCAAACGTTGTTTTTCAGTCAAATTGAAAGGGGCAAATAGAGATGAGACATTAATGTAATTCCAAGGCACTTTTCCGTTTTTCAGTGTCTGCAGGGTCCCTGCAAACTGCATAATAGAACACAATTGATTTTGACCATGGTACAAAACAGACACTTCATCCTGTACAATTTCAACAACAGATGACACAATATTATCCAACGTGTAAATGCGGGAGGAAAGTGTATTAATGCTGTTATCCACTACTGCAAGCACTTTTTCCAAATGAGCTCGATCAATAGCCCTAAGGCGGGTAGCCGCTTCAAACTGTGATGTTTTCCAAAGTTCATTATAAATGGCATAGATCCATCTTTTAGATCTACCTCTAGCCGGGCCTTTTATGAAGTCATTCAAGTCAACCTTGTCAGTCAGTTTAGACAAATGCATTTTGACTGACAACAATGTAGAGTGTTTGAGCCAATTCTGACACAATTTGCCTACTGAATAAGTGGTTACAGAATGGTCTCTTTCAAAACGGGGATCTACTCGAACCTGTGTAAAACCCTCAGCCAGACCTAAAAAACGATGTTGGCATGAATCTGCACTTCTGTGCCACATCAACCAACCCTTGGGATCCAAACTGGATATGTTAAAGGATGAATTTAGCAATAGGGTCTGCAACTCTCTAACCAGAAATGTTGTTGAATTTTCCCAACCCGAATATTCTTCCAAATCAGGGAATGAAGGAGTATTTAATTTTTTAGAAGTAGCCAATCCAAAGCATCTTGTCTGTGAGATAGTAGAATTCAAAAACAACATATGATTTGGGATGAGACATGCACGGTGCAAAGCCTCAGTGCCTCGTACCTGCCAACGTTTAGAACCCCAAACTGATTTAAGGTCAATAGTTTCCTTCCACAACTTGTAGCCACCAACAGATAGCTGGTCTAGAAAGGACTTCGAATACAATAACTTAGTATTGGTAAGTCTAACTTTGGACATGGATTTATCTGCTATTTTAAAATAAAATGAAGCGGGATTGGACTGATTAAAGTCAGTAAAATAAGTGTACTTTTTCAAAAATGTATTCGAGCTGTCTCTTAAAGGAGCTGGGCAATGTTCCCACTGGGTATAATTCACAGTACTTCTCCTAGAATTAGTTTTATGTAAGTAGTGATTGCCAAAATGTTGGAAGCAAAACAAATCACCATAATTAGCAGATTCTATATATAAATCCTCAGCATCAAAGGCAGCATAATATTTCAAATCAGCAAACAAAGCCTCTACGGCCTGAACATCCCAATTATCAGAACGTATGTTTTGTTGAACCACATCCTCCATGTTAACTCTAAGCACATTAGGAACATTAATAACTTCAGTCGGGCCATGGATTTGAAATGTAACTGCATCCCAGACTATCCCATCTAGGACAGCCCACGCAGTGATCTTAACAAAGGCCAAGTCTCTCTTCAATCTGTGGGCAGAATGTGATGAGGAGTGGGGAGCCAAAGTTCCATTTAAATGTCGAATGCATGTTCTCTCCTCGGCATAATGTCCATTGATGAATCGGAAAAAATAAAACACAAAACCAATTGACATAAAAAAGGCAAAGCGAAAAAAGCCCCAACCAGATGTAAGTCCAAGGGGGAATCAAGAAATGTTTTTTAAAGAAATTCGCATAGGCTCTAAGCCTTGTGGGCTTCCCTGAAGTTTGTGAAATAGTGTCAAAAGAAAATCTGGATTCTGTGGCTAAACGAGTTTGCAAATCAGGCATCAATAAGTCAGTTGGGTAGGTGTAGTCTGTTTCATCAAGGTGAGTACCAGGTAAAGCACTCAATAAAGGACTTGAAACTGCAGGCATCTCAAGGGCCACCTCCGGTGCATGATCCGAAGCAGTGGTCAATACAGAATTTCTCACCATCGAAGGACATGAGACTGACGGTGTCATGCTAAGAAGAATCGGCCACTCTGTGTATTTTGACATTGTCAATGGAGATATACCTGTTTTCTTTATGACCTGGAAGTGGTGGTAAAATGACTGTTCTTGTGCCCTTCACACCAAGCACAGGAACTGGAGCACAGTATGAGGGACCAAATTCCTTCTTGTTATCGATCTTCTCCCGAACCAGTTCTCCAACTTAGGGTAGCCAGCCAACTACCGGGATCTGCAACGCATCATCCGAAGTGGAGGGCAAATGTTCCTTTGCAAGACTGTCTCTCGTCTCTTGTAGAGTCTGAAAAGCATTGCAATGTTCATCTACGTCAAAGGAGGCAGCCGAACCAACCGTGTCTAGACGGTCAAGGTCCGGGACATACATCTTGATACCAAAGAGCATTTTGTATGGGGTCCGCCCACCCAGAGACCTTCTAGGGAGATTATTAAGAGCCTGATTCCCGTCCTGCATATAGCGCTATGCGCTGGAAGCACTGAAAGCCTGCAATTGAATTTTAAAACCCCGTTTTGTATTACCGCTTATAGCGCTATGCGCTGGAAGCATTGAAAGCCTGTAACTGTATTTTAAAACCCCGTTTTGCATTTACTTTTCTGATTTGCGCTCGTTACTCCCTGTTCTTAAATAGTTAGAAATTACTGTTTAGAGATTACTAGGTCCCTACCTGTGCCCTTTGACACGGATTGCACTGCTGCATTTTAACTGTTCTGCATTCACCGCCACTCGGGCGGCCCGGTCCCCGCGCTTTGTTTGTCTGGGACGCCATCTTGGGTGGGTCACTAGCGCTCCGCAGCTATTCGCTGAAGCAGACACGTGGTCTGGCCAGAGCCCTACATAGACAGCAGGACATGGCGCGCAACGTGTACGCGCAGCGCGTACGCCATAGTGACACCGGAGTCACGCCAGAGTCCAGCCCGTCTGCGCCCGTCCGCGCTGAGGACGCGCTGGGCGGCTGGTCTCTGGACTCTGGTGAAATTCCTTCCTCCCCCCACAGTTATTCCCTTCACCAAATGTTGGCCTTGAAACCTCGCAAACAACGCTGCTCGCATTCCTACGAGCCGGATGACCTCCTTTTCCCCTTACGATGTGGCTGTCATTCCACGCGTAGGCCTCCTAACTCCGCCCCTAACCACCTTTTCTCTGGACATTCCGCCATATCTAGTCCTAAGATAGTAGGAGTAGAGGGCATTCTGATTAATGCCCGCTCCCTTGTCAAGAACAAGATAATGTTTAAGGAGATGGTATTGGATAGAACGCCCACTATAGTGTTTGTTACGGAAACATGGGCCAAGGATTCGTCTGACCCTGATCTAATCGAGGCGGTCCCTGATGGGTACTGTCTGGTCAGACTTGATAGACAGGGTCGAGTGGGAGGGGGGATAGCGATTCTTCATAAAGATCACCTACAATGCCATATCATACCTATACCCGATTTCCCAGACAGCTTTCAAGCACTTTATTTTACAATAAAGGAAGCGCAATGTCCCTTCTTTAATGGAATCTTAGTATATCGACCTCCAGGTTCGAGAACCCATTTTAAGCACAACCTCCTCCAGTCCCTTGAACCCTATTTCGGCCGAGAAAACTTTTCTATTCTGGGTGATTTTAACTATCATTTAGAACGGCACGACCTTTCTGATAATTCCTGTCTCACTGAGGCTCTGGAATCATGTGGGCTCACGCAACGTGTTACCGGAGCCACCCATTGTGCAGGACATACACTGGATGGTATTTTTTCCAATGACCCTCGTCTGACTATTAAGGATCCGATCCATCTATCTTGGTCTGACCATTTGGCGGTTCCTTTTCTTTTGGAACGCCATAGGGTGGACTTCTGCAAAAAAGGGAATCACATATTGGAAACTGCCAAAAACTTTAGGAATATCAACAGCGATTCCTTCGTGCCCTGGGCTGCAAGCCTTTCTATCACTGGCTTAGACAGCGTACAGACCGCAGTCGGCCATTTTGAACAGGTCACCACTGAGGCCTTGAATAAATTGGCCCCAGTACAGTCCCGCCGCCGAGCCAGAAAGAGACCATCTGCCCCCTGGTTCTCTGATTCCCTCAGACTTCTTAGGCAAGAAGTGAGGAGAAAGGAGAGGCTCTGGCATGCTAGTTGGGACCTTAAGAACAAGGAAGCCCATAAACTCCTTGTTAGAAAATATAAAGCTGAGATTGTGCAGGCTAAACAAGAATACTTTGTTACCATGACTACCTCGCTTTCCTCGCCGAAGGAGCTTTTTAAAACTGTTGACTCTTTAGTCAAACTGCAAGCCCCTGATCCTGTCATTCCTTCGCAGGACCTATGTGATAAGATTGCCTCCTTCTTCCACACCAAAATTCAGGAAATTCACCTGGCCCTCGAGGAACAAAGAGCTTGTATCAGTGCGCCCACCGCAGGGGTTGAGATGAGCATGACTACTACAGACATCTCCCCACTGTGCACCCTGGACTCTTTCCCTCCGCTGGCCTTGCAAGATCTGGAGCTACTGCTAAATAAGACCAAGTCTGGTTATCCCCTGGATACCTGCCCACTGAAAGTCATCAAGCAGTGTAGGGAGACCCTCCTGCCACCGCTGCTAGAGGTAATGAATCTAGCCATTAGAGACGGTATTTTCCCTATGGAATGGAAGAAGGCGGTAGTAAAACCCCTGTTAAAAAAGGCCTCCCTGGATCCGGAGGTCCTAAAAAACTTCCGGCCTATCTCACTGCTTCCTGCTCCAGCGAAGATGCTTGAGGCACATCTTAACAAGCATCTCGCTGTTTTTGTGGAAAGCTCGGGATGCCTGGACTCCTCCCAGCATGGATTTAGGAGGGAATTTAGCACCGAGTCAGCCCTCACCATCGTGCTCGATAAGATCCGCACGACAGTGGATGGGGGCCAGACCACCCTCCTGGTCCTGCTAGATCTAACTGCGGCTTTCGATACCCTCTCCCCCTCAGTACTTTCATCTCGGCTGAGGGAGGTGGGGGTGGGAACAAAGAGTCAAGCTGGGGGAGTTCCTATCTCCATCCCGACCAGTGCTGTGTGGGGTCCCCCAAGGGTCGGCACTTAGCCCGACCCTTTTCAACATCTATGTGACCCCACTAGCCAGACTAATAAGATCTTTCGGGATGGAGGTAGTCTCTTACGCAGATGACACCCAAATACTCGTCTCTCTCCCCCATTCAGATGTACTAATCGCCTCCAAGTTTAGATCTTGTATGGAGGCGGTTGGTCATTGGATGATTCAGAACTCTCTTAAACTGAATGGGGAGAAGACTGAGGTGATGGTGTTTGGGGGGAAAGAAAACATCTGGTCAGCCAACTGGTGGCCTGACTCACTAGGAATATGCCCTTCCCCTACAACATCTGCCAAGAATCTCGGGGTGATGATAGACCCTGCCCTTGACTTGGGCAGCCAGGTGAGTAGAACCGTTTCCACCTGCTGGGGTTTGATTCACACCCTACGAAGGATTAGGAAATATCTTTCCTTGCAGGCTAGAAAACATATAGCCGTCGCAACCATTGGTTCTCGTTTGGAGTACTGTAATGCACTGTATGCTGGGCTAAACAGGAGCCACCTGCAGCGCTTACAGGTAGTCCAAAACGCCATAGCCAGATTTGTTCTGGATATTCCCAGACGCTCCTCGGCCACTGCGGCCAGGAAAACGCTGCATTGGCTACCGGTAGAACATCGAATCCGGTTCAAAGTCTTATGCATGACCTACAGAGCCATCGCCAAAAATAGCGACACGGGAATTGGGTCCATCATTTCCCACTACATCCCTGGAAGGAACTTGCGTTCCTCCGGGAAATTGCTTCTGACAGCCCCCCGCGTACGAAGAGCTAGATGGGGTGGCAGGGCCTTCTCCACTCTAGCCCCTAAATGGTGGAATGATCTTCCCCTGGACCTGAGATCCCTTCCGTCTTTACAGAACTTCTGCACTACCCTAAAAACTCTCCTGCATGCCATTAAGATGGGCCAGCCAGTTTCTGCCAGTGCCTATAACTCGAGCTGTCAGTGATTGCTTTAAGTCACGGTTCATTCGTTCCACAACACTATTACCCTTAGGTCGGTATGGAGACGAAAACTTGACTTGGACCCCCATCGAAGCCATGGCATCCCTATACGCCTTAGAGGCAAAAGCAGGACCCTGATCCGAATGGAAGGTACCACAGGCAAAAACCCCTACAAAGACACGCAAATCCCTGATGACAGTCCGTGAATCCGTGCTGCGATGAGGCCAGACCCATCCAAAGCGTGTGCATGAATCAACTGCTACTTAGATGTACTTATACGCAGTATCAGAAGAAAAAGGACCGCAGTGATCTAAATAAACACAACCTAATGGTTTATTAGAAATTAACAACTGTGTTTGGGGCGGACGCGTAGCAGCTGAAGGCTTAATCTGCTGGCAAATGTCACATTGAAGGACATAGTCACGCGTCTGTTTGTACAGTCCCCGCCACCAAAAACATTGTTGTAATTGAGACACAGAGGCTGAAACGCCCGCATGCGCAGACGCAACACCTTCATGGGCCGCTCTGGTCCGTGTATTTCTGCGATCCAAGTTGGGAATCAACCTCTCCCCAACTTCAGAAATTTTCACATAAGGAACCTTATCGGGACTTAAGTGGTATGTGTACTTCGAAGGGAACCCCGTAGGATTTTTACATCCCTTCTCAGTGGCCGCAACTGCCGCCAAGATATCATCATCAATCTTACTTTTGGACCGTGTGACTGCTGCAACTAAATATGTCGATACTGCTGATTTAGCTGCTTCATCAGCAAGCGATTTGCCAACAGCGTGAAGTACCGCGCGCTGGTGACCGAGAGTATGAATTACAAACACGAGAGGTAACTGCTCTTTAAGCTCAGCCACTCGGACCCAGATCATTTTATGTTTTATTGTGCTACCCTTGGAATCACGAAAATCATTCTGAATCCAAAAGAACAAGTTCTCATTGTAAGACTGGACACAGTAGTAAGAATCACTTACGATAAGTGTTGTCACACTAGGATCAGCGTACTCCAATGCAGGCATTAGAGCACGAAGCTCTGCCAATTGTGCGGTGCAGTCCCCTAGAGTCTGCGTGTGCACGACTCTGGACTTGAACTCATCGTTCACCATGGCACCTACCACAATGGCGCATGCGGAAACGTAGGCGTGTTTAGAACGATGCGCAACCTGCGCCGAACCATCAGTGTATATGATGCAATGGAAATTCTCCAAAGGCCGCATAGCCAAAGGCGCAGGATGAACAAACTCATATTGCAAAAACTCCTGCGACCGTAAGGAGGCATAAAAAATGAACGTGACATCCTGAGACGTCAATGATGCTGCCCATTGTATCCACCGAGGGTGTAAAGTTTTAGAATTAGGTACACTGGCTTTCGTAACTGCCTCGAAGGCAGGACACGGGGTAACCACCAACATGCGTTTTCCTTGTGACAGAGCGCGTTCCTTCAGAATCGCCATCTGTACAGCCGTCAAAACTTTCTCCACAGTGGAAAATCGCATTTCAGGCGAAGTGTACAAGTGTGACTTGTAAGCAATAGGTACTGTATCTCCTTCATTAAAAGTAAAGTATGTGAAACCCACCGTCCCAGGGATGATTTTTATCGCCAGCTTGATGTGATTATCACGAGTCAATAAGTATTTAGAAGCGAGCAGATCAGCCTGCAAAGATTGCAGTATAGCCGAGTGCTCAGGCAGCCAGTTAGATTTTGTAAAATTTGGTTGTATCAAAGCATACAAGGGCTTGATACGCTGGGCATATTCAGGTATGTATGTCCTCCCGAAATTTAAAAATCCCAGCAAAGACTGTAATTTTTTCAGGGTTGTCGGAGTGAGCAATTGTGCGCATTTCTCCAAGAAGTGAGGAGCTAATCCTCGACCTTCATTGTTGAGCTCGTAGTCCAGGAACAACACTGTGTACTCTGCAATGTGCGATTTTGCAAAATTAAATTTGTAACCGAAGTCCGCAAAGCTACAAATTAAGCGGTCAACTCGACACAGATGCTCCCACAGTTCATCATCCATGAGATAAATGTCATCCACATATGAACAGCATATTGGTCTACTCTCTCTAAGAGAGAGACTATGCGGGCAGCAAACACTCCAGGACTATTTTGTAGCCCATCGGTAAATGCTTGAAATGTTTTTAGACACCGCCGCAAGTAAAGGAGGTCCATTGGGAACTCCGACCATCCAAATGGTGGGCATAAAAACCGTTGGAAATGTCAAGCATGGTTTTAAACCGCTTACGCACAAGACTATCCACAAAGCAGAGCCGTGAGTATTCTGTACATCAATGCGAGTTTAAATGCCGGTAATCCAATACCAAACGATATGAACCGTCAGGCTTGGTCACAGTAAAAAGAGGGTTATTCATTGGTGACACACAAGTTTCAATTACACCTTGATATTCCAATTGATCAAGGATTTCCGCAACGGAAGCCTTCGCTTCGTGCTTTATGGGATATTGAGGTTGAGGCTGAGGCATAGACCGCAAAGGAATTTCGTGGTGTGGGGAAAATGTATCCCCTCCATAGTGCGTACGGTACAGAGCCGGCGCAAGGGCTTTAGCCCACTCTTCTGCAAAATTCAGCGCATGCTCCTTCGAGACAGTGTGCGCGAAACTGGGTACGATTACCTCCTCCCCTCTCGGAGCCGCGAGCACAAAGGTGGGAGCAAGGCAGCCTCCGCTAATAAAATGTCATAAGTTGTCGTAAGATTCTCCCAAAATACCTCCTCTATGGTACGTTGAATGTCACCTTCAATGAATAAGACAATTTCATAGAGTCTGTCAGGGGGAGCTACTCTAGTGTCAGCTGTCTCCACAACAACATAACGGTCAGTCCCTGTCACCTTAAGTTGTGGATGCAGGGCCTCTCGCACTATGGTAATCTCCGCTGCGCTGTCCTGCAAGGTCAGAGCCCATGTCTGATTCCGAAGCTGAGTTCTCACTATCTGTGGCATATCTGTGTGCTGTTAAAGCAGCGACTTTCTTTTTCTGAAACTGGGGTCTCTTCGGTGTTGAATCGTCCTGCTTGCCTTTACCGTCTTTCCGGCGGGGCTGTTCACGTCCTTGCTGACCATCCCGACCCCTGCCGCCTCCTCCACCACCGGTCGAAACGGCCGATGACTCCTGAAAAGAACGAGGAGAGCGTTGGTCAGAAACCTGAAAACGATCAGGTGATTTTATCATTGCGCGATCGCGCAAGTCATAAACACGTTCTGTAGGCGCAGGCAATGGAGACGCAGGACAAGACTCCTGTTTCCGTTGTTGTTGCTTTCCCTGTTTTTGTTTTTTAGGCCAATTTTGTTTTTTGGTCTTGGGCTGGTCGGTTTCCGACTTCTGCCCTTGGGGATGTTTTTTCTCTTTAGTAGAAAAAGGCTTGAGAACCCTACTATTGCGGCCCACGGTTTTAAAAGCCGCCACAATAATCCTCGTCAACTGCCGGGGGTTTTCGGCATCGGGAATCGCCTGCAAAGCATTGGCAACCTGAAAGTTCACCGCATCCCCCTTGACATTAGCAAGAATGAGATCGGAAACCACATCAAAGGCGCCACAGAGACGCATACCCAATTCAACCGCAGCCTCTGGTCCGTGTTCATCTTGAACACGTTTAAGGACCGTCGGCAGGACAGTCATAGACGGAGTGCCGTAACACCTCGTGTAGACCGCCGCAAATGTCTTTCCCCAGGTCTCACAGTCACCGACTTTGGGGGTCAAGTACTTCGGTAAGCTAATTGTCAGAATCCTGTGTTTCTCACCAGGAGACGTGTTAGGAAATACTGCTTCCAGTTGGTCAAACTTTTTGGCAAGCCAGAAAGGAAAATCATCCTTCTCTTGGGGGCACTTGCCCATTACAGCATTGACCATAACGGTACTGAGCTTCATTCCGCGCTGTCCGGGAGGAAGAGCCGCACCACCAGGGGCCCGCTTGGGAGATTACAGGTAATGTATTGCACTAACGACCTAATCACGCTAATTGCGACCATATGTAGTCATCTTAACTCAGCCACGTTACATGCTCTGTGCTGAGGATGAGGCGTAAATCCAGCCAAAACAGGCCAAGGTGCGCCTGGAATGGACAAAGGACCTAACTTCGGAGCTGATAATGAATGGGGTAGGGCGCCATTAAACCAAACTCGATGCTGCCAAGTATCAATAGGAATCTCCTGTGCCCTATATGGTGCATATTCTGCTGGCACATCCGTGGGAGTGTGTGTGTCGAACACACAAGTATCTGCATTCATAGCTGGGAAGGTCACCCATGAGTAGAAAATCTCATACGGGTAAGCCACCTCTGCACTCACCACCATGATCACGGCCATACCATCTTCGGGGACATTATAATTCTGTAAATGATTGCACACCGCAATGCGGCTATGTTGCGCAATGTCCACCGCAGCCATAGTGACACAGAAAGAAAAAAGGTATAAAGGAAACTTTGTAGCACAACTGGGTAGTAACTCAATGAAACCGTTTTAGTAAGATTCAAGCTTGAAAGGACCTATACGGATACAGGTAGGTTTGTCCGACACCGCCGTTAACCAGAAACAACAGTGAAGGGGTTAAGGACTCAGCCACGTTACATGCTCTGTGCTGAGGATGAGGCGTAAATCCAGCCAAAACAGGCCAAGTTGCACCTGGAATGGACAAAGGACCTAACTTCGGAGCTGATAATGAATGGGGTAGGGCGCCATTAAACCAAACTCGATGCTGCCAAGTATCAATAGGAATCTCCTGTGCCCTATATGGTGCATATTCTGCTGGCACATCCGTGGGAGTGTATGTGTCGAACACACAAGTATCTGCCTTCATAGCTGGGAAGGTCACCCATGAGTAGAAAATCTCATACGGGTAAGCCACCTCTGCACTCACCACCATGATCACGGCCATACCATCTTCGGGGACATTATAATTCTGTAAATGATTGCACACCGCAATGCGGCTATGTTGCGCAATGTCCACCGCAGCCATAGTGACACAGAAAGAAAAAAGGCTTAAAGGAAACTTTGTAGCACAACTGGGTAGTAACTCAATGAAACCGTTTTAGTAAGATTCAAGCTTGAAAGGACCTATACGGATACAGGTAGGTTTGTCCGACACCGCCGTTAACCGGAAACAACAGTGAAGGGGTTAAGGACTGAATGATGTACTACTCAAGTATCATGTAATAAGACCACCAACAATTGGGCATCATGTCGCAGGGATTCCATGCTCATACAGAACTGTGCATAGAGGCTTGGAACCTCAGTGAATTAGGGTGTGCCAAAACTCACCTTAGTACCCAAAAATACCCTACCAGACTAGCTACAGTATCTCATTGGTTATCACAAACTCTCAATGCTTAGACAAACCAGAACATGGACTTAGTACACCTCAGGAACACATGAACACTCTTTCGTTATACAATCATTTCAATCCAGAACAAGGAGTAAAAGAGGACATGTGCATATTTGAAATGTTTATTCACTAATGCAGTGTTCTCAAATGCAGTATCTTAGCTAATACAAGCAAACATATTATAAGAAACAAAGTAATCAGCATAGTCACTAGTCCATAGAACACAAACGGTGAAAGCATGGTATTATGCTGAAATGAATAGGGTTTAATAAAACCTAATACTCACCCTCCCTAGCTAGTATATTATATGATATCTAAGAGGTAAGGGGCGGCCCCATACCACAAGATCCTAGTGGTAAGGGATCACATCATCAGCCACCAGCTCTCTGCATGCGAAGCACCATCAAGTGTGTTTGTACGCTTTTGTGCAAAGCAATATAAAATGCGCCTAAAGCCAGAACTTGGCTGCAGCTGCATGTATGTTATGTCTAGGAACTTGCGAAGATCAGTGCTCACAACAACCACTGTGTTGAGATATCCTTGAAGGTTTCTGCATACACTGTACAGACACAGCTCGCCAAGCAAGGCTGATATCAGAGCAACAACATATTATTCTCGCATGAATCAAAAACATTCTACTAGGCTCAAAGTTAAAGCAACAGCTATGTGTCGTGTGAAAAAGCAGCAGAAAGGTAAAATGGCGTTTAAACTCCTAAAAAGCTCATGCTAACTTAACACAGCACACAGGCTATATATCTCTATATGACAGAATGGGATGACGACCTGGATAGTCCCCTAACGGACGACCAATGGGAAGCGTGCTGCCTTCAAACAGACGCTGTCACCAGCAACAGTAGACTACACGTATTGCATTACAAATTTTTGCACCGACTTTACCATACTAGGCTGCACAAGCTACAGCTTAGGGAGGATGATAAATGCATGTGTTGCGGTCAGTGGGGAGCTGACTTCATGCATTTGGCATGGCAGTGCCCGCAGGTTGCCACTTACTGGGAGGAGGTATTCACAGGTTTAACCCGCATGATAGGAATTCCGGTGGCCCTGTCCCCACTCAGGGCGCTGCTGGGTCTGATTGGAGACATTAGGACACTACACAAGAAGTTTTTGGCAATGGGCATACTCCTGGCAAGAAGACAGGTGGCCTGTAGGTGGGGAAGGGGCAGGGCGCCTAAGTTTAAGGATTGGATCCATGATTTGACCACCTGGCAGGAACACCTGCATGCATATGCGGAACAATTACCTTTGAAGTCCCGCCCCAAGGATATCTGGGGGCCACTGACGGCCTAGCTCCTGAGCCTGTATTCAGAGGAGGATGGCGCTGGGGGGACTGGGGTGTAATCGGAGGGGATGTGTATGATTGTCCTGCCTGATGAGCGGAATGTTGGCACACAGAAGGACTTTGATGTTCCGAGATTTGGAGGTACTGGTGCTGGACTGGTTCCCCAGTGGTGAACTCCGCCCGCTTGCCATTTGGAACAGGGCACTTGGCCGCTTCTGAACTGCCTTTCATGTTCTGTGACAATACCTGTGGTTACACTGTTGTGCTTGGTCATCTGGAAATCACTTGGGGAATTGGGAGGGATTGCAGGGTGGGACGTTAGGATGGGAACGGGGCATTCTAGATTAGCTAGGATTGTAGGGTACACCATTATTACTGTATTTATATCACTATGACATCTGATACATTGATGACTTGTGTTGTGCTGTATAAGTTGCTACTTTATGCAATAAAGGTTTTTGAAACTTCAGAAAAAAAGGAGACTAAACTAGCTTGAGTGTATTCACAGATTTCCTCTGGGCACTCCTCTGATCCCATTTGTAGACTTGCTGCCCCAGGAGTAGCTGTACTGGGTGCCTTAGGGGTTTTGTTGTGGGGGCAATTTCTGTCTACAGTTAAATGTCCCAACTTCTTACAGTTGTTACAATAGGCATTGGAGGTCTCAAAGTTCTTCCCCCTATAGGGCAGAGGCACATAGGGAGTATTTTGGGACCCACTCTCCTGTACAGGTTTTTGATGCCCTTTGAAAGACTCAGACTTTTTATCTTGGGGATTCTCACCACCTTTCCCCTGGGGAGGTTTTGTAACCACCTTCTTTTGGTCACTCCTCCTGGTTGTCCTTGTCACCCTAGTCTTGACCCAATGGTCTGCCTTCTTTCCCAATTCTTGGGGAGAAATTAGACCTAGGTCTACCAAATGCTGATGCAACTTTTCATTTGTGCAATTATTCAAAATGTGTTTCTTCATAAACAAATTGTAAAGTCCAGAAAAGTCATGCACATTGTGTCCAGTTAACCAACCATCCAGTGTCTTTATTGAGTAGTCTACAAAATCTATCCAGGATTGGGTCTGTGTTTTGTGAGCCCCGCAAACCTAATTCTGTACTCCTCACTAGTGTGCAGAAATCCCTCAATCAGAGTTTTCTTCATCAGGTCATAGGACCCTGCATCTGGCCCAGAAAGGGTCAAAAGCCTGTCTCTGCAGTTACCAGACAACAGTTCCCACAGGAGTGCCCCCAGAGAGGTTTCTTTAATCTTCTCATATCACAAACCCTCTCAAAGGCAGTGAACCACTTGATGATATCATCACCTTCCTCAAATTTAGGGACAATTCCTTTCGGGATTTTAGGATCATAAGATTGGTCTCTATCCTTGTTATTGGTATTGCTGCCACCAGAGATAGGGGCTAACCCCATCTCTTTCCTTTCTTTTTCCAGAGCCAGGAGTCTGGACTCTAGATCTAATCTTTTGGCCAACTTTGCTAAGAAGTTGTCCTCTTCATTGGGGCTCTCCCCAATGCGTTCTCTGGGGCCTAGCCCACCTCTGTGGTTCCCAGGCTCCCAGAAGCTGACTCTTGGAGTTAAGGGTATGGGCACCCTCACTTCCCTAGAGATGGGGAGAGGATTACTATCCTCCTTCTCCTCCTCTTCTTCCTCTGACTGGGTGTCACACTGTTCAGAGGGGTGGCATTTTGCATACTCAGCCAGGAGCTCCTGGAGCCCTTGTTTGGTTTGATGCAGGTCCATGACTATCTTTTTGATTTTGCATAAGGACCTCAATTCCTTGAAGGACAAGTGTAAGTAAGGTGTGAGGTCGAGCTCCTCAACCACCAAGTCCATGGTGTTATCTTCACTAATAGCTGGGTTCTGTTGAGACATTCTAACCTGACAGTTCTAACCCTCTACCCTAACTATAGTGACTCTTATGTTTCTAAAATTCTAATGGGACTTGAGCAAAGCCCTACCAGAGTTTTAATATTTTGGAAAAAACTATTTCAGAATTCTAAAGGCAATTTATGAGTTCTGTCGTGTAGTCAGATGGTAGCCCAGTAGTCCAACAAATGCAAGTTTGTATCCACCGCTGATCCACCAATGTAGGAAAGTGGCTCTATATATACATATATACTGGACCAAAGTAAGGTACAGGTTGTATAGAGTCCACAATCCCCAGAGGTATATCAGAGGTTTTTTTTTAAACTTTATTACGATCTTCACAGGTGACACAGCTGTTTGCCTACAACCCTGGGGCCTGCAGCACAGTATTAAACAATTTGGTTAAATTAAACACAGCTGGTACACCAACATCCCGGGGGACTGGCAGTAAGGTAGAAGTTATAGCACTTGCTCCAGCCAATATTTTTTACTTTACGAAGTATGAATTCGTACATGCAAATAATATAAGGTCCACTTTAAAGAACAACTAACACCCCAACCCCCCCGCCATGTCAACAAAATTATGAACCCGGTACATATCTACACCCATCGATCTAAAGATTACATTCTCACGTTCACCCACCTCTCATTGCGAGGGACCATATCTCAATAGCTTCCAGGGATCAATCATCATTCCACAGCAAAACTACCAGATGTATTCAATTTACCATGTATCGCTAGACTGGAGGGTTTCAGGAGGTGCGATCAGCCCGGAGGTCAGAACCCCCTTGTTCCAACCAAGTTACGAATGGTGCCCATATATCCAAGGGTCTAGAACTGCTAGGCAGCAAATCCCAATAGGTCGATAATTGATCTTAACAATATGCTACTGTGTTAATCCATTCTGCAATTGTGGGTGGATGTGATTTTTTCCAGTGCATCGCCACCTGCCGTTTGGCAAGCAGGAGTAGCATGGATGTCAATTTACGGGGCCCCTTAGGAACCTCCAGGACAAAGCCCAACAATGCCACAAGGGGTGTGACCTGCAATGTGAAGATGACAATGTTACCAATATGTTTAAAAACATCTGACAAAAATCTCGCTATAGGGCCACAGAATCACACTAAATGGATAAACGTTGCGTCATGTGCCCCAGATTTCCAACACCTTGCATCTGGCTGTAGCCCCATCCAGTGCAACTGTATTGGTGTGCGATAAACTCTATGCAAATGATTTAAATGTATAAGTTGTAACCTGTAATTTGGCGAAAGATGTTCTAGTTGAGAACAGCAGAACTGCCACTGCTTGTCTGTGATGGTCAAAACCGCTTCTCTCTCCCATTCTGCTTTTGATGTATTTAAAGCAATAGGGGATGACTCTTGCTTTACGCTATAAATTCTCGTTATCAATTTCCGAGGGGAGTGATTGGCTAGTATATTTTCTAGGGCTGGTAATGGAGTCGGAGATTTAGGAAATTCAACATATCCAGCCCTACATGCCGCCCTGAGATGATAATATAGTAACATGTCAGAGACTGAGGGTGGATCAGGCCCACACATCTGTTGGAGAGATAAGAATGCATCCTCTGGGTACAAACCCCACCCCACCATCAATCCACGACACCTTGCAAGCTCGGTAATAGCCTTATCCTTTAGCGGGCCAATCAGCGGATTTCCCCCCAACGGAATAGATGGAGCATATAGTTCTCTTCGCTATGTTCCTCCACGCCCATCTCATTGTTTCCACAGAATTTATGTCTGAGTGAGATCGGTCATACAGATGATATACTGCTGTAATGAGAGGGATGGGCGCGGCCATATCTAGCTCAATCGCTACATGAGGCTGGTATGGAGTAGGATTTTGCCAGAAATGTAAATACTGTGCCTGTGCACTATAGGCATATAGCTCAAAGTCGGAGGCTCCCAGACCTACCCACCCATACCAGATCAAGGACCCCTGTGCATAGCCTTTTAAAGAAGTGAGTGTTCAATGGCATAGGAATGTTCACAAACAGATATAACAACTTGGGAAGTATAACCATTTTGATAATAGCAATTCGCCCAGTTAAGGAAAGCGGTAAGCGCTTCCATCTCTGTATCTTATTTTCCATCCAATCTATCACCTTTCTGTAGTTGGCTAGCCATAATTCCTGTAGAGACCTGCTTATCCATAAACCCAAATATCTTGTTTCGCCCGTCGCACACTGGATAGAGAACTCGGTTTCACATTGAATGGTATTATCCGTGAATGGGAGCATCGCAGATTTTGCCCAATTTGATCGGTATCCCTGTCAATCCCCCATATCTAATCAATTCTCTCAGGACTATATTGAAATTATTTTTGGGATCTACTAAATAAATTGTCATATAGTCTGCATACATAGAAATTAGTAGCCCTCTAGAGGTGAAACCAATGCTCCGGTGCGTGTGATGTTATCGAAGCCTCGCCGCCAATGGCTCGGTGGCTATTGCAAAAAGTAGGGGCGATAAAGGGCAACCCTGTCTCGTCCCTCTAGTTATAGCAAATGGTTCTTTTATCTGTCCATTCACCCTCACTCTCGTTGTTGGGTTAGTGTATATTACTTGGATTTGTTTAATGAAGAGTGGACTAAATCCCATCCTAGTCAGTAGGGCAAATAGGAATTTCCATTCCAGAGAGTCGAACGCTTTAGTAGCGTCCAACAGTGCCGCCACTGTCTGAACATGTGGGGCTAAGTAGTGCAGTAATCCAAATATCTGTCTCAAATTATGTGATGTCGATATACCCGGTATAAACCCGGATTGGTCTGGGAGGGTGATCTGTGGAAGCATTGGTTGCAATCTATTAGCCAGGAGTTTAGCATAAATTTTGGCATCAAGATAAGTCAATGATAATGGCATATAGGAGTCTGGTTTTGTGAGATCCTTATCCGGCTTCAGTAAGGTTATTATAGTGGCCTCTCTTAAGGTGGGGGGGAGTATTCCTGTTTCCATTGCTTCCAGATAAACCTGCAGAAGCCTAGGTGCCACTATATCCACATATTCCTTATAGAAGGCAGCGGTAGGCCCATCAGACCCCGGGGATTTGTTCGCTGGCATACTGGAAATTACCTGCCTCACATCCTCCTCCGTAATAGGTAATTCCATATATTCTCGTGCTCCATTGTTGAACCACGCCAAAGCCATGGTATCCAAGAAATCAGTGATGTTCGCGTTGGACAGGTCAGTGCGCGAGGTATACAATGCTTGGTAAAATAGAGAATGTCCCGTGGAGTTCTGACCACCCCCCAGTCCCTTTGTGTATTTCTGCAATGTACCCAGAGCCTCTCGGGGCACGGAGTAGATTAGCCAGATTTTTCCCAGCCCTGTCCCCTTCACCATACCGCCTAGCCTGAGCGTGTTTGTACAGATACGCTGTTTCCCTTTTTGGTCCTCTTGGAATTCAGATAATTTCGCCCTAAGTTGTGCAGTAGTGGCATTAGATGGACACACCCAATTGTCCCTCTCCAAGTTCTGGATATCTCGCTCCAAGTTCTGTAACGTGCTACGTACAGCCCTCAGTACTCCCGACTTTATCGCCATGCAGTGTCCTCTGGCGACCACCTTGAAGGCCTCCCACAGAGTCCCAGGCGATTCTACAGTTCCCTCATTTATCTCAAAATATTCAACTAGTATCTCTCTCTGAGTTCTTCCCAAAAAACCTGATCTCGTAATGCAGTAGATGGGAATCTCCAACTGAATGGTTGTATGTATTGGAGTGGTATCTGCAACTTTAACTGAGTAGGTGCATGATAACAGAGTGTGTGCGGGTGATGTGTGGCTTCCGTATCCCAAGTTTGTAGATCCCTAGACACCAGCAAGTAGTCTAAACGAGATCAAGCATTACGATGTTGTGTCACACACGTGCCCTTTCTCGCCTCTGGGTGCAGAGAACGCCATGTAGCCACTAATTGTAAATCTTCTACAATATCCAACAACATAGCTGCTGCTTTAGGATGATGCTCACGAGACGCTCCCTGTCTATCTGCTGTGAGTGACATCACGACATTGAAATCTCCCCCCCATAAAACCGCTGCATTCCCCAATGACTGAATACCTTGCCAGATATGCTGAAAAAATGTTGGGCTATCTGTGTTAGGGCCGTAGTTATTCACTATAACAACGGGAGTGTTGCAAAGTGTCCCCTATATCAGTATACATCTGCCGTCACTGTCGATCATATTAAGATCGCTACCCTCTCGAATAGTTAGAATACTTTGCTTCCACCACCTCCCCCCATCTGTTGTGTTTGAGTGTGCTAGTGTTTGCAGTCATTAAATGAGTCTCTTGTAGTAGACATATATCCACCTTATGCCTAATCAAATATGAATGGATTAGTCTGGCCTTCCTCCTCCATTTAAGCCTCTTGCATTCCAAGATAGACATGTAATGGTCGTCATGTTCACCGCAGGGGTAAATTATATGTGAGACCCCACAGGCCTACCCTTGTGTCCATGGTGAGTATCCCGTGAATAGTAACAGCAACATGCAATACAGTGGGTCTACATCTCCTATCCAGCAACAGACAGGAACCAGTGCAATCCTGACCTGATACACAATTCCGTTCCAACATGTGACATGGCAGGGACAGTAAACAGAACAAAACCCCTCTCCTCCCCCCTCCCACACCAACCCCCCAATCAGGTTGTGAATAACCCTCCCTCTCCCCCATGAACCAATAACCTTCAGTCCATAATGTTGAACATAAGGGAATCATCCAACAGAGTAACGTGAGGTCGCTGGCAAACCACTCCCACACTTTTGGTAGGGTGGCCGAGACTGCTCCATGTGACCCCAGTCCAGAACGACATACAAATATACTAACCAATAAGAGACGGTAAAATATACATTTTTAAGAAGAGAAAAAAAAAACCTAAAAAACAATTGCCTTCACCCTGCTTTCCACTGGTCAACCATGGTAACGGAGAGATCGCTGAGCACAGTGTCATTTACTCATAGCACCCACTTATCTGTGATTCCAACGTATATGACCCGGGTCCTCTATCATTGTCGCTCATGGTCTTTTCCGTCTGCGAGTCATTCACTGCACACAGTTGTTTATGGTCTTTCGCCATTTCTTTTGCATACGCAAGTGCAGATTTGGCATCTGTAAAGAAAATGGGTTTTCCGTGACCTTGAATCCGCAGCTTGGCAGGATAGATCAAGGCATATCTGGTTCCGATCTGTTTAAACATTTTTTTCGCAGGAAGGAATTCCCTGCGAAAACTTGTAGCGTGTAGTCCGGGTACAAAGCTATGTGGTTTCCTTTATATTGTATATCTCCTTTCTCCCTTGCAAGCCTGAGAATCATGTCCCTGTCCCTATAATTGAGGACTCTTGCGATGATCGGTCTCGCCGGCGCGCCCGGTTTCGGCCTGGGACCCAAAGAGTGATGTGCCTGTTCAATTAAAAACATGGAGGAAAGGTCAGGCCCAAAAGTTCTCTCATCATCTCCTCAATATACCTCTCCATGTTTTGGATATCTGTTGACTCAGCAATTCCCGTAAATCGTACGTTGTTCCTCCTTGATCTGGCTTCCAAATCCTCATTCTTCTGCCGTATTAGCTGCAGGACTTCATCCATACCTCTCAGTTTCTTGTTCATGTCGGTTTGACCTTCTTCTGTTTCCGTGATTCTCGACTCCAGAACACTCATGGGGCCTTCCTGTTTCTCGACACATTGCGTGATTCTGTCCATACGTTCCGCCAGGGAGTCCATCTTAGAGTCTAACCCCTGCAGACTAGACTTCAAATCTTTAAACATTTCCCTAATGTCCTCGGCAGGGGGTTGATCCTTAGCACTGTCTCCCTGCTGCTCCTGCTGGCTAGCGTCACTCTCCATATTTTCATTAGATTTTTTATCAAAAGTTATCTTTGGCTGGCGCGTTTCAGATTTCCCCATCTCTGCGGTCAAATTAGTCCTAAATAAAAAGAGACGTTTGAGCCGGTCCCGGTCCAATGTTCGCCAGGCCCTACACCGTGTGAAAAATAGTGCTACAACTGAGCTCGTGCCCCCTCCTCACCTCCGTCTCTTATGTACACCGCCCCTGTCGACAGGGTTCAGCCGCAACTCTTCGGCTTCCAGACCTCTCCTGCACGGCTCAGCCAGCGCAGCGTATCACCACCTGGGTGTCTGTCCTTTATGACTATGGCTGTGCCCACTGTCTCAGGCCCGGTCCAGATGAACATTCCTTTGCGTCAATAGTCTTACAAAATAGGCGAACAGCACCTTGGGCCTCTAAATGATGGTTCGGATGCACTGCCTTACCGCTCTCCGGATTATGAGCCCAGGGCATCGCGCTTTAATCCGGCTACTATACAAGATGTCACGGCGGCACAGTAATAGTACGAATTCGGGCAGGCTGCCACATGCAGTGTCACTTCCTCAGCTCTGTACAGTCTTATGCATTCGGTGCTCCACCATACCTCAAGGCAGGAATACTCACACTGCACCAAGTTCAGCTAACTCAGCCCTGCCGCTATCTGTCCCACCGATCCACTGGCAGTATAAAAAGTTTGAACTTCAATTAGTCTGGTACTTCCAGTTGACTCTCGTCCGTAATTCCAGTGTAATGTGCACTATTCAGCAGTTCTCCAGAGCCAAGAGAAATTTAACAGATGCAGGCGCCCAAGAGCCTCTTTACCCCAGCAATTCCACTAATCTCTCTAGTATAAGCCAGCAGACAATCTCTCTCTCTCTTGCGCAGCCATGTCCGTCCAGACAAAATGACGGTATCCTGGCTCTAGCCTTCCAGCCCCCGCACTGTGGCAGGCGCCAGGCAGCCGCCCCGCACTCACCCCGTGGGTCGCTCAATCTCCTATAGAGCGCCGCCTGTCCCACTACAGCCCCGGTTGAATCTGCTCGGGCAGCCAAGATCTCCGCGACTCCCCGCGAGGCGAGTCAGTCCTGGCCGGGGACTCCTGCGCCTGTTCCACCTCTCCTCAGCTGCACTGCCTCTCTCCATGTCCGGCTCAATTTTGCGCTGACCCCACCGCCACCGGCCGATGCCTCACGGCGGTCCCATCATGAGCTGGCGCTGCCTCTCCGCATCCCAGCCGCACCCACTGGGAAAGGCACCTCAGCAACGCCAATCTGCTCGTCGGATACTGCTCCTACTACAGTCCCAGGTATCACTCTGCAGGCATGACGGTAGGCCTTCAAGCTGTTACGCAGCAACCATCTCCGTTTCGTTCCCCACAGAAGTGTAAGCACTATCGGAGCTTGTCGGGCTGAAAAGACAGTCGGAGCGACTCACTGAACAGGTGTCCTTCGCGGTTGAAACGGATAAATACCGGATTAATGGGTCTCAACCGGCGGAGCCGCTCTAGTGTGCAGCCATTCCGCTGCACAGCTCGGCCACACCCCGCGGTATAACAGAGGTTAAAGTCAGAAATGACCTTACTTTCTAAAGTGGTAGCTTAGTTGAGCAGTAAGGCAGTATCAGAGGACAGTGTAAAGCATTTGTTGTAAACACTTGGTCAGCAAAAGGCTTCACACACTCAAGAACGGAACTCTGGGCCAATTGTTTTTATATCAAAAAGATATAGTTGTTTTATTTTTAGAACCAACAGGTATCAAAATATACTTTTCTCAATATGAGTGACTGTAGGTGATTACTTTGCAGAAAGGTAATAGACTTTGAAAACACAATAGCTACAGTGGTTGCAATTGGGAACACAATTCTAGACACAATTTAACATTCAGCTCAATGGGTTTTTCTACATAAATGCAGCTGATTACTTTATAGATTACTTTTGGAACTCCAGGACTGGATCCTAGATTCAGTCCCAGGACCTAAGCTGAAAACAGTCTAGTAAAAGACTTTTGGTTAGTGCAGTAATTTTTAAAGAATATAACTGTATTTTAAAAGTTCACAGAGACTTTTCAGTGAAAATCCAGCAATGTTATCCTATGGGAGGAAATTCAAGTCACAGGTAAAGTACGTTCTCGTTACTTTTGTAATCCAGTACTGGGCTCCTAGGAGCAGCACTGGGATCTCTACGTAAGACAGGTAAGTAATTACGTTTTAGTATTTGGTACGATTTTTAAGGAATATTTGAAGTTTGGAAAAACAGACAGAAGCAATTTCACAGAAAAGCAGTCAATGGTTTCCTATGGAAGAAAATTCAGGTTACTGGTAAGTACAGTTATAATGACTTTTACAGTTCAGTACTGGGCTGAATGGTACAGTAGTTACACCCTCAGCGGCACAGGGGCAGCCGTGTGCAGAGAGAGTAGGCCCAATGCAATCCAATGGAGGGTAGGGGGTCTGCGGTTGGTGGCTGCAAGCAAGCAGGCCACGCGGCTGTGGGAGCTGAGCTCCTGGTAACTTACTCAGGGCAAGTCGGGAAGTAGAGTAGGGTAGTAGTTGCACTTCCAGCGGCACTCGGGTGGCTGGGTGCAGGGTGCTTTTGAGCCGTCGGGCGCTCAATGTTATCCAATGGGAAAGTTAAAAATTGAACAAAAGCTGCAGACTCGGGAACGGAGATTCTTCAGGTGCGACCACCACTTTGAGAGATAAATTGTGATCTTGGAGAAGAGGTAGGTACCCCAGAGGAGGGCACAGGGAGCTGCAGGTTGCTGGGGCAGGGGTGTCTTTTGGTTTCGGGAAATCTTACCCTCAGCTAGTCGCGGGCCATCGAGGAGGGTCTTTGGGCACTGGACTTTGGGTCCCAGTCACCGGGGGGACGTCTTCGTGGTCTTGGAGCACTCGGGCACGGGCCGGGCTCGGTGTGTGCCCTGGATTTGCGGTTCCTGGCTGGCACCAGGGGTATTGCTGTTGGAGCAGAGCCTCTGCTCATGGGAGTCCCAGTCTGTTAGAGGGTCAAGGCAGGCAGGTCCTCTGGGTTGTCCAAGGTTGCTTTCTGCAGAAGTCACCCGGATTTAGCAGGAGCAGGTCCCAGGATTGACAGGCCGGTAGGGCTGGGGCCAAGTCAGTTGGTGTCGTCTGTTGTTAGCAGCTGCACGGTGGGTCTTCTTCTTCTTGATCTTCTTTCTTGTTTTCTTATCGAGATCTGGGGAAGGAAGGTTCAGGGTGCCCCTAAATACTGAATTTAGGGGCGTTACAGGTAGGGCAAGGGCAGGAACCAATAGGTCCCTGTCCTGGGGTGGGTACATCCCCTAACCTGCTCCTCTCCTGTGGGAGGGGGGCAGGAGCCTAGCTGTGATTGGGCAGGGCTCCCCATCTTCAAGATGGCCGTAGCCCGGGGGTCGTACTTCACCTCACCTCTCCCACCCGAGGAGTGGGGTAGGCACAGGTTGGCACACGCCCCTTCCTGATTTAGGGTTTCCCGCCAGTCTTCCCGCCAGAGTGGGGGTCAGAACTGGTGGGGGCCAGTTGCTGAGTACAGAAAGTGGTCTGGAGAAGCTCACAAGGGCAGCAGGCCTTTAAAGCTTCCCCCTGCCCATCCTGGGGGAGAAGACTAGCACCTCGCCCAGGATGTGCATTGTTGCAGGCCCAGGAGAGCGAGGGGCTCTCCAGCCAGGGGCCAGCAACATGTCTGCTGTGTGGCAACCTAGGCAGCCTCTCAGACCAGACGTGGATTGTAGGTTAGGTTTTCAGAGGGCATCTCTAAGATGCCCTCTGGTGCATTTTACATTAAATCCCACACTGGCATCAGTGCAGGTTTAATGTGCTGAGAAGTTTGATATCAATCTTGTCAGTCTTCAGTGGAGCCATTATGGTGCTGTGGAGTTTGTAATGACAACCTCCCAGCACCATATACTCTTAATGACATCACTGCACCTACAGTGCCCAGGAATGGCCCAGGGTACTGTATGGGCACAGGGCTCATGCACCTGTGCTCACACTACTGGCATAGGCCACCCAGCTAGGGGGGTGACTGAGGTATGCCAGGGCAGCGGGTCTTGTGGACATGGCACACAGGTGCTATGTCGACTCTTTGTTTAGTTCTGTACTTAGACACTCAGCCAGCAAAGGCAGTGTGTGGGTGTCAGTGTACAGGGCCCCTAAGGGTGGCACAATAAGTGCTGCAGCCCTCAGGGGCCTTCTCTGGTCACCATGCCCTGGGTACCTAGGGTACAATTTACTAGGGGCTGACAGGTGGCCAGAGATGCCAATTGGGTTTTAGTTTCAACACAGTTTTTAGGGAAGAAACACAGGCCCTGGGCACCTGGTTGGCAGGAGCCCAGGGCACACTCAGTCAAAGCACATCAGCAGTTCAGCAAAAAGTGTGGGCATACCAATTCAAGAAGGATGGCACTTTCTCACACAACCCCCACCCACCCCCCCCCACCAAACGAAAGGTGATTAGACTAACCTTGCCCTAGGGAGTCTTCATTGTCTAAGTCGAAGAACCTGGAAAGTCCATCTGCATTGGCATGGGCAGTCCCTGGTTGGTGTTCCACTTCAAAGTCCATTCCAGGTAGGAAGATGGACCATCTTAGTAGTTTTGGATGTTCCCCTTTCATTTGCATTTGCCATCTGAGAGGTCTTTGGTCAGTTTGAACCAGGAAGTGAGTTCCAAACAAGTAGGGCCTCAACTTCTTCAGGGACCAAACCACAGCAAAGGCCTCCCTCTCAATGACACTCCAACGCTGCTCTCTGGGGAGTAGCCTCCTGCTTATAAAAGCAACAGGTTGGTCTTGGCCTTCCTCATTGATCTGGGATAGGACCGCTCCTATCCCTAGCTCAGAGGCATCAGTCTGCACTATGAAATGCTTGGAGTAGTCTTTTGCTTTTAGAATTGGTGCTGGGCACATTGCTTCTTTCAGGGGCAGCTAACAGTCCAGTCTACTTTCTTGGGCATGTTCTTGGAGGTGAGTTATGTGAGGAGAGTCACAATGGACCCATATCCCTTCACACACCTCCTGTAGTACCCAGTCAAACCAAGGAACGCCCTGACTTGGTTCTGGGTTGTTGGAGCTGCCCAGTCCATGATACTCTGGATCTTGGGCTGTAAGGGTTGTACCTGGCCTCCACCCACAAGGTGGCCCAAGTACACCACAGTGCCCTGCCCTATCTGGCAATTGGATGCCTTGATAGTTAGTCCTGTAGATTGCAGGGCTTGTAAAACCTTCCCAAGGTGGATCAGGTGATCCTGCCAGGTGGAGCTAAAGACAGCAATATCATCAAGATAAGCTGCACTAAAGGGCTCCAACCCAGTCAGGACTTGATTCACCAACCTCTGGAAGGTAGCAGGGGCATTCTTTAACCCAAAGGCATTACAGTAAACTGATAGTGCCCATCAGGTGTGGAGAATGCTGTTTTTTCTTTTGCTCCTGGGGCCATGCCAATCTGCTAGTACCCTGCAGTTAAGTCAAAGGTGCTGAGAAATGTGTCTGCCTCAAATTTGTCTATCAACTCATCTGCTCTTGGAATGGGGTGAGCATCTGTCTTGGTGACAAAGTTGAGCCCTCTATAGTCCACACAGAACGTCATATCTTTCCACCCTGTGGATTAGGTTTGGGGACCAGAACCATTGGGCTAGCCCAGGGGCTCTCAGAGGGTTCAATAACCCCTAACTCCAGCATCTTGCTGACTTCAGCTTTGATGCTTTCCTTGACTTGGTCTGATTGTCCATAGATCTTGTTTTTGACAGCGTTACTGTCACCAGTGTCCACATCATGGGTACACCAGTTGGTCAGACCAGGGGTCAGGGAAAAGAGACTAGCATACTGTTGTAAGACTTGCTTGCAGTCAGTCTGCTGTTGGGCAGAGAGGGTATCTGAAAAGACTACTCCATCCACTGACCCATCTTTTGGGCTGCGAGAGAGGAGATCAGGGAGAGGTTCACTCTCTGCTTCCTGTTCCTCATCAGTCAATCAATCAAACAAGCAAGATTACTTTATTCTGCATAAATACAATACCATAAAAGAACAGTTAAAAGGAACATCTCAGAAAAGGATTAAAACTGGGCTAAAATACATGTGCAATCAATTCACAGTAGGGTCACTTCTCCAGTGTCATTCTTCTTAGGCGTTATACATAAATTGTCCTGGGATAGAGTGGGTCGGCGTGCGTTTGATGGCGGGTTACATATAAAATCAATCATATAAGTGCACAAGTAATTAATTCATTTATATTAAGAAGTTGCCCACCCCCACACAGTTCATTATGAAAATTACTAATAAAGAGTTACTACAACCATGTATATTCACCCCTCGCCTCTTGTATTTCTGAGTCTCACGGCTGACCTTAAAACATTTACAGTACAAAAAAGTGTTAAAACGTCTGTGGACAGTTTCAGAAACAATAGGGCCACCTTTGCCTGCTTGAACCTGGTGTTCTTTAGAATCGTTTTAAAAATAACTTCCTCGGGCGAGCATAATAGGGACATAATAAAACAAAGTGAAGGATATCCTGCGGAGACCGTTGGTCGCAGCCGCACGGGCCCTTCAACTCTATGGATGGTGTATATCAAGCGGGAACAGACAAAATATGATGTAATAGGTTCAACCTGAAACGGGTCATTATGAATCTTTCCTGTGCGTTGTGAATAAGGGACAGATAGGGTTCGATACCCAGATAGGATTTGGTTAGCAGGTGTGCTCTCACAGATGGTTTAGTCAGCTCCTTGTCTTCCCTGAGAGATGCCACATACTTTAAAAATTCAGCCTTAACATGCACCTTGTCCCGGAGTAGCAATTTAGTCGTGTGGTTAAAATAGTCTGCACCTCCCAGGCCTTTTAAAGTTTCCCTCACATACTTAAGCCAGGGGATGTTCCGACCCCGGTCCCGGGCGATGCAGTCCATTATAATCTGCTTACTTAGTAGGGCCTCAAGGTTTGTCCAAATTTTAATCCAACATGTTAGGGGTTTAAGTTGCGACCTGTCTCTAATGTAAGTAACACCCAATTCCTCGTAGATAATATGGGAAAGTGTGCTCTGGGTGACTTTCAGCAACCGCCGCAAGTATTTATTCTCTTCAGTTTGTAACTGTTGTAAATCAGTAAAACCCCAGACCTCATTGCAATATAGAACTTTGGCACAACACATGGAACTATACAGTCTCAAAATTTGCTCCAGGGACCAATGACCCAGACTTCCTGCAAAATTCATAATTGCCCCGGAGCAACTAGCTAGTGTGCAGCATTTCTCAACTGCCAGGGCTTTAAAACTGAGGCTGTGTCAAATAAAATCCCAGAGTATGAGAATGCATGCACCTTTTCCAAACAGTGAGTGCCAATCCTATAATTAAATTTCCTTTTCTGGGGTTTTCCCCCTTCCATGATATATGATTTAGAGAGTTTGGGGGACAGGTCTAAACTCTCCATATAGCGGACAAAACCATCTATCAGGCACTGGAGCCCACGTGCGGTGCGCGCGAGAAGCACTGCGTCATCAGCGTATAGCAGAACAGGGATCCCTCTCATTCCTATCCTTGGGGAATCAACCCCTAGAGCACCAAGCGCCTGATCTAGGCCATTTATGTACAGAGTAAATAGAAAAGGTGCCAGGATGCAACCCTGTCTCACTCCCCTAGAACATGGAAAGGGGTCAGTGGTGCTCCCCTCCTCATTATATCTAACCTGGGCAGAGGTGTTCTGGTGCAATACTCTTAGGATGTTTACCAATCCTGGATCTACTCCAAGAGCCCCCATTAATTCCGACAATTTCCTGTGATTTACCCGGTCAAAAGCTGCTGTCAAGTCCATAAAAGCTAAGTACACTGTTTCTTGACTAGCAACAGTGTACTTAGCTACCAAAAGATAAAGATTAAGGCATTGATCGGTAGTTGAGCGGCCATACCTAAATCCATACTGAGTGTTAGTGATTATTTCATGTTCATCTGCCCAATCCATTAGCTGATTGAGGATAACCCTGCCTAGTACTTTCACTGTCACATCAATGAGGGATATGGACCTATAACATAATGGGCTATCCCTATTGCCCTTTTTAAAAATAGGGACAATTGTAGCTGTGTACCAGGATGCTGGCATACCTGACTCCACTGCTGCATTAACGACTCTAGTTAATATGGGCGCCCACATTTCTACCTGGCTCATGAAGAGATCAGGTGGGAATCCCATTGGGACCCGGTCAGGCCCTCGATACCCGCCTTTATCTCTCCCAGGGAAAAAGATATCTGGGTGAAGCCCACACTCCCCTCCTCTGCTGCTATCGGATCATTGGTGCTGCCGTGATTGTAAAGGCCTTGGAAGTGCTCAAACCAAGACTCTGGTAGAATATGACTTACTACCTTTTGCTTGTTTGTGTCTTGGAAACAGGAGTCATTTATTACCTTCCAGAAAGCGGTGTAGTCCTTCGACTCGGCCGCTTCTCTCAGGTTCTCCCACGCCTGCTGCTGCAATGTAGCTTTACGTCATTTTATTGCCTGTTTGTACAGAGCCCTACATGAGGACACATTTGTTTAATCTTTAGGGACAGTTTTTAAAGCTGACTTCAGTTCCCCTCAGGGCAATAGAGCATTGACGGTCAAACCACCTTGGGATATCCTATCCCTTTTTCGGCGTTCTACTGCTAAGCAGGTCATCAATGTGTTGGGCAACACCCTCAAAGGCTTTGATCAAATCTGCCCCCCTCCACTTTTAAATCTAAACACTTCCAGCCCTGCTGTTCATTATCTGAGATTATCACTCTATAAAAAGCTTCCCCATTGATGTGGGCCCATCTGAGTCTCCTTCCTTGGTCAGTGGCACTTATCGTGCCACTGGCCCCCATTCGCAAGGAGTGCTTGTTCGGGTTTGGGTCCCTGATCGACAGGACCAGGGCATTGTGATCACTAAAAATACTGACCTCTATTTTGAAACTTGAAACACTTTAACGTGTTGGTAACGAAAATAAAATCAATAAAAGAGTCCCTGACCCTACTTTTAAAAGTTGAATGGACCGTTCTGTCCTCCCCCACTCTGATCAAATCCACAGTGTATGTGAGGGTGTGTATTCCCAGTACCTAACTTACCTCTCTTCCCTCCCTAGTATGCTCCAAGTGGAAGCCCTCTTCCAATGGGCATGAGGACCAGTCCACCCAGCTAATTTTCAAGTGGGGGCACAGATGGCAATTAAAATCACCCAGTAGCACTAACTGAGACCTCATTGCCCCTTGCTCTTGTATTCCTGCAAACCGGCACTCCAACTCAACCAGTCTTATTAAGGTCTGTCCCCCTACAGTGGCATTATAAAAGTTAATAAAGATTAAATTTAGGCCCTTATTGTGATATCTGATCCCTTGCATAAAATCCAAAACCCAGCCCAAGTCATACCACCTCCCCTGTAACCTTTGACAGTAAGTAAATTACTTTATTGTTTGATTATTTAAAATCTTACAATATACAGTTACAAAAATACTTTTAGTATAAAACCAATAAAACTTTCATCATAAAATTCATTAAAATATATCCTTAGTATACTTCATTTAGGACTTAGTCTACTAATTTTGTTTTTACCATTAATAAAAATTTTACAAAGGTAGCATTCATGGCTATATCATTTGATTGAAGACAACATTTCAGGGCTTGCCTACATGATCGTATTCCGCGTACAATAAAAGGGACTTTGAGTAGTTTTGTCCTTTCATTTCGTAGTCCCGGACAAATACAGAGCAAGTGGACAATATTCTCCTTTCCGTTGTTACATAGTCTACATATTAAACTCCTTTCAGAGATTTTCCAAGGCGGGAGGTGACAGTTTCCCGGAAGGATTCCAAATCTTGCTTTTAGAAGGATTTGTTTGTTGTTTCCTGACCATGGTATTTCTAAATAGTCTTGAACCTTCTTTGTTTTATATCCATTTATTATTGTCCAGGCATGTTTTCTTTTTGTCAGACTATCTTTATCATTTAAAATTGATAGTTGATTTGACGTTCTATTAATTATTTTCTTAAAGGAAGCGTTAGTTATGGTATTATTCCAAATTGCGGTGACTGCAAACTCTTCTATAGCCTCTTTAAGAAAAATCCATGGTAGTGCCTTTGTATTATTACTTATCTCCTTCCATAATAACTGAGAGATTAGGTTATCTTGATCATTTTTAATCCGATTCCAGGTTTTAATAAAATGTCCCTTCCTTGCATAATATTGGTTGGTTAAACCAAACTCAAGTCTAATTTGAGCTGGTGAGGCATTTGTTGGGAGATGAAATAGTAATTTGTATGTTTTAGATACAGCATTATTAATTGTTTCTGTATCCCTTCCCATTAACGACTCACTGCCGCATGTGATTGTTGGTAGCAATCTTGCCGCTATAACCTTTAAAAATGGCCCATATGTGAGGTTGCCCAGCGATCTCTGCAAGATTCTAAATGCGGCTGTTAGGGAGTTGGACTTCCTCTGAATATCTTTTATTTGTGGCTGGTAACTACCCTTCTCATCAAGAACAGGTACTTATATACTCCAACCTGTTCTAGTTTGGTGTTTTCCATATACCAATTACATTTTTTTCTTAATTTTTTGCTCTTTGCGACAATCATGATCTTTGTTTTGGTTTCGTTGATCACCATCCCATTTTCCCTTGCGTAGGTGCAAGTTCCAGAAATTAGTCGCTGCAGCCCAATTTTTGTTTGGCTTAACAGGATGGCATCGTCGGCATACAGTAGGTTTGAAATATGCCTATCCGCTAATTTCGGGGGGTGAGCATTTAATTCATCTAAAGTCCCTGACATATCTGCCAAGAATATATTAAAAAGAAGGAGGGCCAGTACACAGCCTTGTTTTAATCCTTCCTTGGCAGGGATTTCCTTCGACAGCGTTTGCCCATCCCCCATCCTTACCCTAACCCAAGTTTTGCTATACAATAGCTGGATCATTTTCAGTAGGGCCGTTGGAATGTTCTTTTCTCTGAGCTTTTTCCACAGTAAGTTCCTTTGAACACAATCGAAGGCTGATTTAAAATCAACGAAACAAAGATACAAGGGCTTTTTAAGACTAATTGACTTGTCCATTATTAAAGATAAAGCCAAGATGTTTGTTGATGCCCCCAATCCTTTAATAAAGCCCGTTTGATTCAGTGGCAGGATCTTACTTTCTGTTGCCCAGTCACTCAACTCATTCAGTAAGATCCTAGCAAACAACTTGGCATCTATATATTGAAGTGTGATGAGCCTGTAATTTTCTGCAAGCGACCAGTTCCCTTTTTTATAAATTGGCGTTATTAATGATCCTCGCCATGACTCCGGGATAACTCCTTTTTTAATAACTTCATTAAATACCTTTTCTAAATGTGCTGCCCATAGATCTGGATTTTCTTTGAGTAGGGCAAACGGGATGCCGTTGGGTCCTGGTGCTCCATCTTTCTGTTTTATAATTAGTTTTCTTAGTTGATCCTTTGTTACTACAATTGGGGTTTCCATATCTCCATCGTGTGTATCTGTCGGTTGGGATTCAATTTTCTCTATTGTCATACTATTTTGGTTTAAATGTTTTTTAAGAAATGTCACCCATTCCTGCTCAGTTAGAACAGAGGAAACAACCCTTTTATTTGGTCTAGCCAGACCATTTATAATTTTCCAGAACTCTCTTGTGTTTATCAATTTGCTTGCGTGGTGTATTTTTGCCCAGAGTGCTTGTTTTGCCTGATTTTTCTCATCCCATATTAATTTCCTTAGATTTTGATTCACAGCTTTCAGTTTGCCTGGTGTTTCCTCGTTAGGAATAGATTTCTTGATTTGCCTTATCATACTATTCCATACTCATTTTAAATTAGTAATGGTATATTGCAGGTTTATGTATGATTTGTTTTCCTTTCGATCATCATTTTGATGACTTTTCTCCCGTCGCAGCTGAGGTTGGGGTTTAACCAGCATCATGGTAAATTTTACCCATTGTTCTATCAAGGTTTCAGGGGATCTTTCATTGAAGCATAATTCTATTATTTGGCTAACATGATCGTTCATCACATCTTTGTTCTTAATAGTCCAAATTAGTTTTTTATAGTTTACTGTTCCAATATGACCTGGAACAGTTTCATATGGTTGATTTGTCTTATTCATTAGATTAATCGTTGTTATCTGCTGGCAGTGATCACTATCCCTAACTTCCCTTATCTGATATGCAATGATATTATGGAAGGCATTAAGAGATATCATTGTGTAGTCAATCCTTGACCTTGTAACCTCAAATCCACATATGTGATCAAACCTCCCCTAGTTCTCCCAGAGGCTGCCTTAGGTGCTGGTACAAAGTACATTTTATATCCTTCTAAAGCGAACGCACTGCTGCTCACCTCCCATGTTTCCTGTAGGCAAATAACATAGCATTTCTTTATATAAGCTAACCAGTCATGGTTTTTTATTTTGGAAGATAGTCCTGCTATGTTCCAGGAGATTATCTCAATGTCACCCTGTCTTGAGCCGACTGGACTTTCTAACCTGGAACAGATACTGGCACTAGGGGATTCATAGGGTACTCGGAAATTCCCCACGGGGCAGGACCCACTGTACTCTCTGTATCCTTCGGGAAAAGTGGACTTGTTAGTCTTTGGCATGGCTATCCCTCCTGCACCTACATTAGGGGGCTGTTATCCTCCAAGTCCTAAGGATCAGCGGGATGATGAAATTAAAGCCACCTCCTGATCTAACCGGACCCAGAAAGCTATGATAGCCTGGGTCGAGGAAGGATCAAGTGAGGGCAGAGGGGAAGGAAACAGGAAGGAAAGGAAAGGAAGGGGACAGCAGGGAGGGAGATCTGGAACGACAAAAGAACAATAATGATCGTACCTCTCTTTAAGGTAAAGGACGGACACATGAAAATACTCAATATAGCTGTTCCCTATACCTGTAACGAAAATAAGAGAGGCCCTGAAGATAATTCTCTTCCCCTACTAACTGGTCCTGGATATGTGTATGAAGCGTGTAGGTTCTCCACCTGAAATACACAATCAGCCGTGACTTTAGCGAGGGTAGACCTTTTCCCTTTTTACCAATGAAATACTATTCGATAGTACATACCATGACAGAACAGATGAATGGCCGAGATCACGTTTCACCATATCATAGCAAGGACCAAGTTATGCATTCGAACCAAACCAAAATAAAAGGTTGGGGTTACGTCACCCCTTAAAGATATAAGTATAGTACCTGGTCGAAGAGCAAACAGGTCTGGGTCCGAAGGAAGGTTTCCACAAGACGTGAGAACCGTCAACAGTGCTACTCCGCAAGAGCCGGTGAAAGAAGGCTCAGCCAACGGAGAGCACCGAAAACAGGTGATAAGGAGGGTTTCAAAAGTGACACATGAAACACCGGATGCAATCTCAAATGGTGTGGCAATTTGAGTTTCATAGCCACAGGATTGATACGCCGTAGGATGGGAAAAGGGCCAATGTACTTCGGATTGAACACACTGTACTTCCGGAACCTGATATTCCGTGTTGACAACCACACTCGATCCCCCACCTGATACAGCGGACCCGGTCTTCTGTGTTTATCCGCCGTACTTTTATAAGCCTTCTTGGACGCCTCTAGCTGAGCTTGGGCCTTCACCAGCGTGTCCTTGATGTGAGAAACCCTCTTGGCCGCCTCAGACACTGAATTCACACCAATGGGATGGAGAAAAGGAATGAAGCGTGGATGGCGTCCATAAGTGCAATAGAAAGGGGAGACCCGAGTGGCACTATGAGTGGCATTGTTATACGCCACCTCCGCGAGCCACAAATAGTTCACCCAGTTGTCCTTTCCCTGATCCACATAACTCCTCAGAAACTGTTTCAAAGTTTGATTGAGACGCTCCGTCTGCCCATCTGTTTGGGGGTGAAAGCTGGTTGATAGAGCAGTCTCAATGTGCAACGATGAACACCACGATTTCCAGAAACGTGCGGTGAATTGGGAACCCCTATCAGAGACAATAACAGCAGGTAGGCCATGTAACCGTACCACATGTATCATTAACAATTCTGCTAGATGACCGGCTGACGGTACTTGTGGGCATGCAATGAAATGGCCCATCTTGGTCAGATAGTCTATGACCACCAGCACTGCCATGCATCCCTGATCCTTAGGCAGACCCACTACAAAATCCAAAGAAATGCGTTCCCAGGGGACAGAAGGAGTGGGCAGCGGTTGTAGAAGCCCAGCCGGGCGTCTATGATCTGCCTTTCTCGTTGCACACACCTCACACTGGGAAATCCATCCCTTGACGTCTAGTCTCAAGGATGGCCACCAACAATTCCGAAGGATTTGATCGATTGTTTTGTCCACCCCCATGTGACCCGCACTAGGAGACTCGTGGCACCATTTGTAAACCTGTTTACGGAGAGGTTCTGTGGGAATCAGCAACCGCCCATTGTTCACTGGATAACCATCCTTGATTTGCCATTCAGGATGCATGTGTATCCAATCCCTCCAGTAGAAGGTATTGATTCCCTTGAGGATTCCCTGCAGGAACGTGTCTGGCTGTATGACACATACCACCTTCGCCGGATCTATAATGGCCGTTTCCACCCTGTTCTCCTGAACCCTGAGAGAGGACTGACGGGTTAAGGCATCAGCCTTTCTATTCTCCACTCCTGGGCGGAAGGTGATGGTGAAATGGAACCCCGAAAAGAACAACATCCATCTGAGTTGCCGAGGCGTGAGATGTCTAGCAGCCGTCATGTACTGTAGGTTCCTGTGGTCCGTATATACAGTGACCATATGTCTTGCTCCCATCAGAAAATGCCTCCATTCCGTAAATGCCACCTTGATCGCTAACAGTTCTTTTTCGGCGATACAATAATTAGATTCAGCCCCATTCAGCTTTCTGGACATGTATGCGACAGGATGCATCTGCCCTGTAGACTCGTGTCTTTGTGATAGAATGGCCCCAACAGCAACATCGGAGGCATCTGCCTCTACGATGAAGGGTCTTTCAGGATCTGGGTGTGCCAGCACCGGGGCCGACACAAATGCGGCTTTCAACGTCTTGAAAGCTTCATCAGCCTCCTGAGTCAATAGAAAAGGTTGAGCCTTCCTTAGGAGATGCGTAATGGGAGCCACCACCTGGGAGAATTGTTTGATAAAACGCCTGTAGAAATTGGCGAAGCCAATAAAGCACTGAATATCCCTTATGTTTTGGGGAACAGGCCACTCCTTGACTGCTCGGATCTTTCTTCCTGCCATCTCTTGCCCCTGTGGACTGAGGATTACACCCAAAAATTCGACTGTGGTAACATGAAAATCGCATTTGCTCAATTTGCAGAAGAGGCTATGCCTTTGTAATCTGTTCAATACCTCCTTGACATGCTGCAAGTGGGAAGCCACAGAATCGGAGTATATCAGAATGTCATCTATATAGACGACGACGTATCTGTCCAATATCTCCCGCAGCACATCGTTCAGGAAGTATTGGAACGCCGCCGGGGCATTGCAGAGGCCAAAGGGCATAACCAAGTACTCGTAAAGCCCATATCTGGTCTTAAAGGCTGTTTTCCACTCATCCCCCTTCCTCATTCTTACAAGGTGATAGGCCCCCTTTAGGTCAAGCTTGGTATAAATGGTGGCCTTCTTCACCTATTCCAACAGCACATGGATGAGAGGAAGGGGGTAGCGGTTTTTTATGGTGACAGCATTCAAGGCCCGAAAGTCGACTCAAGCCCAGTTCTCCATTGGCCTTGGGTATAAAGAAAAGAGGGGACGCAGCAGGAGACTTAGAAGGCCTGATGAACCCCAAGTCAACCAATTTGTCCAGATAAGACCTCAAATGTATGTTTTCGGGTTCGGTCAAGGCATACAAGCGACCACTAGGTACAACTGCTCCAGGGACGAGATCAATTTGACAGTCGTACTGCCGATGGGGAGGGAGTACGTCAGCCTGAACTTCATCGAAAACCCCCGAAAATTCTTTGTATACTTCTGGCAACAACACTTCCTTTTCTGCTGCGGTGGCCACATGTACGCTGCTAGCTAACGAGAATGAGGGACTCTCAACGTCTTCATAACAATGGCTTTTGCAAAATGGGGAGTTCAATGTAATGATTCCTGTTTCCCAATTAATATCAGGGTTATGTAGCTTCAACCAAGGAATCCCCAAGATTATGCCATAATGAGGTGCCTTAATGATACTAAACGTGACCCTCTCTCTATGATCACCAAAAGCCATTTCTGTATCTCCAGTCTGATAACTGATGGGGCCAATGTCTAACCTTCTCCCATCAACTGCATACACCTCTTCCTGAAAGGCCCTGGTTTGGAGCGGAATCCCTATTCGTCTAGCCTCAGTCAAATCCATGAACATCCCTGTGGCCCCTGAGTCCACCATGGCATGCACCGTGATCCATTCCGTTTGTATGAATAACAAAATCTTTATAAACAAATGCTGCGCTCCAACAATATCCACGCCACTCGAGTTACCTGGTCATCCAGGCCTCCACATCCAGAGTCCACTCTACCACCCCAGACAGGGAATCCAAGAGGGTAGATACCTTAGGCAAAATGTTTTTCACCAGCCTCGCACTGGGCGGTGTACACAGCGTGCCTTTTGGGCCGATACACCCAGTTTGGGCTTCTGTTGTGCAAAAGCTGCCCATGGTTTCGGAGGGGGGGCTGAGCAATGCTGACTCATGCTTTTGCTGGGATGCAGAGCGAAGATCACCATAGGCTGTGGACTGGATTGTCTCACTTGCTAGGTAGGGAGATTGGCAGTGGGGCGCCTAGCTGAAATATACTGACTCAGTTCTCAAGAGGATATGAAACAACTGGGCTAAAGTCCATTCTATGATCTCCCTTCTGAAGTCTGTGATGTCATTGTGGCAGCCAGGTGTTCCTCAGCAGAGACAGTATGCACCTGCCATTGGGATACATTTGTGGCTTGTGCTACCAAACCTTTAGATCCTTTTTGCACCCTCGCATGAGGTTTGTTCAACTCCTAGCCCAGCAAGGCTTTTGTCTGGGCATAGTTAAAGGTCATCTTTAGACTATCCCAGCTTTCTTTTGGTTACTGGACTAGCCCTTCCTGTTTGTCACCTGTTGTGACTTTTTTTTCTAAAAGGACTCCACGTTTCCTCTGAAACCCTTTATGCTCCAATGAGATGTGAACCTTATCTTAAGGTTCTTGATGTGCTCTTCCTTTGAGCCTATGCCCAACTGCCCTCTGACCATTAAAACTGCCTTTCTAATGCCCATTACAATACGAATGTTGTCAAAGACCTCAAATCCTAGTTGCTACTGGTCAACTGGTGCTATTCAGAGCCAGGAGTGAGTCTGTGCCCTTTTGGTTATTACTACCCCCCACCACATACTTTAGAAGCCCTAATACTGATTAAATCAGACAGGAGGGTTAGCGAACTGAAAGGCACTCCGTGCACCCTTCATACTCCACTTCATTATCTTCAGACAAACTGGCTCAGAACACATGTTGCTTTCTTGCCAGAAGTGGTGACCTCCTTTCATGTTGGCCAGACCATCACACTGCTAACTCCAATGAGAAGACTCCATTGACTAGACCTTAAGTCTTCCTATTCTATATTGATTGTCCTAAGAAACTTTAGGTGGATGTTTAACTTAATCAGATTTGCTGGGGCAAAGAAAGGTAAAACTGCAGATGCAGACCATCTCCAGGTGGATTGTACTCTGCATTAAGATCTGCTATGCACTGGCCCAAAATCAACCGCTTGAGTTTTTTTTGGCTCCTTCAACCAGAGCAAAGACTGCAACCACTGCATTAGCTTGTGGAGTTTCTATTCTGGACGTCTATTCGGCTGCAACTTGGGCCTTTCTGCACACATTCACTAAGCATTACTGTCTGGTCTGTGGCAGGAATTCTGGACCCATTCTGACACCTGTGGATAATCAGTGGTAAGAAACATGCACTATATAGTCTATAATCTGATAATGTTATGGGAGAGCAGTAACTTGTTCAATGGGTCTTTGAAGTTGAGGGTACCAAGTTTCAGCTGTACAGAATGGTGTGACCAGGACAAGCGTGGATTTGTGCCTCCTGAAATGAACCAAAGTCCTGAGAATCATTGCAAATGAAAATGAATAACCTTTTTGTATGCAACCACAACTGAAGTAAATCGTCCACTGCCTCAACTTCTGTGTCCCAGCCTCGAACTGAAGCGGAGTAAGCTTGGCGCCTGTAAGGGACCCCAGAGGTGGTTGGTTTGAGTAAAACAAATTTGTGAAGCCCTAATCTCCTGCAGAAACCCAATTCTACTACCAAATTTACTAATCCAAATAGATACTTTGCTTGGACCATTGTTATTGCTCAGCGAAACCGCCTTGCCCAAGATCTGTAAATTTCTTTGAGCGAGACCCTTCTAACTTGTTTTTGCTCTTCACAGCCCTGTCTTGTCTAAAACATTTTATGGCGGAGGAGCCTGCAAGTAACTCATGAATTTATATGCAGTTGTGCCTTGTTTCAAGACCAGTTCCAGTGTTACACACTGCTTGCATTGAGCTCGACCTGATCGGCTCTTATGTGACGAAAGTTCTATCTGGAACTGGGCCTTAAATAGTCTTTCATTCCAGGCCTCCATTTGAAGAGCCACTAGACCAATTCCTCCCTTGCTTTTTCTGATCAAGAAATTAAAGCACATTACAAGGAGGGACACTCTGCAACTCTGTTAGCGCAGCAGATATGGAGATGGGCTACACCTCAGAACATATTTCTTTTAGCCCAACATGTTCCAGCGGTATAAAACACCATGGCCGGTCAGACAACAGATCCACGGATGCGAACTTCATCAACAAGTTCTTCACCCGTTCTTTCACCATTGGGGTCTACAACATCAATCTTCTAGATGTGTCTATTCAACACATCATAGGGTACTTATTACACCTCCAAAGATGTAACCTAGCGTACTCATCTATTAGACTGCATCTTGCTGCCATTGCAGGATACCTACAAAATAGACTTCTATCGCTCTGCCATGAAGGCTTTTATGGAGGGCCTCAAAAGAATTCACCACATTCACCTTTGTGGAATTTAAACATTGTTTTTACACGGTTAATGGGACCTCCATTTGAACCTTTACATAAATGTGAGGTGCAATTCTTAACCTGGAAAGTTGCTTTCCTAATAGCGCTCCAACAATATTCTTAAGCAATCAAGGGATGACTGACTGACTCCAAGGAACCCCTTCGTTCACCTCAGAGCCCTCTAGTTTTCCATCGACTTTTCCATCACAGCAGATGCCCCTTTATTAAAACGGAATCTGGACACCTTGGGCTTGACAGGACACTCTCGAACAAAGTGCCCTTTCTTGCCACAGTATAGACAGAGCCCATTCTTTCTTCTCTGCTCTTTTTCTGACGTGGTTAACGATGCTCTTACTGCCCCTATATCCATAGGCTCCACCCCAGAAGATGTAACGTTATCGGCGGGCTTGGATGGAACAAAAGAAGGTATCGTTCTGCCTTTGTCTTTATGATCTCCCTTGCGTGCCCTCAACCTATGATCCAAACGCATGACTAAATTAATTAAATCCTCACAAGTCGCAGGTTGAGGATCTATTTGGGCAATAACATCCTTCAAATCTTCATTCAGTCCTTGATGAAACAAGGAAGCCTGCTTAGCTTCTGGCCACTTAGTTTCAGTGACCAGCCTTCTAAATGAGTTCATATAGGTTAACAGGTCTTGATTCCCCTGTCTCAGTTTCAACAACTCTCTATCAGCCGTATAAGTGTCTGCCCGTCTGTCAAAGACCTTTATGAATTCATCCCTAAATGCCTCCCAATCATGTATGATGGGGTCATCTCTTTGAATTAAGGGGACTGCCCACTGTGCAGCATCCCCTGCCAAATACGATACTAGAAAAGACACCTTGGCCTGATTAGTAGGGAAGGATCTCGGCTTACAGGAAAAGTGTAAGGTAACTTGCGTAAGGAATACCTGAAGGGATCCAGCATCCCCCTTGAAACGTTCCGGGTTAGCCAACGGGATAATGGTCGGCATTTCTAACACCACTGGACTGGGAGAAGCCGTCCCTAATGGCCCTGCACTGAAAGGATTTCTTTGAATAGTATCCAAACGTGTGCGTAAATCTGCTCTCTCCTGTTTGGAAGCATGTAATTCGTTTTGTACTAACACCAGGGCAGCTAAAACATCATCCAAAGTGGCCATTTCCGCAGCCCACTGATCAAGAGGACGGTAATTCGTGGGTCGGATATTCTGTTATCCTCCAAGTCCTCGGGATCAGCGTGATGATGAAATTAAAGCCACCTCCTGATCTAACCGGACCCAGAAAGCTATGATAGCCTGGGTCGAGGAAGGATCAAGTGAGGGCAGAGGGGAAGGAAACAGGAAGGAAAGGAAGGGGACAGCAGGGAGGGAGATCTGGAACGACAAAAGAACAATAATGATCGTACCTCTCTTTAAGGTAAAGGACGGACACATGAAAATACTCAATATAGCTGTTCCCTATACCTGTAACGAAAATAAGAGAGGCCCTGAAGATAATTCTCTTCCCCTACTAACTGGTCCTGGATATGTGTATGAAGCGTGTAGGTTCTCCACCTGAAATACACAATCAGCCGTGACTTTAGCGAGGGTAGACCTTTTCCCTTTTTACCAATGAAATACTATTCGATAGTACATACCATGACAGAACAGATGAATGGCCGAGATCACGTTTCACCATATCATAGCAAGGACCAAGTTATGCATTCGAACCAAACTAAAATAAAAGGTTGGGGTTACGTCACCCCTTAAAGATATAAGTACAGTACCTGGTCGAAGAGCAAACAGGTCTGGGTCCGAAGGAAGGTTTCCACAAGACGTGAGAACCGTCAACAGTGCTACTCCGCAAGAGCCGGTGAAAGAAGGCTCAGCCAACGGAGAGCACCGAAAACAGCAAACTCTACGCGTCCCCCGCACGAGCCGAAGAAAGAAGGCTCAGCCAACGGGGACGAGTAATAGCAAACAGACAACAACACCGGGCGTTCTCCGCACAAGCCGAAGAAAGAAGGCTCAGCCAACGGAGAACACCACCAGGACTGGGAAACACGCCGATGTTTGGCGTGTAAGGAAACAAAAGAAATGTTCCCCGCACGAGCCGGTGCAATAAGGCTCAGCCAACGGGGAATCACACAAAAGCGGCAGGAGGGATCAGCGAGAACCAGAACAAGGCAACACGAAGAACAGGAACTCCACAATGACGAACCTCCGTCTCCAACACCGGGTCAGGTACGAAAATATCCGACGCCTTCCTCCGTAGGTTCCGCCCTTATATACTCCTCCCTTGATCACAGGGTTTCTGGGACATGTAGTTCGTGATAACAGGAATTGTTCATGAAGGAGATTCCGACTCCTGACAGGGGCAAACTCTCCAGTCTGGGACCATTCCCAAATGACAGCCCACAGGTCAGTCAATCTATTTCATTTAGGGCTGAAACAATGTGAAGCAGTGCATACCGATTAGTTAGCGGGAAAGTTCGGCCCACCCAATCAGGTCCAACTAGATGTCGCCTATGATCATCATGGTTATTTATACGTGTCATGTCCCTATAGAGAAAACCCAGGGAGAGCATTCTGATACTTGGGCCAACCTCCTCCTGGTAGGGCCCCTTGCACTGATTAAGAAGATCCCTTGCCAGCCCTGGATACCTTAGGTTTAGGATCACACAGTCTCCTGGGAAGCACTTCCCTACTGTTTCCAATCCAGGACACCCTTCTTACCTTAAGAATGTGCCTATGGTGTGATATATTAAAACCTACATTTCTATTCAGCCAATGGGCCGCCTTATTAATCAGGGTTCGGGGAGTTTCTTCTTTATCACCGCTACAGGCTGGGACCCCTGTCAAGACTACTGTGTATGGGTATGAAGCCGGGAGTAGGTCTAAAACCGGCAGGCCCGGAGTACACCGTGTGAGGTAAGCTGATATTGGTGTAGTCCCCTCAATTAACCCTTTATTTACAGCCTGCTTTCTACCATCAGGCTGTTCACAGTCGTGGTCCCCCCTGTGAGAAAGTGCCACCTTTCTTGCCTTGGTATGCCCCCACTTTTTTTCTGAACTGCTGATGTGCTTTGACTGAGTGTGCCCTGGGTTCCGGCCAACCAGGTACCCAGGGCCTGTGTTCCTTCCCCAAAACTGTGCTGAAACTAAAAACCCAATTGGCCTCTCTGGCCACCTGTCAGCCCCTAGTAAATGATACCCTAGGTGCTCAGGGCATGGTGACCAGAGAAGACCCCGGAGGCTGCAGCACTTATTGTGCCACCCTCAGGGGCCCTGTACCCTGGCACCCACATGCTGTCTTTGCAGGCTGAGTGCCTAAGTACAGAACTAAACCAAGAGTCGACATGGCACACATCCCTGTGTGCCATGCCCACAGAACCCACTGCCCTGGCATACCTCAGTCCCCCCTCTAGCTGGGTGCCCTATGCCAGAGATGTGGGCACAGGTGCATGAGCCCTGTGCCCCTACAGTACCCAGGGCCATTCCTGGGCACTGTAAGTGCAGTGATGCCATTAAGAGTACATGGTTCTGGGAGGTTGTCATTACGAACTCCACAGCACCATAATGGCTACACTAAAGACTGACAAGTTTGGCACCAAACTTCTCAGCACATTAAACCCGCACTGATGCCAGTGTGGGATTTAATGTAAAATGCACCAGATGCCCTCTGAAATCCTAACCTATAATCCACGTCTCTGCTGAGTGGCTGCAGAGGCTGCCACACAGCAGACATGTTGCTGGACCCCTAGGCGGAGAGCCCCCCACTCTCCTGGGCCTGCAACAATGCACATCCTGGGCGAGGTGCTAGGTCTCCTCTCCCCGGATGGGCAGGGGAAAGCTTCAAAGGCATGCCGCCTCTGTGAGCTTCTCCAGACCATTTGCTTTACACAGCAACTGGCCCCCACCAGTTCTAACCCCCACTCTGGCGGGAAAACTGGCGGGAAAAACTACGTCAAGAAGGGGGGGTGCCAGCCTGTGTCAACCCCACCCCTCAGGTGGGGGAGACGAGGTGAAGCATGACCCCGGGCTCCGGCCATCTTGTAGATGGGTAACCCTGCCCAATCCCAGCTAGGCTCCTGCCCCCCTACCACAGGAAAGGAGCAGACTAGGGGGTGTACTCACCCCAGGACAGAGACATATTGGTCCCTGTCCTTGCCCTACCTGTAACGCCCCTAAATTCAGTATTTAGGGGCTCCCTGAACCTTCCTTCCTCAGATCCCGATACGAAAAGAAGAAAGAAGTTCAAGAAGAAGAAGACCTGCCGTGCAGCTGCTAACAACAGGACGACAACAACTGACTTGGCCCCAGCCCTACCGGCCTGTCGATCCTGGAACCTGCTCCTTCCTAATCCCGGTGACTCCTGCGGACAGCAACCTTAGGACACCCGGAGGACCTGCATGCCTTGACCCTCTAAAAGACTGGGACTCCCATCAGCAGAGGCTCTGCTGCAACAACCCACCTGGTATCAACCAGGAAGCTCCTGACAAGCCCACTCTGTACCCGCCGAGCCCAGGCCCAACCAAACCAAGACCACGAGGACGTCCCCCCGGCGACTGGGACCCGATGTCCAGTGCCCAATGACCGTCCTCGACGAACCAGCCGACGCCTGCAGACTCAAAACCAGGGGCCACCCCAACCGCGACCAGCCAAGAGTAAGCTTTTCCGACACTCAAAAACACCCCTGCACCCGGAGCCCTACAGCCCCCTGTGCCTCCCTTTGGGGTACCTACCTGTGCTCCAAGATCCCAACTTACCTCTCGAAGTGCTGGTCGCCCCTGGAGAGTCTCTGTCTCCGAGCCTGCAGCCTTTGTTCCTTTGTGACCTTTCCTATTGGATAACATTGAGCGCCCGACGGCTCAAGAGCACCCTGCACCCATCCGCCCGAGTGCCACTGGCTGTGCCACCTTTGTCCTATCCTACTTCCCCCCTTGCCCTGAGCAAGTGACCAGGAGCCCAGCTCTCACAGCCGCGTGGCCTGCTAGCCAGCAGCCACCAACCGGAGGCCCCCTTTCCCTCATTGGATATCATTGGGCCTACCTACCTCTGCACCCGGCCGGCCCTGCGCTGCTGGAGTGGAACCGACTGTACTTACCTGACCCTGGGAGACCCCTGACTCTATACCCGGAACCTTGACTTCACCAGCCAAGTACTCACCTGGAAACCGGTAACTCACTTACCTGCCATTGGAAAATATTGACCCATTTTGACTCGAAAATTTTCTTAGTGTGAAGTTTTGAAAACTGCAAATATTCATATAAAATCATCCAAAGTCCGAATTCCGAAATACTCACCTGCAAGCGAGAAGCCAGTACTGTACCTGGCAGCCCAGTACTGAACCGCAAAAGTAATCCTTACCGGGTTTACTAGTTATCTGTATTTTCTCCATAGGAACCCATTGTATGCTTTTCTATGAAATTTCTTCCAAGTGCCTACTTTTGAAAACTTTAAATATTCTTTAAAAATCATACGAAATACTGAAACGCAATTACCTACCTGTTTTAAGTTCAGACTCCAGTGCTGGCCCTAGAAGCCTAGTACTAGATTACAAAAGTAACGCAATCATACTTTACCAGCAACCTGAATTTTCTCCCATTAAATAACATTGCCAGATTGTCATTGAAAAGTTTCTAAGTGTGAACTTTTAAAACAGCTTTATATTTATGAAAATTCACTACAGTAACTATAACGTTTTTGCTAATCCAGTTTCAGATTAGACCCCAGGACTGAATCTAGCATCTAGCCCTGGAACTATTAGAGTAATCTGTACTGTAATCAACTGTACTTTTATGGTAACAATCTATTGAGCTCAATGCTAAAGTGTGTCTAGACTTGAGTTGCCTTCAGCAACTCCTGTACCTATTGTGTTCACCAACTTTATTGCTTCCTTGCACAGTAATTACATAAGAGTTCTCTTATCTAGCAAAGTATATTTTTATGCCTGTTGGTTCTAAAAATAAAACAACTATATCTTTGGATATAAAAACCATTGGCCTGGAGTTCAGTCTTTGAGTGTGTGAAATCCTTTGCTGACTGAGTGTGTACAACAAATACTTTGCAATGCCCTCTGGTACTGCCTTACTGCTCGACCAAGCTACTACTTTTGAGAGTAAGGTCAGTCCTGACTTTAACCTCTGTTATACCCTTGGGGTTTGTGGACTCTATACACACTGTACTTCATTATTGTCCAGTATATATAGAGCCACTTTCTCACATTGGTAGATCAGTGGTGGGATACAAACTTGCATTTGTTGGACTACTTGGCTACCATCTGATCACACGACGGAACTCATAAATTGCCTTTAGAATTCTGAAATTGGTCTTTTCCAAAAATACTAAAAGTCTGGTAGGGCCTTGCTTAAGTCCCATTATAATTTTTGAAAAATAAAAGTCACTATAAACTAGGGTAGAGGGTTAGAACTGTCAGGTTAGAATGTCTCAAAAGAACCCAGCTGTTAGTGAAGATAATGTGGACCTGGCGGAGGAACTCGACCTCACACCTAACAAGCTGAAAAAGGGACAGCCGCTCGATCGCAGACTCTTGCTGAGTGTCAAGAATCCGCGATTGAGCGGCTGCTCCTTTTTCAGCTTCACCGGCGATCCTGCCGTGAGAATTCGCCATTGTGCCTCCCCCTTTGGGATCCAGCCCTCGGACCCAATTCTGGTTCATCCAATCCAACCCTGCATTGGATAGGTTGGCATAGGTCTCACATGCCCCCCTATGCCCATAAAGTGCTGCATCTGCTATTCAAGCAATCGGATCGCGCTCAAACCCTTGCCGTTCATTGGCATAATAGGCTCTTACATTAATAGGCATGTACCCCATGTTCTGATGATGATCCACTTACCCTTGAGCTGGATCGAAACGCCGTCAACACTTTAAAGCACCTTATACATGTAAAACGTGTGTTCATTTAAACTGTAAAGGTGTACTCTGCGATTTGTTCTCTCGTTTTGTCATTGTGTACTCCCTGTGTGTAACAAGCCGTTAAGCTGTGCCTGAACACCCTGTTGGTTCCCTTCCTCCCTGTTTCTGTATTGCTAAGTAGGACACAGGCTTGTGTCCCATTTTATGTACTGTTTTGTTGGAAAATGTTATCTATTGCTGATTAAGTAAAAATTAGACCTCTGTCCGGCTGGACATGTCCTTCGAATATAGTAACTATTGAGTCTATATTTATTGAATACCTATTCCCCGCTCTAGGGACCGTTGTTGTTTAAAAGAAGGGAGTCTCTATGGCATATGGAGGGAACGCCTCTGGAATGGGAAAAGGTAGAGCCAGTATGTCCGGAAGTAGTGTAAGTGCCTTAAAGAAGATTACCCCTTGTAACATTTGTTACAGGATCGGGCACTGGAAGTGGTAATGTCCTTACAATACTGAAAGACCAATGATTGATGCCCAAGCCATAAACCTCACAGTGTAGGAAAAGCTTCCTATAGTACCTAGACCACCTTTGCAGACCTCAGAAATGCTGAAATTCCATGTCAGTGCTGGTGCTCCAGGAGGGGCAAGAAGGGCAGAGTGGCTATTCTGTTTTCCAAGCATTTTAGTGGCACAGTGCTGGTTCCCGTGGCCGAGATCAAGGGCCATCTGCTAGCATTGCGGGTACAGATGGGTAAATTTCACTATGCATTGGCTTCAATCTACTCCCCTCCAAGCTTTCTTGGTGGAGGCTATTGCCAAGGTGCTTGACTCACCTGACCCTGCAGTTGTGGTGGGTGGAGGTTTGAATTTAGTGATGGACTCTGAGATGGATCGCTTTGGTCAGAGGTCTGGTGGGCCGGGAGCCCTGTCATCTGTGGGTTAGGAATGGCTTGAAGAATGTGGGTTGAGAGATGCGTGGTGCGCCTTACACCCTGGAGATTGTGATTATACCTTTTATTCTGCGGCACACAGATCTTATGCTCGCTTAGATCATTTTCTGGTCACCCCCGCTGCATGGGAACGTACCCGAGCCTCTTCTGTTGTGGCCGCTCACTCTCAGATCACGCTCATATCACCATGTACATGCATACTTCCCCCCCTCCAACCACGACCCCCCAGTGGCTTCTGAGAGATTTGATGCGGTTGTCCCCGACAACTGTTAATGCCACTAGGGACCACTTTGTAGAACTATTTCACACTTAACGATGACGGCTTCACCGCCTTGTCCTCGGTTTAGGAGGCATTGAAACGGGTTTGCTCGGGGGGCTCTGATTGCTAAAGCTGCACACAAGAATAAGGTAAGAAGGACTAAGCGGGAGGGGCTTGAATTGATAGTGAAGGAGCTAGAGGCAATTCCCAGGGAATCTGGTGCACCCCGGATCTGGAGGCAACTTGAAAAGGAACGACTCCACCTTCGGCGTCTTGATTTGGACAGGGCTGAGCATGCCCTTATGGGCTTGAAGCACAAATATTTTGTAGGAACTAACAAGGGAGGATGCATGTGGGCGCATTGCCTGCGCAGCAAGCAACATGCACAATCAGTTAAAGCGGTTCAAGGGGCACAGGGAGTTGAGGTTACTGAGGACATTGGCATTGCTGACACTTTCCAGGCCTACTACTCAGAATTATACTCTGCTGACTCTTGTCAGATCCACATGCCTACGTAAAAGCTGCAGCTGTCACCCTCCTCCCGGCTAGCGAGGCTGAAGATCTTGATGCGCCTATACGCATCGAGGAGGTGATTTCGGCGATTGCCCGATTGAAGCCCCTGAAGGCACCGGGACCAAACAGGTTTAGTGCAGCCTTTTATAAGACTTTCTGCACGGAGCTAGCTCCCTTACTCACCGCCTGTTCAATCCCTTGGCTGACACAGGTACGCTCTCTGAAACGATGCTCCAAGTCTCGATCACGGTGATTCCCAAGGCTGGTAAGGACCCTACGCTCTGTAGCTCGTTTCGGCCGATCTTGCTGCTAAATAATGATGCGAAGTTATTCACTAGCATTTTAGCCCAGCGTCTGAACCCTTTGATGATAGTGGAGCCGGACCAGGCTGGATTTATACCTGGTCGTCAATGCGGGGACAACACTAAACGGATTTGTCATCTGATTGATAAGGTACAGCGGGCCCGGGAAGAGGCTCTGTTGTTAGCTGTAGACGGCGAGAAGGTTTTTGATCGGGTACACTGGCCTTATCTGTCCGCTGCTCTAGAGCGATTTGGATTGGGCACATGCTTTCAAAAATAGATTGCGAGCATTTATCTGAGTCGCAATCCCTCTACTGCACCTTGGGGTAAGCCTTCTTTGCTTGCTATCACTACCTTGCGAGAGTCAAGTTCAAAAAAGGAATTAACTTAATTATTGAACCGGAATGAAATTGAATGGCAAAGTGTGGAACTATAAAACCTGGGATTAATCATGGCTTCCCCACTTGAACAAATTGTGGGATCCAAGGCAATTGTCTAATTTTCCAATTTCACTTTGCCTCCTTTTTTAGGTCTCAGACCGACGGCTGGCTTGCCAGCCGGAAGTCGGAGATTTTATGACTTTCAGTAAGGGGGCTTGAACCCGCCTCTCTCTTCGTCTCTCCTCCATTGGCTGGCTTCCTAAACGGAGGCCAGCCATTGGAGGAGAGAGGCATCCCTCGAAAGAAGCTCCGTCTCTTTCGGATTTGGGGGCGTGTTGGTGCTGTTCTTTCCACTTTTAAGCCCCGCCCCTTTTGGGGACGGCCAAACACGCCCCCGAATCCGAAATTTGCAGAGCTTTGCAGCCGCCATTTCTGCCCGACCGCCTGACGCGAAAGACCGTTTCCCTGCCCCTGCTCTCTCCCTTCGATGTTTAATCCTAGCTCTCTCTGTCTCCCTCCCTCCCCGCTCGAGTGGTGACGCGCCCCCTTTGCCTGCTCTGTCCTTGCCTGGGTCAGGACTCTGCTGAAGACCGCCAGCCCCCTGCGTGGGAATGACGGGCCCCCACCCTTGCGGGTTCCCGGAGCTTAACTTACTTTTCTTGTGCGTAAGGGTCATGCCTCCTGTTACCTTTCTCTAGTTATCATGGCTGAGTATGTGTGACAGTAGTGCTGCGATACTTAACGGGGTAGTGCTTCCAGGTCCCGTGGCGCTCGCAGCCGCTAATCTCCGCAGCTTCCCCCAACGGCCCCTTACGGATGAGCTCTCCTCTGCATCAGCCAGAGCTCCCAAACAGAGCGAGGTTGTCACCCTGCAACAGTTCCTGTGAGTTCGAACTGTGCGCTCCTGTGTCTGGCTTGAACCTCATTCGAGGTCAAAGTATCTGCCGTATTTAGATGCTGCGCTTGGTTGACTGAGAGTTGGAGCGGAGCGCTATATATACTGTGTAAACATGTTGACCATCCGTTGACTGTTTAGATGTTAACAAGAGTGTACAAACATGAAACCAGATAACTTTCTGACTGAGTAGTGCACACTTACCGGTGCGTAATCCCCTCATGTGTCCGTCGTGTGTGCTGCGATAAAACATCAATTTCACCCGTGTCTACGCTGACATTTAAGCCTACTTGATTCCCGGGACTCTTAACCCCGCTGCGCTTAGTAATAGCCGCGCGGTGGTCTCGCGTGCCTACTGCTGACTGGACATTGGGCCTCCATCTTGGCAGAGTTCTTGGTGAGGCAGGGCCTAAAACCGCTAGAGCCCTGTACACACCGAAAATGAACATCAGAAAGCAGCGTGTGCCAGTTATTGACAACCCTCCAGCCCACAGCTCCCAAAAGTAAGTGCTGTGGAAATCGCATTGAAGCTGCTATTCTTTCTCCCAGCGAGATGATGCTTTTTACGAAGATTACCAGAAATTACAGCCTTTTACACTGGGGGGAACGGACATATCTTAAAATCTCAGTGCATCTTTAAGCTGCATAGGCAGAACGATTTGCGAGTTTATTTAGGGTGTGTGCTCTAACCAGCTTCAGAGGTGTTCCGCGCAAACATTTTTTAGTAGATAAAATGAGGGCCGTATCGATCTGTGAAAATCAGTGCCAACAGGCACCACCAGGTTTGCTCCAGTGCAACCCTTCATTTTTTTGCCCCATATGTAGTAGTGCACATTGGATGTACTCGAACTACGTGTATAGATGTACAATGTCGTAGGGCACATTGGAGTACTCGAACTTCGAGTAAAGTCCCAATAGACCCGTCAACTTCAGAATACAGGTGGACGCGCTGTGCAGTACATAAGAACTCTCTGAACTTTTATAAATAAATACATAAATAAGTAACAAGTAGTACTACTTGTAATAGGAAAACAAGACGTGCGATTCCCTTAACTACCAAACTTTGAATGCTTACAAATGGAAATTGGATGCTTACAAACTCCCTTACTCCTCATTAAAAAGAAACTTATTTGTTTACAATTGATAGAATGTGGAACTGTTCCACTTAAATGCTGATTAAAGCACCATTTAGCCAAGAATCCAGCAGCCCCGCCCCCTTGGAACCGTGAGATCATAGAGGATGCGTCACGTCTCTTTCTTACACTGGAATGAGAGACTTTGAAGATGCCTGCAGCCCTCTCTTTGCCCACAGAGGTGTCTCTGCCCCGCCCGCAGTCGTGACAGTCACATGGGCCACAGTCACATGCTGCCAAACAGGAAGAGGCGAAAGAGTTGTAATGTTAACTCAAGTCTAAATGTGATGGCCAAGCACAGGAAGAGGTTTATGTACTGAATTGCAATTCCATTTAGGTAACGCTTTTTACTTCTTACATGCAACCGGTTCTTTCCTCCAAAAGCTCGCGTAATAGCTGTGCGCGTGCTGTCCACAAAGCACCGCCTTTCAACATCGCAACGTTGCAAAGTTGCAAAAATGTAGAGGGCTTCCCCTTGCAACAGTGTGGCTTAGTGTGCCTTGCCAGATCTTCACATTTGTACTGCGGTCTTCGCAGATCGTCACTTTCTTCTGTGCTCTTCGCTGGTCGCCACTGTTTTTTCATCTCTTCTACAGGCATTGTATTAACAGTAAACAATTAATGGTAACCAACAAAAAGTATATATTACATACACGTGTTAACCCATGTTTCACATTTGTGTAAACATGGTGGGTGGACAGTGACTGTAGGGAAACAGGATTTATTATTCTATTCGAGGTAGCTGTTCTGGGTTTTCATCTAGCAGCAGAATGCATGCTGGGACTTGCAGTTTTTTGTGCTATGCATGGGCTTACATGTCATCCTCGTGACATGGCGATAATTGATAGTTATAAAAGCCGCGCTGTGGTCTCGCGTGCCTGCTGCTGACTGGATATTGGGCCTCCATCTTGGCAGCGTTCGTGGTGAGGCTGGGCCTAAAGCCGCTAAGACCCTGTACACACCGAAAATGAACATCAGAAAGCAGCGTGTGCCAGTTATTGACAACCCTCCTGCCCACAGCTACCAAAAGTAAGTGCTGTGGAAATCGCATTGAAGCTGCAATTCTTTCTCTCGGCGAGATGATGCTTTTAACGAAGATTACCAGAAATTAAATTCCTTTAAATACCATGCACACAGCCCCTGGCAACCGGGGAAGGGATGCGAGTGGTTGTCGGAGGGTAGGGGCGGCTTGGAGTGGAGATGCAAGTGGTTGGGGGGGCTTGGGGTGAAGTGGGGATGTAAGGGGTGCGGGGAAGGGCAGGTGCGGCGTGAAGAAGGGGTGCAAATTGTAAACGGCGTGGAGTGGGGGTGCCCAATAATAGGTGCCAGGGGGCGGAGGTGTGGAGTGGACAGGTGCGGCGTGAAGGAGAGATGCACTTGGTTAGGGGGTGGCGGGGGCTAATTGGCGTGGAATGGAGGTGCAGCGACTTCATGGAAGTGTGGATGCAGGGATGGCAGCGGTGTTGTGACGCGGGATGCAAGGGTTGCGGGGAAGGGGCGGCGCTCTCCTTTTCATGCTCGTTTCCTCTTCCTCACCACAAGGCTCTTGTTTTAACAGCGCTCTGCCCTCGAGACCATTCCTTTTCCACAGCAAGGCAGTGCTCATCTGAACCCCACCGATTTCATTACACAGGGCACCTCTTTCCGTACGTGAGGCTACTCCGGCACTCAACCAAAGTGAGTCTTCATTTTTCCCCCCAGAGGCTTTGCTTATCAGACCCCCACCGATTTCTTCACACATGGCACCTCTTTCTTTGTGTGAGGCTACTTGTGGACATCACGCCCCCTCCTCCACCCCTGTATGAACATGCCTGAGTCCGCCAAACTATGCGCTGCCTACAACAAAATAATTAAATGTGTGTTCAGTTTTTGATTGTTTATGCTGTACATAAAAGCTTCTGGAATGGAATCTGGAATCACACTGTGCGCCTGCCTGCACGCGTGGAGTTGGGAGCTTTGGTGCAGGCTACTCAATCAGGAAAGCGCGCTCCTACGTTTATTCTACCATTTTTAGTGGCTTGCCTCGTTTAAAAAAATCTTGGGGGCTGTGTGTCCCTGATGTATTGTTCTTTTTGCAGTTTAATACTCCGCAAACTTGATCTGACGGTATTGGACTGCTTTACATGAGCACCAGTTGCATTACAAGGCCAGGTTGTTTTTTTTTAAGGCACAGGGATATTATGAGTTTTGCCAGACTCAGGGCGTGTAAGGGACACAGCTTACTTTATTGGACACATGTAATAATATCGAACATGTCAACTTTATGAAATCAAGAGCCATCGCGTAGTTTGTGGATATATGTGGTTGCTGCGTGTTGTGTACCGGATATACTTCCGTTGGATCTTGCCCCTTACTACAAGCATTTTTGTGGTTTGTAATAGCTCTGTCCACACTTTGTACTCTGGTTGAGTAGTGATGGAGTGGCCTCTTAAAGGGGTTGCGATCATGGGCATCGTATCTCCATGACTAACAATGGTTTAGATTGACATCTACTGAATACACTCTTGTCAACATGCATTCCTCTAGCTCCTATTGGACATCAGATGGAAGATCCTACGGCGAAGAGGCATGGCTTCTGTTTAACCCCCACCCAGTGTGTCAGGTGAGCTGCGGAGGCAGGCGCCATCTGGAGCCACAGCAGCATGCCTGGTGCCTGCTGCATGCAGGGCCGGAGTGGCTTGCCCCTCCCCCTCGTATGAAAGTGTGAACCGAACTAGTACATCCTCAGTGCACTTCACAGAAATAATGTTCACTCCATCCTAATACCCGGTCACTCTGTGACTTTTAGGTGCCAGTGACGTCAGGTGACATAAAGTAATGTAATGTAGCAGCACAAAGCAAGTGCCAGCTATCAACAGTGCTTGCCCATGATCAATGGTTTCGGATTTAGATTTTTGCTGCGAAATGCCACTTGTCACATCAGTTTTTTTTAAGTGGATGGCTCTCGATTTATTTCAACTTTCAGGCTACATTTTCCTGAAAAAAATAAGTTTTCATGTACATATGGTTTACACATCTGAAAGACAATCCCGCAAGTCGCCCTGGTCCCAGATTTTAATTTGTCATTCGAAGCATGGCCATAGCTTGGTTTATGTTTAGTACTTTAGTGGCAGTGCTCACTGCAGGACAACTTTCAGTTCTTATATTTTCTGCTTCTATTGTCCGGGATTTTCACTCGGTGGTACTTTGGCGGCAACGTCACACTCCGCAGGACTTAAATAAATACCTCTGCCATTGTTAAGTGAGTTTAATGAGGCGCAAATCTCATCAAAACTGCTAAATTTTGATATAATTTATTTTACATAAAATAAGCAAGAAGTTATTTTTTAAAGTGCAATTTACTTTTTTTTTAAATACAGGGTTCAGGTTGGGAATACCTTGCTAAACAATATCACATGATTTCATAATAGTGTCATTTATTTGGCCCTGCCCTTGTCAGAACAGTGGCAGTAGGTTGTAGGAATTTTCAAAAATGCAGGAATCAACACACTGAGGTAAAGAAACCTATTTTATAGCTGATGTACCATGATTATATTTTTATTTGTATGAAGACTTTGTGCATTTTAGTAAGTGTGTGGGTGGTGCTCTGTGTGTGTGGGGGGGGGCTCTGTGTGGGTGTGGATGTGTGTGTGTGGGGGGCTCTGTGTGGGTGGCTGTGTGTGTGTGGGTGGCTTTGTCTGTGTGGCTCTGTGTGGGTGTAAATGCAATAGGTCATGCATTTGCGAGCGATTAACCTATTGGCATTGTAAATGACAATGCCATTTATTTAACGATTAAGCTATTGGCAATGTAAATGACAATGCCATTTATTTAAGATTAAAAAAAAATGTCATGAGCAATGCCAATAGCTCTACCTTTAATAATGCCGAGACCATTGCATTGTAAATGCTTGTTTCATTTAGACATATAAGAGCACCTTAAAATGCATGTGGGCAAAATATATTCTCTATAAAACGTTCTCTTCGGTTTGATTTATTAAACTATAATGTTGTCTATTTATAATAATCCAGACCACCAAGAGGGTTCATCGTGATAAGTGACTTGCCTCATAGTTCAGTATTGGCGGCATGACTGTTTCTATGTCCATTTGGAAAACTGTCACTTTTTAAGAATACATCTCAAAGCACTGATATAATCTGATGTACTAGGTGAAACGCATGTTAATGAAATACACGTTTTGTTATTTTGAAAAGACTTTATTGTTACACGTTTGTTGAAAGATGTCTTTAAAATTAATGTGTTCCTAAAGGGTGCAAGACACCTTATTTGCTTCTTTTTTCTTTCAGTTAGTGTAAATAAACACTTGCCCGATTAAATTGACATCTTTATAACTGATAATGTTTGCAGCAGTCTAATGCGGTTGTTCACCGAGGGGCCTGCATGTGAAGGTCAAGAGGCCTGCATGCGGCCCCCGGGCCGTGCTTTGAGTATCACCGCCCTAGCGCTTAGGTCGGGGTGAATGGAGTAAGATCTTGTGGTTTCGCAATCAGCAGAGGCACTTGGCAGGGTTACCCCTTATCACCGTTGCTCTTAGCCCTTTACATGGAGCCTTTCGCACAGCGACTCCGGGACAACCCTAACGCTAAGGGCATTCCGTTTGTCGCTGACCAGCACCTAATCAGTCTTTACACCGATGACATTATCTTTTCCTTTGCCCATCCCTTGATCTCCCTTCGGGCTGTCATGGTAGAATTGTGGCATTTGGGCAGGCATCCAGTTTCAGGATCTATGTGCAGAAGTCACAAATATTGAATTTGACTTCTACCCCGCATACTGTGGGACTTCTGTGTGCTCAGTTTGACTTTGATTGGTTCACAGAGGAGCTAACATACCTTGGTCTAGTCGTCAATAAGAGCTCGGCGAAAACCGCCGAAGCCAACTATTTCAAATTATATGCATGTATATGCAAAGATTTGACACAATGGCTGCCGCTCCCGTTGTCGTATGACACAATGGCTGCCGCTCCCGTTGTCGTATGTCAAGCTATCCAGGCTGATGAAGGCTGATAGCCAGAAACCGGTCCTTGGATGCTTGATTCCGGTCAAGGAAAGACATAGCTTGGTAGTTCGGGCTGGACTGTTCCCATGAGGCACAGGGTCAAAGCTGATTTGCATATAGCCAGTGTCTGACCTAGGGTGGTGTGGAGTGCAAAAAAACGATGGATTTAGGCCCAGATCTTTGTACTGGGGTGAATGTAAGACATTGTTCTGCATTCTGTCCATCAACTGTGTTTTTCGCTCCCGTTTTCGTGGCTTGGCAGGCTCGCTGCTGTGAAGATGAATATCTTACCCAGGGCTTTATATATTTTCCAGACTCTTCCGCTACTACCGCCCCCGGGTGAGCTTCCTAAAATCCAGAGAGAGATTGAGCATTTTTTCTGAGGGTCAGTATCACCTAGGTTGCAGAAACATTTACTGCAATGGCCGAAGCGAGATGGCAGCCTCGCGTTGCCAAATGTAACTAACTATTATCAGGCGGCGCTCTTGCGATATTCGGTAGAATGGAACCGTCGGCTTACGGAGAAACATTGGATATTCATGGATCAGACGGTTGCTGGTCGCCATATATGGAAGGAAGTATGGATGCCTAGGACTTCCCGGGCTTGGGGACTCTTCTCCTGTTACGCAGCTGACATTCCAGGCCAGGGATAGGGTGCGCTCATCCGCGAATCTCACTATTTTCCCATCACTTATGTCCCCCATATTCTCGAATCCGGATTTTCCTCCTGGTATGGCTAAGGGAATGGACCGCCACTGGGTAGAGGGAGGGTGTAAACGGCTGGGCTGTCTTTTTGACCACAATGGCCCTATCCCATTCACACAACTCGCTGTAGATTATGACTTATCTGACCTAGACCGATTTCTCCACTCACAGATGCTGCACTGAGTGTCGGGCGCGCCCGTACGCCCCCTTGTGAGCAGTCCAATGACTCCATTCGAAAAGTGGTTATTTCTCAAGAATGCTCATCTCTGAAATGTATTTGTTTCTTTCCCGGAACTTGTGAAAAAGACATTTCTGCTGGTCAAAAGCGGTGGGAGGTGGAAATAGGCCGAACATTTTCGGATAAAGAATGGGAGTACATTTTTTACAGGACAAACCACACAGCACACACCATGGGACATACTGAAACATCATACAAAATTATTTCATACTGGTACTTTACTCCCTCCCGAAGCAGGGAACCTAGGGATGTGTGACGAGCTATGCTGGTGGGGTTGTGGTAGCCCTGGCACCCTACTCCATCTTTTATGGAACTGCCCAAAACTCACTAGATACAGGGCTAAAATTTTAGATGAAATTGACAGGACATTCAACACCACCATCCCTAGGTTCCCTGCTTACACAATATTGGGTCTGCCCAATGCATTAACTTTCGTACTTCGCTCAATAAAAGGTAGACAGATGGCCCTAGCACTTAATTCCGCCCATCGGGAGCTCTTATCTTGCTGGAAATCTAATAGAATACCAGAACACACACAGTTGTGGTCCCTTCTTGGCATGGAAAGATTGTCGATGACCACAATGGGGGATAAATCTGACTATACGAAGATCTGGCCCCTTTTATATCAATTCTCTCTTGTGAGTTTTAAGAACTGACCTGTCCCATCTACCTGCGCATTTTGAAATTGGTTCCGGACCCCCCGGGGAAAATTTTTGCCTCTGAATCTGGGTTACGGTCATGATGGACTTGCCGCCTTTGTGTTTCTCTAGCAGGATCCCCCTTTTTCCTGGACTCTTGGCTAGTTCGGAAAGGGATAGGGTGGGGGGGGGGTTGTCTTTTTTTCCTTCTATTTGGTGCTAGGATTTTTTTTTTGTTAATTAGGAAATGACAGCTCTGCCGGCTTAGCAACTGCCTCTTTTTCCTGGGGAATGCACTCTGAGGACGCTACGCACTGATTTTCGCCTTTGTTGAATGATGGTGGGATGCAGCCAGCTTCCCCTCCCCCACCCAGCTCCTCTATTGACGCTGCCGGCCCATGTTGGGTTGTAGGCAGCTTGCTGCCTATTTTACATAAGCATTTACAGTGCTTACTTGCTTTGTTTCTTTGGTAACCCTTAACGCAGTCAGCCCAATGGGGATGTAGGCAGAATGTTTTGTATTGTTTTCATTATACGCTCTGCTAATAAAAACTGATTTAATTCTAAAAAACCAAAATAAGGAATGTGTAGAATCCCCCTGATCTATAAAGATGCAAGTAGGAAATCCCCATTTCCAACTTAGCACCCAAGTTTCCTATAACTCATTCGCATCCCAGAGGTCCCCGTTCCTGTGACTTTTGAGAACTCCACCGATTTTAAACAGTCCCAATGACAGTGCCTGAGGGGGGGGGGGTACTTATTTAGCGCAGTCCTGGAAGTGAACAGAGTGGCCTATATGTAGATGGAGAGGCAATGGATATCCCATATCATTTGTGATTGACACAAGAGCCACTTCCTCGATTGTTAAAACAGTTGATTGATTTGATTTTTACAAAGCGTACAAATTACCCAGAGGTGTCTTGGTGCTAGAGAGGGAGGACAGAGTGAATGAGATTAAATTTAAGTAAAAATCCAGGTTTTTAGAAACTTGCAGAAACTCCAGAGAGAGGGGACTGGTTTAATTGCCTACGTAAGCTTGGTTCAATTTTGTGTTGTGCAGACTAGAAAACTCCTGCCTCCCCAAGAAGAGAGCCTATAGGGAGGCACTACTAAATGCATCGCTGAACTAGATCTAAGGGTCTTGTTGGGCACATACCTGCTGAGCTTTGCCATTAGGAAGGCTGGCCTTTGACCCTGAAGTGCTTTATAGTTTATACAAAGCACTTTAAAGAGAATTCATTGCCAAACTGGCAGCCAATGCAGTCTTACTAGAGTATGTGAGGCCAACTGGAATCTTGGAATTTTCATCGGGAGTCTAGCTGCTCTGTTTTGTAGAAGTTTTAATTTCTTCAGCTGAACCATGGGTAGGTTAATATAGAGGCTTTTGCAATAGTCATTCCTGGAGATTACAAGGCATAGATCACAGTGGATAATAAACTGGAAGGAAGAAACTGTGCTGTTTTCCTGATGATGCACAGCATGACAAAGAAGGTAGAGATTACCTTATTAACCTGTTCTTTGTAGGTAAGTTTGACATCTGAACCAACACAAAGTAGCAATGGGTCAAAAAAGACAAACAATCTACTGACTATGTATCTGTAAGAACGTGACCTCAACTGTTAAAATAAAACAGCGAAATCATACCTAGGGTACTTCTTCAGTAAGAAAAAATTCCCATCAAATTGCCGACCTGTACCACCCTACATCATCTGGGATCCTTCACACCATGAAGGTAGAATGATGTACCCTCGGCAGATTTGGCAAATGTAAGCCTAATCTCACCTATATGTCCCAGTGATAGTATAGTGAATCTAGGTGTCAAGTGGCAACTGACTAGCAGTGCTGAAATAGTGAAAATGATAAGTGACTAATGTGAGACCACATAAAATTGGGTAGTGAAGGGGTAAAAAAATTTTAATGAGCACCTCTTCACTCCCAAGTTATAAAAACAGTGCAATGTAGTAGTGTTAACAAATAAATACTAAAAAGAATGTTGGGTCGACATGTTTCTGCAGTTAAACGGGGCCAAGCGGTCTCCTACTATGAAAGTTGCCACCCCAAAGCGCTACGGGACAATCTGCCCTACGGGCAAATCTTGCGATTACAACGGAATTGCTCTACTAAGTCCGCATTCGAATTTCATGCTAGTAGTCTGGAAGCAGATCTGGCGGTTAAACAATATCCTAACCGCTTGATTCGCAAATCAAAGAAAAGGGCTTCAAACAACAATAGGGAGAGTTTGTTAGAAATTTTACCTCCTAAGCCAAAACATGAACGGATAACATGTGTCAATACGTTTTGCACCCAGTCGAATCAGATCCAAAAAATTGTAAGAAAGCATTGGGGAATTTTGAATACAGGCACAGACACATTACGTCCCCCATTATTCGCATTTAAGAGAGGACAATATCTGAGGGACCAATTGGTCCACACTAGACCTAAATGCGACATCCCTCGACAGTTGAGGTCACGTTCTTACAGATACATAGTCAGTAGATTGTTTGTCTTTTTTGACCCATTGCTACTTTGTGTTGGTTCATATGTATGCTTAAGGGCAGTAGCAATGCTCGGTCGGTAACATCCCCTAGGACCCCCTTTTCCCCCCATTGTATTTAAGTTTGACATCTACCAGGGTACCCAGATTTTTCACCCTGTTCACAAGTATCGGGAGAGATCCCAATACCTCTGGCCACCAGGAGGAATTCCAAAAGGAAGTGTTATTACCAAGAAAAAAAAATAACCTCAGTTTTTGTGGAATTCAGCTTGAGGCAGTTCACATCCATCCAGATACAGTCCTTTCGCATGCATGACTGGAAGGATTCACTCATGTCCGGACCACTTCTGGAAAGAGACATAACAATCTGGGTGTCATCTGCATATGAAACAGTGGAACACCCAAATGACTTCACCAGAGCAGCCAATGGTGTGCCATAGATGTTAAAAAGTGTTGGACTCATCACAGAGCCCTGAGGTACACCGCACAGCAGAGAAAATAATTTCGACATGAAGCTACCCAAGGCTACTGTCTGGGTTTGCTCAGTAAAAAAAGATCTGAAGAGGGCCAGGGCAACCTCAACTACACCCAAATCCACTAGCCGGTGAATCAGTGGGTCATGATTGATGGTATCTAAAGCTGCTGTCAAATCAAGAAGTATTTGGGCAGCACTGCCTCCACCATCAACTGCAGTCCTGATCCATTCAGGGGCTATAACCAGAGCCAATGCCGTAGAGTACCCACTGCGGAACCCAAATTGTGAGTCGTCCAGCAATCGGTTACTGTTCAGGAAAGCCGATAACTAGAGATTCATTTCTTTCTCTAATATCTTTGCAGGGAAAGGCAGTCTGGATTTGGTCTAAAGCTGTTAGTTTCAAGGGAGCTCAAGTTGGCTTTTGGAAATACACCGGTGTTAAGTAGTGTGTTAAAGTTGGACGGGGAATGAGATGTAAGATTTTTGGAGGACAAGGATCATGAGGGGAGTCTGATTTGGTTGCAAGAATCAATTTTCTAACTCTGAGAGAGAAGTAAATTCTGAGAATGACTGCTTTTTGGAAGATCGTACGCAGGCAGTTCGCCTAGCAAATTTTACTGCTTCTAGGTCGAACACCACAAGTGGGGTCCCACAGGGATCTTCTTTGTCCCCACATTTGTTCAATCTCTACCTTCTCCCCCTGATTAAAGCTATAAAACAGAGGAAAGAATCCACATTTAATTATGCGGACGACTTGCAGCTCTCTTTCACCATAGATAATTCAACTGAGTCTATCACCAATTTTCAGGAAACTATGGTGTTTATCCGTCATTGGATGGATCATAATCAATTGAAGCTCAACCCTGGGAAGACGGAGGTGCTATTGATAGGAGACAGCTGCATCTCCTGGGGCCCCCACTATTGGCCTACAGAATTAGGGCCTTTTCCCAAACTCTCCTCCTCTGTAAAAAGTCTAGGGGTAACTATTGATAGAGATCTCTCTCTGAATACTCAGGTGGGTACAGTAGTATCTAAATGCTTCTTTCAATTGCGAAAGATCCAGAAGATACACCACTTTCTCACCCAGGCAGCACTGATACAAGTTGTGATAGGATTGGTCCTGTCTCACCTAGATTATGCAAATTCAATCTATTTAGGACTCCCTTTGTATCAGTTCAAGAGGCTCCAGCGGGAAACATCACTTACAACGCAACTTTTACAATGCAGAGCCTTTACGACGCAACTTTTACAACGCAAACCATTACAACGCATTGCGCTGGGGGGCGCTCTAGGATAGGGAATAGGTTTAATATACTATCCAACACCTTCCCTACTATCCACGGGGATTGGAGTTGGAATAGTAAATTAAACTATTCACTATCCAGTGCCCCACAGCACTATGCGTTGTAATGGTATGCGTTGTAAAACCCGCGTTGTAAAAGCATGCGTTGTAATGTCGTACATCCAGCTCCAGCTGGTACAGAACCAGGCTGCGAGATTGATCTATCAGCAGCCTAAATGGCAATCGGTAAGACCCCTAATAAAGAAGCTACATTGGCTTCCACTGCTCCAACGGTCCATTTTCAAAACAGCTTACCTAACATTCAAGTCCTTAAATTGTTATAGCCCCATCTTTATTAATAATCTGATATTAAGGCACACTCCCACTCGCAATCTCCGTTCCAAATATCAAAATCTGTTAGTGAGTACCAGGTTCAAACGGAAGCGACATGGCGGCCGTCGCTTCGGGTTCCTGGCACCACAACTCTGGAACACACTTCCATTAGAGATCCGCTCCTGCTCTGAGTTACTCCGATTCAGAAAGCAGCTTAAGACCTGGCTGTTCACACAGGCACATGAGTAAATTAGTCCTGCCCGCATCCTACTCTGAACAGCGCCATGAAACCTTGGCCTACGTGCGCTTTACAAATGGGTTATAACAAAACATAACATAACATAACATTGACATCCCTAGGACACTAATTGTACCCAGAAGATAGTGTTGCAGTGATCGAGGTGAACTTATTAAACATGACTTTCACTTTATTCAGAAAGAAAGATGCCAGGGAGTCACAGAAATCCTGGTTAATATGTTCCAAATTCATAGCCGCTGGTGAGGAGAGTTTGGAGACAACTTGGAAGAGGGCTTTGGACAAGCAGTAGCTGCTTCTATAGAATTAATTAAGTACTTTGATTTTTCCTTCAAGATAAGCTTTTTATAATCTGCCAGCAGCAATTTATATTTTTCTTTTTCCTTGTTATCGTAATTTTCCCTCCATATCCGTTCTTATTTCCTACAGGATTTCTTAGCAGCCCTGAGCATTTCCCCGAACAAAGGGGAAGTAGGTTTGTTCATCCTAGAAAGGGACTGTTTGGCTGGAGACAGACCATTAATTGCTCTAGATAGCCATAAGGCGTAGCCGGAAACCATTTCATCAGGAGAGTCACATTTTAGGGGTGGAAGATTAGCTAGAACCGAGTTGAGAGCCTGGACATCGACCTTATTCCAAGGCCGGGAATAATTAGCTTCCTAAGAACCTTATATGGGGCATTATTACGACGAATGAGTATTTCCCAGCTAACTGCACTGTGATCAAACCATGTCACTGGCAAGGTAGCAAAGTTAATGAAGAGATTACAATTAGAAAAGATCCCATCTAAGATGTGGCTGGCACGGTGGGTAGGCCCAGCCACACATTGCTCTAAGCCAAAACCGGACATTAACTTGAGGACGGCAGCCATATCATTATTGTTGCTGTCCTCTAAATTGAAATTAAAATCCCAAACAGAGTGAAATCAGTTGTGAAGAGAGAGGATTCTAGGGACTGATCAATTGCATCAAGAAAGTGAGTTTTTTGACCTGGTGGTCTATACAGTAAGAGACCATTAAGTGACTGAGATTTGGAAAGATTAAATGTAAAAGTCACCCTTCAAACTCAGTTGAGGTCCTGAATCTACCCCTCTCAGGAAATGATGTCCAAGTCGTTGGTGTTACAAAATCAGCAGCATACGAATTAGGTCACTGGCCAGGTAAAAAGTGGAGATCTTAAAGAACAACACAAGTTTGTTCGGTGCAATTCAAGCCCTGCAAATTTGCTAGGCAGGTACCACCTCTGTAAACTCAATTTCACCATATTCTATAACCAAAACAGAGTGGGTTTAGAGACCCCAGTGGCAGGTGCAGAATTTATATTACAGGCCTCGGAACCTGTAGTCCGGTTTAATCTGGTCATTACTAAAAAAAATATTTACCTGTCAAAGAAGATGTGTGGACTTTCACTGGGAGAGAGCTTGGGTTGGGTTGATTAAGGATGCTAAGCCTAATGCAGTATTCCCTCAAACCTGTCCTTACAAGCTGACCCCAGTCATAGAATATATGATAAAACAGGACATCCTGAAGGAAGTCATCAGAAGTTCCATGCAACTCTCAAATTATGGCTTTGCAAAAAGCAAACAAAAAGGGGAAATTAGTGCAGGTTCTCCAAAAGATTAACCAAATTGTCATTCCATGCTTTCCAGTGGTGCCAAACCCAGCCGTGATCCTGTTCCAAATTCCCCCCAAAGCAGAATGGTTCATAGTCACTGAACTTTGTCAGGCATTCTTCTCAGTTCCCCTTCATGAAGAGAGACAGTTTCTTGTGTTGCATCGTGCTCTTCAATGGAATATAGAGAGCCTGTCTTATTTCAATCAGATATGTTGTGTTGCACGCCTTAAGGGTATACAAAGAGCTCATTCTAATTCATTCAGATACTTAAAAATGATCTATAAAAACTGCAACCTCCATGTAGCATGATCCTGATTCAGTGTATTGATGACTTACTCATTGCAGCGATGAAAAAGGAAGCTTGTTGGCAAGACACTACTGCTGTGCTCAACCACTTGGCTGAGAACAGGCACAAGATATCCCCTGAAAGGTTGCAGTACTGTCAGAAGGAGGTCATGTACTTGGGACATTAGATTGAAATGTAAATCAGGCAAGTGCCCCACAAACACTAAAATGATATGTCACTCGCGTGGGTGGGTCAAGTACCCGCGACAGGCAAGAGCCCAAAACGTATTGAGGAGACATCAAAATTACCTATCACAAAACAATCTGGTTTTGCAAGGGGGACTTTGGGGAATGCGGGGCACTTTTTAAAAAAAGGGTTTGTTTTCACTGTGAAAATGTGGTGTGTCCACATTGCGTTTTGGGCAGTTTCCTGTTGCGGGCACTAGGCCTACCTACACAAGTGAGGTACCATATTTCCCGGAAGACTTTGGGGAATTTTGTGGATCCACACAGATTCCAGAACTTTCCATCACAGAAATGTGAGGAAAATGTCTTTTTTTTAAAACTAAGTTTGAGATTTGCAAAGGATTCTTGGTAACAAAACCTGGTGAGAGGCACACAAGTAACCCCATCCTGGATCCCACTGGGTGTCTAGTTTTTTTTTAAATGTATAGGTTTGCTAGGTTTCCCTAGGTGCTGGCAGAGTTAGAGTTCGAAATCTACAGCTAGGCACTTTGCAAAAAAAAGGGTCAGTTTTCATTGTGAAAATGTGGTGTGTTCACATTGGATTTTGGGCCATTTCTTGTTGCGGGCACTAGGCTTGCCCACACAAGTGCGATACCATTTTCCTCTGAACAATTTGGGGAAACGTGGGCTGGGAGAGATTTTGTATTTCCGCGCAAAGGCCAGAACTTTCCACCTCAGAAATGTGAGGAAAATGTGTTTTTTTGACACATTTTTAGGTTTGCAAGGGATTCTGGGTAACAGAACCTGGTGAGAGCCAGTCTAGTCGCCCCATCCTTACTTCTCCTGGTTGTCTAGTTTTCAAAAATGTATAGGTGTGCTACGTTTCCCTTGGTGCCAGCAGAGCTAGGGTTCAAAATCTACAGCTAGGCATTTTGCAAAATAGGTCAGTACAGGTCATTTTGAAAAATGACCTATAATTTTCATGCTGGTATGGGTAATCACAATTTCGGAAATGTGCAAATATCTACTGTCTCTAAACTCTATATTTTGTTACAATTTCAGAAATACATAGGTGTCTTTCATACCGATTTTTCCATGTATATATTTTCCCAAATTAATTGCTATATACCCGGTACATAATAAAAAAAACATTTTAAGATGCTGCTCAGTTATTGGCTCAAGGTTAGTCGGTTTCTTGGTGAACCTACAAGTCCTAAATATCCTCACAACCAGAAAGGTCCAGTATAGCGCCACCCCCCTTGTTATTCCACCTTCACCTTCGCAGAAACTTGGAGATTCAGAGTCTTCTATTTCAGAGAGCTCTGATCACGAAGACGAACCTCGGCCCAGCAAAAGTAAGTGCAAAATGCACCATGCAAATTCCTAGAAACAGCCTAAGGTGCTGGATTTCAAACCAGTGGACATAATCCATCCATGTTCCAACATATGAATGCCTCCTCAAGAAGTGGCTGATTATGTTCAATGCCCGCATTCACCAGGGGTTTGATAAAGATGTCAGGACAACTTGTGCTCGGAGTTCCTCAGGTAGGATCTTTCCGCAAAGTGACAGACACCCCGGAAGTGGACCCCACTTTGTTCACTATCCTCTAAAAATATTGCGAGGACCCCCAAGAAGAGGCCTTGATTGTGCCTGGCACAACTTCCACAACAATTTGCTGGACGTCTCTGGCCCTCTAACTAAGATCCCAGAGTTGGCCTTCTAGGCTATGGATTCAGCAACCCCATTGACCCAGACGTCTTAGTGGGTTGGGCTCAGCAAGCCATGTGCCAATTAGTCAATGCATATTTCGCAATATCCACAGAACGTCAAATTTTAATAATTTTAATAACTTTAATAATTGACTCTTGGTGTCAATGGTTAAAAAACTGTGCAGGTGCGATCTGAAAAAATGGTCGAGCGCGATGGTCTATTTAGAGGGTCTACATGTTTCTGCCAGTGATCGGATTTCGATCGTGGCCTTTCTCAGCACCTAGATGGTGTTGCTACTGCAAATATATATATGCACGAAACAAATTGGAGTGATACAACCTACATTAACCTTTTGTCTTATCATTGAAGAATGTACAGGATATATGTTGTCACCTGTGAAAGAAAACAAACATAGTGACAAGGTGTACCATGTTGGAGAAGATGAATATTTTCTTTTACTGTCTATTGTGCTTTTAAAGAAGAACATCTCTTATTAATGTTTCTAACTTATTACATAATGCCACTTGCATTACAGAAGGAAGAGAGGTAGTCAATTTTAATGTCACTTCACTATATCACTATTCTCTGCACTGCAAACACCCACCACAAGTAATATTCCTTGCTTTACAGATCTTAGGTGATCCGACCAACTGATTCAATCCAAAACATCTGTGAGCTCCTCCCCCACAGTGAGGGAGTTGCAGCCTTGATTGCACTAGGTTCTGCAAACAAGAGGAGATTCCAGATGATGAAGCATGCCACCTCGGTGGGTGATGGGATTCCGTCCTCTTAAATAGGACTCTTCCATGGGTATTTATGATTACTTTCATGTATTGGTTGTGCTTCTTACCTCATGGTAGGTGATAGACCCGTGGACATTTGTGTTTGTTCATTATAAATGTCCAAAAATTTGTTCTTGCCCCAACTCAATGCCTAGAATTCTTGGGGTTTCAGGTGGACTCTGTCTTAATGCAGCTAGTCATTCCCCCTCAGAAGGTTCAGAATATCAAGGAGTTGAGGTCTGCAGTGTTCAAGCAGATGATATCCTTGTAAAGCTTCTAGTTTCTTCGACCCAAGTCATTTTCCCGGCCCCTCTCTACTGCGGAGCCCTTCAACAGCTCAAAATTCAGCACCTCTGCAAGGGTCTCAGTTATTCAGAACAGGTCAGTTTCTTGGAGGAGGCCAGGACAGAGATGTCATGGTTGTTGGATCACATGGAGGACTGGAACAGCAGGGCAATCTTTTGTTCAGCTCTGGAGATGATTATAGAATCAGACACCAGCCAATGGGCCTGGGATAAACGATGCAGCACGATCTCTGTGGGGGGCCACTGGTCCCAGTCAGAGTTGTCCCTCCATGTCAACTGACTGAACCTTCATGCGGGTCTTTTGCAATTTGGAGCTTCTTCCCAGAAAAGACAGATTGTTGCATCCTTCTTCGGATGGACAACATTCCAGCAGTTTGATATGGGAACAAATTTGGGTGGGACCAAATTCAACCTCCTAGTGGAGATAGCCATGGACTTTTGTCTTCGACATCGAATATGTATGGTGGCGAACAATCTCACAGGCCAATGCAATACTGTTGTGGATTGGCATTCCTGTCACCTCTGGGATTTCAGCGATTGGAGAATTCACCCGAAGATCTTCATTGCGATTCACCGTCAGTGAGGCCAATGTATGAGCTTTTCGCCTCTTGCCTCAACCAGCTACTCCCTGCATTCTTCAGTTGGTGACCAGATCCAGAAGCATAGGCCACGGATGCTTTCCTTCAGAACTGGTCTCTCTTCCTGAGCTACGCTTCCCCACCTTTCATTATGATTCCCAGGGCTCTTTCCTAGGTAAGGTGCAGGGTCCACATGATTCTAGTGACTACTTTCTGGAAAGCGCAAGCTTGTTTTCTGGTAGTCCTCGAATTGACTTGTGCTTGCCTGATATTTATCCCATTCCTTTGTAACCTGTGGCTGGACCCAGGGGGTCAGCCGCATTCTCTGATCCTTTCGGTACACCTCTCACTGTTGGCATGGAGGCTTTCCTGGAATGACGGAATCTCCCAGGCCTTTTGCAGGACGCTGCGGCCTTCTTTGGACAGGCCTGGTCCACAGGGTCGAATAAGCACTATGCCTAAGCATGGAGACGCTGGTGTGGTTGGTGCCATGAATGAGGTGCAGATCCCGTTGGTGTGTGTTTTTTTTACCTCTACGGATGTTTTGTTTCAGATACGGTCTTTGACACCCTGGAGCAAGGGTCTTCAAGTTGGACTCCGGTTGAATCCTTTGATTCTTCTTGTTGGTTGTGATCTTATCTTTGGAGGATTCTGGAGTGATTGACTGTTATTCCCACGTGTGGTACAAAAAAAGAGGACACACAATGGTTCTGAGATTACAGCGTTGAGGCCTTTATAATTGGAAGATGTGACAGTGTGTTGATGGAGCAAGGATTCGCACGAAAGGCGACTTGCTTGAATTCATGAACCTCGAATAACCCTAACTATGTAATCAACATTTTTGTCTTAAAAATTTACCCTTTTCCCCTCGATATTGGGTATCCGAGTGAAGCTTGCTTATGTGTTTTCTAATTCTAATACGCTTGCAAATAAAATGGCTGCTGCTACGCTGGAATTTCTACTGCGCATGCGTCTGTCATACCCATGTGACATGACGTACTTGAAGTTTTGGAGGGAAGTCTGTTGCATCTGCGCACTAGTGTTAATATGGCTGCTCTGTGTTCTCACATGCGAGAGGCTTGCACTGCTGCTTTTGCCAAGCTGTTCATTATGCCTAATCCTAGTGCTATAGTTTATTATAAAGTAATGGGTGTAGGAGAGTAGGGTCTGCAATCCTATGATCACCCAGATTTTTTGCTTTTGTTTCACTGGTTTACGACTTTCTCTGGCTGTGGGCCTGCCAATCAGACCCACAGCCTGGCTGTTCTCTCTCTAAATTACGATATGTGCCCTAGGTGCATTTACCAATTGGTACTGGACCACCTTATCAGACCCTGTAACCCAGGGCATAGGTGTACCCAGGGCCGCCAGGGGCTGCAGCATGTATTATGCCACCCCTGGCTGGCCTCCTAAATCTGACACAACTGGCTGCATGACAGCTGGGGCGAAGTCGTGTAATCACCCTTTGCTTTAGGTATAGTAGCTCTATATCTAACCATACAATGGACACCCGAGTTCCTATCAGTCACTCCTATGGCAGGCCTTAACAATCCTAAAGGCAGAGTGCGTGGGCTCGTGTGAGCTAGGTTCAGGCCCGAGCCGAGCCCGGTTGCAGCTTGCGGAATCAAGACCCAATGGCTGTTCCATGATAACGCGTACCATATCGGTAACTTCGGTGTCGCGTTATCAAGGCATGTCGAGTAAGGTGTCATACGAATCGGGGTGCTGCCCTCTCACCAATTCTGGCGATGAGGTTAGCATTCCACCCTTCTAGAGGGACACGACATGCACGTAACTGTGAACCCCGGTTAAAGTTAACTGAAGCCTCAGCTCCACAAAATGGATGCTGCCACCACAGACACGAGTCTGACCTCCTGCTGCTGGGAGTCCTTCCAGCGAGGAGCGCTTGGACAAAGGGTTTCCTGTCGAGGGCGGTGTTCGCACCGTCCCAGACAGGGTTTGTGTATTCTGGGTAGGTAGGGCTTTGGCGAGAAGGTGACTGCGGAGTGGCACCCCGGTGCTCACTACGCATCTGCCGGTTAGAACCAGTTCCAGGGGCGACAGCCCTGGCCTGGGGAAAGCCCGGCAGGGGGAGAGGGGCGTAACTACCCCCCTTCCTGGTCCCACCCTTAGGGCAGGACCTAGTCATGTACCCACCCCTTTCTTTAGGATAAAGGCCGGAGCGGGGACCCTTCCAAATTAGATCATCTTTGAATCAAGAACTACTTTCTACGAAAGGACCTTCAAGACTCTTCTCAAGATTTCTCCCTTGTGGCTAAGGAGTAGTCACCCTGCATCAGCGGGCACCATCTAAGAACTCTGCGGTTTGCTGTAAGTCCTTCCTCAAGGAATCCGACGGCCCAGCTCGACGAGAACCGGCTTCCCTGGCACCTCTGACCTCTACCCACGTCATCAGCTCAGCTGTGATCTGTGGGTGCGACGAGACCTCGAGGGACCGGCCATCATCAGAACCTGCACGCTCTTAAAAACCAGCACGACCATCGAGGTAACTCTCTGGTGAGTGCTCTGGGGTCCGAGAAGCCCCGACCCTGAGCCGCTCCAGCACCGAAGTGCAGTCTCCCAGCATCTCCACGATCTGCGTGGGGCCCTTCTGCTCGCTGCTCAGCACGTTGTCTGGTCACTAGCCGTTGGCTCGTGTCCTTCTGTGACGACATCCGAGAATCAACACTGCCGGTCTGGTTGCCCCAGACTGGCCCTTGCTTCCATCTTTTCGAGAAGCACCCCGGACCCTCCTGGTCCACTCCAGACGCCGACAGCGACATCCGTCGTGGGACAGCTCGCACCTCCACCGTGGTCGCCGACAACGCCTCCTGGTCCGAGAGACTGCAGAGCCTAGCGTCGCCCACTCACCTGGTCGAGGTGACGGCCAACCGGTGCCTTCCTGGTACCCTCTGACTACTGGCTAGTAGTACGAACTTGGTCCCCTCTGCTTTCAGGTTTCATCAATCTCCGATCCAGGCTTGGATCTCCACGAACTATTCAGCACTGGTCGCCGGCCAGCAACTCCTTTTCTTCCGGCTCCTGGCTCGTCAGCGAAGACCCCGACGCCTGTAAGACTTGTGCAGCCGCAGCCCTCGTGGCTAGGTAACTCGGCATTTCGGTGCCTGCATAGCCTCCTTACTCTAGGGTCCCGAGTCCCTCGCTTCCGACTTGCCTTAACCTTTCCGTGTCCCCGGACACTTGTTTTAAACTGTGCACTTGAAGTATTTACTAAAGAGATTTGGGTTGTGCTTAGTACCCTGTCCTCATAAAGAGTACAGGGCTGTTGTGATTCTTAATAAATATACTGTTTATTTTCATAACACTTGTGTGGTGTCCTTTCACTGGGTGTTCAAGGGGTACATGTGTGGTAAACAGCTGGCTTAACACGCCCTCTCGAGTCTTTAGCCTTAGACTGCTCGTATCCACGCTACTAGGATAGCTGGTCTATAGGTTGACTTACAACCAAACACCATAAGGGTCGTTGGAACGATACATAGCGGTCGCTAGAATAGCGAACGTTGCATATCGGGCCAACTTCTCACATTGGTGAGCAGCGGGTGGGATTTGAGCTTGCTGTTGTTTTACCACACGTATCCTAAGAATATCTTGTTGAAAGATCGCACAAGTACTGTTAGTACATATAACTAAAGCTTAGAATACTCTGAGTTCTACTGAACCAGCTGTTGTAGCTCCTCAAGGCTTAGCACACCTTGGCTACAGCTCTTAGCAAGGGAAAAGTAGGTAAACACATAGTGTAGGTAGGTGCATCACTTACACCACACTAGAACCAGTATGTCGGACAAAGGTGGAAACTCTGAGTCTCCCCTTGTGTCAGTTGACCCTCCACAGGTCATCCCGTCAAGATATACTGCGCTTAACTTCCATGAGTTACGACAAGTATGTACCTCTAGGAAGATTAAGCAAGGGGCTAACCCCACCACCTCCTTTCTGATTGGTCTCCTAGAGACTTATGATGCCAGAAAGGCTGAGAAGCTTCTTAGCCCTTCTAATCCAGAAGGAGGCATGCCTCCCCTCGAGGGAACCCGGGACGATCCTGACCTCATTCACCTCGCAACTGAGAACGAAGATGACGAGGAGGATGAGGATGAGGATCTCTCTGGGGACGAGGCAGATAAGGGACAGGTAGAAGTCGTCAGACTGACACGGTCCAACTTAAGCAGACATGATAGTGGTACTGGGGGACCCCCGGCGCTACTGTCAGGTGCGCTTAACATTGGGAATGGACGAGTTAGGTCTCTATCAAGAGGCTCTAACAGATCCCTTCGAACCAATGGCTCTCGCAACTCTTCTCAAAGAGGGATGACGTCCCCTCAGAGGAGAGTGTACGAAGCTAAGGAAAGGGCAGCTAATCTGAGGATCGAAAGGGAAGAACTTGCCCTGGCCAAAGAAAAGCTTGCTTTTGCTAGAGAGCAACAGTTAAGTGGGGCAGTCCCCACTGGTGGCAGCAATGTACCTAGTAATAGGGAAAAGAGTTTCGATACGAAACACCTTGGGAAGATAGTGCCCCCCTTTAAACAAGGGGACGACATCCACAAATGGATTACTGCTTTGGAGAGGGCCTGCACTGTGCAAGGTGTTCCCCAGAGTCAGTGGGCAGCTATCTTGTGGCTCTCCTTTGAAGGTAAAGGAAGAGACAAGCTCCTCACCACAAGGGTAGAGGACGCTAACAATTACCAAGTCTTGAAGAATACACTCGTTGAAGGGTTCGGCCTAACCACTGAGCAGTACAGGGTGCTGTTCAGGGATACCCAGAAAACGCAGGCTCAAGACTGGTCTGATTTTGTCGATTGTGCCACTAAGGCTTTTGAGGGCTGGTTGCTGGGCAGTAAGGTTACTGATTACAAAGGATTGTACAATTTGATGATGAGAGAACAAATTTTAAACAATTGTCAGAACCAGTTGTTGCATCAGCATCTTGTCGACTCGGATCTGACCTCTCCTCAAGAATTGGGGCAGAAGGCAGACAAATGGGTTCGTACGAGAGTTAAACAGAACCAGGGCCAGAATCAAGGTGGTCAGAAGAAAGCAGACCAAAAGGGTAAAGATTCTAAAGGGGAACAAAATGACCAGAAGTCTTCGACAGGTCCCCAACAACCCAAAGAGGGTGGGGGTCAGGCTCCCCAAAAGAAGAAAGAAGGCCAATCCAAACGATGGTGCCAGTACTGTAAAAGTAAATCTCACTGGTTTAGTGAGTGCACCAAGAAAGGAGGAGGGCAGACTCCTGCCACTGCAGCCCCTAAGGCACCTGTGCCCCCTAGTACAGACAGCAGTGGTAGTGCGCCTCCCAAGGGTTTAGTAGGGTTAACCCTGGGTTCTGAGGGGCGTGACAACTTAGTTGGCACACTCACTCAGGCTGTCCTTGTCAGTACAGGGGACGTGGACATGTCCCCTGACGTAAGCCCCAATACCTTGGGCAAATACAGACAGACGCCTTTCATAAATGGAAAGATGGCTCAGGCCTATAGGGACACTTGTGCCAGCGTCACCATGGTGACGCCTAACTTTGTGGACCCTGGACAGATCATGCCAGGTACAGAATTCCTGGTGACCAATGCAAGCAATGTCACTACCAATCACAGTATGGCAATTGTAGCTTTCTCCTGGGGAGGGGTAACTGGCCAAAAGAAGGTTGTAGTTAGTCCAGACCTCCCAGTGGATTGTTTGTTGGGCAATGATTTGGAGTCGTCACAATGGTCAGAAGTGGAGCACCGGACTCACATGGAAATGTTAGGTTTGCCAGCACATGTGTTCGCTGTGACTAGGTCACAGGTCAGGAGATGCCCCACTGAACAGGTGCTGGATCCTGGAACAACGGACCAGACACCTCCCAAGAAAAAGAGCAGTAGGGTTAAGGCTGCGCCTTCCCCCTTGCCCCAGGTCGAGGATCAAGTCTCAGAGGAGGCTGACCTACAGGAATTGAGGGAAACTGAGCCGAGAGAGTTCGAACTTGATCAAGTTGAATTCTTGGGCTCAGGGGGACCCTCAAGGGAAGATCTGGGGAAGGACCAGTTAGACTGCCCTTCTCTTGAACCCCTCAGACAGCAGGCTGCTGCTGAGGCTGCTGGGAACGCCACAGGTACCCACAAGGTATACTGGGAAGATGGACTCCTGTACACTGAGTCAAGAGACCCCAAGCCTGGCATGACCAGGAGGCTGGTCGTCCCCTTGTCTCAGCGTGGTTTCCTACTTACCTTGGCCCACGAGATTCCCTTAGCAGGTCACTTAGGCCAGACGAAAACGTGGGACAGGCTTGTCTTGCATTTTCACTGGCCTCACATGAACGAAGATACCAAGGAGTTTTGCCGCTCCTGTGTCACTTGCCAAGCCAGTGGTAAGTCAGGTGGCATGACAAAGGCCCCCCTTATACCAATGCCTGTGGTGGGGGTGCCCTTTGAACGGGTGGGGATCGACATCGTCGGTCCCATGGAACCACCGACAGCATCAGGGCACAAGTTTATACTGGTGGTAGTGGATCATGCCACCAGGTATCCTGAAGCTATTCCCCTTAGGACCACTACAGCACCTGTTGTGGCAAGAGCCCTAGTTGGAGTGTTCTCCAGAGTGGGCTTCCCTAAGGAGGTCGTCTCCGACAGAGGTGCAAACTTTATGTCGAGCTACTTAACTGCTATGTGGAAGGAATGTGGTGTCAACTACAAGTTCACTACACCCTATCATCCACAATGCAATGGGCTTGTTGAGAGATTCAACAGGACCCTAAAAGGGATGATTCATGGACTACCGGAAAAGCTTCGGCGAAGATGGGACGTCCTGATCCCCTGCCTCTTGTTCGCCTACAGAGAAGTCCCACAGAAGGGGGTTGGCTACAGCCCTTTTGAACTTTTGTACGGGCATCCTGTAAGAGGACCCCTGTGTTTGGTGAAGGAAGGATGGGAGAGACCTCTCAAAAAGCCTGCAACCAACATAGTGGACTATGTGCTCGGCCTCCGCTCGCGGATGGCTGAATACATGGAGAAGGCATCCGAAAACCTTAAGGCCAGCCAAGAACTCCAAAAAGCTTGGCATGACCAAAAGGCTGTCTTGACTCTACCAGCCCGGACAGAAGGTGTGGGTGTTGGAGCCAGTGGCCCCAGCAGCACTCAAGGACAAATGGTCCGGGCCCCACACCATCCTGGAGAAAAAGGGAGAGGTCACCTACCTGGTCGACCTGGGAACTCCCCGGAGCCCCCACAGGGTGCTTCATGTCAACAGGCTAAAAGCATATGTCGACAGGAAGGACATGAGTTTGCTCATGGCCCTAGATGAGGGACAGGAAGAGGAGAGTGACCCTCTCCCCGACCTGCTCTCTCAGAATCCTGACGATGGCTCAGTAGATGGTGTTGTCTTTTGTGGCAGCCTCTCCGAACATCAACAGAGCGACTGTAAACAGGTTCTTCAGTCGTTCCGACATCTGTTCTCTCTGACACCCAGTCAGACCGATTGGTGCACCCATGAGGTCGACACTGGTGACAGCTTGCCCGTAAAGAGTAAAATCTACAGGCAGCCTGATCACGTTAGAGACTGCATCAAAAGTGAAGTGCAGAAAATGTTGGAGCTGGGAGTCATTGAACCCTCGGATAGCCCTTGGGCTAGTCCCGTAGTTCTAGTGCCGAAACCTCACACCCAGGGTGGTAAGAGAGAGATGAGGTTCTGCGTAGACTACAGGGGTCTCAATGCAGTCACTAAGACTGACGCCCACCCAATACCAAGGGCAGACGAGCTTATTGACAGGCTGGCCTCGGCCAACTACTTAAGTACGTTTGACCTGACAGCTGGGTATTGGCAAATCAGGTTAGCTGAGGACGCCAAGCCTAAAACCGCATTTTCAACCCCTGGTGGGCATTATCAGTTTGTGGTGATGCCCTTTGGTCTGAAAAATGCACCTGCCACCTTCCAACGGTTGGTGAATCACGTCCTTACTGGGCTGGATGACTTCTGTGCGGCGTATCTTGACGATATTGCTGTCTTTAGCTCCACCTGGGAGGATCACCTGGTCCACCTGCGGAAGACATTGGAGGCGCTGCAAGCGGCAGGCCTCACTATCAAGGCCACCAAGTGCCAGATAGGGCAGACACAGGTTGTATACCTGGGCCACCTTGTAGGTGGAGGTCAGGTTCAGCCACTGGAGAGCAAGATACAGTCAATCAGGGACTGGGCTCCTCCAACCACCCAGACTCAGGTTCGAGCTTTCTTGGGCCTGACTGGTTACTACAGGAAGTTTGTCAGGAACTATGGTTCCATCGTGACACCATTAAATGAACTGACAAGTAAGAAAATGCCAAAAAAGGTTCAGTGGACAGCGAGCTGTCAAAAAGCATTCGATGACCTAAAGCAGGCCATGTGCACGGCGCCTATCCTCAAGAGTCCGGACTACTCCAAACCATTCATTGTCCAAACAGATGCTTCTGAGTTGGGTGTGGGAGCTGTTCTTTCTCAACTGAATTTTGATGGTCAAGACCAGCCCATTGCTTTTATAAGCAGACGGCTGACCCCTAGAGAGAAAAATTGGTCAGCTATTGAGAGGGAGGCCTTTGCTGTGGTTTGGGCCCTGAAGAAGCTGAGGCCATACTTGTTTGGCACTCACTTCAAGATTCAGACCGACCATAAGCCCCTCTTGTGGCTAAATCAGATGAAGGGTGAAAACCCCAAACTGCTTAGGTGGTCCATTTCCCTACAGGGGATGGACTTCACAGTGGAACACAGACCTGGTACTGATCATGGCAATGCCGATGGGCTCTCCAGATATTTCCACTTGGAACAAGAAGACTCACCTGGTCAAGGTTAGCTAGTTGTTCCGACGTTTGGGGGGGGGTCATGTAGGAGAGTAGGGTCTGCAATCCTATGATCACCCAGATTTTTTGCTTTTGTTTCACTGGTTTACGACTTTCTCTGGCTGTGGGCCTGCCAATCAGACCCACAGCCTGGCTGTTCTCTCTCTAAATTACGATATGTGCCCTAGGTGCATTTACCAATTGGTACTGGACCACCTTATCAGACCCTGTAACCCAGGGCATAGGTGTACCCAGGGCCGCCAGGGGCTGCAGCATGTATTATGCCACCCCTGGCTGGCCTCCTAAATCTGACACAACTGGCTGCATGACAGCTGGGGCGAAGTCGTGTAATCACCCTTTGCTTTAGGTATAGTAGCTCTATATCTAACCATACAATGGACACCCGAGTTCCTATCAGTCACTCCTATGGCAGGCCTTAACAATCCTAAAGGCAGAGTGCGTGGGCTCGTGTGAGCTAGGTTCAGGCCCGAGCCGAGCCCGGTTGCAGCTTGCGGAATCAAGACCCAATGGCTGTTCCATGATAACGCGTACCATATCGGTAACTTCGGTGTCGCGTTATCAAGGCATGTCGAGTAAGGTGTCATACGAATCGGGGTGCTGCCCTCTCACCAATTCTGGCGATGAGGTTAGCATTCCACCCTTCTAGAGGGACACGACATGCACGTAACTGTGAACCCCGGTTAAAGTTAACTGAAGCCTCAGCTCCACAAAATGGATGCTGCCACCACAGACACGAGTCTGACCTCCTGCTGCTGGGAGTCCTTCCAGCGAGGAGCGCTTGGACAAAGGGTTTCCTGTCGAGGGCGGTGTTCGCACCGTCCCAGACAGGGTTTGTGTATTCTGGGTAGGTAGGGCTTTGGCGAGAAGGTGACTGCGGAGTGGCACCCCGGTGCTCACTACGCATCTGCCGGTTAGAACCAGTTCCAGGGGCGACAGCCCTGGCCTGGGGAAAGCCCGGCAGGGGGAGAGGGGCGTAACTACCCCCCTTCCTGGTCCCACCCTTAGGGCAGGACCTAGTCATGTACCCACCCCTTTCTTTAGGATAAAGGCCGGAGCGGGGACCCTTCCAAATTAGATCATCTTTGAATCAAGAACTACTTTCTACGAAAGGACCTTCAAGACTCTTCTCAAGATTTCTCCCTTGTGGCTAAGGAGTAGTCACCCTGCATCAGCGGGCACCATCTAAGAACTCTGCGGTTTGCTGTAAGTCCTTCCTCAAGGAATCCGACGGCCCAGCTCGACGAGAACCGGCTTCCCTGGCACCTCTGACCTCTACCCACGTCATCAGCTCAGCTGTGATCTGTGGGTGCGACGAGACCTCGAGGGACCGGCCATCATCAGAACCTGCACGCTCTTAAAAACCAGCACGACCATCGAGGTAACTCTCTGGTGAGTGCTCTGGGGTCCGAGAAGCCCCGACCCTGAGCTGCTCCAGCACCGAAGTGCAGTCTCCCAGCATCTCCACGATCTGCGTGGGGCCCTTCTGCTCGCTGCTCAGCACGTTGTCTGGTCACTAGCCGTTGGCTCGTGTCCTTCTGTGACGACATCCGAGAATCAACACTGCCGGTCTGGTTGCCCCAGACTGGCCCTTGCTTCCATCTTTTCGAGAAGCACCCCGGACCCTCCTGGTCCACTCCAGACGCCGACAGCGACATCCGTCGTGGGACAGCTCGCACCTCCACCGTGGTCGCCGACAACGCCTCCTGGTCCGAGGGACTGCAGAGCCTAGCGTCGCCCACTCACCTGGTCGAGGTGACGGCCAACCGGTGCCTTCCTGGTACCCTCTGACTACTGGCTAGTAGTACGAACTTGGTCCCCTCTGCTTTCAGGTTTCATCAATCTCCGATCCAGGCTTGGATCTCCACGAACTATTCAGCACTGGTCGCCGGCCAGCAACTCCTTTTCTTCCGGCTCCTGGCTCGTCAGCGAAGACCCCGACGCCTGTAAGACTTGTGCAGCCGCAGCCCTCGTGGCTAGGTAACTCGGCATTTCGGTGCCTGCATAGCCTCCTTACTCTAGGGTCCCGAGTCCCTCGCTTCCGACTTGCCTTAACCTTTCCGTGTCCCCGGACACTTGTTTTAAACTGTGCACTTGAAGTATTTACTAAAGAGATTTGGGTTGTGCTTAGTACCCTGTCCTCATAAAGAGTACAGGGCTGTTGTGATTCTTAATAAATATACTGTTTATTTTCATAACACTTGTGTGGTGTCCTTTCACTGGGTGTTCAAGGGGTACATGTGTGGTAAACAGCTGGCTTAACACGCCCTCTCGAGTCTTTAGCCTTAGACTGCTCGTATCCACGCTACTAGGATAGCTGGTCTATAGGTTGACTTACAACCAAACACCATAAGGGTCGTTGGAACGATACATAGCGGTCGCTAGAATAGCGAACGTTGCATATCGGGCCAACTTCTCACAATGGGTATTGTGTAGAAATTCATGGTATACAGTGTAATCATTTATTCTGTGTTCTAAAACTGTTTCTTTTCCATTTCATGTTACACTTTGAAAACTGGCCTGTCTCGTAACGCTGTACTCCATCTTTGTTGAAACTGCGACTCCGCGAGAACCGCAAGTCTCAAGAACAAGTGACCTTTGGACTATTGCCAAGGAGCTGACTGACTAGAAGATGCTCCTGAGAAAGTCACCGAATGACTCTAAATTGTATACATTGTAATCGACAATAGAACATCAAGTCAAGTCAAGTCAAGAGATTTATATAGCGCGCTACATACCCATAGGGTCTCAAGGCGCTAGAGGAAGGGTGGGGAATTACTTGTCGAATATCCAAGTTTTAAGTTGCTTTCTGAATGCTAGGTGGTTTTGAGTAAGGCGAAGGTGAGTGGGAAGTGAGTTCCAGGTTTTAGCTGCCAGGTAGGAGAAGGATCTACCTCCCATGGTGGTTTTGTTGATGCGAGGTACAGTGGCAAGGGCTTGGTTGGAGGATCGCAGCTGACGGGAGGGGGTGTAGAAGGACAATCGTGTGTTGAGGCATTCGGGCCCAAGTTCGTAAAGTGCTTTGTGTGCGTGGGTTAGGAGGCGGAAAGTAATCCTCTTATTTACGGGGAGCCAGTGGAGGTTTTTCAGGTGACCAGAGATGTGTTCTTTACGCGGGATGTCTAGTATGAGCCTGGCTGAAGCGTTCTGGATGCGTTGGAGTTTTTTCTGGAGTTTTGCGGTGGTTGGTTCCGGCGTATAGTGTGTTTCCGTAGTCCAGGCGGCTCGTGACCAGTGCGTGGGTGACCGTTTTTCTAGTTTCGGTGGGGATCCAGCGAAATGTTTTTTTGAGCATGCGAAGAATGTTGAAGCAAGATGATGAAACGGCGTTGACTTGTCTGGACATCGAGAGTGAGGAGTCCAGGGTGACGCCCAGGTTCCGTGCGTGGTCCGTCGGGATGGGTGCTTTTCCAAGGGCTTCTGGCCACCAAGAGTCATCCCAGGCGGAGGGGGAGGTGCCTAAGATGAGGACTTCTGTTTTGTCTGAGTTCAGTTTCAGACGGCTGTGCTTCATCCACTCGGCTACTTCTTTCATTCCTTCGTGTAAGTTGGTTTTGGCGGTGTTAGGGTCTTTGGTGAGTGATAGGATCAGTTGAGTGTCATCCGCGTAGGAGATGATGTTGAGATTGTGTTGGCGAACGATGGCCGCAAGGGGGCTCATGTATACGTTGAAGAGGGTGGGGCTGAGCGACGATCCTTGTGGCACGCTGCAGATGACTTCAGAGGCCTCTGACTTGAATGGTGGGAGGTGGACTCTCTGTGTTCTTCCGGTGAGGAACGAGGTGATCCATTCCAGTGCTTTTCCTTGGATTCCTATGTCTCTGAGGCGCTGTAGAAGGGTGCTATGACAGACTGTGTCGAAGGCAGCGGAGAGGTCGAGGAGGATGAGGGCGACTGTGTCTCCATTGTCCAGTAGAGTTCGAATGTCGTCTGTAGCTGCGATGAGGGCGGTTTCAGTGCTGTATTTGGCTCGGAAGCCGGACTGTGAGGAGTCGAGAGATTTGTTGGCTTCGAGGAAGGCGGCGAGCTGGTTGTTGACAGCTTTCTCAATGACTTTGGCCGGGAATGGAAGAAGTGAGATGGGGCGGTAGTTTTTGAGTTCGGAGGGGTCAGCTGTGGGTTTTTTCAGAAGGGCGCTGAGTTCTGCGTGTTTCCAGCTTTCCGGGAAGGTGGCGGAGTTGAGGGAGCAGTTGATGACATCTCGGAGGTGTGGTGCTATGATGGAGTCTGCTTTGTTGAAAATGTGGTGAGGGCATCCATTGTTGGGTGTAAGGAATCGGCATGAGAATCTGAATTTGATGGGCGTGGACATAAATTTGAATAAGGAGACAGCGAAAGTCTAAATTTTAGGTGGTGTGATGACCTGTCCTCCTCCTTTGTCCAATCAAAATTGGGGATGCTTACACTTGCAACATTGGGGGGTGGTACACTGACCTGGAAAACAGTATAACTAGCGTAGGTTTAGCTAGAGAAATTGTCGACTTGTCCGAATAGCTGACCTGTCACTGACCCAACGCACTCAATAGGTGACTAAGAGCAGAGGGCTGCGGAGAACTCTGTCGGGAGATTCGAGAACCCAATCGGGGTTCTGGGAAGTTGAAGTGCTTGCGAAGCACTTTGCTGGTGAATGCTGTAACCCAATCGGGGTTTTGGCTGATTCCTTGCAGAGAGGGAGTAGAGCAGGCGTGGCAACCGAAACTGCGGGTGCTGGTCTTAACCTTTGGTGGTCCGGTCCTGATCCTAATTCTGGGGTTATCCTGTCCTGATTTTCCTGATCTGCACCTGCTCGCCTACTGGCACTGAAGTCTTTTGGGGTTCTCCCGTCCTTTTCAAACTGACCCCTGGCGACACCATTCTAGGTAAATATAAATCTGTGTGGGTAATTGTCAATATCATTTGCGTCCTATTCTTTACCTTCCCTGAATTTGTAAAGCTTTGATTTCCATATGTTCCTTTTCTTACCTTTCCCTTTTAAATGAGAAAATCAATGTCTATTAGCGTGTTCCATTTTCTTACCCACCTTTTAGCTGAATGTTATAACGTTTTTTTATGATTGCATAATTGTTCCTTTTCTTCACCCTCCCTTTAAGGAGTTAAGCTTGATTATCTGAATTCATAGCATGTTCCAATTTTTACCTTCCCTATGGTTATGTGCTAAAATTTAGTTTTGATATTGCATATTGTGTTCTCTTTCTCAAACCACTAATAATTGAAAAACCGTTGGTTTAGTATGTTCCCTTTCTTTACCCTCCTTTAGTCAAGTTGTGTAAACCTGTTTTTCGAAATAGTATGTTCCTTGTTTTACCTTCCCTTTATTTCAAATTTACTAAATGGTTGGCATAATCTATCTCTTGCATAGTTATACACTGTTTCTGATCTTGGTTATTGACAGTTTAATTGCTTTTAATCTATGGCTCATGACTTTTGATGATGATTAGATAAAGAGTTTGAACCTACCCTGAGCTTGCGGTTATTATATAAGTGCTTGGTTATTGACAGTTTAATTGTTTTTAATCTATGGCTCATGACTTTTGATGATGATTAGATAAAGAGTTTGAACCTACCCTGAGCTTGCGGTTATTATATAAGTGCAAATGTTATGGTATTTTTGATTGCCTTTCTTTACATAACTCCCTGATCCATTGTGGTCATAGGTACCAGTGAAAAGGATTGGTAAGTCAATGGTATAGGAATTTTTGAAATAAAATAAACTAGTAGTAGAGTGTGGGTTACCTGATTGAATAAATGTCAGGGCTCGAGTCGGGGTACCACGCGGGTGGACGGCGTCCCCCCACTTATTTTACCAGGGTGGACGGCGTCCCCCCTGCCAAACAGCTGGACTTCACTTTTTGGCATCTCAGGGGCGAGATCGGTGCTCACAGTGCGCTGCTCACGCGCTGGCTTCTCAGATGCAATCGCAACAAACTGTGGAGCTACACGCATAGAAAGGAGACGACCAAGAACTTGCGCGCTAAACACAGAAGAACTACCGCCACCCATGCTCGAGCCATAAAGGTACAGAAGGGACTACCAAAAAGAAGGTGCCATGAACAGAGGGAAGAGATGTTTTAAAATATGTGACACTGCCGAACTGAATGTTGTAGCACACTGTAGGATATTTTGAAAGTGGGTGGGGGAATTGTATGTGCGATTTAGTTGTTATAATGGTATTGCCCACAATAGCGTTCTTGCTCATCTCATTTTATGTATCTAAACATGACACTTTTGGTAGAATATATATTGTACTGGCCGGCAAAACTCAAAAAAATGAAGAGGGGTGAGCGAGGGGAGGCAATGAGCCTGATGGTGCTAGCCACCTTTCGAGACGTCACTTCCTGTCGTGACGTCACTTTCGGTGACAGCATCCCCCCACTTATTTTTTTAGGAATTGTGCCCTGATAAATGTGTATTTGAATGATGGGCCCAGGTGAGTATTGGTAAAATTATAGTCGGGTGACCTGCACGCTCTATCAGTGTGTGGTCATGGTAAATGTAATATTTTCGAATTTAACCCTTTGATTGACTGCTGAAAATATAAGTGAACAAAGAGAAGCATCCTTAATAGAATTTAAAAATCCTATCACGAATGCTAGAAACTGTTTTATTTTCTAACTGCCATGGATCCCCTATTTGATTTTCTAATTGCACTGTTTTCAGCATATTTCCCTTAACTATTTTCATGAGAAAGGCCCTTCCAGTGCTTCCCAATTTGGCCTTCCCCCTCTAAACAATCGTTCGCTAACAAATGCGTGGGGACAAAATGGACTCCCCCCCCTTACAAAAAAGGCGTCAAAAGTACGAAATACAAACGCTCTGTGGACACTGCTCTAGACTACGTCACGCACACACTAAAGTTTAAAATTTATTTCAGATTGGCTTTGGTAGGATCCGAAAAAAATAATTCAAACTAAGTTAAATGCCCGTATTACGCCACAGCGTCCCGAACTACAAAGAACTACACGTTCCACGAGGGACATCAAATGTGACGAGTTCACGTAGCGGGCGGAGTCTAGAAATAGAAGAATCGTTCTATCGATTGTTGTGCCAAGTTGCACTTGTTCGCGCAGACGTAACAGGGCGGGTCTCCTGGTTCTGTTGCTGCGCACGTCCGGGGAGGAAGCATAGGCTCCGCCCCCTGTTCACTGCGTCTGCGCCCGTTGTTTGGTTATAATCTGTCCCGGGCGTTTGTTCGTTCACTGTCGGCCACGCCATAGACCTCGTTGGATCTCTTGTACCGGTGAGTGCGACGGAACACACCACGTTCACTTTATTTTTCTCCTGTTTTGTATTTCTACGGCTGGCTGGAGATTTTGCCCCTGAAATTAAATCCTACCTTTGTGAGCGCTGTGTGAGGTTTCACCTCGTCTGTCTTGCGGGGCCTGCATCGCCGCCATTTTAGGTCTATTGTGAGGCTCTGTTTATCCGTCGCTACGGTAAAGTTATTTGGTAACTCTTTACGGTATATTTACTGTTCTACTCGTTTGCTCCATTAGTGCTGATTTATTTTTCATCACTGGAATTCAAGAAGTCTGGGTTAGTTGTAGGCAGGCCTGGGAGTCACGTATTGAAGCCGCCATTTCCCGTATGTCTTTCTCCCGTAATGGCCGCCGCAGGGGCAACTGAAGTCTTTAACGACATTACCTTGAGCTTCTCTATTGTCGATTAAGGATGGTGCTTGTTTCGTATTCCAAAATACTAGGGTATTTTGGCGCGTTTTGATTCACTCGAAAGGCCGCCCTTGTTTTCTACGTTGCAAATTAACCATTTTCCTGCTGTTTGAATTTTAGTGTCACCGTATCTCACAAGATGTCTGAAGGAGGCGAGGGTTACGTGGTGAAGGTCCGTGGTCTGCCCTGGTCCTGCTCCACTGACGAGATCGAGCGTTTCTTTTCCGGTAAGTGCATTTAGTGACCATTTGCGACTTATTATTCGGATGCCCAGCTTTGAGTGTCTTCACCATTGATAGAGACGGGTTTCACCTCTTAGTCTGAGACGGAAATTTGATTGACTGTTCGATTGAACAATTCATTTCACTTTTTGCCCCCAGAGTGTAAAATATTGAATGGAGCTGGAGGTATTCGTTTTATTTACACCCGCGAGGGGAGGCCTAGTGGAGAGGCTTTTGTCGAACTGGAAGACGAAGAAGACGTGAAGATGGCACTGAAAAAAGACCGTGAAACAATGGGCCACCGATACGTTGAAGGTTGGTTTGGATTGTCCATCAGAGTTCATAATCCTGTATTCCTCGACAACTATGTTCTCATAACCCGTTTTCCCCCTATTTGTTTCAGTGTTTAGGTCGAATAACGTGGAAATGGATTGGGTTTTGAAACACACAGGCCCCAACAGCCCAGACACGGCGAACGATGGTTTCGCTCGTCTTCGCGGTCTCCCGTTCGGGTGTAGTAAAGAAGAGATCGTGCAATTCTTCTCGGGTATGTCGTGTTCCTGTGTAAAATTGCCACCGATAAACTTATTTGTTCCTCAGTATTGAACATACGCCGCACATTGACCCATTGTGAACGAGTTCGAATCAGTATAGTTTTAAAAATGGTTCTTATTTAAGTATCGCGTGCGCCAAAATTCCGAATAAAATTCCGAATGTGTTTTTTTCCTTATTGCTGCCTTTCATTTGAGTGCTGTACCTTCAGAATTAGAACATGCGAATGTTTTTCTAAAACGTGTATTTTCGGAATGATTTATACTTCACTAACTACATCGTTCTATCGCAAATGGGTCGTGCGGTCGTGCTATCAGCTGCTGTGCTTACGCCTTCAGTACTTTGAGTGTGCACACTGGGAACACCAGCCAGTTGTGTTTATAAGAGCTACTTATGTTTAATTTAAATCATTGTGCACAACTAATTAGTGTTCTTAAATTGATCACATTTGTGGCCAACGTATGAAAGGTTACCGGTGGTGATCACTTCACCTTGTGTGCATCAGTTAGTGTTGTCAGCAGTAATGTGAAGATGGCTTTGTTAACTTGGAATGCCAATCCCAGCTGCAGCACCTCAGCACGAAATTATTAGTAAAGGGTCTTTCAACATGATTTCACCCCTATCTGTTTTAAATATATTTGGACGTTCAGCCTTTTTTGTCTCCACTTAAGGTTATAAGTTCTAAAAACACTTACATCTTGAATTCACAACTTTAGCCTGTTAATTCAACAAAGCAGGACGTTCCAATTTAGTAGGTATAGATGTGAATAGAGCTATTTCTAACTAGCCATTCTTAAACATTAATTTTAGTAGATTGGACGTGGTCATAGTTATGTATCTTACCTCTCCTTTCAGTGCTTTTTAGCATAAAGATCTCAATGAGTTGCACTTTATTTCATTATGTGGGTGTCTGCTGTTAATTTGCTTATTGTATGTTTGCTTTTTCACATGTTTTATTAAAACACCCTGTCGTTTAGTTACGGGGTGTGTTAATTACCTTACAGTGCCTTGATTTGTGAATGTTATAAGTTCAAGCGCTAAACTACAGCACAGTGTTGAAATGATGGTGTTTTTTTAAAGCATTAAGATTTTTGGGCATGTGATGTTAATGTTGCCCCCCACTTGGGGTTATTTGTCCTTGGGTTGAAGGGTTGGAAATCGTGCCAAATGGGATAACATTGCCGGTGGACTTCCAGGGGAGGAGTACGGGGGAGGCGTTCGTGCAGTTTGCTTCACAGGAAATAGCTGAAAAGGCTCTAAAGAAACACAAGGAAAGAATAGGGCACAGGTGGGGATGGATGGTTGGTTGGTTAAGTCACTTTTCTTATGGTATATCAATTTCACTGCTCATGGTATAACCAGTAAAAATCGATGCTCTAGATTTAAACGAGTTTGGTAAAATAACTTTGTTATACACGTTACCACACCTAATTGGTGAAAACGCAAACGAATCTGCCATAGTTCAGCCCACGCTGTCTGATTATGGTACTGTAAACTAAAATTATTTAAGTTTTCTTAAAGTACGTTACATTTTACATTGATAGCCTAGTTTCAAATTGACATACGTTTGCGTGCTGAACTGCAAGAATGGGTTAGAATCTTAGTGGAGGCTAATTTTTCTAACCCATGAACTTTGTTGTTCCTGGAGCAGAGTTTCTCTCGTGCTTCCAGTAACTGCACCTCTCAACCTTTAAAGGATTGTGGTGCTACTTGTATATTTTATGGCGATTGAAGATGTATATTACACATCTATGGCTGAACTGAGTTCATTGCCAAATGCCAGCTTATTTAAATTCTCGTTTCAGCTTTTGAACTTTAAATATGGAACTAATACTTTTGTGGGCGTGTCTTAGGTACATTGAAATTTTCAAGAGCAGTCGAGCAGAAGTACGCACTCATTATGACCCCCCTCGGAAACTCATGGCCATGCAGCGGCCTGGCCCCTATGACAGACCAGGTGCCGGAAGAGGATATAGCATGGGCAGAGGAGCTGGTTTTGATCGAATGCGGCGTGGAGGCTACGGTGGCGGTATGTTCATTTCAGTTGTTAATCACTTAACAATGCGTGGGGCTTTTGTCGACGATATAGTGCCCATTCTGTGTGGCAACACTGCATGGGTGTAGCTGTCAGTGGTTTCAGTGGATGCAAGGGCTTGTATTAACCGGACTCGTTTGGTTATGTGTGCCAGATGGAAGTGCTTTTGTACGAGTGGTGCATTTTCCAGGAGAGCTGGGAAGCTGTTTAGGTTAATCATCACGTTTGTATACTGTTCATTGTTCACAGGCTATGGAGGATATGACGATTACAATGGGTACAGTGATGGCGGCTATGGCTTTGGCACGGATAACCGATACGGAAGAGGTATAGAACTTCAGATTTCAAAATGTTGATGAAAACCACAGAAGCGGTTACAGGGCTAACTTGGTTCTTTATTTTTAGGGTTAACGGATAATAGCTACGGTGACGGAACTTCAACTTTCCAAAGTACAACTGGGCACTGTGTACACATGAGAGGGTTGCCTTACAGAGCTACTGAAACTGACATCTACAACGTAGGTTTAGTTACTTCTGATTCTTTAGAGTGGGTTTTTGCTTGTGCACTTAATGCATTCGTGCCTACAATAATTAGAATGTCTTAAGTTAAAGAAATTAGGGGATGCCTTCAATTTCTAGCAACTTGACTTAATCCACTGGACCAGTTTCGTCGCATCTCAATGGCTCCTTTGCTTTTCAGTTCTTTTCTCCTCTGAACCCAGTCAGAGTACATATTGAAGTTGGGTCCGATGGTAGAGTAACAGGAGAGGCAGATGTCGAGTTTGCTACACACGAGGATGCTGTTGCTGCCATGTCTAAAGACAAAGCAAATATGCGTAAGTTTTGTTACTTGGTTTTCTATTACACCGTTGCAGCCTGTCCCGGAACGAGTAGGAAAAGTGGTGCAATATCTTGCATAAATGCAGTATATCGCCTTTAATAGTGAATGGCCAGCATTAAGGTCGTCTTTAAGTAACTTTCATTTTTGTTCTTTGGGCTCTCTACTATGACTACTTGATCTCGATCTTCTATTTACCTTTTTATTCCTAGAACACAGATACGTCGAACTATTCCTGAATTCTACAGCAGGGGGCACTGGTGGTGCATACAGTAGCCAGATGATGGCTGGAATGGGTATGTTTTATTACTCAACATGCACGATACGTTAGTACTGTACAGTGCAATGCTTTGCTGCACTTAAAATTCCCCAGTTTCATTCTGCGTGCCTGCATGTTGAATGGAAAGGTGCTCCAGTGTGTGGCTGTGTACTGTCCGTGCAAATGTATGCTAAGTAGAAAGGCTTTGTCTTACAGGTGTTTAAGTGGGTGGGCAGAAGAATACTTCTAGATATGTGCAATGAAACTGTGTGGTTCGCTTTCCTGGCTTAAAGCCTCTCTTCCCCACTTCTGATACAAGACCACACCATATTTACAAGAATGTGGCGCAGCCTTGCTTTTCCCCCCTGCGATGGCACAATGTCCTGCGCTGGCACAATGTTTAGCAACTTAACTCCAATGCAGGTGTCTGCAGGGGAGGATGGTTTGTATGGAAGGTGCCCCTTCCTGCACATACAATCCTAAAATGCCATTCTGTCTAAAATGCCATCCTGTCACTCACGTGATGCTTCATGCAGCACTCATGAAAGTGACAAAAGGCTTTCTCAAGATTGTTATAAGGTGGAGCACGCTAAGCAAATTTTTCAATTTGGCTGAATGGTACTTATGACATTTTAACATGTTCTGCTGCATGTGTCCTGCTTTATAATGAAGAACTGTTGAGCAATGCAGCCAGCAAATCTTTCAGGGTTTGTTCTAAATGTCATTGGTTTGTGCAACAGGGAGCCAGACGAGTTACGGAAGTCCAAATAACCAACCATTAACTGGAAGCTATGGTGCAGCGTATGGAAGTCAGGGCAGCATGAGTGCGTACGGTAAGTAAGCTTGTTGGGTGCCATTGTATCTTACACAAGTAACTGCAATGCAACTGTGTGAGCCCCATGCTTCAATGGGCGAAATTGAGTCCGGGCCCATGAGTATTGTACTAAGTGCCAAAAATGTATCAAATCACATGGATTTACTTTAGCAGCATGAATCTTTTTCTGAATTCACATAACTTGCATTATTCTATCTTGTGGTTGGATCCTGCACGTGAATCTAAAACTTTGAAAGCTACAGCTGTGAAGTTTATTTTATTTTTATTTTGAAAGTTTTATATGGCGCAAACAAGATCTTTGCAGATATCATAGCGCTTTACAAAGGCAGGGCATACCAACAAGAGAGTGAAACTCGGATCATTAGGGAGTAAGGCAAAACAGGTACATCAATATGCAGAAATTACAGATAGATGTGTGCATATATAGTCAGGTAAGTCAATAATACAGGTAACACATAGTCGTAGTGAGCAGGCAGAATAATACAGAATGGTGCAGAGTCTATACGGATAACGTTCATTGGTCAGGTGTATTTGGCCATGAGAATAGCTTTTACTACTTTCTTAAAAAGTGTGATGGAAGAGATGAGCCTGGTTTCAGGAGGGAGTGAGTTCCAGATCCTGGGTGCCATTCCTGAGAAGGAGCGTTTATAAGTTTTTTCCTTACGGAATCTTCAAGGTTTTAGCAGAAAATTGTTAGTGCCTCAGGTGTTTCTAGAACCGCCAGAGATTAACAGCTTCTGAGCGAGGTATCCGGGAGCGCTCAGATGTATAGCCTTGTGTGTCATGCAGGCGATTTTCAGGTGAATTCTGGCTTCCAAAGGCAGCCAGTTCAAGGATTTCAAGTTAGGGGAGATATGCGAGTTTTTTTTGACCTCGTGATGAGTCTCGCTGCAGCGTTTAGAGAAGCTCTTAGGGGTGCAGTAGTGGTTAACGGAAGACCGCAGAGGGCGATGCTGCCATAGTCAATTCGCGGGATTACTAGTGCTTGTACTGCAGTTTGGAAGTCTTTGGCTGGCAGGAATGGTTTAAGTTTCCTCAAGATATTGATTTGTAAGTTTGCTCCCTTAGTAGCCTTGCTGACATGATGCTGCATGTTGAGATTGGAGTCAAGAGTTATGCCTAGAGATTTTGCTGAGTCTACTATGGTGGGTTGGACATTGAGTGCAGTTAGCGGTTTCAGCCAGGATTGAGTAGTATAGATCTTCGCGGGATGTGAGATCAGAAGGAACTCTGTTTTCAGCGCATTGAGTTTGAGATGATTATCGGCAAGCCAGGATTGGGTGCTTCTGATCGTTGAGTTCAGGAGCAAAATGTCTTTGGGGGATTGTAGTTTGAGATATAGTTGGGTATCATCTGCGTAAATGTAAAAAAGTACATTGGATGCTTGTAAGAGGTTCCATAACTAGGTTGAACAAAGTTGGTGATAGGGAGGATCCTTGAGGGACGCCTAGCGAAACAGGTATTGGCGCGGACATCAGGTTGTTACTGTTAAATTTCTGCGATCTGTTGTGTAAAAAGGAGGTGAACCACTTGAACAGTCCCAGATATACCCATCCTTGTGTTCAAAAGTTCGAGTAAATTCTCATGTTTAACAGTGTCGAATGCTGAAGAGAGATCAAGAAGGATGAGGAGGCAGGTATCATTTTGGTCTAGGATTTGAAGGGCATCGTCAATTATGTGTCATAGCAGTTTCAGTACTGTGTCCTGCTCGGAAGCCTGATTGATGAGGGTTGAGGAGATCAAACTGATTAATGTGTTTAGTAAGTTGTAGTTGCGTGCATTTTTCCAATAGTTTGGCGAGGGTGGGAATATTGGTAATGGGGCGATAGTTGTTTAGGTCGGTTGGGTCGACCGTAGGTTTCTTTAGTAAAGGTGTAACTTGTCCAACTTTGAGGGAGTCAGGAATGGTTCCTTGTTGGAGCGAGCTGTTCATAATGTTGGTCCAGAGTGGAAGTAGCAATGGAGTGAAATCCTTGACCGCATTAGCGGGGAGGGGATCCGTGAGGTGATTAGAGGGTTTCAAGGTGATGAGCAGTTTGCCTATTTCTTCTTCAGTGTAGGTGTCAAAGGAAGACCATGTAGCGTTGTTTTGTAGCGTTGCCCATTTTGTTATTTTGTGTCCTGCAATTAGGTGACAAATTGTGGCAATTTTCACGACGGGGCTTAAGAGCCTCTGAATATGCTGGGGCTTAAATCGTTCGGTTTTACATTCTCTGCGTACTTGTGGCATAGTTCGATATTGCAAGCACGGTTCGTAATGCTAGTTAGAAATGAATGATCTCACTGGTTTCTGAGTAACTGCTAGCAAACTTCAAAACTACTTTTAACTATAAAGTACGGAAGGCTATTACCAAGGTGAAAGTGCATCGCCTCTTTAGCCAATTCATCATATTGTGCCGATAGCCACATCTCTTGCTTCTAATGGTTTTTAGTTCCTATAAGCGAAGTATACCAGACTGGGTTTTCAGATTTACAAGTAGGTGTCCAGTGCAGCTACAGGGGACATTAATGGGATTACGGATTTTTTTGGTTTTGGGCATCAAACGTGCGTGAATTGTACCTAAAGATGCCATCAACATGCACTAACGATTTTTTGTGACTTGTCTGACCTTTTCGGTACGCTTTAAAGGAGCAGACCTATAGCCTAAATACAAAAAAACAAGCTTATACATGAAAGCTGCAGAGCGTGAACAGGAAAAGCGTTGTTAATGAATCATACAGGCCACTTCAAACCTTTTATGCAAATCTTGCTTTTTTAACAATTGGTTTACATTGCTATACCGTGATTCTATTAAACCTAGCTAAATAAAGAAGTTGTGCTACAAGAGGGCTGAAATGACGTGTACTATAAACATGCCAGTTGCTGTCCTATAGCCATAAAAATGTATTTATTTTAGTTTTTTAATCTGTTTTGTTGCAGGTAGCCAGAGTGGTTTGAGTAGCAGCTACTACAGTAATACCAGCCGACCGTCCTTGGGTGTAAATGGAATGGCTGGGATGTCAAACATGTCCAACATGACTGGTGCCTGGGGAATTTAAATGTTCATTAGACTTTTAAAAAAAATGCAATACAAGCTTGTCATTTATGCTTACTGTAAGTGTAATCGGGACTGTTTTATTTTAAAACACAGAATTAAACAATGGATGCAGGGTTAGACATTCATTTTCAATTACCTATTCCATAGACAACAGTTGGCACATTTTGGTTTAACTGTTGGATTGTAAAGTTACCCTTTTACCTGTTCTACTGTTTCGAATGCATGAGAAGTCTTATGTAAACCCACTCGTATGAGAGCTTTAGTTTAATTGCATTTTTTTCGAGAACAGTTATAAGGGTTTGGCTTTGGTGTTTGTATGAAATTCCAAAGCCACAATTAATCTTGTGTTGTGAAGCCTTTTGTTTGGTGTACTGCGCGATGTAAAGTGAAACTTGTTAAATAAACCTTTTAAATTAAAATCTGTTTTCCTTTCAAAGAAAGTGGTTGTAGCCTAAGCCTGCTTACTGCTTAGCAATGTGCCCACCTGACCAACAGTCTTTACACCGATAAGGCAGTTCTACAGTTGGGCCTTCTCACCATGCGAGTTTTGGTGGTGCAAGCCTTATTGGAAGCAGTAGACTGTTGTAATAATAACCCAATTTAAAAAATGCTTCGGAGGGGTATTCTACTAAAAGGCAAGACTTGGTACAGAAGTGTTTTAGGTGGGCCTCTGGTACAATCCGACACGTTGGACTAATAGTTATTCTAGCTACTAGGGTGCCAGTGCGTGGATGCACGAAGGACCATATCAATAGAGTACTCTGGATGCATTTTTTTCCCTTGGTAATCTGTTGAACTGGCATAGCAAGAACATGTCACTTAAAGTGAATTTACTATGATGGTAGTTTGAACGGCTTGGTGGACCGAACCCATGCCCCATTTGTTTTATAAACCCCGTCTTGAAATTGTCTGCATTTAGGTGAAAATCCCAATTTTCCAATAGCTGGTATGGGGTGGAGCTTTAATGTTGACTAAGCCTAATAGTTGTGCGGTAAATACTTGTTCCGTTGCCACAAGCAATATTTTTGGATTTTGTTAAGATAATCATGTAAAATTAAATTGGCGATAATGGATCTGAGATGCATAGTAGTAGTTAAGCTAGTTGTATGCCAGCTCAGCTAAACATTTGTAGATGGACGATATTTCAGACAATCCTATCCAATAGAATGTGTCATTATTTTAGAATTGTTACTTAATTGATGGAGTCTCTGAGTAGTGTGGTAAACCATATTGTAGATACACTGTTTTCGTTATACACTGCATTAATCCCATTATATCGGTGATTGGTTTACTATGTCATGACTGACTCCAGTTGTGGCTAAACAGACTTTCTTTGCATGCAGATCTTTAAAATCTTGCGGGGGCTTAGTGATTTTTCTGTACTGTCGAGTTAATGGGGTTTAAGTCCTTGCAGAAGCCTAGATACCTTATTTGTAGGTAAATGTGTTCAGGGTGAATAATTGTCCACCTCAAAGGATAAGGCCAGCGCGTGCTAGATGTCTAATAAAAGAAAATGAACATCTGCTCAATCTCCGGTGATGATGCACATGGCTGCCTGGCTTAAAGGTAATGTGTACATAGTTACACAACTCCACAACCATTTTTAATGTAAAATGAAGTGCGAGACCAACGTGCCAAATTCAATAAGGGCGAACTGAGACCTGGATGCAATTTGTGGCTGGTCATGATTGAGCAGAGGGTGCTGGTACACGTGAATTGGGCTAGGTGAAGGGTTTGTAAAGTATAAAGTTGAATACAAAATGGGAGAGTATCTTCCAGATAAGAGATTTAAGTGCGAGAAGTGTACATTAAATCCTAGCCTGTAGAACTACCACCCGGGTACGTTTTCCCTGTATGTTCCCTTGGTGATCTGGAGGAAAAGTTTCCAAACTTTATTCTCGAGCTTAAGCAGCCACTGTAGTACAGCTTAAAAAAATGTGATGACCCCCCCCCCCCCCCCCCCCCCACGTCACGAGAGGGCAGTTTGAACACCTTCAAGCAAAGACCTAAAGAAATCCTAGTTGCTACTTACTAGTTTACAGTGCAGCTATTCAGAAGCAGTGTTCTATTGGTTACTATCCCCCCCCCCCCCTCTTAAAGCGCTCACCGATGTCAAACACAGGGCATGGGTCTATCTCTCAACAGGGGCTTATTTGGACATGACCATTGCCGCCTGCTGCTTCTGAGGACCCAGGTTCCTGTATCCAGCACTCCACTCGAGTTACCTGGTCATCCAGGCCTCCACATCCAGAGTCAACTCTACCACCCCAGACAGGGAACCAAAAGAGGGCGGATACCTTAGGCAAAATGTTTTTCACCAGCCTCGCACTGGGCGGTGTACACAGCGTGCCTTTTAGGCCGATACACCCAGTTAGGGCTTCTGTTGTGCAAGAGCTGCCCATGGTTTTGGAGGGGGGCCTGAGCAATGCTGACTCGTGCTTTTGCTGGGATGCAGAGCTAAGATCACCATAGGCTGTGGACTGGATTGTCTCACTTGCTAGGTAGGGAGATTGTCAGTGGGGCGCCTAGCTGAAATATACTGACTCCGTTCTCAAGAGGATATGAAACAACTGGGCTAAAGTCGTCGTTATGGCTACGGAATGGGCAGGAGAATTAGGGTATCCTGAGCATTGTCATCAGTTTCTTTTTCGGGAGATCTCCGGTCACAGCGGCAGGGCAAGGTTCTGCACCCCAATCTGCCCATGCTTTGCGTTCATACATGGATTATTGAGCAGTGGTAACTGACCATTCTATGATCTCCCTTCTGAAGTCTGTGATGTCATTGTGGCAGCCAGGTGTTCCTCAGCAGAGACATTATGCACCTGCCATTGGGATACATTTGTGGCTTGTGCTACCAAACCTTTAGATCCTTTTTGCACCCTCGCATGAGGTTTGTTTAACTCCAAGCCCAGCAAGGCTTTTGTCTGGGCATAGTTAAAGGGCATCTTTAGACCATCCCAGCTTTCTTTTGGTTACTGGACTAGCCCTTCCTGTTTGTCACCTGTTGTGACTTGTTTTCTAAAAGGACTCGACATTTCCTCTGAAACCCTTTATGCTCCAATGAGATGTGAACCGTATCTTAAGGTTCTTGATGTGCTCTTCCTTTGAGCCTATGCCCAACTGCCCTCTGACCATTAAAACTGCCTTTCTAATGCCCATTACAATAGGAATGCTGTCAAATACCTCAAATCCTAGTTGCTACTGGTCAACTGTGCTGCTATTCAGAGCCAGGAGTGAGTCTGTCCCCTTTTGGTTATTACTACACCCCCACCTCCCCACACCACACACTTTAGAAGCCCTAATACTGATTAAATCCGACAGGAGGGTTAGCGAACTGAAAGGCACTCCGTGCACCCTTCATACTCCACTACATTATTTTCAGACAAACTGGGTCAGAGCACAGGTTGCGTTCTTGCCAGAAGTGGTGACCTCCTTTCATGTTGGCCAGCCCATCACACTGCTAACTCCAATGAGAAGACTCCATTGACTAGATCTTAAGTCTTCCTATTCTATATTGATTGTCCTAAGAAACTTTAGGTGGATGATTAACAGTTTCAGTTTTCAGTTTTTAACGTCTTTATTTCGAAGTTCTTCTTCATAAAAGACAGGCATATAAAATACATACACAACACACAACTAATATGTACAGATTTATACAGACAATTAAAATATTCCTTCAAGAATCTTGTTTAAAAAAACAATTAAATTGCATTGAAAGACGTTAGTGTCAATGTTAATACAGATATAAGTGGTCTATTTAGGAATGCTTCCCGGAAAAAATAGTTTAACAGATTAGACACTTAGCTATTAGCACTTCGTAGTTACATATAATACAAGTTAAAAAGAGACATATGCCCAATCTATAGGAGCCTATACCTGGTCTAAGAACATACTACAAGAAACCACATTACTGACTGGGGTAAAATATAAACTAGACCCTTAATAACAGCTATTCAACCATTACAGTATTAATAGGGTATGTCGTGTCTATGGGGGGCTGAAGGGCTAATATCACCCCTTTCTGGCAAACAATTGTATACTGCTGTAGATCTTAATAAGGGGATGTGTGGGGTACACGGATAAAAATCATACAAATCCCAAATGGAGATGGGACCGTCACCTTCATGGGGCTGTGAGGATCGTAGATAGGGGACGATGTTCCTATTCCTAAATTTAACAAGGATTAGGTCCCCCGGAATGTCCTTGGCTAGTGACCCTAACCAGCCCACCCTTCTAACACTCAGGATACCACCATCCATATTTGGTGGCAGGGGTCTATTTTTATCTAGCCAGAAAACGACCTTGTACAATAGGTCCTGGTATCTCTCTGGTTTCCTGTGAGCGGGAGCTGGAACTCCCGAAAGAACTAGCACAAAGGGGGCGGCTTCTGGAGGTAGGTCTATATGTGTAGTTCTGTTATACTCTGCTCTAATAGCAGAGTAATTTGTTAACAAAGGAATGGGGGCAACTTTAGTGACCGGTGGGGGTTGACTCTTGGGAGGCCGTCTATCAATCTGGACCTTTTTTATATTATCCAAAGGTTTGTGCGCGGTTTTAGTAGCAGTTGGAGGTAACTTACTTGGAGCTGGAACATTTTTTGTTAACAAGGGCACTTCAGGTACAGATCGTGGAATAGAGCAATTGAGTGTTATCTTTTTAACAGGTAAAGAGTTTGCTTTTATGGCGGACTCTATACTTGTCAGCCTATCCCCTAAAACGGAAATTTGTTCTAGCAGGGGTGCTACTACAGAATTTAACAACTGTTCGAGCTGGGGCAGTAGTTGCAATTGCAGCGATGGTACTTTGACATCCAAATTTTCACTGACCCCCCTGGGTGTGATGGAGTTTATAACAGGCGATGGGGGATCAATACAGCGTTTTTGTGTTTTAGGTTGGAGTTCGCAATCAATTGCCCCTTCATGTTTCCTTTTCACACTTGGCCCAGCGATAGAGCAGTTGCCTCGATGATATCCTTATTGGGTAATAGGGAAAGTTCACAAGGTCTGTCAGGGGGAGTGTTAATACTAGGGCCTTTTATGGGGGAGGGGGATGTCACTGGAACAAAGTTAGACCCGCACAGTGCATTTAGTTCCTCCCAATAGGGCAAGTTTGGCAGATTAACAGGGGTTTGTGACGGGGATAGCAGTTGACGACTATCATCAGTAACCATTTCACAAATAGTGGTAGGTGATGCATAGCGCAGAATAAGTTTTTCCATTCTCTGACTTTAGTATAGAAAGTTCGTATGCCCCCTTATGTATCACTATCAAAGTATATTCAATTTAAATGTGGCAGTAAAGGGGAAGCCTAGAAGTCCATAAATAGTCTTGTGGGTAGTATGCAGTACTATACCATCTTTAGCGTTGGAGCCAAGAGATGTGGCCCGTCCCGTCCTCGTGCCTCTGAGGGCCACAGAGGGCCCGCCCTTTGCCCGGGCTTCGCCCGGCGTCCGTGACGCGGAGGGAGCTTCCTCAATTTGAGCGCCTCCGGGCGCGCTGTTCCTGTGGCTGTGTGGGCGGGACCGAAAGTTCGCCCAAGGCTTGCTGGGAGCTGTAGTTCCCCCCCCCCAACTGCGGCCGTGGGGCTGGAAACTACGGCGGCAGGGGGAACGAGCAGCGTCCGGGCCCCAGCAGCAGGTAAGGGAAAATGCGCGTGCCTGCTCCCCTCCTCAGCCCGATGTCCGAAGAAATGATTAACTTAATCAGGTTTGCTGGGGCAAAGAAAGGTAAAACTGCAGATGCCGACAATCTCCAGATGGATTGTACTCTGCAGTAAGATCTGCTATGCACTGGCCCAAAATCAACCGCTTGAGGTTTTTTTGGCTCATTCAACCAGAGCAAAGACTGCATTAGCTTGTGGAGTTTCTATTCTGGACGTCTGTTCGGCTGCAACTTGGGCCTTTCTGCACACATTCACTAAGCATTAGTCTGGTCTGTGGCAGGAATTCTGGACCCATTCTGACACCTGTGAATAATCAGTGGTAAGGAACATGCAACTATATAGTCTATAATCTGATAATGTTATTTATGGGAGAGAAGTAACTTGTTCAATTGGTCTTTGAAGTTGAGGGTACCAAGTTTCAGCTGTACAGAATGGTGTGACCAGGACAAGCGTGGATTTGTTCCTCCTGAAACGAACCAAAGTCCTAAGAATCATTGCAAATGAAAATGAATAACCTTTTTGTATGCAACCACAGCTGAAGTAAATCGTCCACTGCCTCAACTTCTGTGTCCCAGCCTCGAACTGAAGCGGAGTAAGCTTGGCGCCTGTAAGGGACCCCAGAGGTGGTTGTTTTGAGTAAAACAAATTTGTGAAGCCCTAATCTCCTGCAGAAACTCAATTCTACTACCAAATTTACTAATCCAAATAGATACTCTGCTTGGACCATTGTTATTGCTCAGTGAAACCGCCTTGCCCAAGATCTGTAAATTTCTTTGAGAGAGACCCTTCTAACTTGTTTTTGCTCTTCACAGCCCTGCCTATCCTAAAACATTTTATGGCGGAGGAGCCGGCAAGTAACTCGCATGAATTTATATGCAGTTGTGCCTTGTTTCAAGACCAGTTCCAGTGTTACACACTGCTTGCATTGAGCTCGACCTGATCGGCTCTTATGTGACTTAAGTTCTATCTGGAACTGGGCCTTAAATAGTCTTTCATTCCAGGCCTCCATTTGAAGAGCCACTAGACCAATTCCGCCCTTGCTTTTTCTGATCAAGAAATTAAAGCACATTACAAGGAGGGACACTCTGCAACTCTGTTAGCGCAGCAGATATGGAGATGGGCTACACCTCCAGAACATATTCCTTTTAGCCCAACATGTTCCAGCGGTATAAAACACCATGGCCGATCAGACAACAGATCCACGGATGCGAACTTCATCCACAAGTTCTTCACCCGTTCTTTCACATGTGGGGTCTACAACATCAATCGTCTAGATGTGTTTATTCAACACATCATAGGGTACTTATTACACCTCCAAAGATGTAACTTAGCGTACACATCTATTAGGCTGTGTTAGGCCTGTCTGCTTCTGGGGATACTCTAACCATTATTATTTATTTTTGTCCCCCTTAGCCTCCCAGAGTTTCTATTTTTATTTTTACATATATGTCCATCAGGATTTTTCAATGCTGTCAGGGGGCTAGGTGTTCCTTGGCTATGACGCCATTTTTCCCTCATAACCTGTGAGGCCTAGTCAGGCCCTTGAAAATCTAGGGACTTCCAGAAACCTAAAATGGTGTCCACCAACTGCCATAACGGACACTACTGGAGGACAGGCCCATAGGCTAACATAGGGAACTTTCTAGAATCAACTAGAGACTTCTGCAGGTCTCAGGCCACCCTATATAAGGCCAGTGACCAGCAGCCATTTTGTGCTGACCCAAGAGTGGAGGAGTGAGGCAGTGGTGAGAGGAGGTGGACGCACTGAGCAGCTAGTTTGTCTTGGAGGCAGACAGTCACTTCAGAGGGGATGTTCCCCCTTCAGCCTCTGACCAATCCCTCCCCATACATCAACTATTAAGAAGAAAAGCAACCTGCGTGTAAAGGAAGACCCTTCCTAGACTGAGCCCCAACGAATCCTGACAGGTCGCTCTTAGCTGAGGGCTTCCCTAACATTCAATTTCCCCTTGCCAACGCTCACCTACCAGACTGGAAGAGGAGCTGTGAGCCCCACGTTGTGACCGGTGTCCTTGGTCGCGCTGAGAAGAAGGCGCGTGTCAGTGGAACTTTAGCAGCCTGGAGGAGCGAGTCGCCGCTCCAAAGCGTGGTCCCCGTGGAGCCAGGTGAGGGGAGAGACTGCGCAGGAAAGCGGAGAAAGCACAGCGCCGGGCGGGAATACTAATCCCTCGCGCCCGCGCTGTTCAACCCTTCACTGTGAGGAGGCGGATCGGTGGAGGCGAGGCCTGAGGGAGGCGTGTCTCAGAAGCGAGCAGCCTCCGTGTTCCGGCGGCCTGGGTGACGCCGCGGGAAGCGTCCGTTTATCGCGCACGCTCAGTGGGAGTCAGCGCTGCACAGAGGGAGCGGAGGAGAACCGGCGGAAGGCAGAACAGCCTTTCGCCAACGGAGCAAGCTAGTGCAACGCGCTGAACGTCAACGAGGCCCCCTTCGCCCATCGCTGTCAAGTGGAAGCGCGCCTGAGGAGAGGAAGATTGACCAGCCCCCCCGCGTCCTGCGAGCGAGTGCATCGCGCTGATCTTCAACAAGGCCCCTTCGCCCAGCGCTGCACAGTGGAAGCGCGCCTGGGCTGAGGAAGTTTAACAAGCCCCCCCCCCCCCCCCCCCCACGCCAGCAACAGGCAAGCAGCTGGTTGGGGAAAACCAGAAGTCGGGTGTCATCTAGAGACCTGTGGACTGTGGTGTACCTGCCACTAAGACAGTAAGGAGAGTGGGGGTGAGGAAGGAAGGTGCTGGGCCCTAGTGATTAAAGTTAAAGAAACCTTACCAGATCTAGCGCCAAACAGAGTGCCCTGACCGTTTTGGTCCTCTTAAATTCTAAACTGACATAATAGATAAGGGGATAGAGATCATAGCCCTGTAAGTGATAGAATAACCAGTGATTTGGCAGGTTCAATTGATGAAGTATTGTTGACATTGAGTATTAATGTAAAGTAACCCTGCATAGTGTAAACCTAATGGGATTCTTTTAATTCCAAAAGAGTGTCATTTACTCATTACTGAATCCTTGACAATAGAATGTGTTTTACTGTAATTTTTCCACAGCAAGAAGAGTGACATGTATTTTTCCAAGACAAAAGTATAATGATTATTTCTGAGAGAAACTGATGTCGTACCCGGTATAATTTGAATCGCAAGAGTCATATTATTTTTATAAAAGGTAACGGTATTTTTCCAAACATTGGTGTTGTGTCTTTTATTTTAGTGGTTCATCACTGAGTTACTGTGAGTGAGACTTGTAAGCACTTAACCAACGCCTTGAGTTTAGCTGTAGCCACTACTGTGCCAAGCTACCTTATGTAGACTTGGATAACCTAGGTCCAGCATAATTGGTGTTTCAGCGGTGGGATCACGGATTTGTGCTTACACTCACTTATTAGTAACGCAGTGCCAACCACGAGACCTCACCTGGTGTTTTCTCCCTGCGGCCCTCCTAATCTAAATTTTGCTTTTTCTAAATTAACTACTGGTGGTGGGTGGAGGTTGACCCCAGGTCACTTTGTGGATTTCTCCTGTGTAGAAGTTTATACTCCAAATGGAGATAAATGTGGAAGAGCTGGAAAATTATACCGTGACCCAATTGAAGGAATGGTGTCAGCAGCAGGGGGTGTTTTTTAAGAAAGGCGCCAGGTAAGTTGAGCTGCTGACCAGTATCCGGGCATGGGTGGAGGCTCATTCCGGGGAGGAGGTAGATCCTGAGGGGAGTGACAAGGACACTGTCCTGGAGACCGCAACACTGTACCAGGCGGGAAGGGGGAACCTTTTAACAGGCCCTAGGACACCTTCCAGAGTGGGCAGTAGTGTCTCAGAGAGGGGTTTGACCGACGCCGAGTTAGAGGATAGGAGGGAGGAGAGGAGGATGAGAATAGAACTAGCCAGGATGGACATGGAAAGGAGGGAGGACAAGAGGTTGGCGCATGAGCGGACCATCAAAGAGATGGATTTACAAGCCCTAAACCTAAGAACCCCCAAATCAGAGAATGGTGGCAGCGATATCCAGACCAACATCAGGGAACCCAGACCTTACCTACCAAAAGATATTATGGCATGCTATGTACCCAGTGATGATATTGCCAAATGGCTAGCCGCCTACGAGGTCTCACTGAGGGCCCATGGGATCTTGGAAGTCCACTGGGGGGGTGGGTTATATAAATACATGCCCCCCACTGGCAGGGATACTTTGTTGGCCCTAGATCAGAGTGAACAGACCTACTACCCGGCTATGAAGACAGCGCTGCTAAGAAAGTTTGGGTTGACCCCTGAGAAGTATAGGCAAAAGTTCCGGGGCAGCCACAAACTAGGCACGCAGAACTGGGTAGACTTTTTGGATTACTCCAGGAAGGCCATGGAGGGTTGGGTGAGAGGCAGCGAGGTAGGGGACTATGAGGGACTATATGACCTCATACTCAAGGAACACCTACTCGAGAAATGTCTTCCCGAACTACGACAGCATCTGGTGGACAGCAAGCTGACCTGCCCCAGGAAGCTTGCTGAGGAGGCGGACATCTGGGTTAGTACCCGGGTGTCGACTAAGGGGACTGGAGGGGATTCCCAGAAGCATGGACAGGGCGCCCCCCAGAAGAAAGAGGGAGGGGAAAATAAGAGGGAGTTCTCAAAAGGGCCACAAAATACTTCGCAAGGAAGGGGCAGAGGATTCATCCCTAAGAGTAACCCCCCTCGCAACCCTACCCCTGGCCAAAGCCAGCAGCCAAGGGTTGTTCATTGTTTTGAGTGTGGTGGTGTGGGACACTATAAGGGAGATGTGAGATGCCCAAAAAGACCACCCCCTCCCACTGGAGGAAAAACCCCGGGAATAACTAGTGTAGTGCTCGGGGAGGAGATGCCTTTGGTTAATGGAGGGGAGCGGGCGGGTGTCACTTTAGTGTCCCTGGGAGATAAGGAGATGGTTCCAAAGACCCAACTGCCCTCTAATACTAAGTATGAGCAGTGGGTCACCATCAATGGCCGTAGAGGGGAGGCTCTGAGAGATACAGGAGCCAGCATGACTATGGTAAGGAGTCAGCTGGTGTCTCCAGAGCAGGTCATCCCAGATGTACTCCATCCCGCCGTAATGGCTGACGGCAGATTGGGCCACTACCCTGTGGCTGAGGTTCCCTTTGAGTGGGGAGGGGTTGCAGGTCCACTTCGAGTTGCCGTAAGCCCTGCCTGTTGTCTGTTAGGGAATGATATGGAGCACAATGCTTGGAGGAGGGTGGAGTACCAGACTCACTCTGAGATGCTGGGACCCCCTGACTGGACTTGTGTCAGCACAAGGTCCGCGACTGCCCGAAGGGGGAGTTCACTTACGCTGGAGCCTGGAACAATGGCCCAGCCGGCTGCCAGAGAGGAGAAGGACAGGAGGCCGGAGGACCCTGCCTCGACATCTCCACCTCGTGAGACAGATGGGCCACCTGCGGAGGTGGATCTGGAGTCCACAGGGGAGAATGTTGCTTCCCTGGAAAACCTACCCATCCCTACTGAATGGCATGTGGAGGGAGGTCCTTCCAGGGAAGAGTTCTGCGAAGCTCAGAAAGAGTGTCCTCTCGAGGGGCTGCGGCAACAGGCCAAAGCCCAGGCAGCAGGAAACATTGTAGGGAGCTACCGGATTTACTGGGAGGATGGACTCCTCTACAGTGAGCCCAAGGCACCTGGCCATGGTTCATCCAGGGCCTTGGTAGTCCCTCAATGCTTTAGAGCCTTTCTACTGGAACTGGCTCATGAGATACCATTGGCAGGACACCTAGGACAGGACAAGACCTTTGCCCGGCTTGTCCCCCACTTCTACTGGCCTCGAATGAAAGTGGCGTCTGATACATATTGTCGGACGTGTGTGTCTTGCCAAGCCAGTGGGAAAACAGGGGTGAAGCTAAAAGCTCCCCTGGAACCACTACCTGTCGTTAGCACCCCCTTTGAGAGGGTGGGCATCGACATTGTAGGGCCATTGGATCCACCAACTTCAGCTGGTCACCGGTTCATACTGGTTTTGGTGGATCATGCCACACGGTACCCAGAGGCAATACCTCTGAGGACCATCACTGCACCTGCAGTGGCAAGGGCCCTGATGGGGATCTTCACCCGAGTGGGTTTCCCCAAGGAGGTTGTGTCCGACAGGGGGACTAACTTCCTTTCAGCGTACATGCGGGCTATGTGGAAGGAGTGCGGTGTTACCTATCGGTTTACCATTCCTTATCACCCACGAACCAATGGTCTTGTGGAAAGGTTTAACAAAACCTTGAAAGGTATGATACGGAGTCTACCTGAGAGCCTGCGGAGGAAATGGGACGTCCTCCTACCCTGTCTCTTGTTTTCCTACAGGGAAGTGCCACAGAAGGGAGTGGGCTTCAGCCCCTTCGAACTTTTGTACGGGCACCCTGTACGGGGACCTCTCAGCCTGGTGTAAGACGGATGGGAACGGACTCCCAGGAAGCTTCCCCAGGACGTGGTGAGCTACATGCTGGCCTTCCGGAGCCAAATGGCTAAGTTGTGGAAGCAAGCTTCAGACAACTTGGAGGCCAGCCAAGCAGTTATGAAAGAGTGGTATGACCACAACGCTCACCCAGTGGAACTGGAGCCTGGACAAAGTGTGGGTAATGGAACCTGGAGAGCTAAACGCCCTCCAGGACCGTTGGACAGGCCCCTTTGAGGTTTTGGAGAAAAAGGGGAAGTCCACCTATTTGGTGGATCTTAAGACCCCGAGGCAGCCCCACAGGGTGCTGCATGCCAATCGCCTCAAGCCACATCATGAGAGGCCCGAGGTTGTCTTAATGATGGTAACCGATGGAGCAGAGGAAGAAGAAAGTGAACCTCTCCCTGATCTTCTCTCGTCCCAAGAAAAGGATGGGTCAGTGGAGGGAGTAATTCTCTCGCCATCCCTGACTCCTGAACAGAGTGATTGCCGCCAGATCCTGGAGCAATTTTCTTCTCTGTTCTCCCTTGTCCCAGGTAGGACCCACCTGTGTACCCATGATGTGGACACAGGAGACAGCCCACCTGTGAAGTCTAAAATCTACCGGCTGTCGGACAAGGTGAAGGCCAGCATCAAAAGTGAAGTCGCCAAGATGCTGGAGCTAGGAGTGATTGAACCTTCTGGTAGCCCTTGGTCTAGCCCGGTGGTTTTGGTACCAAAAGCTGCCCCACCCAGCACCACACCTGAATTGAGATTCTGTGTGGACTACCGAGGCTTGAATTCAGTAACCAAAACTGATGCACATCCCATCCCACGGGCGGATGAGCTTATTGACCGGCTGGGAGCTGCTCAATACTTAAGTACCTTTGACCTAACTTCAGGGTACTGGCAGATTTCCCTTACCGAGGAGGCGAAGGAAAGGTCAGCCTTCTCTACCCCTCAGGGACACTACCAATTTCGTGTGATGCCCTTTGGGCTCAAGAATGCCCCTGCCACTTTTCAGCGGCTGGTGAACAGGGTCCTTTCTGGAATGGAAGCTTTTTCTGCTGCTTACCTGGACGACATTGCTGTCTTCAGTAGCAGCTGGGAGGACCATTTGCAGCACCTGCAAGCTGTTCTACATGCCCTGCAACAGGCTGGCTTGACAATCAAGGCCAGCAAGTGTCAGATCGGACAGGGGTCGGTGGTGTACCTAGGGCACTTGGTGGGCAGAGGGACGGTGCAGCCCCTCCAGGCAAAGATTGAGGCTATCATTGCCTGGGAGCCCCCCAAGACTCAAACAGAGGTCCGAGCCTTCCTGGGCCTCACTGGATACTACCGTCGCTTCGTGAAGGGGTATGGCACCATTGTGGCGCCCCTCACTGAACTTACTTCCAAGAAACAACCCCGACGGGTAGTCTGGACGGAGGCTTGCCAGCGAGCCTTCATGACCTTGAAACAAGCATTGTGTTCTGCTCCCATTCTCAAGGCCCCTGATTTTGCTAGAGAATTCATCGTCCAAACAGATGCGTCAGAACATGGCATTGGGGCAGTGTTATCGCAGCTAAATGATGAGGGCTTGGATCAACCCGTGGTCTTCCTGTCTAGGAGACTACTCCCCAGGGAAAGGAGGTGGAGTACAATTGAGAGAGAAGCATTTGCGGTGGTTTGGGCTCTGAAGAAGCTGCGGCCATACTTGTTTGGCTCGCACTTCCTAGTTCAGACTGACCACCGCCCCCTTCGTTGGCTGATGCAAATGAAGGGGGAGAATCACAAGTTGCTGAGGTGGTCCATCTCCCTACAGGGAATGGACTTTAGGGTGGAACACCGACCTGGGACGGACCATGCCAATGCAGACGGTCTATCCAGGTACTTCCGCCTTAGTGATGAGGACTCCCAAGGGGTTGGGTAGTTCTCCCCACTTTCAGCTGGGGGGGGACGCGTGTTAGACCTGTCTGCTTCTGGGGATACTGTAACCATTATTATTTATTTTTGTCCCCCTTAGCCTCCCAGAGTTTCTATTTTTATTTTTACATATATGTCCATCAGGATTTTTCAATGCTGTCAGGGGGCTAGGTGTTCCTTGGCTATGACGCCATTTTTCCCTCATAACCTGTGAGGCCTAGTCGGGCCCTTGAAAATCTAGGGACTTCCAGAAACCTAAAATGGTGTCCACCAACTGCCATAACGGACACTACTGGAGGACAGGCCCATAGGCTAACATAGGGAACTTTCTAGAATCAACTAGAGACTTCTGCAGGTCTCAGGCCACCCTATATAAGGCCAGTGACCAGCAGCCATTTTGTGCTGACCCAAGAGTGGAGGAGTGAGGCAGTGGTGAGAGGAGGTGGACGCACTGAGAGCAGCTAGTTTGTCTTGGAGGCAGACAGTCACTTCAGAGGGACGTTCCCCCTTCAGCCTCTGACCAATCCCTCCCCATACATCAACTATTAAGAAGAAAAGCAACCTGCGTGTAAAGGAAGACCCTTCCTAGACTGAGCCCCAACGAATCCTGATAGGTCGCTCTGAGGGCTTCCCTAACATTCAATTTCCCCTTGCCAACGCTCACCTACCAGACTGGAAGAGGAGCTGTGAGCCCCACGTTGTGACCGGTGTCCTTGGTCGCGCTGAGAAGAAGGCGCGTGTCAGTGGAACTTTAGCAGCCTGGAGGAGCGAGTCGCCGCTCCAAAGCGTGGTCCCCGTGGAGCCAGGTGAGGGGAGAGACTGCGCAGGAAAGTGGAGAAAGCACAGCGCTGGGCGGGAATACTAATCCCTCGCGCCCGCGCTGTTCAACCCTTCACTGTGAGGAGGCGGATCGGTGAAGGCGAGGCGTGTCTCAGAAGCGAGCAGCCTCCGTGTTCCGGCGGCCTGGGTGACGCCGCGGGAAGCGTCCGTTTATCGCGCACGCTCAGTGGGAGAGTCAGCGCTGCACAGAGGGAGCGGAGGAGAACCGGCGGAAGGCAGAACAGCCTTTCGCCAACGGAGCAAGCTAGTGCAACGCGCTGAACGTCAACGAGGCCCCCTTCGCCCATCGCTGTCAAGTGGAAGCGCGCCTGAGAGGAAGATTGACCAGCCCCCCCCTCGCGCCCTGCTAGCGAGCGAGTGCATTGCGCTGATCTTCAACAAGGCCCCTTCGCCCAGCGCTGCACAGTGGAAGCGCGCCTGGGCTGAGGAAGTTTAACAAGCCCCCCCCCCCACGCCAGCAACAGGCAAGCAGCTGGTTGGGGAAAACCAGGAGTCTGGTGTCATCTAGAGACCTGTGGACTGTGGTGTACCTGCCACTAAGACAGTAAGGAGAGTGGGGGTGAGGAAGGAAGGTGCTGGGCCCTAGTGATTAAAGTTAAAGAAACCTTACCAGATCTAGCGCCAAACAGAGTGCCCTGACCGTTTTGGTCCTCTTAAATTCTAACTGTGACATAATAGATAAGGGGATAGAGATCATAGCCCTGTAAGTGATAGAATAACCAGTGATTTGGCAGGTTCAATTGATGAAGTATTGTTGACATTGAGTATTAATGTAAAGTAACCCTGCATAGTGTAAACCTAATGGGATTCTTTTAATTCCAAAAGAGTGTCATTTACTCATTACTGAATCCTTGACAATAGAATGTGTTTTACTGTAATTTTTCCACAGCAAGAAGAGTGACATGTATTTTTCCAAGACAAAAGTATAATGATTATTTCTGAGAGAAACTGATGTCGTACCCGGTATAATTTGAATCGCAAGAGTCATATTATTTTTATAAAAGGTAACGGTATTTTTCCAAACATTGGTGTTGTGTCTTTTATTTTAGTGGTTCATCACTGAGTTACTGTGAGTGAGACTTGTAAGCACTTAACCAATGCCTTGAGTTTAGCTGTAGCCACTACTGTGCCAAGCTACCTTATGTAGACTTGGATAACCTAGGTCCAACAGGCTGCATCTTGCTGCCATTGCAGCATACCTACAAAATAAACTTCTATCGCTCTGCCATAAAGGCTTTTAAGGAGGGCCTCAAAAGAATTCCTCCTAGAGCACCACATTCACCTTTGTGGAATTTAAACATTGTTTTCACACGGTTAATGGGACCTCCATTTGAACCTTTACATAAATGTGTGTTGCAATTCTTAACCTGGAAAGTTGCTTTCCTAATAGCTATTACTTCTCTAAGAAGAGTTAGTGAGCTACAAGCATTAACAACCAGTTAATAACCTTTTCTGCTAATGCATCATAAGGCTTTACCTAGCAGTGTCAGTGGCAAAGTGTGCCAGTGTTTGACATCTGATCGGAATCGGTAAAGGGGAGGTTCTAGATTTTTACGGAGGAAGTCTCAGCGATTCCCTGGAACGGTCAGCCACTGCATTAAAATCGCTCCCCATAAGTTCTCCTTCGGGCAGGTCTAACGGGAAAGCGCTAAGCGCCGGGAAGCCTACGGATTGAAGAGCAGGGGGTATATAAACTGATACTATATTAAATCTTTTCCCCTCTCACTGACAGGAGATGGTTGCAAACCGCCATTGCGTATCTGACCAGGTGTGATGCACAATCCATGGGAATTGTTTCCGGAGTAAAATCCCTACTCTCGAGCCTGATGTGAACTCTTGAGTGTACCAGCATTCTGAATCCCCAGCGATCCAAAGCTTTGCAAGCAGAACCCACCAGAAGGGTTTCCTGTAACAGTACCACCACTGGTCCGCAATGCTTTCATTAGTGCAGCACGAGGCCTCTCTTAATTTTGTCCCCTAAACCTCGCACATTCCAGAGAAGTACTGTCAAAGGGGGCACAAGCGCTGAAGCAACAGAACCAATTTCAGAACATGAAGGTGATCGTCTCTCCTGCCATAGACAATACAACATTGCAAATTGCTGCTGAGGTATCGCAGCCACATAGCAACATCATGCACATTTGCCTTAAGGTTTTGCCCTAGCTTTAGAACTGAAAAAACTTGTTCATTATGCAATGAACTCCCTTCCGCCCCCCCCCCCCCCCCTCCCCCCCTGCTCGACTGTACTAAAACTGGGGTAGGAGGGCACACAGGCAGGGTGAGTGGCGCAGGAGTGGCAGCCCATTACATTCCAACCCAATTCCAAATATTTATCGCAGAGCTCAGTTCAGAATAGCGCTTTCAGTGAATAGCTGCAGCGCTGCCTGCCACCGGCTCCAGGCCTGAAATGGGATTTAAAGAGCCAATCTATTCTCTTGATCATTAAGAGTGCAAGGCACTCCGCTTTCTTGCTGAATATGAGAAAATACAAATGTTTGAGGCATGATTTCACAGGTAATCTTGTCCACTCGGCAGATGAGTTTTGGAGCCGAGAAATACAATCAGGGCACTCTCCTCAAGAGGCGCAGCCTAACCGCAAAATGCTGCACGATATCTCCCAAAAGTACTGGGCAGCGTGCCATGATACCACGATGGCTTCAGGTGTTCCCACCGCATCTCCTGTTAACACCAGAGAGCGGTTCATAAAGAGTGGAAAATATGTCCCTGATTGCTGGTTCTTCATTCTGCTCTAGCTCTGAACCACTAAAGACCTCATTTATGACCGGTGAGTAGCTGATGGTATAGTATTGGATTTTCAGAACGGGGAACTTTCAGGGGGTGCTCCTCCATTAAAGTGTAGGAGCGTCACCCCACTTAAATGCCCGCCAAGATCCCCCTGATAAAAATAAAATGGAAATTCATTACCATTTTATTTTTCATTGTCTCGTGCTGAACAAAGTGTTAGGACAGCACAGGACCTGCTGAGTGAGACAGCAGGGAGGAGTGGTGGGCAGAAAGCTGCCTATGCACTGTTCAAAGTGCACATGTCTTTTAGACTGGCCATCATGCTACTGCCAGCCAGACATGCACACTTTAAACCTCTCAACCCAGCTGCATTAAGGTAGCTGGGCTTAGAGTAAGTACACGCCTCTAGGCAGCTGTGGAGTGCCGAGTGAGTCGCTCCCTCCAATCAGGGCGCTGCTAACATGTTGCATGCATAAATTATTTTATTTGCCCACCTCCCCTGCCCGGTAGATGCCAGCAGCCACTGGGAACTATAGCTCAAATATACAGAGGCGATTTTGTACCCGCTTCTGTAGGAGAGTAGGGTCTGCAATCCTATGATCACCCAGATTTTTTGCTTTTGTTTCACTGGTTTACGACTTTCTCTGGCTGTGGGCCTGCCAATCAGACCCACAGCCTAGCTGTTCTCTCTCTAAATTACATGTACCCTAGGTGCATTTACCAATTGGTACTGGGCCACCTTATCAGACCCTGTAACTCAGGGCATATGTGTACCCAGGGCCCACCAGGGGCTGAAGCATGTATTATGCCACCCCTGGCTGGCCTCCTAAATTTGACACAACTGGCTGCATGACAGCTGGGGCAAAGTCGTGTAATCACCCTTTGCTATAGATATAGTATACCTATATCTAACCCTAAAAATGGACACACAGATTCCTATCAGTCACTCCTATGGCAGGCCTTGACAATCCTGAAGGCAGAGTGCTTGGAATCGTGTGAGATGGTGCTCTGGCATGAGCTGAGCCTGTCTGCAGCTTGCGGAACCAAGTCCTAATAGCTGTTCCATGATAACGCATACCATATACTCTTAAGTGCATTATAATCCTCGCGGTTAAATGCTATCTTTGGTATTGCTTTATCAAAACATGTCGAGTAAGGTGTCATACGAATTGGAATACTAACCCCTTGCCAATTCTGGCGATGGGGTTAGCATTCCACCCTTCCAGAGGGACGCGACATGTATGTAACTGTGAACCCCGGTTAAAGTTAAACGAAGCCTCAGCTCCACAAAATGGATGCTGCCACCACAGACACAAGTCTGACCTCCTGCTGCTGGGAGTCCTTCCAGCGAGGAGAGCTTGGACAAAGGGTTTCCTGTCCGGGGCGGTGCTAGCACCATCCCAGACAGGGTTTTGTGTATCCTGGGTAGGCAGGGCTTTACAGGAAGGTGACTGCTGAGTAGCACCCCGGTGCTCACTACGCATAGGCCGGTCAGAACCAGTTCCAGGGGCACACCAGCCCCTGGCCTGGGGAAAGTCCGGCATGGGAGAGGGGTGTAACCACCCCCTCCTAGTCCCACCCATAGGCAGGACCTAGCCACCGGGTCAGCCCCTTTTCTTAGTATAAAGATAGGAGCGGGCCCCCTGTTCAAATTAGATCATCTTTGGAATCAAGACACGACTTTCTGCGAAAGGACATCAAGATTTCTTCTTCAAGATTCTCCCTTGTGGCTAAGGAGTAGTCACCCTGCATCCGCAGGCACCATCTTAAGAACACTGCGGTCTGCTGCAAGTCCTTCCTCAGGAATCTGACGACACAGCTCGACGAGACCCGGCTTCCCTGGCACCTCTGACCTCTACTCACCTCTACAGCCAAGCTGAGAACCGTGAGTGCGACGAGACCTCGAGGGACCGACGATCGCCAAGACTGCACGACTTCTTTACAGCAAGCCCACCGAGTGTTCCACTGGTGAGTGCTTTGGGGTCAGAGAAGCCCCGACCCTGAGCGGCTCCAGCACCGAAGATCAGCCCTCCAGCATCTCCACGATCTGCGTGGGGCCCTTCTGCTTTTTGCTGCTCACCGCGTTGTTTGGCTACTAGCCGGCTGGCTTGTGGCCTTCTTCACGACGCCCGACGACATCACTGCTGCTGGTCTGGTTGCTCCAGACTGGCCCTTGCTTCCTTCCAAAAGAGAAGCACCCCGGACCCCCCTGGTCCACTCCAGACGCCATTTTAGGTCTACCGTGTGGGCTTGAATTTGCCAAGGCTTTGTTGCCCAATCCTGGGTCCAGCGACGCAGACAGCTTCATCCATCGTGGGACAGCTCGCTCCTCCATCCTGGTCGCCGACAACGCCTCCTGGTCCGTGAGATCTGCAGAGCACAGCGTCACCCACTCACCTAGTCGAGGTGACTACCATCCGGTGCCCTCCTGGTGCCACCTGACTACTGGCTAGTAGTCACGAACTTGGTCCCCTCTGCTTTCAGGTGTCATCTCTCCAAGATCCAGGCTTGGATCACTTCGAACTCTCTTCACTGGTCGCCTGCCAGCATCTTTCTTCCAGGCTCCTGGTCCGTCTACGAGGATTCCTGACGTCTTTTGAGACATATGCAGCTGCAGCCTCTGGGCTAGGTAACTTCGGCATTTCGGTGCCCCAGCATAGCCTCACTATCCAAGGGTCAGAATCCACTTTCGTTTTCCTCCTACCAGGTCGGGTTCGCCCGAGAACACTAACTTTGTCTTTACTAGCTACCATAGACTTTGTCCCGCATCCCGCGTGAGAGTGCACACACTGCACCCGAGTCCCCTAGGCCTCCTAGAAGTAATCTGAAGATTCTATAGTCAAGACCTAGCGATTCCAAAGCCTATTAGTACTGTACTTACCTGCTAGTAATTTCGCATTCCACTTTCAGAGTATATGGTTTTCCGTGCCCCTCAGGCATTTGTATATACTGTGCTAACTTAACAGACCCCCCAGGATATAGCGGCATGGATTCGCAAATTTAGCGGCACAAATATGGAAATTTAGCGGCACAAATATGGAAATTTAGCGGCATTTTAGCGGCACTTTATTTTACTCATAAGCATTCATTTTCAGCCTTAAATCAATGGAAACTGTTTTAGCAGAGTATTCCACTTTGATTAGGCAATCTGGAATAGAGGAAGCAGCCCACAGGTTAAGGCTGTTATCCCTTGGAATGGCAATTCTTCATCTGCCAGTTGGGCTAAACAGAAGTGTGAGGTCTAAAATTTTGTGTCACATTTTGTCATGTCAATTCCTGTGAGGTCATGGGTCTTGATGCGGACGCCCCCCCCCCCCCCCACCACCCGTGCAACTCACGACACCCAGCACAAGTATGCACTGTTTAAGTGCTTGTTGCCAGTGCTTATATAGTGCAGAGCCCACTGCCTTTTTATGGATAATTTTGCTTTAGTCACCATCCATCCTGGCATTGAGCCCATAACCTTACCACCAACTCCCTTATCAAATACTTCTAAAGTCTACCACAACTCTCCCTCCGGTCTACTCTGGCAATGGAAGACTTCACTGTAATACTGACTCACTGTCAAATTGCACTCGAAGGAGCGAGGAGTAATGGACCTGGAACCCTGTGAGCTTGAAGTCACAAGGCGCTCAACTATAATTCCCAGCGCCTCCAATTACTTGGCTATCACTCTTCACATTTAGTGGCACGTATATTTTGTGCGATCAGCGCTGTGTTGGTAATGCTGCAGAGTTGAACTGTCAAAGCCCCCGGTCATTACCTTAATAGGTGCATATGTATTGGGTGTGTCTCAGATGTGCAGGGGAGGTTCAACTGATTTTTTTGTTTGATAAGAAATGACCTGGAAACAAGGGACAACGTAATAGGCAGGGAGACTAAAAATCAACTGTAGAAAAAAGTACGAGACAAATGTATTGGATCTGAAAGCAAACTAAAAACTATCGGACAAAATGCACTTATACATAGTGAGTCTCCATCCTATCGAAATCTGGGTTTAGGCAGCTAACTGCTGAAATAAAGGCAAATGCATCCAGTTCCTTTGACAGTCCACCATGCTGTTACTAAGGAGACTGTAATGAAATGAAATCCAGAAGAGATCGTAACCGGCCTGGAAAGGATAAAAAGAATGCCGCCCCCCCCCCTCCAGCCATAAAAGAAAAACATGCCCCTAATGGGAGGACCCAGGGGGTTGGCTTCTCGTGCAATGACACACAGAACCCCAAAACCACCGCAAGCCCCTGACAGAGCCGAGGATAACAGGCGGGGGCGTGAAAAACAAAGCCTCATTAGCAAGTGAAAGGTCTTTTAATGACCTGTGAAGTACTCGGTGCTCAAAAACTGACTGTCTGTGTGTGTCCAGGGAAGCTGCTGACACGCACGAGTGGGGGGAGGGGGGGCGCGCTCAGCCAATAAAAGGCATTGTTTGTTTTGCTGTAGAGACACTTTTTTATAAATATCGCGGCCAATATGGTTATTATCGCGGCCATCGCGGTAATCTGCCGATTTCGCGATTTTTTCGTGAATCGCGAAATCGCGATAAACTGGAGGGTCTGACTTAAGTATTTTCGTAAGAGTTTTGTGTTGTGCTTAGTACCCTGTCCTCATAAAGAGTACAGGGCTGTTGTGATTTTAATAAATACATTGTTTATTTTCATAACACTTGTGTGGTGTCCTTTCACTTGGTGTTCAAGGGGTATATGTGTGGTATAACAGCTGGCTTAACACGCCCTCTCGAGTCTTTAGCCTTAGACTGCTCGTATCCACGCTACTAGGATAGCTGGTCTATAAGGTTGACTTACAACCAATCATCAATAAGGGTTGCTGGACTGATACATAGTGTTCACTAGAATAGTGAGCACTGCATATCAGGCCAACTTTTCACATTGGTGAGCAGCGGTTGGGATTTGAGCTTGCTTTTGTTTTACCACACGTATCCTAAGAATATCTTGTTGAAAGATCACATAAGTACTTTAGGTACATATAACTTAGCTTAGAATACTCTGAGTTCTACTGAACCAGCTGTTGCAGCTCCTCAAGGCTTAGCACACCTTGGCTGCAACTCTTAGCAAGGGATCAGTAGGCAAACACATAGTGTGGTGCATCACTTGCACCACACTAGAAGCATGTCTAACCTCGGAGAGTCTACTGAGACCCCTGTGATGGTTGAGGACCCTCCACAGGCCTCTTCTAGATATACAGCCCTTAGCTTCCAGGAGATGAGACAAGTGTGTACCTCCAGGAAGCTAAAACAGGGGTCTAACCCCACAATCCCATTTCTGATTGGTCTCTTAGAGACTTATGATGCCAGAAAAGCTGAGAAACGTCTTAGCTCTTCTCATCCAGAAGGGGACATGCCAGCCCTAGAAGGAACCAGGGGTGACCCAGATCTCATCCATCTCTCAGGTGAGGAGGATGATGATCAGGAGACATCTGGGGATGAGGCAGACAAAGGTCCAGAAAGAGTTAGTCAGCTAACTAGGGACAACTTAAGCAGGCATGAGAATGGTACTAGGAGACCCCTGGGACCCCTCTCAGGCCAGCTTAACATTGGGAGTGGACGAGTTAGGTCTCTATCAAGAGGCTCTAACAGATCCATTCAAACCAATGGCTCTCAGGCATCTGCTCTGAGGAGGATGACCTCCCCTCAGAGGAGAGTCTATGAAGCCAAGGGAAGTCAATCTGAGGATTGCAAGGGAAGAACTTGCCCTGGCCAAAGAAAGACTTGCCTTTGCTAGAGAGCAGGAATTGAGTGGGTCAAAACCCACTGGTGGCAGCATTATACCTAGCAATAGGGAAAGGAGTTTTGATACAAAGCACCTGAATAAGATAGTGCCCCCCTTTAAGCAAGGGGATGACATCCACAAACGGATTACTGCTTTGGAGAGGGCCTGCACTGTACAGTGTGTCCCCCAGAGTCAGTGGGCAGCTATCTTGTGGCTCTCCTTTGAAGGTAAAGGTAGAGATAAGCTCCTCACTACTAGAGTGGAGGATGCTAACAATTACCAAGTCCTGAAGAATACACTGATTGATGGGTTTGGCCTAACCACTGAGCAGTACAGGTTGCTGTTCAGGGATACCCAGAAAACCCAGTCTCGGTCTGATTTTGTAGATTGTGCCACTAAGGCTTTGGAGGGCTGGTTGCTGGGCAGTAAGGTTACTGATTACACAGGATTGTACAATTTGATCATGAGAGAACACATCTTAAACACTTGTCAGAACCAGTTGTTGCATCAGCATCTTGTTGACTCAGATCTGACCTCTCCCCAAGAATTGGGAAAGAAGGCAGACAGATGGGTCAGAACAAGAGTTAAGTAGAACCAGGGCCAGAACCAGGGTGGTTAGAAGAAAGCAGACCAGAAGGGTAAAGATTCTAAGGGGGAACAAAATGACCAGAAGTCTTCGTCAGGTCCCCAACAACCCAAAGAGGGTGGGGGTCAGGCTCCCCAGAAAAAAAACCAAGAAGGCCAGTCCAAAAGGTGGTGCCAGTACTGTAAAAGTAAAACTCACTGGTTTAGTGAGTGCACCAAGAAAGGAGGAGGGCAGACTCCTGCCACTGCAGCCCCTAAGGCACCTGTGCCCCCTAGTACAGTCAGCAGTGGTAGTGTACCTCTCAAGGGTTTAGTTGGGTTAACCTTGGGTTCTGAGGGGTATGACAACTTAGTTGGCACACTCACTCAGGCTGTCCTTGTTTGTACAGGGGATGTGGATATATCCCCTGATGTCAGGCCCAATACTTTGGGCAAATACAGACAGACACCTTTAATAAATGGAAGAATGGCTCAGGCCTATAGGGACACTTGTGCCAGTGTCACAATGGTGACACCTAACTTTGTGGACCCTGGACAGATCATGCCAGGTACAGATTTCCTGGTGACCAATGCAAGCAATGTCACTACCAGTCATAGTATGGCAATTGTTGCTTTCTCCTGGGGAGGGGTAAATGGCCAAAAGAAGGTTGTTGTTAGTTCAGACCTCCCAGTGGATTGTTTGTTGGGCAATGATTTGGAGTCATCACAATGGTCAGAAGTGGAGCAGAGGACTCACATGGAGATGTTAGGCTTGCCAGCACATGTGCTTGCTGTGACTAGGTCACAGGTCAAAAGATGCCCCACTGAACAGGTGCTGGATCCTGGAACAATGGACCAGACACCTCCCAAGAAGAAGAGCAGTAGGGTTAAGGCTGTGCCTTCCCCCTTCTCCCAGGTTGTGGATCAAGTCTCAGAGGAGGCTAACCTACAGGAATTGAGGGAAACTGAGCCTAAAGAGTTTGAACTTGATCAAGTTGAATTCCTGGGCTCAGGGGGACCCTCAAGGGAGGACCTGGGGAAGGAACAATTAGACTGCCCTTCCCTTGAACCCCTCAGACAGCAGGCTGCTGCTGAGGCTGCTGGGAACGCCACAGGTACCCACAAGGTATACTGGGATGATGGACTCCTGTACACTGAGGCAAGAGACCCCAAGCCTGGCATGATCAGGAGGCTGGTTGTGCCCTTGACTCAGAGAGGTTTCCTTCTCACCTTGGCCCATGAGATTCCCTTAGCAGGACACTTAGGCCAGACAAAGACTTGGGACATGCTTGTCTCACACTTTCACTGGCCTCACATGAATGAGGATACCAAGGAGTTTTGTCGCTCCTGTGTCACTTGCCAAGCCAGTGGTAAGTCAGGTGGCACAACAAAGGCCCCCCTTATACCAATGCCTGTGGTGGGGGTGCCCTTTGAAAGAGTGGGGATTGACATTGTTGGTCCAATGGAACCCCAGACAGCATCAGGGCACAAGTTTATACTGGTGGTGGTGGACCATGCCACCAGGTATCCTGAAGCTATTCCACTTAGGACCACTACAGCACCTGTAGTGGCAAGGGCCCTAGTTGGAGTGTTCTCCAGAGTGGGCTTCCCTAAGGAGGTTGTCTCTGACAGAGGTGCAAACTTCATGTCAAGCTACTTAACTGCTATGTGGAAGGATTGTGGTGTCAACTACAAGTTCACTACACCCTATCATCCACAATGCAATGGGCTTGTTGAAAGGTTCAACAGGACCCTAAAAGGGATGATTCATGGACTACCTGAAAAGCTCAGGCGTAGATGGGATGTCCTGATTCCCTGCCTTCTGTTTGCTTACAGAGAGGTCCCACAAAAGGGGGTTGGCTACAGCCCTTTTGAACTTTTGTATGGGCATCCTGTGAGAGGCCCCCTGTGTTTGGTGAAGGAAGGATGGGAGAGACCTCTCAAAAAGCCTGCAACCAACATAGTGGACTATGTACTTGGTCTCCGCTCCAGGATGGCTGAGTATATGGAGAAGGCATCTGAAAACCTTAAGGCCAGTCAAGAACTTCAAAAAGCTTGGCATGACCAAAAGGCTGTCCTGACTGTTTACCAGCCTGGACAGAAGGTGTGGGTGTTGGAGCCAGTGGCCCCAGCAGCACTCAAAGACAAATGGTCTGGGCCCCACACAATTCTTGAGCAAAAGGGAGAGGTCACCTACCTGGTGGACCTTGGAACTCCCAGGAGCCCCCCATGTCAACAGGCTCAAAGCATATGTCGACAGGAAGGACATGAGCTTGCTCATGGCCATTGATGAGGGACAGGAGGAAGAGAGTGACCCTCTCCCAGACCTGCTCACTCAGAATCCTGATGATGGGTCAGTAGATGGTGTTGTCTTTTGTGGCAGCCTCTCTGAGCATCAACAGAAAGACTGTAAACAGGTTCTCCAGTCTTTCAGACATATGTTCTCTCTGACACCCAGTCAGACCAATTGGTGTACCCATGAGGTTGACACTGGTGACAGCCTGCCAGTCAAGAGTAAAATCTACAGGCAGCCTGATCATGTTAGAGACTGCATCAAAACTGAAGTGCAGAAAATGTTGGAGTTGGGAGTCATTGAACCCTCAGATAGCCCTTGGGCTAGTCCAGTAGTTCTAGTGCCAAAACCTCACACCCAGGGTGGTAAGAAAGAGATGAGGTTCTGCGTAGACTACAGGGGTCTCAATGCAGTCACTAAGACTGATGCCCACTGTAGGAAGGTACATCCTGACTATGGTTGCCCCCAACTTTTTGCCCTGTGTTTTAGCTGGTTTTTGACATAGTCGACCTGGGATCCTGCCAATCAGGACCCCAGGCCTACTGCTCTCTCTTTAAAATGGATTCCATGTACCTTAGGTACATTTCCAATTGGTACTGGGCCACCTTATCAGACCCCGTAACGCAGGGCATAGGTGTACCCAGGGCCGCCAGGGGCTGCAGCATGTATTATGCCCCCCCTGGCTGGCCTCCTAAATTTGACACAACTGGCTGCATGACAGCTGGGGCAAAGTCGTGTAATCACCCTTTGCTTTAGGTATAGTAGCTCTATATCTAACCATACAATGGACACCCGAGTTCCTATCAGTCACTCCTATGGCAGGCCTTGACAATCCTGAAGGCAGAGTGCATGGGCTCGTGTGAACCGTGTTCTGGCACGAGCCGAGCCGGTTGCAGCTTGCGGAGAAAAGACCCAATGGGTGTTCCATGATAACGCGTACCACATCGGTAACTTCGGTGTCGCGTTATCAAGACATGTCGAGTAAGGTGTCATACGAATCGGGGTGCTGCCCTCTCACCAACCCTGGCGACGAGGTTAGCATTCCGCCCTTCTAGAGGGACACGACATGTACGTAACTGTGAACCCCGGTTAAAGTTAACGAAAGCCTCAGCTCCACAAAATGGATGCTGCCACCACAGACACGAGTCTGACCTCCTGCTGCTGGGAGTCCTTCCAGCGAGGAGCGCTTGGACAAAGGGTTTCCTGTCGAGGGCGGTGTTCGCACCGTCCCAGACAGGGTTTGTGTATTCTGGGTAGGTAGGGCTTTTGCGAGAAGGTGACTGCGGAGTGGCACCCCGGTGCTCACTACGCATCTGCCGGTTAGAACCAGTTCCAGGGGCGACAGCCCTGGCCTGGGGAAAGTCCGGCAGGGGAGAGGGGTGTAACTACCCCCCTTCCTGGTCCCACCCTTAGGGCAGGACCTAGTCATGTACCCACCCCTTTCTTTAGGATAAAGGCCGGAGCGGGGACCCTTCCAAATTAGATCATCTTTGAATCAAGAATACTTTCTACGAAAGGACTTCAAGACTCTTCTCAAGATTTCTCCCTTGTGGCTAAGGAGTAGTCACCCTGCATCAGCGGGCACCATCTAAGAACTCTGCGGTTTGCTGTAAGTCCTTCCTCAAGGAATCCGACGGCCCAGCTCGACGAGAACCGGCTTCCCTGGCACCTCTGACCTCTACCCCCGTCATCAGCTCAGCTGTGATCTGTGGGTGCGACGAGACCTCGAGGGACCGGCCATCATCAGAACCTGCACGCTCTTAAAAACCAGCACGACCATCGAGGTAACTCTCTGGTGAGTGCTCTGGGGTCCGAGAAGCCCCGACCCTGAGCCGCTCCAGCTCCGAAGTGCAGTCCCCCAGCATCTCCACGATCTGCGTGGGGCCCTTCTGCTCGCTGCTCAGCACGTTGTCTGGTCACTAGCCGCTGGCTTGTGTCCTTCTGTGACGACATCCGAGAATCATCACTGCCGGTCTGGTTGCTCCAGACTGGCCCTTGCTTCCATCTTTTCGAGAAGCACCCCGGACCCTCCTGGTCCACTCAAGACGCCGACAGCGTCATCCGTCGTGGGACAGCTCGCACCTCCACCGTGGTCGCCGACAACGCCTCCTGGTCCGTGAGACTGCAGAGCCTAGCGTCGCCCACTCACCTGGTCGAGGTGACGGCCAACTGGTGCCTTCCTGGTACCCTCTGACTACTGGCTAGTAGTACGAACTTGGTCCCCTCTGCTTTCAGGTTTCATCAATCTCCGATCCAGGCTTGGATCTCTACGAACTATTCATCACGGGTCGCCGGCCAGCAACTCCTTTTCTTCCGGCTCCTGGCTCGTCAGCGAAGACCCCGACGCCTGTAAGACTTGTGCAGCCGCAGCCCTCGTGGCTAGGTAACTCGGCATTTCAGTGCCTGCATAGCCTCCTTACTCTAGGGTCCCGAGTCCCTCGCTTCCGACTTGCCTTAACCTTTCCGTGTCCTCGGACACTTGTTTTAACTGTGCACTTAAAGTATTTGCTAAAGAGATTTGGTTTGTGCTAAGTACCCTGTCCTCATAAAGAGTACAGGGCTGTTGTGATTCTTAATAAATCTACTGTTTATTTTCATAACACTTGTGTGGTGTCCTTTCACTGGGTGTTCAAGGGGTACATGTGTGGTAAACAGCTGGCTTAACGCGCCCTCTCGAGTCTTTAGCCTTAGACTGCTCGTATCCACGCTACTAGGATAGCTGGTCTATAGGTTGACTTACAACCAAACACCATAAGGGTCGTTGGAACGATACATAGCGGTCGCTAGAATAGCGAACGTTGCATATCGGGCCAACTTCTCACACCCACCCAATACCAAGGGCAGATGAACTTATAGATAGATTGGCTTCTGCCAACTACTTAAGTACATTTGACCTGACAGCTGGGTATTGGCAAATCAGGTTAGCTGAGGATGCCACTCCCAAGACAGCATTTTCAACCCCTGGTGGGCATTATCAATTTGTGGTAATGCCCTTTGGTCTGAAAAATGCACCTGCCACCTTCCAAAGGTTGGTGAATCATGTTCTCACTGGGCTGGATGACTTCTGTGCAGCATATCTAGATGATATTGCTGTCTTTAGCTCCACCTGGGAGGATCACCTGGTCCACCTGAGGAAAGTGTTATAGGCTCTGCAAGCAGCAGGCCTCACTATCAAGGCCACCAAGTGCCAGATAGGGCAGACACAGGTTGTATACCTGGGCCACCTTGTAGGTGGAGGCCAGGTTCAGCCACTGGAGAGCAAAATACAGTCAATCAGGGACTGGGCTCCTCCAACCACCCAGACTCAGGTTCGAGCTTTCTTGGGCCTGACTGGTTACTACAGAAAGTTTGTCAGGAACTATGGATCAATTGTGACTCCATTAAATGAACTGACAAGTAAGAAAATGCCAAAAAAGGTTCAGTGGACAGCAGTCTGTCAAAAAGCATTCGATGACCTAAAGCAGGCCATGTGCACAGCACCTATCCTCAAGAGTCCAGACTACTCCAAACCATTCATTGTCCAAACAGATGCTTCTGAGTTGGGTGTGGGAGCTGTTCTATCTCAACTGAATTTTGATGGTCAAGACCAGCCCATTGCTTTTATAAGCAGAAGGCTGACCCCCAGAGAGAAGAATTGGTCAGCTATTGAGAGGGAGGCCTTTGCTGTGGTTTGGGCCATGAAGAAGCTGAGGCCATACTTGTTTGGCACTCACTTCAAGATTCAGACCGACCATAAGCCCCTCTTGTGGCTAAATCAGATGAAGGGTGAAAACCCCAAACTGCTTAGGTGGTCCATTTCCCTACAGGGGATGGACTTTACAGTGGAACATAGACCTGGTACTGATCATGGCAATGCCGATGGGCTCTCCAGATATTTCCACTTAGAACAAGAAGACTCACCTGGTCAAGGTTAGCTTATTGTCCCAAAGTTTGGGGGGGGTCTCATGTAGGAGAGTAGGGTCTGCAATCCTATGATCGCCCAGATTTTTTGCTTTTGTTTCACTGGTTTACGACTTTCTCTGGCTGTGGGCCTGCCAATCAGACCCACAGCCTAGCTTTTCTCTCTCTAAATTACAACATGTACCCTAGGTGCATTTACCAATTGGTACTGGGCCACCTTATCAGACCCTGTAACTCAGGGCATAGGTGTACCCAGGGCCCACCAGGGGCTGAAGCATGTATTATGCCCCCCCTGGCTGGCCTCCTAAATTTGACACAACTGGCTGCATGACAGCTGGGGCAAAGTCGTGTAATCACCCTTTGCTATAGATATAGTATACCTATATCTAACCCTAAAAATGGACACACAGATTCCTATCAGTCACTCCTATGGCAAGCCTTGACAATCCTGAAGGCAGAGTGCTTGGAATCGTGTGAGATGGTGCTCTGGCATGAGCTGAGCCTGTCTGCAGCTTGCGGAACCAAGTCCTAATAGCTGTTCCATGATAACGCATACCATATACTCTTAAGTGCATTATAATCCTCGCGGTTAAATGCTATCTTTGGTATTGCTTTATCAAAACATGTCGAGTAAGGTGTCATACGAATTGGAATACTAACCCCTCGCCAATTCTGGCGACGGGGTTAGCATTCCACCCTTCCAGAGGGACGCGACATGTATGTAACTGTGAACCCCGGTTAAAGTTAAACGAAGCCTCAGCTCCACAAAATGGATGCTGCCACCACAGACACGAGTCTGACCTCCTGCTGCTGGGAGTCCTTCCAGCGAGGAGAGCTTGGACAAAGGGTTTCCTGTCCGGGGCGGTGCTAGCACCATCCCAGACAGGGTTTTGTGTATCCTGGGTAGGCAGGGCTTTACAGGAAGGTGACTGCTGAGTGGCACCCCGGTGCTCACTACGCATAGGCCGGTCAGAACCAGTTCCAGGGGCATACCAGCCCCTGGCCTGGGGAAAGTCCGGCATGGGAGAGGGGTGTAACCACCCCCTCCTAGTCCCAGCCATAGGCAGGACCTAGTCACCGGGTCAGCCCCTTTTCTTAGTATAAAGATAGCAGCGGGCCCCCTGTTCAAATTAGATCATCTTTGGAATCAAGACACGACTTTCTGCGAAAGGACATCAAGATTTCTTCTTCAAGATTCTCCCTTGTGGCTAAGGAGTAGTCACCCTGCATCCGAAGGCACCATCTTAAGAACACTGCGGTCTGCTGCAAGTCCTTCCTCAGGAATCCGACGACACAGCTCGACGAGACCCGGCTTCCCTGGCACCTCTGACCCCTACTCACCTCTACAGCCAAGCTGAGAACCGTGAGTGCGACGAGACCTCGAGGGACCGACGATCGCCAAGACTGCACGACTTCTTTACAGCAAGCCCACTGAGTGTTCCACTGGTGAGTGCTTTGGGGTCCGAGAAGCCCCGACCCTGAGCGGCTCCAGCACCGAAGATCAGCCCTCCAGCATCTCCACGATCTGCGTGGGGCCCTTCTGCTGCTCACCGCGTTGTTTGGCTACTAGCCGGCTGGCTTGTGGCCTTCTTCACGACGCCCGACGACATCACTGCTGCTGGTCTGGTTGCTCCAGACTGGCCCTTGCTTCCTTCCAAAAGAGAAGCACCCCGGACCCCCCTGGTCCACTCCAGACGCCATTTTAGGTCCACCGCGTGGGCTTGAATTTGCCAAGGCTTTGTTGCCCAATCCTGGGTCCAGCGATGCCGACAGCTTCATCCATCGTGGGGCAGCTCGCTCCTCCATCCTGGTCGCCGACATCGCCTCCTGGTCCGTGAGATCTGCAGAGCACAGCGTCACCCACTCACCTAGTCGAGGTGACTACCATCCGGTGCCCTCCTGGTGCCACCTGACTACTGGCTAGTAGTCACGAACTTGGTCCCCTCTGCTTTCAGGTGTCATCTCTCTTCAAGATCCAGGCTTGGATCACTTCGAACTCTCTTCACTGGTCGCCTGCCAGCATCTTTCTTCCAGGCTCCTGGTCCGTCTACGAGGATTCCCGATGTCTTTTGAGACATATGCAGCTGCAGCCCCTGGGCTAGGTAACTTTGGCATTTCGGTGCCCAAGCATAGCCTCACTATCCAAGGGTCAGAATCCACTTTCGTTTTCCTCCTACCAGGTCGGGTTCGCCCGAGAACACTAACTTTGTCTTTACTAGCTACCATAGACTTTGTCCCGCATCCCGCGTGAGAGTGCACACACTGCACCCGAGTCCCCTAGACCTCCTAGAAGTAATCTGAAGATTCTATAGTCAAGACCTAGCGATTCCAAAGCCTATTAGTACTGTACTTACCTGCTAGTAATTTCGCATTCCACTTTCAGAGTATATGGTTTTCCGTGCCCCTCGGGCATTTGTATATACTGTGCTAACTTAAGTATTTTCGTAAGAGTTTTGTGTTGTGCTTAGTACCCTGTCCTCATAAAGAGTACAGGGCTGTTGTGATTTTAATAAATACATTGTTTATTTTCATAACACTTGTGTGGTGTCCTTTCACTTGGTGTTCAAGATGTATATGTGTGGTATAACAGCTGGCTTAACACGCCCTCTCGAGTCTTTAGCCTTAGACTGCTCGTATCCACGCTACTAGGATAGCTGGTCTATAAGGTTGACTTACAACCAATCATCAATAAGGGTTGCTGGACTGATACATAGTGCTCACTAGAATAGTGAGCACTGCATATCAGGCCAACTTCTCACAGCTTCCGATTACATATAAGTAGTAGATCTCAAAACGTGAGGAAGGGGAGAGAGTGAGAGAAGGGGAGAGAGTGAGGGAAGGGGAGAGAGTGAGGGGAGGGGGTGAGGGGAGGGAAGGGAGTGAGGGGAGGGGAGGAAGGGGAGTGAGTGAGGGGAGGGAGGGGAGGAAGGGGAGTGAGTGAGGGGAGGGAGGGGAGGAAGGGAGTGAGGGGAGGGGAGGGAGGGAGGGAGAGGGAAGGAGATAGGGAGTGATACAGTCAGAGTGAGTGAGACAGAGGGAGACCGGGGAGGGAGAGGGAAATAAAGGGAGGGAGGCAGAGAGAGAGATAGAGGGATGGAGAGGGGGAGAGAGAGGTGTGTATGCCGGGTCTTGTAGCTCAGTGGACGAAGGCGTCTGCTGCTGGGACCTGTGTTCAACCTCATGGTCAGTTATTTTTTTGTTGCTCTAGCCCCGCCCCACCCCCACTGACCCCGCCCCCACCGGTGCGGCCCTCGGACACAAACCACACTGTAAATTTGGCCCCCGAGAGAAAGTTTGTGAGTACCCATGCGCTATATCAATGGCTATGATCCAACATCCCTGTCTGATGGCGGCAGAGAACAAAAGACAGCTGTAGTCAATCATGCAAGTGTCAGTAAAGCACAGCCAGGGCGGAACACTCCTCAAGGTTCCTCCTTACCCTGTATCACGGTGACTCGGGATGGGTACCCAAAAAACTCAGTACACAGTCACACCATCTGGCACAGTTTCTCAAGGCCATGGCTCAGGTCAGTTCTGCAGCCTCTGCGTTGGCATTTCATCCTCAAAGTTTCGGCTACATATGACTCGCATATAGGCCCGATCCATTACTCGTCCTGGTGCTGTTCTCGGTAATCAGTGCGGCCCTGCCGTCCCACCTGTTGCCATCCGTCCAACCAATGCTGGGCTTCGTCAGGTGTGAGGAAAAACCACACCTTTCCTTCATCCTCCACTCTCAACCTGGCTGGAAACAGCATAGAGTACTTTATCTCCCGCTCACGGAGGGCCTTCTTAACTTCTAGGAACCCCCTGCGCCTCTAACCAGTGAAGTAGTGTGGCTCACTGGTTAGAGGCGGCAGACCCGAGAGCAGAGGACGGCCCGGGACCAGGGTTCGATTACCGGCGCGGCAGGTTTCTGGACCAGGGTCAGCGGACTCGATAATTCTCTCGCCTCGGTGCCCACTCTGATCAGCGATCACACTCGGCAACTCTGGGCATTAGCTTGCCTCATCTTCACTAACGGCCCCACCAGACCGCCGGGGATGCCTGGTCTCACCCTGGAGATACCCATTAAGGGACCATCTCTCAGGGAAGCCAGGAAGGGTTTCGCAGCGGTCGAAGCGCCTTGGGACCCTACGGGTAAGTAGTGCGCTATATAAATGCCAATACATTTACATTTACATTTGCGTTGTTTTGAGACTGCTGCAGTGTAGTCTGGTTAAATTGTGATGTGGGCGTTCTCTATGTCGATTGGTGGCGACTTTCTGGCCACCTGTGGCATCGTGGTCGCAAATTAAAAATTCTCGCCAGGATCGGCTGGGGGGGGGGGGGGATGGGGGGCAAGCTTGGGTCTTCCGCTTGGGTCTTCCACCCGGGACCCGGTGAGCCCGCTCCACAGAGAAAAAATTGGACAACCCACGAGGCTAAAAGTGAGTCGTCGCCAGATCTTCTACAAATAGGTCAAGAGCCGGCTCCCCCATTTTCTCTGGCACACCCAACAAGGTGTATGTTCCGTCTTGAGCGCCCTTCCTGGTCGAGCGCCCTTCCTGGTCCTCAAGGCGGGACTTTAAGAGTTTATTGTCCTCTTCCAACTGGTGCACTTGTTTGAGAGTGGAGTTGTCTGTGACCAGGGTCTCAATAGTGGTCTCAACATCTGAAATCTTGGAGGACAGTTTATTGAAATCTGCCTGGATGAGAGCCAGGTCGACTGCTAGTGTCCCGATCCTGGGGTCTACTTTATATAGGGTCGCCATAATGTCCTTCAGGGTGATGTCCTACCCCGCTCCGCCTGGTACCCCAGTGAAGAACCTTCCTTCTGTAGTAGGGGATCTCTGTGTATAGTCATAATCTAGTGAATAGTCCCGCCCATGTGCGTGGACCCCGGAGCAATCAAAAATAATCTCTAAAGTGTAGAAAAAATGCAGAACTGCACAGACACTTAAGAGAGAATTTAAAGACATATAATGCAGCCTATAAAAGGCTACACTGTCCAGTACTTCAGCTAGAAATTCCACCAAAAATCCACAAAAACAGCAAAGCCTGTCCAGATTTCCATTGTCTTCAGTACAAACCCCTCTGGAAGATAGAGAGGAAGACATGGACAGACAAGCCCCATAGGCTACCATTATGTGTCTCAGAATAGGATACTGTGCCTTTAAGAGAACTTTCCAGAACTTCACAGTATCCCAGAATGCCTTGCAGGTCTCTCTTACTTTCAGTTCTTTTTTCCGGCTCCTGCAAGCAGGACCCTGGAGCATTGAGCTAGGGTATAATCTATAGAGCTTCCTGGTCAGTGAAAACCCTTGCCATGGACCCAGTGGCTGGGACCGAAATACTTGGCCTTTCAATCGACTGCCACCTTGGAACAACTTTAACGGCTGTGATTTGTTACCGCCCGCCGGGAGCTTTCAATTCCACTCAGCAGCAGTCGCTCCTCACCACTCTTACCAATATGGCTACCTCTCATAACAATTTGATCGTCTTGGGCGATTTTAACCTTTGGCCTAACGGCAGCCTAGACTCCGCCCTTAACAATCTTCTACTTTCCTGTGAAGGAATGGGACTTTCCCAGCTGGTGAATAAACCCACACACTCAGCAGGGCACCAGCTCGATTTAATTTTCTCCTCCCCCCAGCTAGTACTTCTGAGTGATATTCTGCCGATGTGCTGGACCGACCATGCGCTTATTAAATTTCACATTGCAGGCAGCAGGTCCTGCAAACCGGCACTCCGCCCCGGCCTTGACCCCCCGTACAGAGACTGGAAGGCTCTGGATAAACTAAGACTGACTGGCCCAGTATTTGAGGTGGAAGACAGTTTTTCCATCACTCAATCAGTAGAGGTTAAATATCTGTCCCTCTGCACAAGGATTTCCAATATCTCGGAACGCCTTGTCCCTCAGAAAAAGGGCAAACCAAAGAGACGAGTACCTGCCCCATGGTTCGACGACTCATTAAGAGCTCTCAAACTAGCCTGCAGACAAGCAGAGAGAAGATGGAGGCAAGGCTATTCTGACACTAACAAAACTCTTTGGAAAGAAAACCTCCGGGAGTACAAAACTGCCATCGCCCAAAATAAGGCCAAATACTACTGTTCCATCATTACCAATGCCACCAATAGCTCAAAAAGTATTTTTCAGATACTTAAAAACTTAACCAATCCAGACTGTGTCATCTCTACACAGCCTCCAACCCAAGCCCTCTGTGATAATCTTGCAGCGTTTTTTATTAACAAAATAAACACCATTATTCAAAACCTGAAAACACCTCCCTCCTTGGGAGCCCCCAACATGCAGGGACCAAACACCAGCTCTCAAAACTTGTCGTCTCTAGGCTCTGGCCTTATGGCTAGGTTACGGGAATTTCCCCCAATCCCGGCCTCCGAGTTTGAAAGACTGGCGCTTGGTATCACCTCGGGTTCTCCACTCGACCCCCTGCCTCCAAAAATTTGGAAAAATTTTGGAATTGAACTTTTTGGCACCATGCGCCTAATATGCAACCAGTCCTTGCACAGTGGTTATGTCCCAACCCCGTGGAAACAGGCGCTTGTCACTCCTCTCCTGAAAAAACCTTCCCTGAGCCCAGAATGTCTTTCAAACTACCGACCCATCTACCTACTGCCATTTCCAGCGAAAGTCGCCGAACGATGGGTCAGTTCGTGCCTTTCCGGCCACTTAGAACAGAACAACCTTCTAGACGATCATCAGTTCGGGTTCCGTCCTGCCCACGGTACCGAAACAGCGGTCTTAACGGCCATGGAGGATCTTCGCATGCGTGCAGACAGGGGCCAGCCAGTGGCTTTGATACTGCTGGACCTGTCTGCCGCATTCGACACGGTCAACCATGGTACGCTGCTGCAGAGACTCGGTGAAGTGGGAGTGGAGGGCACCGCACTGCTCTGGTTTCACTCTTACCTTCGGGACAGAAGACAGGCTGTCTCCCTCCCCCCATTCCAATCCACCTTTGCACCAGTGCCCCAGGGAGTTCCTCAGGGCTCCTCCATCAGCCCCATTCTTTTTAACGTGTACCTCATCCCGCTAATCAAGTTAATCAAATCCTTTGGGATCAAAACAATAAATTACGCTGATGACACGCAGCTCATTCTCTCTTGGGAAGGTGAAGATTCCATTCCTTTTTCCACCTTCCACGACTGCTTAAGAGAGACGGCTGGATGGCTACACAGAAACTCCCTCCAATTTAATTCCTCTAAAACAGAGGTCCTGTTTTGTTCAGGCACCAACATACCCCGCCAGTTTCCGAGTGAATTCTGGCCCCCAGAGACTAGAGACAAACCACTGCCAGTTGCCTCGGTTCGCAACCTGGGAGCCATGCTCGATAACAAAATAAGTATGGAAACCCAGGTAACAAAAACTGTGGGGATCTGCACAGCCCTGCTACGCTCCCTGCGAAAAATCATGCCACTTCTCCCTGCACAAGCCCGGGCGTCGATAGTCAGGTGTACGATACTTAGTCGCCTCGACTATTGTAACGCCCTGCTCCTGGAGTCTCCAGTCACGCTGATGGATCGATTACAACGAATTCAATCTGCCGCCGCCAAGCTGGCTCTTGGCTGGACGAGGAGGGCTTCGGCCACAGCAGCTCTGGCCGAGCTACATTGGCTGCCCTTAAAACAACGTGTGGCATTCAAGTCCCTCTGCATTGTCTTTAAGGCCCTGCACGGACTCGGACCCAAACCTCTGCAAGCCCTGTTTCTGTGGTACACTCCCACCAGAGACCTACGCTCATCCTCGGCCTGTCTGGTAAAGGTACCCAGATTTAATAAAGCCAGAACCGGGGGCAGATCCTTCAGGGTCGCAGCGGCCAAGTTATGGAACAGCTTGCCCACTGATATACGCCAGATCTCACAACTTCTTCCATTTAGGAAGCGCATCAAGACCTGGCTTTTCCCCCAATAAATGCCCGTCTGACAGTTTTCCCGGTTATCCGTCAGCAGAGTATTCTCCAGCGCCAGGAAGCCTGCAAGGTATCAGTCGCGCTTTACAAATACTCAAAATAATGAGCTCTCCCCTTTCAAGGGTTTTGTTGGTGTTTTTTGGCACTAAATTCGATTTTGTGTACTTTTAAAGTACTTTGGAGCTTTCTTCTTGGTTTCTTGCACCCCTTTGTTGTCCATAATGCCTGCATTATTCGACAAATGCCCGGAGTGCTCCAGGAAGAAGGCCAAGTCAGACCCCCATGAGGTCTGTATCCTCTGCCTTCCCTCTTCCTACATCCCTGAGGAGTGTGAGATCTGCCAAGGCTTCACTGGCAGGACCCTGAAGGACAGACTGAAGATCAGGCTTCAGGGACTAGAAGAAAGAAGACAGAAGGCGCAAGGTGGGTCTGGAGGGGCTTCATCTGCCCATGCTGAGGCCTCTGGGGGGCTCCCCAGGGGCAGGAAGCCCAGCACACGTCCCCATTCTCCGTCGTCGGTGGCACCCACCACGACGTCGAGAGGGTAGTCCAAGGCCGGCTCCCCGTCTCCCCAGGGCTCTGGGTCGAGGAAACGTCGCCCGTCGACGGACTTACATAGGCCACCGTCGACCACAGAGACATTGTCATCGTCGCTGTCTTTGACGTCGAGCTTTCGGCGTCGGCAGGCCCGGCGTCGACGCTCGCCGTCGAGGCGATACAGTCGATCGCCGTCAAGAAACAAGGCTTCATCGTCGTCGAGGGGATCCTCGTCGTCAAGCCCGCTGCGGAAGCGGTCGCCGGCAAGACGGAAGCGTTCGCCGTCGAGGAGAAGGAGGTCGCCGTCTAGGTCGATGTCGAGACACTCCAAGGCGACGTCGAGGCGTTCGCCGTCGAGGCGCAAGAGATCGCCGTCAAGACACAGAGGATCGTCGTCAAGATGGTCCGGGTCGACGTCGAGGCTGGCAGGCGTTCGCCGAAGAGGAGGAGACGGTCGACGCCGAAGGGACGCTCGACGTCGACGCCCGAACACCGGTCAGCGGCGTCGAGGGGTCGTACTGCGCGGCCTAGGGCTGTGGGGGGCTCCCCTCAGCCCGGGAAGGATGGTGGGTCACCGGGATCGGTGCACTCGGAGGTGTATACTCCAAAGAAGTCTGTTTCACCTCCTCCTCCGTTACCTAGAGGCCCGCGTCCGAGGACTCCTACCCCTCCTCCGTTGCCTCCTCTGCCTGACAAGCCTCCACCGGTTCCGCCGAGGTCGGTCTCGTTGCCCAGGCTCCCGACCCCTCCCAAGAAGACTCCTAAATCTAAGGAACCACGTAAGCCCAAGTCGGCCACCCCGGAGAATCCGGTTGACCGTCCGAGGCCCAGGAGATCGAAATCTCGCTCCAGACGGAGAGAACGATCGAGGAGCAGGCACAGGTCCTCCACCCGTTCCAGACGGCGCCATAGGAGACATAGATCCAGGTCCGATACGTCTTCTAGGACCCGCTCTTATTCACCTACTTTGTCCGATTCCCCGGAGACTAGGGTGTCTCCTATCGATGACATCGGTACATTCCAGGAGGTTCTCCTGAGGGGGGCTGCGAAGTTGGGTATCACGGTGACGGCTCCTACACCTACGACATCCGTGATATTCGAGACTTTGCACAAGAAGCACCTGTCTCGCCCTCTGTTGCCCTTGGTTCCGGGACTGGTTGAACCGGCACAAGAACTGTTTCTTACACCTGTGGTGGTGAAGGCTGCCCCGTCCAGACTTTTGAAAAAATACAGGGCACCGGACTCGGACCCTGCCTTCCTGAGGATGGACCCAGTCCCCGACTCAGTGATAGTGACGGCGGCCAGAAAGCAGCATTCTACCTCCCCGTCCTCCACTGTGCCTCCAGACAAGGAGCGCCGCTGGATTGATTCTGCGGGAAGGAAGGCATGTGGGACTTCTTCCACAACAATGAAGGCTTCCAGCGACTCGGCATTACTGGGACGATATGACCGTGCGCTTTGGGATTCCATGGAGCAGTTCGCGGACCTTGTGCCGCGTGACAGGAGGGAGGACTTCATGGAAATCGTCAAGGAGGTATGCTGGTCTCGAACCAGGCCATCAGTGCCGCGGCGGATATCTCCTTGTTAGCTGCACATGGCTACTGCTACGGTATCAACCAGTGCCGCCATGCATGGCTCAGGCTTACGTCTCTCAAGCCTGAGGCGCAACAGCGAGTGGCCAACCTGCCGTTTTCCGGGGACACGCTCTTCGGTAAACACGCAGATGACGAGATGGCCTGGATGAAGGCAGAGGCAGAAACCCTGACGGCGGTGGGCTTGGAGAAGCCCAAAGACAAGAAACCCTACCGCCAGTTCCAACGGCGGTTCGGCTCGCAAGGGAAAGGAAGAGGACAGTCTTCGGGACAACAGCAGCAGCAACAACAGCAGCAGTTCCGAAGACCTTTCCAAAAACGTCAGAGGGGTAGAGGTGGACAGCAGTCCTCTACCGTGAACAAGGGCCCGGCCGGGTCTCGACCCTGAGCGGTTACTTCCCCGTCATCCGTTACCCGCTCCGGTGGGGGGAAGCGGTCAATTTTTTCTGGCAGAGTGGAGAAAAATTACTCAGGACAAGTGGGTGCTGAATATTGTTTGCAATGGATACAGTCTTCGATTCATCAGCCCTCCTCCAGCGATCCCTCCGGTCAGCTCGCAGTATCAACTGCGCGAGCTCCAGGCGGAGGCCGATATCCTGTTAAGGAAAAGGGCGATAGAAGACGTACCTCTGTCTCAAAGAGGAAGAGGTCTGTACTCCCGGTTCTTTCTGGTTCGCAAAAAGGACAAGAACGAGTTCAGTCCCATTCTGGACTTGCGGCAGGCAAACAAGTGGATTCGCAGAGAAAAGTTTCGCATGCTGTCGTTGCATCAGATTTATCCTCAGTTGCAACAGGGGGACTGGCTTTGTGCCATAGACCTACAAGATACGTACTTCCACGTGCCCATCGCACACAAGCACAGGAAGTTTCTGCGATTTCTAGTCGGCACCAATCATTACCAATACACGGTGCTGCCTTTCGGACTGAAATCTGAACCCAGGACATTCTCGAAGTGCATGGCAGTGGTAGCGGCACACCTAAGGAAGGACAAGGTGTTTGTCTACCCGTACCTGGACGATTGGTTGATCAAGGCCTCCTCCTTCTCAGAAGCTCAAGCAGACTTCCGGAAGACGTGCGTTCTCTTGAACAAGCTGGGGTTGCACATCAACATGTCCAAGTCTGTCCCGATCCCGGTCCAATGTATTCAATACTTGGGGGGCCACCATCAATACGCTGTCAGCAAGCGTGTCTCTTTCGGAGGAGCGACGGAGATCGATCCTTCGGAAGGCTCAGGCTCTTATGACCGCTCCATCTACAACAGTGAGGACGGTGTCTTCTCTACTGGGGTCGATGGCCTCTTGTATCTTCCTCACTCCTCATGCACGACTACACATGAGGCCTCTGCAGGAGTGCTTGGAGGATCAATGGGACCAGAGGAGAGGATCTTGGGACGACAAGATACGACTGTCTCTGCATGCTCTTCAGTCTCTGAAGTGGTGGTGTTCGGCGGAAAATCTCCTCAGAGGGGTTCCCTTCCACAAGGACATTCCTACTCAGACGATCGTGACGGATGCTTCTTTCCAGGGCTGGGGAGCGCATTCGGGAGACTTACAGATCCAAGGCACGTGGTCTCAGACGGAGTCCACGTATCACATCAATTTCCTGGAACTCAGAGCTGTTCACTTGGCGCTGAAGGCCTTTCATCCGTCCTTCCGGACCAACTCTCTGCTTGTACAGACGGACAATACGAACACAATGTATTACCTCAACAAGCAGGGGGGGGGGTCGAGATCGCGCACCCTGTCTCGGGAGGCGCAGACGATCTGGCACTGGCTTCTGGCAAGAGGATTGACGATAACGGCTACCCATCTGCCAGGTGTGCAGAATGTTCAGGCGGACGCACTGAGCAGACTGATTCAGGAAAACCACGAGTGGGTCATAAACGACGACGTACTAGGAGAAGTCTTCGCAAGGTGGGGGACTCCAGACGTAGATCTGTTCGCCACCGACGAAAACAGCAAATGCCGAGACTTCGCCTCCAGGTACTACCAGCAAGGGACGCTGGGGAATGCACTCTGGATCAACTGGTCGAACAGCTTTGTTTACGCTTTTCCGCCCATCCCTCTGATTCCGGCGGTGCTCATCAAGCTGTCCAGGGCACGAATGATCCTGATTGCCCCGGAATGGCCCAGACAGTGGTGGTTCACGGACCTTCTACACCGGTCCCTCCTTCCACACATACGGTTGCCGTGCAGGCCGGACCTTCTCACGAAGTTCGGGGGGCAGATGGTGCACCCCAACCTCTCATCCTTGAGTTTGGCGGCATGGCTCCTGAGGTAGTGCAATATGGCCATTTTAATCTACCAGAAGATTGCATGGACATACTGAAGGAGTCTAAGAGGCCCTCCACTCGGACGTCCTACGCTTACAAGTGGAAGAGGTTTTGTATCTGGTGTCTGTCCAGGAACTTTTTTTTTTTTTTTCAAATTCTTTTTATTGTTGCATCAGGCAAATCTCTTACACGGATCATCAACTGTCTCGGGGGAGCGTCAACATTCCGCTCTTCCCGAGAGTACGCAACTTTTGTAAATATTTCGTTACATGGCATACAGTTTGGCGAACTTACTTTTTCGTTTTCACCCCAAACACCCCCCCCCCCTCAACAACAAGGGAAGTGATCAACTGGGGGACCTCTGTCCGAGACCCCCCTTCCCCCCCCCCCCCCCACTTCCCCCCCCCAAGCAGCATATCACCCTCACCCCCCTCCTCCCCCCGACATCCGTGACTTACCAAGCCCCCTGCATCGTGTCCCAATCGAATGTAGGCCATCCCATGGCCCATACCCTCAAGCAGTGACTCAGCTAAAACCTGCGACATAGGTACCATCTCTCTGGTCCACCCCCGCTCCCTCACAGCCCCCCGGTCAGGTACGCCCCTCTACTCCAATCCATGATAGTGTCGCCACTTAGCCCATATCTTTCGGAACTTCCGTGGGCACCCTCTAGCTTTATAGGTAACTCGTTCAGCTGCCATATACATATCCAAGCCCCTTCTCCAGTCCTCTATGGTGGGCTTCCCAGGCGCCCCCCACATTTTCGCAATGTCTCTTTTTGCCACCACCAGGGCCAGCAGCAGGAAAATGAGGAGGTATCGTGTGACGTCAACCTCCGTTGACATGCCCAGAAGTGCCAGTTTGGGGTCCTTAGGTATCTCCACCTCCAGTATCTCATTTAGTTCATGGAAGACTTCACCCCAAAATTCTTGTATAACAGAGCATCCCCAAATGATGTGGAAGAAGTCGCCCGGCTGGTGTTGACATCGCAGGCAGGCGGTGTCCCCTGCCCTCCCCATCCGAAAGAGCCTCACCCTGTCAAAGTAGGCCCGGTGTAGGACCTTGAACTGAATGAGGCGGAGCCTCGATTTTATGGCCACCTCCCGAGGGTGCATGAGTATGAGCTCCCAGTCTAGATTCTCTAGCGTGCCCACATCTGCCTCCCATCTCCCCCTGAGTGTCTGTAGATCTCCCAACATGCTATTTGTCAGTGTTTTGTATGTCATGGACACCGCCCCCCTCTGAATCTGTTCTTGGAGTAGGCGGCCCTCGAGTGGTGCAAACTGGGGTATGTCAGTGAGGGATATGTTCTGTGCTCCCCATGCATGCCGCAGCTGAAGGTATTTAAAGTACTGGGTTCTCTGGAGTCCAAAGTCTCTCTGCAGCGCCTGGAAGGTTTTAAGCTCTCCCCTCGCTATGATGTCCCCAATCGTGGAAATGCCAATATCATCCCACCTTTGGAATCCCCGCAGCTTGTTCAGTTCGGTCAGCCACCTACACGACCACAGGGGTGTCTGCCGGGTGGGCCGTTCATGCCAGCCCATTCTTACCGTTGCTCTGCGCCACGCCATTAGGGTTATCTTAGTCGCCGGAAGGAGGCGGCGGCCCCCTCTCCCCCCATACAGGAAGTGTAACACCGTTACATCGTCCCATTGCGATCTCTCGAGCGCATAGGTGGGGTGATCAGCCGGGGCGTGAATCCAGTCGTTGACCGGGGTAAGGTGCTCTGCCCAATAGTAGGCCTCCAGGTTAGGCAGTGAGATTCCCCCACTATATTGGTGTCGCTGCAAGGTCGCAAGTGCCACCCGGGCCTGCTTCCCCAGCCACAAGAAGGAACGGAGATCTGAGTGAATTCTTTGCACTGTCGTGGCCGGCAGGGGATAGTACTCGTTTTGGAGAGCGTACAAAAACTTCGGTAACAGTATCATTTTATACAGGGCGGCCCTGCCTAGAATGGTGAGCGGGAGTGGTCGCCACCTGTCCATTTCCGCTTTCGCTGCCACCACTACCCTGTCAACATTGTCCGCGTAGGATCGCCTCCTGTCTCGGGTGATAAAGACCCCCAGGTAGCGGAATCCTTCCGTGGTGTGGATGAGCATCTCCGGCAGGTCCTCCCCCCTCGGCGCACCCTGCGGGTCGTAGAGGATCGACTTATGCCAGTTGATGGTGTGCCCGGCCACTGCCCCAAAGTCTCGCAGTTCTTTGAATAGGGCCGGTATCGTCCTAGCTGGATTCGTAACGTATAACAGCACGTCATCGGCATACAAGGAGATCTTCTCCTGATTAGTGTCTGAGTCTCCCCTGCAGAAGCCAGTCACGTCGCCATTGGAACGGATACGGGTTGCGAGTATCTCTATTGTGAGAGTAAAGAGGAGTGGGGACAACGGGCACCCCTGGCGGGTCCCCCGCTCTATCGCAAACTCCCTGGACACCCGCCCATTAATCCGTACTCTGGCCCTGGGGTTCGAGTAGAGGAGCTGCACCCAGCGCTGGAACTTGGGCCCAAACCCGAACCGTTGAAGGGTCCCCATCAGGAAGGGCCAGTGAACCGCATCGAATGCTTTCTCTGCGTCCAGTGAGAGGAACCAGTGGGGCTCGCTCCTGTCGCAGACTTCCTGAAGCCAGTTGTGCGTGCGCCGCAGGTTGAGTTTAGTGGCCCTGTCCGGCAGGAACCCGGACTGATCGGGGTGCACTAGGTCCGTTATGACCTGCCTCAACCGCCTCGCCAGGATAGTGGCAAGGAGTTTAGTCTCGATGTTCAGGAGGGAGATTGGGCGGTAGGAGGAGCATTCCCCCCTGGGTTTGCCCTCCTTGTGAATCGGGATTATGGTAGCTAAGGCCAGGTCCGGCGGAAGAGCGCCAGATTCAAACGCCTCCGCATATACCGACTTCAGGTGACGTGAGAGTAAGTCCCCCGTCCGCTTGAAGAACTCCGCCGGGAATCCATTAGGCCCCGGGGCTTTCCCCGGTTTCAGGGCAGCCATCGCCTCCCCGATCTCGTCCAGGGTGGGATCCGCCTCCAGAGACGTGCTATCTTCGGGGGTCAGCTGCGGTACCTCCACACTACCCAGCATTGTCTGCATCTCCTCAAGATCCCCCAGATCTCTAGCCCTATAGAAGTCCTCAAAATGGGCCGCAAAGGCCTCTGCTATTGCCTGGTCCGAGGACGCCCTCACCTGTCCCGGGGCCTCTACCCAGTCCACCCACCTGGTAGCCTGCTCCCGCCTGCTCAGCCATGCCATGAGCTTTCCCGACTTGTCGCCGACATCGTATAGGCGATGTAGGGTAGCCAGCGCCTGAGTACGCGCCTCATCTGTGGTCAATTCCCTGTATAGCCTTTGGGTGTCTAGCAGTTTTCTAAGAGTCACCTCCTCCTTTGTTCTGTGGTATTCGGCCTCTTGGGTCAAAATGTTAGCCTCCTCCCTCGCTATGGCTTCAGTGCGTTTCCTCCTGGCCGCCCCCACCCTGGATTGGAAGCGGTCCCTCAACACAGTTTTCATGGCTTCCCACAATGTGACCCTAGACTGAACTGAACCTTCGTTTTCCGCCACAAATACTCTAATGTCCGCACGAATGCCCCCTAAAATTTCGGGTGTCTGTATGTCCCATGCCGACATATGCCATTGCGCCTGCCCTCTCCCCCGACCATGTCCTATGTGTACAATCAGTGGGGAATGGTCCGAGATACCCCTCGCCTTGTAGTCCGCCGAGTCCCCTGCCGAAAGTTCCTGCCTAGAGGTGAATACATAATCAAGTCTGGAGAAGACTTTGTGTGCCCCAGAGTAAAACGAGTAAGCCTCCTGTTCAGGGTGGAGCCACCGCCAGACATCAGTGAGACCGATCGTGGCCATGCTGCGCGCCAGAGCTGTTTCCGTACCCGCTGTGTGAGTGTTCCCTGATCTATCCCGAGTCGTGCACATTACATCATTAAAGTCCCCTCCCACAATCTGTACTGTATCTGCCGTGTCTAGTAACACTCCTGTGATCTCCTGCATCGTTCGTGTCTGTAGTTTGGGTGGAGCATAGACCGATATCAAGGTGTACCTGCGTCTCTCCCATGTCCCCTGCACCGCGGCAAATGTGCCCTGCGGGTCCAACCACGTGCGTGTCACTGTGAAGGGCCTTGTTTTCCTAATAAGTATTGCCGTGCCCCTCGAGCCCATGGTGTATCCCGCGTGTGCCAGGACTATGTATTGCCCGCGCGCTAGAAACGCACATCGGTTTCCCCTCAAATGCGTTTCCTGGAGGAAAATGATGTCGGGGGCTGCGCGCTTGATGTATGCAGTAACCAGGCTCCTCTTAATTTTGGACCCCAGGCCGTTTACATTCCAGGTTAACACTTTAATCCCGGTGCCCTCACCGTACTGTGCAGCTAATGTACTTGCCATCGCACTGTACGAGGTTCATCTGGGGTCGGACCCCAGGGCCCGGAAGGTAATAAGGGGGACTGTCCTAGGACTCGCTGCTTTATAGCCATTCGTACCCCTCCCACCCCAACATCCCAACACCCCAACGTGGGGTAACTGTAACACCCGCATGTCCCCCCCACCCCCTCCCCACCTCCCTCCCCTTCCAGCCGCATCCCAACAGGGGACCAAACCTTCAGTGGGGGCAGGTCAGTCGCCCTCCCGCACATCCCTCCCCAGTGTAAACAGTAACTAACTCAAACCCTGGATGGAGTTGAGTATACAGGGGGGATCTGTGCCAACTTGCGTGCTCCATTCGCGCCGAGTTGCCATCTCCATCGAGCCACTCCGCCCTTAGTTCATGAGTGGGAGTCTTGTGTGTCTGTGGTGAGGTCGTGGCCTGAGAGGTCCTGTTCCATATGGCGGATCTCCTGCGCCAAAGGGTGTAGTGATGCACTCAAGAGTTCCATGTCCTCCTCGCCGGATGATGGGCCCTCAGACTCCTCCACGTCGTCGCCCTCCGAGCGTGCGCCCTTCCGGGGTCCACTGAGGCGGGCGCCCGTCGCCGCGCCGGGGGATTCCGACCTGCCGGTCCTCTTGCCTGCCGCTCCCCGGGTCCTATACGGTGGCGCCGAGTCCGTTGGCTGGGTTTTCCGTGTCCTCTGCCTCTGAGGTTTCGGTAGTCCCCACTGTGACCTACTCCTCACCCTTATGTCCATTGCCTCCCGGCTGGCCGCCTCGCGGCTATTCAGGATGGGACGCTCCTCGAGCCACTGCCACACGTCCTCTGGGTGATTGAAGAAGATCGCTCTGTCTTTGTATATCACTTTCAGCTTGGCGGGAAAGAGAAGCATGTACCTGATTTGTAGGGCACGCAGCTTAGCCTTGACTGAGTCATAGGAACGGCGTTGTTTCGACACCTCCTGGCTATAGTCCGGGAAAATCATTATTGTTGCGTTCTCCAGTCGGATCTCCCCCATTTCCCTGGCTTCGCGTAGGATCAAGTCCCTGTCGGCAAAGTTCAGAAATCGTGCGATGACCGGCCGGGGTCTCGCACCCTCCGGGGGTTTGGCCAGGAGCGCTCTGTGTGCCCGCTCAATTATGAAGCAGGTGGAAAACTGCGCCGTTGGGAAGGTGGACTTGAGCCAGGTTAGCAAGAAGGCCGCCATGTCCTTACCCTCGATTCCTTCTCTAAATCCCACAAAGCGGAGGTTGTTGCGCCTGGACCTGTTTTCCGCATCATCCACCTTCCATTGGAGGTTACGGTGAGCCGCCTGGAGTTCCGCCATGTCTTTCCTGAGCGTTGTAATCGCCTCTCCGTCCTCCTTCAGCCTGTCCTCCGCGGCCGTCACCCTCTCGTTTAGGTTCCTAAAGTCTTGGCGCAATAGCGTTACCTCCGCCCCGACCTCTCCAATTTTAGTTTCCAGGGCTGACCTCGATGCCTGGATGTCCGTCCTGGACGCTTGAATGGCCTCCAGCAACACGGCCATATCTGGACGGGCACCCGGCTGATCGGTCCCATTCCTCGGGGCAGCGAAAAGGTCCATGGGGCCCTGCTTCGTGTTCCTGGCGGTCGTCTCCTTTTTCCCCCTCATGTTCTCCACGGGGGTGGGGGGCTCCGGTCGGCCGCTCCGCGGATGTCTCGTGTCACTGGGGTGCCAGGGGGACCGCACCGTTCACCGCGTTCCCTCCCGATCCCCTCCGCCGTCCGCTGGCCGGCCAGGCGCGCTGTCCGGGTCAGCCCCCGCCAGGGGAGTCCAGGCGGGCCTTGGGTCTAGGACTGCTCTCTCGCTACCGCCCTCCAGCCACAGAGCCCGGCTGCCACTGTCCGCTATGCCGTCCTCCGCTGTCCTCCACGAGGGGGGTGGAGGGGGGGGGGGGCCCGGGGGCAGCCGCTACCCCCGCCGGTTGCAGTAGTCCCCGGATCCGTCTGCAGGGTTGGCTCGTTCCCTAGCCCCCTCGCGAGGTACCGCTCAGTCTTCCCCGCTGGCCGCCATCTTGGGATGGGACTGTGTTTCTCCGTGCGGGTCGCGCCAAGCTGGATTAGTCCCCCAGTCGCGCGCCGCTGTCCCCGGTCACTGTGGGGGCCCCCTGATGGGTCCGGTGTTCGCACCTTCAGCAGTCCGCCGGGACTGGCGTCAGCGTTGTCGCCGTCCTCCTCACCTCGCGGCCGCCATCATGGCCGTCCTCACCCCGGTGTCGCCTCCCGACTCGCCGAATCACCGGCAAATACCACACCGCCACCCTGGCCGCTTGCTCGCCAGAATCCGTAGTGGTCGTGACTTCAGCTGAAGTGCGTTTTCGCTCGGTATTCAGGGTTTTTTTGTCGGATTTTGGGGCAACTCGGCCGGAGCTCCGGCGAGGCACGTCTAGTCCGCCATGCTGTTGGCCACGCCCCCCGTCTGTCCAGGAACTTTGATCCTACGACGTGCAAGGAAGATGTCATCCTTCCCTACCTTCTACATTTGGCGCGATCTGGCCTTAATGTTCACTCTATTAGGGTTCATCTCGCTGCATTGACTGCCTACAGGAAAAGCCCTTCACAGACTTCCTTCTTTCAGATCCCTGTGATCAAAGACTTTTTGGAAGGCTTGAAGAAAGTGTTCCCTCCTGTCAGGCTTCCTTCGCCTTCATGGGAATTGAATGTGGTGCTGTCCGGTATGAAGAAGGAGCCTTTTGAACCCATTCATAAGGCTTCGTTACAGCACCTGTCCTGGAAGGCGGCGTTCCTCGTGGCCATTACATCGGCCCGCAGGGTGAGTGAAATTCAGGCGTTGTGTTGTAATGAACCTTATACTGTATTTCATGCTGCTAAGGTTGTTATGCGTACTCACCCTAAATTTCTTCCCAAGGTTATTTCTGACTTTCATGTCAACCAAACTATAACTTTGCCTACGTTTTTTCAGAATCCTTCATCTCCAGCGGAAAGGTCCTTACATTCCCTGGATGTGCGGAGGGTGTTGAAATTTTATCTGGATAAGACTAAAGATATTCGTAGGTCAGACCAATTGTTTATCAATTACGGATCAGTCAGGACGGGTCTTGCGACCTCTAAGCAGTCCATTTCTAGGTGGATTGTGTCCTGCATACAACTATGTTACCAGAAAGCTAATAAGACCTTAGGGGGTAAGCCTAAGGCTCATTCCACCAGGGGCAAAGCTGCCACGACAGCCTTGCTCCGTAATGTGCCGATTGCAGAAATTTGCAAGGCCGCCACTTGGAAGTCAGTTCATATCTTTGCTAAGCATTACTGTCTGGACGCTGATGCCAGAGCAGATGCTCAGGTTGGACAGGCTTCGCTGCGGAATTTGTTCGCACAATAGTGGTGTTGGTTTCTTTTCTCCACCGCCGCTTTGGTGTGGGGATGGGCTTGCCATTCTATTCACTAGATTATGACTGTACACAGAGATCCCCTACTACAGAAGGAGTCGTTTCTTTTCTGTAACTCCAGTTCTGTAGTAGGGGTATCTCTGTTATAGTCCTAAGCGCCCGCCCTCATCCCCGGTGGAGAGAGATATTCATGTAAGAAATGCTACAGGTCTGGCGTGTTACGCCTTCAAAAAGAACTGAAAGTAAGAGAGACCTGCAAGGCATTCTGGAATACTGTGAAGTTCTGGAAAGTTCTCTCAAAGGCACAGTACCCTATTCTGAGACACATAATGGCAGCCTATGGGGCTTGTCTGTCCATGTCTTCCTCTCTATCTTCCAGAGGGGTTTGTACTGAAGACAATGGAAATCTGGACAGGCTTTGCTGTTTTTGTGGATTTTTGGTGGAATTTCTAGCTGAAGTACTGGACAATGTAGCCTTTTATAGGCTGCATTATATGTCTTTAAATTCTCTCAAGTGTCTGTGCAGTTCTGCATTTTTTCTACACTTTAGAGATTATTTTTGATTGTTCCGGGGTCCATGCACATGGGCGGGACTATTCACTAGATTATGACTATAACAGAGATACCCCTACTACAGAACTGGAGTTACAGAAAAGAAACTACTCCTTATTCTGCGCCGCCCCCTGTGACTTGGCGAAGGCAAATTTGTCCAAGTGTCCCTGGGCAGCCCCCCATGAGTTCCTGCCAGTCATGGCGGTAGGAGAGTAGGGATACGTTCTCTGAGTAGAGTCTCAGGGAGAAGTGCCCTCAATGCAGGCAGTGGGTCTCTCGTGCACTAAGGGTGATAGTAATTCGCCCCACAGGGTATTGCGCTGATTCTCCAGTCAAATTAAGCTTGGGGCCTCGTGGTGACGAAAAAGGGAGTGCGGGGCGGGCGGCACACACCTGTCCAAAATAGCCCTGTTCCTTCTGGGTCTTGTGTTAGTCCGAATTCCCACCCGCCATTGGGGACCGTGGAGGGCGCCCTGCGCCTCACACTTAATAGGGCAGTAGCTGATAAAACAAACTGGCGGCCGGGGGATGCACCAGGTCCTCTCCTGAAACAGCTCCCTCAGGCCCCAGTGCCAGTGCTTCATCCTATTCATGTGGCCCGCTGCTGTCAAGGTCTTTATGTTGCCCCCCCCCTGCCTGGGTAGGTGTAGAGCCACCAGTGGATCGGAGGAGGCGACCGTACTCTTTTGTGGTATTGTGTTTGAGCAGCTGGTCTCATCAGAGAGCTGTTAAGAATTTGTTGTACACAATCAGGCAAGAACTGGTTACACAAACTCAAGTACTGAATCCAAGACCAATTGTTTTGTATTGAAGTTACTTTAATTGTTAGAACCAAGAGGAACTCTGTTGCAGGTAAGAACCAGTTTAAAATAAATACTTTTCAGGGACAATAAACATGTTTGCAGAATCAATAAGGATACTTTACAGTGATACTGAAAATACTTTGTGGTGTCAATCAACAGTAGCAGTGGCGATGTACAAGATAGACTGCAATTTTTAAGAAATACAATCCTAATGGAGGAAAAAAGGTAGCACGTTTACAGTTTAGTTCCTTACTGGCACAGCCAGTCTTTATGGGTTTAGTCCAACATGGCATGGGTCAGATCAAGGTAGGTACTTGGCCCAATGTCTTGCAATGGAAACTGGGGGCACCCCAAGAGGGATCTCACTGCAGGTAGGTACTTGTGGTTTCATGGCATGTGATGAAGGATTTAGGCAAGCACGGGGGTGGCATTATGCCACACCGGGGCGACCCGGTGCAGGGTTGAAACACAATATCTGGCATCCAGTGCAATCCTATGGAGATTATTCTTTTTGGTAACTGGCTGCAGTGGTTAGACTGAAGTGTGCAGATGGAAAACGTTGCGCGTTTCCACAAGTTCAGACAAATATTATGCAGTAAATTCTTCTTTCCTGTTGGTCATTTTAATGTATTCAAGTCATCCCAGATAATTCTCTACAGCCACCATGTGTTTTGTTGCAACTGGGAGGTCGTCCCGTGACTTTCTCAAGGCTGTGAATTTAGAAAAACAAAAAGACCAGTATGTATATTGGGATAACGATCCCATTGTTTAACAGCCTGAACCTTATCAGTTTCTGGGCCAAACGCAAACCAAGTGTATCTCCTGCATATGGTGGGAAAGATAGATGAATTAACACAGAATATACCTCTGTGAAAAACAGTAGGTCTATGACCCCCAATATCGATGGTGACCAAGTTTTTTTAAAAAATAATAGTGCCAGCAAAAATAATTCCCAAAGCCAAGACAGACTTTTCTGTTGTGGGCGTGATTGTGAAATGTGTGAGTAACCAAGCTATGGATCATGTTAAGTGTAGAGCGTGCACTGAAATGGTTTGTGATATAGGTGAGTTGAAGAACTAAGTTAAAACTAAGAGCACGTCTTAGTCGAAGTTACATAAATACCTATTTCCTGTGTAAGAACTAAATCTGTAAAGCAAGCAAAGATTTATATGTATCACTAAGTTTAATATCCAATATAAAAGTTATGTCCTAAATGTCGTGCCATATGGGAGGACCTACTTTCTAAGTGGTGATAATACCAAACCATTGGGTTTCCGTTGTGGTAGTGTCACAATTCTAAAGGATTTCACTGGTTCCTATTTCTTCGAGTCGTTAACTCCGCTCAGAGCTGCAACACTATGACAATCAGTATATAGTGCTTGTTAAAACCGTATCGCCTAAATAATTCATTTGAACTAGTGTCCATAATAAGTTTATGGAAGGGTCAGAAATGTAGTGTCTTAATCTTAAATTAGTCTGTTAGAAAATACTTAGGAACCTTGTAGTTCTCACCTTTTTAGCACCGTTAAAAATTTGGCTCTTTCAAGATATTTTGTGCAACTATTCTTTGTGGTACCTTATTACCTAAATCTAATACCACTGTCTGGATTTATCAGAGCACAGGTAAATTTGGGGGCTCAAGGGTAACCGCACTGCTGGTCTACTTTCCCCGGGGCTGCTGTTGCAGGGATGCCTTTAGATGTCTTTCTTCTTACTGGGGCTTTCGATTCACTCTGCAGGCGGCATGGTGGAGGTCAGGAAAAATCAGCCAACCTGGATTTGAGGCTAGGCGACCTGCACTAGACTAGTGGGCCACCTGGATTTGGGCCGGATCCATCTGATAGAGGGGTTTCGACTTGCCGTTCCAAATGGCATACGTCTTTAGAGTTTATTTCTTCTGGACAAGTCTCAGATTGGAGTCTCCTTTAAAGCAGCCTTCATCCCAGAGTTTTCAGAGGTCACTGGCTGCAAGACGGGTAGCCTTTTTGTTGCTGGCTATAGGAAACTAAAGACAGGCTGGTAGGGCTGGGGCCAAGGCAGTTATCTGGCTTTTCTGCAGGGTCTGCTTCAGGGATGTCTTCTTTCTACTTGGGTCATTGCAGATCTGATTTTTTTTTTTGGTTCCTGAAGTACTAAACTTGAGGGGCGTTAGCCAGAGTTGCAGATAGTAGCCAATGGGCTGCTTACCTTTAGGATGACAACATAGGCTGTTTACCCCTTTGGGGGTGAACACATCCCTAACCCTATTGGCTAAATATATGATAGATTTTCAAAGGGGGGGTGTCTCACTTCAGCTCAGGACACGGGTGGTCCTGGCAGGGGGGCTCACTGCCCTGAATGCTGTCCTGCTTTGTGTGTGGGGGGTGGGGGGGTGTAGGTGAGAAGCCCCTCCACCCAGAGCAGCCTTTGTTTCTGGAGCACAAGGCCCCCACCTCTTAGGGTCAGAGACATGTCTGGAAATGGCAGGCTGGTGCAGACCGGTTAGCTGCACACTGGTGTTGGTAGTTTTTCAGGGGGCATCTCTAAGATGCCCTCGGAGTGCATTTTACAATAAAACACTGGCATCAGTGTGGTTTTATTACACAGAAAATTGATATTCAACTTCCTAGCATTAATTGAAGCATTTGTGGAGCTTGTAATGGCTTAATCGCAGGATGAGCATATTTCCTTTGCAGCTATGTCCTTACCTGTTGTATCATGCACCCTGAAATAGGGCTAGGAGGCCTGCTAGAGGGGTGACTAACCTATGCCACAGGCAGTGGTTTGTAGGCATGGCACACCGGGATGTGTACCATGTCTACTTCATTTTTAGCTGCACCTAAACAGTCTGCAATGGCTGTGTGTTAGGGTGGCAAAATGCTTGCTTCAGCCCTTGGAGGCCCTCTATGGTCACAATGCCCCTGGTGCCCTTTTTACAAGGGACTTATTTGTGAGCCATACGTGTGTCAGTACACACACATTTGCTTCAGATACCAGGCAAAAAGTGTACTTCAACAGAATCCTATACTCTTACTTATAAAGCCATAACCACACATCTCCCACCTGCAGTGAAAGCCCTACCAAGGTTGATTTACATTCAAGCTGCTTTATCACCCACAAAGGGATACATGGAACAGGACTATTCATCAGGAATAAAATCCCCAAATACATTCAACAAAAGCACCTCTGATCTCAGTTGGTACCTCGCCTCAAAATCGCAACATACAAGATAAAAAAAACAGGTGGCACATCCTTGGTGTGAGAAGTTGGCCTGATATATAATGTTCACTATTCTAGTGAGCACTTTGTATCAGTCCAAAAAACCCTTATGGTGATTGGTTGTAAGTCAACCTTATAGACCAGCTATCCTAGTAGCATGGATACGAGCAGTCTTCGGGCTAAACTCTAGAGGGCGTGTTAAGCCAGCTGTTATACCATCACATATACCCCTTGAATACCAAGTGAAAGGACACCACACAAGTGTTATGAAAATAAACAGTGTATTTATTTAGATCACAACAGCCCTGTACTCTTTATGAGGACAGGGTACTAAGCACACAACAAAACTCTTACGAAAATACTTTAAGTTGCACAATTTACACAAATACCCGAGGGGCACGAAAAACCATATACTATGGAAGTGGAATGCGAAATTACTAGCAGGTAAGTACTGGACTAATAGGCTTTGGAATCGCTAGGACTACGTTACTGAACCTTCAGATTACTAGTAGGAGGCCTAGGGGACTCGGGTGCAGAGTGTGCACTCTCACGCGGGATGCGGGACAAAGTCTATGGAGGCTAGTAAAAGCAAAGTTCATGTTCTCGGGCGAACCCGACTAGGTAGGTTGAAAACAAAAGTGGATCTGGACCCTTGGATAGTGAGGCTATGCTGGGGCACCGAAATGCCGAAGTTACCTAGCCCAGGGGCTGCGGCTGCATAGGTCTGAAAAGACGTCGGGAATACTCGTTGACGAACCAGGAGCCTGAAAGAAGGAGTTGCTGGCAGGCGACCAGTGAAGATTGTTCGAAGTGATCCAAGCCTGGATCGAAGATGGATGACACCAGAAAGCAGAGGGGACCAAGTTCTTAATCACTAGCCAGTGATCAGATGGGCACCAGGATGGCACCGGATGGTAGTCACCTCGACCAGGTGAGTGGGCGACGCTGGGCTCCGCAGTCTCACGGACCAGGAGGCGTTGTCGGCGACCAGGATGGAGGTGCGAGCTGTCCCACGATGGTTGATGCTGTCGACGTCGCTGGACCCAGGATTGGGGCAACAAGTCTTGGCAAATTCAAGCCCACGCGGTGGAACTAAAATGGCGTCTGGAGTGGACCTAAAATGGCGTCTGGAGTGGACCAGGAGGATCCGGGGTGCTCCTCTTTTGGAAGGGAGCAAGGGCCAGTCTGGTGCAACCAGACTAGCAGTGGTGATGTCGTCTGTCGTCGTCGGGAAGGCCACAAGCCAGCGGGCTAGTAGCCAGACAACGCGGTGAGCAGCAAAAAGCAGAAGGGCCCCACGCAGATCTCGTGGATGCTGGGGGGCTGGACTTCGGTGCTGGAGCTGCTCAGGGTCGGGGCTTCTCGGACCCCAAAGCACTCACCAGAGGATCCCTCGGCGGTCGTGCTTGATAGAAGTCGTGCAGTTCTGATGATGGCCGGCCCCTCGAGGTCTCGTCGCACCTACGGTTCTCAGCTTAGCTGTAGAGGTAGGTAGAGGTCAGAGGTGCCAGGGAAGCCGGGTCTCGTTGTGCTGGTCGGTCTGATTCCGGAGGAAGGACGTGCAGCAAACCGCAGAGTTCTTAGATGGTGCCTGTGGATGCAGGGTGACTACTCCTTAGTCACAAGGGAGAAATCTTAAGAAGAAGTCGAGAGTTCCTTTCGTAGAAAGTAGTGTCTTGATTCAAAGATGATCTAATTTGGAAGGGAGCCCGCTCCTATCTTTATACTAGTAAAAGGGGCTGGCACGCAACTAGGTCCTGCCCATGGGTGGGACCAGGAAGGGGGGTGGTTACACCCCTCTCCCATGCCGGACTTTCCCCCAGGCCAGGGGCTGGTGTGCCCCTGGAACTGGTTCTAGCCGGCCTATGCATAGTGAGCACCGGGGTGCCACTTGCAGTCACCTTCCTCTAAAGCCCTGCCTACCCTGGATACACAAAACCCTGTCTGGGATGGTGCTAGCACCGCCCCTGACAAGAAACCCTTTGTCCAAGCTCCCCTCGCTGGAAGGACTCCCAGCTGCAGGGGGTCAGACTTGTGTCTGTGGTGGCAGCATCCATTTTGTGATGCTGAGGCTCGAGTTAACTTTAACCGGGGTTCACAGTTACATACATGTCGTGTCCCTCTAGAAGGGTGGAATGCTAACCCCGTCGCCAGAATTGGCGAGGGGTTAGTATTCCAATTCATATGACACCTTACTCGACATGTTTTGATAAAGCGATACCAGAGTTAGCATATAACCGCGAGGATTATAATGCACTTAAGAGTATATGGTACGCGTTATCATGGAACAGCTATTAGGACTTGGTCCCGCAAGCTGCAAACGGGCTCAGCTCATGCCAGAGCACCATCTCACACGATTCCACGCACTCTGCCTTCAGGATTGTCAAGGCCTGCCATAGGAGTGACTGATAGGAATACGGGTGTCCATTTTAGGGTTAGATATAGGTATACTATATCTAAAGCAAAGGTTGATTACACCACCTTGCCCCAGCTGTCGTGCAGCCAGTTGTGTCAGATTTAGATGGCCAGCCAGGGGTGGCATAATACATGCTGCAGCCCCTAGTAGGCCCTGGGTACACCTATGCCCTGAGTTACAGGGTCTGATAAGGTGGCCCAGTACAAATTAGATATGTTCCTAAGGTACATGGAATCCATTTTACAGAGAGAGCAGTAGGCCTGGGGTCCTGATTGGCAGGGTCCCAGGCCAACTAAGTCGGAAAACCAGCAAAACACCAGGCAAAAAGTTGGGGGCAACCATAGTCAGGTATCCACCTTCCTACACTTGGTTCAAGCAGCCAAATTATCGATTGCATTACCCCAAACATAATATCCACGGATAACCACCTTCTATTCAGAAGACTAAAGAGTTGGCTCTTCCCCCACATAACCACTATACTCCAACATAAATTTACTGTTAATACCTCTGTTGAGAAGCATTTATTTGGACTATATATTTACCTACATGTGTATTGCTTAATAGCTAAACAAGTATTGTTTTAAATATGTATTTGTTAGTTTTGCTTAACAAATGTTCACATTATAGTTGCATTATTCTAGGTTTAACATTTATATAGGTGACTGCATACATAAGAATCTTATAAGTATCTCGATCCACGAGGCTTCTTGTAAGCACTCAAAACTGTCTGACCCGCCTCCCTCATTGGATTGGCTTTTGCATTTGTCTTTCAAGAATGAAAGCACGTAAATTTTGATTCCCACTGCATTTTGCTCTCGCAATCGAGCTGTGGCTCGCAGGGTGGCAGCTGCATCCCTGTGCCTGCCTCACCTCTTGAGCTGCTTCTTGCCATTTGCAGCCTGCGGTCCATGTTTGCAAACCCTCCCACTCGGTTGTTATTTGTAGCGCAGTATGCTTTCACTTTAAGGGCCGCACTTGTTTATTTAATTAATTTGCTGCTCTATTTGCTTTCACTTTTGCAGCCGTTCTTGTTTTCTTTCTTGTTTCATACCAGTCTTAGCTTTTTTGTGTTTTGTGTAGGGGTGGGCAGACTTGTATAAACCTATTGTGACAGCTCGTAATCTAGCTCTTTACCTGAGCACTGGTCAAGCTGTTGTGCAAGTGCTGGTTTTTCAATTTAACATTTCAAAAAGGAATTTGCAATATTGCATGCTAAAAACTCGTGCCTGCAGATATTGCAGCTATTTACTTGAGCATCAGTTACATTGAAGAAGGCTGCCATCGTGTTTTTTTTTGCACATGCAGTGATTTGCCAGGAATCGCAAGATGTGCTGACGCAGAGACTTGAACCTGGTTCCCAAGTCAGCAACAGTGCCACATCCTCTCCCATTCAATACATCTGTTCAACACCCCTCAATGTCTTGAACATAAATGGGCCCTGGTGATGGGTGGTGTTTCCAGTAATAAATGCAGATTAGGCAGCTAATTTAGCACCTCCAATTCCGTATTGCTGTCTCCCGTTTCCAATGCTCCTAGGCGGGGAGGAGTAGGGGCAGAGGGAGGGGAAGACAGCAGCCCACAGGCTGCACTGCTCCAAGCTCCACCATTTGCAAAATCAATAGATCTCACCTATCCAAGATCTATTGCCTTTATCAATATTTTTCTCCATGTTTCACAGAACATTTACCTTTTGATTGTTGCAGTCTTCTATTGTGGAAACTTGACTGGCTGGTATTGCAGTTCTTTTTATGAGCACACATTACATTGCAGAAGCTTGCATTCATGTTTTCTTCGGCACGTGCACATGTGATTTGCCTAGAATCACAAGATGTTTAGCCAGTTCTGAATTAGTACCTGGTTTGTTGTTTTCCCAAGTCAGCAGCTCTGGCGAAAATGCTATACCCAATCCATTTCCCTGGCTCGCCATGCCTTCAACATCATGAACGGTCCCTGGTACTGGGTGACCTGTTCCCAGAAATAAATGCCGATTAGGCAACTCATTTAGCAACCCTGATTCACCTCCCCTCCTCTCTGTCTCCTATTTCCAATGCTCTGAGCGGAGAAGGGGCAGAGGGAGGGGAGACAGCAGCCCACAGGCTGTGCTGCACCTAGCACCCCCATTAAAAACAAGCATTGGGAAAGCCAATAAACCATGCCTACACAAGAGCTATTGGCTTTGTCAATGTTTTTCTCCAAGTTGCCCGGCGGCTGCACTGCTGTGCAGCATGGTGGAAAAATATTGACAAAGCCTCTAGATCTTATGTTGGCGAGACCTATGGACTTTGCCAATGTGTTTTCTTATGGGGCAGAATATTGATTGCCTGTGACTTGATGTGTCCTGGGTCCCTGTCAATTGGGTACCCAGGGCCTTTGTTCTTTCCCAAAACTGTACCTTGTACCCCCAATTGGCAAGTCTCTGGATGCCAGTCCCTTATAAAAGGGTACCAAGGGCACTGTGGCCATAGAAAGCTTCCAAGGGCTGCAGCACTTATTGTTATGTTATGTTATGTTAAATTTATTAAGCGCACGTACGCCCATAGGCTTCATGGCGCTGTGGGAGGTTTGCAAAGACATAACATACAGCAAAGAGAGACGGAGTTAACTATGGGTAAGCTTGCCTAAAGAGCCATGTTTTAAAAGCCTGTCTGAAAGCTAGCAGGTCTTCATGAAGTCTTAGCGTCAATGGCAGAGAGTTCCACAGGGAGGAGACCAGGAAGTGAAAAGATCCGCCTCCATGGCGCTGTTTCCTGATACGAGGCACCACTAGCAAGTTCTTTTGACCTGAGCGGAGAGCACGAGAGGGGGTGTAACTAACAAGCAGGCTGCTAATTAATCCAGGGCCCTTGCCTTGCAGAGCCCTAAAGATAATGCATCCAGCTTTAAATGTTGCTCTCTGCGCTACTGGCAACCAATGGAGACTTGCCAATCCCGGCCTGATGGACTGCCATTTGGGGATCTTGCAAATCAGCCTGGCCGCTTGGTTCTGAACCAGTTGAAGTCTCTTGAGCTGCCCAGCTGGAAGACCCAAATACAGGCTATTGGAATAGTCCAGACGGGACAGCACAAGAGCGATGATGACTTGGATCAGTGCAGGGTGGGTTAATAGGTGGGCAATCTTCTTGATCTTACGCAGTTGGAAAAAACTTGAAGATACCACAGTCCCTATCTGACTTTTAAGTGAAAGATCTTCATTAAAAGTGACTCCTAGGCTTTTTACTGTTTGGGACTTAGCTGGAGGATTTCCCATTTCTGGAGGCCAAAAATGTGGCCCCCAGTACAGTTCACTCTTCCCAGGCAAAATCAGTTCAGTTTTGCCTGGGTTGAGTTTCAGGTGATTTAGGCTGATCCATCTCTGAATGTGGACCATGGCCTCCCGAAATTCGGTGGCCGCACCAGGGGAGTCCAAACGGAAGATGAGTTGCAGATCATCTGCATAGTTAAAAATTAAGGCTCTAAACTTTTTTAATGAAAACAACAGGGGTCGTAAATACAAATTAAATAAAAGTGGGGACAAGGACGAGCCCTGAGGGACTCCACATTCATTTTTAATTTTAGGGGCTGTAAAGGTTCCTAATCTCACTGCCTGGGTACGTTCCGAGATAAATGACTTCAGCCAACTCAGTGCCGAGCCTCTAAGGCCCGCCTGTTCGACACGGTCGACCAAGATGGTGTGGTCGACCGTGTCGAACGCGGCCGACAAGTCAAGGAGTACTAGTGCTTGGTGAATGTCCTTGTCCGCGTTGCATCTTAGTACATTCTGAACCGCCAGTGTCACCGTCTCGGTAGAATGCCCCGGTCGAAACCCAGCTTGATTGGGCTCTAGATATCTAGTGGTTTCAATGAAACTAGAGAGACAGCTAGCAACATGTGCCTCCAGGATCTTTGAAAGGAATGGCAACAAGGATATCGGGCGATAGTTTGATGGGTCATGAGGATCAAGGCCGGGTTTTTTAATCAAGGGAATGAGTAGAGCGTGTTTAAACCCTGCAGGTACCTTTCCCTGATCGAGTGATTCGTTAAGCAGAGGAAGGATCCCATGTGGAATAGAATGCCCTATTTCTGTGAAGATATAGGGTGGGCAGATGTCGTCGGGTGAGCCAGACTTGACACGTGCCAGAAGAGCAGAAAAAGTTTTAGAGTCTATGGCAGGGAGGGCATCTAATGTAGTAGGATTATAAAAAATGTCATCCAAAGGAGATGATTTAGGGGTACTTGCAATGTTGCGTTTTATAGTTACAATTTTCTCTCTGAAATATTCATTCAGAGAGTCACACAGCTTCTGGGTGGGAGCTATTGAGGGAGCTGTCCTGTCATCGTCGCAGAGCTCATTAACTATATTAAATACGTCTTTAGTTTTATTGGAAGAGGTTAAAATTTTTTGGGAAAAGTAATTGGTTTTATGTTGGTGCAGGGTTTTTTGAAACTCCTTTCTAGCAACGCAGTACACTTTCCTGTCTTGTGGGGAGTAGTTTTGTCTCCATTTCCGTTCCTTTTGTCGTACCCCTAATTTAAGATCTTTCAGTTCTTGGGTAAACCATTTGTGGGCGTCCTTCCCTCTAATGCTAGAGACCTGTACCAGGGGGGCTGAGAGATCAGCTGCGTGGCGTAGCCAATTGGACAGCGCTCTCTCACCAGTATCCAGGTCATCGTGCAGCAAAGGTACAGTTTTGCTTAGAGCATCAATGAATCCCGGAAGGTCCACAGATTTCCATTTACGGAATTCTTTGCCCTTGCATGATCTGGACTTAACATTCCCTCGTATTTCTAATGTGAAATGAATAACGAAATGGTCCGACCATATACAAGGACTGATGACAGGGTTGGGTGGGGGTAAGTTGTGCGTCCAGATTTGGTCAAGGCTGTGACCTTTCTGGTGGGTGGGTGAGTGAATGTGCTGGGTTAAATTAAGGTCTGTAAGCAGGTCTTTTAGTTCAGCAGCTTGAGTGTCTGTAGCTGTGCTGTCGAACCAATAGTTTAGGTCCCCAATAAGGATGATTTTAGAGTAGCTGACTGCGTATGAAGCCAGCTGCTCAGCCAAAAGAGATGTGTCACTCTTAGAGGCCCTGTACCTTTACACACACTGCCAGTGGAGTGCAGGCTGCGTGTTTTGGTGCAGAACAAAGTAAATAGATGATACGTCACATCCCTGTGTGCCATGCCTACAACTCACTGCCCTGGCATAGGTCAGACACCACTCTAGCTGGGTGCACTATACCAGTGATTGGGATACAGGTGCATGAGCCCTTAGCCCCTACAGTGTCTAAACTTATTCTTAGACATTGTAAGTGCAGTAATTCCATCAAGAGTATATGGTGCTGCGAGTTTGTCATTACGAACTCCACAGCACCATAATGGCTTTACTGAAAACTGGGAAGTTTGGTATCAAACTTGTCAGCACATTAAACCCACACTGATGCCTGTATGGGATTTAATGAAAAATGCACTCTGGGCATCTTAAAGATGCCCCCTGAAAAATGATGCCTGCCTGCCATCACAAGACATGATTCTGGGGTGGGAGCCTTTGCTCCCTGAGCCCAGAAACAGCCTTTCCTGGGTGGAGGTAGTCAAACCTACCCCAGGTCAGAAAGAGCTATCTGTGGCAGGGGAGCTTCAAAGGGCTTGCTGCCTTTGTAATGTGACCCCCCTCTGCTCCTGCTTTCAGGAGCAGGTCCCCTTCTGGTCTTCCCTCCCTATTGACAGGAAGACGGATGGGAAAAATTAGCACACCCTAGAAGGTGTCCGCCTCTGCCAACCCCACTCCTCAGGTGGGGGAGGCTAGGTGAAGCCCACTCTTCAGTGCATGCCTGCCATCTTGCAGATGGCAGGCACTCTCCATTCTGAATTGGGGATTGTGCCCCCCACCACACACACACATGGGTTGAGCACACCAAGGGTGTAGTCACCCTAAGGTCAGTGGCCCATTGCCTTCTGACCTAGAGACCCCTAAAACGCCTCCTAAATACAGTATTTAGGAGGTAGCCCTAAACCAAGAAGAGATTCCAGCATCCTACTGAAGAACCGTTTATACCCCCTTACTTGGTCTCGGCGGGGAAACCGCCCAAGTTTTCCATACCCTCCTTATATAGAAAAGGGAGACACAGGAGCATTCGTCTGCAGGAGAAACCAAGTTTTATTCGAATAGCCCGGGCTATGGAACAGAGTCCCAAGCTCATCAGAGACGAGACACGGGAGGCTGCTGCTTCACTCTGCAGTTAACAGGCCTTATATACACATTTCCCACCTTAAGAAACCAGTTTGGGTGGGAGCCTGGTGCCCCGATTCAAAACGCAGTTACACCATTCTTCGTTCAGGCAGGACGGGGGCTGCAACAGATGGTACAAAAGATTACGAACCGGTCTTGCAAAACAGGATATGTACGTGAGAACAGACAGATCTTGAACAGGATATGTGAAAGAAACAAGTTCTGGGACGGTGGCATGACCAAGTCTTGCGAAACCGGATGGATGTGTGCAGGAGTTCAGTCTGAGGGTGGTGAGGCCAATTCTTTGTTCCATTTTTCGAAATTGGCTCAATCACAAGAAGGCAGGGCAGGGTCATCTTGACCCTTAAAATTCCATCACACATCAGTAGAAATGACGAGGAGGGTTGTGCAGAGGTGTTTGACACGAAATGGCAATGCAGACCTGCCTTTTGCCATTGAGTGGCAAATACTTCTAGGAAACGTCGATATTCATGAGCTCATCTGTTTCTTGTTGGAGCTTCATCTTCAAGTTGGTGTCGTGAATGTTAGAGGGTTGAGGCTTGAGAGCCTGAACACATGTTGCACAGAGCATTGGCAGGCATTGAATGCACAAACAGCAGGAGACTGGGGCAGCCACTCCCAAGGCAAGGAAGATGAGGACCCTCCATCCCCATGGGAAAGGAGGCCCTAGATCCAGCCTGTGAGGAACCAGTTGCCTTCATCCTGATGAATTTCAGAGGAAAGGTGATGCGGATGTTGGATGGCATCATATACTGTGGGTGCGTGATCTGGAATATACACAGCAGCTGGAGCCAATCAATTTACACACCACCCAAATCAGCGAGGATCATGTCAAGGACCATACGATTTTGAAGTGTTACAAGGCGGTTTGCCTGCAGCTCTGCAGTGATGTTAGAGAGGGCACCAGCTGGTTCTGTGATGGTGGCCTCCGGGGCCCTGGTTTGTCCTCGTATAGCCTGACTGTTTGCCATGGGGCACCAGAATGGGAGGACACCCTTCCATGGGTAGAATACGTTGGTTGAAGGAGGAAGACCAGATAGCAGGTACAAGACCAGTTACGGGGGAGCCAAGTGTAGGCTGCTGTGCCACAGACAAAATAAGTGTTGGGGGGACGCCACCAACTTTGGAGGAGACTTAGAGTTTAAAGTTTTAATGATGTCACAGATACTAGTACCAACTTTCTTAGTTCCCAAGCCATGGATGCAGACACGGCCCTGCATATTTATAACATTCAGAGTGTTTCGTACATCAGGTAGTAGCCTTCTGACACGAAATTTGGTAAATGTTTGTCGAGAAATTGAGTCAAATACCATCTCACCTAGTCAATCTGTTGATAATAGCAATGTTGATGAGCCGGTCGGGCAAAAAGGGGTGTTGGTATTGCCAGACCTGTTTCGCCAGAAGTCCTCTCTAAATGTTCCAAGGACAGAATTGGTAGTACCATTGATAGTATAGGCCTCCTGCATCAACATCCACCATGCAAGACAGGACCCAGAAATGGAAAAAGGATAAGGAAAGAATGGGTTAGGTTGTGTCATAGCATGTGGCTTCAGTCCACATACCCAACAGTTGGACGTATTTATGATCGGCTGATGATGATGTAACATCTGGACAATGGTGTTATTGAAAAATTCTGCACAGCGTTGTAATTCTTGGGCTGGTAACGTGAAATACTGATGCTCTGCAGGAGTCTGGATAGGAGTTGGTGGGGTAACAGGATAGATCAGTGACATCCAACTGATAGACCAGAAGATTAAGACAAACAGCGTCACCAAGAGGGCTACGAATCACTTGCCATGTAGGAGACTGACATATCATTTCTGTAGTAGGGGATCTCTGTGTATAGTCATAATCTAGTGAATAGCCCCGCCCATGTGCATGGGCCCCGGCAATCAAAAATAATCTCTTAAGTTGTCAAAACATGCAGAACTGCAAAGACACTTAAGAGAGAATTTAAAGACAAATAATGCAGCCTATATCCACAGGCGACACTGTCCAGTACTTCAACTAGAAATTCCACCAAACAAAACCACACACAACACAGCCTGCCCAGTTTCTTCCATAGAGAAACTTGCCTCTACCAGTAAAAGACTCTGGAATGATAGAGAGGAAGGCATGGACAGACAAGCCCCATAGGCTGCCATTATGTGGCTTAATTAGGATACTGTGCCTTTAAGAGAACTTTCTAGAACTTCTCCCATTATCCCAGAATGCACAGCAGGTCCCTTTTACTTTCAGTTCTTTTTGAAGGCTCCTGCTAACAGGACCCTGGCATTGAGCTCTCCCTTTTTCAAGGGTTTATTGGATTTTTGTTCACTTTTTTGATAAAAGTGTTTGCAGTTTATATATCTTGGTGTTTCCCTTCACTCCTGTGTGTTTGATCAGGCTTGTTAGGGCTCTAAAATGCCTGCTCTTTTCGACAAGTGCCCAGCTTGTGGAAGGAAGAAGTCTAAGACTGATCCACACGACGTCTGCATTATATGTCTCCCTGAAGCACATGTCCCTGAAGAATGTGACATCTGCCAGCACCTTTCAGCAAGGATCCTGAGGGAAAGGCTGAAGATTAGGCTTCAAGGCCTGGAGGAGAGACTACTTCAGGCTGCAGGTGGATCTGGGCAGGCTGGGAAGGTTCCCTCTGCTGAGGCCTCTGGGGGGCTCCCCAGAGGCAGGAAGACCAGCAAACGGTCCCGGTCTCCGTCTGCGTCGATTGCATCGACGATGACGACTGTGTGTTCCCCATCTCCCTGGGGCTCTGGGTCGAGACGGCGTGAAGATTCGACGTCGAAGGGCCTGGGTAGGCCGCCGTCGAGACCACCGTCGACTACGTCAGCGGCGTCGTCATAGACGTCAGCGCTGAGCTATCAGCGTCGGAGGAGCAATCGGCGTCGGCGCTCGTCGTCGAGGCGACACCGCCGGTCGCCGTCGCGAAGACGGTCGGCGTCAAGGGGATCCTCGACGTCGAGGACCTTGAGAAAGCGGTCGGCGTCAAGGAGGAGTCAACACTCGTCGTCAAGGATGGAACGTTTGACGTTGCGGAGGCGGCATTCGGCGTCGAGGAGGAAGAGATCTGAGTCTCAGAGGCGACATTCGACGCCGGAAAAGCGACGCTCCGCGTCGAGAAGGAAGAGATCGGCATCTCTGGGTTGTTCCAACTCTCCTAAGCGGCGCAGGAGTTCTGGCGCCAGAAGTCACGCTAGGTCTGGTGGAGGGCGCCGGAGACGGCGATCACCTACTGGAGGGGCTGGTTTGCAGTCCCCTCCCCCGAAGAAGTCACCGGGCTCTGTGTACTCGGTGGTATATAAGCCACCTCGGCCGAAGGCTCCCCCTCCTCCTGTACCTAAGGAGGATCCTCACATCAACCCTCCGCTTCCACCACTTCCTCCCTCAGGACAACCACCACCATGCTTCCGCCGCATGGGCCCGCCCCTCGGTCGGAGATACCTCCTGTTCCTCCGCCAAGATCGGTGTCACTGCCTCCTCTTCCTACACCGCCTAAGGGGACGCCTAGACCAAAACCCCAGGATAAGCCACGGAAGACTCCTCCACGGAAACCTGCGGAGCGCCCACGAACTGGGAGGTCGCGCTCTCGTTCCAGGAGGAGGGAACGATTGCGCACCAGGTCATCCAGGCGGTCGAGACGCCGCCACAGGAGCACAGGTTTCGCTCCCATACGAGGTCCTCAGGGACCAGGGACTACTCTCCGACTTTGTCGGGGTCACCGGAGACAAGGGTGTCGCCGGTTGATGATCTAGTGGCTTTTCACGATGTCCTGTTAAGAGGTGCTGCAAAATTAAGCATCTCATTGACGGTGCCCACGCCCAAGACATCTGTAATTTTCGAGACGCTGCACCAGAAACATCTGTCTCGTCCATTATTGCCACTAGTACTGGGCCTGGAGGAACCGGCCATGGACCTTTTTCTCACCCCGGCGGTGACTAAGGCGACCCCCTCGAGACTACAGAACAAATACCGGGCTCCCGATTCTGATCCGGCTTTTTTTGGGGGGGGGGAAACCTTTATTGTTACTTCAAACAGTTACAAATATGGGCCTACAACCACCAGGGCCGGCTGCTAATCAGTTTAATCACAGCAAGTCAGTTAGGACACGACTCGGCAGCCCGGGAAGCGAAGGTACCACAAATTTGGTTGTAACTGGCTATTAAGCATACCAAGCCAATGACAGGATTCTAAAGGCTCCATTTTATAATATAAAACTGAAAGGATCAGGTGCCATACAATATCACAGTCGCATACAGGGCGGGCAAAATAGTAGGACATCCACAGTTAGAACGATCTCATTTAGAACAGTAGGGCTAAGGCATACAATTCAGGATAGACAAGCATACAATCACAGTTCGCACCAGTTAAGCGCCCACCCATCGATACTGATATACTGTAGAAAGTATAGGCACAGATAAGGAAAAATCGATAATAGACACAAGAGCGGACCGACTACGCTGACCCGAAAAAGGAAGAAACGAAAGAAAAGGCAAAAGGAAAGGTACGAAAGAGAAAAAAGGCCATAAAAACAATAAAGGCAAAACAAAAAAATCCCCTCCCCCAACCCCCCACCCTGCACCCCTGCAGATGACTACGGCCTACCCCCCTAGCAGCGTGCCTTTCGCCCCAAATAACTGAAACCTGAAATATAGGAAGAACAAAGAGATATAAAAGAAGAACACACCCCAACACTAAAAGTAGAAATGGAGGAGGCTATTATTGTACACATTCCTGGTCTCCCCCCACCGCCATAACAAAGAATCCCCCACAAAGCTGACTCAATCAAGCAGAACACAATAGACGATTACAACGGAGGAAACTATAGACCCCGCCCGGTCTCCGTGAACCTAATGAAGCAAATCCCGTTACCGATGAAACCACATTAGTAAACCCAAAACAACAGTCTCAGCCTTGACCCCGTCGATCAAACTTGCTGACTCCCTCTGGTAAGTATAGCCCCATCCACAAATTGTCAAAATATACATAGAAGTTGCCAAAATATAGTCCGCTATATGGAGAAAGGATGGCAAACCCCAAAGTACATGGCCGGTTCCAATGACGCCCCTCCCCGACTCCAAGGCCAGACACTGTCCCCTCCGCCATCTTGATGAACCAGCTGGGAAGGGGGTGCGACACAATCCAATGCAGTTCACAGTCTCGACCAAAAGTTTCCAGAGTGGGAACAGCAGTTAAATGTTCCACTGGTAGCGAAACCAAGGATTCCGACCATATAGTCGATACAGAGATCTCAGCATGTTCAATCAGTTCCACTTCTGTAGGGGCAGGCACAGCTCCATGCACCGGGTCTGAATGCACCGCTGGGGCGTCTATCGGAAGTAGAGCTGACCGCCGAGTCCCGAGCGACGAATCAGGGTCCGGTCCCAATCTCTTAATTCCATCTGCTGCCGACATCAGTTTACAGACCTGGGCCTCCATAGTCACCTGAAGTGCCTCGAGTGCTGCCAGCACTAACCGCAATGACGGGGCCGCACTCAGCCCGCTCCGCCGGGTCTCTCATAATATCAGGCATAGTGATCCCCTCGGAGAGCCGCTCTCCCCGGGAGAAGATTAGGCGGAGCAGGGATGAACCTCGAGGGACAGATCGTCAACTTGCAGTCGTGCCCGCCAAGTCCCCAACCCAAAGGCGCCGGCGATGCGAACTCTAGGCCTCCGGGTCAGGGACCCCCGCCACACCGCATCGGGCGTCACTCGTCCCCTCACCTTCGATACGAGACCAAGCAGCAGATCGGCAGCAAAGCAGTCCAAAAGATGTCGAAAGTTCCGTTGACTGGACCCTGCCGCCCTCACCAGTCCGCTGTTCAACTAGGACCCGGCTGGACCAGCAATCGAGACCCCGGCTTCCAGACTGGGTTAGGCCTCGAGTCAAACCTCGACATTACTCCACTCCACAATGTCGGAAAAATCTCGGGATTGCTCCATCTGACTGCAGATTAGTTCATAGACACGGATATGGGGCAGAATATCAGGATAGATGACAGAATCTTCAAGCGAAAGACGGAGGTCGGCGGAGCCGGGAGACTAAGCGGCCATCTTGTTTGCTGTCGTAGCTCCTCCCCCATATCCGGCTTTTCTAAGAGTGGAACCTCCTCCAGACTCTGTGATAGTGACGGCGGCTCGCAAACAGCATGCTACCACCCCGTCATCCACAGTCCCTCCAGATAAAGAGTCTAGAAGGATGGGTTCGGCTGGGAGGAAGGTGTGTGGAACGACGGCGACCTCCATGAAGGCTGCGAGTGCCACAGCCTTGTTGGGACGCTATGACCGTGCCCTCTGGGACTCTCAACACCTTCCTCGTGACAAGAGGGAAGATTTCCAGGAGGTGTTAAATGAGGGGATGTTTGTGGCGAATCAGGTCATCAGCGCTGCAGCCGATTCTTTTCTCTTGGCGGCGCATGGCTTCTGCCATGGGATTAACCAGCGACGACACGCCTGGCTCCGCCTTACGTCACTGAAACCTGACGCACAGCAAAGGGTTGCCAATCTTCCATTCTCTGGCGAAACCCTATTTGGGAAACATGCGGATGACGAAATGGCCCGCATGAAGGCGGAGGCCGAAACACTCACGGCTGTGGGTCTGGAAAAGCCCAAAGAGACTAAGAAATCGTACCGCCCGTTCCAGAGACGGTTCGGTGGGCAGGGCAGAGGGCGTGGCCAAGCTTCGGGACAGCAACAACAGCAGCAGTTCCGAAGGCCGTTCCAGAAGCGCCCTAAGAGCAGAGGCGGCCAACAGTCGGCACCAGCGACCAAAGGCCCGGCCGGGTCTAGGCTCCGAGCGCTTACTTCCCCCGCATCCGTTACCCACTCCGGTGGGGGGAAGCATTCAATTTTTTCTGGCAGTGTGGAGAAAAATTACTCAGGACAAGTGGGTGCTGAATATTGTTTGCAATGGATATAGTCTTCGGTTCACCAGCCCGCCTCCAGCAATTCTACCGGTCAGCTCGCAGTTTCAGCTGAGCGAGCTCCAGGCGGAGGCCGATATCCTGTTAAGGAAAAGGGCAATAGAAGACTTACCTCTGTCTCAGAGAGGAAGAGGTCTGTACTCCCGGTTCTTTCAGGTTCGCAAGAAGGACAAGAACGAGTTCAGGCCCATTCTGGACTTGCGACAGGCAAACAAGTGGATTCGCAGAGAGAAGTTTTGCATGCTGTCGTTGCATCAGATTTATCCTCAGTTGCAACAGGGAGACTGGCTATGTGCTATAGACCTACAGGATGCGTACTTCCATGTGCCCATTGCACACAAACACAGGAAGTTCCTGCGATTCCAAGTCGGTGCCAATCATTATCAATACACAGTACTCCCATTCGGACTAAAGTCTGCGCCGAGAACATTCTCGAAGTGCATGGTGGTGGTAGCGGCACACCTGAGGAAAAACAAGGTGTTCGTCTACCCGTACCTGGACGATTGGTTAATCAAGGCCTCCTCCTTCTCGGAAGTTTGAGCACACTTCCAGAAGACGTGCGTTTTCTTGAACAAGCTGGGGTTGCACATCAACATATCCAAGTCTTTCCCGACTCCGGTCCAATGCAAACAGTACTTGGGAGCCTCCATCAATTCGCTGTCCGCAAGCGTGTCTCCTTCGGAGAAGCGACGATTATCACTCCTTCGGAAGGCTCAAGCTCTTATGACCACTCCATCTACAACAGTGAGGACGGTGTCTTCTCTACTGGGATCGATGGCCTCTTGTATCTTCCTAACGCCACACGCACGACTGCACATGAGACCGTTGCAAGAGTGCTTGGAGGACCAGTGGGATCAGAAGAAAGGATCTTGGGACGACAAGATACCACTGTCTCTGCATGCTCTTCAGTCTCTAAAGTGGTGGTGTTCAGCGGAGAATCTCCTCAGAGGGGTTCCCTTCCACAAGGACATTCCCACGCAGACTGTCGTGACGGATGCTTCTCTCAACGGTTGGGGGCGCACTCCGGAGACTTACAGATTCAAGGAACGTGGTCCCCGATGGAGGCCACGTATTACATCAATTTCCTGGAACTCAGAGCTGTTCACTTGACACTGAAGGCCTTTCTTCCGTCCTTTCAGACCAACTCTCTGCTTGTACAGACGGACAATAAGACCGGGTTCGAGATCACGCACTCTGTCACAAAAGGGGCAGGCGATCTGGCGCTGTCTTCTGGCCAGAGGACTGACGATAACGGCTACCCATCTGCCAGGTGTGCAGAATGTTCAGGCGAACGCACTGAGCAGACTGATTCAGGAAAACCACGAATGGGTCATAAACGACGAAGTACTAGGAGAAGTCTTCGCAAGGTGGGGGACTCCAGACGTAGATCTGTTCGCCACCGCCGAAAACAGCAAATGCCGAGACTTCGCCTCCAGGTACTACCAGCAGGAGACTGGGGAATGCGCTATGGATCAACTGGTCGAACAGCTTTCTGTACGCTTTTCCACCCATTCCCCTGATTCCAGCGGTACTCATCAAGCTGGCCCGGTCCAGGGCTCGGATGATACTCATTGCCCTGGAATGGCCCAGGCAGTGGTGGTTCACGGACCTGCTTCACCGGTCTCTTCTTCCTCACATACGGCTGCCGTGCAGGCCGGACCTTCTCACGAAGTTCGGGGGGCAGATGTTGCACCCCAACCTCTCGTCTTTGAGTTTGGCGGCATGGCTCCTAAGAGTGCAATATTGCCATTTGAATCTGCCCGAAGATTGTATGGGCATACTGAAGGAGTCTAAGAGACCTTCCACTCGGACTTCCTATGCTTACAAGTAGAAGAGGTTCTGTATCTGGTGCAAGTCCAAGTACTATGACCCGACGGCGTGCAAGGAAGACGTCATCCTTCTTTACCTTCTACATTTGGCGCAGTCTAGACTTAATGTTCATTTCATTAAGGTTCATCTCACTGCATTGACTGCCTACAGGAAATGCCCTTCACAGACTTCCTTCTTCCAGATCCCTGTGATCAAAGATTTTTTGGAAGGCTTGAAGAAAGTGTTCCCTCCTGTCAGGCTTCCTTCGCCTTCATGGGAATTGAATGTGGTGCTGTCCAGATTGATGAAGGAGCCTTTTGAACCTATTCATAAGGCTTCATTGCAGCACCTGTCCTGGAAGGCGGCGTTCCTCGTGGCCATTACATCAGCCCGCAGGGGGAGTGAAATTCAGGCGTTGTGTTGCCAAGAACCTTATACTGTATTTCATGCTGCTACGGTTGTTATGCGTACTCACCCTAAATTTCTTCCCAAGGTTATTTCTGATTTTCATGTCAACCAGACCATAACTTTGCCTACGTTTTTTCAGAATCCTTCATCTCCAGCGGGAAGGTCTCTACATTCCCTGGATGTTAGGAGGGTGCTGAAATTTTATCTGGATAAAACCAAAGATATTCGTAGGTCAGACCAATTATTTGTCAATTATGGATCGGTCAGGATGGGTCTTGCTTACCTCTAAGCAGTCCATCTCTAGGTGGATTGTGTCTTGCATACAGTTGTGTTACCAAAAAGCTAATAAGACCTTAGGGGGTAAACCCAAGGCTCATTCCACCAGGGGAAAAGCTGCCACAACAGCTTTGCTCCGTAATGTTCCGATTGCAGAAATCTGCAAGGCGGCCACTTGGAAGTCGGTTCATACCTTTGCTAAGCATTACTGTCTGGACACTGATGCCAGGGCAGATGCTCAGGTTGGGCAGGCTTCGCTGCGGAATTTGTTCGCACAATAGTGGTGTTAATTTCCTTCTCTCCACCGCCGCTTTGGTGTGGGGATGGGCTTGCCATTCTATTCACTAGATTATGACTGTACACAGAGATCCCCTACTACAGAAGGAGTAGTTTCTGTCCTATAACTCCAGTTCTGTAGTAGGGGTATCTCTGTTATAGTCATAAGCGCCCCCCTCCTCCCCGGTGGAGAAAGATATTCATGTAAGGAATGCTACAGGTCTGGTGTGCTACGCCTTCAAAAAGAACTGAAAGTAAAAGGGACCTGCTGTGCATTCTGGGAAACTGGGAGAAGTTCTGGAAAGTTCTCTTAAAGGCACGGTATCCTATTTAAGCCACATAATGGCAGCCTATGGGGCTTGTCTGTCCATGCCTTCCTCTCTATCATTCCAGAGTCTTTTACTGGTAGAGGCAAGTTTCTCTATGGAAGAAACTGGGCAGGCTGTGTTGTGTGTGGTTTTGTTTGGTGGAATTTCTAGTTGAAGTACTGGACAGTGTAGCCTGTGGATATAGGCTGCATTATTTGTCTTTAAATTCTCTCTTAAGTGTCTTTGCAGTTCTGCATGTTTTGACAACTTAAGAGATTATTTTTCATTGCCGGGGTCCACGCACATGGGCGGGACTATTCACTAGATTATGACTATAACAGAGATACTCCTACTACAGAACTGAAGTTACAGGACAGAAACTACTCCTTCTGGACTTTGGCGTATTGGACTGCTGCCATTGTACTAAGCCAGGGACCTGTAGCGGCTGTCTGTGATTGGTGGTTGCTTCACTGGATGCAGGTGCCAAGAGCCCTAGGCGCTTACCTTAGTCTGACATACCAGCACCCGTCTTAGCCGGGAGATCACAGCCCTACAGCCTATATGTACCTGAGCGTAGTCAAGGGCAAGCCTTCCTTCTGGAACGCAATGTGAGAAGTTGGCCTGATATATGATGTTCACTAGTTCTAGTGATCACCTTGTATCAGTCCAAACAACCCTTATGGTGATTGGTTGTAAGTCAACCTTATAGACCAGCTATCCTAGTAGCGTGGACAAAAGCAGTCTTTAGGCTAAACTCTTTATGGCATGTGAAGCCAGCTGTTTTACCACATATAACCTTTGAATACCAAATGAAAAGGACACCACACAGGTAGTTATGAAAATAAACAGTTATTTATTATCTAACATACACCTCTGAACTCTTTATGAGGTCAGAGGGCTAAGCACATGACAAACTCTTAGGAAAAATACGTTTAAGTTGCACGATTTACAATGGTGCCCTAGGGGCACGGCAAACCATATACTAAAGAAATGGAATGCGAAAGTCAATTAAGGGAAAGGAGCTGTTCAGAGGTTGTAGGATCGCTGGGACCATGCTATACTAACTGGAGGTAAGTAATAGGAGGCCCACGGAGCGCGTGTGCAGAGTGTGAACTCACACGCGAGATGCGTACAAACGTCTATGGACAGAACAGTTTAAAGAAAAGGTGAGTACGGACGTTCCTGACTAGATAGGACTGAAACGACAGTGGAACTGGACACTAGGATAGTCAAGCTACCCTTGACTGCATAGGTGTGAAGTCGTGTCGGGTTTCCGCGTCGAAGTCTATGGAGCCTTGAAGAAAGATACTGCAGGCGACCAGGAGGAAGATGTCCGGTGCAATCCAAGGGTGAATTGGTGAAGAAAGGAACCTGAAAGCAGAGGGGACAATGTTCAAACTCACTAGCCAGTGACTGGAGTGGAACCAGGAGTGGAACCAGATGTCGTCGCGATCAGGTGAGGGTGGACGCTTGTCTCTGCAGCCACGTCGACCAGGATGGAGGCACGAGCTGTCCCACGCAGGCTCTCGCTGTCGGCGGTGTCGTCTCCGGATTCGGGTTCAACAGCCCTTGGCAAAGGCAACCCACGCGGTGAGTGGGAACTGCGTCTGGAGTGGACCAGGAGGGTCCGGGGTGCTCCTCTTTTGGAAGGGAGCAAGGGCCAGTCTGGAGCAACCAGACCAGCAGCAAAGTTGTCAGTGTTCGTCGTCTAGGAGGTCACTAGCCAGCCGGCAAGTGACCAGACAACGCGTCGAGCAGCAAACAGGTAGAAGGGCCCCACGCAGATCTCGTGGATGCTGGAGGGCTGATCTTCGATGCAGGAGCTGCTCGGGGTCGGGGCTTCTCAGTCCCCAAAGCACTTGGACGAGGACGCCTCGGAAGTCGTGCTGGAGCGAAGTGCTGCTTCTTCCAAGATGGCCGGTCCCACGTGTCTCGTCACACCCACGGGTCTCAGCTCGGCTGCAGATGTGGGTTGAGGTCGGAGAGGTCTGGGAATCCGGGTCTCGTCGGGCTCTGAAGTCTGGATCCCTTGCAGGAAGATGACAAAGGGAAGTCGCGGTACGCTGATGGTGCCTGCAGATGCAGGGTGGACACTCCTTGCCCACAAGGGAGATTCCTTCTGTCTTCTGTGGAGCAGAACGTCGAGGTCCAGAGTTTCTTCTTGTGAAGTTGATCAGGATAATCTAATTTGGAATAGGACCAGCTCCTACCTTTATTTGGCTAAAGGGGGCTGCACTACGACTAGGTCCCTCCTCTGGGTGGGACCAGGAAGGGGGGTGGTTACACCCCCTTTCCTTTGTCCGGTCCTGCGCCAGCTCTGGGGCTGGAGTGCCCCAGGAACTGGTTTGGACCGGCATATGCACAGGGACACCTTGTGTGCCCCAGGCATGTCTCATTCCTTTCAGCCCTGTCCTACCTAATACACAAAATCCTGTCTGGGGTGGTGCTAGCACCTCCCAAGGCAGGAAACCCTTTGTCCAAGCCTCCCTCGCTGGAAGGACTCCCAGCAGCAGGAGGTCAGACTTGTGTCTGTGGTGGCAGCATCCATTTTGTGATGCTGAGGCTCGAGTTAACTTTAACCGGGGTTCACAGTTACATCCATGTCGTGTCCCTCTAGAAGGGTGGAATGCTAACCCCGTCGCCAGAATTGGCGAGGGGTTAGTATTCCAATTCGTATGACACCTTACTCGACATGCCTTGATAATGCGATACCAAAGTTAGCAAATAACCGCGAGGATTATAATGCACTTAAGAGTATATGGTACGCGTTATCATGGAACAGCTATTAGGACTTGGTTCCGCAAGCTGCAAACGGGCTCAGCTCATGCCAGAGCACCATCTCACATAATTCCAAGCACTCTGCCTTCAGGATTGTTAAGGCCTGCCATAGGAGTGACTGATAGGAATATATGTGTCCATTTTTAGGGTTAGATATAGAGATACTATATCTAAAGCAAAGGGTGATTACACCACCTTGCCCCAGCTGTCGTGCAGCCAGTTGTGTCAGATTTGGATGGCCAGCCAGGGGTGGCATAATACATGCTGCAGCCCCTGGTAGGCCCTGGGTACACCTATGCCCTGGATACCTAAGGTATGCTATACAGGGACTGATAAGGTGGCCCAGTACCAATTGGCAAATGCACCTAAGGTACATGCTTGTCAATTTAGAGAGAGAACAGCTAGGCTGTGGGTCTGATTAGCAGGTCCACAGCCAGGGAAAGTCGTAAACCAGTGAAGCAAAAAGCAAAAATCGAGGGTGACCATAGGATTGCAGACCCCACTCTCCTACATAACCCCCACCCCCCAAACTTAGGGACATTAAACTAACCTTGACCAGGTGAGTCTTCTTGTTCTAAGTGGAAGTACCTGGAGAGACCATCTGCATTACCATGGTCAGTCCCTGGGCGGTGCTCCACTGTAAAGTCCATCCCCTGTAGGGAAATGGACCACCTAAGAAGTTTGGGGTTTTCACCCTTCATTTGATTTAGCCATAAGAGGGGCTTATGGTCGATCTGAATCTTGAAGTGAGTGCCAAACAAGTATGGCCTCAGCTTCTTCAGGGCCCAAACCACAGCAAGGGCCTCCCTCTCAATAGCTGACCAACGTTTCTCTCTAGGGGTCAGCCTTCTACTTATAAAAGCAATGGGCTGGTCATGTTCATCAATATTCAGTTGAGATAGAACAGCTCCCACACCCAACTCAGAAGCATCTGTTTGGACAATGAATGGCTTGGAGTAGTCTGGACTCTTGAGAATAGGTGCAGTGCACATGGCCTGCTTTAGGTCATCAAATGCCTTCTGACAGCTAACTGTCCACTGAACTTTCTTTGGCATTTTCTTACTTGTCAGGTCATTAAGTGGAGTCACAATGGTTCCATAATTTCTGACAAATTTCCTATATGAACCAGACAGGCCCAAGAAAGCTCTGACCTGTGTCTGGGTGGTTGGAGGAGCCCAGTCCTTTATGGCCTGTATCTTGCTCTCCAAAGGTTGAACTTGGCCTCCACCTACAAGGTGGCCCAAGTATACAACTTGACTCTGTCCTATCTGGCACTTGGTAGCCTTGATAGTGAGGCCTGCCTTTTGCAGGGCCTCCAAAACTTTCCTCAGGTGGATCAGGTGATCCTCCCAGGTGGAGATAAAGACAGCAATATCATCTAGATATGCTGCACAGAAGTCATCCAACCCAGAGAGAACTTGGTTCACCAACCTTTGAAAAGTGGCAGGTGCATTCTTCAAACCAAAGGGCATCACCACAAACTGGTAATGACCTCCTGGGGTAGAAAATGCTGTCTTGGCCTTGGCATCCTCAGCTAACCTGATTTGCCAATAACCAGCTGTCAGGTCAAATGTACTCAAGAATTTGGCAGAAGCCAATTTATCTATGAGTTCATCTGCTCTTGGTAGTGGATGGGCATCTGTCTTAGTGACAGCATTGAGACCCCTGTAGTCTACACAAAACCTCATCTCTCTCTTACCATCTTGGGTGTGAGGTTTAGGCACTAGAACTACTGGACTAGCCCAAGGGCTCTCTGAGGGTTCAATGACTCCCAATTCCAACATTTTCTGTACTTCTTGTTTGATACAGTCCCTGACGTGGTCAGGTTGCCTGTAGATTTGACTCTTTATAGGCAGACTGTCACCAGTGTCCAACTCATGGGTGCACCGGTTCGTCTGACTGGGTGTCAGAGAGAACATTTGTCTGAAGGATTGAAGAACCTGTTTACAATCCTCTTGTTGATGCTCAGAGAGGCTGTCAGAAAAGACTACACCATCTACTGACCCATCATCAGGGTTCTGAGTGAGCAGGTCAGGGAGAGGGTCACTCTCTTCCTCCTGTCCCTCATCTGTAGCCATGAGCAAGCCCATGTCTTCCCTATTGACAAATGCCTTGAGCCTGTTCACATGAAGTACTCTGTGAGAGCTCCTGGGAGTTCCAAGGTCTACCAGATAGGTGACCTCTCCCTTCTGTTCAATGTTGGTATGGGGTCCAGACCATTTGTCTTGGAGAGCTGCTGGGGCCACTGTCTCCAACACCCACACCTTCTGTCCTGGGTGATACACAGTCAGGACAGCCTTTTGGTCATGTCAAGCTTTTTGAAGTTCTTGGCTGGCCTCAAGGTTTTTAGATGCCTTCTCCATGTACTCTGCCATCCTGGAGTGGAGACCAAGTACATAGTCCACTATGTCCTGTTTAGGCTTTTTGAGAGGTAACTCCCATCCTTCCTTCACAAGACACGGGGGTCCTCTTACAGGATGCCCAAAGAGAAGTTCAAAAGGGATGTAACCAACCCCCTTCTGTGGGACCTCTCTGTAAGCAAACAGAAGGCAGGGTAAAAGGATGTCCCATCTTCGCCTAAGCTTTTCAGGTAACCCTTTTATCATCCCTTTGAGGGTCTTGTTGAACCTTACAACATGCCCATTGCATTGTGGATGATGGGGGGTGGTGAACTTGTAGTTGACACCACACTCCTTCCACATAGCAGTCAAGTATCCTGACATGAAGTTTGCACCTCTGTCAGAGACAACCTCCTTAGGAAACCCCACTCTGGAGAAAACTCCAAGTAGGGCCCTGGCCACAACAGGAGCTGTAGTGGTCCGAAGAGGAATAGCTTCTGGATACCTGGTGGCATGATCCACTACCACCAGTATAAATCTGTGCCCAGATGCTGTTGGATGGTCCATTGGTCCAACAATGTCAATCCCCACTCTTTCAAAGGGTACCTCCACCACAGGTAGTGGTATAAGGGGGGCCTTTGTTGTGCCACCCGATTTGCCACTGGCTTGACAGGTGACACATGAGCGACAAAACTCTTTAGTGTCTTCAGACATATGAGGCCAGTGAAAGTGTAGGGCAAGCCTGTCCCAAGTCTTGTTCTGGCCTAAGTGACCTGCAAGGGGAATTTCATGGGCCAAGGTGAGAAGGAAACCTCTCAGAGACAAGGGGATGACCAGCCTCCTGGTAGCACCAGGCTTGGGGTCTCTTGCCTCAGAGTAAAGGAGTCCATCATCCCAATACACTTTATGGGCACCTGTAGCATTCCCTGCAGCCTCAGCAGCAGCCTGCTGTCTGAGGGGTTCAAGAGATGAACAGTCTAATTGTACTTGTCTCAAGTCTGCCCTGGAAGGTCGCCCTGTCCCAAGAAACTCAACCTGTTCAGGCTCAAGTTCTTCTAGGACAGTTCCTTCTGGGGTCTTTGGGTCAGTCTCCTGTGAGAGCTGATCCTCACCTTGAGGCAAGGGGGAAGGCACTGCCTTAACCCTACTGTTCTTACTCTTGGTTAGTGTCTGGTCCATTGTTCCAGGATCCAGCACTAGTTCAGCTGGGCATTTTTTTGCCTGTGACCTAGTCACAGCAAGGACATGTGCTGACAAACCTAACATTTCCACATGAGTCCTATACTCCACATCTGACCATAGGGAGGATTCCAAATCATTGCCCAAAAGACAGTCCACTGGGAGGTCTGAACTAACAACAACCCCTTTGAGGCCATTTACCCCTCCCCAGGAGAAATTACCAAGTGCCATACTATGGGTGGTAGTGACATTGCTAGCGTTGGTCACTAGGTAGTCTGAACCTAGTATTACCTGACCAGGGTCCACAAAGTTTGGTGTCACCATAGTGACACTGGCACAAGTGTCCCTGTAGGCCTGAGCCAATTTTCCATTGATTAAAGGTGTCTGCCTGTACTTGCCCAGAGTACTGGGACTTATTGTAGGGGTCAAATCCATGTCCCCAGTACAAACAAGAACAGCCTGGGTAGGTACTCTGACTAGGTCAGAGCCTGCCTCAGATACCAATGTCATCCCCACTATAGCCTTAGGGGGAACACTACCACTACTAACTGAACTAGGGGTTGCAGGTGCCTTAGGGGCAGTAGTGGTAGGAGCTGGGCCTTTCTTGGTGCACTCACTAAACCAGTGAGTATTACTTTTACAGTATTTGAACCATGGTTTCTTCTGACCATTATTCTTCTTCTTTTGGGAATTCTGGGACCACCCTCCTTAGATTGTTGGGGCCCTGTTGAAGACTTCTGGTCATTTTGCTTAGTCTCATTACCCTTCTGGTCTGCTTTCTTCTGGCCACCACCCTGGTTCTGGTTCTGCTGCTTGACCCTTGTCCTGACCCATCTGTCTGCCTTCTTTCCCAATTCTTGGGGAGAGGTCAGATCTGAGTCAATAAGGTGCTGATGCAACAACTGATTTTGACAATTACTTAAGATTTGTTCTCTCATAATTAGATTATATAATCCTGTGTAATCAGTAACTTTACTTCCCAGTAACCAGCCTTCAAAAGCCTTAGTGGCACAATCAACAAAGTCAGCCCAATCCTGAGACTGAATTTTCTGGGTGTCTCTGAACAGCAACCTGTACTGCTCAGTTGTTAAGCCAAACCCATCAATCAGTGTATTCTTCAGGACTTGGTAATTATTAGCATCCTCAGCTCTAGTAGTGAGGAGCTTATCTCTACCTTTACCTTCAAAGGAGAGCCACAGAATAGCTGCCTACTGACTCTGGGGGATGCACTTTACAGTGCAGGCCCTCTCCAAAGCAGTAATCCATTTGTGGATGTCATCCCCTTGTTTAAAGGGGGCACTATTTTACTCAGGTGTCTAGTATCAAAACTCCTGTCCTTATCTCTAGGGATAATGCTGCTACCAGTGGGGTCTGCCCCACTCAATTTCTGCTCTCTGGCAAAGGCAAGTCTTTCCTTGGCAAGGGCAAGTTCCTTCCTCTCAATCCTCAGATTGACTTCCCTCATCTTAGCTTCATGCTCTCTTATCTGAGGGGATGTCATCCCTCTCTGAGAAGATGCCTGAGAGACATGGGTATGAATAGATCTGTTAGAGCCTCTGGGGTGAGACCTAACTCGTCTATTCCCAATGTTAAGCCTGCCTGAGAGTGGGCCTGGGGGTCCCCCAGTTCCATTCTCATGTTTGCTTAAGTTGGTCCTGGTGAGCCTACTGACTACTACAGGACCTTTGTCTGCCTCATCCCCTGACAATTCCTGATCCCCTTCCTCCTCTTCACTTTCTGCTCCATGGAGGTTACGGTCAGGGTCCCCAAGGGTTCCCTCTAAGGGGGGCATGCTCCCATCTGGATTAGAGGGGCCTGGGTTAGAAGCCCTTCTGGCATCATATGTCTCTAAGAGACCTATCAGAAAAGGAGTGGTATGGTTAGAACCCTGTTTTAGTTTCCTGGAGGTACACAATTGTCTCATCTCCTGGAAGCTAAGGGCTGCATATCTGGAAGTGACCTGTGGAGGGTCAACAACCACAAGGGGAGTCTCAGAAGACTCTCCATGGGTAGACATGCTTCTAGTGAGGTGTAAGTGGTGCACTTACCTACACTATGGGTTTACCTACTGATCCCTTGCTAAGAGTTGTAGTCAGGGTGTGCTACTCCCTTTCTACTACAACAGCTGGTTCAGTAGAACTCAGAGTATTTCTAAGCTTGTTATATGTACCTAGGGTACCTTATGTGATTTTTCAAATGATATCTCAGATTATATTTGGTAAAAACAACAGCAAGCTCAAATCCCAACCGCTGCACACCAATGTGAGAAGTTGGCCTGATATATGATGTTCACTAGTTCTAGTGATCACCTTGTATCAGTCCAAACAACCCTTATGGTGATTGGTTGTAAGTCAACCTTATAGACCAGCTATCCTAGTAGCGTGGACAAAAGCAGTCTTTAGGCTAAACTCTTTATGGCATGTGAAGCCAGCTGTTTTACCACAAATAACCTTTGAATAGCAAATGAAAAGGACACCACACAGGTAGTTATGAAAATAAACAGTTATTTATTATCTAACATACACCTCTGAACTCTTTATGAGGTCAGAGGGCTAAGCACATGACAAACTCTTAGGAAAAATACGTTTAAGTTGCCCGATTTACAATGGCGCCCTAGGGGCACGGCAAACCAAATACTAAAGAAATGGAATGCGAAAGTCAATTAAAGGAATGGAGCTGTCCAGAGGTTGTAGGATCGCTGGGACCACGCTATACTAACTGGAGGTAAGTAATAGGAGGCCCACGGAGCGCGTGTGCAGAGTGTGAACTCACACGCGAGATGCGTACAAGCGTCTATGGACAGTACAGTTTAAAGAAAAGGTGAGTACGGACGTTCCTGACTAGATAGGACTGAAACGACAGTGGAACTGGACACTAGGATAGTCAAGCTACCCTTGAGCACCGAAATGCTTGAGTTACCTCACCCACAGGCTGCGGGTGCATAGGTGCGAAGTCGTGTCGGGTTTCCGCGTCGAAGTCTATGGAGCCTCGAAGAAAGATGCTGCAGGTGACCAGGAGGAAGATGTCCGGTGCAATCCAAGGGTGGATTGGTGAAGAGAGGAACCTGAAAGCAGAGGGGACAATGTTCAAAATCACTAGCCAGTGACTGGAGTGGAACCAGGAGTGGAACCGATGTCGTCGTCGCGATCAGGTGAGGGTGGACGCTTGTCTCTGCAGCCACGTGGACCAGGTGGTGTCTTCGACGACCAGGATGGAGGCACGAGCTGTCCCACGCAGGCTCTCGCTGTCGGCGGTGTCGTCTCCGGATTCGGGCTCAACAGGCCTTGGCAAAGGCAACCCACGCGGTGAGTGGAAACGGCGTCTGGAGTGGACCAGGAGGGTCCGGGGTGCTCCTCTTTTGGAAGGGAGCAAGGGCCAGTCTGGAGCAACCAGACCAGCAGCAAAGTTGTCGGTGTTCGTCATCTAGGAGGTCACTAGCCAGCCGGCAAGTGACCAGACAACGCGTCGAGCAGCAAACAGGCAGAAGGGCCCCACGCAGATCTCGTGGATGCTGGAGGGCTGATCTTCGATGCAGGAGCTGCTCGGGTCGGGGCTTCTCAGTCCCCAAAGCACTTGGACGAGGAGGCCTCGGAAGTCGTGCTGGAGCGAAGTGCTGCTTCTTTCAAGATGGCCGGTCCCACGTGTCTCGTCGCACCCACGGGTCTCAGCTCGGCTGCAGATGTGGGTTGAGGTCGGAGAGGTCTGGGAATCCGGGTCTCGTCGGGCTCTGAAGTCTGGATCCCTTACAGGAAACGACAAAGGGAAGTCGCAGTACGCTGATGGTGCCTGCAGATGCAGGGTGGACACTCCTTGCCCACAAGGGAGATTCCTTCTGTCTTCTGTGGAGCAGAACGTCGGCCCAGAGTTTCTTCTTGTGAAGTTGATCAGGATAATCTAATTTGGAATGTGACCAGCTCCTACCTTTATTCGGCTAAAGGGGGCTGCACTACGACTAGGTCCCTCCTCTGGGTGGGACCAGGAAGGGGGGTGGTTACACCCCCTTTCCTTTGTCTGGTCCTGCGCCAGCTCTGGGGCTGGAGTGCCCCAGGAACTGGTTTGGACCGGCATATGCACAGGGACACCTTGTGTGCCCCAGGCATGTCTCATTCCTTTCAGCCCTGTCCTACATAATACACAAAATCCTGTCTGGGGTGGTGCTAGCACCTCCCAAGGAAGGAAACCCTTTGTCCAAGCCTCCCTCGCTGGAAGGACTCCCAACAGCAGGAGGTCAGACTTGTGTCTGTGGTGGCAGCATCCATTTTGTGATGCTGAGGCTCGAGTTAACTTTAACCGGGGTTCACAGTTACATCCATGTCGTGTCCCTCTAGAAGGGTGGAATGCTAACCCCGTCGCCAGAATTGGCGAGGGGTTAGTATTCCAATTTGTATGACACCTTACTCGACATGTTTTGATAATGCGATACCAAAGTTAGCAAATAACCGCGAGGATTATAATGCACTTAAGAGTATATGGTACGCGTTATCATGGAACAGCTATTAGGACTTGGTTCCGCAAGCTGCAAACGGGCTCAGCTCATGCCAGAGCACCATCTCACATAATTCCAAGCACTCTGCCTTCAGGATTGTTAAGGCCTGCCATAGGAGTGACTGATAGGAATATATGTGTCCATTTTTAGGGTTAGATATAGAGATACTATATCTAAAGCAAAGGGTGATTACACCACCTTGCCCCAGCTGTCGTGCAGCCAGTTGTGTCAGATTTGGATGGCCAGCCAGGGGTGGCATAATACATGCTGCAGCCCCTGGTAGGCCCTGGGTACACCTATGCCCTGGATACCTAAGGTATGCTATACAGGGACTGATAAGGTGGCCCAGTACCAATTGGTAAATGCACCTAAGGTACATGCTTGTCAATTTAGAGAGAGAACAGCTAGGCTGTGGGTCTGATTAGCAGGCCCACAGCCAGGGAAAGTCGTAAACCAGTGAAGCAAAAAGCAAGAATCGGGGGTGACCATAGGATTGCAGACCCCACTCTCCTACACACAAGTTATATCTGGTAGAAGTAGGATCAGTATGGTCAGGGAATAGTTGTTCCTGGTGCTGAGCAGAGTGATGGGAGTGTTCCACCTTTCTCTTTAGTATACTGTCACTCTCTGCTTCCGTAGATGTGAAATGTAATCTTGTGTCGCTGAATGGAACAAACACAGGACTATTTCTGAGTCTCCTCGTCCTTCTCTCACCCACTGATCATAGGGGAGAGGCAGAGGCACTCGTCTGCAGTGCGTCGCGTGGTTCCAGTTCTTCCGACCTTCAACTTTCACGGCAGGAAGCGCGGGTGGCCAGTAACACCTGACTGGGCTGTGTCCAGCGGGGCTCTTAGTACGTTGAAAGTTGCGAATCAAAACCCCGTCGCCAGGTTGGATAACGTGTTCTGGGCCCTCGCTTTTATCAGGTATGACCTCATGCACCTGGTGGTAAAAAGTACGAAAGGTGTTCGTCGAACTGTGATAATCAGTCAACACAGGGTATTCAACATCAGACATCAGACAGTTTCTGGGGCCGTGGAACACCCCACACATTGGCAGGCCTCCCGAACACAATTTCATGAGGAGATAGTCCTATCCTTGTATGGGCCGTTGTCCTGACAGACAGCAGAGCTAGGGGCAGAACATCAACCCAAGTGACACCTGTCTCGGCTACAATCTTGGCCATTTTAGTATTTAGGGTGCCATTGTACACCTCCTCTAGACCTGCTGACTTGGGGTGGTTAGCTGCATGAAATGTTTGTTTCACACCCAGTGCTGACCAGACATACTCCATTATTTGAGCTCTAAAGTGTGTCCCCTTGTCACTCCAGACCAAACGGGGCAAACCAAATCGTGGGAAGTATTCTTTCAACAGTATTTTGGCGGTAGTGATAGCGGTTCAGTCTTTGACAGGGTAGGCCTTCACCCATCGGCTGAAGGTACAGACCACCACCAGGACGTATTTTAAATTGTTACATTTGTCCATCTGGAGGGCTTCGAAAGGAAAGGTAGGGCGGAGAATCCTCCAGGGGTCACTGTACCTTTTCCCCTGTTTTACATAAGGCAAATCATGGATGTTTTGACCATCCTCTCGGCATATGCTGGTATCTTTGAGTCAACTTACATGTCCCTTTCGCACTAATGTGGGCAGGGTCATGGGCCATCGTTACTACAAGTAGCACATGGACTGTCAGGCAGCATCCATTGTCTCTCCATAGTGATACGGGCCCAACAGCCATGTATTCCCTTTACCGCTAAATGCTCTAACCACATCCTCAGCTCCTCAGGGGTAGCATGGGACTAAATATCGATCACACACTGTACTGTATCTTCAACCATACCACCCTCTGCCACCCACCTGGTGGGACCTCCCACATACATTCCTTCCTTTTTCTTAAGAGCTGTCTGTGGTCAGCCAGGGCATTACCTTTTCCATCATCATCCGTCACTTTCTTATGTGCTTTATATTTTATAATAGATACATTTCTGGGCAATGTCAGGGAGTCTGATAATAGGTGAATTAGGGGGCCATGTTGAATTTTCGTCCCATGTGAGGTAAGGAAATTCCTTTCTTTCCACAGTCTCCCAAAGTTGTGAGCCACCCCAAAGGCATACTGACTGTCAGTGTAGATATTAACCGTTATTCCTTTGCTTAACTCACAGGCTCTAGTGAGGGCCACTAATTCTGCAGCCTGAGTAGAACACTGCGGAATCTGAGCTGTTTCTACTACTTGCTCCAATGTCGTGAGGGGGTAGGCGGCTGATGTGTTACCATCTGGCCCTCTGAGACAATATCCGTCCACATACAGTGCACCTTCTGGGTCTGCTATCGGGGTATCCTGTAAGTCAACCCGCCCCTTCGTCTCCTCCTCTGTCCTCAATATACAGTCATGTGGATCTAAACAGGCATCCTGAGTATCCAGTGGGAGTAAGGTGGCAGGATTCAGTACAGTGCATCTCTTGATGTTATTGTGACTGGAAAAGAGTGTCCATTCATATCCTGTGAGTTGTGCGCTAGTGAGGTACTGTGTCTTGGTGTTATTAAGGAGGGTATTCACAGAATGGAGAACCATCAGAGTCAAGGGGGAGTTCATGACGATCCCCGCACTCTGATGGGCCGCAGCTGTCGCCCGAAGGCATCCTGGGAGAGCCCACGCAACAGGATCTAAGGTGGCTGAAAAATAGGCACATGGCCGATAGTGACCTCCGAATATCAGGGTCAAGACAGCCGTCTGTCTCATGTACAAAAAGACTTTTTTTTTGTTATAATCAGGAGTACCGAGGACTGGAGCAGTACTCAGAGCTCCTTTTAAATCCTGGAAGGCCTGCATATGCTCTCTAGTCCATGGAAAGGAACTGTCTGATATGTCTTTAGTGGTGAGGGCAAGAAGAGGTTTGACTTTGGCCGAAAAATTGGAAATCCACTGCAGTATGAGGTTAGACCTATGAAGGCTCGCACCTGCTTTTGTGTCCATGGGGCCGCCATAGCATTGATAACTGCTACACGATCAACGGTGAGCTGCCTTCCCTCCTTCGAGAGGAGATGACCTAAATAGGTCACCTTCTCTTGACAAAATTGAAGCTTTTTTAAAGAGACCTTGTGGTTATGGAGGGCAAGGTGGCGTAACAAACAGAGGGTAGCCTCTTTACATGTCGGGCAGAATTGGCGGTAATGAGGGGGGTCATCAACATACTGCAGCAGTGTGGAATTATAAGGGAGTTCCAAGGAATCTAGTTGACTTTAGAGAGCTTTACTATAGATACTGGGGCTCTTGGTGAAGCCTTGAGGGGCGCGGCAAAATCTAAAGTTCTGCCCACCAAGGGAGAAAACAAAAAAATGTCTGCTGTCAGGATGTATAGGTATACTGAAAAAGGCATTCTTCTGGTCTATGACAGAATAGTGCGTGCCGTCAGAAGGGACCATCGCCAAGAGGGCTGTAATGTCGAGGACAACAGGGTATTGGGAGATCGTTATTTTGTTAAAGGCTCTCAGGTCAATCCCGAATCTATATTATAGGTGAGAGAGCATCTCCATTGATCTTTTTAAGAACCGGAATAATGGGACTGTTACAGATATTACCACGTGTCTCCTCCACTACGCCCTTGTCCATCAATTCAGATATTATTGTTAAAAGGGCCGCTTCTCATTCCGCGGGCAGTCAATACTGTCGAAGGCAGGGAAGGATGGCGCCGGGCTGAATACATACCACATGAGGGGGTATATTGAGACAGCTGACATCCGTGTCTGATGATGCCCAGAGGGAGGAAGGTAAAGACTGCAACTCTGGTGGGAGGTGACCAGACAGATACATATAGGAGCCTGTGGTGGGGGAAATTGTTAGGGATACACCTTGGGGACTACATGATCTGGTCGCATACAGAGCTTTCAGTAAATCCAGGCCTAATAAGTTATCACTGCAACCTGTAGTGAGGACCAAGGGAGCGTCAACATGTGCGGGGCCAATATCGAGACGGAGGGGTTCAGAGACAGGGCTGGTCACGGGTGTTCCCGCAAAACCCACGGAGACATTCATGTTGCCAGAAAGGGGTGCCTCCGGAACTGACAGACGTGCAATAGAAGACCTGGTGGCCCCAGTATCCAGAAGAAAATTCTGTTTGTTCCCCACAACTGACATTTGAACATACGGGCCCCTTTGATCCACTGGAATTTGCACTCTAGTAATACCCCTTTCCTGGCTGTCCTAGGCTTGATAGAACCCTGTCTCATCAACTTCATCATTGTAATAAGTGCATGTTTCTTCGTATCCATCAAACCTATTGGCCCGGCGTTGCCGGATAGGGGCGCCATCCCTGGATCTATGCTCTTTGTCCTGCGGACGGGGCGGGCCATGGCCCCTAGTTGGCCTGCCCTCTCTAGGAGCACGAGGCAGAGTCTTCCCTGTTCGGATGTTTTCAGCTAATACAGGACACTCATCTATTCAATGGCCGTACCCTTTACAATAAGCACACTGATCTGTTTGGAGGACTCCCGTGCGTTGAGGGCCTGAGGGGGTAGACTGGCAAGCCCTCGGATGGGGTTGGGGCGGTGGTCTGAAATTTCCGCTGGCATCGGGACTCCGGGGAGGGTAAGCCTGCTGTAGAAGTATCTTAGTCTTAAGATGCCTAGCCCTCTTACTATCCTTTTCTCTATCTTTATTCCCCCTATTCTCGTGATACTGTGCCATAGCAAAGATACCAGTCAGTCTGGGCAGACCATGTACTCTCAACCTTCTTGAGCCTGGCGGAAATCTCAGGAAGCAAGTTGCTGACAAACTTATAGACAAATACTGGGCTAGAGCATGGGATCCGGGGGTCCAAGCCAGTATGTCCCTTGTATTCTGTTTCAAAACGGGTAAAGAAGTCAGCCACACTTTCATCTTTTCGTTGCCTACAGGCATTTATCTTATCCCAGTTAATGACTGTTTCTGGCAAAAATGTTTTCATAAGTGTTATTTTACTGGGCAAAGTCAGGATGGCAGCTTCTGGCTTAGTCCCCCCTGCTCTTGCGTCTTCCATTGCTTCCAGATTAACCCATTTACCTCCCAGCTCTACTTCATGGTCAGTATGTCGAATCTTATCCCAAATTTCAGTAGGAACGACCGCACCAAAGAGCAAGTCGATGTCTTCAAGAATAAGTGTACCAGCAGATATTATCTGGTCTAATTCTTTGTAAAAGTCAGCCAGATTTTTTTCGAGGATCTGGTAACTGCCCTTTCAACTGCATTACCTCTGACCATTTCCAAGGGACATGAACACATAGCCTACGACAGTGTGCTTCAACAGGTTCTCGGCCATTATTTTGGGCATCGGTGAGTGCGTTAACAAAGACGGGCCCGCCTCTCTCATTGGCATAGCTGTCTCTAGAGGGGGTTTGGGAAGGCGTTCATATCACGGTAAGCTATCAAAGCAGACATAGCGCCAAACATCCCCTCTCCATGCACATCGCCTCTTTTTATTTGTGACCTGAGGTCCACTAATCCGGGGGGTATCTGCATAAATGAATTCTCGAATCTCTGCATAACCAAGGTACACATGTATTCAGCCCGGGTGGTCTGGTCCATAATCGTCCACTGGGAAAAGGTGGACCATATTTCTTTAAATGGATAAATATATCCCGCTATTTATCCAACATTCACACTGTTGCTTTCGCCGGTCATCCTCTCGAAGGGACGAAAAGCTGACTGCAGAGCGCAAGGGAGACAGTCGGGGGGAATTCAATAATCTATATAAATCCTGCTTAACCGTGGACCACGGGGAAGAAGGGAAGGGGCGGGCAGGGGTAAAGCTGCAGGGATTGGGCGGATGAGGACTCGTCATTCCCGTGGCGAGGACAGGGGAAGTGTGCGCAGTCTGTGTCATGGGTATTAAAATAGGGGGGGGTCGGTGTGACGGGGGAACAGTAGGAGGGGCAGTGGGGGGCAGAAGTGTGCAGCACGGCTGGGGCAGCTGTATGCGGGGCAGGGTACATGGGGGCATAAGCAGGTGGACTTTCCAACATGGTATTGAGCAGGGAATCGCCCTCTTCTCCCCCTTCCATAAAGCCTTTTCCTTCTCTTCACGGGCTATGTAGCACTTCTGCACCCGCGCCCTATGTTCCCTATCAGCTATCTCTACAGGTTTTTCTATGCGATCCTGTAAGTGCTCCCTAGCATGGTCAGCCATTGACATCCACTCCCGCTTCCTTTTTAGTGCCTTTTCCCTCTTTGCTCTCTGCTCAATTTCCTTCCTCCACAACCTGACAGACTCAAACATTGAGGGACGAATCTTCCGTTTTAATAGCTGTTCCTCTAGATTTGCCAGAACGTGCGGGTCAAAAGACCCATAAGGCCGCCATTGTAATTCTGAGTTACTTCGTTTAGTGTATTTGGTCCAAAAAAGGGGAAAACATAGCAGAAGGACCATGTTTAGTATACATGGTGTGACCGGGGGTCCCCTCTGGAGGAAGCGGACAGGCCGCCTCCAGCTGGGAGTCCTGCACACACATACAACAACATCATTTCTTAACCCTTTCGATGCTCATGACGAGCTCAGCTCGTCATGAGGCACACTGGAGCTGTGCTTATGACGAGCTGAGCTCGTCATGAACAATGGGAATCTAGGTGCTTCAGCACAGGAGGGGAAACTCTCTAGCAGCCAAGGTGTTAAACTTACTACTGGCCGGTATGCTTGTAAACAGATAACAGAGGGTTTTAAAAAACGCTGGCATGGCTTTTGCAAAAGTCAATAACAGCAGAATCATACAGACTCGGTGGGCGATCAGACTACCCTTACCTGACAGGGGTAGTTCTCTTCTACAGACGTAGGGCTGTGGCCTGTTCCAGGAATCACTTTGTTAGGGAAAGCGGTCATGTGGCCCAGACCGGGTGGGGGGGAACAGAGGGCGAGTCATTCTGCTACTGAACTGCAAGAATCCCTCGGGTAGGGTACCTCCGTCAGAGTCTCTCCGTGCACCTCCTCACATCCACCGGGCCTGTCCTTCGTGCTCATTGAGGGCCTGTTCGGGCGCCATTTAAAGAACTGTTTATACCCACTAACTGGGTCTCGGCGGCGGGGGAACCGCCCAAGTCTTCCGTACCCTCCATATATAGAAAAAGGAGACACAGGAGCCTTCGTCTGTAGGAGGAACCAAGTTTTATTCGAATAGCCCGGGCGACGGAACAGAGTCCCAAGCTTGTCAGAGACAAGACAGAGGAGGCTGCTGCTTCACTCTGCAGCTTACAGGCCTTATATACACATTTCCCACCTTAAGAAACCAGTTTGGGCGTGGACCTGGCGCCCCGAGTCAAAATGCAGTTACACCATTCTTTGTTCAGGCAGGACGGGGGTTGCAACAGATGGTGCAAAAGATTACGAACAGGTCTTGCAAAACAGGATATGTACTTGAGAGAACAGACAGATCTTGAACAGGATATGTGAAAGAAACAAAATCTGAAAGAAACAGGTTAGTGTTAGATTCCTTACCTTAGAATATCCCCAGGCGTCAGACTGGATCCTGAAAGTTTTGCGTAGCAGTACCCCTGCGCGTCGGTAGGCGTCGTCTGCGGCTTCGTATCCGATGTCGTCGGAGTACTTAGACGCCACCCTCGCTCGCTGACGTCAGTTCATCTTTTTTTACGTGCCAGGAAGAGCAGTACTCCTGGTCAATTTTTGACTAACATTTTCGATCTCTTTTGGATCTTCTCGAGTCGATCCTCGACTCCGGTGCCGATAGGGATGCCCGGGTTCAAACCCCGTGACAACTGTAACCGCTTGATGTCTGTTACCGACCCCCACCATCGGTGCCTTTACTGCCTCGGGCCCATGATGACAAGTCGTGCCCTGACTGCAGGGCCTTGACGTCGAAGGCTAGGCGGGAGCGGTCCCATAAGCGCCTCGAGCTCTGGCAGTCGGCCCGCGCCGCTCTAGGACCCGGTCCAGGAGGAGGTCAAGGGAACAGTCGCGGGGCCACAGTCATCACAGCTCGGCGAGTCGACACCACACATCGGGCTCCAAGTCCTCAGGTAAGTCGAGGCACAAGAAGTCGAAGAAGCGACATCGCTCTTCTGACTCCCCCCGCCGCTTGCGTGACGCGGCCGGGGGTTCCGGCGACACCGCCCACGCGGCTCCGCTGGACCTGCAAGCGCTGAGTCCAGCTCCACACCCGCCGGTCCCTGGGCTGAACGTGACGCCAGAGATCAGCGCCTTCCTCACGGCCAGGAGGTCGCACTTCCCTCCGTCGGGTCCCGCCGAGGTGCCTTCGGGCCCCGCGGGTCAATCTGGGGGCCCAAGCAGGCCAGCGGCTCAGGCCCCGGTGCCGTCGAGTGCTTCGGCCCCGGTGCCGTCGACGACTCCGGTCCCGACGCTGCAGGGCCCCTCAGGATCCAAGCCTGGATCCGTGATGACGCCAGTCGACCGTACGACCCCTCCGTCGGCGCCGTCACCAAGGGTGTCGCCCCCGATGCCATCCCCGGACGGCGTCATCCCCAATCCCCACCTCGGTCTGGATCCGGAGTCGGACCGGCGCCATCTTCGACGCCGATTGGTGAACCCTTCACCGACGATCCGGCTCCATCATTTATTCCTGACTTTCAGGAGATGGATGACGAGGGGGATTGGGAGGGGGTTGAGGACCCTCTGGCACTGCAGTGCCAGTTAAGCCAGGACTGGGCAGACGAACTGGGGGAGGCCAATGGTTTAGACACTTAGCCCTACACTGGATTTATCTCCCCTCCTACCGTGGCTACGGAGGAGGGGGCTGCTTACAGCGTGGTGTTGACTAGGGCGGCCAAGGCCTTGGCTCTTGAGCTCCCAGTCGCGGCCGCGAGGACTAACCTCCTCACTGAGGTGCTCAAACTGCAGGCCAGCTCCTCGGAGCCTCTCCTGCCGATCAACGAAGCCCTCTCTGAAGTTCTGTTGGGCACCTGATTCAAGCCCTCTACAGGCCTCCCTGTAGATCGGAACGTGGCCCGATGCCACCGCCCGGCTCCGGGCGACCCCAGTTTCCTGTCCGTTCACCCCACCCAGGAGAGCCTGGTAATCCAGGCCTCAACCTCCCATACCGCATTCCCGACCGCCCCTCCGGATCGGGAATACAAAAGGTACGACCAGTTCGGCAAGAAACTGTTCTCCTCGCTGAGTTTGGGGTTGTGGTCTGTCAACACCGCCTGCCTTTTGAGCCGTTAATCCCACTCTCTGGTATACGGTTGCGGAAGTGCTGCCGCAGGGCCCGGTGGAGGTCCAGGCAAAGCTTACCCAAGCCTTTGCAGAGGGAAGGGATGCAGCACGCTATTCCATTCGGTGTGGACTGGATACCACGTGCCCGCTAAGCAGGGCGATTGCAACGACGGTGGCAGTTCACAGCCACGCCTGGCTGAGGTCCGCCAACTTTTCAGGCGATGTCCAAGGTTCCCATATGGACATGCCCTTTGATGGCCGTCGCCTCTTTGGCGACAAGGGGAACAGTGCGCTGGAGCGTTTCAAGGACTTTCCTCAGAAGCTCAAGCCCTCAGATTTTCTACTGCATGTCATGTGAAGGGAGTCGCCCTGAGCTCTGCTCAGTTTCTCCAATCTTCAAACCTTTCATCTTCATCTACAATGTCTTCAACAAAGAAATCTTTATTCAGGCCTTGTTCCGCTTTGAAAACTTCGCCTGTTGCACGAGGACCCTCATAAAAAGTGCATCTATTACCTGTACCCGGACCATGAGGTGAGGAACTGCAAGTTTTGCAGAACTTTTTCTTCCAAGACCCTAAAAGATAGAGAGACCCATCTCCTTCTGTGGCTACAGAGGTTGAAGACTTCAGACAGTCCTGTGTCTGATGTGGAGAGTGTGTCTTCCTACCATTCCAAGACCTCTCTTAAACGTGGGTCGGTGACGGAGATGCCTTCTTCTTTTCTAAAAAGGAAGAAGTTTGTGGACGCTCCAAAGTCTGTCTACCCACGGGATATGGCGGCCTCTACGCCTACAGGACCTGGTTCTCTGGTGTCAAAGTCCCAATCTGTGCCCTCGTCGTCCAAAACGAGTGTCAGCTCGTCGACGCGCCCGTCGGCGACGACAAGATCCGTCGACGTTGTGCCTACGATGACGACGACATGCTCTATGTCGACTAAGACGACGACGACGACAGCGTCCGCATCGGCGACCTTACCAAAGAAGCATTCGTCGACGAAGGCATCGTCGACGTGTCCCTTGTTGACGTCTAGTTCCTCGACCTCGACGACGAAGAAGACCTCGTCGACGACGGCGACACCGTCGACGACCACCTCTTCGTGGACAGCTCCGTCGAAGACTAAGAAGTCCACGTTGACGACGGCCGCACCGTCGACGGCTTCTGCTTCTTCTTCGTCGACGCCTGGTTCTACATTGGCGAATTCCTCGACGACGGTTTCGACCACAAGCTTGTCGACGGGACACTATTCTCTGGCAACGGCAACAACCTTTACTGTTGTGATAGCTTCTATTGTAAAACGTTCCACTCCGCTGGATTTGAGTCCTCTTCAGGGTGGTTCTGGCCCCCCTGCTCAACTCTTTGCGTCTGCAGAGGAGGAATCTTCTGATGGGTCCTAGGTTGAGGACACCTTTCGTCCTGCAGCAAGTCCTTCGGAGCTCAATATAAAATATCAGGACTATGAGGATGAGGACAATGATGACAGGGGTTCACTCCTCCCAGTTCACGATGACCAACTGGATGTTGACCACAATGTTCCTATGACACAAATACCGGTGTCTTTGATATCGAACCCTCAGCACATGTTAGATGATTATAATCATCGATTCCCACCTTCTGCGCAGACTTCTCCTACTCCGCTTCCTCAAGCACGAGAGCCACTTCCTGTTGCTCAGGCAATATCACCAGTTCTTCCTGATCCTGGTACTGATGATGATGATGTTCGCAATGATACGGACCAGGACGACGCTGTCCTTGCAGATTGGGACAACTATGGGGCCCAGACCCCGTCTCCCAGTCCTGCTTCTCCCCTGGCTTCTCCCCCAGTGGACATTGTTTCCACAACTTAATGGTGAGAGCCGCAAAGCGTTTTCATTTGCCCATGGACGTCAAACAACAAGACTGTTTTCTTTATGACTTCAAGGATCAACCTTTGAAGCAAGTGCATACCATTCCAATAATTTACTTTATATGGCAGGAGGGACTTAAACTAATGGAACGGCCTAACTCCATCCCTGCCGTGCTTCCGCGCCTTGACAAGAAGTATAAGGCTCTGCGGATTCACCGGCATGCCTTGTGTCACAACCAAAGGATGACTCGGTCATTACGCAAGCCGCTCAAATGCAGTCGTGTAACCCAGCAACTCCGTTAACTTCGCCACCAGATCAGGAAGGTCGCCGCCTGAATACCATTGGGAAGAAATTCACCACTATGGCTACCACGGTAGTCAGGGCGGCAAATTCCTTGGCCATCCTTGGACGATATGACCGTCAGATGTGGTCAGAGATCGCAGCTTTAGTTGACCTACTTCCAGAATCCTCCAGGGCAGAAGCCCATAAGACTGTGCAAGAGGGAGAGAAAATATCCTCTGAAATTATAGACTGTGCCATTGATATTTCCTCTACGGGTTTCAGACCGCTCGCAGGTGCTGCGGTCTTAAGGAGGCAGGGCTGTCTTAAGGCCACAGCTTTTTGGCCTGAAGTGCAGGCAAGAGTGCTAGACTTACCTTTTCATGGACAGTCCCTCTTCGGCAAGCATGTGGCGGACGCCTTAGAGTCCATCAAGAAAGACACGGACACTGCTCGTGCCCTGGGATCTCTCCAGTACCGGAAGCGGCCTTTTCGTGGAGCACGTGTCAGAGGTACTTCCTCCAATTTTCGTGGCTCCTCCCAGTATTGCTCCTATGGTGAAAATAAACAGCCCTACTCCTATCAAACTCAGAATAGGCAATCCGATTCCAGGCCTTATAGAAGGGAAAGCACCTACAGAGGAGGTGCTACCTCTAAAAAACAGTGACTTTCCACGGGTCAAGTGTTCTCCTGCTCTGAAAAGTGGAGGTTGAATCTCCCAACACTTCTACAATTGGTCAAAAATAACTTCAGATCGTTGGGTCTTGGTTGTCATCTTAAAGGGCCACGCTCACAAAGTTCTCAAATTTCCTCCCATCCGCCCACCCTCTGGCCCTCCCCCAGCACATTTGAAGGAACTGTTTGCGCAAGTCGCAGTTATGATAAAAAAAGGGGCTGTCGAAGTGGTTCCTCGATTGCAAGGGCTTTTATTCCCGCTTTTTCAGGAGAGTGGCGCCCTATCTTAGACCTCCGAGCCCTCAACAAGTTAATCAAATCCCAAACATTTCGGATGCTGACCTTGCTGGAAAATTTACAGTTCCTGAATCCCAGAGAGTTCCTCTCCACAATCGACCTCAAAGATGCATACTTTCATGTGCCAATCCATCATAGACACAGGGAGTACCTTCGTTTCACAGTGGGATCGAAACACTTCCAATTAAAAGTTTTACCTTTCGGCCTTCGTTCCGCTCCGAGAGTCTTCACAAAGATCACGGCTCCGATTGCGGCTTTTCTAAGCCTACAGGGCATACAGTTCTACCCTTATTTAGAAGACTGCTTGATAAAGGCCCAAACCTTTATTGCAGCAAGACAACACACTCAGACTTGCCTATCCGTCTATCACGCCTTGGGTCTTTCCATCAACCACGAGAAATCACATGTCCGTCCAGCACAACAAAGGATCTTTCATGGGGCATTAATAGACTCTCGTATGGCGGTTTGTTTCGCAGGAGTGACAAGATCGCATTGTCAAGATGGTGGCTCTTCTATGCTCAAGAAGGTCTGCTTCTGTCCGGATGTTAAAATCTTTTCTGGGCATCGCATTGTCCTGCATACAGCTGATCCACAATTGCAGGCTACACATGCGAGTCCTCCAAGAGGAGTTGGACAAACAATTGCGGCAAGTCTCAGGGTCGTTCAACGACAAAATCTGCCTGACCCACTGCATTCAGGGCGCATTGGAATGGTGGGCTCACCATCCAAACATCGCAACTGGATGGCCGTTCCAGGGCCCAGACCACACGCTTACCCTTACAACGGACGCTTCTTTAGAGGGTTGGGGTGCACACCTCGAAGGGTTGTCAGTTAAAGGCAAATGGACGGCAGATCATTGCACATGGCACATAAATCGCCTGGAACTCTTGGCTATCTTTCTCGCCCTAAAATCTTTTCGGCTGCTGGTGGAAGGGAAGTCACTGCTGGTGCGTACATACAACACCACCAGTATGCACTACCTCAACATGCAAGGGGGTACGAGATCTCTTCTGCTATCCAGACAGGCACAACAGATCTGGGAATGGGCGATTCACCATCGAGTCCAGCTAACAGCAGTTCACGTATCGGGTGCCTTTAACGCCCTTGCGGACTCTCTCAGCAGATCGGCTACGGACAATCACGAGTGGGAACTCCATCAACCGATTCTGGAGTATGTGTTTCGCTTGTGGGGCCAGCCGGAGCTGGATCTGTTTGCGCCTCCACTCAACCGCAAATGCCTACGCTTTGCAAGTCGGCATCCCCACAGCGGATCGAGCGGGAATGCGTTTTCGATCAACTGGTCGAACACATTCGTTAATGCTTTTCCGCCGATCCCTCTGATTCCGTGCCTACTGCACAAGATGAGACTTCAGCCGTGTCATATCCTCTTGATTGCGCCCAGGTGGCCGCGTCGCCCGTGGTTTACGGATCTTCTTCTGTTTTCCCAATGCGATCCAATTCTTCTTCGTCCCCTGCCTCATCTTCTCACCATGAGCCAGGGCCAGAATTGCCACCGGGATCCGACGTCTCTCCAGCTTCACGCTTGGAACCTGAGCACAATGAGTTTGCACATTTGAATATTGCTCCAGAGTGCAGAGAGGTGCTTGCTCATGCACACCCTCCTTCCACAGTCCAGACCTATAAACTGAAATGGAAACGGTTTTGTGTTTGGTACCACAAGGAGAAGGTCGATCCTCTACGCGCCACACCTGAGAAAATCCTGCATTTTTTCCTCCTTTTGGCAAAGTCGGGACTTTTCGCATTCCACTCTTAAAGTCTTCCTGGCCACGATTTCCCGCTTTCGCCACAATGGTTCTACGTCCCTGTACTCCTCTCGGATCATTCGGCGTCCACCACCTGCTTCGCGTTTGAATCTGGTCTTATCACAGCTCCTCCGACCTCCTTTCGAGCCTGTTCATTCGGCGGAATTAAAATTCCATACTTGGAAAGTTGCCTTCCTCCTCGCACTTACATCCTCCAGGTGAGTGAGCAACATCCAAGCTTTCACCATTCAGCCACCTTTTCTTCAGTTCTCAAGGGACGCTCTTCGTACGAATCCTAAATTTATTCCTAAGGTTCCTTATGACTTCCACCTTAATGAACCTGCCATTCTCAAGACTTTTTTCCCAGACCCTTAGTCTTGCGCTGAGCGCTCTCTTCATTCTTTGGACTTAAAGTGCTGCCTCAAATTCTATATCCAACGCACTGCTGCTTTTCGTAAATCGGACCGGCTCTTTGTGGCCGATGGACCGATGCGCAAGGGACATCCGGTCACTAAACAATCCATTACTCAATGGATTTCTTCTGCCATCAACGGGCTGGCAAGCCTCTTTCTGCTCCGGTGCGAGCACACTTGACAAGGGCAGTTGCATCCTCTACCGCCCTATTTGCTGGAGTGCCTCTACATCAGATCTGCAGGGCGGCAACGTGGTCCAGCAGGCACACGTTCACGAGGCACTTCTGTCTGAAGACAGCTGACGCTGCAGACACTGCTGTGGGTCAAGCAGTGCTACAAAATCTCTTCAGATGAAGGTGAGCCTCTGTTGCTTCCCGCCTCCTGTCATAAAAGGTTCTTTCATAGATATATATCTGCTATGTTCATATGTGCATTTCTTTGCTTGCATTTGTTCTTATTGCCTTTTATGACTCATGTGTTGGCGTACTGTTTTCTATTCTTATTCAAGCATGTGAATCTATGAAAGACACCCTAATACTGGAGAAGAACAAGAGTTACTTACCTGTAAACTGTGGTTCTCCAGTATTGGTATCTTTCATAGATTCACATGCAACCCACCCTTCCTCCCCTCAGGCTCTCTTCTCCTCATGCACTCTTGGTCACTTTGATGCTACGAAAATCTGAGGGCTTGAGCTTCTGAGGAGAAGGTTCTAGAGGGTGCTGCAGCCTGATTGGCTGGAATGTGGACCATTACAATGACATGGATATGTTACTAAAGTGAATTCTCCCTTTAGGCCTCTATGGGCCTATGTTGTTCTATGGTACTTTTACATTTCTTTATTATGTCTATTTATATATATTATATTTATATGTATATTTATGATGTTGTTGTATATCACTACTATTTCATGTACCGTGGGACTCCCACTTAGACTACGGGGAATTATTCAAGCATGTGAATCTATGAAAGACACCAATACTGGAGAACCACAGTTTACAGGTAAGTAACTCTTGTTCATCCTTCTGGTGCATCACACAAGGTGGCGGATGCGGGCTCTGCAGTGGGACCTGCATTTTCAGTGGGCACAGCATCAGGGCAATCTGTCCGACCACGTCCGGATCTCGGAGGGCACTGCAAGGCAGTTGCAGTGGTGGCTCAAGAACCGTGATTGGGTCAGCGGCAGATCTCTCTCTCTACCCTACCGGAGCACGTAGTGGTGACGGATGCATCCCTCCTGAGATGGGGGGCCACATAGGAGAGAGGGAGATCAGAGGCCTCTGGTCTCCGGCAGAGCCCTGGCTCCACATCAACCTTCTGGAGCTGCGGGTGATCCGGCTTGCGCTGAAGGCATTCCTTCCCTCTGTCCGGGGAAGTGTAGTGCAGGTGTTCACGGACAACACCACCGCCATGTGGTACTGCAACAAACAAGGCGGGGTGGGGTTGTGGACCCTTTGACAGGAGGCTCTGCACCTCTGGACATGGCTGGAACACCAGGGCGTCACCCTGGTGGTTCAACACCTGGCATGTTCCTTGAACACCAGGGCAGACGAACTCAGCCACCGGTGCATGATGGATCACAAATGGCGTCTGAACTCGGACGTGGCGCACGGCCTCTTTCAGCAGTGGGGAGAGCCTTGGTTAGATCTATTCGCCACCGAAGAGAACGTGCAATGTCATCAGTTCTGCACGTTGGAATTTCCAAGGCGGCACTCGCTCGGAGACGCTTTTCGTCGAGAGTGGAGCTGCGGTCTACTGTATGCCTATACCACGTCTGCCCAGAGTGCTGAAAAAGATCAAGCGCGACCGGGCCCAAGTCATCGTTGTGGCTCCGGACTGGGCACGAAGATATTGGTATCCCAAGCTACTCAGCATGTCAGTCGATTTAGACCCCCCTATTCGTCTGCCTCTTCAGGAGGACCTTCTGTCGCAGCAGCACGGGACGGTCCTCCACTCGAACCTATCCAGCCTCCACCTCCATGCGTGGAGATTGAGTGGCGGCATTTGAGGCAATTTGACTTGCCTCCTGAAGTCTGTGATGTAATTCTGGCAGCCAGGCGTCCATCCAAAAAATCGGTATACGCCTGCAGGTGGAACAAAGTTGTGGCATGGTGCACAGCAAAGGCTGTGGATCCTCTTTCTGCCCCCCTTTCAGAGGTTCTCCTCTTCCTTCTCTCTCTTGCCCAACAGGGCTCTGCTTTGGGCACTCTTGAGGGCTACCTCTCTGCCATTTCTGCCTTCTTGAGGCTTCCTGATCAGCCTTCTCTTTTCAAGTCCGCTGTTGTAAATAGATTCTTGAAGGGTATCACGCACATGTTTCCTCCTGTTCCTTTCGTGATGCCTCAGTGGGCCTTGAACCTTGTTCTAACCTATCTGATGTGCGCTACCATCGAGCCACTTCAAAATTTCCCTCTTCGTCTTCTGACTTTTAAGACTGCATTCCTGGTTGCCATCACCTCTGCCAGGAGAGTGATTGAGCTCCAGGCTCTATCTTCTAAGCCTCCTTTCCTTTCTGTCCATCCGGACAAAGTTGTTTAAAGAACGCGTCCTTCGTTCCTGCCCAAGGTGGTTACGGCCTTTCACATCGGGCAGTCCATCACCATGCCCACCTTCTTTCCACCTCCACATCCTTCAAAAGAGGAAGAGAGGCTCCACTGTCTGGACCCAAAACGTGCGCTCTCCTTCTACCTTGATCGCACACGCCAGTTCCGGGGGGACGACCTGCTCTTTGTAGGTTACATGGGCGCTAAGAAGGGTCGTGTTGTGCAACAAGGTCTGTTACTCCTTGGCTAGAAAGGAGCCCCAGTTGGGCTGAGGGCCCATTCCACTCGGGCCACGGCGGCTACTACTGTCCTGGGTCGGGGAGTCCCATTGCAGGACATCTGTCAGGCAGCTGCGTGGGCCTCACTGCACACGTTTGCTAGACACTACTGCCTGGACAGCCAAGTCCGGAGAGATGGCTTTTTCGGCCGTTCCATTCTCCAGGACTTTCTGGTGTGATCTTGGTTCGCAGATCCACCACCAGGGTTGGTATTGCTGGGGTATCTATTCTAAGGTAAGGAATCTAACACTAACCTGTTTCTTTCAGAAGCTCAAGTTATTTACCTTTGGTAACGATATATCTGTAAGAAACAGTAGTTAGTGTTAGATTCCTTACCGCTCCACCCATCCTTCCCGTTCTGCGAACCGATATCGAGGGTTAAGGACATCGCTTTCAGGGCCTCGTTTCATGGCACCAGTGTCGGTCTCTGTCATGGCTCTGCGTTCCTGGCGCAGAAAACTATGTACAAGAACTGACACAGGGCGCAAGGGTGGCGTCTAAGTACTCCGGCGTCATCCCGGCAACGCCAATGACTGACGCGGAGCCGCAGACTACGCCTACCGACCCGCAGGGGTACTGCTACGCAAAACTTTCCAGATCCAGTCTGACGCCTGGGGATATTCTAAGGTAAGGAATCTAACACTAACTACTGTTTCTTACAGATATATCGTTACCGAATGTAAGTAACTTGTGCTTCTGGGAAGGTGGCATAACATAGTCTTGCGAAACAGGATGTGTGCAGGAGTTCAGTCCGAGGGTGGTGAGGCCAATTCTTTGTTCCCTTTTTCGAAATTGGCTCAACCACAAGGAGCAGGAAGGGCAGGGTGGTCGTAACAGTTGGAATTTAATCAGACATCAGCAGAAACGACCAGGAGGTTCGTGCAGAGGTGTTGACACGAAATGGCAATGCAAAAATAATGGAGTCCTGACACAAAATAAATGCAGACAAGAAGGACACTTTTCCTCACTACGAAGGACGAAAGAACACGCCCAGCAGAGGAGACTGCTGACTTGGACCCAATTCTACCGGCCCGTCTGCAGTTTCCAGAAATCCTACACCAAAAGTCACCTTGTCCAGCAGCCAGCGACTTCCAGAACCGCATGGAGGACTGACTGCCTTCAACAAAGACCGGATTGCCTGTGAAGAGCAGCTCTGTTCATAACAAACTCCCAAGACAGACTCTGAGCCTGTTGAGGACAAAGAAACCCGACGCCTGGAACCACCACTGCACCTGATGCATACGGCCCAATTGGCCCAACGGTCCCAGCGAGGTCCTCCAGTGCTCCAGAGTCAGAGACCACTGTGGGTTGACTCCTCCAGGACTCCCTGACGTCGCCTGCAGCCTCTGCCCCCAACGCGAGAGGCCCTGCAAGATGAAACCCGACCTCAAAAGACGATCCTGCATCCAGCCACCCTGAACCGTGGAGAAGAGAACCCGAGGCACCCCTACTGTGGTTCCGTGGGTCCGAATTGGGTTCGATAGTTCCGAAACCCGATTTATAAAGATCGTCGGAAATGGACGATTTTGGTCTCTACAGACCGCAAATGGCGAGTGTAACGTGTCTGAGTGTTTTCATATGAATCGATATAGGAGAACACTCTGCATTTGAGGATTTAGTTTGAACCCTCGGGTTCCATTTTGTATGTGGCAGCCATCTTGTATGGTTGCCCTAACATAGGCCCTATGATTGTGGCCGAACGAGTCCTTGACACGTACGCCTTAGTTGACTTCTGGTTGACCTGGCCGAACTGACTCCTCGCCTGGGGCGAATCTCGCTGAGCCAGTTCCTTGTTCAGCAGCTGGCCTGATAAAGATCAAAGAGCAGGACGTGCCCTGACTTTATGGCACACCGTTCCCACTCCTCTATCTCCTTTCCATCTGTTTCTGCCTTTCCTTTACGACATGTTCATCGATCTGGGTTGAAGGTTTTATGGTGGGTTTGTCCGGCCTGATCGAACAGGAAACTTAGCATATGTGCGATCGTTTTGGTGGGCTGGACAACGGAAAGTGGGATTAACTTTGACTGTCGTGATTCGCTACTTTTTGAAATGCTACTTGTCCATTGGTCAGTTTTGTATGCACCAAATGTAAATTGTGATGTTGCCAGAGGCGTAATTTTCGGCATAAAAGACCGAGTTTTGTTCATTGAGATGGTGCAGTCTCTGTCGAACTACCCGTGTGTACTTCGTAGACCTCTGTCCCTGGTTGCAACCAATAAACTTTGGTCTTTGACGTCATCGAGAAGTATCCCGTATCTCTGTTTGCCAAGACAGGGGAATCCGGGGTCTTTGGGTGTTGCCCTGACACCGCTGGGTTATTGTAGTAGTATCGGTTCCGAGAAAACCCAGTACCTCAATTGGCGCCCAATGTGGGGCGACTTCAGCGGTACCGGTCCAAGCCAGAGGTTCGTGAGGAGCTTCGTGAGAAAATTCCAGAGGTTGGCCAGCCACTTCCGCGACCCCTGTATGTCGACGTGGTTCTGAAGGTCTTTGCTGCGAGGTTTCCCGCGTCCCGACGGCTACGAAGGACTGCTGCCCTGACTGTCGCCCTGTTTTGGAGCCTTACACGTTTGTAGAGCGAGACGATTGACGGGTCTTCTGGTGACGCCATCGACAACTCAGTTAAGTATAAAGGGAGAGTCTCCTAGTTCTTAGTTTGCTTTGTATCCTTTAGTGGATAGCTTTGATTTGGTACCTGCAGGCCCCAAAGCCAAGGGATTCGTGTATTCACGAACTTATCGATTTTAGATTACCCTTGTTGTTTGAAGCTAGACTAGTGAGCAAGATGCCTGGTTTTAGCAGTCTTAGGAATTTGTTTTGTTGTGGTACGTTGAGGGATTCCCGGTTAGAGGATTCGTGTCCTATTAGCTACAATGAGATTTGGGTAAAATATACGAAAGATGACGGTGTCCTACAGTGGCCCCGTTATGCTAGTTTTGAGTCAGAAGTCTTAGATAACCTTGAAGTGAGGTTGTTCAAGAAGAAAGCCCGGCCGGCAATGTTTGACTCTTTCCGCATATGGCGCAAAGAAGCCAAACAGAAAGAAATTAAGTTAGCAAAGAAGAATAGAAAGGGTATGTCAATGGTGCAAGCTGCCGTTGCATACAGAGATGATGAAGAAGAGAAAAACAGCGAGCAGATGCTTAGAGTGAGGAAGTTAGCGGTAGACAGATGCTACCCAGTCTTGCCAGCTAAAGAGCAGAAAGACGATAAGGAGCTTGTGAAAGAACCTTTGATGTCGCATTTGCTAAATTCACCACCACCTTATGCGCAGAATGCTACGGCACCACCACAACCGATTGTGGCCGCGCAAGCACCTATTGCTTTGCCTCCTGTTATTCCTCCACAGCCAGCTTCTTCGTTGGTCGTTGTTCCTTATGCACAGCCTTCTCAAGGGTTGCCAACTTTGCCATTTCCTGCTACTACTGCCTCTATGCCTGTTCCGACTATGGATCCCACCACTACTGTTTCGTCTCCTCTTGTCTTTCCGACTGTTCCTTCTCCTAGACAGCGGGTGACCGCTGCCTTTTCTAAATTTCTAACTCCTTTGTTGGGGCAAATGGGTATGTCTCCTGTGAGTGAGCGTAGACAGTCGCGTAGCCATTTGCCTGATACAGATGAGCGAGTGGTTTTGGACCATATGGCACGTAGATGGGTGATGTATAGGTCCCAGTATGACCTAGAAGGTATTATGGATGTTTTCCGACAATGGGAAGCACCAAAGCAGCGTTATGCTTTTGAGCTTATGTGTGCGTTCCTCCATGAACAATGGACGGACGAATTGGGTAGAGTACCTGTAGAATTGTCTCGATTGCGTTCAGAGTTTGCTAAAGGGACAATTGTGACTCTACACGACATCGAGAAAGCGGTGTCGACGTTATTGTCGCTGCGAAGTGATGTCCCTACTGAACGGCTGTTTGAACCAGATTCATCAGTTAGGAGACATGCGCGTCAATATCCGATGCGAGAGGTTCCTCCAATGCTCATCCACCTGTTATTGCGCACTTTCAGCGAGTAAGGGTTCATATTCCATGGAAGCGTGCAGAAGTTCTAGCGCTTAAGCAGACTTTACCAGATCCGCGAAAGAATTCTGCTGGATATTATAAAGAACTTACGCAAACTGTGAGTTCGTGCGTCATGAATTTGGTGGATATAGATATGTTGTTTGGGAATGTTGTCCCACAGTCCATCTGGAATGTTATTCGATATACAGATCATGACAATGAATTGGGCGGTTCGTGGGTGAATCTTGTTGCAGCGAACGATAGACAAGTTGGAGGTGCTAAGCCCGAAGATGTTATTGCTGAACTTCCTGGTAGAATTATCACTTTCATGAAGACTTTAATGCCTGAAGAACAAGTTACTTACCTTCGGTAACGCTTTTTCTGGTAGATACTATATCTGCCTGTGGATTCCTCACCTTGTGAATATCCCCCTTGCGTCAGCAACGTTCGGAAATTTTCTTCGTAGCACGCCGACGTGGACGACGTCACAGGAGCACGGCATCGCGCGTGACTCCGTCTGACGTCACCGACCCCATATCAGGCCCACGCCGGCGTGATGACGTCAGTTCCGCCCTTTTTTCCGTGCCTTCGAGGCACACGGACGGACCAACGATAGCAAATATGCAAATATACAATGTACACAGTACAAATAGAACCAAATCAATACAACAGTATTATAATTATATATACAGAAAGACCAGGTATAGCAGAGTAGACAAAGGGGAGGCGGGTGGGTCAGTGAGGAATCCACAGGCAGATATAGTATCTACCAGAAAAAGCGTTACCGAAGGTAAGTAACTTGTTCTTCTGATAGATACATCTGCCGTGTGGATTCCTCACCTTCTGATTTCTCAGCCGATGTACAATCTACTTTGCTGGACTTACCCTTTGATGGGACTGGCCTTTTTGGTAAGAAGGCTGATGTGGCCTTGGAAAGGTTTAAAGACAGCCGTGCCACTGCGAGATCTTTGGGTCTGCAGATGAGAGGGTCGACGGCTAGAAAATTCAAGGGATTTGGTAAATCTTCTTTTCGTCCCTTCAAGCAGGGCCAACAACAACAGCAGCAGCAGCAAAACCCTCTATATAGGTCCTATAGAGGTAGACAGAGGGGTCGTGGACGTGGACGTCAAGTCTCCTCTTCCTCCACTTCCTCCAATAATGCCCAAACCCCACCCGCATCAGCAAAGCAGCCCTAGATCCACCATTCTGGATCATGTAGGGCCAGTAGGGGGTCGGCTTACTCACTTTCTACGAGATTGGGAATCGGTTACATCAGATCTTTGGGTTCTCAATCTCGTAGAGAATGGGTATGCACTTCCTTTTCAGGAGTTCCCTCCCAATTACCCTCCTTGCCAAGGTTATTGCTCGGAGGACCACCTGCTTCTCCTGCAGGAGGAAGTCCTGGCACTGTTTCGAAAGGGTGCAATAGAGGTGGTTCCAGAGCAGGAGAGGGGTCAAGGGTGCTACTCCCGGTATTTCTTGATTCCCAAGAAGGATGGCAGGCTTCGGCCGATCCTGGATCTCAGGATTTTGAACCTCTATCTCAAACAGGAGAAGTTCAAAATGCTCAGCCTTGCTCAGGTTCTTCTGGCGCTGATGGAAGAAGACTGGATGGTGTCGATCGACTTGCAGGATGCGTATTTCCACATCCCAATCCTGAAGTCGCACAGGAAGTATCTCCGTTTTACGGTGGGATCGCAGCACTACCAGTTTGCGGTCCTCCCGTTTGGACTTACTACTGCGCCTCGAGTTTTCACCAAGGTGATGGCTGTGGTGGCTGCACATCTCAGAAGGTCGGGGATTCCAGTATTCCCGTACCTGGACGATTGGCTGATCAAAGCAGAGTCACCGGAGATGGTGCTCCATCATCTGCAGGAGACAACTCAGTTGTTACACAAGTTGGGTTTTTCGATAAACGTACCCAAATCTCACCTGGTGCCCTCCCAGCGCAACCTGTTCATAGGTGCGGTACTGGACACTTCTGTATGTCGTGCATTCCCTCCACGTCAAAGGATTCGCGACATTCAGGAAATGGTACCTTTATTCTTCAATGGGGCGGTTGTTCCAGTCCTGAAGGTCCTTCGCCTGCTCGGTCTGATGGCTTCTTGCATTCTGTTGGTCAGTCATGCACGCTGGCACATGAGGGCGCTCCAGTGATGCCTCCGCAGGCAGTGGTATCAGCACAACGGAGATCTCAGGGAGTCAGTGAGGATCTCCAGGGAAGCTGCAGCGGATCTGTCTTGGTGGGGCGTGGAAGGCAATCTGTCACAAGGAAAGCCTTTTCAGCTGCCTCCATCAGTGGCCACAGTGATATCGGATGCATCCACTCTAGGGTGGGGTGCTCATCTGGGAGACCTGGAGGTCAAAGGTCTTTGGTCTCCGGAAGAAAGGTTGTTTCACATCAACCTTCTGGAATTGAGGGCGATACGTTTGGCGCTCAGGGCCTTCCTCCCTTCCCTTCGCGGTCGTTCGGTTCAGGTCCTAACGGACAACACGACCGCGATGTGGTACATCAACAAGCAGGGAGGTGTAGGGTCGCAGTGTCTCTGCAGAGAGGCTCTGCGTCTCTGGTCCTGGGTTCAGGACCATCAGATTTGTCTGGTGGCAAATCATCTGGCCGGAGTTCTGAACGTGCGTGCAGACAGTCTCAGTCGGCAGTTCTCTGCCGACCACGAGTGGAGGCTTCACCCGGAGGTTGTTCACGACATCTTTCGGATGTGGGGGACTCCTCGAGTGGATCTATTTGCCACTCGCGAGAATGCTCACTGCCCTTCTTTCTGCAGTCTCCAGTATCCGATGCAAGGAGCATTGGGGGACGCGTTTCAGTTGAGTTGGGGAGATCGACTCCTTTACGCGTTTCCCCCCATACCTTTGATTCCTCGGGTTCTGAGGAAGATTCGTCAAGACCGGGCCCAAGTCATATTGGTTACTCCGGATTGGCCAAGAAGGGTGTGGTATTCGGACCTACTCCACCTATCCTCTCACCCGCCGCTCCGTCTCCCTCACAGGGCAGACCTCCTCTCTCAGTTGGAGGGGCAGGTTCTACACCCCCACCTCCAGACATTACACCTTCATGCCTGGAGATTGAACGGGGCAACTTGAGTTCTTTTTCTCTCCCTCACGAGGTGGTGGATGTTATTCTCTCTGCCAGGCGTGACACCACTAAGTCCATATACTCCTATAGGTGGACAAAATTTGTTTCTTGGTGCAGGGAGAGGGATGTTGACCCTTTGAAGGCTCATTTGTCTAATATTTTACAATTTGCCCTTTATCTGGCACAGCAAGGTTTGGCTGTGTCCACGGTCAAGGGTTATCTTTCGGCCTTATCGCCGTTTTTATGTTTGCCGGATCAGCCTTCTCTCTTTAAATCTCCGGTGGTTTTGAGATTCTTGAGGGGTCTTTTGAATATGTTTCCTCCTACTCCTTTTATTGTTCCTCATTGGGATTTGAATCTTGTGCTGACCTTTTTGATGGGTTCTCCCTTCGAACCCTTGCACAAGTGTCCATTGAGGCTTCTCTCTTTTAAAACGATTTTCCTTGTTGCAATCACCTCGGCAAGGAGGGTAAGTGAGCTTCAAGCTCTAAGTTCCAAACCCCCATTCCTGACCATTCATGCAGAAAGGATGGTTCTTAGGACCAGGGCTGCTTTTCTGCCTAAGGTGGTGACTCCTTTCCATCTTGGGCAGTCCATTACCCTTCCTACCTTCTATCCTCCCCCTCACCCGTCTAAGGAGGAAGAGAGGCTGCATCGCCTGGACCCTAAGAGGGCGGTGTCTTTCTATCTGGACAGGACTAAGGACTTCCGGGTGGACTACCAGCTGTTTGTTGGCTTTGCTGGCTGCAAGAAGGGCAGAGCGGTGCACAAGCACACTCTTTCCAGGTGGATAATCCTGTGCATCAAGATCTGCTACTCCCTTGCGGGTAAGGACCCTCCTGAGGGTATTAGAGCTCATTCAACTAGAGCAAAGTCTGCAACATCTGCTTTGTCTAGGGGTGTGCCTGTTGAGGATATTTGCAGGGCCGCGACTTGGGCCTCCCTCCACACTTTCGCGAAGCATTACTGCTTAGATACCGAGGTGAGGAGGGATGGCCACTTCGCGCGTTCTGTCCTCCAAGACTTCCTGGTGTAGCAGAGTGGACACCCTCCTCCGGGAGTGGGGACTGCTGTGGGAATCTATTCACAAGGTGAGGAATCCACACGGCAGATGTATCTATCAGAAGAACAAGTTACTTACCTTCGGTAACGCTTTTTCTGGTAGATACTATATCTGCCTGTGGATTCCTCACTGACCCACCCGCCTCCCCTTTGTCTACTCTGCTATACCTGGTCTTTCTGTATATATAATTATAATACTGTTGTATTGATTTGGTTCTATTTGTACTGTGTATATTGTATATTTGCATATTTGCTATCGTTGGTCCGTCCGTGTGCCTCGAAGGCACGGAAAAAAGGGCGGAACTGACGTCATCACGCCGGCGTGGGCCTGATATGGGGTCGGTGACGTCAGACGGAGTCACGCGCGATGCCGTGCTCCTGTGACGTCGTCCACGTCGGCGTGCTACGAAGAAAATTTCCGAACGTTGCTGACGCAAGGGGGATACTTTAATGCCTGAAGTCTGTGTTAATTGGGACAAATTGTCAGCTTGTAAGCAGAAGAAAGAAGAGTCTGTTTCAGACTTTTTCTCGCGTTTCGAGGAAACTTTTGTTGATCATAGTGGTCAAGGTATGGCTACTGAAGGTGGCCAGAGATTATTTGTTGATAAATTTGTGCACAATCTTCTTCCTGAGTTGTGTACTAAGTTGAAGGATTCCGAGAGTGCTTGGCCTGTTTCTACTTCGGCGCAAATTCTTGCTACGGCTCAGTACTACGAAAATAGGCGTAAGGATGAGTTAGAGAGAGCGGATAAGAAGACTAAGGAATTGAAGACTAAAGTTCTTCTACAACAAGCTTATCCACCTTGTGTTAATAATCAGCGTGATTATCAGCAATCACCACAGTATTCGAGGAACTCGCAAAGAAACGAGACTCCTCAACAACAGCGTATTCAGTATGGTCCTAATCAGTGTGCGTATTGTAGAGAAGAGGGCCATTACAAGAATAGTTGTCCGGTTCTGTTGCAACGTGCTAATAGTGCTCCTGGTGTTAGAGGTAGAGGTGCTCAACAAGCGCCTAGAGGTAGAGGTCGCGGACAAAACGCGCGCCCTTTTCCTCCGCAGAATTCAATGAATAGTTTCGATCAACAGCAGAATTTGTCTGGTAGATCTACACAGTACTACGTAGATGATTACTATGCTGAAGGCGACGAAGAGCAAGGTAATGATTGTTAGGACAGCCATGGACAAAGAGAGGGAGTTGTTTCAGTTCCGGTAGATCAGAGTGGACCTTACGTGTAAGTGATTGCATCAGGTGTGTCAGAGCCTTTTCTGCTAGACACTGGTGCTACGAAGAGTTCTATTATGCATTCCAAACTCCCTGGCGCACCTTTGTCTGGCTTTAATAATGTTTCTATAGGTTTTTCTGGCGCCCCCGTTATGAATCCGATTTCCGTTCCATTGCCTCTTTCTGTTGGTCCTCGTAGGTTTGAAGCACCCCTTCTTTTGTAATGAGAACTTGCTAGGCCTTGACCTATTGAAGAGATTATATGCGACCTTGTACTGTTCTCCGTCAGGAGTACATCTTACTTTGGGTGAGAATGTGATTTCCCCGATATATGTTTCGAAAGATTGTCTACCACCTGAATTGTCTTCGCTACCAGATTCGTTATGGGCTACGGGTCCAAATGATGTGGGCCTGTTAGACATTCCTCAGTATGTTGTGACGTTGAAAGTGAATGCTCAGTTACCACGCATTCCGCAATATCGTATTTCGAGTGATGGTGAACGAGCACTTTTGGCGATCATTTATGATCTGATTGACAAGGGTGTTATCGAAGAGACTCGAGGTAATGTGTGTAATAGTCCGGTTTTGCCTGTCTTGAAGAGAACTGATTCTTCACAGCCTCCAGTATATAGGTTTGTTATCGACCTTCGTGAAGTGAACAAAATTGTTGTTCCACAATTCCCTGTTGTACCCGACATTACTGCATTATTGACATTGATTCCAGCTTCTGCTACCTGGTTTTCGGTGATTGACTTGAAGAATGCTTTCTTCAGCATCCCGATTGCCATAGAGAGTAGAGATATTTTTGGATTCTCTTTAGGAAGACGAAGTTTCCGCTTTAAGCGCGCTCCTCAAGGCTATTGCGAGAGTCCATCGATTTTTGGTCAAGCTTTGAAGACGCAACTTGACTTGTTAGCTCTTCCTGATGGTGCGGCCCTTATCCAGTATGTTGATGATCTGTTGGTCGCTGCCGATACAGAAGACATATGTAAGGATGCCACTGTGTCCTTGTTGTCTCATTTGTCTGAATGCTATCATAAAGTTTCTTTCTCGAAATTGCAATTCTGTCGCCAAGAAGCTACCTATTTAGGTCACCTATTATCGAAGGAGGGAAGGAAACTGACCCCAGAAAGAATCCAAACTGTTGCAAGAATGAGTGTCCCTACGACACAGAGAGAAGTACGTGCGTTTTTGGGTATTACGTCGTACTGCAGACAGTGGATCCCAAATTTTTCCCTTTTAGCGAAACCTTTGATAGCTCTTACGGTTAAGGATACTCCAAATCCGATTCCTTGGACTGAGGAATGCCAAAAGAGTTTTTCTGAACTACGAAACGCGTTGTGTTCGGCTCCTCTGTTGGGTACTCCCGACTACAGCAAGCCTTTCACATTGTATGTCCATGAGAGAGAGGGATGTGCATTATCGGTGTTGACTCAATAATTTGGCGGGAAGCAACTCCCATGAGCGTACTTTTTGTCAACATTAGATCCTGTGGCTAGAGTGTTGCCGAGTTGCTTGAGAGCAACTGCAGCAGCGGCTGTTTCGATTCGACAATTTGCTGGTTTAGTTATGGACAATACGCTAGTGGTTATGGTTCCACATGCAGTGGATACCTTGTTGAATCGGACAAAGACACAGCACTTGACTAGTGCTCGGTTGTCAGGGTATGAGCTTACGTTGTTAGCAAGCCATGTGCACATCAAGAGGTGCAATACCCTAAATCCGGCTACATTGTTGCCGATTTCGCTTGAGACAGACGATGATAGCGAAGAGCATCACGATTGTTTCTTGAGAACAGAAGAAGAGACGAAAGGGAGGATAGATTTAAGAGATACTCCTCTTCCTGATTGTAATGATGCTTTGTGGGTTGACGGCTCGTGTTTTAAATTACCAAATGGCGATACCACTGCAGCATATGCTGTGACGACTTTACATACAGTTGTCGAAGCTGCACGTATCCCACACAATTCCGCGCAAGCGGCGGAATTAATTGCACTTACGAGAGCATGTGTGTTGGCGAAAGGGAAACGAGTGAATGTGTATACTGATAGTCAGTATGCTTTTGGAGTGGCTCATAGCTTTGGACGATTGTGGCGTGAACGTGGATTTTTGACATCGCATGGGACAAAGATCCAGCATGGGCAGCTGGTGAATAAACTTCTTGAATCTCTTACGATACCTTTGCAAATAGCGATCGTGAAATGCAGTGCCCATAAGAAGATCACGGATGATGTTGGTCGTGGTAATGCGTTTGCGGATGAGGTTGCGAAAGAAACTGCTAGGAATGTGACAAGTCGAATGTATGTTGTGGGTTTTGCGAGATGGGTTCCAGAGAAGAGCATGTGCGAAGACACTATTGAGTGCGTGAAGATTATCCAGAGTGAGGCTACCGAGAAAGAGTTGGATGAATGGAGAGAGAGTAAGGGTAGGTTGGATTCGAATGGTTGTTGGACTGATTTGTCGGAACATCAAAGATGGTTGCTGCCAAACGCGTATGTGCTTCCAGTTGTTACAATGGCGCATGGATTGGCACACATTAGTGTGAAAGGGATTTGCAAGTTGCTGGCTCCGGTATGGCAGAATGTGGGAATACCCAGATGTGCAGAGAATTCGGTCAAGAATTGTATGCTGTGTTTGATGCATAATCCTGGCAAGGGAACCCCAACACCAGCTGGTCATTTTGCTCCTCCTACGTATCCGTTTGAGGCTTTGCAGCTAGATTTTATCCATATGGAAAGATGCAACAACTTAAAGTATGTGTTAGTGCTTGTTTGCTCTTTTTCTAGATGGGTAGAAGCTTACCCCCTTAAGGACAACACTGCTTTTTCCACTGCGAAAGCTTTGATAAAAGAGTTTTTCCCTAGATTTGGTTTGCCGAGAATCATTTGGAGTGATAACGGAAGTGAGTTTGTGGGTCATGTGATGAAGAGAGTGTGTGATGGTCTCGGAATTAGGCAGAAATTCCACGCTGCAAATCATCCCCAATCAGCTGGTTTAGTCGAGTGCTATAATGGCACTCTGAAACTTAAGTTGGCCAAAATTCAAGAGAGCACTGGTTTACAATGGCCAGATGCCTTGCCATTAGCACTTTTGTCCACTCGAATGACTGTGCATTCGCGAATGGGTTTGAGTCCGTATGAGGTTGTGTTTGGTCGCCCGGCGAATATTTGGGGCGTACCAAGACCGACGAGGTTTAGTGACCTCGAATACCCTGTTTTGCTTGATTACCTGCATGAATTGACAACTAAAATGAGTGTTTTACGCCAACAGGTATACAGCTCTCTCCCACAAGCTACAGAAGATCCAGGCCACGCGATCGAACCTGGTAACTGGATCTGTATTAGGAACTTCCAGCGTACGAAGAATAATCAGCCTCGCTGGACTGGACCCTTCCAGGTCCTTTTGTCGACGAGATCTGCGGTGCGAGTACGTGGGAAGCGCCACTGGATACACGGCTCCCACACGAAGAAAGCACCCTTACCTTTGCCGTATGACAAGTGGGTTCAGGATGGTCTCGCAGATTCTGAAACCGAGACAATCCCGAAATTTGTAGCATTCAGTGATGCTCGTTTGATTGGGACTAATTCAGAACAGGAAAGTGATCATCTTTTGCAAGCATCAATACCTCCTGCAGATCGATTGGACACTACCGAGCCTCATCTTTTGTTTGCTGATCAAGAGTTACCTGGAAGAAATAGATACAATTTGAGATCGAGAACTAAGGACAAATAAAAAAAATAATAAAGTTGATTTTTTTACTGTTTGCAGGTTAACTCTCCACCAAGGATCTACGTATTTTTGTTTTTCTGAACTGCCATCCGGTTCTTGCTGCTAGGGTCGCGGTTGCTACCAGTCTTGGGAGTGTAAGCCTGAGACACTAGGTCTTGGGTTCTGTTGGTCCGAGGCAGTCTTCCTGGGTGCAGCAGAGGCACTCTCAAGCAGAATCAACCAACCACCGCGGGCAGCAACTTTAGTTTAGGATGGATTTCTTTGAGTTGGAGAGACCTGTGTAGACACTGACTTTTAGAAAACACATTTGCAAAATAATGTCGAAGAAATGCTTTTTGATATCATGCATATTTTTGCTGCTGAGTTTCGTAATTTTCATAGTTGGTTATGTAGCATTTGTTTTTAAAATGTCGTCTAATTCCACTGTGCAATCTACACCTTCACTTACTGTTTCCTCTCATTCTTTCCACCCTTTGCCTGAATATGAGGTAGTCAGACGTAAGGAATTCGCTAATAATTCCTTCATACAGCTTTTGCACCAGTATCAGTTAGTGATCAATACAACGAACTGCTGGATTTGTGGTTTGATGCCTCATACAACCGATAAAGGAATTCCTTATTTGGTTTTGCCCTTTAGTTTGAATGGTTCGATTCGAGCTTATAGAACCATGTTCATATATGCCCACAGTGTTGACCCCTTACGTTCACCGAGAGATAATCCGAAGAATAGTCCTATAGCTAGAGGCATAGTCGACATGATTAAAGGGACTAATGCAGTAGAGACTATTCCGAAAGATGAGAGGCAACCATATAGTGGTTGGAACGTAACTGGATATGGAGTTAGCCTGAGTATTAACCAGCGAGCGAAAAGTCCTCTACCGATCTGGATAGTGCCCCATTGTTTGCAGGGCAACGGTAAGAATCTGAAGGCTCAGTTAGGGAAGAGCGTTTGCACTGAGACTTATGTGTTTCCGTCTCAGTCTTCCCCAGCGTTCTTAGCTGCTAAGGGTACTTACTTTGTTTGCTATGTCGACTTCTTGGGCACATGTTTTGTTTCCTTTCTGTTACCCCCCACTTTTACATCTGCGGCAGATTACCACAAGACAAGAATTGCTAGAGATGTCTTTAGTCAAGAAGACACTGCAGGACAAGAATTAGGTGATTTCTTCAAGGGTTTTCTGCCATTCTGGGGACCTATGGCTAACAGTAGGAACATTCGTCAGCTTACGAGAGTGGTTGAGTCCACCATAGTTGAGACCACCGGTGCCCTTGGTAACTTGACTGCTGAGCTCCAGTCGAATAGACTTATGACACTTCAGAATACAGTTGCCCTAGACGTTATTCTGGCAGATCGAGGGGGAGTTTGTAGATTGATTCAATTGAGCTGCTGCGTTTTTATTCCTGACAATGCTCCGTCAGTCCTCCAGGCCATTTCCAAATTGCATAAAATCTCCAATTCTGTCCATTTGGACAAAGGGGATTGGTCTTTGATGGGATGGTTATGGGGATTGATATCCACTTGGGGTTGGAAGATTCTGATGGTCATTGGTGTGGTTTTAGCGATTCTGTTCATGTTTTGTCTCTGTGTACAGTGTGCTCCGGCTATTTGTGGCCTCTGTGCTACTTTGTGCGTACAGAAACCTGTCCTGAGAGAAATGCATAGTAATAAGATGATGCTACAACAGCATATTGATGACATGATGAATATAGATCCGGATTCAGATTAAAATGGGTCTGGGTTTATTGCCTATGATAGGGCAAAAGGAGGGTCTGTGGTTCCGTGGGTCCGAATTGGGTTCGATAGTTCCGAAACCCGATTTATAAAGATCGTCAGAAATGGACGATTTTGGTCTCTACAGACCGCAAATGGTGAGTGTAACGTGTCTGAGTGTTTTCGTATGAATCGATATAGGAGAACACTCTGCATTTGAGGATTTAGTTTGAACCCTCGGGTTCCATTTTGTATGTGGCAGCCATCTTGTATGGTTGCCCTAACATAGGCCCTATGATTGTGGCCGAACGAGTCCTTGACACGTACGCCTTAGTTGACTTCTGGTTGACCTGGCCGAACTGACTCCTCGCCTGGGGCGAATCAAGCTGAGCCAGTTCCTTGTTCAGCAGCTGGCCTGATAAAGATCAAAGAGCAGGACGTGCCCTGACTTTATGGCACACCGTTCCCACTCCTCTATCTCCTTTCCATCTGTTTCTGCCTTTCCTTTACGACATGTTCATCGATCTGGGTTGAAGGTTTTATGGTGGGTTTGTCCGGCCTGATCGAACAGGAAACTTAGCATATGTGCAATCGTTTTGGTGGGCTGGACAACGGAAAGTGGGATTAACTTTGACTGTCGTGATTCGCTACTTTTTGAAATGCTACTTGTCCATTGGTCAGTTTTGTATGCACCAAATGTAAATTGTGATGTTGCCAGAGGCGTAATTTTCGGCATAAAAGACCGAGTTTTGTTCATTGAGATGGTGCAGTCTCTGTCGAACTACCCGTGTGTACTTCGTAGACCTCTGTCCCTGGTTGCAACCAATAAACTTTGGTCTTTGACGTCATCGAGAAGTATCCCGTGTCTCTGTTTGCCAAGACAGGGAAATCTGGGGTCTTTGGGTGTTGCCCTGACACCGCTGGGTTATTGTAGTAGTATCGGTTCCGAGAAAACCCAGTACCTCAATACGTCCCCGAGCCCTCCAACTTACCTGCCCAGCTATTGGTTTCTACCGGAAGTCTTCCTGGACTGAGCCTGCAGCCAAAATCCCAAATAACGACAACTCTTATTGAAAACAGGGCAACCGACACCAAAACCACACCTTGCACCCAGCCATCGCTGCAGGTGCAATTTGTGTGCTAACTTAGATCCCCCTTTGCCCTTAGCTTAACTTCAGGAGCTTTGCTTCCACAACCTTGTGGCCTGCTCGTGAGCAGCCATCAACCGGAGACCACCTAGCGGGTAATATTAGACCTTAGCACTCTGCACCCAGTTCTAACCCCAGAATATAAACACCCACAAACTTGTACTTAACTGAAAACTGTTAACTTAATTTCTCTCCATAGGAATGCAGTGACTGTTTATCCTTGAAAATTGTTCTAAGTATGGAGTTGTTTTGTATGAAACACAAAAAAACTGCAAATGTACAAAAACTGATTTATTTACCTTTTCTCTAGGAAATGTCCCAGTGTGATATTTAGGCATATCACACTGAGTAGAAAAAGTAATCTAAAAAGTAACGTTCTAAGTAATCTGCAAAGTAACTGAAAAGTAATTTTGAAACCTTGATTTATGTGTAATTTATTCAACTGCATTTGAACCTGCATTCAAAACATTGCATAACATTCATTTCACCTGCACCAGGCTTGGCTTCGTTCTAGAAAAAAAATAACATGTTATTTTTAACACAAACAAATTGGTCTGAGTTCAGTCTTTGAGTGTGTGACATCCTTTGCTGCCTGAGTGTGTACAACAAATGCTTTTTTTAATATAAACTTTATTTTTCAGTTTTATACTGTAACAGTCATAGAACACCCCCCCCCCAATTGGCATTGGAACAGCACGTATACACATCGACTGACTCACTAAGGCACTTTTGTTGACTAGAGGCTTCACCGAGATACACGAACGCTCAGAAGGCATAGCAGAATGACATACAAATAAACAAGTGTCATTGTGAGTAAATAACCAGACCCTACACTATACCGTATACTAGCTATAACTTAGGGGACTCCCCCAGTCTCCTCCGATCCCAATCCCTGCGGCGAGATTAGCTCGCTACTCATCCCTTCTGAATCGCTGTGGGAAGTGTGTCCCCGTACCCCCAATCCTGTAGCACACATGGCTCGCCAGGCCAGTAGGTCCTCTTGTAGTTTCTCATCCCTCCTGCAGCTCTACATATGTGTTTCTTCCGCTAGAGACCATTTTCACACATCCCTGATCCACGTGGGTATCTCTGGGGCCCTCTGTCCCATCCAAGTGATAGTCACCCTGCGTCTGGCCAGCACCAACATCAATTGCATTAATCTATAGGACAGCTTTCGTTTCTTTGGCCTAGGGGCCAGTGCCAGCAGGCAGTGCAAAGGTGTCAGTGTGATACGGAGTCCCGTAGTGGCAGATATGTGATCTACAACGCTCACCCAAAAGCTCTGGATTAGCGGGCCGTCCTAAGCCAAGTGCAGGAACCCTGCCCCTTCTGCGCTACATCTGGGACAATTATCTCCCCTGTCTGGGGAATAACACTTCAATAAGATCGGAGTGAGGTAGGTATGGTGCAGGAAACTAAAATATTAATTTAAAGCGTGCGTTACAAGATACCTTCTGTGTTAGGGCCCCTATTCGCTTACGCTGCCCCATGTCCAGTGGTGTACCTAAGTCCGCTTCCCAGGCCGCCCACGCCGGTGGCACCGGCGGGGCCGAGTCCCGACGCATGGCTGCATATAGTAGGAAAATAAGTCTGCATCCTTTGCCACAGGACAGAAGAATATTCAAGGTGTGAGTCATTGGGGGCGCCTCTGGATACTGAGCCCAAAGCGACCGTACCACATCGCACAGCCCCTGATAATGCAGGTACTGCCCTCTTTGAAGACCAAAGGCCTCCTCCGCTTGTTCATAGGTCAAAAAGGTCTCGGTGGGGTATAGGTCGGCCAGGGATTCACAGCCCCCCTCTCACCAGGCCCGGAAGGACATATGTTGCTCCATTGTCACCATGTGCGCCAGGATCCAGATCGGCAGGTCCCTGTGGAAGGGCGCTGTTCGCAACACCCTATGATCGATGCCAAACGCTCGCCGTGTGCCGCACGACGTAGGGCAAAGACTCACTTGCCCCCCTGCCCCGATTCAAAGCCACCCGTCGATCCTGTACCATTGCTCTACCCGCCAATAGTTGCGTCTCCCAAACATCTGCATGCGCAAACCATCTGGCAGCCGGTGGCAGCTGCGCAGCATAATAATATAAATCAAAGCGCGGGGCCTCTAGGCCTTCCTCCTCATAGGAGCGCACCGCTGTATGAAGGGCTACTCTACTACGCCGGTCCGCCCAGAGTAGGGACGTAAGTAGCATGTTCAGGGTCCGAAAGACCCTAGGGGGAAGAGGACATAGCGTGTTCTGAAGGATGTAAAGTGTCCTAGGCAGCATCACCATCTTAGCGACGGCCAGCCGACCCATGAGAGATAACGGGTGGATCAAATGCGCCATATGCGGTGCCAGACGGGTGGCCAATAATTTGGTCAAAATTTTCACATCTGTATTGATCATAGTGATTGGGCGATACGCTGAAGGGTCTAGTTTGTCCCCCCCTGGTTTAAGGATCATGCAGATCTCCCCACTTGACATGCTCTGCGTGAGCGACCCGTTCTCAAATGCCTCGGCAAAGACCTGTAAGAGGATATGCGACAATGTGTCGCCGAACTCGTGATGAAACTCCGGTGGGAATCCATCACTCCCCGGTGACTTGGCGTGTGGCAGGCGGGCCAGGGCTGCCCGCACCTCACCCAACATTAGTACCAGATCTAGTTTCTCCTGGTCCGCTGTGGAGAGGGTTGTCAGGGTCAGTCCCTGTAGATAAGGGAGATAAGAAGCCGCGGATATGTCTGGGTCTGCAGTGTATACCTGTTGGAGTTGGAATCTGAGGGCTTCGAGGATGGCACGCTCCGAATGTACCACGTCCCCATTGGAGTCTCGCAGGGCTACAATACGTTCCGGGGTCTGCTATTTCCGAAGGATCCAAGACAAAAGCCGCCCGACTTGTCCCCTTCTCTATGGAGACGCTGCCTATATTGGCCTAGAGTATACTTGTCAAGTCGGTCCAGAATATCATGGACCCTAACACGGGCCGATTGCTCAGGTCGGCAGGAGATGCCGCGGCTTGGACATTTAAAAGAGCGTCCTCTGCCGCCTGTAGAAGCTGCTTCCAGACTCCATACGTGAGTCCCATGCAGGCTCCTCTCACCACCGCCTTTAGGGCCTCCCATTTGGTGGCCAGCAAAAGGCCCCCCTCTTCCCAATTAAGGTCCACATAGTCCCCGAGAGCTGTCTCCACATGCGCCCTCCCCATTTGGTCACAGAGGATATCCACCGGAAGTCTCCATGTTCGAGGGCGGGAAACCGGGGTTCCCCATCTTACCAGGCAGGTCACCGTGGAATGATCGGATAAAAAGCACGCCTGGTGTCAACTCTATGGATATGCTAATCCCAGCGTTTGCAACTAAAACCCTATCGAGGCGACTACGTGTTATGAGTGGGGGAAAAACAGGTGTAAACTTGCTGCGTCGGGTTTGTCTGACACCAAATATCCACTGCCCCTATATTCTCCATGACCTCCTGAAGCTGGGCAGTCATACAGGGTTTTGTGCCTTCCCGTGGCGGGGACCTATCGAGGCCCAGGTCCAGAACACAATTGAAATCCCCCATCCAAAGGATTGGAGCCCCCAAATCATAAATCAGGACGTCCTGAAGAGCCCGAAAAAATCCGGATCATCCACGTTAGGTGCATATTTATTCAAAAGGACAATGTTCCTACCATCTAATTTTGCCCTGAGAAGCAGGTATCTGCCATGAATGTCCGCTTCTACATATTGGACTGCGAATGGGACCCCAGGTGCCACCCAAATAAACACCCCTCTAGCATATGTAGAATAGGAGGAGTGGAATACCTGACCCCGCCACTTTTTGCCCAACTTCTGTGCCCCCTCGTCCGTAAGATGGGTCTCCTGGAGGCATGCAATTGAGATCCTGTGCCTACGAATCAAAGAAAGGACTCTATATCTTTTAGTGCATGTGCCTAGTCCTCTCACATTCCAGCTCATAAACTTGTACCCCATGTTCGATGATGTATCCGCCGCCCCACAGAACGCTACCCTCGGTGTCCCTCCAAACCCGTGCCTGAAGTGTAATACATGCGATGCCTAAAACATTCCCCTTCAACAACCCCTGCCCAACCCTCCCCCCACCCACGAGCAATATACTAGCAACAACACAACCAGCCGATATGCCCTTCCCATGATGGTGCCAGGACGTGCACAGCCACCCCATCCGCCAAACCTGGCTAAACCCCCCAACAGCGAAAAGAAACAACTTCCCACCCAGCTCCCAGCAGGGCCGCTATCAGATCATGAAGGCAGGACTCTGGCCATTACAGTGAAGGATTCCACCGTGTGTTCAAGCCTTCGCACTCTAACGAGCTACCCGACCCCTGAAACATGAGACTGAGTATAGTCTCCCTTTAGGTAGAGGCCCCCGCACGGCCGGGCATCGGCCAGTCACCAGGCCCAGAGTCCATCAAACCATGCAGGACCACTTCCGCTCCTCACAACAGGGGTTCCGATATCGGCTCCTGAGCCCCAGCCGTCTCTGGAATCGTAGCACTGGTAGGCGAAATAATATCCGTTGTGGGCTGCAGCGTATCCGGAACGAGTACTTCTCTCAGCAGGGGAGTCTTTAATTTTGTTGGCAAGCGTTCAGACTCTATCAAATCCAGGCGGAGGGCTCCATCCTCTCCCATCGTGACTCGCCGTCCCTCCTCACTCTCATCTGTGCGGGACCTGCGGTTGTGCCCCCCATATGCTGCGGTTTCCTCCCCGCTCTCCCAGAGGAAGGGCATCCCCCCTTATCTCAAGCCACTCCTCTGGGGCTTCGAAGAAGTGCGCCTTTCCCTGGGAAATAACCTTAAGTTTGGCCGGGTAGAGCAGCATATACTGTAGGTGCAACTCCCGGAGCTTTTGTTTAACGGCCAGGAAGGACGTCCGCTGTTCCTGGACCAATTGGGTGTAGTCCGAAAATATGGAGATCCTTGCATTTTCGAACATTAGATCCGCAGACTCCCTCGCCGCTCTAAGGATGCAGTCTCTATCGCGATAGTTGAGGATCTTGGCAATGAGGGCCCGTGGTGGAGCTCCGGGCCTCGGTGGCGGAACCAACGCTCTATGGGCTCGTTCAATCACAAATACGTCTTGACAGACCTGCAGGACACAATGCAGTATGAATCTAGTGCTCCAAGAAGCATTCTGGGTTGCCTGCCTCCGCCCGTTCTGGAATACCCGGTACCCTTATGTTACTGTGGCGTGCTCTCCCTTCCGCATCCTCCGCTCTCCGTCCCAGAGCCTCCGTCGTGGCAGTAAGTTGCAAGACTGTTTTTTTGAGGGACGCCACATCCCCTTGCAATTGGGAGATATTCCCCTCCGCATCCGTAACCTTGTCGGCCACTTTGGGCAGGTCAGTCCGTAATTAATTCACGTTGATGGATACCGTCTTAATTTGACGCTCCAGGCCAGAATGGGACCCCTGAATCGCCTTTAACAGTTCCGCCAGGGAGTGCTCTTCAGGAGTCTGATTCCCCTCGTCCTGTCCCAACTGGCGCGTAATCCTTTGCGAGGGGAGCCGCTGCATAGTATATTGCGTTATGGTGTTGGGCTATGAAACCCGGGGTGTTCTGTCTTTGCGCATTGCGGACATCAGAAAAGAGTCCCCTCAGGGCTCCCCTGGTGGCAAAGGAAGTCCCATGAGACCCACGCTACAACCTGTGCAGATGAAGGTGACACACACGATCTATTCGCCAGACTTCAACTCACCCACTGTCTGCATCAACCCACCACTGCTGTCCTCTTACGCAACTGAGGCCCTTCTCGGAGTGTCCATGGTAGCGGGGCTCAACGCCAACGCTGCGTCCGGAGCCGGACTCAGCCCATCAGGGTGTCGCCAAGCCGGGCAGTCCCACTCCACGTGCACGTCGGTCAACAAGGGGCCCCAGCGAACCCCAGGCAATCCACAGATGTTTGCAGGAGCTCCTTCACCGTCCCTGCAGCCCTCCTGGGCTCTCCCCATGTTGGGCCGGCTCCCAGGATCTCCCCCGCCTCGCCAACACTAGCAGTCGCCTCATTCCAGGCCACCCGAGGCGTCAATCTACAATGGACCGCAGCCTCACCTACAGGATTGCAGGCTCTCAGGGAGTCCCGATGCCACAGGGTGTCTCCACCGTCCAACCACCACTTCACCAGTCCAGGGCAGGAGATTCAGAGGGCACTCCTACCGTCCATTTGCTGGGCTCACCTGCCTCGGTACTCGGGTCCGACGCCAGCCCCCCCCACAGCCCGCAAACTGAGGCCCCCGATGTCAACGGGCGTCTTCCAGGTTGGATCACCTCTCCAGGGGGCAGGCCCGCGGGGCTCCAGTCACGTTCCCCGGCCCTTCCAAGCCCTGTGCAGCCCGGCACCGATGGTATCTTCGGATCCCTTCATAGAAATCAGGCGACCTCAAGCGACTCCCTCCACGTCGGGGCTCCGGCTGGCAGCGGACCCCGGTCCCTCATGTCACTCCCTTCGCCGCGGCAAGCCCCGATGGCAGTGGGCCCCCCGGTAGCAGGTCACCTCCTTCTCGCAGGGGTAGGCCGCAGACCCCGGCCTAAAGCCACGTCAACTCCGCCTCTGCTCAGTCCGGGCCGATCCTTCCGCTGAAGCGGGCAGCCACAGGCAATTCTCCCCACTACAGGACCCCAGCCAGCAGTGGGCCCCGGTCCATCTCCGTCGCTCTCCTCGCCGCAGGAGGCCCCGATGGCAGCGGGCGCCCTGGCTTCCGGTTGCTCCTGTCTCGCGGATTTAGGCTGCAGACCCCGGCCTCAATTTACGTCGGCCCCGCGTCCGGCCAGATCCCTCCGCAGTAGATCAGGAGGCCTCAGGCTACTCTCTCCACAGCAGGGCCCCAACGGGCCCGGTCCGTTGCTGTCCTATCCTCTCGCTGCGGGGACCCCGATGGCAGTGGGCCCTCTGGCCTCAGGTCGCCACCATCTCTCAGAGGCAGGCCGCAGACCCCGGCCTCGATCACCGTCGGCCCAGCCCCTGGACAGTCCGGGCCGTCTCCTCTGCTTCTCTGCCTGCCAGCAGCTCCAAAGTGGGTCAGGATATAGCCCACAGCAGTCTGGGCTCGTACACACCTTTATTCCCTGCACATGAGCCCTGTAAGGATATTTACTACAGGATTTAAGTGGCGGCCTGCCGGGAGCCGACGGAGCTTACGTCCTGTCGGCCATGTTGCTTGGCCACGTCCCTGTGTACAACAAATGCTTAACACTATCCTCTGATAAAGCCTTACTGCTCACTACCAGAAATAGAGAGTAATGTGCTATGTACTTTTACCTTTGCCGTTATTTGGGGTTCCATTGGACTCTGTGCACACTATACCTCATTTGGTATAGTGCAGTGGTTCCCAAACTATTCAACCCATGGCTCCCTTGGCTTATTGGCCGTGGCTCCCTATTATGTTGTGTGATTTTTTTTTGCGGATGGATGGATGTAAGCCCAGCAGCGGTAGTACTTACACTTTTCTCCAAGAAAATAATTGAGATAAAGTTTGAGTCATGTACCCCAGGACATGCTGAACAGTCATGGGGTACTCCTGTAGTGTAGAATGGGATGGAACGCCTTGTTCAGTTGGGACAGTTATGACACACAATAAATGTCATTTCTTTTATATTTATAAGAAGAAAAATGACTTAAGTTACCTTGGGTTGGAAGATGTACTTTATAACTTCAGGAACCAAATATTGCGATCTGTTCTCAGAGTTAATGTACTGTGGTATTGTAATATTGTAGGGTTTAGGGGACCAGGCCTTGGCTGATCGCTAGCGCAGGGGTGGAGGCGCGCAACATACACCAGTCAGCCTCACACCCAATGCTAGTCGGAAGTGACGTGTCCGAGCACACGCCTTCCATTTATTGATTCCCCGCAGGCCACGCCTGGCCTGCGGATGAGGGGATGCGTGCGTGCGACAGCTAGAGTGCTAACAGCACTACATCCCTATCCAACTTTACAAACTTTGATTTTTTGTTCTCGCAAATGTTCCAGAATTGGGTGATCAGTCTATCATAGTCTCAATATAAAGCACTGTACTTGCGTGTCCCTTGTTGACGACTTCAGGGGCTCAGCTGACAGGCATAGTCCCTTAGCTTCTGGCTCGGGGGTGGATTGGGCCGTAGGTTGTATAGCGGGGGCTGGCTTCGACCATGTTCCCGGTAGTGTGGGGTGCTCCTGGTGGGGGTTTGCGTCGTTGGTGATCCGCTTTCTGACTCCGGCATTACTTCTTGTGTCCCTGCTGGCGAGTTGTCCTCCTCCTCTTGCGTTAGGGCCCCGGGCAATGCCCCAGTGTTGTCCACCGCTTCCGGGTTGTTGGCCAGCCCAGAGGGTATCACTTTGAACCACGAGGTGTTTCTCGACACTTCTTCCCCTTCCTTGCGCGCGGTCACCATTGTCCCTTTTGTGGCTGTCACAGTCCACAGTTCCGGTTGGTAGGGCGTCTGGAACTTCCCTCCAGGACGTCTGTTCCGCATGACCACTTGGTCTCCCCGGCACAGCCGTCGTGGTGTTGCTCTTCGACGCTGACTTGCTCGCTGATTGTTCTGTCGTCTCCGCTCCTGGGTTTCCTCTGTGTCATTCGGGGTCGATGCCATCCCCGGGGCAGTGGGAAGGAGGTCTCTGCGTTGTCCTTGTAACATGAGGGCCCATGGACTTCTCTGGGTGGTGCAATGAGGGGTCCCTCTATATTCTCGTAGGAAGTCATGCAGTCTCTGTTCTGGGTCTGCTTGCTCTACCATCGCTATCCGAAACATCTTATTTAGAGTTCGCATAAATCTTTCGGCCTCCCCATTTGCTTGCGGCCATTGGGGTGTTATGCGCCGGTGGGTGATGCCTCTGGCCTTCAGGAAGGTTGCGAACTCTGCTCCCTGGAACTGTGGTCCATTGTCGCTTTTTAGTTCTTCCGGGTATCCAAACATGGAGAATAATCTTTCTAATGCTGGCCCCACGTGTGTGAAGGCAGTGGAGTTGATTCTTTCAACGAACGGGTATTTCGAGTATGAATCAATGGCCACCAGTGTGAGTCCTTCTCCTGGAAAACTCCCGAAGTCCACACTTATTTTGGTCCACGGTGTGGTGCAGGCCGCCTCCGTGATGATCGGGGCCGGCCTCTCCGGATCACCCGTCAGTTGGCAAGATAGGCAGTTCTTCACATAGTCTTCCACCATAGTTTCCAGCTCGGGAAACCACACCTTCTCCTGCATGCGGGACTTCATTTTCGTTGTGCCTTGGTGGCCGCCGTGGGCGAGTTGCGTAGCTCGATGCCTAAGGCGTTGTGGTACTACTAGTCGTGTCCCCCTTAGTAGCACGCCATCGTCGGTGGCACTGAGTTCATGACGGACATGCCAGAACTTTGTGAGGGCCTCCTTGTCCGCTGCCGTCCAGGTGTTGGGGGGGTGTAGGTAATTGGCTCAGGTCCCTTCCTGGATAGCTTGCAGCGATCTCATGTATGGGTTGTCATCAGCGGCCGCTTCCTTGATTTCACTGATGGCCAGGCATCGGGGGCAGGATGTGAGTGCCACCCATCGGGCGTACTCTTCGCAGTCGTCATCGGTGGATGTCGGCTCCTGAGGTAGTGGATGGCGTGATAGATAGTCCGCCGGGTTCTTGGCTCCTGGCCGATACACCACCTCCATTCCATACGACTGCAGCTGGATCACCCATCTTTCAATGCGTGGTGGTGGATGCGGGGCTGTGCCCTTGAAGAGGTGTACTAGGGGTTGGTGATCTGTGACCATGACGAATGGGTGGCCCTGTAGGTAAAGGTGAAAATGGCTGCAGGCCCACTTGATCGCCAGGGCTTCCCGCTCAATTTGGGCATACCGGGTCTCGGTGGGGGTCAATGCCTTGCTAGCGAACGCTAGTGCTGTCCATTGTCCGGGCTCGTGCTCCTGGGTCAGGACTGCCCCCAGGCCTACCGGGCTGGCGTCGACAATGACCTCGGTGCGTTTCCCAGGATCAAAGTAGGACAGTGTGGCGTTTTCCAGGAGGGCATCCTTGATGCTCTGGAATGCTTCATTCCTTAGTGCCCCACTGCCAAACGGCGTCCGTTTTGGTGAGGGCTCGTAGGGGTTCGCTTTTTGTGGCTAGACCCGGTATGAACCGGCCACAGTATGTGGCCATCCCGAGAAAGCTTCTCACCTCCGTTGGTGACTTGGGCGCTGGAGCGTCTTTGATGGACTTGGACTTTCTCGGGTCGACTTGAATTCCTTCCTGGTTAAATATGTAGCCAAAGAATTCAATAGATGACTGAAAGAATTGACATTTGTCTTTGTGGAGTGTTGCTCCATATGCACTTAGTCTCTTCAGGACGTTCCGCAGGTGTTTGTAGTGGTCAGATGCGGTGGGCGAGTGTATTAGGATGTCATCGCTGACGTTGATGACTCCTGGCAGCCCGGATAGGAGTTCCCTAATGGTGTTTTGGAACACCTCAGCCGCTGACGATATGCCGAAATTGAGGCGTTTGTAGCGCCTGAGGCCGAGGTGAGTGCTGAATGTCGTGATGAATCGGCTCTCCTCCGCAAGGGGTAGTTGATGGTATCCAGCGTTAAGATCAATTTTGGAGAACCATTTTGAGCCATTCACGTCGGCCACTATGTCGTCCATCGTGGGCGTCAGGTGTCTCTCTCTCCGGATGGCTGTGTGCGGTAGTCGCATATCAATGCACAACCGGATTTCGCCCGGCTGTTTAGGTTTTTCGACGATGACCATGGGTGAAACCCATGGGGTAGGCCCCGTCACCTTTTCAATAACTCCAAGATTCTCCAGTTTCTCAAGTTCTTTCTCCACCAGGGGTCGGAGGTGGAAAGGTATCCGGCGGTGGTGCAGGGCTGTGGGGGAGATCGATTTGTCGATGTGGAGTTTGATGGGGTCACACTTGATGCACCCTAGTCCCTTGAATAGTTCAGGGAAACGCTCCAGCAACTCATCCACTTGGTGGGCTCGGATCCGGTTGGCGAAGGCTATCAATTTCAGATCCTCCGCCGTATGACTACTCAGTAAGGTGTCAGCCTCCCAGTTGATGATGTGGATTGTTGCCGTTACTTCCTCCTCATCTGCTCGGATGGGTATCACGATCTTCCCCTTGAGAGGTAGGGGTGTATCCGCGCCATAGGTGAAGATTCTCGTTTTAGATGGTAAGACCTCGGGGCGGGGACGCAGCTTGTTGAATTGTTGTAGTCCCATCACATTGACAGTGGCCCCCGTATCAATGATCGCCTTCACTTCGCTTTGTCCCATTTGTACCACGCAGGTTGGCTGTGGTCTTCTCCGCTGCTTGAGTTCCCGGGCGAAGGAGATGACGAACGCCTCTTCGTCTTCCGAGTCCGAATCATCATCATAGACCGTGGGCAGGTGCTTCTCTGACTTCTCCGGGGCCGGATCAGCTAGTGACAATTGGCGGACTGCTTTAGTGGGTGTCCATGATTTCTTAGGGTTTCTCATCTGGTTCTTCCTGCGGCAGACTGATGCGAAGTAGTTTGGGATCCCACAGTTCCCACAGGTCTGTCCCTGGGCCGGGCAGTCCTTGGCCGCGTGTGGTTCATGGCCACAGTATCCACAGCGGGCCTGAGGTGACTTCTTTCGATATCCTTTCTTTGCCTGACCACGTGCCCGAGGCCGCACAGCGTCCGCACGTTCTATCTTGATGTTTTCCGCCTTAATCGGGATTTTATGCAGGGCCTGTTCCATGGCCGTCGCTCTGACGTCCGAGAGCTCGTGGGATCTGGCCAAGATAAGGATGTCTTCCAAAGAGATTCCGGGCTTACGGAGAATCTGGCCTCTCAATTTCTTGTCTCGGCATCCCTGGATCAGCTGCCTCCTTATGGCTCTGACGATTCAGAAAAGGGGGTGGTGATGAACAGAGTGTCTGAATTAAGCAGACCACTCTTACCCAGTCCAAAGATCAGGGCTTGATCCATCACCGTTATTTATCTCACTGCCCCATCCCAGCTCAGAACCTGGCTATATGCAAATCAGTCTGTCCCTGGCCCAGTGCATCATGGGAACAGGGCAGACTAAACTACCAAGCCAATTCTTCACCAGAAAGGAGACAAGCTACCGGGGACCGGTTTCTGGCATTTCAGCCGTCTTCGGCCCGGCTTGCTTGAATCCTGATGGAGCAGTGAGAAAGGGACTCATGTCTGAGTATACCCTGCCACACCTATAGTGGCCAAAAACGATTCAGAAAAGGGGGTGGTGATGAACAGAGTGTCTGAATTAAGCAGACCACTCTTACCCAGTCCAAAGATCAGGGCTTGATCCATCACCGTTATTTATCTCACTGCCCCATCCCAGCTCAGAACCTGGCTATATGCAAATCAGTCTGTCCCTGGCCCAGTGCATCATGGGAAGAGGGCAGACTAAACTACCAAGCCAATTCTTCACCAGAAAGGAGACAAGCTACCGGGGACCGGTTTCTGGCATTTCAGCCGTCTTCGGCCCGGCTTGCTTGAATCCTGATGGAGCAGTGAGAAAGGGACTCATGTCTGAGTATACCCTGCCACACCTATAGTGGCCAAAAACGATTCAGAAAAGGGGGTGGTGATGAACAGAGTGTCTGAATTAAGCAGACCACTCTTACCCAGTCCAAAGATCAGGGCTTGATCCATCACCGTTATTTATCTCACTGCCTCATCCCAGCTCAGAACCTGGCGATATGCAAATCAGTCTGTCCCTGGCCCAGTGCATCATGGGAACAGGGCAGACTAAACTACCAAGCCAATTCTTCACCAGAAAGGGGACAAGCTACCGGGGACCGGTTTCTGGCATTTCAGCCGTCTTCGGCCCGGCTTGCTTGAATCCTGATGGAGCAGTGAGAAAGGGACTCATGTCTGAGTATACCCTGCCACACCTATAGTGGCCAAAAACGATTCAGAAAAGGGGGTGGTGATGAACAGAGTGTCTGAATTAAGCAGACCACTCTTACCCAGTCCAAAGATCAGGGCTTGATCCATCACCGTTATTTATCTCACTGCCCCATCCCAGCTCAGAACCTGGCTATATGCAAATCAGTCTGTCCCTGGCCCAGTGCATCATGGGAACAGGGCAGACTAAACTACCAAGCCAATTCTTCACCAGAAAGGAGACAAGCTACCGGGGACCGGTTTCTGGCATTTCAGCCGTCTTCGGCCCGGCTTGCTTGAATCCTGATGGAGCAGTGAGAAAGGGACTCATGTCTGAGTATACCCTGCCACACCTATAGTGGCCAAAAACGATTCAGAAAAGGGGGTGGTGATGAACAGAGTGTCTGAATTAAGCAGACCACTCTTACCCAGTCCAAAGATCAGGGCTTGATCCATCACCGTTATTTATCTCACTGCCCCATCCCAGCTCAGAACCTGGCTATATGCAAATCAGTCTGTCCCTGGCCCAGTGCATCATGGGAACAGGGCAGACTAAACTACCAAGCCAATTCTTCACCAGAAAGGAGACAAGCTACCGGGGACCGGTTTCTGGCATTTCAGCCGTCTTCGGCCCGGCTTGCTTGAATCCTGATGGAGCAGTGAGAAAGGGACTCATGTCTGAGTATACCCTCCCACACCTATAGTGGCCAAAAACGATTCAGAAAAGGGGGTGGTGATGAACAGAGTGTCTGAATTAAGCAGGCCACTCTTACCCAGTCCAAAGATCAGGGCTTGATCCATCACCGTTATTTATCTCACTGCCCCATCCCAGCTCAGAACCTGGCTATATGCAAATCAGTCTGTCCCTGGCCCAGTGCATCATGGGAACAGGGCAGACTAAACTACCAAGCAAATTCTTCACCAGAAAGGAGACAAGCTACTGCTGCTTAATTCAGAAACTCTGTCCATCACCACCCCTTGTTGTTAAATATCCTTATGGCTCTGGGCTGGTCATCGTCGGTGGAACTGGCCAGATCCCTGATGCGCGTGTGGAATTGATCCATATTCTCTCCGTCTCGTTGACGTGCCTGTCCCAACTTGAATACCTCGAAGTCCACGTTCAATTGGGGGTCAAAATGTCCGTTGACAGCGGTAACCGCGGCAGCATAGCTGGCCGCCGCACCCGCGTTAGGGAGGTGTTTGAAAAGTCTGAAGATCTCATCCCCTGCGTAGTGGAGTAGTAAGGATCTTTTTACTGCGGCATCTGTCTCTCGTGTGACTACAAAGTAGTTCTCTAGTCTTTCTAGCCAAATCTTCCAGCGGGGTGAGGCCGTGGACGGGTCTATTGCTTCGCTGAATGGTGGCAGGACCCCGCCTGCGGCGTGCTGGAAGGGGATATTAATGACAGGCGCTGCCGCATCTCCATCCCCCATGGCGCCGACTCCCAACTAGGGCGGTGATAGCTTCTGGTCTAGTCAGTCCCCTCAGGAATTCGCAGCAGCACGTGTACCTGTGCAAAGATCCGCACCATCCGCTCTCCCCGTGTCGCAGCTTCCTCCTGCGCCACGTGCGCCGTGTCTGGCCAGCCTCGGGATGGTCAGGACTGCTCCAGACGAGTCTCCAGGTTTCCAGGGTGTTGGCAGTTGTCACTCCAGGCGTCGGCACACACCCCCGGGACGCAGCAAACCAAAAACGCTGTGCACGCGAGATGCGTGAGGGTTCGTAGGGCGTTTTCCCGCTTCCCACGCGAAATGCGTGAGGTTTGGCAGGGCGCCGGTGCCGCCGACCACGCGAGATGCGTGAGGTCCGGCAAGGCGTCGCAAAACTCCAGACAGGGACACCGCAGGAACCAGCAGACGGCTCGCACCCTCACCGGAGGGCAGCCAGAGGGTGGATGTCGCGTCCTAGCAGGCAGGCAGGGCAGTGGCAGGGAGGAGTGCTCCGGCAGCAGCAGGCTCACTGGTAGGAGCCAGGATATGCGCGGTCGGCGGAAGAGGAGCGGACCGCTCCGTTGGGTGCTGGTGCACGGGCGAGGGTTGGGCCCCCTCCGCTCGTCGCCAGTATAATATTGTAGGGTTTAGGGGACCAGGCCTTGGCTGATCGCTAGCGCAGGGGTGGAGGCGCGCAACATACACCAGTCAGCCTCACACCCAATCCTAGTCGGAAGTGACGTGTCCGAGCACACGGATTCCATTTATTGATTCCCCGCAGGCCACGCCTGGCCTGCGGATGAGGGGATGCGTGCGTGCGACAGCTAGAGTGCTAACAGCACTACACACATCACCCCCTTCACAAAGTCCGTCACGCGCTAGTACACAAGCACTGAAACTAACAGAATTCTCAGAGTTTGCCTGCATGTATAAATACATCACTGTACAAAACAGTATTAATAGAATTCCGTCAGCATGGAGACCTGTCGTGCTTTGTGAACTGAGTTTAAGATAAGCTATTAAAATCGCTCGTTGAGTTCGGCACATGTTGCATACGTGTGTGTACCCTGCGGTAATATGCTCAAATTCAAATAAAAGAGATCAGGGAGATTGAGCCCATGTTACAGAGATCTGTTTGAAACCTGTTTGACAAGGTAATAAATCTGGTCATTAGATCTGTGTGTATCTTGGTTGCTGGCTTCTTAAGCAGGAACTACCAGTAACGCATCTCCCTACCATTCAGTTCTGCACTCACAATAAAGAATGCTCTGCTGCCATCTGGTGGACAAAGGCGTTATATGCTTTTACTAAATAACTAACATTTTTAAGACGTTACCGGCAATTAGACTTGAATTCGAAAATCGGAAACCTTTGGAGTGCAGCGCCCCTGGCTAGTTTGGAGGGCGCACCAGGGAGCCGCGGCGCACAGATTGAGAACCACTGGAGTGTACACAGAGCCAGCTTTCTACAGCTAGCCTATTTCTTTAGCAATATATCCTCTACCGCACTCTGATGCATCTCAAACCTCATTCTACTACTCTTTTCAATGCATTACCCTATTTCTCACCCTATACCTCTCAATATACCATCTACCTCACTCTGACTCCTCAAACCTCATTCATCTGATCTTTCAAATGCACTACCCTATTTCTCACCCTATACCTCTCAATATACCATCTACCTCACTCTGACTCCTCAAACCTCATTCATCTGATCTTTCGAATGCACTACCCTATTTCTCACCCTATATCTCTCAATATATCCACAATCTCCACTCCTATATCTCATACCAATATTATGATCCCCAAAATAACCCTTTCTAGACTTACCTCCGCTGCCTCATCTCATACCTCTTTTACTATTCATATCTCCCAAACAAGCCCTTCTCAACCTTTCCTCTGACTCTTACCCCGACTCTTCCCCCTCCCCTTACTAATCCCAAACCCCACCTACTCCTATGCGCTCCCCAAAAGAACCTAAAACTTTCTAGACCCTTCCCTCTTCTATCCCTCCACTATTCCTTTTTGATCCAAATAACAGACTAACATGTCCACTGCTCAAATTAATTTAATATTTCTGTGTACTAATTCTCTACTAATCCTATGTTGGTTCTGGAGTAGCATGCTACCAGCTGAAAAATGCTTTATCACCTCATCAGGGGTAGCAGACTCTATATAAATGCAAACACTTCCCTATCCTTTTCAATCCAATTAACAGACTAACCTATCCACTGCTCAAATTAATTTGATAGTTCCCCATACTAATTCACCACTAATCTTTTTTGGGTTTCTGAGTAGCTTGCTACTCGCAGAAAAACCCTGAAATTCCACATTGGGGGTAGCAAGCGTTATATAAATGGAAACCCTTCCCTCTTATATCCCTCTAATCAATTCAAATAAGACTAACTTGTCTATCTCTCAAATTAATTTCATATTTCACTTTACAAATTCACTACTAATCCTTTTTGGATTTCTGAGTAGCGAGCTACTCACTGAAAAGCGATTTGGCGCCTCTTCAGGGGTAGTAAGTGCTATATAAATGCAATTACAATTTTCTAGCAAAATTAGCGATTACCTAAAATTGCGACTACAAATAGGGAATCACAATTTATGATTCACTTAGCACATGTACCAAGCATTTTCTAAATGCAAACAGGATTCAGGAAAATGCTATTACCATTGACTTGGAGTTGAAATGCATTTTTTCAAAGTGCCATGTAGCACACACATGACCCTAGGGCATGTGTGCACTTTACATGTGCACCTTTTTTTGGGATGTTTCGGGGGGGCCTGGGTCCCCATGGCTTTGCATTACCTAATTTGCAATGACCAATTAGGTCATCGCAAATTAACTAATGAAAAACCATTCGAAACTATGGGCCTTTAGGCCCTTAGGAATGAATGGAATAGAATTACCTAATATCCATTACCTTTTTACTGAATCACTATTTGGTAATATTAAGGAATCACAAAATCTTTGGTGGCTCCTTACATACATATAATTTTGCAATTACCAAATAGCGATTCGGTAAAAATCGCTATTTAGTAATCGCAAAAACACTTTTTTGATACATGTGGCCCCTGCTGTCCAGGCTAACACTTGTAGAAAAACCCTGTCTTTCCTCAGCATTGATACAATCCAACTGTTTACGAATTGATTTTCTGTCCTGGAAGAAAGAGAGCCTTTCTGAGAATCCAGAGCAAAGCACAGAAATGGAATCATCCGAGTCGGGACTAGAAACAAATGTTTCTAATTTATTACAGAGAAACTACCCCATGACCTGATTAGTTCCATCGTTGACTTTGGAAGCTTTGAAAAACACCAAGGGGTAGCTAACCGGACCAAACTGAAGAGAATAGAACTGAAAACTCCTTTGACCTCAAAAGAATTAAAGGAAACATCTGTGATCGGTATGAATTGGAGTTGTCTTTCAAGTCTATTTTCACAAGCCAATTCCCTGGTATGAGTGAATCTCTTATGGAGTAAATCCCTTACATTTTGAAGTGTCTATAACAAAGGAAACTATTCAACAATGTCAGGTTGTAATCAGCTGAAAGACTTCCTCTTTCTCACTGGAAGCAAATTGCTCAGAAAACAAAGCTGAATCCTGGACTGATTCTATCGCCCTCTTTCTTTGAAGATCTCAGACTTCCTCATTGATCAAGGATATAGCAACTCTACTGGTTGGGAATAGAACTACAGTCCGTAACCCTGACCGTGTAGAGCCCTGGGGGCTGAAGTTATTTTCTGGCATTTTATTTGAAAGAGAGATTGCCACCCAATTTTTTGGGGGCAAAAAGATTCACCACCTTACCATTATTATGGCAGGACCATTCTCTGGGCCTTTCGCCTCTTCCTCTGTGGGTAGAAGGAGGTCTAACATCATGTGTTTCCAATTGTGGATCCATAACCTCCTCTTGGAGTACAAAAGGTCAGCCCCAGCTTTAAGCTCTACTAGTTTTGGAAAAGACAGCCCTACCTCTGCTGGCTATGAAAACACCTGAGGGGTTAACACCCTCTTCAAGTTTGGCTGGGCCTTCATCAATGAGATAAAAGTTCGTACAAATGTGGACTTTTATTTGACCAGCTTTTTCCTAAACACAATGGTGGCTGTTTTTTTTTTTAAGTGGTGGGGTGGAAATGTTATACACAAGTAAAATTCTATAGCAAGCGCCTGAAAAGGTGAGGGGGAGAAGGTGAGACGGGTTGTGGAGAGGATGTGGGTGGGGAATTCAACAATGAAGGCCTGGAAACCCAAATAGTGATCACATGAGGCAGAGGCACCCACAAGAGAATCTGATGGTGTGGTTAAAAGGATAGCACAGGCAACTAAGTAGGGTCTCATATCTTGAATACTTCCTACATGTGATATACACAACTGTTTTGTCTGCCTTTTAATGCAGCAAATAATCATAGGATGAGACCTAGGACATACACCTCCACACATATACCTTTACTACCCAAGTGCCATCAAAACACTGTGAATGCAATGTACAACATGCACACACCAGACAAATTAGTTCCCTGAATTGTTTCTACCCAAGAGGCATGTGCACATGCCTCTGTCACTTGTGCCATGAAAACACACTGACCATACTTCTGCCACTTGATTGCACTATACTCTTGCTTTCTAGGGGCCATACATATGCACCTCTGCTATTCAAGAACCTTGGAAGCATCCTCTTGCCACCCATGTGCTACCCTCACACTCGTCTGACACCTCACGCACTACACATTTTTTCTTAGGAGCCATGTGCATACGCATCTGCTTTCAAGTCTTTTCTCTGCCCAGATGCCCGCATCCCCCTTCTATAGATGTGGGATAAGGCAGGCAAACTAATAGTGTGTGGAACTGTTAATGGGGCTATGCCTATGTACCATGTGTAGCACTTGAAAATGGTGGGAAATTAATTATTCACTTGTGGATTAGGAACCATTGGACAACAGGTGCCCACTGCACAGACCCTCAGAGGAGGATAATTTGAGCGGCCCATGCTATCTCGCACTTTGTTCATTTTCCTGCCCCTCTATTTCCAGTATATGCACAGGTGTCTTTACCTGTAAGCCAGGCTCATGGACTCCCAATAAGTGCATCATGGTTGGTCTACGATGCCCACTGCCAACAGGATAAGCTGGTCATGGTTCCTTAAGGAAGTGTGTGGGCAAAGCTTTTATTTTCACTGCAGCACTGATGTCCACTGGAGGTTGCAGTGGACGAGAGCAAGGTGACAACAGAGACCGTGGTTGCTGCAGTTTATTTACACCAGGCTCCCATGTGTCCAATAGCAGCCTGGCTGGAGTAATGTAGCCAGTGTTTTACGGGCTCTAGTGCAAGTTAGGAAATGGTTCCCCGGAATGCTGTTTCAGCTATAATATACAAAATAATAAGGGTTCGGTAGGCCCATCAAGCTTCTGAGCCCCAGTGGCACTACACCTGCTGCACCAGTGGAAGATACTCCAATGCCTAACCTGTGTCTTGTTTCCTTGCTGTACTGGAGGTGCCACGGGCTGCTACTTTTTCAGATTGGTGGGGAGGAACTAGTCTATTGATGGTGCTGATAACCTAGGCCCCATAAGCTCAAAGGCTGTCCCGATCGTGGGCCGTAAATCGGGCAGTGTGTTCCAGCTTTTCTTCTGTTCCTTTCCATAGTGGATTCCATTTCTTTCTGTCTGGTAGGCCCAGTCTTCTACCTGCCAGTAGCCTAGTGCTGAAAAAACGAAGAGGCAGGAGCTCTGTGAAGCAGCAGCTCCATAACTTCCATTCCAAAAATAAACAAAAGACGCAGCGCTGCCAGACATTGAGACCCTCCCAAACCGAAAGGCATCCAAACCTGCCCCAATGCAGAGCAGTATCAGCCCACAGTTGCAACTCTCAAATTTTGTAGTTATAGCCTCCAGAAAACATTTTAAGGATGATTATCTCTTCTGCTGTTGCTACCTCAACAGCAGATTATAATCCACCATAATGAAGTCTAAGAACAGAAACATCAACGCTGTTTCAGTCGGGTGGCTCCAAAACTGAATACTGAACTGGATCTTGCAGAATTAACACCACACATTGATACACAGCAGAAAACAACCCTTGTGTTAAAGTAATTCCAACACAACTTGTTTGGCAAGTCTTGCGTGCTATTCGCCTAAAGATACTCAACAAAAGAGACAGCAGGACAAGAAAACTATTTTTCAATGACAGAATGGGACAAAAGTAACAGCTAACATTGAGGCAGACAACTTGAAAAGTAGTCTTAAAAGACTGAAAGGAGTGTCCTGTCAGACAGATGTGAGGGTTGCGGCAGTAAAGAGATCCACACCCATTTAGTTAAAATGTATCAAAGAGGTCCGAAAAAGACAATCACGTACTTTTTCCCCCCCGAACATATTTTGTTGACATTTAATATAGTTCACACCAGGAAAATCCGGCACAGTGGAGCATTTGTCTCAGGTTAACAAGTATATCTGTTATGTCTGTGCCCACCAACCCGATTGTAGTACATCAAGTACCCAATTTAAACGAAAATGTAACATATACCAATATGCATCTATGTGCCCTGCAGTCCCTCCTGAACCCACCAGCCGTCCTCATCAAGTATGTATCATAGTCTGCCCCATATCTGTCTATATGTGTTTATGTGGTAGCAACATGTCCGCGTGTTGATGAGGCTTGTTTTAATGATTCCAGTGGGAAGCCTCTATAATCGGCCCATCTTTGCCAGATTTTTTAATGTTTCTGGGGACATCTGCATGCTTTAAATACTGGGATTTCTAGCCTCTTATTAAAATCCATGCCTCGCTTCCAGGCTCTGACTCGGGGCGATGTTCCTGCCTTTCAGATTCTGGCTAGAGTGAGCCCCAGAAATGACAGGTGTTGCTTGTATATGTTCCCACCAATTCCATCTGTGCAATGTAATAGTGTACGCTTTGGCGATCTAGGGAGGTCCAATCTCAGCACTTCTGCTAGGCAAAATAGAACTCCGTGCCAGAAGCCTTCCAATACAGTGCACATTGTGTGTAGGGATGTACGTTCATCCCGTTTGCAGGGGAGACATTGTGGAGATGCAATTAACCCAGCTTTCCATAGCTTGACCCTCGTGTAATACGCCCAATCCAGATATTTAAATGATATGAGCCTTAGACGTATGGATATAGCTGCCCCTCTGGGTGATTGTACTGCTTCCGTCCATTCATCTTCCTCTATAGAGCCTAGGTTGGTCATCCAAATTAGTCCATAAAGTGTCTTGGGTACTAGGGTTATTTGTTGTAAGAGACTGATATATTTTCATGATTTTATAATCCCCTAGGTCACCCATTAGTATTTTGCCTTCCAGCTGGTTGAATTCAGGATGTATGGGTGCAGGGCGTGTCCTAATTGTAAGTATTTATAAAATTGACTGCGATGCAGTAAATATTCAACTTGATAATCTTGAAATGATTTAAGGACCAATCCTTACATTTCCAACCAAAGAAATCCCTATTTGGTCCCATTGTGTAAAGCCTTGTAGAACTGCCATCTATGGAAGAAGATTGTTGCGCCATAGCAGGGTTTCTTAAGTGATACGTCCCAACTACCCTATCTGGCGAAGGGATTATCGCCAAACTATGAACACTACCTAGGCGCGGGTGGAAGTGTCATAGGGACTGATCTATTGTATAGGTGCATATACTGGGACGGGTCACCCATGATCCATTCCTCCACTCTATATCCCAGGTCCAGATTTGAGCCATACTACCACTCATTCAGGATTTGTAGGTGTGCTGCCACGTGATAGGACTGGGTGTCTGCAGCTGCTATTACACCACAATATGTTGATTGATAGCAAGTGAGAAGTGCGACTGACCGTACATCCCCCGTCCCCCCATCCACACACCAGAACTGCATTAATTTGCTTACACCATTATTGCAGGATAGGGTCGATGCGCTGGAGGGATACCATTTAAAAAATAGCTGATCTCCCGTACAGCGATATAGGAAGACTAGGACATGCCTTACCTTCAGCTTTTACCCATTCTGTCAGAATACCGATATTTTAATCCCATGACAGAGATTATGTATCTGATAAGAATACGCCAAGATATTTTAACCCATTAGTAACTACTGTAATTTATTTGATCCAGTGTCAATGTCCTGATGTTCTCCTTATTGGCCATACTGAGGATTTTTGATTATTTGTCTGTAGGCAGATGATCTCCCAAAGACTAGCATAATCTGGAGAATTCTAGGCCCAGTCCTATGTGGATCAGTAAAAAAGAAGAGGATATCAGCTGCACAGAGTGCTATGCGGTCCGACATTTTGTGCGTCCTTTCAAATCCTCTCATCACAGCATCACGCCGCACCCAGGCTGCCAGGGATTTAATAACAAGGGCAAAAAGAAGAGGAGATAGAGGGCAGCCTTTCTGTGTGCCTCATCCTATCAGAAATTGCCAGGATATAGCTCCTGCAATCCATATGGAAGCCGTGAGATCCGTGTAGAGTAATTGTTTGAGGACTATACATTTGGGGCTCATATTAAATGCTTTAACAATATGAACATATATGTCCAGCTGACCGAATCAAATGCCATGTCAATATCTGCTAGGAGCAGCGCTTCTGGTCGATCCAGCTGTTAAACCGCAGCTATTGCATTATGGGTGCAACATATGTTATGTCTGGTTGCTTGTTTTGGCATAAAGCCGGTTTGAACGAGATGGACAAGGTCATACATGAGCGGTATTAGCCGATTTGCGAATACTTTGGCCAGTAATTTAGCTTCTATATTTAAAAGTGATATCGACCTATATGATGAGCCTATTTCAGGCAGGCGTCCGGGTTTATGGAAGACTACAATTTCGGCATGCCTCCAGTCCAGAAGTAGTTGTTGCTCTTTCAGGGCTTGAAACACTGTGGCTATGTAGCAAGGCCCCAGTATAGGTATGAATGCTTTAAAAAAACTTGCAAGGAAAGCCATTGGGTCTCGGTACCTTTCAAGGGGTCATGTCCTCTACTGCTATGGTTAACTCTTCTAGTGTGATTCCAAGGAGTCAAGTGTAGCCATTGAAATAGTTCTCGGAGGAATGTCTCTAAAATTGTCCTCTATTTGGGAGCTAGTTATAGATTCAAGCATGGTGTATAGGGTTTGATAGTGTCTGGCAAAGCATTGTGCTACTTCTGCTGGAGTGATTTAATCGTGGGGATCTGTATAGGTTTCAGAGAGTATTGGCACAGCCTGTGCAAGAGTTTACTGGATTTATTTCCCCACTGGTATATCCTACTTCGTTTGGCGAGCCAAATAGATTTGGCCTCTTCCAGCAATTCTTCCATGTACTGCTGCTGTAAAAGAGCTAGATGTCTATGGAGGCGAGCCCCTTCTAAGCATGGGCGAATTTTGCGAATCTCGCGTTCGCGAATTTTGCGGATTTGCGAACTCGCAATCCGCAAAATCCGCGAATTCCCGCGAATTTGCGGATTTTTTTTTTTGTGTTCGCCCGTGTTTCTGCCAGTTCGCGAGGGTTTTTACAATTTCGCAATTTGCGAACTTACCTGTCGGGTCGCAAGTTCTGCGAACTTGTTGTTTCTACGTGTCCAGCCTGTTTGGGACACTCTTCTTCATCACTGCCACTCTCTGTCACCACTGTCACTCTCTGACTACTCATGCCACCCTCTGGCCCACCCATGCCACCCTCTGTTTCATCACCACACCCTCTGGTTGTCCAGTGTACATTATTTTCGGCAAAGCAAAGCACACCTTCCCTGCCTCAAGTGACCTGAATTAATTTGGGGCTGATTAACGTGTCACAGAATATTTTTTTAGCTGGCACCTGCTTCCTTAGTGCGCCCTGATTAGTGATCTTTTGCACTTGCTAAGTGCTTTCATTGTTGCAAAATTAGTTACAACACCTGACCTGCCCCAACTGACAATAATGAATTAGGGGCTGATTAATGGATTTTAACTTCCAGCCTGGCTCCTGCTTGTCTCCCTTAGCTGTAATTCAGGACCTTTGTGGCATATGTGTAACTATTCTGAGGTTCAGAGCAGGGTCACATAATAGTTGCAACTGCCAACTGAACTCTGGAGGGGCCCCTCAGGAAGCACTACAGGAAATGGCTACTAATGATGAGCCTGAACTTTTGAACCTGGTAAGTAGTTTCAGTTTTGCTAAGATCGTATTTCTGCAATTTAGCACTTATTCGCGGGGCGCGAAGTTGTACTGGGAAGCCGCGAACTCACGCGAACAGTGCGAGCAGTGCGAGCAAAATCCGCTGCTCGCGGATTTGCGGATTTTGCGGGAGATTCGCGAATCTCGCGGATTGCGAATTTCCCGAAAATCCGCGAAATCCGCGAGCGAAACGGATTTTCCGCCCATACCTAGCCCCTTCTCTGTCTAGACCCTGTCTCTCCAATTCCAGTATTTGAGCTTCTATCTGGATTCATTTTTGCTTTTGACGTTTCTCTCCTTCACATTGGCTTATGTCGAAGCTTCGAATGGTGGGCATCATTTCCTTCCATAGTGTTATGGCAGAGGAGGTCGATCCATCATTAAGTGAGAATTAATCAAGTACAGCCATTTGAAGACATGATTTATGTGTTGGGTTGTGTAGGTGCCAAAGAGAGAGCCGCTAACGAAAGTGAGGTCTCTTTGGGCCACCGTGTAGTTGTGCCTGTACCGGGGAATGATCTGATAGGCCACGGGCAAGAATTTCGTCCTTACATATCCGTAGGTTATGTTCACAGGTGATAATCTGGTTGTCTAATCTCGAACAGGAGTTCTGTACTTCTGGAAAGTATGTATAGCCTACGGTTGTGGGGTGCAGTGCTCTCCATGCATCAGTCCATCCCAGCAACTCTACCATAGGACTCAGTCTTGAGTGTGTCAACTGTGGTAAAATGCCACCATCTATCTCATTCTGGATGTAATATGTCATTCCAGTCCCCTCCAACTAATGCTAGACCATCCTGTATAGACTCTGACAAGTCTACAATGCTGTCAATGAAAGTGTGAGAAAAAGGGGGTGGTGCGTATACACTACCAACCACTCTATATTCCTCCCCAATTTTCCCATATATGAAAATGGATCTGCCTTGAGTGTCAGTCCATGTATGGGTGTGTGTGAAGGGGACTGGCTGATGAATCAATATGGTGGTTCCTCAGGACACTCTTACAAACCCGGAGTGGAATGCTTGTATGAAGCCGAATCTGGCCAGACACAGAGTTTTTAAACCCTTTAAGTGTGTTTCCTGTAGTAGTATATCAGTTTCTAGACGATTGTCTGTTTAAGTACTGCCCCATGCTTATTATTTTATTGAGTATGCCTTGGACATTCCAATTCATTACATTACGCTTACCGTCAGGACTTGAGTTGCTCGAAGTTGTCATACCTACAGAGGGATTATGTTATCGAGGTACTAGCGCTAAAGGGAGTGTCTGCTTCGATGCGTGAAATGCAATATGAACCAGTAACCATCAACCACATATGGAACTGAAACCCCTTCCCACCCCCACCCCACCCCCTCCTCTCACCCCAATATCTCAGAAAATTTTGAAATATCTGTTGCAGGTGGACAACTGTGCCCACCTCAATGGGGGGCAGACGTGTGGTCCATCCAATGGTTCACATAGCTTTTCATTGAGGCTGGTGCCGCAAAAAAGTCTGAGATTGTCTGCTCGCTGTTGGAGCCCCAGTTCATGCTGGAATGTGTAGTCTTGTCTCTTGGATGGATTATTAATGAATCAGACAGGCCTGTGGGTAAATGACATGACCAACCAGTGTGATTAACTTCCGGTACCTCCTGCTTGCTTGACCTCGAGTGCCAGGATGATCGTGATCTAGGTCAGTGAGAATCTTTCTTGGCATTGCAGCTATTTTGATGGTCACCTGATAATAAATCTGAGTCCCGTGGTGCCAGTGTATGCGGCTTTTCATGTCAGACCTCATACGTCCACTGAAATACCTCCTCTGGAGTGTCAAAGAAGACAGTGTGATTCCTATTGCTGACTCTCAGCCGAGCCGGGAAAAGTAGCATATATGAGATTTGTAGGTCTCGCAGTCGTGCTCTTGCAGAGGTGAATGATTGGCATTGTTGCTGTACTATCCTAGTAAAGTCTGTGAATATCATTACGCAGTCGGAGTCATGGGTAAGGGTGCCTTGCGCACAGGCCAAATGAAGGACTGTATCCCAGTCGTGGAAATTAAGGAATCGTGCTATGACAGGGCGTGGTTGGGCTACTGGAGGTTGTTTCGCCAATAGCGCTGTGTGGGCGCGCTCAATTATGAAGCATGTTGACAGTGAGTCTTCCGGGATCCAGGACCTGAGCCACTGGGCCAAGAATGCGCCCATGTCTTTAACTTCGCAACCTTCAGGGAACCCACGAAGCGAACATTGTTCCTCCAGGCCCTGCCTTCGGCATCTTCTACCTGGGTGGCAAGGCCCTGCTGCGTGAGTTTCTCTAGCACGTTCACTTTGCCCTGAAGGGTCGAGATCGTGTCCTCTACGCCGAAGACTTTGGTTTCAGTTTGGTACGCCGAAGACTCTGGTTGATCAATTTAATGGTGTTACGTAGATCCTGGTGCAGTAGCCTAATGTCTGATCCCACTGCTCCAATCTTGGCATCAAGTGCATCTCTTGAATGGATTATGGCGGCCAGTAGCACAGCATTGTCTGGAACGCTGCTCGGGCCCCCAGCAGCCACCACTGGCGTTGACCCTGTATTCGAGCAGGTAAACTTATCTATAGTGCATTGTTTTGTGGCCGAGGTTGCCCCTTTGTCCTTTGACATGGCTGACCAGGGTCTCACCTGTAAAGTGAGCTTGAGCGAATGGTCCGGGATGCCGCCCCCCGCAGGGTGTTTGCGCAATAGATGTTCTGATCCCAAAGGCAGCAGTAGATTATATGCTGTGGGCTCGGTGGGGTCCACCCCACCCACAGGCCGCACCAGAACCTAGTCTGGCTGCTTTCGCAAGTAGGGCCTCATCCCCCCCACCTCTAACGGGCGTAATGAACGTTACACCGTTAATAGTGGAGTCGTTGCTGCGTTTGCTTCTCGACTAGCCTCTTGGCCTGGGAATCGACTTGCAGACTGGAGTTACTTCAGTGAGCTGCGACACTATCAGCTGTAATTATTAAGATGGTGAACGCTGTTCACGTCGGTGTACAATTTAGTAATCCCACACAGCTGATATTCCGGGTGCGCAGCACCGCCGGTCCAACCACAGGTAGTTTTAAAGGTGTGGGGTTGCCAGTCCAGGCCTAAGTTCTAAACATGGTATCTTGCCCCCTGTCTCCCTTCAGAGTGAGGGCATCAATAATGTATCAAGTCTGACGTGGGCCCCCACTGGTCTGACATCGCCACCGCCAACCCCGACGGATAGAAAATTCAGAGAAGGGACCGCCCCCACCGCCCTGGAGGATTCGCCATCGCTCACAAGACCTCCCTTCAACTCTCCACCTCCATCATGAGCGACCCCCACTCCAGAACATCTCCACTTCCAGATTCAGACCAACCTAAAGACCATGCTACGGGGCACCCTCGCCTACAGACACCCCGGACCGCGCACCCAGTTAGCTACTACTATCGCCAACCTCATCGCCTACACGCCATCACATCCACGGACTACATTCTACTCTGAGACCTAAATTTCCACCTCAACAACTGCAGCGACCCCAACTCCATCACCCTCCTTGACAACCTCTCGAATTTCAGACTGAAGCAGCATGTCACCACCCTGACGCACAGAGCAGGACACACCCCCTCAATCCCATCTTCGCAGGAGGGACGAACATCCAGTTCAGCCATACCTCACAGCCCCCCTAGATGTACCACCTCTGCGTATACTTCGCCCTCAACACTTCCACCGAACCCAAACCCCCCACACCCGCCTTGTAGGAACCGGAGCAAGATCACAGAGGAGCACCTTAAAACCACCCTCCTCCTAGACCCACCCTACGTCATGACCAATGCGAAATCGGCAGCCAAGGAATTTCACCGCTGGATCTCCAGCTGCACCGACAAGCTCGCACCCCTCCGCCACCCCGGCAAACAACGACCCCTGAAAGCCGCCTGGTTCACCAGCGAACTCCAAGTAGCCAGGTGCTCCTGCAGATGACTCAAGAAAACCTGGCGAAACTGAAAAACCACAGAAGATCTGATCAGCTACCGGGATGCCATAAAGAAATACCACCAGTGTCTAAGAGACACCAAGCGGACTTTCATTAAGAGCAAGATCCACACCAACTCGACCAACACTAAGTCAAGTCAAGTCAAGTCAAAGGATTTATATAGCGCACTACATACCCAGAGGGTCTCAAGGCGCTTAAGGAGGGGTGGGGAATTACTCGTCAAATATCCACGTTTTAAGTTGCTTTCTGAATGCTAGGTGGTTCTGGGTAAGGCGAAGGTAAGTGGGAAGTGAGTTCCAGGTTTTAGCTGCCAGGTAGGAGAAGGATCTACCTCCCATGGTGGTCTTGTTGATGCGAGGTACCGTGGCAAGGGCTTGGTTGGAAGAACGAAGCTGGCGGGAGGGGGTGTAGAAGGACAGTCGTGTGTTGAGGCATTCTGGTCCGATTTCGTAGAGTGCTTTGTGTGCGTGGGTTAGGAGCCGGAAAGTGATCCTCTTATTGACGGGAAGCCAGTGGAGGTTTTTCAGGTGACCAGAGATATGTTCTCTACGCGGGATGTCTAATATGAGCCTGGCTGAGGCGTTTTGGATTCGTTGGAGTTTTTTCTGGAGTTTAGTGGTAGTCCAGGCGTAGAGGGTGTTTCCATAGTCCAGTCGGCTCGTGACCAGAGCGTGGGTGACCGTTTTCCTAGTTTCGGTGGGGATCCAACAAAATGTTTTTTTGAGCATGCGAAGAATGTTGAAGCAGGATGAGGAGACGGCGTTGACTTGTCTGTTCATTGAAAGTGAGGAATCCAGGATGACGCCCAGGTTCCGTGCGTGGTCCGTCGGGATGGGTGCTTTTCCAAGGGCTTCTGGCCACCAAGAGTCGTCCCATGCGGAGGGGGAGGTACCTAAGATGAGGACTTCTGTTTTATCAGAGTTCAGTTTCAGACGGCTGTGTTTCATCCATTCGGCTACTTCTTTCATTCCTTCGTGTAGGTTAGTTTTGGCGGTGCTAGGGTCATTGGTGAGTGAAAGGATCAGTTGAGTGTCATCCGCGTAGGAGATGATGTTGAGGTTGTGTTGGCGGGCGATGGCTGCGAGGGGGCTCATGTATACGTTGAAAAGTGTGGGGCTGAGTGAAGATCCTTGTGGTACGCCGCAGATGACTTCAGTGGCCTCTGACTTGAATGGTGGGAGGCGGACTTTCTGGGTTCTTCCGGTGAGGAACGAGGTGATCCATTCCAGTGCTTTTCCTTGGATTCCGATGTTTCTGAGGCGCTGTAGAAGGGTGCTATGGCAGACTGTGTCAAAGGCTGCGGAGAGGTCGAGGAGGATGAGGGCGACTGTGTCTCCATTGTCCAGTAGAGTTCGGATGTCGTCTGTGGCTGCGATGAGGGCGGTCTCAGTGCTGTGTTTTGCTCGGAAGCCGGACTGTGAGGAGTCGAGGGATTTGTTGGCTTCGAGGAAGGCGGCAAGCTGGTTGTTGACAGCTTTCTCGATGACTTTGGCCGGGAATGGAAGGAGCGAGATGGGGCGGTCATTTTTGAGTTCGGTGGGGTCCGCTGTGGGTTTCTTCAGAAGGGCGCTAAGTTCAGCGTGTTTCCAGCTTTCCGGGAAGGTGGCGGATTTGAAGGAGCAGTTGATGACGTCACGGAGGTGCGGTGCTATGATGGAGTCTGCTTTGTTGAAGATGTGGTGAGGGCATGGGTCTGTGGGGGATCCTGAGTGGATGGAGTTCATCAGGCGGATGGTGTCCTCAGTGGAGATTGTGTTCCAGTCATTAAGGATGTTTGAGGGGGGTGAAGGTCCAGCAGATGGTTGGGTGGGTTGGTCTCCGGGTTGGTTGTCGAAGCTGTTGTGGATGTCTGCAATTTTGTTGTGGAAGAATGAGGCTAGGGAGTCGCAGAGGGCTTGAGAGGGGGTGATGTCGTTAGAGTTGGCCGAGGGATTGGTAAATTCCTTGACGATGTTGAAAAGTTCCTTGCTGTTGTGGGCGTTGTTATCTAGTCGTTCCTTGAAGGCGGTTTTCTTGGCCTTTCGGATCAGTTGGTGGTGTATGCGGGTGGCGTTTTTGAAGGCGTCCTTGGTGCTGGTGGTTGGGTCTTTTTTCCAGGCTTTCTCAAGGGAGCGGCAGAGTTTCTTGGATTTCTTAAGATCATCGTTGAACCATGAGGCCTTTTTGCTGCCAAGTTTGCTTTGTCGTTTTTTCAGTGGTGCTAGGGTGTCGGCGCTGTTGGATAGCCATAGGGTGAGGTTGGTGGCGGCTTGGTCGGGGTTTGAGGAGTGGGCTGGGGGGTTTAGGAGAAGCGATGAGGAGATCTGGTCGATGGTGATTTTGTTCCAGTTTCTTTGCAGAGTTGGTTGGGGGTGGTTGTTGGGTTTGGGCTTGTTGTAGGTAAAGTGAACGCAGCTGTGGTCAGTCCAAAGGAGATTCGTGGTGTGGCTGAAGGAGACATGATTGCTGGAGGTGAAGATAGGGTTGAGAGTGTGACCTGCGATGTGGGTGGGGGAAGTGACCAGTTGTTTAAGTCCGAGGTTGGCGAGGTTGTCCAGCAGGGTGGTGGAGTTGCGGTCGTTGTTCTTTTCAAGGTGAAAGTTGAGGTCTCCCAGAAGGATGTAATCTTTGGAGGGGAGCGCGTGTGGAGTGATGAAGTCCGTGATGTCCTCACTAAATTGAGCGCGGGGTCCTGGAGGCCTGTAAAGGAGGGTGCCTCTGAGTGTGGTCTTGGGGTCGATGTGAATCTGGAAGTGAAGGTGTTCAGAGTTGGCGAGGTTGACGTCAGAGCTGGTTGAGATTTGGATGGATTTCTTGTGGACGATAGCGATTCCTCCTCCTGTGTGGCCGGTACGATCCTTGCGTATGATCTTATAATCTTCTGGGATGGCAATGGTGATGTCTGGGGCGGAGGAGGCGTTCATCCATGTTTCCGTAAGGAAAGCGACGTCCGGAGAGATGGTGTCTAGTAGATTCCATAGGTCAATGGCGTGCCTGTGGATCGATCGGGTGTTGAGCAAGATGCATTGTAGGTGGTTGGTGTCGGGAAACTGAGGTGTGATCGTAGCGGACTGGTTGACGGTGCAGAAGAATTTGCAGGAGTAGCATGAGAAAGGTCCATGGGTGTGTCCAGGAGCGGCTTGGACGCAGTTGGGGGAGCGGCCGGGGTTAAGGGCTAGGAGGGTGGTGGCATCGTAGGTAACGCGGGGGAGCTGGGCAATGCGAGGGACAGGGGGTCTGGCGCTGGGCGTGGTCCAGGCGCGGACGGGCGTAGACGGGCTTACCTTTGGCGCACCTTCGGCGCGGATTGGGCGCGGTCGCTGCGCGTGAACGCTGCGCGCGGGGGCAATGGTCATAAATGGATGGTGGAGGGGGCGGAGCGTGGGAGGGGCAGCAGCTGGGAGGCGGTAGCGGGGAGGAGGGGCGGCCCAGGGAGCACCAACACAAACAAAATGGAGGGTCAAAGTGAAAGTGAGGCAGGGGCAGCAAATGGAATCAAAGCGCCTACAGTAAACCAAAGCGTTGCAATGCGGAGCTGAGCGAGCAGCGCCAAAGGCTGATCCAGGTCAGTTTAAATCTCTCCAAAACGAGTTACAGTGTGATGCTAGCACAGCGCTCTCACAGATAACACACAGGGCTAAGCAGAGCGAGCAGCAGTGAACACACCCAGCGCTATACAAAATGAGCTAGGATTGAATGCCCACACAGCGCTAGAATAGAACACACACAGCGCTAGAATAGAACACACACAGCGCTATACAAAATGAGCTAGGATTAAATGCACACACAGCGCTAGAATAGAACACACCCAGCGCTATACAAAATGAGCTAGGATTTGAATGCACACACAGCGCTAGAATAGAACACACACAGCAATTCACCAAAACCCCAGCGAAGCCACGGACATCACGCCATCCCAGGAACTCTGCACCCAGCTCAGCTCCTACTTCCATCTGAAGATCAAGGCCCTCTACGACAACTTCAGCGAACAGACATCAGACACCTCCCCCTCTCGCCAACACCACAGACACAGAGCTGATCATCACAACCTGGAATCCGGCCACCGTCGAACACACCACCATGACCATGAAGAACACCCACTCAGGAGCCCCCACGGACCCCTGCCCACCGCACATCTACCACAGGGCCGCCACTGTCATCGCACCCGAACTAGAACGTACCATGACTGTCTCTTTCGAATCCGGCGTCTTCCCCGATGACTGGATGTGGGCGGAGGTCAAACCCCTCCTAAAGAAGCCCATGGCCGACCTAACAGACCTGAAAAACTACAGGCTCATCTCTCTCCTCCCCTCCGCAGCCAAAGTCACTGAGATTCCCATAAACACCCAGCTGACCGCCTTCATTGAAGAGAACTCCATCCTAGATGCCTCCCAGTCGGTATTCCGCTACTAGACCAGGGACACACCGCAGCCCTCATCCTACTAGACCTCTTGCTGCCTTTGACACCGTCTCACATCGCACTCTCGCAGCCAGACTCCACGACGCTAGGATACGAGAAACCGCCCTCTCCTGGATCCATTTGTTTCCCTCCGGCAGAACCCAGAGGTTCAGACGCCAAGGATCATCGCTCAGCCACACGCTCTTCAACATCTACATGGCCCCCCTCACCGTCATCGTCAGACAACACAGGCTTAGCATAGTATAATACGCCGACACACCCAGCTCATCCTCTCCCTCACAAAGAACCCAGAAGACACCATACACTGCTTCCAGGAAGGAATGAGGAACGTAGCCGCCTGGATGAAAAGAAGCTCAACTCGGAGAAGACAGAAGTCCTCTTCCTCTGACCCTCCACCTCTGCCTGGGACAACACCTGTGGCCCTCTTCCCTCAGAGTCCACCCACCCCGACAGACCACCCACTGAACCTCTGAATCATCCTTGACTCCTCCCTCATCATGACCCGCCAGATCAACTCCTCCACAAGACCTTCAAATGAATACCCCAGAATGCGGAAAAACCATCACCCACGGACTCATAACCAGCAGACTGGACTACGGCCACGCCCTCTACACCGGAATCAACAAAACCCTTCTCCACAAGCTCGAACCATCCAGAACGCCACAGCCAGACTCGTCCTCGGAACTCCACTGCACAAACACATGACCCAACACCTACGTGACCGCCACTGGCTCCCCGTCGAGAACAGAGTAACATTCAAACCGCTCACCCACGCCTACAAATCATGCCACAACATCGGACCCAAATACCTCAACGAGAGAGTCTCCTTCCACGTAGCCAAGAGGAACCTTCGTTCCGCAGACCTTGCCCTTCGCAGAAACCCCCCACATCTGCAGAACCAGAGCAGGCGGTAGAGCTTTCTTCTACGTCGCAGCTAAAGCCTGGAGCGAGCTCCCTGTCAACATCAGACGCTCCCCCACCCTCGAGACCTTAAGGAAGAACTTTAAGACCGGGCTCTTCGACTGAACTGGAGCTGCACCACCCCCCCAGCACCTTGACACCCTCACGGGTGAGTAGCGCGCTTTATAAATCCCTGATTGATTGATTGATATATGGAGCCAGGGAAGGAGTCCCATGATGGTTTTGCACGAGAAAGTATTGGTCTGCACGCACACATATTAACAACTGCATATTTAAAAGCGTTCCATAATGACCGCATTCGGGGTCATAGAAGAAGTATCTTTCAGTGCTGACTGGACATTTGTATGTTCAAATTTGATTGGTCCCCCATAGGGACATTGCTCCAACCAGCTGGGTGTAACATACTGTTCGCCCCATTTGAAAATTACTTTCAATAAACAAATATTAAGTAACCTCTATTAGTTAACATATTAAATCCTACATGGGGCTAATAATCATGACATTACACAATGATTGACATGTTTCAAACTAGTAACATGAAATGTAACATTGGAAGTTAGGTGCCTCGCTCGAACAACATAGTAGTTAAACAGTTATGATAATCCTGAAAGAGACATTGATCGTGTCATGTTGTGCATTACAGGGGCATCCATACATATAAAAGTCATACAGTTGCATATGTGCACTACATAATCAAGGACCCTTTGTGTAGCTAAACAAAGACTGGCCAGTACTTATGTGTCAGCCGTACTGGAGTTGGCCCATCTGTCTGAAAGTCTCCTCCAATTCATTCACGCCGCTACCTATTGCATCCAAAGAGTGTATCCTCCTGCACTCCTTAAGATTCAGGATAGTGCCGATGTTACCCCCTCTGGGGGAGGACTGGATTTTTTCCAAAACCCACCATTTGAGACTGTCAGGAGAGTGGCCTTGCTGAAGTGCCCAATTAGGGGAGCTCCCTGTAGTTTACATTTAGGTCTGCTGATGTGTTGCAAGATTCTAGACTTCACCTTCTGAGTAGTCTGCCCAACATACAACTTGCTACAAGGACGCTTGAAGGCATAAATAACATTTACGCTATTACAGTTTGTGTGTCGTGAAAAGTTGTATGTCCTGTTCTGGTGTGTGAACGAGGTACCCTCAATGCTTAGGGTACAGGCTTTACAATTGCCACATTTATAATGTCCAAGGAGGGGTGGTAAGTTTAACTAACTCCTGATGTCTGGTGGTCTTGGTGTCTCTAGATAGGCCTTTACAGCAAAGTCCTTGTCATTTTTGTCTCTCTTGAACGCGAACATTTGTTCATCAGTGGTTCCAAGTTCACTCGCCACTAGATTCCAATATTTCTTCACATTTGTCTTGATCTCGTGGCTTCTGGGGTTAAAGGTGGTGACGCAGACAAAGTTATCTTTTCCTGGTTTTTTGGGTTTAACCTCTAACAGGGAGTCACAAGGGCAGTACCAGGCTTGTTTTCTGGCCCGTTTGAGTAACTCAATGGGATATTCTCTCTCTTTAAGTTGAAGGGTAAGAGTCTCGGTTTCTTTGAAAAAGTCAGCGTTACAGACACAGTTTCTTCTCAGTTTCAGGAATTGCCCATAAGGCAAATTGTCCCTGAGACTTCTGGGGTTATGTGAATCGTATTTAAGAAACGTATTGCGTTTAGTGAGTTTTTTGTATAAGTTGGTGTATATCGACTCCTCTTCCACTTTGAAGGTAATATCCAGGAAGTTGATTAATTGCTGTAGGCCATCGTGCACTGGGTATCTATTGATCTATTATTCAACCAGTTTTTAAAGTCAATCCAGCTTATTTCAGTACCAGACCAAATCATTATCACATCATCAATATACCTCTTCCACACGGCGATGTTATCTATGAAAGGGTTACTGGGGTTGTAGAGATATTCTTCTTCATATGAATCTATGAAGAGGTTAGCCAAGCTAGGGCCGAATCCTGCCCCCATGGCCAAACCCTTACATTGGTAGAAATACTGGTTTTGAAAAACGAAGGGGCATATTAGCAACGCTTTGCGATAAATATCGCAAAGCGTGCTTAGCGAGTATTTTTACATCGCCGTTTATCGCTGGATTCCATCTCCGAGATAACACGTTATTAGCGACGGCTATCTCCACGGCGATGGAACCCAGCGATAGAGGCGAAAAGCAGGATTATCGCATGAATTACAGCGATAATGATCCAGCGTTAGTGGGGTGGGTGCTGATAGGCCATGGTGGTCTCAGCCACACAATCCATCCTCCCATTGAGTTGAATGGACAAGTCCGGTTTTGAGCAGGTGTAAAAAACCTGTGATAACCGCGGTTAGCGCGACTTTCATCGCCGCTAACCGGGTCCCAGGGTCGCATTGGCGATAGGAGTTAGGTGTGTTTGCGAGTGGATTCCTGTTGTGTTCGCGGGGCACGCCTACTTTGCATGTCATTAGCTATAAATATCGCTGACAATCAAAGTGGCAAGGGAAACGGTTGCTGTCACCGGCAAGCTGTTGCTAACAGCTGTTAGCGACAGCTTGTTAATTGGGCGATAATAATATCGCCGCTTTAGCGGCAAAAAGTGCCGCTAAATCGGCATAAATGCTCTTGCTAATATGCCCCAAAGTAGTTCCAGGACATGACTATCTCCAACAAGGCCAGCAGGAAATCAGTGGGTACCCAGTATGGCTTAAGGCGTCTCTCTAGTGTTTCTCTGGTCACTTCCAAAGCCTTGTTCTGTGGAATACTAGTATACAGCGATGAGACGTCAAGAGTAATCATGAGTTGTGTGGTATCAAAGGTTTGGCCTTCCACCAGCTGGATGATATGCATGGTATCCCTTACAAATGATGGTTGCCAAAAGGTATCTATATACTGATTCAGTGGTTCAAGGATAAATCCACAACCCGAAACGATGGGTCTCTCAGGTGGCTTATCCAGGCACTTATGCACTTTTGGTAATGTGTAGATCGTAGAGATCCTGGGCTCCTGTTTATTCAAAAAATCATGTGCTGGTTCACTCAGGAAACCTACTGTTTGACCTTTCTTGGTGAGGTCCTGGGTCAGTTTTCTGATTTCATATGTGGGGTCACTTGGTATTGGGAGGTAACTCTCCTGCATGTTGATTTGCTATAGTATCTCCTCTACGTAGTCCGAGGTATTTTGTACAACCACCGCTCCCCCGTTGTCTGCTGCCTTGATGACAATAGTGTTGTTTGCTCCAAGGGTGTCGAGGGAGAGGCTCTACTCTTTCGTTACATTGTATTTGATGCATCTCCTGTTGCCCAACAGGTCCATAGTTTCTTTCCGTACGATTTGCTCATATGCCAAGATATTTTGGCTCATTAAATAGGCCGCTGGGGTGAACGTGGAAGGTGGCATAAAGGAGATGGCTGAATAAGAAGGGGTATATTCCCTATTGTTAAAGTGGTACTTCAGTCTGATCTTCCTGAAAATTCTTTGCAATTCCAGTTTAATGTTGAAGGTATCAGGGGGAATCGTGGGGATAAAGTGAGTCCCTTAGAGAGGATCCATTTTTCAGCAGCAGACAGAGTGCAATTTTGAGAGATTAATGATTGGATCCATGGTAGAATAGTAGTAGTTCCTTTTTGTTCAATAGGAAAATGTGTTGCCTCTCCTTTCACAGAACCAATAGGTACTAGAGGCCTGTCGGCAAAGACAATGGGTACCTCAGGCATCTCGGCAAGGATGCTCCTAGTTAATGCACCCTCAGTCGTGAGATCTGGAGATCTGTCCTCCATTGGTTGTGCGGAATTGATCATAGTTGTTACCATCTGTAAGTTTGATGGCATGTTTGGATTTCGCCGTGTGTTTCTTGCGGGAGGAATCGTATTCGGGAATTGCCTCGGTGGTTGGTCCTGCCCCTGTTACAACCCCTCGGTACTTCCCAAATTTCTCTTGTCCACTACCCTGTTGGATATCTGATTGCTGTCCCCATATGAATTCTGGGTGTCCTGATAGCTGTGGCCCTGATTGGTTTAATTGCTTGGGGAGGGTCTGTCAGACTCAGTATCCAAATCGCTGCCAAAGGATGAATCTGAAAAGGTGTCAAACTTCTTGGGGCTCTGCCTACACCTATTTGTGAAAAAGCCCTGGCTATCCTGTTGGTAGTACTCGTCAACCATGTCGAGGTACATCACCTTTTTGTCACAGTTTCTCATCTCTTTTACCAACTTATCAAAATTTCTGTTTAGTGTACCCGTGTTAAACTCGGTCAGTGCTTTCTCAGCATGTTCTAGGGCTTCTTTTGCATTGGTTAGGGCCCTATCATCCAGAATCTCCTTTTTAGGCTCAGCTATTTTCTGTGTCAATTTATTGACCTATTTAATTGCAGTCTCCACTCCAAACACCAATCACGTCGAGGGAAAAGGGGTAATGGGTCGTGGGCCCCAGTCAGCCTGTAGTACTATAGCTGGTAATTTCAGGGTTCACTTGTTCTTTGCAATGGAGACCCCTTCCCCATTGTGGGTGAATAGTTTAATAAAGTGCCAGAACAAGTAGAAGTCGTCACTCTTTTATCTGGAATACTTTCAATATATTGATATATTGCATCGTTAGAGGATCTATTTGGTATTTGACTCTTGTATGTAGGCAGAGTCAATTACAGCAAGCATAGATCATAGGGCAGGTAAGATATAGAACAGCCAACACGTGTTTCGCCCCTTGGTACGGCCGGCAGGCAGGCCAAGGGGCTTCCTCAGGGAGTGAAATGAGAGTAGTGTAAGCGAGTCCTGCTTAGTATAGCGAGTCTGAAAAGTTTTGCACTTAGGACGTCTGGTCACTGATGTCTATCTCGGGTTCTTGCCGACTGACACGAAATATATGAGTCAAATACCAAAAAGATACTCTAATGAAGCAATAAGTTGGAATTATTCTAGATAAAAGAATGACGACTTCTACTTGTTCTGGCCCTTTATTAAACTAAGCACCTTCCAGTGCCTGAAGCAGTTGTTTGCAACGAAACTGAAACCTTCTCTGAACTTTGGAACATCTATAAATGTTGCTTGGTCATTCCTTAAGCATTTTCTGATGAGCTGTCCGCAATTTAGTAAAAATAGAGTGACAATAAATATAATGAAAAAAGTGCTCATTGACATGGGTGAAATAAGTGTCATTAATACATGGGTGAGACACAGACGAATACTGTATTTAGAATTCATACAAGTGAGAAATTATTATTATTTTTTTATATCTTTTTATTGGCATTTTCAAGACAGTACATGTCCAAAATAAACAAACATACAGACCATCATGCTGCCGCATCCCGCCTCCAAGAACAGCAATTCTTTGCAGTCATAATACAGACAAGATACCACCCATTACTTATAAGCAGACAAAGGCAGTAAATAGAAAACAGTGCAAGTCATCATGAATCCAGTGGGTTAGTTCGTAAGTATTCGACCAAGTATGTCCAATAGTCTCGTGGGCGCGATCCTGCTGGTAGCTCCTCTTCATAGGTGGTGAGCGTTTCATGACAGTAGGCCATGTCTCTAAGCCATTGGCGAGTGGTAGGTATGTTTTTACTATCCCAACATAGTGAGACTCTACGTTTAGCGAGAAGCAAAGCAATCATATAATACTTGCACTTTAAAGCCCGGACATTACACAACAGCCCCAGAAGGCAGGCGCGGCTGGAGCAAGTAATCGACACTCCTACCATATCACTTAAAATTTGTGTAACTTTTACCCAATAATCCTGTACCGATAAACAGCTCCATGCAAGATGCAGAAAGTCTGCAGACTCAATGCCACATAGTTTACACCTTGCATCCGGTCGAAGCCCATATTTGTGGAGCCTGGCCGGCGTATAGTATGTTTGATGCAAATGTTTATAATGTAACATTCTTAGATTGCCGTTAGGTGTTAGCATTTCTGTCAGAGAGCAGGTTATTCTCCACTCCTCTTCCGTGAGGAGAGTGTCCAGCATCCCATTCCACCTCGCCCATGCCCTATGTGTTGTTTCAGCAATTTCCTCTTGACTGGTGGTGTATAGTTGTGATATTAATTGTTTATTACTAGTGGAAGTTATAATCAGTTGAAGGGCTCGCAACTGTGGCAGTTCTGCCGGGTATGTAGGGTAGTGCTGTTTGATCGCCCGCTGGTATGTAAAACGGAAGAGCATTGTTTGGTTGCTCATATAATCCAAATCCCCTTTGTGCTGAAACATTCCATCGGTATAAAGATCACCCAGAGTGGCCATCCCCACTTGTTTCAACAGCCCCATCCCCACCTCTTCTTGTGTGACAGTTAGATTTGGATGGTGATGTAACGGAAGGGCAGGGTTATACAATGGTAATTTATTTGTTAATCTACCTATGTGATGCCGTGCCGTGTTGGTGGTGTCTACCGTATTAATATCTTTGGAATGTAATGGGGGTCTTTGGTAGGTTATTATGGCAGTCAGCGGGACAGGTAACACGCGTCACCCTCTTCGATGGCCACATGTGTAAGGTAGGGGGTTGGATGATACCAGTGCAGAGATAATAGAGAAAGAAATCCGGGACCTTGAAGCCACCTTGTGAGTATGGCAGAGTTAGAGTTCGTAATTCAATTCTGGCTTGTTTGCCAGCCCAAATAAGTTTGGTCACTAAGGAGGATAGCTGATGAAAGACTGCTGAAGGAGACGTAATGGGGATGTTGTTAAAGAGGGATGTATGACGTTACAACGCATGCTATTACAACGCAGTACTTTACAACGCATTTTTTACAACGCAAATGCTTTTACAACGCATGCTTTTACAACGAATACTATTACAACGCAAGATAGTGTTAATAATAGTAAAGTGCTATTACAACGAAAACATTTACAACGCATACCTTTACAACGCAAATATAATATATATATATTTTTTTGTAAAATAAAACCTGGAACGGGATGCAGGGAAACTAGAGGTTTTGGGTGGGGAAGTGTCTTAAAATGATGAGAAAAAGTAAACATAAAGGAAAAGAAATGCAACAATTTTTTAAATAATACGCAGGTATTAAAATTAAAACTTGAGTATTAAAAATAATACTCATGTAATCTAAACTGTAGAAAATGTTACACACGCAACGAAAATAAAAAATAAAATATACTAAACATATATTAGAATGAAAGAAAATAATTATTTGAAACCAACAAAATTATACATACACAGTCGCCATTTTAAAATATGTAGTTCAAACGTTAGTCCTACAACTCTTTCCATGAAATAATACCACAACACTACTTTCAAAATGGATGACAAAATTGCACGGAAAACGAAAATAACATATCTTTTTACAAACTTTTAAATTATAACTTTCCACAGAAATAAAACGTATGTAAAATTATAATACCAACGGTGTGTTTCCAAAAAAAAACAGTGACACTGACCAAAACTTATAAATACGAGGCAGACACCATTTTTAAAACAGTTGATTCTCAACTCCCAGAGTGACCAGACGCCAAAAGCTGACCCTCTGACCTCTTCACCTAAACTAAGACCAGATCGGATATCAGGAGTATTATTTTTCGAAATACAAGTGAGTTAGTTAGTTAAATTATTTTCAGAAAAATATTCTGAACCTATTACAACGCTGCACCTATTATACTACCGAGATATTTCTATAATTATGTATACAAATATATACATATATAAAAAACCCTACATTTTAAAAGCTGAGAAAAAAATGTAATAATTTTTATTTATTATTTAAAAATGATTTCAAATAAATAAATATAAATTATTTTTCAAACATCTCAAAATGTTGCTTTTTTTTTATTAGTCGAACTACTAAAAACAACGCCGCTAAAGACCAGTATAAAAAAATTGAATTTTGCTACAGAGGCAACACTCCTCTTCAATAATAATTTGAAGGTACTTTTCGATATTTTAATCGACAATTCTAAACACACGAAACGCAAATACATTTATTAATACACATATATTTAATTTAATTTTTACAGAGAAATTCATTTTCGAGAAAATTATTAAATGATTTCAACTTTGAAAATTGAAACGTCAACTTGTTAAAAAGGTAATTATATTATTATTTACAAAACTGTATGTTTAAATATAATTAATAATACTGTATTGATTTATTAAAAATAAAAACTGTAGAGATATAAATATTTTATAGTAGTCAATAAAGGTACAGCAGTAACGAAAGTGTGAAATAGTGTAGGGTTACAAATAAATATTTCTATTCAGACTCCAGGTAGGTGCAGCATGAGAGAAAGTGTAGGAAGGTAAAAGGGTATTATTTTCTATTCTTACACCAGGTAGATGCTGCAGTAGGGAAAGAGAGAGATGGTGTAGGGGTAAAAATTTCTATTCAAACTCCAGGTAGGTGTAGCAGTATAGAAAGTGTAGGATGGTAAAAGTGTATTATTTTCTATTCTTACTCCAGGTAGGTGCTGCAGTAGTGAAAATGTTGGATAGTGTAGTAGTATCAATTTCTATTCAAACTCCAGGTTGGTGCAGCAGTAGGGTAAGTGTTGGATGGTAAAAGGGTATTATTTTCTATTTTAACTCCAGGTAGGTACTGCATTAGGGAAAGTGTGGGATGGTGTAGGGATAACAATTTCTTTTCAAACTCCAGGTAGGTGCAGCAGTAGGGAAAGTGTGGGATGATAAAAGTGTATTATTTTCTATTCTTACTCCAGGTAGGTGCTGCAGTAGGGAAAGTGTGGGATAGTGTAGGGGTATCAATTTCTATTCAAGCTCCAATTAGGTGCAGCAGTAAGTTAAGTTGATGGATGGTAAAAGGGTATTATTTTCTATTCGTATTCCAGGTAGGTGCTGCAGTAAGGAAAGTGTGGGATGGTGTAGAGATATCAATGTATATTCAAACTCCAGGTATATACAGCAGTATAGAAATTGTAGGATGGAAAAAGTCTATTATAAACAAAATTGTTGAGATGTTTATCTACATCAGAAACATTTCACATTTAAATAACATTACCTTTTCCTTTTTCTTTTTTTTTTAAATATCAATCAACTTCAGATCATCAAACAACTATTGTTTTTGAAAGAGAGCAACAACCCCAAAACCAACCAACACACCATCAAAGCAGAAACCAGACGACAAAGAGAGAAACAAAACCCAAAGGTATATACAATTCAAACTGCAAGAGAAAGTGTTCTATGATGCATGAAAATTATAGACTTTTCTACCTCCAGATACGTACAGCAGTAGAGCAAGTGTGTAGAATGATAAAAGGGTTTTATTTTATATTCTTACTCCACATAGGTGCTGCAGTAGGGAAAGGGTGGGATGGTGTAGGGGTATCACTTTCAAATCAAACTCCAGGTTGGTGCAGCAGTAGGGTAAGTGTTGGATGATAAAAGGGTGTTATTTTCTATTCTAACTCCAGATAGGTGCTGCAGTAGGGAAAGTGTGGGATGGTGTAGGGATATCAATTTCTATTCAAACTCCAGGTTGGTGCAGCAGTAGGGTAAGTGTTGGATGGTAAAAGGGTATTATTTTCTATTCTAACTCCAGGTAGGTGCTGCAGTAGGGAAAGTGTGGAATGGTGTAGGGGTATCAATTTCTATTCAAACTCCAGGTAGGTGCAGTAGTAGTGTAAGTGTTGGATGGTAAAAGGGTATTATTTTCTATTCTAACTCCAAGTAGGTGCTGCAGTAGGGAAAATGCGGGATGGTGTAGGGATAACAATTTCTATTCCAACTCCAGGTAGGTGCAGTAGTAGGGTAATTGTAGGATGGTAAAAGGGTAATATTTTATATTCTAACCCAGGTAGGTGCTGCAGTAGGAAAAGTGTAGGATGGTGTAGGGGTATCAATTTATATTCAAACTCCAGGAAGGTGTATCATTATGGAAAGTGTGGGATGGTATATAAAAGCAAAATGTAATTTTTTTACTACAAAGAGGAAAAACATTAATAAAATACAAAAATAAAGTTACTGCAGATCAACAATTTCATTTTTAGAAAAATTCAGAAGCAGACAAACTGTTAGATATAAATGTATTTTTTAGTATTTACAAACACATATTTAATTTAAAATTTTTCTCCCAACCGAAAATGTCTACACAGGAAAGAGCTTCCTACATCAAATCAAAGAAAGGAAAAAACCTACTAAACCATGCAGGATACATTTATTGTAAAGAAAGGGTAAGTTTTCCTAGAAATCATTGGAGGTGTGTGCAATACTACACATCCCATTGCAGCGGCAGAGCGGTTACCCATGATGATTTCATTGTAAAAACTACTGATCACAACCACTCTGCCTCTGCAATGGAGATTGATGTAAGGGAAACCATCAATGAAATGAAACAACTAGCAAGCACCTCCAATGATTCTACTGGAAACATTTTAATAGAGGTTGCACAACATGTCCCCTCTCATGTTGCTAGTAATATGCCTATAATTCCTAATTTGAGACGAATTATTCAAAGACAAAAGCAGGCAAGTAACACTCAAACCACCACACCTCATACTTTTTCTGATATTAATATTCCACCAGAACTAACTCATTATTTTGCTAATGAACCCTTCCTTCTCCATGACAATGAAAACCCTCAAAAACGTATTCTAATTTTTAGTACTCCCCGCAACCTTGTAAAGTTAGAAAATAGTGAAATTTGGATGATGGATGGGACGTTTAAAAGTACACACAATCCATTCTTCCAAATTTACACTATACACGCTAAAATTAACCATAATGTAATCCCCTTAGTATATAGTTTGCTGCCTGATAAGACTTCTGCAACCTACACTGCACTTTTATCAGTTATTAAAAATACAACAACAAAAAGTCCTAGGAAAATTATAATTGATTTTGAATTGACCATGATCAATGTGATCAGTAAAACGTACACGGATACCCAAATTCAGGGGCATTTTTTTCATTTTTCCCAGGCATTCTGGCGTAAATTACAGAAAACATCCCTGGTTACAGAATACTCCTCAGACAACAAACTCCAAGGTGAATTAAAAAAATTAACAGCACTTTGTTTTGTTCCTCCTGAAAGTGTAGATGAGTACTACACTGCCATTACTGAATCAGAATATTACAACCAAAATGAAGACAAATTGGCACCCATCCTAAATTATTCGAAGACACATGGATTGGGCACCTAAGCAGATCGGGTCGCAGGAGGAAGCCACGTTTTCATGTGGACTGGTGGAACTGTTACACGAGCTGTTTAGAGGGAGAAGCTAAAACAAATAATGCCATTGAGGGATGGAATAACTCCTTCAACCGTACAATTGGAAAACCTCACCCAAATTTCTACTCTTTTTTGGAAACTTTGAAGAAGGAGCAAAGTTTCCAAGAAATGAGACTTTCCCAAGCATTAAGTGGTAGTCTAAACCCACGAGTTACCAAAAAAACAAAAGAGATGTCTGAAAGACTATTGGGTATAATACAACAATTTTCGTTGTGTGTGGCTCTAGACTACCTCGAAAATGTGGCTAACATTCTAAGTTTCTAAAATAAATATTTGACCTTACTTTCCTGCTTTGCCCTAAATTTCACAAAACCCTAATTACAATTGGCTTTAATATTTTTCTAAATTATTTTCCAAAATGATTAGTCGGGTCAGCCTACTTATTTTTTGCTTTTTTTCTATTATTTCCTGCCATAAGAAAACCATTCATTTTTTACATCTATTATCCCCAAATATTCAAAATTGGAGATGAGAAAAGAATTTATTTGTTTTCCAAAATTTAATCAATCCATTCCAATTTTCCTAACATCTTTATACATATTCTTTTCATATAAATGCATTTATAAATTAAACTATTTTTTTCGATCCTTTCAACTAAACAAATATGTCTAAAATGCTTCTTTATTTGTATATGAAATTAAACCTAAAATTTTTTGGTTAGAAATACAAAATAATTTTGCAAAATAATGTAATATTTTCTCCATAAATTTCGAAGGATTTTATCTATAAATTCAGCATAAAAAATGTAAACCTTTTTGAACTTAAAATAATCAATTTAAACACTTGGAAACAAATTAATCCAAATAAATAGCATTATAAATGAATGCTTTTTTTTGTTAAATACGACTGTACAATAATAACATCCTAAATATTTTTCTATCTCCTACCAGAACAATTTCTCACTATACAACACTAGCTATTTTCAAAATGTGATGGTAAAATAACAGACTGTACAATATTAACATAACATTGCCATTACAGAAAAAACTATCCAAACAAAAGATATTCACCGTCCAAAAATATTTGCGCAACCCCCCCTCCTGCCAGATCCATAGTGTCAGGCATCAACTCCCTCCTTGAGCCCCTCTCACAATACTGTGATTACTTTCTTAATCCACTAGTGTAACAAACCCCCACCTATATTAAGGACACCAAACACCTCCTCCATGTGATCAACAACACACCCTTTGATACCAATACCCAACTACTGGTCGGATTGGACATCGAAAGCCTTTATACCAGCCTTCCCCAGGATGCAACCCTGCAGGTTCTCAAGGACATCCTCATGCAGACGCCATGGCCGTACCACACTCCCAGTGAATCCATCCTACAATGTGCCACGCTCGCACTCAAAGAAAATTACTTCGAATACGAAGGATCTTATTACCTCCAGACCAATGGCACATCCATGGGCAGCGTTTTTGCCCCCAGTGTTGCGGGGCTGTACGTCCATCACTTTGAACAATCATACATTGCAGCCAACACCAACCACTTCTCGAACAACATCCTCAAATGGCGTCGATACATTGACGACATCCTTGTGATTTGGCAAGGCTCTCAGCCAACCCTTGATACATTCCTAACATGGCTAAACAACAGAGACCCATACCTCAAATTCACGAGCACCTCTAGCGCAAACCAACTAGCCTTCTTAGACCGAAACATCATGGTCAAAGAAGGAGTGCTTGTTACCACAACATACTACAAACCAACTGCCAGGAATTCCCTACTCCATTTCGGGAGTTTCCATTCTCGCCCACTGAGGGAAAACCTCCCGTACGGCCAATTTTTACATATACGCAGAAACTGCAGTTTTATAGCAGATTACAAGAAACAAGCTTCCAACATGGCCAAAAAACTCCAGGAACGTGGCTGCCCTGAGCCATCATTTCCAAAACCAATAAAAAAGAGCCCGCAACCAAAATAGAGATGCCCTCCTTGAGACCATTGACAAGGAACACCAAGAACAGCCAATAACCTGCGTGACAACGTACAACACAGCCTCAAACGAGGTGGCTAAACTGATCTGCAAAAACTGGAAGATCATCAATTCAGGCCAAAGACAGTGGGACACACCCAGATTTGCCTACAAAAGGTCCAACAACATAAAAGACAAACTGGTGTCCACTCGCCCCAGAACACATATCAGACCAGAACCCAACACAATTCTCAACTCCTGGGGCTTGCCGAAAGTCACCGGCCATTACTCTTGCAATGACTGCAGTGTTTGTCACCTCACCAGACACACCAAAACCCTAGACCTTGAACCTAACAAAGTATGGACCCAATGCAGTCACACTAATTGCAATTCGCGTAATGTGGTATACCTCCTCACATGCACCTGTGGTCTCCGCTACATAGGCATGACCACACGCAAAATACGCACAAGAGTAACGGAACACAAAAGCACCATCAGGTGTAAAAAGAACATTAGTAAACTGACTAATAAAGTCATAACCACACCCCCAATGATCTAACCTGGACTGTCATAGAACAGTTCCCTGACAATTTGGAGGACAACGAGAAAAAATTACTTAATAAGGAACAACGCTGGATTTACCGTCCCTCCCTACAAACAGAAGGGCTGAATGATGCCATCCCCTGGAACTCCCTCACAGCTTAACTACGCACAGAACCAGTAGAACCGTGCATCTAACTTGATGACACCACTCTCACCACGGAAAGCCCAAGGGAAATCCTTTTGGCCATTTATGCGCCAGCACACGCTGGGAATTCAAAAAAACTCCCCCCATAGATCATGCGTCCCTTTCTCTAACCATACGGGACAACCCCGTAGTAGGTATACACGATGGTCACTCCATCGAGCATTCGCCAATCTCACCTCCAATACCTCCTACATGCAGGCACGATAAACCCCCCACTGCGCATGCGCCTCACTGTCTCAACCAAGCGCAAGCGCCCATCACTCTCTCCGCGCCCTGGGCAGTCTTTCTACTATTGCTCTCCAATCCAGGTAACAACAATTAACGCGTCAATATAAACAGCCAGGCAGCCAACACCCAGATTGCGGAGTGTGGAGACGGCGCCACAGGTACCCGGCAGGCTTTGACCAGAAAGGCTGTGGGTATGACGATCCCTGGACAGAAACTATGGGTAAGCGCTCTTTCTTCCATACAGGTCTCCTAACCCCCAGTGGCCACACATTTCTCCCCACAGGGTCAACCCTTTGCCGCTTCACTCCAGGAAGCATCGGCTGCTAATCCCCAGCGTAAGAACAGATTTCTTACTCCATTTATATCACACTGTATGTGCGTGATGCCAGTGTTCTAGCCTCACCACGCCTTAGCTAGATGACGATAATCACCCTAACGGTACCACCAGTATCGATAAACTTTGGCCGACTGTAGTCTACCCACCATGCACTTTAGTATCAGCCACATTCATGTGTTTATGACTTTAAGCAACTTACCTAGTGACTCTCTTTTCCTATATGTTTTGTCCATGTCCTATATGTTGTATGTACAGGTATGCATGAGAAGGGTATCCCCCTCTCACACCTAGAAAAACACCTTAGCGAGTGTAACACATTGCCTGTATAACACTCCCCATTTTTAATTCACACCAGCATGTTTTTACAAAGGTCCTGAGAAAAGCCAGATTATTTTTAAGGCACTGGCTGAAACATGTCGACCCACAATGGATGTTGGATGTCGTAACTAACCACCAAACATCCTTCTGCCTTATTTTAACCACTGACGGTGGCCCAGTCATTAAAATTTAATTTACCCTCGGGTACTGGGACTCCCGCCAAGCCGTTTTAATCTTTCACTTCACTAAATCCCAACACTGCACTCTCAGAAAAATACCAGCTCTGCTGTAATCAGGCGTCGTAGCACAACCGGGACACATTAGGTGTCACTGGGTGGGCCCAATGATGAAGCATGCCACCAACTAGGTTGGTTGGTGAGGGCTTCATGACCACACCGACAAGGTGCCACCTGACAAAACAGGTCAGAGATTGTGAATTAAATCACTACCACACATGTGAAGACAGAGTCTAAGTCATGGTAGATTTCGCCTGCCCATCTGTGTGAGGTCAGGCCAGGCCAGGCCAGGGCTGGAGGGGTCCCTTTTCTACCCAAATCATTTTGAAATTCTCAATCGGCATAGCTCACATTATGGCTTTCCTCTTTAGCACTAGTTTTCAGCCTCTCTGTTTTTTTAATGAATTCCCATTCATAAGTGTAGGAAATGAGGAGGATTCATTCAGATCCGGCAGCTCTTGTTGCCTGATCTGGCTTGAATCAGTGAAATATGCTAAACAAGCATTTGCAATGCATAGGTCTCGCATTAGGAAAATTTGAGGTATTGGTATTGTAAATGGCAAATTTTTTATTCATGTGTTGGTTTTGAAAATAGCGAAATTAATAGCTTTGTCATTTACAATGCCAATAGTTTTAACTTTCGCAAACGTGACACCTATAGCATTTGTAATGCATTATGTGTTGTATTTACATGACTTAGATCTATTAATATTACAAATACCAATGGCTTTTATGTTTTTTAATAATTAATACTTAAATAAAAGTTATTGTAATTCATAATGGCAATAGCTTAAACTTTTGTAAATAACTTGGGAAGATTATGTTCAGTGTATTTTATTGTGATGAAAATCCAAGAGCAGGAGTGAAATATTAACATCTTTTTGTGACATTTGTAATAAAGCTTGAAACATTGAGAGAACATATTAGAACCAGTTGTTGTTGAATGGTTGCACAGAGTGATGCTGTGGCGTTCAGTGGTGCTGAGTGATGCTGTGGCGTTCAGTGGTGCTGAGTGATGCTGTGGCCTTCAGGGGTGCTGAGTGATGCTGTGGCCTTCAGTGGTGCCGAGTGATGCTGTGGCATTCAGTCGTGCTGAGTGATGCTATGGCATTCAGTGGTGCTGAGTGATGCGGTGGCATTTAGTGGTGCTGAGTGATGCTGTGGCATTCAGTGTTGCTGAGTGATGTTGTGGCGTTGAGTGATGCTGTGGCATTGAGTGATGCTGTGGCGTTGAGTGATGCTGTGGCGTTGAGTGATGCTGTGGCGTTGAGGGATGCTGTGGCGTTGAGGGATGCTGTGGCGTTGAGGGATGCTGTGGCGTTGAGGGATGCTGTGGTGTTGAGGGATGCTGTGGCATTGAGGGATGCTGTGGCATTGAGGGATGCTGGGGCATTTAGGGATGCTGTGGCGTGGAGGGATGCTGTGCGTGGAGTGGTGCTGTGGCGTGGAGTGGTGCTGTGGCTTTGTGGGGTGCTGTGGCATTCAGTGTTGCTGAGTGATTCTGTGGCGCTGAGTGATGTTGTGGCGTTGAGTGGTGCTGTTGCGTTGAGTGGTGCTGTTGCGTTGAGTGGTGCTGTGGCTTTGAGTGGTGCTGAGTGATGCTGTGGCGTTGAGTGATGCTGTGCCATTGAGTAATGCTGTGGCATTGAGTAATACTGTGGCATTGAGTAATACTGTGGCATTGAGTGGTGCTGTGGCGCTGAGTGGTGCTGTGGCGCTGAGTGGTGCTGTTGCGCTGAGTGGTGCTGTGGCATTGAGTGGTGCTGTGGCATTGAGTGGGGCTGTGGCATTGAGTGGTGCTGTGGCATTGAGTGGTGCTGTGGCATTCAGTGGTGCTGAGTGATTCTGTGGCGCTGAGTGATGCTGTGGCATTGAGTAATGCTGTGGCATTGCAGGATGCTGTTGCTGTGAGGGATGCTGTGCGCTGAGTGGTGCTGTGGCTTTGAGGGGTTGCGTCGAGAAAAAAGGCTACAATAAAGTTACTTCCGTTGTAGTAAAGTGATAGAGGATTAGGGTACGGACGCAAACTGTGACAACAGGAACGGATGCTGAGAGGGGAGAAACCACAAACCAAGGAGCTAGATAAAAGGTGAACATGCAAACAAAGTGAAAATGCCCGGTTGCGATTCCTGCACATCTCGGATAAATAAATCAGCCTGATTACCGATGCGTATGAAGTAACATTCTGAGCGCGTGCTCGAGCCCCCTGGTGAAAACATGAACATCAAAAACTTCTCCTGGGGCGAAATCCCCTGACAAAGTTTCTGCGAAGGAATCTCTGCGGTGATCACAAGAATGCATCCTGTTACTGGAGCCAACAAGCATTGGCGTGAAAGGCACACGGCCGCGCGGCAGCCCCGACAACAAGGATTCATTGCCGATAAGAAATAATTAAATAAAAAAGAATCTCTGCTGTGATCACAAGAATGCATCCTGTTACTGGAGCTGACAGAGGCAACAAGCATTTGCGTGAAAGGCACACGGCCGCGCGGCAGCCCCGATGACGAGGATTTATTGCCGATAAGAAATAATTAAATTTTAAAAAGCATTGGCCGCGCGGTCGTAAAAGTAACGTCGCGCGGCCAAGATAAAACCAGTGGGAGGGAACGAGCATATGGTGGCGAGCGGCGGGGGAGTCTGGTGCGAGGCGGGGGAGGGGGTGCAGGCATATGGGGTGTGAGGAGAAGTGAGGCCCAGCGCGCGCTGGGGAAGCGTCACGCTTGAATGCCTGAGGCCGAGCGCACGCTGGGGAAGCTTCAAATGCTGTGGCGGTCTGATGCAATGATGCGGGAGCAAATGGCAAGAGCGTGCATGGGCACAGGCATGCTGAGCAATCCGCCTGGTTTAGCTTTCGTGGATCCAACTCTATAAGTCTCGACATCTGCAATGCGCAAGCGCATTGGCAGAGGTCGAGACCTAAAAACGACAATGTAATTTGCTGACGCTTGGACTTATTCAGTAACATCTGCACGCAGCCTGCTTTTCTTTCACAGCAGCAACCTTTAGGAGCAGTGGGAGGTTTTTTATTTTCACTTCCAGCTGGGCACAAGGCCTCACTTAAAGGTAAATCGGCCCTCGTTTCGTTAGACTCTCATCTTGGCTTAGTGCTTTCTGGAGCTCAACACCTACATATCAATTCAATAGTTGGAAAGAAAGATACTTAGCTTGCTATAACGTCACACGTGCTTTGGCAACACAGTGTGTTTTACTTTTTTCAACCCCTATGTGTAAGAGATATGTATGCATTGCAAGAATGTCAGATCTATCTGTATGACTAATTACAGTAATGATGTAAACACCACTCACAAATTTCTTTTTATTTTTGTTTTGTAGCACTATTCATCCTGATGTATGATTTCAGAGCACTTTACAGCGTAGAAACATAGTATACAGAGACAATGAGTCATAGAAGTGTGTAAAACAATGTACAGGCAGTGTCACAGAAGACAATAAGGGCTACAAGGTGTGGGAGGCATATATCTTCAAATTAGTAGGCATTATATGTTAAGAGCTCTTGGCTTGGAGAAGCACAGTCAGAATTTAAAATGCTTTGCAGAAGTTGCATATACTAACACCTTAACCGCGGCTGCAATTCCGGCACGGTGTGTTCCATTGAGGGGGCGGAGCCGCGTCGGCCAATGGACGTGTGCAGCACTACGGAGGTAGTACTCGCGACGGCCGTTGGCCGAGGGGCGCAACGAAAGTGCTAATATACCTTATTGATATCCAGGGGACCCTTTTTAACAACCTTGGAATAATGAAAGAATGAGAATACAAACAAGGTCCTAAAGTCATGCCTTTCAGTTAACCTGCAGTGCCTTGATGATGGTCCATACCTCACTGTGCTATACTAGAATTGTGATGTATTATCGGATAATAACAAAAGGATCTCTGTGACAAAAGCAGTAACCCACTGTGCTATCCACATACAATACAACACAATAGAGGGAAGCAAGTCAACAAATTGACAGGGAGAGCTGTGTTAGAGCTGAACCAAAAGTTGGCTCTGGCTCCAAGAACCCATGGCTCAGCAAAGCATGAAAATATTCAGCGTGTACATCATGCTTCAAAGATCATATACAAATATTCAGAAAATATTATAAGGTATCTTCACAATTCAAACAGTGTATTTTTTTAACATGCAAAGCGTTTCAACTTAGTTCATCAAATGATACTACTGCATTGAGAAGCTTTTCTTAAAAGTGAGAGTTAAACATTAACTAAGAAGTATTCCTGTCCTCACCCAGATGACATTGCTATTAATTAACTGAGATCTAAGGTAGGTGTGATGTGTACCTTATATGAGACCTAGATTATTACTAAAAATTGTGGTACATGATAGGCAATTAAATAAAACAGAAGCAAGGTTTTTGTACAGCGGACATCCTGCATTCATGTATTTAAAGGTTCTCTCTTCTGTGACAATGAACAAAATTGGAGGCTTGTTGAAATAAAGTGTTGCCCTTAACACCCCCTGGCCTGTAGCCTCTAGCGGTTAGAAATAATTTGTCTAACAAGCACATACACTTCCCGCCATTGGTGTTCTGATTTGACAATATGCTACCCCAAATTACCAGTTCCATACAAGTCGAGCCCTGTTGTGGGTTTATCCCCTCTTCCGCGACCCATCAACCGAGAATATGAGTGAGTCTCCCACTAGACGCACACTAATCCCCTAGCCACAAACACCCCAGATTTTTTCACATTTCCACGGGCACCCTCGTCCCTTATATACCTCCTCTTCCACCAGTTTGTAGTGATCAATGCCTGTTTCCCAGTGTAAAGTGAAAGTCTCACTACCCATCTTTTGGACAATGTCTCCTTTTGCCACTATACAGTCCAGGTTCAGTAGAATCTTCTGATAGCGTGTCATGTCTGTAGGCCCCGTATTTCCAGTATCACTAACCTGTGCTGTAAGTCCAGAGGTATCCCAGTGGCTTTCGCCAGTAAATTCCATACCTCCTCCCTCAAGGCCCGCAGACGGATGGCAGCTCCACAGTGTATGCAGTAATGTATCCTGCATCCCCTGAGACAGTCCTCGCTCTCTGCTCTCCCTGTCCTGTGAAATAAAGGTTTTATATAGTATGTTCATTGGAGGATTTTGAGTTGAACCAGGTGGTAACTAGCCTTTATTGCCACCCTCTACTGGGAACACTAGTGCCGGCTGCCAGTCCTTCTACTCAAATCTCCCCCAGATTTTGCACCCGTCTGTGCTGCAGTCTTAGAAGGTGGATCTGCATATTCCTCCTCCTAGTGCTATACGTCAGTGAGATTAGTTTACTGTCCACCCGTCCATTAAACAATCTCCACTCTAAAGGGGAGTCTTCCTAAATCTTCTTCCTGTGATACACATGCCCTTAGGGCATGTCTCACTGCCCATATCTTAGCCATTACGATTCTGACAGCTGGTATTTCTTTCTCAGGTGGTCAAAGAGACCTACTCCATAGGTATCCCAAACATTCACCATTGTAGGGAGGCCCATGTTATCCCAACACTGGAAGACCTTCAAAGCCACCATTGACCTCAAGTTGCATACTTCCCAAAGCGGAGTCCTCTGGGGCAGTTTCGTAACCCACCCCATTTCCACAGTCAATCTCTTCCAGACATCAGCTACTGTCATAGTGGCCGGGTCCGCCTCGGGATCCAATCTACCCCCATGCATAGCATGCAAATACCTCAGCTCGCTCATGCTTAACCTGTCCGGACGAAATGACGGGTGCACCCAGTCTACATATGCCCAATCATTGTCTACGCCTACCTCCGCAGCCTTATAGCCTCTTAGTGTGAATCAGAGTGTTGATTTATCCAGAGCCCAATGTATTTAAATTGCTGCTGTTCCACTCTAAGTGGTATGGGCAACATATCTACTGGCTTCCCGTTGTCCATGGGAAATAGTAGGGACTTCTCCCAGTTGTTAGCGAATCCAGTATGATTACCGAATATGCAAACTATATCCTGCATTCTGGATAGTGTTTGGTCTGGTTCCGTTAAATACAACCGAATATCACCTGCATAGAGTGAAATAAACTCTTCACAGCTACTGCTACCCAGTAAGCCCCATATTTGTGCATCTACCTGCACCCACGCCACCAGTGCTTCTATCGCTAGCATCGGCGAGAGTGGGCAACCCGGTCTCGTGCCTCTCTGCACCCAAAACTCCCAAGAAGTGTGGCCATTCACCCTCACTCCAGCCTTCAGTCTGTCACCAACTTAATATATTGTGGACTGAAGCCAGGACTCCGATGAGATATGACCAAAGGCCTAGCTAGCATCGAGCTTGGCAATAATACTGTCCTCACTCAAAACCGCAGTTGCAGAAAACGTTTTATGCAGTCTCCTCAGGTTCAACCTGGTTGAGTGACCCAGCATTAACCCAGCTTGTCCTAGGGGCACTATATTAGTCACCACTGCCTGTAAACCGTGTCACCAAGACATTTGCCAGGATTTAATATCAGCGTTAAGCAAAGAAATCAGTCGATAAGACACACCGATTGCAGGGTTTTCCTGCTTTCGGGATCAGAACAACTGTCGCCGTTCGCATATCCTTCGGCAGTCCCCCTCCTTAAATGCCACCATATGAGGCAGCACTAAGGGGCTCTACACAACTTATAGAACATCTAAATCGGAAGCCCATTTAGGCCCGGAGCCTTCCCTGCCTGCATCCACCCCATGGCTAGGGAAACCTCTTTTACTGTGATGTCTGCCTCCAGGTCTTGAGCCTGCAGTGGGTCAAGACACCTTACTGGGCAGTCCTGGACAAAGGTCAATACCTCCTCCTCCGTGACCTGCAGCTATGTGCTGTAGAAGGAGTCCATATATTCTACAAAGACCTCTACTATGTGCATGCAGTCTCTCACCATTCTCCCTGATTCTACATGTATTTCCTGCAAGCACGACCCTACCTTTTCGTTGCTTCCAATACATGCCAGTAGATTGCCAGTTCTGTGACCGGTTTCGTATATGCTTTTCTGCTTTGCTAAGTAAGTGTCTAGCAACAGTCAGCTATTCGGCCCTCTTCGGGTCCATTTCAGTTTTCAAGTGGGACACAGGGGTCGTCACATATTCACTTTCTAGCTATGTTAGCTCCCCTTCCAGGGCAGGCATCGAACTGGGTCTTTTCCTTTCAACTGCCCATCTCTCCTTTAGTAGTCACTCCCCGGATTGTAGCTTTATAAGCTTCCCACAGTGTGATCGGACTCTGCACTGTCCCTCTGTTTTCCTTGAGGTACAGCTTGCTGGCCTTGTCTAGTCGCTTGACCTCCTGCCTGGTAAAGAGACGCCAGGTCATAGTCACATGCAGAGGCGAGTGATCACTAATTCCCCTGGCCAAGTACTCCACCTCTACGATCCTAGTTAAGGAGCAACCGGGGGTAAAATAAAATAATCAAGTCTCAAGTGCATAGCATGTGCACTCCAGTAGTAGGAATAATCTCTCTCGCTCCTGTGAAGAGCTATGCAAATATCAGAAACCCCCATTGCCTGTGTAAAACCCTCCAAATTCCCTCAGGTTGTCGCTCCCTCAGTTCCGCTGCTCATTCTATCTGTGTAGCTAGTGCAAGGTTAAACCCCTCACCCCTGATCTGATTGTGAGTGCCAAGGAAGCTTCCCTCATGATGACCCTCATCCTATGGAGCATTTCAGACTGCAGGCCCGGTGGAACATGTACATAAATCAATAGTATTTTCTCGCCCTCATTTCCCCTGCTAGTGCCACTTAACATCCATTAGTGCCCGTCAAAGGGCAGGATACATGGAGAGGCAAGGTCCTCTTAAGAAGCATCATCACTCCCCTCGACCCTGCGCATTGTGTGTAGTATTTACCCTTCCCCATACAGGAATGCTGTCCACCAGTGAGAGGTGTTTCCTACAGGAACAATACATCTCTTTTGTTCCGGCCTAAGGCCGTTGCAACCAGACCAATCTTGATCCTAATACCTAACACGTTGACTTTCCATATTAGCTATGTTGAAGCCTGTGCCTCCGTAATGGTATCTGCGTGTCTTCCCTTCCTTCCATGTATTCCATCTCTAAATGTGCATGTCATGTGAATCCCTTTGTACCTTGGTGTCCCCCTATGTTGAAGGGTACCCCTAAAACTACCCCCACCCTACCTTACAGTGCTGTGGTCCTGAAACTAACCACCCCACAATTCCCTGTACTTCAGACCCCCAAACAATAACATTATAACAATGTTCTTTGCTTCTGTTGGTGGGATGCAGCCTGAGGCCTCACATGTATGGCAGTCATAGTCCCTCGCCACTCGCAATTCAAATAACTGACTAACATATCCACCACTCAAATCAATTTCATACTTTCACTATAAATAGTCACCCATAATCCTTTATGGGTTCCGAAGTAGAGTGCTACTCGCCAAAAATGTGCTTCAACACCCCATCAGGGTTAGCAAGCACTATATAAATGCAAACCTTTTTACCTCTTCTACCCCTTCGCTAACCTTCTGAATCCACATAACTAACATATCCACCACTCAAATTACTTTTATGTTTCACTTAACTAATTCACCACTTAAACCTTTCTCCCTTCTCTATCCCTCCACTATCTTTCTCAATCCAAATAACTGACTACCATATCCACCACTAAAATCACCTTCATACTTTTACTATACTAATTCGCCACTAATCCTTTATGCGTTCCGAAGTAGCGTGCTACTCGCTGAAAAAGCGTCTCAACACCCCATCATGGGTAGCAAACTCTATATAAATGCAAACCTTTTCCCCTCTTCTATCCCTCCACTATCCAAATAACTGACTAACATATCCACCGCTGAAATTACTTTCATACTTTCACTATACTATTCAGCACTAATACTTTATGGGTTCCGAGGTAGCGTGCTACTTGCCGAAAAGCGCTTCAACGATTCGCAGGGTTAGGAAGCGATATATAAATGCGATTACAATTACAGTCTCTGCCATCAGAGTATACTACGTTGTCCCCTGCAGCCAGCAAGACCCAGAGCATGTTTTCTTTACCGCTTCCTGTAGACTGTTGGTCTGACCGGTGGAGACGACCCTGCCCTCTACAACATATGTTCTGCCGACATAGGAGTGCACACTGTCTGGCAGCCGCTCGTCCTCCGTTTCCTGTTCCGTCTTCGTCCGGTTCGAGCCACTGACCCCACTGCCCCTCCCTCCCCCCACCAGCGTCCTCCACTTGTTATTACTGAGTACATCATTGTGGTTCTTAACTTCCAGTTTTCTCCTGGGTCACCTTCATTTGTTCCTTCATCAGTGAGGCCCTTGGTACACCTGGTATACCTGCGCCACAAGGGAGAAAAAAACAAGCATTTGCAAAGCAATAGGTCTCCCCATTTACGAGAGTTTAAGCTATTAGAATTGTAATGACAGTGCCTTTTATTTATCTGTTTCAAAAACCAACCCATAAATAAAAAGTATTGTCATTTACAATCACAATAGCTCAAACTCTCGCAAATGCGAGAACTATTGCATTGCAAATACTTGTTTTCTTTCTGTTCCAGTACTTTCAAGTGACTTAGCTAATGTGCAGAGCATTACAAACCTTTTAATAAAAGATAGTGATCCCACACCCTTCTAAAAAAAAAGCATTTTTCTTGTCTATCACCACAAACTGAACAACTAGACTAATTTAAATAATAACTCTGGATGAGATATTGTGTAACCTGTTGAGGAGTTTTTTCAAGTGCCCTCATGCTTGTTAATGTGCGCTTTACAAATATAGGTGGTAGAGTCATCCACGTTCGTAAATGGTGATTTTTGAGTGCCTGTCTCTACCTACCAATGTGCCATGGCCAGAGAGCCATTGTTACTGTTATATCACCTTGCTCCAATAGCGCCCTGGACGGATAAAAACTTCCTGTCCTCGCTACTTCCGGAGAAAAAAAAATGAAGCAGCAGCCGCAGCCTTTTCACAGGCCAGTTTGAAGCTCGCTGCTCGCTACATCAAAGATCAAGCTGTCCAGGTTTACCAACGAGGAGATTGGCTTTGCTAATTGTACCACTGTGCCTTGTGCTGTATCAGACTTTAGGTTGTGCTGGTACCCTTTTTATCCTAAAGCCCATCTCTCCATCACGCCTGCTGTTTCCCTTCTCTTCTTTCTGGTGCCTGTTTTAATATTTCAGTAATCACATGCGATATTTAATGAATAAACACAAAAAAAGCTGTTGCCGCACCTGGAAAAGCTGTTAATTAATCAAAATGTGTACTTTTCAAAACACTGCATGGCTGCAATGAAAGTAGCGCAGAACCGTGGCAGTGTGCATTGTCTCAATAACGAACAACAAGCATTGGCAATGCAATAGGTCTTGTATTTACACGACACCTATTGCATTATAAATGGTAGGCATCACGGGCAACGGGAGGCAGGGTGGGGGAGAAAGTGTGGTGTTGCGGTCTAGTCCTTAGCGAGCGCGTGATGACGCGACACGCAAGGACGAGACCGCGGGAAGTTGTGCGCATGCGCGAGTGGCGGAATGCGCATGTGTGGAGCGGCTCGGAGCGCGATAGATGTAAGACGCCCGGCGCTCTTTCTGTTAAGGATTTAAAATAAAGAAGCAAGCTTCATAAAGCCAACATTGAGTCTGCCTGGTACTTCCGGTGAAGTAAGAAACATTACAGTGGCGACGAGGTCGGGAATATTCCCACAAGAAACACAAGCTGCTTCACGAGAAAAAAAAAGCACACATAAGGGCAGCAAACATTGGAAGAAGACTGTAGTGCACCAGTCAAGGAAGAAGGCAAAGAAGCTTACTGGCAGAAGGTCGCAGGAAGAGCGCGGCAGAGGCGCAAATTCGACAGGCGCCCCCACCACGTGCACCAGGGCCAAGAACTGAGGCAAACAAGGAAAGGAAGCAAGGTAAGAGGGTAGATGCACCCCACTGAGGCCCTGGCGGAACGGGGAGAGAGAAGAGAAAGAGAACCCCGAACCAACACAACACAAGGCGGAAGCGCAAGCGCGCCTGGGAGCCCTAGAAATCAAGGAGGAGAACCGGAGGAACAGGCCAAGATGAGTACACAAGCATCTTCCCTTACGGCGCCGATTCCGTTTCTGCCCAAACCAGGGGAACCCCAGATGAAATGGGAAGACTGGAGGGAATACTTCAAGAACTATCTAGAAGCTTATGGAGAACCCTTTCCCAGCTTGAGGAGAAGAAGGATACTCTTACATAATCTGGGTCCGGAAGGGATAAGAGTTTTCACGAATTTGGTGCCCACGACTAGAACAGCAGCTGATTATGACGTTTTCCAGCATGCCCTAGAAGATCTGGATAATCACTACCGACCTGCAGTGTGCGTCTCCATTGATCGTTTTACCTTCCAGCAGAGGAAGCAAGAGCGGGAGAATCAATCGACGACTACGTTGCGGCGTTTTGAAGGTTGGCGATTACATGCAAGTATGGGGCACCACAAGACGACTTCATAAAGGACCAAATCGTGATGCACACCACCAATAAGGCGGTACAGGACAAGTTGTGGGCGCATGGAGAGGCGACGTTGAAGGAGGTAATAGCGATGGTAAAGAAAGCGGAACTGTCGAAGCAGTGCGCAGATGCAGCAAAAAGGGAGAACGCCCAGAGGCCCATGGTGAACAAGGTGGACGATGCAGAGTACACTAGACGAAACAGAGTGACAGCTGGAGATAATAAAGGAACAAACAGATGGCCAGGAAAGTCAGGTCAAACGTGGAAACCGTCCCCGGAGAACAAATCCACATGTTACAGGTGAGGAAGTACGAACTATGCGGCCCAAGACAAACGTTGGCCAGCATTCCAGGCGAAATGCATGTTCTGTGGCATAGTAGGTCACTATGAGAAGGTATGTCGCAGGAAAGGCAAGAAGACGGTCGTAAAATATGTGACGCAAAACCGACCGGAAGGAGATGAACAAGAACTGGACGAAGACGATCTGGTGCTGTGCATCGAGGAGCAAGTACTGGGAATAGACAACAGACGCTCGAGTAAGCCACGGGCTGACATGCTGATTGGAGGAGTGAAAATCAAGGTTGCGATAGACTCGGGCTCTCCATACACCATAGACCAAAGATCGGTATGGGAGGAAGAGTTCAGACCAAGCCTCGGTCCCAGTTTAGAACCACCAGACATTCAGCCGGTGTCATATACCGATACTCCGATCCCCATGGTGGGTTACCGGATCCTGAAATTTGAATTCAGGGGAAGAACGGCAGAATGCAAACTGTATGTGGCGGAGAAAGGCCTGTCGGTGTTGGGATGGAGAGATCAAGGAGACCTAGGGATTCAGCTGGACCCGGGAGGTAGAGAACAAATACTGCTAACAGACTGTGAGTGCTGGCCGAATCTGGAGAGAATGAGGAGAGGATTCCCAAAGGTGTTCGGGGGTAAAGTCGGGAAGCTTGAGAAATTCATGCACAAAATCCTGCTCAAGGAAAACTCCCGCCCAGTGTCCCACAAAGTCCGAAATGTGCTTGTTAGACTTGGCTGTCTCTAGTTGGCAGAGGTATACACTTCTGACAAATAGGGACTCACCTCCTCCAGTCAGGGCAAGGGGATCACACACTTAGATAACCCCTGCTCACCCCCTTGGTAGCTTGGCAAAGCAGACAGAGGCAGTGCGTTAAGCATTTATGACCATACACAGTAATAAAGTGAATACACTACAAATGGACACGACACAGTAGTATTATAAAAATAAGGATGTTTATATAAGGCTTAGCACAAGACCAAATAACGACAAAAATATACCACAATCTTAATAAATACTCTTGGAAGAAAAAATAATAGTTCAAGAGTAGTTTCTGCTTAGCACAAAGTCTTTAGTAACAAAAGCAACTCTTCTTCTTTAAATCACAGTTCTTGGCAACAATGTAAACCCCACAGGAGTCACACGACGTTGAGGAAAAGTTAATCCAAAGGTTCGGCGTCGACCGCGAGGAGCGCTACGTCGAGCCCGGAGTCACACGAACCCCCACAACACAGTACCTTGGAAAAGCGAAGCACATGATGATCAGTGGCGTCGAGATGTCCAGGCGTCGCGGCCTCGGCGTCGATCGGGCCTCGGAGTCGGGGTGATCTGCAGCAGCGTCGACAGATGTCAGGCAGGAGCAGCGCTCACAAGGTGAAGCAGGATACGGCGTCGTCGTCGATGTCGATGATGATGTTCCAAGAGTGAGCAGCGCTCACGGCGTCGAGAGGGCTCGGGGTCGAGGCGTCGGCAGCTGCTTCGCTACTAGCGTTGATCGGGCCCAGCGGATGGCGTCGAAGATGCGGGACACGGGAGCTGCACTCACGATGTCGAGCTGGATTCGGCGGCGTCCGTCGGCGTCGGGATTGCTGGATCTCTTCAGAGGTGCTGGACTTTCAGGTTCCAGCAACAAGCACTTTCAGCAAAATGATGAAGTCCTTTAGCCCTGTGACTTCAACAGGAGGCTGGCACTCTTCCAGCCCTTGGAGATTTCCTTGGCAAAGCTTGAGAGTACACACTCAGTTCCTCTCTCCTGGTTCCTTGGCAAAAATAAAGAAGCGACTGCAAGATTCCACCCAGCAAACAGCACTCTGGCAGAAGGGGTAGGCAAGTCCTTGGATCAGCAGGCTTCTTGTCCTTGGTTCAGGTTTCCTTGTCAGAATTGATCTAAATTCTTGGTTCAGGGGTCCATCTCTTATACCCCTTTTCTGCTTTGATCTCTTTGTCCATGCAGGGGAATTCCCCTCATCCTGGGTTTGTTGTGGGTGTAGCCAGGCCGAGGCACCTGGCCTATTCACTGTGCAGGGCAGGGTCCTCAGACGCCCAGCAGGAGGTGGAGCCAGTATTGTCACTGGCAGGGGCAGGGCCATCAGTCGCCCGGCAGGAGGTGGAGCCAGCATTGTGTCAGGCAGGGCAGGCTATCAGGAGCTACTCTTCCCCTACTCTCAATGCAAATGCCTCACTCACCCCACACTGACTCATTCAGACCTATGGAGCCACCCAGCTCCTGTCACACACACACCAAACCAGCAGAAACCAGTAATAGTTAGACAAGAAAATAGCCACTTTCTAAAAGTGCTATTTTCAAACCCAGGGTCCAAAAACCATCCACCCAAACAGATGCGTTATTAAACCCTGAGTTCAGGGATACCAAACTCGACATTGTACCATGCTCCCCGAGCCAGCTAGGATTATTGCTCTTAATAACCCTGGTAGCCCATTCTAACTTATGGAGAGCAGGTAACCTTACAATAGTGAAAAACGAATGTGGCTGTAATTCACTATTAGGACATGCCAACCTAGTCAGGCTTGTCCTACCTTATGCTTACAATGCACCCTGCCCTTGGGCCTACCATAGGGATGACTAACATGAAGTTAAGGGAAGGTTTAGGGACTGGCAAGTAGGTGTACTTGCGCTGTCTGCGTGACAGTACCAGACTGCACGTAGGTCTAGCAATGGCAGACCTTTAGACATACTTTTACTAGGCCGCTCTTGTGGGTGGCACAACATTTTCTGCAAGCCCACTAGCAGCATTTGTATTTACAAACCCTGGCACTCCTCGTGCACTAGACTAGGGACTGACAGTAAACCAAATAAGCCAAACATGGAATTCAATCAATATTAATTTAACATAGGGAGCATTTGCACCGTGCACTGATCAGCAGTGGCACAGTGCCCAAAGCAATATACCAGCAAAAACATTGTAAACAGAGGAGGCAAACAGAAAAAATGGAAGAGAGACTCAGGCCAATGATGTCAGGTCTAACACGTGTGCCCTCCAGCTGAAATGTGGGGAGAACTACCCTTCACCTAGGGAGTCCTCATCACTAAGGCGGAAAACTCTGGACAGACCATCAGCATTGGCGTGATCTGTATCTGGGCGGTGTTCCACCGTGAAGTCCATCCCCTGTAGGGAAATGGACCACCTCAGCAGCTTTGGATTCTCACCCCTCATCTGCATCAACCATCTGAGGGGCCTGTGGTCTGTCTGAACCCGGAAGTGAGTCCCAAACAGGTAGGGTCTTAGCTTCTTCAGCGCCCAGACCACAGCAAATGCTTCTCGCTCTATCGCACTCCACCTCTGTTCCCTGGGAAGTAACCTCCTACTGATGAAGGCTACAGGTAAGTCTCGGCCCTCTTCATTCATCTGAGCTAGAACAGCCCCCACGCCATGCTCTGAAGCGTCCGTCTGGACAACAAATTCTTTAGAAAAGTCGGGTGCCTGGAGTATGGGTGCTGTACACATTGCAGTTTTCAGGGTGTCAAAGGCCGTCTGACAGGCGTCAGTCCAGATCACATTTTGTGGCTGCTTCCTGGAAGTCAGCGAAGTCAAGGAGTGCACAATGTTACCATAATCCTTGACAAACCTCCTGTAGTAACCCGTGAGACCTAAGAAGGCTCTCACCTGAGTTTGGGTTTTGGGCGGTGCCCAAGCCAGGATGGTATCTATCTTGGGTTGCAGGGGGGCCACCTTGCCGCTCCCTACTTGGTGCCCCAAGTACACCACGGAACCCTGCCCAATCTGGCCCTTACTGGCTTTGATTGTGAGGCCTGCTCTGGGCAGGGCCAACAACACTTCCTGGAGGTGGCGCAAGTGTTCCTCCCAGCTGGCGCTGAACACTGCGATGTCGTCCAGGTAGGCGGCACTGAAGTCCTCCAGTCCAGCCAATACCTGGTTGACCAACCTCTGGAAGGTGGCAGGGGCATTCTTCATCCCAAAGGGCATAACCCGGAACTGGTAGAGCCCATCTGGTGTGGAGAATGCTGACCTCTCTTTTGCCCCATCAGTTAAGGCGATCTGCCAGTACCCAGATGTTAGATCAAACGTACTAAGGTACCGGGCAGCCCCTAACCGATCTATAAGCTCATCAGCTCTGGGGATGGGGTGCGCGTCAGTCTTGGTGACTGAATTGAGTTCTCGGTAATCCACACAGAACCGAAGTTCTGGTGAAGCACCAGGCGCTGCAGCCTTCGGGACCAAGACCACTGGGCTGGCCCAAGGACTGCTAGAGGACTCAACCACCCCTAAGGCAAACATTTTGGAGACCTGCTCCTTGATGTATGCTCTGACCTTGTCAGTCAGCCTGTAGGCCTTGTGCTTCACAGGAGTGCTGTCCCCGGTGTCCACATCATGGACACACCACTGAGTGACACCAGGAATCAAGGAGAACAGATCAGGGAATTGTCCCAACAGTTGGCGACAATCTTGCTGCTGCTCAAGGGTCAGTGTGTCAGAGAGGACAACACCATCCACTGACCCATTTATTTATTTATTTATTTATTGTTAAGGTTTTATATAGCGCGGACAAGATCTTTGCAGATATCAGAGCGCTTTACAGAAATAGGAGGTAGGGTAGACAAACTCTTGACACAGTACAATATTCGGTAGTGAATGAGTTGCAAGGTAAGGTAGCAATCACAAAAGAGTATACATACTAATAACAATCAGGAAACAATAATATAGAAGCCGTGCAATGTCGAATCGAATAAGATTATAGCACCCCAGAGGGTGAGTAAACACACTATTGAAAACAGTATAGTAGTCAGTAGTAAGTGAATTGCAAGTTAGTAGAGCAATCAAATCATAGTATAAACCCTAATAAGCAATCTGGAACCCATCTTGCTCTTTTGCATACAGGAGGTGAGGAAGAGGCTCGCTCTCCTCATCCAGTCCAGCATCTGTAGCTAGGAGCATGCCCACTTCGGACCTTTCTAAGTGGGGCTTTAACCGGTTGACATGCAGGACCCTCAAGGGGTTCCTGGGAGATTTCAAGTCCACCAAGTAGGTGACATCGCTCTTTTTCTCCACAACCTCAAATGGTCCACTCCACCTGTCCTTGAGCACACAAGGTTCCACAGGAGACATGACCCAAACCTTCTGACCAGGCTGAAGCTCTACCAGAGTGGCATTCCGGTCGTACCACCGCTTCATCTCTTCCTGGCTGGCCTCCAGATTTGCCTGAGCAAGATCTCTGAAGCGCCTAGTCTGGTTCCTAAAGGCCAGCATGTAACTGTATACATCCTGGGGAGGTTTCCTGGGAGATTGCTCCCAGCCTTCTTTGACCAGACTCAAAGGTCCTCTTACCGGGTGTCCATACGGAAGCTCAAAGGGGCTGAACCCTAGAGACTTCTGTGGCACCTCAGGGTAAGCAAACAGCAGGCATGGCAAGAGGACGTCCCATTTACGCCTCATTGGTTCTTCAAGACCCATGATCATGCCTTTAAGGGTTCGTTGAATCTCTCAACCAACCCATTACCTTGAGGGTGGTAAGGAGTGGTGATCTTGTAGGTTACCCCACACTCCGTCCACAGAGACTTCATATAATTGGAAATGAAGTTGGTGCCCCGGTCTGACACCACCTCTCTGGGGAACCCCATTCGGGAAAAAACACCCATTAGTGCCCGTCCCACCACGGGGGCCGTCACTGTTCTGAGAGGGATGGCTTCCGGGTACCGTGTGGCATGGTCCACCAAGACCAGGATGAACCTGTTGCCCAGGGCTGTCTTGGGGTCCAGGGGCCCAACAATGTCTATCCCCACCCGGTCAAAGGGGGTACTGACGACGGGAAAAGGTTGGAGCTTCCTTCCGCTTTTCCCACTTGCCTGGCAAGTTTGACAGGTTTTACAATGGATATCTGTATCCCTTCTCATCTGAGGCCAATAAAAGTGGGTGACAAGCCGGTCATAGGTCTTGTCCTGTCCCAGATGTCCAGCTATCGGAACGTCATGAGCCAAACCCAGTAGGAAGGCTCTGAAGCGCTGGGGTACCACCAGCACACGGGCTGACCCAGGCTCAGCAGCCTTAGGCTCGCTATACAGGAGGTCGTTCTCCCAGTAGACAAAATGTGACCCTGACTGATCACCTGTTGTTTGGGCTGAGGCCTGCTGCCTCATACCCACAAGAGAAGGGCACACTTTCTGTTCTGCACAAAATTCTTCCCTGGAGGGACCACCATCCTGCTGCCAGTGGGTCAGCTCGGGCAGGTCTCCCAGTTCAGCAACTTGTTCCCCTGTGGGCTCCAGGGCATCCCCCTCGAGGTCTGCCTCCTCCTGGACCACGGGAACTGTGGGGGACTGTTTCCCGCGCCCCCTGCCTCTTCTCTTTACATCTGGGTCCTGGGCCATACTTTCAGGCTCCGGGACCCCATCAACACCCTTACTTGCGGTCATCGATCGAGTGGTTGCACACCCCCACTCTGGCACACCTAACATTTTCAAATGTGTCTTTCACTCCACCTGAGCCCAAGGGGAGTCCTCCAAATCATTGCCCAAGAGACAACCAACAGGCCTGGCGGGCCTTACAGCAACTTGAAGAGTACCTGAAACCCCCCCCCCCCCATTCAAAGGGAACCTGAGCTACCTCACACTCTCTGGGAGTTGTCAGCAGCTATCACAGGGTAGAATGCGTGGGGAACCACCTGCTGTCTGGACACCAAGTGACACTTGACAGCTGTCACACTTGCTCCGGTGTCTGAGAGCTTCCACTCTATGGCCATTAATGGTCACCCACTGCCTATATGTATTAGTGTTACTAGGCAGAGGGGGTGGAGGGACCATTTCCATGTCTCCTAAAGAGACCAGGGACATCTCTGCGGGACCCCTCCCACCAGGGGCAACCATCTCCTCCCCTCCCAGGGCTACACTCGCCAACTGACGGGGGGTGCACATGGTGGTGCATTAGAGTCCCTCATGGGACACTGGGGATCATAAAAACGGTGTCCCACCTGCTTACAAACGTAGCAGGTCATTGGGCCCCTATGAACAGGTTTACCTGTCGGGCCCCTGGCTTCTTCACAGGGGGAGGCTGGGAACCCTCCCCTTGGTTCCCTTGGGGATTACTTTGTAGCCCTTTCTGGAACTCCCTCTGTTTACCCTTGTCCCCCCCCACTCTTCTGCTGGGGATCGTGCCTACCTTTGGCTGAGTCTCCCACTGGACCCTTGTGGACCCTGGTACTGACCCAGCGGTCCGCCTCCTCAGCAAGTTTTCTAGGGTTAGATATCTTGCTATGAATAAGGTGCTGGCGCAGCTCTGGGAAACAGTTATTAGACAAGTGCTCCCAAGCAAACAAATCATACAGAGCTTCATAACTTTCCACTTTGCTGCCCTTTACCCAACCATCCATGGCTCTGCAAAAAAATGACACATATTCAACCCACGTAGTACCAGGCAATTTCTTACATTCTCTAAAGGCTTGTCTGTACTTTTCTGGGGTTAGGCCATACCTCAACATTAAAGCATCTTTCATGTGAGTATAAGACATCCTATCTTTCACAGGAATGTCCAACAGGGTATCTCTCCCCTCATTCACAAAGCGACCCAACAACCCCGCTCCCCAATCCTTCTCAGGGACCCGGTGGGCCAACAATGCTAACTCATACGCTTTAAACCATTGGCCAATATCTTCATTCTTATGAAAATATTTGATCACATCTTTGGGAAAATAAAACCTACTTTCTGCAGGCACCGATGATATGCTGCCACCAGAGGGATTCAACTCTAAACTCTTCGCTTTAAGCTCCATCCCAGACTCAACACAGTCTAAAGACACAATGTCAAGTCCAATTCTCCACCAAAGCTCGCTCATGAGGCAAGATGCCACCCCCACCAAGCTAAATGAACAGGCCTAAGCAGGGACGCACCCACGTTTGTGATAAAAGCGCAAATCCATAAAGTCAGTGATCACGGTCCCGATTGCCAGAGTATGGACCCCAAACTAAACTGCACAACCACGTGGCCATACTCAGTGGCCGAGGGGCCAAATTCCCCATTGGGAGGAGACTGGACAGCATCATTCCTCCACAATTTGGGGCAGAAGATTTAAAGAACCCTCGATTTAACACCTAATCTGCTGCTGCCACCATCATCCTCACTGGGCACTAATTCAAAAGCCGATCACAACCTTAGGCGCCAGCATAGACACGGATTTGGAGAGATCTCCCTCAATTGAGATAAACTCTTCCACCAACAAAGCCCTTCTGTGGCAGTCTTCCAAAATGGAAGTCCAAATAGACCTCCTACAAGCCATTGCAGCCCGTTTAGTCAATATAGGCACCAGGGTGGACGAATTAAACAACATGATTGATCAGTATTCAACTGCCAATCGGGGGGACTGTACCTGCTGCTGCTCAAACCTTATGGAGAAATGGGCCACGCTCCCCGAGATCCTAATGGACATAGTTGAGATAGCCAAAGGACTCTGGGAGACATCAATTACATCCAGCACTGATGACTCAGAGCTGACCAACCGGACCCAGATTCAGTTTCGCACGGCATAACGGGCAGCCCAGGAAAGGCCAAAGAGACATTAAGTACAATCGAGGGACAACGAGGGGGTGCAATATCATGGCTGTTGACCCGCAGGAACACACCATCTGTACAACCAACATACAAGACTCACCTTTATCAAGGCGAGCAAAAACAAAGTTAAGGAAACAACGGAACAAAAGGGAGGCAATCGCAGTTGAGGAAGAGCATCCCCCAGCCCCTGCAAGGGATCACCAACTCTCCCCAGCTCTATCCAATTTTCATAGCTGAAAATAGGGGCAAAAAGGCGGCCCATGACACTCTTCTCTGGGCAGAAGAGCAAAGTCAATCAAGGCCTCCAACCCCTCAGCAGTGATGGACCATAAACCAGCAGCAAGGACAGAATCCTTTGTAAATTCAGACCATCTCAACAGACACGTGGCATCAGTCACAATAAGTCAGCTACCGCACAAAGCAAGCCCCCAGACAGGGATTGCCACAACAGCAATGCAACCGCCGTTCCTGTCCTCACAAGAAGCAGAACTCGGAAAAGAGGTCGACGCTGGGGCCAATCAAGGCAACATCAACTGGTCCCAAGCAGGACACACAACAAGTAAACGCGTAAGCCACAACACAGGACTGGGCCAGGTAGAGCCCTCCCCATATAGGGGAATAGTGGCTCCTATCCTAGGCTCACCAACATTAGTCCAAGAGATAATTCTCACTCCCAGGTATCAAAGCACAGGACAGCACGACATCTTGAACAGGAGCAACATACTCCGCCTCTTCAAACATCTGGATTCTCTAGATCAAATACAAACGGGTGACATAGAATGGGTGAAATTCCTGAGTACAAAGGGGGACACACACAGCGACTCAAAAGTGGTGGGATTAAAGCAAATAAAAATACAACAAGCCATCGTAAACAACGTTATTCAACTCGCTGAATGAGGCATTGACGTTCAGGCAATGTCAAACCCAAAATGTCCTCATGTCCTGGCACCAGACAATAGAGCAAAGGCCCCATGGTCAATTCTCCACGGGACAAATGGCTCGGGCGCCTCGGGCAAAACTCAGATAGCCCCCAAGATTCCAACGGGGATCAGGATTTCCTGCAAAAACAACCACCGGGTCATCAGTGCAGGCCCCCCTGCCCTTAATCAACTAGTAAGGATAAACGGGAGGAACCAACCAGCATTCCTAACATTAGAGAAACTAGGCCGGTAGGGGCAGGAATAAGGCGAACACCAGTTCACAAAGAGAAATTAAATGTAATCTCTTGGAATATATCAGGAATAAGCAAAATCAGTGGCAACACTTGAGGCAATTTCTGGAAACTGCCGACATACTTTGCCTCCAAGAGACCTGGGCCCTGGCCTGCACCTAATTGGCAGGGCACTACGAACACTTTATTCCAGCCATAAAAAATAATTTATTCAGCCGAACAGCCGGCGGCCTCTCAGTTTTTATAAAGCATGATAGTGCTCTTGAAGCTAAAACTATCAATTTAAACACAACAGGACTGCAAGCCCTACAAATCAAAGGCCTGAATATGAATTCACATCCTATGCCTCTTCTAATTAACTGTTATATAAACCCGGCCCTGCTTACCACAAAAGAGAAGTTGGAGGGGCTGCTGGGGAAATTAGAGGATCTCCTGTGTAAATATAAATCCCACCAAGTTATCCTAGCGGGGGATTTCAATCTGAAGGATTTGGACACTAACAACTCCCCTCTACTGAGTTCTGGCAGGGCAGCGCCCTTGATCAACTTCGTCAGCAACCACAACCTGACCTTAACCTATGCACTGAAGAAAGCTTACTCGAACACATGGGATCCCCCTCCTACCTTCAGAGACATTTCAAGAATAGATTACATCATGATCAGCGAAGCACTTGCGGATAGTTTGTACGACTTTGAAGTGGAAGAAAGGTCAGAAAGTGATCACAGGCCATTGAGAGCGGTCTTCCTGACGACAGTCCAGACAGCTCCACACTATCAAACCATTGGCACATCGAGAGGGGATGAAAATCACAGTGTTTTGAAGAGAATCAAATGGTCGGTCAAGATAGGTAACTCGTTACAAACATGGCTGGAAGAAAAACAGGAAGGCAATCTCTTTACGCCAACATCACCCATAAAAGCCTGGGAAGATATTGTGGAGGACCTACAAGAAAAGTTTGGGAATCCCCAGACCAAAATACATCAGGCATACAAGACAACCAAGACAGGGCAGCGGAGGCCTAAACAAAGACATACAGGTCTGTAAACGTCTCCTGCTTAAGGCTCTAGGAAAAAAGAAAAGAGGGGCCGGTGCTTCGGAAGGACCAACGGTTGCATGTCTGAGGGCAGCACCAATAAAAAAAAATGGGAACACAAAACTGCCATCACAGAAAGGGAATGGCTAAAAGTCTTTGCCCTGATAAAATGAAAGAACCCAGTCCACCTGTGGAGACATATAAATCAAATGAGGAGCAGAGGAATATCAAGAGAGAATGGAGTAGCAGAAAAGGATTGGCTGACGTATGTCAACCAGCTTTATACAAGTACCGCTGCCCACAAAGACAGTCCAGTTGTGGCCAGTGGCATAGAGGGCCCAGGCCGGCAAACAAACGTCACTTCAGGTGACACGAAAGCCAGCCAAGACAAATGGTCTGAGGGTAAGAGAACGCCGGCAGAATCATATGATGAAATACCAGCCAAGCTAAATCCCTATATGGTCAGTAAGACCAAATGGAATTCCAGCACCAGTCTTTAAAAAGGCCCCCGACTTCTGGGCAGGTTTGCTAACTCCTTTGTTTATCCACGCATTCCAATCATCAACAACCCCCTGGAGGGGTTCCATTTTGGTCCCCATACATAAAAAAGGAGACCGCTTAAAACCTTCGAACTATAGGCTTATTGCCCTGCTTGACCTTGAAGCCAAGGCTTACGCTCGCCTTCTATTGAAGGATTTGGAGGGGTGGGCAGAAGAGAAAAGAATTATACCATCTTATCAAACGGGCTTCAGGTCAAAAGCATCGACCATGGATAACTTAATGGCACTGGCCTATTTATCCACCCAGGCCACCACGAAGAACCATCCCCCACTTTTCTGCTGCTTCGTGGATAACGAAAAACAAAATGGGGCTGGCTCTAATCAGCAAGGCTGAGCCTATATCATAAACAACAGAACAAGGGTGCCAGTGCTGATAAAAGTGAATAAAAACTGGGATAAATCCTCCACTAACCGAAAGTCAAATTCAGAAAAGGGAATGCTTTTTAATCGCAGCTTTATTGTGTATTCAATAATATTTTATAAAATACATTTGTACATTTGGAAATAAAACATTGAAGGAAAAACAAGAATGCAAAGGGGACACATGAAAAAGCAATCAAATTAGAGCGAACCACCATTCATTCCTACAATCATATCACTTTCACCAAGCATTCAACAGCATACAAACTGGTCTCACACATACCATATATACATTATCTACAACAGGAGAAACAAAAACACTGGAACTGCCTTAATGTAAACACACTATTTGTACTCTGTAATGACAAAAAGGACATTAACAAAGGTTTAGCAATTTCAAACAGTTTTTCGCAAATCCAACGGAAATTAGAAAGTGTCCAACAAATAGCTAATGATCTATGTAAAGTTGTAACTCTTAGATCAATGGCAGACCAGTGTGAAGAAGGGCCTACGCGTTTCGAATCTCCTATAGTTCCTTGGAGATTCTCATCAGGGCCTCGGGCAACTGAACAGAAAGGAAAAGAAATAGAAAACATTTTTTACAAAACATGAAGAATGGCGACTGACAAGCATAGCCAATACATAGCAGGTAGGAACATTAATACTTCTCATGGAAAGGACACACTTCAGAATCTCTTAAACTCAGTTAACCCCAGTCTTTAAACTGTTCCAGATTGGAGAAGAAACCATGGTGAAAAGGGCACAAGCAACAGTGCTCAATGTTACTGTCAGCATGGACTGCTATAAAAAGAACTATCAAGAGGACCATTAACCCCCTAATAGTAGTTATTGACAGGAGTACAGTTGGAGGCGGACTTACCACCTAATGTTGCAGGCGGTGGTCCGCGGCAGGGAAGTGTCGGGGAAGTGGACCCAACCCTCTGTGGACAAAGGAATTAGCAGTATGAATTTTAGGTCCTCCTCGGGGGTATAGATGGAAGAATCGCGGGGTGCAGACCTCGGGAAAAGGATCTTACCGCTCAGGTGAGCTGAAATGTCCTAGCGCGTTGAAAGGGGTGGATCTGGACTGGCAGGGCTGTAAAGCGTCGTGTCTTATGCTGTATAAGTTGGGGCGTCCTGTATGCCAAAAAGACAGGATTGAAAGGGATCAGGCCTCGAAACAGAGTAACGCTGACACACTTAGCAGTGTGATAAAGATAAAAATCACCTTAGAATCCAGGGCGGTGAGCCTGTAGTTAATCAGGCATCCTCCGTGAGAGAGGAAAAACAGCGTCAGCACAAGCAGGCAAATGTCCGGTGTGCCAGCAGAACCTGAAACACACGATGGCATGGGTTAAAGATAACAGCGCTGGGCGGGGGCCGCTCAAAAATAAAAGGACTGAGTGCTGAGGGGCTGGGGGGGCAGCAAGAACTTACCAGGTTCAAAGGAGATGGTCCTGGAAACCCGCAAACGGTCGGCGTCGGTGCTAGCGCTAGTCACTCGCGCATGAGCATCGCCTGGTCGCGGGAGGCTGCGCGTTATATAGGGAGGATCAGGGGCGGACCTTAGCGAGCGAGTGGCTTGCGTGCTGCAAGGTGGCATAGTATGCAGCTGAGTTTACAGATAATGATAATAAAAATATATACAATCTGACCTCCGGGGTGGCAGACAGTGAACCAGAGGCGTAAGGTGTCCACATAAACGTCCTAGGGGTTACAATTTGAAGATTTCAGAAAGCTCATTTAAACCAGACACCGCAGTGTCAAATTTAACAATTAGCATGGCTTCTCTTCTGGACAGCAGAACGCTCATATCGCCTCCTCGAGGGTTCTTTTCTATCTTGGATATCACTGTCCATTTAAAGTCATTTAGTCCATGTTGCTTCTTGTTCCAATGGTTTACTAACGGGGCATTTTCAACTTTTCTCTTCAGTCTCGATTTGTGTTGCGTTATGCGTTGGCGCACTTCCTGCTCTGTCTTTCCAATGTACAGACAGTTGCATGGGCATATGACTCCATAAACTACAAATTTCGATTTGCAGTTGCTGAAAACCTCATGTTTCCATGATATATCCCTATGTTGAAAAACCGTGCCCTGTATGGTTGTTTCACAACAAAGGCAGGTGCCACATCTATGGTGACCTAATACGGGTGTCAAACCCATCATTTCACGTAGGGAAGGTTGGTTCTGGGTGTGCATTGCGGCTCTTACACATGGTTAGCCACACTGTTTTCTCGTTTGAAAGCAAAAAGTGGGGGATCTTTGAGGCTCTCATCCAGGTTGCGTACCAGGTGCCAGTTTTGACCGATGATGCGTTTTAGCTGGTTTGCATTCGGGCAGAAGGTTGTTACGCAAACTTGTCGTCTCTGTTCGGGTTTCTTTTTGCGTTCCAATAAGGTTTCGCGGGGGGTCCACCTTGCTCGTTTCATACAGTCCCTCACTAATCTTTTGGGGTACCCCCTATCACAGAGTTTGGAGACAAGTTTCTCTGCATGGTGATAGTAATCATTTTCGTATGTGCAGTTTCTGCGTACACGCAGAAACTGCCCATAAGGCAAATTATCCTTGAGGCTTCTGGGGTGATTACTCTGATAGAGTAACGCTTTATTGCGATCTGTGGATTTGGTGAATAAAGTCGTGGCCAGCCTTCCTGCTTTCGGGAAAACCTCCACGTCCAAAAAAGCGATTTTTGCTTCAGAGTGGGAAAGGCTAAATTGAATATCTGGTGTCCTGTTGTTGAGCCATTGATGAAATTGTATCAAGTTGTCAACTCCCCCTGTCCATATAATAAAGACATCGTCTATAAAACGATACCATTTACGAATGTATGTTCCATACGGGTTGTTGTTATGTATATGAGTGTCTTCATACATAGACGTAAACAACACAGCCAGCTCCGGTGCAAAAGGGCACCCCATTGCCACCCCTTTTACTTGATAGAAAAATTCCTTGTTAAAGCAAAAATAATTTTTCTTCAAGGCAAATGAGGCCAACTCTAGCAGGAATTCTGTGGGGACTTGCATGGGTCTAGGACGTGAGTCTAGAAAGAAAGAGAGAACCGCCACAGCCTCATCTTGAGGGATTTGTGTGTATAGTGATGTCACATCAAGTGTGACAAGCAAATCCGTCCCTTCGTTGAAAGTGACAGTTTCCATCTTATTTATGAAGTCGGTTGTGTCTTGTAAGTATGACACAACCTGCGTCATAAACTGTTTGAGAAAACAGTCCACGTATTTGGCAATGGGTTCGAGGAGAGATCCGCATCCTGCCACAATGGGTCTCCCTGGGGGTTTACTCTGGTTCTTATGTACTTTTGGTAGTACATAAAAAACTGATACCTTAGGATGTTTTATTTGTAGGTACTCGCATTCTTTTTTACCCACGAACCCTTGGTCAAAGCCTTCTTGGATGATCTTAAAGAGTTGGTTTTGTAATTCTCTGGTGGGGTCTCTTTCGATTTTACGGTAGCAGGTGGGGTCGTCAAGCTGCCTTCTGACCTCATTGTTGTACTCTACAGTATCCCATACTACTATAGAGCCACCCTTATCGGCTTGCTTTATTACGATGGTAGTATCATTTTTTAGGGCTGTAAGTGCTGACATTTCCTCTCTTGTGGTGTTATATTTGACAAACTTTTTTTCTTTTTCCATATTAGAGATTGCGGAGAGTACACTTTTTTCAAAGATTAAGAGTTCTTTGGGAATCGTGTTACCAGTGGGACAGAAAGTGGATTTATTGCGGAGGCCGGTGACCTCCCTAGCCTGTGGAATCGGGTTTTCAAGAAAAAAACATTGTGAGCCTGAGTTTTCTACAGAATTCGATGAATTCTGTTTTCATGCGCACAAAGTCCGTTCTTTTCGATGGGACAAAGGATAATCCTTTGGATAGAATACCCTCCTCGGCTTTAGATAATGATCTTTGCGAGAGATTAAAGATGGGAGATACTCTCAGTTCTTGTAGTGCTGTCTGCGGGTCTTCATTTCCCATGGTATGGTGTATCTGGCTCGCGCTCTGGGTCTCGTTTGGCCTCTGCCTAAAAAATAATTCTGGCCCTGGTTTCGATTTTGTTGATTGGGGTTCCAGTTTCTATTTCTATTTACTTGGTTATTGTTACCACTAGTGTCACTATCGTTGCCAGAGGACGAGGAAGTCTCGCCGAAGGAGATGAATTGTTTCCTAGACCTACCCTGATTGTCTGATAGGTATCTTCTAGATTCCTGCTTGGTGTAAAAGTCAGGCTGTAGGTAGGGGTATATATTTTCCAAAGAAAAATTCTTCTTATCCTTCTCGAATTGGTTGGTCTTTTGCGTGACCGTGTAGTCCTTGAATTCTTGGATTTCCTTTTCCACCTTCTCCAAGAGTGATTTAGCGTCCGCTATGGTTGGGTTAGAGCTAATTTCTGCTTCTAACTTCGCTATATCTTCCAGTTCAATTTTAGAGAGTCTAACAGCTGTTTCAATAGTAAGGACCATAAGGTCCCTACTGCACTTTGTTTCAATAAAGGAAAAGCCTTTTTTAAAAATAGGGTCTTCTGTAAAGATAACAGGAATGTTTTTTATTTGAAGGGCACTTGGGATAGTCCCTTCCCTCAGATGTTGTAAGAGGAAGTGACCATGCAAATCGGTCCTAATCTGCTTTTTCTTAAGGCGTAATAGTCTTTCAGATTCGTTCTGCGAAGTTGCAGACACACTTAAGGAGACTGAAGAAAAAACTGGGGGATCACTGAGGAGATTCTTAATGTGATCTTCGCTATAAGCAAAAGTGTCCTTCTCTGCCATTTCCCAGAGAAAAATATAAGGAGGAGAGTAAGCCCACTGGCAGAGGGAAGAAAGAAAGAGGTGCAGGAAATAGGGGACTGAGACCTAACAGGTGTGACACAAGAACACTCACAAAGAATCAATGGAGGGTTTTAGGGGGCCGTTGGCCAGGTTGGCCTTAGACCAAATGACAAGAGGTGCGGGGATCAATCTGGCACGGTATCTAAATTAATTGGATTACATAAAGAACCTCGCGGACAGCCGTCCGCTAATAGAATATGAAAAACAAAATGGGGCTGGCTCTAATCAGCAAGGCTGAGCCTATATCATAAACAACAGAACAAGGGTGCCAGTGCTGATAAAAGTGAACAAAAACTGGGATAAATCCTCCACTAACCGAAAGTCAAATTCAGAAAAGGGAATGCTTTTTAATCGCAGCTTTATTGTGTATTCAATAATATTTTATAAAATACATTTGTACATTTGGAAATAAAACATTGAAGGAAAAACAAGAATGCAAAGGGGACACATGAAAAAGCAATCAAATTAGAGCGAACCACCATTCATTCCTACAATCATATCACTTTCACCCAGCATTCAACAGCATACAAACTGGTCTCACACATACCATATATACATTATCTACAACAGGAGAAACAAAAACACTGGAACTGCCTTAATGTAAACACACTATTTGTACTCTGTAATGACAAAAAGGACATTAACAAAGGTTTAGCAATTTCAAACAGTTTTTTCGCAAATCCAACGGAAATTAGATAGTGTCCAACAAATAGCTAATGATCTATGTAAAGTTGTAACTCTTAGATCAATGGCAGACCAGTGTGAAGAAGGGCCTACGCGTTTCGAATCTCCTATAGTTCCTTGGAGATTCTCATCAGGGCCTCGGGCAACTGAACAGAAAGGAAAAGAAATAGAAAACATTTTTTACAAAACATGAAGAATGGCGACTGACAAGCATAGCCAATACATAGCAGGTAGGAACATTAATACTTCTCATGGAAAGGACACACTTCAGAATCTCTTAAACTCAGTTAACCCCAGTCTTTAAACTGTTCCAGATTGGAGAAGAAACCATGGTGAAAAGGGCACAAGCAACAGTGCTCAATGTTACTGTCAGCATGGACTGCTATAAAAAGAACTATCAAGAGGACCATTAACCCCCTAATAGTAGTTATTGACAGGAGTACAGTTGGAGGCGGACTTACCACCTAATGTTGCAGGCGGTGGTCCGCGGCAGGGAAGTGTCGGGGAAGTGGACCCAACCCTCTGTGGACAAAAGAATTAGCAGTATGAATTTTAGGTCCTCCTCGGGGGTATAGATGGAAGAATCGCGGGGTGCAGACCTCGGGAAAAGGATCTTACCGCTCAGGTGAGCTGAAATGTCCTAGCGCGTTGAAAGGGGTGGATCTGGACTGGCAGGGCTGTAAAGCGTCGTGTCTTATGCTGTATAAGTTGGGGCGTCCTGTATGCCAAAAAGACAGGATTGAAAGGGATCAGGCCTCGAAACAGAGTAACGCTGACACACTTAGCAGCGTGATAAAGATAAAAATCACCTTAGAATCCAGGGCGGTGAGCCTGTAGTTAATCAGGCATCCTCCGTGAGAGAGGAAAAACAGCGTCAGCACAAGCAGGCAAATGTCCGGTGTGCCAGCAGAACCTGAAACACACGATGGCATGGGTTAAAGATAACAGCGCTGGGCGGGGGCCGCTCAAAAATAAAAGGACTGAGTGCTGGGGGGCTGGGGGGGCAGCAAGAACTTACCAGGTTCAAAGGAGATGGTCCTGGAAACCCGCAAACGGTCGGCGTCGGTGCTAGCGCTAGTCACTCGCGCATGCGCATCGCCTGGTCGCGGGAGGCTGCGCGTTATATAGGGAGGATCAGGGGCGGACCTTAGCGAGCGAGTGGCTTGCGTGCTGCAAGGTGGCATAGTATGCAGCTGAGTTTACAGATAATGATAATAAAAATATATACAATCTGACCTCCGGGGTGGCAGACAGTGAACCAGAGGCGTAAGGTGTCCACATAAACGTCCTAGGGGTTACAATTTGAAGATTTCAGAAAGCTCATTTAAACCAGACACCGCAGTGTCAAATTTAACAATTAGCATGGCTTCTCTTCTGGACAGCAGAACGCTCATATCGCCTCCTCGAGGGTTCTTTTCTATCTTGGATATCACTGTCCATTTAAAGTCATTTAGTCCATGTTGCTTCTTGTTCCAATGGTTTACTAACGGGGCATTTTCAACTTTTCTCTTCAGTCTCGATTTGTGTTGCGTTATGCGTTGGCGCACTTCCTGCTCTGTCTTTTCAATGTACAGACAGTTGCATGGGCATATGACTCCATAAACTACAAATTTCGATTTGCAGTTGCTGAAAACCTCATGTTTCCATGATATTCCCCTATGTTGAAAAACCGTGCCCTGTATGGTTGTTTCACAACAAAGGCAGGTGCCACATCTATGGTGACCTAATACAGGTGTCAAACCCATCATTTCACGTAGGGAAGGTTGGTTCTGGGTGTGCATTGCGGCTCTTACCACATGGTTAGCCACACTGTTTTCTCGTTTGAAAGCAAAAAGTGGGGGATCTTTGAGGCTCTCATCCAGGTTGCGTACCAGGTGCCAGTTTTGACCGATGATGCGTTTTAGCTGGTTTGCATTCGGGCAGAAGGTTGTTACGCAAACTTGTCGTCTCTGTTCGGGTTTCTTTTTGCGTTCCAATAAGGTTTCGCGGGGGGTCCACCTTGCTCGTTTCATACAGTCCCTCACTAATCTTTTGGGGTACCCCCTATCACAGAGTTTGGAGACAAGTTTCTCTGCATGGTGATAGTAATCATTTTCGTATGTGCAGTTTCTGCGTACACGCAGAAACTGCCCATAAGGCAAATTATCCTTGAGGCTTCTGGGGTGATTACTCTGATAGAGTAACGCTTTATTGCGATCTGTGGATTTGGTGAATAAAGTCGTGGCCAGCCTTCCTGCTTTCGGGAAAACCACCACGTCCAAAAAAGCGATTTTTGCTTCAGAGTGGGAAAGGCTAAATTGAATATCTGGTGTCCTGTTGTTGAGCCATTGATGAAATTGTATCAAGTTGTCAACTCCCCCTGTCCATATCATAAAGACATCGTCTATAAAACGATACCATTTACGAATGTATGTTCCATACGGGTTGTTGTTATGTATATGAGTGTCTTCATACATAGACATAAACAACACAGCCAGCTCCGGTGCAAAAGGGCACCCCATTGCCACCCCTTTTACTTGATAGAAAAATTCCTTGTTAAAGCAAAAATAATTTTTCTTCAAGGCAAATGAGGCCAACTCTAGCAGGAATTCTGTGGGGACTTGCATGGGTCTAGGACGTGAGTCTAGAAAGAAAGAGAGAACCGCCACAGCCTCATCTTGAGGGATTTGTGTGTATAGTGATGTCACATCAAGTGTGACAAGCAAATCCGTCCCTTCGTTGAAAGTGACAGTTTCCATCTTATTTATGAAGTCGGTTGTGTCTTGTAAGTATGACACAACCTGCGTCATAAACTGTTTGAGAAAACAGTCCACGTATTTGGCAATGGGTTCGAGGAGAGATCCGCATCCTGCCACGATGGGTCTCCCTGGGGGTTTACTCTGGTTCTTATCTTTAACTGGAACAGTTTAAAGACTGGGGTTAACTGAGTTTAAGAGATTCTGAAGTGTGTCCTTTCCATGAGAAGTATTAATGTTCCTACCTGCTATGTATTGGCTATGCTTGTCAGTCGCCATTCTTCATGTTTTGTAAAAAATGTTTTCTATTTCTTTTCCTTTCTGTTCAGTTGCCCGAGGCCCTGATGAGAATCTCCAAGGAACTATAGGAGATTCGAAACGCGTAGGCCCTTCTTCACACTGGTCTGCCATTGATCTAAGAGTTACAACTTTACATAGATCATTAGCTATTTGTTGGACACTTTCTAATTTCCGTTGGATTTGCGAAAAACTGTTTGAAATTGCTAAACCTTTGTTAATGTCCTTTTTGTCATTACAGAGTACAAATAGTGTGTTTACATTAAGGCAGTTCCAGTGTTTTTGTTTCTCCTGTTGTAGATAATGTATATATGGTATGTGTGAGACCAGTTTGTATGCTGTTGAATGCTTGGTGAAAGTGATATGATTGTAGGAATGAATGGTGGTTCGCTCTAATTTGATTGCTTTTTCATGTGTCTCCTTTGCATTCTTGTTTTTCCTTCAATGTTTTATTTCCAAATGTACAAATGTATTTTATAAAATATTATTGAATACACAATAAAGCTGCGATTAAAAAGCATTCCCTTTTCTGAATTTGACTTTCGGTTAGTGGAGGATTTATCCCAGTTTTTATTCACTTTTATCAGCACTGGCACCCTTGTTCTGTTGTTTATGCTTCGTGGATAACAGCACAGCCTTCAATAAAGTGGTGCGAAGAAGATTATGGTGGAAGCTAGAAAACTGGGGCATTCCACCGAACCTATGGAAGGCAATTAGATCGCTTTACGAAGATACCTGGGTAAGAGTCAAAACCAGCGCCAGCACTGTGTCCTCGAAACTCAACAAGGAGAACGGGCTGAAACAAGGTTGCGTGTTGGCTTCCATTCTTTTAAATCTTTACACGGCGGACTTGGGCGACGCCCTTAAAGCAGCCAGCCTAGCAACTCCAGGACTAGGAATTATGAAGTTGCCGGTGCTCCAATACGCTGACGATTCTGCCATAATGGATCACACAAAAGTGGGTCTCCAAAGAGCCCTGACTGCTTTAAATCAATTTAATAACATCAATAATCTGACAGTAAATCAAGGAAAGACCAAGGTTGTCATCTTTGGGTCCTACCATCAGAAAAAGAAAGCACAATGGCATTTGGGCAACCTGCAAATCAAGACGGCGGTGTCATACAATTACCTAGGGGTCTGTCTGACGGATTGGGCTAAGGCGACTGCCCATTTGAAACATCAGAGCACTAAGGCCAACAGGGTCATATATTTACTGAAACAACTAAACAATCAGCTGATTAGTCCAACTGCCGGCCCAATACTAAAAGCTATGAAAGCTAAACTGCTACCTGCAATCAGCTATGGCCACCAGGCTTTGCCCGGGTCACTGCAGGCCTACTTTAACAGCGCAATCTAAAGCTTATAAAACAGTGTTTCAAATCCCAAGGGCAGCAAGGCTAAGATTGGAGCTGGGAATGGCAAGGCCGGACCGGATATGCCAGGGTGACATCATAAAACTCTACCTCAGGATTTTAAGGGCTCCGGCCTACTCCTTAAAATTCCAACTAAAATCAATCTTTGAAGAGCCTTGCACGCCCTGGCATTCTGCACTCGATAAAGCGATTCAGACATTGAATATAGTGTGAGAAAGCATATCGAGGCCGGACATCCCCCTGAACATATGGCAAACAGTGATAGATAAACAAGTGTGTGAAATCTCATTTGATTTGGACTGCAAATCCCTTCGCTCAAGTCCACTCTTAGTCTCCTTGAATAGTTCTTAAACAGTAGGAAAAGCCCAGGCTTATTTAAGTGATGCCATTACACCATCAGTTCGAAGTAAAATCTTGTCCATGAGACTAATCACCCTAGGAATTGTGGATTTTAACCCTGAGTGGGCTTGCAGAGGGGAAGCCACTAAATGCAGACTCTGCCCATACAAGAGGGAATCGTGGCTCCACCTAATATGTTGTTGTCCCAGTCTTACCAAGGTAAGAAGGTGATTACTGCGTCCGATTTGCTCCACTAATGGAACTAAATCCTGCGGCAAAGCATCAGCCATGTTTTTTTTCACAAACAGCACGATGATTCTAGCCAGACTGGGGAAATTTGTCCATTATATTAGGACTGACTTAAAACTGGCAAATGAATGCAATAAAACCCCGGAGAAGATCCCTGCAAATCCAGCGCAAGGATGCTGAGGTGGCATAGTCCGTGCATCATTGCTTGTCTGCACTTCACAACAACAGAGGGGTCGTGTCCGGAACACCAGGAGGGGTTGGTACAGGAACCAGTACACTCGGGGTTCCGCCAAACACGGAACAGTTATTACGAGTGGTAACTCCAGAACAAGATTTAGAGATGCAAAGTAACCAGAGTTGGGCTATCGTTCCAACCTTTAATTTATCTTCACATGAGTTAAGTTCGCAAGAAGTGGAGATACTGAGCCATGGGTTGTCTTTCGTCCCGACTAACAGAAATGATGCCTTTATGACATTCGTAGAGCTTTATAAGTTCTTTCGAACGATACGTCTGAAGTATTACTTCTTTGCAAATCCCCAAACGGTATATATGCCTAACATCAGTGGTCTGAAGTGTCCCTCTACCTTCTTTCCACCAACTAATATGATGCCGAAAGATCTCATCACTTTTGAAAATGTAGTGCTCAACGAAATCCAACAAATGTTTCAGAACAGAAAATATGTCAAATATAATTTTCCAAAGAGGCTAAAGTGGGGCTCCAGACCCTTTCTAATTTGGATGATCTTGTAGTGAAACCAGCGGACAAAGGGGGTGGGATCATTCTACAAAATAAAATAGATTATGATAAGGAGGTTCTACGCCAACTTAATAACCCAACACACTACAAAAAACTTAGAGGTGATCCTACCATGAGAATAGGGAAAGAGATTCTATCACTAACGCCGGTAGGCCTGGAAGGGCTTTGGTTAAGTGCTAAAGAATTTGACTATATTAATAAAAAGGATTTTACGATACCAGCGTTTTATACCCTTCCTAAAATTCATAAAGACAGCAAATGCCCCCCTGGCAGACCCATTGTGGCCGGATGCCAGTCCATACTCCAACCATTAGCAGAATATGTTGATTATATTTTGAAACCTTTCGTTTGACCAGAGCATACACACAAGACAGCAGAGATGTGATCACAAAACTTGAAGGCCAACCATTTGATCCAACCAGTGACATCTTGGTGACTATGGATATTAATAGCCTGTATACTAACATCCCTCAAGAAGATGCACTTTCGATAATCAGTGATATTTTGGAAACACGAACACGACCCCATCAGGTTCCCACTGATTTTATAGTTCAATGTGCCAGAATTGCTCTTAATGAGAATTATTTCATTTTTGGTCCTGACTTTTATGGCCAACTCAAAGGCGTGGCAATGGACGCGATTTTCGTGCCTGACATAGCAAATCTCTATGTGGCAACCTTTGAGGATAGGGTAGTATATAACAACAATCCCTATTCAGATAATCTACGCCATTACTTACGTTTCATTGATGACGTATGTTTAATTTGGAATGGCACAGAGACTGCACTGAAAGAGTTCCACGAGTGGTTGAATATACAGGACAGTAATTTACAATTCACATTCGAGAGTGACAGATCCTCGATTAATTTTCTTGACCTATCCATCTACAGCGATAATAACATCCTAGCTATGAAGCTTTATACGAAACCCACAGCGAGGAATACCCTCTAAAATATGATAGTCATCATCCACGCAGCCTATGCGATAATCTTCCTTTTGGGCAGTTTCTGCATCTGCGTCGTAACTGCACCAAGAAGACCGATTATTTTCGAGAGGCCAAGGTGCTACAACTCAAACTGGTGATGCGGTCCTATCCTCGCAGACTAGTGAAACCACTCACAGGCCATGAAACGTGCCTGGTATTATGACCGGGAGGCTTTGTTGACAAAAAAAGAAAAGATTGGTACGTCTGAGATAGGCACAAGGCTTCTTACCTGTGTCACTACGTTTGGTTCTGAATCCCATCAAATTAAGACTATCATAAAAAACAACTGGCATCTAATCAGTAAAGTTGAACCTCATCTTGAGCAACCTCGCTTTGCCTTTAAAAGAAGAAGAAATCTGAGAGATTTTCTGGTGAGGGCTTATAATGAACCATCGCCCTCCACTATACAGTCTCAATGGAGGTTACCACCTGTGATTGGGCATTTCCCCTGTGGCTCTTGTGCAGCTTGTGCGACTACTAAGACACTGAAAAACTGTACTGTGAATGGCAAAGACATCAAACTGTATTACCACTCAAAATGTAACACTAAGAATGTTATTTATTGCATACAATGTCCGTGCATGCTATCGTACATTGGTAAAACTACACAGACAGTTAAGAAACGGGTGTTACAACATCAGTCCAGAATAAGATGTAATGTTACAACTGCCCCGCTGGTAGAACACTATCAGCAGAAATCACATATGCCTAACGAAATGCAGTGGTTTGTGATTGATGTTATTAAAGGTACCAAACGTTGTCAGAATGTGGATCGCCTACTTACCCTGAGGGAGAATAAGTGGATCTGGACTTGTGACACTGTGGATAGGGGCTTTAATTCTCTTATTGAATGGCATACTGTGGCCACCCTGTGAGTCAATGAAGGTCTTGTATGTTTATCATACTAGGTGTCAAGATTTTCTATAATTCTGTGTAGATGAGGGGTATTTAGTGTGGTAATACTGCCCCTGTAGAGATTCTATTTACAGTAATATATGGACGGGGCTCCGTTCCAAGATGGCCTCTGTGATGTTGGTATCTGATTATTGACTTTGCCAGGTTTCTGATTATAGGCTGTGTCAGGTTTGACCCTACTACGTCCTCACCTTGGTCCTCCACATATTTACCGGCTCTCGTGTTGTCTGATTAAAGGCTGTGTAAGGTGTGATTAGTTATACCCCTTTACTTTGTTCCGCTATAGCAGCACTTACTTTCATGGCTTCATACTATACTAAGATGTCTCCCCGTAACGTGTGACGTCATGACGTCTTTTGCGTATACACACGGAAGTGGTCCGATGCTTGGTTCGGACGCTGATGCAGATCGGTTTGCAACAGTGGTGCTTCCCTCACGCCTTTGAGTAAGTTTGGCTCTCTAACTACACTATCCAACTAGAATATTTAGGGCTTAAGTCTATTAGGGCTTGTATTAGACTTACGCTAGTAGTATTGATGGAGGTCTTTGACTTGTAGGTGACGTGGTTATTCCGGACTAACGCCCGAATTTTTCATCTGGTGCACAAAAAACGATACTACTGGAGATTCTTATATCATCTGTAGGTAGGTGTAATGACATGTTGTGTCACTTTGCAGCTCTTAGTCAGGGGGTTTGCGTGTGATTTGATATTGATATTGATATTTATAGTGGTTTCTCTTTCTTCAGACATTAGGTAATGCAGTGCATAACCTCATGACTTCCGGCTGGAGGTCCTGGGTAAGCCCTTTTGCTGTCCAGATTTTGTGTTTGTAATGTAGTGTGCTCACGGTGGTGGCACGTTAGCGCTGGTGTCTTTTGGTGCTGGTGAATAGTCTAAGTGTCACATTTGAGGTGTGTGTCACAATTTTGGTGTCAATTTCCTTTGGAGTGGGTGGACAATACTGTTTTGGCAAGGCTATTATATTTATATATGTATTTGTTTTTAGATTAATATGTGCAGCACATGGTCCTGAAGATGGTCCTATGGATTGTTATAACCAACTAAGGACCGAAACGTCGACGCTTGGCGACGTTTTGTTCATTTCTGTATCATCATTTGATTGCTAAATGACTGTATTGTGACAAGTACCGCTCTCTACATGGTATTTATTTTTCCATGTGTATAACAAAAGTTGCCTGATACTACTGGGAATCTTTCCTGTCAATATAGTAGTATTTCTGTTGCCATATTTCAGACGTATATGAAAAAAAAAAGTATAAAGAAGAAAAAAGACAAAAAGAATATTTTGAATAATAAAAAACAGTTTAAATCTGTTTTCCTTGCTTTTGTTTAATAATTAACCACGGCTGTGGCAACATTGAAATTTATTGAATATTGTTTAAACAATTCCTATAGGGACATTTGTGTAAATTGTCTGCACTTCCAGCATCCCAGTCAGGAAAACCTTTCTCATGGTGAAAGGTCTAGAGGCCAAGGGCAAGGAATCATAACCTGACAATGCCACCCATAGAACAACATACTTTGGTGGAACTTGGGGAGGGGAGGCAAACTTTTTTTTTTTTTCCTTTTTATCAAAACGTATTTTACATCCCTGTTACAAATAATAGTTTTAAATTATTTTTCTAGCTCTAATATGATGAGCACTTTTTACTGTAATGATTTTAATTAATTGTACAGTGAATAATATATATATACATCTGTTGTATACTTTGAGAACCCAACCATGGCCAGGCATCCTGCGCCGATGCCAGCAGATTTTCCAGTTTCATACTGCACATTTCGGCCACTAGATGGCATCTCTAACATCAAATGTTAGCATTTTGTTAACACTTGGATAAGGTTACAGGGTGGTGAGAGGTTGAAAGCACATTTTATTTTTGGTAGTATTACATAGTGCGAACCTTGTCACAGGACATATCAGCGCTTCAAAATCGACACAGACTATGTTACAATTTTTTTAGCATGGAGATTTGGGAATATTCATATGCTACTTTAAGATGAGGCAAAACTGTGACTAGACAAAACAGAACTTTCAAGCAAGAGAATTAACAATATGTTATCTCAACATTGCGTGTACAGAAGGCCTTGCAGGCCATCAGCCTTCAAATCTTCTCGACTTCTCCTCTCTCATAGTCAGGACCAAACCACTCACAAGCATTACTCTAGTCTAGGGCATTAATCACTAAAATGAAAACAAGCATTTGCAGGTGCAATCGGTCTCGCATTTGTGAAAGTTAGGGCTATTGGTGATGTGAAAGACAATGGTTTTTACTTATTTCTTTTGTTTGCACGCACATTGTAAATTGATCTTATTGTGTCAGTCACCACTGATTGAATAATATCATGGACAGTTACATGGCTGTACTCGCCTGCTTAGAATCTTACTATGAGGAGGAAGCCATTTCGAAGAGTCAGATCTTTCTGCCTCCCGACTATCATCATCAGGCAGCGTCAGCTCCTGCAATGCCACTTTTATCATTGCGAATAGTTACAACCAGAGTATTATAATAGGGGGAATAAAATACGGGAATGGAATGTGATGCAGCCAACAGTGAAAAAACCCGGGGGCGTGGCCAACAGCATGGTGGGCTAGACGTGTCCAACCGGAGTTTTGACGGCCGAGCGCTAATCGTGACATAATACTTACCTATCTATGTGATCCTGTACCCCAAGACCACGGACCGAGTGTGAGAAGCCAGTGTACGTGCCCTGATCGAGCAATCCGGAAGAATAATGGTCCGTAATCACCTGAAAATGGCGCGAGAAGTAAGGACCTGGCAGCGGACAAAATGGCGGTGGCCTGAGCCCCCGGTGGCAAAGAAAGCATCCCTGGAGAACTCACTGAGCGGTGGCAGACTGATCACGCACCACTCGGAACCATAGTGAGCGAATGGCGATAAGGAAGCGCCCTTGGCAGATGTAGTGCTCATCCTCGAGACTGCCGACCCTGTCACCTGAGCATCCCCGGCTGCTTGGAGGGTCGGCTGTGGTGCTGAAGAAGCCTGTACTAGATACCACCCGGCACCCTTGAGGGGACTGACAACGAAGATCTGGAGCAGACACAAAGCTCCTGCCTCGCTTGCAGCTCCTGCCGGGATCAGGTGGCCGGCGCCGAGACACGGGGCTGGTTGTACCACGCTGTGCAGTGTTGGACAGCCCAGCCTGGGCTGAAGCGCAGACGAGACGAGGCCTAAGATCCGGGTGGAGTGGCTGAACACTGATGTATTCAAAAAGAAGCTGGTACTTCCATGTAAATTAAGCAAGTTAGTTTATTAAGTTAAGATGTTAAGATAATAAGATGAAACAATAACACCATCAGGAGCAGCTGTCCTGCTGCTCAGCCCTCACCCAACTGACATTCACAAACCACTAACATTCCATTCATCCAACATTCCACATCACAAGCATTCTAGCTGAGCAGCAGGAAGATATAAGATACAACATATCTCCCTTCGTTGGGGAACAATTGCATTATGAAACACAACAGATGAAACAATTAAGATAATAACAATATGGAAAGTACATTTAGTCAATAAGTTGAAAACAAATAAATATGCAATACAATTCCACACACCCAGCATCCCAACTAGTCACAAACTGACATAAAAGTTACATCCTGTCACACACCATACCACAACTCATCAAACTGACAAAGAAGATACATCCTGAGACCATATATGACAGAAGATACATCCTGAGACCATATATAACATCTCCTCTCGCACACAACTATGCTAGGAATTATACACTACACAATAATCTGAGCAGAGCATCATCTTACACCAACAAACCCATATGCCACAAATCATACCAGGTTGGTCAGACCGGTACAACGAGTAACACACACAAGGAACACACCGTAACAAAATATATATCAGAAAGCAACGTGTACACCTACTCATTCATGCGCCACTGAACACAACACAATACCTAATAATGATCGATGACAAACTACATAGCCGTCTCGGCAAAGCGCATTCCCACCACAACCCTGACGTGAGAGGGACACTCCCAACGCAACCATGACGTGCGAGGGACACTGCCAACGCAACCTTGACGTGCGAGGCAACAAACATTCCCATCGCAACCCTGACGTGCGAGGGACACTGCCAACGCAACCTTGACGTGCGAGGCAACAGACATTCCCATCGAGAGGGACACTCCCAACGCAACCACACCACTCATACACAACACCTGTTGTGGGACAGCTCTTGGTGACATCTTCACCTACAACCAAACTACTCAAACAATGAGTGACTACCTACAACACAGCCAACTCATACAGGAGCCAATGAGTAGCCTAACAACTAGGCACTAACTCATACACAACACCTGTTGTGGAACAGCTCTTGGTGACTTATTCACCTCTAACCAAACACCACCAAAACTGAGAGACTATACCGCAGTCACCTCATACATAACACAAACAAGGTTGGACTAACAACACACAGGGATGCTACACATGTTGCCGACGTGGGCTCTTCCACCCAGTCTTCATGGTTCCATAACAATTCTTGTCCCTGGACATTGCCCCAAACATGGTCTCTCTCAGCCGCCACTATTACTGGGACCATCGTCTTGTAACTGCGACCTATCATTTTCCACAGCTTCCTCTGTGTACGCCGACCCGCTTCTATTCCTAAAACCATGGAGCAATTCTTGTAACTGCTGGGCCCTGAAACCAGTTCCAAATCTTAGTCCTATATAACTTTTCAAAACGGTTTTCTTCCATCTACCTTGCCATTTTTCCTTTTTTTTTTTTGCTTAACTTCCCAAAAGTCAATTGTCAAAATAAGCATAACAGATATGACAGTACCTAGTTCTCGAAAACAACCTTCTGATAACACCCTTGGCAATGCCTTTCCCCTACGATGTATGCCTTGTTTTGCCACTATCAAAATGGAGGCACGCACAACAACGTAAAGTCGGGTGGTTCATGGCACGCACATGCGCCAAATCATTTTGCGAGGTGATAAGTCGCCACAAAAGATGACACCGATGCTCGCAATGAAGGAAAACTGTCTCGTGCAGATTTCAAAACAGAAACAGTAACCGTTACTTCTCCTTGTTAATGCAAACGGTCATGAAAATAAAATGAAACTGACAGCTTGTCTAATGTTCATCTTTCACGTTATGTTACCACCACATCATTTCCTCAACCTTCACTGAAAACACAAAATGTTTCCACAGCGTCGTTTCTCAACCTTCGCTGAAATTTCAGGCAAACGCCACTTCAGAAAATCATGTAGAGTACAATTCATCAACCCTTTGCACTTCACATCGAGGATCGATTTTCAGCCCCCGAACCACAAGTCATTCAGATCGGCATTGTTAAACCCTTTTAAAACGCTGAATGTTCTTCCTGCGCTGGGTTAACTGATGTTAATCCTTGATTAACGCTGACCTTACTGCCACTCATATTTCACTTAATGGGTCGATCTTTATTCTTGAACACCAAACAAACAATGGCAGATAGAATGGACACACTACTCTATGAGGCCCGATTTTGCCCCAGAACACAAATAAACAACAAAGCGGCAGTTAGTAGTCCTTCACTTTCCACTGACGCTGGACTTATCCTTGCCCCTCCAACTCATTTAAAGTGGGTCTTAGGGCAACCTAACTGTCATTGTATACATTCCACCGAGGCTTGATTTAGTGCTCCCGAACCACACACGAATGACACAGCAACTGTTATAATGCCTGTACTTTACACCGAGGCTCGATTTACTGCCCCCCAAAATAAATAAACTACACGCTGATAGATCTGGCAAACCTGGGTTTCAGGGCGACCGATGTCCGGGTCACTGATGGGGTTAGATTGCCAGACAGCGTTCAACACACACTTTAACTCACTGTTAAAATTCATTTAACTCGAGATATCTTTTGTTTCGATTTTCAGTACTTTTCATGTTTCTTTTGCCTTCAAGCTTGACTTTCTCTTCTCGTTTTCTAAACAGTACTCCTTAGCTTTAAATTTCTTTTAATTTGCACACGTAGATTCTCCTTCAAAACATCGCCAAATGATGTATTCAAAAAGAAGCTGGTACTTCCATGTAAATAAAGCAAGTTAGTTTATTAAGTTAAGATGTTAAGATAATAAGATGAAACGATAACCCCATCAGGAGCAGCTGTCCTGCTGCTCAGCCCTCACCCAACTGACATTCACAAACCACTAACATTCCATTCATCCAACATTCCACATCACAAGAATTCTAGCTGAGCAGCAGGAAGATATAAGATACAACAAACACCTCGTCCACGCAGCCGGCGATTGCCTGGAATACTACAGCCAGAAGAAACGATAGGCTGATGCGGCTTGACTTAAGGGGGCGCCATATTGAAAGATCCGTAGTGGGCTGGGTTGGCACTTGAACAGTGGCGCAACCTACCCCCCCCCTTCCCCCGTGCTGCCGGATCAAGCCCCGGGTGGTTGGAAAGGTGGACCATCAGGGACTTTCTAGGGGCGAAGTGAGGGCCCTCTGAGGTGATCTACAGGAGCGGGACACGGCGGTGAGATCGCACCACAAGTGAGGCCTGACTCCGCCTGACTCCGCCTGACACAGGGAGAAGCACACCAGGACCCACAAGCAAGGCACCATCTAGGCCCCAGACACGACGCCTAGTGTGACGGAGAGATGGCTGGGAGACCCGGCGGGTGACGCACCAGCACCACCTTCTGTAACAGTGCGAGAATGAGACAGGAACCCCAGGAGGCCCCTGCTGAGCTGACCAGGATGCTTGGGAGGAGTGCCCTCAGGGACTAAAGTGCGACACCTGGGTGCAGCGAAAAGGAAGCAGTGTCAGATTTGACCGGATCACACACAGACTGGGCACACACTGGGAAACGTGCCTGGTGTGGTGCATGGCAGTACTTGAACGGTTCACACTGGACAAAAGAGCATAGAGAGATCACGTCACTGGCAGACCACGGTGGCTCCGGTGCGGTGAGTGACACACAAGTCGGATTGGAGGGTGCGCGGTCTGGTGAAAGTGAGCGGTGCCCAGCGGAACAGAGAAAGTGCTGTCTGCACACCCACAGTTGGTCTTGAAGTCAGGACCCCAGTACAGGCCATTGTTGCAAGGGCTGGCATTGTTCAAGGTGCGGACAACGGTAAAGTGGGAGTCACGCAGCGGCTGGAGTGCAACCCTTCCCACCAGTTAGTGTACTGAAGGGACTTGTTATTTAACTTGGGCAACAGCTCATAGAATGCAATGGCGCCGAACTGGCCCCTCGGAGAAGGAGGTGTGAGAAGTGGGTGGACTGTAACGACCGGTGCCCTTGCTATCTTCCTGTGGTTGCTTTCTGCTGCCCCCTCGAGTGCTGGCTGTAGATGGCGCGAGACAGAGACCCCTAACCACAAAAACCAGGGAAAATGGACAAATTTGCCAGACCGTTACAGGCGCCGGACCCCGCCACAGCAGGCCCGGCAGATACCCCTGATAACAATGCCATCCTTCAAGCTATTCAGTTCTCCAGAGAGGTGCTCGAAAGCAAAATCGATGAGATAAAAATTTATGTTAACCTGCTCCTTCAAGACCTGCAAAATGTTTCCGAAAAAGTCACACAAGCGGGGCACCGTATCTCGGAAGTTGAGGACGTCGCTCACACGCTGCAGGGCGAGGTCACGGCCCTGAAGACAATCATGAAAGATGTCCTCTGGAGAGTCGATGATGCAGAAAATTGAGCTTGACGAAACAATCTTCGCTTTCTTGGTTTTCCAGGGGCCATTGAAGGGGCAGATGCTGGTGCGTACCTGCGTAAGTGGTTGTTGGATACATTCCCTGATGCCCACTTTTCACCATGCTTTATCATAGAGACAGCGCACAGAATACCAGGGGCCAGACCACCGACGGGAGCACCCCCACGGCCGCTGATTGCAAGGTTCCTTAATTACCAAGACAGGAACGTCATCCTTAGGGGATTCTGACAAAAGGGGGAAATTCGAGTGGACAAAGCGAGAATCATGGTATTCCCGGACTACTCCCGAGAGGTTCAGAAGCAACGCAAAACTTTTGATTCTGTGAAGGACAAACTGCGGCAGCTGTTGATTAAACTAAACTTAAGGTGCTTTGTTTTTTAACACTCCAGAGGAGGCATGGCACTGGCTGGAGGAGCGCCCCGTACCGAGATCACCTATAGACATGCCACGGCGCTCTGGGGAAAGCCCCCTCACTGCGCAGCAATGCATTTATATCGCAATTTTGTATCAGGAGGAATAAGGAGACTGCCCCGAACACAGCACTCAGACCGATGCCTTACCGGAACAGTAGAGTGGCAGGGACTGCAACACGAGCATCGGATTCGGAAGGCATCCCCTGCCTAGGCAGCTCCAGAGAGCTAGAGCAGTCAAAGGAACTTGTTATGCGCCACTCGGCAGACTGCACTGACCAGGACATTACTACGGACTCAGAAGATCACCCTTTGATGCAAAATATTAATCTACTGGAATGCACAGGCGAGAATGGCACAGAAACTGAAAGAGACACTCGGACACAACCCATGGATGATGAAGCTGTTGAGTAGAAGATGGCCTGGAGAGCGGCAGGAATAGCGGACTAGAGAAAGACACCACACGCCACGCCGCTTGTCCTGTCCGGATTTTTGTAATTGTTTCTCTCCTCCCTCATGGCTTTCCCCTCCCTCCCCCTGCCCATCTTTCCCTTCCCTTCCCCCTACCCCCTTTTTTTCTTCTTTTCTTTCCCTATTTTGTTATTTTTGTTCTTTTCTCCTTCTCTCAAGTCCGGACTGTTTGAACTATCGTGGTTCTCGGTGAACACTTCCGCTCTACCAGCTAGGCTCAGAGTTTACCAATTTGACAGCCTAACCTATAGATAGCTTAGTTGGGACTTGTGAATCCACGTGGGGGGACTAGAGGGACTGAGAAAAGTTTGAGACAATGGGTTTTGGGGGTTGGGCAATAGACCTGGCCAATCTGATCAAAACACAGTTGGTCCTGCTGTCTCCAAGGGTAGTGGGTTGGAAGATGGGGGGGGGGCGATTGGGGGTGATGAGGGTTGGGGTTTCTTTACAGTAATATGGCAAAACAGTAAGACAATGGACATTATCAGATTGCAGAGACTACAGCAATGGGGAGGGGGAGGTCGACCTGCCGCTAGGCTGAACATTACGCACCACCGGGATGGCTACACCTGATCAAGGAAGGTACTCTATCCTTTCATGGAATGTGAACGGGATGGGTAATAAGATTAAGAGAGGACTAGTAGCCGCGTATTTTAAAAGATTGAAACTTGATGTAATTCTCCTATAGCAGACTCACTTAAAGGCACCCAATGTGGTTTTCTAGGCCGAGGTGCAGATAAAACACTAGCCCACGCTGGATTCTCTACCGGAGCGAGGTACATGAAGCAGAATTTTTCTAAGGAGGCCTCTCGGATCACTCGCCCCTGAGGCTCACAGTAGGCACCCGTACATGTTGGCAGAACAGGGAACGGAAACTTAACGCTTGGGAATTAAAGGATTCTCAGGTCGCAAAGGAATTCAGGACAGATACAGAGCTATATTTTAACGAAAATGTGGGCTTGGTAGACTCGGCCATCACACTATGGGAGGCATACAAATCTGTACTACAGGATAGAGTGCAAAACATTTTAGCTCATAAAAAACAGAGAGAGGAATAAGAGATCACCGGGCTTGAATCCCGATTAATGCAGCTCAAAACACAAGCATGTACGGGCAATGATCCCTCCTGCTACGCAGTTTACAACTTCTTAGACTGGAATATTTCACACTGGCTAGAAAAGATGCACAACACTCGATACAAGCCATGCACCGGCGACTGTACGACACAGGCGACAAGACACGCAGATTGCTTGCATGGCTTAGCAGAAAAGAGCTTGAAAGTAGATGGGTAACCCAGATACAGGAGGAGGACGGTAGGATTCATGTGACCCTAGTCGCAATAGCCAAAGCTTTGCGGACTATTATGGGACCTTTTATACACCACAGGACTTGGCCAAGGTATCACAAGTCCAAGAGTATTTACGGGCTATACAGCTCCCTAAATTAGCAGACAGTGAGTCAAAGTCATTAGACAGTAAAATTATAAAAGAAGAAATCATGACAGCCATTGGCCAGTTGAAAACTGGGAAGGCCCCAGGGCCTAACGGGCTCCCCCCGGAATTCTTTAAGCAACATGTGACGCTCTTTAGTCTGCACCTCCTCCAACTATACCTGGAGGCGCACGAGATAGGGAGTCCCCCCAGAGACTTACGGACTGCCACAATTGCGGTAATCACTAAGAAAGACCGCCCTCCACAGATGTGTAGCTCGTATCATCCTATCTCCCTTATCAACTTGGAGACCAAAATATTAGCCAGAATATTAGCAAATAGGCTCACTGCGGTAATCTCTGGTCTCATCCACAAGGACCAGTCGAGCTTTATGCCGAAACGGTCGACGAGGCTCAACCTGATGCGATTGCACAATTGGTTGGAGGTGGTGAACAAAAGAGATGATCCGCACCTCATCTTGTCCCTTGATGCGGAAAAGGCATTTGACTCTGCTCATTGGCTCTTGCTCATGTCCGCTTTGGAGGAATTCGGCTTCGGGCCGGTGTTCCGGCAATGGATCGCCGTACTTTATGACCCATGGCAAGGGTTAGAGTCAATGGGTGGTATCACAGGAAATCCCCATAGGCAGGGGCACGCGCCAGGAATGTCCACTATCCCCTCTGCTCTTTGCTTTGGTGTTGGAACCACTCGCTTGTGTGATCCGAATGCACCCGGACAGAATGGGATTCCGGACAGGAGAGATAGCAGAGACTGACAAACGCATATCTTTATAAGCTGATGACATATTAATGTATGTAACAAATCCGGACAGAACACTCACTAGTATTATGGAAAGTTGTGAAACGTACAACGCACATGCGGGATATAAGATCAATTGGGGGAAACCATATTTATATCCAGCAGATAAGAGCAATGGCTATACTATAGGCCTAAGCCAATTTCAGTTGGCTCAAGAGGACATAAATACCTAGGGGTTTACGTCACAACGCATGCGAAAATAGCGCTGGAACACAATCTCTATAGGGTGCTCAGGGAATTTTGCGCTACCATGGAGAGATGGAGGACCCTGCCACTGACCCTAATCGTCAGGGGAGCCCTATACAAAATGATAGTGCTCCCCAAATTCCTTTATGTGTTACAAAATACCTATCAGTTAATACCAGTTGAGGTGTTCAATAAAATCGATGATGCAATGTAAACATTTCTTTGGGACGGAAGGCCAACGAGGATAGCATTGGCCACACTGCAACGCAATCAACATAATGGCGGTATCTCCTTGCCGGACCTTCGGGTATATTATTTGGCAGCCCATCTAATAGTTGTGAATGAACGGGAACATGTAGAGAGATCACCCTACATATGCACAAGAACGCACACAGTTCACCAGGCGCCCGTAAACACACTATATATATGGGGGAGAGGTGCTGCACAGCTCCTCACAGAGACATGGATAATTCTGGCAGCATGGAAACAGGCAAAAAGACTGATGAAATGGGGTGGCCGGGTCACCAGAGAAACCCTGCTGTGGGTAGGAAATTGACTTCAGGAAATTACGAAACTACGAGGTTTTATGAAGTGGGACTTGTTGGGCATTTCACAACTTAAGGACATACTATACGGTAAAGATCTGGTCACCTTCACTTATCTCCAGATGGAATATGACATGAACACGACTCAACACTACAAGTACCGACAGCTGGCCCATGCTTGGCAGGCGCAATGCTTAGACATTGATGACATCCCAGAATATGCACCTTTGGAGGGGCAACTCTTGATGGGGGAAATAGCGGAAAAGGCAGTCTCTTTGACATGTAGAACGATAATTAATAACAAGCCAGACATATTGCAGAAACTGTGGACGAAATGGGAATCGGAGTTGGGAGAGATGGATGACCTAGATTGGGATATGGCATTGATGCATCCTCGAGAGGTGGCCATCAAGTTGTGCCTCAGGCTGATTCAAATAAAATATTTGCATAGAGCATATTATGATAGAGCGCGACTGCATTGTATAGGGAGGGCAGAAACGCCTGACTGTTTGCGCTGTACTGGGTCAGAAGGTACATTCTTTCACACGGTGTGGGAGTGCTTTAAGATTCAACTGTGATGGACAACTCTGCTGGGAGGAGCTGGAAAGTATTCTGGGTGGGATAATTCCACTTAATCCCTTGTTTGTTTTGCTAGGAATATCCACGGACATTGACCTCCCCAAACCAAAGTTAATCCAACTTCAGCTAGGTTTAGTGGTTGTGAAACGCGATCTAGCTAAGGTATGGGGGCTGAGGCGAGTACGCCTCTGGTTGAATGGAGAAAGATTATGGATATGTACATGTTAGGGGAGAAGACAACCTACAAGGCACGGGGCTGTCCTAAAAAGTTTTGGAAAATATGGAAGCCATGGCTCACATACTATGGACTCTTGCTCTCTAATTCACAATGATTTCCTATGGTCGGGTGGAAGGGTGGAAGGAAAGGAAGGGGCCCACAATGATATTTTGGTACATAAGAATGCTATTTGATTCTCCGCCACTTCTGTCTGGATATGATGCTGAGGTCCAACTGAACATGTTTATATGTCTTGCTGATAAACACTGTTTTTGTGTTGCAATTAAGAAAATGGCAATAAACATATTAAAAAAAAACAGTGAAAAAACCCAATTCAAAATTAAAACATTCAGAAAAGGGAATTAATACATCAAAATATCCCCTTCTCTCCTTCATGAAGGAGCTCCACATACCATCACCTCTTGCACAGCCGGCAGCTGCTTAGTGCTTGGAAGGTCTCACATGAAGCCCCAAGGTGGCAGAGGCATGAATGGAATATTGAACACAACAGAGGAACAGGCAGCTCCGTGATATCTTGCTGACCGTGAGCTTCCAGTGTGCCTCAGCCTACAGATGTTGTGCTGCTGGGACCCAGGGCAGACTCTACACATCAAAGCAGACACTCTACATAGCCAGGTCCTGTGACCGCCCACTGGAAAAGCAGATTAGCCGATCCAGTGCTGATTTAGGGATTTTCAGTCTCACTGTGGCGCCACGGGCCTTGCTATCATAATTGTGATCCTTCATCATATTAGTAATGTACAGTCAGGGAAATCAGCACATATATGAATGTTGGGGTGTGAGATCTAAGAACATGCTGTCAGCTGACAGCGGAATGACTGGTCTTTCGGGAATCAGAGAATTTTCTAAAACTCTGGAAGAAAAGCACAAGGGACTGCTATTGCCTTCCCTGCACTACTTTTCCTGCCCGAGTTCGGAAGAATATCAAGAACGACTGGACCCAAGTAATCTTAATTTCCCCAGACAGGGCCAGGAGTGTGGTATCTAGAACTCCTGAGCATGCCTTGCGATCAGGCTACCACATTGGAAGGGTCGCCTCTTTCATCAACAGGGCAGAGTGCTTCATTCAAACCCCTCTAACTTAAAACTACATACGTGGACCCTGAGTGGTGGCAGTTAACTGCGTTTGAGATGCAGACCAAAGTGATAGATGTCCTCCTTGTCAGACGCCCTTCCATTAAATCCATCTACGCTTAGTGCTGGGACAAATTTGTTGCCCAAAACACTGACCCCTTAAAAGCAGAACTTTAGACGTGGTTTGCAGTGGACACCGCAAAAGTTTGTCAGCGCCTTCCTGCTTTTACCAAACCAACCACCCTTGTTTAAATAAACAGCTGTGATGCAGTTCATTAAAGGTTTTACATACATTTGATGCCCCAGTGAATTTTCTTATGCTTACACCTTACAAGCCTGTGCATAGCTGCTTGCTGTCGCTTAATCCTGAAATTGTCTTCCATATTGTGGTTACATCAACTTGTCGCATTAATGAACTACAGCCACTTTCAGTGCTACCACCATACACTACAATCTTTCCAGGCAGATTGCTACTCAGTAGTCAGGTGGCCTTCTTACCATAGTTTGTGACTCCCCTCCCCATCCACATTGATCACACTATCAGTGTTTTTTTTTCTCCTTCTCATCCCTGAGAAGAAGAGAATCTCCATTGGAAAGAGCCAAATAGGGCTTGGAATTTTATAGTAATCATATCAAGGACCATTGAGTGGATGATCAACTCTTTGTGGAGTTTTTTGGAAGGCTCTGCAGAAGACGACTCTGTCAAGATAGCTAGTCCTCTACATCAAGTTCTGCTACACACTGGCCAAGAAAAAGCTCATTGAGAGTCTGAGAGGCCATTTCACTAGTACCAAGGTCGCTAACACAGTGTTGACACGAGGGTTGCCTGTCCTTGGCATCAGTCAGGCTGCAAAATAGGGTTTTGGGCATCGGTTCCTGAAGCACTTCTGCCTTGATACACAGGTCCAGTGGGAACGACACTTTGCCAGCTTGGTTTTGCAGACCCTTTTGATTTGAGTGCACTCCACAGACCTTTCACCTTTGGAAAATACTGATTTGGTATCTACTATAAAGGTGAAGAATCTGCAGGTAGAAGGCTCCATCAGAGGAACAAGTTGCTTATGTTTGGTAAATGCTCTCTCTGTCGGATACTGCACCTAACTGCAGATTCCTCTGTGCCCTCCCACCTTCCCATTCTGTGTAGTTGTCTCCTTAAAATCTAAAAAAAAATAGTCCCAAGTTAGCAAATTACACATATTGTCACCAACAATTGTTTTATGCTCTGGGTCTGAGGGCACAGAAAGGGAAAAGACAGGAAGTTGATATCAGCGTGCAGGGGTGGCCCTTATATTGCAGTGCTCCTCTGTCAAATCAATTTAATTTTGTCTTTATTCAATAATTTTTTAATCATAAAAGACAAATATAGGAACGTTATATAAAACCAAGTGTGCCAAACTTTATAGAATACAATTATTATGAAAGAAAGAAATTAGTTATATTAAAAAAACAAGTAAAATATACATTCATTGTAAACCTTAATTATGTCAGGAGGGAGCCACATAAAAATAAGAAACAATATTCCCACATAGCCATCAGAGGAAAAAAACATCAAGCACAATCCTCTTCATTAATGCAAAATGGAGCATGCATTTTCTTTCAAACTACTCCTTCTAAGGGCCCATGACCAGCTCAAGAATTTTCCATAGCTATGTCTACAGGTTGCCTTGTGTCTGTCTTTAAGATACGCAATGCTGTTTGGGATGATCTTGTAACAAAATTGCAGCAGATCGGCCTAATCCATTTATTAACGGTATCCTTATACACAGGGTACACAAACAATACATGGAGTATGGACTCATCCTGAGATGTACACACAGTGCATTTGTATCGCCATCTCCCCATTCTGCCATAAGGGTTTTCAAGGGGGGGGTACCCACTCTAAATTGGTGATACAGTTTCCTGTCATCAGGTCTCGTGATGACATCCCAATAGGCCTCCAACCTACATTCATACTTTTGATCGAAAAAGAGGCCGGTCAGGGATGCACTATCCACCAGTGACAGGGACTTAAGACAATCCATGTCCCAATAAAAACATTACAATTTTTTTTAGATGGGAACTGATTCCCTTCTGGGTCCTTCCACAAGTGCCTAAGCCCCATGTCGACCACCATGCCCTCAATTTTGTTCAGCCAAGTAATTTTTGAAGACATATCAGCTTCTCTGATATGCTTAACTGCTTTGGCATATGATACTAACTCAGGGGTTGTCCAAAGTCGTCTCCAATATGCAAGGGGTCTAAAGCCCGCTGCCTCCTCAATAGGAATACAACTCAGATCTAAAAGTAGGGGTTTGAGGGGGGACGATTGGGGAAGGCAGTCAAAGAATTCAGAAACTTGTTTTGGGCCAGGACTAAGGGGTCTAGGTTATCGAAGCCCCAGAGTTCTGCACCATAAATTATGGAGGCCCTGATTTTCACACTGTATATTACAATTGCTGGACCTACCGGTTTAGTATAGGACAGCCGGTACTCTTTTAAAAGGGCCCCTGCTAATTGATTATGCCTGAGAACTAGTAAATCTATCTGAGGCTTCCAATTCATTGTCTTGCCCATAGTTACGCCCAGGTACGTAAAGGTGTCAGTTTGCTCAAATGGTGCGTTATTCATTACAACTCTGCCTTACACTTTTTTGGTTTTGGCAGGACCATGAACTTAGTCTTATCAACATTAACTATCAGCTTATGGTCATTACAAAATAAAGTGAATCTATTGAGGGCTCGTTGTGTTTTGGATAAAATTAGGGTGTCGTCTGCAAACATTAAAAGTGGAACCCTCATGCCAGCAAGAGTAGGAGCATCAGTTGGATATTCAGAGTAGTACAAGATAACGTTTTTTATAAACAGAGAAAAGAGGATGGGGGCCAAAACACAATCCTGCCGTACCCCCTTAGTCACAGGAAACTGATCTGTTATCTCTCCCTGTTGGCCCCACTGAACCCGAGCATAATTAGAGTCATGAAGTTTAATGATTAAATTTAAAATCGCAAGGGGCATCCCTACTTCCTTAAGTGAATCCCACAACTTAGAGCGGGGCACCAGATCAAATTCTGACTTTAGATCTATAAATGCAGTGTAGAGAGCCCCCCCTGTTAAAACCACAGTATTCCAATAAATCATGATGAATCTAAAATCTTGGTCGATAGTGCTGACATGAGGGCAGAAGCCAGCTTGGAAAGTGGATAGAATTTCTTGGTCATCTATCCAAGTGTTTACCCTACTCAGCACAAGTCTGGCCTCAATCTTTTGCATGGTATCTATGAGACTTATAGGCCTGTAGTTACTTGGGCTGGCACAATCTCTTTTTTGTAGATAGGGATAATCTCTGCCCCGCGCCAGGATTCTGGCAAGGGAGCACCTCTTGCTGGTCCATTGACCATATAATGTATATATTTGAGCCATTTTTTCTTGTCACATTTAAAAATGTCCACTGGGATACAGTCTGGACCCGCGGCCCTACCTGCGGCCACGCTATCCAGTGCTCTCTCAATTTCCCCTATGTAAAAGGTTAATACATTGTCACACATTACTGGTGGGTAATGGCTTGGACTACTATTCGTTGAGGCAAACTGGGTCTGATAGTGTATGACCCATGCTTCAGGAGGAACATTATTAGTTGGTGAAGGCCCTGTATCACTACTGGCCCATTTCACTGTTTGCCAGAACCGCACCCAATTTTTCCATTACTTGCATTTAGTAAATCCTGCAATCTTTTCTCATAGAAGGTATTCTTTGCCCTTCGCTGGGTTTCCTTATATGTAACCCTAGCTTCCTTAACTTCTTACGGCAAACCTGACCTAATAGCTTGGGAGAGGTGACTTAAGAGCAGCCCTGCATGCCCCATCATACCATTTTGCAGATTTCTGCATGACCTGCTTAGAGCTCCTTTTATTTTTTGTAAAAAAGGTTTTCAACTTTATGAATAGCTCCTCATGAACCTTTGTAAGGGCAGGAAGAGAAGCCTCATGCAAATCAAGCTTTGAGAGAACTAATAGGGTATCTTCAAGGGTTAACTTTATCAGGTCCATAGTACCCTCATTCTCTGGGATCAGTGCCCACTTTTATCTACAGCAATCATTGGACATAGTCACTTCAGCTGTGGCTATTTCAATACCTGCCCTTGCCGTAGAATGACCAATTGTTTTAAGAGTTAAAATTAAGGGTTCATGATCGCGCTCCGGTCTACTCGGGACCTTCATAACCTCTAGCCTTACCCACAGTTCCAAATTGATAAGAAAGTAGTCAATTCTGCTACTTCCTATCACATTGTTAAAAGTATGAGTAACCTCACAGTCTGATTCCGACCTTCCGTTTACAGCCCTCAGGCCTAATTCCAGAGATAAACTTTTCAGCTGGAGGACTGCCTTTGACTATTTGTTAATCGGGGTGAGCTCCAGCAGAGGTATACCCCAGGTCGCATCCTCATCCCTGGACAGGCTTCCATCTTCTATGCCCAGGGGCTCAAAAGTACAGTTAAAATCACCTGCTACTACTAGGTGGTTTGTCCCCTTCAATGATTTGATGAATATATCAAGTTTAGAGATAGTAGGAGAGGCTTTCCCTCCCGCTAGCCCTCTTGCATAAACATTGGCAAATATGAGATCTAGCCCATGTTCAAAACGAATTTTGATAGCCAGGATGTCAGGGTCATCTATTAATAGCACTTCCACCTGGCAACATGCCTGCTGTCTAACCCAGATAAGCAAACCCCCAGATGGTCTCCCTTTATGACTGGGAATAGCCGATTTACCAAAAGACAAATACCCAGGACGAAAGATAGTGTTCAATGACCAAGTCTCCTGGAACATAATGATGTCTTGATTCTCTATAAAGCACGACCACTCACTAGAGATCATTTTTGTTGGAAGACCAGAAATGTTCCATGATATTATATTTAATAAGGGGTGAGCAATGCTAACCCCCCTATCTGAAAAAGACCTAATCGCACTGCTCTCTGGGAAAGGTGGTAGAGCTCAGTATTCTCTAACATGGGCAAGTTTGTGGTTGGTAGTCAATCACATGCATCTAAACCAGTAAGAGGAGCACATCTATTAACTAAATTTAAGTCAACTGGTCTGTGTATGATTCTGTGGGGTACCCTTGAGTGGTTCAATGCAAGTGGAATCGCCCAACCCATCAAGGGAGTGTGGCGGGGTCTATAAAAGAACCCTAGGGGCAGAAGAGAGATTTTTCTTGTATGATACTCTAAATTAGTGCTACCTAGGTGGTTCAAAAGAAATCTTACAACAATCTTGTTATTAAAATTAGCAACTATACAGTCCCCTCTCCCTTCCTTTGTAGAATGACCTATCCATGATGATCGTGTGGCCATAATCCTCTTGTTACAGATATCCCAATTGACCCTCCAGCGTCCTTCAGTTGTGTTGTAAGCCAGTGCATGGTTTTAGCCATCAGCTGATCGTGGTTTCGATCTGACCATACTGTAAAACTGGGACGTTCCTCCGAACCACCACCAAAGGGGCTGCGGCCGGGGGGAGGTGTAAGACTCTAGAGCCCTCTAACGCTGGGCTATTGTCTAGTCCCTCGTGCATCCGGGGGTACTCTCGGCCATGTGGCCCTGGTATAGAGCTAACCCGATTTATTGGTGCATGGGTAGTTGTACAATTTCACCTACTAGCCCTACGGATGGTCTACTTTCCTCCCCTCTCAGAGCACCCTGGTTAGCTAGACCGGTACCACTAAGCACATTCCCTATTTCACCCACTTCTCTTCCCACATTCGTTATCCCAGCTTCATGGTTAATGGGCACAGTACCATTGTTCCTCGACGACAATAACATCAACCTTGTTGCCGGTAGATTTGACAAGTTGGAATTGGTTACTATTGCATTTCTGAGCTCTGAAGCTATAGATAATCGGTTGGCTTGAGTCAGTACACCCTCTATAGTACTGTGATTTGTCGTGACTTTTCAAAGTTATTTAGTCTCTCCTCGATCTTAGTCAATCTGTGGATAATAGGAGTTAAGGATGTTACAATTAAATCTCAATTTGTTCCACAGCCTCATTTGCTTCAGCAGAGGAGCCACCCGTAATCAAGGAAGTCAGGATTCCAGACATAATGAGGGCCGAATCCCCCGTCGCTACAGTTGATGAAGTAATACTTCCACCATTGGTGTTTGTCCTTTGAGTCTTCGCCGGTTTCTGTCTCTGAGGCCCCCTTCCCAGCTTTCTTTTAAGCAGTGGATCGGGGATTGGAGCAGGAACTTTGTTTTTACGTTGGGGTGCTGACCTTGAAGCAATACGTGGAGGTAGGCTGCTTTGGGTGGGTGCTGCATCCGTCTGGACCGACTCAGCATGATGGGATATATTATCAATAACCAGCAATGCAGAGGTTTCCAATGGCCCATTACAAAACTGACTAGCATCACTTGCCTTATCAGGGGAGTCAGTGTCTATTACCAAAGAATGTTCAGGAGTACGTGCAGACACTATAACACCCAAAAATGATCATTTAGATTATTGAGGATCAAGAGATAGACGGCGCTCGATCAGCACTATCTAATGGGCAAGGACCAAGCTGGCGCTAATTAGGAACTGGTCCAAAGTCCCCACCACACTTCCTGAGGGCGGCCCAAATCTCCACTTACTCTCTCGTAGGTTCATCCTCAGGCGAAAATTTAGATAGAATGAGGAGTAAAATTAAAACAAAAACACAACAGACTTCCTCTGTGTATTCCACTAATTAATAAGAGTATGCTGACGAGGACTAACCTTACGAGGTGAGCAGTCTCAGAGGATGGGCGGTCGTCCAGTCTCTAACAGGCTTAAACGGGCATGCCCGGCACCCACCCGCACGTGTCCCGCAAAGCGGGAGCGGCGAGCTGTGAAATAGGGTGCGACAGGTGCGGCAGCAGGCCTTGCAGTCCTTCTCTGACACACAGCGACCTCCTTCAAACACGAAGCAGCTCCTCTTTCATTATTGCGGTGGTAAGTAACTTGCTCTTAATAACACTTACAGTCAACTGACTAAATATTTATTTTTTTTGAAAACCTTTATTGACATTTAAGCCAAATACAAGTATGGGCCTACAACCCGGGGGGGCCGACCGCTAAGCAGTTAGATTAACAGAGAGCAATTTTAATCAAATGGGGGTGGGGTCGCACACTACTCACACACCGGCGGTGTCGCCCCTAAGGACTCTGGTCAATGTAGTAAAGTGTTTGCGATGCATCATCTTTCGATCTTCTGCTATCTTCGCTGTCTTCGCCATCCCTGGACACGTGTTTCGGGGTATTACCCCCCATCAGCAGGGATAGGCCGTGTACTGGGGTTGCCGATGGCTGCCAATATCTGCCAGGTGTAGTACCACTCAGGCGCGTAGGTGCGGGATCCCAGGCTCGTCAGCCCACTGCTCGCGGGAGCTTTAAAGTTACAAATGGGGGTGGGGTCGCACACTACTCACACACCGGCGGTGTCGCCCCTAAGGACTCTGGTCAATGTAGTAAAGTGTTTGCGATGCATCATCTTTCGATCTTCTGCTATCTTCGCTGTCTTCGCCATCCCTGGACACGTGTTTCGGGGTACTACCCCTCATTAGCAGGGATAGGTCGTGTACTGGGGTTGCCGATGGCTGCCAATATCTGCCAGGTATAGTACCACTCAGGCGCGTAGGTGCGGGATCCCAGGCTCGTCAGCCCACTGCTCACGGGAGCTTTAAAGTTACAAATGGGGGTGGGGTCGCACACTACTCACACACCGGCGGTGTCGCCCCGAAGGACTCTGGTCAATGTAGTAAAGTGTTTGCGATGCATCATCTTTCGATCTTCTGCTATCTTCGCTGTCTTCGCCATCCCTGGACACGTGTTTCGGGGTATTACCCCTCATCAGCAGGGATAGGCCGTGTACTGGGGTTGCCGATGGCTGCCAATATCTGCCAGGTATAGTACCGCTCAGGCGCGTAGGTGCGGGATCCCAGGCTCGTCAGCCCACTGCTCACGGGAGCTTTAAAGTTACAAATGGGGGTGGGGTCGCACACTACTCACACACCGGCGGTGTCGCCCCTAAGATCGAAAGATGATGCATCGCGAACACTCTACTACAATGACCAGAGTCCTCAGGGGCAACTTCCGCCGGTGTGTGAGTAGTGTGCGACCCCACCCCTCTTTGTAACTTAAAGCTCCCTTGAGCAGCGGGCTGACGAGCCTGGGATCCCGCACCTACACGCCGGAGTGGTACTATACCTGGCAGATATTGGCAGCCATCGGCGACCCCAGAACACTGCCTATCCCTGCTGACGAGGGTTGATAACCCGAAACACGTGTCCAGGGATGGCGAAGACAGCGAAGATAGCAAGATCGAAAGATGATGCATCGCGAACACTCTACTACAATGACCAGAGTCCTCAGGGGCAACTTCCGCCGGTGTGTGAGTAGTGTGCGACCCCACCCCTCTTTGTAACTTAAAGCTCCCTTGAGCAGCGGGCTGACGAGACTGGGATCCCGCACCTACGCACCGGAGTGGTACTATACCTGGCAGATATTGGCAGCCATCGGCGACCCCAGAACACTGCCTATCCCTGCTGACGAGGGTTGATAACCCGAAACACGTGTCCAGGGATGGCGAAGACAGCGAAGATAGCAAGATCGAAAGATGATGCATCGCGAACACTCTACTACAATGACCAGAGTCCTCAGGGGCAACTTCCGCCGGTGTGGGAGTAGTGTGCGACCCCACCCCTCTTTGTAACTTAAAGCTCCCTTGAGCAGCGGGCTGACGAGCCTGGGATCCCGCACCTACGCGCCGGAGTGGTACTATACCTGGCAGATATTGGCAGCCATCGGCGACCCCAGAACACTGCCTATCCCTGCTGACGAGGGTTGATAACCCGAAACACGTGTCCAGGGATGGCGAAGACAGCGAAGATAGCAAGATCGAAAGATGATGCATCGCGAACACTCTACTACAATGACCAGAGTCCTCAGGGGCAACTTCCGCCGGTGTGTGAGTAGTGTGCGACCCCACCCCTCTTAGGAATTTTAATCACATGCAGCACCTCGGGGAGCAGAATCTCCGTGCTAGCGTACTCTTGGCCACTGAACAGCACAATTAGAAAAACAGGATATAAAAGGTTTTCATTTTATAATATAAGATGGAAGGATCAGGTGCTGAACAATTTCCCAGCAGCGAAAATGGCAGGCAGAATAGTAAACGTATCGACAATAAACAGTAATCGATCAAACCAATGGCGCTGAAACAAGAGGTCAGGATGTGAAGGAATATTACGGTCAATTCGCGCCTGCAGTTACCTGCCCTAAGACCCAAAAAACACCACGAAAAGTGAGGCACAGATGAAAAAGCAGGGATTGATACCAAAGGAAACCCACTGCACTGACCCAGAAAAGAAAAAGACAAAGAAAGATAAGAGAAGAGGAAAAAGGCCATAGAAACAAAAATAAAAACAAAAGATCCCCTCCCCCAACCCCCCACCCTGCACCCCTGCAGATGACTACGGCCCCCCCGAGCAGTGTGCCTATCGCCCAAGAACCAAACCCGAAATATAGAAGAAGAAGAGAAAAAAGAGAAAGAAAGGAAACCCCACCTAACGGGGAAGCGGAGGAGGGCGATAGTCTATGCGCTCACGGTCTCTCCCCCCCCCGCCCTATCAAAGGGGCCCCCCTAAGCCAACACAAGTAAAGTTGTCCACCATACAAAAATACCCCGGGGGGAACCACAAACCCCCGCCCCGGAATCCGTCCGTTGATGAAGCAGTCTCGTTACCAATAGATCCATCGTAAACGATTCAACCCACAATCTCAGCCTTGGCCCCGTCTAACAAAGTTGCCGTGTCCCTCGGATAAGAAAAGCCACATCCCCGGAAAGTCAAAGTTCACACAGAAGCAGCCGGAGCTTGAGTCAGCAATTAGGAGAGGAATAGCTGGTCCCAACGCACACAGCTTGCACCAACGATGTCCCTCTCCGTCCCCGAAGCCAAGCATCGTTCCATCCGCCATATTGGGAGACCGATTGGGGAGGGGGTGCGACTCGTTCCGACACAGATCAAAGTGTGGGCCAACAGTGTCCAGGATGGGGGAAGCAGTGAAATGCTCCAATAACTGTAGGACCGATGTTTCCGAGAACTTAAGAGAGTCACCAATCTCAGCACACACTATGAATTCCGTTTCTTCGGGGGCAGGCACAGCTTCCAGCACCGGGTCCAAACACACCAGTAGGGCTTCCAACAGGGGGCAAGTCGGCTCCTGGGTCTCAAAGAGCAAGTCAGGGCTCGTTCCCGGTCCTATGATTCCATCTGTTGCCGACAGCCAATGATTGACCTGGGCCCTCACCATCGCGCGAAGCGCCACAACTTCCGCCATTACCATCCGCAAGGAAGGGCCACATTGAGTCCGTTCCGCAGGGTTCCATTCGGCCGCAGGCATAACGATCCCCACGGAGAGGCTCCCTGTCCGGGGCAGGATACGCCGGAGCAGAAACAGGCCGTGAGAGACGGGCCAGCAACATGCAGCAACGCGCGGCGGGACCCCTACCCCGGGGCACCAGCGGTGCTAGTGCCGGGCCTTCGGGCCGGGGCCCCCCGCGACGCAGCACCGCGCACCACCCGTCGCCTCACCTCAGGTACAGCACCAGGCAGCAGATGGTTGCAAAGTAGTTCAGAGAAATTTTCGAAAGTTCCAGGGACCGTACCCAACCACCCTCGGCAGTCCGTTGTTGTTCACTTTGGACCCGGGTAGACCAGAAATCGAGACCCCGGCTTACAGTCTGGGTTAGGCCTCAAAACATTTTTGATGTTACTTCACACCAGAACATGAGAAAAATTCCGCGATCACACCATCGGGATGCAGACTAGTTCACCCACACAAATCCGGGGCTGGAGATCAGGATATTCGACAGGATAAGCGAGGGGAAGACGGGGGTCAGCGGAGCCGGGAGACTATGCGGCCATCTTGGTTGGTGTCGTAGCTCCTCCCCTCGACTAAATCTTTTTTAATTTGTATCTCTGTTATCAACTTTATTGTAATCAAAGGCCTCAGATCTAGGTGTGGCATGACTGTGTGCTGTGAAGCGAGGCGGTGCTTGCAGAGTAAGCACAACATTTACTTGCGCATTTAATGTGGAAACTCATACATGCACAGTGTTGCTCAAATGATGCTTCTATGTGTTGCCACACCCAGTCAGTTTGCCAATGCTTGTTTCTTGTACCATCAATTTTTCAGATTTTTTTTCTACTCGTTCCCCAGAACATAAATAAAAATTGACTAATTCAATAGCATGCAGTCCCAACATCAATCCAATTTTAACTGTCCTTAGTACTCCTGTTCTTCCTCTGCATTTTCAGTTGTCCTCTTTTCTCATCGCGCATGTGGCACTCATGAATGTTTTAAAGTATATTTTCCAGATTTCCATTTTCCTTCTTTTCACTTGAATATTAAGGTAGCCTTCTCAGAACTTCAAAAATATTTTTCATCCATACATGTCTTTCTCAAGCCATTACTTGATTTTATTTCCTCCTTTGTCCCATCTTTCCCTACCTTCATTCGTTTTTTAGGTCTTCCTTTAGTCTTGCAACTATCACACCTTTCAATGAATCCCTCTTTCTAATATCCACATCCTATTCTCCCTTTACCTGTTCCGTTCTCTAAATGCCTAATCTACCTGTTTTGTCTCCTTCCCGCCCACCAGGAAGCAGGTTTATTTGATTGGAGATCTTTGGGAGGGCTCATAACTGCTCAATGCCCTTACTACAAAAATCTGTATGCAGCCAGTTTCCGATTTTAATTGCATGCCCAGCTAATTAATCTCTCTCAATTTGAGAAAATACGTATGGTAATAATACTAAAGCAAAGAGTTAATATGTTGGAAGGAAGCGCCATTCTTCGAAATACCCAGAGGCTATTTCGTTTTTTCAGGAAAATATATAGGTTGTGGGCCTATGCGGTAAATGCAACAAATCTATAACTATGCGAAAAACGTTGCTGTCGCACAATTACATAATTCCAGTGTCCCTGGGTGTAAGACCTTGCAGTCAAATGGTAACTTTGTGCAAAATGGAGCAACACTCCCTCAAGGGCTGGGCGTAGTGAACATCAGGCGTGGATTGAATTGATTATTCTAATGGTAGCTACCATTTGAGGGAATCAAACAATTATTATCTGAAGACTTATTAAAAAACCATTGCCAAAACCAACAGGTCTTGCACTCTGCGGACCCGGCGCACGCCCCCTGCCTGGCTGTCCCCCTTCTCTTTGGCCTGGTCCTCCTGCTCTCACACGGTGCTGGTGCCGGAGGCTGGGGGCACCCTTGGGGAGACTATCTTCACAGTGCCCGACCCGATGACGGCTTGATGCCTCTACAGTACGGCGAGAAGCGGTGAGGATCAGCTGTCCTGCTGGGGAGCGGGTGTTCTCCCAGTGACCGGCTTAACCTGTGAGTGCCTGAGCTAGAGGTTGCGAAAGAATCGGCCAAGTGAAGAGCGACCGCCAGCCTACCGCTGCCTTCTCCCACCACCCCCCCCCCCCCTCCAATCTCCGTTAAGTAGCAGACGTTGGGGCCTCCCGGGCCCTTCAGACGCTCCAAGTTGGGCCATCGAGACTTTAACGTCAAGGGTGCACGCGGACTAAGGGACATTTTGGCGGTTTCAGTGGAATTGAATGCTGAATGATGGCAACATTTCATGCTCTGTAAATATGCACTATATAAGCGCTTTATATAATGTAACCTTGAGTGAAAATGCAACTTGTATATATATCTCTAACAACTAGCGTTTGTAGTAGACTTTGTAATTACTACTACTCCAAAGTGATTGTAGAGTTTTTCTGTATAACCACTTGTGTTTGTAGTAGACCTTTGTACTTACTACTACTCCTATGTGAATTTAGCGTTCTACTGTCTTTTATCTTCCTTGAGTGAACTTGCAACTTGTTTATATGCAACTTTTGCTGTATGTACCTTTTATGTAACTCATGTAATCCAAACTCCTTATGTAATGCAACTGGTTCTTATGTAAAGCGCTCTGACACCTTCGGGTAATGTTCGCGCTATATAAAATCGCAAATAAATAAATCCACTTTATTTTCATTTACAGTTGCATGATAGCGGATTCTAAGGTTGAGAGGTAAATTTTAAAAAATAAAGACGAGTTAAAGTTAATTTAGCAAAGAAGTGGCCTGGTAGCAAATTGCAGCTCGTTGCCCTCCTGAAAAGGAAAAAAAAAAACAATTTGTGGGAGTGCAGGGCGGATAAACCGCCGTGGAGGCTGGATGTATTTTCGAACAGAGGTGATTTTATTATCAGTAGACACAGGTTCCGGTTTAACAAGGCTATCACAAGTCTCTTTCTCTGGATGGATATTCCCGCTTTCAAGGTGGCTAGTCGCAGTGGCTCCGGCTGTTCCTCCCTCCTCAGGTTGGGGTTGGATAGGGAGGTCCTCGTAGTCGTCCGTGGTGTCACTTCCCCGGAGGCTCGCCCAAGAGAAAAGAAAAGGAGCCTGTCAGGTCACTGTGTCATAGAATTATTCCCATCACCTACACCCAGTAGTGCTCATGGGCTATGGACTGTGAGGGAAGGAAGGAGTTTGGATATGGCGAGTAGGTAATGAGGGACCTTGTTGGGGTCGGGTTGTCAAGACTTCAAGCACCAGTACAGTGTTTAAACAATTAGGTCAGGTAAGGCTGTGCACAACTTCAACAGTACGTGTTCCCCCTGTTTCATGCAACACTGTCCTCCCTCCTACCGCTCCCCTTTATAACCCTTTCCCAAGTACGAATCACTTACATGGCCCCGCCGTAACTCTCCTGAGTCAGGGCCCCTCTCCAGCGTCCTCCATTGGAATCCACCACTCTTCCGTCCAGTGGTTGTCGGGCTCCTCCGTCTCCTGGTCGGTTTCTCTTCTCTCTTCCGTATTCGGTTCCTCGCCCCCTTCTCTTGTCCCGTTCTTCACTCCGCGTCCCCAGTTCCCCCTTCCCGCCGGTCAAAGACGCATCTTCCTGTCCTGGCCTCCGTTTCATTGTCCCTTCCTGAACATTTCCGGGGTCAGCTCCTCCTCCTTGTGCTACGGAGCCGCGCTGTTTCTGCCTGATTCGCGTCTCTCCCGCTTCCACCTGTGTCTGTCCCCTCTACGCAAAGGATCCTGGTTGTGGTAGTCCCACGCATTGTGGTCTCCTGTGGCTCCCCTTCTCACACAATTTTAAAGAAACCTGGGAGTGGTGGGGTCGACGGAGGACCGGAGGAAAAGGAGTTGGGGAGCAAGCCAATTTCAAGGATGAGAAAGGGGGAGCAGGAAAAGGGAGCTATAGAGGAGCCTGGTAGTGGGGGGTGTAATAAATCAGAGTGGGACAGAGGTTTTGGGGAAGCAACAGATGATCTTAAATGTGTGAAGAGCAAGAAAACACAAGACCTCATATGGAGTACTGAAAGCAAAAGAAGAAAGTAGTTACTTGAGTATAAACAGTGGAAGGATACAAGCCATCAATCAAAAGTATGGTAAAGAAGTTGTGCTCATGATGAGGGACAAACACCAGAAGAAAAATGTAAGTCATCGAAAAGTAAGCAAAGGAGATTGACAAGAAAGAAGAAAAAAAAACAACCAATCATAAACAATGGGTTAAGCCTAAGAAAAAGTTACCTATTTTTGGAAAGAATATTTCTGGTGGATAAATAATCTTAACAACAAAAGAACCGGGGGTCTATAACGGAGCTTCAAGTACTCCGAGCTGCTGCAAAACTCCTACATAAGTGAGTTAGGCGCTAATAGAGCTACAAAAGTCTCTATATCAAAATGTATGCCAGGACAAACCTGTCGAAGGACCTACTGAGATTGTTGGTAAGACCCGTACAGAGATGTGTTGGATTCCCATCAAATAGGTATGTAGATCAAGTGTTCTCATTTGGTCATCCAAAAATGGGGTGTCTCTTACATCTGAATAGTACAGGGAGTGTACCTCACCTTTCCTGGAACCCAGCTCAGGAAAAAGGAGGCCCCGCTCTGTCCGGCGTTGTCTCATCGCAGGACCCGAGCTTTGTGGAAGGCCCTCATCGCAGGACCCGAGCTTTGTGGACAGAGCGGGGCCTCCTTTTTCCTGAGCTGGGTTCCAGGAAAGGTGAGGTACACTCCCTGTACTATTCAGATGTAAGAGACACCGTTTGGTACAGAGGAACACTATTTTGGACTATTTATGTATATCCTTTACAGTTTGTCGTTACGTTCACTTTATGTATGCAGTAGCTAATGCTTAGAACTCTGGCCCTGAAGAAAGCCATGGGATCTTGTCCCTACCGGCTGAAACATGTTGGCCTTGTAAATGCAGTTATATGTTTAGACTGCTTCCTCTGCATTGTTCTTGTTTGTTTGAGGGAAAGGACAAATTACATTAGAGTTTTTCGCCTATTGATCCTTTTACCCCTTGTTTTTAACTCACACATCTTTTGATTTTTGCACTGCACTCGATCCCATCTTTATCATGTGTTCATGGGTACCTTAGCGATTGATGGTGCGACCCAATTGAGTAAGGGCGATGGATGGGTCTCATTGATCAAGAGACATACCACCCCATTTTTGGATGACCAAATGAGAACACTTGATCTACATACCTATTTGATGGGAATCCAACACATCTCTGTACGGGTCTTACCAACAATCTCAGTAGGTCCTTCGACAGGTTTGTCCTGGCACACATTTTGATATAGAGACTTTTGTAGCTCTATTAGCGCCTAACTCACTTATGTAGGAGTTTTGCAGCAGCTCGGAGTACTTGAAGCTCCGTTATAGACCCCCGGTTCTTTTGTTGTTAGGATTACAGTTAGGGGGATACGAACTGGGCAGGTCTTTAAATTTCCCTCAGACCCTCCTTCAATTGTTTGTGTTTTACTGGATAAATAATCTTCCCACAGATTTCTCAGATTGCTCTAGAAACACGTTTTTCTCAGCAATGCCACTGTAGTTCTGCCAGGTGGCTGCAGCCACAAATCTCGTGACAGATGTGACATCACTAGAGTATACAAGCCAACAAGCACACTGTCATCAGTTGCTGATATTTTTTCCACTTCTCCTCACGGTGTTTGGAGGTGAACTGACAGAGCCACAACAGTGTCAAAGATAGGAACAATACGTTTGCATACATTAGGATTTTAATTAAACTACTACTGATGGTATGAAATAAGAACGTCATCATCAAAATACACAGGGAACAATATGTTTGCATACCATGGGATCTTAATGATCAAATTTCAAATTAATTAATAGTTCGAAATAAAAATGTCAGTCAAAATACATAAAAAATATAAATCAGGCTAAACTATACACAGGATAAAACATTAAATGATTTTAAATTTGGAGACATGTATGTACTCAAATCGATTAAGTATACATTACCGGCAGAATCCAAAGGAGCAGGCTCCCGCCCTTCCTCTCCAACCCCACAGAGATCTACTGCGGAGTACCTCAAGGATCATCGCTCAGTCTTATGCTCTTCAACATGTACATAGCCCCCCTCGCCACCACCGACAGACAGTATGGACTCAGAATTGTATCCTACACAGACGACACCCAGCACATCCTCTCCTTCACGAAGGACCCCAAAACCACCAGACTCGGCTTCCAAGAAGGAATGAAAGACGTTGCAGCTTGGATGAGGAGCAGCTGTCTGAAGCTCAGCTCAGTGAAGACAGAAGTCCTAGTCCTCGGACCCTCCCCTTCTGCATGGGACAACTCCTGGTGGCCCACTGCACTTGGCACCCCCCCTCAACCCCCACAGACCACGCCCGGGACCTCAGCATTATGCTCGACTCCTCCTTCACCATGACCCGACAGATCAGCACCATCGCCTCCATCTGCTTCCCTTCCACAACCTACGCAAGACGTTCAAGTCGATCCCCCTGAAGCCAGAAAGACCACCACCCACACACTCATAACAAGCAGACTGGACTACTGGAACGCCCTCTATGCTGCAATCAACAAATCCCTGCTATACAAACTCCAGTCCATCCAGAACACCACAACCAGACTCGTCCTGGGCATCCCACGACATGAGCACATCACCCAACCCCTAAGAGACCTCCACTGGCTCCCCGTCGAGAAGAGAGTAACCTTCAAGCTACTCACCCACACCTACAAATCCCTCCAGAACACCGAACCAAAATACCTCAACAAAAGAGTCTCCTTTCACGACCCCAAAAGGAACCTCTGCTTCGCCGATCTCGCCCTGGCAGAAACCCCACCCACCTGCAAAACCAGAACCGGCGCAACAGCTTTCTCCTACATCGTGGCCAAGGCCTGGAACAAGCTCCGAGTCAACATCAGACATTCCCCTACTCTGCACACCTTCAGGAAGAGTCTCAAGACCTGGCTCTTCGGCTGACCGGAGCTGCAACCACCCCTCATCCAAACACCTTGAGACCCTCACGGGTGAGTAATCGTTTTAAACTTCCTGATTGATTGATTGATTAATTAATTATACATCAGCTCAGCCACCCTATAGTACTTTAACCTGGCATGTTGTTTGACAGCTTCTGCCTCATTGTCCAGACTATATATAAAAACTTGGCCACTACCACTGCCGTTGAGGTATCACTTTTGCAAATTTTGTAAGCTTCTCCCCTCTCTGCTAAACTAAGGGATCGACACAGAGGCCCTACTATCCACCTGGTACTAGCTTTAGTGTAAGGAAGCAGACAAATAGCAGATGTTCATCTGTTTCCATGTCAGTTTTGCAATAAAAACAATAGCATGACCCCTGATGCAAGCCCTCCCATGCTGCAGTAAAAGCTGCTACAGGGAGTGCCCCATACATAAACTGTAGGAACACTAATCATGCACAAGCTGAATGAATAAAATCTAAACTCTTCAGCTCTGCTTATGGATTTAAAAAGTAGGAAAGCAGTTGTTAAGCTGCCTGTGGGGTTTTGATGCTCCCTAGAAATGGCAGCTTTCTCATAGACAAATATTTTTACTAATTTTGCATCAGCTGGACGAATGGAGCAAGGTTATTTCCAGAATGCTTCTAAGCCCAGGTTGGTCCATGCCTTTTTTTAATAAATCCCAGCCATTTTATTTTAAAGCCGAATTAGTTTTGAAGTGGAATAACTCACTGGTACTCCAGATGTGTATTCAATATAGCAAGGGTCTTAATGCGCCAATGCTGCCATTTCATGGATCCCTAAGTTCAGATGTAGTGGCACAAATGGTGTTCCCTTCCCTAGCCCAGTAAGGGCTCTTAGGTAATAATTTTCCGCCACATTCAACAAATCTATCTTAGAATAGCCCCATAGTTGTGCACCGTAGATGGCTGCATCCCTTTACATGGCCTTATAAATGTCCACTGCTGGTAGAATGAGAGCCCAATTAGCCTTTGTAGCAAATATGCATATCGCCCCAGCTCTATGTTTCACCGTAATGGTGCTTTTTAGGTCTCGCCTGAGCCAGCGGATGCACTGTCTGGCGAGACATTTAGCGAGTGGGCTTTAGACAGCAGACCACAGCTTTTTGTGTGGCCTAGAGCGTGCGGTTATGCGCACAGTAACCCACATTCCATCAGGCAAGCGCGTACTTCAATGCTCCTCCCCCTCCCTACCACAGAGAGCGACTCGCGGCCGCTCGTCTTGTTTTTCATTGTATGAACGCTTTGTCTCTCTACACCCCGCTGGCGGCATGTTTGTCTGGCTTCACCCCGCTGGCGGCATGTTTCTCTGATTGGTGTTAAATTGCCAGTGAGTCTACGCATTATTGTTTACTTGTTTTGGGGATAGGTTCCTTTCTTAACCATGTGCGAGGGCAATGCAATGAAATGTTTAGTTTGAGCTCATGCACAGTGAATGAGTCTTTGTCTCACTATGTCTCCAGGGTGAAAGCGGTACAGATTGATATAGCCTCAACACAACACTCTTTCCAAAAGTTAACTCCGACGCCACCTGACAAAAAAATGCATAATTCACCACACAACTTTCTTACATATGACCAACTGTGAGCAAAACACAGTTACGTATATTTTTCTGGCAAGAAAATCCCATGTGAACAGTCTATGGCATTCACTCAAGCCATCAACATCTTACACAGACAAACTAGACCAACAGCCGACATGAATACTTCATCCTGGAATGTATTTTATATGAAAGTTATACTCTTGCAGATCTGATACAGCTGAGGCCTAGATTACTTCGTTCTAACCCATAATACACAGTAAAGGCTTGTGAACCACCTACACAAAAGAAGGCATAGACCCACAGCACTTACACCTCTCAGCACAATGCACCCCAAACACAAAAGACTTCAATGCAGTAGCACAGGCGATAATCATATTTACCTCGCCATTAAACACTCCATGCTTTCCACTGCCCTAGTTCAACTTTTTTCTCTTCCTAGTAGTTTCCGTAAAGACTTACTCAACATGGCAAACCCACGAACCAAGCATGCGTAATACACATTAAGCCCCATAAAAATCCTAACATGCCTTTGTCACTTGGACACAGTAAATGTTTATTTGCTTTGAACAAATCTGAACCGGGGTCTATTCTTTTAGACTTCATGCAATTGGCCAAATAATGCAAAGCATTAGTCAAAAACGTGCACTTATTTTTATAGTCACTCCTTTTTCCCCTAGAATTATTAATACCGTTGTTAGTTTAATGTTATGCTCCTCCTGAGGTCACAAAAAGACCAAATATTTTTTTCTTAGCATCCCTTGCTCCGCACATACCATCAAATAAGTTCTCCACTAACTTGTGAAACATGACTGCTGCCGAACCTAAACCAAAAGGCAGCCTCAAATACTTCTATGCACCAAAAAGTGTATCATGTGTACGGTATAGCTGGAAAAAAGCGGATACGATCACCTGATGGTAGGTTATTTTGACATCTAAAGTGGAGAAAAAATATGGCACTATGTTTGTCTCGCTACACCCCGCTGGCGGCATGTTTCTCTGATTGGTGTTAAATTGCCAGTGAGTCTACTCATTATGGTTTACTTGTTTTGGGGGTGGGTTCCTTTCTTAACCATGTGCGAGGGCAATGCCGTGAAATGTTTAATTTGAGCTTACGCCACCTTAGTGCAGTAGACGCATGTGCAATTAGGAGAAATGTATGTTGCTGTGTCGGGGGGACTCCCCTCTTGTGCGTCGTATCTATCGCTGCATATTTTTCAACGGGACTGTTGTATTTGTGTCAATTTTCTAACCAAAGCGTCTTGTTAATTTTTTCAGTGGAGGAAGAAGCGTGTGCACAGCTAAGCTTGTTTGCTTTTGCTATGTATTGGTCTCTCGCGCCCTTCTTATGAAAGTAGTTTTCCATCTGCTAAACAGCTTCCCATGGTATATGCTTATGTTCGCATCTGCAATCACTAATCTCCCAGCCACCTCCGTTTCTCCGGAATCCTACTTCTACAAATCCCATGTATAGACAAGGTCCAGCTGCCATGCCTTCTACATCGCTATTAATGACTTCTTACAACATAGAGCCATCTACTCATTCCAATTCTAGAGGAAGTTGTAGACATGCCTTTTTGAGTGGTCCCAACCAGGCCCTAGGTGTGCCTAGACTAGCTCCTTGGAGTCAGTTTACCCTATGATTTATACTGAACTCTACAAATATGCATGACTCCATTATAACACATGGATGTTTCATATGCCATAAATGTTCTGTGATGCCAGCTGATTAACTTGCAGCCGCTGACCAAGGCTAATTGCTGATGCTCTTAAACCCTGTGACCGCAAAGTAAGGGCGCCCCACGTGTTGCACTGCAGGTACAGCATCCTTCTAAGCTGGTTGTGTGCTGTACGTTGACAGTACTAGTGAGTCCAGGTTTCATATTGGCATTGCATGTAGAGGTCACACTAAATTTGTTCTAGTATTACAGTCGGGCTCTATTCAGTCGTACTTAATATCGTGATTTCTTTATAAATCAATCAGCAGGCAAAGGGACCACAACAAGATTTCTAAAACGGAATGGCTTCTGAGTCGGTTCATGTTACATAGTGGGCGTGTCTTCTTGTGCTTATCGGCACCAACTGCTTACCTCGATAGTTGTATATTGGGCAAGTGCGACGTGGTATCAAATCTGTAGGGGGGTATTTAGCTTTGCTGTCTGTGGTTTTGAACACTACTGGGTGCGGTGAAATTCAAGTTTTCAAAATTGAAATAAGTTTATCTTGGCAAATTCGATGGTGTTCTTTGGGCATTTATATGGAGTGTTGTGCTCTTAAGGTGTTGTGTACTTTTTGTCCATCTTGCCTAAAAGCGGAAAGTACCTGGTGAGGCTCGTATGGTAGCCTTTATTGAATCGCCATGGGTAACTAGTCTCTACTAGAATGTTCGTCCTCTAAAATAGCACTGTGCAGTGCTATATTCCAGGTCCATGACCGTGGTCCATTAGGCAGTCTATTTTAAAACATCTGATATTTGCTTCCAAAGTGGGCCCCTTGTGACTGCTTTTCTGCCCAACTGTGGTTCAACCCACAAAAGTGGTCCTTTGCCCAGAGGCCAAATTGAAAAATATAAATTGAAGTTTGGAACACTTCTGTCAGTCTTTTTCTTATGACTGAATGTTCCATTGATTTGAAAAAAATTATATTGGTTTCTTTAGTTATTTTAATATTCAATAGAAAACGTATAAGCAAACACTTGCTTCACAAAGGCGCTCTTGCAAATTATGAATTTGTGATGTATAATTACAGTAGATATTAGTTTAGTCAAATGTTTATAAATTAACTGGCAGATGCATCAAAGTTATGTTTTGCGAGTCCTTAATAGCGAATTTTAAGGAATCGCTATTAAAGACTCGCAAAACGGGATGCATGTAGGAATCGCAATGTTATTAGCGATTCCTACAGATTCCTTATTTGTGATTCGGTAACAGCTAATCGCTCATAAGGAAGGGCTTTCCCATTCATTCCTATGGGCCTAAGGCCCATAGGAATGAATAGGAAAGCCATTCCTTATTAGCGATTAGCTATTACCGAATCGCTAATGTTCTGCTATTTCAAGGGTGCCAGGGTGTCCAAAGGACACCCTGTTGCACCCCTGAAATGGACCTGTGCACAAATGTTACACACACACGCCCTAAGGGCATGTGTGTGCGCAACATGTAACTTTGAAAAATGCACAAAAGTGCATTTTTCAAAGTTTTAACAAATTGCTATGAAGTTCAACTTCATGATAATTTGCTCCCCCTATTAGCGAAATCGCTATTTTTTTGGGTTTCATGCATTGCATTTAAGGAATCTCATTTTGGGATTCCTTAAATGCAAGAGCAATTTCAGGAATCGCTATTTAGAGATTCCTTAAATTGCGATTTCTGCATTTGGGATGATGCATCCCAAATGCAAAAATACAGGGAGCAAACGACCAGATTCTGAGAATCTGCCCGTTTGCTCCTGGTATTTTCTTTGATGCATCTGCCTGTTAGGCTCTTGGTAGAATGCGTTATATGTTGTCACCATGCTGTAATAAAACTGACTAGAACACATACTCTGTTATATTGGCTGTGAGCAATACCTCAATAAGATGGCAATCTTATCCTTTGGCAAACTGAACTCCAGTGTGTTGCCTAAAATAATTTCAAAACTTATCATACATTTATGGGTGGGCTTTCCATTACAAAATGAGTGAGTGTATTGCGGATATCAATTTGGTAGCATACTAATCATTGTAGATAAAATGGGGAAAAAAATCAAACCAGCTGATGAGTAGTGGACACCCCTACTTTGTTTACCTTGATTATTATTACAGTGGGCCAGTATCGGGTGTAGACAAGCTTTTACTGTTTCAGTCTTGTTTCCGTAATTTCCCGGTATCTGAATCATTGTGACGGTGGATAGAAATGCTCAGCCTATGTGAAAGAAGTATGTGGGAATAGTGGACCAGCTGGACAACATGTAAAACTAGAGTAAAGTAACTCCCCCACAACTGATCGTTTTCAGCTAGCCTAGAAGATATTCCGCATGACGGAGGAATACAAGAAGCAGTTTCTAACCTAAACATTTCAGGATTTTTTAGTGAACTAAAGGCTCCCTTCCTAAACAAGTGTATTGCCTGTGTGTGTGTTTAGCTAGTAATTCAATTAATGGGCGTCCATATCTCGGAGAGGGATGTATGAGCTTGGCTAAGAGAAGCAGTTTACTTGTTGGCTTTCGAGTGTTGTATTAATTAGGTTACAAATATTGGTCTATGACATACTTGTGTGCCCTTCCTTGTATTTGCATGGGACTTAGTATATTAAGGTGCTTACTGGCATCCTAACTAGTATGGGTTTCTTCATTGCATATATTGGTTTCCTGAATGCAAACGTTCTTGCACAATAGATATTTTTCGGTGACTCCATACATGAAGGTTCCGAGAGCTCTGATAGCTGAGACGTATTGTACAAGCTTAATGTTTTATGGAAATGATAATCTAGCTTCGTTTTGTTGGGGTTGTCAGGCAAATAAGCTTCTCACCCTGCTTAAGAGTAGGGCTCTAGTGTGCGAAGAAGAGGATGGAGCATCCATGCTGTGATGTTTGGGCGATGCTTATCCCTATTTGAGAAAGACTGTTCTTAGTAATTTCCTAGTGTATTCTGACCTCTGGCGCAAAGGCTGTAAATCAAAAGTATAGGTTATTGCATTTGTATGCAAAAACTGCACTTGCCACCCAAAGCCTGTCCACCAGACATGCCATTCTAAAACTTCTCACATCCATAGTAAACATCAGGGCACCGACTTGGGTACATTTAGTAGCAGTGGGCATTTGCTCTAAACACACACCTGTCTATTGTTGAATACTTTCTGTGACCAGAGTTAATAAATGCAGCGGGCTTTGGGTCAGCGATTGCTTATCATTAGTTGAATGCTTCTGCGTATGTCTAGGAAACTCATTTTCTGCATGTCTCTTCTTGCTTTCTGTCCCATATACCTCTTACACCTCACAGCCATTCATTCGTCCCCCGGCCGGGTAACTGCAATTTGCTATTGGGCAGCCCCATGTTAAAAAAGCATTGGGATAGCCAATAGGTCTCGCCTGTGGGAACTTATAAGTGTTTAGCCATACAACAGTTGATGTTATTGCACCAAGGCTATTGTGCTGCATTATTATTATTATGGTAACTTGTATGGCGCACAGCTAACTCCGACGGAAGTGTCCTGGCGCCGTTCCTGATCATATAAACAACAGAGAGTAAAGCCAAAGACCGGCAGCGAGAGGTTAGTTCAGTCGAAATAGCCAGGTCTTCAGTGCCCTTCTAAAGGCCGGTTCCTGTACCTTTTTCCTAAGTTCCTCTGGCATTGAGTTCCAGGCCATGGGGGCACGGACTGAGAAGGCATGACCACCCATCCTTGTCTTATTGAATCTAGGTATCTTGAGTAAATTTTGACTGTTAGATCTTAAAGTCCTAGTCTGTGAATACCTCTGGATCCTGTCTCTCAGATACTTAGGGCCAGCATCATACAGGGCTCGATGGACCAGGATCATAGTCTTGAAAATAACTCGTTTCTTTATGGGCAGCCAATGCAGACTTGCCAGATGGGGGGATACTGTGTTTTATAGGAATGTTTCTGGTAAGTCTGGCTGCCGCATTTTGGATTAACTGGAGCCTAGAGATCAAATATTCTGGTAGTCCAATAAATAAGCTATTGGCATAGTCCAGACGAGAGGTAATGGTGGAATGGACCACCACTTGCCGGCAATCCAAAGGAAGAAAATGGAGAAATCTGCGCAAGGTTTTTAATTTCCCAAAACATACTGCTGACAGATGCGCAATATGATCCTTTCCCGACAATGCTGTGTCCATTTTAAAGCCTAGATTACGGACCGCATTAACCGGGACTGGAGGAGGGTTAAGAGCTGTAGGCCACCAAAGTGCTGAGTGCAGGGGAGATTTATTGTTAAAAAAAGAGGACCTCAGTCTTTTCAGTATTGAGTCTCAAGCAATTGTCCGACATCCATGACACAATATTTAAGAGGCAGTTTTTAAAACCATGGTGGTCCCTTCCCTCCTTTTCCTTAAAGAAGAAGAACAGTTGGGTGTCGTCTGCATAATTAACAATCCGCAGGCCGTGCTTCTCGACTATGGAGGCTAACTGGGTCAAATAAACATTAAAAAGGGTAGGGCTGAGGACCGAGCCTTGAAGAACTCCACACGAAAGCCATTTAGTTTCAGAAGTATAGGGGTGTAAAGCCACCTGCTGAGAACGCCCCTCAAGAAAAGACTGAAACCAAGACAGAACAGAGCCTGACGCTCCGATGCTTTCTAATCTGTGCAACAATATTTTATGGGACACTGTGTGGAATAACAAAGAAATGATTGCCTGCGCACACCCTTTCTAAATGCTAAGAACTCCGTATATGAAAATATTTAAACAAAGTATGTGTGCTGTTTGGTTGGAAGGCAGCCAGCCTGATTGAAGAACAACATCTGGTGGAAACTCCACTAGTATACCAAACGCACAACGTGTTGTAAAGTATATCAATGGTAAAGCATTTGATTATGACAGATTAAGTTCCTGAATAATCAGTCAAAAATTGCACTTTAAAAAAAAAATTTGATTCTATTTATAAATTCATTTGCATTTACAATAATCACACAATAACATATGTACACACGGTGTTTACTGAGTCCGAAAACAAAATCATTGTTATTAAGCTGTTATACTGAGTTGATTGAACATAAGAATCAGATAAATTGTAAACACATAATAACTTAGTCACAACTTAAAGTAGGCCCAATGCATTTCGGGAAACTCCCTTCTTCAGGGGAACTGTGAAAAAAACATGAAACACTTAATCAACACTATGTATGAAGTTAAACTTATGTTAACATGTTGTTACTCTATGCAGCAAAGTACATAAAGGCATGAAATCACTCAATGACAGTTCTTCAGACATACTGGCAATGATATTGATATCAACAAGATAACTGCCTAATGAACTTATTTCTAGGTCAAGAGAAACAAAAGTGTGAGGAAAACGAGGAGAAGAATAGAAGAAAATAGTCTCTAAAGAACACCACCACCTTAACCCCTTCAATGCTGATGACGAGCTCAGCTCGTCATCAGCCATGGGGGGCGTGTGCGGATGACGAGCTGAGCTCGTCATCTTACGTGGCTTTTAGAAAAAAGCCGCGTAGGGGAAAAATAACCGCCGCAGCGATGCGGTTAAAGTTTGAAGTGTTAAATAAATTCTTGTTTCTAAACCTTGTGTGATTGTCACTGATATCTTACCGCCACCTCTATGGAAATTAGAACACCAAGAAAACCTGAGATCATACTACGTCTGAACAAAGTCGTACTCACTTCTAGATACAGTTGTATGGAAATTGATGGCTGTGTGACTGGGTAGAATGTATAGGGCACTGCACCTCTGTTGTTGAACAATAGGAACAAATGCCGTAACGGCCATTAGTGAAAGGAGTGGCCCATTTATTTGAACATTTCACAGCTTGTTATCACACTCGATAACTTACAGTAATCAGCATGGTACTCAGTGAAGCAGCTGGTTGTAGGAAAACACGAATCTGCGACTACATGTTATGTTTCTCTCAAATGTCAACCTGAAATATCAAAGAAGATTTCCTAAAAGACTGAAACCAAGACAGAACAGAGCCTGACGCTCCGATGCTTTCTAATCTGTGCAACAATATTTTATGGGACACTGTGTGGAATGCCACATAACTAAATACTTATAAGCACCCAAAAGTGAGACCTATTGGCTATGCCAATGCTTGTTAAGATCTGTTCCCAGGACCGGGTCTCCACTAATCTAATACATGCGCAGGTAGTTAAAATCCTTTGGCCATTGGCCGACGGCATTCCACCCACGCACGAAAACGCCCGCACCGCGGCGGAACTAACGCCGCGGTTAACGGGTTAATAGCTTTGTCATTTACAATGGCAATAGTTATAACTTTCTCAAATGTGACACCTATAGCATTTGTAATGCAATATGTGTTGTATTACATGAATTTTTTTTCAATAATTAATACTTAAATAAAAGTTATTGTAATTTAGAATGGCAATAGCTTAACGTTTTGTAAATAACTTTTGTGAATATTATGTTCAGTGTATTTTATTGTGACGATAATCCAAGAACAGAAGTGAAATATTAACATCTTTTTGTTACATTTGTAATAAAGCTTGAAACATTGAGAGAACATATTTGAATCAGATTGATGCTGTGGTGGCGCTGAGTGATATTGTGATGGCGAAAGAGTGATGCTGTAGCGTTCAGTGATGCTGTGGTAGCGCATAGTGATGTTGTAGTGCCCCTGAGTGATGCTGTGGTGGTGCGGAGTGATGCTATATGCTATGCTATGTTTTGTTTTGCTATCCTATGTTTTGTTTTGTTAGGCTATGCTATGTGTTGCTATACTATGCTTTGATTTGTTATGCTATGCTATGCTGTGTTTTGTTATGCTATGCTATCTTTTGGTATGCTATGTTTTGCTATGCTTTGTTATGCTATGCTATGTTTTGTTATGCTATGCTATGTGTTGTTGTGTTTTGTTATGCTATGTTTTGTTATGTTATGCTGTTTTGTTATGCTATGTGTTGTTGTGTTTTGTTATGCTATGTTTTGTTAAGTTATGCTGTTTTGTCATGCTATGCTTTGTTTTGTTTTGCTATCCTATGCTTTGCTTTGTTATGCTATGCTATGTTTAGTTTTGCTATCCTATCCTATACTTTGTTTTGTTATGCTATGCTATGTTTTGTTGTGTTTTGTTATGCTATGCTACGATTTGTTGTTTTCCTCTGCTATGCTTTGTTGTGCTATGTTTTATGCTACGCCATGTTTTGTTGTTTTGCTTTGTTTTGTTATGCTATGTTTTGCTATGCTATGTTTTGTTATGCTATGCTATGTTTTGTTTTGTTTTGCTATCCTATGCTTTGTTTTGTTTTGCTATCCTATGCTTTGTTATGCTATGCTATGTTTAGTTTTGCTATCCTATGCTTTGTTTTGTTATGCTATGCTATGTTTTGTTATGCTATGCTATGTTTTATTGTGTTTTGCTATGCTATGTTATGCTATGTTTTGTTATGCTATGATATATTTTGTTATGCTATGTTTTGTTATGCTATGCTTTGTTATGCTGTTTTGTTATGCTATGTTGTGTTTTATTATGCTATGATATGTTGTGTTTTGTTATGCTATGCTATGTGGTGTTTTGTTTTGTTATGCTATGCTATGTTGTGTTTTGTTATGCTATGCTATGTTTTGTTATGCTATGTTTTGTTATGCTATGCTATATTTTGCTATGCTTTGCAATGCTATGTTTTGTTATGTATGCTATGTTTTGTTTTGTTGTGTTGTGTTGTGTTTTGTTATGCTATGCTTTGTTGTGTTTTGCTATGTTTTGTTATGCTATGCTTTGTTTTATGTTATGTTATGCTATGTTTTGTTCTGCTATGCGTTGTTTTGTTATGCTACGTTTTGTTATGTTATGTTATGCTTTGCTATGTTTTGTTTTGCTATCCTATTTATTTATTTATTTGCGGGTTTGTAAAGCGCTTGAATAAACTCCTGAAGGAGTATCTCCGCGCTGAGAGACAGCAGAAGCAAGAACCAGGACGATACAACAGCACTGGACCAAAACTCACAAAGTGGCAGATCTTGGAGTGCCACTTGACTTAACTGGTTAAACCTGAAACAAAAAGGTTTTCAATTGTTTTCTGAAAACAGAATGGTCGTGACACTGTCTTAGTTGGAGAGGAAGGCTGTTCCACAAAATAGGACCTACCACTGACAGATCCTATGCTTTGTTTTGTTATGTTATGCTATGCTTTGCTATTTTGGTTTTGCTATCCTATGCTTTGTTTTGTTATGCTAAGCTATGTTTTGTTGTGTTTTGTAATGCTATGCTATGTTTTGTTGTGTTTTGCTATGCTATGTTTCGTTACGCTATGTTTTGTTATGCTATGCTTTGTTATGCTATGTTTTGTTATGCTAAGCTTTGTTTTGTTATGCTATGTTTTGTTGTGTTTCGTTATGCTATGCTATGCTTTGCAATGCTATGTTTTGTTATGTATGTTGTGTTTTGCTATGCTATGCTATGTTTTGTTGTGTTGTATTTTGCTATGGTATGTTTGGTTATGCTATGCTTTGTTTTATGTTATGGTAGGCTATGTTTTGTTCTGCTATGTTTTGTTGTGTTATGTTATGCTATGCTATGTTTTGCTTTACTATGCTATGTTTGGTTTGCTATGCTTTGTTATGTTATGCTATGCTTTGTTTTGTTATGCTATGCTTTGTTTTGTTATGCTATGCTTTGTTTTATTATGCTATGTTTTGTTATGCTATGTTTTGTTATGTATGTTATGTTTGTTGTGTTTTGTAATCTATGGTATGTTTTGTTGTGTTTTGCTATGTTTTGTTATGCTATGCTTTGTTTTATGTTATGTTATGCTATGTTATGTTTTGTTATGCTATGTTTTGTTCTGCTATGTGTTGTGTTTTGTTATGCTGTGTTTTGTTATGTTATGCTTTGCTATGTTTTATTTTTCTATCCTATGCTTTGATTTGTTATGTTATGCTTTGCTATGTTTAGTTTTGCTATCCTATGCTTTGTTTTGGTATGCTAAGCTATGTTTTGTAGTGTTTTGTTATGCTAAGCTATGTTTTGGTGTGTTTTGCTATGCTATGTTTCGTTATGCTATGTTTTGTTATGCAATGCTATGCTTTGTTATGCTATGCTATGCTTTGTTATGCTAAGCTTTGTTTTGTTATGCTATGCTATGTTTTGTTGTGTTTTGTTATGCTATGCTATGTTTTGTTGCGTTTTGTTATGCTATGCTATGCTATGCAATGCTATGTTTTGTTATGTATGCTGTGTTTTGCTATGCTATGCTATGTTTGGCTGTGTTGTGTTTTGCTATGTTATGTTTTGTTATGCTATGCTTTGTTTTATGTTATGTTATGTTTAGTTATGTTATGCTATGTTTTGTTCTGCTATGTTTTGTTGTGTTATGTTATGCTATGCTATGTTTTGTTTTACTATGCTATGTTTGGTTTGCTATGCTTTGTTATGTTATGCTATGCTTTGTTTTGTTATGCTATGCTATGTTTTGTTATGCTATGCTATGTTTTGTTGTGTTTTGTTATGCTATGCTTTGTTGTGTTTTGCTCTGCTATTTTTTGTTTTGTTATGCTATGTTATGTTTTGCTATCTTATGCTTTGTTTTGTTATGCTATGCTATGTTTTGCTATCCTATGCTTTTTTTTGTTATGCTATGCTATGCTATGCTGTGTTTTGTTATGCTATGCTATGTTTTGTTATGCTATGCTGGTGAGGGTGTGTGAGTGTGTGTAAGGGTGAGTGAGGGTGAGTGAGGGTGAGTGAGGGTGAGTGAGGGTGAGTGAGGGTGAGGGGGTGTGGGGGTGTGAGAGTGAGGGTGTGAGGGTGAGAGGGTGAGAGGGTGAGGGGGTGAGAGGGTGAGGGGGTGTGAGGGTGAGGGGGTGTGAGGTTGAGGGGGTGTGAGGGTGAGGGGATGTGAGGGGGTTCGGGGGCGTGAGGGTGAGGGGGTGTGAGAGGGGGTGAGGGGGTGTGAGGGTGAGGGGTGAGGGTGTGTGAGGGTGAGTGAGGGGGTGTGAGGGTGAGTGAGGGTGAGTGAGGGCGTGTGAGGGTGATGGGGTGTGAGGGTGATGGGGTGTGAGGGTGATGGGGTGTGAGGGTGAGGGGGTGTGAGGGTGGGTGAGGGGGTGTGAGGGTGAGAGAGTTGTGAGGGTGAGTGGGGTGAAGGTGTGAGGGTGTGTGAGTGAGGATGTGTAAGGGTGAGAGGGTGTAAGGGTGGGTGAGGGTGTGTGAGGGTGGGTGAGGGTGTGAGGGTGGGTGAGAGGGTGGGTGAGGGGTGTGAGGGTGGGTGAGGGCTGTGAGGGTGTGTGAGGGGTGGGGATGAGTGAGGGTGAGGGGTGGGGGGTGAGAGTGGGGGTGTGAGTGAGTGAGGGTGTGTGAGGGTGTGTGAGGGTGAGTGAGGGTGTGTGAGGGTGAGGGGGTGTGAGGTGAGAGGGTTGTGAGAGTGAGGGGGTGAGGGTGTGTGAGGATGTGTGAGGGTGGGTGAGAGGGTGTGAGAGTGTATGAGGGTGTGTGAGTGTGAGTGAGGGTGTGTGAGGGTGAGAGGGTGTGTGAGGGTGAGGAGGTGTGAGGGCGGGGGTCCGAAGTAAATGGAGGAAGGGCTGACATAAGATAGAGAGAAGAGACTGGTGGTGACTGCGGTTGGTCAGCTTCAGAATCAGGAGGGGCACAGTCAGCACAGTCTGAGAGGGATCAACGTGTCTAGAGGCAAAGCATAGCGGATGTAGCATTGCAGCTAGCAAGCCGAGTGTTTTCAAGCTGCGTGTCCCTAAAGAGATGGCAACACAGCAACAGCATTTGAGGAGCAAGGCTACTGTAAACAAGCACGGTAGACTTTCACTTTCGTCCAGTAACAAGCTCTCGGCATTGCTGTGGCGGGGGAGCGCGAGCGCATTCCTTTGAAGTCTGATGCGGGGCGGGGGCGGGGGAGCGGCAGCCTTTGAAGTCTGATGCGAGGCACAGACAAATGGTGGTGTGACGTGGCTGGCGATGGCGTGCACGCACATAGATCACATGAACTGTGTCTAATCCGCAGTTATTGCAGACTTTTCGTACTGCTTACTAGAATCTCGCTGCAATGCTTACGCATTGCTTCAGCGAGACCTAATAACGAACACAGTAATTGATATATAGAAGCAAGAGTGTTAACCCAAAACAACACCCTTGGTGCACTCCTTGATCAACTGGGATGGACTCTGTCAGTTCTCTGCTCGCTATGAATACGTGTGAACAAATCAATGCGCACATCCCAGTATTTGGGCACACCCTCTGGTTCAAGGATATAGACTCCGATGAATTTCAAAAATTTATTTGAATTAAATTGATTTTCTCATGTTGTCATAAGTCTTTCATTAATGGATTATTTGCATCCAATTAATTAGGTTTTACACAAAATCAACGTTGCTCCACGTTGCTCCAATGCATTTCGGGTCGATAACCCTTTTTCAAGGAGCTCTGTAAGAAATGAGAACGATCTGCATTTGTATCATAGTGGTATTAACACATCATAATGTAAAAAACTAACATTTCCCCAACGTGAATGTAAACAAGCAGAAGGCTGTGCGCAAAAGATGCAAGGGTAACCACAACAGGTGAAAATATATGACCAAAAAGGGGCGGATTTGTGGAAGAATGGTAAGCACACTCAAAAGGGTGACACCGGGTTTAAGAGTGGGTAGCGAGTAATGGAAAATAAGAAAAACAGGTTGAGGATTGCTCACGTGTATGTCGGGCTGAAATGCGATGCTGGAGGGATTAAAAAGTAAACAAGGCGAGGGTTAGGACAACGCTCGAAGAGCGGAATTAAATGAGCATTGAGGCTTACTGCCAAACGCTGTCGTCGCTTACCAAAGCGGGATTCTGTGGGGGGACTGGTAAAGTCTCCGGGTTCGTGAAGTGCAGCGTGAAGTTGCCAGGTTGAAGGCGTGCACGCACATAGATCACATGAACTGTGTCTAATCCGCAGTTATTGCAGACTTTTCGTACTGCTTACTAGAATCTCGCTGCAATGCTTACGCATTGCTTCAGCGAGACCTAATAACGAACACAGTAATTGGTATATAGAAGCAAGAGTGTTAACCCAAAACAACACCCTTGGTGCACTCCTTGATCAACTGGGATGGACTCTGTCAGTTCTCTGCTCGCGCCACACCGGATTCTGGCAAAGTTACCCTCATGAAGTAGAATAATTATGTGCAGTAAACAATGGAGCATCCCACACAATTTCCCTCTGGGCATTAAATTAAATGTGGCATAAGGAGCGACGAATGCCACAAAAGTTCACCCCTGGACAGGTCCATCGTCTTCTATTTGAGAAGATGGAAACGGAAGGCCTGGTAAACGGCACTAGTCCTGTGCCTGAAGCCTGCCTACGGATTTGAGAGGTTGTTGTGCTCTTCACACCAGTCTATGAGCCTCCTACAACCTGTTTCCAAAAGACGTTTGGCAGGTTTTCTAAAAGGCTTATTAGGCGCAGTTAGAGGGGATGCTGGGAGGCATTCCTCTTTTTTATAACTGCAGAATCTCGGCACCCTTGCAGGATGAGGGGATGGGGGGGTGGGGGTTTGGCCTTCTCTTCCATGATTGCATTTGAGACAAATTTTATGAAAGATACCCAAACAGCTTCATCAGATTAGAAAACGTCAGCAGGGGATCTTTTCGAGCCCTGGTGCCTTTTCTTGTCCGAGGAGACCACTGCACGAGAAGTCTCCTCCAAGGAGATTTTACAAGTCCAAATAAAGGCTGTGTTTTGTATTATAAGGAGGTAGGAAGTGATCTGCTTCTGAGTCATCATTCTCTGTGTGCCCGTACTCCTTATCTTTCAAAGCCAAGCCATCTGAATTTAAACCAAATATTTTTCCAAATCTATGAACCTTTGGGCCCTGGAAAGGTGCTCGCTTTGGCTCAGTGTTGGAAATAGCCCTGACTTTATTCTTTGACACATGGATGACATTTTCTCCAATCAACTCCTTGGCCAGTAAAGGAGCCAGCTCTGTGGGTGGCACCACCACCGAAGTCAGGGTCAATTCAGAGGAAAAACAAAGAGGAACAGTGTCCTGGCTGGCTTTGCCTTAAGCGCCGGGTCAATGTCCGTGAAGATGCAGCATCAAAGCTGGGGGAAGCTCCTAACCATAGGAATGGACGCTTCCTTAGCGAGTGTCCCAGAAAGCTATGGGGCTGTCCTGAAAAGATCCAGCATAGCTAGCTGGTAGTACCTGTTGCTTGTCTTTAGATCTTCTTTGGGATCCTGTTTATGATTTCCGTTTTTTTATTAACATTTCCCAATAAAACAATCAAAACATAACAGGTTCACACAATTCATAACATCCCTTTAATCACTTAAAGTCTAATTCTCAAAAGTGGTTATGACCTGTGTGCATATTAATAAAGACAATTCATTTGCAACACTAGGTGTTTGCAGGATCTATACTTCTCCAGTATTATGGGTGTCTTTCATAGATTCACATGCTTGAATAATTCCCTGTTGTCGAAGTGGGAGTCCCACGGTACATTACATAGTAGTGAGAAGCATATATACATAAATATATACATAATATATACATATATACACATAAAATAATATTCCATAATATGTATATTCTTTTAAAAAAATAAAGTCTTGAAGTACCATAGAACAAAATAGGCCCATAGAAAGCATTGAGGGAGAGCTCACTTTAGTAACATATCAATGTCATTATAATAGTCCACTTTTCAGCCAATCAGGCTGTAGCACCCTCTAGAACCTTCTCCTCAGAAGCTCAAGCCCTCGGATTTTCTACCGCACGTCGTGTGAAGGGAGGTCTCCCTGAGCTCTGCTCAGTTTTTTCCTCAACTTCAAGCTTCAAACCTTCAAGTACGTCTACTACAAAGAAATCTTTATTCAGCCCCTGCTCAGCCTGTAGAAAACTTTGTCTTTTCTCTGAGGACCCTCCTAAGAAATGCATTTATTGCTTGTACCCGGACCATGAGGTGAGGAGTTGTACATTTTGTAGGACATTTTCAAATAAGACCTTGAAAGATAGAGCGGTCCGTCTCCTTCTGTGGCTACAGAAGTTGAAGACCTCAGACAATCCTGTGTCTGATTTAGAGAGTGTGTCTTCTCGCCAGCCTATGACCTCTCTCAAGCGTGAGTCAAGCTTGTGGATGCTTCAAAATCAGTCTCCCCACGGGATCTGCCAGCCTCTACCCCTGCGGGACTTAGTTCTCTGGCGTCGCAGATCCACTCTGTGCCCTCGTACTAGAAAACGAGCACCAGCTCGTCGACGACGACAAGATCCGTCGACGAGAAAATCTTGCTCCATGTCGACGACGATGACTGCTTTGTCGACGCTGGTTCAGGAAGCCTGGCCTATTGCTTCCATTATCAAGATCTCGTCGACGACTCAGTCAAAACGCCATTCGCCGACAAAGGCTTCGTCGACACGTCACTCATCGGCGACGCCTTCAACTTCATCGACGACGGCCTCCATCCCGTCGACGGCGAGCTCCTCGTCGACGGTAGCTTCATCGACGTCACAAATTTCATTGACGGCAGCAACACCAACATCGACGGCAGCGTCGAAGACGAAAACAGTGATCTCGTCGAAGACATTGCCATTATCATCGACGCCAGGAAAGTCTACTGCAAAGCACTCTACGGCGACAGCGCCGACGGCCTCATCGACTGTGAAATTTTCACTGGCAACTGCAACCAGCTTCACAGTCGTCACGGCTACTACTGTCACGCGTCCATTTCCATTGGATTTGAGCCTGTTGCAACATCGCACAGGTCCACCGCCTCAACTATTTGATGATGAGGGTGATTCAGATGGCTCCTATGTGGACGATAACTTTAGGGCTGCCAATAGCCCGTCGGAGTTACAGATTAAATATCAGGACTATGATGATGATGAGGAGCAAGACTTGCATATCTCGGGTCCAGAAGATTCGCATGATGTTGAACAGGATGTTCCTATGGCACAGTTGCCTCTGTCCTTGATCTCCAATCTGCAACACATGTTCGATGACTACAATCGTCGTTTCCCACCTTGCACGCCTGCTTTTCTGCCGCCCGCATCCACACAGCCGTCTGTTTCTCTTGCACCAGTCCAATCACCTATTCCACAGCATACAATTCAGGTGGATACTGGCAATAATACGGACACAGACCCAGATGATGATGCTGCAATGGCAGATTGGGACAATTACCAGGTGCAGACTCCGTCGCCTCCACCTACTTCTCTTCTGGCGTCGCCTCCAGTTGACATTGGGGGTTTCCATCTTTTGATGTCAAGGGCTGCCAAACGCTTCCACTTGCCGATGGAAGTCAGGCAAGAGGACTGCTTCCTCTATGATTTTAAAGACCAGCCATTGAAGCAGGTGCATTCCATCCCTATCATAGAATTCATATGGAAAGAAGGACTTAAATTGATGGAACGGCCCAATTCTGTGCCGGCTGTACTTCCACATATTGACAAAAAGTATAGGGCTCCTGTGGATTCGCCTGCCTGTTTAGTTTCCCAGCCAAAACCTGATTCTGTCATTACTCAGGCTGCTCAAAAGAGGTCACGGAATCCTTCATCTTCCATATCACCACCACCGGACCAGGAGGGTCGCCGTCTGGACACCATTGAAAACACATTTTTAACAATGGCTGCAACCACTGTACGGGCTGCAAATTCCTTGGCCATCCTTGGACGATACGACCGACAAATGTGGTCGGAAATTGCTGCATTGGTTGACCTCATCCCTGAAGCATCCAGAGCTGAAGCGCAAAAGATCGTGCAAGAGGGTGAGAAGATTTCCTCTGAAATTCTCGACTGTTCGGTTGATATTTCCTTGACTGGCTTCCAGCAGTTAGCTGGCGCTGCAGTTTTACGGAGACAAGGCTGGCTCAAGTCTACGTCTTTTCGGCCGGAGGTGCAAGCAAAAATACTTGATTTGCCCTTTGATGGCGAGTCCCTCTTCGGTAAACATGTGGACGACGCCTTGGAATCTATTAAAAAGGACACGGGCACTGCTCGCCCCTTCGGTTCTTTGCAATACCGGAAGAGGCCATTTCGCGGAACACGTGGTAGAGGTACATCCTCTAATTTTCATGGCTCCTCGCAATACCGCACCTACAGTGACAACAGGCAGCGTTATTCAAACCAATCGCAGTCTCGACAGACCGACTCCAGACCATATAGGCGGAAAACCACTTACAGAGGTGGTAACTCCTCCAATAAAAAATTACTGTCGCAACTTCAAGTCTTTTCCCACTCTGCAAATTGGAGGTCGAATCTCCCAAAGATTTTTAGATTGGTCAGCAATAACTTTCGACCCTTGGGTTTAGGAAGTCATCCAAAGAGGCCACGCTCTGGAACTCATCAAGTTCCCACCCAACCGCCCGCCATCTGGTCCTCCTCCAAAACATCTAAAGGAACTGTTTGCACAAGTTACAGTTATGATTCAGAAAGGTGCAGTCGAAGTGGTTCCTCGAAAACAACAGGGGATGGGCTTTATTCCCGCTTTTTTCTTATCAGGAAAAATTCGGGAGAGTAGCGCCCAATCTTAGACCTCAGAGCCCTCAACAAATTTGTCAAGTCCAAGACATTTTGCATGCTAACCTTGCTGGAAATCTTACTGTTCCTGAATCCAGAAGAATTCCTCTCTACAATCGACCTCCAGGAGGCATACTTCCATGTGCCAATCCATCAAAGACACAGAAAGTACGTCCGTTTCACAGTGGGATCAAAGCACTACCAATTCAAGGTTCTACCTTTTGGACTTTGTTCCGCGCCGAGGGTCTTCACAAAGATCATGGCCCCAGTTGCGGCTTATCTACGCCTACAAGGCATACATATCTACCCTTACTTAGATGACTGCTTAATAAAGGCACCAACCTTCCAAGCAGCAAAACAACACACTCAGACTTGCCTTTCCCTCTTCCAAAGCGTAGGTCTTTCCATCAACCACGAAAAGTCATATGTCCATCCCTCACAACATAGTTTTTCTGGGAGCGTTGATAGATACACGTCTAGCGAAAGTGTTTGTTTCGCAAGAACGCCTAGATCGCATCATCAAGCTGGTGGCTCTTTTACGCTCAAAGAGGTCCGTTTCTGTCCGGATGTTAAAATCCTTTCTGGGCATGATGTCGTCCTGCATAGCACTGATTCCCAATTGCAGGTTGCACATGCGAGTCCTTAAAGAAGAATTGGACAAGCAATGGCGGCAAGTCCCAGGGTCGTTCAACGACAAAGTCTTCCTGACCCCTCGCATCCAGGCCGCATTGGAATGGTGGGCTCACCTTCCAAACATCACAACAGGGCTCTGTTTCAAGAGCCGGCCACAACGCTTACCCTTACGATGGACGCTTCCTTAGAGGGTTGGGGTGCACACCTCGAGGAGATTTCAATCAAGAGCAAATGGACAGTCGACCAGCGCAAGTGGCACATCAATCGGCTGGAGCTCCTGGCTATCTTTCTCGCCCTAAAATCGTTTCGACTACTGGTGGAAGGAAAGTCTTTGTTGGTGCGTACAGACACCACCAGTATGCACTACCTCAACAAGCAAGGGGGTACAAGATCTCTCCCGCTCTCCAAACAGGCACAACAGATCTGGAAGTGGGCAATACAACATCGTGTTCACTTGACCGCTGTTCATGTCCCGGGGATTTCCAACACCCTTGCAGACTCTCTCAGCAGATCGACCACAGACAACCATGAGTGGGAACTCCATCAGTCAACTCTGGAGTACGTGTTTTGCAGGTGGGGCCGCCCAGATATGGATCTGTTTGCGACTCCAGTCAAACGCCCACGCTACGCAAGTTGGCATCTTCGAGCAACTGGTCGAACTAATTCATGTACGATTTTCCGACGATCCCTCTTGTACCTCCCTTCTGCGCAGAATGAGGTTTCAACCGTGTCACATCCTGCTGATTGCACCCAGGTGGCCACGTCGACCGTGGTTCACGGATCTACTTCTTCTTTCTCAGTGCGATACGATCCCTCTTCATCCGCTGCCTCACCTTCTCACCATGACTCAGGGTCAGATGTGCCATCCAGACTCGGCATCTCTCCAGCTTCACGCTTGGAACCTGAACACCATGAGTTCGCCCATCTGAATCTTGATCCGGACTGCAGAGAGGTCCCAGCTCAAGCACGTGCTCCTTCAACCATTAAGACCTATAAATTAAAGTGGAAACGGTTTTGTGTCTGGTGCCATTCGGAAAACATTGTTCCTAAGCTCGCTACTCCTGAGCAGATCTTTCCTTTCTTCCTCCTTTAGGCAAAATCGGGACTTTCACATTCCTCCCTCAAGGTTCTCCTGGCTGCACTTTCCCATTTGACGTGCTGGATCTACGTCTCTGTACTCCTCTTGGATCATTCACCAGTTCTTTAAAGGTCTGTTCCGGATGTTTCCACCTATCCGGCATCCTCCACTGGCTCGGCGTCTGAATCTGGTCCTAGCCCAACTTCTCAAACCTCATTTTGAACCTATTCACTCAGCGGAATTGAAATTCCTTACTTGGAAGGTTTCCCTCCTCCCCCCACTTACGTGATCTAGAAGAGTGAGTGACATCCACGCTTTTACCATACAGCCGCCCTTTCTCCAATTCTCTAAGGACGCTGTTACTCTTTGTACAAACCCTAAGTTTATTCCGAAGGTTCCATCGGACTTCCACCTTAATGGACCGATCATTCTCAAGACTTTCTTCCCTAATCCAAAGTCTCCAGCTGAGCGTACTCTTCATTTCCTTGACCTGAACCGGTGCCTCAAACTCTACATCCAACGCACTGCTGCATTTCGAAAGTCTGACCAACTCTTCGTGGCATATGGAAGGATGCGTAAGGGTCATCCGGTCACTAAGCAAACAATCACTCGTTGGATTTCTTCTGCCATCTCCTTCTGCCATCAATGAGCTGGCAAGCCTCTTTCAGCTCCTGTGTGAGCACACTCGACGAGAGCAGTTGCTTCCTCTACTGCCCTGTTTGCAGGAGTGCCTCTGCATCAGATCTACAGGGCGGCAACGTGGTCCAGTAGGCACACGTTTACGAGGCACTACTGTCTGGAGACAGTCAACGCTGCGGACACTGCTGTGGGTCAAGCGGTGCTTCGAAACCTCTTCAAATAAGGTGAGCCTCTGTTGCTTCCCGCCTTCTATTATAAAAATTTTTTTTCTTATGGATATGCAATGTTGCCTGTATATATGTATGCGGTGCAACTTTCTTTATTGGCTTTTATGATTCTTATTGCGGCGTACTGCTTTCTACTCTTATTCAAGCATGTGAATCTATGAAAGACACCCCTAATACTGGAGAAGAACAGAAGTTACTTACCTGTAAACTGTGGTTCTCCAGTATTGGTGTCTTTCATCAATTCACATGCGACCCACCCTTCCTCCCCTCAGAGGCTCTCTTCTCCTCATGCACTCTTGGTCTCTCCTGCGCTACGAAAATTTGAGGGCTTGAGCTTCTGAGGAGAAGGTTCTAGAGGGTGCTACAGCCTGATTGGCTGGAAAGTGGACTATTATAATGACATTGATATGTTACTAAAGTGAGCTCTCCCTCAAGGCTTTCTATGGGCCTATTTTGTTGTTCTATGGTACTTCAAGACTTTGTTTTTTTAAAAGAATATACATATTATGGAATATTATTTTATGTGTATATATGTATATATGTATATATTTATGTATATATGCTTCTTACTACTATGTTATGTACCATGGGACTCCCACTTCGACGACAGGGAATTATTCAAGCATATGAATCTATGAAAGAGACCAATACTGGAGAACCACAGTTTACAGGTAAGTAGAACAAGTTACTTACCTTCGGTAACGCTTTTTCTGGTAGATACAATATCTGCCTGTGGATTCCTCACCTTGTGAATATCCCCCTGCGTCAGCAACATTCGGAAATTCTTTTGTAGCTTCGCGTCGACGTGGACCCGGACGTCATAGAGGCACGGCATCGCTCGCGACTCCGCTGACGTCACCGACGCCTATAATAGGCCCACGCCGGCGTGATGACATCAGTTCCGCCCTTTTTTCCGTGCCTTCGAGGCACACGGACGGACCAATGACAGTAGACATAAACACAGTATGCACAGTACCAATATCAAGGTAACACACACAGTGTGAAGTAAATGCAATATAACATTTGACAATTCAATAAATACATAATAGAAACACTGGCATAGAGGAGTGGACAACGGGGAGGCGGGTGGGTCAGTGAGGAATCCACAGGCAGATATTGTATCTACCAGAAAAAGCGTTACCGTAGGTAAGTAACTTGTTCTTCTGATAGATACATCTGCCGTGTGGATTCCTCACCTTGTGAATAGAGTCCCACAGCAGTCCCCACTCCCGGAGGAGGGTGTCCACTCTTCTAAACCAGAAAATCCTGTAGGACAGAGGGCGCAAAGTGGCCGTCCCTCCTCACCTCAGAATCCAAGCAGTAATGCTTCGCGAAATTGTGGAGGGAAGACCAAGTCGCCGCCCTACAAATATCCTCTACAGGAACACCTCTAGCCAATGCAGAGGTTGACGACTTAGCTCTTGTAGAATGAGCCCTTATGCCCTCTGGAGGTTCCTTACCGGCCAAAGAGTAGCAGATCTTTATACAGAGGACAATACATCTTGATAAAGTTCTTTTATGGACCGCTCTTCCTTTCTTGCAGCCAGCAAAGCCAATGAAGAGCTGGTCATCCAACCGACAGTCTTTAGATCTGTCCAAGTAAAAGGACACCGCCCTCTTGGGGTACAGACGGTGCAACCTCTCCTCCTCTTTGGAAGGGTGTGGGGGAGGATAAAAGGTAGGGAGGGTAACAGATTGACCAAGGTGGAAAGGAGTTACCACCTTTGGCAGAAAAGCAGCCCTGGTCCTAAGAACCATTCGATCAGCATGAATGGACAGGAATGGGGGCTTGGAACTAAGAGCTTGAAGCTCACTAACCCTCCTTGCCGATGTTACTGCAACGAGGAAAACTGTCTTAAGGGTCAAAAGCCTCATAGGACATTTGTGGAGAGGCTCAAAGGGAGAACCCATCAAAAAGGTCAAAACAAGATTTAAGTCCCACTGAGGCACAATGAAAGGAGAAGGAGAAGGAGGAAACTTCAAAAACCTAAGAACAACAGGAGACTTAAAAAGAGACGGCTGGTCAGGCATGCAGAGAAATGCCGACAGCGCAGAAAGATAGCCCTTCACTGTGGCAACAGCAAGCCCCTGTTGCGCCAGAGAAAGAGCAAACTGAAGAACATCAGATAAATGGGCTCTCAAAGGATCTAAAGATTCTCTCCACACCAAGTGACAAATTTAGACCACCTATAGGAATAAATGGACTTAGTGGAGTCACGCCTGGCTGACAAGATGACATCCACCACGTCAGGCGGGAGAGAAAAAGAACTCAGGTTGCCCCGTTCAATCTCCAGGCATGAAGGTGTAAGGTCTGGAGGTGGGGGTGTAAAACCTGCCCCTCCATCTGGGAGAGGAGATCTGCCCTGTGAGGGAGACGGAGCGGCGGGTGAGAGGAGAGGTGGAGAAGGTCTGAGTACCACACCCTTCTTGGCCAATCCGGGACGACCAATAGGACTTGGGCCCGGTCTTGGCGAATTTTCCTTAGAACCCGAGGAATCAAAGGTATGGGAGGAAACGCGTAAAAGAGTCGTCCTTCCCAACTCAACTGAAACGCGTCCCCCAAGGCTCCTTGCATCGGATACTGGAGACTGCAGAATAATGGGCAGTGAGCATTCTCGTGAGTGGCGAACAGGTCCACCTGAGGAGTCCCCCACGTCCGAAACACGTGACGAACCACCTCCGGATGAAGCCTCGACTCGCGGTCGGCCGAAAACTGCCGACTGAGACTGTCTGCACGAACGTTCTGTACTCCGGCCAGATGATTCGCCATCAGACAAATCTGATGGTCCTGAACCCAGGACCAGAGACGCAGAGCCTCTCTGCAGAGACACTGCGACCCCACTCCTCCCTGCTTGTTGATGTACCACATCGCGGTCGTGTTGTCCGTAAGGACCTGAACCGACCGACCGCGAAGGTTAGGGAGGAAGGCCTTGAGCGCCAGACGAATCGCCAGCAACTCTAGAAGGTTGATGTGAAGCAACCTTTCCTCTGTAGACCAAAGACCCTTGATCTCCAGATCCCCCAGATGAGCACCCCACCCTAGAGTGGATGCATCCGTTATTGCCGTGGCCACCGATGGAGGAAGTTGAAAAGGCTTTCCTTGCGACAGATTGCCTTCCAAGCTCCACCAAGACAGATCCGCTGCAGCTTCTCTGGAGATTCTCACTGACTCCCTGAGATCTCCGTTGTGTTGATACCACTGCCTGCGGAGGCACCACTGGAGCGCCCTCATGTGCCAGCGTGCATGGTTGACCAATAGAATGCAAGAAGCCATCAGACCGAGCTGACGAAGGACCTTCAGGACTGGAACAACCGCTCCATTGAAGAACAAAGGAATCATTTCCTGTATGTCGCGAATCCTTTGAGGAGGAGGGAATGATCGACATACAGTAGTGTCCAGTACCGCACCTATGAACAGGTTGCGCTGGGAGGGCACCAGGTGAGACTTGGGTACATTTATCGAAAAACCCAACCTGTGCAACAACTGAGTTGTCACTTTCAGATGATGGAGCACCTTCTCCGGCGACTCCGCTTTGATCAGCCAGTCGTCCAGATACGGGAATACAGGTATCCCTGACCTTCTGAGACGTGCTGCCACCACAGCCATCACCTTGGTAAAGACTCGAGGCGCAGTAGTAAGACCAAAAGGAAGGACCGCAAACTGGTAGTGTTGCGACCCAACCGTGAAACGGAGATACTTTCTGTGCGACTTCAGGATTGGAATATGAAAATACGCATCCTGCAAGTCGAGCGACACCATCCAGTCTTCTTCCAGCAGCGCTTGAAGAACCTGAGCAAGGGTGAGCATCTTGAACTTCTCCTGCCTCAGGTAAAGGTTCAAGATCCTGAGATCCAGAATCGGCCGAAGCCTGCCATCCTTCTTGTGGATCAAGAAATACCGGGAGTAGCATCCCTGACCCCTCTCCTGCTCCGGAACCACCTCTATCCACCTTTTCGAAACAGTGCCAGGACTTCTTCCTGCAGGAGAAGCAGGTGGTCCTCCGAACAATAACCCTGGCAAGGAGGATAATTTGGGGGAAACTCCCGAAAAGGAAGCGCATACCCATTCTCTACAAGATTGAGAACCCAAAGATCCGATGTTATCAATTCCCAATCTTGAAGAAAATGGGTAAGCCGGCCCCCCACTGGGCCCACATGAACCGGAATGGCGGATCTAGGGCTGCTTTGCTGCGGAGGCTGGGAAGGGGAAGAGGAGGAGGAGGAGGAAGCGTTACGGCCCGAGCCCGGGTCCTCTGCTTGCCTCTATAAGATCTATACAACGTGTTTTGCTGCTGCTGCGGCTGCTGCTGGTTTGACTTATAGGCTCGAAAAGAAGATCTGCCAAATCCTCTTGTACGTCTACCAAAAGTGCCCCTGGACTGAAGGCCCAACGACTTCGCAGTCGCCCTGCTTTCTTTAAAGCGTTCCAAGGCAGTGTCCGCTTTTTTCCCAAACAATCCAGACCCGTCAAATGGAAGATCCATCAATGCCGCCTGGACATCTGTGGAAAACTCACTTGACTTCAGCCACGCAGCTCTTCTTGTGGCTACGGAAGAACCCATGACCCTAGCCACAGAGTCTGCCGTATCCAATCCACTTTGAATAACCTGCCTTGCTGCAGCTTGAGTATCAGAGATTACCTCCTGGAAGTCTTTCCTACTCTCCTCAGGCACCTTGGGCACCAACTGCTTCACAGTGTCCATAAGAGCGTGGATATAACGCCCCATCAAGCAGGTAGCATTCGTGGATTTCAAAGCCATACTGGCAGAAGAGAAAACCTTCTTAGCAGCCTGATCCTGCTTTCTCGACTCCTTTTCCGCTGGGACCTGCGGAAATGCACCCGTAGATCTTTTGGAATATGCAGCCTGCACCACCAAACTCTCTGGTAGAGGATGAGAGGATAAAAACTCCGGGTCTTCAGGAGCTGTCCTATATCTCCTAGCTACTGCCCTAGACACAGCAGGAGCCGATACAGGTTTTTTCCAAATCTCCAAAATTGGATCCTTTAAGGCATCATTAAAGGGCAACAATGGTTCAGACACTGAAGAAGGTGAATGAAGGACCTCCGTGAGCAGATTAGATTTAAATTCTGCAGTTGGTAGAGCAATGTTCAACAAGCCAGCAGCCTTCTTTATCACTAAATGATAAGGCGTCACATCCTTCAGAAACCGAAGCAAGGACAAAGAAGAGATCTACGACGTCGATCAGGGTTCGGCTTCAAAGTTGATGGGACTGGCGTCGATGGAATCGGAGACGCCGACCTCTGCGTCGAAGGCTTCGGAGTTGAAGGCCTCGCCGGATTCGGATAGTGCCAATGTGGCGTCGGAGCTGGCATAAAGGGCGCAGGTGCATAGGATTGAGGAACACCCAGACCATATGCTATCGGACCCATGGGACCAGAAGGAGTCCCAGAGGGATACATAGCCCTTGAATAAATTCCGAACATCGCATTCAGAAAATGCGAAGGATCCTGACCTGGACCTGGGAAGGCTGGATACGAACCCCCAGGCGGATCTCGAGGGCGGCGTCGACCTCCTCTTCAGGCTGGTGCACCTTAGTCGACAGACCTTCGGGCAACGGAGCCTCTCCCTCTCCAACCACCTCCTCCTCACCTTCATCCTCCCGACCTGAAGGATGGGATGGGTCCGGAGATGGAACAGCTTTCTGCTTCGGCGAACTCGGTGAATTCGCATGAGACGCCTCAGCCTCGCATCCTGTTCCTCCGGAGCCGAAGAAACTACCACCATCTCGACCAGCTTCACCTGAGACTTCGGCTTGGAACCCGACTCCTTTCTCGATCGATGTCGGGATTCATGGGTTCTCTTTTTATGCTTCTTCCTCGAAGACCTTGAAGCATGGGCTGAGGACGAATCCGATCGCGACCTCGAGCGAGACCTTGACTTCGAGACTCGAGTCCACTATCTTGATTTCTTCTTTTCTTTTCCTTCATTAAACTTGGCAACCAGAAGTTTTGCTTCCCTTTCCCGGAGGGCCTTTGGTGTCATCTTCCTGCAGGATTGGCAGTCCTCGACGTCGTGGTCGGAGCTCAGACACCACAAACAGCATTCATGCGGATTTGTAATGGACATCACCTTATTATATTCTCCGCAGGCCTTAAACCCGGTCTTCTTCGTAGACATGTCGAAAGAAAGTGAAGACAAAGAGACTAGAAACAAATAGCAAGTAACAAAGTTACAGCCAAGGCTACAGACGATCCCAGAAAACCGTTAGCGTCGACGACGCGGAAAAAAGGGAACTGATGTCATCACGCCGGCATGGGCCTATTATAGGCGTCGGTGACGTCAGCGAAGTCGCGAGCGATGCCGTGCCTCCATGACGTCCGGGTCCACGTCGGCGCGAAGCTACAAAAGAATTTCCTAATGTTGCTGACGCAGGGGGATATTCACAAGGTGAGGAATCCACACGGCAGATATTGTATCTACCAGAAAAAGCGTTACCGAAGGTAAGTAACTTGTTCTACTTACCTGTAAACTGTGGTTCTCCAGTATTGGTCTCTTTCATAAATTCATATGCTTGAATAATTCCCTGTCGTCGAAGTGGGAGTCCAATGGTACATAACATAGTAGTAAAAAGCATATATACATAAATATATATATAATATATTCATATATACACATAAAATAATATTCCATAATATGTATATTCTTTTAAAAAAACAAAGTCTTGAAGTACCATAGAACAACAAAATAGGCCCATAGAAAGCCTTGAGGGAGAGCTCACTTTAGTAACATATCGATGTCATTATAATAGTCCACTTTCCAGCCAATCAGGCTGTAGCACCCTCTAGAACCTTCTCCACTTCGACGACAGGGAATTATTCAAGCATATGAATCTATGAAAGAGACCAATACTGGAGAACCACAGTTTACAGGTAAGTAACTTCTGTTCATTTCCAACACATTGGTAAACACAATATAACGTGCATCCTGAAACATAACATTGCAGCAAACTTTGAACTAGTATATTTCTCAATGTGTCAGAGGGTATATACCAACCTGCTATACAAGAATGTTTACTCATGCTGCTCTACACACTAACATAACTTTTTTGAGGAATCTGTGCAGCATCCCTTTGGGTAAACATATGTACCTATCCTTGTTAGAAACATACAATAACTTCAACCCGCCAGACAGAAATAGCCATTCAGTCTAGCACATTTTTCAGTTGTGCGGTCTTCAGCTTGGTCACCTCATCAACTTAAATCTCTGCTTCTTTATTATTTGCAATGACAAGTAGAAGGTTTGTTTCGGGGATTCTGCAGAGTCACAGAACCATACTTGGGACCATTGAACCTTAGTAGGCAGAGACGGAGTCATCCTACCACCTTGGCACACATGAGCCCAGGACCAAATGTCTCAGTTGCCGTCCTACTCACTCACAGAGGAACAAGTGATTAGACACCCCAGAACACAACACTCCTGACACTCTCAGGAATCGCACTGACAGGACACACACTTTGGCTCTCATACTCATACTTGTCCACAATAGGATCTGACAGGGACACTAGAAAAGTTTATAATATTTACTTTAACCATTGTGCTCTAGTATGGAGTATATGTACCACAATATGTAAGAAGATGTCTAACACAAACACGGTCAGCATAGTAAGTAATGCATAGATCATAAAAGGAGCTTTCTTTATATTAGACAAAGTGGACTAACCCCCTCCCCTTCTACCAAAGAAAAGTGATCATGTATCGGAAGATCTCTCAGTGTTTTCAGTGGACCCCGTACCTTAGCATGCACAGATAAAAGTTCTACATCTCCTTTGTAGTCGTGATCTCCTCTCTGAAAGTCTCTCTCCAAGTGTTTGTTTTGCATGTCTGTGCCTATCTATAAGAGAAAAGTATGTTTTCCCAAACAAGAGCTGCATTCCTGTGTTTTGTCTAGGTGCTACAGCCAGACCAGAACAGAATAGCAAGGGGCATTGTCGTTTGACCTTGTCTACGGTGTTCAGACTAAATCCTAGGAAAGAATGTAACCCATAAACAAAGCCCGGTTTCTGTATGAAAGTACAGCGTGGCACAAAATTAAACAAGTTTGTATAGTAATATGTGCATAGCTAAGTGCAGCTTGCATTGTGCTCAGGCTAACACAGGGAAAACAACAATGGGCCTGCATAGGACATATGACAGGTTGGTCATAACGCCCGTGGAAGCCATGGGTCCAAGTTCACATTATGCATAGCGTTCCACAAAGTAGAAGATACTAGGATATCTGACCAACGGAACCTCGAGACCAGATGGCATGGTAACAACCCTGGAACTAGTTGTACCGAAAGATCATCTTAGCTTTTGCCAAGGGATGCATTGCTTGTGGAGTTGGAACAAAACTATCAGCTCTCACCTGGATTTCAGTCACTGCAAAGATCTGGAGGAGGGCAACCTTAAAGGCTTCAGTGCGTACTGCATTTAACTCCACAGCGGGAAATGGCACGGGTGCTTTTTTTCTTATTCTTATCTGAATCTGAATTGTGGCATAAGGATGAAGAACAGTTATGCTTTTTATACTTTCAATGCTTCTGTGTCAAGAAAGCTATTCTCTGATGTGTGACTAACTCTGAAAGGGATGTATGACGATGCAGCACATACAAATCGAAAGCATTACCTTTACCACACATTTTTTTTTACAACAAACATGCCTTTACATGCATGCCTTTACAATGAATTTCGTTGTAAAAGCATAAATGCTATAGGCACATGCGTGGTAAGCCCTAAAACAGCTCCCTGGCACACCCCTCCCTTGCCCTCAGCCCTTTTTAAAAATACCTGAATACCTGCGCTGAGCTCTAAAAGTGGACCCAAGAACAACACTCCTAACCCCCAGCCCTTATTACAAAGCACCCATCCCCTGAGCCCTGAAAACAGGCCCCAGTGTGAGCTCCCCTACCCCAGCCCTTTTTAGGTCTCGCCTAGTGTAGCCCGCATGTGCTGCTCTAGGAGAGGGCCTCTTGCATTCACTCCAGACCTTCACTCGTGCATGTGGCGGCCTGCGGCTTGCGAGAGCGAGCAGTGTTCAAGCAGGGTGCCATCTGTTCTGTGTGGTCGCTTTCACTTTCGCGGCCGCGCTGGTTTGTTTTGACATACTGGGGCAACCCTCACCCTCCCTTACTCGGGCCCCAACCCATGCCTCTTCAGCCCACATGGCGCTTCCTCAACTCCAGTTGCAGCCACTGTTACTTAAATCTGAGGAAGCTTCCAAAATTGTTCCCGCCTCCCTCCCCCATCCATGCCCTTCGTGTGGCTTATTTTTCCCTTTCTTTAAAATTGGGTTGGTTTCTTTCTGGGAAGACAGGCAGCAGCTTGTCTGAAGTGGGGTGCAGCCATTTCACAACGTTTGTGCTAATTACAGCATGAGAGCTGGCATGTGTGACCAATAAATGTATTTGCCTTGACAACAAGTGACATTTTTTGCAGTTCAGCGGCTGCGGCAGCTTCTACGTTGCTTCATTTTCGCAAGAGTCCCTTCATATTTGCAAAATGGAAGAAGCTAAGGTGTGTATTGTAAGAAGAAAGTAAACAAGAGGGTGGGATTTGGAAATGCCCTGCGATCCTGCGGCATTGTTTTCGATAGAGTCAGTACACAGGCAATGTGTTTGCCTCAAGGGACGGCAAGAGGGTGCATGTCATTCATGTGATAGAGCTCAGCATTCTCCTGTGTAAATCATTCGGTCAGTCACTCTCAGCCCAGCCTTCTACTTGGCTACACTTGACCCCACCGAGTTTTAAGGCGGCAGCTGTGTGTGCTGGAAGCACCACGAAAGTTGGATGGGTATGCTGGCCAACTCGGGGTTAAGTCGAGCGAGTTTTGTGTTTTTGTTTTAAAGGCAGCGGCGCAGAATGAACGGTAGGTTCTTAGAGGTTTGCATCAAGCAGGATGATGGGTTCTTTTTAGGCTGGGGTCACGTGTGCTTCCCAACGCCTGACCAATCGGGTGTGAGCTGACTATAAGTCGTGCTAACCCCACAGCAGCCTCTGTTCGCCCCATGCAACAATTATCCCAGATATATAACAACCTCTTATCACCACTTTGGCATGCTCCCAAGTAATTTTACACTTGCTTCCTTCCATTGTGCAAGTTCCTAAAATGGATCCTGTTAACTACCCTCCTTCTGGTAATAAACATAAAAAGACACCTTGTGTGAGTAGTGCCGAATACAAGATTTTCCGAAATAAAGATGCTCGTTGTCTAACTGTTGGTTATCCTCATTGGCAACAATATGTGCACATTACACATTCTTTTGCATGTAACGTATTTCAGTTGCTAAATTCTCAAACCGATATCAGTTTCTTGCAAGACGCTGCACTTCATAAAGTTTCTTTTAAAACTGCAATGGTTACATATTTTCACTTCTTTCTTGCTGCCAGGAGCAGGGTGCAAAATGGCACAACTTCTATTTGAGGTAGATTACATATAACAACAAACGTTGTGGGAATCAGTGATGGAATGTTAAATAATTTTACTGTGAGAACTCAAATTGGGATCAAGGTGTGGTATGGAAAGAGGGTGGAGGCACGAGGGGCAGAGTCATGCAAAACGGTGTCTGATAGTCAACATATACATTTTTTATTAAGAACTCTTCCGCAAAAAAATTGGCAACAAGGACAAAGGCAACAGTAAATCTTTTCTGGCTTACTTAATTGGTCAAAGACAACGGCGGCTCCTTCGCTAAGGTGGAGGAGCGTCGCCCCACTGCTTTTCAGTAGTGAAAAAAAGGAAAAAGAAAATGATAATACACAATGTTATTATCATTATATTTTTCTGGGCTGAAGCCGGCTTTGGAGATGGGTGGGGCTTGGCTGTCGTCACAGCCAGCAGAGGGAGGAGTGGTTAGGGCACTCAAGTACGCATGACGGTATGGCCGGCCGTCTTGGGCCGGCCAAACAGTCATGCAAACTTAGTATGTTCTCCACTTGGCTGTATTGTACAGCCTAGGTGGATAACAAGCACGAGTTTCCAGTCCCTGTCTGGGCGCCGAACCACGGCGCTCAGACCACTCAGGTCTGCTGTTATTCTGGTGACAGCAGCGTCGTGCTTGGCTTAGGGGAGCCTGTGTATTTCCAGAAGAGAAGAGGAGGACAGACGATGGAGGAAGACAGCGGCCGTGGAGAGGTAAGTGAATTTTTATTTTTTGTAACCCTACACCCACTCGCCACTCGGTTCCATACCAGCTGCCACTGATCACAGAGGCTGCATTTCAAAATATCCATTTGGGTTAAAGCATCTGCTGCAGAGAACTTTGTATACCCAGCAATTTTCAGGGGATAAAAATAACGGTACCAAATTCTGGTGGCTAATGTACTTGCGGGAGAGATTTGTGTGTGGTCTAGTGATTGTTTTGACTCAAAGTAGTATATAGGGTTAGTATGCCTGCTGCAAAGGGCTTTGTGTAACATGCAGATTACAGATTTGTAATCTACGTAGCTAGGTAAGTGGGTTACTGCTTTTGACACACAGATCCTTTTGTCACTTGCAGTTCACAAGTTTCAATCTTTCTAATATAGCACAGTGAGCTATAAGCCAACATCAAGGAGTTGCATACAAACTGCAAGGCATGCTTTTTTCACAATCTGTCTTTTTTCTAATGTTGTTAAAAAGCATTACTTTGGGTAGTAATAATCATATTAGTACAGACAACCCCAACCACTTCAATACTTTTTAAATCCTCACTATGTGTTTCTCCAGACCAGGCACTCTTAAGGTATAATGCCTATCTCTAAGCATCGTATGTGACTCCAATACCTTGTAACCCTCATGGTCTTATGTAAACATTCCTGCACTATGATTATACACTTCTACAATGTATGTCTCTGTGTAATATTAGACACCACATATCGGGATGAGTAAAGCTATAAAATAATTAAACTGTGCTATTTAAATTGTTATTTGTGTAGTTATTCATACAGACAGGTACATTTGACATTCTGACAGTGCATGCATATCTCTGTATACCGGGATTGAACAAAGTCAAAAATCTGCCTTCATATTGCAGTTTCTCCTAAGTACTTGTAAAGTGTTTACAAGCTGTCTGCCTTTGTTTCCCTCCATTGCATTGCCATCTATGTGTTAGCTCTAATCAGGATGGCAATTGAACAAAAGGAAAGCTAATGGTCCTTTATAATGAGGCCTATCTTTGGAACCCACCTGGAATTGAAAGTAAAAATCCCCTGCAGCTGCCTGCTTCCAACGGAAAGTAGACAATGTGCGGAAGCTGCTGAATATGCCCCGGTGTTTGCAAATTACAAGATAAATTCAGTATATTTCACTCGTGCAGCCTGGATCCAGCTAGACCCTGCCTTTCCCTGCACTAGTGCGATTATATTTTTATTCCACCAACAAGTCTTGGCTGTAATGACGTGTTTTGCTTTACAATTCTGCATGGTTTAGGCAGTCTAACAATGTACATTCTATTTCCCCCACATAAAACAAGCATGGGCAAACCAGTTGGTCCAGCTTTAATGATGTAACTCATTCATCTGCAGGCATGCACACGTTCACATTTCTACATACATATGTTTGTAAGCATTAGCATATTAGAGTCTACGGTATTGGCAATGGTTATTTTAAGTCTGCTTCTGAAGGAAAAATGGCTTTAAAAAAATCTGCTATAATTATATTCCGTATAATGCCTATTAATTAGAAATCATCAGGGCACGCGTCAGAAGAAAAATTGTGGGGACACTAGTTTCACTAGAATATCACAATGATGTCACAGGGACTGCTGTCTGTCCAATGACACCCAACTCCTCCTCTCCCTGACAGACAAGACAACCACCACCATTACCAACTTCACCAATTGCATAGTAGCAGGCTGGATGCAAACCAACTGCCTACAGCTCAACTCCAACAAGAAGAAAGCACTAGTCTTTGGCAACAAGACCTCCCCATGGGACTCCACCTGGTGGCCGTCGGATCAAGTGCCAACATCCACACTTACCGACCATATATGAAATATAAGGATGGACCTAGACGATAAGCTCAAGTCAATGCAGTGTGCATCTCCTGCATCCACATCCTATTCTTGCTGTGAAACATCTTCCAATGGTTGCCTCAGAACACGAGACAGCCTGTCAAGCAAGCACTCATCACAAGCAGACTGGACTATGGCAACATTCTCTACGCAAGAATCTCCAACAACTCCTACACAGCCTCCACACCATCCAGAATACCGCTGCAAGACTCATACTTGACCTCCCACATTGCATCCACATCACACTGCACCTCAGGAAGCTTCACTGGCTCCTCATTCACAAGGGCAGCCAATTCATACTTCTCACCTACACATACAATGGCCTACACAACAAAGGGCCAGAATACCTGAACAGCCGCATACACTTTCACCAACCTACCAGACACCTATGCTCTACCTCACTTGCACACGTTCACTGCATCCACAAAAGTAAACCTGGAGGCCGCTCACTCTCCTACATTACACCCAAGACATGGAACAACTTCCCTCAACACATCAGAGCGTCCTCCTCACTTAAATTCTGCAAAAAGCTGAAGACCTGGCTGTTTGTATAAGCACCTTGGGGACCACACAACCACACATCTGCCCAAGCGCCTGGATTCCCTCTCGGGTGATTAGTGCACTCTACAAATCGATATAACGTAACATAACATAGGCTTTAGAAGAGTTAATAGTGTGACATTTTCTGGGAATTCTCAGATAAGACATTCAGAGGTAACCCCCTACGTGGCTTCTCTCACAAATAAAGGGGGTACTACCAGCACAGAGGACCAGAGGATCGGGGTACAAATCTCTGTAACGACACCAAACATCCTGTGAATCTGGGCAAATCACTTAATCTCCCGTGCCTAACAAAAATGAATGTGTGTCCTGATGTAACATAATTGGTGCTATGTAAAGCGCTCTGATACACAATTTGGTTCAAGTTCGCGCTACATAAAACTCTGCAAAAAAAAAAAGTTACATGTGCAGTGTTTGTAAATGCAAGCAGCTGCAGTGCTGGGTCATAAGAGGACACCTCTCAGTCTCTGTGAAGGGGAATGGTGTCCACTCTCTTAAAACAGTGAAGGGACTCCATATACCAACCCCGAGTTGTGCCCTAAGAATCCTGGCTTGTCTTATCATGGCTATTGGGAGTGGGCAAATTTTTATAAGAAAGGATATGATTTATGTTATTTGTTTCTCTTTTAAGGTATATGTCATGATTATTTTTGGGTGGTCACATACTAACTTGTATATTAACAATGTATTGCAATTCTGATTTTTTAAGGGCTGTAGTATCTTTTTGTGAATAGATATTTATGAAATTGTGTTCTTCATTTTTTTCAGTGTTTATGTAAATTCAAATGACATTTTTTAAACAAAAACAACTCCACTCAACAGGTGAAGTACAGAAATTGGCAGATTTATTCTCCAACCTCTTATGTTCTGGCTGGCTTTGCCCTCCTGGAAAGCAAACAAACTTAAGAGAGGTGCTGGCTGTCCCCAGTAATTCTGGTTGGCTGCTAGTAGCCAATCAGATTAGCCCTAACACCCGGAACTATTCTCATTGTTTGAAAGGGTGGCTAATCATACTGTTTATTTGTCCAAAAATCGGAATGGCCACCTTTTTAAGCAGTTAGAACATTGTCCTTCTTTGCCCACCTTGATTGCCTTCTGGTTGCCAATCAGAAAAGCTTTTCTGTGAGCTTTGCCGACTGCCCTCGACTCACATCCAGGTTGATAATCTCACAATATTCACTGGACCGCTGTGAAATTACAACCAGCTGTTTCCCTGTTTTAGTTAGCCTATGGAAATAGGAAGCAAATCCTGCGAAAAATGACTTGTTGCCTCCCATGTAGGACGGACTAAAACTATGAATTTACCATGCCCTACTCAAGATGTGGTATTAGAAGAACATTGATTGAGACTCAAAGCAGAACTGTGGGTCTGGAGGGACACCCTCCTTACTGAGCATGGCTACCATTGGCTCACCCTACTCTACAGTACTGACAGTGGCTGCTATATTAAATTGCCACACAGGCCCTTTTTTAGGTCGAGCCTAGCGCAGCACGCATGTGCTGCTCTAGGAGAGGGCCTCTTGGAATCACTCTAGACTTTCTGAAAGCTCGTGTGTGTGTGGTTGTCACATTCTATTGGCCTTTGCGTGTGGCTTTCAAAAATGAAAGCACGCAATTGGCCAAAGGCGGGTGCATGTCCCACCTTTTCTGAAAATGTTTGCTCCCACGGCATCCACCTTGCAGGAGCGAGCAGCGGCGCGTGATGTGCCATCTGTTGTGGATCATGTTTCTAATTAGAGCGGTCACTTTCACTTTCGTGGCCATGCGGCTGCGCTTGCTGCGTTTATCACCCGCTACTTATCTGTATAGCCTGTCTTTGTGTGTCTGCCAGCGGCATGAAAACATGTTGCACTGCATTTGCTGACAGTGAATTTATTGTATATACTTTTGATCGGGTCCTCATATATATACCCTTATTCATGTTGGCTTGTTTTTTATTCCCTCCCGTGCCCTCACCACTGCCCTGCCTCCGCCGCGTTCTTCCCACGTGTCTCCCACCTGTCTAGCCTAGTGCTTTGCTCTGCCCCGGGACAGCATGGCATATGCCCCAGAGCCTGTGGCGCTGCAGCCCTGAGACTAGGGATACCGGAGGCTGCCGGAAGACACAAACCCTGTTCCGGTACCAGAGCCCCCCACGCACTTCGTTGTCTGGTCCCTCTTCAACGCCATCTTTATCAACTGCTTCTGCTGTCTGGGCTTCATGGCCCTCGTCCTCTCAATCAACGTAAGAGCATTAAATGACCCCTCTGGAAAAAATACAACCGAAACACATCCTGGAGTGCATATAAAGTTACTTGAAGAGCCCAGGTCAACTGGAGCCCCATGTTCCATCCCGGGATTTAATTTATCAAAGCACTGCAAAGTCCTGATTGATCATAGAGGACACAAATTAAATGAGGAAGTGATTGAACAACAACTGATAAGGGGTGTTTGTGATAGTTGTGAGTGGAAGCGGGAGGGATCTGAGGGGCACACTTTAGGAAAACAGCCCCCCTGCTTTTTGTCAAAAGTCAACCGTTGTAGACCGTTCATTTCTACAGCTGAAGTGCTTCGACTGAAGTATAAGGTGTCTCTTATACTGCGAAACCGAGGGAGGGGCAGACAGCTAAAGTGGCCTTCTTGCCTGGATATTCCTGACTGAAAGAAATGTAAATGTGCACAACTGGTCAATTTGCTTATGTGAAGGGAGCTGGGAAACTGGCTTTGGCTTTAATTGATGGAATAACTTGAAGCTGCCTGGTAACACCCATGTATTCTGTTTGAGAGGTATTGTAAGGGACCTAGCTACCAGCTAAGCTGCGAAATGTGCTTTTAAAAGAGGGCTAAAAAAACAAACACTGGACTACATACAGCCTGCAAAATACCTATAGTTTGGAAGCTTTTTTGTAATTGTAATTTTTATCAAACATTTTTGCACATTTTGTATCTATACTGTGTGTAATGCAAATTTAAAATAATGGCCTACATGCTTACAGTGCTTCTGTCACAGACTGGGACCTTGTAGCACTAAATATACACAAGTCACTATTCTCCACTGCACCACCCAAGATTTGGTGTGGTGCCGTAACTAACAGAGGTTTCATAACGTACAATAGTGCATTTTCCACTGATTCACTATGGATTTTCCTTTAAGCTGTGATGTCTGATATGTAGTTACTGGAAGGTGAAAGACACAGATGGGAAGAGGGAAGTTAGGCTGTATGTATTGCTGTATTATAGTCTAAATTCTTATAAGGTCCCAAAGGCGAGACCTATTGGCTTTGCCAATGCTTGTTAAAAATACCTGTCCCCTGCTCTGAACCCTTAAATTAGACCCCGGCGCGACGTTCTCCTGACCCCAGTCCTAAAAAAAAGAAAAACCCAGCCCAACGCCCTAAAACCGTAGTCTCCGCCCCAGGCCCAATCCTCCTTATCTCTCCCAGGCGATGAGCCAGCTCTTCTGAGGCGCGGTGCAGGTCGTATAGAGGAAGCGGAATGGCCTCTCCGTTTCCTCTAATATTTCAGGCTGCACAGTGTTTGATCCGCAGGTCTTAAGAGGTGACATGAAGTGTATCCAATGGAATGACAATGCTGACCCAAAAAGGCACAAAATAATTGTGAAAATGTTGAGGGAGCTCAGAATTCTGGCATCTCAGTCAAATGTAAATAAAGGACCTGACATCACAGACATGGAGGACGTCCTCAAGGATTAGTGCTCGGGCTTTGAAGTAAACTCTCCATTTGAAGCTAGCGGTGTCATCAATTAGTCTTGTAGTTAATTTGTTGTATTTATGCCACAAAGTATAGCATTTCCCAAACCAGAAAAAGGCCACACCATTTTAGCATCCCCGGATACGTTAGAAAATTGTTTACAAAAGTGATTTAATGTGATGCATGTTACAGAGAGAAACGTTAACATCCATTTGTTTAAAAAAAATGGTTTCCGGGTTTGAAGCACACTCGTTTTCATTGAGTAACTTAAGAGTTATCTACTATATGCATAGCATTCCCGCAGTCATTACTGGGTGGGGCTATCTTTAAAAACTGATAAATACACACAGTGGTGACGTATATAACATGACATATCCTGTTTAAGTACTAATTAACTGTAAAATTATTTGTTAGGGTTTTAAATAACTAAAACAACAAAATGGTTTTGACTGAGAAGTGACGTCGTCTTTTAAATGCTCCTGTGCCACCCGTAACAAATGTAGATCGCTCACCATGTGCCACATTCATTGTAGCTGACCTATAATCAAGCAAAGCCCCCAAAGAAAATACTGTTTGAGACATACGATTTGAAAATAAAGATGTCACTTTTATTATGCTGTGAAGCAAGAGATTGCAGCAATACACATTTCATCAACGACCCAAAGTTACAATTGACTTTTTTTGTATTATAAAGGCACATCATTTTACTGATACATATTCAGTAACACATGTTCATTTAAAGGATTTTTTTTAGGAAGCTAGCAGATTTCACTTAGCTTTTCAAAGTTAATATAAAATTACAAATCCCCAGCGTAGATATATTAAAAATAAATGTGAGATGTCAATGGATACCTAGGAAAATACAGAAAACGCATGATATGCTGCATTGTGAAATTTAGTTGTGCATTGCAAGTACTTATAAAAACATCCTCTTAACATTGGCTATTTAGAAAAACAATGAATTTTCAGTCTTATTTCAGTAAGCAGTTTAAAAAAATGTCGCAATCAAAATGTCATAATTTCCAAAAGTGTTAGTATTTTAATGTAAAAGTGTTGTTTCCCCCAACAGGAGAACCATTACCAAAATATGCAAAAGTTAAAGATGGGCTCATGAAGTACTGTCCACGTTCTATAGAAAAATTACTGCAATCGTTGATGTACAAAATGGCAACACATTATCATACTTGGATGCACCTTGAAGAGGCGGCCAAAGAGGTGACCCTACCTGTTACCTCAAGAGTATTTCAGAGGAATGCATATAGGCCCATAAATGGGGTCTTGAGAATATATACAATTAACCACAAGTTCTAGATTTCAAATATTAGCAGAATTGTAACAGGCTTTCTGGTGTAGTCCTACTCTTGTCCGTGTTTATTGGAAAATTGACCCATATATGGAAAACCTTTCTTTTAGCGAGAAAAAAAAAAAGAATCCCCTCTCACACCCAAATAGCTGATGATCTGTACATTAAGGAAAGTGAATTAGGCTTCTCTCCCTTTAAACATCAATTTCAGTAGCGAAAGAGGCAGGGCCCTCATTTGTTTGACTTGTCAGAAAGGTAGCTACCGGACTGTCGAATATAGGTGTGCTGTTCCGATAGACGTATAAATAAACCTGAACTTTACGATTTAAAAAATGCTCAAGCAACTTTGAAGTACAAGAAAAGCCTTTCAAATGTTTTGCCTTTTCTAGGCGAATATAATTGTCATTTTCCCAGAAGGTACCAATGTAGTGCATCATCAAAACGTAGTCCAATATGGCTACTAGCGGAGATCAGTGAACGATATTTTTTCAGTTTGAACATTACTTTAAAAGGCAGAAATTAAAATTGGACAACCCTTATTGTCAAAGTTGCTTGACGTTTTTTTAATGTGGAATAATCTTCAGTTGTATTTAACCCTTCACTGAACTTAATGCAAGGGGTGTCTATCCAAAGGGTGGCAACCCCAAGGGCCCTGCTCATAAGAATGATTCCCCTGGATAGAAGGTACAGAGATCATGCTTCGCCTTCCACCCTCTGGGACATGCAGGTACACCCTTAGGGAGTGCATCTTCTGTGCATGAACTCCCAGCTGCTTAGCCATGGCTTCAAAAGACGACAAAATGACAATAAGCTCCTCATTGGTGAAGGAAGGCAGCAACAGTGTTGGCTTCATAAAGGTCCTTGGCTTTCTTCGGGCTCCAGCGCATCCGCAGAGCTACGAAGAGGTAGACGAGCATCTTTGAAGGAGGAGATTGTGGCACACGTCACAGACCCGCACAGGTTTGGGGTAGGATGGAAGGGACAGTTCATTGCTTGAACAGCTGTTGCAAAAGATGTCCCCGCAGTTTCTGCAATGATGCTGTAAAAGATTGTAAAGAGGAAAAAATGAAATGCTTCAATTTCGAAGTGAACATATGAATTTGAACAAAATCCCTGTTTCTTATTGATGGTTTCACGTATAGTGGCTGCATCAATAGAGGTGTCTCAAAACACACACACATTCGCATACACCCTCCTATAAGGATTTTTCTACCAATTTAATTTAGAACTAAAATCAAACCAAGCTCTTCATTTAAATGAGGACATGTTTACCAGTTATTAATTCAGATTCATTTTTCACAAAACTAATATATTCCTTGCGGCCCACAGCATCACTCTGCAAAACTTGGCTGCTCAGTTGACCATGGCCTCTCTCTGGTTAACTAGGGTCATGAGCAGCATAGGATTTAATGGCACGTGAGCACATAATGTACTCTTTGGAAGGTGGAAACATCGGTTTACATTACACTTTGGGCCCCTTTAATACTCTGGATGGGGAACAAAATGAAAAGGTGACAGGCCCGGCTGTGTAAAGTGTCCTCCGCAGCTTCCCTTGAATACAATATATAGACGAATAGCTGGACGTGGCTTTTTGGCCCGAGAGTGGTACTTGGTGTGATTAATACCTCTCAAGAGCATTTTAGTACTTGTGTAATCTTGCCGGTGGTCAGGAAGTATTGTCAAAGAAATGCAGAACACAACAATGCTCAAGGCCATCTGAAGGTAGATGACGGAGGGAAGATGATGAAGAAGGTGAGACAGGTCACATCTATATTTTTTGTTTGATGAACTATTTAATATAGTGTTTGTGGACAAAAATGTGGTAGCAGGATGTATGTTGCCTCCTTTGTGATGCCAACTTGGAGGTCTACTTTTGATCTGAAAAATCAATAAAGGTTAAGATATAATAACTGGGATATATTCTTGCTTGTGCATCATAAAAAAATTGTCATCTGAATTGTAGTCTACATCTAGAAGCGCTCATATGTGTACTCCGAGAAATCGCAGAGTTGATGGGACCAGGTGTGGCAGGCCATGATGTCTAAGTGACTCAAGTCTCTCATGCAGAAACTTTCGATTTTATGCGACATCGGCTTAAAGTCGAAATTGCCCTTTGAGTTTGGAGTATCTTCCAACCATATTCTGTGATATCCACGTGGCCAAACTATAGTAATTCAGCAGCTGTTCCGTTGCGATCGAATACACTGGATTATGAAATACCAAAGCCAGGAGATGTAGATACATATTTATTTGCCTGCCTCCATAGTGCAGTCAATTCAATTAAAAAAACTTTATTCGGTTTTATAGTGCAGTCAAGAACATTTCCAAATACTGTGCCTCGATTTGGTCACTAATCTGTGGATTACCAGGGTTGGTCGAAAGGTTCACACAAAAGTCTTTGATCAGGGAATTACAAAGTGTTTCCATAGTCTGTATATTAGTTACCAAGCCTTGCTAGTAAAGTGCCGGCAAGTTACCCGTGCTGTGGAAGGCAGATGCCTCTGGAGAGCTACCCATGGCGTTAAGATTTGTTCCATGGTACCTTGTCGAAATTGTCAGTGTCTGGCAGATTGTTTGTCATCAGAAGGTTGTTTATTTATTTATTTATTTATTTGTAGGTTTGTATAGCGCTGGAATCAACTCACAGTGGAGTATCTCTGCGCTTTGACGCCAGAAGAACACCAGAAGATAGATGGGGGTGGGAGCTAAATTTCATTTTTGAACAGTAAGGTTTTTAATTGTTTCCGAAATTTTAAATGGTCTGTGCATTGTTTAAGTGACAGGGGGAGTTTGTTCCATAGAGTAGGTCCTACTATGGAAAGTGCCTTGCTCCAGTGTCTGGCTTTCTTGGCCTGTGGCACCAGCAAAAGAAGATTATTACTGGACCTAAGAGATCGAGTGGGGGTGTATGGAACAAATTTCTTTTCCAAATAGGCAGGCCCTTGTCCATTTAAGCACTTATGAATCAGGCAGCATGTTTTAAATTTCGTTCTCTGCCGGATTGAAAGCCAATGAAGTTGGTCAAGAAGGGGTTTGGAAGCAGTTCTGGGAAGGCATTAAGGACCAAACGAGCCGCAGTATTCTGGATGACTTGAAGTTTGGCCAACACCCCTTCATTGGCAGAAAGTAGTAGACCATTGCAATAATCAATCCTGCTTAGAACAAGTGCCTGAACTAAGGTTCTCCTCACCGAATCAGGCAGAAGAGGAAAGACCTTGCGCAGTAGGCTGATGGTATGAAAGCATAAACCTGAGATATAGTTGACATGTTGCTTGAGTGTCAGGTCTTGATCCAGACGGACCCTTAGATTCTTTACAATCGACTTGGGTTCAGGAACAACTCCCAAGTCGCTGGGCCACCAATCCGGGGACCAAAGCAGTTTAGCTTCTCCAAACAACATAACCTCAGTTTTACTGACGTTGCATTGAAGGCAGTTGGCCGACATCCATTGTGCCACTGCCTTCATACCGGCTGAAAAGGAGCTCTTCACTTCAGCGGAGATAGTTTTGAATGGGAAGAGGAGCTGCGTGTCATCAGCATATGACACGGGGATGAAACTATACTTACGCATCACTCTTGCCAGGGGTGCCACATAGATGTTGAAAAGAGTGGGGCTCAGACAAGAGCCCTGTGGCACCCCTTTGGAAATCTCTACCTCCGCTGACCGATACCCACCCATGTTGACACTCTGGGTGCGGCCGGATAGAAAGCTCTTTAGCCAGGCAAGGGCTTTATTTTTGATCCCGGCGTTCGACAACCGTCTGTGAAGATGGAGTGTCGAACGCCGCTGATAGATCTAACAAAACCAGGATCACTGAAAAGCCCTTGTCTTGGTACATGTGCAGATCGTCAGTCACAGATATCAAAGTGGACTCCGTGCTATGCCTCGGCCTAAACCCAGACTGAGAATAGTCAAGGACGTCGGCCAATTCAATATACTTGGATAGATGGAAATTTACATGCTTTTCAATTATTTTCCCAAGAAAGGGTAGCAATGAAATTGGCCTTAGATTAGCCAATTCAGTCCAAGGAATGGCGGTGTTTTTCCTAATGGGTCTGACGAGGGCTCTTTTCCATTCTTTAGGGACGTGGCCAGAACTAAGTGAAAGATTCACAAGTTGCTCAAAAATAGGAGAGAGCTGCTCTGTCAGAGCAGGTATTATCCTAGCTGGGATAATGTCATCCGGACTCCCACTTTTAATGTTGGTAGTCAGTGTAGAAATTTCCTCCAAAGAGATAGGGGGGAAAGATTCCAAAGAATGTATATCCTGTTTCAGCTCTGTATCAGCCTGGAAAAGTGCTGTTGTTGAGGAATCATTATTATTAACAGCACTGACTATTTTTTCATAAATTTTGTCAATTTTAGTGGTGAAGAAATGAGATATCTCGTCACACAGCTGTTGGGATGCTACTTCTACAGATTTGCATGCTGTAGGCTTGACAAAGGTTTGCAGAATTTGATAGAGAACTCTGGGGGAGTTTCCGGCATCGGCAATTTGTGCTGTTATATGCGTCTTTCGAGCTGTAAGAATCGCCTTATGGTAAATAGAAAGTGAGTCCCAATATCTCTTTTTGTCTTCTGCCAAGTGAGTGGTTCTCCATCTCTTCTCTAACTTCCTAGCAGAATGTTTCAATGTTCTTAGGTGATCAGAAAACCACACTTCCTGTTTAGCGGCTGGTCGGGGTTTGAATTGTCTCAAAGGGGCTATTTCATCAATGGCTTTTTTGGTCGCCCTACCGAATTTAATTAGTGCCATATCAATACTTTCACTAGGAAGAATAATGGGTGCAATAAACTTCTCTTCAAAGGAACTGTCTGTGACTTTATGCCACTGTCTACGAACAGTGGGAGTGAGATCTGCTGCGTCATGACGGTCTCAGGAAGCGGAGTATAAAATTCCACAACAAAATGATCGGTCCAGCTGACCTGATCCGCAGGTAAACAAGAGACCAATGGAGAATTAGATAAGATCAGGTCCAATGTATGGCCAGCTATGTGAGTAGGTCCAGAGTTTTGTTTACTTAGACCTAATAGTGACAAATCTGCTAGCAAAACTTGCGCCTCACTACAGTCGGATCTCTCGCTGTGAACATTAAAGTCCCCTACTAATGTGAAGTTACTGTCATTATTGACACAGGGAGCTAACAACTCGATCAGAAGGTTCGAAAAGCCTGTACAAGGGCCAGGAGGGCGATAAACTAAGGCACCTATCTGACAGTCTTTGGGCGAATATGTTAGTTTAAAGACTAACAGTTCAATTTCTGTGGTCGTCAGTTCCTCCAGGATTTTGCTGGAGATCTCTTGTTTATATACAATGGCGATTCCTCCGCCGTTTTTAATGGGACGGTCTAGTCTAGTTATTTTATAATTGTTAGGAACTCCCAGCGTGATAGCGGGAGTAGAGTATGGTTTCAGCCATGTTTCAGTAAGATAGCATAGGTCAGGTTGTTTAGAGGAGATTAAATCCCAGACCTGGGCGGAGTGTTTTGGGAGCGATCTGATATTACAGAGAATGTTTTTCCGTCCCACTCGGATGATGGGGTCAGTAGTGACATGATTGACAGTGGAATTATATGGCATATGACACCTAGCACTACTTTCACTGGGGACCTTTGAAATAATGTCGAACTGGGAGTGACAGTGTAAACATGAAAAAGGACCTTCAACCTGTGGGCGAACACTGTCTCCACAGCCCGGCGATGTTAGAGATCTAAGGTTTAGCAGTACCTGAGATGTATAAGTAAGTCTCCTATCCTCATGGCTAGGCATATCTGCAGGTGTAGACACCCTGGCACCTAGCCCCGTCCTGTCGCGGACGGGCGCAGACGGGCTTCTCTCTGGCTTGTCTCAGGCGCGTTCACTGGCGCTTCCCTTGGCGCGTTCACTGGCGCTTTCCTTGGCGCGATCGCTGCGCGCTCAGGGTGACGAGAGGGCTAAGTAGCCCCTCCTAACAGATGGCTAGACCGCTAACCGCTCCGCGAACGCGGAAAGCGGAAGTGGTGTTTTTTCGGTGAAACGCGACCTAGTGTTCCCCCAGCAATAGTATGGTGTTAACGGCGAACTGGGTGTGCAATAGAGCTTTTACTGAAGTGTTGGATGCAGCAGGTAAATAGTAAAGTAAAACAAAGAATACAATTCCTAATTATTTCGATTATTAAAATGCTCAAATCCAATATTTAAAATGATGTTAGGAGCGCTGGCAGGCGTCAAGCGGCTCGGTCGACACTGCCACTGTCTCCCTTACCACCGTCGGCGGCCGGCTCCTCGCTGCCTAAGTAGCCCCTCCTAACAGATGGCTAGACCGCTAACCGCTCCGCGAACGCGGAAAGCGGAAGTGGTGTTTTTTCGGTGAAACGCGACCTAGTGTTCCCCCAGCAATAGTATGGTGTTAGCGGCGAACTGGGTGTGCAGTAGAGCTTTTACTGAAGTGTTGGATGCAGCAGGTAAATAGTAAAGTAAAACAAAGAACACAATTCCTGATTATTTCGATTATTAAAATGCTCAAATCCAATATTTAAAATGATGTTAGGAGCGCTGGCAGGCGTCAAGCGGCTCGGTCGACACTGCCACTGTCTCCCTTACCACCGTCGGCGGCCGGCTCCTCGCTGCCTAAGTAGCCCCTCCTAACAGATGGCTAGACCGCTAACCGCTCCGCGAACGCGGAAAGCGGAAGTGGTGTTTTTTCGGTGAAACGCGACCTAGTGTTCCCCCAGCAATAGTATGGTGTTAGCGGCGAACTGGGTGTGCAATAGAGCTTTTACTGAAGTGTTGGATGCAGCAGGTAAATAGTAAAGTAAAACAAAGAATACAATTCCTAATTATTTCGATTATTAAAATGCTCAAATCCAATATTTACATAACAATTGTTGCCTGCGCACACCCTTTTCTATGACTGGTACTCTATGTATAATAAACTATTTTCAACCAAGTGTGTGTGCTGTTTGGTTGGAAGGCAGCCAGTCCTAATTGTATATCAACATCTGGTGGAAACTCCACTACTATGCCAAACGCACTACTCAATTTAAAGTATAACAATGGTAAACTGTGATCTGTTAGGTTAGACTACCAAGTAATCACTCAAAGAATAACATTTTGTAAAAATGTTTATACTATTTGAATCTATGAATCCTTTTACAATATCAAAAAACACTCAATGGCATGATAATACATGAAGTGTAGTAAATCCAAAAACAAAAGCATCGTCATGAAGCTGTCAAAAAAACATTATCATGAAATTTTCCAACTAAGTAATTTAAATGTAAGAATCAGCACTTATAAAACTCACGATGCATGATCACAACTAGAATAAGGCCATGATCACAACAAATAGAAGACCCAATGCATTTCGGGAAACTCCCTTCTTCAGGGACACTGTGAAAGAAATGAAAACATAGCATCAACAATCTATATGAATAGTAATATCAATTTTGACTCATTGATGATCAATGCAACAAATTCACTGAATAGTTAACATCACTAAATAGCAGTTCAAAAAACATACTGGAAGCACTGTTAAAAATGACGGAGGTAGCTAGAAGATGAGCTTCTTTCTAGGTCAATGGAAACCATGAGGAGTGAGGAAAACAAAAGGAGCAATGAACCTTTAGATAAACCGCCACCATTGGGTGAAAAAAATAGTTATAAAAGCTTGTGTGTTGAATTCCAAAGACTGCCTTACACCATTGTGCTAACAAAAGGCTTAATGGCGCTACGTCAAGTAGTACTCACTTAAAACTCAAAAGTGCTGTAGTAATCGAACATGGTACAGGGTTGCAAATGAGACACTGCAGATCTGTAGTTAAACGGCAAACACAAGACAAAGTGCCTTAGAAAAGGAAGAACAGCCCAAGATTTGGTCTTATCACTATACTACAGTAGTGCTCAATAACTTACTGCATGGACAAGCTGCTCACTATGACGACTGGTGTTTAAAAATGTATGCATGTATCCACTGCCACTCAATTAGATGCTCACGAAACTCAAGCTTGAGTGTCTACCTGCAATATCAGAACAAAATTTATCAAATGGTACACTGACATGAATAACCTGAATCCTTTCTAGTGTACTGAGGATAATCCCAAAACTTATCACACCATAACACATGTAGCGTTCTCTCGCTGCTAGTTCCAATTCTGCTCAGGACAGTATGAATACAAAAATATAATCACAACCTCTAGAAGATACTGAAAAACACTATTATTATACAAACGTTTTACGCTTTATGCCGGGTATCTAGATAGTTACTACTGACACACGCTAATTGTAACCAAAGAACCTTTCTCACCAAATGCGTGCGACGTGTCCCTATTAATCCCACAATTCCACTTCTGCTTAAAATTGTATGTAGCTAATGCGTAATCACAACCTGCAATAAATGAGGTAACAGCATTTTACCTCATTTATCTCTATCACACGTCGCACGCATTTGGTGAGAAAGGTTCTTTGGTTACAATTAGCGTGTGTCAGTAGTAACTATCTAGATACCCGGCATAAAGCGTAAAACGTTTGTATAATAATAGCGTTTTTCAGTATCTACTAGAGGTTGTGATTATATTTTAGTATTCATACTGTTCTGAGCAGAATTGGAACTAGCAGCGAGAGGGACACGCTACATGTGTTATGGTGTGATAAGTTTTGGGATTATCCTCAGTACACTAGAAAGGATTCAGGTTATTCATGTCAGTGTACCATTTGATAATGTTGTTCTGATATTGCAGGTAGACACTCAAGCTTGAGTTTCGTGAGCATCTAATTGAGTGGCAGTGGATACATACATACATTTTTAAACACCAGTCGTCATAGTGAGCAGCTTGTCCATGCAGTAAGTTATTGAGCATGACTGTAGTATAGTGATAAGACCAAATCTTGGGATGTTCTTCTTTTTTCTAAGGCACTTTGTCTTGTGTTTGCCGTTTAACTACAGATCTGCAGTGTCTCATTTGCAACCCTGTACCATGTTCGATTACTACAGCACTTTTGAGTTTTAAGTGAGTACTACTTGACGTAGCTCCATTAAGCCTTTTGTTAGCACAATGGTGTAAGGCAGTCTTTGGAATTCAACACACAAGCTTTTATAACTATTTTTTTCACCCAATGGTGGCGGTTTATCTAAAGGTTCATTGCTCCTTTTGTTTTCCTCACTCCTCATGGTTTCCATTGACCTAGAAAGAAGCTCATCTTCTAGCTACCTCCGTCATTTTTAACAGTGCTTCCAGTATGTTTTTTGAACTGCTATTTAGTGATGTTAACTATTCAATGAATTTGTTGCATTGATCATCAATGAGTCAAAATTGTTATTACTATTCATATAGATTGTTGATGCTATGTTTTCATTTCTTTCACAGTGCCCCTGAAGAAGGGAGTTTCCCGAAATGCATTGGGCCTTCTATTTGTTGTGATCATGGCCTTATTCTAGTTGTGATCATGCATCATGAGTTTTATAAGTGCTGATTCTTACATTTAAATTACTTAGTTGGAAAATTTCATGATAATGTTTTTTTGACAGCTTCATGACGATGCTTTTGTTTTTGGATTTACTACACTTCATGTATTATCATGTCATTGAGTGTTTTTTGATATTGTAAAAGGATTCATAGATTCAAATAGTATAAACATTTTTACAAAATGTTATTCTTTGAGTGATTACTTGGTAGTCTAACCTAACAGATCACAGTTTACCATTGTTATACTTTAAATTGAGTAGTGCGTTTGGCATACTAGTGGACTTTCCACCAGATTGTGTGTCATGCCTGACAAGTGTTTTCTGGTGAACAGGATATTTCTCTCTAATAAATCTTCCCAAAACGTTTGGGTTTATAGGACGTGTTTAGTACAAAGCTTTTTGTAAGTGAACTGGATCCCATGTCTGTTACCCTCCGCAGCAGGGACACAAGTACCAGATGCTTTTCCATGAGCTCTGTGACGTTCATATGCGGGAGCCTTTCTTGTAATGTCCCATGCTATTTCAAGATAGATATCCTCTCTTTGCCAGTGACCGTTTTGTCAGTGTCTGTCCTTACTTTGGGTCTTGCAAGGCAGACCTCCCCGGAGACTGCGCTGTTCAGAGGTAAATAAGGAATTTACGCTATGGTCCGCTGGGATACAACCTGGGAAAAAAAACAAGACCTTCCCTGTAACTTAAGATGTCCGCGAAAGTTCATTGGTTCCTTGCGGTTTAGTCTATATATGAACCAAGTGGTACCAAGAGTGTTTCTCTTTAACTCACAGATGATATCTTCTTGGTCTCTAAGCCACCAAGAGGCCCACAGAAATAATTAGATACATTTGCTGAGTTCTGCAGGCTAAAGGGCCCAGTCATCAACAATGCTAAAACTCAGCTGAATTTGGGGAAAACCTTTGGCGCCAATAATGGCTGTGAGAAAAACACTTGACAGGTTAACCATAAAAGAGAGGAACTTTCCGTGCCTTGGATGGATATGTGACACTCGTGGGCATATTAACTAAAACTTCACACAAAGTTACTGTGCTGCATTGCGTGAAACAGAGAGAGTAGAAATGCACCATATACATGTCCGGACTGGCTGTAGCGGGCACCAGGCATTTCCGAGGAGGGTCGCTAGGGTGGGGGCCGGTTCTGGGCCCCCATGGGGCCATTTTTTTTACAGGGCAGTTTTTGCAGCTTAGCTGCAATATCGCCCGTAACAAAATCTCCCAAAATCGGCCCTGTCAAACAGCTCGGCCGCACCCCAACCCCCATGGGGGCCGGCCGAGCACTTTGCCAGGGCTGGTTTTGGTTCCCAGTCCGGCCCGGACCATATCTACTAAGATATGGGGCACTTGAGGCTGCCTAGCACCAACGCAGGCATCCTTGAGCTTTGCTGCAAAGGTGCCTGTGTTACAAGTACATTTGCTTTTGTACAGGGAGGGATACTTTCTGCACAAAAACAATCCTTAAAGGCATTTTTCTTTTTCTATGTATGATGTGGAATGCATCACAAATAGAAAAAGCAAGTAACAAGGAGAAGTAAAGGTATTTCTCCCTGTCAGGGATGCGCACCATACTGGTGCAATCCCAAGTTTACTGACCTTAGTAGATCAGGGATTAAATCAAAATCCATAGGTGGATGCATGGGAAGGCCCATGCTCCATCCATGGAGCGCTGCCCTAAGCAAAGTAACACATGCCAGAGGCGATATGTGCTGCTTTTTTTTTCAAATTCAAAGCCAACAAAGGTACCGCAAATTGGCCCTTGCGCGACTTTATAAATCTCTACTAACATTTTGCTTCATGGCTCCGCCAAAAAAGTGGAGCAGACACAACACAAAATGTTAGTAGGTCTGCGCCTAGGCATTCTCTATCACCAGCACAATATCTTATTTCTGCAGGAACAGTATGATGTTTTGAAGGGCAACTACACAAAATTATTATGCACTGAGCAATTCGTTTTTAAACCACAAAATCATATATCTACTATTGGCATCCACTGCCTGACATTTTCTTTATTATGAAATGCCTATAAAACATTCCCTCCTTCCTTTATTAGGGCCGACTACCGTTTCACAGTTTTACTATTATTTTCTTTTTTTTACTAACTCAGACGAAATGTTATTAACAACAAGTTACATACCTTTAGTAACTATCTTTCCGGACGTTGCTTTACTCGGACATTCCTCACCCTTTAAACTATTCCATACTGGATCTAGAAACTTTGTAATAGCTCGCAGCGCAACTAAGTGAGATAGTGGGGCCAGTGGTGGCTGGCACAGGTAAGTGCAGTGGGGTGGGGGAAGTCAACAGACGTCAGAATAGGTATAATTAAATAAATAACATCGAAATCGGCGTCTGTCCACTTCCTTCCTCTGCCGCACCCCACCACACCATGCTTACCTGTGCTGGCCGCCACTGAGTGGGGCTCTGGTAGCAGTTGCAAATCCTTCCTTCTGACATGCCAATGCATAGGCATAGAAGGTGCTACCCTATGTGTTGATGGCAATTCCCCATCCTTTTTCCACACCCTCAGAGGCTAAGAGAAGACCAACGTGATTATACACTTAAAACTTTGGACCACAGTGGCAGTGGCAATTTACAAGGAAGCGCATCTGAGGAAAGCTTATTGCTGAAACGCGTCATGCCAAACCTTGACCAATAAAGAATCTTGTTTTGAATCCAGCGTGCCCCCTCGTCTATCTTATGGAAGAGAGACAGCCTGTGGAAATACTAGCGAGGAGCAATACCGTGAGAGGGAGGCACCTTCCGAAGTATCCGGTGTGTCACGTGTAGGTGTGGACTAGGAAGCATCTGGATCGCCCTACATCACCAGGCATTACAATTCCGCTATCAAAGATAGTCCATGACCTACATGGATAGACACCACTACTTGAGAGATGTCACGGACCTGCAATTGTCGGCGGTGTAAAGGCTGGAAGTTTGGAGACAATAACGGATACAAAACTTCGCCCAGGAATACACTGCGCATCCGTACCTGATCTCATTTGCAGCCAGCCTCAACCATGGGGAATGAAGGGAATCTGGCTGATGGACCCCACATCGCAGCACGTTGGTAAAGCAAACTGCACTCTGGGAGTTGTAGTTTCACGTGGTGGATTACTGAGGCGGTCCTCCCAAATGACAAGCAGGTGTGCAAGCAGATCTACTTTAGATTCCAGAACACTTAAAACTTTGGACCGCAGTGGCAGTGGTAATTTACAAGGAAGCGCATCTGAGGAAAGCTTATTGCTGAAACGCGTCATGCCAAACCTTGACCAATAAAGAATCTTGTTTTGAATCCAGCGTGCCCCCTCGTCTATCTTATGGAAGAGAGACAGCCTGTGGAAATACTAGCGAGGAGCAATACCGTGAGAGGGAGGCACCTTCCGAAGTATCCGGTGTGTCACGTCTAGGTGTGGACTAGGAAGCACCTGGATCGCCCTACATCACCAGGCATTACAATTCCGCTATCAAAGATAGTCCATGACCTACATGGATAGACACCACTACTTGAGAGATGTCACGGACCTGCAATTGTCGGCGGTGTAAAGGCTGGAAGTTTGGAGACAATAACGGATACAAAACTTCGCCCAGGAATACACTGCGCATCCGTACCTGATCTCATTTGCAGCCAGCCTCAACCATGGGGAATGAAGGGAATCTGGCTGATGGACCCCACATCGCAGCACGTTGGTAAAGCAAACTGCACTCTGGGAGTTGTAGTTTCACGTGGTGGATTACTGAGGCGGTCCTCCCAAATGACAAGCAGGTGTGCAAGCAGATCTACTTTAGATTCCAGAACACTTAAAACTTTGGACCGCAGTGGCAGTGGTAATTTACAAGGAAGCGCATCTGAGGAAAGCTTATTGCTGAAACGCGTCATGCCAAACCTTGACCAATAAAGAATCTTGTTTTGAATCCAGCGTGCCCCCTCGTCTATCTTATGGAAGAGAGACAGCCTGTGGAAATACTAGCGAGGAGCAATACCGTGAGAGGGAGGCACCTTCCGAAGTATCCGGTGTGTCACGTCTAGGTGTGGACTAGGAAGCCTCTGGATCGCCCTACATCACCAGGCATTACAATTCCGCTATCAAAGATAGTCCATGACCTACATGGATAGACACCACTACTTGAGAGATGTCACAAACCTGTAATTGTCGGCGATGTAAAGGTTGGAAGTTTGGAGACAATAACGGATACAAAACTTCGCCCAGGAACACACTGCGCATCCTTACCTGATCTCATTTGCAGCCAGCCTCAACCATGGGGAATGATGGGAATCTGGCTGACGGACCGCACATCGCAGCACGTTGGTGAAAGCAAACTGCACTCTGGGAGTGGTAGTTCCACGTGGTGGATTACGGAGGCGGCTCCTCCCAAATGACAAGCAGGTGTGCAAGCAGATCAACTTTAGTTGCCAGAACACTTAAAACTTTGGACCGCAGTGGCAGTGGCAATTTACAAGGAATCGCATCTGATGAAAGCGTATTGCTGAAACGCGGCATGCCAAACCTTTTTTTTTTTTTTTAAAACGATTTTTATTGCAGATACTCAGACATGATAAGGGTGACAGTGGCAACATTATGCAGGCAAAACAATTACATAGCAAGATACACTTCATGGAGCCCCCGGTGCCGTATCAATTCATAGTCCATAAATCAGTCTGACCGAGTCTTCGGGTCCCTCTCGGTGCATCCCCGCCACAACACAGTTGGTGGTCACATTAGCAACTGGGCATCTGCTTTTTAGTTTTGTTGATCCCCCCCCCCCCCCCAACAAGCACTAATATGAATGTAGAGTCGGTAGAACATCCGCTCAATCAAGGTCTAACATCACAGTCACGTTAAGGGCATATACATTTCCCGCCTTCCCCCTCCCCCCCCCCACACCTGATAAGCAAGTGGTATGAAAAACATTCAAGCATGCTTAGCGTGATTGACGAACACTGTCCATTCCTAGCACATCCTTTCATCCTTAACTCGCTCATCTCCCCGTTCCGGGTCCACTCACGAGCCTCCCTCCCCGAGTCCACTATCTAGCCCATGATATTGCCTCCATTTTGACCAAACCCTTTTGAACTTTTTCGGGCAACCCCTTGATTTATACGTCACTCTCTCTGCCGCCATGTTAAGGTCTAGTCCCCTTCTCCATTCATCTATAGTGGGTATCGTCTCAGCCCCCCAATACTTTGCAATGTCACGTTTCGCTACCACTAGGGCCAGTGTTGGGAACACCAGTAAGGGGCGGGGAAGGTCGACATCATTGGTCATTCCCAAAATGGCCAGTTTGGGCTCCTGGTCGAGCGAAACAGACAGGACCTCCCGCAGTTCGGTGAAAATGAGTGTCCAGTAGGATTGTATTTTCACACAAGCCCATAATATGTGGAAAAAGTCCCCTCCCTCATGATGGCATCTCAGGCATCTATCGTCCGGTGTCTTCCCCATTTTGAACAGTCGCACTCTATCAAAGTACGTCCTGTGGAGCACGTTATATTGGATCAGGCGGAGCCGGGATTTGATAGCCACCTCCCTCGGGTGCATGAGGATTAAGTCCCAGTCAATGTCTTCCAGTGTCCCTACTTCCTGCTCAGAGGTGGTCCTAAGCCTCGCCAGGTCCCCCAGCATGTTGTTTGTGAGTGTTTTGTAGGTGAGTGAGACGGCCTTGTGTGGTATCTGTTCCTGCAGTAATCTGCCTTCCAGAGGCGCATATTCTGGCAGGCCCTCTAAGGTTAGAGCCTGTGCCCTCCATGCATGGCGTAGTTGAATGTATTTAAAAAACTGCGAGCGATGGAGCCCATATTCTGCCCTCAAGGCGGCGTAGGATTTTAGCTCCCCTCTAGCGATGACATCACCCACCGTGGAAATCCCAATGTCATCCCATTGCTTGAATCCTGTAAGTTTGTGGAGTTCAGAGAGCCACGTGCAGTGCCAGAGTGGGGTCTGTCGGGTGGGTTTCCTATCCCATCCCACACGTCTCGTCGCCAATTTCCAAGCCCTGAGTGTAATATGCGTGGCTGGGAGTAAGGACCGGCTCGCCGCACCACCGTATAGGTACGAAAACAGAGGACGTGGGGCCAGTTTGGTACGTTCCAGTGCATACGTCGGGTGGTCCGCCGGGGCGTGGAGCCAATCGTTAATGGGGGACAAGTGCTCCGCCCAATAGTACGCTTCAAGGTTTGGCAGCGAGATACCCCCACTGTACTGGTTGGAGGGTGGTCAGCGCTATTCTCGGCTGTTTACCCAGCCAAATGAAAGATCGGAGGTCGGCGTGTATTCTACGGAGGAGACCGTCTGGTATCGGATAATATTCGTTCTGCAGGGCATATAAATATTTGGGCAAGATGATCATCTTATACATCGCCGCCCTACCCAGGAGCGTCAGAGGGAGTTGGCGCCATCGGGCCATATCAGCCGCGGAGTTCACAAGTATTCTGTCAACATTCCTGAGAAGTGACAGTTGCCTATCCAGTGTGATGAATACTCCCAGGTACTGGAAGCCTTCCGTGGATACCACCCGTCATGCCAAACCTTGACCAATAAAGAATTTTGTTTTGAATCCAGGGTGCCCCCTCGTCTGTCTTATGGAAGAGAGAAAGCCTGTGGACATATATATATATATACACATATAGACATATATATATATACATACATATATACATAAACATATATATACATACATACACATATATATACACACACACATATATATATACACACACACGCATATATATATATATATATATATATATATATATATATATATATATATATATATATATATATATTAAAATAAAAGTCACTGTAGCCAGCAGTGTGTAAGTTAATCCTGGAGTCCGTGTCTTTCTCCGATTGGTGGTTTCAAGCGCCGGAGTGGTAATTGGATATATATATATATATATATATATATATATATATATATATATATATATATATATATATATGAACAAGGCCGAGGCAGGCCGAAACGCGTCATGATGGAAACAGCACAATAAACAAAGAAATCTGAGCACTTACTTGGTGGTTCGTCTCCGTTTGTTCCAACAGGAGCGGCAGTTTTGGCAGCGGAGTCTCGTGGATATCTATATAAGTGAACAAGCCGCGCAAGCGGTGAAACGCGTCTCTGACGGTTTTTGGGACAATAAACTAAAATATGCACTAGATTTGAGTCTGTGTCTTGTCTACGGCGGGCGGTGGCGAAAGGAGAAACGCTTTTCTGCGCAGCCTTGAAGCGTGATTATATATATATATATATATATATATATATATATATATATATATATATATATATATATATATCTCATTATACGCCAAAACTAACCTGGAAGCTTGTTACTAACAATTCTCCCTTCTAGTCAATGTTATTGCTACCAAGGATGCAAATGCAGAGGGGAGGGGTGGCGGATTTAAGAGTTCTATGTTTTGATCATAATGTACATAATCACCTCTGTGCCGGAAACTATCGCATGTAACAATGTACTAAATGTGAATTGATATAGCTGACTATGGTTTATTTTGTACAATAAGAAGCTTAATAAGGAGAAAAACAAGCATTTACAATGCAATGGTCTCGGCATTATTAAAGGTAGAGCTATTGGCATTGCTCATAACTATTTTTTAAATCATAAATAAATGGCATTGTCATTTACATTGCCAATAGCTTAATCGATAAATAGATGGCATTGTCTTTAGGCAACAGGCATCCTTGTACACATTTCATTTACTTCACGCCGGCATTCAACAGTATAAATATGTGCTACCTATACAAAAGTGCAAGCCTTATGGCCCCCTTCTCGCATCTTCTAGGGACTAATATTGAGCTCCGTACAAATATATGGGTAAATGTTCAGGTATAGATCAAGAGACCAGACAAAACATATTATAACAAATAGAAGCCTAAAAACAACCTGTGCCCTAGCCACTTTGTATTTTGTTTATACACATCTGATCTGGGTGATGATTTTCCACCTAGTTTAAGATACTCTCCTCTGTAAACAATGCAAGATGCACACCATTATAACCGTACTTAAGTGGGGTCTTCAAGTGTCTATATGTAACAAATAGTACGATTAAGTTGCTATCACGGCTACCTAGCTTGGATTTGACCTGGAACTAGTCATTCGCTGAATGCAATGAAAGTTCATCAAATGGGAGAGCAAATGTTGGGAGAGCAAAGGGCATGAGAACACTGCATTGGGGAGAGAACTGGACTAAAGAAAGTAGAAGATGGACTGTATAAACGCGTGTCCAAGCAGTTCCCTAAAACACTTTAGACACAAAGTGAAAGCAGACACCTGTCTGCAGGCGAATGGGGTCTGGGAAAGCGTAATGTTAAATAATTTTTCGATGTGAAAGTGTTAGAACCTAAAGTCATGGCAGTGCCGATGCCGAATCAATTCATATTTTTTTTTTCTCGCAGGATTTATACGAACTCCTGCGGCTCTTTTTAAAAAAACAGCCACTAAATTCTCTAAAACAGCCCCTTGACTTTGCCCACTGACCAACCAGCAGTGCTTAATTTGAGTTGGTGGTTGCAGGTGGGGTTCACAGGCACTCATTTTTGGGGACTGGCACTTATTTATCCTCAACAGACTTTGATCCAGAGAAAGAGAAAGCAAAAAGCAAAAGGGGAAAAGAATGACAAAGAGTAAGACGGAAAACAGTGATGAGGGGTGAGCAGTAATGAAAAAGACCCTGCACGCGAGTGAGATGAAAAGGCAGGGAGAGTTTACTAGTAGATTAAAGAACCACGAGGTGGAATCAAGACTACGCAGCCTTGGTATTTGGCACTCGACCTTAAACAGCGCCAACTGGGGACATCTGAGCAATGCTTTGCAATCCAGTACTATTCTTTTACAAAGTAATCACAACAGACATATGTAGCTCAGTCGTATTCTTAACCTGTCACCAAGTAATAAAGAGAATGCACTAAACCACCATTATGAGCAATAATTTGATCATGTATACTGTCAGAGACCATAATATTGGCAATTGTGAAGTTATATTACTGAATGACTGTATAATCTTCAAAGACTGATTTTCCATCAAATGCTGTGTCAAATAAAGGCCCCATAACATGTTGTACTGTGTAAGCACCAAATAAAGCTTTATGAAGTTTACTGTAAAAGTCATTCTATGAAACAAAATAACATGCAGAAATTGGACACATTTCCTCATGTTATTCCCCATTCTATAGGGTGATCACTTGTTATCCCCTGAGTTGGTCCTGACCTCATTGGCATGGTTTTCCCCCCAAATCTTGCCTTCAATCCTCCTGTTTTTGTTAACTTTGTTTTTGCTTTCTATATGACTCTGCACACTTTACCACTGCTAACTTGTGCTAAATTGCTTTTGATCTCTTATACAAACATGGTAACTTTAGCTAACAACTAGCTGGCACATTTAATTTGTTTGTATGTCCTTAGCACAGTGGTACTCAGTGGTACTACATGTACCCAGGGCCTGTAAAATAAATGCTGCTAGTGGGACTGCAACACCTATTGTGCGACCCACTTAAGTAGCCTTTTAAACATGTCTCATGCCAGCCATTGCAGCCTGTGAGCACAGTTTTAAACTTCCATTGCAACGTGGAAAAATAAATCTTCTAACAAAAAGGAGGCTATGGGAAACCATAGTCTACACGGAGCACAGCTAAGAACAAAAATGTCTTCAATAGAGTACGCACAGATTTTTCTGTTCAAGTACACTATATTCAATAAGCATAATCAATATTAGTTTCAACAATGTAGTAAACTACTTAGTGTAGTTGATTCCATACAAAACAGAATGTTATAATATGAAAAATATAAGAATTCACATCATAATAAGAAAGGAACAAGTTGATTCAATGAACTTCATATGTATACAGTCCGTAACATATAGCAATCCCTGTCTATAGTATATAAGCAGAGACAATCCCAATCCATTTCGGGTTTATAACCCTTCTTCAGGGGATGAAATCCATCACACAATAGCTGTATAAGGTTTGGAGTGTCCTCCTTGGGAATCTACAACACAATAAATGTGAACTAATCACACATTAATCTCAACCAATCGAATATAGGTTGTAGGACAATATATGACAGTGAATAAGATTTGCACCCGAATGGTGAAGCAATACAGAAAAGAAAAGGGAAAGGACAAAGTGAATGAATGATTGGCATGCTACCTTGTGAATAATGGGAATGTACATTGAAACCCAATTCTATAACCAGAAAATGTGATCAGTGCCGATCTCAGTCATGCAGTACAGGTCCAAAGAAATGTCCATAAAAAGACTCAGTGGTTGCCCCAAGTTCGATGAAGTCAGAACAATAGACTCTTTCCCTTGAAAATGAAAAGACACAGGATGTGTCACTGAAAAAAGATAAATACCAAGATATGGTTCTAAGGAGCCTCAGAGACACTAAAATCTATGAAATGGTTTGCCAAGATAATGTCATCCAAAATGACTCTCACCCGACACTACGAGTGGCATGGTGAGAACCAACGCTCCCGGTTCATGGACCCGTGTAATCGGATAATCAGCGTGTTGCTAGCTGCGCGGCCAGCAATAGATATCTCAATGCGTTCTGCCGAACGGATGCTTTCTGTTGAAAAAGTAAACAAAATAAGCTGGTAACGGTACAGGTCTAAGCGCAAATATAAAAGAAGTAAACTAGCTAAACCGCAGTTCTCACCGTGATTATTGATGCCGGATCAGAAACTCCTTCAACCTCATACGAAACAAACGCCAGTAGCTGGAGTACGTAAGAATACCCAGCTTGCTGAGTGTGTTTAAAGAGATAACGTGAGCAGCGTGCTAAAGATTTAAAGAGACATCCCAATACTGGCGTATTCGTATTAAAAAAACTTTAATGTGCACGTAAACTTGACAATGCAGAGGGGCATATCGTACACCTTAGATGTGTAATATTAAGAAGCAAACATAAAAGTCTAAGCTCACTAATAAGTGATCAAAAGAGACTCCCATAGAATCTCAGAAAAGGGTTCAATATGCTCGGTAATGCCCCTCGTGAAGACGCAAAATACTAGAAATGTCGGGTGATAGCCGATGAAGGAGCTTGCAATCTACGTTCCAACTATAAACAAAACAATTGCCCAAAACTAACGGCACAACTGTACCGAATAAAACAAGTGCATGACAATGAATGAAAAGGTAGTACAGCTACTCCCTTTGCGACGAGGAGCTTGAAAAGCCGTCTCCGGCAATGAGGAGCAGAGAGTTGAAAAGCGGTGCTCTGCAGGACAGCACCTACTTCCGGTTTGGCCGTCAATGCTTCCGGGTCGCCGCAGGCAGCGCGGCGGCCCGCCCTGCACGGGGAAGGGAGGCAGCTTTCGAGGAGGACAGCACCTGGCCGCGAGCGCGTTCTCGTGCGCTTGGCCTTAACAAATCGGCGCGCGCGGCCAGTGCTGTCCTCCTGGGAAGCTGAGCCGCTAACAATAAGGTCTCTGGCGAGAGCGAGCTTCGCTCGCTTCTAGCCGAGACCTAAAAAGGATGCAAATGCATTGTTCCATGAAAGGCGGTTTCAATAATGCGGTGAACAGGGTATTTAACTCCCAATCTGGAGACAATTTAGTTTTCAGAGGAAAGGTCCTGAATAAATCTATCATGAATGAGCCTTTCTGAGGATAAAGCAATATCATTAGGTGTTCTCATGAATCTTGAAATGGCTGCAAGGTGCACATAATTTAGGTGTGAGGCTGAGCTGGCTAATTTTAGGAGCACAGCAACATCTTGAGAGAATTATTTTTCCCGACCATAAAATAAAACATTTTCATTTTAGATTGTATGATTTTAATAGTGGAGGCTGTTCTAACCACTTTAAGAATCAGCCTGCAGTCTTCGGGCATATTAATTTGTCCAAACTCTACTTCTTAATGAACCAGGCAGTCAACTTAAGTTATTGAGGTCTGGGGTAAAATATTAGTGGAAAGTAGATGCATGTCTGCTTTGAACAGTATGAGAGTTTGGATGGACATGTTCTACAACTCTGAATACCAAAGTTGATGCGTCATACTGGCACCAAGAAAATCGGCTTGCAGTGCTCTTGTTTTGAACAACAGTCTTGGTACCAGAGGAATGGGTGGGAATATGTACAGAAACATTCAGCCCAGATCATTGTGAAAGCTTCTTCTCTCGCTTCTGGACAGAAGCATCAGCTTACAAACTGGAGGCAGTTAGAGTTCTGGTCTACTGCGCACATATCCCTCTAGGAAGCACCCCATCTCTGAAATACTAGATTTAATTGCTTTCTATTTCTTATTTGTTATTGAGTACAGCATGCTCAGTCGTTCCGCCACATTGGTGTGATTTTCTGGTACATGTTCTGCTGAGAAATCTACATTGGGCTTTATGATCCGCATCTTCTAAACCTACTGCAACAGCATGTGCTATCTTGTTCCTCCCACCTTCGGAATGAAATTCATGGTTGTGTCATAGTCTGTACGAATCATGACTTGAGAGTCTTTCCTTGTGGAAAAGAAGGCTTGAAGAGCCCATCTGACTCCTTTTGAGTTTGACAAGTTTGATACTGAGCAACATCTCTCTTGAACCATTGACCGTTGACATCCTTACAGACAAGTGTCTTTTGTTAACCCCTTCGGTGCTCATGACGGAATGTCGGTGACTGGGAGTTATGATGATTACCTTGTATTAACTTAAATTTCTCTGTTTCCAGTGCATGCTTAGCTGCTCTTGGTTGTTGTCAAGTTGATTTATTCATAGTGGTAGCTAAACCTAAGCTTGAAAAAGTTACTTTCATTCTGATCATATCAGAGCCTTCTTGATGCATCACTCCCAGTCATCTAGATAAAGGTAGACTACACACCCCTTTCTTCTGAGACAGGCCATCTCACTGATCCAGCGATTGTAGGAATTTTTCATTTTTGACGCACTTTAGGATTTTGTATTATGATCAAGTTTCTTGAGATACAAGTTGCTGGACCTGTCCTCTTTGTAGGGTCATTGGTAATCAAAAAGAGAATGGACACTGGTATCTGCAAAAACCAAATAGTGTTTTTATCGAGAACCCTCATAGACTTCCTGGAATCGTGTCGTAGCGGTATATCTTTTTTCCGCCCCCTCAGGAGTCATGGCATAGTCATTGGGTTAACGATTAACGTGCAGGGTGCCTGCCTCACCAGAGGCTACTTCTGGTATTTACAGAAGTGTCCAGAAATGAAAAGTGGGTAGAAAAACTGTTAAAATTAATGAATAGATCAAAAAAGTGAACTTTATTTACAAAGACTAATCACTAAGCTTAAAAACCATTGTGATATACTGGTAGTCGAGTTATTGAACTACTATATCGTTTTCAAAAAAGTGTCGACATGTTTCAGCTCTCGGGGCCCTACAGGGTCAGGGGAGCTTTCGTCAGGACAAGGACAAGAAACAAACATAAATGGAATTACACACACTATTTGTGTGGTACGAATGCTGATGGCATGGAATTTCCAAGCTGTATTGAAAGAAAAAAGAGAAAAGACCAACAATTCGTGAGTTGGGTAGTGTGTGAGGTACGGCACTCTCGGGCACACATTATGTACAGCGCATAATTAATGCTAAAACAGATTATTCTAATTGTAGAAGTAATCTAGAAAAAGGTTTAAAATAGAGGAGAAACTAACAGGTCCAAGAAAAGTACGGGGAGTGGGAACAGCCAAATCGCCGTCAGGTTATCAAGGTCTTAGAGACGGGTATCATGCAGAAGTCTTTACATGGTGACCAGGTGGGAGCAGAACATGGATTAATGATCATGTCTCTGCTCATAAGACCACATCATACATCCAGCAGAAGGTGTTTGTCATACACGTATCCTAATGATACCCAGTCATTCATTAAGGTGTACCTTTTTGATTGAGTTATACGGCATCAACAGGGACTGGGAGTCGCTCCTGGAGTTTCACTAGGAGGGAGACAACAGAGGGTCTGTAGTAATTAGTAGAGGCGTTCTTACCTGGATAGCTGTATGGAAGTATCAGGAAACGCCATTCTTACCCATGCGGCCCGGATTTCGTGCCTAGTGCTGACTCTGCCCCTGGATCACGGTAGGTCAGAGCTCACTGCACTTATATACTGGTCGTAGACACTAAAAAAGGACTACTGGTCGGACATGTAATTGACATTCTAAGATGGTGGACTCACTGATGGAGTATTGAAGTACAATTAACTAAACTGATGCTTAGGGATGTGGTCATTCATACCTATTACGTCAGTTCTCAAACGGTCAACCCATCTCTGTTCTTTGTTGAACAAGACTTGTTCTGCATTGTGATCCTTACAGTCGAGCATTTCCAGAACTGTCCATTTAAGATCATCACACGTATGGCCAGCTTCTACGAAATGGGCACAAAGTTTGGTCGTGTTCTTTTTCAGCCTCACATTGCTCCGATGTTCTCCTATACGGAGTTTGACTTTGCGGCAGGTCATGCCGATGTATTGTTTTTGGCAGGGACATGTGATCAGGTAAATCACGTGTGAGGAGTTACAATTCGTATGACTCCTTTGTGTCCAAAATAATTTGTCATTCAGTTGGAGAGTTTTTGTACAAGTGGTGAATTTGCAGACCCCGCATGTGCCACAAGGGTAATGTCCGGTCACTGGAGTCATGTTGATGTCTCTGATATTAGACCTGAGTATTGGTTTTTTTCAGTCTTGTGTGAACCAGAACGTCTTTTATATTTTTCGTTCTTCTGTTAGCAAACCTTGGTTTAGGCCAGTTTAGGTTACCAGAGGTGAGTATTTGCCATTTCTTCTTGATGAGCTTTTGGACTTCATAGGTGGCTGGGCAGTAGGTTGTTACGCAGGTTACGAGATCTTTCACTGGTTCTTTAGTCGCACTTTGTAGTAGACAATCTCTCGGCTGGTATTTGGCTCGTTTGCGCACTTCTTTATTATTGCCGGAGTGTAGTTCCTTTTCCTCAGTTTTTGGCTCAGTTCTGCTGCTTGTTGTTTGTAGTCAATTGTTTTACTACAGTTACGTTTGTGTCTCAGAAATTGGCTGTACGGAAGGTTGTCTCGTAATGGCCGGGGGTGGTAACTGTAGTATGATAGCAGGCAGTTCTTGGCCGTTGGCTTCGTGTAGGTTTTAGTTTCAAGTTTGCCATTTTCTGAGAAAATGGTTAGATCCAGGAAATCAATTGTAGTTCTGCTGGATGTGAAGGTAAATTTTAGCCAGGGGTCTCTGCCATTAAGCCAGTCTATGAAGATGGTTAGATCCGATTGTGTGTCCCATAATAGTATGACATCGTCAATGTAGCGTTTCCAATATTTGATATTGGGAAAGTAGGGATTGGTGTTGTTCAGGATGCATTCCTCTTCTAAGCGGCTCACAGAGTCCAGCTACTGAGGGCGCAAACGCACTCCCCATGGAGGTCCCATGGCATTGGAGAAATAATTGCCCATTGTACTCAAAGTAGTTCTCTTGTAATGCTAGTCTGCAACATTCCAGAATAAAGTGACGTGGGGTTTTGTATTTCCAATCTTGCTTGAAAAGGAGGTCCTCCAACATTTTGAGCGTATCTTCTTGTGGTAGACTGGTGTAAAGGGATTCTACATCCAGTCCCACTAGTAGCATGCTGCTTTGGTCATATTCTACACTTGATATCTTTGTAGGGTCACCCGTCACCCTCAAACCTTTGCCTTCACCCCTCCTACTTTTGCTGAATTCATTTTTGTTGGCTGTAGGGCTCTCTACACGTTACCACTGCTAACCAGTGCTAAAGTGCTTGCCCTTACACCCCCAAACATGGTAAAATTGGCTTACACCTAATTGGCAGCTGTATTTAATTATAAGTCCTTTGTAGAGTGCTATACAATATATACACATGGCCTGTGTTAGACCTGGCATCTTTGGCGTGGTTTCCCCCTATTTTTTTGCCTCTACCTCCTGTATTTTTGATGCTGTGCTGGATTTCGTTTTTGCTGGTTTAGATGCTTTGGGCACTTTGCCACTGCTGTTCAGTGTCAAAGTGCAAGTGCTCCCTGTGTAAATTGTTATTATGATTGTTTATCCATGATTGGCATATTTGTGTCACCAAGAAGTCCCTAGTAAAGTGCACTGAGTGTGCCAGGGCTGGTGATAACAAATGCTACTAGTGACTACTGATTGTGCCACCCACATGAGTAACCCTAAAATGGTGTCTCAGGCCTGCCACCGATTGGCCTGTGTGTAGTCTGTGAACTACCATGTCCTCCTGGTAAGTGTCCCTACTGGCCAGGCCTAACCCTTCCCTTTCTGTACAAATTGGTCACCACTATGGAAGGCCCAAGGTACCCCCTTGGGCAGGGTGCAGTGTATGTGAAAGGTAGAGCATGTACTTGTGCAGGTGACATGCTCTGGTAGTGAATTACAGGCATTTTCGTTGTTCACTATTGTAAGGCTATCTTGCCCCATAGGCTATCATGGGGGATGCTGGCTACAGTGGCTACCAGCATATCTTTGTAATCAGTGGAAGAATGGACACTTGATACTACTTAACCATTGGTTAAGATGGGACACTCTCATAAACGCAGTGTTAATAGTGCGGTGTATATCTTTCTTCCGCCCCTCACACGCGTTATGGCATTTATCATCGAGTGTTCCAACAACGTGCTATATGCCAAGCCTCAACCCGAGGCAACCTCTGGCGCAAGTAGCAGTGTCCAGAGATAAGGGAAGGGGAGGGGAGGGCACCCAGAAAAGAGGATAAGAAACATATACTACACCAATGGAGGTTTTAATAAAGAGGTGAAGTATTGTTATTAAAAATGATTGCGGTATAATTGGAGGTCGAGTTATTGGATCTCTTTATACCTTTTTAACTACAACGTCAACATGTTTCTGCTCCATGTCGCCCAGCCGGGTCTACGGAGCATTCGTCAGGACAATACGTAACACATAAACATAAACAGATAATGAAAAAATTGAAAAAATTACTTGCACCATTTGTGTAGTAATGATATATGATGAATATTTTCGCCTGGGGAGTTCCCAGGACTTGTGCTGTCTCTGCCTCCGGGGGCAGAGACAGTACAAGTCCTGGGAACTCCCCATGCGCTGTCTGGGACCAGAGAGTCCCGTTGCCGCCTGACTGAAGCTGAATTCAGCTAGCAAAATAGATAATTTCCGAAAAGGCGAAAATATTCATCATATATCATTACTACACAAATGGTGCAAGTAATTTTTTCAATTTTTTCATTATCTGTTTATGTGTTACGTATTGTCCTGACGAATGCTCCGTAGACCCGGCTGGGCGACATGGAGCAGAAACATGTTGACGTTGTAGTTAAAAAGGTATAAAGAGATCCAATAACTCGACCTCCAATTATACCGCAATCATTTTTAATAACAATACTTCACCTCTTTATTAAAACCTCCATTGGTGTAGTATATGTTTCTTATCCTCTTTTCTGGGTGCCCTCCCCTCCCCTTCCCTTATCTCTGGACACTGCTACTTGCGCCAGAGGTTGCCTCGGGTTGAGGCTTGGCATATAGCACGTTGTTGGAACACTCGATGATAAATGCCATAACGCGTGTGAGGGGCGGAAGAAAGATATACACCGCACTATTAACACCGCGTTTATGAGAGTGTCCCATCTTAACCAATGGTTAAGTAGTATCAAGTGTCCATTCTTCCACTGATTACAAAACTACTGCTACTGGGGTGATGAATGGACCGTCTACCCTACTCCCCAATTTTTGATTAATTACCAGCATATCTTCCCATAAGAGCAAGATAGGACATAAAAGTCTGGTATCCCTGAACTCAGAATTTAATAACACATCTTTTAGGAAGGGTTGTTTTTAAATCCTGTGTTTGAGAACAGCACTTTTAGAAAGTTGCTGTTCTCTTGTCTGCCCTTTCTGTGTGCCTTGGCCTGTTTGTGAATTGACTGTCTGGTTTGTGAGTGTCAGAGGCTGGGTGACTCCCAGAGTCTGAGTGGGCTGAATAGCTCCATCTGCATCTAGAGTGGTGGGAGGGGGTAGCACCTGGGCTTGAACAGGGTTGTGTCTGCCTTCCACAATGCTGGCTCCACCTCCAGTTGGGTGGCTGACGACCCTGCCCCTCTCCCTGAAAGGAAAGGAGAGGTCAGGAAAACAAAGTGCTCAAGGAACACCCAGAACTGGTTCAGATTGGGCTCAGAGCCCTCCTGCACAAAGGGATCAAAGCCTTTTAGAGGTATAAGTACAGGACCCCTGACTACAGAAAATTAGATCATCCTGGAATCAAGAAGAAACCTCTGCCAAGGAGAAAGCTGAAAGTGAAGAAGGAAGACTGTCCTGCTGTTGCTCTGCTGGAGTGACCTGCTGTTGCTTTGCTGCCAAGGAGAGGGGAAGGCCTTTGCTTTTGGTGCTGTGTCCCCTTGCTTGAAAGAATCTCCAAGGGCCTGAGAAGAGCTGGCTCCCTGTTAAGAAGTCCCAGGAACAAAGGGACTTCACCCCCAGCTTCCCTGAACTCTGCTGAGAGAGTTCTGTCCTTCCTAGAGTGCTTGGGCCAGTTGTGGTGCCTCTGGAAGTTGTACCTGTGTTGAGAAGCTGGAAACCAAGCTTTTAAAGACTTTTGGCAAGTTTTGTCGCATCGCTACCTTACAGAGCGCATCCCCGACAATGCGAGGAAATTCCCGCCGCTACGAAGGCCTGTGCCGCGCTGCCAGAGTCGTCGCATTCTTCGTTTGCGGGACGCACCAGACCGGTGCCGGAAGATTACCATTGCTGTGAGTGTCGTCGCAGAGCCTGTCGTCGCTGGGTGAGACCGTCGCACCGCTTGCTTGCTGACCGCATCACGTCGCTGCGAGTGTCGTCGCAGAGCCATCGCTTCGAGGAGCTGCGAGAGGAAGTTCACCGCTGGTCCCCGCATCGTTGCCCTGGAGATTGTCGCAACTCCAAAGATCATCGCATCGTGCCTTTGCAAGCTTCTTTCACTTTGGAAACTCTGCACCGGAATCCATACAAGGTATCGCATCCCTCCCCATACAGACCGGAATCACGCATCACGCCCGCTACATCCAGCGGGGCTGTCGCATCGCCTCCCCAGGGTCTCAGGAGTGACGCATCGCTTGTTTTCCACCGCACCAGTTTCTGTTTTAGAACTTTGTCACATTTAAAGGTACTGTTGGCTAAACGTGACGCAACTTAACTTTTCACGCAACTGTGGATTATTTTATCGCAACTTTAAGAACTCTTTTGAAACCATAATCTTGAACTGTGTATGTTGGATTTTTGTCGTTTTGGTCTTGTGTAGTTTAGATCAAAATACCTTTATTTTTCTAAACTGTTGTGGAGTCAGTTTCTGGTGTTTTCACTCTGTTACTGTGAGTGTTGGTACAAATACTTTACACATTGGCTTCGATAAGCCTTGATTGCTCGTGCCAAGCTACCCAGGGAGTGAGCAGAGGTTATCTAAGAGTGTTTCCTCCTTACCCTTACCCTGACTAGAAGCAAGGGTCCCTATTTGGACAGTGGTACCTACCTCTGCCACTAGAGACCCCCAGTTCTAACAGCCTGTAAGTCAAATTCTACCAGTGGGATTGCAGCACTTATTGAGCCATCCACTTAAGTAGCCCCATAAAACTTCCCAACCTCAATTCAGTTTTAAACTGCCAACTCGACTTGGTAATATAACTCCCTTGCCAAGCGTTTAACTCCCCTTTTATTGCATAAAGGTCATCCTTAAGGTAGGCCATTCATAGCCCATAGGGCAGGGTGCATTGTAGTTAAAAGGTTGGACATGTACTTGTAAGTTTTACCTGTCCTGGTAGTGAAAAAACCCTATATTAGTTTTTCAATACGGCGAGGCCTACTCATCCCATAGGATAACATTGGGCTGCCTTATTACAGTTAAGAAGTGCTAACCTTCATTGGGAACATGAAAGCATTTAGTGTTTGGTATCTATGAAATTGAAATCTTTAGAGGTAACATTGGATTTTAAATCACAATTTTGAGAATGTCACATTTAGTAAGTTGGCATTTTCCTGGCCTTTGCTTTTTGGTGGTTGCAGCCTGTTCACATCACAAGACTGGGTGTAGTTGGCAGTTGGATGTGTGAATTCCTCCCAGACCGTCACGCAATAGAGGGAATAAATGTGCCTGAATATGCCATCAACTGGCAGGATGGGTGAGGTGGAGCTGGTCATAGCCCCACTTGCAACTGAATAGGCTGTGTCTGCCTTTACACGAAGGACTTGTCACCACTGCATTGTCCCTGCAGCCAGATTGGAGCCAGGGCAGGAGAGACAAGAAATTCCAAGCACTTCAAAGAGAAACCTGTAGAAACTTTTCCTACTTCAAAGACGTCACCAGGTATAAAAAAGGGACACCCTGACCCACTCTTCAGATTGTTTATGGACCTGTGAAGTGGCTCTCATAGGACTGCCTGCTGTTGTGGCCTGCTGTGTACTCAATAAGACTACTTTGCTTGCCTTCAGGATTGCACACACGCCGTGAGGGGAATGGCCGTCCTCACCGCCACTTCCACCCTTGAAGCGCCGTGAGGGCAACGGCCGGAGCATTGAGACTCTCTCACTTGTCACGAGGGACTACCGTTCCCAGGTGCCCCGGAGGCGAGCGGCACACCTGGACCGTCAGCGGCAGCGCCGGGAGGCGCGATTTAACAGCAGAGCGCCGGAGCGCTCATTGGGGGCTTACCTTCAGGATTGCACACACGCCGTGAGGGGAACGGCCGTCCTCACCGCCACTTCCACCCTTGAAGCGCCGTGAGGGCAACGGCCGGAGCATTGAGACTCTCTCACTTGCCCCGGAGGCGAGCGGCGCACCTGGACCGTCAGCGGCAGCGCCCGGAGGCGCGATTTAACAGCAGAGCGCCTCTCGCCCCGCGAGTCGCTCGCGGGAGAAGCCCGGGACAAGGGCGGGGCAGTCTGTGGCAGTCCGGGGCAGAACGAGGCTGGGCTGGGCCACCCCCCTTCGCAGGTCATATCCTCACGGACCATTTGCACTGTTACAGGCACACCAGGTTAGTGGTTAGTGATAAGTTTTGACTAAATAGTAAACCAAAATACACTGTTGGAAGAGAGCTAACTGTTGCATAGTGTATCTTGACTAAATATACACCATGGGGAAAAGAACACCGGCAGTGCCTAGGCCAAAAGACAAACAGAAAATGGCTGTAACAACCTCTACCACCCCACTGCCAAGCTTGACCGCGATAGATAAAATGCTCAAGAAGACCATTGCTGTTGTTGCAACAGCCATCCAGAATACGGAAAGGCGCCTTTCGCTCCCACCGAGCCTGCCCCAACTCTTGAATCAGGATAATTCATTGGATTCCCTACTTGCTGCATCTTGTGCAGGGCTCCCAGGCGCAGACTCTAATGAGAACTATATAACTGTGGATACGGCCCCACTGGAAAATTTTCCCACAGGTAGTAGGCTCTCGTCAACCCCCACTATGCTCAGGTCTAATCTATACTACTATTATAAAGAGAGAACTTGCACCTTTTGGCCAGGTAAACTCGGGAACCACAGCACCAATCACAACACCCAATACAGCGTTGGAAAGGGCAGTTGCAGCAGAAGGACAGAAGGCTATGCAGACGCCCACCATATACATTTAAAATGTAAAAGAACCGTGCTAGCAAAGTAGTCCCTTGTGGGTGTGTCTGTATTGTGCTGTGGGTGTGTGCTGGGGGGCGTGACAATCGCGGTGAGGGAAGGGGCATTCCGTCACAAGTGTTGTTTTTTCTTCCCAGGTTCTATACATTCCTGCTCCCTTTAAATAGTAATTCAGTGGAGGCCCCATTCTCTTAGAACCACCCCAAGCACAGTTATGGGCAAAAATACAACTAAAAGGCCCTGCAACGCATTATGGGATAAGCTTAGCATAATTTTTAGCATTCATGAAAGGGTTTCAATGTTTTTTGAATTTTACTCATCAGGGACATCTTGGGAGGACGAGGTGAACTGCAGCTTGATGTATAATATTTTAAATGCTATTGCATTTGCCTCATCAGGGACATCTAGGGACGGCGAGGTGAACTGCAGCTTGATATATAATATTTTAAATGCTATTGCATTTGCATCATCAGGGACATCTAGGGACATGAGGTGAACTGCAGCTTGATGTGTAATATTTTAAATGCTATTGCATTTGCCTCATCAGGGACATCTAGGGACCATGAGGTGAACTGCAGCTTGATGTATAATATTTTAAATGCTATTGCATTTGCCTCTTGGGGACAACTGGGGAGAACGAGGTGAACTGCAGCTCTTTGTAGAATTATTTGGATACTATAATATTCACTTCCCACTGCTAATCTCGTCCCATAATGGTTTGAAGAGGCTTGATTTCAAAATCATCACCTCTCTCACTGCTTGCTGGAAGCTAATTTCACTTTTGTGAAATGACTATATGCATTTTAGCATGTAGAAATACTTGTTATTTTACCTTGAATATATGAGGTTTCTGTTTTAATAATTGGAAATCTGACGGAACGAAATATTGTGGATTTATTGTACCAAGTTCGCGCCAATTCCGCCCACCCCTACTTTAAATACCCCTGCACCCCATATTCATAACCCACCCTTACTCTATAAAATACCCCAACACCCTTAAACACTAACCCATCTTAACCCTATAAATCTACCCTGTACCCTAAAACCCAAACCTATCCCTAAACCCAAAAAATACCCCTGTAACCCAAAACCAAAACCTAGCCCTGAACCCTATAAATACCCCTGTACCTCAAAACCCAAACATACGCCTGAACCCTAAAATACCCCTGTACCCCAAAACCCAAACCTACCCCTGAACCCTAAAATACCCCTGTACCCCAAAACCCAAACCTAGCCCATAATCCTTAAAATACCCCTGTACCCAAAAACCCATACCTACCCCTGAACCCTAAAAATACCCCTGTACCCCAAAACCCAAACCTAGCCCAGAACCCTAAAATACCCCTGTATCCCAAAACCCAAACCTAGCCCTGAACCCTAAAAATACCCCTGTACTCCAAACCCCAAACCTAGCCGTGAACCCTTAAAATACCCCTGTACCCCAAAACCCAAACCTAGCCGTGAACACTTAAAATACCCCTGTACCCCAAAACCGAAACCTACCCCTGAACCCTAAAAATACCCCTATACCCCAAAACCCAAACCTAGCCCTGAACCCTAAAAATACCCCTGTACCCCATAACCCAAAACTGTATCTGAACCATTAAAATACCCAAACACCCCAACATATATACCTCAGTACCCCAAAACACATACTTGCCTTATCCAAACATTTTTAAAAAAACATGCTTTTACCATTCATGCATTTATAACGTATTTCGTTGTAAATGTATGCGTGGTAAAAGCATATAAAATGTAATGCCATGCGTTATAATGGCATTGCGGAGTCATGGTACTTTCGTAATGAAAGTATGCAGAGTGATGGTATGCGGAAAGAAATTTGCGGAATAATGGGTGTTTACCCTCCCCCGTAAGTACATTGGTGGCACCGCGGCCCACATCTCCAGCAACATACTCATATTTTTTCACCACCAATTGGAAAAATGCACAGTCTCTCTCATTGATGCCCAGCACCGACATACACTTTTAGACACACCTCCCACCACAAGTTCTAGAATTGCGAACTTTAGAGATGGGGAGCTACGTTAGAATCTCGGCATCAGCTCAACATCCTGTGATTCCAGGCAAATCGCTTTGTCTCCCCGTGCCTACCACAAATCAATGTGTTCTTCTGTAATGTAAATTGTGCTCATGCCATGTTGTCGAGTTCGTGCTATATAATATTGCAAGGAAAATAAAGTAGGGAAACTCGAGTTCACACACTACTGAACGCGCACCCTTAAGTGCATTAGCAGTGCACTGTGAATCGGAGCGCCCCCACGACTCTAACGCCAGCCAAGCCTTAATCCTCCTGGACTTGCCGGCAGCCTTTGACACGGTCGACCACTCCATCTTGGTCGACCGTGTCAAGGAGGCTGGTATTGGAGGGACGGCCCTTGATTGGGTTCGTTCCTTTTTGACGAACCGCCACCAATCTGTTCGAATTTCCCAATTCTCGGCGGACAGGATGAAACTCACCTGCGGAGTCCCGCAGGGCTCGTCTTTGTCTCCACTCCTTTTTAATTTATACCTTACCCCCCTGATCCGCTCCCTCCGGGGAAGGAATGTCACTGCATTTAATTATGCAGATGACATTCAGCTCATCTTCAACCTTGACTCGCAGGAAGCGGCCCAGGATTTCCAGTCCACCCTTTGCCATATCAGCGACTGGATGGGCGCTCACCACCTTAAGCTCAACCCCGACAAGACGGAGCTCGTTCTTGTCGGAGGCCCAGCCAATCCATGGAACTCCACCTTCTGGCCCCTCTCCCTTGGCCCCCCTCCTAGTCCCGCTGAAAAAGTAAAAAGCCTAGGGGTCTACATCTCACAAGATCTTTCCATGCATCATCAGATCAGCGCTACAGTATCCTCCTGCTTCCACCAGCTCAGAAAAATCCGGAAAATAGCTCACTTCCTGACCACTGAAGCTCTCACCCTGGCGCTGTTGGCGCTAGTCATCTCTCGGATCGACTACGCCAACGCCCTATACGCAGGCATTCCACAATATCAGATAAAGAGACTTCAGTTAATCCAGAATCAGGCCGCCCGTCTTATCCATCGTCAGCCAAAACATCACCACGTTCGTCCCCTCCTTAAAGCCCTTCATTGGCTTCCTGTGTCGGAGCGCTGCAAGTTCAAACTTGGCTGCCTAACTCATAAATCCCTGGCCGGTATCGGCCCCTCTTTCATCTCCTCTCTTCTTCATCCGTACGCACCCCCCAGACACCTCCGTTCCTCCCATCACGCCCTCCTCCAGACACCTAGGTACAGGCGTAAAAAGCACGGAGGTCTTAGATTCTCCTTCTTGGCCCCCTCACTCTGGAACTCCCTACCTTTAGACCTCAGACTCTCCTCTTCCTATCCTCACTTTCGCTCTCTCCTAAAAACTCACCTTTTCCGTGGTGTCTATACATAAAGTTCTTCTTTCTCCCCTCTTTGCCTCCTCCTGGGTTGGTGATCAGCGCCAAGAAACCGTCCGGTGAACGCAGCGCTATACAAATCCTTTTTACATTTTACATTACAGGCCTGTCACAGATAAGAAATGCTATCAAAATGAAATCCTACGAAACATTATACTACTGGCCGGCAGCAATTCATACCCGGACAACATCGGGACGGGCTGCTAGTACAAATATAAGTCAAGACTCTTCTCTACCTTTAGTTCATGACCCGGTTCATCTAGAGGGCACAGGACCGTGCCCGGATTTTGAAATGTCAAACACTGACAGGGACGAAAGTGTCAGTATACCGGTGCGAACCAGGGGGCAAAAAGCTAAGAGAAAATTAAAAAACATAGACACTGAGCAATCAGTAAACAAACAAAGAGGCAAGGGTGGGCGTAAGCAACGACGGAGGGTTCTTGCATCTGCTGAGCAGAGAGGGGATAAGAGGGATGCCAACGCAATGAGATGGATATTCAAACTATTGAGGCCAGTGCAGTGATGGGGAACGAAGGATTTTGGGAGAGGATGGAGACTCTGCTATCCACCCTTTTAGGGTCAATTAACCAACAAATCGTAAATATGGATAAGAGGCTGAGAGCGTTATTCGAGCATGTAATAAAATTGGGCTCAGGGTATAGTGTAATAAATAAATCGAATTTGGGGATAATTAGCGGAACTAAGCCCAAAAACAACGGTGTTAGTACGAATACAGATGCCCATAACAAAACCCCCTTGCCAACATCAAAACCAAGCACAAGTAGAAATTTAATAAATGCTCGTCCCCCAGCAAAACGGGCTCCTAATTCTAACATGACCAAAGTAGTTAGCTCAGAAGGTACGGACCCCACTGCTGATAAAAGTACAAGGGTCCCAACTAGACAAACTAATAATGATGCCCAAACCCCCCCAATATCCAAGCCGGATCAAACCACGGCAATTAACACGAGGAAGATACCAGCTCGCATCAGCCTACCCCCGAATGTGGGGCTTATGTGCTGGTCCTAGTTAATGTGCCCAAATTGAGGAAGGACCAGGAGGAAAGTGATATAACCCTCAAAAATAGAATTCTCCACTGGTTATCTGGTAACTGTAACTTCCCAATGGAAGGAGCAAGGGAATTTATCCATACCCAAAGAGTGGGGTGGGTGGGCCCGTTGAGAAAAAAGTTCGAAGGGGACTGTATAATTATAAACTTTAGATCCCCGCAATGGGCCCAAAACACCCTCACCAATGCCCCACTGCCCTCACCCTGGGAATTCAATACCACTCTGCTCCCCCCTGGGCTACTTTTACAGGCATTTAATAGATTCTAACTTTAATTTTGGGAATAATCCCTCAGTGTATCACCAGGACCCAATTTTTGGTATTAGGAATAAATCCCCACTGCGCTTCCAGGACCAAAATCTTAACCATAGGAATGGTCCTCCGCCCTGTCATCAGACCATATTTCCAGCACACCCTATGTCACATCCATACTTTCCAACTTTGCCCCAGTATAGCCTAGGGGAGAAGCCCTATTTAAGGGCTAATCAAATCCGAATTATGCCCCAGAATGAGTTGAGGTATACATATAACATCCCAACTTATAATCGGTTTGAACATGCTTTTTCAAACCTAGAAGATCAGGATTGACTGGGGAACAGGGAATGTAATACTGAATGTGAAGAGGCAACTAACAATAAAGGGGAATATTCATTTCCAACACAAGCCAACACAATTCCGGGAATAGTAGTGCACGATCACACTGCCACACCTACAGTCATACATGAGGTTGTAACTCCTACACAAACTAACTCTAAGCGGAGTAAAGTTAAAAGTGTTAAAAATGTTAGGAGAAAGCCAGTTAGCCCTCCTAGCTATTCTGACCTGTCAATCCTCAGCTGGAACGTTGCTGGGTTAGAATCAAGATTGTCCGACCCACAATGGGTCCAGCTGTTGGATGACAAAGACATTATTATGTTTCAGGAGACATGGGCTGTGGGGAATTTACATATAGATGGTTATCATTGTTTTAGTGTGACAGCACCTAAGCCTGACTTTGGATGCACAGTGGGTGGATTATTTATTGGGATTAAAATATTGGCTGGTGGTACAATCAGAGATTTATCAGGAGGGAACCCGAACATACAGGTTCTTGAATTTAAGCGAAAGACCCAGATTTATTTAATTAATTTTTATAATAACGATTTTTACTCTGTACCCAATAAGAATTTTTTAGCACTCTCTAAGATTTTACGAAATTTGGAATCAAATTCAGAAATAGAGGAGGAGATAGGGATTCTAATCGGGGGGGATTTCAATGCGAAAATCATAAAGAATTGCTGGCATAAGGATAAAAATAATTTAGACCAAGCCGAGCGAAGGGGTATTGAATTAGACAACATGTTAACTGAGCATATTCTCAGTAATGCTATGCATACTCCCAGCACGCTTTGCGCCCCTACGTTCAGAGGCAGGGACTGCTTCTCAACCATTGATTTTATTTTTATGTCTCCCCACCTAATAGATCGTGTAATTAAATCCACAGTGATAGAAACTTCGTTTGGAGGTCATAACCCCCTCACAGTCACTCTGCACCTAGGCCCCAGCCCGGTATTTGCTAATTTAAATGGCGCAAGAGACATTACACCCTCGGGTGACGGTCTGCGATTAAAATGGAGGGGAGTTGATAGCGGGCCATACTAGAAAGTGTGAAAAAGGAATACCCCCAGTTAATCAACTCCTGTTTATCCACGGACGGGAACGGCCATAGGATAATCGCTGACTTTGGTAAACTGTGTCTAGCCATAAAAACTTCTTTGTCAGTCCCACTGCCAAAGAAAGGGAAAGAGCCAAGGTGGTTTGATTCGCCTGCTCATTAGCAAACAGGGAACTTCGTAGGGCATTAGCAACTAAGCCAAGGTGCATAGTAGAGATACAGGCAGCTAGGAAATATTATAAACTTAATATAACTGAAAGGAAGGCTGCATTACTGGCAGAACAGTGGGAGTCGCTGGTTGGAAGTACAAATTTGAAGGGCAGCGGCCCATTCTTGTCATGCGAGACATGGGCAACAAATTAACCCCAATTAGCTGTAGTATAACCAGCAGTGTATGGGAGGTCCATTTCTCCAAAGTATATGCTGCACCATCTGTGGAACAACTAGCTTCGCCTCTGGACAGCCTTGCGGCTTACAGATTGATCTCCATGAGGAGGGAGTAGCCATCAGAGAGAGCCTTGGCAACAAGGCTCCTGGTCCCGATGGACTCCCCATAGATGTTATTAAGCATAGTCCGGATCTATGGGCACCAATTCTCCTTAATGTTTTTAATAGTTTGCCAACAGTACCCATGCCCAATACTTGGGCAACCAGTACCATTGTCCCAATTTTTATAAAGGGCGAGAGGTCGGACCCAGTCAACTATCGTCCGATTTCTCTTTTGGACAACACCTTAAAAATTCTGGGGCGAGTCCTCTATGATAGGGTGGTAGAATGGACTGAAGATACAGATCTATTGGACCCGTGTCAGATGGGATTCAGGAGCAAGGTGGGTACGGTGGAGCAATGTTTGAACCTAAAGTTGATAATTGACAAGTTGATTTAGTAAATAGATCTAAACTTTGGGCCACCCTCCTGAACTATGGACTGGATGAGGCTCTCGTTAACTTCCTAGCCTATCTCCATACGGACCTTAAGGCACAAGTCAGGATTGGGATGGGTGGAGAAGTATCTGGAGCCATTAAAATTGGCAGGCGGGTAAGACAGGGGTGCGTTTTAGCACCCCTGTTTATTATTTATATCAATGGCCTAGCCAAAGCCCTAAAACAAGTGACTAGAGATGTACCAATAATCCAGGGGCAACCACTACCAGTCCTATTATACGCAGACGATGCGGTCCTCATGGGCCGCACCCCAATTGCCCTCCGCCTACTTGTCAAAACTTTTCTTCAATATATGGAGGGCCTAGATCTGCGTGTAAATTTAAAAAAATCTTTTATTATGCCATGTGGGCCTGGAAAACGAAAGCTTAATACTATACACATAGGGACAGATAAATTAGAATCTGTAACCACATTTCCTTACCTAGGGTTGGTTTTCGCTGCGAACGGCTCATGGAGTGGGCATTTGGCCCACGCCATGGGCAAGTTCTCGAAAGCCACCAATTCCATTCTGAGTTTGTCCCGCCCAAAGAAAATAGGCGCCACTAGAGCTATTTAAAAAATTTTTACATTACAGTGCATACCAGTAGCTACATATGGGGCTGAGGTTTGGGGATTGGTGAAAAGTTCTAGTATTCAGCGAGAAGAAAGCCGCTTTTGCAGGAAAATACTGGGCGTCCCAATCTCATCCTCTGAATGTATTTGTCACAAAGAACTAAACCTCCCCTATGTATGTGATTTCATTAGAGCCAGACCAGCTCTATTCTGGATCAGGATCTGGAGGAATAATTCAGCCACTTTAACACAAGATATTATAAAAGATTGTCTTAAATGTGACCATGGCCTAGCAATCCCCTGGCTCGCAGGAGTCTCAAAAACCCTGCGTGCCGTGGACAGAGGAGATCTTTTTTCCGACCCATCCAGGATCGAGCCTAAAGACAAAATTGAGGTCAAACAAGCACTATATGCACTTTATAATTCAGAACGAATGAGAAGGGAAACACTCAAATCTACAGTTGTGACATACATGGGGAATGAATTGTGTAGGCAACCACTTCCATCCTACCTCACCTTACCCATGACCAATTGGGAAAGATCACTGTTATTTTGCCTTAGGGCGGGCTCTGTGAAATTCCTATTGGGTTTTCCTTTGGGTTTTCACTATACAACACAATATAACCCATGTCCGTGTGATGGTACTAGCACACAGAAAGATTTGCACTTCCTATTTTTCTGTAAATTTTATTTAAAGTATATTAACTGGTTTTTACCCCATATTTCAGAAAACAAAGACCCCTGTCACTGAGGGAGTCTTATTCAATGTTGCTCTCCCTGGACACAGATGAATTAACCTTTCACACTAGCACTTTCTTGAGATCCATAACACGCGCACGTAAAATGATGGAAAACCCCTGAAAATAGACTTATGAGAGCTGCAATAGATTTTTAACTATTATGAATATTGTATTTTGAATTCCAAGGAATCTCAACTGTGTTTTTAATGTTGTACTTTTATGATTTTTATGAAATTCGAATAAAGGTCTTTTGAATTGAATTGAATTGACTACTTTGCTGCCACCACTGGAAGGACTGCTTTGCTGACTTGAGCCTGCCTTGAACCCTCAGGGGCCTGCCCTACTTCTTGAACCCTGCTTCATCACTTGAACCCTGGAGTAACAGAATAGCCAAAATCCCAATCTTGGAATGTTTAATTTTTAAATGTACTTTATCTTCATAATTTAGTGGGGATTTTTCTTGTGTTGTGTTTTCACTATATTACTGTTTCTGCGCTGCATACATTCTAAACACATTGCCTATAAGTTAAGCCTGACTGCTTTTTGGGCCAAGCTACCCAGGGTTAAGTACAGGTTAATTTAGTGATTGCTGTGGTTCATCCAGACAGGGAGTGTGGCAGTTGCCTGAACAGGGTCACCGCCCCCCCCCCCCCCCCATTCAACTAACAACCCAATTTATTACACCAGTTGAGATTTTTAGATCCAATACAGGTCACCAATCACCAGACATTTTGTATAAGAAAGAACCTTGAATAAAACCCCAAGCCTTTCTCTGAGGGCTGCACTCTATGGCTCCATTCTCCAGCAACTTAGTAACCTCCAAATGTAGTTCTTTTATAGGTTTTTGCTTTTTCACCATTGGAAGAAGAGATAGTGGTTTCTCCAAGAGTTCTAGGATATGACCATGTATGACTATGCCCACACCCACTTGACTGTTATTTTTTCTCGCAATCCTTTTAAGAAATAACTCCTTTGCCATCCCACTGTGAGAGTCAAGGGAGAGGAAGAGAGCCTGACTAAGGCAGGCTCTATCTTCTTTGGTGTCAAACGTTGTTAACTGGTTGCCTCTCTGTCTTTGGCCATGCTAGCTAGGCTGGCCACATTGATATCTCTGCTGATGGAGAATGAAGCCTGTGTCTATTGCTCCCATAATACCTGTTCTGGTGAAAATGGAAACTTTTTGAAAATATCCTTGACTTGGATGTCTGCAGTTTCCATAAGTATGTCTGCTCTACAGGGAACTTGCTGTTTTAGTGTCTGTCTTGATAGCGTGAAGATTCTCATCCAATTTCTTGCAAGGACATTTTGGCTGTCCATGATCTTTTGCTGGGACTCTGGTCTTAAAGATGTGTTCTGCACCCACCTGTAGTGCCTCATGACTGTTGCATTTTGCAATGTAGCAAAAACATCAGGCATCCACAGTTGCATCAATGAAAATGGCTGCTGATTGCTCTCTGTCTTTTTTAATAGCTTTAGTCTTAAGTCTGTCCTCTTCACCTATCTTGCCTAAGATAGGGAGTATACCCCTCCATAGTTACCAGTTAAACCTAGTTACCATGGGTAAAACATTGATGATTTTAACAGTTTCTGTTGCTAGAATATTTAACTGTTTCCCCATGGAATCCAATTTGCATGGGATCCCATGTCTAGAGGGGCTGTGCAAGACATCAAAAGATTCCTTAACCTGTATTGAACAGCAACGGAGGCGACAGATTCAGATTTTGGTCTAGATCTGGCTAATCCGCCCAGTAATCTCCCTCTTGGCCTGAGGATCCGCATTGTATGATCGTGTTTGGGGGAGGAGGTGGCACAGGTGAAACCATCAAAAATTGCATATGCCTCATAGATGATAGTGTAGAAATTGCTGATGTTACCAGAGAAAGTACTACGGGTACTGCAGTAGTTGGAGTTGGCTGGAGAAAGTTTGTTGTTGACAGTCTGCTTGTCGACAGATAAGTCATCAATGAAAGCATCTCTGATTGCTACAGGACTGCAATTGCAAATGTGTATGCCGCATATCAAGGACTCCTCTTCAAAGAGAGGCTTCCCTTCATTTGCAACTGACAAGGAGCAGATGATGAGCCTTCATTGGCTATGATATAATGTCCGTCAACAGGAATATCATCGACAGACTTGCACAATCAATCAACCGTGGATGTTTCTTGCATGGCGTCAGTGTAATCAATGGGGTTGTTCGTACACTTGCCTGGGGCTTTAGAGAACTTCACCATGGATGTTAGTGAAGCCTACCTAGAAGTAAACACAACAAAATCTAATGTGGCAAGAAAATTATCAAGAATATGAAATGCCTCTTAAATGCTTAGAAAACCAGCATTGTTTTGACTTCTAAATATCTGGGGCTCTGGTTCAACGACAAGGGCAGCTACCACACCCATTTGGCTTCTTTAATCCTATGGCCAACTCACTCATATATGCTATACAGAGTCTCGCATACAAGCTTCCTCACCCATCTCTGACCCTTTGTTAGACGTAATTAAATCTAAATGTATGCCATTTATGGCATATGGAATGTGAAGCTCTACCAAAGTACATTGACAGTTCACCTTGATGTAAAGCAAAGTAATCTGTTCCAAACACTTTTTCATTCAGCTTCCTCGACATCTCAATTGCAAATTCAGTTTTAATCATGTCTACTGAAACAAATGTTGGTACACTGTGCAGTCTGCACAGACACGCATACTACTGCACAGTCACAGAACATAGATTATTAAAAGTTGTCCTGTGGCAAGAAATGTGAAACCGAGACCAGATCAAGGGAAGCCAACGGCAGACACCTCTTGCAGAAGGTGTGGCTGCTCTAGATGTGCAGCATCTATTGAAGCAAATACCTTGCATTCAATTGTAAAGGTGTTTCTCAGCACCAGGAACGCTGAAGATCTTTTGAATTAGAGAATATGCTGTGTGCAGCAAAGAAGCAGTCTAAGTTGGTGGTACAATCCTACCAAAATGTTAAACAAATCAAACCATACTTGTTGAAATTTGCCATTAATAGTTAAAGAGTACACAAGGTTGTGATTTGGGTTTTTCAATACTGGTGAACACAAACAAAAATTGAGATAATGTTTAGGAACACCTGTTTTTTCTTCTCAAAAAACATGTTTTGAAGGTACTATCATGAAAGCATGGAACACATGGTTTATCGTTTCCTGAACTACCAAAGTGAAAAGATATAATTTTTCAAAACCTGTTTTCTGAAGTTTAAGAGTGCATATAGGCTATTTCATTATGTTTTTATTAGTCAGGGTAGGCAATTTGATAGGAGTTTTGAAAATGGATAAAAGCAGTTAGTCACAGTTTGGAAGTAACTGATCAATGTGACTCACTTGACTAATGCATTTTCTCAATATTCTGTACATAATAGGGCAAGGTTGCGAATCTCTGCATAGAAGGCTTTCTTCACAAACAGATAATGCTATTTAAACATTCGATTGTTAACAATTGTTTAGACCAATATTTTAAAGGTGAAAACAAATTGTTGGTCAATATATGATTTAAGTAAAAATTGTATTTGCTTTATTTAATAAATTAAATGGGCATCATTAATCTGATAATAAAGTATTAATTGATTTCAAAAGAGTATCCACAAGACAGATTGTTATCAATGATAAATGACTTGCTCTGATGTACACATCTACTGATAGAATTCTTACCTTCTGAATCAATACTCATGGAGTACAACACATGGGTGGGTCTGAGGAGAGCATTAAACCAAAAGGTCTTGCAGCATGGACCTGGCAAATTTACCCTACCTATAGACCTGGTAGTCAAAGCAGTAGCACTTAGTGAAGATGTGGACCAAAGACCGATTCGCAGCCCAAGACATGAACAGAACAGGCGCGCCCCTGCACAAGTCTGAAGTAGTCATCTCTATAGTGGATACAGTCAAGCAGTTCATTCTTCGATGGGGTGTGTCACAATTTGATACAAATTACAATCCAGTGGGAAATTGTTCTCCTCTTGATTTACTTGCTCTTCTTTTGCCACACAAAACCAAAGAACAGCATTTGAGCCCGTTGCTACACTGTCCCACTCGAAATGGCAACACAACCTTAAGCAGAAAAGAGGTATGCATTCGAAATACCAACTTGTCTAGCGGGAAAGAGGTGAACAGAGGATGGACCAAAAGGATTTGCAGTTTACGCATCTGCTTAGCCATAGTAGGGACAATGAAGAAGACTATCTACAAAGTAGTAAGCCTCAGAGAACAGCTATATATGTTTCAAGTCCCACAGAGGCATGATATAAGAAGAGTGAACAAATAAGAGTTAACGTTTTTAGAAACCACATTACAACAAGGGATTTAAAAAATGATGGATGATGATGCAAACAAAGAAAAAACTGATGTATCCGAGAGAGGCTTTAACTGTGCTCAAAGCAAAGCATTGGTGATCTAAATAAAGTGTGAATTGCCAAATGTCTGTCAAGGGTGCCTTCTGCTTATAGACTTTCCGTTAGGCACATCTCGCCACAAATACAACAACTAGCCTGGGTAAATTGATTTGGTGATGACGAGCTGCAGGAATGAAATCCACAAATCAGAGAAATAGGCAGGAATGCATAATGCAGACCGAAATTGAACTCCAAGGGAACGTATTTGCCAGAACAAATCTGCCTGAGACAAGCCCCATCTAGTAAAGACTAACTGCACCACCTCTGGATGAAGACACCATTCCTGGTTGTCTGGCAGATGATTCACCGACACTGAAACATCATGAGTAATGGGCTGGTGCCACATTTTCACCTCTAGAAAGAGGACATGAGTCAATGTACCCTTCTGCTTGTTGGTATACCACATGGTGGTTGTCTTATCAGTGAGTGCTTGAAAAGCTTTTTTCCCCAGCAGATGCCTTTTGGTTCAACCAAATTACCTGCAACTCGATATGGCACCTGCTCTATGGAGGACCAAAGACCCGAAATCTTCATGTCCACAAGTGAGTTGGTCCAATCCCAGCCACAAAAGCAGGTCCCAGGAGACCTCCCGAGAAGATCAAAATGTTCCCTGGGAGGTTGCCCCAGGGCTGTGTCAAGTGAAAATGGAGCCCCCCTATAATTAGCTTGCATATGCCACTTTGCATACGGGAAAAGCAGAATGCAGAAGGCAAGGTGATCCAAAATAATCAACAAATGTCAGGGTCAGATGAGTCCAACCCAAAACATCAAATGTTTAGGACTCGTTGTGCAGCCCTCAGAGCTACGGTATGAAAATGAGTTACTTACCTGTGACTACAGTTCTACAGTATTGGTTTTCTTTCATAGATTCACATGCTTGAATCACCACCATCGTCTTAGTAGGAGTCCTACGGTATACATATAAAAGCAGTAGAATATACTACAATAGGTTGGAATGCAATGAACAGTCACTGCAATAGCCTATCCACTTTCTTTTGTAAAAAAAGAACCAAACTTAAGTAGTAGCAAATCAGGCGACGACACCCTCTAGAACAATCCCAAGAGAGGCTAGGTACCTCAGATTTTCAAGCACAAGTGTGAGACTGTGAACCTTGAGGAATAAGGGAAGCCTCTCAGGGGAGGAGGGTGGGTGTTGCATGTGAATCTATGAAAGATACCAATACTGGAGAACTGTAGTTACAGGTAAGTAACTTATTTTCTTCTCCAGTATTGGATCTTTCATAGATTTGCATGCTTGAATCAGAGTAGCTAGCACTTGCATAGGTATACATGAATAGAAGTACTGCAATATATATATATAAATATCCACCCTTAGAGGATGGTGGGTAACAATATACATGCAAATGCTAAAACATATATAAAATATCATGTAATAAAGTACCATTAAAAATATATATATATATATATATATATATATATATATATATATATATATATATATATATATATATATATATATATATATATATATATATATATATATATATATATATAGGTAGTTATAGTTAGGATTTTTTTCAATACAAAATCTCAACATTCTATTGTGAATAACTTTGGCGCCGGTTGAGGAATCTGCCTGAAAATTTCCTCAAATTTGCCTCGCGGCGCTCCGGTCCTTCCCTGAAAGTTGGGGGGGGGGGGGGGGGGGGGGGATTCGTCAAGCGGGGGCCGAGATAAAAGGGGGGTCCCAAAACGTGTTTTCCCCATGTTAATTTCCATAGGGCGGTCGACCTCACTTTTAGCCCGAGCGGCTGAATGGATTTCCACCAAACTAGGCAAAATTGTAGGGACTGGTAGCCCGATGTGCCTTTGCTATGTCTCCAGATATGTGCTCCAGTGGATTTAGAGTAATTTAGGTTAAAAAAAATATATATATATCTATAAGCGCGCCCGGTACGCGCTCCGGGGCGCTATCCAGCGCGCTACGCGAGTTCGCGCGCGGAAAGCTGATTGGCTCTTGGGTGTCTGTCAACATTCCAAACAGTCCGGAGCGGCCGCCATCTTGTGTCTCGGTAGGATCGAGACACAAGAGGTGGCAAAAACAAAGGGGGAAATGACCATAAGGGGGCAGAGTAGACCACCCTTGACCCCCTAGGTTTGATGTGGGGGCTATAAAAGGGCCCCGCGGGGCAAAAGAAAAATTGTATTTTTTTTTTGATTTGCGCGGGGGGAGCGCCCGGTACGCGCACCGCAGAGGGTACCGGGGAGCGTACCATGGGGAAAAAGAATGATAGAGTTTTTAAAAAATGTAGCCTTTTTTTATAATTTGGAGGTAGTTCTAAAAAGAACTGTTTTTTTTCTTCTTTTTGTGGTTTTATATTTTTTTAATGTTTGTTTGAACATTTTGTACTTTTTTTGGCTTTTATGAACTATTTTATATTTTTTTGTTATTTTTATGGGGAGAAACAAAAAACAGGGAATTGAAAACGGCTCAACTGGAGCAAAAAAAAAATTCAGGAAAAAATAAAGGATTTTTGGGGCATTTGTGGTTGTCACCAGCACGGTTGATGAGCGTTATGCTTTGCTCACCATAGGTGATGGTCTTACCACAAAAAATACAAGAGATTTTGTATTGCCCAAACTTTGATTGAATGTTTGGGACCATCTCCCTTGTTTCTGGTCCCGATGGAGTGGGTTGCTTTCGTTTGGAGGTGCTGGGTGAAGATTGGGGAGGGTTGCTGGCCAGTTCTCTCACCTCTGCGGCAGAATAGTTGTTGGGATGCTAGCGCTGCATGTGCAGAATCATGGTGTTATTACCAAATGAATATTTTTTATTAGGGTCCCCCTTGACAGTTCAATGCCACAGATTTGGCAAGTCACCTTTGGCGCATTCACTTTCTTCTGCCCTCTGGGATGGAAAAAAACTCCCATACAATGTGCTGCTTTGGCCTGTATGGGGTATTGTCTTCTGGCAGCCACCTCCTCCCCTCCTCCTCCTCCTCCTCTTCTTCTTGACCACCAATGTGATGTTGTGTGGTGCAGATGCTCCAGCTGCTGCTGCTACTGTAGCCATTTTAAAGTACAAAATATTACTCAAAGATCTCCAAACAGGTCTTCCTCAGTCAAAGGACAAAGTCAGAATAAGGAAAAAAGGTGGGGGCTTTCGTCATTTGGGAAAAAAAACTGTCCTGACCCAATGAAAAGTGTTATTTTCAGGTCACATGACCCGACGCGCTTACGCGGCACGCCCCAGGGCGTGTCGCGTAAGCACGTCGAATGCTTACATTGCGCGATCGTATTCGCTCGAGTGCTTCCGGGTGCGCTTACGCCGTGCGTATCACGCGGACGCGGCTACGCGATACGTCACGTATCGCGGCAATAGCGCTAATGGGACGCTCACCGGTGCGCGACCAGGGGCGCGCCGGAAAACTGCGCTTTCCGGTGCGCACACCGGTGTGCGCACCGGGAGCGCACCAGGGCAAAAAAAAAATAGTATTATATAAATATACAATATAGGATTAATTATAAAAAATATTACATTTCATAGATTTGAGGCCCTATATATAGTTAGGAATTAGCATTTAAAAAACCTATGAAATTCACTGAAAAAACCATAGGTTTCAACCAGTTATAGTTAGCTGGAAATTTTACTGACATAAAACCATAGAAATTCCAACGTTATAGTTAGTTGGACTCACTATAACAAGCGCGCCTGCAATGCACTGCTGATGACGTCACATATTACATCACTCATGACAACGTCAGTGACATCACTGATGACACCATCCTTGTGACAGAGTGACAGACCTCCTTTAGTGTAATGTAACCCTTGAAACACATATTTAAAAATAGGAACTAACATTTTCAAAAAAATGGAGATACCCATACCAGTTACAACAACCAATTCAGTAATTCCACCATCTATATACACATCCACTCATTCACCAACAGTTCTATATAGTCACTCATACATATACTCACGCATCATATGTAGTGATACATCTATACATCCTGTTATACACCGACAGTCATCCAAAAGTTACTCACACACATACTCACACATACAAATAAATTATTGAACATCCACTTATTTGCATATACAACTATACACACACTACCTCCTTACTTCTAAGGAAACTTACACATACTTACTCTCTTAAACAATCACTTATAGAAACACAAACTTATTTAAACAGGAACTCTTACAATCTCTTACTCTCACATATACTCACTTATATACATCAAAACTCACATACACTAGATTAAAATATATGTCGTTACTAAAAAAGACAATAGTGAGACGGGCATTCACTCACTAACACACACATATACACACTCATCCACCCATACAGTCCTGCACATATGCTGTCTTAAAAATACATACAAACAGTGAGTCAGTCACCAACCCATGCAGCCACTTATACACAAAGTGAAACACTGATACATATATTTCAATATTTAAAAAAGTTACTCGCTAATTTATGTATTCAATAAGATACACTTAATAAGGCAGTTAACCAATCATTTTTTTTCTAAAAACATCCATTTACACACTTATTTAACCATTTATTCTTCCATCAACCTTTACAAATACATATATAAAAAATATTGATTTTTCAGAAAGACACACATTGACTGGTGTCATCAGTGATGTCATGAGTGATGTCACTGACGATGTCATGAGTGATGTAATATGTGACGTCATCAGCAGTGCATTGCAGGCGCGCTTATTATAGTGAGTCCAACTAACTATAACGTTGGAATTTCTATGGTTTCATGTCAGTAAAATTTCCAGCTAACTATAACTGGTGTGAAACCTATGGTTTTTTCAGTGAAAATATATATATATATATATATATATATATATATATATATATATATATATATACACACACACACACACACACACACACACACACACACACACACACGCACACACACACGCACACATACACATCACACAATGCAAAGCAGAAAACATCTCTAATAATAGAGGCTTACTTTACTGGAATAGAGGAGGTCGTAGGACTGCCTGTCCCACTGCTGCTACGCTATAAGTTGCCATATCCAGGCAATAATGCAACGTGAAATTAAGAGCACTCTTTCATTTAGCGGCACAGCAAATCTTGTCCAGTGGAACACCAGCAAAAAGAGCAGCAGAAGAGGAAACTGCACTTGTAAAATGTGCCCTGGCCTTGATTGTGAGCGGTTTACCCGCCTTAATATGACAGAGTTGAATAGTAGCAGAGATCCATTGTGCACTAGTTCTTTTTGTAACAGCAGAACCCAGTCTTAAAGGCCCATAAGATACTAGCAGTTGATCCATTTTGTTCAGCTGCTTTGTTCTTTGCAAGTAAAACTTAAGGTAACGTTCGAAATCCAATGAGTCGAGAGATTTCTCCGCCCATGTAAAAGGATGCTGGGAAAAAAAGGGCGCAGAATAACAGGTTCATTAAGGTGAAACTGAGATGGAACCTTTGGTATGATCTTAGGGTTTTTTCTTAAGATATCAAAGTCCTCTGTGTAGCGAAGGTAAGGCTCTTTAAGTGTGAAGGCTTGAATTTCTCCTAGCAGAAGTAAGCACAAGAAGCAAAGCCACTTTCCATGTAAGAACCTTGAGCTCAATTTTGTGGATTGGCTCAAACTGTGGTTTCATTAATTGAGACAGGACCACATTAAGATACCATTCTGATAGAGGAGGCCTAATGGGGGGAAAGGTCCTGAATAATTGCTTCATGAAGTGCTTGATGATCCGAGAAGAGTAGAGATAAAAGTCATTGGATATGCGTCTGTATTGGGACAGTGCGGCGAGGTGGACCCTCACTGAAGCACACATCAGACCTGATTTTACCAGAGATAAGAGGTAAGGCAAGATTCGTTCTGGAGAAGAGAGAAGAGGGTGAATGTTTCCGAAGGTATCAAAAACAAAACCTTTTCCATTTTAGCCTGTACGTTTTAGTAGTAGAATCCGATCTAGCTCTGGATAATATGTCTCTACAGTCTTCAGGTATGACTACATCTTTGAATTCCTTGAATTCAGGTTTCAGGCATGCAATTGCAGAGAAGCTCGGTGTGGATGCAGGATCTGTCCTTCGTTCAACATTAGGAGAGAGGATGACACTGGCAGGCGATAAGGCTTGGACTATGACAGCAGGAGTAGCTCCGTGAACCAGTGCTGACGGGGCCAATGTGGAGCAATGAGAATGAGTTAGCACGATTCCAGTTTCTTTTTCATCAGTACTCTGGAGATGAGGGGGTATGGGAGAAAAGCGTACGCAAAGATTCCCGACCATTTTATCGAAAACGCATTCCCCCATGACCCTATCTGCAGTTCCCTGCTGGCGAAGAACTGGCATTTCTGGATCCCTTGAGATGCAAATTGGTCCAAGTAGGGTGTTCCCCATTTCTGGAAAATGTGTTCGAGAATCAGTTGATTGAGTTCCCACTTGTGATTTGTTTGACTTAAACTGCTCAAGATGTCTGCCAGGTTGTTCTTTACTCCTGGGAGATGCTCCGCCTTGATCGCTATGTGATGTTGCAGTGTCCATACCCAGATCCATTGAGCTTCCAAGGATAGGATTGGAGATCAAGTTCCTCCCTGCTTGCTTAGATAATGCATGCAGGTGGTATTGTCTGTACGGATGAGGACTGAGGATGCTCTTATTTTTGGAAGAAATGACTGGAGGGCTAGAAAAATCGCCCTTAGTTCCAGAAATGAAAATGGAAGCTCCATTTTCAAGAAAGAAAGGAGGATGTTTGCAGTCAAGCAGTATTTTCCCTGACGAAGGACTATTGGGGTCCGAAATGCATTGGATAAATAAACAAACTGCTTGAAAGGAACCATGCCTTTGTACGTGTCTTTGGTTGAGAGGTTCGAATGGCCCGCCAATACATGAGAAGCCTTGGAAATTTGCACTTACCTTGCATGAGGAGGAGTTTAAGAAGGATAATTACACGAAAAGTGATCGTGCAGCGCATTATATAAAGGATGAATATATGAAGTGAAAAAGTTTCAGATGAAAGAAAGGTTGCATATGCAATATTGAAAATGAGGCTGTCGCCACTGAAGTGGGGTTAAAGGAATGCCCTACGATTTTGGTGTTTATGTTCAACACGTGCAGTGTGGGCTCGGCATGTAAAACAGTGAGCACGCCACTTGAAAAAAATTGTGGTTTAAAAGGACAAGTGAAATATGGTTGAAAGATTGGTGTGCAACACGTTCTTATGTGAAACTCTAGGGTATGGCCATATTTTATCATGTCCAGGACCCATTTGTCTATTGTTATTTTCTGCCATTGATGTAGGCATGAGAAAGGGGATTTTTTTTGTGAAGTAGACCAGGGAAGAGCAGCAAGCAGCGAGGCATCGTCACTGCTTTTCGACAGAATCCCTGGGTTGAAATTGTTGCTTCCGTCTAGGCTGTCTGGAATAAGCAGCTTGTGGTGGTGTATGGTATTACCGTTGCTGCTGGTAGGAAGGTCCAAAACAGGTGTAAGTTTGAAGCTGGTTTCTCTGGTAACCTCCTTGAAAAAATAGTCTCCTCTGTAATGCGCTCCACGAAAGGGGGTCTTTCTATATTGAAGCGTTCCCAAGGCCTTAGCTGTGTCCGTGTCCGTTTTGATGGCTTGCAAAGTGTCATGAATATGTTTGCCGAAAAGTTTCACCATCAAATGGCATGTCCGGAATTTTGCTTTGCACCGCAGGGCGGAACATTGTTGCCTTCAGCCAACCCTGGTGCCTGAGGACAGCAGCTTCAGCGAGCTGATGAAAGGCCAAGGAAGCAATGTCCATAGAATCATCAAAAATCGCAGATGCAAATCCTTCCCCTTCTAGCAAGATCTTTCCTGCTTCCAGCCTTTCATCCTCTGTAAGGAGATCTATGAAATGAGCGATGTGCTACGACATCTGGCAATCGTATCTGGCTAAAATTGCTAGAGCGTTAGAGGCGCAAACTGTAGCACCTTAGGTGATTGTGAATCTTTTGCCAATGTTATCTAGGCACCTTCCTTCTCTGTCAGGCGGTGCAGTAATGAGCGCTAAAGGGTTCTTTGATCTCCGTTGGGCGACTTGTGAGATAACGGAGTCAGGCTTAGGATGTCCTACCAGACAAGCAGGAGCATCATCAGGAGCTTTATATTTCTTGTCGATCCGGGGCAAGACAGGGATAAGTGAGGCAGGTTGCCTAATTACTTTTACACCTTCCTCCCAGATGTGATCTACAATGGGTATAGAGCCGACAGATTTTTTGGTAGATCTTTGAAATCATAGAGAAAGCAATCTGATTGCTTGACAGTTAAAAACAGTTGAAAACGCGAAGCTGCTCTTTCTATTAGAGCGTGAAAGCCGCCAATATCTTCTGGTAGAGACTATACAGTTTGGGGAGAAGGAGAAGCAGGTGTCGATATAACATAGTCCTCCATTACATCCCCTACTTGCCCATCTTTTTGAGGTTGACTGTCTTCAATTTCTCCTTCATCAGAAGTGTCCTGATGTTGTTGCGGCAAAATAGAATCTCCCGCAGGGGAGGTCACAAGCAAAAGTTCAGAGGTACATGGTGGAGAAGAAGCAGGCGGTGGTTGCTGTGGATGTGGAGGAATAGCTGCTAAAGGAAAATGTGTGCTGTAATCATGCAATAAATCTTGAAGGTCCTGTACCAGAGTTACAGGGAGGTGGGCTATAGACTCATTAACTTGCTCCCTGTATTGAATCTTTGCATGAGGAGGGTGATATTCATGTTGGTAGTAACCCTCATATTCATCATCCTCTTCCTCTTGATATTTTACATGCAGCTGAGAAGGACTATCAGCAGGTCCAAACATTCCATCGTCATCAGATTCTTCTAAAAAGGTTGAACGTGGCAAAGGTAAATTTTGCTGGATTTTGAAAACAAATGCCTTGTCAACGAGAACGTCGTCGACAGGTATGTAGGTGTAAGTTGTAAGGACGATGGACGCTTACGATCAGGCATGGGATAAAGTGTTGTCAACTTTGCCGAGGGTAGCAGAGTCTGCATCGTTGACAAGGACATGACAGGAACGGATTAGGAACTTGTCAGCAGTATCAGACGATATGGTCGTTGACGCAGTCGTAGACGAGACGGTCGATGAAACCACGGTCATCGATGAGGACGCAGACGAGAAGGTTGTGGTCATAGCCATCCGAGTGGCTTTCGATGATGAGGTAGTCGGCGGTGTTAAAGCCATCGTCATTACTGAAAGCGCCATCGGCGGGACCGTCGTCGTACCCGTTGTCGACGATGTAGATTTTGTCAACAACGAGGTAGGAGCATGTCCAGAAGAAGATTTTTTAGTGGACAGTGACCCAGATAAGAACACCGTCGGTGAAACACGCTTTCTAGAGACTGAAATTTTCATTGAATGTTCTGAAGAGTGCTGTTAGAACCGGCTGTCTCTAGTTGGCAGAGGTATGCACTTCTGACAAACAGGGACACTCCTTTTCTAGTCAGGGCAAGGGGATCACACCCTTCGATAACCCCTGCTCACCCCCTTGGTAGCTTGGCAGAGCAGAACAGGCTTATCTCAGAGGCTGTGTGTTAAGCAATTATGACCACATACAGTAATACAGTGAATACACTACAAATGGACATGACACCGTAGTATTATAAAAAATAAGTATTTTTATATAAGACTTAGCACAAGACCAAATAACGGCAAAACTGTACACAATCGGAATAAATACGTTCAGGAAGGAAAAAGGATAGTTCAAAGGTAGTTTCTTCTTTAGCACAAAAGTCTTTAGTATCAAGCAATTCTTCTTCTTGGAAACTCAGTTCTTAGCAACAGGGTAACTCACACGGGAGCTACACAACGCCGGGGCAAAGATAATCCACAGGTTTGGCGTCGACCGCGAGGAGCGCTGCGCCGGGCCTGGAGTCACACGGACCCCCAACAACACAGTACCTTAGGAATATGAAGCACACGATGATCAGCGGCGTCGAGCAATCCGGCGTCGCGTCTTCGGTGTCGATCAGGCCACAGCAGGCGTTGTCGATGATGCAGTTGCACAGAGTGAGCAGCGCTCACGGCGTCGAAGGCCACACGGTTGATGCGATCAGCAGCGGGGCAGACACGAGGTCCTCTGGAGTTAGAGCCGTACTCCTACTCACTGGCGTTGCTGCTGGCGTCGGTCGGGCCCAGCGTCCGATCGTCGTGATTGCTGGTCCTTTCAGAGGTGCTGGATTCACACTTCCAGCAAATAGCACTTTCAGCAGATGAAGTCCTTTAGCCCTGTGACTTCAGCAGGAGACTGGCACTCTTCCAGTCCTTGGAGATTTTCTTAGCAAGCGTGAGAGTACACACACAGTTCCTCTCTCCTGGTTCCTTGGCAAAAATAAAGAAGCACTGCAGGATTCCCCCAACAACAGCACACCGGCAGAAGGGGTAGGCAGTCCTTTAGATCAGCAGGCTTCTTGTCCTTGGTTACAGGGTTCCTTGTCAGAAGTGATCTGATTTCCTAGTTCAGGGGTCCTACTCTTATACCCCTTTTCGTCTTTGATCCCTTTGTCTATGCCGGGGGTTTCCCAACATCCTGGGTCTGTGGTGGGTGGAGCTAGGCGGTCACACCTGGCCTATTCATTGAGCCGGGCCGGGTCCTCAGACGCCCCGCAGGAGGTGGAGCCAGCATTGACACTGGCAGGAGCAGAGCTATCGCCCTCCTGGCAGGAGGTGGGGCTAGGATCGTCCATGGCAGGCACAGAGCCATCAGTCGCTTGGCAGGAGGTGGAGCCAGCATTGTATCAGGCAAGGCAGGCTATCAACAACTACTCTCCCCCTACTCTCAACGTAATGTCCCACTCATCCCACACTGACTCATTCAGACCTCTTGGAGCCACCCAGCTCCTGTCACACACACGCAAGACCAGCAGAGACCAGATATGGTTAGACAAGAAAGTAGACACTTTCTAAAAGTACTACTTTCGAACCCAGAGTCCAAAACCCAGCCACACCAATGGATGCGTAATTAAACCCCGAGCTCAGGGATACCAAACTCGACATTGCACCGTACTCTCCGAGCCAGCTAGGATCATAGCATTAATAATCCCGGCGGCCCATTCTATCCAACGGAGAGCAGGCTACCTCGCCATAGTGAAGCCCTAGGATGGCGGCACTTCATTATCAGGACAGGCCAACTTGGTCAGGCTTGTCCTACCTTACACTTACACTGCACCCTGCCCATGGGCCTACCATAGGGGTGACTAACATGAAGTTAAGGGAAGGTTGGAGGGGCTGGCAAGTAGGTATACCTGCGCAGCCGACGTGACAGTGCAAGACTGCACGTGGGTCTCGCAATGACCGACCCGTAGACATTCTTTTACAAGGCCGCTCCTGTGGGTGGCACAACACGTGCTGCAAGCCCACGAGCAGCATTTGTATTTACAAGCCCCGGCACTCCTGGTGCACTAGACTAGGGACTGACAGTAAACCAAATAAGCCAAACATGGATACAATAGATACATCATTTTAACAGAGGGAGCACTTGCGCCATGGCACTGATCAGCAGTGACACGGCGCCCAAAGCATATACCAGCAAAACATCGTAAAACAGTAGAGGCAAACAGAAAAATGGAGGAGAGACTCAAGCCAATGATGTCAGGTCTAACACGTGTCCCCTCCAGCTGAAATGTGGGGAGAACTACCCTTAACCTAGGGAGTCCTCAGCACTAAGGCGGAAAAATCTGGACAGACCATCAGCATTGGCGTGATCTGTACCAGGTCGGTGTTCCACCGTAAAGTCCATCCCCTGTAGAGCAATGGACCACCTCAACAGTTTTGGATTCTCACCCCTCATTTGCATCAACCATCTGAGGGGCCTGTGGTCTGTCTGAACCCGGAAGTGAGTCCCAAACAGGTAGGGTCTTAGCTTCTTCAGCGCCCAGACCACAGCAAATGCTTCTCTCTCTATCGCACTCCACCTCGTTTCCCTGGGAAGTAACCTCCTACTGATGAAGGCTACAGGCAAGTCTCGGCCCTCTTCATTCACCTGAGCTAGAACAGCCCCCACGCCATGCTCTGAAGCGTCCGTCTGAACAATGAATTCTTTCGAAAAGTCGGGTGCTTGGAGTATAGGTGCTGTGCACATTGCCGTTTTCAGGGTGTCAAAGGCCGTTTGACAGGCATCAGTCCAGATCACGTTTCGTGGCTGCTTCCTGGAAGTCAGCGAAGTCAAGGGGTGCACAATGTTACCGTAATCCTTGACAAACCTCCTGTAATAACCCGTGAGTCCTAAGAAGGCTCTCACCTGTGTTTGGGTTTTGGGCGGTGCCCAAGCCAGGATGGTATCAATCTTGGGTTGCAGGGGGGCCACCTTACCGCTCCCTACTTGGTGCCCCAAGTACACCACCGAACCCTGCCCAATCTGGCACTTACTGGCTTTGATTGTGAGGCCTGCTCCGCGCAGGGCCAACAACACTTCCTGGAGGTGGCGCAAGTGTTCCTCCCAGCTGGCGCTGAACACTGCGATGTCGTCCAGGTAGGCGGCACTGAAATCCTCCAGTCCAGCCAAGACCTGGTTGACCAACCTCTGGAAGGTGGCAGGGGCATTCTTCATCCCAAAGGGCATCACCCGGAACTGGTATAGCCCATCTGGTGTGGAGAACGCTGACCTCTCTTTTGCCCCATCAGTCAAGGCGATCTGCCAGTACCCAGACGTTAAGTCAAACGTACTAAGGTACCGAGCAGCCCCCAACCGATCGATGAGCTCATCAGCTCTGGGGATGGGGTGCGCGTCAGTCTTCGTGACTGAATTGAGCCCTCGGTAGTCCACACAGAACCGGAGTTCCGGTGAAGCACCAGGCGCTGTAGCCTTCGGGACCAAGACCACTGGGCTGGCCCAAGGACTGCTAGAGGACTCAATCACCCCTAACGCGAACATTTTGGAGACCTCCTCCTTAATGTACGCTCGGACCTTGTCAGTCACCCTGTAAGCCTTGTGCTTCACAGGAGGGCTGTCTCCGGTGTCAACGTCATGGACACACCAATGCGTGACACCCGGAACCAAGGAAAACAGATCCGGGAATTGCCCCAACAGTTGGCGACAATCCTGTTTCTGCTCAAGGGTCAGTGTGTCAGAGAGGACCACACCATCCACCGACCCATCTTGCTCTTTAGCATACAGGAGGTCAGGAAGAGGCTCACTCTCCTCCTCCGTTCCATCATCTGTAGCGAGGAGCATGCCCACTTCGGACCTTTCTAAGTGGGGCTTCAAACGGTTGACATGCAGGACCCGCAAGGGGTTCCTGGGAGATTTCAAGTCCACCAGGTAGGTGACATCGCTCTTCTTCTCCACAACCTTAAACGGTCCAGTCCACCTGTCCTTGAGCGCACAAGGTTCCACAGGGGACATGACCCACACTTCCTGACCAGGCTGAAGCTCTACCAGAGTGGCATTCCGGTCGTACCATCGCTTCATCTCCTCCTGGCTGGCCTCCAGATTTGCCTGAGCAAGTTCCCTGAAGCGCCGAGTCTGGTTCCGAAAGGCCAGCATGTAGCTGTATACATCCTTGGGAGGTTTCCTGGGAGATTGCTCCCAGCCTTCCTTGACCAGACTCAAAGGTCCTCTTACCGGGTGACCGTATAAGAGCTCAAAGGGGCTGAACCCTAGAGCCTTCTGCGGCACCTCACGGTAAGCAAACAACAGGCATGGCAAGAGGACGTCCCATTTCCGCCTCATTGGTTCTTCAAGACCCATAATCATGCCTTTCAGGGTCCTGTTGAATCTTTCAACCAGCCCATTTCCTTGAGGGTGGTAAGGAGTGGTGAACTTGTAGGTTACCCCACACTCCTTCCACAGAGACTTCATATAGTTCGAAATGAAGTTGGTGCCTCGGTCGGACACCACCTCTCTGGGGAACCCCATCCGGGAGAAAACACCCATCAGTGCCCGTCCCACCACGGGGGCCGTCACTGTCCTGAGAGGGATGGCTTCCGGGTACCTTGTGGCATGGTCCACCAAGACCAGGATGAACCTGTTGCCCAGGGCTGTCTTGGGGTCCAGGGGCCCAACAATGTCAATACCCACCCGGTCAAAGGGGGTGCTGACCACCGGAAAAGGTTGGAGGGGAGGCTTCTGCTTCCTTCCGCTTTTCCCACTTGCCTGGCAAGTGCGACAAGTCTTGCAATGGATGTCTACATCCCTACGCATCTGAGGCCAATAAAAATGGGTGACAAGCCTGTCATAGGTCTTGTCCTGCCCCAGATGTCCAGCTAACGGTACGTCATGAGCCAAACCCAGTAGGAAGGCTCTGAAGCGCTGGGGTACCACCAGCACACGGGCTGACCCAGGCTCAGCAGCCTTAGGCTCGCTATACAGGAGGTCGTTCTCCCAGTACACAAAATGTGACCCTGACTGATCACCTGAGGATTGGGCTGAGGCCTGCTGCCTCATGCCCACAAGAGAAGGGCACACCTTCTGTTCCGCACAGAATTCCTCCCTGGAGGGACCACCATCCTGCTGCCAGTGGGTCAGCTCGGGCAGATCTCCCAGTTCGGCAATTTGTTCCCCTGTGGGCTCCAGGGCATCCCCCTCAGGGTCTACCTCCTTCTGGACCACGGGAACAACGGGGGCCGGTTTCCCGCGCCTCCTGCCTCTTCTCTTCACAGCTGGGTCCTGGGCCGTACTTTCAGGCTCCGGGACCCCATCAACACCCTTACTCGCTGTCATGGATCGAGTGGTTGCACACACCCACTCTGGCACACCCAACATTTTCAAGTGCGCCGCTCGCTCCACCTTGGCCCAAGGGGAGTCTTCCAAATCATTGCCCAGGAGACAGTCGACAGGCATGGCGGGCCTCACAGCAACCTGAAGAGTACCTGCAACTCCCCCCCCATTCAAAGGAAACCTGAGCCACCTCACACTCTTTCTGGGAGTTATCGGCAGCTATCACGGGGTAGAATGCGTGGGGAACCACCTGCTCTCTGGACACCAGGTGACACTTGACAGCTGTCACACTCGCTCCGGTGTCTCTGAGAGCTTCCACTCTATGGCCATTAATGGTCACCCACTGCCTATATTTACTAGTGTTACTAGGCAGAGGGGGTGGAGGGACCATTTGCATGTCTCCTAGCGAGACCAGGGACATTTCTGCGGGACCCCTCCCACCATGGACAACCATCTCCTCCCCTCCCAAGGCTACACTTGCCAATTGACGAGGGGGTGCACGCGGCGGTGCATTCGAATCCTTCTTGGGACACTGGGGGTCATAAAACCGGTGTCCCACCTGCCCACAACCGTAGCAGGTCAGGGGGCCCCTATGAACAGGTTTACCCGTCGGGCCCCTGGCTTCTTTTCAGGGGGAGGCTGGGAACCTTTCCCTTGGTTCCCTGGGGGATTACTTTGGGGCCCTTTCTGAGACTCCTTCTGTTTACCCTTGTCCCCCCCACTCTTCTGCTGGGGACCCTGCCCACCTTTGGCTGAGTCTCCCACTGGACCCTTGTGGACCCTGGTACTGACCCAGCGGTCCGCCTCTTCAGCAAGTTTTCTAGGGTTAGATATCTTGCTATCAATCAGGTGCTGGCGCAGCTCTGGAAAACAGTTATTAGACAAGTGCTCCCACGCAAACAAATCATAGAGAGCTTCATAACTTTCCACTTTGCTGCCCTTTACCCAACCATCCATGGCTCTGCAAAAATAAGACACATATTCAACCCACGTCGTACCAGGCAACTTCTTACATTCTCTAAAAGCTTGTCTGTACTGCTCGGGGGTTAAACCATATCGCAACATTAAAGCATCTTTCATATGAGCATACGACATCCTATCCGCAACAGGCATGTCTAACAGGGTATCTCTTCCCTCATTCACAAAGCGACCCCACAACCCCGCTCCCCAATTCTTCTCAGGGACCTGGTGGGCCAACAATGCTAACTCATATGCTTTGAACCACTGACCAATATCTTCATTCTTATTGTAATCTTTGATCACATCTTTCGGGAAGTAAAACTTACTTTCTGCAGGCTCGGATGGAATGCTGCCACCAGAGGGATTCAACTCTAACTTTTTAGCTTGGATATCCAGTTCCCTCAACCTGGCTTCACGCTCCAAAGCTAACTTCTCTCGTTCAAACTCCAACTTTTTGATCTCTAAATCAGCTTCCCTTCTACCTCTTGCATTTTCTAACTCCAACTGCCCATTTATCTTTAGCCTTGCCATCTCCATGTTGTAAGCTCGCTCTTTCGCCCTTTCTTCTCTTTCTTCAGGGGAAAGACCTTTGGAGGAAACACTGCTTCCGGGAGAGGGCACAGGTCCATTCACTGGCACCTCCTCATCCCCTTCCTCTGTGGGTACCACCACCACATCAGAGGGATTTCTGGACTCCCACCAGGCCTGCAATGCTTTAGAAAAATCATCTTTTCTCGAGAGGCCGGTGGTAGGAACTTCAAACTGGTTGCAAAAGTGTTTCAGCTCATCTTTCTTGTATCTCTTTAGCTTACTCCTCTCGAACTCTTCAACAACAACGATAGCAGGGGCAGTGACTCCGTTGTCACTCATGGTTAAGCTGGCAGTGTTCAGAAAATCACGTTTCAGGAAAGCGGAAAAAATAGGATCCTTCCGAATCAGATTGTGACTGCGTTATGGTCTGCTTTCACTACGTAGCGCACACTAATCACTGTACATGGGTCATAAATGCAAGGTCCAAATCCTCACCGCTGCATCCAATGTTAGAACCGGCTGTCTCTAGTTGGCAGAGGTATGCACTTCTGACAAATAGGGACACTCCTTTTCTAGTCAGGGCAAGGGGATCACACCCTTCGATAACCCCTGCTCACCCCCTTGGTAGCTTGGCAGAGCAGAACAGGCTTATCTCAGACGCTGTGTGTTAAGCAATTATGACCACATACAGTAATACAGTGAATACACTACAAATGGACATGACACCGTAGTATTATAAAAATAAGTATTTTTATATAAGACTTAGCACAAGACCAAATAACGGCAAAACTGTACACAATCGGAATAAATACGTTCAGGAAGGAAAAAGGATAGTTCAAAGGTAGTTTCTTCTTTAGCACAAAAGTCTTTAGTATCAAGCAATTCTTCTTCTTGGAAACTCAGTTCTTAGCAACAGGGTAAATCACACGGGAGCTACACAACGCCAGGGCAAAGATAATCCACAGGTTTGGCGTCGACCGCGAGGAGCGCTGCGCCGGGCCTGGAGTCACACGGACCCCCAACAACACAGTACCTTAGGAATATGAAGCACACGATGATCAGCGGCGTCGAGCAATCCGGCGTCGCGTCTTCGGTGTCGATCAGGCCACAGCAGGCGTTGTCGATGATGCAGTTGCACAGAGTGAGCAGCGCTCACGGCGTCGAAGGCCACACGGTTGATGCGATCAGCAGCGGGGCAGACACGAGGTCCTCTGGAGTTAGAGCCGTACTCCTACTCACTGGCGTTGCTGCTGGCGTCGGTCGGGCCCAGCGTCCGATCGTCGTGATTGCTGGTCCTTTCAGAGGTGCTGGATTCACACTTCCAGCAAATAGCACTTTCAGCAGATGAAGTTCTTTAGCCCTGTGACTTCAGCAGGAGACTGGCACTCTTCCAGTCCTTGGAGATTTTCTTAGCAAGCGTGAGAGTACACACACAGTTCCTCTCTCCTGGTTCCTTGGCAAAAATAAAGAAGCACTGCAGGATTCCCCCAACAACAGCACACCGGCAGAAGGGGTAGGCAGTCCTTTAGATCAGCAGGCTTCTTGTCCTTGGTTACAGGGTTCCTTGTCAGAAGTGATCTGATTTCCTAGTTCAGGGGTCCTACTCTTATACCCCTTTTCGTCTTTGATCCCTTTGTCTATGCCGGGGGTTTCCCAACATCCTGGGTCTGTGGTGGGTGGAGCTAGGCGGTCACACCTGGCCTATTCATTGAGCCGGGCCGGGTCCTCAGACGCCCCGCAGGAGGTGGAGCCAGCATTGACACTGGCAGGAGCAGAGCTATCGCCCTCCTGGCAGGAGGTGGGGCTAGGATCGTCCATGGCAGGCACAGAGCCATCAGTCGCTTGGCAGGAGGTGGAGCCAGCATTGTATCAGGCAAAGCAGGCTATCAACAACTACTCTCCCCCTACTCTCAACGTAATGTCCCACTCATCCCACACTGACTCATTCAGACCTCTTGGAGCCACCCAGCTCCTGTCACACACACGCAAGACCAGCAGAGACCAGATATGGTTAGACAAGAAAGTAGACACTTTCTAAAAGTACTACTTTCGAACCCAGAGTCCAAAACCCAGCCACACCAATGGATGCGTAATTAAACCCCGAGCTCAGGGATACCAAACTCGACATTGCACCGTACTCTCCGAGCCAGCTAGGATCATAGCATTAATAATCCCGGCGGCCCATTCTATCCAACGGAGAGCAGGCTACCTCGCCATAGTGAAGCCCTAGGATGGCGGCACTTCATTATCAGGACAGGCCAACTTGGTCAGGCTTGTCCTACCTTACACTTACACTGCACCCTGCCCATGGGCCTACCATAGGGGTGACTAACATGAAGTTAAGGGAAGGTTGGAGGGGCTGGCAAGTAGGTATACCTGCGCAGCCGACGTGACAGTGCAAGACTGCACGTGGGTCTCGCAATGACCGACCCGTAGACATTCTTTTACAAGGCCGCTCCTGTGGGTGGCACAACACGTGCTGCAAGCCCACGAGCAGCATTTGTATTTACAAGCCCCGGCACTCCTGGTGCACTAGACTAGGGACTGACAGTAAACCAAATAAGCCAAACATGGATACAATAGATACATCATTTTAACAGAGGGAGCACTTGCGCTATGGCACCTACAGCAGTGACACGGCGCCCAAAGCATATACCAGCAAAACATCGTAAAACAGTAGAGGCAAACAGAAAAATGGAGGAGAGACTCAAGCCAATGATGTCAGGTCTAACACGTGCTTTTCCTTTTTATGGCTTTATTCCTCAGGAAATGGAAGCTTTCCTTTTTGTGAGGTGCCTGCATCTTCCTGACGAGACTTTTTAGAAGTCTTTTTCTTGGAAACCTCAGGAGATTCAAGTGGTCTAGCTCTCCTTTTGGATGTTTCCTAAGAAGCCTGTAAGGTAGAGTTCTCCTCATCCTCAGAGATGAAGTCAGATTTATGTTTTAGTTTCTGAAGCCAACTGAATAACCTACCCTCTCTGTCTTTGAGGGTCTTTTACCTTATGTTGAGGGTAAAGGCAGTAGATGCAGTTTTTATGTGGATCTTCAGCATGCAGCCTCTTCTTACCGCAGGATCAACACTACCTGAAGAGACCTTTCTTTGAAGAAAACGACGTGCGGTAGAAGATCTGAGGGACCTAGCCTCTCTTTTTTTAAATTTTTTAGTCCTCATTTGTGCAATATTGTTAGTAAGGAGTTGTCTGGGCCCCGTTCTCTCTTTATTCTTTACCTTCACTGCCATGTAACTGAGTGTGCGGGTCTGGACAGTACCCCTGTGTTGCTTTGAAGAAACGAGGGTCCCCTTATTTCCATTACTTTATCAAAGGATTTAATGAGTGGGGGGAGAGCTAGCCCTTTTTGCTACTCATGCAGGCCTTCTCCTGACTTCTTTTCATTGCTCACACATAATCATTGGACTGTGGCAAGACGGTTCTGTTCCGGCCCATACCTTAAGACATTGCCCGTGTGGTTTATCCCCCAAAACAGTCTAGTTCAATCCTAGCTGGTAGTTTTCCCAGATCTCCCAAAATTTAAACTTTTTACTAGATGCTTTTCTTTTGTCCAGTTTGTACATTCTTAATATTGAAATCAGCCACTCACTGTGTAGTGGGGGGACTGGACTTACCTATTTCACACAGATCTCTCTCCTAGCTAATAATATTAGTAAGAATAGTAGATTTTCCTGTACTTTAGAAAGTTTTTCTAAGACACTTGAGCTCATTACCCCAAAAATAATTAGGTCTATACTTACATTTATATGTCTTCCTAGCACCTCATCTAGTGTCTTACCCACATCATTCCAGAAGCCATCGAGAAGGGGGCACTACCGAAACATGTGGAGGTCATCGGCCTTTTCCAGTCGGCATTTCGGGCAAGCCTTCACTGACGCCAGAGTGAATTTTGACAACTTTTTCGGGGTCCAGTATGCTCTGTGAGAAGTAAATAAATGGTTCCTCTGTAGGGCAGCTGATGTTACAATTGTCCAGCATTTGCTCATAGATACTTGCCATTGGTTATTTAATTCCAGCGTCGGCAGATCTTTCCCCCATACTCTCTCTGGCATCCTGAATTCTTCCTCCCCTGCTAGGATCAAAGCCCAGTACCAATACGAGATCTCTTTGTGAATAGCATCCTTTTTCAGCATCTCTTTTTCCAAAGTTGTTTCCTGCTCTAACTTCTTTTAAAGATTTCGCCCAACTTGAGAGCTGATAGTATTTGAATTTTGCTATGGAGGCATTTGTTGTTGAATATAGTGTCTCCCAATCCATTATGTTGTTCTGAGACAGGAGTTGTCCCCACTCTATTATTGGGACCTAGCCTCTCTTGGGATTGTTCTAGAGGAAGCCGTCGCCTGATTGGCTGCTACTTAAGTTTGGTTCTTTTTACAAAAGAAAATGGATAGGCTATTGCAGTGACAGATCATTGCATTGTAGCCTCTTGTAGTATTATCTACTTCTTTCATATGTATACTGTGGGATTCCCACTAAGACGGCGGGGATGAGTCAAGCATGTGAATCTATGAAAGATCCAATAATGGAGAACTATAATAGCTCCACTGATGGTTCTATGTAAACATTGAAAGGGCTAGTGGTGGTTCCTGGAATAATTTGCAGAAAACCCCAGGTTGAAAAGCAGAAAAATGTGTTCTAACACCAGCTGTGGTTGGCCCATCTTAAATAAACAGTCATCTAAGTACAGGAATACATGCATTCTAAGCCTGCGAAACTGATCAGCAACCAGCAACATGACCTTCATGAAGACTAAAGGGGCAATGGTAAGGCTAACAGGGAACATCCGAAACAGTAGTGAGTAGACCTCACCCCAAAATTGAGGTAACACCTGTGGGAGTGCAGCTATCCCACGCGTATTTTGAAATCCTATGCACCTATCTTTGTCCATATAGTGTGTGGTAAGAGATGTGCCTCAGTATCATCATACTTACTTGGAGAAACCATGATGGACATTTGCATGGTGTTGCAATCTGAACCATAGAGAGTCTCTAACCAGGCACATTTCTGCTCACAGAGTATCATCCTCTAAGGATGCTTACATTCTCTCACTGCAAGAGTAGCAGAGGGACTCAACTCCAGCACCAGCGAACATGGTGCTGGATATGGCACTATAACTAGTGGCAAAGCCTTTAATGGAGAAGGGGTTGCACTCTGCACCAAGGGGCAGGCTTGAGACAACTCTGCGTAAATCGACCAACACCAAGGCTGAATCTGGAAACAAAGAAACCGTGGGAGTTTCCAAAGGCTCCATGGACCAGATGGCGATCTGGATGGAGGTGAAGCGGACCGAATAATCTGGAGCATAAATTGAGCAAATGCTGCCACTTACAGTTGCTCGACCCATGGCACCAGAAATTCTGGGTACAACTTTTCCAAAACAGGCACTGGCTACGAGAGTGACGTTGAAGCGATGTCGGGGATCGGTGCTTCCATGTTTCTCACTCTGACTTTGCAGCAAGAGAAATGCATTGCAGTGAAAGACTGTAGTTTGCATTTCTTTTTTTTTTATCACCACCTAGCGGTACTGGTAGCGATTGCAAAGGACCCAGTCATGTGTCTGGAGGAGATTAAAAATGGTGATTAATATATGGGTAGAAGTATCCATCAGATGCTAGACTGCGTCAGAGAAAATTGAACTGCATTAACTAATTAAATGAAAGAAAAGTACCTAATTGAATAAACGGAGACTAAATAATGCAATGATAAATGCAAGGAATAGAGTACAGGGGGAGTGCAAGATGGAATCTACGTGAGCTCTCTGCCGCTCGGCCGTCCAGTCGGTAGCGTAGCACTCGGCCAGCCGCCCTGCGCAGACCTGACAGATGCCAGAGCGATGACTTGGCAGATCCTGACCCGGCAAAGTTGGACGCGCATTCAACTGTCGAAACTCCCGACTCGAAGAAGGTGCTGGATGATTACAATTCCGGACACGACTCCTAACACTTGGAAGACCCTCAGCGCAGCTTTGAAAGCGCTACTTTTTTTTTTATAATAGTGACTGCCGGCTCACAAACACGAGCAATCCTGGGAGGGATTTTGACAGCCAGAGCTTTCCTCCTCAGCGTAAACCCTGTTGAACTCTCGGCTGGAAGCAGAGATCACTGCGGACCTATTCAGGAGCAGCATGAGTGCCGGAGGGGCGCGGAAAGGTTCCAAAACGAAAACTCCGGTCACTATCACCGACTCACAAAACTGCAAGAGCTCAGCAATTGCTGCCGTCAGCGACGCCACTGCAGGAGGAGTCTCGGGAGATACTACCAGCCACAGAACCGAGGTCAGTGCTCGGTCCAGATCACAGGGGAAGCCGGTGATCAAGCCGGGGGGGGGGGGGGGGGGGGGGGGGGGACGGGGGGTAAGGACCCTAGAAACTCTGATATAACTCACCCTCCCCCGGCGAAAATATTTCTGGGACTAAGAAAGACTGGCAACCCCTCTATAACCACCAAACCACGCACAATCGCTCAGACAGAGGGGGATGCTACAGTAGAGAGCCTCAGGGAAACTCCTGTACTTTGTTTAGAAGAGGCCGCAGGCGGCGCTGCGGCCCCAGCTCCGGCTCTAGCACTTACATTAGTGGTACCCGAAGGCACAGAAAAACCCTCCTTACTAGAGCAACCCTCCAGCGAGTGCCCCAACGAGCAATCATTCTGTGCTCCTAGCCTACTGATGGCTAATGACTCTGAGGAGATCAACAAGGTTATAGCTCTCAACCCCCCTGGACACCTGAAGCAGGCTTAGAGCACTTTTACTCCGTCTCCGACGGCACCCCCTCCTCTTCAAGCGAGGATGTGACTGAAGGGGCCAGCGAAGGAGACAGTGAGGTCTCGCATAAGGACACAGACACTGTTCAGAGACCCAAAAAGCCCAATAGTAGGAATAAGCGGCGCAGCCAGCTAAAGTGGGATTACTCTGACTGCCAAATGTCTTATCCAGCAGAGGAGGATGACCACAATTCTACTCAGTGGGGGAGCTCTAAAAACTTACTGGCTGAGCCCTCTGAGCCCTCGCTAGCTTCCATACTAGCCTCGATAAAGGAGTTCCACAAGGAGGTTAGGTTTGATAACTGAGCGGCAAAAAACACTGCCAAGAAGCTGCAAGGGGGGTTAAGCGCCTAAATAAAACCTGATCTGAGATCAGTGACCATGTGACAATGGTTGAGGCTCGCACCGAGTATCTAGAGACAGAAAGCCTGGCCGCTAAGCAGCTTGGAGAGTCTAATACTGCCTGCATGGTGGACCTAATGACATGATGGAGGACCAGGAAATTCGCCAGCGTCGTAACAACCTACGCTTACTGGGCATTCCTGAAGGGAAGGAGGGGGACGACCCTAGGCGCTTCATTGTCAAACTGCTTCAGGAGTCCTTTCCTGATGAGACTGACTGGGACTGGAATCACGAGGTACAGAGGGCCCATCGCTTCCCCTTCCATCTAAAGCGACAACATAATCCTGGAGGGCACCCAAGAGTGTTTCTGGTATACTTCGGAAATTTTCTCCTTAGGGAAAGGATATACCACAAAGCCCGTTTCAACTCTAAAAAAGGCGCCAACGGAATATCTTTCTTCGCCAAGCCAGACTTTTGCCACCAGACAGTGGAACGTAGATGGCGCCTAAGACAATTAATCCTACCCTTCCAGCAGCAAGGTGCAGATGTGTACCTGATGAACCCCGCCAGGCTCATAGTCATACATAAGGGAACCACCAAGATCTTCTTATCTGAAGTAAAAGCTGGGCAAAAACTTGACCGAGATGAAGTCCAAAGGCAGCAACAGATGACTTAAGCTTTGACTGACAATACCCGTTTTTTTTTTTTACTACCGGCTGGTTAGAGCAAAGATCTAAATTGGGCCTATGTCTTTTTCTTTTTTTTTCTCTCTCTTCTCTCTCTCATTCCGGCGTGGCTGATGGCTGGGGCTTATGTAGATTGCCATCATTCAGGGTTTACCTCATTGCTCAAAGGGGGGTGGGGTGGGGGGGGGGGGAGTTTAATCTTTTTGCTACTGGAAAAATGGGCTCAGACATCTGTCACAATGTCTCTTTTGTATAAGTATTTATACATGCTAATTGAATGTACTTTCTTTTTCTTTTTTTGGCACGAAAGGCTACTACAAACCCTTTTTTATGGCTAATTCTGACATCCTAAGAATTGTCTGTGTGAATGTCTGTGGACTGAATGATCGCTCTAAACGGCAAAAAGTTTCTCAGGGTCTCAGATCCCTGAGGGGGGACATATATTGCTTAAAGGAGACACACATTGAAGGCTCACAGAAACAACTGCTGGACTCTTTAGGGTTTAAAGTCTTGGGAGCAACCACCCAAGGATCTAAAACCAGAGGGGTTGGCATTTTTTCAGAAAAAAAGACTCCTTCTTGATACTCCTCGGTCTAAAGCAGATCCTCTGGGCAGATGGGTTATAACTGAATGCCTTCTTCCCGGCAGCCCTCCGTACACATTATGCTCAATCTATGGCAGTAATACCGACGACCCTGGAGTTATCAACTATGTTTCAGGGGAATTAGCTCACTGGCCCACTCCTATAATTCTCTGTGGCGACCTCAATCTACACCTGCCCAGCAACTGGGCAACTGACAATAGCTGGAGGTACACTGGCAGGAAACCACTGGTATTTCAGGCCCTGACTAACCTGGCTGAAACGCATGGCCTAAAAGACGCAGGGGCTTGCTTAAATCCTTCACTCCCCTGTCACACCTTCTTTTCCAACCCCCACTGCACCCTCGTCAGGCTAGACTACTTTTTTATCTCTTCTGCTCTCATTAGCAATAGCTCTATTGAGACCGCCCCGCGCTTCTTGTCCGACCACAACCCCCTTATTCTTAACATCAAGGGGTTGGGAAATCCAAGAACGCCTTTCTCCTGGAGCTTTGAGAAAGCTTTACTCCAGGATATAGCGTACCAAACACACATGCAGGTCTGGCTACAGGACTTTCTAGATATTAACCTGGGGTCTGCCTCTTTGGCAGTTGTTTGGGACACACTAAAAGCAGGCATTCGGGGAGAGACTCTTGGCTTTTCAGCAGGCAGAAATAAGAAGGAGAGACTCACTATTACCAATCTTCAGGAAAAGCTTATTATTATTATTATTATTATTATTATTTATGGTTTTATAGAGCGCGTAGTCACCCAGAGGGTATCCCAGCGCTAAACCTTTTTTACTCGCAAAGGGGAATGGTCCGGAGAAGTGACAGCTTAGGGGAAGAATAGAGTTTTGAGGGCTTTTCTGAACCGAAGGAGGTTGGGTTCTGCTCTGATGTTCAGGGGGAGTGCATTCCATTTGTTTCCTGTGTTGACCGAGAAGCGGCGGCCACCTATGCGGGCCTTTTTCACCCTGGGGATCGTAATGAGGTTTCCGTGCTCCGAGCGAAGCGCTCTCGTGGGTCTATAGGGGGTGATCCAGTTGTTTAGTATGGGAGGGCCGGTGTTGTGGAGTACCTTGTGGGCAAGACAGAGGGCCTTGAAAGTGACCCTTTCCCTGATAGGGAGCCAGTGCAGCTTCCTGAGTGCGGGCTTGGCAGATGATCTGGCCGGGGTGTTTGTTAGTAGTCGGGCTGCGGCATTTTGAGCTTTTTGCAGAATTTGAAGAGTGGATTCTGGAGAGCCCAGGTAGATGGCATTGCTGTAGTCCAGCCTGGATAAAATTAGGCCCTGGACCAGCATGAGACGCGACTGGGAAGGTAGTAGCGGGATTACCTTCCTGCAAGATTTAAGTAGACCGTAGCATATGCCGGCCGTCTTTCTTGCCTGTGTCCTGAAGGTAAGGTCGGTCTCCAGCCACACTCCGAGACTCTTGACCTCCTTCTTGGGGGTGGGGGGTTCACCCATGCAGGCGGGCCAGATGTTAGGGGGGAGGTTCGTGGTTTTATGTCCTAGGAGCAGGATCTCCATTTTGGAGACGTTTAGTTTCAAAGCAGAGTCACTCATCCACTGATGTACGTTGGAGAGGCAGTCGTGGAGATTACAGGCCTCTAGCTTGGGGTGGGAGAGTGTCACCACCAGTTGTGTATCGTCAGCATAGCTGACGATAGTGACTCCGAAGGGTGAGACGAGTTCCTCCAGTGGGGCCATGTAGACGTTGAACAACGTGGGGCTCAGGGATGAGCCCTGAGGCACGCCGCACTGGAGGGGGATGGAGGGGGATGGAGGGGGATGGAGGGGGAGCGACTTTCGCCTTCCCATACTTGGTAGGAGCGTCGTGAAAGAAAGGACGATAGCCATTTCAGCGCTCTGTCTCTAACCCCAATGTTCTCGAGACGTTGGGTTAAGACCTGGTGACTGACCGTGTCAAAGGCCGCGCTTAGGTCTAGGAGGACCACTGCCACTGATCCTCCTGCATCGATGATTTCCCTAGTTCTTTCTACTGCTACGAGGAGAGCAGTGTCCGTGCCCTGACCTGGTCTAAAGCCTGTCTGTGAGTCGTTGAGGAGATGGTTTGACTCTAGGTAGTGAGACAGCTTTTTATTCGCTTAAGGAGGCTGAAATCAAGCTAACCCAAGCCATTCAAGAAGGCTAAACACCGAGAATATCCAAGATGAGGTTGTTCTAGCCAGATCCAAAATAGGAGCAATATTTTCCGAAAAAGCAGCTGCCAAAGGAGCAAGTACACGGCAAGAAAACTATGAATGTAGTGATCGTATTGGGCACTACTTGGCAGTTAGGACACAACAGCAGGCCACATACAATGAAATACACACAATTAAGCTCCAATCAGGAGAAGAGACGAATAACTTTGGTCGGATAAGAAAGGGCTTCCAGGATTACTATGCCAATCTTTACTCAGAGGAGAACAAAGACCCGACTGAGACACTTAAAAATTACATCACTAGATATCTTACTGGGATCAATCTAGAAACACTCTCCACTGACTCCAGCGAGGCTCTAGACCTAACCCCTACCTGGGTAGAGATACGGGTATCCCTTAACTCTCTCCCTGACGGGAAAGCGGCTGGGGTGGATTGTATCCCCATAGAATGTTATAAGGTCTTTGCGCCTCAACTCTAAAAAAATACTGACAGAACTAGTGAGATCTATATTCAGTGGGGCTGCACCACCCCCATCCTGGTCGAATGCCAGGATAGCAATCTTCCTTAAAAAAGATAAATCCCCGCTAGACATGAGCTCATACAGGCAATAACACTCATGAACACTGATTCCAAGCTCTTCTCCAAAATACTGGCAAACCGTATCTCCTCGGTAGTTGAATCCCTTGTTTCGAAACATCAGCATGGGTTAATCCCGAAAAAGGGCACAACTGAGCACGTCAGGGAAGCCATCACTCTGTTTGACGCCGCACAGGTCGCAGGGTATCCCATGACTTTAATACTACTTGATGCCGAAAAGGCCTTCGACCTGGTCTCCTGGAGATATCTGTGGGCGGTCATGAAGAGGATGGGCTTTGGGCCAAAACTGATACTAGCTGTACAAACACTCTATATAAAACTCTCCGCTTGTGTCACAAGTAATTGTCAATTAACCGGGCAATTTGAGATCTCCCGCGGCACAAGGCAGGGGTGTCTTTGTTCCCCTCTGCTATTTTCCCTATACCTGGACCCTTTTATCAAACAGATCGAAAACAACCATCACATCCTACCAGTTAATTTCCATGGCTGCACCACAACAATTCTAGCTTACGCGGATGACTTGGCCATAACCTCACCAGATCCCCTAAACGCCATAGCCGGCCTGGAATTGGAAGCAGCAAATTCGGTAAAATATCTGGCTATGCTCTTAATAAAAACAAGACTCAGATAATAACAAATAACCAAATCTCCTGGGTCGATCATAGAGTAGTTCCTAAAGCTAAATATCTAGGAGTCTACATATCCTCTAACTTGGACAAAGTTGTTCCCAACAACCTATTACCGCTCGCCACACAAACTAAAAAAGCACTGAAGCGTATAAACACCTGCACCTCACTTTAGTTGGCAGATGTAATGTCAGAAAAATGACCTTTTTTCCCAAACTTTAAATTTTTTTCCGCACAATCCCTCTAGAGTTTAACAAAGCCAGCCTCATGAAATTTCAGCAAATATACACACAATTTATCTGGGCATACTCACAACCCAGGAGGGCACTCAGACAACTATGCCTACCAAAAGACCGGGGAGGTTGGGCCTTCCCCAATATTACTTTGTACTATTGGGCCTCCGTCATGCAATATAGCTCTGAACTATTTAAAGAACTACCCGACTCCTATTCTACAGCACTGCCCCCTTCCTTTCAAATGTTGGTGGGGGAGGACACCTCGGGATGTCTGCTATGACAAACTACCTTTGGATACTTTAAAAGGGCTAGATTCAAGACTCTTTTTAGCTCATTTAAGGTCTTCCGAAATATCCGTAGAAGCTTTGGTATAGGCAGGTTTAATCATTATTCTCCCACCTTAAATAACACCAACCTCCCCGACATCTTTGGAAAGGCCTACTTCTCTGACTGGTATAGAGCAGGTATTACACAATTGGGTGACTTAATCACCAACGAGGGAGTTATTCCCTTCTCTGACCTCTTAGCCAAGCACAGCCTCAAGAGAGAAGATGCTTTTAAATATCTGTCTATTCACAATTTTCTCTCTCGAAAGGTCAGGGGCATCTCAGGATTTACGGAGGTTGAACTCCTTAATGTATTCGGGAAACGACTGACTCCTCGAATCTATATAATATTATAAATAGACAGACGCCGGATGACCTTCAAAACATCGCAGACAAATGGCACGGCAAACTTGGCACATCTGGAAAGGTGTTCTTTAACTCACTCACTCTGTCACAAAACATCCTACTTTCTGCAAAATTACAAGCTCAGTACTTTAAAACAATTTTTTTCTTGTACATCACTCCCAACAAAATGTCAAAATGGGGATCAGGGCAGGGTACTCTATGCCCTAGATGCTCCGAATTTGGGGCTGATTCTGTACATATCTTTGCCTCCTGTCCAAAGCTTATACCCACTCTGAACCGAATACAGGAGTTCTTAAGAGAAGTTTCCTCTCAACCAATCATCCTGAACCCCACCATTATCATGCTTGGAACGCAAGCAGAAACACCACACTTTCAAAGGGAGGGTTTAATTTTTTTGGCCATGGTCGTCTGGAGAATTTGTGTTGCTACAGCTTGGCTAGACCCAGAGCCTCCATCTTACTCTCAATGGCTCGCAAGGTACATAGCTACATACCACCTGGAAAAAGCAGTCTACTCTAAAAAAAAAAAAAGGACGCAGGGGTTGGAAGAAGGGCCTGGATGTCTGGGGCAAACTTACGGACTGGCTTAGTCCGTCAAGAGTAGAATGTGTATTACTGTTTTTGTTCATTCAATGCCAATGGCCTGAGCAGGTCCCATCTTTTCTTTTCTTTTTTTTCTGTTAACACTATATATAGGAAGGTACATTTACTCTCGGCTACTTTATATATCTCTTTGATTTTTCTTTTATATTGTTCATTTGTGCCCTTTTTTCCAATTTCTTATCAGAATTTTCTACTGAGGGGGGGGGGGCTCACCTTCGGATTTTTGATGCTAAGTTGTATTAGTACGAATCTTGCAATTTGAAAATAAAAAAAATAATATAAAAAAAATGCAAGGAATATATTAACTGCAATTCTGTGCTGCTTTTTGAAGGCACATAACATTTGATAGTATGCTCCTTTGACTATGTGTAGTCACAGCTCTGTTGACAGGTCTAGGGTATAAGTATGTCATACAATGAATCCTGCACACTTGTCAGGAATATTTAAGTTTTAAGCTTCCAGGAGCTCGAGGATTCTACTACCTCACTGAGATGAGATAAGAGAAGGGAAGAACAAAAGACTGAATCTTGCCTGCCTTAGTGGTGTTCATCTATGCATTTATAAGAATGAAAGTCAAAGGAACCTGATCTAGCTACTGCCCCCTCTTCTTGTGACCCTTTGAAATAAGACTAACACACCTGAAGATATGTACGCCACTAAGTCACATTTAGTTTTCAAGCTTGGGTCAAAGGGTCACACATGAATTTACTTTTGTTGCATTAATAATCTACCACAGGCCAACAGCTTACAGTTAGTGTTGCTGATGTCTGCAGAAATGTTGATAATGTGTTATGCAACAGCACAGAAGTCTCCTTTCATATCTGCCAGCAGATGCTTCAGGTGGGTTTTTAAATCATCGCACATATGCCGGTTTCATCTGTGACAATGACTAGAGTTTTTGAGCCTTGCGGTAGCAGCTGCTATGGCTCCAACTTAATCCCAAATGGGCTGAGGACCTCTCCTTTCCATTAGGGAAGACTGAACATGTGGTGGGAGGGTTCTAGAGCCATAGTTCAGTGATCACTCTATTTAATCTCTACTGGACAGCATAGCACATACGTGCTAAAAGTTGCACATAAGGTGCCTTAAAAGTCAGAGTGCCTTCTTCCTGCACGTGGTAAAGCACAAACATAGCAGTGACTACTTTCCTACACACCATGCTGAAGTCATGTAGAGAACCTTCCATCTCCAGGGAGTTAATGTGGAGGTCAAACCTGGCAGAGGCCATCTAAGCTAGAGCTAGAGACCTTCTGTCCTGCAGAAGGCTTTTCAACGTATCAGTCTTCAACAGGTTATGTAATCAAATCAAAGTGCTTCTCATCTTTTAATATTTGTCTAAATATCCCTCCTCTTTTAACTCTTTAAAGGAGAATAGTGGATCGATTAGTTTTGGTACAGCATTTAAAGAATTGCAGAGGAAAAACCTTTTGCAATAAAGAAGAGTTTAGGCTGCAGAGGCTTTTATAGAGGCCCCAGAGGAGTTTCCACCACTGGTCAAAGGTTGCAGAAATGTCTTCTAAAACTTTGCCATGGTTTCCTAGACAGATATAAAGAAATCTGCTAGAGTGTATACATAATTAGGTGATGTGAGGCCTTGTGACACTTGGTCTCTCCTCCTAAAGGTATTCGTCACCATAACCACACATGAAATGCTTTTCCTCTTCCTTTAAATAAAGCCGATGTGACATTAGTTTGCCCAATCCAATGTCCACTTCTGTATAAAACTTGGCTCTCCTGGATATGAAAAAGGAAAGATGAAAATTGTTGTTCTATAGGCAATTTTCTCATCAATGAGGAATAATTTTCTATTGATAGGGGCGGTGAGCAAGTGCCAATGATGGCATTGTGGTATGAGAAACCATATGGGACTGTCGTCAGCAGTGACTCCAGGGAAGAGACATCGTCTATAAAACATTTCTAAAAAGCCACCAATGATCCATTGACAACAATGAGGTCATCAAAGAAGAAGTGCAATTGACTAGGAATTTAGTGCCTTCTGGGTGTTAATTGGAAGGGTTGTCAATGCCAAGACAATCAATTACAGTTTCTTGAATAGGAAGGATTTGATGTGGTATCCTTAGCAGCTGGCATGAACCTTTGACCTTCTATTTCTCCTTTTACTTTAGAGGCAACAGCTGAATGCCTTGATGGCACTACCCCAGAAAAAAATACATGCGATAGCATAACAGCGAAGCCTCCTTACCCTGTCACAGAGGTTTTTTGTTTTGTTTGTTGTTTGAGTAATAGGGTGAATGGAATATTCCTCAGGGTCGGAAAATATATTTGAGTTTTTACAAGTTGCAAAAGCAGATGGATTTTGATAGCCAATTTGTGTTTATGGATGTGAGCAAGGTGTAAGGAAGCATCAGTCAAGAAAAAATCCTTTCCTTTCTATCGAAAACAGTCACGTTTCTTTACATCCGGAGTTTAACAATTGGCTGAGATTGAATTTGTTCCTCATGTAAGCCACAGACCATATTCAGGTACTTCCCTTCTAGTTCGAAGTATCAAAAAAGTAAGCAACAAAGGTTTATCTTTACTCTTCCTGTTAACCCCTTCGATGCTCATGACGGAACGGTTCCGTCATGAGCATCATTTGAGCTGTGCTCATGACGGAACCGTTCCGTCATGACCACACCCATTTCTAAGGATCCAGCACACCAGGAAAATCTCCTTAGCAGCCATGAGGTTAAATGTAGCCTCTAAAGGATTATTTTATTTAAAAACACAATATACCCAAGAATACCAGCAATAGCTGTAGTTAGCGATAAAGTATTAAGTGATTGGAGAATTGAGAAGAAGTGCTAATGAATACCATATGTAGCAGTATTTCTTCATTGAAAGATTCCTCTGTTCATTGTGAAAGGACTATTGATTTATGTAAAAATGATAGTTCGGCCAACTCACTACCACAGACAACTTGGGCGGTTTGATTAATCTTTGTCCTGAAGAAGGCAGCAACCTCAACTTTGCTGAAACTATAGTTAACCGATCCTCTTATGGCCCAGACTCATGTTATGTGGTTCTGATCAGTAGGTTTTGTCTTTTCATTTTGAGTCCTTGTTATATTTAATGTCCATCCTTTGTTTTATCTGATGTATAATCAGAAAATATTTATTATGTCATAATATGAGAGAGAGAGAGAGAGAGAGAGAGAGAGAGAGAGAGAGAGAGAGAGAGAGAGAGAGAGAGAGAGAGAGAGAGAGAGAGAGAGAGAGAGAACTCTGTTTATTTAGACCATGGTCTTTTAAACAGTACAAAACAAAACATGATCAGGATCCAACTAGTACGAAAAGTCTAAATTCTACTACATCATAAATAATTAAAATTCAATACATGTTAAAAAAAAAAGGTGGCGGTGGCCGGGCAAGATGGCCGACCAGATATGACCTGCTTCGGCTCCCAGTCCGCGCGGCGCTCGGCGGAGCTTTTCCGAAGTCCTTTCGGAACGCAGCTCGCCGTTCTGCAGCGCTTCCGACAGCGGAATGTCTGACGATTGTTGAGCAGCGCCTGGCGTGGCCGGCGAGGCTCCGGTGCTCCGGTTCTCGTCCATCGGCCAGGGATGCCCTCTGAACCCAAAATGGCGGCGGCTGAGTGAGACGGGACACTCGCCGGGAGCGCCAGCTACGTCCTGCCGCCACGGTGCCATGGAGGTGAGCGGAGGACCTACAGGGACGCCGGGCTCCCGGGGGCCCGCTCTGCTGCCTGCCTCCCACCGGTGTGGCCCAGGGAAGGTCGACGACGGCTCCCCCCGATGCCTGACTCTAAGATGGCGGCCGCCGGGACGCTCTGGCTGCGGGCTAGCCTCGTGGAGCCCTGAGGGAGTCCGGCACCCCGGAGCCCGGTTTTGATGTACACAGAGCGCCCACCACTGCAGCGCCTCTTGATCGCCAGCCGACCGGACTAGCGGTGGTCCCTGGAGGATAACAGCTCGGAGGGGTCCCAAGCTGGGGAACCTTGTGCCGAAGTCCCGAATGCGCACCAAGCGGCCTGGCGGCCTAAGACACCGGTGAGGACGGGGAAGCTACACCTGAGCCGAGGGAGATGGGCCTACAGGAATTGCGCATTCACTCTTGCATAGCTCTCAACTGCACCCTTCCATCACGGTTGCAGGCAGGGGGACACAAGAATCTTTGCTGGCATTTGTGGAGGCGCCGCAGGTGGGGTCCCTACTCCTTATGCCTCCGAAGAAGGGCACATCTAAAGGGTCCGGCAATGTTTCTGATTTCTTCACCCCACCGGACGCTAGACCGACGCTCCGGGGCTCCGCGGAAAAAGCTACCATGGCCCTCTCTAAGGCGGACCTACAGTCTATGCTTAAGGACTTCAAGTCAGAACTTAGAAAAGAACTGGGCCAAGACATGAAATCCTCTATTGACCAGCTGTGCTCAGACATCACGGAGCGCATGGCCTCACTCCAACAAGATGTGGACTCAGTAGGCACAAGAGTGCTCGACCTGGAGGCCGGCCACCAAACACACAGCCAGGCGCTGGTGGAATGCCAGGATGATATCAAATCCCTAAAGGAGCAGCTCCAGCAGGCGCAATTGAAGTCTGAAGATTTGGAAAACCGCGCAAGGCGGGAAAATATCCGCATCAAAGACCTTGAGGAGGGCGCAGAGGGTCCTGACCTGGAGGAGTTCGTGGAGGGCCTCTTTGCGGAGATCCTACACCCCACAGTACTCAAAGTCAGGCTTGACAGGGTGCACAGAGTGGGCCCCCCACCCCAAAAGGCGACCGGCGAAGACTACGGGATATCCTGGCGAACTTTCACTCGTATAAAGTGAAGGAAAAGGTTCTCCAGGCTGCGAGGGCCAAAGACTCCGTCTCATTCCAGAACTTTTTGTGCTCCGTCTTTCAAGACATCGCGCCATCCACTCTGGCGAGGCGACAGACCTTCCGCCCTGTCACATCCAAGCTCCAAGACGATGGCATTAAATATAGATGGACGTACCCCTTTGGCCTTAGCTTCACACTACACAACAAACGCCACCACCTCACCTCTCTGGGAGAAGGCCTGCGTCTCCTGGGGCTGCCGACAGAGGAGGACGACCCGGCACAAGACGCATCAGGGACCCCGCCGAGAGATGCGCCTTCCACCTCGCCCTGGTCGCAGACAACGAACAAGAAGAATGGCTGATGGTATGTTTCGTGAACTCTGCTCTTCCCCTTCCACTTAGGGACTTGCTTCGGAGACTAAGGCAGGCCACCTCCATGTGGGGAGGTCGCATCCATACCGTTTGGGCCGCCGAGGACATTCCTATTCTCATTGCTGGCGATCGCTATGCTGATTGACTCGAACTGTAAGTGACTTCGAATTCAGATGTCTCTATGTTACTACCGCTGTAGTGCTGCGCGGTCCGGGCCCAGGACCCATAGTTCCCACCAGTATATTCGTGGGATGGGCCGCCCCATGGGGCGGCTACTTGAGGGTGTGCAATTTTGGTTATGGTTGTTTGTTTTGTTAATGGTTCGGGGGAAGGGGGGGGGAGGGAGGGAACATTGGCAGTGGCGGTCTACTTTCATCTGGGTTGCCTGATTTTCGTGGGCGGAGGGAATGGGGGAGACCAGGTTGGCAAGGAATCAATGGGGCCTTCCGAGACATCTCGAGAGGGGGAGTAGGCATTGCACTAGCCGAGACTAATGTCTGGCCTTCAGGTACTAGGGAGGGGAGCTACATAGAAAGGTGTTTCCCTGGGATCCCGGGAGGCCCCACCAAGGAAGTCACCCCGGTACTCATACTACAATGCCTATCACTATAGGTACCTGGAATGTTAAAGGGCTCAATTCCCCCCAGAAGAGGCAGAACGTTTGGAAATATAACTTAGACCACCATTTGGATATAATTGCACTACAAGAAACCCACTTGAAGAAATCTGAAGATTTACGCCTGAAACACAAGTTATATCCACTTATTTATAAGTCCTCTGCTTCTACCAAACACAGGGGGGTGACACTCCTTTTTCGTTCCTCTGCGCAATTTCAGCCCTTGGGTATGCTCAGTGACAGGGACGGCCGGTGGCTGATGGTTAAGGGGCGGTTGAAGGGAAAGCTGTGCACCTTTGTGACGCTTTACGCCCCCAATAGCGGACAGAAAGAATTCCTTAACACTCTTCTGGGTAAGGTAACGGATTTCATTGAAGGCCCTCTAATTCTGCTGGGTGACTTCAACTTGGTCTGGCACCCCACATTAGACAGCACGCATACTAATCGCTCTGGTCTGGGCTCTTTCCATCCTACCACTCAAGGGCTCATTCAAGACATGGGCCTGTTAGATACCTGGCGCACCCTCTACCCACACACCCAGGATTACACCTTTTTCTCACACGTACATCATTCCTACTCTAGGCTGGATTACATATTCGCTAGCCAGTCCTTACAGGGCAACCTCAGAGAGGCTAAGATATTCCCTATATCTGTGTCCGATCATGGCTTATACTCAGTTTACATGTCCTGGCTTGGCAATGCCCCCTCACCGGCCCAATGGTATTTCCCAGCGTCCCTGACCAGGGACAAAGATTCTTGTACCCGCCTGCGGGAGACCATCAAGGACTTCTACGAACATAATCATCCGGAAGACACTTCCGAATACAATACTTGGGATGCCCTCAAGGCGGTGATTCGAGGCAAGTGTATTGCGCTTAACTCCGCTCTGAATAAACGGAGGGTGAAGGAGAGGGAAGACCTGGAGGGGGAACTGGCATCCATTGAACACGCCCACAAACTTGCACCCACCAGACAAACACTCCGCAATCTCACGGCCGTCAGAGGCAAGCTGAGGGCCATTTATAATAACCGAGCAGAATTCACTCTTCTTAAGCTACGCAACCTCTCCTACACCCAGGGCAATAAGGTAGGGAAACACCTCGCGAGGCAGCTGCGAGACAAGCGGGAGTATATAGGGGGTATTCAGGATCCTTCAGGGGCACTCATACACAGGGATGAGGACAAGTCAAACTTATTCGGGGACTTCTATAGAACCCTGTACTCTGCAGACGCCCTGGACCCTGCCGCACAACAGGACTTCCTTCAGAGCCTACCCATCCCACAGGTCTCCCCAGCCTGGAACGAGGAGCTAACTGCTCTGATCGCCTTGGAAGAGGTCCTCTCCGCTATCAAAGCCCTGAAATCCCATAAGGCGCCAGGCGCCGATGGGTACACTGCCCTCTTCTATAAAACGTTTGCCTCCGACCTTGGCCACCACTTGGTTCGACTATTCAACCGGATGGCCTCTGACGGCGACACGTCGATCTCTATGGCTGAGGCAGTAATCTCGGTGATTCCTAAGGCGGGGAAAGATCCCTCACTTTGTGCCTCCTATAGGCCCATTGCCTTTTTAAATATCGACGCCAAACTTTACTCCTCGATACTGGCTAAAAGACTGAACAACCTTATGCCACTCATTATCCACCCAGACCACTTCGGTTTTATTGCGGGTCGCCAAACACACGACAACACTCGACGCATCATCCACCTGCTCGAGAAAGCGAACACATTTAAAATTCCTGCAGTCCTGGTCGGACTCGACGCAGAAAAGGCCTTTGACAGCGTCAATTGGAAATTCCTCACGGCTACTCTCACGGCGTTTGGCTTTTCTCCCAAATTTATACAAATGCTTCAAGCCAATTATAGGCTACTGAGGTCTAGAGTCTCGGTGAATGGTGTCCAGTCTGCTCCCTTCTACCACTCCAGGGGTACCAGACAAGGATGCCCCTTGTCTCCCTTACTGTTCGCCCTTAGTATTGAACCCCTAGCCATAGCTGTCAGGGAGCACCCAGGAATTGAAGGCCTTCCATTCACGGGCGAGTCCCATAAGATATCCCTCTTTGCGGACGACGTCCTCCTATCTCTCTCCAACCCCGGCTCGTCTCTCCCACACCTGCAGGCTGTCCTGAGCCGCTTCGAGACCGCTGCGGGCTTCAAAGTCAATCTGATCAAATCTTACATACTTAACGTCACTCTCTCTCCGGCTGAGGTCTCCCACCTTCAGACACTGACTCCCCTTGCGTGGGCATCATCCTCCCTACAATACTTGGGGGTACAGCTCACATCGAAAGTGGAGAACTTGTACGAGGCCAACTTCCCTCCTATCCTACGGTGCATCCAAGCAGAACTCTTGAGGAGGAAACCTTTATTCCTCTCTTGGCTGGGGCGGATCCACGCTGTTAAAATGACCCTCCTACCCAAACTGTTGTACTTATTCCAATCACTCCCCATAGAGATGGACAACAACTTCTTCGGTAAGGTGAATGCAATGATCCTGCGCTTTATATGGCAGGGAGGGCGTGCGTGTTTCTCCTTTCACTTGCTTCGACGTCCCCAAAGGGAGGGTGGAGCGGGCCTTCCGGACATGCATCTATACTATAAGGCGGCCCAACTCCGAATCCTTACCGAATGATCACAACACGAATCAGAAAAACACTGGCTCCACATTGACCGTAGTGTAACGGGAAGAACGATCTGGGACCTTATCTGACGGGCGAAGCAAGACAGACCCAAGAACACCTATCTTAGCACCCCCACTCGTACCACTCTGAAAGTCTGCGACTCAGTGGCATCTCTAGAGGGCTGGACCTCCTTTCCCTCGCCCTTCACCCCTATCCATTTTAACCCGGCTTTCCCTCCAGCACTCCATGAAGGCCCATTTGATTCTTGGAGGGAGGGGGGTTGTCTGGCTCTGACCCATCTGTTCCATAACTATGATCCCCTCACATTCGAGAACTGCAAAAGAGATTATGGTATAAGGGACTCTGAACATTTCCGCTACACCTAAATGCTACACTGGGCTCTGGCCCCCCAGGTGCGGGAGGGAGCGACCCGATCCCTCACTAAGTTTGAATCCTTCATTGTTAGGACCACCCCTATGAAAGGGGCCATTTCCTTCCTGTATAAACACTTGTTGTCTTCAACACCGACTCCTAGACCCCGTTACATGTCCCTGTGGGAGGGGCTGGCTCAGCGGGCTATCTCGGATGAGGAGTGGTCTCACTTGTAGTCTGATATTTTCAGATTCAACCAATCTGCAGACTTGCGAGAAGCGCACCTAAAGACTATGATGGATTGGTACCTGTATCCATCGAAGTTGGCTCGGATCTTCCCAGGCACATCGGACAGGTGCTGGAGGGGGTGTGGCCTACTGGGTGATTTTCAACATATTTGGTGGGACTGTCCCGCTATCAGGCCCTTTTGGGAGGAAATCCTAGCTCAGATGAGGGACTTATTGGGGTACCCTATACCGACCTCCATGATTGCAACTCTACTGGGGATCCGGGACCCTGCACTAGAGCACCAAACTAGGGCAGACAAGAGAATCATGTGGCTCTGTATAGGGGCGGCTAAAACCACCATTGCAGCGGCGTGGAAGAACAGTGAGGCGCCGGCGATGTCCTTGTGGCACTCCCGCCTCTGGAGACTCCTCAGTATGGAACGTATGTCAGATATCTTCCGAGAGGACTGCAAGAACTTTGAGTTCAAGTGGGGACCTTTAGTTTCCTTTTTGTCCCGGGGGTTGCCCTCGGCAGTATGCCCGCCCACAGTACGGGCCCTACATCTTTTCCAGCTCTGAGTGGTACAGCTTCTGCGACTCTAATCTGTGTTACCGCCACTACCAGAGGAGGGGGGAGGGGAATGGTAGGGAGTTCAATTTTAGGTTTCCTCGTGGCTGATATAGCTACCTTTACATCCGAGCCCCTGGCGGGTGTTCCTGTTTGCTATCGAGCATGGACTTGGCTCTTTGATGGACCCAAAAGGGACACTGACTCTCCCGTAGGGATGTTGGGGCTGGAGGACTCACCATTGCCATTAAAACTGAGAAAAGACTATTGGAGTACCCATCCATTTCAGAATCTGTAACCAATCTTTAGATCTGTACATTGGGCTCGGGGTACGTGACCCTAGTATGTTGAGTTTCCTCTTGCTCGACTGTTTCCATGACTTGAACTGATCGCCCCTGCGTGGGAATATGGGCGGATTGTGCCATGAGCTGTTTTCTAAAAGACTTTAATAAAAATTTCTTTGACAAAAAAAAGGTGGCACCCTCAAAGACACACTATTCATTGAACCCGAATTTTACAGAAATCTCTAGGTTCCTCAAAGAATAAAAAGAAAAATTCACATTTACAGAAGACCTTAAAACACTTAAGATCAATGCCCCTCCTTCAGTATCTCCCTTCCAAATTCTTTTTTGGCATTCAGGAATTTTCCCAATCCTATTGTAATTTCTAGCGAGTAAACAAAGTAAACAAATCGCTTGGGCACGCGAGGTTATCTATGTGATAAAAATATAGGACGTAAAAACAGTTTCCGTATGTCAAATACAAATGTGCAATCGAGCAATATGTGCAACATATAATTTCTTAGTCCTAGCCCACAGTTACAATTACCATCTGGGCCAATCAGTGCAGACTTTATTTTTCCGTCTATCTTCCAAGGGTTAACCCCAACTCGGGTCCTTAGAATTTCGTATCTTAACCCTTGGTTGGGCAATATATCCAGATACGGAAACCAACCTTCTTTTACCCATGAATTCTTTAACCACTGGACCGATTTTTTCGCTAGCATATAATCTGGGTCCTGTGCCCTTGAAAAGGACTGACCTTGTTCCCTAAGCATTCTCTTTGTAAACTCGCCCATCAAGGAGTCCTGGGAAAGTCTCACATTAAGGCGCCCTGCTACTTTATGGAGGATTCTTCTCACGTCCTTTGCCCAGCCAAGGCTACGTATTTGGATCTCCTCTCTACACCATTGTGAGACCTTCGGTATCACTCCTGGGTCTTGACGCTTCCAAAATCTTACCAGGGCCATTTGGGATTGCACACTCCAAGAGGTTAACCCTAGTTCCATTCTGATTGCTTGAACCAGTGTACAGTTACGTAAAGACAATATTTGTAAAAATGTTCCCTCTTCCTGATCCCACTCATGTTTACCACTCAAGTATAACACCTCTGCCCCATACAATACTTGGGGCGGGATCATTGCTTCGAATGCCTTTAACATTGGTTTGTGTGTCATATCGCCATATTCTTTATTAAACTTTTTCAAACCACATGTGGATGAAAAAGATTTTGCTTTTTGAGCCTCCAAATGGGTGCGCCATTTTAGCGCACTGTCAAATCAGAGGCCTAAATATCTATATTCTTTAAATGCCTCTAATTTGTCATTGCCCAAAAACCAATTAAAATTCTTCTGGCTCTTCCCAAAACATAAAACCTTGTTTTTTTCCATATTTACAATCAACATTTTCCTATCACAATAATGTTTAAAAGCATTTAATTTCCTTTGAAGTCCTATTTCAGTTTGGGCAAGGATCACTAGATCATCAGCATATAGGAGACAAGGCACTTTGAGACCACTCATTCTAGGGCTTGCGCTTCTTTCCACTTCTAGTGCCGCGGGAAGATCAGCCAAAAAAATTTGAATATAACAGGGGTGCCAAAACGCACCCCTGTCTAAGGCCATTCCCTACTGTTATCTTATGAGTTAGTGACCCTTGCGTGTCTCTAATGACCTGGGGCCAGTTCCCTCTATGTAGCTCTTTTAAAATCATCAACAAGCCATCCGGGATTCTATATTTTAACATATCTTCCCAGAGTGTATTACGAGTCAAACGCTGCCCGAAAATCGACAAAACAACAATGCAACTTCCCATTTTGTTCTACCGATTTCCGGGCCAGGGCCCATAAGGCAAAACAGTGATCCATTGTGGAATGGCCTTCATTGAAACCACCTTGTTCCACTGGGATAATTGATCCCTCTTCTGCCCAAGTCTTTAACCTACCTAATATTATTTTAGCAAATATTTTTTCTCCAATATCGAGTAGGTTAATTAATCTATAGTTCCTTGGTGTGTAGACATCCCCTTTTTTATGGATCGGTCTAATTATCGCACCCTTACAATTAATCGGAATTGTCCCTGTTTCTAGGATTACTGAAAACATTTGGAAGAAAAATGTAGCCCACCATGATGTCCGTGACTTGATTATCACGGCTGGCAGGCTATCTGGGCCAGCAGCTCTTGTTAAGTTTAGGGTCTTTATCGAAGTAAGGAGATTTTCTACTGATAGGTCTGGTTTTAAATCATCTACCAGACCACTCCAGTCCCCTTGTACTCCCTCTTCAATTTCTCTCCCCGGGGAATACAATTCCTTCAAATATTCCTCCCAGGCACCCTCCTCTACCACACAATTCATTGAAGCAACTGAGGCCTCTGATACTGATTGAACTAGCTTCCAGAACAGTCGTATGTTCTTGAATTCTATTGCCTCCAGCAATTTCCCCCAGCAATTTTCCTTATGGGCCCTATTAGTGTTATAAAGAAACATAGTGTATTCTTTCTTTAGTTTGACAAGATTTTCTGCTCTAGACTTATCAATTTTTTTACGCAAACTGCGCTGTTCTCTCCTTAGTTCTCTTTTCTTATTTAAACAGTCTATATTAAACCAGTTACCTTGCCTAACCTGTGTTGTTTAGTCTTGGTGGCCTTTACATCTATTCTAAGTTCGACCTTGATGCTTTGTACCACTTGATTTATTTTTTCAATGTACCAGGCCAAATTTAGTCCAGCTACACTTCCTAAAGTGATATTGTGTTGGAGCATGGTTAGCCTTTCTATATATTCTTCGGTTAACCGTGTTGAAATGCGCCTGGGATAATCCATCTGTTGTATGATTACTTTCTCGGCAACAATCTGATGGGAATATCCCAACTCCAATTCTAAAATATTGTGATTACTATCTTCTATATGGTTAACCCTAAAGCCCTTTATTAAATTAAAATTCCATGCTGGCATAAAGACATAATCTATGGGGCAGTTTTGTGTCCCTTGTTTGAAAGTTTTCTTTGCCGGGCAGTCTTGTGGAAACCTACCGTTCAAGCAGAAGAGACTCTTGGTCGCTAGGTAGTTTCCCAGACTTACATCATGCATTGAGCAAGGACTTTCAGAAAACTTTGCTTGAATTATATCATAGGACTCCAAAATTTCCAAATACATGAGGTCATGCCAATTAGGGTTAAGTTTACGATTAAAATTTCCTACCAACAAAATCAAATCTGAATCGTACTTTTCACACAATAAATCTCAATCATTCTTAAAATATCCCATTTCAACCCCATATTCCTCCTGGGCACCCCATTGCATATACACATTTAAAATCAACACATTTTCTTTCTTATTACCAACAGCAATTAGGGTTATTCTACATCAGAGCAGCCATTTACACATTACAGTAAGCCTGGATACTTTTTTCCCTACTTTTGTAGATAGTAATGTCAGTAGGGCCCCTGCAGGGCGGCCGGATCTAGATTTTACTACCGGACGATAGACTTGCCGGAACCCATCCACTATGGGGGTTTTGCCACATACCCAGGTCTCCGGATACAAATGATCACATTGTTTTTCGCCAGATCTTTTATCCGTTCCAGCTTTATTTGATTTCCTAACCCATTTATGTTCCAGGAGACTGCTTTTAGGCCATGTGGCTGCCCCATACCTATTCCACGTCACTAAGGGGCCCATACCCATTGAATTCCTCTAAATAACGCTGGGAGGGCCCTGGGGGGCTAGTACTAAGGCTCCAATTCTTCCAAGAGTCCTCCGGGGGAAGAATTATTTATCATAATGTTAAGATTTCCCAAGCCTAACCCCTTCCCATTTTCACTTGTTCAAAATACAGCCACTGGTTTCCTTTACCCTCCATTCTTTTTGATTTTGGCCCTCTATGTGGTTGTTGTATATTAGTTCTAACCTCATCCTCTATTATATTAGTCAGATGATGCCACTCTTTATGGGTAGCAATTGTGGTAGGTTTTCTCGTTATCTTGCATGGTGCATGTTTTATGCTTCTAGTCAGCTTCTCCGTATTAATTTGTTTTCTACTGCCGATACCCTTTTTCGCTTGATTCTTTAATGGTTTCTCTGTGCTTCCTATTCTTACTCTGCTCACTCTCTCTCTCTCTCTTGTTTTTTGGGGTCTTTGATTTTAACACTTGTTCCGTTAGTCCTAATGGTTCCTCCATCTCTCCCTTTTCCCACTACTGTACCTATAGCACAAGTTACTACTTGTGTAACGATATATCTGTAAGAGACATTAGTAAGTGATAGATTCCTTATCTTAGAATATCCCCAGGCGTCAGACTGGATCCGTAAACTTTTTCGTAGCAATACCCCTGCGCGTCGGTAGGCGTCGTCCGCGCTCCGCGTCCGTCGTCGTTAGCGCCAGAATGACGTCGCCGGAGTACTTACACGCCGCCCTCGCGCGCAGATGTCAGTTCTTATACACAGCTTTTCCGCGCCAGATACGCAGAGCCAAGATAGCCATAAAACTAGGGCCCTGAAAGGGGATGACCTTAACCCTAGATATCGGTTGGCAGACGGGGAGAATGGGTGGGTCGGTAAGGAATCTATCACTAACTAATGTCCCTTACAAATATATTGTTACACAAGTAGTAACTTGTGCATCTGAAAGAGACACGTTAGTGATAGATTCCTTACCTTAGAACAGATACCCCAGCAATACCAACCCCGGTGGTAGGTCTGCAAACCAATAATCACACCAGAAAGTCCTGGAGGACGGAACGGCCAAAGAAGCCATCCCTCCGGACTTGGCTGTCCAGGCAGCAGTGTCTTGCGAACGTGTGAGCGAGGCCCTCGTAGCTGCCTGACAAATGTCCTGCAAGGGGACTCCTCGGCACAGGGCAGTAGTAGTCGCCGTGGCCCGAGTGGAGTGGGCCCTCAGCCTAACAGGAGGTTCCTTTTTAGCCAAAGAGTAGCACGCCTGGATGCACAACACGATCCACCAGGAGATGGTCCGCTTGTGCACCGCCCGTCCATCTTAGCGCCCACGTAACCAACAAAGAGTTGGTCATCCACCCGGAACTGCCGTGTGCGATCCAGATAGTAAGAAAGCGCACGTTTTGGGTCCAGATGGTGAAGTCTCTCTTCCTCTTTCGAGGGATGCGGAGGCGGAAAGAAGGTGGGCAAGGTGATGGACTGCCCGATGTGGAAGGCTGTGACTACCTTGGGCAGGAAAGAGGGTTTTGCCTGCAACACAACCTTGTTCAGATGGACAGTAAGGAAAGGAGGTTTAGAGGAAAGAGCCTGGAGCTCACTCACTCGGCTGGCAGAGGTTATGGCAACCAGAAAAGCAGCCTTAAGCGTAAGAAGACGGAGAGGACAGTTATGAAGCGGCTCAAAGGGAGCGCACATCAGGTAAGTTAGAACCAGATTCAAGTCCCACTTGGGCATCACGAAAGGAACAGGAGGGAAATATGAGTGATGCCCTTTAAGAATCTGTTAACCATCGGGGACTTGAACAAAGAAGGCTGATCAGGTAGCCTTAAGAAGGCGGGAAGGGCAGAAAGGTAGCCCTTGATAGTGCCCAGAGCAGAGCCCTGCTGGGCAAGAGAAAGAAGGAAGAGGAGAACCTCAGAAAGAGGGGCACTGAGAGTATCCACAGCCTTTGCTGTGCACCATGCCACAAATCTGTTTCACCTGCAGGCGTATACCTACTTTGTGGAGGGACGCCTGGCTGCCAGAATCACAGTATAGACTTCAGGAGGCAGGTCAAATGGCCTCAACTGTCGCCGCTCAATCTCCAAGCATGGAGGTGGAGACTGAACAGGTTCGGGTGGAGGACCGTCCCCTGCTGCTGTGACAGAAGGTCCTCCTGAAGAGGAAGACGAATCGGGGGATCGACTGACATACTGAGTAGCTCGCGATACCAGTACCTTCGCGCCCAGTCCAGAGCCACAAGGATGACTTGGGCCCGGTCGCGCTTGAGTTTCTTCAGCACTCTGGGCAGAAGTGGTATAGGCGGAAAGGCGTACAACAGACCGCAACTCCACTCGCGACGAAAAGCGTCCCCGAGCGAATGCCGCCTTGGAAATTCCAACGCGCAGAACTGATGCCATTGCGTGTTTTCTTTGGCGGCGAATAGATCTAACCAAGGATCTCCCCACTGCAGAAAGAGGCATTGCGCCACGTCCGAGTTCAGACGCCATTCGTGATCCATCATGCACCTTCGGCTGAGCTCGTCCACCCTGGCATTAAGAGAACCTGCCAGGTGTTGAACCACCAGAGTCACCCCCTGATGTTCCAGCTACTGCCAGAGGCGCAGAGCCTCCTGGCAGAGGGTCCACGACCCCACCCGCCCTGTTTTTTGCAGTACCACATGGCGGTGGTGTTGTCTGAACACCTGCACTACACTCCCCCGGAGAGAGGGGAGGAATGCCTTCAGTGCTAGACGAATCGCCCTCAGCTACAGAAGGTTGATATGGAGCCGGGACTCCGCCGGAGACCAGGGATCTCTGATCTCCGCCTCTCCCATGTGGCCTCCCTAGCCCTGGAGGGACGCGTCCGTCACAACTACGTGCTCCGGTTGGGGAAGGGAGAGGGATCTGCCAGTGACCCAATTGCGGTCCGTGAGCCACCACTGCAGCAGGTTGCCCTGAGGCTGGGCCCACTGAAACTTCAGGTCCCACTGCAGAGCCCGCATCCGCCACCTGGCGTGATGCACCAGAAGGATGCAGGAGGCCATCAGCCCCAGAAGCCGCGGAGTCAACCTGACCGAGACCCGGGATAAAAACTGAAAGATTGGAATCAGAGCCTGAATATCCCGGACCCGCTGCTCGGGAGGATAAACCCGAAACTGCGCCGAGTCGAGGACCGCTCCGATGAAGAGGAGCTTCTGAGAAGGGCACAGGTGTGACTTCGGCACGTTGATGGAAAGCCCCAGCTGGTGCAGGAGGTCCGCCGTTGTCTGGAGGTGGCTGACGACTGCCTGGGGCGATCCAGCCTTCAACAACCAGTCGTCGAGGTAGGGGAAGACTGAAACCCCTAACCTGCGCAGATGAGCTGCGACCACCGCCATCACTTTCGTGAACACCCGTGGGGCGCTGGTAAGGCCGAAGGGGAGCACGGGAAACTGAAAGTGCTCGTGGCCTACCGTGAACCGCAGGTAGCACCGGTCGGCTGGCAGGGCGGGGATGTGGAAATAAGTGTCATGCAAGTCCAACGCTACCATCCAGTCTCCTGGGTCCAGGGCAGCTAAGGCCTGAGCCAAAGTCAGCATTTTGAACTTCTCCTTCCGGAGGAAGCCGTTGACGTTCAGTCGGTCCAAGATAGGGCGAAGGCCCCCCTTGCCCTTCATGGGTACCAAAAAGTAATGAGAGTAACAACCACACCCTACTTCTGGCCCAGGAACGCGCTCTATGGCCCCCTTGGCCAAGAGGGCCGTAACTTCCTCTTGTAGAAGTTGCAAGTGATCCCCCGACAGGCGGTGGTATTGCGATGGCATGGCTGGAGGGGTCGCCTCGAAGAGAAGGGAGTAGTCCCACATGTCCGACGTGACGGTACACCAGTGGAAGTGGTGATGGCGAACCCTGCCCCCCCCAATGGCGTCACATGGGCCTGAAAGCACGGATTAGGAGGGTTTTTGAGGCGGATGCTGCAGGGAAAGGTGTGGACTGGCCTCGCCGTTGTCCCCAACCGCCGCCACAGCGGTTTCTACGGCCGCCACCGCGCTGTGTATTAGTCTGCGGTGCGTGGCTGGAAGCACGTGTAGGAGCACCCCTTCCTTGGCCACGAAAGGAGCAAAAGGCACCCGTTTGCTGGCGTGGGGTCGAGAGGCCCAAGGACTTGGCAGTAGCCCTGGAGTCCTTAAAACGCTCACGCGCATGGTCTGCCTTGTCACCAAAGAGGCGACGGCCATCAAATGGCATGTCCAGAAGGGTTGCCTGGACATCAGCCGAAAAGTTGGCGGTCCTCAACCAGGCGTGGTGTCGAACCGCCACCGTCGTTGCTATCGCTCTGCTTAGTGAGTCCGTGGTATCCAGCCCACACCGGATGGAATAGCGTGCCGCATCTCGACCCTCTGCAAGGGCTTGGGCGAGTTTAGTCGGGGCCTCCTCCGGACATTGTGGCAGCACGTCCGCGACCGTGTCCCACACAGTGTGGGTGTAGCGGCCCAAGAGGCATGCGGTATTAACTGACTGCAGTCCCAAACTCAGGGACGAGAACACCTTCTTACCGAATTGCTCGTACCTCTTGGATTCCCGATCGGGCGGAGAGATTGGGAATGCGGTCTGGGAAGTAGAGGCCTGGATAACCACGCTCTCGGAGGTGGGGTGGTTGGACAAGAAGCAAGGGTCGCCCAGAGCGGGCGGTAGCGTCTGGCGACGTTCCTATCTACAGGCTGACCTGTAGCGGGCTTAGACCAAGTGCCCAAAAGAACGTCACACAAGGCCTCATTAAACGGCAGCAGAGGCTCAGCCAAGCTTGCCTGCGGTTTAAGGACCTCAGTGAGGAGGTTAGTCCTCACGGCGGCGACGGGGAGCTCTAGGCCCAATGCCTTGGCCGCCCGCGTCTACACTACACTGTAGGCAGCCCCCTCCTCAGTAGCCACGGTTGGAGGGGAGACAAAACCAGTGTCTGGCGAAGTGTCCAGTCCACTGGCATCCCCAAGCTCACATGTCCAGTCCTGTTGAGACCGGCACTCCTGTGCCAGAGGGTCCACAGACCCCTCCCAATCTCCCTCGTCATCCATCACCTGAAATTCAGGTTCAAAGGATGGGGCCGGTTCGTAGAAGTAAAAGTCTCCATACGACGTAGAGAGCGGCGCCGCTCCGGCACCGGAACCGAATCAAAGGCAGGATCAGGGACGGCGTTGTCCGTAGGCGGCGTCGGGGGTAACACCCTAGGGGTCGGCATCGGTGAGGTCGTGAGTCGACCGGCGACGACCCCGGATCCAGAACCGGATCCGGAACCGGATCCAGTGGGGGCCTGTGGCGCCGGGACCGAAGTCGCCGGCGGCGCCGGGGCCGAAGCACCCGACCCGCTAGGCCCCCCCAGCCGGGACCGTTAGGCCCGAAGGCGTCACGGAGCCCGGCGGAGGAGGGAGAGACCTCATGGCCATGAGGTACTGCTCGATCTCCTCTGGCGTCGCATCGTGCCCAGGGACTGGAAGTAATGGGGCAGGTTGCGACGCCTGCTACTCCGTCGGAGCCACGTGGGTGGTGTCACCCGAACCTCCGGTCGTGTCGCGCGAGCGTCGGGGTAGGTCGGAAGAACGATGACGCCTTTCCGACCTCTCATGCCTCTTACCTGAGGACCTTGATCCCGAAGACCGATGCCGACTCTCGGAACTACGAGGGCTCCGATCCCCACGACCAGTCCCTTGACCGCTTGTGGGACCGGGACCTTGAACGGCGCGGGCCGACTGCCGGAGCTCAAGCCGCTTGCGGGACCGCTCCCGCCTAGCCTTAGACATCAGGGCCCGGCAGTTGGAGCAGGTTCGGTCGTTGTGGTCGAGGCCTAGACACCGAAGACACCGGCGATGGGGGTCGGTAACCGACATCAGTCGGCTGCACTTGGAGCAGGGTTTGAACCCGGGCATCCCTACCGGCACCGTAGGAGTCGAACAACTAGAGAAAAAACAGATCAAAAGACCAAAAATGTAGTCAAAAAGTGACTAAGGGGTAGAGCTTCTCCGGATCTGCTCTTGCTGGCGCGGAAAAAAGAAGAACTGACGTCAGAGCGCGAGGAGGGCATCTAAATACTGCGGCGACGTCATTCCGGCGCAGATTACGGAAGCGGAGCCGCAGACGACGCCTACCGACGAGCAGGGGTATTGCTTCGCAAAGGTTTCCGGATCCAGTCTGACGCCTGTGGATATTCTAAGGTAAGGAATCTATCACTAACGTGTCTCTTTCAGATCCCTTTCTTTGCGCGCCTTTCCTAATAGGTCTCCCCTGTCTTAATAAGGTATGCCTATTATAATCGCCCCTTCTTTTTAGCAACATTGGCCATCTAGAGATGTATACTTCATGGTTGGCAGGTGGGGGTTCTATATTCCCAACCTCCTCCCTCCCCAAAGTTGATGTTATATGCTCGGGGTCAGGAGCTGGTCTTAACATTGAAGGCATTTGGCCCCTAATTCCTTGTACTTCACCCTGAATTTTTGAAAGGTGCGAATTCTGGGTTTTTAAAATTTCATGATTTAACATTGTCACTTCCAGGATTCCCTGGAGTGTTCTTTGCAACATTAATCAATTCCAACATTGAGGAGGCCAGATTTATAGAAGATTAAGCTGTAGGGATTGATTACAGTCTTTAGTACCCTTGGACCCTGAAGTGTGCTCATCGTACTCTTCATGTCCCTCCGAGTTTCCGTCCGAGGCAGAACCATCTTCATCCTCTTGTCCTTGGTTTTCACTATTTATTTCCTTAGGGTCATGGAGTAGACAGCACCTTGGAGACGAGGATAATCGGGGTGACAATATTGGACCATTATGAACAGTTAAAAACTGTAGGGATTGGTTAAATAAATTTTCAGAGTCCAAAATTTGTTCATCAAATATAACGGAGGAGCCTCCCTTCCATGATTCCTCCCCGCCTATTTCCAGATCAGATGCAAGGGGCTTAACTGGTGAGAAAACCCTTTAAACATGTTTTCCCACAAAGTCTTTCAAGGAGTTTGAAGCTATTCCCCCCTTTCGCCCCACTTGCGATGCCTCCTTGGGTATTTTCTCTTTTTTCTTCTGTATATGTTTGGATTTTGATTTTGACCCTGGGTCCACTGAGCTTCCTCCCGATGCATTTTGATCCGTTGGGGGGACTTTAGGTATCTTTGTCTGTCCCAGTACGCTTTTATTCTTCCTTGGGAGCCATCAAATGAGCTTTTTGCTACTCAGAGATTGCGACTGCGCACGACCCTTACTGACTCAGCCCCTTATTTCAAATCACTGTCCTCAGGGCTGGGGTAGTCCGTTAAGGTAGGATATAAAAGAAATAAAGAAAGAAAGGGGAAGGGAGCAAGAATACTCCCTTTTCCCCACTTACCTCTGTTGTGCTTTTGTGGGTATCCCTGCGCCGTGCCCGTGCCCTTCTCTGCTTGCACTTAAGAGGCCCTTGCCTCTCCTTGATTCTCCAAAAGCCTGTGACCCGAGTCCGTCCAGTGCTGGGTCACGTTATCTTGCCACGTACCTTACCCCTTGAGCCTTGTGCCTACGGCTTTCCCTCTGGTTTAATCCGATTCCCAGCGTCTTCCTCCACTTTTGCTGGAGGGCTCAAGCCGGGGGGGCCGTGCTTCAAGGAACCGAGCGGCGGCTCGAATACCACATCTCTCGCGACTTTCCTTCCCCTTTTTCCGACTCTGCCCACTCTGACTATTGCGGGCCGGGGGGGGGGGGAGGGGGTATTTGTTCCGCGGGCCGGGCTGCGGTGCGATACAGTCCGATGCTCGCGTTCTCGCGTGTCTCGCAACTTCCGCTCTGATTACGTTTTGGTCACGGGGGTTACACACAGCACAACAGAGCTCAGTTTCTACACTCATAATGTAGGGTGACCAGACGTCCCCGTTTTCCCAGGACGGTCCCCGTTTTTGAAGAAGTGTCCCCGTGTCCCGACACTTTTCTCCAAGTGACTCAAATGTCCCCGTTTTCAACCAGTGTCACAGGTAAACACAGAAATGTCCCTGTTTTTAATATTTCCAGTTGAGCATGCACGTGCATGCTCTCTTTGCACTGGCATTTGCTAGCCTGTGATGTTTTATTGATTTTTGGAAAATATATGCTGTAGTCCTTAAAAGTGTAAATGTAATAAGAAGTACTAATGCTGCTGTGTAAAGGAGAGGGGTGCCAATAAAAGACCTCAGATTTGTTGTCTGTAATGCTTCATTTCGGTCTATGGAGGGAGCTGTCGTTGTTGTCCCTTTTCTATGTCTTTGACAGCTGTCAAATAATCTTACTTTTATGTAGATGGTTACTGCAAACCGTAGTCCTACTTTTATGTCTATGACCGGTCCCCGTTTTTTGTTTTGAGAATCTGGTCACCCTCTCATAATGTCATGATATCATAATATGTATTTTTTTGGTTTTGTCTTTGAAGTGGAGATATAAGCAGGCAGCAATCAGCGATCACAGGAGCTGGCGTAACTTGCAACAATGCTTCTGTGGGTGTGCACCCCCTCATGTGCTTGCATGTGCTTGTTAAGTCAAGAATAACTATTTCGGTTCCATGAACCATAAAAGTTTGACTAAAAAACCATTACAGTTTAAGAAATTTGTAGCACCTTTATAAAACATCACCAGAAATAGAATAAGAAAGAATGAATTCATAAAATTCAGTGGTTTAAAATTTCAATACATAAAATAAAAAAGTGTAGGACAGGAGGCAATCATAGACACGATAACGCAGATCAGCGAGGCCCAAGGGCAACTAGACCCTAAGTAATGCCTTTTAAATATATGGGATGCTACTGACCTTACCCACATAGTCCGCGACTGGGCAACAGTAGGAATGACGATAGCCAAACAGAACATTGCCAATTACTGGAGGGCACTACACTCGCCGACTTTTGCAAAATGGTGCAATGATATGGATAGCGCGATGAAGGCTGAAAAGGCAGTGTATATTCACCGGGGATGCCCTAAGAATTGGGATCGAAAATGGGGAAACTGGAATATATATAGAAGGGACATCTGTGCACCACCGATAACAGAACCCTCACTGGAAGATAACGAACAATTAGAAGCAAAGCATGCGAAGAAACGTATTGTATATCTTTATGTTATGAAAATGTATAACTGTGGCCAGAACTGTAAACTGGAAAATACGAATTTTCTGTACGAAAGACCTTATTGTATGTATTGTATTGTATTGTAATTGCATTTATATAGCGCTTACTACCCCTGACGAGGCGTCAAAGCGCTTTTTCGGCAGGTAGCACGCTACTCCGGGACCCACAGAGGATTAGTTTTGAATTAGTATAGTGAAACATGCAAGTACATTTTAAGTGGTGGATAGGTTAGTCAGTTATTTGGATTTGGAATGATAGCAGAAGGATAGAGTAGAACAAAGGTTAGTATTTATTTATCGCTCGCTTGTTGACGCATGCTATTCAGGGAGCCTATGAAGGATTAGTGGTGAATTAATATGGTGAAATATGAGGTCATTTCAGTGGTGGATATTAGTCTGTTACTTGGAGTGAGAAGGATAGCGGATGGGGTTAACCCAACAAGTCTTGTACCAAATAAAAAGAGTTTAATAAAAATAAGTTTAGGACGACGAACAAGTTACTTACCTTCGGTAAAGCTTTTTCTGGTGGATACAGTCTCTGCCTGTGGATTCCCTCACCTTTTGAATATCCCCTGCACCAGCATTACGCTGAAACTTTTTTTCCTAGCTCTCCTCGCCGATGAAGTCGTCACAATGCCACGGCTCCGCTCGCGACTCTGCATGATATCACTGGAGCCATAAGAGAGTACCGTTGGAAGTTCCACCCATTTTTTCTGTGCATCCGAGGCGAACGGGTGGACCAGCACCAAATTCAAAGAATACACAGTACACAATATTCATACAAATACACACAGTGTAAAATTAACAAGTAAAGCCAATAATAAAAGCATTTCCTATAAATCCATTTAAAGGCAGACAGAAGAAACAGTAGAAAATAAACATGTTAAATTATGCCACTTATAAGGTATACAAGGATGGCCATCGAGGAGGAGGGAGGGTCAGTGAGGAATCCACAGGCAGATACTGTATCCACCAGAAAAAGCGTTACCAAAGGTAAAGTAACTTGTTCTTCTGATGGATACATCTGCCTGTGGATTCCTCACCTTTTGAATAGATCCCACAGCTGTCCCACTCCTGGAGGAGGGTGTCCACCCTTCAATACCAAAAAGGTCATGCCGGACAGAGCGCCCAAAGTGACCGTCCCTCCTCACTTCGGAATCCAAGCAATAATGCTTTGTGAAAGTGTGGAGGGAGGACCGAGTTGCACCCTAACAAATGTCCCTACAGGAACAACTGAGGCCAAAGCAGAAGTGGATGATTTGGCTCTGGTGGAATGAGCTCTAATACCTTAAGACAGCTCCTTACCAACTAGGGCCTAGCGGATCTTGATGCACAAGATGATCCATCTAGAAACAGTGCGCTTGTGCACAGCCTTGCCCTTCATGCCTCTAATGTGGCCCACAAAGAGCTGATCATCCCAATCGCAAGTCTATAGTCCTTTCCAAACAAGAGCTAACCGCTTTTTTAGGATCCAGGTGGTGAAGTCTCTCCTCCTCCTTGGAAGGATGAGGGGGAGGATCGAATGCAGGAAGGGTAATGGACTGCCCTAGATGGAAGGGAGTAACCACCTTAGGCAGAAAAGCAGCCCTGGTCCTGAGGACTATCTTTTCAGCATAAATGGTCAGAAACGGGGGTTTTGAACAGAGCTTGAAGCTCACAGACCCTCCTGGCAGAGGTAATAGCTACAAGAAAAAACGTTTTGAAATTCAAGAGTCTTAAAGGACAACTATGTAAGGGTTTAAAAGGAGAACCCATTAAGAAAGTCAGTATAAGATTTAAAACCCATTGAGGGACAATAAAGGGAGTAGGAGGAAACCTATTGGTAAGACCCTTAATAAATCTTAAAACAAACGGAGATTTAAACAAAGCTGATCCGGCAACCAAAGCAACGCCAATAAGACCGACAAATAACCTTTTACAGTGGCCACAGCACAACATTGCTGGGCCAAGAAAAGCGAAAACGGAAGAATATCCGACAAGTAGGCCTTTAACGAATCAATGGACTTCTCTCCACACCATTTGTCAAATCTAGGCCATCTGGAGCAGTAAATAGATTTGGTGGAGTGTCGCCTGGACGATAAAATAACATCCACCACACCTGGCGGGAGAGAGAAAGAATTCAGGTTGCCCTGTTCAATCTCCAGGCATGAAGGTGCAGGCTCTGGAGGTGGGGGTGAAGAACCTGCCCCTTCGACTGCGAGAGGAGGACTGCCCTGAGAGGGAGACGGAGCGGAGAGTGCAATGAGAGGTGAAGAAGATCTGTGTACCACACCCTTCTTGGCCAATCCGGGGCGATCCATATACCTTGCGCTAGGTCTTGGCGAATTTTCCTCAGAACCCGAGGAATCAAGGGTATGGGAGGAAACGCGTAAAGGATGTTGCGAGCTCCAATGCAATTGAAACGCGTTCCCCCATCGCTCCCTGGATTGGATATTGGAGACTGCAGAACAACGAGCAGTGCACGTTCTCGTGAGTGGCAAACAGGTCCACCTGAGGAGTTCCCCACATCTGAAAGGTGTGATGAACAACATCCAGATGAAGCCTCCACTCGTGATCAGCCGAGAACTGCCTTGTGCGACTGTCCGCATGCATGGGAAGACGTTTTTGGGCCCCCGTTACGAAGTGGAGGGATGCTAGAATTTTAATCTGGAATTAGTATTTTACTGACATATTTATTGGAATGTAAAATTTATTTTATTCCCACATCATGAATTGTGCATTTATCTATTTATATGTTGAGTGTCATGTCCATGCTATTGCATTTTTGTATCACATTTTTAATGCTTCGTTTGTGCTAAGTTAATTGTTAAGTCCTTTTATTGCACCTTAACCTTCAATAAACTTTTTTTTTTAAAAGACTGTCCGCATGCACGTTCGGCACCCCTGCCAGATGATATGCCATCACACAAATCTGGTGGTCCTGGGCCCAGGACCAGAGTCGTAGAGCCTCTATGCAGTGACAATACAACCCTACTTCTCCCTGCTTGTTGATGTACCACATTGTGGTAGTATTGTCTGTGAGGACCTGAACAGACTGACCGCGAAGGGAAGGAAGGAAAGCATTTAGTGCCAAAAGTATTGCCCGCAATTCCAGAAGATTGATGTGAAGCAACCTTTCCTCTGGAGACCAAAGGCCTTTGACCTCCAGATCCCCCAGATGAGCATCCCACCCTAGAGTGGAGGCATCCGTGATCACTGTGGCCACTGGCGGTGGAGGCTGAAAGGGCTTTCCTTGAGACAGGTTGCACCACTGGAGTGCCCTCATGGGCCAGCGTGCATGACTGACCAACAGAATGAAGGAAACTAACACATCGAGCAGGCGAAGGACCTTCAGGACCAGAACAACCGCTCCATCGTGAAACAAAGGAATCTTCTCCTTAATGTCGGGAATTCTCTGAGGAGGTGAAAAAGCTCTGCACACAGTAGTATCCAGTGCCGCCCCTATTAACAGGTTGCCCTGAGAAGACACCAGGTGAGATTTGGGCACATTTATAAAACACCCAAGTCGAACAACAGTTGAGCTGTCCCTCGCAGATGATGAAGCACCATCTCCGGCGACTCTGCCTTGAGCAGCCAGTCGTCCAGGTAAGGGAAAACCGGAATCCCCGACCTCCTGAGATGAGCTGCCACCACTGCCATCAACTGTGTGAAGGCTCGAGGTGCTGTAGTAAGACCAAACAACAGGGCCGCAAACTGGTAGTACTGCGACCCTACCATTAAACGGAGATACTTCCTGTGCGACTTCAGGATGGGGTTGTAAAATATGCATCCTGTAAATTGATCAACACCATCCAGTGCTCTTGCTGCAGCGCCAGAAGAACCCGAGCAAGGGTCAACATCTTGAATTTCTTCTGTTTGAGGTAAAAATTCAAGACCCTGAGGTCCAGGATCGAACGTAATCTGCCATCCTCTTTGGAAATCAGGAAATACCAGGAGTAGCATCCCTGCCCCTTTCATGCTCCGGAACCACCTCTATCGCACCCTTTTGTATACGGCAAGGCCCTACTTTTGGAGAAGAAGCAATAGGTCCTCCGAACAGAGACCTTGGCAAGGAGGAGGAAACCCAAAGGTCGGACGTGACCGATTTCCAACCCTGTAGAAAGTGAGACAGCCGACCCACTACAAGAACCACATGTTCCAGGATGAGGGCTCTAGGGTTGCTTTCCTGCGCTACCAGGGGGAGAAGGGGAGGTAGAAGAGGAGGGGGAGAGATTGCGGGATGACCTCCTTGGCGACCCCCGCTTCTTCCTCTGTAGAACTTATAAAGAGGATTTTGCTGCTTTTGCTGTGGAGGTTGTCACAAGCTACGAAAGGAAGACCTTCCAAACCCTCGATACTTCTTATATACAAGTCCCCTTGACTGAGTTTGCAACCCTAAGGATTTTGCCATGGCTTTGCTATCTTTGAACCTCTAAAGAGCGGAATCAGCCTTCTCTCTGAAATGTTTTGAACCATCAAAGGGAAAATCAAGAAGGGTAGCCAGTACGTCTGGGGAAAAACCAGAGGATCTAAGCCAAACCTGTCTCCTGGTAACTACGGAGGAGCTCATAACCCTGGCCACTGAATCAGCTGTATCCAGGCCAGACTGTATATCCTGTAGAGCAGCAGCCTGAGCATCCGACAGAACCTCCATAAAATGCCCCCACTGGTCATCCGGCAAATTAGGCGCCAATTGCTTAGCTGAATCCATCAATGAATGTATGTAACGTCCCAACAGGTAGCATTGGTTGATTTTAGTGCCATGCTAGAGGAAGAAAAGACTTTCTTAGCTGATTGCTCCAACTTCTTAGAGTCCCTGCCGGCAGAAGCCTGAGGAAAACCACCTGAAGACTGTTTAGATCAGGACGCCTGTACCACCAAACTTTCCGGGGACAGATGTGAAGAAAGAAAGGGAGGGTCATCTGGAGCAGACCTATATCTCCTTGCCACAGATTTTGCTACAGCAGGAGAAGAGAGCGGTTACGCCACACTTCCAGGATAGCTCAGTAAAAGCTTCATTAAAAGGCAACAGCGGCTCAACTATCGAAGATGGCGAATTAAAAACCTCAGTGAGCAAATTAGGCTTATATTGAGCTGTAGGTAGTTGCAAATCCAAAAGCTCCACAGCCTTTCTGATAACGGTATGATATGGAGCTACCTCTTGAGGTGGAGAAGCCCTTGAAGAAGAAAGCTCCCTCTCTGCGGAGGCCAGTCAAAACACTTTTATTCGATTAATTAAAATCATAAAAAGACACAGATACAAACAATGCATAGCGAATATACAATAAATGATGCACATCAAAAATTTAAAAAAACATAGAAATTCATTTAGTACCAGAAAACAGCTCATAAAATGTACATAAAACTCATTTTTATAAAAGTGCGGTCTCACAGGAATGATCGGGGCACATAGACTCTTAGTCTTAATTCGCACAGCGGCCACTAAAAAGCTTGCTACTTAACATGGGTACTAATCAGAATTTGAAAGTAATTGAGGGCTGGCCTGACCTTTATGAACCCCGCCTCCCTCAGAATCGGCGTCAAATATTTTTTACGGATGTCAGAATAATACTCGCAAAACATGACAAAATGTAAAGTGTCTTGTGCAGAGAAGTTATCACACTTACATGGTTTGGAGTTTTCTGGTTTACCCCATGTTGGGAAAAAAATCAATGTAAGGTGAATTAGATTAAAACGAAGTCTAATCAAAAGGTGCCGATAAAAGGGCCTTGTTACTAGTTTTAGATAAGGCTCAATCGAAGGAGAGGTAACCAGTAAATAATTAGATTTCACAAGAGTTTTTTCAGTTCCTGCTCTTCCCTTTCCTGAGCTAGCATATTTAAAAAACTAATTTTAGTCCAACCCACATCCTCTTGTTTAATACGGTTCGGAAAAGAATAAAGCTGTGGGCGCCCTAACATTGTAAACATTTTTTTAATGTAGGCCAGCCATGGAATCTTACAGGCTCTATCCAGGGCTAAACAATCCTTCAGGATCAGGTGATTCAGCGAGATTTCCTGGTTAAGCCAGGTCTTGAGCCAACAAATCAAAAGGGCCATTTTTATTAAGTCTGTAACATACCCCAGTACCAATTCTGTGTGGATTTAAAAAGTCGGTGTAGACTGTGGGACCGATAACAGAGCTCTTAAAAATTTATTTTCCGCCACCTGAATCCTATCTTGCGGCATATAGCCCCAGATCGCGGAGCCATATGCTGCAATTGCTAGGCACTTGGATTTGTAGACTTTTATAATTGCCTCCATTGGTCTAGCCCCCAGGCGATTACGAATCCCATAAGAGCCGAGGTAGATCTAGCTACCGCATTACTTTTCTGCTTCTGCTGAGCACCCCAAGTACCTCTTTCATCAAAGAGGACCCCTAAGTATGTAAAAATGGGGAGCCTCTTGACCTCAGCATCGCAGCAAAAATAGGCCTGTCTTTTCAGTTTACGACTTTTCTCCCCTACAATCATAACCTGAGACTTATTTATATTTATTTTCAGGTCCAATGACGTCATAAAATTACCAAAGGAGTCAAAATGTTTTTGCAAACCTACCCCAGTGCGGGTCAGTAGGACTGCGTCGTCAGCGTATAGAAGCACCGGAATAACAGTATCTCCTATACGTGGGACGTCCATTGAAGCCTCAACTAATGATTTCTCCAGTGCATTTATATATAGTGTAAAGAGAAGGGGGGCCAAAATACACCCTTGCCTGACCCCCCTTTCTGAACTAAAGTGGTCGGTGCATCTTCTCTCCTGTGTGACCCTTACTGAGGCTAAAAGTCCACAATGTAGATGAGCTAAAAAGTTGACCAGTGACCGATCGATACCCAAATCCCCAAAAATGTGCCACAGCTTGGACCTATTCACCAGATCAAAGGCGGTCAAGAGGTCCATAAAACCCATGTAAAGGGACCCCTCCTTAGCAATTGTATATTTACTTATTAAAAGCTGCAAATTCAAACATTGATCTAAGGTACTTCTCTTCGCTCTAAAACCATATTGCAGATTTGAGAGGACCCCTCAGCCATCTAAGCAATCTGTAAGTTTGTAGAGGATGACTCTGCCAAGAATTTTAACTGCAGAGTCAATCAGGGAGATATAACACGAGGGGTCCCCTCTCTACCTCTTTTTAAAAACCGGGATAATGATTGATCTGGCACAAGATACAGGGAACCCTTTTGCTCCTGACACATTGAACACATTTGTCAGAACCTTAGCCCAAAGTTTAGGAGCCCTCTTATAGAGATCTGCCGGCACACCATCAGGGCCAGGCGCTTTGTTCTGTGAGGTCTCTAAGATTGCTCTCTCTACTTCATGCACTTCAGAAACTAAGGGGGAAGCTGACTGCATAAGAGGTGTGTCCACCAATAGGGGCTTCTGGTCCGGGTAACCATAAATAGACCTAAAGTGAGCTACCCAATGTTCATCCTGAATAATACATTCTAGAGAGATGTTATCTGATCCAGAAAATAAGTGATGGTTAACAGTAGACCAGAATTTTTCACTATTTTAATACCTCGTCTGATAGGAGGTGTCCAGGCAACTTGCTCCTGAAGCCCTTCAAAATCATCGACAGACTCCTCTATTTCACCCTCTTCAACCTCTTCTCTCTGATACTGTTCTTCCTTCAACAGTCTCTGTGCCGCTCTCCTCGAGAGCAACCTTGGTTGCGGCGTCGGCGGCGCCACACATGGCGCCGACAGCTCCGGAGTCTGCATTGAAGGAGGATCCAAAGGTTGAATCAGCGCTGTACGAGGACGAGAGGAAGGCCGACCAGACGGCGCCAGAGACTCCATATACAGCATTGAAAATCTCAGAGCTGGAAACGGCCATGACGGCGCCGTCGGAATGAAAGGCACGAAGGGTGCTTGGGCATAATGCTGAGGCACGCCCAAATTGAAGGCCAGCGGACCCACGGTACCCAAAGGTGCTCCGGAGGGGTAGGCTGCCTTGGCAAACACGCCATACATTGCATTTAAATGCGTAGGATCTGAACCCGGAGTAGGAAATTGAAGATACGGAGCAGAGTCAGTATCCACACGAGGAGCATCCGACGTCAGAGAAATGTCCATTCAACATCCTGCCACTTAAGCAATGCTAATCACTTCCTTCTTTGTCTCTTACACATTCTTAATTACCTTTACATTCTTTGAGATCACCATAATAACAACTATTTCTATGTGCCTCCCATTGATTTTCATAAGTTGGACAAATTGTTTCATTTCTCCTTGTACAACCTGTGAGAGTATTCTTCTGAACACCACACTTACTTATTGGATGCAGTTCAGTTTATTACTCCTCTTCTATTGAGTTGTTGCTGTCATCCTTTGGTTCCAGACTTTCAGGCTGAGTGCAGTTGTGTTGGTTATTCTTCCCTCATTGTGCAGCATAGCAGTATCTGCATACTTTTGATACAGGTCACCTGTCCTTGGGATGAATCCATCTTCTACCCCTCCTTTTGGCTTTCCCACTTTTCTACCCAGGTCCGTGCTTCATGAAGGGAATGTTTATTATCAATAGGCAGACAGAAGGGCAAACCTTTATCCAGGTTTCCCCTATTCTACATTTTTTCGCTTTTCGGTTATTTCTGAGAGTAGTCAGGAAAAAAGAAAATCCTGTTTTCTTCAAACACTGCATCAAACCACCACCAGACTTCTCTCAGAATTATATTAAGATTCCTGTACTTGAGAAGTGTTTTTATAATTGCAAGGACACAGGGTGATGGTTTACTCGCAAGAACTTCATGAGCCTTTTAACATGGAACATGGCAGACATTGTTTCCTGTGAATTACTGCACTGATAATTTCTCAATGAACAGTTTGGTGTTTTTGCCTTTTTCATTTTCAGGGCACATTAACAATCCATGGTTTATTAAGTAGTCTTTGGCATCCACACCTCATCTCAAGTGCAGCATTTTAGGCTTCAACTCAGTCACCCAAGCTTGCAAAGTGGTCGTCCTGTCCTCAATAGTTGACAATGGCCCAGCCAGATCAATAATCCTTAACAGTACGTTTGATCAGTTTAACATGATAAAGAAACCTTAGTCCAATGGGTGCTTATTTTCTATTCAATGACTGTTTCAGGTTTACGGTGGCCTTCAGGATATCTGGTACAGGAATCCCGCTAGAGATATAGTTCTTACCATTACTGTTACTGTATGTGAGGAAATGTAGATTTAATGTGCACCCCTTACTCTTTTCTCTATCTCAGGCCATTCTTTGTGAGATGGCCACCAGCATCATCAGTCCCATCAGCTTGCTTAGCACTCAGTCTCATCAGAAGACTGAGCACTAGGAATCTGGTCTTTTCAAATGTGTATGTCTATTCCTGTGTCGTAGCAAGTTAGGTTTGCCTGTTGAGGCTTCAGTGAGTTATTATTTTCACAGTGTTAGGATCCGAACAGTTTAGACACTACCTCTAACCACTGCTAAGGAGGAGTATGGCATTGGCAGTGCCTAATGACAGCCTCAACATTAGAGGAGTTGTATCCTGGGGTCAGGAATATTAGGGGGAGGGTTAAATCTGGATTAAGGGAATTGCCGGAGTCCTTGGTAGGTGGTCCAGGTACAGTGGGCGAGGGAAGGAAAAGGAGGGCTCAGAGTGACTTCGCCTGCACAGGACGCTGGGGGGCAAATATGATGCTCTTGAGGTGTTGATTTTGGGTTTGGTACAGGGTTGGGAGAAGTACAGGAGCAAGGGAGCATTTAAACCAGGGATCATGTATGTGCAGCAGTGGGGAAAGGAAGTGCAAATACTGAAGATGCTCCTCCTTTTGACTGTCTGGCTCCTTTTCCCCTCTTGTTCTTCCTCCGTTGGGTCGGCTCCCCGGTTTTCTTTGGACTTGGCACCCATAACTTTTGGACTGGAACTCGTGTGCGCCCCGCCATTTTGGGACCCTCTCCTGTTGTCGCTCTTGCTCTGGGTGCATCTTGCCATGTTGAGATGGTTTCCATCGATGCCCACGACTCGGGTCCGCCATTTTGTGAATTCTTGTCCTTTCCTTTGGTCCCTTGGATTCCATCCTGCTGACCTTCAGAAATTTCACTTACACTGGACTGCCTTATCTCTTTCACCCTTCAGGTCCCCCTCTCTCCTCTCACCAATGTCAGTCTCCAACTCTTCTCCCCCACATACCGCTCTCTACACCTTTTTATTTTAATTTTAATTTCTCTTTTCACTCTGTAAATATGTGATATATACTTGTCCAAGCCGAATCGCTGCTAAAATACAATCCTGAGAAAATCTACTATTTGTATATATATATGTATATATAGATAACTCTAATCAATAGTATATGTAGTAGACCTTTGTACCCACTACCTTTCCTATGTGATTCTTGGAGTTTATCCATTTGTATCTCTTCCTTGAGTGACTTTACAACTTGTACATTTGCAATTTTTTCTACTTGTATCTCTTCCCTGTGTGACTTTACAACTTGTACATTTGCAATTTTTTTTCCGGTTTGAATCTTTCATGTAACTCATGTAATCCTAAATCCTTATGTATCGCAACTGGTTCTTTTGTAAAGCACTCTGAAACCTTCGAGTATTGTTCGCGCTATAGAAAATCGCATCAAATAAATAAATAAATAAAATAAACCTGTGGGCCAGTTCTAAAAAACTCTTATAGCACAGATCCTATGCGAGGGACTTATTGAGCAGTCTCACAGGTTGAGAAGTTGGTGGTTATTCTGTACAGGATACTTCTTCCCCAATAGACTGGGGGGGAAAAGGTTTCAAACACTCAATGACCTGTAGAGAACAAGGCTGCTGGATCAAAAAACTTTCTTCGATCATGTATTTATCTTCATAAACTCCCTGTCAGTCAGACGGATCGGGGGAGCGCACATCAGAAAAGTCAAGACAAGATTTAAGTCCCACTGAGGCATTATGAAGGGTACGGGTGGAAATGAAGGCGTAATGTCTTTAAGAAAACGGGTAACAACCGTGGATTTAAAAAGAGAAGGCTGATCTGGAAGCCGCAGAAAGGCAGAGATAGCCGAAAGATAACCTTTGATAGTGCCCAGAGCAGAGCCCTGCTGGGCCAAAGAGAGAAGGAACAGAAGAACCTCAGAAAGAGGGGCAGTATACCGATTTGGTGGGACGGACGCCTGGCTGCCAGAATGACATCACAGACTTCGGGAGGAAGATCGAAAGGTGTCAACTGTCGCTGCTCAATCTCCATGCATGGAGGTGGAGGCTGGACAGGTTCGGGTGGAGGACCATCCCCTGCTGCTGCGACAGAAGATCCTCCTGAAGAGGCAGACGGATCGGGGGATCGATGCTCATACTGAGTAGCTCGGGATACCATACACTTCGAGCCCAGTCTGGCGCTACAAGAATGACCTGGGCCCGATCGTACCTGATCTTCTTCATTACTCTGGGCAGAAGTAGTATAGGCAGAAAGGCGTACAACAGACCGCAACTCCACTCACAACAAAAATAGTCTCCGGGCAAGCGCCGCCTTGGAAATTATAACGTGCTGAACTGATGACATTGAGCGTTCTCTTCGGTGGCGAATAGATCGAACCAAGGCTCTCTCCACTGCAGAAAGAGACCTTGCGCCACGTCAGAGTTCAGACGCCATTCGTGATCCACCATGCACAGGCAGCTGAGCTCGCCGCCCTGGTGTTCAGAGAACCTGCCAGGTGTTGAACCACCAAGGGAATGCCTTGATGTTCCAGCCATGTCCAGAGGCGGAGAGCCTCCTGACATAGGGTCCACGACCCCACCCCGCCCTGTTTGTTGCAATACCACATGGCGGTGGTGTTGTCCGTGAACACCTGCACTACACTTCCCAGGACAGAGTAAAGGAATGCATTCAGTGCAAGTCGGATCGCCCCAGCTCCAGAAGGTTGATATGGAACCGGGACTCCGCCGGAGACCAGAGGCCTCTGATCTCCACCTCCCCCATGTGGTCTCCCCATCCCAGGAGGGACGCATCCGTCACCACTGTGTGCACTGGTTGGGGAAGGGAGAGGGATCTGCCACTGACACGATTGCGATCCGTGAGCCACCACTGCAACTGTCTTGCAGCGCTCTTCGAGATCCGGACGCGATTGGACAGGTTGCCCTGATGCCGTGCCCATTGGAACTTCAGGACCCGCTGCAGAGCCTGCATATGCCATCTGGCATGCGTCACCGGCAGGATACAGGACGCCATCAGGCCCAGAAGCCGGAGGGTCAGCCTGACAGAAAACCAGGATAGCGGCTGAAAGAGAGGAATCATAGCCTGAATATCCCGGACCCGCTGCTCGGGAGGATAAACCCGGAACAGCATCTAATCCAGAACCGCTCCGATAAAGGGGAGCTTCTGAGAGGGACTCAGGTGCACCTTCTGCAGATTGATGGAGAACCCCAGCAAATGCAAGAGGTCAGCCGTAGTCTAGAGGTGGGTGAAGACTGCCTGGGGCGAGCCTGCCGTCAACAGCCAATCGTCGAGGTAGGGGTAGACGGACACCACTTACCTGTGCAGATGAGCAGCGATCACCAACATCACCTTCGTGAACACCCAAGGGGCACTGGTAAGGCTGAAGGGGAGCAAGGCAAACTACAAAAATGCTCCTGGCCTACCATGAACCGCAAGTAGCGCCGGTGGGCCGGCAGGATGGGGATGTGAAAATATGCGTCCTGCAAGTCCAACGCCATCATCCAGTCTCCAGGGTCCAGGGCAGCCAGGACCTGAGCCAGAGTCAGCATCTTGATCTTCTCCTTCCAGAGGAAGTGATTGACGTCCCGGAGGTCCAAGATGGGGCCCAGGCCCCCCTTGTCCTTCTTGGGGACCAGAAAGTAGTGGGAATAACAACCACTCCCTACTTCTTGACCTGGAACGTGCTTGATGGCCCCCTTGGCCAGGAGGGCCGAGACTTCCTGACGGAGAAGAGACAAATGATCCCCCGACATGCGGTGGTGCCGAGGTGGCATGGCCGGAGGGGCGGACCGAAAGGGGAGTGCGTAACCGTGGCTGATTATCTGCAGCACCCACTTGTCCAATGTCATTTCGCACCAGTGGTGGAGGTAGTGACGGATCCTGCCACCCACCAGCATGGGGTGCTGCCTGAAGCTCGGATTAGGAAGGCTTAGAGGCGGAACAGCGGGGGTGGAAGTGGACGGACCCACGCGCTGGTTACCAGACCCGCCCCTGCGGAATCCACGGCCGCGCTGTGGCTGTTTCTGCACAGGCTTGCTGGAGGAACGTGCCTGGGCGCCCCTGCCCTGGCCAGGAAAGGAACGAAACCCAGGTGTGGCAGGGTTATTCGTGGAAAGACCCAAAGACTTGGCCGTGGTCCGAGAGTCTTTAAAACGTTCCAGGGCATTATCAGCTTTATCACCAAAGAGCCGGGAGCCATCAAAAGGCATGTCCATGAGAGAGCTCTGGACATCGGGTGAGAACCCAGTAGAACGCAACCAGGCGTGGCGCCGCAATGCCACAGTTGTGGAAATCGCCCGCCCAACGAATCAGCGGTGTCCAAACCACACCTGATGGCAAACTGGACTGCATCCTTGCCCTCCGCAATCGCCTGGGAAAGGACAACCTGGACCTCCTCAGAACACTGAGGCAATACCTCAGCTACCGAATCCCACACTGCGTGGGAGTAAGGGCCCAATAAGCGAGCGGTATTAACGGACCGTAACCCCAAGCTGGCCGAGGAGAACAACCTTTTGCCAAATTAGTCCAGCCTCTTGGAGTCCTTGTCCGGCGGAGCCGTGGGAAAGGCACTCTGCGACGTCGAGGCCTGAATAACCAGGCTCTCAGGCGTGTGGTGAGTGGTCAAGAAGGCGGTGTCACCAGGCGCCGGCCGATGGCGCCTGGCAACGTTCTTATCCACCGGCGCCCCCGAGGCCGGCCGCCACCCAGTGCCCATGAGGACATCGGTGGGAGCCTCATTGAAAGGGAGCAGCGGCACCGATGAGGTAGACGCCGTCTGGAGCACCTCAGTAAGGAGGTTGGTCTTAAGGGCCACCGTGGGGAGGTTGAGATGGAGAGCCTCCGCAGCCCGACGCAGCACCAGGGTCTAGGAAGCGTTCTCCGCCATAGTAGGCGGAGAAGAGGCAAAACCTGGGTCAGAAGACACATCAAGCTCGCCCGCATCTTGGAGGTGGTCCACCCAATCCTGCTCGGAGTCACATTGCCGGGCAAGAGGGTCCTCTGAGCCGTCCCAGTTCTTGTCCAGCTCCGGAGTAGAGGAACGGCGCTGAAAATGGCGCCGGTCGGAGCCAGAGCCGTATACCAATTTGGATCCCAGGCCAGAACAAAATGGTCTGAGAACCGGGGCAGGGGCGGAATAAACGGCACCCAGTGCGGCGCCTGTGGCGGCGCCGGGGCCGGAGGCAAGGGCAGCGCAGGGGCCGGAGCCGGAGGCAAGGGCAGCGCCAGGGCTGGAGCCGGCGGCGCTGCACCTTGTGGCTCAGGATCCTGTGGCGCCGGGGCTGGCGCCGGTGGCGGAGCCGCTGGGCCAACAGGATCTGGACGCGGGACCGCTCGGCCCGAAGGCGCACCAGTGGGATCTCTGGGCCTAAAGCAGCGGTCCATAGCAGCAAGAAACTCTTGCATCTGTTTGGGAGTCGCCAACGGACCTGGGTATAGCAGGTAGGCTGCGGAACTCCTCAGCTCCAGAGGAAAACGCAGGGGCTGAGCCCCTGTCCCCCTCGTCCGCCTCCGGAGAGCGATAGGGGGACGTCGGAGAGCGAACACGCTTCTTCGACTTCTTTTTATGGCGTCGCTTACCGGAATCTGAAGGCGAAGACTTAGAGCCCGAAGAGTGACGGCTCCGGTTCCACGAACGGCCCCTAGACCCGAAGCGGCGGGGAGAGGAGTGCTGGACCTCCAGCAACTTCCGCCGCCGCTCCCGCAAGGCCTTCGGGGCCATGGCTCGACAGTCTTGACAGTCCCAGGAGTCATGATCGGTCTCTAGCCAGTAGAGGCACACATCTTGGAGGTTCGCCACAAATCTATTACGTCGGCACAACCCACAAGATTTAAATCCGGGAATCCCTACGTGCACCAGGAGACAAGAGGAGGAGACAAAAAGTCTTAAAAAAGTAGTAAAAAAATGACTGAGGTACTTGCTCAATCCGGATCTGTGCTTTCGGCACGGAAAAAGAAAACTGATGTCAGCGTGCATGGGTGGCGCCTAAGTAGTCTCCGTGACGTCATCCCAGCGCTCATGACGCCAGTGACGGACGTGGAGCCGCACGATGCCACCTACCGATGCACAGGGGTACTGCTAGGCAAAACTTTCCTGATCCAGTCTGACGCCTGGGGATTATTCTAAGGTAAGGAATATATCACTAATGTGTCTCTTTCAGATTGTGTATGTGTGAGGAGTTAGAATTGAGTGCGTCTGTGTTTCCTGAGGTGTGCTGTGATGTGAGTTATGTGTGAGATTCTGAGGATGAGGATGACTCTGGCAGCTGTGTTCTAGACGGTTTGTAGTCTTCTAATGGGTTGCCTGGGGATCCGGGCATAAAGGGTGTTCCCATAGTCCAATTTGCTGGGGACTAGTGTTCTAGCATTGCCTGGGAGCCATTTGAAGATCTTCCTCAGAATCTTCAGGGTATGGAAGCAAGATGCAGTGAGGTGTTGACTTGTGCAGTCATGTCCAGTTTGCGGTTTCTGATTATTTCGAGGTTCCTAGTATGGGTTGTGTGTGTTGGTGTGGGTCAGAGTTTGACTGGCCACCAGCTGGAGTCCCATGGTGAGTTGTTTTTCCTGAAGATCACTACATCTGTCCTGTCAGTGTTGAGCTTGAGACAGTTGGCTTTCATCTATTTAATGACTTCGGTTGTGCAATCAATAAACTTGTTTTTTGTATTGGAGGTCTTGTCCGAGAAGGAAATATTGATTTGTGTGCCATCTGCATAGGTGGGGATGTAGATGTTGTGTGAGCGGATGATGCGGACTATAATTAACACATTGTGACAGAACCATTCTAAACAAGGAATCATTTCTGCATGATGTGTGGATCAGGTAGGCCTTCATGTGATATATGCACCAAAACTATTGTGTTCTATGTTGCATGCACCAGCTTCCATGGAATGAGTGGCCATTAGCAGATTAGTCACAAAGGTAATCAATCAATATATAAATAAATATACAAACATATCAATGTATTGCACTCCACAAGGCAAACTGCTATGAACACAGAGACATCTATGCAAGTAGAGGCTTTTAAAGTAAGATAATTGGGTGCTTTTGACGAGCCAAACTATCTGACTTTTCGCGGTGTCCATCACAAAATGACAGCACCTCCAACCAGAGAAGTTGGAAGAAGGACAACTTTAAGCAAATACTATGACATCCTTTAGAAACTGGATTTCTATTTTGGTGTGAAACTATTTCAGTCAAATTTTGTCAAACCTTGAAATCATATAAAATGCAGAAAAAGAAAAAGTGTTGCTTTTGTTTAATATCTATTCACCAATATTATTTACGATCAAGATGAAATTGATATTGTTATAACTTTAAGCAACTCCCTGCATTCAAACCTAGTTCAAATGAAGCATTTTTCCAAAAGTACCTTTCTCCTCGATATAGAGAATTCTCTCTCGCACTGTTTACATTGCATAACTTCATCATCTTTCAACCACGTATGGCCCTGAGAAGTAAGAAATGACAGGGTATAAGATTGTAATCCAAATATGATTGGTGAAACTGACAATTTAATTGCAGGGACATTAACCTTTATTTTGACATCCCTTTGTTAATACCACAAGTTTATCTCAGAGGTTAATACCCCTGTGGTTCTTGGTTCCTTTGTTTGCCATTTAGACATAAAAACATTTGGCCCTTGCATTTATTTTTTTTCAAATTAAGCACTGATCAGAACTCATCTCTGCCCTCAATATTTTGTGAATTATATGTCATGTTATTGATACATTATGTAAAATTATTACAAACATCATCGCCCACTTAGCAAATGGTTTAACGTCATATAACAATACAAGAACATTTGTCACAAGTAGCAGATACACAAAACAAACAAAGCACGATTGTGGCTGCTATTTTTGATGCTATATGCGAGAAAAGGTTTTGACAACATATTATGGCTGCTTTCTGGGAGCAGCTTTGGAAGGAATTGGGCTGGAAATAGCCATCAAAGATAACAATGGTCCTATATCAAACGCCATTTGCATCTACGTTTGCAAATACAGGCATAGCAAAATTCATCATCCTTACACAGCAGTAAGCCAATAGTCTCACTTAATTACAGTGTAAGGTCTGAAACCGCACACATCTAAGGACAGCTGTATGTACTAAGCATTTTTATCGTTTCAAATGCTCTAATTCAGTATTTGTGACCAGGAAAACTGCTTTTGCAGATGTACTAATTCGATTTTAGAAGTCAGAAAATCTGGCCGCAAAATACTGAAATGTTACCAAGACTTCAAAGGAGGTGGTAACCTATACGCAAAAAGCAAAGGGACTTCTCCTCCTTTCTGAATTAAAAAGAAAATTTGTTGGGAAATAAGCAGTGCCAACTCATAAGCAAACAAACAACAAATGCTTTTCTTTTTAAACACAGTTCCATTTCCTGTAAGGAAAACCGGTTGCACTTAGAAACAAAAGTTTGCTTAATTTATAAGTAATTGCAGACATGGTGGTCTGCTGTCACCAGCCTGCAACCGTAGTGAGTAGCAATTTGCGACATACCTCATTAATATACATGAGGTAGGTCGGATTAAGACCCACTACGATTCGTAATTTTACGAACCGACCTATTAGTACATAGACTGGTTCTCAATTCTCTTTTACTGTTTGCAAAAACACTGGTAGCAACTTGTGATCAGGTTTGTGTACAAATACCCTCAAGTTTTTCTAAGATGTTTTTTTTTCCACTTTACCTGAGTGATTAATGGTATCAGTTTGGGCAATGCGTGCATACAGCACATGATGGTTGTTTTTGACAGCAGGCTGCATTTGTCTATGGTAAACATAACAGACTGCAAGTCCCCTTTGCTAAGCATTACTTCGTGAATCCAATCTGACCTGTTAGGTCGCAGGGGTTGCAAGCCCCTTCACTGTGCTTAATGTAAGTTTCCTTGCCTCAATAAAATCTGCCTCTCTCCCCTATTCCAGTGTTATCTATTATCGTCCACCCAATAGTCAAACCCTCTTCGGTTTTCTGAGGTAAATCAATATTAACACCCTGACCAGTACAAACCGGTCTGATCTTGGACTTCTGGATCCAGAAACCTGCAAATAGAGACGAAGGGGGAAACTGCACTTCTGCCGGATAATGAAAATAACTTCCATTTTGAAAAAGGCAATACTTTGGTTGGCACAGACGCTCTTCCTGTGCCTCAAAGTCAATGTCAGTTCTCTTGGCCCACAACTTTGTACATTGTCTAGTTACCGCAGCCATAATAACTTGGCACAACTTTCCATGTTAAAGATTCACACCTATAAATTTGGGACACCGTGGTAGTCGATAGTACGTGCTGACCCACTTCTACATCTGCCCCCAACTGAAAACCCAAATACCAGTCACTGAGAGCTTGAACACTGTCCCTGCTGGACACTAGTTATCTGACCGTAGTGACCACTGGGAGGGCCAGTGAGACTACTGGCACTCAACCGATCCTGCTGGTTCAAGACTCTTCCTCAATGGGTGGTGGTTTTTGAGTAAAAGTGATTTTAGTTATAATTGTTTGGGGTTTAATCTCAACCCTAGAAGGTGACGTTGCCTTCTAATTTTCTTTGTGTATCATAATTTTAACTGTTATTTTTTTTAACTTACCAGTCAGTAAAATTTGCATTCTTCTTTGAAGATAGAGCAGTGAGTGAACATTGACTTTGTGTGCTGTTAATCATATATGCTGCATCTGATCTTTCATTTCTTAAGAAATGTTAGAGTAATCCTGAACTGCCCTGCTTCAACACCCCTTTAGAGTCATTTTAGTACACTATGTAAATGTTGTAGCTACCTTCAGCGCTTTATTTACTTCTTTTATATCTTCCATCTTCATCTTGGATCTGAAACAAAGGAAAAGAGAGAATTCAATTCAAAGGCATTAGTTATCAAGTAAGCCAATCATGAGGAGAGAGGTCTCTAACTTGCCTCTTAATGCCGTAAAATGTGCAAAGTCTTACAACAAACTGAACATGCCGTCATTTGTCCTAGGTCTCATACTTACTGCCCTGTTCCTTTTTTTAAATCTCAGAGTAGAGGCCACACATACTTTAAAAATTAAATTGAGTCATCTAAGTTGCTCTATAATTAGCTTTGTTTCCTTACCAGAAGCAACCGCTGGCATTAGAACTCTTTAGATTCAACTCATTCAATCTGGGTCACACTGTACTGAGTGGAAATCCAAGAGCATGCTAGTAACTGTATGGTTGCAACAACCTAAATGGGTAGGTAAAAGGCAACAAATAGTTTAACTAAGAACACAATCTGATGCAAAAGCTGTGAGCTGGGGCTAAAGCCCAGTGGTATTTTTAACTAACAGGAGGTGACAAACGTTGCACACGCACTGAAGAAACCAGTTCTCATACTGTTCCATGGCTTTTCCCAAGTTGTCCAAATACAAGGTAAGGTCTACATTTAAATACTACATGTTCACACCTCACAGGAACAAGCTGCACCTTCATTCCCAACAGAAGACCAAACGTCTCTTATTTTTGTGCAATGTCTCAGATATAAAAGAGATCAGAGTGTAAATTACTCAAACAACAGGTCGTTTGTTGGCTGTGAAGAGTTTCATGGCAAATATTTATTTTGCATCAAGATGTCGTGATAATATTAGCAATTATCTGTGAATTTTGTTTATAAAAAAATAGTTTTGATAGCACAGTGCCCCCTCACCTGCCCCACTTAGGTTGTCACCCAAACACAATAAACAAGCAGGTAAAAGATACATTTGTTCATGTATTTTATTTGTCATAGTTAACAAAGTAACATTTTTCTCAATTTACAAACGGTTTTAAAATTTAGAAACAAACTATTATACAAAGATTCCCAACAAAGGAAAATAGTAAAAGGTATAGGCTTACTGTAAAGTGGGTTTAGGATTATCGCTGGCTTTGTTGGGAAATCTATTATGTGTTCTCAAAACCAAGAATTCATTTATTTTTAATGTCATTTTAATTTTATACAGTGGTATACTCCTCTCCGCTTTTCCAGCTGTATCACTGTGAAAGCGATGGCACAGGAGGTGGGGCAGTATTTGTACAACCAGACACCTCCAAGAGGCCTGAGGCGAGTGTTGCTGTGGCTCCTATGCTTGAATTATTTCAGTGGTCCTTCTATAACCCACGTAGCATACTTTGGGCATGGCAATTCACCAGTGTCCATACTGACCTGTCCGTCTCTCTCCAAAAGAGTGAATATTGGCAATGGGCAGCCAGCGAAAGGCAGCCAAGGCTGCGGGCCACAATGGTGAGCATGAACCATTCCGATATACCATGGTTAGAATGCTAATGCTGAACAACATAAAGCAGCTCCACTTTTTTTTCTTACTTTCCTTCTGTTTCGCTCAGTTTACCAGTGTATTTTGCCAGGAGCACTTTCAGTTTAAGTATTACATTCAGCATAAAATAATTGTTCCTCAGCTGTTTAAAATGAAACTCGTGAAAAACCCGCTAAACTGCAAAATGATCCTTTTGAAAAAGTGCACACCATCCAGTCCTAGATATGGAAAGATGTTTTCAAATACTGAGAGAAAAGAAGGTACACAGCAACACCTCATCGGTTTGCATCGAAATTACCACAGGGTTGGCAAATGCACTACTGATGCATGGAGGACAGCAATATGTTTGGCTTACGTACATCTCCCACCTAGAAGGGTCACTATAATGTCATTGTGATCTACAAAGAGGCTACATGCTGGACATTCTCTTTAGAGGTCAACTCGAAACACCATTAACTTGGGTTTTCGGTCTACCCTCATGTGCGTCCTGTGCGTGTGTTACACAACAACATGAAAAAAATGGTTGAGTCCCCTGGGATACTGTGTTCCTGAGTACACAAAATGAAGGCTGACTTTTTACAGGGTGTAGATGGCTGTTTGCACTTTCTTGAGGATCATGGCCCTAAACATGAAACTGGATTGACCGGATGGAGAAGGTTGACATCTATTTAGATTTGTTCAAAGGATGTTTACATTGCACTGGTAATTCTCAGTGTTACACCTTTTCCTGTGTTGCTGGCCGTCATAAAGCAACAGTGGTTTTTCTCTTGAGCCTTTACCAATGGGCCATTCCCAATCACTCCTTGCCTAGTCTGAACTGGTCTGGCCCTGGAGACTCTGCTTTGAATGCCCACAATAAAACGGCAGAGATGCACTTACCCAAGATTGGTTAAGGTGCTCAAATTTACATAATGGTTAAACATTGGTTGGTCAAGCTTCCTGCCTGGTACACCAAACGTCAAATATTGGACCACCAAGTGTAGAAAGTTGTAGATCATTTGAACACAGAGGTGGCGAGGGAGTGGCCAGCCGGGCTCCCTGGAGTATGTTGATGTTAAGAACTCCAGAGAGGCGTGATCTTCTGCGGCCCAGGCGATACGGTAGAAGTTGGCACTGTCAGATGAAAACAGCCTAACATAGGGAAAGTGTTTCCCCTTCATGCAACATTCCTTGGAGAGTCTACTTTACAGTGTAAGGCAGCAGATCATGCCAATAACTTCTCTCCCTTGACAAGGCAAGATAGCATCTGCCACATGTCACCTGGAGTGAAAGACCTGGACCATGGCGACAAATATAGAGATAATGTGATTCCGCTGCTGTCGGATTATTCACCTGTGGGGAAGGAATTGCCTCCCTGGTGTAGTGGGTGGCAAACCAGGGCTTGAGGTTCCGTGACGATTTGAACCCGTGTTTTCAATATTGCCGGAAATACATCATATTGGTATCAGCGAACCGCAAATGATCCATTTAGCATATCCTGGTGTTTTCGCTATGCTACGAGCAAGAGTACTCCTGCTACAAACACATTTCCGATCTACCCATGGCATCCATCTTAGATCATGGCAGCCATTTTGTGTTTCTTGCCCTCACATACGCAATAACCTCTGATTACTCCATTACGATTAAGGACACGTAGGCTTGGCCGGCGATTCACCTTTCCAGTGACACGCACACCTTAGAACAGAACACGCTGTAGCTGCATGACTCGACAAAGGCTGCCTCCTCTGCCCGAGGCCAGTCCTGCTATACTGGTTCTTGTGTTCGTTGGCCTGATCACGATTAGGCGGCCGAAGCTGGTAGCCTTGCCCATTTACAACCTACAAACATCCCTTATCCTGCTTTTCTATCTTCTGCACCTGGCTCTGCTCCTTTCCTTCTGGGCCTTTATTAGGGGGAGGTAACGAAATTTACGATGAGGCGGTCCGGGTCTTGAATGAAAAGTTGACATGAGATTATGATGAAAAAGTGGGAACCCCTCGTTCGTAATGTTTTGACATCAGATATTGTCGACGATTCCTGTGCAACGCCAAATATTTATTGTTTAGGACACAAAGGTTTGGGAATGTATTACATGTAAAGAATTTGCCTCAAGCTCAAATTTTAGTATATAAGGAGCAACCCTCTTTGTACAAATCGAACAGGCTCCTAGATACTGCCCGTGTGTAGTTTCTGTGACTTCTGTGTCCCTGCAGTAATAAACCTTTGGTCTTTGACGCCACCATCGAGAAGCCCGTGTTTCTGTTTATTCGTGCACCGAGACAGGTAGAACTCCGGGGTCTTTGGGTGTTGTCCCCTGACACCTCTGGACGGAACCAAAAAGTCCAGAACTCCAATTGGCGCCCAACGTGGGGCGACGTCATTCGGTACCGGTCCAAAAGCCTGAAGAGTTCGAGAAGCTTCGTGTGAAGATTCCTGAGGGAGGCGCCCCACTTCATCGATCCCGGCATATCGCAAAAGTGGCCCGAAGTTCTCTTCCACGAGGGTTCCCGTTCAGGACGGCTGCAGTGGGCCGTTGCCTTGACTGTCGCCCTGTCTTGGACCCGAGGTGCAGTCCTTAGTACGGCGAGACAAGACGGGTTTCTCCTTGGTGACGTCTTCAGTACCTCAGTTAAGTATTTAGTGGTTGCTAGCTGGTTACTTCGTGAGGGTTGTTAAAATCCTTTTTGGTTCTTGGTTTGGTTTGGTTTCGTAAGATTATCACTGGTTGTTGTCCTGGTTACGATAATCTATTGGTTTAGTTTGGGTATCGATACATTTGTTCGCTTTTGGTAGGCCTAAGTTCTTGGTTCGAGTGCACATTCCTGTCTGTGTTTGTCTGTTCTGTGTTCCGGATTATAAAATGGTAAGTCGGAAAAATTGTATGTTGTCGTGTTTTGGTTGCAACAGTGATTCACGATTGGAGGACTCATGTCTGGTTCCTCCGATTGGGACCACTCTATATGAGCTGTATTGTAAGCATGGTGTGGGTCCTATATCTTATAATGAGGTGTGGGTCCGCTATACAGAAAAGGACGGTGTCCTTAGTTGGCCACTGCATGGTAGTTTTGAACCCGAAATCCTTGATAATTTGGAAGCGAAATTGTTCAGGAAGAAAGCCCGGCCGGCAATGTTTGATTCTTTCCGTTACTGGCGAAAAGAATCTAAACAGAGAGAAATTAAAAGGTTGAAAAAAGAACAGAAAGAGCAAGAGTTGACTTTAGAGTAGGCTGTTAAGCAGCTGCAAGTCAACGAGTCTGAGAAGGCCGTAGAGGTGGCTATTAGAGAACATAATTTAGCGATCGACAAGTGCTATCCTGCCTTGCCATCAAAAACAACTAAGACAGTAGAAGACCCCGAAAACGATCCTCTGTTGTCTTATTTGTTACAGTCACCTCCACCATATGCACAGGGTGCTACGGCTCCGCCTGTACCGAATGTTCAATTGCCGGTTGCTGTACAACCTGGTATTCCTGCTCCTGTGGTTAATGTAAATGTTCCTACGGCACCTCCTCTTCCTGGGTTGCCGACTTCTCTACCTATACCTGTATCGCTTACACCTACTGTTTCACAAGCTATCTTACTCGATACTCCTACTGTCCCGCTATCTGTTCCAACTGCTACTGTGTTCTCCGCATCTGCCAGTATTATGACTCCGCTTTCTGTTCGTCGAAGAATCACTGATTCTGTCTCTAACATTCTGTCTCCTTTCTATAAATCTTTAATTAAGACCCCTACTTCTGACTCTGTACAAAGACGTAGTCAGCTCCCAAGTACTGAGGAACGGGGAATATTAGATTCCACGGCTCTCTGATGGATTTCGAAGAGTAGGAGATATAGTACGAGAGATGTACTAGATACATTTATGCAGTGGAATGAACCAACGCAACGATACGTATTCGACGAGATGTGCTCTCTTTTACGTGAGGAACTAGAAGAAGATGACTCTGAATCGAATTTAGAAGACTTAATTAAGGTCCAGAAAGAGTTCGCTGCAGGTATGATAGTAGGTCAAAATATAAAAGAAGTGATGGAACTGATTTTAAGTTATAGGAATGATCCATCACTTCGTTCACCGAGAGACTTAGAGAAAAGTAATACGAAGCAGAATCGCCAATATCCAATGAGGGAGGTTCCTCCAATTTGGCGCGATGCTGTGCAAGCTGATGCGGTTCGTGGTATTGCAGCCGCTCCGGCGCAATTCCAGAGAGTATGGATACACATTCCGTGGAAGCGAGCCGAAGTGTTAGCAGTGAAACAGGCCTTGCCAGATCCGCGTAAGAATCCTGCCGGATACTATAAGGAGTTAGCACAGACAGTTGAGGCTTGTGTTATGAATCTGGCGGACATTGACATGTTATTTGGGAATGTAGTTCCACAACCAATTTGGGCTAAGATACGTAAAGAGAATCATCCAGTTGCCCTAGGTGGTGATTGGGCAGCTATCATTGCAGCAGATGGTCAGCAAATAGGTGGTTCCAAACCCGAACCTCTAATTGCTAATCTTCCAGGTAGGATAATCGACTTAATGAAGACTCTGATGCCAGCATTGCGCGTTAACTGGGACAAGTTGTCCGCATGCAGGCAAAAGAAAGACGAAAGTGTCTCCGATTTCTTCACGAGGTTCGAAGAGACTTTTGTAGATCATAGTGGTCAGGATATGAGCACAGAAGGAGGACAGAGATTGTTTGTCGATAAATTTGTACACAATTTGCTACCTGAGCTATGCAATAAATTAAAAGATTCCGAGAGTGCGTGGGCTGTCTCTACAACTGCGCAAATACTTGCAACCGCTCAGTACTATGAAAACAGGGATAAAGAGGAGAAAGAGAAATCAGATAAGAAAACGAAAGACTTAAAGACTAAAGTTCTTTTGCAACAGGCATATCCGCCTCGCATGAATCAGACTAATACGCAGCAAGGATCGTATCAAAGGACAGATTATGGTTCTCAGAGACCACAATATCAGTGGAATCAGTGTGCGTATTGTAAGAAAGAGGGTCATTATAAGAATGAGTGTCCAGTCTTAGCGCAAAATAACGCAGCCGCAGCTCAGAGAGGTCGTGGTGGTTTTGTGCAGAATTCTAGAGGTCGAGGACGAGGTGCTATGCCTCCACAGACGAATGATCGCCCTTCCAATCACTTTGATCAACGAAATGGACAGTCTGCCCAACAAAATAGATCTCAACAGTATCATTTGAGGACTATTGTGAAGTGGGTGAAGGATTTCAGCAAAATGAGTACTAGGACAGCCATGGACAGAGAGAGGGAGTAGTATCAGTTCCAGTAGATCAGAGTGGGCCTTATGTCGCAGTAGCAACATCAGGTGTAGTCGAACCGTTTCTGTTGGATACTGGTGCAACAAAAAGTTTTATCATTCATGCGAAACTCCCTGGCGCACCTTTGTCCGGCTTAACAAATGTTTCTGTAGGTTTTTCAGGCGCCCCTGTTTACAACCCCGTATCTGGTCCTTTGTCTATTTCTGTTGGACCGTGTCAATTGAAAGCACCTCTGATTTTGACGACAGGTTGTAATGAAAATCTGCTTGGTTTAGACTTGTTAAAACGCCTATATGCGACATTGTACTGTTCTCCGGAAGGAGTACAGCTTACATTGGGTAAAAGAATCACCTCTCCGATGTACTTGTCAATGGATGCACTCCCGCCAGAGCTGCGTTCACTCCCTGATACTCTTTGGGCGACTGGTCCTAATGATGTAGGCCTTTTGGAAATACCACCATATGTAGTCACTTTGAAAGCAAATGTAAAATTTCCACGAATTCCTCAATACAAAATCTCTAGTGAAGGTGAACGTGCACTTTTATTGATTGTACAAGATTTGATTAAGAAAGGTGTGGTTGAAGAAACTAGAGGAAATGTCTAACAGTCCTGTATTACCGATTTTGAAACGAACTGATCCTACAAAGCCTCCAGTATATAGGTTTGTTATCGATCTCAGAGAGGTTAATAAGATTGTGGTTCCGCAGTTTCCTGTGGTTCCAGACATTACTGCCTTGTTAACGTTGATTCCTGCTACAGCCACATGGTTTTCAGTCATCGACTTGAAGAATGCCTTTTTCAGCATTCCGATAGCCGAAGAAAGCAGAGATATTTTCGGCTTCTGTCTAGGAGGTCGAAGCTTCAGATTTAAACGCGCTCCACAAGGCTATTGTGAGAGCCCATCCATTTACAGTCAGGCATTAAAAAGTCAGTTAGATTCCTTTGCACTTCCTCCAGGTTCTGCTCTAGTGCAGTATGTAGATGACCTTCTAGTGGCTGCCGATGACAAGGAAACTTGCAAAGCAGCTACGATTTCATTATTGCATCATTTGTCTAATTTGAATCACAAGGTGTCACCTTCGAAAATGCAATACTGCTGCCACGAAGTGACCTACCTAGGTCATCTCTTGTCAAAGGAGGGAAGGAAGTTGACCCCAGAGAGAATAAAAGCAATTACGCAGATGAGTGTTCCTTGCACACAGAGAGAAGTACGTGCCTTTTTAGGTATTACCTCGTACTGTAGGCAGTGGATCCCAAATTTTTCTCTTTTAGCAAAACCATTGGTAGCTTTGACTGGGAAAAGTGTTCCGAGTCCGGTGCCATGGTCTGCTGAATGTCAGGAGAGTTTTTCTGAGTTACGAAAAGCATTGTGTTCAGCTCCTGTATTGGGTACACCCGACTACAGTAAGCCATTCACGCTCTATGTTCACGAAAGAGAAGGTTGCGCGTTGAGTGTTCTGACACAGAAATTCGGTGATAAACAACGCCCTTGTGCGTATTTTTCATCAACATTAGATCCGGTAGCTAGAGCGTTACCTAGTTGTTTGAGAGCTACAGCGGCAGCTGCGGCTTCCATGCGACAATCTGCTGGTTTGGTGATGAATAACATGCTAGTGGTCATGGTTCCTCATGCTGTGGATACACTCATGAACAGAACCAAGACACAACACCTTACCAGTGCTAGATTATCTGGCTACGAGCTGACACTGCTAGCAAGTCATATTCAAATCAAAAGATGCAATGTATTGAATCCAGCAACATTGTTGCCGACTAATCAAGAGTTGAGTGATTCCGAGCCCCATGATTGTTGTTTCAGAACCGAGGAAGAGACAAAAGGACAAATTGATTTAAAAGACACCCCATTGTCAGATCCAGATGGCACGTTGTATGTTGATGGGTCATGTTTTAAATTGGAGAATGGTGATGTGACCGCTGCCTATGCAGTAACAACTTTGAGAACGATTGTGGAATCTGCAAGAGTGAGTCAGAATTCTGCCCAAGCTGCAGAATTAATCGCCCTAACAAGAGCGTGTGTTTTAGCTAAGGGAAAGAGAGTGAATGTGTTCACAGATAGTCAGTACGCGTTTGGCGTGGCCCATAGTTTTGGCCGTTTGTGGAAAGAAAGAGGTTTCATTACGTCCCATGGGACTAAGATTCAACATGGTCAGCTAGTTAACGACTTGTTGGAATCTCTAACCTTGCCGACTGAAGTTGCAATTGTGAAATGCAGTGCTCATAAAGCAATCACGGATGAAGTTGGTCGTGGGAATGCTTTTGCTGATGAGACCGCTAAACAGACAGCTAGAGATATGATGAGTAGAATGTATGTTGCTACGTCTGCAAGATGGATTTCCGAGTCTGGAATGTGTGAGGATACAGTGGAAAGTGTGAAAGAGATTCAGAAAGAGGCAACTGAGGAGGAAAAGTGTGCATGGAAAGAAAGTACGGGCAAGTTGGATTCAAGTGGGTGTTGGATTGATTTGTCGGAACAACAGCGTTGGATGTTGCCTGATGCGTATGTGCTTGCAGTGGTGACAATGGCACATGGAGTAGCGCATATAAGTTCTAAAGGAATCTGTAAGATGTTGGCTCCAGTCTGGAAGAATGATGGGATTAGTAAATGTGCAGAGAGAGTGGTGAAAAATTGTATGGTATGCCTGATGCATAATCCTGGCAAGGGAATCCCAACTCCTACTGGTCACTTCGCTCCTCCTTCCTGCCCCTTTGAAGTAATTCAGCTAGATTTCATACACATGGATGGTTGTAACAATCTAAAATACGTCCTGGTGGTAGTCTGTGCATTTTCCAGATGGATCGAAGCATATCCACTGAAGGACAATACTGCCCTATCAACTGCCAAAATTCTTCTCAAGGAATATTTCCCTAGATACGGAATGCCACGGATTGTATGGTCAGATAACGGAAGTGAGTTTATAGGGAAAGAGTATGCAGAGTGTGTGTGCCGGTTTAGGCATAAAACAAAAGTTCCACAGTGCAAACCATCCCCAGTCTGCTGGTTTAGTTGAGGGTTACAACGGCACCCTCAAACTAAAACTAACTAAAATACAGGCATCCACGGGTTTATCCTGGCCAGACGCACTACCTTTGGCTTTGTTATCCACGAGAGCGACTGTACATTCTAGAGTAGGGCTTAGTCCGTATGAAATTGTCTTTGGCCGCCCCGCTAATATTTGGGGAGTGCCAAGGCCAAAGGAATTTTGTTCTCTGGAATATCCAATGTTGATTGACTACCTTTACGACTTGACTGCTAAATTGAGTCTTATTCACCAACAGGTTTTCGATGCATTGCCAAAGCCACCGGAGAGTCCAGGTCATCAGCTGAAACCAGGTGACCACGTTGTGGTGCGGAATTTTGCGAGGACGAAGAACCTTCAGCCCAGATTTGTTGGCCCCTTCCAGGTGTTATTGGCGACGAGAACTGCTGTTCGTGTGGCTGGTCGCAAGCATTGGATCCATGCAACACATGTCAAACGTGTGCCCCTGCCACTTCCTTATGACAACTGGATTAAGAAGGGAATTGGTGCCTCTGAATTCGAGCAAACACCCAAGTTTGTCCCTTTCAGCGATGCCGAATTGATAACTGACACTCCGAACTCTGACTCTCCTCCTGAAACTACTCCTTTGAACTCTGAACATTTGTCCTCTGCATCAGAAGAAACTCTGCCATCTGCGAACCTGAACACTGCAACATCTATGAATGATACACTATTTTCCGATCAAACAGTTCCTGCAAAACTAAGATACAACTTACGATCTCGTAATATGGACAAATAAAGCAGGAAACTGCCTATTGTGATATTTGAATTTTGAAACTTTTGCCATCAGCCAGGAAGTTTGCTATTGTTTTATTGTTTTTAAAAATTGCCTTGCCGTCTGGGTAGCCGTAGGGTCGTGGCTGTGTGCCTAGTTGAATCTGCGGGGGTCAGACACAAGGTCGATCTTTCTGTTGGTTCTGGGAACTCCCAGGGCTGATAGAGGCATTTTCATCTACGTACACATCATCAGTGGTCACGAGCGGACTGTAGAAGATGGAGCTTCCTGCGCTGCAACGAGAAAATGTGATTTATGTTCGCAGAAACAGACTTTACAGAATCCTTCATAGTAAATGTTTTCTGATGCAATGTGCTATTACATTTTTTATTGTTTTAATAACGTTGGTGGGTGGAACCGTTTTTAGTATAAATTTAATCTTTGTGCCAGTAACTACAGTACCTCCCCTTGACCCTTCTACCTCTACTGTTTCTTCTATACACTCTTTTCACTCGTTTCCTGAACATGAGCAAGCTCGACGCTCAGAATTTATCAATAACACTTTCGTACAGCTCTTGCACCAACACCAACTGGTAGTTAACACTACAGACTGCTGGGTGTGTGGCTTGATACCCCACACTATGGATAAAGGCATTCCCTATCTGGTTCTGCCTTTTAGCTATAATGGATCATTTCAGGCCTTTCAAACCATCTTTGCTTATGCCCTTGAAACCTATCCTCCGCGTCCACCACGTTCCACTAAATATAACTCTGCCAACAAAGCTTTAGTCCAGGGAATTATTGACATGATCAAGGACGTCAATAATACTCCATCTTACCCTAGAGACGAATTGCGAGTATATTTGAGTTGGAATTCTTCAGAGTATCGCCTTAGTTTGGGAGAAAGCAAGCGTAAAAGCTCAACTCCAATCTGGGCCGTACCTCACCGAGGTCAGGTCTGTTTGCAAGGTAATGGGAGAAATCCGAGAGCTCAGCTAGGGAGGAGTGAGTGCGTAGAGACTTACGTGTTTCCGTCTAACTCTTCCCCTGCTTTTCTTACTGCTAGGGGTACCTACTTCATCTGCAAAGACAGAGCGTATACATGGTTGCCTGCTGACTTTTCAGGTTCATGCTATATTGCTCGATTGTTGCCTCCAACATACACTGCTTCATCTGATTATCACAAGACCAGAGTAGCAAGAGGTGTCTTCAGCAAGGAAGATACCGCTGGTCAGGAAGCTGGAGACTTCTTCAAAGGTTTCCTTCCGTTCTGGGGGCCTATGGCCAATAGTAGAAACATACGTCAGCTAACACGGGTAGTTGAATCTACTATTACCGAAACTGCTGGTGCCCTTAGCAACTTGACAGCTGAGCTTCAGGCGGATAGACTCATGACGTTGCAGAACCGTATGGTTCTAGACGTAATACTTGCAGATCGAGGTGGGGTATGCAGAATGATCCAGTCGAGCTGCTGTGTCTTTATTCCCAATAATGCTCCAACAGTCTATGAGGCGATCTCTAAGCTACACAAGATTTCCGACTCTATTCATGTAGACAAGAGAAACTGGTCCTTCATGGAGTGGTTGTGGACTCTGATATCAGCGTGGGGATGGAAGGTTCTGATGGTCATTGGTGTCATCTTAGTATTCCTGTTCTCGTGTTGCCTGATTATCCAGTGTGGTCCAGCTCTGTGTAGTCTTTGTGCTGCAACCTGTTTTAGAAAACCACCTGCGTTTGGAGAAAAGGCTCGAGAAAGGATGATGATACAACAGCATGTCACTGACCTGATGAGCATAGAACTAGATTCTGACATAGACTGAGAAATTGCCTATGTAAGGGCAAAAGGAGGGTCTGAGGTTCCGTGACGATTTGAACCCGTGTTTTCAATATTGCCGGAAATACATCATATTGGTATCAGCGAACCGCAAATGATCCATTTAGCATATCCTGGTGTTTTCGCTATGCTACGAGCAAGAGTACTCCTGCTACAAACACATTTCCGATCTACCCATGGCATCCATCTTAGATCATGGCAGCCATTTTGTGTTTCTTGCCCTCACATACGCAATAACCTCTGATTACTCCATTACGATTAAGGACACGTAGGCTTGGCCGGCGATTCACCTTTCCAGTGACACGCACACCTTAGAACAGAACACGCTGTAGCTGCATGACTCGACAAAGGCTGCCTCCTCCGCCCGAGGCCAGTCCTGCTATACTGGTTCTTGTGTTCGTTGGCCTGATCACGATTAGGCGGCCGAAGCTGGTAGCCTTGCCCATTTACAACCTACAAACATCCCTTATCCTGCTTTTCTATCTTCTGCACCTGGCTCTGCTCCTTTCCTTCTGGGCCTTTATTAGGGGGAGGTAACGAAATTTACGATGAGGCGGTCCGGGTCTTGAATGAAAAGTTGACATGAGATTATGATGAAAAAGTGGGAACCCCTCGTTTGTAATGTTTTGACATCAGATATTGTCGACGATTCCTGTGCAACGCCAAATATTTATTGTTTAGGACACAAAGGTTTGGGAATGTATTACATGTAAAGAATTTGCCTCAAGCTCAAATTTTAGTATATAAGGAGCAACCCCCTTTGTACAAATCGAACAGGCTCCTAGATACTGCCCGTGTGTAGTTTCTGTGACTTCTGTGTCCCTGCAGTAATAAACCTTTGGTCTTTGACGCCACCATCGAGAAGCCCGTGTTTCTGTTTATTCGTGCACCGAGACAGGTAGAACTCCGGGGTCTTTGGGTGTTGTCCCCTGACACCTCTGGACGGAACCAAAAAGTCCAGAACTCCAGGCTGACAATGCCTGATTCCGGATTGTGCCTGGGTCTGTGGAAAGAAAGAGGCCAGGAGGTGTTGCGAAAAGAGAAGAGCAAGTTCCTATGACTGACTGGGTCAAGATGAGGTGCTAACATCAGAACTGATGTGACTACAGGGGGCTTATTGACACAGAGAAGCAACATCTGGCCAATTGACACAGTGTCATAAGGATTTACCACCTATATTGCTATGCCATGTCACCAAAAGAGGATAAAGGGGCAAAGAAAAGAGGATGGATATCTTCAACTTTCAGCTGCACCATGGAGTCAGTGACTGTGATAAGATCGCAATGGAATTGGGTGCAATCCCCGACAATTATCCCACACAGAAGGACGTACGTTCCCAGAACTGATACAGAACCTACAAACTACCACCAAATCAATTGAAAAGAAAGTCATGACAATAGCAGATGAACAAGGACCTAACACTGACAGAGCATGATGTGAAGGGTGTGACGGCAAGGGTGGAATGCCTTGAATCCTCATTAGAGACCAGACAGATTAGCTGAAAGATGTGGCATAAGCAGCATATGTCTGTCTGTATGTCTGTATTCTGGGTGACCTGTGACTACTGGAGTTTCATAAAAAAAGAAGGCGCTGCATCTTGATCTTTCATTTCTAAAATCGATACTGAGGGATTTCAGGTTTCTAACTAAGAAAGGGAGAGAGACTCTGAGGTAAAGGACAGTGTCCTGGTGGCGTTCAGTAACCAATCAGAGAGAGAAGTGGTACTTTGCGCAGTTAGGCAATGGACTGATTTACAGCATCACCCACCTTTCGGCACCCATAAAGACTCAGCAGACAACTAATTGCCTTGTCCAAGAACAAACTGCTAGTAACCAGAGTCAGAACCGCGTAAACCTCTGCCCATAACGTACAAGTGTGAGGGCATGCCCAGTTCATGTGCAGCATGTCCGCCATGTGGGCGCAGCAGCGAGGGCAATCAAGAGACACTGCAGAGAATGTTTTATGTAATCTGGCCAGGGTAAGATAAGCTCTATGCAAAATGCTGTACTGTATGAGTTGAAAGCGGGCATGGTGGGAAACCTTACATGGGTATGCTAATGTCCTAGACCATTCATTCTGGGACGTTCCACAGTCTGTATCACACTCCCCAAACGTGTTTGAAATGGGCCCAATGGGTCTAGAGGCATGTGTAATAGAGCTTTCAAAAGACAGAAAATCAAACAATGTCCCCGACCCATTGTGTGAAGTGCCTGGATCAGGGGTGTGGAGTGGGTTCAGTACCAGTAATGCTCTACATGGGCTCAAGTGCAGGCACTAGGTGCCTATGCTTCAGGAACTGGCCTGCAGGCAGACCCAACTGCTTCGCCAGTAAATTAAACAGGATATGTTCCACCCTGAAATAGATCTCTTAGAGTGATTACTTCCACAGAAACCCATAACACCCTCCCCTCCCCACTAGTCGCATCTCGAAAAGGCCAGATGGAACATAAGGGAATCTCGTGAGCATACAAAGAAGCATTCGGCGATATCACCACTCGGAGACTGTTGGGGTACACGGGTGCCTCTGAGCAGGGACGAAATATTTTCTGCACTAAGCTGAGTGCTCCAAGCAGCGGGTCCGCACCGACTTTTAACAGTTTGCGCCCAGACAACGAACGGGACAGCCACTGTAGCTGGACAGCCCCCCACACTCAGTTGGAACTGCAGTTTGTATAGTGCCACCCTATGACTCACCTTATTCCATATTAGGACTCCTAGCATTGTAGGCAACATATGAAACCTACAGCAGGGGATACGGAGAGGCAAATTTAAAAGAAATATAGGAGACACAGTAGCATCACCATTTTAGTGAGGGCCGCACAGTCCTCCACCGGGAGAGAGGGATAGAACACCAAAAGGCGCGGCAAAGCCTCCGCTATTCTTCCAGTTTCAACCCTGTAAGCCTTAAAAAAGAACGGCGCTTGAGAAAAATTCATTAGTAGTATACATGGGCAGATAAGTCTGAGGAATCTTCTGTAGTGCTAATAAATTGGTTGTACACTGGCATTCCTTCATGAAGGATCTCTTGAAAATCTTGCCTGTCCACTCTTGGCTGTTTTTCTGTAAACCTCTGTAAAGAGTCCCAGAGAGAACTGTTGTTGCAGCCTTCATGTTTTTATGCATTATACCCAAGTCCATCCCTTGCTTTCCTTATCTGGAGGAAAATTAGTGGAAGGAGCAATGGCATGCAATTTCATCACTGTACATACAATGATAGAATCAGGCAGGAGATCCATTCTAAGGAAGAGAAGGTTCTCAGCTGCTGTCTTATATTATTTCTGTTGTATGATAAAAGCAGATTTAACATGTGTCAGAAAAACAACTTGTTGCATTGCTGGTTTTAAAAGACGCTGGATCAAAGCAATAAGGATCCTGATGATGCAATGTTTCGAAAATTACAGACAGTAGTAGCTGGGGTCAGTACAGGACTGTTGAGCTTTGCTGCTCCCCTACATATCTCATTAAGGTATTAATGTTAACCCAGGTGATATTAGTGCAGGAGGAGAGAATAAGTTGGAGAGGAGCCGCTGATAGAGGATCGATCTAAAGTAAAAGATGAACTTAAAGGGGAGTGACTACATCCTAGAGCTCTGTGAGAACTAGAGCACTCATTATGGGGTCTTAGGCGCCTTGGAGGAGACCAAAACCTCCTGGGAGATCTAGATAGATCTAGCCATAACCATCTCATTCTTGAAGTATTCCAAGTAGCAGACTTAGGTGACACTGTTACCTAAGGGATTACTGGTGACTTCAGTCGCAGCTGAATAACAGAACTTCAGTCCTAAGATTCAATATACCTGGATCAAGAGAAAATAAACATTTTGAACTTATGGGTGATCAACTAAGTAAACACACTGGAAACAAGTGTTGAGAAAAATATATGCATACATATGTGTGTACTTCATAGTTAGTTCCAATTGTCACCCACACTTTCTCAACCCATTGAGCTATCCCACTTCTCCCTACTACACATGCTGCAAAGCAGGTCCTCGACGCAACACGAGCCCCGTTACCTCACAGATTCCAGCCTTGCAACAAGGCTCTCACTGCCCTGGACAGCCCGGCAGCTGCAGGCACCCCTTCCCCTTTTTGAGGCCCTTCTCTCTCTATCGTACCCTGCACATCTGGAACCAATTACCTCAAATTAACACCTATACTGCCTTTGTGTCTCCCATGTTAGCTAAGCTCATTAGAACATTCCAGACGCATAGACCATTTCCTTCTCAGAGCCCCCGACAGCTCTCTATACTGCACGTTATGGTACAGATGTTTTCCTTCCATTTTATGCTTGTGCTAAATTTCTATAGGTTTTCTCATATTTGCCTCATTGTCTTCTTTATTCTATACTGTATATAAGACTGTTTCACTGACCATTCAGGGAAGATGGAGCCTTTAGTGCATGCCCTGGTTACGTGCAAGTCTGAACTTCTTCCTTGGCCGGACATCAAGCATTAATGCCTATAAATAAATATCCATTCAATATAATGGGGTTATCCTGTGTTGCTCAGAACCTATGTCAGCTATCCTTGGAATATGTAAAGTAGATACAAGGATACACAGAACAAAACATTTTTGGGACATTTTGATTATTTGTGGTTCCAAAGTCTCATGTTTGTGTATGTGATCACCGGGAGATTTGTGATTTTCACTTTGTATATGTTAATGTGATGTATTGTTAGAAGATATACCAGAGGCTCAGATAGTTGAAGAGACAAACTGTCCAAAGTATGCAAGTCATTTTTGTTCCCTGGTGTGAAAATGGACGAGGAGTAGCGCTAGGTGGCCTGGGAACTCTTGAGATAGATTAAATTAAATATTTGACAGAGACGATAGAATTACGGGGTGATGCAGCATGGGAGTCCCACTGTATGAGCGACTGTTTGCAGCAATGGAGTTCAACTGCTAGAAAGAGAGCTCTCCTTTTAGAGAAGAAAGGCCAGGGAAATGGGAAACCACCGCAGTCTCTAGACATAGGGTCTGAAGAGTCAGAGAACAGTGAGTGTGCGCCACCTAACAAAAGAGAATAAGAACTGTAAATGGGTTGCCCCATGATATAGTCAATGTTTGCTATAATTAAGTAACTGCGTGCTAACAGAATAACATTTTATGTCACTGTGCAAATACTGTGGCTTTACAACAACAGTAGTAGATGGGTTACAGCAATTTCAAACACCCCTCTTTCTAGAATGCCTGATGTGCATGTGGACGCACAGACAAGAGCATGTTGATTTCAAAGAGGTAGAAAAGTTGTCTACTTAAGAACTTAAGAGAAGCCACAATGGCTTATAAAGCGAGGAGAGGTACAAAATGGGGAACATGCAGTTGAGGGTACATGGACTGATGCGGAGATCTGTTTGTTTGCGGATGAAAAAAGGACTAGACAACAGAGGTTGAATGAGAGTGGAGGTTTCAATTCTATGGCAGGACCGGAGGCTTCCGATTATGCTTTCTCATTTCTTTACTGCACAAACAGCAGCCAATGAAAGTAAAACTACAATGGTAAAAAACAACATTTTCCCATGAGGCTTTGAACCACGCCTCCAATAACAGTAACCAATCACAGTAGTAATAAGCATATAAAGTATAGAGACACTAATCTGGCCTCCTCTTTCTTTGCTGCTCCGCTGCCCAGATAAGTGCTCCTTACTTTTTATGCTTGAACGATCTCATGTTACTGATTTCGCCTCTGGCGTGTGTTTTTTCGTTATCTGATAATTATACTTATGCAATTGCTGATACTGTACTGTTTGTTGATAAACTTCTATTGCCCGTATAACCTCTTAAGCGCTGCTGACGGCCAACGGTCGTCACGAGCGCTATCTCCCCAGTGCTGCGCACGACCATTGGACGTCCATTCAGCACTAGTTCCAATGGACAGCGCAGCACTGGGGAGGGATATTTGCGAAGCAGCTAAGGTGTTAATATTGCCGCCTTGTTTACGTACGCTGCTATCGGCATTCATTCTCCCCCGATCTCAGAGCGGTGCTTCTCTGGCCCGCTCCGTTTTCCTGTATTGCTGTGTGGAGCGGGTGTTGCGCCGTAGGCTTCCCTAGTGTCCCTATCGCTGCTCGCGGCTGTGGCCGCTGATAATCGCGGTCGCGATTCAGAGGGACTTAGGCCCCCCCTCGGGGAAGGAGGCGCACGCAGGAGCCCGGCTGAGGCCCGGCGTGCGTCTTCAGGGGCTCACGCACGCCTGTATGCGCGCGCAGCCCGCTAATTAGTGCCGATCAAGACGCTCTAGCCCCGGCTGAAAGGGGATATCACGCAGTTTGGCCAGGAGCCGAGGGGCCGTTTTTGACCGCAAAAAAACAGCGTTTTCGTTCCCTTTGGCAATCGGAGGTCTTGGACATTAACCCCTAGCTTCCCAAAGACAGAAGAAGTAGGGTAATTTTTGGAAACCCTTTTCATACCTGATTAAGGGTTGTTTCCCTCCGTTAGTCCTAGAATTGGACTTTATACAATTGATAACTCTTGGTATTTCCGGCTCCTGCGCCTGGCACTTCCCCTGATAGACTCCCTTGCCTGGGCTGGCACTTGCGCTTCCCTCTGGGGATTGTAAGTGGGATTGAGAGGTCCCTTGTGAATATGGCAGATACTGAGTACTGTGAAGAGGAGGGTGCTGCGTGCGACTACCAGGGCAATGATGAGTATTACGAAGAGGAGTCTATGGAGGATATAATTGACAAGAAACTGGACGCTAAACTTGATAAGGACCTCTCCTCAGCCCTGCTTCCATTAGCCCAAAAAAAAAATTGGAACTGTTGGTCCCTGGTAAGCCTCTCCCTATTCCTGGACAAGATCATCCACGTCCTCCTCCCTCTAAGAAGGTGGCTCTTGACCCGTCCTGGCCCCACGCCCATTCCTATGATAAGATTTATAAATCCAAAGAGTCTTCCACTGGCGACAAGACCTTACCGTCCCGCCCCACCCCCCCACCCCAAAGATACCACCACGGACACTGATACTGATACAGACTCCTCAGATGCTGCTCCCCGCAAACGCACTAAGAAACGCAAGCATGTCTCTCCTTCTGTCAACCCCTCACCCTTCTCCTTTGACCCTTCGGACATTGTCCATCCTAGGTCCTATGATTGGCTCCCTCCCCCAGCTGTGGCGGAATACCTGGAAACTCACCTCCGTAAATGTTTTGATAAAGAGGTGAGAGCTCGCCTTAGGTCCGAGTGCCCCCGTCCCGACTTGGCCCACAAGGTTGCCGTCACTCCCGACATTGACTCCTCCATGACTACTTTCCTCAAGAAATATAAAAAAGACCCTAAAAAAGGGATTGATCGCGCGCTCAGAGCGTGCCAAGATAAGGTCCTTTACCTTTCAGGGCCGTTGGCTAAGATCCTAGAATTAGTCCTTCAAGCTCAAGAGACGGGTGATGCCATCCATCCTGAAGTCCTTGCGGGCTGGGCTCAACGTGCCATCTGCATGCTGGGGAACGCCAATTGCGCTCTTGCCTCGGAAAGGCGGAAGTCTTACTCGGGATTGACCCTCAGTTAGTTGAACTGGCTTCCTCAGAACCGGGTCCTTTGGCGGAAGGACAGTTGTTTTGGGGACAATTTTGTAAAAAGACATTGCCAAATTCGTTAATACCTTCGCGTCCCTCGATAAATCACAGGCCTTCTTGAAGAGGGTGTTGCATCAGGTCTCTAATAGGGCCGGGCGTGGCAGAGGACGCTCGACCGGCCGCTATTCGAATACCAGTCCTCAGACGGGATACGCCCCTAGACGGGGCAGAGGCTACACACAAGAACCGAACCAGGCCGGTTTCTACCCATCCAGATCACGCGGCTTCAGAGGCCGATATAATCGAGGTGTCAACAGAGGTTACAAGAACTTCGACAATCAATCCTTTGGTAAGTCAAGTGTGCCCATTGGTCCCTTTAGGGGGCAGACTGCGTCACATGGTGATGAATTGGACGAGTCTCACATCAGATGCTTGGGTCCTCCAGGATACCAAATAGAGATGTTAATATGTCCCCTTCAGCCCTTCCCCCCCTCAGCCTCTCCTTTTTTCCCTTCTAGAACAGAGTTTTATCGGCTCAGAGTTGGAGGAACTGTTAGCCAAATTGCTGTCGGACCCTTCTTACCAGAAGGATTCTGCAGCAACGTCTTCCTGGTACAGAAGAAAGGAGGCGGACAACGCCTGGTTCTAAATTTGAGAGACTTCAACCCCTATGTCACTTACCGCCACTTCAAGATGGAGGGTATCCATCTGTTACGGGACCTTTTGTTGGAAAACGACTGGATGGTCCGCTTAGATTTAAAAGACGCATATCTGACCGTCCCCATCTGCCCCTCTCATCAGAAATTCTTGCAGTTTCCCTGGAAAGGGCAGTGGTACCGATACAAGGTGCTTCCCTTTGGTCTGTCCTCAGCCCCTTGGGTCTTCACCAAACTCCTCAAACCGGTGATCTCTCGCCTGCGAGAGATGGGAGTGCGTCTCATCGTCTACCTAGACTACATGCTTATTCTAGCCCAAGATCGAGCCCTTCTTCTCACCCACTTAGAGTGGACAACGTCCCTTTTGCAGAATCTGGGGTTCGTTATCAATACCAAAAAATCGGTGATGATACCGAACCAGCAGATGGAGTTCCTAGGTTTCCTGATAGACTCTGTGTCAGCCCAGCTGCTCCTTCCTCTTCAAAAGATCAGGTCCATCAAGAGGGATATTGTATCCACCCTGACCAAGGAGAAGATCTCCTTGCGTGTGCTAGCGAGGATTATGGGCCTTCTGGCTTCGTCAATCCAAGCCATCTTCCCGGGACCCTCACACTACAGAACCCTTCAAAGACTGAAAATCTTTTACTTACAGAGGAATTTTCATTACAACCACCTTATTCCTCTTCCACCAGAGGCCTGAGAGGAGCTTCAATGGTGGCTGGACCACATGTCAGCCTGGAATGGCCGAGCCATCTTCGGCGCAGCCCCGGATGTGGTAGTCAAGTCGGACGCCAGTCAGTGGAGCTGGGGCGCTCGCTGTGGAGACTTTACCACAGGAGGACGTTGGTCGGCAGACGAACTCTCACTACACATAAACTGTCTAGAGTTGTTGGCAGGGTCATTTGCCATCAGGTCTGTCTCACCACTGAAGAGCAATTGTTGTATTCTCCTCCGAATGGACAATGTCTCAGCGGTGAGATACATCAACCGACTAGGGGGGACGAAGTCCCGAATGCTGGTCCAAATTGCGAAGGAATTTTGGCACTTTTGCCTAGATCGCAGGATCTCGGTGGTGGCAGAATACCTTCCGGGGAAATTCAATCAAGTGGCAGATTGGAATTCCCGGTTTCTCTGAGACTTCAGCGATTGGAGACTTCACCCATCGCTGTTTGCTCAGATCATGACTATGCGAGGCCCATGCCAGATGGACTTGTTTGCCTCGCTCCTCAATGCCCATCTTCCCCGGTTCTACAGTTGGAGACCGGATCCGATGGCGGTGGGAACGGATGCGTTCCTTCACCATTGGGGGCAACGGAGGAAATATGCCTTTCCTCCGTTTGCTCTGATCCCGAGAGTGGCGGCATTGGTACGCTGGCAGAGAGCGACAATAGTGTTGGTGACTCCGTTCTGGTCGACTCAGTCGTGGTTTCCCACACTGTTGGAGTTATCTGTGGATCTTCCCTTCCGGCTCCCAGTCTTCCCGACGCTCCTGCAGGACCCAGTGGGGGCTTGCCACCCCTTAATCCTGCAGAATCAACTGACCTTGATGGTATGGACGCTCTCCGGAGACATAAATGCCTTGCAGATCTTTCGCGAGAAGCTTCCGACTTTATGCAGCAGGCGTGGGCTCCTTCCACCCGAAAACGATACTCTGCTTCCTGGAAGAAGTGGGTGAGTTGGTGCCTTTCAAAACAGGTGGATCCCGTGGGATCAAATGTGACTGAAGTAATGAATTTTCTGTCTGAAAGTGCAGCTTCGGGCCTGGCCTACAGGCCTGTTAATAATTTCAGGTCTGCAATTTCTGCTGGTCACGACCACATCGAGGGTAAGCCTGTGGGGATGCATCCCTTGGTCTGTAAGTTACTCAGAGGTGTGTGTGTGGCCAATCCTCCTCGGCCCAGGTATTCCACCATGTGGGATGTTACTAAAGTGCTTAACTTATAGGAAACCTGGCCCAATAATGGTGATTTGTCTTTGAAACACCTCTCTGCCAAGCTCACTATGCTATTGTGTCTCATTTCATGTTGCAGAGTTTCAGATGTTAGAGCACTAGATTTAACTGGTAGAATGTTTTCTCCTCAAGGTGTCTCCTTTGTTATTACACGACGAACAAAGACCATTTCACGCTCAGTGGAGTATCCAGTTTTTCCACATAACAACAAGCTATGTGTGTTGCAGTGTCTCAAATGCTATGAAGAACGTACTCTTGCGCACAGGGTTGATCCTTTAGGACAGTTGCTAATTTCTGTGCAGAAACCCTTCAAACCAGTTGCTGCTGCTACTTTAGCCAGATGGGTTCGATGGATTATGTCAGAGGCTGGCATTGATATATCTGTTTATGGTGCTCATTCAGCTAGAGGGGCGATAGCCTCTAAAGCCTATTTATTAGGTTCCCGCTTGGAAGACATCCTAAAAGCGGCTGATTGGTCTTCTGATTCAATGTTTAAAGTGTTTTATTATAAACCTATTCCTCATGTTTCTGATGCTGTGATTGATGAGCTTTGAACCAGCATAATCAGAAGCCTCCGGTCCTGCCATAGAATACAAAATTGTCTAGCTATCGCAACAAGAATTTTAGATTCTATTAAGGACACGGAGGCGAGGATTATCCCACCCGTTGGGACAGTTATAGAACTGTAAAGTTGTTTTGAAATGATGTTGTTTAACAACTTTGTACCCACCCTATCAGAATTGTAGTTTGTGGGCTCCTTTTCTCAAACTTCTTTTTCTGTTTCAGGGAATGATTCCAACAAGAGTTGATTGCCTTCTTTGGATTGTGCTGCTGTGCCTTCCGGGCGGAAGATGATTTCTTCGTGGTTTTGGATTATTCTCCGTTGAGAATTCCTAATGGAACTGTTCTCTCCGTTGAGAGTTAAAGACTTTGTTCACTATAATAAGACTGTTCGCGCAAAGAAAGAGGAGGCCAGATTAGTGTCTCTATACTTCATATGCTTATTACTACTGTGATTGGTTACTGTTATTGGAGGCGTGGTTCAAAGCCTCATGGGAAATGTTTTTACCATTGTAGTTTTACTTTCATTGGCTGCTGTTTGTGCAGTAAAGAAATGAGAAAGCATAATCCTCGCCTCTGTGTCCTTAATAGAATCTAAAATTCTTGTCGTGATAGCTGGAAAATTTTGTATTCCTGGCATATGCTTAGACTCTGTCGGGTGACCCCTCCCACTCGTGCCTCTAAGCCTTAGAGGCACGAGTGGGAGGGGTCACCCGACACAAGACCAATCACCTTTTCTGCAGGCACTGTTCCGCCTTGGTCTAATTATACAGCCCCTCCTCAGCCACCTTTAATTTACACATTCTTCTAGGCCCCTACTTAAAATATGTAAGGACCAACACACATGCACATGTGCCCCTTATTTGTTTTTACATATCACTGGAAGGAGATTTAACGAGGGTGTCTGACATGATGGCTGGCCCCAGAGAAAGTTGTTTTAGAACTGCGGCTCTGAACGAACACATATCCTTTGAAGGGGATGGGGCATATGGTTTTGAAACCTCGATCTCTCCTGGGCGATGATTTAGAGCTCAGAACAGAATAAAGGGAGATCAACGAACTACACAAGATGTTAGCTCAAACGAGGAGGGAGGCAGAGGAATTACAGCAGATGGTGGAAAATAAAACAGGGGAAATACACCATTCCTTTAAGAAAATTAAGTGTCAGTCACATGAGAAGGAACGAGAAATCCTTACATTGTCATTACAAATGCAATAAGAGAGAATGAAGAGAACAAATTTACAGATACGACAATACTAGCACCTAAAATGACGGCACCTTAATATTGTTTAGGGAGGCATAGCGATGCTGCAGTCTTTGACACCCTTGAGGCTACACAGATGACAAAAGATATCCCAGACCCGTTCACAGTCAGTGTAAAATATTATGAGCGGTTTCTTAAAATGTGCATAGCGTACACAGACCTTCCTAGAGATGTAGAAATGCTACTGAAAATAGGATATAGAAGTAGATGGCGACTAGTAAAAAGTACTTTACAAATTCCACAGAATTGAGATTGGACAACCCTGACTAATATTATGTATATCACAGAACATCGAATGAAGGATTGGCTACTTTCTGAAGAGGACACAAATAATGGCCTAGTCATAAAGGATGGTGGTTTTTCTTAGGGTTAAGGCTATATTGCAGAAGCCAGACAAATCAGTGGCTGATAACATTTTAAGGTACAATGAAGCACGGGATAATAAAGCAGGGGTACAGTGGACAGTAGAGGCATATCGTGTTAGCTTCTCAGACAATTATATAAATAGATTATTAGCTTTAGTGGCCCATAGTTGTAAACTGCCCAACCCTGATTGGTCAACTGAAGGATATTAAGTGTTGTGCACACTTCTGATAAATCTGGAAAGGGATTCTATTTTTAAGGTAAATAAGGACACAGTTAACAGTGACAAAGGGACGATTATGTTGCAGCAGATGGGAGGAGAGCCCTGAGGGAATGTACGATCAAGGGGCATCACGTAGACAGGCTGGAGAGCAAGGATACCAGAGAAGAGACCAGAGTAGGGAACAGTGTTATATTTGCCAAAGGTACGGGCTTTGGGGTAGAGACTGTAGAAATAACAGGGGGAGAGAGAACAGGAGAGAAAGGTGGGGAAATGGCATAAATGACGGCAATGGGGTATAGTCAACAGCACCACCCATGCCCAAAGACATCCAAGACCCAAAGCACTCCATGGGGAACCCTTTCTGGGGACAACAAGGATCAGCATAGGGCAACGCTGAGAGAGAGAGAGACAGTGACCCAAACTGCAGAAACACCACCCCAGTGTTTTATAATGAAGGTATCAGAAACGCCAAAGGAGAATCCCATATGTCCAATTAAGGTAGGTGGTAAAGAGCTTGATTTCTTGATAGACAGTGGCACAACAATATCGGTGGTAAGGGACAAGATAGGACCACACAGTAGCTGGAAAGTGACCAATGTGGCTGTGAATGGAAAGTTGATGCATGAACAGTTAACTGAACCAGTATATATAATTATAAAATGACCCACTCATTTCTTTCATCACCATATGCGCCCATAAATTTGATGGGGCACGATCTTTTATGCAAATTGTACGCAACATTATATTTTTCACAAAATGAGATTTACGTAAAAGTATGGGACAGGTTAGAATTGGCTATTAGAGCACTAACTGCTTGCAAATTAAGTGAGGATTCAGTGCTGTGTGCACGCCCTGTATTGTCTCTCTCTCCAACACAGTACCAATGGACTCTTTACAGTGAGATCTTTATAATATGTTTCGAGAATTGTTTAGATACAGCCCTGACGCTGAGACTGATTTGGTCACTCATTTATTGCAGTTGACATTAGTACCAGGACGTGTACGCTGTACTGCAGCATTTTTCCTAGGGTCAGTGCCTGAAAGGTACGCCTCCATGATGAACAAACACCTGTACTGGACAATGCAGTTGCTAGAGGACACACTGTATGTAGGCAAGGACCACTGCAGTAACCAAATTGCGGCTAGTGAGGTGCAACATACCTGCTGTGTCTCATTCAACTGAACCAAGCAAACAAAACCAATGAACATGACCTTACCCACCCCATTTGCCCACTATTCTCCCAGTCACAACTATTGATAATACTAATAAACATCCCCACCTTGCAGACCTGAAACTGGCTGCCCCACCCTCTTCTCTGCAGAGCCCCTGCCTCCCAACCCAACAAGTTAAACAGAGGAGACTGTGGCTCCCCCTCAGGGCCGGACTGGGAGCTCGAAGCAGCCCTGGTAAATTTTATTGGACCAGCCTCCATACAGTGTGTAGCGATCAAACCTGACCATTGCGAGAGAGGACTTGCATGTGATGGAATTTTTCCTCCCACCAAGAAAATTTCTAAAAAGTGGCAATTGAACAGGAGGGTCCAGGACCAGCCCAGTCAGCAAACATGCCACCAGTATAATGAAAAAAGACCCCCCATTTGCTGTACAGACACGGCCACCAGTATGAGAAAAACACACCAGCCAGCATAAGAAAAGATGCACCACTCTTGTGTGAGAAAGACACCACTGCCACTTTGAAAGAAAACACAACTAATAGTGTACACACAAAGGCACCACCACTATGTTAGAAAACACTCACCACTAGTGTACAAACCCTAAGACCAAGGTGACAAAAGGCACCATCACTAGTGTATAATGCTAGACACATCACCACCAGTGCGAGAAAAGACACTATCACCATAAGTGTAGGGAGACACCACTACTAGAGTGCATAGCTGCCAACATCAGTGTGATAAAAGCCACAGAACTAGTGTGAGAAAAGAGAGTGACATAAGATTGAAGGAAACCCCATTGCTTGTCAAGAAAGACACTAGCATCACTGTGAGAAAGATGGTACAACTAGTATACAAGACACTACCAATGTGAGAAAAGACATTTCACTACTGTGAGAAAGGTGCTCATCTACAGTGAGGAAAGACACCAACACCGTAAGAGAAGACGCCACAACCAGTGTTCAAAGACTCCATCACCAAGGTTAAAAAGACACACCACTAGTGTGAGAAAAAAACACCACTGATAGTGTACAAAATACCCCAGCTGTAGTGAAAAAAAGACACCACCACTACTATCCAGAAACTACCAACAGTGTGAAAAAGCCAAACCACTAGTGTGAGAAAAGACATTATTATTAGTATACAATCACACCACCACCAGTGTTAGAGAACACAACACTAATAATGCACAAAGACACCCACCACATTGTGAAAAAGGGGTTTAAAGATTGTGAGAAGGTGGTTCTGACCATTTTGTCTGCCCAGATTTTTTATTTAGCTTTTCGATCACCTGGTTTTTCACCTTTTACTGTGGGAGAGCCTCATAACCTTTGACGCCCCCATGGTAAACTCATGGTAAAATGGCCATGCATGTTTATAACCAGTGTACACCTTTTAAGATAAGGCAGCTGTGACGCAGTAAGGGGCACTTGGGTGGTTACACGTGACCACGTGTGCACACATGTGACGGCTGCATGCGGGAGACTCCCATTATGTGCAGTCAGAAACTGCACACAGGTAGCCTGGCGCAGAAGGGACTATGCAGAGTTTGGTAGTGACCTGGAACAGACTTTATAATGTGGGTGTACACATGTAAGGGATATGCAGAGTGATTTACTGTTTGACTGTACGGACAATCCATTATACTCCTATGGGAAAGACTACATTAGGGGTCAGTTCCAGTTCTCTTTTGGATAGAAACTCGCAACGATGTGCACTGTAACCTGTGTAAAAAGAACAATTCTGTAAAGTTCAAAAGCTTATCTGTACAGCTTATGGGTCATCCAGAAATTTCTTATTTCTCTGACTCCCACTGGGCTGGGTTATTTACTTTTCATTCCAGCTGCAAAAATAAAAGCCCTCAACCCTGAAAGGAAACTACGAACAGTGCTTAAGCCTGCCCTGAAGGAGGTCGGGATTGGGTGAACTACTACGCATCAATCAGCAAGCTGTCGTCATGTGCCAGGAAGAGGGCCAGACCCTGGACACTCCACACAGGAGGGAATCCAGACCTCTAAAGCTAAGCCAGGGAGGTGGACATGGGGAGGCTCATTTGACGATTTGCTGGTGGAAGGCACTGGCAGTGATGTCAGCGAGGGGTGGAGCGGAGATGCCCAGAGCAAATGTGGCAAGTGACTGCGTGGTGATGCCATTTTGAGCTATCCAAGAAGACTGCATAAGGAGGTTGGATCAGGGGTGGAAAGATGATGCGGCACACCAGAGTTGTGTCCCTACTGGACACTGCCGCCCCCACTTAAAAGGTCCTGCACAGGGGAGAGAGCTCTCTCCTGGTTGTTCTTTCTGCCGGGCACTGGACTTGGAGGCAGTCACCATGGACAATTGAAAGGAGGAACCTCCCCTGACAGCCATCAAGCCCCAGGACTCTGACTGACCCCAGAAACAGTGGGTTTACTCCCTAGTACCAGGCAAGCTGGTCCCCCTTACACCAACTGAGGACCAGTTGGAGGAACGTCTGGGCTCTGCACAAGAAGTGAATGGCCCAGAGAAACCAAAGCAAAAAGGCTGGCAAAGGGAACAGTGAAATCAACTCTCTGTGAAGTTTGGCAACTTGCAGACCAGAAGAAAGTGCTACAGGGGCCATATTACAGTAAATACACATTTCCATTGTTTGCGCACAGAGAACCTTTAAAAAAGTGTGCCGGGCACAAACAATGAAAATGTGCCATATTACCATGAATGCACTGCCCCCATGCCAGCCGCAAACTCAGGCTGCCCTGGGGCAGCACATTGCAGGTGGGTGCAGTCAGCAACTGCACCCGCCTGGAAGGGGATGTCAGGGGAGTCCATAGGACCCTCTTTCCCCCTCCAGAGTGCTGCACTCATGGGGTTGCTCTGACAGTGCACCTCTCGAGAGCATCTTTTTCTCTACGTCCATGTCTGTAATAGAGCACGGGGCAGACGCATAGAGATTGCCTTCTTGTACGGGCACGCCCAAGCAAATGATGGAATGCCCCCTCAAAATAGCGCTTGGGTTTTATGTGTGCCAGCACTATCAGTATTACAGAAGGGGCCGCACAAGCATCTGCAGCCCCTTCTGTAATATCAATGTGACCCGGGAGTGTGCAGAGCGAGCACAAAGTACCGTTAGGCCCCTGGGGCACTTTATGTAGTACAGCCTCGAGTGTCTAGGGCTGGGCACCAGGGGCAAAACTGCACCAAAAGCATCAAAATCAGCACAACGGGTCCAGATATATGCCTTTGTGACAGGCAACCTTTGACCTCCTTGTCAGCAGGCAAATGCTCGGGATGATGCTGCCCCTCTAGGTCCTGGGTGCCGAAGAGGCCTGCAGTATCTTTGCAGCTCTGCGCAACATCTCAAGTCAACAGGCTCGGCGATCTAGAAGAGTCTTCTTCGACCAAAAGGATTGACATGTCATAAGAGGCCTCATCATGCTCGAGCGAGAGTATACAGAACCGGTAGAGAGAAGCCTAGGGGTACCTCGCAAGATACCGATGGCAGTATCAAACAAGCATTTGCAATGCAATAGGTCTCGCATTTGCGAGAGTTAGAGCTATTGGCATTGTAAATGGTAATATCTTTTACCCCCGTGTTTTGTTTGGGGTACTTTACGGAAGGTTTAAGCTATTGGTGTTGCAAGTAATAATGCAACGCTAATAGCTCAAACTGACCTCTTGCATTGCAAATGTTTGTTTTGTCTGGGATTACCAGGGAAACCCTGGCAGTCCCATGCAGAAGCACAAATAAAAGACTTTCCATTTTTGGCGAAAACTACTGCTTTTGGAGTTTGTTTTTGAAAAACTGTTGCTGTAAGGGTGCATTGTACTTATCCCAGCAGAGCAAAGCCTCAGGACCTTCGGAGGAGCTCTTGTGGTCGGGGTCTCCCAGAGAGCTCCGCCTGGCACATGCAGATCTCTCATTCGGGGGGCGGGGGTGGGGGGCACCAGTGCATGGATGAATGATTGAGTGTAAACAGCATGCAACTAGGTCAGGGAGTGCAATGTAGAGCGTTACACTACAGTGACACCACTACTTTCTGAAGGTGAAAGGAAGCCATTAGGGTGCATTGAAAGAACTAACAGGTAATGGAATGTAAACAGGTTTCCTTGTCAGCAATAAACTTTTCATGACTTTAACAGAAGAATAAACTGCCCTTCTGGCCTGATACATTATATAGACATCCAATGCCCCCTCCCCCCACATACAGACACACAGACACTCTCTCTCTCTCTCTCTCACAACGCCCTGCCGTCCCCACCATACCTGTCAGACGTGGGAAGAAAGTCATCCCAGCTATGCGGCCTGCACTGCCACCGGCTGAAAGCTGCGCCTGGGACCCGCTTTTACAGGGTCAGTTATTCCCATTGTTTTACTCATGATTTCACATTCAGAGTAGGGTTTACATTTAGAAGACGTAATGTGAGACTGGAACATCAGGACAAACCCTGACATATGCAGTCTCGCCTGCCAGGCAGTGTGTAATGTGTAGAAAAGTGCAGGGCCACAAAGAAAAGCTGAAGGCTGGGGTTATCGAATGCCAAGGCAGCCTAGCCTAGCTTCATCACCACCCTGCTCTTCCTTTTTCAATAGCGTACTCTTAAAGCTTCTTTTTCATTCCTTCTTTCTACCTAGATCTCCATGTTGATATGTTTCTGTTCCTTTTATGCCTCGCTTTTGTTACCGTTCAAAATCTTTTAATGAAAAATATATTGCAGAGTCAGAAAAGGGTGCTGGTACCGGAAAGCACCCATTCTGCCATTGTACCAATGGAGGACGGGAGGTGAAAGTGCGCGATGCGCGTGGTGGGAACGTGTGAAACAAAGGAGACGCCATGCGTGCGCACTTCGTGCTGCAGCGGCCCTTAGAGCGAGGCATCCGGAGACTACACAGCGATACTGCCCGAGTCCGGTGCTTGGGGAAGGGCGGCCTCTGTGAGCGTTGGAGACCGGGCGTCCCAATGAGCCTCCATACCAGTGCATAGCTCATACCACACGCCGCCGGTGGTAGAGCTGTGCCAGGAGCGACCAGTGACCGGCATCGGGATCCTGAAATGTACGTCCCGCTGCCTGGAAGACGGCAAGAGTTGCTGTGGCATAACGCCTACCTGCTATGGGGAGACATCCTGTGAAAAGAAAGCTTGCCATGGACGAGGGCTGACTGGGGCCGGCGCCTAGGGCAGAGATGCCCGTGCACGCGCTGGAGGCTGCGAGGTGTGCTGGGACGACCCTCCTGCTGCTGAAAGACAGTGAGGGCACGCGAGACGGCTTGTGTCATGGGGGCCGTAAGTGCGCTGCGGCCTGATAAATATGACGTTAACGGCTACAGGACTCTAAATAAAGTTTTGTACTCTGCATGTTAAGGCTTAGAGTATTCACCTTTAACGTTTTCTTTCATTTTGGTGTGGAGAATTACGACCAATATAGGGTTGTCTGCCGCGATGATATTAGCCTAGCCACTGAAGGCGGTAATATTCAAGTGCGCTTTTTTTTAGGATGTGTTGGGAAAGGGGGTACACACCTCGCTAGCTATAGAGCCAGAAAGACGCCATTTCCAAAGTGAGAGCACCTGCCCGGAGGGTAACGCTTGCAGGCCACATGCCCTCCCGCCTGAAGGTTGTTTGCAGCGTCGCGGTTCTGTGCAGATGTTAGTGCACTCGGAAAGGCAGGTAACGTGCTGAAATAGGCAGGGGACAACATTTTACATTGTTAGGAAGATTCAGACAGCACAAAGTACCGAGTGTTCACAACGGGGACCCAAGGCACGATGCAGTATCTTCTTGGATCGATGGCGGAGGGGGGAGGGAAAGCGAAAGTAACTGCAGGAGCTTTGCAAGGGAGGCAGGAGATTGGCACAGCGCGTAACTGTACTTGGTGAATGTGCGCGTCCCGATCCGGCCTGCAGCGTGCACGTGCCCATGTCCTGTCTCCCTTTTGGCTCCTTGTAATCAGAGCCGATAGCAATAGGTCTCGCTGCGACAGGGCTTTCGCCCTGCGTCGCAGGTGCGAGACCTAATGTCTGTTCCATCACAGACGAAGCATGATGAGAGAGGACTGAATGGAAGGAAAGAAAGGACCGATGGGTGATGCCTCACCGGGGGCTGGAGTTGGACAGTAACTGAAAGCGTCGACCTGATTTGAGAGAAAAGGGGGAAATGCAATTGTATACAATACTGACAGGGACATAATGGACCGTGAGAACTGAAAAGACCACCGCAGCTGTGTCGATTCGGAGCACTGAAGCACGTCAGAACAATGGCGGAAAAAAAATAACAATGGAGCCGATGACCATGAGCATTACTAGTAAGAGGTGGAGTCGGGTTATCTTGTGACTCGAGAAGAATTCTTTGAAGAAAAATAATTTTCACACATCCGGGGCCAAACACTAGATAACAGGAGTATGCACAGCTTAGTGAATCCAAATATGCCTCGAACATATACATATATCTCTCTTCACAAAATACTCAAAGATCCCACACATGGGCGGGTCACTTCAGTGCCTATGACTGTAGATGAGGATCCTTTGGAAGAGAATTGTAGCTTTGTAAAGTAAATAGTAAAATCTTTCATTCTTACTGACTGAGGTGCTGGCCCATTTCTTGTAAGGCCTGCTCTTGTTCTTCACAGATTTTCTGTATTTCCTCCTTTTCATCTTGCAAGTTCTTTAGCTCCTACAAACAACAAGAAGAATCTAAACACAGTATCATATAAATAAATGGCAAGTACAGTACAATTCTTAACAATTATTTCCTCACCCCAAATATCCCAATTTTTTTTCAGCTAATACTCTTCTTCACTACCAATATATAACGTACTACTTTGAGTAACTGTTAGTCAAAATTGCAGCATGGTTTATCCCTACTCTTGAGTGAAATACTATCATTACTGAATTTAACAAGCATCTATGTAATACCTTACCAACTGATAATCCATGTTTCCTGGCATCAGAAGCAGCAGTCGTTGACTGGATGACTTCTGCTGTGAATAAACTTGTTCCCCTTATGCCCTTGTATGCCCTGCCACATCGTCACCCCGCAGTCTGGTTTTCGGATAGTTTGAAAACCACTAAGTCTAAATGTAAGGTACTTGAGAGACAATGGAGGCGTTCCTACTCGCCCTCTCGTAAGATGGCATATAAGACAGCTCTTAGAGACTACCATAAACATTGCAAGATCGCAAGAGCTACTCATATTACTAATACCATCTCACACGCCCAGAATTGTCCTCGCACCTTATTCTCAGTGGTAAAAAAACTGACAGGAGCTGATTCCAATCCTGCCCCCCCATCTCTGAATGAGGAACAGTGCAACTCAGTAGCTGACTATTTCATCACTAAGGTAGAACGGATCTATGACTCGCTGGGTATTTGCCCTTTGAACACAGATTTACATTCTCCTCTGGCGCCCCCTGGACTTGCCCCAGACTGTCAACTACCCATGACAATTAAGCTCTCTGAGTGGCTGCCTTTTGATGATGCTTCCTTTGCCAATTGTCTTAAGAGCATTAAATCTGGATCGCCCTGTGACCCCCTCCCGGCAAAATTTTTTAAACAACTTGATTTAAACTCTCGCAGTGTATTGATGAAACTCCTGAACACCTCATTGATAGAATCATGTGTTCCACAGACGTGGAAACACGCAATGGTAGTTCCCCTGCTGAAAAAAGCAGGCGTGGATACTTCAAACCTATCCAACTATAGGCCTATTTCACTGTTGCCTATTCTCTCTAAAATTTTAGAGAGGCACATTAACTCCAAACTATCCCATTTAGTGGAGAGCTTGGGCTACCTGCATCCTTCACAATCTGGTTTCAGGGCCCACTACTCCACCGAAACAACTCTTTTGGGGGTCACCGAGAACATGAGACACAGTGTCGATCGCGGGGAGACATCGGCGCTTATCCTGTTGGATTTAAGCGCTGCTTTCGATACTGTGTCTCATTCCATTCTTCTCTCATCCCTCCAATCTTTGGGATTTGGGGGTTCGGCCCTTACTTGGATAGCCTCTTTTCTGAGAGGGCGCACCTTCTAGGTCTTCTCGGCCAAAGCATCATCTAAAATTTGTGCATCGGCGTACGGCGTGCCCCAGGGGTCTATCCTTAGTCCATTACTTTTTAACAACTATATTAGACCCCTGGCCAAGATTGTGGAAGAAGCTGGCCTAACGTTATTCTCGTACGCCGATGACACACAAATTATTTTTACTCTATCTGGAGGGGATGGTAGCAATGTCTCTGCTCTTAAATTAGGGCTGTCTCAGGTGGCAGACTGGATGAAGGCAAACTTCCTGAAGCTGAACGGTGATAAGACCAAGATTGTAATCCTGGGTAAAGACAAAGATCTCTGGGGCCCACAACATTGGCCCGAGAGTATGGGTCCTTCTCCCAAGCCGGTGGCCCAAGCTCGCAATCTTGGATTTTTAATCGATGAGAAACTTACGATGCAACAACAGGCTGTCAAAGTGGCTGCCATCTGTTTTGCCACCCTCAAATGGCTCCAAAAAATCTTGTGGATGCTTCCGACCACCACCCAAAGGACTGTGGTCCAGGCTTTGATAACATCCCGCCTGGACTATGGGAATGTCCTGTACCTTGGTGCTGATCTGGCTACGTTGAGAAAACTCCAGGTGGCTCAAAACGTGGCCGCATGGCTGCTATGCAATGTTCCCAGGAAAGCATCCGCACTCCCAGCCCTTCGCGATTTGCATTGGCTAGAGATTAAAAATAGAACCAAGTTTAAGGCTTTATGCTATATTTTTAAGATTAAACAGGGCTCTGCCCCCAAATACCTTCAAAGTCTTATTCATGCCTATACTCCTAGCCGTACCCTTAGATATGCAGGTAAGGGAGACTTTGTCGTTCCTAGATTCAGGCTGGCGAAGATGGGCGGCCGCTCCTTTTCGCATCTGGCCACCAAAATGTGGAATACCTTGCCTGTGAGGCTGAAGTTGGAAACTGATTTGGTTAAGATCCGCAAGGGATTAAAAACTTGCCTTTTTCAGCAATAGTTCTTCTCAGCAATATTGATTCTCTGAACAGCAGTCCCTTTCTTAAGTCTTGTAGTTTTCTTCTCCAGTCTTTCCCTTGGCGCCGGGAAACCCATTGCGGGTAGCTGTGCGCCTTACAAGTTCAAATAAATAAATAAATAAACCTGTTGACCATCTAGCACACAATCCCTATCTTCCAATCACAACATTGGAACATCTAATTAATGCAAAGCTATTGTAAACATGTCAGTCGCACATCCCCACGTTACAAGAAAAGATTTGAATCCATGAGACAGAAGCAAATCTTAGACCCTTAGGCCAAGCATTATCATCTTATCACAAAGCAAATCCATGTATCTTACGGAACACATCTTTCTTGCTGCCCTACCCTCACTACCCTTCAAACGTTCCACTCCATCTTAGCTAGTCAGGCTACGACCCCCAGAATTTGCATCCTGTTTTAGGTCTTTCTGAGAGGTATCTGCCACAAGCATTCTCTTCTTGCACCACTGTCCTGTGATACGCCTGCTAGCACTCCACAGCCTCCACTTTCTATCAGAGTCTTGAAGCAGTAGCTCCACCAGTGAAGACCTGAATGATCAAGGCTAGCTCACAGGAGCCCGTAATCGCTTCACATTAAGCCACAATTCAAACCACTACCAGATGTTCTATGGTGCAGTAAAAAATATTTGACTTTTCATCTTATATGATTCTTAGTTGGGCAGGATATAGGAGCATGCACTTCAAGTTTAGTGCTCACAGCTTTTGTATCACAGGGGCATAGGATTTTTTTAGTTGCTGGACCTATTGAGTATAGTACAGAAAGATCAGGATTGTTCAGTTTTCTTATTACGTAGCACCTGATTTTGAACATGATGCATAATCATGACTCTTTCCCGGTAGTGCAGAAACTGAGCAAACATGACTCGTGGTGTGACCCCTGGCAACAGCAGGGGTTTCAGCACTTTGTGCACACATTCCATAGAGATGAATAATAAAGGCCCTTCTGCAGTATCTAGTCTTCCAGGAAGAGCTTTACAGACAGGCCTTACATTTGTTCCCAAGCTCTCCGAAAGTGCAGTCTGTTCCTTCTCTATCGGCCACTGGAGCGGGAGAGAGAGGGAGAGAAAGAGAGAGAGAGGAAGAGAGAAAGAGAGAGAGAGAGAGGAAGAGAGAGGAAGAAAGAGAGGAAGAAAGAGAGAGAGAGAGAGAGAGAGAGAGAGAGAGAGAGAGAGAGAGAGAGAGAGAGAGAGAGAGAGTGTCTCTACTCTCATACTGCTCTGCAGTCGGATGTAACTTTTTTTGATGATCCACTACCCCTTCGGGTTCTTTCGTTGGGTCCACAACTTTTCTATGACTAGTTTTCAAGAAGACTGACATCTATTAAGATGATGTTTATTTTTCCTTTAAGGGCTGCTGTGGAAACTACAATGGCCTCTAGGACAGGGGAATGCAAATCTCCAGCCAGCCCCTCCTTACCTCGAAAAGCCTACTGCGACTGTGCAGGCCTGCTACCACCAACCATTTCAGTATACTGATTAATTTCGTCGTCTTGGGTTGATTTAGCTGAAAGCTTTCCCTGTTGATCCCCTATAGCCACAGCCCCTCTTATTGTTGGTTCAGCTCAAGTCCTTTTCTCAAACAGCAATCAGCGCTACACAAAATAACACCAGACCGCAGCCCACAATTCAGCAGATATTCAGAGCTATGAAACCTCCTTGTGAGAGCGGCCACTTTTAGGAGAGGGATACCTCAGGGGATATTGAGCTATGAAACCTGCTAGGAATCCAAATCATTCTTTCTGCTCGTTCTCACTGACAATATTCAATCTCTGGTAAGGTGTCACCAGTTCAAGTATCCTAAGAGACAGGGCGCACTTCCAGCTGCACTGCACGACACGTCCAGCTACTTAATCAAATAATAGGTGCAACCATCAAAGTGGGTGAACCAACGCCTGGAGAGTCATTGCAAAGTTTTGTCTTTAGTGTCTCCTACTATAAATTACCAGCTTCATTACAGTTCCAGAAGCCATTCTATGCCACAGTAGGCCACGTAAGGCTCCTCCTGCTGCACCAACTGCAACATTCCCTGAGCTCCAGCTATTCACTAGGTAACCTTGACCTGCACTATCCAGGCCCATGCACAAGGCAGGCCTTACAACCTTCATCCACAGGTGTCTCTCAGGGGTGGTATCCAAAGGTGTCTCTCAGCAGTGTTCTAGCACCTCCTTGGTCACAAGCCCTGGCTCCACCAGTAAGAATTCACCTGCAACCACTGTAACTAGTCTTTGGTTGGGTCTACACTCACCATCATAATGTGCCAACATCCGCACTGACATCCTAGCAATGCAAACCTCAGCCATTTTGTTCCACTTCTGCTAGCTCACCTTGTTCCAGGGGATCTGGAGGCAAAATGAGGCAATCAATTCATTGTGGGCAGTGCCAGATCAAGGCTATCAAGGAGAAGGCTTCCTTGGTCTGCTGACAATCTTCTCTGCTGACTGACCGCCCTTTAAAGTAGCCCTGTCTTACCAATCCACTCACGAGGCTGGCTCTTCATCTCTGCTGCCTAACACAACCTCAATCCCACATCAACCTAGCTGGCTTCTAGCTTTTTTTATCTTTCGCCATAAGATCATGCAGGCAATGTGTATTTTGTACTCAAATACAGTCAGGATTCTGTGGGACATTGCAGGGGAGTGCAGAACTATCGGTTAACAAAACCTGCTGCCGATCTTGCTTCTTGTAATGCATCCAACCAAAAAATATTTAACAAGAAGGTTAAGATGATCTTTTACAACTTTAACATTTTCTTTAAAAATGTTTATATCCGTTTGTACTTTTTTTACTACAAAGATATTTTTGATGTTTTTTGTATACAAAATACTTTCTGCACATAGAAAACATACTAACACCTGATCGACACCTTTACCTTTTTTAACCCTGACACTTGTTGCAGCTCAGTTCTGAGGACGCTGGTAGTTTCCTTTTCTTGTTGTAACTCATGCTGTAGATTCTGACGTTGTTCTTGTTCACATTTCAACATTTTATCCAGGCTTGAGCTGTTAGAGAAACAAAAAAAGGACAACGGGTAGTATTACTTTTTATTTTAGTAGTATTACAGATAAAGCTAGTTAAAACGTTGATGAGGTGTGACTCATATTAATTATTCCTAGATGTTGGACAAGGACCTTTTGGAGAGGTGATTATAAAGGTGGATCCGTATGTCAGGCAGCATCTGTAGGGCGGCTTAAAGAGAAACATGACGAGTTCCAATACTGCTGGTTCAGTGAAGCCTCCTAACAAGTCTGTCTTGGGTTCTTGGTTCTGCTCCCTGTATTGTGTGCAGTGTCTGTCTTTTTCTATGTCTAGTCCTAACCTGTTTAGCTTCCATTGCTATGCTGCTGGCAGTTAAGGAGTACATTGACTACTGCAGGATCAATATGACTCTCCATAATGAAAGGATCTGGTGCTTTTTTAGGTCTCGCCTAGGCAGCGCATGCATTGTTCTCTTTTGAGACATGCTGTATCTAGACTGTGGTCTTCAAGCACGCCCATCGTTTTTCATTCGTTCCTTTGGGTTCGTAAATCCTTGGTTTTCAGTGGCGCATTGGATTTATTTGTTCCTCCTTTTAGTGTTTATTTCCCTACTATGGTGACAGGCCCTACAGAACAAGTAACTTACCTTCGGTAACAATATCTCTGTAAGAAGCATTAGTAGTGATAGAGTCCTTACCTTAGAATTACCCTCAGGTGTCTGACTTGATCCGGAAAAATGTTCGTCAGAAGTAGCCCTGTATGTCGGAAGGTGGCATTGTGCGGCTCCGCATCCGTTGTTGGCGTTGTGGTCGCCGAGATGACACGCGGCAGCTACTTAGACGCCATCCTTGTGCGCTGACGTCAGTTCTGTACACGACTTTCCGCACCAGAAACGTAGAGCAAACTATGGCTGTGAAAGGGATGACCTTAACCCTAGAAATCCGTTCGCAGAACGGGGAGGATGGGTGGGGCAGTAAGGAATCTATCACTACTATTGTTTCTTACAGATATATCGCTACCGAAAGTAAGAAACTTGTATATCTGAAAGAAACACATAGTGATAGATTCCTTACCATAGAATAGATACCCCAGCAATACCAACCCTGGTGGTGGGTCTGCGAACCAAGATCACACCAGGAAGTCCCGGAGAACAGAACGGCCAAAGAAGCCATCTCTCCGGACTTGGCTGTCCATGCAGTAGTGCTTAGTAAAAGTGTGCAACGAGGCCCACGAAGCTGCCTGACAGATGTCTTGTAATGGGACACCACGTCCCAACGCCGTAGTGGCAGCCATCGCCCTTTTGGAATGGGCCCACAGCCCCACGAGAGGCTCCTTTTTAGCTAGAGAATAACAGGCTTTAATACAAAAGATGACCCATACCGAGTTAGTCCGCTTGTGTACGGCCCAACCTTTCTTGGTGCCAACGTTGCCAACAAAGAGCTAGTCATCCACCCGGAACGGTTGTGTGCGGTTCAGGTAAAATGAGAGCACACGTTTTGTGTCCAGACGGTGGAGTCTCTCTTACAATCTGGAAGGATGCGGAGGCGGAAAGAAGGTGGGCAAAGTGATGGTCTGCCTGATGTGAAAGGGAGTGACAACCTTTGGCAGAAAGGATGGACGTGTTCTAAGCACAACCTTTTTGTGCCTGGCTGCCAGAATGACATCATAGACTTCAGGGGGCAAGTCAAAAAGAATCAAGTGCTGCCGCTCAATATCCATGCAAAGAGGTGAAGAATGGACAGGTTCGGGTGGAGGACCGTCCCCTGCTGCTGTGACAGAAGATCCTCCTGAAGAGGCAGTCGGATCGGGATATTGATCGTCAATCTGAGTAGCTTGGTATACCAAACTCTTCAAGGCCAGAATGACTTGGGCCAGGTCGCGCCTGATCTTCTTCAGCACTCTGGACAGAAGTGGTATAGGCGGAAAGGCGTACAACAGACCGCAACTCAACTCACGGCGAAAAGCGCCGCCTAGCGAGTGCCGCCTTGGAAATTCCAACGTGCAGAATTGCTGACATTGAACATTCTCTTTGGTGGTGAATAGATCTAACCAAGGCTCTCCCCACTGTCAAAAGAGACCTTGCGCCACATCAGAGTGAAGACCCCATTCGTGATCCATCAAGCACCTGCGGCTGAGTTCTTCCGCCCTGGCGTTCAGTGAACCTGCCAGGTGTTGAACCACCAGGGAAATGCTCTGCTGTTCTAGCCATGTCCAGAGGCACAGAGCATCCAGACATAGGGTCCACAACCCCACCCTGTCTTGTTTGTTGCTATACCACATGGCAGAGCTGCTGTTTGTGAACACCTGCACTACCTTCCCCCTGACAGAGGGAAGGAATGCCTTCAGTGCAAGAAGGATCGCCTGAAGCTCCAGAAGGTTGATATGGAGTTGGGACTCGGCCGGAGACCAGAGGCCTTTGATCTCCGCCTCTCCCATGTGGCCGCCCCATCCCAGGACGGACGCGTGGGATGTGCCCTGGATCCAATGTCGATCATGAGCCACCACTGCAGCTGTTGTGCAGTGCCCTCCGAGACCTGGACGTAATCAGACAGGTTCCCTGATGATGCGCCCACTGGAACTTCAGGTCCCACTACAGAGCCCGCATATGCCATTTGGCATGAGTGACCAGCAGGATGCAGGAGGCCATGAGACCCATCAGCCACAGGGTCATCCTGACTGAAACCCAGGATAGAGGCCAAAAGATCGGAATCATAGCCTGAATATCCTGGACTCGCCATTCAGGAGGACAGGCCCGAAACTACATTGTATCCAGAACCGCTCCGATGAAGAGGAGCTTCTGAGAGGGAATCAGGTGCAACTTCGGCACATTGATGGAGAACCCCAGCAAATGCAGGAGGTCGGCCATAGTCTGGAGGTGGGAGACGACTAGCTGGGGTGAGCCTGCCGTCGAGATAGGGGAAGACTGGTACCCCTGATCTGTGCAGATAAGCTGCGACCACCGCCATCACTTTTGTGAACACCCGAGGGGTGCTGGTAAGGCCAAAGGGGAGCATGGTAAACTGAAAGTGCTCATGGCCTACTGTGAACCGTAGGGAACGGCGGTGGGCAGGCAGGACGGGAATGTGGAAATATGCGTCCTGCAAGTCAAACGCTACCATCCAGTATCCAGGGTTGAGAGCAGACAAGACCTGAGCTAGAGTTAGCAGCTTGAACTTCTCCTTGCGGAGGAAGCGATTGACATGCCTGAGGTCCAGGATAGGACGCAGGCGCTTGTCCTTCTTGGGCACCAGAAAGTAGTAGGAATAACAACCACGTCTTACTTCTGGCGCAGGAACGCGCTTGATGGCTACCTTGGTCAAGAGGGCCGCAACTTCCTGTTGAAGAAGTGTCACATGATCCCCCCAACATGCGGTGGTACTGGGGTGGCATGGCTGGAGGGGTAGTCTCGAAGAGGAGGGAGTAGCCCCTTCGGACTATTTGTAAAACTCACCTGTCCTAAGTGATGGTGCACCAGTGAGGGAGGTGATGGCGAATCCTGCGCCCACTAGGTGTTTGATGGGCCTGAAAGACCGGACCGGACGGCTCGATGTAGGTGGAGGTGTGAGTAGGACAACCGGCGATGACCGGGTGCCAGGCCTGGATCCTTGAGGGCCCTTTGTCAGAGCCAATAGCGATGCTGGAACCCCTGTCAGTGAAGGGCGAGGGCCCAAGGTCACAAAGGCGCGCCGGCGGGCCCGACAGACCAGATAGGTGGGCCATGGCTGACAGAAATTCCTGCATCTGGGCGGGAGTCACCGACGGACCCGGGAAGGGCAGGAAGGCCGACGGCTACCCCGTAGGCTCCGCCGGAGCCGCTGGGGAGGCACTACCCGCACCCTCAGCCACGACGGGCATCGGAAGTCATTGAGCGATGACACTTCTTCGACTTCTTGTGCTTCGTCTTACCTGACCCAGAGTGTGAAAACTTCGATCTTGCTGAACGATGGTGATGGCTCCGCGACCGGTCCCTCGACCTCCCACGAGACCGGGACCTTGAGCGGCGTGGAGCCGACTGCCGGACCTCCGGCAACTTTCGGGACCGCTCCTGCAAAGTCTTCGGTGCCATGGCCCTGCAGTCGGGGCACGACTTGTGGTTGCAACCCAGGCAGTAGAGACACACGCGGTGCAGTCCGTCACCGTCATCATTCGATGACAGTCCTCGCAAGACTTGAAACCCGGCATCTCTACAACACCAGGAGTCGATCGACTTGAAAAAACCGAGACAAAAAGCCTCCAAAAATTACTGAGGGTACCACTCTCTCAAGACCTGCGCTTGCTGGCGCTGAAAAAGAAATAACGGACGTCAGTGCATGAGGGCGGCGTCTAAGTAGCTGCCGCGAGGTCATCTCGGCGACCACGACGCCAACGACGGACACGAAGCCAAACGTCGCCACCTTCAGACGCACTGGGGTACTGCGGATGAAAACTTTCCAGACTGAGTCTGACCCCTGCGGGTAATTCTAATGTAAGGCATCTATCACTGTGTGTTTCTTTCAGATAGAAGTAGTCGCTCCCTTCTGTTTATTTCTGTTACTTTCAGGGCATAATTTTTCTTGTTTGTCTTGGCTTGTCATTTCTGAATGTTCTGGGTTTGAGCATTTTCATCTACACGAGCTTAGCTGATGGGATTTTTATTTTTCGATTGCATCCCAAGGTGTCCACACAGCAGAGCCACTGCGCCCTCTCATTCCCCCAGCAAAGCTTTCCTGTGTTCACATATTTGTAATTTATGTACTTAAAAAAAAAAAAATTATGTAGCGCCCCAAGTTATCAGCGCACTTTACTCAAAACAGTTAGGCCTTATAGTCCTTTATGCACTGTCTACATAAGATGACATCTCCCTTTATAATATATGGACTTGCTACAGTGCTAATTGTTTTAGGTTTATGCGTTTTGCTGCTGGTAGTGGCTCGCATACTGCATTATAGAGCCCAATAGTTAAAATCAACATTTTAAACTATAAGAGGGTCTCTGTCAATTATTGTTGTGGACAAGTACGAGTGAATGAGCGAAAGGGTACATGCTGCTAACGCGATTCCTGAGAGTCTGGAGTGTTGTGTTCGGAGGGGTCTAATCATTTGTACCTTCATGGTTGGTTAGAAGAGCGAGTGAGACACTATAGCTAGTCGGTCCAGGGATTGTGGGTACTGAGGCGGTAGGAAGGCTTAGCCCCTATAACACTGAGGTCCCGTATTCCTGTGGATAGTTCTGTGTATGTGCAGAATCCCTGCAACAGCATGTCTCAAAGAGATAGCGTAAGAGCTGCCTAGGAGAGACCTAAAAATGCTAACAAAAATAGTAAACAGATAGCTAAAAATGACAAAATTATACCAGTGCAGAAGTGTGCAGCAGTGATGGGGAGAAGTGCTGTGTAGGTAAGCAAGATGCCAAAAATCCACATTGCTGACACAGTAGACCTGTAAATTAGTTGTGAGCCCAGATATTTCGAAGACTTTTCATCACAGACACAAACATGCTCTGATATGCTAGAACGCTGTCAGTATGAAGAAACAGGCATTGACATAGCCAATAGGTCTTGCCTTAAGGGACCGTATAAGTGTTTAGCCATGCAACAGTTGATGTTGTTGCACCAAGGATATTGTACTGTATAACTAAATACTTATAAGGTTCCAAAGGCGAAACCTATTGGCTAAGCCAATGCTTGTCCTCTTAGCTTACGCTTTTAATACACAGCGCAAACCCGGCCACGCAGGCGGCGACCATCAGGGCCAGTATTTGAAATTGTTCGATCACAAAAGACAACCACTTTGAGGCTTACCGCTACACCTTGAACTTCTTCTAAAACCACTGGTTTGAATGTAGGTTTCAGTTACAGGCTTGGAGTGATTTACAATACATGTGTAAACAGGTCAGTCTTACAGCACAAACCCTGCCTCAAGAGAGGAAAGTTGAAGTGCTCGTCCTCTGCAAAAGGTGCACCAGCATTGCAAGAGTCACGAGAAGGAGTGCTTGTCGGTTCCTAGAGACGTACTGTCATTACAAGAGACGAGGAAAGTAGTACTCATATGCTCCTGGACATGCACTCTTATAGCCGAGAGACAGAGTGTGTGTCTATTCCTAAAGATGCACGATCAATTCCTCTCCACTGAAACACCAAGCTGTGCAGCTACTGCGAGTGACAGCCTAAAACGAAGGAATGTTTAAGTTTAACTCTTCTTGTGCGAAAGCAAAGTGAGGAAGCGCATATTTGGGCACAGCCTTACCCGTCATTATGGGGGACAGCACCAAGTCCACCCACACTTTGCTCTTCTGATCTTAAGGAAAGCAGTGAGCGTAGCCAACCGAAAAGCAAAACCATGTAATAGTGACGTAACGACGAGAACACTGCCGGACTCCAATCAATAGCGGCCCGAAATGGAAGTCGTGTTCCCCCAAACCTCTCCCCCATGCTATGAAGAGCCGAAGACCGCCAAGTTAGTCAAAGTCCCGGAAGCGAGGTGACCTCTTTGGAGGCAGCATTGACGTATTGATGGGGACAGGAAGAGACTGTTGGCGAGCTAGCTTCTGGAGGTTAGTGGGCACGCACGCACTTCTGTGCTTCATCACCCACAACCGGACAGACTATCAGAAAGCTGGAGACGGAAGTGCAAAATCGTAGGAGCTGCAAATAAGAAAATTGTGTTCGAGTATTAGCAGAACGTTACTTTTTTTACACTCAAGATACAATCGAAAGGCGGCAAAAAGTAAATTTATTCCATATGTGCTATAGCGGGAAAATTGGAGACAGAGCAAAAGTGCAAGCTAAGCAGTTAAGAAGGGCAAATAAAAACAGCTGTTTTAAAGCACTCATGCTTGTGCTAGCTTGCCCCTAGCGGTAGCAGGAGCAGCAGCGCACAGCCATGCAAATTAAAAACAGATGGTCGGCTCCCGCAAGGTAGATGCCACCACAAGCACGCGTGTGCTGGAAAAGAAGATGATCGATTTCTAAACGTCATCTCCTAGAGCAGCGCATGCGCGCTGCCTAGGCGAGACCTAAAAAGCACCACTGCACAGGCCGATGGCATTTCAGTCCTAGAGGTCAGAAATTCAAAGAACAGCCTATCTACACCCAGGTAAAGTAAATAAAGGATACGACACGTAGCATAAGTCTGGACACGTCAATCTTTCTCAAGAAATGAATTCTGTGACCTTATTTCAGATTCTTGCTTTGCTCCTAGTTCATATCTGTAGGGGACAGCAATACTTTTATTTCACACACAGAGGTGATATGCCCCAGATACTTTTAGACCAGCAGGCACCAATAACAGCAAAAGGAACACACCATACTCAATATTAGCTTATACAAACTAACTTGCAATCAAAACATCATATTGATAAATCGGTTATAGAAAAATATCACATTAGGGGGTCAGTATTTTCCTTAAATGTTATACATTCATACGCTTTGGTTGTCTGCTACATAGATATGCAAGCAGCCCTTCATGGTGATCTGTGGATGGTTGCTTTCTGGACATGTGGTCTAAAATTAAAAAGAGCCCAACCAGCAACTATTTCAATATTCTTGGGAGCTAAATTACAAACAAAGGCACTAAACCAAAAACTAGAAGTATCAATCATTCAATCAATCATATCATTTGTAAAGCGCACTACTCACCCGTGAGGGTCTCAAGGCACTGGGGTGGGGAATGCTGCTACTGCTCAAAAAGGCAGGTCTTGAGGAGTTTTCTGAAGGTCAGAAGGTCTTGGGTCTGCCGTAGGTGGATGGGGAGGGTGTTCCAGGTCTTTGCGGCGAGGTGGGAGAACAATCTGCCGCCTGAGGTCGCTCTTCGGAAGCGGGGGACTGTAGCGAGGGCGAAGTCGGCGGAGCGGAGCTGGCGGGAGGGGGTGTAGAAGCGGTGTCGTCTGTTGAGGTACGTTGGTCCGGTGTTGTGGAGTTCCTTGTGTGCGTGGGTGAGGAGCTTTAAGGTTATTCTCTTGTTGACCGGGAGCCAGTGCAGGTCTCTCAGGTGGGGTGTGAAGTGGCTGCGGCGAGGGACGTCGTGGATCAGGCATGAAGAGGCGTTCTGGATGTGTTGGAGCCGTCTCATGAGTTTGGCTGAGGCTCCTGCGTAGAGGGCGTTTCCAAAGTCCAACCTACTGCTGACAAGGGCCTGGGTGACTGTTCTTCTCGTTTCAGTGGGGATCCACTTGTAGATCCTACGGAGCAAGCGGAGGGTGTTGAAGCAGGAGGAGAAGACTACGTTGACCTGTTTAGTCATGGAGAGGGTGGAGTTGAGGATGACACCTAGGTTGCGTGCGTGGTCAGTGGGTGTTGGAGCGGTTCCCAGTACGGTCGACCACCAGGAGTCGTGTCAGGCCGAAGGTTTGGATCCGAGGATGAGGACCTCCGTCTTGTCCGAGTTCAGCTTCAGTCGGCTGTTCCTCATCCATTCAGCAACGGCCTTCATTCCTTCGTGAAGGTTGGTTTTGGCAGTGTGGGGGTCCTTGGTGAGAGAGAGTATCAGCTGGGTGTCATCGGTATAGGAGAGGATGTTGAGGTCATGCCGATGGGCGACGTGGGCGAGCGGTGCCATGTATATGCTAAACAGAGTTGGGCTGAGGGATGAGCCCTGGGGTACGCCGCAGATGATCTCGGTGGCTTCGGAGCAGAAGGGGGGAAAGGCGGACGCTCTGTGTTCTGCCGGAGAGGAAGGAGGTGGTCCAGCCAGGGCCTTCTCTTGGATACCAGTGTTGTGGAGGCATGTTCGTAGTGTGTGGTGTCTGACCGTGTCGAAGGCGGCTGAAAGGTCCAGGTGGATGAGGGCCGCCTTTTCTCCGTTGTCCAGCAGGGACTTGATGTCTTCGGTGGCGGCAATGAGGGCAGTCTTGGTGCTGGGGTTGCTGCGGAACCCAGACTGGGAAGGGTCCAGGATATTGTTCTCCTCGAGGTAGCGGGTCAGTTGTTCGTTGACGGTCTTCTCGATGACCTTTGCCGGGAACGGGAGCAGGGAGATGGGCCGGACGTTCTTGAGGTCCTTGGGGTCTGCCTTGGGTTTCTTGAGTAAGGCGTTGATCTCAGCGTGCTTCCAGCTCTCCAGGAAGGTTGCTGTCTCGAAGGAGGTGTTGATGACTTTCCGGAGATAAGGTGCGATGGATGTGCTGGCTTTGTTGAAGATGTGGTGTGGGCATGGATCTGACGGAGATCCGGAGTGGATGGTGTTCATGATTTTGATGGTGTCATCGTCGTTGATGTTGGTCCAGTAGAGCAGGCGGTTGGTGCGGATGGTGGTCGTGGGGGCGGAGGTCTCAGTGGTTGTCGGGCGGTCGTGGCGTTGAAACTGTCTTGGATGTCTGTGATCTTGCGGTGGAAGAAGTTGGCGAGTGAGTCACACAGGTCTTGCGAGGGTGGGACGTCGTTGGTGTTGGAGCTGGGGTTGGAGAGTTCCTTCACGATGTTGAAGAGCTCTTTGCTGTTGTGCGCGTTGTTGTCTAGGCGGTCTATAACAAACCCTCCCTTTCTAGCTTTTTTGAAAGTACACCATAATGAAACGACATCTATGAAAAGTGACAGCAAGTAGGTCCTGCAGCAAAAGGTGCATATTCAATGCAGTCGGCGTCTGTCAGCTTTAAATAGTTCGGCTGCGCATGTGACCTTTCAATTAGCGTGTGAATGATGGGCGCTCCGACTCATTCGCCCAGAAACTAATCAGAAGAGGTTAATCTGTAGCAACTTCCACAACAGAGGAAGCTAGCTTACACATTAAAGGCACAAAACCGTAGGAAATAAAGGTCTAACAATCCCTCTCTTTCAAATCTTTGTAAAAACACATGAACAGACATCCATAGAAAATGACAATGAATACTTAATTCAGCACTGTACTGATGTTCAACAACATAGTGAACTTCCAGCACCTTTTAGTAGAAGCTATTCCATCAGCCTAGTCTGACCATCACATAGTTTGCTTGCCTTTACCACCTTTGTTTCTCAACTTCATGCCAGACAGATTGCAGAATTTTTATACCCAGTGCTCATATACGGTTGCATTGGAACACAATTTCATCCCAGTTACCTCCTTGTCGCTAAAGTAGTGTGAAACTGCCAAGTCAGGTCTGCTGGAGTATAACTTGAGCAAAATGGTTCAATCTAAACTGGCATCAGTCACTGTGCGCATTTAAAGAGAGCACTGGGAAGATGTAAGCAAGTGTCTATGAGAGTAAGACATCTGTATACCACCTCGAGCCGAAAATGCCTTTGGGCATCTTATTTATTTATTTAATTTATAAAGTTTGTATAGCGCGAACTTGACCCAAGAGGGTATCGGAGCGCTTTACATTTAGGATTGTTGCGTTACAAGTTACATCAGATACAAAAACATTGTAAGGAACAGTACTCAAACCATGTTGCAGTAATTTAAAGGAGGGAGGGGAGGAAGGAGTAATAGCGGGGAGACGAGGAGGAACAATGCCCAATGTCCAGCTGGGTAGGTGATGGTCAAGGGGGAAAACCAGGGCCAGGCTCCTCATTAGCTGTCAGGCAGCTCCACTGGTCATCAGCCATGTTGCTCAGGTCTCAGCGTTCAGGAAAAGCAAATTTATAGTTTATTTGATATGCAAAGGTTACATAGCAGTATCGAGACCCGGAGGTATCAGAGCGAATAACCAGGGGAACGTTGCATTATAAGGTACATCAAAAGGATTATGAAGCGCTGGCTAGACCCGTAGGTATCAGAGCGCTATAGCAGAGGAAGATTGCGTTACAAATTACATCAGTTAAAGTAGGGTAGTAGGTACAGTAAACAAACAACGGGAGGAAGGAGTAATAGCGGGGAGACAAGGAGGAACAATGCCCAATGTCCGGCTGGGTAGGTGACGGTCAAGGGGGAAAACCAGGGCCAGACTCCTCAATAGCTGTCAAGCAGCTCCACTGGTCATCAGCCATGTTGCTCAGGTCTCAGCATACAGGAAAAAACAGTTTTTAGTTTAATCGATTTGCGACTGTTATATAGCGCTATCTAGATCCGGTGGTATCAGAGCGCATAACCAGGGGAATGTTGCATTATAAGATAGATCAAAAGGATTATAAAGCGCTGGATGGACCTGTAGGTATTAGAGCGCTATAGCAGAGGAAGATTGTGTTACAAATTACATCAGTTACAATGGCGTAGAAAGGTACAGTAAACAAACAACGAGGTTGAGAGAATTTATAGGAAACGGAGGGGAGGAAGGAGCCATAGTAGGGAGACGAGGAAGAACTGTGCCCAAAGTCCGGAGAGACAAATAGAGAGGGAAAGGGGAGAGGTGGAGTGAGAGGGGAGAGGATGAGGGGAAAGACGGAAAGGAGACAAAGGGAAGGTCAGCCCAAAGGTAGCCTTTTTTTTTTGATGCTGCGGTCCCCTCTTCAGCCAGGCATCTTCCAAGCTCTCCTCTGTCCATCCGTCCACGCAGCTGTCTTGGTCATGGTGGCGGATTGGTCGTACAGGCAGAGTCCTAGAAACCCCCTTCCGGCAAAGGGGAGGGGGAGCACAAGCTATTCTTCCCTCAGTGGATTAAACCCCAGCCAGGGACCAGGTCCTGTGTGCTCCTAATGATTGTGTTCGGGCCCCATAAGGAATGTTGCATGTGACACAAGACTCACTACTCCGATGGTGCCCTTCAGCAGACTACTGGGTATCAATACATTTAAGTTCCTCTTCCACACGCGATCATCTTGCATCTTAATTAGCCTTTTCGGAATAGCAATTCTTTGCTTCAGCTTGTATCGGACCCTAACGCTGTCCTGTGCTGTCTGAGGTGGAGCAGTGCGTGTGTGGAAATAGGTCCACTGTTTCGTCGTGAATCATGTACACTAACGAGCTAGACTACCGTTTCCCGCATTCCGTGTTTGACCGCTGTTGTCCCTACGTCCATTAAAGCAGGGGCGGCCGTCGTCGCTCTCGCAACCCACGCCCTCACTCTCTCCTCAACTCCTCAAATGTTGCCTCCATACTGAGCGCGGTAGGAGCCGTCACCTCTGCTCCCGTCTCTGATATGCTCACTCTCCACGAGCGCATCCGTAGCGGGCATTGCCTCTCCTGCAGCTGGCTGTTCACGGTGCTCTGTCTCCCAAGCGCTTGCCATGTGGGGTCACACTCCAGCCCGCATCAGCTCCCGCTCTGCCCCTCCTGTGTGATTGCTGAGGGAGGCGGGATCTCTGGGCTTATTTCAGAGGCTTGCGGTTGGGAAAGAAAGGGGGGGGGGGGGGACACCTGTTATGTTCCTGAAGGTCCGCCCCCGGCGCCCCGAGGGCTGGACGTGTTGGTCATGTGACTCCCTATAATAAAAAGAGGTCTAGCACGTGCGCGGGCGTTCAGAGAGAGAGACGCACAGACCGAGCAAGCAAACTTATTCCCAGTGTTCGACTGAGTTTATTCTAGGGCCACGTGTCAGGCCTAGTCAGGTTTAGATGCCCCTGAGTGCAGGTCCCAGAGTGATCTCCCTAGGGCAGTCCTGTCCCCATCACCCGACACAACAATTGGCGACGAGGGTGGTTGTCGATCCTTCGCTCAGAATGTGTGTGTGCCCCTCCTGGGGTGAGGCGGCTGCGGGCGCTCCCAATTGCCTGCGGTGCTCGTGCCTTGCTGCCACACACACCCCCGCACTGCTCGCCTGGAGGAACGACTCTGATCCCTGGCCCTCGACAGGTGAGCGGCGCTGGCTTGCACCTCTCTGCTGCGCACAGGAGCTCGATTGGTCGCGCGAGGCCCTCCCTCTGTGGACACTCCACGCCCGGTGCCGCACCGTGCTTGGCTGCACGTGCGTGAATCGCACCTCGGCACGCCTGGCGAGGCGACACGGTCGGCGCCCGGTCCTGCCCAGCTGTTCGAGGGGACGTGGTGCTGACCCGTCCCGGCCTTCATCCTACCACCCGACTCTGGAGCGCCAGGGCCATCATTGACTCGGCCCGTGGAAATTACCTCGCCGGAGCGCGTTCGCTGCTCCCTCCGCACTAATCGGGGTGCCCCTTCGGATCATCCCCCGGCCGCCCACGAACCTACTCCAGAGCGTCCAGGGTGATGGCTACCATTCCGCCCATTGAACCGTTTGTGGTGGAGGGTGCGCCCTCCACTCTCGCACCGAAGTGGAAGGAGTGGGTGGACAGGCTCCTAATATTCTTCGAGGCCACCAAGGTCCACAAGGAGCAGAAGCGCGCCATGATCCTTCATCTTGGTGGCAAGGACATCCACTCTATCAGCCGGACCCTCACGGAGGCGACTCCCAAAACCCACCACACCTTAATCAATGCACTCAACGCGCACTTTGAACCAATGGCCAACCAGGATTATGAACGATTCATTTTTCGGCAAGCACGGCAACTGCCAGATGAGTCGCTGGACGCCTACCACTCCAGGCTAAAGAAACTAGCACTAACATGTGGATTCCAGGACGTCACGGAAGAGATCAGGGGCCAAATAATCCAAGGATGCGCCTCTGCTAAGCTGCGCGAGAGAATACTGGAGGAGTCGGGGAAGCCTCTACCAGATATCCTCACGCTGGGTCGCACAAAGGAGCTGTCCAAGGCCAGGGCAGCCCACATGGAAGCGGCACTACAAGCCAACATGAAAATGGAGCCGGTTAACAAACTCCAAGTCCGCCCACAGCCCAAATGGGCAAAACGAACAACAACTCCTCAGGGCGGAGCTTCAGCGCAGTCATGTGGCTACTGTGGCGGCCCCAAACATCCGGCGCCAGAATGCCCAGCACGGGGCAAGAGATGCTCAGGTTGCGGAAAAATGAATCACTTTGAAAAAGTGTGCCGGTCCAAGAAGTTCGGCAAGCCTCGACAGACAATACACACGGTGGCTGAGCCCGAAGGTGCTGAAGGAGAACCCAGCAACAGTGATATGGACGATGATGAAGAGGAGCGATCCGTACACAAGGTGCACATGATCGGCACCGCCACCAGACGCACCAGGACGCTGCCACAGTGCGCCATACAGGTGGCCGATCAGGACATCATGGCGACAGTCGACACAGGCGCCTCGATAAATCTCATGAGTGCATCCCTCTACGGAGACATGGCTACTCCTCCCAGCCTCCGCTCCACTCCGATCACCGTTTTTGCCTACGGTCAGGACGTTCCCCTCCGCATCCGGGGAAAATTTAAAGCAGCGGTCCGACACAGGGACAAAATCACGCGAGCCAACATCTTTGTGTCGGAAGAGGGTCAAGGTATGCTCCTGAGTTGCCGGACGGCAGAGGATCTGGGGGTAGTCACATTCGCATTTGGTGTGCATGAGGAATCGGTACAGCAACTAATTGTAGACTTTTCTGACCTATTTGAAGGAATTGGCTGTTTCAGGGGCCGGGAGATACATCTGCACGTGGACCCCACTGTTCAACCGGTGGCCCTGCGACATCGTCGCGTTGCGTTCCACTTGAGACCACTGGTCGAGGAAGAGCTGCAGAAGCTGGAAGCAGCGGGGATAATTGAGGCGGTGTCCAGTCCCACCCCCTGGGTATCGCCCATCGTGGTCACGAGGAAGCCAAAACAGCCTGGAGCGGTCCGGATTTGCGTGGACATGCGCTTACCCAATGCTGCCATCAAGAGGGAGCGCCATATCACCCCTACGATAGATGACCTGATTGGTGAGATGGCTGGCGCCCGGTGGTTCTCCAAGTTGGACCTTCGGGCGGGGTACCATCAACTTGTACTAGACAAGGAGTCCCGGAACATCACGACGTTCTCCACCCACATTGGACTGCGCAGGTACACCAGGTTGAGTTTTGGAATCTCCAGTGCTGCCGAAGTTTTCCAAAATGTCATCCAGGAACTGATTGCTGGCATACCGGGGGTAATCAATGTCAGTGATGACATCATGGTGCACGCAAGAACAATCCCAGAACACAACCAACGCTTGGCGCAGGTATTCCGCAGGCTCCGAAGTGCTGGGCTCACCTTGCACCGAGACAAGTGCGAATTCCTCCAGCACAAACTAGGATTTTTTGGGTACGTGTTCTCAGCCGACGGCGTCAACCCTGATCCTGACAAGGTCAAAGACATCAAGGATGCACCACCGCCCACGACGGTCACGGAGGTCCGAAGTTTTCTCGGGATGGTGAATTACTGTGGCCGTTTCATAAGGGACTTAGCCAACCTGACTCTCCCTCTGCGTGAACTAACCAAAGACTCCACCCCATGGAGCTGGGGACCTGAACAGGAAAAGGCATTTCAAGACATTAAGAGCGCACTCTCCAGCAGCACCACGTTGGCGTTCTTTGACCCACGACACTCCACTCTCATTGCAGTAGATGCCGGACCGGCGGGACTGGGGCCCGTTCTGATGCAGAGAGCCCGAGATGAGATAGACTGGGCCCCTGTTGCTTTTGCCAGCTGGTCCCTCACGGACACAGAACAAAGATATTCCCAAATCGAGAAGGAGGCCATCGCAATACATTGGGGATGTCGTCACTTCCATTTGTACGTCTATGGCAAGCCCTTCACAGTGGTGACGGACCACAAACCGCTGCTGGCTCTATTTTCAGGCACCTCCTCCAAGCCACCCCCTAGAATTAAAAAATGGATCTTACAACTGCAAGAATATAATTGCACCATCGAGTACCAGCCAGGGGCAAAGAATCCGGCGGATTACCTATCACGGCACCCTAGGCCCGCGACCCCTGAGGAGAAGGATGAGGCCGAGGAGACGGAAGCCTATGTACAGTGGGTCGTGGCCAGATCATGCCCGCGCCCCATATCATTGGAAGAGGTCGTGAGCACCACGGCTCAGGATGCTTGCATACAGCGGGCCAAAGATCTGCTCCGAACGGCCAACTGGCAGAAGGCCAAGGAGGGCTGGAGGGTACTCACACCGGAGGCTCAGAAGATAATGGACAGCTTATACCACGTGAGGGCTGAACTAAATGAAGATGCGGCGGGATGCCTCCTGCGGGGGCATCGCTTGGTAATCCCGACGGCTCTGACAGGACGAGTGGTTCAACTGGCCCACATAGGACACCAGGGGATGGTCAAGACGAAGGCCCGGCTGCGGACGAAGGTATGGTTCCCGCTCATGGATGACATGGTGGAGAGCGTGGTGCGATCGTGCGCGGCCTGTCAAGTCACAGGCGACAACCCCCGTGAGGCCCCCATCATTGTGGAACCCAGGCCACGAGGACCCTGGGAGAGAGTCAGTATGGACTTTGGCAGCCTGCCGGATGGAAGACACACGCTGGTAATGATAGACGACCACTCAAAATATCCTGAAGTCGAAATTGTCACAAGCACCAGTGCAGACTGTGTCATCCCCAAAATAGAAAAGATCATTGCCACTCATGGAGCCATGAGAGAGCTCCGAACAGACAATGGACCGCCATTCCAGGGTCAAGACTTTGCTGAATACCTTGCGTCTCTGGGAACCCGTCACAGGCGCATAACACCTCGGTGGCCTCAAGCCAATGGGGAGGCCGAGAGGTTCATGAGGACTTTGAACAAGGTTATCCGTATCGCCCATGACAAGGGGCAGTCAGTGGAAATGGCCATTTTCACATTTCTCCGAAGTTATCGCCAGACCCCGCACTCCACAACTGGGGTGGCCCCCGCACACCTCCTCCTGGGAAGGGTGATAACTGACTCCATTCCTCATCACCCCCAGTGGGCACCTGCAATGATAGATGAACACGCAGTGGAGAAGAAAAGAAATTCGGCATGTGAAAAGATCAGTAAGAGACGCCGGGCTGTGGCCCCGCACTTCAAAAGAGGTGATGTGGTGCTCATCAGAAATCGTGCAACTGGGGGCAAGTTTAAACTTAACTACGAGAAGCGACCATGGCGAGTCATTGGAGTGAAAGGCACCCGCCTCACGGCTATTCGAGGACGAGACAGGGTGACTCGAAATGTGTCTCATTTCAAACTGTATCATCCTTCAAGCCTTGAGCCAGGGCGCCAGCAAGGCGGTGAACAAACCGAAACCGCAACCACTGTGCCGGACGTTGAATCAACACCTCGTCACGAGGTCAGGCAAAGTAGCGAGCATCAGGTTTCCAGTGAAGAAGTGGGAGGTGACGCGGAGGCCCTGGATGAGGCCCCAGATCCGGAGGGGGCAGACAGAGAGGCGCCAAGACACGAGTTGGAGGTTGGAACGGAACTGATGACTCACCGGGGGTCCCAACGTCAACTACGTGATAATCCCACCCCCTCCGGCTGGCTGAGAGATTACTTTACGTAAGACTGTTCCCATTCACATATATACATGTGCTGTGTTGAACTGAATGCGCTGGCAATTAAAGGACGCTGAAGGTATCGGTCCAAATGTTTCATGAGCAAGAAAAGTTATGGTTCAGTTGTGTTCATTGTTTGCATTCTTTTGGTTTTCCTTATTTTTAGGAGGAATGTTATGTTCCTGAAGGTCCGCCCCCGGCGCCCCGTGGGCTGGACGTGTTGGTCATGTGACTCCCTATAATAAAAAGAGGTCTAGCACGTGCGCGGGCGTTCAGAGAGAGAGACGCACAGACCGAGCAAGCAAACTTATTCCCAGTGTTCGACTGAGTTTATTCTAGGGCCACGTGTCAGGCCTAGTCAGGTTTAGATGCCCCTGAGTGCAGGTCCCAGAGTGATCTCCCTAGGGCAGTCCTGTCCCCATCACCCGACACAACAGACACCCACCGCTTTAGTCTATCTCTGCTCCATCCCGGCTATCCTCCCAGCTCTGTTACTAACATTAGAAACAACTGGGTCTTGAGCCACATTAGTTTGTGATGGGTACTTTCGAGGTACAGACAAAGCCTATTAACAGATGTCACTAGTATCCTAGGTAAAGAAATCTGTGGCAATGGTGTTCTGTTATTATATAAACAGAGCTAATAGCAAACAATTTACCCCTTCTACCATTCCAAGGTGTTAGCACAGGATGTGATCAACACGATCAGTCATATGTCTCCAAAATGCCTCAACCTACCTCTGTAGACATCAAAGATAATGGCCTACTTCAGCACTGTTTTAAAATTCCTATGTCCCAACCTGGATACATACCATTTGTTCAAATAGTTCAGCATGCCAACGTATCAATTTACCACTGGCAGTGAGGGGAGGGGCAAGGTAAAAGTCTGTTTTATTAAGAATTTAGTAATTAGGAGCTGATGTATGAAGAGAAAGGTGACCGGTCTCTGATTTTGCACAACAACAGTTTACATCGCAAAACAGGTCGGCAGACCGGGCAGCCTGATGAATAATAATTAGGCCGGCCGCTACTTGTGAACTCCTATGACTGGTTACAGACACAGGGATGACGGCCTGAAAGGAACAGAAGACCACCATCCCAGGGTTGCATTCCCGAAAAAGATTTATTTTTAAGGCAGCCTATTTTCTTAAAAGAACCCTTACTGCTTTAAAAAATAAGAGGTTTTTTTCGGAATACATCGGGAAGGCAATGGTCCCCTGGAACAATGAGGAGCGCAACCCCCATTGGGCTGAATGGGCTTGAGCACCCGGTCGAGCGTCTCAGCCCAGCCCGGGCTGCTGGGCAGTGTCTGGAGTCTTATCTCTGGCACGCCCGAGTTTTTCAAAGGTCTTTAAAGACCATTTGCACATTTACATACCTTTGTAAACTGGTTACATACGCTTTAGGTGACTATTTATTTTTGAACCGTCTAGAACATCAAAATAATGAGCTGGCAACCCTAATCATAAGAATGGAAGTTTGTTGCAGGATCAGCACATTATTTATTTCCTCCACCCTCGATCCCTGATTAACGCCATAGTAGCAATAATTTAACTTGTATCTTAAACCCTACGGTGCCGTCAATAACATGCTGAATTACTTCAAGTGTTGTCTCAATGCAGGGTGCATTCCCAGACACACTCCTCATTCTCACCCTTCACTTTCACACTTAACCTGCACTCACAGCTATCACCATGCACTCACACCATTCACCCACTCACAGTCATCACTCTGGACTCACAATGCACTTGCGCTGTTCACCCTGTACGTCACCCTGCACTCACACGAGTCCACTACTCACCCTGCACTCATGTGACACTTCACTCACCAGTCCCCCTCACTGCTCAATCTGCAATGTCACTCAAACAAGCCCATCACTAACCATGCATTCATTAGTCCCACTCTGCACTAACATGCACACCCAAATTCATATGGTCACCTCACTCATCCTGCTCTCACTCCTCTTACCCTACTCTCACACTGTCGCATCGCTCACCGTGCACTCACATGGGCGCTCCTGCCACCCACACAGCACAGAGGGTTAGTGTGCTTGCTACAAAGAATGTGTATCATGCAGATCACAGAACTGAGTGTGAGTAAACTATGAGTAGCGCTATAAAAAACATGAAATGCTTGTCAGAAAGGTGCTAAGGAGAGATGAGGTGCATTGTTGGTGAGAGGAAGTGAGGAAATTTATGGAGAAGGAGGAAATGGGGGAGGGGGCGCTAATAAAGACTGTTGCACCGTGTGCGACCAGTGCTAGGGCCAGCACTGGCTGAAGGCATTAGCCCTCAGTGGTGGCTCCTCTGTTATGGCGGAAGAGCGTTGTCCCACTGCTTTTAACCCCTTCGCAGCTGGGCAAATTCCCATGGTGTGGTCATGACGAGCTGAGGTCGTCATGACCACACCCATTTCTTTAGAACGTTCGCACAGCAGGGGAATTAGCCCAGCGTGCTAGCGTTCTAAAGGTCATGACGAGCTCATGAGCACACGAGCACCGTGGCTCATGACGAGCTGAGCTCGTCATGAGATTCAAAGGGGTTAAATAGTGAAAAGGAAATATAAAATGATAATAACTTTAAGTTATTATCATTTTATGTTTCCTTTGCAGGCGGGAGGGTGGGTGGGGCAGCTCTGCTCAGGGAGCAGGGGAGGAGTGGTATTCCCAATCCCAAGTGTGCAACGACTGTTTGGTGGGCCCTCTCGTGCCCCCTAAACAGTCATGCGCCCTCTCCCCTTCTCCATGCAGGCTTCATTACAGCCTGCATGGAGAACATGCCCACACCTATAGCGCCTGGCTGAGCTCCATGTCAATGCACTCAGACCAATCATAACGCATTGCAGTGTTATGATTGGCTTAGAGGAGGGAGCCTGACTGCCTGCTTCCTGTTCCTGAAATCAAAAGCAGGAGAGCAGGACCAGAGACGCCGGACCCAGCTGGCGGAAAGGTATTTTGTTTTCACCCCGTGCGTGACTCCCCCCCACCCTGCACAATACTCCGCTACCCCATGCACCCACTTATGAGCCATACCGGCCACCCCTGTTAGCCCCCTCCGAAGTACGCGTCTAGTTTCGCCCCTGGTGCTCAATAAAGTTAATCTGAGTCAGTTGCACCTCCTTAAAGTGTTGATGACAGACCAATGGCTTTCAACTACAACTGTGGTCACAAAACCATTGAGAGTTACCATTCCGCAAGCAATTAAGGTGGGATTCTCCATTGGGGCCCCCTTCTGGTTGTAATTCGGAATGGATTGCAAAACCAATTTTGTGAGTAGGAATGGTTTATCCAACTCCCAAAATGAGTTTAGTTGCCCCAGACCCTGTGATTTTACAAATTACAAGACTTGCAGAGGCAAAATGGCTTTGAACATTTATTTTGCTCATGGACCTCTGCATAAAAAAATGAAAACCACTTATCAGAACACACTAAATAAAAGAGAATTTGAATGTGTAGTAATAGCCGAGTTCTCAAAGATGTGAACTTTGAGGGTTGTAAAAGTAGGAAGGAAATATAGGATTTTAGTATATATGACCCTCCTTCCAAACATGCAAGTAAATGGTTATACTTCATTTATTTTTATCCATAGTCATGACATATTTGGACTTTATTCTTGTCATGAACCATTTCGTGTAATTGCATACTGACCTCGAAATTGGACAAAAACATCCGAAGCGAAGAAGAGCGAAGAAGTAAGAAGTGAGAGATTAAGAAGAGGAAAGGGGAACAGCACCATTTGAAGATTATCTTGCGTTCAACCTTGAGACAGCTCTCGTACTTTTCTGAGTTAGCAATTACCTGGAGTCAACAAGGTTGTCTTTTTTTAGGTCCTGCTTTGAAAACTAGTCCTTGGAGACAAACTTCACACTTCTGATTTTGTGAAATCTCTTGTGGAAAGCTGCAACTGTCTCTGCAATTTCTATGGAACTATCTTCCAGGAACATCGATGCAGTACTAGGAACATGAACATTGTGTTTTTATTATTGTGGGCATTCCTCTACTTGAATTACACGTGCTAAACAATTAATCCAAATACTAAGTACGTATGATTCATATGAAATATGGTTGATATTATTATGTTCTTTAGTATAATACTCAAGCCTACGTGAAAATTTTAATCTAAATGATGACTGCTTCATTTTCACATCAACTTATATTACTTTTTAAGTGTTTCTAGAAGATTGAGGACTATGTATTTCACTTTTGTTGATATTCAAAAGAACACAGTCACTTAGAACTAAAATAATTAAATTGGTATGAGGCAGCTTTGTGGCAGTTGCTTCTACTAAGAGTTCTTAACAACAATGAGATGTTATAAATGTCGAGCATAGAAAGTGAAGAGCAGATACTTCTCCAGGTGACACTCGGACATGTCGTACATCAAAACTCAGGTTCCCATTAAAGGCGACTTTGACTCTTCGTATGCTGAGTTATCAGAGTAGGCTGGCCTTGTAAAGCGGGAATAGCAGGTCTTGCCATTTCCTTCAATTCAGAACTTCATCATTCAAATAGGTATGGTGATGCGTATCCTCTGTGAAACTCATAATAGTTCTTTTTAATGAGTTGCTAGAATTCTAGAATTAGATTAGTTCTTAGAAGTAGCCGAAAGATGGTACGATTAATGTGCATTATTAATAAAAATCGTGTTGGAGTGGTATCTATTATTCACGCATCTTGTAACCGCTGCTGCTCCCATATTACATGTATTCATTGTAGTTACAATTCATACTGTGTACACTAGACTAGTATTTTAGTTTTAATGAACAAGTGACTTACCTTGGTTAACGCTCTTTCTGGTTAAGACTATCTAGCTGCAGATTCCTCCCCTTTTGTATAATGCCCAGATGTGAGACTGGATATAGAAACCTTTCAGAAATAACTCTGCACGCCTGAAGGTGGCGCAGTGTGGCTCTGTACCGATGATGTTTACATTTGAAAATGACATGCAGAGCCTATATAGACGCTACTCCTGAGCACTCAGAGCTCCATTGGGATCCAAGTGATGGAGTCTCTTCTCCTTAGAGAGGTGAGGCGGAGCATAGCACGTCAGTAGGGTGATGGCTTGACAGTCGTGGAACAGCATCACAACTTCTGGTAGAAAGGATGCCAGAGTCCAAAGAACCAGTTTGTCTGGTAAGGTGGTATACAGCAGGTGAACACAAAGAGCTTGAATCTCACATGCCACACTGATGTTATGAACGACGAGGAACACTGTCTTGAGTTATCAGAAGCTGCAAAAAGCAGCTGTGAAGTGGCTCAAGTGGGGTACACATTAGAAATGTGAGGATCAAGTTATGGCTCCACTGAAAAATTACGAAGAGAGAGGGAGGAAGCAAGTCTTGTGATCCTTTCAAAAATTGCATAACAGGGGGTATGAACAAAGAGGGCTTCTTTGAAAACTGCTGAGAGACTGAACAAGCCAAAAAGTATCCTTTCTTTGTGCCCAGGCCAAGGCCTTGCAGGGCTAAGGACCAAAAAAACAATATTATATCAGAGAGCTTGGCCTGAGGGGAGTCAATCTTCAAAGAATCACATTAAGCCACAAATGTGTCACAACAACAGACATTTACAGTTTTAGTTGTGGGGCACCTGGCAGCCAAAATTACATCAACCACCTCCTGAGGAATATTAAAGGTGTTCAGTTGTCGCCGGTCAATCTCCAATCATGAAGGTGAAGATTAGAAAGACCCAGGTGCAAACCCCTGCCTTGTTGCTTCAACAACAGATCCTCAAGGAGGGGCAGCCTGATTGGAGGACATATGTACAAGCCCAGGAGCTATGGATGCTATTCTCTCCTTGCCCAATCTGGAGCCACTGGGATGACAAGGGCCCAATCGGTATCAGCGGAAAGGCATACAGGAGTCCTGAGTTTCACTTGAGGCAGAACGCGTTTCAGAGCGAGAGATATCTAGGAAATGCCAACGGGCAGAAATGCAGACATTACGCATTCTCAATTGTGGGAAAGAGACCTTGCTCCACCTCTGGGAGTAACTGGCAATCGTGATCTGCCGTGCACCAACGGATGAGCTTGACCGGTCCGACAAACGGGCAGAAGGTTGATGTGGAGCCGGGCATCAGCCAGAGACAAGAGCCCTCTGATCTTCACTTCACCCAGGTGGCCACCCCAATCCAGAAGCAATGCATTGGTCACCACTGTCAGCTCTGGGTGGGAAAGAGTGAGGGGTTTGCAGCTGAACCAATCGCTTGATATCTTTTGTAGTCTCCTCTGAAATCTGAACATGGTCAAAGAGGTACCCTTGATGTTGGGACCACTGAGACTTCAGATCCCTATGCAGTGCCCAGATATGCTATCTACCTTGCTCTTTCATCAGGATGCAGGAGGCCGCCTCAGAGCTGATCTCACTGAAACCCATGGCCAAGACTGAAAGATTGGAATCAAGGCCTGAATGTCCTGGATTTTCTTTCCGAGTGAAAGCTATGAAACTAAACACACCCTGAATGGCTCCAATGAAGGGGAGTGTCCGAGAAGGAGTCATGTGTGACTTAGGGCACACTGATAGTTAACCCCAAAGACGACAGGAGGTTTGCAGTAGTCTGTAGGTGGCTGACGACTGCCAGGGGCGAGCCTGCCTTCGACAGCCAGTCAAGGTCAGGGAAAACTGGTACCCTTGACCTCCGAAGATGTGCTGCCCCAGCACCAGCACCTTTGTGACCACGCAAAGGGTACTGGTAAGACCAAAAGGGAGCACATCAAACTGTAATTACTTCTGTCACACCATAAACTGCAGGTAATGCCAGTGGGCTGGCAAGACAGGCTTATTTAAATAGGTGTCCTGCAAATCAACACTTCCATACAGTCGCAAAGATCTTTGGTATTCAAGACTAGGACCAGTTTGACTGTTCTGGCACCAGGAAGTTGCGGGATTAACAACCACATCCTACTTCTGGTGCAGGGACCTTCTTGATAGCCCGTTTTGTCAAAAGGGCTTGCACTTCCTGCTGCAAAATGGAAAGATTTCCTCATGGGAGAGACGGTGGAAGATTCAACGGTGCAGAAAGGAAGGGGAAGGCAAAGCCCTTTTGAATAATTTACAGAGCCACATGTCTGGTGCTCTCTTTGAACCGATCGAAAGCGGAGTCTGCATTATCACCAAATAAGAGAGCCCCATCTAACAGCAAGTCCATAAGGGGCAACTGGACTTCGCATGAAAAACCAGTGGACCACAGCCAGGCATGGCAGTGAATGGCAACATTGATGCCAATGTCCCGTCCAATGGAATCGGTGCAGACCAAGACACAACAAAATGTAAACCTTGCAGCATCCCAGTTGTTCAGAATCGTCTGCACAAGGACAGGTCAGAGATCTTCAGGGACACCTTGGAGGACTTGAGCTACCGAGTCCCAAACAGCGTGAGAATAGCGCCCCAGGAAGCAGCTGGCATTCCCTGACCTGAGCACCAAGCTGATAGACAAAAAAACTTGTTTGCAATAGTTGTTGACCCTCTGTCTGGAGGAGTAGTTTGGAATATGTTGGGATTGGTCTTACTTTCAGGTGTTTGCACCAACAAACTTTCAGGGGAGGCATGCTCAGACAGAACAGCAGGATCGCCCATGGCATAGCATAGCGCCATTTGGCAGTTGACTGGTAGGCCAGAGCAAGATTTGGCCCATGCCCTCAATGCGTCTGTTAAGGCTTTGTTAAATTGCAGGTGGACTCAGAAGATGCTTGTTCCAGCTGGAGAACTTCTGTCAAGATGTTAGTCTTCATCAACAAGGTAGGGAGCTGGAGGTCAAGATTTTCATCAGCTCTACGCACAACCATGGAGTAGAAAGCAGACTCCTCTGTGGCTGGCCGGTGGGTGCGAGAGGAGGCACGGTTCAGGAGAGGTATCAAGACTACTAGCCTCCTCCAAGTCATCATGCCAATTGTCATTTTGATAGCGATGAGCAAATGCATCACTCACATGACACTAAAAATCCAAGTCGGTGCCATAAAGTGAATATAAGGGGTGGTGTCATCCCTTTGGAGGTGGCAGCGCAAGCAGATGAAGCAGTGTGTGTAGGAGATGGGTTTCTGTTGCAGGAATTCTCCCACTTTTTGCCAGACTACCGATGTACTTTGACTTGATGTGTCCTGGATCCCTGCCAATCAGGTTCCCAGGGCCTGTTTTCTTTCCCCAAAACTGTACCTTGTACACCCAATTGGCGCTCTCTGGCCACAGGTCAACCCATGGTAAATGGTACCGCAGGTACCCAGGGCACTGTGACCAGGGAAGGCCTATGAGGGCTGCAGCACTTATTGTGCCACCCTTAGAGGTCCTGTACATTTACACTCACACACTGCCTTTGCAGGCTGCGTGTTTTGGTGCAAAACAAAGTGACAAGTCGACATGGCACACATCCCTGTGTGCCATACCTACAACCCACTGCCTTTGCATAGATCAGTCAACCCCTCTAGCTGGGTGCCCTATACTAGTGGTGGTGGTACAGGTGCATGGACCCTGTACCCCTACAATGTATAAATCCACACCTAGACATTGTAAGTGTAGTGCTGCCATTAAGAGTATATGGTGCTGGGAGTTTGTCATTATGAACTCCACAACACCATAATGGCTACATTGAAAACTGAGAAATTTTTTATCAAACTTCTCAGCACATTAAACTCACACTAAGGCCGGTGTGGGATTTAAGGAAAAATGCACTCAGAGGGCATCTTAGAGGTGCCCCATGAAAAACAACCAGCCTCTGGTTGGTTCCCTGACTTGTACACACCAGCCTGCCACTACAAGACATGTTTCTGGACCCCTAGGATGGGAGCCTTCACTCCCTGAGCCAGAAATCTCAAGAAACCCAGAGAACCTACCTGCCTTCCATCCTAAAGACTCTGTCTCCCGTGAACACCGGATTTGCTCATCAACAGACTCCAGCTCCGCAAGGATCTGAGGGTTTGCACCACTCTGCACCCGGCGCCCACAGCCCAAGGTTGAGTGGCCCAACACCAAGAGGAGGTCTCCTCGGCGATCCTGACCAGAGATCTAGTGACCCCTGACCTGCCTCAAGTCTCCAGCCAATGCCTGCATCCTCAAACCGGAAGGACCCACCAACCGCGACCAGGAGCTGGTAAGAAGACCCGACCCTAAAAGGCACCCCTGCACCCGATGCCACACGACCTTGGGTGGCCCAACCGACGGTGACTAACCAACCCCCAGCATCCCAACTTACCTATCCAAGTGGTGGTCGCACCCAGAAGACCTTCGTCACCGAGCCTGCAGTGTGTTGGTAAACCAGAGACTCCCCATTGAAAGCTACGCCAAAAAAGCACTCTGCACCAGGCTGCCCCAGTGCCGCTATGGGTGCACCTTTTGTGCTGGGCTAAACCCCCATTTGCCCGGAGCTTAAGCCAAGGAGCTTTGCTCCCACAACACAGTGACCTGCTCGTCGGCAGCCACCAACCGGAGGCCCCCTATCGCTCATTGGATAACATTGGACTTCAGCACCTTGCACTTGTCCGCCCTTGTGCCACTGAGGGTGTAACAAGAGTGCATCCTTGACCCTGGGGGACCCCCTGAGATTAACCCCAGAATACCAACTCCCACAACAAAGTACTTACCTGTTAACCAATAACACTATTTTCCTCCATAAGATAACATTGACTGTTTTTCTATGAAAAGCTTATAAGTGTTGAGTTGGAAAACCTAAGAAATCCTTCTAAAATTGTACCAAATAACAAAAGAACAAGTTACTTACCTTCAGTAACGCTTTTTCTGGCGGATACAGTATCTACCTGTGGATTCCTCACCTTGTGAATATCCCCCTGCATCAGCAACGTTCGGAAAATTCTTTTATAGCACGCCGGCGTGGACGACGTCATAGGAGCACGGCATCGCGCGCGACTCCACTGACGTCACAGACTCCTTATTAGGCCTACGTCAGCGTGATGACATCAGTTCCGCCCTTTTTTCTGTGCCTTCGAGGCACCTAGACAGACCAATGACAGTAGATATATACACATACAGTGTACACAGTACATAATATTCAAAACAACACACAGTGTGAAGAGAATGCATGAAAAACACAATATATATACACAATATATATATATATATATATATATGTATGTATATATATATATATATATATATATATATGTATGTATATATATATATATATATATATATATACATATATATATATATATATATATATACATACATACATACATACATTTAAACATTTCCATAAACTTCGATATAGAAGAGTGGACAATGGGGAAATGGGTGGGTCAGTGAGGAATCCAGAGGCAGATACTGTATCCACCAGATAAAGCGTTACCGAAGGTAAGTAACTTGTTCTTCTGATGGATACATCTACCAGTGGATTTCTCACCTTGTGAATAGATTCCACAGCAGTACCCACTCCCGGAGGAGGGTGTCCACTCTCCTATACTAGAAAATCCCAGAGGACTGAACGCGCAAAATGGCCGTTCCTCCTCACTTCGGTATCCAAGCAATAATGCTTCGCAAAAGTGTGGAAGGAGGCCCAAGTTGCCGCTCTACAAATATCCTCTACAGGAACACCCCTAGACAAAGCAGATGTTGGTGATGTTGCTCTAGTAGAGTGAGCTCTTATACCTTCTGGAGGCTCCTGACCCGCCAGGGAGTAGCAGATCTTGATGCATAGTATAATCCATCTTGAAAGTGTGCGCTTGTGCACAGCTCTTCCTTTTCTGCAGCCAGCAAAGCCAACAAAGAGCTGGTCATCCACTCGATAGTCTTTTGTCCTATCAAGATAAAAGCACACCGCCCTCTTAGGGTCCAGACGATGAAGTCTCTCCTCCTCCTTGGAAGGGTGAGGGGAGGATAGAAGGTAGGAAGGGTAATGGACTGTCCTAGATGGAAGGGAGTTACCACCTTAGGCAGAAAAGCAGTCCTGGTCCTGAGAACTATTCGTTCAGCATGAATGGTCAAGAATGGGGGCTTTAAACTAAGAGCTTGAAGCTCACTTACCCTCCTTGCCGAGGTAATCGCAATCAGGAAGACAGTCTTAAAAGATAAAAGTCTCAAGGGACAGTTATGCAAAGGTTCGAAAGGAGAACCCATCAGAAAAGTAAGCACCAAATTCAAGTCCCATTGAAGCACAATAAAGGGAGTAGGAGGAAATGTATTTGTTAGACCCTTTAGAAACCTTAAAACAACAGGAGGTTTAAACAAGGACAGCTGATCCGGCAGACAGAGAAATGCCAACAAGGCCAAAAGATAACCTTTGACTGTAGCTACAGCAAACCCTTGCTGAGCTAGGAAAAGAGCAAACTGTAGTATGTCAGACAAACGAGCCTTCAAAGGGTCAATGGACTTCTCTCCACACCAAGTAACAAATTTAGACCATCTGTAAGAATAGATTGACTTAGTGGAGTCACGCCTAGCCGACAGAATGCCATCCACGACATCATGTGGGAGAGAAAAGGAATTCAGGTTGCCCCGTTCAATCTCCAGGCATGAAGGTGTAAGGTCTGGAGGTGGGGTGTAGAACCTGCCCCTCAATCTGAGAGAGGAGATCTGCCCTGAGAGGGAGACGGAGCGGCGGGCACGAGGAGAGGTGGAGAAGATCTGTGTTACACACCCTTCTTGGCCAATCCGGGGCGACAAATATGACTCGGGCCCGGTCCCGATGGGTCTTCCTCAAAACCCGAGGAATCAAGGGTATGGGAGGAAACGCGTAAAGGAGTCTTGTGTCTCAACTCAACTGAAACCCGTCCCCCAAAGCTCCCTGCATCAGATACTGGAGACTGCAGAATGACGGGCAGTGAGCATTCTCGCGAGTGGCGAACAGGTCCACCTGAGGAGTTCCCCACGTCCGAAAGACGTGACGAACTACCTCCGGATGGAGCCTCCACTCCTGGTCGGCTGAGAACTGCCGACTGAGACTGTCTGCACGTATGTTCAGAACTCCAGCCAGATGATTTACCATCAGACAAATCTGATGGTCTTGAACCCAGGACCAGAGACGCAGAGCCTCTCTGCAGAGACACTGCGACCCTACTCCTCCCTGCTTGTTGACATACCACATCGCGGTGGTGTTGTCTGTCAGGACTTGAACCGACCAACCGCGAAGGGAAGGGAGGAAGGCCTTGAGCGCCAGACGTATCGCCCTTAATTCTAGAAGGTTGATGTGAAGCAACCTTTCCTCTGGAGACCAAAGACTCTTGACCTCCAGGTCCCCCAGATCAGCACCCCACCCTAGAGTTGATGCATCCGTTATCACTGTGGCCACCGAAGGAGGAACTTGAAAAGGCTTCCCTTGAGACAAATTGCCTTCCACACTCCACCAAGACAGGTCCGCTGCAGTTTCTCTCGAGATCCTCACAGACTCCCTGAGATCTCCGTTGTGCTGATACCACTGCCTGTGGAGGCACCACTGGAGTGCCCTCATATGCCAGCGTGCATGTTTGACCAACAGAATGCAAGAAGCCATCAGACCGAGCAGGCAAAGAACCTTCAGGACTGGAACGACCGCTCCATTGTGAAATAAAGGAATAATTTTCTGTATGTCGAGAATCCTTTGAGGAGGGGGGAATGCCTGACATACAGTCTTGTCCAGTACTCACTTATGAACAGGTTGCGCGGGGAGGGCACCAGGTGAGATTTGGGTACATTTATCGAAAAACCCAACCTGTACAATAACTGAATCGTGTCTTGCAGATGATGGAGCACCTTCTCTGGAGATTCCGCTTTGATTAGCCAATCGTCCAGATAAGGGAATACAGGAATCCCTGACCTTCTGAGATGTGCAGCCACCACAGCCATCACCTTGGTAAAGACTCGAGGCGCAGTAGTAAGTCCAAACGGAAGGACCGCAAACTGGTAGTGTGGCGAATCCACCGTGAAACGGAGATACTTTCTGTGTGACTTCAGGATAGGAATATGGAAATAAGCATCCTGTAAGTCGATCGACACCATCCAGTCTTCTTCCAACAGCGCTTGAAGAACCTGCGCAAGGATGAGCATCTTGAACTTCTCCTGTTTCAGGTAAAGGTTCAAGATCCTGAGATCCAGGATTGGCCGAAGTCTGCCATCCTTCTTGGGAATCAGGAAATACCGGGAGTAGCACCCCTGATTCCTTTCCTGCTCCGGAACCACCTCTATCGCACCCTTTCTGAACAGTGCCAGGACTTCCTCCTGCAGGAGCAGCAGGTGGTCCTCTGCGCAAAAACCTTGGCAAGGAGGGTAATTTGGGGGAAATTCCCGAAAGGGAAGAACATACCCATTCTCTACGAGATTGAGAACCCAAAGATCTGATGTAATCAATTCCCATTCTCTTAGAAAAAAGGTAAACCCGCCCACCACAGGACCCGCATGATCCGGAATGGTGGATCTAGGGCTGCTTTGTCCTTGTAGGTGGGGGTGGGTAGAAGAGGAGGAAGTGGAGGAGGAGGAGGCCTGACGTTCACGAGGACAACCTCTTTGTCTACCCCTGTACGACCTGTGCAAAGGATTTTGCTGCTGTGCCTGCTTATAGGGACAAAAAGTAGATCTTCCAAATCCTGTGTATCTTTTGCTCACAGAGCCTCTAGTCTGCAAACCTAAAGACCTGGCCGTTCCTCTACTGTCCTTGAACCTTTCCAATGCAGAATCAGCTTTTTTACCGAAAAGGCTTGAGCCATCAAAGGGCAAATCCATTAAAGCAGCCTGAACATCCGCAGAGAACTCAGAAGTCTTCAGCCAGGCAGCTCTTCTGGTGGCAATCGAAGACCCCATGACTCTAGCCACCGAATCCGCCGTGTCCATACCACTTTGTATGACCTGCCGAGCTGCAGCCTGCGTATCAGACACCACTTCATTAAAATTCTTTCTGTCCTCCTCAGGTAGCTTAGGTGACAGCTGTTTAACAGTATCCATCAAAGCATGGATATACCGACGCAGCAAACAAGTGGCATTTGTAGATTTTAGGGCCATACTGCTGACGAAAACACTTTCTTTGCACTTTGGTCCAGCTTTTTGGAATCTTTGTCAACAGGAACTTGGGGAAAAGCACCTGCAGATCTTTTAGAGCAGGCAGCTTGTACTACCAAACTCTCCGGCAAGGGATGAGTAGACAAAAAGTCAGGGTCACCAGGAGCCACCCTATAACGCCTTGCAACAGGCTTTTTTACTGCAGGAGCCTTAAGTGGTCTATTCCATACCTCCAAGATGGGATCCGTTAGAGCCTCAGTAAAAGGAAGTATAGGCTTAACCACAGATGAAGGAGAATAGAGGACTTCAGTCAGAATGTTGGACTTATACTCTACAGATGGCAAAGTCAAATTCAACAGATCTGCAGCCTTTTTAATCACCACATGGTAGGGAGCCACATTTTTAGAAGGAGCATCAGACACTGTGGCAAAATCCCAATCAGGAGACAGTTCTAGACCACTTGCATCTCGTAGATCATCAAAATAATCCTCCTGATCTTGAAGCTCTCCTTCTTTAATTTCAGCTTCACCATAACTCTTCTCTTCCAAAAGGCGATGAGCTTTGCGTCTCGACCACTCTATTCAAATCAACGTCATCGGATCCGGTATCCACTGCGAAGGAGCTGGAGCTGGCGTCGAATGGGGAGCCGGAGCCGGCGTCGAATGTGGAACTGGAGCCAGCGTCGAACATGGAGCCGGAGCCGGCGTCAAACTCAGATTGGGATCTCGAAGTCGTTCCGGAGCCGGTGAAGCCGTAAACGGCTTCGATGACTTTGGCGGCGCCGGGAGATGCCAAGGTGGAGCCGGAGCTGGCATATATGGCTAGAATGGCCCCGGAGCATAGGCTTGGGGAACCCCCAAATTATATGCCAACGGACCCATGGGACCAGCCGGTGCTCCAGAGGGGTACATGGCTCTTGCATAAACACCATACATGGTGTTTAAAAAATGTGATGGATCCTGTCCTGGACCCGGAAAAGGAGGATAAGAACCCACTGCCTGTCCTGAGGAGGCTGCACCGGAATCGACTCCTCCTGCTCCTCTTGTTCCTCGGGTTGGTGAACTGGAGTCGTCGAGCCCTGAGGAACATCAACTTCTTCTTCTTCCTCATGTCCCGAAGACTGAGCCGGAGAAAGCTCCTGTGACACCAAAGGCGAGGCCTCACCTTCAGGCTTCCGAACTGGAGAGGGAGATATCATGTCCTTCCGATGACTTCTAGAAGACGACTTCGTTTTCGAATCAGACTCCTTTCCGGAATGGTGCCTTGAACTATGCTTCCTTCTCTTATGCTTCTTCTTCGAAGATCTGGAAACATGTCCCGAAGTCGACTTTGACGCCGACCTCGACCGGGACGGGACCTCGACTTTGGGCATCTCGATCTCGATCTCTACCTCGAACCCTTCTTGGCATCCTTGCCCTTCAATTTGGCAACCAGAAGCTTTGCCTCACACTCCCGAAGAGCCTTTGGGTTTATCTTCAAACAGGATCGACAACCCTGGACGTCGTGATCCGAACCCAGGCACCAAAGGCAGTCACCATGCGAATCCGTAATAGACATCTTCCCGCATGAATCACACGTCTTAAACTCAGTCTTCTTCGACGACATCACGACAGAAGACCGCAACACCGAAAACACACAATAGTAACAAAGTTACTATCAACTCAACAGAAGATCCCTCAAAACTGTTAGCGTCGATGACGCGGAAAAAAGGGAACTGATGTCATCACGCCGACGTAGGCCTAATAAGGAGTCGGTGACGTCAGTCGGAGTCGCGCGCGATGCCGTCCTCCTATGACGTCGTCCACGCCGGCGTGCTACAAAAGAATTTTCCGAACGTTGCTGATGCAGGGGGATATTCACAAGGTGTGGAATCCACTGGCAGATGTATCCATCAGAAATGCTTCTACTCACCTGTTTACAGGAAATGTCCGGGGCAGTATCCAGGTATACTGCACTGTGTAAGAAAAGTAATCTGCTAAGTAGTCTACTGGTCATTTTACTAAAAATCCTATACAAAATATATGTACTGTATGCTGAAAAGCATTGCATTATCAATAACACTATTGTAATCAAATCAAAGCACATTTATAAGTGCAATCCAAACTGTGTTACAACTGCATTACTACTGTAAAGTAGTAATTGCTTACCTGTGCCAGGCTTGCTTGGTTCTAGAAAATAAAATAGCTAAAAGAATATTTTTATACAAAACAATTTGTCTGAAGTTCAGTCTTACAGTGTGTGAAATGATTTGCTGATTGAGTGTGTACAAAAAATGCTTAACACTGTCCACTGGACTCTGCACACTATACCTCACTTTAGTATAGTATATACAGAGCCAGCTTCCTACAGTGTTTCAACTGTCACAAGGTGTGACATTGGCAGATGTTTGACAATACTATAGGTGGCTTATCGTATGGTGTCAATGAAGCGGTACCAGTGTCGAAGTCCCAGGGACTGACATGACGCGTGGCACCGGAGGCAGTGTTTGGAATGCAATCAGAGGTGTTGTAACGGGCTTAGAGGGTTAAACTGGTGCCAAGGACAAACCGATTGTCAGTATTCAAGGCAAAAATGTCTCTTGGGGCCAGAAGATCCACAACAGGGAGTCATCAAGGATCTGTTGAGCCAGAGCATGGCTGTGCGGAACTCTTCAACCTATTATACGTAGCAGATGGTCCTGGAAACTAATGTTCTACTGGAACCATTTGCAGGATTGACTCCAAAGTCAGCCAACTCTGGAAGAGAATTAGAGAACCATGGCTCCACCACCACGCATGCTCATGCAAATGAAAGTGGTACAAGGGACTCGATCCTGCGTCGATTCCTTATCCTTTATTTTTGACTTTCCAGACGATTTGGTTCATGATGTAGGGCAGCCTGCAAGCATTTTTCTGTGATTTGTAGAGTTGAAACAGTACCGGTATTGAATTTTCGACTTGGAATGAGACTTAAAACAGTCTTGGCGAAAGTCTTCTTATGCTTGACTATGGAAAGTTGGGAACACCAGTTAGGTGACTGACCATCAGAGAAATCCCATAAAATATCAGTGACTGTGGCAGTCAGAGTGCCTCCAAACAAAGAAAACAAGATTGCACAGTACCCTGTTTGTTGCAGTACCACATGGCAGTTTGCTGTCATCAGGACCTGGATAGACCTATACTTGCCGGAAGGCAGAAACCTGTGAAAGCCAGGTAGATGACTTGCAGCTCCAGAAAACCGTTATGATGCTGCTGGTCCATCGGAGATTAGGGTCATCTGTTCCCCATGTTTTCTAGATAGCTTCCTCAGTTTAGGGTCAACATTTGGTTTTTTGATTGGTTATTTTCCATCTAGAAGAAAGAGTACACTTAAGAACCACTGGACTGTGATCTGATTAATGAACTTGGGCGCACGGCACTCATGGTTTAATTAGGAGATTTACTCAGCGATCTCCGAATGAGACATAAAATAAAATATCTTTTCATCAGAAACTAATATTGAATTGCATGTAAGTTTTGAATATTAAGACATTCCTTGCTTTGAATTTAATATATGAAATATAAATATAAAATAATTTTAGGTACTTTCAGAACGCTGATATGGCTTATTTCTTACTCAGAGTTTTCTCGCGTTCCCAATGGTTTAGATATTTGGGTAAGAGACCCACTATAAATTTGCTACTTTTCCTCTTCTTAGCTCACATTGCATGGTCAATGGCATGGGAACCTGCCTAGGTGTTTCTTAAAATCACTGATTCTCTCCTAACATATTTTAACCTTAAAACCACTAAACTGGATTTGGGGGCGCACATGGTCTAATATTGCACTACTTCTCATGTTCCGTTCCTCTGTCTTATCTATAATCATGGTTTTATGCTTTCTGGGGTTTTCAAGCAATTGAGCTTACAAATACACATGTTGGAGTTGCTTGTCTCTCAAAAGAGAAACAATGGTATTAGGATGGCATAGAAAGATAATTTTTAACTCTGACTCTTCCAAGGATTGAGTGATCGTTGTTTATTACTTATGTCTTGTTGGTGTGTGTGAATAGGACACAGCATTTTGGAATGCTGGTCTGCAATGTAACTGCAGAGTTGTGTAGTTTACATGTTTTTTAAATAAAATATCAGCACTTTAACTATTAGACTGAACATATTAGCCTGTACATATTTCAAATTTATGACACACATGTATTCTTCGTATTTGCAGTCCCAATGAAACCTTTTGTAAGACGTTAGCTGCGCTATTTTGGAATTATATAATAAAGAAAAATTCTGCATCAACATTCAAGACTTACGATCACCTGTCTATACTAAATGTGTTAATCTATAATTATTTCCGGAGGGCGTGGCTTGGGCGCCGATGGCGATGGTCGCCTGAGAGCTCGGCTCCGGGACTGAGCCCGTGATTATCCTGTAAATCGGAGGCTGCGGGGCACCCCAGCCCCCGCATTCTGCTGATCGGCCCAACGGAGACCTGCCGGGGCCCTTGGCGAGGTCTGAACGAGTGGTGACCCGGCGAAACATCGAAGTTTGCGGAGTTGCGGAGTGCGACCCAACATGGCGCCCGGACTTCATTGTCCCCCTGGCCGAATCCATTAGGCTGGAGGGGCATAGCCGGCGGCGGCACACCCCCGGCTCTGCCATCTCCCAGTGATCTGTGTTCTGGATATCGGTCAGATCGGACTTTTGTAACGAGGATCGCACTCGGATGGGTGACTGGGCGGATGCCCATGCAATAGTGGATCCCGCACGCGGACGTCCGGAGCTCCCGGTGGTAGCCCCACTCACGACACTGCCCTTAGCTACCTTCTCCTGGCCGACCCACTTCCATGGGAGGCGCGACCCTCTGGCGCCGCAAATCGCCCGGTGGAGTTGGTGACCCTCACCCCGGGACTTTATCGGCCGTGCGGGCCTGCCCGACCTGGCGGCGATTGTCCCCGCCTCCTCCTCGGTGCCCTCGGACGACGTGGTGGTGGCGCGAGCCGAAGCGGAGAAGATCCAACAGGCCTTGGAGACGGAGTTCTCCGGCACTCGACTTGGGGCCCAGCAACCGGGAGAGTCATAGCCGGAGCCTGCACTCGGAGGCGTCTGCTCCTGAACCCGCACGGAGTGCTCCCGGGGACATGGGGAAACCTAGAGGTGCCAAGGGGACTACCCCAGCCGCCTAAGACTCGGAGACCCAGGACAAAGAGGAACGGGGGGACCCGGAAAGTTCTGGTGGTGCATCGATGCAACAGCAATTTGACCGCATCTTGGAGGCGATAACGACCACGCGCTCGGCCCTCCAGCAGGACATTGCCCAGGTAGCGACGAGCCTGGGTCTCCTTCGAGCGGACCACGGCAAACTTTCAGACCGGGTCAAGGAAGTGGAGGGCTCGGTGAAAACCTTGGAGCCGGCACAGCGAACTTTGGCTGCGACTATGAAAGATGCTCTATCCCGGATTACGGCCCTAGAGCAGAGAGCGGAGGATGCGGAAGGCCGCAACAGGAGGAACAACATCCGTGTGGTGGGCCTGCCGGAAAAGATTGAGGATGGCGACATGGTGGCATACTTGGAGGCCTGGCTCCGTGACACGGTGGCCCCGGAGGGTCTATCCTCCTTCTACACCCTGGAGCGTGCCCATAGAGTCCCGGCGAGGCCACCGCAGCAGGGACGTGCCCCGAGACCAGTGGTGGGGCGGTTATTGCACTTTAGGGACAGAGACTTCATCCTCAATGCCGCCAGACATAATGGTCCATTCAAAGTGGCGAACAGCCAGGTGAACATCTTCCCGGATTACACGTACGAGACTCAACGCAGACGGTTTTCCTTCCTGGCGGTCAAGCGCGAGCTCAGGGGCGAGGGCATCCAGTACTCGCTCCTCTATCCTGCAAGACTCCGCATAATTGTCGATGACAAAACTCAATTTTTTGATACCCCGGAGGATGTCTGTACCTGGCTCGAACTATATAGAGCAGGGAAAGATGGCTTTGGCTCCTCATCCCAGCAGGCGGCGGAACCGGAGCAGAGACGGCGATCCAGGAGGATTCGGAGTCGCCGCGGCCGCTCGGGGGGGCCCTCAACTGCGGAGACATCGTCGGAGCGGAGGGGAGTGCTGGAGGTGTTATCTGCGCTATCTGGCTCACGGGACGATGCCATTGAGGAGGAAGCAGACCCTGGTGACGAGGGGGCACCAACGGACTCCGAGGAATCGGTGACTGATAGCGTCCATACACCGGTGATCACACCGAAATCGGTGGAAGACCTTCTGGATGGACAGGGATAATGGGGTGAGCTACTTCATTTTGGGAGGGGGCCCGGCAGGGGGGTGGCGGGTGCCGACGATTGATGCTGACTCCCGGAGCAGGGAGGGTGGGGTGCCCTGTTTTTGCCCCGAGGGTTTCTGACACTATTTTGGGCTTGCTTTAGTCCTGGTGGCCTGAGCGTCGAGGGCCCACTGCCTCCGCCCGGCCCGCACCTGGCCCTTAAGGCCTTCCTACGGTGGCGACCGCAGGATTAGTAGGGGTTAGTGGGTTGTTGGAGGGTATGGTTTGGATGGGAACTAGATGGTGCTATTTGGGTCCTGTTCTGGGGAGGGTGGATGGGGGTTTGGTTCATTCTTGGGTTGTTCAGTTTTGGTTGGGGAAAATGGCCGCCATCGGTGCTGGGATGATTGATATCCTTTCTTTGTTGGGACCCGGATGGGGAGACTTTGCGAGAACGATATGGGACAATGGCTGATGTTGCTAATCTGAAATGTGTTACTTGGAACGTGCGGGGGCTTCATACTATGTCCAGGCGCCACAAAGTCCACGCTTATTTAGTGCATAGGGGGGTACAAATGGCGCTGCTGCAGGAGACTCATCTGAACAAGGCGGAAGGGGCGGCGCTACAGCGTAGATGGAGGGGGCAGGTCTTTTGCACTTCGTACTCCGCGTATGCCAGAGGGGCGCTGATTTGGGTTAGAGCTGGGGTTCCCTTCCAGGTCACGAAAACAGTGATAGATCCAGAGGGGCGTTATGTGGCTATCTCGGGCACCTTGGGAGGGAGGGACTTAAACGTTTGCTGTGTGTACGCTCCTAATATAGACCAGACTGCCTTCCTTTCCAGGTTATCGGGCTCGTTGGCCCACTTCCTCTCCGGGCCCCTTCTGCTCGGTGGAGATTTCAACTCAGTAGTGGATGTAGACACTGATCGCTCGCATCCGCCCCTTCCCGATTCTCCGGTTCGTCGCATGGCTAAGGGTCGTAGGGACTGGCAGACCCACTGGGGTCTAACGGATATCTGGAGGGCGCAACACCCCACATCTAGGGACTATTCCTACTTTTCGAGCCTCCATGAGTTGCACGTCAGACTGGACGGATTTCTTGGCTCGCCCGAACTGGTTTCGGCAGCAGTCCGATCTGAATATTTGACCAGAACCATATCAGACCATAACCCCCTCCTGCTGGACCTTCGTTGGTTCCCCGGGGCGCCTGCGGTGCCCACCTGGAAATTACGGCCCGAGATCCTTGAGGACAGTGTTTTCAGGGCGGACCTAGGTGATAAGGTCTCAGAGTACTTTGCGTCCAACGGCGGCACCGCGAGCACGAGAGCGTTGGAGTGGGACGCTTTTAAGGTGGTGGTGAGGGGTTACTGTATTTCTAAAAAGGTAGGCATGAGGCGAGTTATCCTCGCCGACCTAGAGGCAGCGGACCGGAAACTCCGCGAGCTGGAACTTCGCCGCCCCGGGCGCCCTGAATTACAGGTGCGCACGGCGGAGGCGAAGGAGGCGGTGGCGGCGGAGGTCGAACGGCTTCGCTGTTTTGACTACAAGGCCTATACGGTTCGGTCCATCGCAGAGGGGGATAGATCGAGCGCGCTGCTGGCGTGGCTGGCCAACCCCACGCGTCAGTCCTCATTGACAACATCTATGCGCAAGGCAGACGGAACCGAGGTGTACACTCAGCCTGAGATTCTGAGCTGCTACCGGCAATATTACGAACGTTTGTACCGCAGTCGCTCAGCCCATGACCCTGACCTGCTCGATAATTATTTACGGCCACTGGAGCTCCGAACAGTGGAGCAGGATGTGGCGAAAGCCCTGGGGTCCGACATAGAACTGGGAGAGATTCGTGGCGCCATTAAAAGGATGGCGAGGAATAAGACCCCGGGCCTGGACGGCCTTCCTGTGGAGTTTTATGCAGCTTATGCTGACCTCCTAGCCCCTAGGTTATTGGTGGTGTACAAAGAGGCGAAGAGGCTCGGGCAACTCCCGAGCTCGATGTGCGAGGCGTTGGTGGTTCCACTCCTCAAGCCTGGAAGAGACTCGTCCGACCCGGGGTCTTACCGTCCCTTATCAATGCTGACGGTTGACTATAAAATACTGAGCAGTATCTTGGCCTCGAGGCTGCTAGGACACATGAGCTCCCTGGTGCATGAGGACCAAGCTGGCTTTATCCCTAGGCGTAACACGACCATGAACATTCGCAGGTTGTTCCGCTTGCTAGGGGAGCCGCTTGTGGATGCCCCCTGCCCGGTTGTCTTATCGGTAGACCTAGAGAAGGCTTTTGATAGCCTGGAATGGGACTACCTTTGCACTGTGCTGCGGAGGTTCGGCCTCGGTGAGGGCTTTATCAGATGGACCACGGTTCTCTATGCCTCTGCATCGGCCAGGGTTCGGGCGGGACCACTGATTTCCTCACAATATCCGGTGGAACGGGGCACGAGGCAGGGATGTTCGTTATCCCCACTCCTCTTTGCGCTGGCGGTGGAGCCACTCGCGCTGCATCTCCGGTCGGGAACCCATTATACGGGCCTATGGACTCCTTCGGGCCCGCACTACATATCGCTGTATGCAGACGACCTGCTGCTCTTCCTAGAGGACCCGCTCGCCGCCCTACATGGAGCTGCGACGGCGCTCATGGAGTTTGGGGAGGTCTCCGGCCTCCGGGTGAATTGGACTAAGACCTGTCTTTTCCCGGTTCGCAAGGGCACCCCCGCCCCTACTCTAAGTAGGGAGATTAGGTGGGAACCCGACTGCTTTAAGTACTTGGGGGTGTATGTCTATCACGAACCTTCCGACCTTCTAGATGGGAACATTGCCCGCAGCACCCGAGCACTTTGAGGCTGTATGGACTTCTGGGCCACGCTACCGCTCTCGGTGGCAGGGCGGATCGCTCTGCTTAAAATGGTGGCGCTCCCCCGGTTGTTATATTATTTCCGGACACTACCGATTTGGGTCCCACCGGCCACGTTTCGACTATTAAGATCAATGATAATCGGATTCCTCTGGGGCGCGGGCCGCCGACGGGTGGCCCTCAAGACCCTGATGAGGCCGAAGGATGAGGGTGGGCTTGCGGTGCCGGACTTTGAAAAGTATTATTTAGCGGCGCAGCTCCAGACCTTCACCCAGGAGATCGCCCGGGAATTCCGGGGCCCAGAGGACGGAAGGGGGACGGGTATGGCCAGGCATGTTCTCTCCTTCATAGCGCTGCGACAACGTTTGGCCCTACGGGATTTGTCGCTGGAGGAGCGGACCGTCCGCCTGTGTTGGAACCGAGCTCATGCCCGGGGCCATCTGAGAACACCGTATGCGCCCGAAATTCCTTTGGGGATGCTGACGGCCCTGCCCCATGGCGGCGATTGGTCACGATTGGCGAACTGGGAGGACACCGGCTTACAGCTAATAGGGGACCTGTATGAGGACGGGCGCTCTTGCCCTTTCAGGAGCTCATTGATCGCTTTGAGATCCCCCGCGGCGACTTTCTGCTGCACTCGGCCCTTGTCCGAGCGATCCAGGCGCATTGGAAAAGCGGGCAGGAGGAACCCACTTTGTCTCCGGTGTGCCAATACGTGATGATGTCTGCGGGCACGGTGAAGGCGGTCACTTGCCTTTACGGCAGATTGATCAACGAGGGGATGGCTCCCCTCACTACTTTGAGAAACCGCTGGGAGGAGGACATTGGCAAGGAGATCCCGGAGACGACCTGGTCCCAGCTGGTGCGGCGAGCCTGGAAGGGCACACGCCACGCCCGCTTTCAATTGGTCCACTATTACGTGCTCCATAGAGCATATCTGACCCCGGTGAAAATCAGGCGGTATTTTGCTACGAATTCGGCGGACTGCCCCAGGTGCCCGGCCCAGGAGGCGGACCTTCTCCACATGTTGTGGGCCTGCCCGGGATTGGCATCCTACTGGGTAGAAGTGGGGAAGACCCTGGAGGAGGTGACGGGGAGGTCCTTATCGTTTGACGCGGCGGTGGGACTCCTGCACTGGTTCCCTCATACCCCCAAGAATAAAATATCCAGCAAATTCATCGACTTAGGGCTACTCCTTGCTAAGCGAGAGGTGACCAGGAACTGGAAGGCACGAGTTGGTCCGACAGGAAGCCGGTGGCACAGCGAACTCTTGAAGTGGGCGGCAGGGGAGAGCACGCTAAGATACCAGCTAGCTTGGAGGCAGCGTAATGAGAAGGCGCAGGAGGCAGCGCTGGAGTGGGAGACATTAGTACAGGCCCTTAGGGATTATTGCACCCCCAGCGACTCTGAAGGCGAGGAAGCGGCTCGCCCCATGTCCCGATAAACGATTACACTTATAGACCTGTCGCTTTCCCCAGGGGTCCCTTAGCAGATCCTGTTGCGGTTGTTACCGGGCGCTGATGGCGGGGTTGGGTAGGGTTTTCTTTGGTTTGCAGCGTTTGAGGGTGGGGTTTTTCTTTCTGGGTTTATAGGCTTGTTTGGAAAAGCAGATGACGGACAGTGGATCATCCGGACCAGCTTCGACAGCCTTCTGACCCCCATTGAATTTCGCCGCCCGACCCCAGGGTTGTGGGCCGTAAGGCTGTGTAAGGAAATTACGGCGGGGGGACGGAGGGTTGTATCTCATTGATTTTGCTTGTGCTATAATGCTGGTCGATTATGTAACGATTTACTGATTCCTGCAATAAAAATATATTTAAAAAAAAAAAAAAATCTATAATTATTCCCGTTGCCTCTCGTTTTTGGTATACAAATGTGAATTTGTAATGTATGGTCAATATGCAGCTAGCCACTGAGGTGGGCAACGTTTTTTCTGCTTGTTCTTTTGTCTATTGTAGTGACTGTTTTAGGCTGCGCGGCGTTGAATCCCCTGGATGCATCCCCTATTTTTGCTTAGTTATATCTGGCAGGAGTTTCAAGCTGACTGCTAGGAGATCTAGTGAATCTGTATTGATTGGGGTAAGTACACATTAGAGGGAGACCATGACCCCGATTGCTAGGCTCCCAGACGGTCTTCTCCTTCCTGATTGAACTGCATTAGTACAAAAGGTCGAGTAGCCATTCCTAAAAGTGGGATCAGTACTGTATGTCTCTTGGAAGAGGCAAATGTTGTGTACCTCAATGAACATCCCCCAGTCGGCTTCTGGCAGTTGCTTCTAATACCTGCCACGTTCCATGACAATATTTTGTAAACTTTATTTAATGATCTAGTGTGCGCTGATCATATCTCGGTAAAATATTTTGACCCTGTTTGGATGCTCTTCTCTATATCCCTCCATTTGTGGAATGGCATTGCTATTATTATGGGGAGTATCCCCCTTCAACCTACTTCAACAGCGGTATTCAATCGGTCTTCCACCTCCCACCTCTCCCTTGCCCCTGCACATACCTTACCTGGATCTAGGTGAACTTAGGCCTCCAAGTCATTTGGGTCTGATATTTGCTGCTGTATCAGGATTTGGTATACTGCCTGGGTATTTTTTTTTGGGGGGGGGGGGGGTCTTGCATATCATTACACATCCTATAGTTAATCGAAATTTCGGTATTTACATTCCAGATTGAACGTGGCTCTGTTGCCATGAGACCACCCACCAGATCCTTACTACAAAGTGATACCTTAAGTACATTTGAACGGCGCCCTGTAATATGAAACCTCTCAACACTACAGATGTCGCTCCTAACGATAGCGTAAAAGTGCTCGACGTCCCGAAACCAGTGGGTCACTATATTGATTAAGGCATCCTTGTCTTCCCTTGTACCCACAGGCAGTTTAGGAATCTGGTTAAGAAAGACAGCAATTTGGCTGGCATGTCGCCGGTGTCTTCATATATACCCCACCATACACCCTGCCACCTGGGCCTGGAGGGCTATGGATCAAAGGTTGTAGATCTCTCAAGTGTACAGTATTTGCTGGAGGGCAATTTTCCTGGTTTAGTCCCCCAGGACCTCTCGCCAACCACCAGGAATGATGACTTCTATCATACCCCGACTGAAAGAACCCCTGGTATTTCACCCAGGGAAGTGTGCCACGTCAGATATATATGCTATGGGGGATGAGATCTTGATAAAGCACACTCAGGTTCGACAAAATGACTACGGGTTCTATCCACATGAATCTGGGACCTGTGTCTCGTACTATTATTTGTCCCCCATTCCTCTCACCCCTGTCATTCTCATACAATTTTGAGCATTTCATAGCTAATACTTATCCAATCTTTGTTTCCAGCCCTTCAACCATTTTCTTGAGAGTGAGAGAGAAAACTTCTTCTTTCAGGCTACTAATTATATCAAAAAGGCTTTCAATGGTTTTCGTGGCTCCTACATCATTGCTCCTGTCTAAGTCAAAGACCCTACCTCTGGACTTGCTTCAGCACCACAAGAGCAGAGAAGCAATTATGGCACTCCGTCACCAGATTAGCCTGCTCCATGTTTGAGGCCCTTGAGTCTGCAGTCATCACCTTAGACCTCCTGAGAGTTCTAGGCTGAGTTGCTATTACTGATCGAGATGGTGCTTTGTTAAACATTTGGGGTATACACGTCTTGCTAGTGTTTAGAGACAGTGTTGGGGAAGAGTGGGATAAACTAATGGCCCCGTTGTGACGGGTTAATGATGTCATTACATTTATCCAGCAATGGGCCAATTCTACCAAATACACAATTATTACCAGCTGATTTCAGTGATTTCTTACCTCTGCTTGAGCTTTGTGCCACTTCTAGCATTTCGATTTCTTTTTACCCACCAGGACAAATTTACACAAAGCCATTAACCCTACTTTGTGGATTTCGAGTATTTTTCTGGGCAGGTCGGACAAACAGATGGAATAAATCAAGCTCTCCTGTGAAAGCTCTCTCACTAACAAGAATGCAGATAAGAATCAATAAGAGTCCAACATGTAAAGAAATAATTAAATAAATTATAATTTGTACCACTAAAAACTAATAACTAAAACAGGGATAACACATAAGTACCACAGACTGGCGTCAGAGGGGTAGCCCAGATCAGCCTCCTCTGGGTGTGGATGGACCTGGCCCGAGAGCGTACAGCACTGCAGGCTAATGAAGTGTTTTTCAAGCTCTGTGGCCCAAGGTGATGCTCTCTCTCGGCATGTGGCAGGCTGGGACTGGTAGTCCCTGTGGCTACCCCACTAAATGTCAGCATCCAAAGCTGCGGACTAATGAAGTGCTTTTCAAGCAAGCGGTCACCTGAGATGGTGGCACCTCCTGGCGCATAGCAGGATGAGGTTGATAGTCCCTTCGGCAGCCCTACAAAGTGTCAGCATTTCGCGTTGCAGGCTAATAAAGCACTTTTCAAGATTGCAGTGGTAAAAGGTGATGGCGCCTCCTGGCTGGTGGCAGACTGGAGCTGCTTGTCCCTGCAGCAGCCCCACCAAGTGTCAGAGTCCCCGGCTGCGAGCTAATGACGCGGTTTACAAGCACGCTGTGTTCCAAGGTCAATTCTCGTAAAATCAAAAAATTGTTAACTTAAAAAATCTACTCGACCTAACTGTAATGCTCTTGATCTCCATCTTTGAAAGCCGAGCAAATGTGATACGTTAACAAGATTTAAAGGTATTTTTCACTTTGTGAGCAATAAAGATGCCTTTAAATCTTACTATCTTGTCACATTCGCTCTACTTTCAGAGACAGGTGTCAAATGTCAGTTTGTCTTACTAATTGCCATAAAGGGTTAGTAGGACCTAAAAGTAGCTCATCCTAACTAAATCTGGCTCGCAAATGCGAGCAGGTGAGTGGATTTTTTGAGCCCTGGGGTGACGGCACGTCCTGGCACGTGGCAGGCTGGGGCTGGTAGGCCCAACGGAGGCCCCACCAAGGGTCAGCGTCCCTCTTTACTAGGGACTTACAAGTAAATTAAATAGGTCGATTGGTTGCAGACCAATTTTATCAGGTTTTGCACAAGCACTTTAGCACTGGTTAGGTAACTTTGTAAAACAAACAAACACACACTCAGCAAAACAGAAGGGGTCAAGTCAAACAGTTTGGGGGGTGACCCAGCAGAGAGGGCCAGTCAATGTTTTGTGCATTGGTCAATGGCTGATGGGTTGGCAGGACAGGTGCTAACTACAAACAAGGAAGTCCCCAAATAACTAATGCTAGTATTATCCAATTTAATGACTCTAAATGTACAGGTCTCTGAATACTGGAAATCTGAGTTGGTGCTGCTACAATTTGAACTTGTGACCTTCAGATCAGAACAGATGTTTGCAGCATGTGTTTAATAAAGTGAGCTATACAGTAGATATACAAAAGCGCATACTGGGCTGCTTTGGAGGCAACTAGTCTGATTGTCTTTGGAAAAACCATAGAGTGACCACGGAGCAGTGAGTCTTTGTAAAGGAATGCATTTTACACCTCTAGCGACCATCAAAAGTCAGAGTTCCTCAGCCGCTATCTGTGAAAGATATTTGGTCCTCAATTCTAGGGGGCTGATTTCGAGTTTGGCAGATGGAATAGTGTCCATCTGGATGGCAGAGGACATTACCGCCACTGTCCCAGAGGGTACTCCTCCCGCCAAATGTAGAGCCTACCACCAGTCTCGCTTTTATCTCTGCATATTGAAGGAATCTCCATCACAGGAGTTCCTTTCTATGTACTAAAAGTTTGGTGATTGTTGGCTGCTGTTTTAATGGCTATACACACGACTATTGAAATTTTTTTGGTTTTCAAAAATAAACTCTCAAAGTGAAGGTTATTATTGTTTTTTTCCCTGTGCTAGCAGGCTTTCCTGGCAGTGACAAACAGAAAACAAATGCATTAATGTGCCTATCTCAAATAGGGAGGTCAATGTAACTTCCTTCCTGCCAAAGGGGGCTCAGTCAATGGAATACTTAAGGTCGGTCAGTCTCTAAATGTGGTGGGCGGCACCAAGAGTTTGATGGACAAGGCACTCCATTGTGCTTAAGACTAAGTACCCTGTCCACCAAACTATAATTCAGGCTCTAAGTTTCTCCAAGGATCATCAGACCCCAACAAAGTTAGTGTCCTCTAGCTGAGAAGAAGAGACTGGAGTCGGAAAGTGCACAATCAACGATCTTGGTATATCTATTAAAAAATTTGACTTCTTTTGAATTATACTTTTCCTAGTCAAACAACTCTGCCTTTGTGGTTAAGCAATGTTGTATTTCACTTTTAAAGCCTGGGTTAGGTCTGAAAAATGTTAAGACCTCGCAGCCACTGCTTTGAATGCTGTGTAAAGTTGCTATCATACTTCGCTACCCCGAACAGGACATTACTTCCGTGGAGAAATAAAACATCGTCCAACCTAGTGTGGCAAGTTTGTGGGTGGAGGCGACAACTAATAGCAGACCAGGGAGAGTAAGTGATTACTTGCTGCTGTTACAGTATTATTCTAGTATTACTAGCGTCTTAACTATCCTGACCACCCAACCTGCCCTCGTTTCAAAGAAGTGCGCCCCCCGCCTCTCTTAACCTCTGTCGAAGGATTGACTTTGATAAAATTGAACACCTGATTTTAACCGGCTGAGGGGGGGGGGGGGGGGGGGGGGGGGAGAAGCAGTGTCAGGCCATGCCAGAGGAGCCAAGCCAAATCAACACTGGGCCATATACTTTACTCATCCTGATTCTTACCCCTGCTACTTACCCCAGCTATGAAAGTGCCCAGAGACTTGCTGTGTCAGGTGAGGCGAGGCGATTTTACCAAAGTTGTTTTGGACAGCAAGTCTAGACCCTCTCCCCAACCTGATCTCTCATAAAGCTTGGGAATGCGTAAGGGGATGGAATGCCCGGGCCCCAGCCACCTAAAGAAACCCACATACAGACCCAGCAGTATTGATACCATGCTAGAGCGCACAGTAGCAGTGGTGGGAAATTAAATTGTCCTAACCGAACAAAGGTTGTCCTGGGACAGGGAGGAGGCACCGGAAATGCAATGGTTGCCCTCGGAGGTGCCTTATTTGGCGTTACTGGTCGCCCTGAGGGAGAAGCTGTTATTATTGAGACTGAAAGCATAGTATGCTCCGCCCACCCATTGGAGCTATGTGAAGATAATAACAGTGGAGTAAATTACGACCTTCCACGTGATCGGAGGTAGGATAGCATTATTTCCACGGCTGAGCCCACATCAAAGCGGAATAAGATAAATTCAAGGGTGTCACACGCAAAAACCTAAAGGACCTGAGACATAATGACACCATGTTCTCGACCTCACAACACCTTCAAGGAGGAGGTGTATTAAAGTGTCTCTAAAATGTTTGAGACACAGTTACAGGCAATAAAGGAGCGAATTGAAAAGATTTAGGTGCTTCTAACAACATCTTCAATCTTCAAGTTTGTGTGATGGTAACTCACACCGCAACAGTCACTGGGGACACCAGCGATGGAGAGGCACCCAAAATTACACCTCATGTCATGCCTTCACAACGCCTACGTGGTACAGCCCAAAATGAGGGTGCTATTCCAAAGCCTCCGAATCTCCAATCGGCACCCCAACCTCAACCTACTCACCCCCTTCCTGCAATCCCGGGGCCTAGAGACAATGAAATCAGGGGTCAAATGGGTGTTGCTCATGACATGAATGGCTCCAACAGGAGTACTTTACAGGGGGTCTTAAGCAACCGAAGCGCCCCAGGCACACAAGGGGGACGCATGGCAGCAGACAGAGTTCCCAGTAAGAAAAATTACATCTGCCGCCGGATTCATGTCCCTATGTCATGGTAATGGTGGGGTACCCCAGTTGCAAGTAAATCAGATGGAATCTTGGGGGAAACTTGGAACCAAGAATGTCGAAGGGCTGAGCTTACATAAGCACTTTGACCCAGGGGATATCTGTGACATATTAATGGTACGAAGAGTAGGCTGGGTCGAGCCAGCAAGGACAAATATAGAATGGGATTGTGTTGTAGTCAACTTCAAGCAACCTGCCATGGCGAGGAAAATTTTGAAAGTCCATTCATTGGAAATCTCTAAAAAAATCAAAGATTGACACACTCCCCTTAAGGGATTTCTACAAACCAACCACACAAGGGCCTCATTACTACACAAACTGTCACATTCAGCAGGCGGGATGGAGTCTGCAAAGCCAAAATAGATTCTCTCCACTATCAGACTGTAACAAGGTGGGTTGACTGGTCCATGTGAATCCTGGAGAATGCTCTTTGCCTGTCTCAGAGGAAATGTCTGCAATTCGAAGATCGCGGTACAAGAACTTCGTGGCGATGGAGGGAGAACCAGTTTCTAGTACGGAGGCTGACCCTGGTAGTGTCGGTATCCAGAACGAAGGTTATTGTGAAGCTAATGCCCTACTTAGTCTCTCACGCCCAGTCTATGAGCACTCTGTCCCAACCATTACTGTTTATACTTCTCCTGCCAAGTTTTTTGGGCTGAAAATATTACGTTGGAACGTTGCAGACCTTCTTACAAAGCTATTTATGCCTGATTGGCAAAAGTCTGTAAAAATGTATGACATTGGTTTTCTGCAAGAGACTTGGGAAACCAATTCGATAGATTTCGACGGTTTCATGTGTTTTAGTCTTCCCACTCAGCCATCTCGCTCTGGCAGAGCCTCTGGTGGTCTTTCCATATGGGTTAATCTTTTCATAGGTGGCCATGCAGAGTCTGTATGCACCCCGAGCTCTGATTTTTAAGCTGATGCTTTTAAGGGGGCTCTGACGCTATTTTTGATTAAAGTTTAAAACAATGATTTTGTGAATGCGCCCAGTCAAAAATTTCTCTGGTTATTCTCATACATCTTTGCATTAGTGGAGGTCAAATCTCAACAAGGCCAGCAGTTGCATTTGTTTAGGGGGTGATGTCAATGCTAGGTTGCCACACCAGGGGCCAGAAGGTGTTTTAGATACCACCAGTCAACCCAATGAACGGAGAAAATAATTGTGACTTTAATTGCATCTGTCAATCTGTATTAAGTCATGGAGGAGGCAGGTAAACACACTCAGAGTCTGTCAACCTTTAGAGGTGGGAATGCTCGCTCAATCATAGACTATATCCTTCTCATAACTTGAAGGAAATGTTGCTGGATGTTGCAACTGTTCCAACTGACTATGAGGAACACAATCCAATCAAAATAACACTGAAGGCACCGTATAGGGAGACTTACTAAGAGATGCCAGTTCTAGGAAACTTAACTGCATATCCTCACAACCTCAGGATATGCTGGAAGCTGACAGATCCAACTAAGTTTCTCAATGTGTTAATAGCTGCAAACCTGCTAATGGTTTTGGAGTGCCTATGAGAGAATGATACTGGTGAGGCAATTGTAATCTCCTTCCTTGCTCTCTGTGAGAGGATAAGACTATCTCTCTCTAAACTTATCAGACCACAGTCTGGGTGCCCTCAATGGTGTGATTAAAGCTGTTCACGGGCAAACCGACTCCTTCGAAGGGCCTGTGATCGAGGCTTAGTGGCCATTCAGTGCAAAGCTTGCACATTAACTATAAATAGGCGGAGGAAAGAAGTAATCTACCAGCAGTGGTCCCTTTTAAGTGACACTGCCTGCACAAAGCATAGCAAGTCATTCTGGAAGGCTGTCTAATGCATGTGTTCCCTAGATCAAGGTAGATCAGCAGTTAGTTGTCACATAAATTTGGAGGACTAGGTGGCACACTTTCAAAAAATTTATTCTGCCGCCAGTTCAGTCAGTTTGCTGCTATGGCCCGGGGAGGCTCTGTCATTCCTCTCCATTTCTGTACAAGAAGTGAAGGCTACCATCCAGGAGAGTGCAGGAGGGAGAGTGTAGGAGGGAAAGGACCCGGGAAGGATGATGTTCCAATCAGAGCCGGCTGGTGAGGCTTGATGGAGGTGGGGAGTGGAGGTTCCAGTTGGCTGCCCAGTGGTGGGAGGGTGAGAGGGCTCGGGAGGGTTCGGCTGGCTTCTGCCAAGTGGAGGCAATGCCTGGTCCCTCCTTTTGGCAGCCGGGGCTCGGATTCGCACGTGCACAAATCTATGGATTGGGCCACTCAAGCCACATTAGGGAATTTATGAAGATACTGTACACGCGCGCTACTGTGGGGACTTCTGCACTGCAGTCGCTCACCGCCACAGTCGGTTTTTCACTTTCGCACCTCCTCTCAAGGCTCTGGTTGAAGCCTGGCTAGCGCAAGAATGTGGTGGCGCAGAGGAAGAGAATCATGAAGATCGTAGTTTGATTGGAGAGGAGGGCATACTTGGCATGGGGGCTGTGGTTTCCCCATGCAGGCATGCCATGTGTGTTGCCATGGGGAGCGCGCTGGTTGCAGTGTGGAGCCAATCCAGGCAGGGCATGGATTATTTGGTTTTGTGCCTACCTGGCGTCGCTCTGCTTGTGCTTTCCTAGATGCCGAGTCGATCGTTTTTCAACACAGCCTGCATTGCGTTTGTTTTGCGCGATCCATTTGCCAAGTGATGACATCGATCTCTGCTCGGGAGGCACATCACGGCCTGTGGCGTGTGGGGGGCTGGAGGGCAAGAGTGTTCTGCGTTTGGTGCTCTGGCTGTGGTCAGTGCCGGTGTCCGTCCTGCGCAGTGCACAGGCTCCCGTCTCCCATTGTCCAATCAGAAGGCCTGGGAGTGGCGCGAGGGCAAGGGGAGTGTCCGGTTCTTGCCACCCATTGCCCTGCCCCTTGCCGTTGGTTTCAGTGGCGCGCTGCTGGGGACGCCTGGGGCGCAGCTTGAGCGCCCATTTGGGGACAGGCATTTTCCCCTTTCTTGCGCCACTCCCTTCGTGTTGACATCACTGTTTCCGCATTTGTGCTTCCAGGGCGAGCAATATTCCTTACCCTGGCCCAGCACATGCGCAGGAGGTCTCTGACCTCCTGTGACCTCGTCATCGTCCGTCCCTTGACGAGAGCAGAGCAGTCAGAGTCAGACAGAATTTAATTTGTGACACACGGGGCAGTGAGCACTTCATTGATGTGACGCTGCTGCATTGCGTGCGGTATGTGTCTCTCTTGTCTTCCTCCCCGATCCTCGTTCCGACTCCCGAGGCTAGAAGGGCGGTGCCCCATTCGCCCCTATGCACCAGCCGCCACTGGTCCCAATTGACATTATTAAGTGTAACATGGATTTTTGAGCCCCTCTGTTGACAAACATTTGTAAGAGCATGAACAGTTCATTGATCCCCTCGCTCCAGGGCTTCCTCAATCATAGTACCGATCTTTAAAAAGGGCAACAGGACGGAGCCTAAATGTTACTGTCTGTTTTCCCTGTTAGATATACCAGCCAAAATTTTAGGCAGAGACCTGTGTCAATATGGATTCTGCAGTAGTATAGGGACGATCGATCAATGCCTCAACATAAACCTGATCCTCGGGAAATATAAGGTGGCCAAGCAATCTGCACTGTGTCTAACCTTTATGGATTCGACAATGGCCTTTGATTGTGTTAATCAGGCTAAGTTGTTGCAATCTCTCATTATTCAGCAAATGGATACATCCCTAGTTCACTTATTGGTCTCCTTGCATAGTGACACTAAGGCCGGAGTCAGGTTTGGCAACAACGGAGAAGTCACTGATGATGGTAAAATGAGTATCGGTCGGGGTTCACCAGGGGTGCGTTTTAGCCCCACATCATTTTATTCTTTACATAAATCATCTTAGTAAGGAGCTTAGTAAGTGCACTCCAGACGTGCCCATGGTGAATGTTGCCCCTACCAGCATTATTGTATGCGGATAGCGCAGGGTTAATTGTCCGCACCCACAAAGCAATGCTTCATCTAGTGCACTCCTGTCATTTTCATGGCCCATCTATCAACTAATTTTACTAGGTCTTTTAAAATGACTTGTGGCCCAAAGCGCATGCAACCCTTAACTATTACAGTAGGTAAGAAAGTGCTATTAATTACCAGCTCCTTTTCTTACCTGGGGGTCACTTTCAGGTCGTCTGGGATATGGTCTGCACATATTGCACAAAGTAGGACCAAGTTTTCCAGGGCTGTTGGCTCACTGCTGTCTCCCATCACCCAAGGGAGAGAGGGTTCTAACACCCCTCTTGCAAATATTTTCGGCACAATACGTCCATATAGCAACTTATGGGGCATGAACATGGAGCCTGTTAGAGAGTACTGTAGCCCGCGCGTCAACCTCCAGGATCATTTGCCACAATAAACTAGGCTTAGACTTTCTGAGCGACTTTATTAGTAGCCGCCATATCCTCTTGTGGCTTTCTATGTGGAGCTCAGAAGAAGCAAAATTAACTAGAGAGGAAGTTTTAGGCTGCTGGCTTGCGATAAGGGTCTTTTGATCCCCCAGCTAGCATGCGTCAAAAAATCTCTGGAAGCCATTGGATTGGCTGATGTGTTTTTAGATAGAGTGCCGCAGGCAGCCTCTGTTAGAAAGCAAGTCTTGCTGCTAGAACAAGCCAAAGAAAAGAGGATCAGGGCTGAAAGACAAAAATCAAGTGTTAAGCATTATTTATATCTTAATCCCGGGGATCTATCTACCAACGACCTGCAGAACACTAATAAGAGGTGGGATAGTCTTTTATTGCAAAAGATTGCGATCGCACTCCTTTAAGTATAAATAAGCTTAATGCATGAAGTTGTCCCTGTCCTTATGTTTAGGGTGCCAGTGGGTATCACTTCCTGATCCTGAGTTGTGAGATGTCACTGTAAAGAGGACGTTCTCCCTCGAGGAGAATCGCACCCTCCCGGCACTCCGCTGTTGCTTTGTTAATAATAATTGTTTCAATCAAAGTTTTGGCCAATTTGTATTTAATTCTGTTACAAATTTCATTTAAAACATCTTTCACTTGGATTCACACGCTGGACAGGTTTCACCTTGTTCTTTTTCTGAAGAATTACAGATATAACCCCTGAGGAAGAGCAATGCCCAAAATGCATCGGGGTTTGTGCTAAAGCAATGTGAAGATGTATGCAAAGTACAATGTGAAGTTAAAATTAGTGCTACATAACCACAAGATGATTTAAATCAAATTGTAACATAATTAAATACAAATTGGGCAAAACTTTGATTGAAAGAATTATCATCAACAAAGCAACAGCGGAGTGCCGGGAGGGTGCGATTTTCCACGTGGGAGAAATCCTCTTTATAATCTTTTATTGTTCAGCTTCCCGGCTGGTATTATGAAATATGTACTTCATTTTCCAGCTGGACGCCAACCCCAGAACGACTCAAAAGAATGCCCATATACTAACTTGCATAAAAAAAATAAGGTACATTTCCTCTTCTGTGAATATTATGAAATGTATACCAAAAAATTCCTCATACCATTTTTAAAGTTTAGGAATCTACAGTTTTGCATGCAAGTATATAATTTCTTATGGTCATTACCAGATGATGAAACATGTTGTCATGTGATTCTGGGCCTAGAAGTACGACCCATTTTTGCGTGCGCAAATAGGTTAGCAACCCGTTTGGGCCAGGTACAAACCCTATTTAGCGAGTCGCAATTTATTTGAGACTTGCTAAATAGATTTGCGACTCGCAATTAGGAATGGGTGTTCCAAGGGCGTCCCTTCCTAATTGCGGCTCGCTACCCTATGTAAGATTGTTTTGCGACCGCAATTGCGGTCACAAAACACTTGCAGTTTACCACCATTTTCAAGAGGCTGGTAATGCACTCGCAAAAGCAAGGGGCCCCCTTTGCAAATGCAGGGGAAAATATTTTTTAGGGGCAGGCAGTGGTTCCAGGGACCACTACCTGCCCTTAAAAACTTAAACGAAAAAGTTTAATTTTTTTTATTTTTAAATGCATCTCATTTGCTGATTTAAAAAAAAAACCTGCTTAATTGAAAAGCAGTCCCAGGCATGGAGGTCTGCTGAGCCCAGCAGGCCACCATACACAGGAGGGCCTTCCATTCCGAATGGGGTCGCAAATTGCAAGTGCCTTATGAATATTGATGAGGCATGCAATTTGCGACCCCATTGGGAATCGCACACAGCTGTATATGGCATTTAGCGACTTGCGAATTGAGAATCGTACATCTGGCCCCTAGTTACTTAAAGCTATAGTGCGCTCCTGGAAGTCAATAATTTTAGATTAATTTCAGGACATCAATGAATCATTACTTAACTCTGTTTTAATTTCAGTTTTATTAATTTCAGACTGTTTTTATCCAGATTATTGGTCATTAATATCCCAAACCTGATAATTATTTGTATTTTACTTGTATGTTTTAATAACTTGTATGCATTTTATTGCTATTTTTGCATGTCTGCATGCTTTTACGCAGTGGAATTAAAAAGAGATTTCTGATTCGAATTCTGGCTTGCTAATGAAGACCAACAGGGCTGGGGTGCCCTGGAGAGGCTGAGGGGGAAATATAAAACCGTAATGACGGATGCTTGTATCGTTGATATGGCAAATGCAACTGTAATAAAGTTTGTGGAAGTTGGGGACTAAATCAGTGGCTTGAATTGGTAAAGTTACAAGGAAACGCCACTGTGGAGAGACAATGTGCTTGGCATTGTTGCAATCCTTGAGAGAGGTAGGAAATTGGACTTGTTCTGCATATCCAAACTTCATGATGTGTGTAGTAATACTGGACTGAATTAGGTAACCAAGTTGCAAACAACAATTTGGCCAATACTGAATTCTCTTCTATTTCTACTTCAGAAAGGTCTATCCAGCAATAACCTAGATGGGAAGAATATGGAGGAGCTCTTCACACTCGAAGCCAGGTTCTGAGGAGGAATTACTAGATAGTACTGCCTTTATAATTTACAGTACTCTTTTATGTAACAGGTCTGACTATCAGTGAAGAATGAGCCAAAGTTGGTAGATTGACTTGGGCCCAATTGAGGGCACTGACTGGGAGGAAGCCCTTATTGCACCTTAGGAAAGTTGCGATACAGTAGAGATCGAAGCACATTCAAATCACATCATAGTGGGATAGTAAGGATGCTATGGCCCTGATATAACAAGGGAAAACGGGCCGCATTGTTGGCTGCTTGGATAGTAAAATATAGCAACCATTTGTTGCTCGGTGGATTCTTAATGACATGGGGCCCAGTGCCACTCCACCTGCTGCACTATTGATAGCTACGCCCCAGCATAGTGTCTACTTTTGTGTGTCTAAATTTTTTGCAATCGGAGAGACAGTAGATCTGGTCTTTTAACACTGATTTACTCTTGGAGTACTCCTGATTAACTACTGAATTCTAGCAGTTATCCAACAAGACAAAGTCTACTGAAAGCAAACTCTTTGTGAATTGGGATCTATGGCTTCTATTTGGGGCACAGACAAAGCATCTCTCATGCAGAAGGGACTACACATGGTCCCATCAAAAATAACCAAGATCAAGGACTTTAAATTGAGCAAATCCATATCAAAACAGGTTATAATAATGACATTCTAACATTACAGTAAAGTTCTACAAAATACTTTAATAAGGTCAAATAGATGTGGCATTCCTGGAAGTAAGAGTGCCCAGGGCCACTGCATCTGCTGCACTATTGATAGCTACGCCCCAGCATAATGTCTACTTTTGTGTGTCTACATTGTTTGCAATCGGAGAGACGGTAGATCTGGTCTTTTAATACCGACTTACTCTTGGAGTACTCCTGATTAACTACTGAATTCTAGCAGTTATCCAACAAGAGAAAGTCTACTGAAAGCAAACTCTTTGTGAATTGGGATCTATGGCTTCTATTTGGGCACAAACAAAGCATCTCTCATGCGGAAGGGACTACACATGGTCCCATCAAAAATAACCTAGATCAAGGACTTTAAATTGAGCAAGTCCATATCAAAACAGATTATAATAATAACATTCTAACATTACAGTAAAGTTCTACAAAATACTTTAATAAGGTCAGATAGATGTGGCATTCCTGGAAGTAAGAGTAAATACCACAAGTCATTCTGAAGCATAGCTATAAACAGCTGTAAGAAGGCAAAACCCACAAACAAATTCTGTCATTCAAGTCAAGGTAACTAGTTGCTTTATGGATATTAACAGGCATTCCCATGTAATTTTAAATAAACAGCTGTGTCATACACTGAAAAGCACATTTGATTTTGTTTAAAATGCTCACTAAAGTCTATCAATATTAATCTACTGGAAGCCCGCCATACCATTGTCTGCCAAGTTCTGTGAGTTGATGCTGCAAGGCTTGAATCTTGCCACCAAACTCTTGTTTTGCCTTTTCATGCTTGTCAACAACTTCCTTCATGGCTTTTTCTGATAGTTTTACTCTGAAATTAAAAAAAGGTACTATTAAGCAGAATATATATGAAAATATGTTTTACACAAAGAATACACATTAATTTGGGCTTCCATTGAAATCGCAAAGCACTAGGCAATTAAATGAATAGTGTAAAAGTCGTTTACCTCCCCGGCAGTGTGTTGGACTCTTGACGCACACCTTGTATAATTTCCACTTTAGTTGTAATTTTATCGAGTCACCAAGTGAAAACCTATTGGTTCAAAAGTTGTACCAAGGCCACAAAAAGGTGATAGTCAATATGAAGAGCAAGCACTACTTTAAAATTTGACTGAAAAAGGTCATCAAATTGACCAGAAGGACCCTATTATTTTGTTGCATTATTATGCTACAGGTTTGGAATCCCATTGATGGCATTTTAAATATGACAGATACATAAACGTCCTTAGAAAAGAGGTTCCATACATTCCATAATGAAAATTCTATATAACACTCACTACCCAACAAGCACAACTTTCACTGAGGAACTTTCAAAACCAATAAAGACAATACTATATCACAAAGCTGAGCCATATTATTCCCTAGTGCATAAGCATTATCTACCTTCAATATGAGAGTCACTTGAATAGAGTATATTCATCTAAACCCATAGGTTGCTTATATGAAGTCTTAGAAAAAAATCCTTCATCTGCATTCTTGATTGTTGTTTAATATCACAAAATCTTTATTCTTTTTTTGATAAACATTTTCGTCAAAACATTTTTAAATTCTATTATTCCAAATTTTGTTATGCATGAAAAGAAATAGCCATCGTGCTTTGTTAGTTCTCACAGAACTTTTTCGGTCTAATTTAAAACAGTGGCACCCAATTGATACTCAGTAAACTTGGCATGGTATACATAACCAGGAGTCAGATAGTCACTGATGCAAATTCTTAGAGTGTAGTAATTTGAAGGTGTTCTTATCTTCCAAAAAGATTAATTTTATGAATAAACAGTCTTTGTGTAGAAACTCTTCGTTGTTACAAGTGTGGGGAAATGGCATGAATGACATCACCACCAGTCTCTTTTACCAGTAGCTCTCTTTCACTTTGCTTTCACAATCTGAAAACAATATTTTAGGTCAACCTAGGAAATCTAGCCGCACACTGGATTTTCAAAATAATATATAAATAAACATGATCTTACAAGTAATCCTAAAACCTACACATAATTAATCATTAGAACCTAACTTAGCTTGGAGAATACAGAGAGGCATAATGATATGTGCTTCTTTTGTCATCAAAGTATCGCTTTATTCAGTATGACTTAGGACACTACCGATCACCTTCTGTAAATTAAGCCCAGTGGATCCAACCTCAAGTAGCTTCCAGGAAACCTATCCTGCTAAGTATTCTTGTCAGCAGACAGTTCTTTTGCAAGCAAGGGCAAGACTGCAAACCAAGATCAGCCCTGGCAAAAATGGTAAAACCTGTCACACGCTGAAGGAGAAAGTGGCTAGAATAGGGCCATGTGGCCATTGTTGGGTCTTGGCAGCCCACCTGACTTAGAAAGCAGCCCACTACCCTTAATCCCACTGTGGAAATGCAGTAAAAGTGGCAGAATGGCAAGTCCAGCCCTGCATGAGCACATCGCACTGAGTTGCTGCTTATGTAAGAAACTTACAAGTAACCTTCCCTGATTAAATGATAGGTTTGAGAGGTCAACCCACTCCTCACTTGGACCTACCCAACCCTCTACAATAGTTTTAAAGATCAGTGGAGAGGAAGTAAAGGCACCACAGGCTTCTCATGGCAAAATCTTGCACATCTGCAAACAGAATGGGCTGTGATCATTTCCTACTGCCAGTCTCCTAATCATGTAAAAAGCAAACCCAAGAAAAGTGGAACAATAGATGAAAATAGGTTGGCCATATTTTAGATGAGGAAAAAATAAAAATTGAATCTGAGGATTAACGAAAACTGCCTTTCTCACTGTTATACCTCCCATCAATACCCTAAGAGAGTAGAATCTCATAGGAACTTTGCTGCCTGTCCTTTGAGTCCATTCGTCGCCTGCATTGCCGCAACTGCCTTCAAGAGAACCCCTGCTGGGACGAGGGTCCCAGGGGCGTTGCCGCCACTCTAGCGCCACTCGCACTGCTCTACACACTCTGGGGAAGGCTGCAACCCCCAGAGTGCACCGCTCCTTCCCGCAGCTGTCGTGAGTGAGGGGGAGTCATGGCCAACGCGCTTATAGCACAGCCTCTCCCACCGTGGCGCGGGACGCAGCCCGGACCAAGGGTGAGCCAGTCAGAGACAGTAAGAGGCTGGGCTGGGCCACCCCCTCAATAACTTGACTCAAGACTATATATGCACTGCTTGTTTCCTTGTTGCACGTATTTTATCTGGGTAGGCTTCTCTCCTCTAATATGAGTAAGAGTAAAAATCGAGGTGTTGTTGGGACTTTAGATGCCTTTCTTTTGAGGGCAGAATCAGTCCTCATAAATGGAATTAAGTTAACGGAAGGAAGATTGTCTCTAGAACCCGTACCCTCACAGAGCAGACTCTCCCTGACACCTGTCTTTACGGACCAAGGTAGGGAATCGAGTAATGAACCGTCCTCTATATTGATTGGCACCTCACTACAAGCTGTAAATAATCAAGTAACAGACATTGTTTCTCCCCTTCCCTCTGAACCCGAGAATGCCTCCGGTGGGCCAAAAATTATTACTAGAGGACATGGCCAATCGTAGGGCATCTATCAGCGCAGAACTCCCAAAGAAAAAGAGAGGCAAAATTATGCAAAAACAGAGTAAACCAGCTCAGAACACAAATAGGAGAGAGGGAAATCAGTTATTGATGTGGAGAATGGCCTGCATTCACCTACAAAACATAATGAGATTGTTAAGATTGCTGAGGGGATATTAGATGGGAACTTCTGGGGAAAGCTCGAGACTATGATGACAACCCTCTTAGAACCTGTTCTGCTAAAGATGACTATAGTTAAAACTAGATTAGAAAAGGTGGAAGAGCTGGTGACCAGTCGATATTCAGCTACAGCGGCGGCTTGCCCCATAACGAGAGAATGCCTTCCACCGGGTAGGGAAGCAGGTTTGGTCTCTGAAACAACATCGAGCTCCAAAATAAATAAACAACCACATGGCAGGATCATTAATAATAACTCCAATGAAGATCTAGCATGTACTAGTCAACATCTCTTTAAAACTGCTCACCATTCCACAGCCCCTAGGAACCGGCCTGGTGCAAAGGGGGAAGCAGAATCTATTAGAGAATCTAATAAGACAAACAGCAAAAATAGAGCTTCAGAGAAGGGGAAATACTCCCCAGAGCATTTAGATCTAATTAATAATTAATTACAGAATGTAAATCTCCCACCAGAAGCAACCCCTTATACGGTGGTTTTAGCTAATGCCCCTTCTTGCCCATATAACGATCCTGAGCACTGGTCCAGCCTAAAGAATAAGTCTCTCCACTTTCTGGCCACCAAGATTGGACTTAACAACCATCTTTCTTCAGATTTTAAAATGGTTTGCAGATTTGGGTGGGTAGGCCCGTCACCTAAATCACTGCGGGGGACTGTTGTTTTAACCTTTAGGTCACCTCTATTAGTACACACAATCCTGGAAAGGGGTTTCAACGGACCTGTGAACCCACATGCCATAAACATATTACCGCTGGGATATTTTTACAGGCCACCCAACTTGTTACAACGGCAAACCTCAATGTTTGAGAGAGATATTCATAGGGAAATAAGGCAGTTTAGATATCCCATATTAACCTATAATCACTTTGACGCACTGAACTCCCTAGAAAATATTGATTGACTGGACCCTGTTGTTTTTCTTGTGCCTCCCAGTCATGTAGCCAGCACTAGAGTAAGCACAATAGGAAGGGATAATGATACGTCTTCTGCATCCCTCAGACATGCAAGCAGGATTGAAGCAGGTACACCAGCAAGGGATAGTGACAACGTCCCCCCTAAAATTATAGCCGGAAATATTAGAGATGAAACTCTGATCACCAAAACAAGAAACTGTACTGATGATGGCAAACCTCCTTCCTGTAATATTGTATCATGGAACATAGCCGGGATTAATGCAAAATTAAATAATCAACTATGGTGGGATTTTATTACTAAGTTTGAGATTTTGTGTCTTCAAGAAACTTGGTCTAAGAAACGGATACAGGACCTACCATACTCCAGCAGTTGATGTACAGAACGGCAGGGCTAAGTGTGGTCTGTGCACATATATATTGAATACTCCAGATATAAAGAATGTTACGCTGCTCTCTAGCAAGGATTATTACCACCTAATTAAAATGGTTGTGGATGCATTACTCTCCATAGCCTTGGTAAACTTTTATAATAATATTCCGGCAGGAAAAGTGGGTATTGTTATAACAAACATCTCACACTCACTGAAATTAGCCAACAGAGGAAAGTCAGAAGAAATCATGATAATTGTGGCAGGGGATTTTAACTGCACGCTATGTCCCATTGCCGGGGATAATATATGTGGACCCTTAAGAGAAGATGGGGTAGGTTTGTCACATTTTAGGCATACTGCCCTAGGGGAGTTGCTTAATGAACTTATTTCTAGTAACGATTTAGGATTTGTGAATGAGTTATGCCCATCTCCTGCTCCTTTACCTGATTATGTACTTATATCAAGCAACCACGCATGCACTCTCTGCTCTTTTTATGTCTCTGGAAATCCTCTTAGTGACCATTTCCCACTTTGTTTTCCACTTATATTGCCCTCTTGTAAGAGACCTAGACCACATAGCAGCAATGATCAATTGCTGGAAACTATAACTATTTGAAGTACCAACAGATACTCCCTTCGATGGGCAGCCGTTGACCAAGAAAAACTTACCAATACAGTGATAAATGATTGTAAAACTGATATAGACCTCTGTTTGAGCGAAGAAGCTGCCCCTGAAAAGATTTTAGCTTCCTTTATCGGTATAACCACCGTTATAAGCGAATCCCTCATTAGACGTAAGAAGAATAATGATTCTCAATGTGGATGGTTCGATTTGAAATGCACTCAAGCACCTTCCCGGCTTAAGAAAGAATTGCAGAAAACTCCTAGAAATGTTTCTGCACTAAGGCTAGCCAGAGAGGCATACAGACATGCATTAAAGGCTAGAAAGACCACAATGAAGAAGGAAGCTTGGGAGGCCCTACATGAGGCCTCAGCAACTAAAGATAGAGCAGCATTCTGGAGGGTGATGGAGCAAGGTGAAGAACAAGATTTTGTTCAAACTTGTGAAGTTAATCTCCCATAACCATAATAAAATTAATAAGTTTGTGGTGGAATTACTAATCAACTTAGTTTAAGAATACATTCATCAGTACACGTGGGATAAACTAATGTGCTCTATGTTGCATACGCAAAGAAAAAATAATAAACTAACCTTGTCTATTGTCTTTGTCAGTATTAAATGCGGCAATTAAATTAATGGCATGTGCTTATTTTATGTGCTTATGTTATGCTTTCCTGTGATGAAGAGCTTATGGAGTTCATGCTGTTCGAGAAAGAAAAGTAAATATAATGCTGCTTGTATGTGCTTAAAGCTAGGTAACGTGATTAACAGGATTAATTAGTAAAGGGGGCGGGTAACAGAATGGGTCTCAATTCTTTAATTAATTAATTGATGTCTTTGTGAGGAGGTGGCCTGATATGCAGTGGTCACTATTCTAGTGCCCACTATGTATCAGTCCAGCAACCCTTATTGATGATTGGTTGTAAGTCAACCTTATAGACCAGCTATCCTAGTAGCATGGATACGAGCAGTCTAAGGCTAAAGACTCGAGAGGGCGTGTTAAGCCAGCTGTTTACCACACATATACCCCTTGAATACCCAGTGAAAGGACACCACACAAGTGTTATGAAAATAAACAGTTATTTATTAAAGATCACAACAGCCCTGTACTCTTTATGAGGACAGGGTACTAAGCACAAACCAAAACTCTTACAAAAATACTTAAGTTAGCACAGTATATACAAATGCCCGAGGGGCACGGAAAACCATATACTCTGAAAGTGGAATGCGAAATTACTAGCAGGTAAGTACAGTACTAATAGCTTTTGGAATCGCTAGGACTTGACTAGGGAATCGTTAGATTACTTCTAGGAGGCCTAGGGGACTCGGGTGCAGTGTGTGCACTCTCACGCGAGATGCGGGACAAAAGTCTATGGTAGCTAGGAAATAGAAAGTTAGTGTTCTCGGGCGAACCCGACCTGGTAGGGAGAAAACGAAAGTAGATTCTGACCCTTGGATAGTGAGGCTATGCTGGGGCACCGAAATGCCGAAGTTACCTAGCCCAGGGGCTGCAGCTGCATAGGTCTGAAAAGACGTCGGGAATCCTCGTAGACGGACCAGGAGCCGGAAGAAAAGATGCTGGCCGGTGACCAGTGAAGAAAGTTCAGTCGGATCCAAGCCTGGATCTTGAAGATAGATGACACCTGAAAGCAGAGGGGACCAAGTTCGAGACTACTAGCCAGTAGTCAGTGGGCACCAGGAGGGCACCGGATGGTAGCCACCTCGACAAGGTGAGTGGGTGACGCTTGACTCGAAGATCTCACGGACCAGGAGGCGTTGTCGGCGACCAGGATGGAGGATCGAGCTGTCCCACGAAGATAGAAGCTGTCGGCGTCGCTGGACCCAGGATTGGGCAACAAAGCCTTGGCAAATTCAAGCCCACGCGGTGGACCTAAAATGGCGTCTGGAGTGGACCAGGAGGGTCCGGGGTGCCTCTCTCGAAGAAGGAAGCAAGGGCCAGCCTGGAGCAACCAGACCAGCAGAAGAGATGTCGTCGGGCGTCGTTCAGAAGGCCACAAGCCAGCCGGCTAGTAGCCAAACAACGCGGTGCACAGCAAACAGCAGAAGGGCCCCACGCCGATCGTGGAGATGCAGGGAGGCTGGCCTTGGGTGCTGGAGCTGCGCAGGGTCGGGGCTTCTCGGACCCCAAAGCACTCACCAGTGGAGGACACGGTGGGCTTGCAGTAAAGATGTTGTGCAGTCTTGGCGATCGTCGGTCCCTTGAGGTCTCGTCGCACTCACGGTTCTCAGCTGGGCTGTAGAGGTGAGTAGAGGTCAGAGGTGCCAGGGAAGCCGGGTCTCGTCGTGCTGGGTCGTCGGATTCGTGATGAAGGACTTGCAGCAGGCCGCAGTGTTCTTTAGGATGGTGCCTGCGGATGCAGGGTGACTACTCCTTAGCCACAAGGGAGAATCTTGAAGAAGAAATCGTGAAGTCCTTTCGAAGAAAGTGGTATCTTGATTCCAAAGATGATCTAATTTTAACAGGGGGCCCGCTCCCATCTTTATACTAAAAAAGGGGGCTGACCCGGTGACTAGGTCCTGCCTATGGGTGGGACTAGGTGGGGGGTGGTTACACCCCTCAGCCATGCCGGACTTCCCCAGGCCAGGGGCTGGTGTGCCCCTGGAACTGGTTCAGACCGGCCTATGCGTAGTGAGCACCGGGGTGCCACTCAGCAGTCACCTTCCTGTAAAGCCCTGCCTACCCAGGATACACAAAACCATGTCTGGGACGGTGCTAGCACCGCCCCTGACAGGAAACCCTTTGTCCAGGCTCCCCTCGCTGGAAGGACTCCCAGCTGCAGGGGGTCAGACTCGTGTCTGTGGTGGCAGCATCCATTTTGTGGAGCTGAGGCTTCAGTTAACTTTAACCGGGGTTCACAGTTACATACATGTCGTGTCCCTCTAGAAGGGTGGAATGCTAACCCCGTCGCCAGAATTGGCGAGGGGTTAGTATTCCAATTCGTATGACACCTTACTCGACATGTTTTGATAAAGCAATACCAAAGATAGCATTTAACCGCGAGGATTATAATGCACTTAAGAGTATATGGTATGCGATATCATGGAACAGCTATTAGGACTTGATTCCGCAAGCTGCAGACAGGCTCAGCTCATGCCAGAGCACCATCTCACACGATTCCAAGCACTCTGCCTTCAGGATTGTCAAGGCCTGCCATAGGAGTGACTGATAGGAATCTGTGTGTCCATTTTAGGGTTAGGTATAGGTATACTACACCTACAGCAAAGGGTGATTACACGACTTTGCCCCAGCTGTCATGCAGCCAGTTGTGTCAAATTTAGGAGGCCAGCCAGGGGTGGCATAATACATGCTGCAGCCCCTGGCAGCCCTGGGTACACCCATGCCTTGAGTTACAGGGTCTGATAGGGTGGCCCAGTACCAATTGGAAATGTACCTAGGGTACATGGAATCCATTTTAAAGAGAGAGCAGTAGGCCTGGGGTCCTGATTGGCAGGGTCCCAGGTCGACTATGTCCAAAACCAGCTAAAACACAGGGCAAAAAGTTGGGGGCAACCATAGTCAGGATGTACCTTCCTACACAACCCCCCCCCAAACGAAAGGAGATAAGGCTATCCTTGTCCAGGTAAGCCTCTATTACCTAAGTGGCCATATAAGGAAGGACCAGCTCTGGCTTGGTTTCCCCCTGTGTCATGGTCCACTAGGCAACCCCTCACCCTAAGGGTATCTGAGGGTCTCCACCATAGGGAATCTCTGTCTCTGGTGTGTCTTGGGAAAGAAGAAGGCTGATGCTGGGATGGAGTACTGAAGTGAGGCTCCTCTACCTTTGGGCTCAACTTCCTCCAATCACCATTCATCATGTGTGCCTTTCTTTCTTTAGCTGAGATGCACTGAGCTCTCAGGGTCAGCCTCTGGCTACCTAAAGCTGGAGGCTGAGTCCCTCTGTTTGGCTTACTGGAGGGACAGGTCAGGTCTGGGGTTTTTAGGCCCCATGTTTGGCTGTGCCCAACAGTGTCCAGCTGTGGGAGTTCCCTAACTACTTTTAAGGGGGATCCCTCAGGAGTCTGTTCTATTTTCACTTGGCTAGGTTTACCAGCTTCAGTGGTCCTAATCTGCTGATTAGGGGGTTCTTTTGGACAGGGGGCCCTTTGGGGTCCACCACTGGCCTCCCTGGTCTCTTCAGCCCTGGGCTGACTGAGGCAGGGTAGAGAGGTGCAGGTTACCTGCTCCAGACTGGGTCCCACCTGGGAAGGGTCCACTGCCATCAGGGGTTCTGCCAGGCTAGGCCTGACTACCTCTGGGGCAGTTCCTTCAACAGGGGTAGAGTCAGTTCCCTGAGGAGGCTGGCTCTCACCTAGTGTCTGGGAGGGGGAAGACTCTTCTTCCTCCTCAATGCTCTCTGTTTGAGTGGGGTGATCCATTGTTTCAGGCTTCACAACCTCACTATCTGTCTGAGTAGAGGCTGAGACCATTTCAACCTTGCCAACCTTTTCAGGAGGGTACTCAGTCTGTGTTTGGGCTGTGACTGTCACAGCCCTCCTATCCTGTTCTGAAAAGTCTGTCTGAGCCTGGGCAGTGGCTACCACTGCCCTTCCAACCTTTTCAGGGAGGAATGGTGCTTGGACTGGGGCTGTAGCTATTACTGCCCCACTAACCTGTCTGGATAGGCCTATCATTCTGGAATGAGTTTCTTGTTCCACCTCAGCCCATGCTGAGAGTTCCAGGTCATTCCCCAGTAAGCAATCTACAGGTAGGTTATCTGTCACTGCCACTCTCATGGGCCCTGTGACATTACCCCAGCTGAGCTTGACTACTGCCATGGGATGCCTTCTTTTCATTCCATGAATGTCTGTCACCTGATAAGTAAAACCAGGGGTCAGTTGAGCAGAGGGGACCAGATGGTCACTCACCATGGTGAGGCTGGCCCCTGTGTCTCTGAATGCCTCAACTTTCTGACCATTCACTAAAACTTCTTGTCTATACTTGCCCAAAACGTGGGGTCCAGTAGTGAAGTTGGCAAACCCCATGCCAGTCTCACAGACAAGAGTGTGGTCAGGGAACCTGGCTAAGCCATAGTCCTCCTGTTGGCCCAGAGTAATGCCCACCACATTCTTGGGGGCACTCCCACCACCTGGGGGATTACCACTAGTGGTAACAGGAGGTTTAGGAGTATTACCTGGGGGTGTATTTCCCTTATTACCATTTTTAGGGCAACTGGCATCACTTTTGTAATGGCCCACCTGTTTACAGGTATGGCAATAAGGTTTCTTTTGTTCAGAAGGAGTGTTCTGGGACCCACCACCCTTGTTGGAGTTTTGGGGCCCTTGGGAAGTCTTCTCTGTGGATTTATCCCCACCCTTCTCTTGAGGCTTGGTTGATTCCTTTTTCTGGTCACCACCCTGGTTTTTAGGCCTAACCCTGGTTCTGACCCATTTGTCTGCCCTCTTACCCAATTCCTGTGGAGAGGTCAACTCAGAGTCTACCAGGTGCTGATGTAATAGCTGGTTCTGACAATTATTTAAGATTTGCTCCCTCATAATTAGATTATACAATCCTTTAAAATCAGTAACCTTACTACCCAGTAGCCAGCCTTCAAAAGCCTTAGTGGCACAATCAACAAAGTCAGTCCAATCTTGAGACTGAGTTTTCTGGGTGTCTCTGAACAGCATCCTGTATTGTTCAGTGGTTAAACCAAACCCATCAACCAGTACATTCTTCAAGACTTGGTAATTGTTAGCATCCTCCACCCTTGTGGTGAGGAGCTTATCTCTACCTTTACCATCAAAGGAGAGCCACAAGATAGCTGCCCACTGACTTTGGGGAACACCCTGCACAGTGCAGGCTCTCTCCAAAGCAGTAATCCATTTGTGGATGTCATCCCCTTCTTTAAAGGGGGGCACTATCTTATTCAGGTGCTTTGTATCAAAACTCCTTTCCCTATTGCTAGGTTTATTGCTGCCACCAGTGGGAACTAGCCCACATAATTCTTGCTCTCTAGCAAGGGCAAGTCTCTCTTTGGCCAGGGCAAGTTCTTCCCTTTCAATCCTCAGTTTGACTGCCCTTTCTTCAGCTTCATACACTCTCCTCTTAGGGGAAGACATTCCTCTGTGAGAAGAGTTGAGAGAGCCATTGGTTCGAAAGGATCTGCTAGAGCCTCTTGATAGAGACCTAACTCGTCCATTCCCAATGTTAAGCTGACCTGAGAGTGGGCCCAGGGGTCCCCCAGTACCAAGCTCATGTCTGCTTAAGTTGGACCTGCTTAGTCTGCTGACTTCTACCTGTCCCTTATCTGCCTCATCCCCTGATAACTCATCCTCATCCTCAGCAACATCTGCCTCAAGGAGGGGATGGATATCAAAGGGACCCTGTAAGGAGGGCAAACTTCCATCTGGATTAGAAGGGTCTGGGTTACCAGCCCTACTGGCATCATAAGCCTCTAAGAGACCAATCAGAAAGGAAGTGGTGGGGTTAGACCCCTGTTTTAGTTTCCTGAGAGTACACACTTGTCTCATCTCATGGAAGCTAAGAGCAGTATATTTTGAAGGGATGACCTGTGGAGGGTCAACTGACACAAGGGGAGACTCAGTGTTTCCTCCTGTGGCCGACATACTGCTTCTAGTGTGGTGTAAGTGATGCACCTACCTACACTATGTGTTACCTACTGATCCCTTGCTAAGAGTTGCAGCCAAGGTGTGCTAAGCCTTGAGGAGCTACAACAGCTGGTTCAGTAGAACTCAGAGTATTCTAAGCTTTAGTTATATGTACCTAACAGTACTTATGTGATCTTTCAACAAGATATTCTTAGGATACGTGTGGTAAAACAACAGCAAGCTCAAATCCCAACCGCTGCTCACCAATGTGAGGAGGTGGCCTGATATGCAGTGGTCACTATTCTAGTGCCCACTATGTATCAGTCCAGCAACCCTTATTGATGATTGGTTGTAAGTCAACCTTATAGACCAGCTATCCTAGTAGCATGGATACGAGCAGTCTAAGGCTAAAGACTCGAGAGGGCGTGTTAAGCCAGCTGTTTACCACACATATACCCCTTGAATACCCAGTGAAAGGACACCACACAAGTGTTATGAAAATAAACAGTTATTTATTAAAGATCACAACAGCCCTGTACTCTTTATGAGGACAGGGTACTAAGCACAAACCAAAACTCTTACAAAAATACTTAAGTTAGCACAGTATATACAAATGCCCGAGGGGCACGGAAAACCATATACTCTGAAAGTGGAATGCGAAATTACTAGCAGGTAAGTACAGTACTAATAGCTTTTGGAATCGCTAGGACTTGACTAGGGAATCGTTAGATTACTTCTAGGAGGCCTAGGGGACTCGGGTGCAGTGTGTGCACTCTCACGCGAGATGCGGGACAAAAGTCTATGGTAGCTAGGAAATAGAAAGTTAGTGTTCTCGGGCGAACCCGACCTGGTAGGGAGAAAACGAAAGTAGATTCTGACCCTTGGATAGTGAGGCTATGCTGGGGCACCGAAATGCCGAAGTTACCTAGCCCAGGGGCTGCAGCTGCATAGGTCTGAAAAGACGTCGGGAATCCTCGTAGACGGACCAGGAGCCGGAAGAAAAGATGCTGGCCGGTGACCAGTGAAGAAAGTTCAGTCGGATCCAAGCCTGGATCTTGAAGATAGATGACACCTGAAAGCAGAGGGGACCAAGTTCGAGACTACTAGCCAGTAGTCAGTGGGCACCAGGAGGGCACCGGATGGTAGCCACCTCGACAAGGTGAGTGGGTGACGCTTGACTCGAAGATCTCACGGACCAGGAGGCGTTGTCGGCGACCAGGATGGAGGATCGAGCTGTCCCACGAAGATAGAAGCTGTCGGCGTCGCTGGACCCAGGATTGGGCAACAAAGCCTTGGCAAATTCAAGCCCACGCGGTGGACCTAAAATGGCGTCTGGAGTGGACCAGGAGGGTCCGGGGTGCCTCTCTCGAAGAAGGAAGCAAGGGCCAGCCTGGAGCAACCAGACCAGCAGAAGAGATGTCGTCGGGCGTCGTTCAGAAGGCCACAAGCCAGCCGGCTAGTAGCCAAACAACGCGGTGCACAGCAAACAGCAGAAGGGCCCCACGCCGATCGTGGAGATGCAGGGAGGCTGGCCTTGGGTGCTGGAGCTGCGCAGGGTCGGGGCTTCTCGGACCCCAAAGCACTCACCAGTGGAGGACACGGTGGGCTTGCAGTAAAGATGTTGTGCAGTCTTGGCGATCGTCGGTCCCTTGAGGTCTCGTCGCACTCACGGTTCTCAGCTGGGCTGTAGAGGTGAGTAGAGGTCAGAGGTGCCAGGGAAGCCGGGTCTCGTCGTGCTGGGTCGTCGGATTCGTGATGAAGGACTTGCAGCAGGCCGCAGTGTTCTTTAGGATGGTGCCTGCGGATGCAGGGTGACTACTCCTTAGCCACAAGGGAGAATCTTGAAGAAGAAATCGTGAAGTCCTTTCGAAGAAAGTGGTATCTTGATTCCAAAGATGATCTAATTTTAACAGGGGGCCCGCTCCCATCTTTATACTAAAAAAGGGGGCTGACCCGGTGACTAGGTCCTGCCTATGGGTGGGACTAGGTGGGGGGTGGTTACACCCCTCAGCCATGCCGGACTTCCCCAGGCCAGGGGCTGGTGTGCCCCTGGAACTGGTTCAGACCGGCCTATGCGTAGTGAGCACCGGGGTGCCACTCAGCAGTCACCTTCCTGTAAAGCCCTGCCTACCCAGGATACACAAAACCATGTCTGGGACGGTGCTAGCACCGCCCCTGACAGGAAACCCTTTGTCCAGGCTCCCCTCGCTGGAAGGACTCCCAGCTGCAGGGGGTCAGACTCGTGTCTGTGGTGGCAGCATCCATTTTGTGGAGCTGAGGCTTCAGTTAACTTTAACCGGGGTTCACAGTTACATACATGTCGTGTCCCTCTAGAAGGGTGGAATGCTAACCCCGTCGCCAGAATTGGCGAGGGGTTAGTATTCCAATTCGTATGACACCTTACTCGACATGTTTTGATAAAGCAATACCAAAGATAGCATTTAACCGCGAGGATTATAATGCACTTAAGAGTATATGGTATGCGATATCATGGAACAGCTATTAGGACTTGATTCCGCAAGCTGCAGACAGGCTCAGCTCATGCCAGAGCACCATCTCACACGATTCCAAGCACTCTGCCTTCAGGATTGTCAAGGCCTGCCATAGGAGTGACTGATAGGAATCTGTGTGTCCATTTTAGGGTTAGGTATAGGTATACTACACCTACAGCAAAGGGTGATTACACGACTTTGCCCCAGCTGTCATGCAGCCAGTTGTGTCAAATTTAGGAGGCCAGCCAGGGGTGGCATAATACATGCTGCAGCCCCTGGCAGCCCTGGGTACACCCATGCCTTGAGTTACAGGGTCTGATAGGGTGGCCCAGTACCAATTGGAAATGTACCTAGGGTACATGGAATCCATTTTAAAGAGAGAGCAGTAGGCCTGGGGTCCTGATTGGCAGGGTCCCAGGTCGACTATGTCCAAAACCAGCTAAAACACAGGGCAAAAAGTTGGGGGCAACCATAGTCAGGATGTACCTTCCTACAGTCTTGTGTTTGTTTAATAATAGTGTCCAAATTGAGGCCTTAAGATGGTTCAGAAAATATGGCTGACAGAGCTGCAGACGTAAAAGCTTGACAGAATAAAGACTTTGCACATGCGCAGCAGTGAAGATTTTTGTGCAATGTCAAAGCAGTTCTTTGGTTGTGTTTGAACGTGCTCATGGATAAAGGCTCAAGGACAGGAACTTAATTTGTCTGCCAAGGCTAGGAAGTAAATGTTCGAAACTCGAGGAAAAAGTAACTTTCTTGAGGAAGCTGAAGGATGTGGAATTAAAAGACAATAGGGCTTATATGAAGCCTGGACTTGGTCAAGAGTCGGAGATGACCTAACAATTTTATCATGGACTGACACAGGACAGCCAATGAAAAGCTTGGATTTGCTTAAAAGAATGTAAAATGTAGAAAGTTTAGCTAGAGAGAAAGGTATAAAGTCTGACACTATGAGCAGGGAATAAACTCTTACTTTCCGATTCCTGAGTGACGTGACATGCTGTTGGACATTTGGCGCATGTAAGGACAGCAGACTTTAAATGATTTTTCCCCTTCTAGGTAAAGTGAGATATAGTCAGGGAAATAGATTTTGGAAATGGGAACCTGTATTTTACTAATACTTTGTTTTCCTGAGCTTGTTTTAATGATGTCAGTTTTAATTCATTTCACTATTAAAATGCTGCTTTCTTAATTGCTTATAAAATAAAGATTCTAAAACGTAAATGCTTTTTCTTTATGAAAAATAAATTTAATAAAATTAGATTTGAAGAGACAAGCTGGTCTTGTTTATTCGTGGTCTAGTTACCATAAGTTAATTCAATCGCCTTAGTGGTCTGATTAAAGAATGTTTAAAATCATGGGAAAGAGAGATAAACTGCAGTTGTGTTAGAACCTGGGTAGCCTGGCCTAGGGCAAGACATACATTTCAGAGGCACAGTGTAAAGGTTGCAGACCACCCAACAGTAAAACCACGCAATAGCACACAAAAAGAAAACGCTACACCAAAATGTGGAAAAATAAGTACTGCTTTATAAAAATAATATACTCTATGTTTTCAGAATATACAGCTTAGGACATTTCAAGATACTTTAGAATCAGCAATTATACCTTTTGAACTACTAAGCTAATTATCAATCAGTTTCTTCAATACATTACATTTAGTTGTCTTCAAAACAGTAGATCCACTTCCAGAGATGTTAACCTATTTCAATTACACATTACATTTGTCAATAATCAATAAAAACACTTCAGATTTGTTATCTTAAATTAATGACCAACATCAATTGTGCATTTCTTCAGACTCCAGAATCCACATTGAATGGTTACTATACGGTGCACAACACTGGTCTCCCACAGCACCAACCACCCTTACTTCCTAGTTCACAGTTACTGAGGATTTCCTCAAGTTACTCCCTCCTGTGTGTCACTCAGCTGTGGAATTTACTAGGATATGGGTTAATCCCTGTTAACCTCTAGCGCCACTCTCCCCCTTTCAGTACACCTCCTTACTTGAATTCAGCTGATGCTGTAGTAGTCCTGCGCCAAAAGGAGGGGTAACACGGAAGAGGAGGGGGCCAAAGAACCGAGGCTGAAGAGGCTCTCTTGCCTCAGAAGACTCCTCGGCGTTCCCCAGCTCGGGCCGACTCTTCAGGGAGGCTCTCACTTGTTAGGCGTTAGGGACAGAAACCACGATGCCCCCCAGGCCCCTACCGGGCCTCTTAGCTCCCCCTCCCTGCTCGGGCCAGCTCCTCAGTGGGGCGCTCGAGCAGGAGGAGAAGGCAGGATCACTCGGCGATCAATAGAAGCTTCACCGGCGCCTCTCCTCAGTGAAGACACTCCCTTGGTGGGCATGCGCGGAAGCGCTCGCTCTTGTCCCGCCTCTCCCGGCGGCCGCTCCCAGGAAGGACACTACTCGTCCGGGCCTGATCGATCCTAGGCCCCTCCTGTGGGGATTGGGATCACGATTGGGGCATGCGCGAAGGCGCTTTCCAGCAGTGTCTCGCCCTCCCCTTTCTAAGTGAGACAGTGCGTTGCAGGCAATGCGCCAGAAGCGCGGAAGGCGCCCCCGGGGTCCCGCTCACAGAGAGAAGCCTCGCAAAGCTTCTCGGGCTCAGTGGATCCCGGGGAAGGCGCTGTCACCGAACGCGATCAGCACCCCAGGGGTCCCGCTCACAGTGGGGACGGCGCTGCCTCAAAGAAACCGGCTCCCTTCACCAGGAACTCCAGGGACCGGCCAACTGCACGATCAACCAGGGCCTCACAGGAAACCAGGGCACAAGCCTTCCCCAGCACCCAGGAAGGTAGGAAACAGTGCCAGTTCGATTCTTTACCTCAGCTCCCACTCTCCCACTCTGCAAAGTCCTTTCACTACTCAAATTTGGATGGAGGTTGGGGTCTAGGGATGAGGGCTATTCCTCCTGAGTCTCTTTCTACTGGGCAGAGGACTGCGCACCGCAGTACTGCAGTCTCCTTCTCCTTTGACACCCTGCTATTCCTAAGCTAGGGGTTAGTCAGGCGCCCAGGGTCTCCCTTAATCTTCCACAGCGGGGACAAGTCAAGAACCCACAGGAGAGGTAGAGAAGTGGAATAATTAGGCTGCTTCCCAGTCCAGGAGTTCAACCCTTACACTAGTCTCCCCCCACCTGCCAGGTTAGCCTATCCTCCAGCTGACTCTCACAGGTAGACAAAATGGCTGCCTCGCATTCCGCCTTATATAGGCTGACCCTCAGTGGTCCAGAATGGACCAGAAGGTTCTAGAACGCCCTATGCTAGGCTATGGCCAAGTTCTGAGTGTGACAGTTTGGGCAGTTGGTAGCCACCATTTTGTGTGGTTCCAACTTTCCTGTCAGAACAGGCCTCTGGGCCTGAGGTGAACAATTATGAGGGGGGAAAAGAACACCTATCCCCCTGCCAACACCTATAAAAAGTTAGTGGACAAAAATTATCAAGGGTATGAGGGGCAAAAAGGGGACAAAATAAATAAAAAAATAGGAGGGACTACGCCACAAAGCCAGACAGGTCTAACAAGTTGTATATAATATTGTAAATATTATGTGAATAGTTTTATTAATCATACCACCTGATTCAGTTGCTCAAAAATTGTCTCATTGGTTTATGGGCCTTTATATGCGTTTCATGATTGATGGTGAGTATTGTGGTGATAGGTAGCGTCTATGAGACAGTTTTTCAATTGGAGCGCTGGGTCAAGGGCAATTAGAGCCCCTTTCTTAACCAGTGAGGTGGGCCCAACTATCGAGATAGCCATACCTGAGGATCAGTGGATTAATCACTTTTACCAGGCATACAGAGGAGAAGATAGTCCCCTCACGGACGATAATCTCCCTCAGGATACTTCTGGTATGAACTGTTCCTTGCAGAACAAGGAACTAGAGTTTACCCTAGAGGAGGTGGCAAAGTTCCTGGCCCAGACGGGGTTCCCGCTGATATTTTTAAAATAAACACGCAGCTGTGGGGGCCCCTCCTGGTACAGGTGCTTAATGCTAGTTGTAGCACTAGTTTTTTGCTTACCTGGGTAGGCTTTACTATTGTGCCTATTTTTAAAAAGGGTGACAGGCACGATCCGGGATGCTACAGACCCATCCCCTATTGGATGCAATAACAAAGCTGGTAGGCAGAGTTCTTCTTGAGCGTCTTCAGGACTGGGCTGAGGAGAACTCTGTTCTGTCACACCTGCAATATGGTTTTCGGGCTGGGGTGGGGGACTACTGAGCAGGGTATAAACCTTTCTCAATTGGTGGGGGAAATACACAAGGGCTAAGAAAGGTAACTTGCTTTTAGCATTCGTGGACCTCACAGCCGCTTTTGACTGTGTGGTCCATAATAAATTGTGGTCAATTTTAGAAGTCATGGGGGTTGAACCTAATATTATTTATTTCATTAAACGCTTTTATTGTGAGGCCAAGGCCCGCGTCCGCTATGGTGTGAGGGGAGAATGCTCAGAAGCCTTTCCAATTAAAAGCGGGGTCAGACAGGGTTGTCTCTTGGCCCGTTCCTTTTTAACTTGTATATAAATGGACTAGGGGAGGCTCTTCTTAAGGATAACCAGGATATTCCGATGGTAGCGGGGCGTCCTATTCCAGCCCTCCTGTACGCGGACGACGCAGTACTGATGTCTCATACCCAAATAGGTCTTCAGCGTTTTCTGGATAGTTTCTCCCTCTTTATGTAAGATCTGGATTTAAGAGTAAACTCGTCCAAACTTTCATTATGCGCTGTAGTACTGGCATCAAGAAGCATAAGGACATGTTTGTGGCAGGGCAGAAAATTGGGGTTGCAAAGAAGTTCTCCTACTTGGGCATTTTCTTTCCCATAAAACACCTGGGCTCAAGCAGTTTTAGCTAGAAGGTTGGTTTTATTATGCACTACATCTGCTTTAATTACTTTTGCTAGGAAATTAGGCAAAAGACCCCCCATAGAACTTTTAAAATTGTATAAAGCGAAGTGCGTTGCAGCGGTACTCTATGGCAGCGGGGTGTGGGGTTTTTCTGATTTACTCCCGATCCAGAGAGTGGAAAACTCATTTTTAAGATACATCTTATGCTTACCGAAAGGTTCCTCTGCAAGCGGTTGTCACGCAGAATTAGGGCTTCCATTTATCTCCGACCTGATCAGGGTTGAGCCTGTGCTTTTATGGCACAGGCTGTGGTCAAAAGATGAGGCCAATTTAAATAGAGAAATCCTTGCGGATACGTTGAACCTGGAAGGGGTAATGATGATTCCATGGCTAAGATATGTGTATAATTTTTTAAAGGATCTTGGCCATCCCAAGTTTTTCACCGATCCCCTTTCCCTTAAGCTTATAACAAGGAAGAAGCTAAGAAAAGAGGGTATGCTGCTGCTAGACTCTAACAGAAAGTCATCTGAAATCTTAAAACCCACCGTTCTGCACAATCAGATGGCTTTAATCACTTTTAACATTCAACCTTACCTGACTTACGTACAAGGTGCCTAGGATAGGTTCCTATTGACCCGTTTTAGGTTGGGAATTTTTTTATCGACTAGTTACTTTTCCCATACCAAATGACTGGTCCCAAAATCTCCAATCATGCCCCTGTGATAATTCGTCTCTACAGTCCATTATCCATATTACCCTTTTCTGTAAATTTTATACTGCTGCAAGGGCCCTTTACTTGTTGCCTATTTTTAAACAGCTGGGGTTGCGCCAATGCTGACCAGCCTTTTTGGCTCTACAATTTTTAGATAATGAGCACACAGTGTTTAGAATATTGATCTTTCTGAAAAAAGTCTTGTCCTGTAGGAAGCAATTGTCCATGATTTGATACACTCTGTCAAGAGCTTGCTTTAGTTTAATACTGCTTTAACTTTTTTTAAATGTAGTACAAAAAAATTAATAAGCGTTTTTCTTTTCTGTATGACTAATTGTATTGTGTTTTTTATGCGCTTTAATGATTGTCTGTGCAAACAATCGAATAAAGCTTTCTTGACTTGACTTGACTCTCATAGGACCGGTGTTTTTAGGGATCAATATTCCACACTCAATACAAATTGTCAGCATGTTGCCATTTCTCGTGCGTAAGGCAGTGAATTACATTATGCAACATAATTGACTTGAGTAGGTTTGTTAGTGATTTTGCCTTATCATTTGAATGCTTTCTACCTCCACTTCAAAGTACTTGAAACATTCATATTTCTCAAAGGCCCGCATAGTATATGAATCCATTAATTTCCACAGCCGTATAGTTTCACAGGAACCTTTCCCTAAGGTGCAGACCCGACAGCATTTTAAGGCAAGGCCAAACTAACTTCTCTAAGATTAGTCCCCTTGGCGCACACCAGCCAAGAAATGATGAACTACTCTTTTGGAAGAAGGGTGATAATAACCCCGGCCGTACAGAAGTGTTGGCTTAAGCATTTCAATAGTAATTCAGTTTTGTCTATTGATTCTCCTTATATGGCGAGCATAGGTCTAGACTTTAGGCCTCTTGCTTGCTGCATGTTGAAGCTCAGGCTACTCCTCTGTTAACAAAACCAATAGGACAGATACAATTTAGGAGCCACATTTAATTTTGTTCTGAGAGGACGTGACCAAGCAATTTAGATAGACTGATGCTTTTGGAGTAATTCAATATTGGTTTACATAGGGTTGTTCCCCTTCTACAAAGGGAAAGGCAAACCATAAAGTCATATATTGTTACTTCAAGGACAACCATAGAATATACCCGAATATTTAGAAGTTGTCAAGCATTTCTACTACATTTAAGTTACAACCTGAAATAGGAAATTCTAGGCATAGCTGTAATAGTTTTATATTATTCACAGGTCCACTGCTTTCAACTCTAGGGCACTATTTGGCTAATAACATCACATCCATACCACTGTTACTTTTTTATTCTAACATGTTCATGCTATATGATCTGTTGTCACTGAAAAGCAGTAATAGCAAGTAGTCATGCCATTCCTCATGGGAAATGACTAGAGTAAATTGTCTGCCAAAGTTTGTATAGCAAGTTCAGGACTTTTCACATGATCAAATAAATAATCACAATAAAGTGTTGCACACAGGAGACAATGAGCACTTAATTTTTTGACCCCTCGTATACCAATGGGACTAATGGGAGCTAATTTGAGGGCGAGATTGAAATGCTAAGCTCTTAGGCTCACTTCTGCATGCTAGCTTGCTCATCAATCAACAGAATTTGTATAGCGTGCTACTCACCCGTTAGGGTCTCAAGGCGCTGAGGGGAGGGGATGCTACTGCTCGAACAGCCAGGTCTCGAGTTGTTTCCTGAAGGAGAGATGGTCCTGGGTCAGTATTTGAGTGGGGAGGGAGTTCCATGTCTTGGCTGCCAGGTAGGAGAAGGATATTCCTCCAACAGCGGATTTGCGGATTCGTGGGACGGAGGCGAGGACAAGGCTGGCGGAACGGAGCTGGCGGGTGGCTGTTGAGGTACTTTGGGCCCGTGTCGTGGAGAGCCTTGTGTGCGTGGGTGAGGAGTCTGAACGTGATCCTCTTGTTGACGGGGAGCCAGTGCAGGTCTTTCAGGTGGGCAGAGATGTGGCTGTGGCAAGGGATGGCCAGGATGAGTCGTGCTGAGGCGTTCTGAGCGCGCTGGAGTCTTTTCTGGAGTTTGGCTGTGGTTCCAGCGTAGAGGGTGTTCCCGTAGTCCAGACAGCTGGTGACGAGGGCCTGGGTGACCGTCTTCCTGGTTTCGGTGGGGATCCATCGGAAGATCTTTCGGAGCATGCGCATGGTGTTGAAGCATGCTGATGAGACGCAGTTGTCTTGCTTGGTCATCGTGAGGGAGGAGTACAGGATGAAGCCCAGGTTGCGTACGTGGTCCGTTGGCTTGGGTGCGGTGCCCAGGGCAGGGGGCCACCAGGAGTCGTCCCAGGTGGAGGGAGATGGTCCGAGGAAGAGGACTTCCGTCTTGTCTGAGTTCAGTTTCAGACGGCTGCTCTTCATCCATTCCGCGAGGTCTTTCATTCCTTCCTGGAGGTTGGCTTTGGCGGTGGCGGGATCCATATTTTTACACCCTATTACAATATGTGAAGATAGTAAATACTGTAATTAATACTAGATATGTTAAGTTGGCGTGATCGAGGCAATGTTATAACCCCTGTGCAGCTACTGCATCCACTGAGTGAGTTACAGACATTATCAGTATAAACTGACTCCTAATATGAATCTTTTGTCCCTTGTGAAGGTCAGCCCTTATACATCATGTAGCCCCTACCAACTCCTATTGCTATTTCATACTTCTTATTCTTAAATTTTCACTTCTATCCACCAGTACGGAGTAGAGGGAGTCTCCTATTTAAGTAAATGGCTGAAGCATGTCCTCGAAAGTCTCTTTAAAAAGGTCACTGTGAATATTGGTCTTGAGCTGCAAGCTGAAGCTGGGCTAATAATTAAATCTGCACTTGTGTTGTAGGAGAGGTGTAACACCACTCATGAACTAGTAACTGCTATGTCCAGACAACTGATGATGGCATGGGACCATGTGATACCTCACCTTTTACTACTGGCTTCCAAAGAACTAGCATGTATGATTAGCATGCATGACAAGTGAAAGCTGCAGAACCATGTAACATGTTGGTATTCCTAACAATTAGATGCAATTATGAGTCTATTCATTTAAAATGCACTTTAAATACAATATGCCTTGCATCAATGTGTTCATGTCAGTGCTGCATTCAGTTTTCAGAAATTATTTGATTACTTGCAACCTCAGTTTTCCAGCATTGGTATCGTATATAGATTTGCTTGCTACAATTATTCCCCGTTGTCAATCTGGGAATTTCCAGTAATTTTAAATGGTGATAAACAGTGATGAAATAGTCTAAGTCCCAAACAACAGTGTTTTTGGTAGACTATTCACCTCTATTGAAATACCCTGACTTTCAGCCAGTGAATTTAATATGCTGTGCATTTTAGTCCCCTTTGATGCTGACATAACTCAGATCTTATAACACAAGTGAACAACATAAACATACAGGAAGTGAGCTTGGGAGGAGGGTGGATCACATGTGAATCTATGAAAGATACCAAAGCTAAAGACCTGGAGTTAAAGGAACAAAATTAGATATTTTATAGATTCACAAGTGACATTCAGAATAGCCAGCAGTCAAATAAATCTTGTTTTAAGTGGTAAACAGGCTCATCTTTTAATTAAACAATTTCCAAAGGAATGCACGCTCAGTTGAAATCTACTGCTGTATTCCAATGCAGGCAGTAGTGTTTTATAAACATGTACCTATTTTTTCATGTTGCTGCGTGACATATGTCCAGGAGAGAGTCTCCTTCATGCAGAGTGTTGCTGTCTGGGACATGCTTTTTGTTGAGTGACTAAGTCACTTTATCCTCTAGAGTGCATTTGGCTTTGTTATAACAGAACGTTATACTGGCTGCATGTGCCTGTCCTTTCATGTAGGCATATGACAGATATTCAGGTGGGAAGGATAAGAATATTCTGCCCATCAATTGTTTGCAATTCTCACTGAATATATGGATGATAAGGCCAAGGTCCTTCTGAACCTGAATGTGGCAGCCACAAGGAACCTCATGGAGATGCATTTCAAGCCTTGTTTAGCCAGGCTCAGGAGATATGCCATATTTTGATGTGGCAGTATCGAAATAGAATTCATCCTTTTACCACTGCACCATATGTAAAAACTATTCCTCTTTATACTATATATCTAGATGGTTAGGAAGCAGGCTGCAAGGCTAAGTGATTTGAGATTGTGGTATGCTGAATCTTCAGAACTAACAGAGAATGTCTAACAGTTTGAGCACTTCGATGCACCAGCCCGGGTGAGGCCATGCTGATACTATCACAATTAAGTCTTCCTCAGTTCTGTGAGGATAAGTGTGAAACAGTGGAAAGGCATAGGTAGAGATGTTCACATCAAGCCTCGTTCACAGAGCCGGTTTGCGAAGGCTCAAAATGCCATTTTCTTCTTTATAAAGAAGAATTGAGACTAAAGGAAAATGGTACTTACCAGTATGCATCTGTTCTCGGCATGTAGAGCTGTAGATTCATATACTTGTGCATTGATCGCCATCTAGTGTTGGGTCCGAATGTTTGCAATTTGTTTTTCTTCAGAGAAGTCTTTCCAGTCACGGGGTAGGTGACTCCTCCCTTTGGTGATAGTGTGCATGGGCATCGACTCCATTGTTAGATTGTTTTCCAGTAGAGGTTGATAATGGAGCCAGAAAGAGTAGTTAGAAGGAGAAGTCCATATATGTATGTATCTAAGGAAGATATAACTGCAACAGGTATAGGCACCCGAGGAGGTAGGTGGGCGTATATGAATCTACAGCTCTATATGCCGAGAACAGATGCATACTGGTAAGTAGCATTTTCTGTTCGAGGCATATGAGCTTGTTGTATGTCGATTTATATACCGTATATAGATTTCCCGATTTATGCCCTTATAGAGGTACAATTCCCATTGCCCTTATTTAGGCATAGAAATCTAGCTCTTATTAAGGCATTGGTCATGCTAACCAAATACAGGCATGGTCAACTACATCCATTCATCTAAGTTACAACGAGTTCTTGGAAAACCAGACTCTTAAGCCTTTAGGACTTCCCCTTGCTTGGATATTGATTTCTCCAAGAACTCATTTATTATGCATGAACATCCATTCCTTAGGGCTTTATTAATGATGTGCTTATGCCCGAATTGTACGTCAATACTGACATTCCTAAATACCTTCAAGGTATAAATATACCTTCACTTACCATGGCACCCCACGGTTCAGCTGCCTACTTGCGCTCCACGGCAAGTTCGGAAGGAAGTCAAGTCCCCAACTGACGCATTGACCAGACGCTGTCATCCTTCTCGCAGAGAATCCAGCTCCAGTACGTTGCAACCATCAAAGTTGTAGTGTGACCGCCGATACGTGTATCTCCACAGTGTGACTGTGAAGATACGCGTGACTGTGGAGATACGCGGATCAGCGGACACACTACAACTTCGATGGTTGCAAAGTACTACGGTTGTGTCTTAAGGTCACGGTAAAAGGAACTTACAAGAGGAGACTGTTGAAGAGTTGATTGTGTATAAGGTGACAGATCGCATTCAGTAGGATCGCGAATCACGTATAATGTGGACAGTTGTATTGGGAAAAGATTGGGTGTTATAGGAACAGTGTATTATCAATACTTAGAGGCACAGCGTTGACCCATTTCAGTGGACCGATGGTTGTCTACATGCAGCTCTGAAATATATTGGACCTGCCAGACCCAGTGCTGGATATTAGGATCTTGCTTGTGACATTTTTGGGACACTTTGAGCTGAGCTGGTTAGACAAATATCCGGACTGGGGTTCTTGCACATATTTCGTTACGCAAGAACAGACACGCCCCGTTTTCGATTCTGGTCTGTTGATTCCGAGGTTTATGCCTTGAAAAAGTCTAAGCAAAAGACGAAACACATGTCGGCTATCGTGTGCTGGGAATGTTTTTTAAATTTTTTTCACAATATGAATGAAGACTACTGAACAGCATCAACAACGACCTTTCTGGATTTCTGTTTCAGATCAATATTGTTGTGTCTGATCCACTCTTAGCAGAGGGATATATACTGAAGGATCCCACAAATCTGATCTTTACTGTTTATGGAACAATAATTGACTTAATGGTGTGCTGCCAGAGCCTCAGTTTTTTGTATAAATGGTTGCACATTGGTTTGTGCTAATAACACCTTTAGGTGGTAGGTGTTTGGGGCTGATTTAGCACCAGTTTGCAGAAATATAGCAAGCTATTTTGACTTTTCACGCCAAATTAATGACAGACTATAGTGTGTTTATTGAATGTGGAACACTACTACCTGTGTGTTTATGTCATAACTTGAATGGAGTCCATTCCATCAGCTGCGACAGATAAGGGTGCGGGTATGTTCAACAGCCTTCCCCGAATGTTTCGGGCAAAGGTTTTCGAAAGTAAACGATACGTGGTGAAGGGGAAACGCGGTCGATTAACAATACCGTGAGGGTAGTGGATTGCACGTCTACGTGCTTGATGTCCTGTTGTATGGCTCACATGAGAAGAAGCTGTTGGATCTCCTCTTGTAGTTCTTGAAGGTGCACATAATGTCCTTTGCAGGGTATGTCTTGATCCACCATCTGAAGTACCCAATGGTTGGATGGGATGTTTACCTATTCAGAGGCAAAATATGAGATTCTTCCCTTGGCTCGAAAGGAGTTTAATGGAGTGGACAGGAGTAGTGAATCACATGGTCTTGGGGTCGTCTTGTCAAGATAACGGAGAAGCTCCTCTTTTGAGCTGGGGATCTTTGGCAAGGCTTTGACTGTTGACCTCTCCTTGAGAAATATCCCTGAGTCTAACTGTAATGTCAATATGGGTGGTTCTCTCTACTCAGACCGCCATACTGAGAGGAAGCACTCATATACAACTGGGATCTCCTGGTGCCTCAAAAGGGATACCCCAAAGAATGCCTGAACTGCAAGGCTCCCAGGAAGCGGATAGTGTCAGTGTCTGTTTTGATGGTCTGTAAAGGTTAGATGATGTGCTTTCCGTATAAGATGCTACCAACAAAGGGTATGTCAAGAATCCTGGCCTGCACCCCTAGCAGTGTTGATAACCACTGCCAATGCATTTGCTCTTTCTTGACTATCAACCTTGCCTCACTGCTCCGGTCTACTGGAATCAGGTCTACCATGCTTATCTGGAGGGGTAGAGATACGGGTGACCGGGCTTGTTGAATTGTCTCTGGGCTGCAGCAGCAATGAAAGAGGCTAGTTGATTTCTGGTGACCCATGAGGCACGTTTCTGCTCTGCTGGCGCTCTATATTTTTTCTCCGAGCAATGTATAACTGGCTGCTTGACTTGTAGACAGTGTCTTCCTGAGATTCAACCTCTCTTTTCTTTAAAATTGTAATGGACTTTACTTATTTCTTAGGTTGCTCCTGTAAAGGAACCATATTTGCCCCTTGGGATGCCACGAGTAGAACAAATCTGTTACTTGCACTATCCAAAAGGGCATGGATGTGTAAAATGTTGTCTCCAAGAGACTAGGGCTGTGTTTTTTCTAAATCTTGGGGCCACACTCAGTTTATCTAGCTATTGTCCTCATGATGATGCTGATCTTCTTAATACAATTCCTTCTCATCTTTCCTCTGTCCATCATAGTCTTTCCTCATGTCTTGGGGGTAGTACACTCCAGAGTGTGGTGGTGAGGAGGCTGCATGGGTTGTATAAATTGTGAAGGTAGCAGCTGCACTTGAGATGGCCTATAATGCAGGGGTTCAGGGACCTGTTTTTGGAAGTTTCGCTCATCTGTTGTGAAGAGTTGAGAAAATTTAGAGGCAACTGCATCCTTAGTAGGTTTTGGTGTTGATGTCTGTAACTGTAGTTGAGATCATAGTCTCTCCGTGAGCCCATGTGATGACTATGTGAACATGTAAGCACATCCTCAGGCACGTAGTTCATATAGTCGTCTTGAATCTTTCACATGTAATGAAGGTCATACTCTTTCTTGACAGGATTGTTTCCCATTCTAGAGGCATGACTGGGCACTTCATTAGAGAATATAAAATCAGGAAGCTCTAAATTTTATTTTTCTGCCCCGCCTCGTTGAAGTGCTTGAAAGAGCACTGCACATAGAAACATCACCTAACGCACAAGTTACTACTTGTGTAATGATATATCTGTAAGAGACATTAGTTAGTGATAGATTCCTTACCTTAGAATATCCCCAGGCGTCAGACTGGATCCGGAAACTTTTGCGTAGCAATACCCCTACGCGTCGGTAGGCGTCGTCCGCGGCTCCGCGTCCGTCGTCTGCGTGGTTAGCGCCGGAATGACATCGCCGGAGTACTTAGACGCCGCCTCGCGCGCTGACGTCAGTTCTTATACACAGCTTTTCCGCGCCAGATACGCAGAGCCATGATAGAACCAACACTGGTGCCATGAAACTAGGGCCCTGAAAGGGGATGACCTTAACCCTAGATATCGGTTCGCAGAACGGGGAGAATGGGTGGGTCGGTAAGGAATCTATCACTAACTAATGTCTCTTACAGATATATTGTTACACAAGTAGTAACTTGTGCATCTGAAAGAGACACGTTAGTGATAGATTCCTTACCTTAGAATAGATACCCCAGCAATACCAACCCCGGAGTAGGATCTGCGAAACCAATAATCACACCAGAAAGTCCTGGAGGACGGAACGGCCAAAGAAGCCATCCCTCCGGACTTGGCTGTCCAGGCAGTAGTGTCTTGCGAACGTGTGCAGCGAGGCCATGTAGCTGCCTGACAAATGTCCTGCAAGGAGACTCCTCGGCCCAGGGCAGTAGTAGTCGCTGTGGCCAGAGTGAAGTGGGCCCTCAGCCCAACAGGAGGTTCCTACTTAGCCAAGGAGTAACATGCTTGGATGCACAACACGATCCACCGAGAGATGGTAAGCTTGTGCACCACCCATCCTTTCTTAGCGCCCACGTTACCAACAAAGAGTTGGTCACCCACCCAGGACTGGCGTGTGCGATCCAGATAGTAAGAGAGCGCACGTTTTGGGTCCAGACGGTGGAGCCTCTCTTCCTCTTTCGAGGGATGCGGAGGCGGAAAGAAGATGGGCAAGGTGATGGACTGCCCGATGTGGAAGGCTGTGATTACCTTGGGCAGGAAAGAGGGATTGTCCGCAACCCAACCTTGTCCGGATGGACAGAAAGGAAAGGAGGTTTAGAGGAAAGAGCCTGCAGCTCACTCACTCTCCTGGCAGAGGTGATGGCAACCAGGAAAGCAGTCTTAAGCGTAAGAAGACGGAGAGGACAGTTATGAAGCGGCTCAAAGGGAGTGCACATCATGTAAGTTAGAACCAGGTTCAAGCCCCACTGGGGCATCACGAAAGGAACAGGAGGGAACATATGAGTGATGCCCTTTAAGAATCTGTTTACAATGGGGGACTTAAACAAAGAAGGCTGATCAGGTATCCTTAGGAAGGCTGAAAGGGCAGAAAGGTAGCCCTTGATAGTGCCCAGAGCAGAGCCCTGCTGGGCAAGAGAAAGAAGGAAGAGGAGAACCTCAGAAAGAGGGGCATTGAGAGGATCCACAGCCTTTGCTGTGCACCATGCCACAAATCTGTTCCACCTGCAGGCATATATCGACTTTGTGGAGGGACGCTTGGCTGCCAGAATGACATTGCAGACTTCAGGAGGCAAGTCAAATGGCCTCAACTGTCGCCGCTCAATCTCCAAGCATGGAGGTGGAGACTGGACAGGTTCGGGTGGAGGACCGTCCCCTGCTGCTGCGACAGAAGGTCCTCCTGAAGCGGCAGACGAATCGGGGGGGATCGACTGACATACTGAGTAGCTTGGGATACCAGTACCTTCGCGCCCAGTCCGGAGCCACAAGGATGACTTGGGCCCGGTCGCGCTTGATTTTCTTCTGCACTCTGGGCAGAAGTGATATAGGCGGAAAGACGTACAACAGACCGCAACTCCACTCGCGACGAACAGCGTCCTGAGCGAGTGCCGCCTTGGAAATTCCAACGCGCAGAACTGATGACATTGCGCGTTCTCTTCTGTGGCGAATAGATCTAACCAAGGCTCTCCCCACTGCAGAAAGAGGCCTTGCGCCACGTCCGAGTTCAGACGCCATTGGTGATCCATCATGCACCTTTGGCTGAGCTCGTCCGTCCTGGCGTTCAGAGAACCTGCCAGGTGTTGAACCACCAGGGTCACGCCCTGATGTTCCAGACACTGCCAGAGGAGCAGAGCCTCCTGGCAGAGGGTCCCCGACCCCACCCCGCCCTGTTTGTTGCAGTACCACATGGCGGTGGTGTTGTCCATGAACACCTGCACTACACTCCCCCGGACAGAGGAGAGGAATGCCTTCAGTGCTAGACAAATCGCCAGCAGCTCCAGAAGGTTGAAATGGAGCCGGGACTCCGCCGGAGACCAGAGGCCTCTGATCTCCACCTCTCCAATGTGGCCTCTCGAGCCCTGGAGGGATGCGTCCGTCACAACTACGTGCTCCGGTTGAGGAAGGGAGAGGGATCTGCCGCTGACCCAATCGCGGTCCGTGAGCCAACACTGCAGCTGTCTCGCAGTGCCCTCCGAGATCATGACCTGGTCGGACAGGTTCCTCTTGCAGAAGTTGCAAATGATCCCCCGACACACGGTGGTATTGCGGTGGCATGGCTGGAGGGGTCGTCTCGAAGGGGAGGGAGTAGCCCCTTCGGACGATTTGCAGCACCCACATGTCCGACGTGACAGTGCGCCAGTGGAAGTGGTGATGGCGAACCCTGCCCCCCACTGGCGTCACATGGGCCTGAAAGCGCGGACTAGGAGGGTTTTGAGGCGGATGCTGCAGGGGAAGGTGTGGACTGGCCTTGCCGTTGTCCCCGACCGCCGCCACAGCAGTTTCCACGGCCGCCACCACGCTGTGTATTAGTCTGCGGTGCATGGCTGGCAGCACGTGTGGGAGCGCCCCTTCCTTGGCCACGAAAGGAGCGAAAGGCACCCGTTTGCTGGCTTGGGGCCGAGAAGCCCAAGGACTTGGCTGTCGCCCTGTGTTGTATTCTTGAACACCGTTCAAGAACACTTTTATGTTTATTTATATCTGTTGCTTTAAATGCTCTGCATCTTACAATGCTAGCCCAAGATTCCATGGCATAGCTGTTCCATGGAATAACTGTAGTATGTGGTAGATCTGGATTGCCTGCAGTCAGTGTACTGCTTGATCTCTGTATTCTTCAATAAAATTTATATCTTTATTTACAATCATCCTGTCATTTTATGGATTACAACAATTGGCGACGATGGAACTAACCTGGACTTAATTGAGAAGAGTACAGAGGGTAATATTTTATTAAAGACTATTTTTTTTTTTAAAGTAATGAGAACCCACATGCTCAAGGACGAGTAACAGCGTGTGCAAGCAAATTTCAAAGTTAAAGAGCTTAACAGAAGAAGAGAGTTCTGAATATAAGCACACAAAAAAAAAAGAAGAAGATATCCTGATTAAAAAGAATTGGGAAAACAATGGACAACTGAGAAGAAATCTTGACTTAAAGGAATTTATAAGAAGGTACTGGGATTTTTTTTTTAATGGAAAAGACGAGTCCTCGTCAAGGTGTGGATCGCAGCATGTCCGATTGAACTGAGTTTGGACGAGCGATTTCACTTAATTAGAACAAGTGATTCTGTTTCTCTTATTTAATACTGAGTCAGCAATGCCTCTACTGTAACTGCGATACATGTGGCAGGAGAGAGAGGAGAGAGTCGGTGTAATTGTATCTACTGGACACATACGGGTATTTGTTGGACACATGAAAAGAGGAGGTGCATCATTTAAATCAATGGGAGAGCAGCAGTAACGTTAATACCTGCATATCTCGAGCAGCTTATCTCGAGCGGCTTCATCTTCACGGCGGAACACCAGTGAGGTGCCGGTGACGTGCCTTAGAAACAGGACGTGATATGAACGACGCATAGAACGTACAACGTCACTAAGGTTAAAACGTGAGCTACGTGATTCCGTTTCAACGGAGGTCACGTAAAAACGTCGCTGGTGGCCATTTTGGACGTAACCGAACAACAACTTAAACAGCGCGCAATTAAAAAAAAAAAAAACATTCACGGTGAAAGGAACTAGCGCATTCCAACCTAAAAAAAGAAACGTTTCTGGCGCGACGATTGGAAACACTAAGTACAAAACAAAGAGGTATTTAAGAAGGAAAAATCGGAGGATGAAGGAGTGACATTTGCTCATATTACAGTTTGCAATGGTTGGTTAACTCTACAATGACCGGTCATCGTTTAAGATATTTTCAATATTGTTGATTTAATTGAGAATCAAAAACGTTTTTTCTTATTTCCTCTTATTTTATGTATTTTGCTAATTTACTTGTCCAGTGTACAATACTATCATACTATTGTTGTTTTGAGTAGCGATTTGACAAACAGCACTTCTAGTAACACAGCAGGACACCATTACAATTATTTAACCTCATCTATGCAAATGGTTTTCCCCTCCTGTGCTGAAAAACGCAAATACCAGTGTTACATGACGAGCTGGGCTCGTCATCAGCGTGCGAGGAGGCTACACCATGACGAGCCCAGCTCGTCATCAGCCTGGAAGGGATTAAAAAGTAGTTTTCTGAAATCTAGTATCAAACATGGACGGTAACACTGCTGTTCCACCACCATTGTTCCTTCAACAAGCAGGTGAACCTCCGATAGAGTGGGAGGAATGGATAGAAATCTTTGAAAACTATATCATAGCTCTTGACGGGAAAAGTTATAGTGCTGAAAGAAAGAAGGCATTATTATTGAGTACATTGGGAAAAGAGGGGCAACATGCATTCAGATTCCTACCTGTGGCAGTAGATAGTGATGGAAGAGTAATTAGTAATGAGTACAATGAAGCAAAGGCTAGGCTTAAAAAACAATATGCCAAAGAAGTAAATATAGCAATGTGTAGACACAAGTTTTATACGCAACCACAGAAGCAAGATGAAACAATAGATCAGTTTGTCACGAGACTCCGTGAGTTGTCAATAAATTGTCGTTTTGGTAACATGAGAGATGAAATGATAAGGGACCAGTTGATAGTACAGTGTTGTAACAAAAAAATGCAAGAGCGGTTATGGGCTGCAAAGAACCCAACATTGAGCAATGCAATTGACATAGCTAAAGTCGTGGAACAATCGGAGTGTTAAATGAAAGAAATGGTGAAGAAGACTTCTTCAAACAATGAGTCTTGTATAATAAAAGGTGAGGATGTGGCTGCTGTTAGTCAATATAAGAACAATGATAATGGGGGTAGGAAAAAATTCAAGTGGAAGGATACCAGGGTCTCTACAAGAACATAACAAGCATTTGCAATGCAGTAGGTCTTGCATTAGGAAAGTTTGAGCTATTGGTCTTGTAAATGACCATTTTTTTTATTTATGTGTTGGTTTTGAAAATAGCTAAATTAATAGCTTTTTCATTTACAATGCCAATAGTTATACTTTTGCAAATGTGACACCTATAACCTGGGGTTGCGCTGAGTGATGCTGTGGTGGTGCTGAGTGATGCTGTGGTGGTGCTGAGGTGGTGCTGAGTGGTGCTGTGGTGGTGCCGAGTGATGCTGTGGTGGTGCTGAGTGATAATGTGGTGGTGCTGAGTGATGCTGGGGTAGCGCTGAGTGATTATGTTGTGATGCTGAGTTGTGCTGTGGTGGTGCTGAGTGATGCTGGGGTGGCGCTGAGTGATGCTGGGTGGTGCAGAGTGGTGCTGCTGAGTGGTCGTCCATTCATCACTTAAGTGATAAATAGTCGAGACCTAAACACTGACAGAAGATTCAGGGATCTTTTAGTCAAACCAAGTCGCTCAAACTTCAGAATGCCGTATTTTAGAATGCATTTTCCATTGTGTTGTTTACAATAAATGGGAGGTGCTGCACTTACAATATACATTTCACAGCTTTATGGCATGTTATATATATTGATGAAAATATATTGATGCAAATCACTTCACCTTCTGTGAACCGGATCATGAGTCGATACAAGATCGCAAGCAAATAACACACTTTACCAGTGAACGGCAATGTCTGACTCAATCAGAATGACTGTGGGCATAAATATGCACAATGACCGTCCACATCAACTTACAAATAGTATTCGACACAGTGTGCTTCACTACGGACCAGACCGCACTCTTCCCAAAACGATTTAGGATGAGAACATCCACTGAACCGTAAAAAGACACCTGTGCCCTTGGAGACCCCGCCCTGCTCAGAGGTGCCCCAGGGCAGGCTGATCGGCAGTGTGGGCGGTATGTGCTTCAATTAGCAGTGCCTAGAGGGCATTCTTGCGAGCTAGTGCTGCGTAGGACTGCATTTGCTTCCTTCTCTATTTTAACGGCAACACCCTGCAATGCTCGTGTTTGTATGAGTTTATTATAAGCATTTGGCAGGTTTTTACATTGCTTTCTAAAAGAATGTTCGTCTCCTCCGCCCGGGGCCTTCAGGGCAGGTCACAGCACTGCAGACAGACTATCACTTGGGGTACCCCTAACGATTTGTTGAATCGGATGTGCAGGACTCCAGCGGAGAATGCCACAGGTTCGCAGGTTAAATTACTAGTGAGTCCGAGCACGGGTACGACAAAATGATCTTGGATACTTTAATGCCCCCTGCACATAGCCTTCTTTCATTGCAGAGTGTCCAGGGCTACCGACCTGCACGCCGAAATTACTGAGGCTTGTGGGCCAGCTTTCTGCTGTCATGTAGAGGTTTAACACAAAATTATACACCCCCACCCCACTCCTGCAGGAACGGACCTACGACGTTTCACCCATTGCCATGGCTGGACGGACAGATGGAATCTCAGCTCACGTCACCCGAAAAGAATGTCCGATGGACCAGCACACACACTTCTTGCAGGTGCACACAATACTTGCTACTACGGAGAAAGAATGCTACCAGGTACATTGACAGACGTGTTTCTCTTCTAAACTACATTTCAGTCTTTTATGTCCGGTGTGCGACTTGGGCAGGAGGAACAGGCTGCCAGCGAACACGGAAGACAGCAAAACCGAAAGCAGCCTGGGCTGAGAGTGAGAGGGCGGGGGCTGCCTGCGCATGCGCGCTCTTTGTTATGGAGAACGAAGTCCGGCAGCTGAAGTCCCGGTGCCAGGAGGGGACCGGGTAAAGACCAGCGCTGTGGAGCTCCCATGCCGAGACTGACCCACTGGCTGACGAGAGAGACAGGGACACGGAACACGCTGAAAGAGCCTGGTGAGTGGGGGGGTGGGGGGATGTGTACGAGTGTGTGTGTGCGCGTGAGCCTGTGAGTGGTGGGGGGGGTGCGTGCGTGGCTGTGTGTGTGCGCTTGAGCCCGTGGGGGTGGGGTGGGGGGGGGGCATGTGTGTGTGCGCTTGTATGTGCCTGCGTCTGTGTGTGTGCCTGCCTGTCTGCGTGTTTAGGTGGGAATCTGAGGCAGGGGATGTGCATGGCGCCTACGAGTGTGTCTGTGTGCGCGTGAGCCTGTGAGTGGTGGGGGGGGTTGCGTGCGTGGCTGTGTGTGCGCTTGAGCCCGTGGGGGTGGGGTGGGGGGGGGGGCATGTGTGTGTGCGCTTGTATGTGCCTGCGTCTGTGTGTGTGCCTGCCTGCCTGCGTGTTTAGGTGGGAATCTGAGGCAGGGGATGTGCATGGCGCCGGCCTGACGTGCGCGTCCACAGAAACGAATCGCCGCGCGTGCCCGACCCCTGTCTCAGATTCCCAAGAGACGGGCAACTATAGTTGTTGAGCTGGACAATGCTTCGCATTGTTCTCCAGCTCGACCTAAAAAGGTTCAAGAGAAAATGTGTACTAGATGTGGCAGTACGTACCATACAGCAGATTACAAGAGATGCTATGCGTTAGACAAAACATGTAAGAAGTGTGGTAAACGAGGTAATTTCTTTAAGATGTGCAAGTCAAATAGTAGACAAAAGGTATCGGTAGTCAATGATTTAGTGCAAGGACAATCCTCAATGTGCAATGTAGAGGGGGTTAACAAAATATTGTGTGTAGATAGTGATAGCATTTGTGCAAATGATGATAGTGAGGCAATGGCGTATGGGAGAAGAAATAGACCCAAGGCTATGTTTGAAATCGATGGGAAAAAAACAGAGTTGATGGTTGACTCAGGCTAATCTTGGACCATCATCCCATTGTCCACATTCAAAGAGAATTGGAGGAAAGTACAACTTTTACCAAAATACATCAATCCTGGTGGATATCAGGGGGAGAAAATTGATATAGTAGGGTACATGGTGAGTAGAATAAAATTTCAGGGTAGAGAGGTGGAAGGTAAAGTATATGTAGCGTATAGCGGTCCACCGATATTAGGTTGGGCGCACCAGTACGATCTGCATATCATAATTAAGTCAAGGGCCAAACAACAAGTAATGGTGGTAGAAGAGATGAATACCGAAACAATAGTGAACAGCATGAACAACCTGTTCAGTGAAAAAATTGGTGAATTAAAAGGATACGTTCATAAAATAATTTTGAAACCTGATGCAGTACCGATGCAGCATAAAGTGAAGAAGATACCCATAGTAGCTAGAGATGAAGTAAAAAGAATGTTAGATGAGATGGTGCAACAAGAAATTATTGAGGAAATAGAAACATCGAGTATTATGAGCAAGCCTGATAATAGTTTTAGATTTTGTGTGGACTTACGCACACTTAACCAAAATATTGTTGTGGACAATTTCCCATTACCCAATATTAACGAACTGGTATTATTGCTGAAGAGAGGGAAGTATTTTTCAAAGCTTGATTTACGCAGTGCATATCATCTGGTGAGATTACATAACGACTCGAAGAAATTAACAGCATTTATTACACCAGAAGGGGTATTCCAATTTACAAGGATGCCATTTGGGTTGGCATCGGCTGCTGGAGTGTTTCAAAGGATGATGGGGTCTGTATTGAAAGGAATTAAGAATGTGGTATATTTTCAAGACGATGTGTTGGTGTTTGTTGGGACAAGAGAACAGCATCATGTGGTGTTGAAGGATGTGTTAAATAGAATGGAGGACGCTGGCTTAACACTCAAGAAAGAAAATTTAAGTTTTCAGTTGAAGAAGTGGAGTATTTGGGCTACACTCTATCTGCTGTGGGAGTCAAACCAAAGCGCGATTTATTGGAAGCAATACAGAAGGCTCCAACACCAACTGATAAAGATCAATTGAGGTCATTCTTAGGTCTCAGAGTTTTATGCAAAATTCGTAAAGAATTTTGCAGAAAAAACTGAATGCATCAAAATGTTACTCAGGAAAAGCAATAGGTTTATTTGGTCCAAAGAACAGCAAGATACCTTTGAGCAAATAAAGATGGAGATATGGGAGGCTGACCTACTTACGCCATTTGATACAAAGTTAAAATCAGTATTGACAGTTGATGCCAGTGCGGTAGGTATAGGTGCAGTACTTGCACAGGTGCATGCTTATGGTACAAAAACGGTGGCATTTGACAGTTGAGGCCAGTGCGGTAGGTATCGGTGCAGTACTTGCACAGGTGCATGCTCATGGTACAAAAACGGTGGCATTCGCTTCGAGATCCTTAACGGTTTCGGAAAGAAACTACTCTGTTATAGAGAAAGAAGCGTTGGGTGCGGCATGGGGGGTGGAGTACTTCAGGATGTACTTGTGGGGATTTGATTTTATATTGCAAATTGATCATAAACCACTAATCAAAATCCTAGGTCCTGGGGGTGCACAGAAAACCTCAGCACGCTTATCCAGACTTGCTGCACGACTCCAAGAGTACAGGTATAAGGTAGAATATTAAGCTGGATGGAAAAACTGTCAAGCGGTTGCTTTGTCAAGGTTACCGTTGCCATGGGAAGAAGTTGACAAAACCAATGTAGAATTGTATCAAGGGGAAGGTGCTGTTGCAATAATTGATGTTATGGCAGTTTGTGGAGTGATAAGTAAGGACCGGTGGAAAGAGTGTATGGATAAAGACGTGACTTTGAAAGTGGTAAAAGACTTGATTGTAAAAGGTGGGAAAAGAGAAAGTTGTTTTCCTATTGCAGTTAGGCCCTTTATTAAAATTTTAGATGACTTATCCTTTGTAGATGACGGGGTATTTATATCGATGAAGGGCGAAAAATCATACCGCCAGAGGAACTGAGATTCAAAGTGTTTAAGTTAGCACACAAGGGTCATCTAGGACAGTCTTTGACTAAGAAGAGGGTGAGAGAACACTTTTGATGGCCTACCATTGATCATCAAATAATGGAGTGGGTGGAAAAATGCATTATATGTGTTGAAGGTGAAAAGAGATTAAAGGTAGGAAGCCAACTGGAGTTAGGGAAAATTAAGTTCCCGTTATACCGTAACACATAGTGGGTTTAGACTTTATAGGTCCTTTGACAGGAATGGGGGGTGAATGTAGGTTTGGTGTAGTTATGGTTGATGTTATGTCAAAATGACAATGGTACTCAACTAGTTTCAAATGAAATGACTTGAATTTAAAATATTTATATAGCGCTACATTCACCGTGCGGTTTCTTGGCGCTGTGGAGACTAATTTAGCAGTAGGAACGAAAATACTAGTGAGGGGGAACAGAAAATAAGGTTAGTTTACATTAGGAAAAGCCTGGGTGAACAAAAAGGTCTTAAGATCTCTTCGGAAGAGGGAGTAATGTCTAGCCAGACGTAAGTGATCGGGGAGGGAGTTCCAAAAGGATGGTGCCAGGAATGAAAAATTGGCTCCGCCCCATTTCTTACGTCTGTAACGGGGTACCTGAAGAAGTGATTGGGTGGATGAGCGGAGCTCACGAGCAGGGGTATACTCTTTTAGCAGGGAAGAAATGAAGGCAGGGGCAGTACCCTGGCGCGCCTGAAAAACCATGCAACCAGTTTTAAAAAGGGATCGCTCCCTGACAGGTAGCCAGTGTAATGCCTTCAGTAGGGGAGTAGAATGATGGGAACGGGGGAGGCCATACACCAATCTGGCCGCCTGGTTTTGAACCAGCTGGAGCTTCTGCAAACTATAGGCTGGAATGCTGTTGTATAGGGTGTTGGCGTAGTCCAGCCGGGAAATCACCAGAGCGGACATGATTAGTCTAAGTGCAAGGGGAGAGAAAAGACGAGAAACAGAGCGGATAGTTCGAAGAACAAGAAAACAGGAAGAAACAACAGAACTTATTTGTGAGTGGAGATTGAGATGATTATTGATTTTAATGCCCAGGGTCTTAACTGAGGGAGAAGGCGTGGGAGGGGGTCCTAAAGAAGAAGGCCAGAATGACGAGTTCCAGGGACTGGAGGAACCACCCGTAAGAACCAATTCTGTTTTATCGGGGTTCAACTTCAGATGGTTGTGGTTCATCCAGTCCCTGATGAAAATCATAGTAGTCTGAAAATTAGAGATAGAATGAGAAGAAGAAGAAAGATTAAAGATAAGCTGGAGGTCATCCGCATAATTGTAAACGGTGACCTCCAGTTGCTGAAGTGCAAAGATCAGAGGATAGATGTAGAGATTAAACAGAAGAGGGGAAAGAGAAGAACCCTGAGGAACACCACATGTGACCTTGAGTTGGGTGGCCGAGAAATCCCCCAACCAGACCGCCTGGGTGCGGTCCCTCAGGAAGGACGATAGCCAAACCAGGGCTGAGCCCTCGACCCCCGCCGCTCCGACACGAGAAAGTAAGATGGAATGATCCACCGTGTCGAAAGCGGCGGAGAGATCGAGGAGCACCAGAGCCTGGTGGTTGTTTTGGTCCATGCCCTCCCTGAGGTTGTTCAGGACCGACACCACGACGGACTCGGTGGAGTGCCTAGGCCGGAAGCCTGCCTGGCGGGACGCTAGGCCCCCATTGGCTTCTACATGGGCACTGAGGACCGATGTTACGTGTCGCTCCAGCACCTTGCCCAAATAGGGAAGAAGGGAGATGGGACGATAGTTAGCTGGAGCCGAGGGATCCGCGCCAGGCTTCTTCAGGATGGGCACTATGGTGGCAGATTTAAGTGCTGGGATTACCACCCCCTGGGCCAGCGAGCTATTGAGAAGGGAGATTGGCGGTTTGGGGCAAACAGAATAGATCTGTTGCAAAATATGGGCTGGACAGATGTCCACCGGGGAACCAGACTTTACTTTGGGAAGTATTGCAAGAAACACTTCTTCGGTAAGCGGAGGGATAGAAGAAAGACAACAGTGAACAGTCGGGGGAAGGGGCTCAGCAAAAGTAGGGGAAGGAAGTGGGATATTGGCTTTGATGTTGCTAATTTTTTCCAGGAAGTAAGAATTCAGAGAGTCACAGAGGGACTGGGTGGGGGGAGGCTTAAGCGTGGCCCTGTCAGAATAGGCCAGGTCATGAACGATGGAGAAAATCTCCCTAGATTTATTCTCCACCACCAGAATTTTAGCTGAGAAGTGTGCAGTTTTAGCGCCTAATATGGCCCTTTTGTAGTCGCTCAGCAGAGTCATATAATGGGTTTTTAGTAGAGGGCAGTAATTCTTTCTCCATTGCCTCTCAGCCCGCCGGAGGGTCAGCTTTTTTGTCTTCAGGTCATCGCCGAACCACCGATTTGACTCCTTAGATCTTTGGGTTGATATCCGACGTAATGGGGCTACCGTATCGCAGCCTCCAGCAAGCCAGGTATCGATGGCAACGGCTTGAGAGATAGAAGATAAACCCTCTAGGTTAGGTACAGAGTTCAAAAGGGAGGATGACAATGCAGGAAGGTTTACCCTATTCCAGTTCCGCGCCCAGGTGTTTTTGGCAAGCAGAATCTTTGCTGCCGACTTAAGGCGGAGGGAGAAGGAGATCAAGGCATGATCTGATCAGGGGCATGGGGACACGGACATGGAAGAGACCGAGATATTAAGAGACCAGACCTGGTCTAGTACATGACCGTGAATATGCGTAGGAATCTGCAGGTGAGAGACAAAATTCAGGGATACAAGTGAGTCAGAGAATTGCTTAGAGGCGGTACATTCATGAGGGTCTAAGGGCCAATAATTAAAATCCCCTAATACTAGGACTTAAGCGTGATTAATCGCTAAAGTGGCTAATAGGTCCTGAAATGCTGGCAAAAACAGGTGGGAGGACTGGGGAGGGCGATACATTAATAAACAGGTGAGCGGGGGAGAAAAGGCTTTATTCATGAAATCATGTGGCATAAAACATGCAAGAACATCTTCATACAACCCACAGGGCAATGATATCGTGGAAAGGGCAAACCGCATGGTAAAAGGAGCAATTCAGATGGCAGTGGCGAGTAGGTCTGCTGTTATGAAATTGGTGAATGAATTGGTCTGGGCTTACAGGACAACTGAGAACACTGTTACTGGAAAGATTCCGATTTTATGCATGAGGGGACGACCTATTAGCAGGAAATTAAACCCAGCATGGTTAAAGAACTGTCTTGGTTTGGTAAATCTGGTAGAGGAAAGAGAAGAAGTTGTGTCACAGAAGACTAGCATATTACCTAATGACTGGGTAAAAGTCAAGCCAGGAAGAGTGAGTGCTGGGTTTACTAAATTCAGGGGTCCATATAAAGTCAAAAATGTGCATAGGAGACATATAACTTTATATGATGGTGAAAGTTGGAACATGAGGAGAGTAGCATTATACAAGAGAGGGAATTCAAAAGACACAGTGGTGAGTGAAGTGGAAGGCGATGGACTCAATCCACATTTGTTCACAGAGGATCTGGATGTTAATACCAGTATATCTAGTACACCTTCTGGTGGTATACCTAGTACGTCATCAGAAGGTGCTGGAGATGGAACTAGGGGTTGCATAAGGCCTCAGAGATCAAGAGGTCCTCCTAGTTATCTGAATGATTATATATGTGGAGATTCAGGAGGATAACTTCCAGACAACCTTGAAATATCTTGAATAACATTTATATATATTTTTTTTTATTGAATGTAACTTTAGTATATTAATTAACTCATATTGTATTTGTGTATATAGTTTACATCTTACATCGATAAAAGAGGAAGATGTGTTGTGTATATAGTTTTTATCTAACATTAATAAAGGAGGAAGATGTGTTGTATTCTTGAACACAGTTCAAGAACACTTTTATGTTTATTTATATCTGTAGCTTTAAATGCTCTGCATCTTACAATGCTAGCCCAAGAGTCCATGGCATAGCTGTTCCATGGAATAACTGTAGTATGTGATGATTTACAATCATCCCGTCATTTTATGGATTACAACACCCTGGAATCCTTAAAACGCTCAAGCGCATGGTCTGCCTTGTCGCCAAAGAGGCGACGGCCATCAAACGGCATGTCCAGAAGGGTGACCTGGAAATCAGCAGAAAAGTTGGCAGTCCTCTGCCAGGCGTGGTGTCGAACTGCCACCGTCGTTGCCATCGCTCTGCCCAGTGAGTCCGTGGTATCCAGCCCACACCGGATGGAATAGCGTGCCGCATCTCGACCCTCCGCAAGGGCTTGGGCGAAATTAGTCCGGGCCTCCTCCGGACATTGTGGCAGCACGTCCGCGACCGTGTCCCACAGAGTGTGGGTGTAGCGGCCCAAGAGGCATGCGGTATTGACTGACTGCTGTCCCTAACTCAGGGACGAAAACACCTTCTTACCGAATTGTTCGTACCTTTTGGTTTCCCGATCGGGCGGAACCTCCGGGAATGCGGTCTGGGAAGTAGAGGCCTGGATAACCAGGCTCTTGGGGTGGGGTGGGTGGACAAGAAGCAAGGGTCGCCCGGAGCCAGACGGTAGCGCCTGGCCACGTTCCTATCTACAGGCTGACCTGTAGCGGGCTTGGACCAAGTGCCCAAACGAATGTCACACAAGGCCTAATTAAACGGCAGTAGAGGCGCAGCCGAGCTTGCCTGCGGTTTAAGGACCTCAGTGAGGAGGGTAGTCCTCACGGTCGCGACGGGAGCTCCAGGCCCAATGCCTTGGCCGCCAGCGTCAACACTACACTGTAGGCAGCCCCCTCCTCCTTAGCCACGGTTGGAGGGGAGACAAAACCAGTGTCTGGCGAAGTGTCCAGTCCACTGGCATCCCCAAGCTCACATGTTCAGTCCTGCTGAGACTGGCACTCCTGTGCCAGAGGGTCCACAGACCTCTCCTAATCTCCCTCTTCACCCATCACCTGAAATTCAGGTTCAAAGGATGGGGCCAGTTCGTGGACATAAAAAGTCTCCAAACGACGTTGAGAGCGGCACCCAGCGGCGCCGCTCTGGTGCCGGAACCGAATTGAGGGTAGGATCGGGGGCGGCGTAGCCCGTAGGCGGCGCAGGGGGTGACACTCTAGGGGCCGGCGTCGGTGAGGTCGTGAGGTCGACCGTCGACGACCCGGATCCGGAAGCGGATCCAGTGGGGGCCTGTGACGCAGGGACCGAAGTCGCCGGCGTCGTCGGGCCGAAGCACCCGACCCGCTAGGCCCCCCAGCCGGGACAGCTGGGCCGGAAGGCACCATGGAACCCGGCAAAGGAGGGAGAGACCTCATAGCCATGAGGTACCGCTCGACCTCCTCAGGTGTTGCATCGTGCCCAGCGAACGGAAGGTGTGGGGCAGGCTGCGGCGCCCGCGACTCCGTCGGAGCCGCGTGGGTGGTGTCACCCGAATCCCCGGTGCGTCGCGGAAGCGTCGGGGTGAGTCTGAAGAGCGATGACGCCTTTCCAACCTCTCATGCCTCTTACCTGAGGATCTTGATCCCGAAGACCGATGCCGACTCTCGGAGCTACGAGGGCTCCGACCCCGCGACCGGTCCCTCAACCTCCTGTGGGACCGGGACCTTGAACGGCGCAGGGCCTACTGCCGGATCTCAAGTCGCTTGCGGGACCGCTCCCGCCTAGCCTTAGACGTCAGGGCCCGGCAGTCGGAGCAGTTCGGTCATCGTGGTCGAGGCTTAGACACTGAAGGCACCGGCGATGGGGGTCGGTAACCGACATCATTCGGCTGCACTTGGAGCAGGGTTTGAACCCGGGCATCCCTATCGGCACCGTAGGAGTCGAACGACTCGAGAAAAACCAGATCAAAAAAGTTTAGTCAAAAAGTGACTAAGGGGTAGAGCTTCTCCGGATCTGCGCTAGCTGGCGCGGAAAAAAGAAGAACTGACGTCAGAGCGCGAGGGCGGCGTCTAAGTACTCCGGCGACGTCATTCCGGCGCTAACGACGCCGACGACGGACGCGGAGCCGCGGACGACACCTACCGACGCACAGGGGTATTGCTACGCAAAAGTGTCCGGATCCAGTCTGATGCCTGGGGATATTCTAAGGTAAGGACTCTATCACTAACGTGTCTCTTTCAGATAAGGAGGGAGCTGCCCTTTTGGAGGGGCAGTATCCTCCTTGTGGCAGAATCCCTTTTTTTCCTGAAGAAAAAGGGTCACCTTTCTGCAAGATCAACACTTTTTGAGGAGAACTCTCATCTTCATGCATGTCTGTCATGTTGACAGTTGTACTTTTACCTGGTCCAACAATAAGTCGATAGCCTCCAAAACAATTCATTGTACAGCAGAGCTGACGCAAGGGCTGGCAGACATCCAGGGAGTTTAAGAAACAGTAGAAATCCAGTCAAATGTAAGAAATCTGTCAGGCAGAGCAGAACTTTGTGTGGGGAATCCCACACACAATATGTTGTAGAAATCCAACTTATTTTGGCATCTAGGAAGTGTAGAACACTGAGCATATTTACCTCGCTGGTTGACGTTGGGCACATTTCAAATTGTGCTACTAAATAAACACTGTTATTTGGTCATATGGCTATTTTAAGACCATTTTTTGCCGTTTAAAATGACCACAGATTCCTAATCTGAAGACGGAGAATGATTCAAACTTGTGAATCTATTAAACATCTAATGGTGGAAAATGTGCTGATACGACCAATGTCTTAAATTGAAAAATAAAAAGAATATGACATTCAGTCTTACGATAATGGAAGCAGAGCACTCTACAGATCAATGCTAGGCTGTCGAAAGTGAAACTCGCTTCAACAAATTCTGCCCATAAATAGTGAAAAAGAACACCCCATAATAAAGTTAATATGTCTACATTAGACATTTACGTTATACGACGGACACACAATCACATAATTAAAGACATTTCTTGAAACAGTTAAGAAAAATAAATAAATTCTTATTTACATATTGATTGCTCATTAAAACTTACGTTTCTTCTAGCTGTTTTGATGCAGATCCATTCTGATTTGCTTTGGCTTCTAAGGAAGCTATAATTTCACTTTTTTGATGTAATGCAGTTTCAGCATTCTGTTGAAAGATTTTTTGGGAAAACCGAAGTTAAATAATTAATACTATGGCATATGATCAAGGAAGGTACGTGAAACGAAACCACACTGAGACTTGTAAACTTTTCTCTTTAAAAAATATGCTAAATAAAACTTTACTTTGACAATTTCAAACAATTCCTTAAACACTCACTGTTAGACCTGGCACCTTGGCGTGAGTTTCCCTTCCACTTTTTGCTGATGTGCCTCAGATGTTTTTGATGGTGTCTGCCGCTCAGGGCACTGCGCCACGGCCAATCCGTGCCGCAGTGCAAGTGCTCCCTATGTAAAATGTATATGTGATTGATTTCCATGATTGGGTCATTGGATTTACAGTCAATGCCAGTGCTGCTAGTGGGCCTGCAGCGCTGGTTGCGCCACCCACAGAAGCAGCCTGTGAAAATGTGTCTAGGGTCTGCCATTGAGGAACCTGCGTGCAGTCTGGTACTGTCAAGCTGGCTGGGCAAGTGCACACACTTGCCAGCCTCTAAACCTTCCCTTAACTTCATGTTAGTCACCCCTATGGTAGGCCCTAGGGCAGGGTGCATTGTAAGTGTAAGGGAGGGCAAGCCCTGATGTGTGTGGCATGTCCTAATAGGGAATTACAGCCAAATTCGTTTTTCGCTATTGTAAGGCTACCTGTTCTCTTAGGCCAAAGATGGGCTGCTGGAATTATTACACCCTATAATCCCAGCAGGCTCAGGGAACATGGTAGAAAGTCAAGTTTAGTATGCCTGAACTCAGAATAATAAAATACATCTTTTAGTAAAGTTTATTTTAATATCCTGTGTTTGCAAATGCTACTTTTAGAAAAATAGCATTTGCTTGCCTAACCATTTCAGCCCGCCTCTGCTAGGATGTGTATCTGACTGTCTGGGTTATGTGAGTGACAGGGCTGGGGGATGACAGGTGGTGAATGCCAGGATTACAGCTTGGTGGGAGGTGGGAGTGCCCCTGGATTCTGAATGGGTCTGTGCTCTGCCACCACAATGCTGGCTCCGCCCCCTGGGGAGCGACTGATGACTCAGCCGGCACCTGGCCCAGGAAGGGCGAAGCACTGTCAACAAGGTACTCCTGGCTGCCCCTGTCCACACAATACTGGCTCCTCCTCCTGTGGAGCGTCTGATGTGCCTGCCCCTCACACTGAAAGCAGAAGTCAGAGTACCCCCAACAAAGTACTCAGAGACTGAATGAGGTTATGCAAAGGCCCCCCTGGCCGGAAAAGACAAAAGAAATGCTGTATAAAAGTAGGAGCCCTGCTCCTGGTAAATCAGAATCCTGTTTCCCACAACGAACCTCTGCCCGAATAGAAGGAGAAGAAGACGCTGGAAGGACTGGCCTGCTGCTTTCCTTGCTGAGGAAGGAAAGGAAAAGACTTGCTAAAAAGACTTTGTAGACTTGTGCTTGAAACATTCTCCAAGGGCTTGTTGAAGCTTGCCCCCTGACCTGAACCCCAAGACTAGTGGGTTCTTGGTACCTTTGCTCGTCCTGAAACTCGAGCCGTGTGTGCATCCCGCCGGAGCAAGACTGCGCCCCTCATCGCCCCCTCCTAGGGCTGTGGCACTCGGGAGCTTGCCTGCCTTTGTCCCCGTGAGAGCCTCGCTCCGTTTGGAGTCGCTCTCTGCCCCCGGGTTAGGCTACCTGCTCCTCTGCCCCTGCCTGCTACTTGCGCACGCTGAAGCGCTCTCACCCCTCCCGCCGGAATTCCTCTAAAGATCGTGATCAACGCCGGTTTATCAGCTGCACAGGCTGTGCCCTGTGACCCCGCTTCACTATCTTGGAATCTAATCATGCCGCGCCCCCCCGTTGTGGAGACTCCCGCACCGCCGTGCTGAGGGTCGTGGCCGCGCCTGCCTGAGCGCATGCACCGCTGACGTCAGGATCCAAAGGTGCCCCTGGATCATCTGAGTAGCACTGACCCGTGTCCGACTCACCCCAAGAACTAGCACCGTTCATCAAAGATTCCTGCACGGGCTCGGGGCCCGCAACGTGTTATTTCCGCGTCATGGAGGCATGTGCATCAAGAGCGCTGAAGGAGGAAGCCTACGCCCCCACAAGAGTCCTTGCGGGTGAGTGGGAGCCAAGCGTAGCACTTCCGTCCTCCTATCTTGGCCCCCCAGCCCCCTGACAAGCGCCCTGCTCCTCAGAACCCTCCCGCCGCACGAGCCGCACCGGTCAGCACCAAGCTCTGCCTGCGCCTATGTCCCGAGCCGCTGGGAAGGACCGTACGCGGTGAAGGCTTGCTCACGCTAAATGTGTGGGCCGCGGTAGGGCTCCAGTCGATTTCAGCGGAGAGAGCGAGCGAAGCGCTACGAAGCGCACAGAAGGCCTAAGAGTGGCCTGAGGTCCCCAGAACCTGCCCATGAAGTCAGAATAAAGTAGCTGGGACTAAGAGAACTATTTTGGAAGTACATTTGAAGTGAACAGAAACCTTTTGTGATCTAGAAGCAAGAAGAAAAGCTTGCCTATTTTCAATCTGTGGCCTAAAACCTAAACACGTTATATTTGGTCTTGTGATAAGTCTGATCTGCTTATATATATATTTTTTTTTTACATAAAGGAAGGTATTTTTATATATAATACCTGCCTGGTGTCCATTTGTGGGGGGATTGGTACATTTTACTGTGTGTGCTATTACAAGTGCTTAACTCCATAGCGCCTGAAGAATAGCCTTGGCTGCTCACGCCACGCACCTAGAGGGGGAGCAAGGGTAATTCTAAGGGGTTATCCTTCGCCCTGACTTAGAGGAGAGGGTCCCTTCTTGTCACAAGTGAATACTTGCGCCAACCAGAGACCCCTAATTCTAACACTCACCAAGCAACAAACACCCCTTATCTGAAGTCAGATGCCTGCAGTGCAAGTTGGAGCATCTACCAGGGGAAATGCTTCAAATTTTGCTTGAGAAAAGCATGTCAAGGAATCGGGTAAAGAAACTTGACAAGTTGCATAGTCCCTGGTGATGAAGGATCAGGAAAGAAAAATCCATGACCTTGACACTCTAAAGTCTGCTGGGTGTGTTTAATGAAGTGGGTCATGTGATGCTGGTAAGTTGTCTTCAGCGACCCATAGACATTACTCCTTTTGTCTTACTGAGGATTACATCCTTTCTAGAAAAATGGAGCAACATGTGAAGAGTGGAGTATAGGCCATTAATGAGAGTGGGGGTCACCAAGGGTATCACAAGTCTTTTGGAATGTGTTAGGGCTTGTGGAGGCATCGAGGGCAATATGTACAACCAAATTTTGCATGCACCAACGGGTTAGCAACACGATTGCACATGCAAAAACGATAGGGCCATTTACAATTGGGAAGGGGCATTCCAAGGGCGTCCCTTCCTAATTGCGACTCGCTACCCTATGAAAGAATGTTTTGCAATTGCGGTCGCAAAACACTCGTAATTTACCACCCTCTTCAAGAGGGTGGTAATGCATTCGCAAAAGGGAAGGGGTCCACAGGGGACCCCTTCCTCTTTGCAAATGTAGGGGAAAATAGGGGCAGGAAAACGGGTTGCATTAAAAAAAACACTGCTTTATTGAAAAGCAGTCCCAGACATAAAGGTCTGCTGAGCCCAGCAGACCACCGTACCAGGGAGGGCCAGCCATTCCTAACGTGGTCGCAAATTGCGAATGCCTCATGAATATTGATGAGGCATGCAATTTGCGACCCCATTGGGAATCACAAACAGTGTCTCGGACGCTGTTGTATATGGCATTTAGCGACTCGCAAATTGCGATTCGAAATTAAGAGCAATTTGTGAATCGCTAAATGCCCCGGTTGTACATCTGGACCCAAATGTGCTTTGTGTGGGTACCTTCTGTATACATTATCCTTGCCCAGTAAGAGGCACAAGATCTAAAGAGAGTCTTCAGGTGGAAAGGTGCCTCACTCTTCATGATGATGATGATGATGATGCTCCTAGGGCTTACAAAATACAGGTAGAAAATGGGCAGAAATCTGCTTAGCTTCTACAAGCTTCAATTGATAAAGGTTCCAGGGAAAGGGTTAATTAGACTAATGCAGAAATGAGAGCGATCTGAATACTAGACCCACAGAATTCCTTATTGTAAGCTTAATACTCGGAAGAAAATCTGACAACAGGAGCCTCTATGGGGAGTTCAAGCTCTGAGCCGCCTCCCTGGCCAAGGCTCAGATCACAAACTTAGGTGAATATGCTGTTTTAATGTGTGAACTGCTATTTTAACCTTGATTACTAAGGGTGCCCAGTCTTGTGACTGGAAATATTTTAACCATGTACAATTATGCAAGATCAAGTGATGGAAGAAATGCTATTCCGGAGTAATTGAGAGAGAGAGAACGAGGGAGAGAGAGCGAGAGAGAGAGGGAAAGACAGGGAGAAAGAGGGAGAGAGAAAGAGATAGAGCGTGTGAGAGTAGCATCCCAGCAACTTGTGGCAAACAGTGCCCCCTTCAACCGACATATTGTATCCATTATGGTGCCAACCCCAGGCATAATACTGCTAGTTAATTACATATTGCAGACACCAATGGTTTGATGACACCCGCTGACCCCTTAATTATACTCATAATTATTGCTAGAAAGGTGACAATTAATGACATAACTTGGGAGCCATGGCATGTTGGTAGCAACTTCTAGCACACTGCTGGCTCTGACATATTGGTAGCAATATTAGCTAACAGTGGATACCCCTGGCATGCACTTCTGGCATAATGTTCGATTTGGAATTCTAATGCTGGCTCTAGCATCATGATGGTTATTATTGGCAGCTATAGGCATCCATTTGCAAGCACTAACAGTCACATGCAAGTTAGGCTATGTATGGCAGGGTTTACACATACTTAGTGGGTGAAGGCTCCTTACTCTGTTAATAGCAAGCCACATACCTAGACTATGCTAACACCCATCCATCCGGAACATCAATGTACTCATACATTTATCTATGCTTTCAGTCATTTGATGATCTGTGCTCTCTCACTCATTCATCATTTACTTGTTTGCTAATGCAGCCATCTACCCATGCATTTGCCCTGCCATGCATCTATCCATCATTCTCTCATCTAGTCAACCAATCACTCTATCTTTCCTGCACCCATCAAATAAGTCTATTATTCCAACAGGTGACTAACTCTAGCATTTACCTGCTCACCTATACACACTACCAGACACAAACTAGCCAATCTATGAAGAAGCACCTTTCACATATAAAAACAACAAGATCAATTGGCCTAGTAGGTGCTTTATATTATTGTCTAGACGTAGCGACCATTACAACTGACAACAGAGAATATATAATGCAATTGTTCTGCTTAGCAGCCATTGCTATTTAGGCAAATCAAGCTTCGGGTAGGGGTTGTTGGCACTCCAATGTTTTGATTTAAAAGCCTAAAAGTAGATGGTCTGTAATAAATAGAGGTTTACCCTTTTATCTAATCTGTCAAGGGCCAGATTAAGAAAGACTTCCACTGCACTTGTTCATATTAGTACAGTAATCAATCTTTATCAAATAAAGGTTTCAGTTTTCAAGTAGTTTCTAAGTGACTTGTGATCTCTCTTCTGAAACCTAAAATGCATCAGGATGTGGACTGTACCTTAAATTGTGTCTTACCCATATGGGTGAGTAAGTAGGTGGGTTGATGCGAAACAGGACAGTGCATATATACTATGTAAGAGAATGCCTCTTTTTGCATAATCACCCCCAAAGTTTGGACTAATGCTGTTATTTTTTCTACTTCGAGTGCACTGAGGCCTGCTAATCAGACCTCAGTGAGCGTGTTCTAACACCTTACAAAATGTATGTGGGATTGGCTACCTCTCAATTGGCATAAGCTGACTTACTTAAAAGTCCCTTGTATATGGTACCAAGAGTACCCAGGGCATGTAAGACAGAGTATCCCACCCACAGGGCTGTGGCACTGGTTGTGACACCCTGTGTGGGGGAAAAAGCACAAAATAGCTCCTAGCCTGCTACTGCACTCTTGAAGAGCAGTTTTGAACTGCTCATTCAACGTTGCCATTTAAACCAATGGCAAACCCACCACCTCTCTTAACAATATGCACAAGTCTCCCCTAAGAAAGGCAAATGGATGAATCAGATCCGGCGAGGACCTCTTGAACATCCAATTAGAATCGAATCAGGAACACACCAGGATAAAGTGCAAAGTGCATATTTTTATTGTCAGCATAGTTAATCCAAAAGTTGCTCAGACATAGTAAGTGCCCGCCATTAATATATATTACAGCATTCCGAATACATTCACAGCCTGCATGCCGATGGTTCAAGGCTCCTGCTCTTTCTTCAGAAGCTCGACATTTCAGTTTGTGCTTTCTGACACACCCAATTTATAATTGCTTAATTAGACGCCCGCCGTGAAGGATCGTACCACCCCGCTATCACTGGGGGCCACAGGGCTAGGAATCATGCCAAAGCCTGCTAAGTGGGAGGACAACGCATAGGATTGACAACTGACCCCTTTATTCTGAGGTTCATCGGAGGGCTTTTGAAAAGGTGACAACAATGAACATTATGTGCATCCATCAAAGGAGTGAATTATTCTGATATACACTACAAGGCCTAGAGGGCCAAGCAAACTACTAATTTGAGCAGCCAATCGGAGAGCGCCTAATTAAGCAATTGGTCAATTGGCTTGACCATTTTAAGTCCCTCTACCCACTTAGAGCTTCGGATTCTTCTGTAAATATAGCCGCCCAAATAAGTATATCCGAACCAACTCACCCGGCGGCCATGGAACTTGATTGCCACCCTTTCAGACTCCTTGAAGTACAGGTGGCTCTTAGAAGCTTGACTTCGGGGAAAGCACCGGGTTTAGATAGGATCCCTGGTGATCTATACCTGAGCGAGCAGAGGGTCTGGGCCCCTTACATCTGTGTCTACTTCAACGCCATCGGTCCTCGGAAGCTTGTTTCCGGTCCAGGGAAGGCATGGCTTGGCAGTTCGGGCTGGACTGTTCCCATGAGGCACAGGGTCAGACTGATTTGCATATGACCATGTCTGAACTGGGGTGGTGTGGAGTGCAAAAAAACGATGGATTTAGGCCCAGATCTGTGTACTGGGGTGAATGTATGACATTGTTCTGCATTCTGGCCATCAACTGTGGTTTTTGCATTTGTCACCCGAGTGGGATGGGTATGCTCAGACGTGAGTCCCATGCACTCCACACCACTGGATTCAAGCAAGCCGGGCTGAAGACGGCTGGAATGCCAGAAACCGGTCCTCGGAAGCTTGTTTCCGGTCCAGGGAAGGCATGGCTTGGCAGTTCGGGCTGGACTCTTCCAATGAGGCACAGGGTCAGACTGATTTGCATATCGCCATGTCTGAACTAGGGTGGTGTAGAGTGCAAAAAAACGATGGTTTTAGGCCCAGATCTCTGTACTGGGGTGAATGTATGACATTGTTCTGCATTCTGTCCATCAACTCTGGTTTTTGCATTACTTCAACGCCATTATACAGGGCCTGGACATTCCCCCGACGTGGCTGGGTGCAGAAATCATACCCATACACAAAAAAGCTTCTCACCTGGACCCGGCCAACTACCGCCCGATTAGTTTGATCGACGTCCTCCAGAAAATATTCGCACGTGTCCTCCTAACTAGGTTGCAGAGCTGGATGGAAGACCATCACATCCTAACCCCCTTCCAAGCAGGCTTTCGGGCAAAGGTCTCCACGACTGACCAACTGTTTAGATTACAGTTGGTATACTGGAAGACAGTCACTCTGGGGCAGGTAGTCTGTATTTGATCTTTGTCATTCGAGCTAGTACAGAGGGATAAGCTTTGGGCAATATTACTCGCGATGGGTGCCCCGGCCTACCTGTGCGATTTATTCAAACGCTTGCACCAAGGCACTTACGCAAGGGTGATGTACGGGAGGGGTGGGGAATTGTCGGCTCCGTTCCTGGTGGAAAAGGGAGTGAGGCAGGGGTGTGTTTTAGCGCCCACGCTCTTCTCCCTCTTCCTCAATGGGTTGACCGCACACCTACTGGGATCGAGAGATCTGGACTCCCCTTGACTGGCTGGGCGAAAAATACCGGCCCTAATGTTCGCTGACAATACCCTCCTATTGTCAAAGTCATCTGAGGGTATCCAGCGCACATTAGAGGCTTTTTGCCGCTTTTGCAGCCTGAGGAATCTAGAGATTAACCTCTCTAAAACCAAGTATATGGTCTATAACACCAAACAACCCAATTGCCCCCATCCCCTCTTGGATGGAATGGCGCTGGATCGAGTGTCCACTTTCGACTATTTGGGGATTACCCTAAATGATAGGATGGACTGGGGATCTCATATGGCTAAGGCCAACTTGAAGCTGGCCCAATCCTCTGGCGGTATCTTAAATTGCTGGGTCCTCCCGTGGAAATCTATAAAGCCCAGGCGAGAGGGGGCACGCTATATGGTGCGGATCTATCGGGTCATGTCAGTGCTGCCCCGCTATCCCTCACCGAGAATAGCTTCATCAGGCGCCCTTTGAGGCTTCCCCGGAGTACCCACCTAAGGCTGGATTTAGGTTTGGTGCCTATCTCGAATTGTCCGATACTGTACTGGAGAGGACTCTGGTACACACCTGAGCTTGCGTGCTATAGGGAGGACCTAGGGGATCTTTTGTCCAGAGGGGGTGTGGGGAAGATCCCATAGTTAAAGCACATCAAGCACCTCTCCCAGGCTCTTGGTATGGGGTAAATATGGTCGTCCCCAAAGAGGCTTGAGTTTTGCTTTCCAAGAAATCCTTGAGCTTGGCATTAAAGCGCCGCCGTATGGATCTTATAATATCTAATTCTTCCATGGGCAGGCTGACTAACACCTTCCTTAACATCAAGACTCATCCCAACTTTGAGAAATTCTTGTATGTCATCCAGCCTCCTCTAGCCAAGAAACTTTATATCCAGTTTAGACCCGGCCCATTGCCTCTTGGGGGTGTCACAAATAAGTGGGCAAACGCTTAATACTTGGCGAGTTCTTGCCCAGGGTGTGCAGGTAGCAGAAAGACAGATCTGCACGTTCTGCTCTTCTGCCCCTCGCACTCAAGGGCAAGAGCCAAATGGATTATTCAATTCTGCAAGTCCAGGGGTTTAAGGGACCACAGGGAGGTTTTCAGAATTCTTAAATATGATACCACTCCTCTGACAGTGTTCGCAACTGCAACCTTTCTCCTGTCCATGTGGTACACAAGGTGTGCAGTACTAAAAATTGCAAGACCATTAACTCCCCTTTCTTTAGTTGTAGGAACTTTGTAGCCCATGAGGTCCCTTCTAATAAACTGTCTGGGATCTTTTAGCGCGAGTATGTACTGTATGTAGAGCTTTTTATGTCCGTATTTCCCTAATCTTCTTAGCTTTTGTATGAATTTAGTATTGTTTTAAAGACTGTACTGCATGTTTTAACATTGTCACTTCTACTTGCAAATGTGTAAATATGTCTTTTTATGGTTTTTAACCGATAATAAAAGCTTTTGACTCACTAACTGACTGGCAATTATAAATTGTGTGTGTCAGAAAGCACAAACTGAAATGTTGAGCCTCTGAAGAAAGAGCAAGAGCTCTGAAATGAGTCAGGCTGATATCGGCATGCAGGCTGTGAATGTATTCGGAATGCAAGACTCAGTTTACCTTAATAAAGGGTTTTCACGCCAGTTGCCGTCTGAGTGCGTCCTTGCCTGGGGGCATCTTGGAGCTTGGATTTTAATGCGGCAGTCCCGCCGTGAAGGATTGCACCATCCCGCTTTCACGCGGGGCCACAGGGCTAGGAATCATGCTAAAGCCTGCTAAGTGGGAAGACAACGCATAGGATTGACAACTGACCCCTATATTCTGAGGCCCATCAGAGGGCTTATGAAAAGGTGACAACAGTGAAAATTACGTGCATCCATCAAAGGAGTGAATTATTCTGATATACACCACAAGACCCAGAGGGCCAAGCAAACTACTCATTTGAGCAGCCCATCGGAGGGTGCCTAATTAAACAATTATAAATTGGGTGTGTCAGAAAGCACGAACTGAAATGTCGAGCTTCTGAAGAAAGAACAGGAGCTCTGGAACGCGTCAGGCTGATATCGGCATGCATGCTGTGAATGTATTCGGAATGCAGGACTCAGTTTACCTTAATGAAGGGCTTTCACGCCAGTTGCCGTCTGAGTGCGTCCTTACCTGGGGTCACCTTGGAGCTTGGGGTTATATATATATATATTTTTTTTTTCGGGGAGTTTTATGAAGCGCAAACTTGACACATTCATATGTCCTGACAGCAACACTTCAAATTGCTGTTTTTGGTGTAGAAAAGTGAGACCGAGTTAACAATTTACCCCTCAGCCCAGCAAACTTTTGAATGGGACTACTAAAATTAGTACTTGAAGGTATCAAAATAATTGTGACATCAAACCTGACTTGATACCCAAGTAAAATGTTATGTCACTATTAAGGAAAGGCATCTTTTAGAAGGTTACACTCTGTTGTCCAGTGGCCTTGCACACCTCCTGCCCACCAGACAGGCTTCTGACCTCCTGGGAAGTTGTGCTAACGATTCCCAGGCTCAGAAACATTAGAAGCATGCAACAGGAAGAGATGTTACCTCACCCATGCCACTAATGGTGTTGGCCCAAAAAGCAAGCCTCAAAGGTGAAGCCGCAAATGGCGATCTTCTCCGGAGGGGTAGACAGGTTGGCAGTGGAAACAAACAGGAGACCGGTGCTCATCGTCTCAGATGTGTCGTCTCAGCACATATTTGTTGCCAAAGAGGAACACCAGTCTCCACCAAAGGATACCACTGGACCCGCTGTGCATGGATATCGGTAGTCCAGCTGCAGCTGGCCTTCTACTGACTCAAAGAGGACTTCAAGGGACACAGACACCTGCAGCCAGGAAAGCCAAAGTGTGACTTACCAAAAGATACAAAGTCGTAGTCTTTCAAAGTTTTGGTACTTTTAATGAAATATTGGAGATATATTCCATCTAGAGTGTGTAAATCTATTTACACAATCATTTGTGGTTCTGGAAAAAGGATTGGAAATTTCAGGGCGTGGCCGGAACGCAGAACATAGAGGGCCTAATTATTTGCTGTGCGTGGCCCCACATCATCTACTATGGGGGCTGGGGAGCCAGGGAGCACATTTTGTTGAGACACAATCTGCAAAGGTACGTCCTCTGTGCCTGGGAGCTGCAATCGAGCAATGGGCTGCTGGCTCTGCGTTTCTACGCCAGGCAACGGCAGTGGTATACCCAGGATCAGGCCAGGCCCTCTGAGGATGAGGCTCTGCACAATTGTCAATGGCTACGCAGAGAAAAGGCTGGCAAAGCCCTAGAGTTGTGTCTCCGTGGCCCGGCCGGCAACTTAGACCTGTTTTGGGGCTAAAGAGACACCGGGAGCCCCTTTCGTGCAGGTGGGAACGGAGTACTCAGAGGGGGCTTAGTTTGAGCAGGATGGCTCGACACCTAGTGGCTGGAGATATCCCCAACGCCCTGGATGACATGGATGATGCTGGCTAATGGGGCCCTATGCTGGAGCCGGACAGGGGGGCCCAGGGTGGGAGACACAAGGCTCCACATTGCAGTTGGGAGTACTTTTGCCTTCACTCATATATGTTCAGATTATGGGTGAGGCGAATTCTTGAACCCTGGACTTCGCGAGTGCCCCACTGAGTCTCCTGCCTTACTGAGATACTACCCAGCACCTACTTTTCGAACTTCGCATGTGTACATGAGGTAGAAGCGTAATCAACGGAGAACCCAGTCACCAGACCCCCAACCTTGGGTATTTTGCCCCTTCTTGTCCCTTGGTTCACAGCGAAGAGCAACCATGATAGCTACTACGGAGTCCCCTGTGGAGACGACCCATGCCCTGTGGGGGCTTCTCCAGCTAATAAGTTGGACAAAATACTGGCGCCATTGCTGACTCTAGGGAGGCCTTTGAGACCAAATTCAACTCTCACTAACGCCATGGCGATCCGCAGAGAAAACCAGCAAAAACTCTCAAACAGAATACATGCGAATACCCAAGCCATAGCTGATTTGGACCCTCCAGCCAACATACAGTGGAACAAACACAGTCTATTCTAGAATAGATACCCATTGCAGAGAGCAAACTGGATGATGCGGAGGTCAGCTACCTCTGCAATAATGTGTGGAATGTAGGCATACCAGAGGGGGCGGAGAGGAGAGAGACAGCCGCATTTCTTGAACATTGGATTAAACAAGAGGATGCGCTTTCCCTGCATTTTGTGCTGTAGCATGCACATCGGGTTCAGACTTGGCAACCTCCCCTTCCAGTGCCCCACCCGACCTATTGTCGCAAGACTATTGAATTATTGTGACCCAGATACAACCCTTATGGCTATCAGTGAGAAGGGTATCGTCTACCTTGGCAACACAAAAATATGTTCTTTCTAGATCATACACTTGGAGTCCAGCGTCAAACAGCATAATTTACGCAGGTGAAACAGAAACTGCGAGATCTAGGCCTTAAATGCACCTTAATGTTTCCCGCCAAACCATGCATCTCTGAAGGCCAGCATAGCCATTTTTTCATACAGCCGGAGGTAGCATGAGACTGGGTGGAGGCTTTTGATAAACAGGCGCCTGGTCGCCCCCGAGCTCCCTCCCCAACTGCTCCCAAACTGGATCAAATAACTATGGTCCAGATATTACATTGCCGTAGATCATGGTGTGACACTCCAACATTTTTACAGAGTGAGCGGGAGCAGCACGTTGCAGTCGCAACTGCAGCCTCCCTGGACAGACTTTTGGCATCGCCGCATTTACTTTAATTGGCGGCAACTATGTCAGGAGAGGATCCCTCATCAGAGGAACTTGGCTCCGATACTCCTTCATTGCCACTATTCACTATGCAGTCTATTGCTGATTTAGGCGAACTCTCGTTAACTATGACCAACCTACATCACAGGCTATGCGGCTACCCCATGACACCTTTTGCCTTCACATATGTTGGTATTTGTGGCCCCTCCCTTGCCTGGGAGGGGCCACGACATTGAATCCGCAGTTTTTCCGTACTTTGGTCCCTATTACATGAGTGGGCCTACTAGCCCCCTTTTTTCGTTCTGCACCACTGGAGGGGTTGAACATCCCATGCTGCAATCGCTACAACACCCTAAAGTCTGGGAAATTATTATGACCTCGTTTTGTCCTCCATTCCCTTTTTCTTAGCCTCGTTGTCATGTTTGTGTCAAGTTAGAGTTTTGTGTTTGGATAGTGTTTTTTTGCTCTGTCCAGGGGCTACCTTTCGCATCCCATTAGTCTTTTATTTCTGTCTGAGCAACTGTAGCGATGTGCACCCTCTCAGACGCTCCCAGCTATATCCAGTACACATAGCTTCCCTCTCCACTACACTGGTTTGGTTCCAACACTGACCACAGCTCCTCTACTTTAAAAATTCTCTGACTCACATAACCTAATTATATAGAACTTAGGGGATGAACTCCCAGGAAAACCGTTAAAGGGTACATGCAGCACTGCTCTGTTAGCATACACAAATTGCTTGGTTACGAGAAACTCACTGGACAAGTGTCCCAACTGCAGGCTAGATGGTGGGGCAAGTTCATAGGCTTCCCTGCCTACGCTAGAGGAGTTGAATTATGGATTAGAGCAGGGGTCCTTTTCAGGCTCGACACAGTACATATCAACCTGGACAGCCACTCTGTATTCCTTCATGGTACCCTGCGTGGCCACCCATGGAACATAGGTGTTGTGTATGCTCCCTACTCCGAACAGTAGGACTTTTGGACTTAACTAACAACATTACTTAGGCTGGCCGACTGCCCTATGCGTAATTGTTAAGGACTTCAACTCAGTCCTGGACATTCATCTTGACACCTCCCTTACTGTGAACTCACGTGTCTCTTAATGGAGACATGCTCTGGCAGTGGTTGACTCACTAAGCACTAGATGACAAGAGGGTTCTTAGATATCCTACACACTGGGAGTTTTCCTTTTACTCTTTGGCCCACAAATTACATTCCCAAATAGACCGTTTTGTTTGTTCTATGTACCTCCATAACATAGTGACCTACATCCACTACCACCAGAGTATTATCAGATCATAACCCTCTCTGTATGACGGTGGAATGGGGCAATCCTTCTCCATCGAATCCTATTTGCTGGTTACGATGTTAAGATGTCCCAGCCAGTATCCCAACACATTGACACATTCTTTCAAGAGAATACAGGAAACTTCTACTCCCGTTTGGTGGAGTAGGAAACTTTTAAGATCATCACAAGGAGGCTTTGCAATAAAAACGACAGTGGCTGCTCTCAGGGTGCTTACACTAGATATCCAACAGGCCGAGTCGACTCTGTCAGAGCTATAACGAGCTGTGGTGGTATCCCCTGACAGCACGGGTGAGCAGTGCGAGGCGCGAGTTAGGTTTTTTGGTACTGCTGAACTACTTACGACCCAAGACTGTGCTGCTCACCTAGCTAGAATCCACAATGAGGAAGACAAATCTAGCTGCTTGCTGGCACATTTGGTTTCTCATCCCTTTCCGGATTCTAATCCAATCCGGGGACACGGCTCACACCCAGACATCGATCATTGCCGCCTTTTACAATTACTACTAGGACTTTTATACTGCTCTACCGGTCAGTTTGATAGTTTTGTTGCCCAACTTCCACTTCCTCATTTAACCCGAGAGACCTGAATGCCTCTTGACATGCCCATTATGGAACCTGAGATTCTCTTGATTCAAAGCTCTGCCTAAAGGTAGAGTGCCAGGTACAGATGGCCTAACTCATTAGCTGATATTAATGGTAGGCCATCTTTTCTAAAGGCTCCCTTAATCCTACCCTTAATGCCACACTCAGCTCTACGTTATTAAAACCCCAGAAGAATCCAATGGACTTGGCAATGTATCGTATGCTCTCTATTTTAAATAGTGTCTATAAGATTTCTACCAAATTTCTTGTAAGCTGATTATTGCCGGAACTACCGGAGTTAATATACGATGATCAGGAGGACTTTATATTAGGTCGAAACACCTAGTCAAACCTTCGCAGGCTGTGGCATATTAAGAGTGAATTGGAAGCTTCCTTTCCAAATAAGGTCTGTATTTTATTGAACTTGAAGAAAGCTTTTGATTACCTACACTGGGGTTATATGCACAAAGTGCTGAGTCTATTCGGGATAGGTCCGTACAGTTGGAAATGGATACAAATTCTATACTCTGCCCCTTCAGTCTGGGTTAAAACTGGGAAGTATATCTCAGCACCATGGCCTGTAGGTAGAGGCACCTATCAGGGTTGTCCCTTATCACAGTTATTTGCTATGGCCTTGGAACCTTTGGCAGCCCGACTGCCCCTCCTTGAGGCCACCTGGAGACTACCAGTACATGGTAACACTCACATTGTGGCCCCTATAAACTAATGATCTCCTTTTATATGTCCGAGACACAGACATTGATTTATCCACAATCACACAGGTTATCTCGAAGTTTGCTAAACCCTGTACCACACGGACATCGTGGGTTCCGGGTGAGGGACCACGAAAATATGTCAAAACCAGATGCTGATGGAGTCTATCTCCTGATGCATTGTGGATTTCAGGGGACGACCCACAGGTTACTTCAAAACTGAAACCTTTATTTTGAATTAAAAAAAACTTACGACTATGCTCAACACTAAACAACAGGGACATGCAAAGCATGTGTTCTAGAGCAGCACATGCTGGAAAAATATAATTACATAAACTTGCCTAAAGGCACATTAAAATAGACTATTCACGAGCCCTTCTGTTGTCGTCATCTAGAACAATTTGCTCAATGTTTGGGAAATCTGTGGTCAAAAATGTTCCTTGTAAAAGAGGAAATTACTGTTAAGGCCTCTTAACAACCATGATAATTGCAGTCAGAAGCCAGAAACATAATTGCAGCACTGAATATCACAATCATAGACAATGGAAAAAAGAAATCTAAGCTAGGTTCCCACGCATCAGATTCTCGACATATTTTATTTGGATAGTTTTCATAGTGTGTGTGCCCATTATTTATTAAGAAGAATTTAAATAATGAGAATTTGTGAGAATAGCATGCGAGCATTGCTCCCAAAATGGCCTCTTACCAGAAACCTAAAACTCAAGTGTTCTCTGTACACGTTTGGCACTCTGCTTTATCCTGGCTATCCAGCTTGCTGCTCTATCCAGGCTCTACTGATCAGTTACCCCTATTCATTTTTCCTGTTTCATAAACGTGAATTGTGTACTTTTTGGGTTTTTATTGACACTGTAGCACAGTATCAACTCGCAGGTCAGATTTACGTTCCAATTGTATAAATAAACTCAGGACAGCTCACGTCACAGTGATGCAGTAAGTGGAATATGAACACAAGTTAACCACCAACTATGAAATATATTAGATTAAGGTTACCTGGATTTTCTGGAACATCTGCAGATTAATTGCTTTGACTTCATCCAGCTGCTGGCGTAGTGCAACTAAACTATCTTGCTTTTCATGGGTGTCCTTTTCCAAAAGTTTCATAGCAATTTCCATTTCGGTTTTCATTCCAATTTGAAGCTCTAACTCTTTTTCCATTTCCTTAAAAAATCATGTTGAAATAGGACTTGTTTTGAAAGCGGAATGTTACTGCAAGTCTCCAAAATATTGCGAATTACATATTAGTAAGATATCTGAAGACGTCAAATGAGAACAGAAATAAAAAAAGGACTATGTGGTGGTTTGGACTGATGAATAACGTCATCTATGTTCATTTTATGTGCGTGTCCCAAGAACTGACAAAAAGTTTAACACACTTACACTGCCTTAGCTTGTGAATAGATTGCACTTCCCTAGGTTGACACACATGGTTGGCCCTTGAGCATGATGGCATGTTTTAACCAGCATCGGTATTCTTAACTGCGCATTATGGCTCTCTTACGAACTGTCCAGTGACAGATTGATGCTTTCTTTATTTTGTAGAGCATTCCCCCGAAGAAGGGCTGTCCTTCAGCCCGAAATGCATTGGGATCATTAATTTTGGATGATGCATGTTGGAACATCATTGTGAAACTATATTTCAAATATCCATGAAGCACTCATGAAGCTAATGAGTTTGATTAAAAACGTGGAACCTTTCAAGTTTGCACACTTTACTTTGTGATGAACTGTGTATAAACATTAAGACTTTTTAGTCACTTTAGCGCTGTGCACCGGGGAGCCTTCCTCCAAGTTGGGGAAGCCTTGTAGTAGTCTCTTGTCCCAAGAACCTCTGCAGTATATGCTCTGTTATCTTGTGATAGTTATCTTTGTTAGTATTTTGTTTATCCAGGACGTAGTTGGTAAACTGGGGAGCTAAGGCTATTAAGTTGTTAGTTAAAAGGAGAATGGTTGGAAGTGCTTACCTTGCCCCAGAAGGGATTATGTATGATGTAAAGCTAAACTCCTCATACTCTGTGTAGAGACATTACTGATAGAGTAATGGCAAGGAGCTTGTATCTCTGGAGTAAAATACATATATGTTAGTAAGGAGAAAGACTTTAATCTGAATAGCTGAGGTTTGATGAGGCAGCACCATCACATTTTGCGCCCAACACACTGTCTTGGATGATTATTGCTACATCATAAATAACTTCATTTTTAGTGGCAGGTACCTCAATCTGTTGACATTGGATACAGGTGTATTCACTTGAGGCGTGGCTGTGTGCAAGCCCAGCACACATGCATTGAACTTGCGTGGTTAAGTTCTTAAACTGATGGTGCCATGCTAAAAGGAATGTGTGGTCAGTACTCTGTAATTATGCGAGGAAGTAGTGTGTTAACTGATTAGTTTCATTAACATGCTGTGAATGTTATACCCTATTCTAGAGGTCGGCCATTTCTGGGGATATGAACAGATTCTCTGTGCCTTTAACAAACCATGTATACCACAAACCAAGTCTTACAGGGCTTAACCCATGCCGCACCTTAACTCAGACACAGTTTGATTGGATGGACTCACCTTTGGAGGCAGCCGTTTGGTGCAGACCACTAGACTGGAACACGACACACTATAGAACGCAAATAGAAAGAAAGGAATGCATGTGCAACAGTGAGCCCCGAGCACAGGCAACTCCCGTAGAAGAACATGGTGGATAGCAAGTCGTCAAGGGAATAAGGCAGGTGGAATAAGAGAAGGCAGAAGAGGTGTGATAAGAGCTTACAGATGTAAATACACTTTGAACATAGTGTGATTACAGACAGCTTCAGTGGTATTCCTCCGGTGCACTATTGGTTATCAATATTGACCTAGAGCTGAAACTGAGGTGTGCAAGGAAGAATTTGTGTGTTTTAATTATGTGTGAGTTGGAAGAGATGAAGTGGAACTTCCTACATTATTTAGTATCTGTATGAGGACCCATTCACAAGCTTAAAAGGGAGATAATAATTGTTATGCACTGCCTAGGGCCCGAAGGATTAAGGGTCTCTGAAATGTTACCCAATTGGATTATATCAGATCTCAAAAATGAAGTATTGAGCATAAGATCAAGTTACCTACCTTTGGTAATGCTCCGGTGGTGGCATTGTGCAACTGGCTGGTGACTTGGAAGTGATGATAGAGCCACATATAAGCATCACACTCGACAGTAGATTTTTTTAGGTCTTGCCTAGGCAGTGTATGCGCTGGCTCTTCGAGACATGCGTTATCTACTCTGTTGGATTACAGCTCGCCCATCACTTTTCATTGGTTTTTGTTGCGTTTCTTCCAGAGAGCTTTCTTCTATGTGGGTAATGTATCTTTTTTTGTCACTCCTCTTGGTGTTTGCTCCCTCCCATGGAGCCGGGCCTATTACTTGTATCCTTTCACTTTGCTGTATGTCTGTTTGCTTCTGTGCGCTACTTTTATGGTTGGTTTCTGAAAGTGTTTCAGGAAAGTACAGTTTTTTTCCTCTGTTTTGTTACATAGTGCGAACTCGACCCGTATCGGAGTGCTTTACACGAGCACCAGTTGCATTACTAACGGACACATTCACAGGCACGCAGAAATTAACTGATTCACCCAGAATCAAGGGATGTTGAGCCTTCCACCGAGACTCAAACCCAGTTTTCCAGCTTCAAGGTCAGCTGCTCTAACCTTTACGTCACTTGGAAGCGGAGGGATTGTGTAGAAAACACAGCTTTCATGCTAGAGGATTGTTTCATTTTTGTAATGAAGGCCATACCAATGGGAAAATAAGGTAAGATGTACGATGGGGTTGTAAAGAGGGTTGGTTGCCAGCAGGCTCACCAAAGAGAGGTAGGCGGGCTGGGCTTACGGGTGCATGTTTTAAAGGAAGGCTGTGTGTAAGGAGTGGCCTACACCCCACCTGTCGTGTCCTGCTGGTGTCACCCGTTGCTCTTGGATGTTCTGGAGTGGGCGGGAGCTTTAGAGTAAGTTGGGGGATCCCTACAATGTTCCTGCATCAGCAGCCAGGCCCGAGTTGCTGACAGCCACCGCTTGAATATTGGGAAACAGCAGCTGTGTACTCTCCAATATTAAGGGTAGTTGGAGGAAAACTTGTCAGCTTCAATGCCCTTTTATCCTGCAGGAGTTTATCAGCTATGTGTCTATGAGGAAGGAGAGCACTGCACATGCTGTAGCACTCTGCTCAGTGTGTATATTTGGAGGCCATGCCCTTCTTCGTCTTTCACCTCATGCCTCACTCTAATCAATTTTTCTGTTCCGGGCCCTCCAGTCCCAGTGCACATAGTTTTCATCCCCTTTCTATCCTGTTACTGTTGCTTCTCAGGAAATAAAGCTTCCCGTACCAGAGGTGTGGCACACTGCACGTTAAGCAGCAGAAGACAATGGCTGCTGAGATAAAATATGGTCATACTGCCTATTTTACCGTTACGGAAATAAGCCTGTACTTGAGGGGCATCTAAGGACATAGTAATTATGAAACTGGAAGCGCAAAGTAAGCTGTGTTTCCTGGATACATCTAATATCAGCTTTTCAGCTGTTCAACAGTTGGGCTCACTCGTTCACCTTCCAGCCCTCTCGGGGGAGCAGTTTACCATTGGGGGGGCGGGGGGGGGCTGCCAACTTGAGTCCCTTCTGATAGATAAACCCCCGGCCAGGAAGGAGATCTCTCTATGCTACAATCTAATTCAGGAAGAAATTGACGGGGAATTCCAACTACCAGAGTCCCTGTGGGGCCCCTTAATTCTCGGCCAAAATGTGCAGGATCTGTGGCTGACATCTTGTAAGGTTCTGTGGGACATTGTTAAGCAAGCTTGGCTTCGCAGAAATCATCTTTTCACCATACACAGGGCCTACTATTCCCCACAGAGGCTGTCAAAATTCTCTTCGGGAGGTTCTGTGGCATGTGCCCGGTGCGGCTTAGAAGCAGCCCCAGATGTGCATATGTTCTTTGACTGTCCCCACTTGGCTCCATTCTGGGACTCAATAAGCAACACACTTACGTCCTCACTGGGCTTTCAAGTGTCAGTCGACCTCCCTCTTGTAATCTTCGGAGTTATAGACTTGGCTCGGAGTCCAGCCAAGAACCTTTTGTTCTATTCCATCCTATTGGCAAGAAGGGAAATCTGCAGAAGATGGAAAGATCCTACCCCTCCTTCTCTTAATGATTGGTATGCCTCAGTTCTGCAAGTATCAAAGTTAGACCTGGCTAGGGCCGGAAATCAAGATAAGAGAGCTTTTTGGCATCTGCTCGACTGGGTCCATTAATTGCGCTGGGGTTTTTTTGTGTGGTTTTTTTCCCCCTGGTCTAATGATTACGCAGCTATGGTGTAATCTTCCTGCTCTGCCTTTTTCTGGTTGGAATTTCGGCATACAGTGGCAGTAACAGGTACCTCATTTTAACTCCTTTTCCAGGTTTCCTTGGTGTTTGACCTCCACAGAAAGTGTCATTGCTGTTGGGAGTTGGAACCACTCGCAAACAGAATCCCTGCCAGTTTCGTAACTGAGGCAGCATGACGTCTTTTCTATTTCTGTTGTCGATACTTGAAACCATGATGGTTAATGAGGACCAAAAAAGAAAAAAAAGAAAAAAAATATAATCCAAGGAACCAGTGTGATTCTTAAATAGGGGCCTTTTCAATCAGCAAAATATAGGGGGGCAGTGTCTGCAGTCATGTAGAGCATCCACTAGAAGGAAAATGCTACTTACCAGTATGCATCTGTTCTTGGCATGTAGAGCTGCAGAGTTGTACACTATTCATAGATTGCCACCTAGTGTTGGGCCCGGATGTCTGCAGTTTGTTGTTGTCCTGAAAATTTATTTGGAAGTCACGAGATAGGTGACTCCTCCTTAGGACCACATTGCGCATGGGCATCGGCTCCATCCCCAGATTGTTTTTCGCTATTAGGGAAATGATGGAGCTTTGCAAGTACAAGAAGGATGCCCGTGTAATTTGTATCTAATTAAGATAATACTGGAACAGCCAAGGGTAGCCGGGGAGGCGGGTGGGCGTGTACAACTCTGCAGCTCTACATGCCAAGAACAGATGCATACTGGTAAGTAGCATTTTCCGTTCGAGGCATATGAGCTGCAGATTGTACACAATGCATAGATTATATAGCAGTACCCACTCTTAGCGGCCACCACCCCTATCTGTTGCAGTAGTTTGGAATAATGTTTTAAGAACAGCCTGGCCCACATTAGCTTGTTGTTTTGTTTGCACATCTACACAATAGTGTTTCGTGAATGTGTGTGGTGTAGCCCCTGTGGCTGCTCTGCAGATGTCACCTATGGGAATGTTCCCTAAAAATGCCATTGAGCCCCTATCTTTCTGGTAGAGTGGGCTTTAGGAGGAACAGATAGCGTACTTTTAGCTTTGTGGTAGCAAATCTGTATGGATTTGACAATCCATCTAGCTATTCCAGATTTTGAAAAGGGATTGCCTTCGTGTGGTGGTGAGAAAGACACAAAACGTTGTTTTGTCTTACGAAAGGGTTGTGTTCTTTCTATGTAGGATAGCAACGCTCTTTTGACATCTAAAGTGTGAAGAGCTCTTTCTGCTACTGACTGTGGTTGCGAGAAGAAAACGGGCAGTTCCACAGATTGATTGAGATGGAATGGAGAAATGACTTTAGGCAGAAATTTTGGATTGGTACTAAAAACAACCTTATTTTGATGCATGTGCAAAAAGGGTTCTTGAATGGTTAGTGCTTGTAGTTTACTAACTCTGCGCAGGGAAATAATAGCTACTAGGAACGCAACCTTCCAGGTTAAAAATTGTAATTCACATTTGTGCATGGGTTCGAAGGGAGGCCCCATTAGCCGTGTGAGAACGACGTTTAAATTCCATACAGGTGAAGGTGGTACTCTGGGAGGAATTATTCTTTTAACTCCTTCGACGCTCATGACGAGCTCAGCTCGTCATGGTGTACACCTCCATACACTCATGACGAGCTGAGCTCGTCATGAACAATGGGATTCCCAAATCTGCAGCACCGCAGGAGAATACCATGAGCATCGATGGTGTTAAGGACTTCCATAAAGGCTTTAATGGCAGGCACTCTGAACAGAGATAGATGTTGTCTGTTTTGCAGATATGCTGCTATTGCAGCAAGATGTAGTCTAATAGACGTATAGGCTAAGTTACATCTTTGAAGATGCAGTAAGTAACCTATAATGTGTTGAATAGCCACATCTAAGGGATTAATATCGCTGTTATGAAAATATATATTAAAAATCGTTTCCACTTGGCTGCATAACATGCCCTAGTGGTAGGACGTCTAGCTTCTTTAATGACATTCATGCAGTCTGGAGGAAGGTTCAGATATCCAAATTCTAGGACTTCAGGAGCCAGATCGCAAGGTTGAGCTGAGATGGGTCCGGGTGTCAGATTTCTCCACGGTCTTGTGTTAAGAGGTGTGGAGACGGTAAAACACCTTCACTCCGCAACTTTCACTCCGCATACCTTCACTCCTCATACCATTACAACGCAAGTACCTTTACTCCGCAATACTATTATAACGCATACCATTACATTTTATATGCTTTTACCACACATGCTTTTACAACGAAATTCGTTGTAAATGCATGAATGGTAAAAGCATATGTTTTTAAAATTTAAGTTTAAGGTAAGTATATGGTTTTAGTTTGGGGGTGTTGGGGTATATGTTTTAGGGTTTCAGGGGTATTTTAAGGGTGGGTTTGGGTTATGGGGTACAGGGGTATTTAAGGGTTAAGGGATAGGTTTGGGTTTTGGGGTACAGGGGTACTTTTAGGGTTCAGGGCTAGGTTTGAGTTTTGGGGTACAGGGGTATTTTTAGGGTTCAGGGCTAGGTTTGAGTTTTGGGGTACAGGGTGTTTTTAGGGTTCAGGGCTAGGTTTGGGTTTTGGGGTACAGGGGTATTTTTAGGATTCAGGGCTAGGTTTGGGTTCTTTATTAGCAACCCAGCACAGACAAGACCCGCTTCGGCGCTTAGCCTTTGGCAATTGAGATTCAGCATTTCTACAATTTTTTTATTCCCTCATACACTGTGTTCTTAGGGAGACCATCCTGGCGGACACCAGTTCGATTTTGTGTATCACATAAACTCGGTAAGTTTGATCTTCCAATGTGTCATTAGCCTAAGTAGCCGAAGAGGCTGAAATGCCAGAAACCGGTCCCCGGTAGCTTGTCTCCTTTCTGGTAAAGAATTGGCTTGGTAGTTTAGTCTGCCCTGTTCCCATGATGCACTGGGCCAGGGACAGACTGATTTGCATATAGCCAGGTTCTGAGCTGGGATGGGGCAGTGAGATAAATAACGGTGATGGATCAAGCCCTGATCTTTGGACTGGGTAAGAGTGGTCTGCTCAATTCAGACACTCTGTTCATCACCACCCCCTTTTGTAAATCGATTTTGGCCACTATAGGTGTGGCAGGGTATACTCAGACATGAGTCCCTTTCTCACTGCTCCATCAGGATTCAAGCAAGCCGGGCCGAAGAGGCTGAAATGCCAGAAACCGGTCCCCGGTAGCTTGTCTCCTTTCTGGTAAAGAATTGGCTTGGTAGTTTAGTCTGCCCTGTTCCCATGATGCACTGGGCCAGGGACAGACTGATTTGCATATAGCCAGGTTCTGAGCTGGGATGGGGCAGTGAGATAAATAACGGTGATGGATCAAGCCCTGATCTTTGGACTGGGTAAGAGTGGTCTGCTCAATTCAGACACTCTGTTCATCACCACCCCCTTTTGTAAATCGATTTTGGCCACTATAGGTGTGGCAGGGTATACTCAGACATGAGTCCCTTTCTCACTGCTCCATCAGGATTCAAGCAAGCCGGGCCGAAGAGGCTGAAATGCCAGAAACCGGTCCCCGGTAGCTTGTCTCCTTTCTAGTAAAGAATTGGCTTGGTAGTTTAGTCTGCCCTGTTCCCATGATGCACTGGGCCAGGGACAGACTGATTTGCATATAGCCAGGTTCTGAGCTGGGATGGGGCAGTGAGATAAATAACGGTGATGGATCAAGCCCTGATCTTTGGACTGGGTAAGAGTGGTCTGCTCAATTCAGACACTCTGTTCATCACCACCCCCTTGTGTAAATCGATTTTGGCCACTATAGGTGTGGCAGGGTATACTCAGACATGAGTCCCTTTCTCACTGCTCCATCAGGATTCAAGCAAGCCGGGCCGAAGAGGCTGAAATGCCAGAAACCGGTCCCCGGTAGCTTGTCTCCTTTCTGGTAAAGAATTGGCTTGGTAGTTTAGTCTGCCCTGTTCCCATGATGCACTGGGCCAGGGACAGACTGATTTGCATATAGCCAGGTTCTGAGCTGGGATGGGGCAGTGAGATAAATAACGGTGATGGATCAAGCCCTGATCTTTGGACTGGGTAAGAGTGGTCTGCTCAATTCAGACACTCTGTTCATCACCACCCCCTTTTGTAAATCGATTTTGGCCACTATAGGTGTGGCAGGGTATACTCAGACATGAGTCCCTTTCTCACTGCTCCATCAGGATTCAAGCAAGCCGGGCCGAAGAGGCTGAAATGCCAGAAACCGGTCCCCGGTAGCTTGTCTCCTTTCTGGTAAAGAATTGGCTTGGTAGTTTAGTCTGCCCTGTTCACCATGATGCACTGGGCCAGGGACAGACTGATTTGCATATAGCCAGGTTCTGAGCTGGGATGGGGCAGTGAGATAAATAACGGTGATGGATCAAGCCCTGATCTTTGGACTGGGTAAGAGTGGTCTGCTCAATTCAGACACTCTGTTCATCACCACCCCCTTTTGTAAATCGATTTTGGCCACTATAGGTGTGGCAGGGTATACTCAGACATGAGTCCCTTTCTCACTGCTCCATCAGGATTCAAGCAAGCCGGGCCGAAGAGGCTGAAATGCCAGAAACCGGTCCCCGGTAGCTTGTCTCCTTTCTGGTAAAGAATTGGCTTGGTAGTTTAGTCTGCCCTGTTCCCATGATGCACTGGGCCAGGGACAGACTGATTTGCATATAGCCAGGTTCTGAGCTGGGATGGGGCAGTGAGATAAATAACGGTGATGGATCAAGCCCTGATCTTTGGACTGGGTAAGAGTTGTCTGCTCAATTCAGACACTCTGTTCATCACCACCCCCTTTTGTAAATCGATTTTGGCCACTATAGGTGTGGCAGGGTATACTCAGACATGAGTCCCTTTCTCACTGCTCCATCAGGATTCAAGCAAGCCGGGCCGAAGAGGCTGAAATGCCAGAAACCGGTCCCCGGTAGCTTGTCTCCTTTCTGGTAAAGAATTGGCTTGGTAGTTTAGTCTGCCCTGTTCCCATGATGCACTGGGCCAGGGACAGACTGATTTGCATATAGCCAGGTTCTGAGCTGGGATGGGGCAGTGAGATAAATAACGGTGATGGATCAAGCCCTGATCTTTGGACTGGGTAAGAGTGGTCTGCTCAATTCAGACACTCTGTTCATCACCACCCCCTTTTGTAAATCGATTTTGGCCACTATAGGTGTGGCAGGGTATACTCAGACATGAGTCCCTTTCTCACTGCTCCATCAGGATTCAAGCAAGCCGGGCCGAAGAGGCTGAAATGCCAGAAACCGGTCCCCGGTAGCTTGTCTCCTTTCTGGTAAAGAATTGGCTTGGTAGTTTAGTCTGCCCTGTTCCCATGATGCACTGGGCCAGGGACAGACTGATTTGCATATAGCCAGGTTCTGAGCTGGGATGGGGCAGTGAGATAAATAACGGTGATGGATCAAGCCCTGATCTTTGGACTGGGTAAGAGTGGTCTGCTCAATTCAGACACTCTGTTCATCACCACCCCCTTTTGTAAATCGAATTTGGCCACTATAGGTGTGGCAGGGTATACTCAGACATGAGTCCCTTTCTCACTGCTCCATCAGGATTCAAGCAAGCCGGGCCGAAGAGGCTGAAATGCCAGAAACCGGTCCCCGGTAGCTTGTCTCCTTTCTGGTAAAGAATTGGCTTGGTAGTTTAGTCTGCCCTGTTCCCATGATGCACTGGGCCAGGGACAGACTGATTTGCATATAGCCAGGTTCTGAGCTGGGATGGGGCAGTGAGATAAATAACGGTGATGGATCAAGCCCTGATCTTTGGACTGGGTAAGAGTGGTCTGCTCAATTCAGACACTCTGTTCATCACCACCCCCTTTTGTAAATCGATTTTGGCCACTATAGGTGTGGCAGGGTATACTCAGACATGAGTCCCTTTCTCACTGCTCCATCAGGATTCAAGCAAGCCGGGCCGAAGAGGCTGAAATGCCAGAAACTGGTCCCCGGTAGCTTGTCTCCTTTCTGGTAAAGAATTGGCTTGGTAGTTTAGTCTGCCCTGTTCCCATGATGCACTGGGCCAGGGACAGACTGATTTGCATATAGCCAGGTTCTGAGCTGGGATGGGGCAGTGAGATAAATAACGGTGATGGATCAAGCCCTGATCTTTGGACTGGGTAAGAGTGGTCTGCTCAATTCAGACACTCTGTTCATCACCACCCCCTTTTGTAAATCGATTTTGGCCACTATAGGTGTGGCAGGGTATACTCAGACATGAGTCCCTTTCTCACTGCTCCATCAGGATTCAAGCAAGCCGGGCCGAAGAGGCTGAAATGCCAGAAACCGGTCCCCGGTAGCTTGTCTCCTTTCTGGTAAAGAATTGGCTTGGTAGTTTAGTCTGCCCTGTTCCCATGATGCACTGGGCCAGGGACAGACTGATTTGCATATAGCCAGGTTCTGAGCTGGGATGGGGCAGTGAGATAAATAACGGTGATGGATCAAGCCCTGATCTTTGGACTGGGTAAGAGTGGTCTGCTCAATTCAGACACTCTGTTCATCACCACCCCCTTTTGTAAATCGATTTTGGCCACTATAGGTGTGGCAGGGTATACTCAGACATGAGTCCCTTTCTCACTGCTCCATCAGGATTCAAGCAAGCCGGGCCGAAGAGGCTGAAATGCCAGAAACTGGTCCCCGGTAGCTTGTCTCCTTTCTGGTAAAGAATTGGCTTGGTAGTTTAGTCTGCCCTGTTCCCATGATGCACTGGGCCAGGGACAGACTGATTTGCATATAGCCAGGTTCTGAGCTGGGATGGGGCAGTGAGATAAATAACGGTGATGGATCAAGCCCTGATCTTTGGACTGGGTAAGAGTGGTCTGCTCAATTCAGACACTCTGTTCATCACCACCCCCTTTTGTAAATCGATTAGCCTAAGTAGAGGCGTAAATCTACGCGCTTTTTACAGAGTGGTTTACATGTTGGGGGTGTGTGTGGGTTCACGGGAATCCAGGACTTGGCCATGGTAGTGGGAGTGTGTTGCGCATATCATTATAAAATCACTAAATAAACGTCATAATTGATGATCAAGTGATCAAAGTCAATTACCCGAGGGGTTGAAGGAAAGAAACCTGGGCTTTAACACTACAGATATAGTGTTAATATTGAAACTCACGTGAGCATATTTCACTTATTTAGAGTAACACCTTATTTAGAGAAGTAGAAATCTGAAAGGGCGAGCAGAGTGAATGGTGGGTAAAATATATGTTTCTATCATTACCCTCTGCTCTTTTCCAGTGAATGTTTTTTCCACATTATGGGGTCTAATCTCCACTGAACGATCATAAGATTTGGAGGAGTACGGATCTGAATGACCTACTCTATTCTGAAGGCCCTGTGACCAAATTACGGCTGGGCGGAAAGTGGCTCTGATAGCGACAGACCTGAGGAAGACCAGGGTGACCTCTTTAGGCACAATTCAAGCGGTCGAAACATGTTGACTTCAGCAGTGGTAGGAGGGAAGTCTTGAGGAACCTCGTTTCCTCAATAAGACATTTTCCCATCCTTTATCTTATTTTTAATCCTGATAGGGGTATCAAACTGCGTCTAATAAAGTAATTTTTTCTTTTGGCACCCTTAATCAGTTTTAATCACATCCTTACTGCACGTTTTTGTCGCACTATCAGTTACGCCACAAGGTGTTCACTGCACGTTCTACAACTTATATGTGTTACTCGTTGTACGTATTGATTCATTTGGTTGTACGTCCTGTAGGGTGGAATTTATTATTTTTTCCCCCTCCCTAATGCTCCGCCCTGGATGTGGCTACACCAGGGCGTTTGTAGCAGGCCCTATGATGAAGCATGTCACATACCTTGGTATGTGAGTGAGGGCAGTTTTTCCAAATTGGGAAATTTTCCTTGATTGTGCCTTTGTTGTGTACTCTATATACCCCCTCTGTGGGAACATTAGTGTGTATCTGGGGGCCAGGGTATTGGAGTTTAAACAATAGTGGCCCTCCTCCCTCTTTTGTGTTGATTGATGTGATGTTGATCCATGCAGGCAGGAATTGTTGGAGTCTTTCCCCCACAGGAGTGGAATGTTGAAGGGGAGGAAAGTCAATGGGTGGGGTGGAGACAGAGCGGGAGGTGATGTTCTTGCCTCTGCCTTTGTTGTTGTCACCCCTGTAAACCCCTCTCTGGGAGCCCTTGGTGAATGTGGATTGGCCAGGGGTTTTATAGGAAGAGGAGGGACTTTCTGAGGAGTAGCCTCTTGTGTTGTCTCTGTACGATGAGCGACGAAAAGAACGTCTGGGAGCTTGCTGCTGCAATGCTCCCATAGATTTTGCAGTGTCAGTGTCTTACTTCATTTTTTCCAAAGACACGCCAACATTTGGGCCAAATAGGTGCGTTTCATCAAATGGCTGATTAAGTATGGAGTTTTGCACCTCAGGTTTAAAACCTGAAATACGTAGCCAGGCATGTCTACGTAGTAAGGTGCTGGTATTGATTGCCCTTGAGGCAGTATTTGCAGCGTCTAGGGCACAACGGATGGAAGTATTTGTGATATTTTACCTTCCTGTATCAAGTTCATTAGCCTTGTTTTTGTATTTGTCTGGTAGGTGCTGCATTAGGGACTCTAGTTCATCATAATGTGCCCTGTCGTATGTTGCCAGCAAGGCTTGGGTGTTGGCAATGCGCCAGATGTTAGCTGCTTGTGCCGCAGTTCTTTTGCTAGAGGCGTCAAGGAGTTTAGATTCTTTGTCTGGTGGTGAGGCTTCACCTGTTTGGGAATTAGCACGTTTACGTGCATTGGATACCACTAAAGAATCTAATTGTGCCGGCCCTTTAATATAATCTGGGTCTGCAGGGGCAGCGTTATATTTTTTCTCAATGTGGGGATTGAGGACCCTAGCTCTAACGGGGTCTTTAAACATTTCTGTTGCGTGCGTGATGACGCCCTTAAGCATTGGTAAGATGGCCGTAGATCTTTGTGTTGTCTAATAGGAAGTCTTCCTCCACTGTGTCAGTGTGTAAGTCCACCCCATGATATTGTGCAGCCCTCTGGACTAGCAGGTTAAAACCTATGGTGTCCTTTGGTGGGGAAGGTCTGGGAGGATAGACATCATCCTGTGGGACATAAGGCACATCGGGGTGCTGTAATCATCCCATGGATTAGGTGACTGAGGGGGACTATTAGCCTGTGGTGGGTAATGAGCACCCCCACCTTCATAATCAGAATCTGTGTGCACATCATCGTCTGGATTAGGAGATGGTGTAGGTGAATGCTGTGGTGGTGGAGGTGTATGAGTAGGAACAGTATGGGGAGGTGGAGGAGAAGGGACCCTTAATGGAGAGGTTGCAATGTCTCTCTTCTTTGCAGGGGGAGGAGGTGCTGGCGCCTCAAGTGGTCTCTTCTTGGAGCTGAGAGTCAATTGTCCAGTTTTGGGATCCTTTACAAGAGTTTTTTGTTGTGGATCCGGTGTAAAAAGCTCTTGTGAGCCAGGTAGATCCTTTGGCGTCGAAATTTTCGGCTCCATAGTTTTTTTAGGCACCGAGTCGGCAGTTGGCTTAGGAGTGTGCCCTTTCGAAGTGTCTTTTACGGGAACCTGTTTTTTCGGCTCTGCTGCGTGTGAATCTGGGTCTTTGGTTGATTTTTTGCTCGGCTTTGAGTGCGGTTTCGGTGTCGATACCCGCTGCCAGTCTTCGGCGCCGTGTGCTTGGGTGTCGAAGCAACGGTCGACGCGGAAGAGGAAGATGGCTTTTTCTTCGGTGTCAGTACTGGGTAGGCACCGGAAGTAGGCTGGCTCGAGCCCGAGCCGCCTGAAGGCTTTGTAGTCTTCTTTGCCGGGCCCAAAGGCGGGGCGTTAGAAGCAGTGTCTCGGTGTGCACCGAGCCCGAAGGTGAGGGTGTGACCGAAGCCTTTTTAGATGGTGTCGAGGAAGGGGTGGGGTCGACGGTCTTACTTATGACCCGTTGAGCTGGAGTGACCTCCTCGACATCGGAGTCTTCGGCATCTGATGCTCCGATACTCTCTTCGCCGTGCTGGTGTTATGGCACGTCGACGCCCTCTTCGAAGATGTCGTTGGGAATCGGAGCTGACGAGCGAGCCATAGTTCTTCGAGCTAGTCGGTCCCGGATCGTCTTCTTGGAGCGGAATGAGGCACACGCCGAACAGTCTTTGGCCTCGTGCTCCGGTGAAAGGCACAGGTTGCACCCCTCAATGTGGGTCGTTGTGGGGAAACTTCGACCCACATTTAGGACACTTCTTGAATGGGGTCCTTTCCATGAGCCAGAAAGTAAGGCCTAAGTAGGCCGAAGGCCTTCGTCGATGACCGGAATGGAAGACTTCGAAGTTAGAGAATCGCGTCGTAGATCGCGATCGAGACAATACCGTCGAACTGGGTGAGGATTGCGCGCCGAAGGAAATTTGGTTCCAAACCGGAGCGCAGGAAACACATCCGAGCCCGAAGGTGGAAAAAAACTATCTGGGGATAGAGCCGATGCCCACGCGCAATGCGGTCCTAAGGAGGAGTCACCTATCTCGTGACTTCCAAAGAACTTTTAAGGACAACAACAAACTGCAGACATCCGGGCCCAGCACTAGGTGGTGATCTATGCATAGTGTACAATCTGCAGCTCATATGCCTCGAACAGAGCATTACCGAGGGTAAGTAACTTGTACTTCTACTGTATACTTCTAACCACAGAATCCTCATCTAAAAAACTGATGCCAAAGCAGTGGCACCAAAAGGTGGTGGGCCTGTGGAATGGCCCAGATCAAAAAGTCCTACAGGACCGAATGGGCAAGATATCCATCCAGTTGGACCTCGGTGTCAAGGCAGTAGTGCTTTGAAAACCTGTGTACTGACACCCATGTTGCAGACTGACAGATGTCAATGATGCACATTCTGCATGTCAACGCAGTGGCAGAATCCTTGGTCCTGATAGAATAACCCCTAGTCCTCCGAAAGCTGCTCCTTGGCCAGTGCTTAGCAGATCTTAATGCAGACAACCATTCACTTTCAAAGCATTCTTTTCAGTGTGGTCTTGCTTTTCTTTGCCCCAAATAAACCCACAAAGAGCTAATCGTCCATCCAATCGTCTTTGGGACGATCAATGTAATTTTGGGGTCAAGCTGCTGGAGTCTCTCTTCCTCTTTCTAGGGTGAGGCTGAGCAAAGAACGTTGGTAGAGTGATGGATTGCCCAATGTGAAAAGCAGTCATGACTTGTCAAAAAGGCCACTCTCGATCTCAACACCATCTTATCTGGGGAAAAAAGGTGTGCAAAGTGGCTGCACCAAGAGAGCTTGGAGTTCACTTACATGGCGAGGCGAAGTCCCTGCAACCAGAAACACCGTTTTAGGAGTCAGGACACATAACAGATAGCTGTGCCTTGGTTTAAATGATGTACATATAAAGTGAGGAACAAATTAAGATCCAGCTGTAGCATCGCAAAGGGTTCTGGAAGAAAGAAATACGTTGACCCTTTTAGAAATCTCAACACAACGGTGATTTGAACAAGGACTGTTGGACAGGTACACATATAAAAAGGCAGAAAGGGCTAACAGATAACCTTGTGCAAGCCCTTGCTAGGCCAGAGACAAATGAACTGTAGGCCATCCAACAATTTGGCCTGCAGTGGATTAGTATTCTGCCACACCAGGCTACCAGGACCCCTGGCAGCCAGGATCATATCCACATCCACATCTTAGGTAGGAAGATCGAAGGCAGTCAACTGTTGCCACTCAATCTCCACGTACAGAGATGCAGACTGTACAAATTTGGGTGCAGGACACTATCCTGCTGCTGCAACAGGTCCTCCAGAAGCGGTAGCTTGGCCAGATAGCATATGCTTCTGGCCAGAAGTTTAAGGCACAACACTCCCCTTTCCAAATCTGTTGCCAGTAGGATGACTTGGGCCCTGTCATTCCTGATCATATTCAGCTGGAGAGGCTGTGGCTGAACAGGGTTCAGGAGTTCCCTGTCTCAGAGAGAGAAAGGTTTCTTGGAAATTCCAGTGCTCAAAATATTTGACATTGTATGTTCTCAATGATGGTGAAACTATCCAGCCAGGGTTCTCCCAATTGCTGAAAGATCCCCTGTGCCAACTTAAGGTGTAACCACCATTCATGATCTCTCAGGCGCCAGCTGCTGAGTTCATCCACCCTGGCGTTCAAAGATCTCACCAGTGGTTCATGACCAGGTAAATGCCCTGGTGCTTCATCCAGTTCCAGAGATGAAGTGCCTCCTGGCATAGGATGCAGAATCCCACACAGCCCTGCTTGTTGCGGTAACACTTGGCGTCTACTGTGAGAACCTGAGCAATCCTCCCTATGGTGGACAAAAGAAAGGCTTTCAGTGCCAGATGGATGGCCGCCAACTCCAACAGACTGATGGGGAGATGAGTCTCTGTCAGAGACCAGAGCCATCGGATCTCCACTTCATACAGAGGACCTCCTCATCCCATCACTGATGCATATGTCACCATCGTCAGCTTTGGGTGGATCAGAGAGAGGGGTGAGCTGCTGCATGACCAGTTGTGATTGAGCAACCACTGCAGGTCTTTAACAGTCTCCTCCAAAATCTCAATGGAATCAGACTGTTTACCCTGGTGCTGGACAGACTGAGACTTCAGGTTCCACTGCAGAGCCTGCATATGCCACCTGGCATAGTTGACGAGGAGGACGCCAAAAGGCCCAGAGCTAGAGCCACTCTAACAGAGCCACAGGTCTGAGGATGAAACTTTGGGATCACAGCCCAAATGTTCAAGTCTCGTGGTGGTGGAGGAAAAGCCCAGGAAAAGGAACCTCTGCTATGTTAGGAGGCTCGCCATCATCTGAAGGTGAAAACGACTGACTGTGTGAGCCAGCTTTCAACAGCGAGTCGCTCAGGTAGAGGAAAACAGGAATCGCCAACCTTCAAAGCTATGCTGCGATCACTGCCATCACTTTCATGAACATCTGAGGGTTGCTGGTGAGTGAAAAGGGAGTACAGCAAATTGATGACACTTAGCGTTGTCTGTTTAATCCCTGCCCGACCCCAAAATTACTGAGATGCAATGTTGCAGGGGTAGTGGTCCTCGAAGTTGCCTAAACTCCAATCTTTGAATAGCCTTGAAAGATCCAAAACTGTTAAAGGTACAGTCTCACAGGTGTGGAAACACCCAAGGAACATGCAGAGAGGTACAGCTTTCTTTAAAGCATTCCAATGTTGAATCACTCTTCTCGCCAAGGAGGCAAGAACCATCGAACTGCATGTCCATTAAAGAGGCAAACACGTCACCAGATAAGCCTGTGGATCTCGTCCAAGAGTGCTGCCGAAGCACTATGGTAGAGCCAGCTACTCTGCCCATGATGTCAGTATTGCCCAGACCGGATAACATACTTTGCAGCATCCTGACCATCCTGAATGGTTTGAGCCAGGTTGGCCAGAAATTCCTCTGGGGTTACCAGCAAAATCTCATCAACATGTCACTAAGACCCTAGGTATATCTCAGCAACAAACAGCTGGCTTTGACTGACTAGACAGGGCTAGACTGACAAAGGAAACATTTGCTTCCTAAAAAGTACGATTGTATAAACTTCCATAGTTGGCAGTTGTAGCTTTAATGCCTCACTCGGTCACGCCTAACTCAGCTTGCACGTCTCAACCCCATTGCAAACTATGCACTCTTCTATTGCAGATTCTGGGGTGGACCCGGGGTCGGTGCGGCTTCAGGGGGCCAAATACTCCTGGTGGAGAGGAATTCGGCTTGGAGTCAGATAAGACTATAGGAACAAATTGTTTTTTCTTTGACACCATCTAGGTCAGTGGGGATGGTATGAATTTGGGTGGCGGACTGGAGGTGAGCTCTTGCAATTGGGCAGAACCTGAAGCAAGTTCAGGATTGACAGAAGGCGCTGAGGGTGGTCCTGCCATCAGTAACCTGTTTGGAGGCCTTAGTGAATCTTTCAATGGGAGCTGAAAGAGGTTAAAAATTAGCAACATGGCTTTTTGAAAGGCCTCAATCAGTTGCAATGACATTGATGGACCCAGAAACTATGGGTGCATGCAGATCAGTTGTGGAACCAGCTCCTCGGCTGGGGACTAGGAGTAAAATTGCAAGGCACCATGGAATGGGTCAAATCTCAATTGGTCTTTTTGTGCTTTCCCTTCGACTGACCGCAAAACTTAGATAGCTACGAAGACCTGTTGCGGGAACAGCCTTGAGAGTGAGAAGGGATCCGCACACTCAACTTCGAGTGGGACTTTTTATGGTGATTGGCAACTTACAGCTTTGCTTCACCTTCCCGGATAGCTCTTGGGTTCATGAGAGCACACTCCTCACAGGTCTTTGAGGTGTGACCAATACCCAGACACTTTAGGCACACTTCATAGATCTATCACAGGCAATTGTTTGTGAAGGTTCCTACAAGGTTTAAACCCTTTACTTTTTGGAAGGAACACAGTTCCCCTACATTCTGGCAAAAAATATTTTGCAAGAAAAAAAAAATGTCTACACACAAATACATCTCTTCACACGCAAGCTTTCTAAAAGTACACTTCTATACCAAAGTCTAACCTCAGCATGCATACTCTTTGGAGCATTCATATATGCCACCTAGAAAAAAGAACAAAAAGAAGGTATTATCCAGGGTATAGGCTCAGTGTTTAAAGTTCGACACGTGCCACATCAGCAATCCTCCTAAGCACTTAACACAGACAACTAGTTGATTCAGAAAAAACACTGTTTTCCAGGAAATGTATTTGCAAATAGCTTGTGTATTGGCTGAAGGACTTTTCATCACGTGTGACAAAACATTACTACACATTTATAGGAGGCTTCCTTGTCAGAGGGAAGACTCTAAAAAGACCTTATAAATACGACTTCAATATTCTGTGGGAGCACAATGAAAGACATTCAGGTCGGAGATATCTTGATATGTTTGCAAAGTGAACTATGATCATAAAACTTTAATAAATTCCTTCCTAAGAGCCAAATAAGCTATGCCAGGGTGTATGTAAGCCACCCAGAAATGCATGAGCGGTAATTTTAGAAGACTGAATTGGTCCAAAGCCAAAGTTCTGCAGCTAGATTAAAACAACCCCTGGTCCTTTCTAGCTTGGCCCTCCAAACTGGGTACCGTCCCTGTACAAAGTAAAAAGGTTAAAGGTTTTGGCTTCAGGCTTAATAAGCAACACACTCTAAATTCCTAAATCAATGCAGTGTTTTCCTCTTGAGAATGTTTAAGAAAACTTTGCGGTTTATTTGTTCACACCTCAGTGGTGAATGATGCTGTAAACTCAAGATTGGATAACTCCAATGGCTGTTATTCAGGCCTTTTGGTAGTCCCACTAGGAAGGCTGCAAAGGGTCAAAAACACAGCAGTAAATTAATTAGCAAAGTAGTTTAATTTCCAGAAACGTGATAGAATCTGAGGCCTGACAAACCCTTTAATTGCTCCTAGGGGAAAAGCCAATTCAATTTAAGACATCATGCTATTGTCATAAACCTCTTAATGAGCAAGTGTCCTCTTTCTTTCAGAAGTTGTTACCAAGGAACTCACTCTTGCGCCCGCTTTGGTTTAACAGTTTACATTTGTTGACTGTACCTCGCTTTGCTAGAGCAAGAGTGGGTGGCAAGCTTCTTCAGTTTCGGCACACACCTTTGTAATGCTCTTCCCTCTTTTTCCAATCAAGAAAAAAAACCTATAAACTATTCAAAAAAGATATTCTGTGAACCAATATTGTCTGGGCCACCTTAGGGGTGATTAATATCATGTGGCATCGTTGCTCTTCAGTTTCACAATGGCTTTTTTAATAAAAATGAAACGGGGGAACCTATGTTTATGACCTTAACAATACAATAAAAACACATGCTTCCGCACAACCTCTTTTGTGGATCTTTGCTTAAGATGAATGTGCGTTTCGTGTTTGTCCGAGATGCAAACAACTCCAGCGTTGGATTTTCCCATGACAGTGGCTGCTGACTACTTAGAACCTTATGAATTTCTGATATTTGTAGTGAATTAAGAAGTGGAAATAAGGAACTTGGAGGTCTAAGTATACCATATACTTACACTCCACTAGCACCTTAGGAGTTCCGTTAGAGGGACCATCCAGAATGACTGTATACTAGAGGAAGACTTTGACCTGATGAATAAGAAAGGTACTGGGCTAATGGATGAATTCCATAGCATGATCAGGATTTAGGTGTTTAGTCTGTGCAGATGTTTGTGATTGTGTGGTAGTGTTGGGGGTGAGGGGGTAGATGTTCGATGAATTTTAGCTTGTGCCTGAATTGTATGAGATTCAGCATCCATTTTTCTGATGTTATTTGCGCCCATTCTGGGCTGTAGGTTTTAATTTTTCCATGTCCAGGACCACATTTCTGAGGGGTTCGTTGAGATAGCAGCCGGCTCCAAGGCACTGTCAAAGGAGGCATCCTGATTCTTGTGATTCTGCTTGAGAACCACCCACGCATTTCAATTATAGTTTGCTGTAGAATCCTGCAAGTGTCTCACTGGTGGGCACCTGTTGTTGCTGGCCACAGGAGAATGGAACGGATAGCATCTATTGTGGCTGATTATAGCTTTCATATCTAGAACTTTGATGATACCCTTCCCCTTATGCAGTCATTGGTTGAATGCTGCTCCAAACGGGTAATCTGGGTTGGATTATTTATTTGGTTTAGGTGTGAGCAGTTTTGCAGCTAGCTGCAGTGAAACTTTGCTTGGGGATGTATACTCCAGGAATATTTCTGATCATTTTCCAGTTCTAAGTTCTACTGTAAATGGAACAATAATGGATGGTTGCGTCATCAACAGGGTGCATGTCGAAAGAACTGTCCTTGCCAGATTCTTTGTCAACAGCATGGTCTATGGGGTGGTCGTCAACAGACAATTTCTTTATTGTTTTCTATTTAGAAGGTGGAGTTTGTGACCTCATCAACGGTGTGTCCACTGATGACTTTTTAAGTTGTGGTGACACTGAGGTAGATTAAGCCTTTTCTGCACTTCCGATTTGGACACAGACAGAGGCTTGCTAGATTGTTTGTGGGCATTTTTGGATTTGTTCCTGAGGCTCATAAAATGACGAAGCCAGTTGTTCCACACAGGGTGAGGTTTTTGATGACTGGCCAGTTCTGAGATAGCAATTACGTTCTTATTACCCCTTCTCAGAAAGGGTGCTCTGGACGGACTCATGCCCAGTTTAAGGGGTTTCTATGACTACATATTTCTGTAATCAAATCAAAAGCCTTCCTTCATGGCCCTTAAGAACCGTTGCCGAGAATGTTATGCATATTTTGCAGTCCTTGGTCTTGTGGTTGGGGTGTAGGCAGCAGATACACCTCACAAAATTAATCTGTGTACATTTTCAACTATTCACAAGCATCTCAGGCTTTGAAGCAATTCTCTTTGAAGAAGATTGCATTTTAGGAAAAAATATCTTTCTCATGTAATCAGAAGCAGGTGGTGGATGACTCAACACACAGAGAGGGGCGTGAAAAGGACTTCTGAAATAAAAGTAGAGTTGTTTGTCTGAAGAGAGAGCAAGACTCCATGATTCACTTTCAGCTGGTGAGATGGCCTCAGAACAGGTGGAGATCCCAGTACTGTAATCATTTGTTTGACAATGGGTCTTTTATACTGATGTTAACGGGCTAAAGGCCTTTAATGCAGTTAGGCTGTAAGTCTGCTTTAGTTTTGTTGCCATGGAACTCCCACCTCAATGACTGGGAATGTTTCAAGCATGTGAATCTAGCAAAGTACCAGTAATGGAGAAGGAATAATTAATGACCTGTATCCTAGTTCTCCTGCAGGGGAATCTTGATTGTAGTCAAAGTTATGAAACTGTTCTGTGCACATGCAGGATCTCGGAGCACATTTCACAAATATATATCCAATTTTATATACATCTTTACTTAAAAAAAAGCCTATTCCTTTAAAGAAAAAAACAGTATTTTAGAAAAGCCCATGAAAGGCTATATTGGCCAAAGTTTGGCTATTTACTTCAAATAAGTAATCATTTTTATAGGAACACTAGAAATAATGTGGTGACTAGAAAACTCTTTTGGAACCGTTTTTTAAAGGAAGGTGAACAGAAATAGGGACAATAGAGAAACAGGCTGAAGCATGAAAGACAGGGGACACTGGTGCTCCTCCTTAAAGGAGTATCATTCCACAGGTATCCAATAATGCCCTGTAGGTGGCAGTTGAGCAGTTCTTTATTCTGACTCCTGATGACAGGATCATTTAGCATGGAGCATGACCTTTTGGAGGTGTTCTTCCTATCCAAAACCTTCCTTCGCTTAAGGTATTTAGAGACAAATCTGCAATTTCTTTCTGTTTGTTGACAAAATAAAAATGTTTTCCTTCACAAAATATAATTTCACATGTGGAACAAAGAAATCTCAAACAGACCCTCACACCTGTGCATTGTGTGTCTTTCCGATTCATATCCTCCTGACTCCTGCAAATTTTGCAAAACATGTCCAGGAGAACTTAAAGGTCAAGGAGAAGTGCAGGGTTCATGGACTTCAGAAGATTGATGCAGGCGTAGAAGTAGCATGCCGAAGACCTGAGGGACATGCAGAGGGTACCCTCTCTACCTCTGCTCCATTTCCAAGGACCCCCTATGTGAGAGACCTAGGGAAAGATCACAGAGGAAGAAGAGAAAATGCACCCAGTCAACGACTATGAAGCTGACGAGAGCTGGCTCAAGAAGTAGTTTGGGGGGGCGTGGCCGAGCGCGAAGCGAGATGGCCGCTTAGGCTGTGAGCTCCGCTCGCCGCGGCATGAAATCCTGAAATTATCCTGCCTCCCCCCGCTTGCACCAGCTCAGCGCTGATCTTCTGCGGCGTCGGAAGACCCGGGGAGTAGCTGGCGGCAGCCTTGGAGTTCGACGTGACCGGCATCCCCCTTCTTTGATCCCTGCCGCCTGAGTCGTGACGGTGTCGGGCAGCTGGCCGAGGGGCCGGATGTTGACGCCGGCTGTTGTTGGTACCTGAGACCGCGGCTGTGCAGGCCAAGACGCCCGGGGATCGGGACTGCAGAAGGTGGCATTGGAGCTGCACGGATGAACGTGGTGACCGAGCGCAGCCCCAGAAACGGACGCACACATTGGGAAGTCCGCTACGCCAGCTTGTAAGATCGTCCCTTTGTTCTTGGGACTGCTTGATTAGAGTGACTGGTCGGGCGGGGGACGCCATTTTGGAGCGGGCTCAACGTTATAGACCTTGTGTGCTTGGGCAAGACCTGAGATCTATGTGTCCCGGACCTCAGTGACACGGAGGTCGGTGATCCTGCATTGTCTATTCTGTGCATTACGACCCCGTGCCATGCAGCGCGACTACTGCCTGCGTTTCCCATAGGACGTTCGAGGGTTGAGAGCCTTGTCTACGGCCATGGTGGACATGGCGGATTGCATCTCACGACTGTGTGCTTTGCCGGCCCCTGTTTGATGGATCTCCTAAGAGCTCTTTGGCTAGGTGGCACCGTGTAAGCTTCTGGCGCTGTTTGGTGAAGGTATTACTTTGCGGGGTGAGTGCGCTTGGTCTGGCCTCGCAGGATGGAACCCACGGTTCGGGACCTCCTGGGTGCTTTGGACTCCCTCCGTGTGGCTTGGGTGGGAGGAGCCGAGGAACTTGGTAGACGGCTGGACGCCAATATTGCTCCACCGACGGATGAGAGCCCTGATGTTCCGACGGGGAGTGGTGCCACAGGCAGCTTTACGCGGGAGACGGGAGAAACGACTATGCATTCACAGGTGGTCCTGTGGGGGACCCTGGCCAGCGTTGGAGGCGGCTCCGGGTCGCCCGACTGCGTGAGTGCGACATTGGGACCTGAAACTGTACTGCAGGCAGATTGCTTTCATGGAACGGCTCCTTTGCTCACCCTACCTGATTTGCCTTTACTGTGTCGCGACTTGGGAGGATGGCCCGGTACTTTGTTGCTGCTCCTACATGTCTGGAAAGACTGGTTTCTCAGCCCTTTGATGGCGGGATCACCCGTGCGGCTGACTCTGCCTTGCTTGCCTGGCCATCCTGATCTTTTGAGGTTGTACTGCATTACTAACTTTCAGTGGCCACGTATAGATGGAAGGGTCAAAATGGGTCAGGGGTGACCCCTCCTTTCGTGTAACAAGGACGGATGCCCGGACGGCTACTGTGATGAATATGTTTAATGCTTTGTACAGCGACGCCGCCATTGCCTGTTGGCATGTTGGCTTAATTGTGATCGAGCCTGAGCTATTTTGTGAAAGGGGGGGGGGGGGGCAGGGGTTTGATTTTAATGACTCTCCCCCCATTTTTTCCCTTTCTTTGGGATTCTTCTGGGGCGACGGGCACGCTAGTCGGGGGTGGGCCATAGCCTCTTCAGACGTGCAGGGTGGGGGGTTGGGGGGGTAGGGATCTTTTGGGTTAGTATATTCTTCATTCTATGGCCCCTTTCTTGGTTAAGTCTTTCTTCTAAATTCCCTCTTGTGGGTTTTCTGGGGCACCAAGCATGCCTATGGGGGGGGGGGGGGGGGGGGGGGGGCGTGGCCTTCCGCTGCATGCAGGGTGGGGGGTGGGGGCGGGACGTGTTTTTTGTGGTTCTTTGTCTCTATGGCCCTACTTTTCTTCTTCTTTTCTTGTTCTTCTTGATGTACTTTCCTCTCTTACATATTTCTTATAGTTGGAGGCGGGGGTTTGGGTTTCCTGGGGAGATCATCGCTTGTGTCCCTATTAGCTACGGATTTTGGTTGATATTGCTCGCTTTGGTGAATGGGACTCTGTGAGTCAGACTGCTCGTATTTGGCTTCATATCTTCCTATTGTTCTCCCAATGCTGTGTTCGACTAAAGGCTAATATCTTGTCCTGTGTATTGACTGCTACACGATGTCGTACTAATGCTTGCTGCTTGATCCTTCAACTCTAATACAAAAAGGAATCCTCCCATATCCTGTACTAATGTGAACGATTTTACACGTCGATCCTGATTTAATGTGACTGGCCGGGCTGGGGCACACCTTAACGTTTTTTCTTTTATTGCTGCATGACATTCTGATGTCTGAAATTATGTCGCTTGGTGGGCCCCCCTGGCCTGTACTCGCTTTGCTGTAATGTCTGAGGTTTTCCAAATAAAAAAAAAAAAAAAAAAAAAAAAAAAAAGAAGTAGTTTGATGTCGAAGATTATATCGACCTTTAGAGACGTTCGACATTGAGGGATTCCTCTCCTAACAGACCATTTCATCATTCTGTTGATTGTGTCTGCAATCTGAACAGGAAGAGAATACCACATACGACACACCTAGGAATAATCCATGACATACTCTACTAGCACATAAAGTACTCTGGGCTCCAGGGCATGGTATTCAGTGCTTTTGATAGGCGGAGCGGGATGTGTTTTTTGTAGAAAATTCCAACGATGGGAATTTGAGTAAGCCCTTTTGTGGCACTGTCATGGTAGTGCTTGTGGTAGCACTGCTTACTATCCCCTTTATAGGTTGAATTTTTCCTCTCCAGCAAATATAAGGCAAGTCTCCTTTCATAATCATTGAGGATCTCCGTTGGAAAAGTTGGTCAAATGTCACAGCGAGAGGCCTTATGTCTAGGATATAAGCTGGAGTCGTGGTTGGCAGCTGCGCAAGATGGTCGCACCCTAGGGACACTCCTTACCAGCGGCTTCGTAATCCGCGAGGTGGTCCAGACGGTGGATAGCGAGGAGATAAAAGTGCCCTGATACTTCTTGAGGGCAGAGGAGCCCATTTAAGATACACAGGGGCTCCTGCAGCAGTGACGAAAGTGCCCATTTACAGCAACACGTGGCTTCAAGATGGTGGGAGCGCTAAGAGAAGCTGACCAAGCTGCCACCAGGGCTAGGGAGACTTCAGTGGAGTCACTCCAGGGAGTGTGGGACGCCGATTGCGGCCTGTAGCCCTCCGCCTGCAGTGGTTTATGGATTTTGGCTGGCAGCAGGCCTGGATTGGAGGCAGTGGCCCTCCTGGGGTCTCCCGATAGAGAAGCAAACGACTTGCCATGGGCCCAGACTTGGAGGGGGGGGGCGGCAGAGGTTCCTCTGCAGGAGGGAGGAGCCATGCCTGAATGCTCTGGGATTTGTTTTGCTGGATCCCCAGGGTCCCTGAGAAGGCAGTATCTGCATTGTGGAGGGGCCCTGATACCCCAGAATGACGTGTTGGCAGAGTGGTCTGCTGGGGACCTGGCGGCTGGACGCAGAGGAGAGGTGGCTAGCTAGCAGAACCGCTAGCAGAGACTTGGTGCGCACTACTTGACGCAGAGGCCTGATCCACCTAAAATTACTGTGCAGCCCTCCTTGGCTGCCTGCTGCTGTTCGGGGCCAGGTGGTGCAGGTGTGCCTAAGGTGAGGGGGCACCCACGTACCTTGTTGAGCTTGAGGGCAGAAGTTGGTGTGCCCCCTGGGGGAGTTGCTAGGCTTTGAGGCCCAGAGGTCTGGGGTGTGGAGCAGACTGTGACCATACGTGCCTGGACTGGGCACGGTATCGACCCCTGGAGGCTGGTTAACGTGGGCTTATTCTAGGGCTTGGGCCTACTGGGGCGGAATCCGACGTCCCCTACCACCCCTGTCCTGAGCTAGAAGTTCCATTTTCTCCTGGTGGAAGAGCTCAATCCTGGGCACAGTAGTCACAGAGATGGTGTGCAGTAGACCGTTGCGCAAGTCCATGAAGGGCACTCGACCAGGCTCAGGGTCCATGGTGCTGCAGGAGGGCCCATTGTAGCAGCCAGAACTGGGGATTCAGCTGCGGGGGCGCTGAAAGGCACTATGTTGGCGCAGATCCTGAAGTCATCAATAACCATAGAAACTACAAAAGATTGAGACGCTCATAGTAGACCAGGGAATCTTGCGCAATGACCATCGTAAGCTGATCGCCAGGGGGAGGGAAACCGAATAGCGGTAACAGCAGTACTCCTCTGCTTGGATGCTCTGGAGGCGCAGGTCAGAGACCTTACCAGAAGGGTGGATACTCATGAGCAACGAGCAGAAGATGACGAGGGCTGCAGCAGGCGGAACCATATGAGCATAGGAGGATTCCCAGAAAAAGTGAAGGGACAGGATATGGCCCAATTTCTAGAGACATCGTTGTGTCTACAGTAGCTTCACAGGGGTTGTCGACATTCTTCGCCCTGGAGAGGGCGCACCACATACCAGGCTGGACTCTGCCTCCGGGGAGCCCACTGTGTCCAGTTGTGGCACCACTGCTGCATAATCAAGATCGGGACCACATTTTGCAGCGCTCTCATGAAGTGCCAGGTTTCAGGTGGACAATCTGCCGGTGGCTATCTACCGCGCAGGACCACTTTCACAGAAGTTAAATGAAATGAGCACGCTGAGGTGAATGTTTCATACTTGCTCCCATTCCCAGCCCCGCTCAAACTGTTGGTGGATGACAATGCATTTTATTTTTTAATACTCCAGCGGCTGCTTGGGAATGGCTAGGGACTCACAGGGCAGGCATAGATGAAGCTCCCTGTGGCCCCAGAGGAAGAGACGTTGATGCTGAAGCTGCAGAGTGCATGGCCCAACAGAGGCGCAGGAGACATGAGGCAAACTGGTGGCCATTGTTATGTTATAACTTTTATAAAGTGCGCAGCTGCCCCAGCAAAGGGGCATACCAGGGCTAGAACAACTGTCAAAGGCAGGCCAAATGAGACGCATACACAGACAAATTATCTGAAGAAAAGGTAGGTTTTTATGGCTTTGACTAAAGAAATATGGCTTTGATTGTATCTGATGCTCCCAGGAAGGGAGTTCCACAGTTTAGGGGCAATAACGAAGAAGGAGCGCCCTCCTGCTCGTGCTCTTTTGAAACGGGGAACTACTGCCAGGTATTGATCCACAGAACGTAACTGGCGGGTAGGCATATAAGGTGCAAGAAGATTGGCTAGAATACCATGAGATTGAGCGTTCATAATTCTGTACGAGATGCAGAGAATTTTAAATTGGATGCGTTTCTCCACCATGAGCCAGTGTAGTCTGCCAATGGACTCAGAGGTGGAGCAAGTTCTTGGCAAGCCCAGGAGCATCCGGACCGCACCATTTTGTGCCCTTTGTAGGCGGAGTACCTCTGCTCTGCCTCAAGAAAGAGGAAGCTAGCGTAGTCCAACCTGGATGGAATGGTGGCCTGAATGATCACCTGTCAGATATTAGGATCAAAGTATCCCAGCACGGGTTTAAGACCATGTAGGAGCCCAAAACAGACCTCGGCTACCGCTTTTGTTTGAGCCTGAAACGTTAGAGCAGTGTCTACCAATACTTCAAGATTTTTAACTGTCTGCTTCGGGACAGGCGAGATGCCCAGAGTGGAAGGCCACCAAAGCTCACTCCACAAATGCGCATCTTTACCCACCAGTAGGATCTCAGATTTGCCGTGGTTAAGTTGGAGACAGTTGGCGGTCATCCAGTCAGCGATGCCAGTTAAATCATCGTTGAATTTAAGCACATCCTGCACCGAGTCATCAGATAGTGCCACCACCAACTGTGTGTCATCCGCATAGGATACCACAGTTAATCCTCTATTCCTGGGTACTTCTGCCAGGGTTTGGATGTAGATGTTAAATAAGGTAGGGCTCAAGGCAGAGCCCTGAGGGACCCCTGGTGTACTGTATGCACCTGAGAGCAGTAGGGGGTGGTGACAGATACTTAGAAGTACCTCTCAGATAAAAAGGAGGTAAGCCAGCCCAGGGCCGGGCCGCTGAAGGAAATGGCATCAAGTCGCTGCAATAGGATCGGAAGACTGACAACGCCTTCGCAGCCTTGAGCAGTATCAGACTACAGGAGGTAGCCCATAAACCACAGGGAGATTGGGGCAGTAGTTAGTAACAAACAACAGTGTCTCAAACAAGGGTATTATTTAACGTACAGGTACATGTGGCACAACTAATTGCAATGGATTAAATCCAAAGGAGCAGAAAGCCAGGGAGACATTTTTCTTATGAAGGTAAATTGTATTTCAATCAAAGAACATGTTGGACATATTGAAATTCATATGTACAAGCACATGAGGCGCTAGGACTGTGTTACAGTAAATGACATGTAACCATAAAGATACTGTGCACAAGTGCTCGTGAAGGTTTAGTGACTGCGCAAGTGACAAGTGATGTGGTATAGACAGCGATTGTGGTGGGCGCACCAGGCAGGTGAAGTTAAAACAGTTTCTTTACAGTTATTGTTACAAAGTTATACTGATTAAATAGGGTATTCGTTTGGTGGAGGCGCCAAGAGTTCCGCTGTGGAAGTCGACGGCGTTTCAGCCTGTAGATGTATTAGGCCATCATCAGGACCAGGTTACGTAATATTTGATATGCAGTGCTGGGTATAGAAGGATACATGTATTCCTTTATATACTCGGAGGTTAGTGGACCAAGACGGACAGGTAAAGTAGGGAAGGGAAAAGGTTTTAAAATTCGAGCCCACAATGACGGGGAGAAGACAATTAAGGAGCGCTAAAAACAATTACCGCTAGGCTCATTGAAAGGAAGGAAAGGTGAGCTAGAGGCGCCTGTACATATGCAGTAGTGTACTTACTAAGCAGTCGCGTCGGGCTCAGTACGGTGGGGCACTGGATGTCCCAAGGAAACAGCTGAACGAGCAGGGTGAGCAGCGACAAGTCAATCAGTGCGCATGGGAGCTCCGAAGTGCTGCCTATAAATGGGAGTTTGGAGAAACTAACACTGATAAGGGCTCCTCCACGTCAAACTCCCATGGCATGGATTATGACAGGGAGCAAGAGACTGGCTTAACTCTGCTGGTGATTACCCCACGCTCAGCGGATATTGTTATTGTTATAGAGGATTTGTATCGCGCACTAATACTCAAGAGTGTCTTTGCGCGGAAGTGAGCTGGGGAAGGAGTGTGAGTCTGTTAGATGGTCAGACTAAACATATGTTTTTTCAGGTATTTTTTAAAAAGTTGAAATGCTTGGATAAGCTGAAGGTCCGCAGTGAGCGAATTCCAGGCTGCTGCAGCTTTGACAGAAAGCGACTGGCCTCCCATACGAACTCTGAGGAAGCGCAGGATAATCATCCGGCGGAAGAAAGCAGATCGCAGAGGTCGATTCAGCACATAGAAGGCAAAACGCTTCCTAAGATAGATGGGACCCTGTCCATGTAGGGCCCGGTGAGCCAGGGTAATGGCTTTAAACTGTACTCGCTGTGCCACCGGCAGCCAGTGCAGATCCCGTAAATATTGCCTAGCACTGGATCTACTCGCAGCATTAAACAAGAGTGTAGTCGCGGCATTCTGTATAGTTTGTAGTTTTTGCAGCAGGTAGCCAGGCATGCCTATGAACAGAGCATTGGCATAGTCTAGCCGGGAGAGGATCAGAGCACGAGCAACTGACCCTTTGGCCACTCTCGGGAGCAGGGGAAAGATCCTTCTGAGTGCTTTGAGGGTGCCAAAGCAGACACCAGTCAGTTTTTTAACGTGGTCGATAAACCGCAGGTCCTCACTAAACTACCCCCCCAAATTTTTTATAGTTCCACAGTCAGAACAACGGCAGGGGAATTTTGGCGGCCATAAAGATTGTCTGAAATCCAAGGGAAACAGACCATACAAGAGAACCTCAGATTTATCCTTCTTGCACTTCAGAGAGGCCTGGGCCAACCAGCAGAATACTGATGCTAGGCACGACTGGGCGATGTTAGTGTCCAGATCCGAGCCCCTCCAGGTAAATAGCAGCTGAGTATCGTCAGCATACGCTATCACTTTTGCACCAAGCTTCTCTGCTAGATAAACCAGAGGGGTTAAGAATATATTAAACAGCAAGGGGCTCAAAGTAGAGACCTGTGGGACCACCGTAGCAAGGTTCCTAACAGAGGAAGAGCAGGGAGCCATGTAAACCTGCTGCGAGCGGGAATCCAAGAAAGATTTGACCCACTCTCAGACCAGACCCGAAATACCAATGGCAGATATCCGGGCCAGAAGCAGCTGGTGGGGCACCGTATCGAAGGCGGTAGAGAGGTCAAGTAAAATCAGGGCCGCCCTGCCGCCCCCGTCAAGACACTCCCTAACCTCCTCCGATATCTCCACCTGGGCAGTCTCCGTGCTATAGGCAGATCTAAACCCCGACTGAGCTGGATGCAAAGCACCTGAAGATTCCACAAAAGTCTTGAGCTGCCGAAAAGCCATTTTTTCACAAACCTTAGCCAAGGCTGGTAGTAGCGAAACAGGCCGATAATTGGCGGGGACCGAAGGGTCCAGATAGGGTTTCTTAAGAAGGGATAGCAATTTAGCCTGTTTCCATTGAGCTGGAACCAAGGTGGTCTGAAGGGAGAGAATCACAAGGTCTACTACTGCTGTGCAAACCTTCTTGGCTACCCCAGCTAATACCCGCGCCGGGCACGGATCGGAGGGTGAGCCAGACTTAAGGGAGCTAAGAATGTTCAGAATGTCTGACTCGGCCGCAGGCACAAATGAGGTGAGTTAATGGGTGACCGCACACGAAATAGAGGGGGACCCTGGAGAAGAGGACTCCACAACTCTAAAGTGCGAGCCGACACTGTCCTGAATCCTTAATATCTTGTCCACAAAGAAGGTGGACAGCTCCTCACACCATTGTTGAGAGACAGGAAGCGCCCTTTGTTCTGCGCAGGGAGATAAAAAGCTCTTGACGATAGCAAAGATCTCCTTACTATTGCCCTGAGCCAGCGCAATCCTCCCGGCAAAATAGTTGCTTTTAGCTTTCCTAATGGCCATATAGTACTCCCTCTGTGCCAAGCACAGGGTCCTCTTGGCCGACAGGCAAGACTTCTGACGCCTACTATGCTCCAGCTTTTTGCACCCCAGTTTCAGATCCCTGAGCTGATTAGAGAACCAGGGCTGCGAGGGGAGAGAGCACCGGTTACGACCTTGAGTAGCTTTAGAGCTGGTGTTAACTCCCTGACTAATCCAGCGCTCAAAGTTATCCACCGCCCCCTCCAAGTCAGAGGGGGGGGGTCGGACGGGACTGAAGTAGGGCCGTCGAGTGAGCAGGAAGATTAATCTTCCCAGGGTGTAGGTCGGGCGGCAGGACCGGGCTTCTAGCAGGCCTGCCTAAGGACCAAGAGAACCTGATCAAGTGGTGGTCAGACCACGTCACAGGCTCGGGCTCCTCTACCTTAATGGGAAAATTACTACAGCCCAAATCAATTAGGTGGCCGCCCGAATGGGAAGGTGATTTCACATAATGTGACAGCTGCGCTAGGCCCAAAGAGTCCATTAGAGACCCCGCATCCCGAGCTGCTGGAGTATCCAAATGAATATTAAAGTCCCCCAGATGGAGAAACTTAGGGTAGCGGAGGGCGCGTGGTATAATGATATTGTCAAAAGCCTTAAGGAACTCTCCGGGAGGACCCGGAGGACGATAAACCAGAGTAACGCCCAATGTGAAGTGAGGGGAAAGGGTGAAGGCAAAGTCTAAGGCTTCCCACTCCGCCCAGTCACCTATGGCTGCACTGGTAAAAGACCTTGTGTCCCTAAACACCACTGCCGTCCCCCCTCCTCTCCCGGTACTGCGATCACCTCTGGCAATTTTATAACTCCTTGGGATTGCAAACTCCACTACCTATTATAATGCGTTGGAGGAGGTGGGTGCCTACTGGCTACCTCTCAGGAAGGTCTGATAGTGTTGGTTCCTAAACCAGGGGGGAATCATGATGAAGTATTGGCATATAGGCAGTTATCGATGCTAAACATGGATTATAAAATATTGAGTAAAATACTGGTAAGCCGGTTGAACGATCATCTGCCGGCATCCATGCACAGCGATCAGAACGGCTTTATCATGCAATGCAATAACTCGCTCAATACCTGTAGACTGTTCCACCTCATGGGAGAGAAGCAGGAGGAAAACACCCATATGGCCCTGGCACTCAAGGGACTAAGAGGAACTGTGAAATTTTGGCAGTCCCTTAAACTCCCCATTATGGCGAGGGTAGCACGAAGATGGCGATCCTCCCATGGGTTTCATATTGCTTTGTTAACCTTTAAATTTGGATCCTTCGAAGTTGGTTCCAGGCACTGGATGCTGTGATCCGGGAATTAATTTGAGATTAGGGGTGGATGACAGGGTGTCTCTTGCCACCCTGCGTCGGTCTATCAGAATTGGAGGTCTGGGTGTACCCGACATGGAACTTTACTTTTTCGGCACAGCTACAGTGGTTAGAGAGATGGCTGGTGGGTTAAGATATGCGGGACCTGGGGGAGGGGGGGGGGCGGAGGGGGAGGGTTTGCTGAGCATTAGCTTAGGGGTGCCCTTGTGGATTGGCTATTGGGACAGGTTTTGAGGGGGGGAAGGCCCTGAAGGGGGGAGGGCACTTGTTGAGGCTCCTGACCTTGGCAGTGAGATCCTGGAGGGTCTTAGAGGTGCGGCTGCGACAAATGGTGCCCTATGTCCTGGTGATCCCACTGGTTGAACTACCCACTTGCTGGGTGGGCTACTTCACGGAGCCTAGGCTGAAACAGTGGCTAGTAGATGGCATTGAAACTGTGGGGGACTGTTGTGAGTAAGGCATGCTACGCACTCTGGACTCACTAGTGGAGAAGGAGGGGTTCCCTGGGACCCAGTTCCTCACGTATGGGGTGATGGAGGCGGCCGTGATGGACGCCGGGCGGGGGACAGTGAAGCTCAGGACTCACGAGTGCCTGGAGGTGGTCCTGACTTTTGGAAATGGACGCAGTATGATCTCCTGACACTACAAGTCAGCAGTGTAAATGACCATGGACAACTTCCCTTGTAGGCGTGTTTGGTGGGAGGCAGCGCTGGTTAGGAGGCTCTGGGACAGGAAGTGGAGGATGCCTTTGGAACAGGATCACAAGGTTTTGTGAAACACCTGTTTCAAATATACACAAATGAATTACATACATACCATGTATACCGGACTCCCCACAGGATAAAAATTATGAGGAAGCAGAACACATGCAGTGCCCGGATGCGCTATTGAATACACTGAGTTCTTACACATGGTTTGGAACTGCCGAATATAGATACCATGAAAATCTGCCTGTTAGATGTTTACCTGCGGAATACGTTATGCAAAGTGGGGGAACCAGTTTTTAGACCTAGCAATAGTCATGGCAAAGAGGGAAATACCACTCCCTAGGAGGTCACGGGAGGGTTCTCCGCATACTCGTTGGCGTCCATGGAACTGTGAGCTAGGGCGGTGGCTGCAGCACTGAGAAATGAGGAGAAATGCATCATGCGGAGGCAACATCTGGCTGATCTATAGATAGAGGTAGTGGACGCCTTTCTTGACAGATGAGAAGGATAGGCCTTCGGCCCATGACCCTGCCGACATGTAGGACATGGAGGGGGGGACGGACCTGGGAGATTGGAACCCATGTCATAATCCGGGTGTCTCCAGTGTCCCCCCTCCACAACCCCCCCCCCCCCCCCCATCATCGTCTAGGGGGACCCTCTCTTTTTTACACAACCCTGGCTTGATCTTTTTTTTTATTTCTGTACTGGTTTGGAGAAAAGTCAATAAAAGCAATTAAAAAAATACTTAGGTTAAAAGCACTATATGCATTTCTCATGAGGGTCATCACTATAAATCTTCATTTACCCCCAAGAGGAGCAAATATTGAAGAGAGATTTCTTCACCTGTTTTTTCAAGATGATGGTTGGACCTTTCACTTGCGCCAGAAAAAAAGGCAAATAATCTCTGAAACAAGTAACTGAAGCAGGATCTGGCAGGAGTCCATGCAAGTTGTACAAAAGACCAAAATCCTGTCAAATGTAGAAAATATGCAAAGACAGAGCAGATCAGGGACTTCAGGACACAGTATGTATAGTAGAAATCTAAGCTGTGGTGGCTGGCCTTTGAGTAGGAGTTCAGCACTTTCACCCCACTGAATGAAGTTTGGTTTTATCAAATGAGGTGGGTGGGCTAAATAACAGAGTCGGTTACTGGATCTATAGCCCTTTTAACACTGTTTACCACTGTTTAAATTTAGGGGGTATTCACAGCCTAATTACGATAATTATTCAAGCATGTGAATCTATGAAAGATCCAATGCTGAAGAGGATAGGACTAATGATCCTGAAGAAAGCTGTGATTTTTCATTTTCAGGAATATATCAAATATATATCATACACTATTATACTGACTACCCAGAGAATGTTATGGTATGGAAATGTTCAAAGCAAACTCCAGAACATCACTGATCTGATTCTGGTGAACCAGCCCTCTTAATGTTTTAGACTTATCCGTTCCATAAATTGGGATTACAGGGGCCAAATGCTACAGGCTGTAGGATCTCCATCATTAAAGGCACACCGGTCCATTCTACAGCTGTGCTTGGTGTTGATAAGGCCCCTGCAGTCTTTCAAACACATCCACGCTGTAGGTTACTATACAGATGTGAAGAGTGACTTGTTAGAAGAAAGACAGTTGCCAACTTGAGCAGGGAGTGAGTAGCACAGAAGTATGGTGCTTCCTTATATGACAAAAGCAAGCTGTTGCCTACATTGGACCTGGATTAACAGAATGAAATCTAGAGTGTACTCCCAATATCACATCATAACATGTTTATCAAAGATGACCATCAATAACGCAGCCAGTGAACCAGGATCCTCTTAAACGGGGTAGTAAATGATTCACCAGTTTAATGTAATAGAACAATACAGATGTGGATGGAAAATCATTTGCTGTGTTTATATCTTGTTTTTTTACGGTATGTATGGTGCGTGGTGAGAGCTGAAGGGTGGGGGGTGGTCGGATGTTCTGCAGACCTCTTGGGTGGAAAGTCATTACAATCTAATGACAATGCTTGCCGGGTTCTGCCCATTTGGTACTACAGAAAATCAATAAAATCTGTTGTTAAAAAAAAAAAGGATGACCATCTAGCGATTGGCTACTTATTATGCAAAAGCTTTAGAGTTCTTGTTAAAGACAGTTTGTAAATTATATCACATGAAAAAAAGAAAAGCTGTGTGATGCCAGTCAACATGGAATGGATCATTCATACCAATCGAATTCTTCTTTCTTCTTTAAACTGTTTCCAAATGTCATTGTACATTTCATCTAGACCTTGACGAGACTGTTTATAAGTTTCCAGTTCTACTTTAGTATCCTGCTTGGTTACCTGCACAAAAGTTAAGATTTAGTACATATGATTTTAATTCCATACTATTGAAGCAACATTGTTATTTTCGTCCTCATTAAGCTAAGCTCTCAAATATTATGTTCACTCAGTTTGAAGTAGCTCTGACATCCCAAATAAAGTATCAATGCAATACAATGGCTAACAGAGCAACAAGAGGACAGCATCTATAAACAACTGTACAACTGCAAATATGTACTTAACCCCTTCCACACTCATGACGAGCTGGGCTCGTCATGGCGTAGCCTCCTCGCACGCTGATGACGAGCCCAGCTCGTCATGAACAATGGACTTTCAAAGAATTCAGCACCGGAGGAAAATATCAATAGCAGTGATGGTGTTAAGAAAGCAATAAGTCTGGATCTAGACAACATAATACGATCAGACTCAGATCTTGAAACCACAATGCAATGGGCTCTTTGGTTGACAAGAAAGCAGTTCCAAGTGCTATCTGATTCTAAAATAAATATTAGTCAGCCGCGGTTCGAGTGAACGGCCACACCTCCGCGGCCTTCGCCATTGAGAGAGGCACTAGACAAGGTTGCCCACTTTCACCCTTGCTCTTTGCTTTATATATGGAGCCGCTCGCCCAAAGGGTGCGGACCCAACCGGCAGTGGAAGGGATACGGATGGGTGGCTTTACCCATACGATCAGTCTGTATGCTGACGACGTCATCTTCACGTTGGCTACACCCCGGATAGCGCTGCCGGCTTGTATGGAGGAACTGACCGCGTTCAGTTCGGTCTCGGGTTTTAAAATGAATATGGGGAAGTCGGTGGCTTTGGATATCTCCCTTGAACCGGCCACCAGGGCGTTTCTGCAGAATAGCTTCCCGTTGCTTTGGTCCTCGGAGGCGATACCGTATCTGGGGATTCAGATAGCACCCACATTGCCGGCCATGGTCTTGGCTAATTATTTGGCCCTGGGAATTAAGATCAGAGAAGAACTGAGCCGCTGGAATCGCGGCATCCTCTCCTGGCTAGGTAGGATTGCTGCCGTTAAAATGACGATCTTACCGCAGGTGCTATACTTGTTTAGGGCCCTGCCGCTACAACCACCCACGGGATGGATCCCGCAACTGCAGTCAGATGTGGCTCGCTTTATCTGGCAAGGGAAGAAGCCCAGGTTGCGCAGGGCCCTCTCCCTCTTGCCCCCTGATGCTGGAGGTCTGGGCATTCCAGACGTCTGTAAATACTTTCAAGCGACGCAATTGAGGTATTTAGTAGAATGGTGCAGATGGGAGTCGGACAAGCATTGGCTTTTTCAAGACCAAGCAGTGGCGGGCGGCCTCTGCAGGAGATACCGTTCCTGCACCGGGCCCATCGGCCTAAGAATCTCTACGCCTCTTTTATCACTAGAGTGCCTCTGCGGGTTTGGGATGCTACTTACCTCCGGTATGACCTCACATCATTCCCGTTGCCGCTCTCGCCGCTGGTGGACAACCCGGCTTTTTCTCCCGGAATGGAGAAAGGAGCCTTTACGCATTGGCGGCAAGCGAGATGCAGGGGGTTATGTCATCTATACGGCCCTGAGGGGGTCATCCCGTTCACGCAGTTCCGTCAGGAATTCTCTCTCCCCGAAGCCGAGAGACATCGTTATATGCAGGCCCGGCATTGGGCCCTCCAGCTACAAGTGAGGGAAATGGCGGATAGATTGCTCTTGCCGTGTGAGAGATGGCTGCTGTCGCGCACGTCAGACTCGAAGCTGATCTCGGATTTGTATCGGTTATTACAACTGCCTTCAACACACTTTCATAACCCCGGGAGGGCTAGATGGGAGCGGGAACTTGGGAGGACTATGAGCCCCAAAGAATGGGACCACATCTCTTATAGGGCGCGCCACTCAGCATACCACATGGGCCTCACTGATACCTTCACCAAGGTGTCCGCTTACTGGTACTATACACCTGAGCGAGTTAATGAGTTCGACCATAGTAAGGCAGACACGTGCTGGCGAGGGTGCGGACAACGGGGTAAGCTCACACACATTCTGTGGGATTGTCCTCTTTTAGCTGGTTATTGGAAGGAGGTGCTAGATGAAGTAGACTCTCACTTTGGCATTGAACTCCCGCGCTTCCCGGCATATACATTACTAGGACTCCCAAATGACTTTATGTATCCCCTCAGGTCCAGAAGAGGTAGGCAGATCGCCATCGCCCTTGGCTCTGCTGTTCAGAATATTCTGATACACTGGCGCACGGACACACCGCCTACAGTCACAGGCTGGCTCCATAGATTGTGGCATGTGTTAGGTATGGAAAAACTGTCACTATTGGTGGCAGGGGACATAGCGCAATTTAATGAACTTTGGCAACCGTTTCACTCTCTGCTGCTTACAGAGTTCAGGGAACTCACCTGCCCTAAGTACCTCCGCCTCCTGCGGCTCACGGGCCCGCCGACGCCGGATCAGTGAATGGGTTGAGTCCCTCTTCCTGGACATCTCCAGCTTGGGAGTATGGGTTGCATGACGGTGGTGCACTGGACAACGGGTGGGGTAGGAGGGGGGAGTTGGGCTGGGGTGGTTAGGAGTTGGGGTGGGGGGGGGGGGTGTTTGCATTAAAATGTTGTGTCATGCCGGGCTCAAGCACTCTTTCTAACGCCAGTCTTATGTTGCCGTGTATTTGTCATGGTGTGTCATGCTGAATAAAATACTTTAAACCTAAAATAAATATTAGAAGTATGATACTGTATTGTTTAAGCAAATTATTCGTCTGTACTAGGGACTGGCTGAAGCTAGTCATATGATTTACTTTAAATGGTGTTGTCAATACAAACCATGGGAACATTCTTGTCTTAAATACAACTCTGGTACAAACAAGCACTTACCAACTGATGGGAGTTTCCTTTCTCTGACCAAGGACGAGGGAATGGAAGGGAAATAAATAACTAATATAACTGATATTGCATTTGTCCACTGAAGGATCCAGTTGTTCTCTGCTCTTACTCCTAAAAGTGTAGACATGGTTTAGAGGTCATTGTATTGTAGATTTGTACAGCTAAGGAGCTGTGCAAATCTACAATAAAATAACCTCTAAAAAATGTCTACATTTTTAGAAAACGCTTTCGGAAAAAGAAGTATCAGACTATGGTTTTATTATGCGAGTATGATGTTGTGCATGAGGTTCAGAAGTATGCTTTAATAATTTTGCAGTGAACTTGTAGTCACACTTCTGCACAGACTGAATCAAAGAGTTGTGAAACAGATGCAGTCATAATTTGCAAATACTTGGGGGCGTGGCTTGGGCGCCGATGGCGATGGTCGCCTGAGAGCTCGGCTCCGGGACTGAGCCCGGAATTATCCTGAACATCGGAGGCTGAGGGGCACCCCAGACCCCGTATTCGGTTGAGCGAGGCAACGACACCCTCCCGAGGGCCCTGGTGGAGTTTGGACGGAGGTGGCTTTGAAGAAATGCCGAAGTTTGCGGAGTGGCGGAGTGCGACCCAATATGGCGCCCGGACCCCTTTGTCCCCTTGATCGAACCTACGGAGTTGAGGAGGTCTCGCGGGTGTCGCCCGGCACCCGGCTTCACCAGCCTCAGTTGTTTTAGACATTGGACATTGGCTGGTTCGGACCCTCTACGGCGGGACCATACTCGTTTAGACGACCGGGCGGGTGCCCAAGCGTTAGAGGGCACCGGGCACGGGTGCACTCAGTTCTAGGCAGTGGTCGGCACCGCGACTCCGCAACTAGCTGCGAGTTACTGGCCACCCCAACTACATGGATGGCGCGACACTCGGGCGCCACAGGACAACCGGGGGAGTTGGTGGCCCTCCCCCCGGAGCTATAGTGGGTGAACGGGCCTGCCCGACTTGGAGACGGGTGTCTCCGCCCCCTTATCGGTGCCCTCGGACGCCGTGGCGGTGGCGTGAGCCGAAACGGCGGAGCCTCCACAGGCTCTGGAGAAGGAGATCGCCCATTCCAGACTGGAGGGCGAAACCCCGGGAAAGTCGTGCTGGGCACTTGCACACGGAGGCGACTACTCCGGGACCTTTGCGGAGAGCCCCTGGCAGCATGGGGAAACCTAGAGGAGCCAAGGGATCCAGCCAGGCCACCTCGGACTCTGAGGCCCAAGACAAGGAAGAACATGGAGATCCTAAAAGACCTGGTGGCGCACCACTCCAGCAACAATTCGACCGTGTACTGGAAGCCATAGAGGCAACTCGGTCAGCCCTACAACAGGACATTGCCCAGGTGGCGACTGGCCTGGGCCTCCTTAGGGCAGACCACGGTAAACTCTCGGACCGGGTCAAGGAGGTGGAGAGTACGGTGAAGACTATCGAACCGGCGCAGAGAACCCTGGCTGCGACGATAAAGGATGCCATGTCCCGAATCGAGTCTCTCGAACGGAGGGCGGAGGATGCGGAAGGCCGAAACAGGAGGAATAACATTCGGGTAGTGGGCCTGCCGGAAAAGGTTGAGGAAGGTGATATGGTGCGCTACCTGGAGACCTGGCTCCGAGACACGGTGGTCCCGGAGGGCCTGTCCTCCTTTTACACTCTAGAACGGGCCCACAGAGTTCCAGCGCGGCCCCCACAGCAGGGACGAGCCCCGAGGCCGGTGGTGGCACGGTTGCTACATTTCCGGGACAGAGACCTGATCCTAAATGCCGCCAGACACACTGGCCCGTTCCAGGTTGCAAACAGCCAGGTGAATATCTTCCCTGACTATACCTACGAGACGCAGCGCAAGCGGTTCTCCTTCCTGGCGGTTAAGCGTGAACTCAGGAGTGAGGGCATCCAATATTCACTCCTATTTCCCGCGAGGCTCCGAGTCATTGTCGACGACAAAACCCAGTTCTTCGACACCCCGGAGGAGGCCTGTGACTGGCTCGAACTGTACAGAACAGGGAAGGATGGTTACAACGCCTCGACCCATCAGGCGGAGGAGCCGGAACAAAGGAGGCGATCTAAAAGGGTCAGGAACCGCCGCGGCCGCACGGGAGGACCCTCGACAGCGGAGACATCATCTGAGCGGAGGGGAGTGTTGGAAGTTCTGTCGGAACTGTCGGGAGCAAGGGGCGAAGACGTCGAGGAGGAGGAGGAAAACCCGGGTGCTCAGGGGGCACCATCGGACTCGGAAGACTCAGTGGCAGACAGTACCCACACACCGGTGATCACACCGAAATCGGTGGAGGACCTTTTGGACGGACAAGGGTAATGGGATAGGTTGCCTTGTTTTGGGTGGGGGCCCGGCAGGGGGGAGGCGGCTGCCGTTCTTTATTGCTGACAATGGAAGAGGGAGGGTTGGGGGGCTTCTACTCTTGCCCCGAAAGATTTTGACGCGGGGGGGCTTATTATAGTCCTGGTAGCCTGGGCGACGAGGGCCCACTGCCTCCGCTCAGCCCGCACCTGGCCCATAAGGCCTTCCTACGGTGGCGACCGTAGGACTAGTGGGGTTTTTGGGGTTGTTCTCCGTAGAAGTTTGGATGGGATCTAGATGGTGCAGTTTGGGTCCTGTTCTGGGGTGGTTGGGAGGGGGTTTTGTTGGTTTTTGGGGGGTTTGGTTCTGGTTGGGGAAAATGGCCGCCGACAGCGCTGGGAGGATTGATGTTTTTTCTTTGTGGGGACCCGGACGGGGAGACTGTGCAAGAACACTTTGGGACAATGGCTGATGTTGCTAACTTGAAATGTATTACTTGGAACGTGAGGGGGCTTCACACTATGTCTAGGCGTCACAAGGTCCACGCTTATTTAGTGCGTAGGGGAGTGCAAATGGCGCTGCTGCAGGAAACGCATCTGAACAAGGCGGAAGGGGCGGCGCTTCAGCGTAGGTGGCGAGGGCAGGTCTTCTCCACGGCGTACTCTGCTTATGCCAGGGGGGCGCTAATATGGATCAGGGCAGGAGTCCCCTTCCAGGTCACGAGGACAGTGTTGGACCCAGAGGGGCGTTTCGTGGCCATATCAGGCACGCTAGGAGGGAGGGACTTGAATGTTTGCTGTGTGTATGCCCCTAATGTGGACCAGACTGCCTTCCTCTCCGGGTTATCGGGCTCGTTGGCCCACCTTTTCACCGGTCCCCTCCTGCTGGGGGGAGACTTTAACTCCGTGGTAGATGTAGACATAGACCGCTCGCATCCCCCGCTCCCCGACTCCCCGGTCCGGCGGACGGCTAAGGGCCGTCAAGATTGGCAGACCCGCTGGGGTTTGACGGACATATGGAGGGCGCATCACCCCGCGTCTAGAGATTATTCGTACTTTTCGAGCCTTCATGAGCTGCATGTCAGACTGGATGGCTTTCTTGGTTCGTCCGAATTAGTCTCGGCAGCGGTCCGATCGGAGTATTTATCGCGGACCATATCGGACCATAACCCCCTCCTGCTGGACATTCGCTGGTTCCCTAGGACGCCAGCGGTACCTACCTGGAAGATGCGCCCCGAGATCCTCGAGGACAGTGTCTTCAAGGCAGACTTAGGGGAGAGAATCACGGATTATTTTGCATCCAACGGCGGTTCCGCGAGTACTAGGGCGTTCGAATGGGACGCTTTCAAGGTGGTGGTGAGGGGGTACTGTATCTCTAAGAGGGTGGGCATGCGACGTGTTATCCTGGCTGATTTGGACGCAGCGGACCGAACGCTCCGCGCGCTCGAAATTAGCCGACCCGGACGCCCGGAATTGCAAACACAAACGGTAGAGGCGAGGGAGACGGTGGCGGTGGAGGTCGAACGGCTCCGCTGTTTCGATTATAAGGCCTACACGGTCCGATCCATAGCGGAGGGCGACAGGTCGAGCGCGTTACTGGCGTGGTTGGCCAACCCTACGCGCCAGTCCCAAACGACGACTAGGATGCGTAGGGCGGATGGGACCGAGGTGTGCACCCAACCGGAGATTCTTACTTGCTTCCGGCATTATTACAAGTGTTTATACCGTAGTCGCTCCGCGCGTGACCCAGACCGGCTCGATAACTATCTTCGCCCGCTGGAACTCCGCACAGTGGAACAGGAAGTGGCAGACGCCCTGGGATCTGACATAGGCTTGGGGGAGATCCGCGGGGCCATCAAACGGATGGCGAGGAACAAGACCCCGGGCCTAGATGGCCTGCCGGTGGAGTTCTATGCAGCTTATGCTGACCTTCTGGCCCCTCGTTTACTGGTGGTCTACAGGGAGGCGAAGAGGCTGGGTCGCCTCCCCGGCTCGATGTGTGAGGCGTTGGTGGTTCCTCTCCTCAAGCCAGGCCGAGACTCGTCTGACCCGGGGTCCTACCGTCCCCTCTCAATGCTGACGGTGGACTACAAAATATTGAGCAGCATCTTGGCCTCGAGGCTGTTAGGACATATGGGCTCCCTAGTACACGAGGACCAAGCCGGTTTCATCCCACGGCGAAATACGACCATGAACATCCGACGGTTGTTTCGCTTGCTTGGGGAACCATTCGTGGATGCCCCGTCCCCGGTAGTTTTGTCGGTGGACCTGGAGAAGGCGTTTGATAGCCTGGAGTGGGACTACTTGAGCGCGGTATTGCGGAGATTCGGCCTCGGGGAGGGATTTATCAAATGGACAGCAGTTCTTTACGCTTCCGCTTCAGCCAGGGTTAGATCGGGCCCTTTGATTTCATCGCGATATCCGGTGGAGCGTGGCACGCGGCAAGGGTGCTCCTTATCCCCGCTTCTTTTTGCACTAGCGGTGGAGCCACTAGCGATGCATCTTCGCTCGGGAGCCCACTATACGGGCTTATGGACAGCGGCGGGCCCGCATTACGTCTCGCTCTATGCGGACGACCTGTTGCTCTTCCTGGAGGACCCGGTCGACGCATTACGGGGAGCGGAATTAGCGTTAACGGAGTTCGGAGAAGTCTCAGGCCTACGAGTGAACTGGTCTAAGACCTGCCTCTTCCCGATGCGTAGGGGTGTCCCCACTCCGGCGCTAAGTAGGGAGATCAGATGGGAACCCGACTGCTTTAAATACCTTGGGGTATTCGTGTACCACGACCAGCCCGACCTCCTAGACGGAAACATTGCCCGTTGCATGCGAGCACTCCGAGGCAGCATGGATTTTTGGGCCACGCTGCCGCTCTCCGTGGCAGGACGCATCGCCCTGCTCAAAATGGTGGCGCTCCCCCGACTATTGTATTACTTTCGGACTTTGCCGATATGGGTCCCACCGGCTACGTTTCGCCGCTTGCGTTCTATGGTGGTCGGGTTCCTTTGGGGCACGGGCCGACGGCGGGTGGCCCTCAATACCCTGATGAGGCCGAAGGACGAAGGGGGGCTCGCTGTGCCGGACTTTGAGAAGTACTACCTGGCGGCGCAGCTCCAGACATACACCCAAGAGATAGCCAGGGAGTTCAGAGGCCCGGAAGACGGTAGAGGGACGGGTATAGCCAGGCACGTCCTCTCCTTTATCGCGCTGCGACAGCGTTTAGTCCTTCGGGACCTGTCGATGGAGGAGCGGACTATCCGACTCTGTTGGAATCGGGCTCATAACAGAGGTCACCTGCGGACCCCATTTGCACCTGAAATACCATTGGGGATGCTGACGGCCCTCCCCCACGGAGGAGACTGGTCGCGACTGGCGGACTGGGAGGATTCGGGATTACAGCTCGTAGGGGACCTGTATGAGGACGGAGTGCTCCTGTCCTTTCAGGATCTCATCGACCGCTTTGGGATCCCCCGGGGCGACTTTCTGCTGCACTCGGCCATTGTGCGAGTGATCCAGGCGTACTGGCAAAACGGACTAGAGGAACCTCAGTTGTCTCAGGTGTGCCAGTATGTAATGATGTCGGCGGGCACAGTGAAGGCGGTCACTTGCCTTTACGGCAGGTTGATTACCGAGGGGTTGGTCCCTCTCACCACACTGAAGTCCCGCTGGGAAGAGGACATCGGTAGGGAGATCCCGGAGACGACCTGGTCCCAGCTGGTGAGGCGAGCATGGAAGGGTACACGTAGCGCCCGTTTCCAACTGGTCCACTACTATGTTCTTCATAGGGCGTACCTGACCCCGGTTAAGATCAGGCGTTATTTTGCCACAGCCTCGGCGGAATGCCCTAGGTGCCCGGCTCAGGAGGCGGACCTCCTACACATGCTATGGGCCTGTCCCGGATTGACGTCCTACTGGCAGGAGGTGGCGGCGACTTTAGAAGAGGTGACGGGGAGGCACTTATCGTTTGATGCGGCGGTAGGGCTACTGCACTGGTTCCCCCATACCCCCCGGAATAAAATTACTAGTAAATTTATAGACCTGGGGCTCCTACTGGCTAAGCGAGAGGTGACCAGGAACTGGAAGACACGCGCTGGTCCTACGGGCAGCAGATGGCACGTTGAACTTTTGAAATGGGCGGCGGGTGAGAGCGCGCTGCGATATCAGTTGGCTTGGAGGCACAGCAATGAGAAGGCGCAGGAGGCCGCGTTAGAATGGGAAACGTTGGTGCAGGCCCTCAGGGATTATTGTACCCCCAGCGACTCCGAAAGCGAAGAAGCAACTAGACCCGAGTCCCGTTAGACACTAGCATTAACAGCACTATTACCTTCCCCGAGGGTCAAGCAGTGGATCCTACAGTGATAAAACTCCCTGGCGCTGATGGTGGGGGGGGGGCGAGGGGGGAGTTTCACAATGACTGGTAGTTTGAGGGGGGGGGTATCTTTTTGGGGGTTGGGGTTTGTCTAGAAAAGCAGATGACGGACAGTGTGTTATCCGGACCAGCTCCAGCATCCTACTGACCCCAGCTACATTCGCCGCCCAACCCCAGGAATATGGGCCGCTTGGCGGTATAGCAGTGCTATGGAAGGGGGTCGGTGGGCTATATCTAGTAAGAGTTGGCTATAATATGATGCTGGTCGTTACTGTATTGTTGTACTGATTCCTGCAATAAAAATATATTTAAAAAAAAAAAAAAAAAAAAAAAATTTGCAAATACTTACAATCATTGTGGCTCATTCTATATCTTGCGCAAATCTCGCTTTTAGTGAAAGCAAGACTTTGGGGCAAAATCCGAAATATACATTGGATAATGTACCTCCTCAACTATACAGTATGAGAACATTGCAAGTCACCAAAAAGTTACATGACTGTACAGAGGTACAATGTCGAAGGCCAACTTCCTTCATACAGGCATTAAAATCCAAAAAGAGTTGCCATATGCCTAGGCTTTCCTGTTTTCAGTTTCTAATTGTTGGCAGATCCGGTTTTTTTCCCCCAGTGTTTTCCAATCTTTTTAAACATTGTAAACATCAGTGGTTATCAGTGTTTGTTTTGTTTTGCTCCATACACAATCAGAAGGATGGTGTTTTTCCAGTACTTATAAAGAAATTTGCCTTTATTTCCTTCTTTTCCTCATTCATTCAAGTTCTCAATTATTCCTACATTCTTTCCTACTCCCTTTGTTGAATATTTTCATTGAATTTGCTCCTCCAAGTAATCTTTCATCATTTCTCTATCTCCCTCGTTGTCCAATTTCCCAGTCCTCAAATTCCTCTTTCCAGTAGTCCAGTCCCACCCCAAATCAAGGATGTGTATGAATGGGTTAACAGTGACATTCAACATAGAAATCACTAAGTATTCCCAAGACATCCAGTTTTTCTTTTAATCTCACTAATGGTAACCTCATCATTAACAACTTTGGAGGTTAACTTAAGCGATTTTATATTCTTCCTTATCCAAATAATAGTATTTATTACCAGCAAGTGTTCTCTCCACAAGTGGGGTAGAGCCTGCCTGGCTTTGATTAGCTTCTCAGGCAAGGACTCTATGATGTCCCAGCCATACAAATATGTGGATCAGAGTCCTTTTAACAATATCAAAGTCTTTCCCTGATTTTGGTTGGGAGTACAACAAGGTTTCTGTTAAAAATTGTTGGGCGATATGCCCCTCTACATAAATTACGTAATGTGAGCCATGCTCCCAAAACGCGAGAAGAAGTAGGTACGAGGATTTCAGGAGCCTTGTTAATGGATCAAGGGCAAATTATTTGGCTTAGCATGGCCCGGTTGGGTAATGGGTTATAGTGGGGGCATTTATACTGTTTGACACTATATGGTGCCAAGGACGTTTTGTGCGGCAAAGTCATGCATTTTCCGGTTCTCATTGAAAAATAAATATTTCCGTCTGTTATATTCTACTGTGTAGGCTACACCTCAAATTCAGATCCCAGCTCCTCAGAACGTTAAATGCTACTCCTGTCCATCAGATCAACCAATATGGATATGTCTACCCAGTCATACGTTTGTAACCCCTCTAGCTTAGCCACCTCCCCAAGGAAGTATCCTGTCTAAGGTGGCGCTCTCGCTCATCAGACTGCCCATGTTATGTTATGTTATGTTATCGGGGCTTGTATTGCGCACAGCTGCCCCAGCAAAGGGGCGTCCCGGCGCTTTCAGCATCAATGAGGCAGAACAAACACAGCACCTGAAACAGCGTCGCCAGACAACCACCAGAGCTAAACTGAAGGAAAGAGAAACGTTTTAATGGCTTTCCTGAAGACAAGCAGACACTCTATACTGTGAATCTGCACAGGCAGGGAGTTCCATAACCTAGCCGCCAGACAGCGAAAGGAACGCCCCCCAGCGCGGCAGCGCTTTACCCGTGGAACAAAAACCGGTGCTGCCCCGCAGAACGCAGCTGTCGACGGTAGACATAGGAGTAAGCAAGTTACTCAGCAGGCTTGGCATAGCAAGTTTCAAAATCTTAAAGGAGAGACTTAAATTGAATACGCTTCTCCATAGGGAGCCAATGAAGTCTCCGAATGATGCCAGCAACAGGACAGAATCGCGGGAGTCCCACCAAGGTTCTGGCAGCAGCATTTTGGACACGTTGCATCCAAAGCATTTCAGCCTTATTTTCCCCCTACAAAAGGGAGCTGGCATAGTCCAGGCAAGATAAAATAATTGACTGGACAATCAGCTGACGTGTCGATGGTTCAAAGAACTTCAAAAGGGGCTTAAGACCCCGCAGAAGGCCAAAACACGTGCCAGCCACTTTCCTAGTGTGGACCTGAAAACTGAGAGAAGAGTCCATCCATACACCCAGATTTTTTACCACTTCCTTTGAAATGGGGATGTCACCCAGAACAGTCGGCCACCAATGCTCGCTTCACACGCATCTAGTTCTTCCCAACCAACAGAACCTCAGTTTTGTTGGCATTTAGTTGCAAGCAGTTGGTAGCCATCCATTCAGCCACAGCCGCCATCCCATCTCTAAACCTGGAGGCATTCGGAGAGGAGCCTTCAGCCAAGGTCACAACAAGCTGCGGGTCGTCAGCATATGAGACCATGGTAAGGTCCCACTGCCTGGCGACCGCTGCTAGAGTCTGAACTTACAGATTGAACAACGAAGGGCTCAATACTGAGCTCTGGGGTACCCTCTGGTCGATGGAATGGACCTGAGAGAGAAACGGGGAGGGCAGACACTCAGAAAGATCTTTCGGTCAGAAAGGATCTGAACCATTCCAGAGCCAGACCAGTCACCCCGCCTCCTCTAGCCGCTGTAACAGAATACCATGTAAAACCGTGTCAAAGGCGGCACTGAGATCGAACAGGAACAGTGCCGCACTGTGACCAGAATCAAGAATGGTCTGTAGATGTTCAGTAGTGGCCAGGAGAGATGTCTACATAATGTGGCCCGGGCTGAAACCATTTTGTGATGGATCCAAGGTGTTATTGGAATTCAGGAACTGTGTAAGCACACTATTAACATGTGCCTCTGTAATCTTTGTCACCCAGGGGAGAAGAGATATAGGTCTAAAATGTTCATGCTTAGCTGGGTCCAGCGTTGGTTTTGTAAGAATGGGAGATTCCCTTGCCTGTTTCCATAACGCAGGAACAGTTGCAGTGGAAAAAGAGGAGTTAACTATATGACAAAGAGGGGCCCGAAGAATAGAAAATGACACTCTAAACTGCACCGGCTTCAGAGGGTCGGATGGAGAAACAGTTTTAATTTTACCACTCAGCCGAGTGAACTCCTCCTGTGACATGCAAGGAATAGCTGCCAAAGTTGGCCGAGACCCAGTTCCAGGAGGCGATGTGGTAGAATGAATAGACATTTGTGGAAAAGACTGATAAATGGCGCGGAATTTCTCCACGAAAAAGGTAGCTAAGTCATCACACTGCTGTGCAGACGAGATGATGGGCACAGTAACTTTCCTAGTCCTGAGGTCTTTAAGGATTTTAAAAATGCATTTAGCTGGATTAGGACTAATCTTAATTTCGTTTGCATAGTAAGCAGCACGAACTTTGTAGATAATTCTATGATACTGCTTAATCTTAGCAAGATAGCATACCTTTTTCTCAGTCATAATCCTTTCTCCACTCGTGTTCCGCTTTTTTACAGGCTTTCCTTAAAACGATCAAAGAGTCATTATACCACGGGCAGGTGATAGAGGTTCGCCTCTTAAACCATTTAGCAGGAATAAGGGAATCTAGACCATGGTTGATCCAGTCACAAAACAAGCCATAATCAGACTCTGAGTCATGCAGCAGTCCCAAAGGGTTAGCAGCGAGAAAAGCATGGAAATCCTCTAGCTTCAACTTACGCCAAGGGTGTTTAAAGACCGGCTGTTGGATGTCTGAGTTAGGAGTCTCAGTGATCTGAACGTACATTTCTACCAGAAAGTGGTCGGTCCATGGGTTTAGGCATCTCCACCCTTGTGGACTGAATATTAGAAAATATGGGGTCTAACAGATGCCCAGCTACATGCGTAGAACCAGACACCAACTGATCCAGCTGAAATGCGGCCAAGTCTGCAAGCAGACTACAAATTGCACTGTCATGAATTAAGTCAAAGTGCAAGTTGAAATCCCCGAAAATGCTAAAATTAGCCGTGCCCATAGCGAGCAAAGTGACTACCTCCAAAAGGGCATCCTTGAACTTGGCAGCCGGCCCTGGTGGCTGGAATACCAGGAGCCCTGATAGAGTCAAATGAGAACTCACATAAATACTAAAACAAAAACACTTGCAGCCTTCAATTTCTTCCTTATTGAGAAGACAGGAGTAGCAGGATTTAAAAATCACTGCGATACCACCCCCTCTGGACTCCCTATTGATCGTACATATGGAGAAACCAGAGGGTAGTGCTAGATTAGGTTCAGCCACCATGTCCTCAGTCATCCAAGTCTCACACAGGAAAAACAAGTCCGGAACTTCCCCTATGACTAGTTCATGGATTTCTAAACTATGTTTAGCCAGGGACCTCACATTAAGGTGAAATATTTTCAGCCGGCCCTAAGGTTGAATGGCAGATGCAAGTGATAGGGGTGAAGGGTTAGAGATGACATAACTACAACCAGAGAAGCTAAATATTTCTGCCCCTGGGTTAAGTGGAGGTGCCTTACACGAAGTAGCCCTTGAATTGATAGCCAGTAGTTCTTCCCTGCAATAAGAATACAGTCCAGACTGATTCTGACCATGGGTCCTGGTGAGAGACAACGTACAGGTGCAGACGGGAGCAGACGGGCTTGCCGCGCCATAGCTCATTCAAGTATCGGAGCCACCGGGAGCACTCAGCAACTAGACCGCCAACCAAGACTGCGTCTAGAAAGGGGAACCGGAAGTGAGGGTTTCCACAGATCCGATTCAAGTCACCCTCCACAACAATCAGCCCGAGAGGCTGCGGTGGACCGGGGCGCTTGAAGCGAGTAAAAACAGGTGACAAAAAAGAAAAATACAATAACAAGAGTGACAGGTTTCACAAAGTAATTAAAAACAAGTAGCAGTGCATGCACGCCACCCAAAGCGGCGATGGAGGCGAACAAGTGAAGATAAAAATAGCGTTGCTGGCTTAGTTCAGATCATACACACCTCGTGCAAAACAATCGGGCACCTACTTATGGTAGTCTGAAAATCAGAGAAGATACATTATCTTAAAGACAGCAGTTCTACACAAGTGTGAAAACCATATATTCAACCGCATAAACATGACAACTTTTCTCCCTCAGAATAAAGAGTGTAGGTTTGCCAGCTAGCTCAGAGGTCACTAGAAACTTTCTTGAATGAACAGGGAGGAGTGAACTTCCCTGATTAGACAAGAAGGGATTCCGTTTCTGACAACCGCACAAACATGACAACTTTGCTCCCTCAGAATAAAGAGTGTATCTCTAGAGTCTTGTGAAAACAATAGGCAGCTATTTCACTCAGTCAATCGTGCATGCTTAGTTTCACCAGAGTGCAGAGAAATAGAGAGACGGGTGTTTTCAATAAAAAGGTGTTATTTTATTGAGCAGTCTTCTTTCTCATGCAAGAGAAATGAATTGCCATAATTGCAATACTTATCATAAAGTAAAGTGCGTACAGTAAAAGTAGTATTATGAAATAATACTGTAAAAGCATTGATATGGTTTTTTAGCCATATGATACTTTAAAACAGATAAAATATATACATACATAAAAACATTGACTAACAAACTCAACTGGTGCTTCTAAGATACGCCTACCCCAGTGTACCCGACCTAAGCCTAATACGTGGGAAGGAGTAAGTAAGTTGCAGTTTTTAAGTTAAGTTGGTTTTTTTTGCCAAGTATAGGAATCAAGAATTCTCTCTAAGGTTTTAATCAGTTCCGTACCTTGGTTCTAGAATGAAGGAGGTCTTGTATCTCGCACTTTAGGACTCGATCTCCCAGCAACCCGCGAGGTCAACTTGGGAACCCCGGAGCTGGATTTTCTCGGCGTGAGAAAAGGCAGCTTCTCCAGCGCGTCAAAAGGGGAGGGGCAGTTTCCTTCGGCTCTCGGATCAGCTGGGCTCCGGATAAGTAGATAACCGCTCTGCTCCACACCACCGAGTGTTTGCTTAAGGCAACGTTGGTATATTTATACCTGAAAGGTGCTGGGTTTGACGTAAGGTTGGACATAAGACATCACTAAGAACTAACAGTTCTTTCTGGACTCCAGGAGTTCTTGTGTAAATCAAAACAGAAGCAGGAGGGGATTTCCCGGGCTGCTGAAGGCTTGGTTTGTTTAAAGAACGCGTTGTGCTTTCTAGGAGTCTATGGGAGTAGCCTTGCCGCGCTTTGGACTGCATGGGCTATTTACTAAATATGGATCTGATTCTTATGCCTTTATAAGGATACTATTTATTATAACCACACAAGGGCATGTATCGGGAATATCGAGTTCGGGTCCTAGATAGAAATACAACACCCACTCCACGGATTAATGCCCCTCATTACTAAAAAATAAGCAATAGTAAACATACGATGCATGTGTGTTTTCCAACCCACCCCAAAATACATAATTGCATTTGAAATGGTGTATGGATTATACACGAAAAATGAGTATTGGTACTGTACGTCTTTTCAAGCAAGGCTATCATTCAGTTAAATGCATATATTTCAGCTAAATGAATTGCGAAACTTTAGAAATGAAATTACACATGAAATGGCTCTTTATACAGAAAAGAAGGTCGAGACCATTCATCATGTATTAATATACGATAATATACATTTGCTAGAGGCTGAGGTAAAATATTGTCTCTAGTGTCTCTAAAAATAGAAGGAATAGTTCTACTTTAAGCAAAGTATCATGTGCCGGAAAAATTGGTAAATATTTTGGATTTAGAAAGAACAATTATTTCACTTTCAGGGGAGAAAAAAAAATAGTTCCAAATATTTTCAGTTGCTTTGTTTAACAGAATTGAAGGCCAATTTCAGAGTTCAAGGAACGCTGTGTGCTTGTTAAAAAAATCATTCTTGTTGTTCAGAGGAGAACATCATATCAGACAGACTCGCAAAAAATTGGTCTACAACTGAAAAGTTCGACCAAGTTTGAAAATACTGCAACTGTGCAGTTCTCTGCGTGATTGCTATCATCAATGTTAGGATCAGCAATGCTCACAGAAGGTTGTACCTGTTTGGTGCTGCTTTCCTCTGGTACTTCACCGCCACCTATACGTAATGGTGAAGTCTCAACGAATGCCGTCATCAGAATCGGTAGCCGCTGGGGACAACACGTTGCATGAGTCGTTACAGGACAAAGCAAAGCGTCGATATCCATTGGTACTGCTGATGGTAGTGTAAGACAAACGTCCAACACGCATTCTTCTCCGCATAGCAGACATCGAAGCACAGGTAAGACGCAATCTTGCCAGATAGGTCTGAATGAAAGAAACCAGGTTGTACTCAGATCTCTTAGCCGGGCCAATCCGAGGATCTTAGTGATACGGTCTCGGTATCGTATTGCTAGGATCGTTTCTTCCATCGTTGCTGGAGTCTTGTCTGTGAATTGGCTTGCCATATCGGAGCAGAAGGAACAAAAATAAAATTCCTGGGGGCGTGACCAAGATGGCGACGGAGTAAGACGTGTGGTGCGGTCCCTCCGGCGCTGAAATCTGCCTAGCTTTGTTTTAGCCCCTGGAGCAGCGAGCTGCCGACGCTCCCCTGCCTGCTGTGGGTCCTGCTGTTGGGGAGCACGATCCGGTGCCGGAATTTCGGCCCCCGGAGACACGGTGAAGGTGACACAATTCCACGTGCGCCACGGCGGAGTGCAGCCTAGAGATCCCCGGCCTCGAGTGAGGGAAGAAACCGTACTTCTGGCGCTGCGGCACGAGGGACGGACGCCATCGCTGAGCCAGCTATCGAGGTGCTCCCGGCCTGATTATCGCTGTGTTCCCTCTCCGCCCTAAGATAGCTGAGGGTGCCCCCAGGTGTGTGGAAGGCTGTCGACTGCCTGAACCGAAGCGGAACAGACAGACCGAGCACGTTGCTTAGCGGAGCCGGCCCGGCATGGGCAGTTGAAGCACGACGACTGCCGTTGGATCCACATTGCCGTTGTGGGTTACGAGGTCCGCGGGGTCCAGAGAAGAGATCCCTAGAGTGCGGTTGCGCCACCTCCCCGGCTCTCGATTGCTGGGCCACGCGGCAGCGGGGAACCGCCATTACACTACACTGGCACATAGCTCCTACGGGACAACGGGGGATCTCTCCCGACCTTTTAGCATTGCAGTGGCCCCCCCTGAAGTTGGGGGGGATCTCCTGGTGGCCTGTGATTCTGGGCCGCCCTGCCTGTTGAGAAGCATAGATGGACGCGGCTTGAGGGTGCAGGACGTGGAGCGATCAGCGGCGGCGACAGAAGAGAGCTCCGCCATACCCACGTGGGCACTGCTGGTACGGGCCTCTGATTTCCAGGCCAGGACTTGGACAGTAACGGCCTGAGGCTGGGCTTACATCGTTCCGGTGGTGGTGAACTGAGGTCCCTCGCCCTGCATACACGCGCGTGCAAAGGCGCCGCAATGTCCTCCACACTTCGCAAGGGGTAGCCTGGTAAGGACGGCCCCTCGAGGGGATCCCAGCAAGCGGCGTCTCCCGGTCCTAGTGTTTCGCCTAAGCCAAGCGACGATGAGGCTCCTGCGATCAAGGCCTTTATGATGGAGCTCTTTGCCTCTATTAAGGAGGACATTTCGGAACTCCGTTCCCAACTGGCTTCGGACCTCCGTGAGGTGAGGAGGGACGTGGATGGCATTGGAGAGAGGGTGGCTACTCTGGAGGACCACAATCTGAGTGTGGCGAACGACGTCCACCAACTACAACAAGACGTGATCCGGCTCACAGAGCAGAATTTGGACCTCCAGGCACATACGGAGGATTTGGAGAATCGTTCCCGCCGGAACAACATCCGCATACGCGCAGTGCCATGGGATGGGGAAAATGGAGATCTACGAGGATATGTTCTCGCTCTTTTTTTGCAAATTCTGGACGACCCAGTATTTCTACTGCAGTTTCTAGGGTGAGGTTTGCCTGTTGTTGAACCCAACGTTGGATGGGGGGATGTAAGGAGGTTAGGTATTGCTCTAGATATATCTTTGCCATAATTCCGTCCTTGTCTGTAGAGGCTGGTTTTAGCCAACGGTCCGCCATGTCCTTCACCCTAAAGTACAGAGCACGAGGCGTCTCTTGTGGGCCCTCTTTCATTTGTCTCATCATCGATTCCCTGCTCGGCTGATCGTAGAGCTCGCACTGGCTTATACCACTGGAAGAAAGGTCTCAAGCATTGGGGGCCCAGGCCATGCAGCGCCTTGAAAATCACGCAGAGTGACTTAAACAAGATTCTTTTCCGCACTGGCATCCAATGTAGCTTTACAAGGTCTTGGGAGACTGAGGCGAACTTGGGAGTGCCTGTGATCAGGCGTGCTGCTGCATTCTGCAGGATTTGAAGTTTATCTAGAAGTCCCTGCTGGGCATTCAGAAACAGAGCGTTGCAGTAATCTAATCGGGACATCACCAGTCCGGTCACTACTGTCTTCTTATGTTCCACCGGAAGGAATGGCAGGACTTTCCGATAGTTTTAAGCACGTAATGGGTAGCCGAGGACAGTGCATTGATTTGTGGCCTGAAGGACAGAGAATCGTCCATCAGGACACCCAGATTTTTTACCTTTGCCACTGGAGAGGGGGGGGGGAGGGGGGGTCGGACCCCATTTCCTCTGGCCACCAGCGAGGTGACCAAAAATTGTCTTTTGCCCCAAACAGTTGCACTTCTGATTTTGCAGAGTTGAGCTTAAGGCAGTTTCCTGCCATCCAGTTGCTCACCTCCTGCATGCAGCATCTAAACCGATCTGCTGTGCTGTCCAATTCTCCCTGACGCAGCGACACCATGATCTGCGTGTCGTCAGCGTAGGATGTAAGATTAAATCCGAAGGATCGGATTACTGGCGCTAGGGTGGAGACAAACATTAAAAAGAGTCGGACTCAGGGAAGACCCCTGTGGGACTCCGCAGGGGAGCACAAATGGCTCAGATTCGAAGTCCCCTAAGGCCACCGACTGAGTCCTCCCAGATAGGAAGGCTTTCAAGATGTCGAGTGCCTTTCCCTGAATCCCACTGGCCCTCAAACGGTCCACCAATAATTTATGGTGGACCGTATCGAAGGCCGCCGATAGGTCCAGTAGGATCAGGGCGGCTCCAGCCCCCGCGTCCAGCACCATTCGTATGTCTTCGGCTGATTTTATCTAGACCTTGTACCTGCCAGTCTTTTGTTCCCCAGATGGTTTTTGTTTCAATGTTATTTTTCCAAAATTGAAAACCAAATGTAGACATTTTGTCATAAAACTTTTCAGAATAAATCAGTTTAGTATTTGTCAGCATGTTTTTCATTCCTGTCTTATTTAACATTTTAAAATAAACCGTTTCTGCATCACTGATGTTAAACCCCGAGAAGTATGGAAATTTCTCGAAAAATGTTTTAGAACTTCCTTTAGGTGGGGTTGGGCAGTGTTTCCATTGATTGTAAGTAACAATATTTCTAGGTTGTGTAGATTTATGCAAATAGTGATGACCATAGTGGTTGTAACAGTATAATTCTTCATAATTTGATGAACCCTGTAAATAATCATGTTCTGTAAACTTAGCTGACATTATTAAATCTGACATCATATTATTAATATTTTCAAAATCCCAATCATCAGAAAAGAAACTAGGTTTCAAAAAATCACTTAAGGAAATCTTGAACTGGTGTAGATACTTCAAGAGCTCAATCGGGCCATAAATATCATAGTCCGTTTTGTCCCATGCAATGCCCCCAGGTATTGGATTGGCTGTCATGTTCACTGATGATAGTTTTCTTTTCTCGATGTGAGAGGGTCTGTGAGACTTTAGGACCAAGTTGATGTTCTGACTTGCTGTGTCGATTGTACTATATTTTCCATCAATGAATCTACCAAAACATAAAACCATGATAAGCCAAAGCAGGAGGAAAAGTACATCCAACACAGTCCAAAATTCAATCCATGGTGAGATCAGATATGTCTCTTTCAGTTGGTGAAACAGCTCAGTCATTTTTCTTTGAAAGTTTTTGTTGCTGGCTTGTCTCCATGTTCACTTGGATCATCAGAAAAGTCATCAAAGTTGATAAAATAGCCAGATGCAGTTCTGTCAATTGGTGGGATCGCTTCCGGATTTCCATTGATCTTTGCATTTTCTTTTGTTACGTTTGTACATTCTGAAGCTACATCGTTGTAGATTGGTGTACCTTCACGAATTGTTGCAATTTGGGTATCAAGAGGCACAAGTTCCATTGCTTTGTTGCATAGTCCTATTTTATTTACTGTTGGTTTATCGAATGTGATTAGTTTTTCAGTTTGCCTGCCCCGTGTACTGCCCTGCCTGGTCTGTAATATCGCCCTGATTTGTTTTATCTGTATTGTGCTGCTGTCCTGATTGTCCTGTTCAGCCTGCCCCGTGTACTGCCCTGCCACCGTTCGCCGTAGTGTTGCCCTGTTGGTATTGTCTCTGTTCTGTTCCCCAGCGCTTCCGTCCCCGCTGCTGCCCACCCCGCTCCCTGCCGCTGCTCCCCCGCGGTCCCGCCCCCACTCCTGCTGGTTCCCTCGACCCTCCCCACTCGCCACCCCGCTCCCGCCTCCCAGCTGCTCCTCCCTCGCTCCGCCCCTCCCACTACACCATTTATGGCGGAGTCCACGCGTACGCGCAGGGGGCGCGCCGATTGCGCGCCGAAGGCGCACCAAACGTAAGCCCGTCTGCGCCCATCCGCGCCTGGACTGCGCCCAGTGCCAGGACTGCGCCCAGTGCCAGGACCCCTGGCCCCCACCGATGCAAGACAACCCGACAGACCTACGACGCCGCTGCCCTCAAAGCCGGCCGGAACCCCACCTGCTGCCGGGCCGCCCCGAAACACATTCACGGACCCTTCACCTGCAGAACCTGCAAGTTCACCTGCCTCCGAAACTGCACCGCGCCCGCCAAGCCAAGCACCAGCAGCAACCTCAAGTGCATCCTGCTCAACACCCGCTCCGTCCACAGACACGCCGTGGACCTCTGGACCTCCTCGACACAACATCACCAGACATCGCCTTCCTCACGGAAACCTGGATGAACGTCTCCTCAGCCCCCGACATCGCCATCGCGGACGGGTACAAGATCATCAGGAGGGACCGCGTCAACCAGACCGGAGGAGGCATTGCCATCGTCCACAAGAACACCATCCGCATCACGACCGACTCCAGCGACACCTTCGCCGCCGCCGAGCACCTCCACTTCCAGATTCACACCAACCCAAAGATGACCCTCAGAGGCACCCTCATCTACAGACCACGCACACAATTCAGCGAAGACATCACGGACTTCATCAGCCCACATGCCCTCCTCTCCGCCGACTACATCCTCCTAGGGGACCTCAACTTCTACCTGGAGAACAACAAGGACCGCAACACCACCGCCCTGCTGGACAACCTCGCCAACCTCGGACTCAAGCAACTGGTCAACACCCCGACCCACTACGCCGGCCACACGCTTGATCCAGTCTTCTCATCCAGCAAGCACATCACCTTCAGCCACTCCACCGAACTCCACTGGACCGACCACAGCTGCGTCCACTTCAGCTTCAGAAAAACCACAACCCACCACAACCCGCAACAGATTCCTCACAGGAGCTGGAGCAAGATCACCGCCGACCAACTCACCACCTCCCTCAGCCAGAACCCACCTGCCAGCACAACGGACCCCAACGAAGCAGCCCGCAACTTCACGCAGTGGCTGACCGCCTGCGCCGATGACCTCGCACCACTGAAGAACCCTCCCAGCAGACCCAGAAGCAAGAAGGCCCCCTGGTTCACCGACGAACTCAAGAACTCTAAGAAGACCTGCTGCACCCTCGAGAAAGCCTGGCTCCTCGACCAGACCACCGACAACATGACCGCCCTCAAACACGCCACCCGCAAGCACCACCAGCTCATCCGCACCACCAAGAAGAAATCACTGAAGGAGCGACTGGACAACAACGCCCACGACAGCAAGAAACTCTTCAGCATCGTCAAGGAGTTCTCCAATCCCAGCACCGGCAACAACGACATCACTCCTTCACAAGATCTCTGCGACTCTCTCGCCTCGTTCTTCCACAGCAAGATTGCCGACATCCACAACAGTTTCGGCGCTCCATCCACGCACCCAACCGTCGAACCAACGCTCCCCACCGCCACCCTCCGCACCTAGACCACGGTGACCACCGAAGACACAGCCCGCACGATGAACACCATCCACTCCGGATCTCCAACCGACCCCTGCCCCCACCATGTCTTCAACAAGGCCGACTCCACCATCGCACCCCAACTCCGGGACGTCATCAACACCTCCACCTTCCCGGAGAGCTGGAAGCATGCCGAGCTCAGCCCCCTACTGAAGAAACCAACAGCGAACCCCACCGACCTCAAAAACTTCCGCCCCATCTCCCTCCTCCCTTTTCCTGCCAAAGTCATCGAGAAGATCGTCAACAGACAGCTTGCCCCCTTCCTCGAGACGAACGGATCCCTCGACCCCTCGCAGTCCGGTTTCAGAGCCAACCACAGCACCTAGACCGCCCTCATTGCAGCCATCGACGACATCCGAGCCCTGCTCGACAACGGGGAAACAGCGGCACTCATCCTCCTGGACCTCTCTGCAGCGTTCAACACTGTCTGCCACCGCACCCTAGTCCAACGCCTCAGCAACATCGGCATCCAAGAGAAGGCACTGGAGTGGATCATCTCGTTCCTCGACGGAAGAACACAGAGATTCCGCCTCCCCCCGTTTCGATCAGAGGCCACCGAAGTCATCTACGGTGTCCCGCAAGGATCATTACTCAGCCCCACCCTCTTCAACTTCTACATGAGACCTCTTGCTGCCATCGCGCGCCAACAAAACCTCAACATCATCTCAGACGACACCCAGCTGATCCTCTCCCTCACCAGTGACCCCGACACCGCCAGAACCAGCCAACGAAGGGATAAAAGACGTCGCCGAGTGGATGAAGAACAGCCGCCTGAAACTGAACTCAGACAAGATGGAAGTCCTCATCCTGGGACCATCGCCCTCTGCCTGGGACGACTCCTGGTGGCCCCCAGCCCTGGGCATCGCTCCCAAGCCAACAGACCACGCACGCAACCTGGGCTTCATCCTGGACTCCTCCCTCTCGATGACCAGACAAGTCAACGCAGTCTCCTCATCATGCTTTCACACCCTTCGCATGCTTCGCAAGATCTTCCGATGGATCCCGACCAAAACCAGGAAGACGGTCACCCAGGCCCTCGTCACCAGCCGACTGGACTACGGAAACACCCTCTACACCGGAACCACAGCCAAGCTACAGAAAAGACTCCAACGCATCCAGAACGCCTCCGCCCGACTCATCCTGGACATCCCCCGACGCAGCCACATCTCCGGCCACCTGAGGGACCTGCACTGGCTCCCCGTCAACAAGAGGATCACGTTCAGGCTCCTCACCCACGCACACAAGTCTCTCCACGACCTGGGCCCCAAGTACCTCAACGACCGCCTGACCTTCTACACGCCCACCCGCCAGCTACGGTCTACTAGCCTCGCCCTCGCCGCCGTACCACGCATCCGACGAGCCACCGCCGGAGGCAGATCCTTCTCCTACCTTGCGGCCAAGACATGGAACTCCCTCCCCATCCACCTTCGGCTGACCCAGGACCACCTCGCCTTCAGGAGACAACTCAAGACCTGGCTGTTTGAGCAGTAGCGGACCCCTTTCCCCCAAGCGCCTTGAGACCTTTCCGGGTGAGTAGTGCGCTATACAAGTGTTATGATTGATTGATTGATTGAACCTCTTGGCTTGTAGCAAAGTTTGGTCTTCTGCTATTTCTTGGGAGTCCACTTGGCCTACTACTTATTATCGGCCACATGATTGTGGTTTCACCAGATCGATGGAAACAATTCTGTTTTCCTTTTTACCAGTAAGAGAGGTAGTACAACTGATCTTGTTCCGCTGATAGCTAAGACAGGTACTGCTTTTCTGTAAGAAGGCCCAAATTCCTTCTTCACCACGATCTTTTCTCTGACCAGATCCCCAATCTTTGGAATCCGGACAGGTCTTGCTGGGACAGGTGGTTCTTCAGTGGCCGTTGGCTTAAACTTTGTTACTTTTTTTCTTGTTTCATTCAAGTCCTGTAAAACAGCCAAACGATCTTTGATGTCAAAGGTTTTTTCTTCTACCACTGAAGTATGACAATCCAAATCCTGAATTCTCATTCTAGTTCCAAACAAATGTTCATACGGACTGAAACCTTTTAGAGAATTTCTTGGCATGTTGTTAAGAGTACGTTGGACACTTATTAAATGTTTGACCCACCCATCACCCGAACCTAATACCCTCGCCGTTATAGATTGCTTTATGTCACGGTTCTTTCTTTCCACTACCGCATTTCCCTCAGGATGGAAGGGTGAAGAGTACCACAATGCAATGCCCATGCTGCTCATGGCCTCTTTGTAAGCTCGAGAGCTAAACGCAGTACCCTGATCAGAATGTAGCATGCCAATTGCGTATGTGCCGCTAAAGACTCGCAAATCTTTTATAACAGTTCTGGCGTCAGCCGAGCGTTGGGGTCTACATTTTTAAGTGAATTCAGTCTTAATAATTATGGGGACGCATTTCTCTGGCTGGATTTCTGCGTTACAGATCGCCTGATGCTCTCTAATAGTGGTATCTGGGCTGTTGTCTGGTCCGGTTCACAACTGCGATCTCTGTTGCAGTCCTCACAATTTCTTGCAAAGTTGTAGATATCTTCGCTCATTCCCGGCCACCAGTAATTTGATTATAATTCTATCAGAGATTTCAGGATCTCTTGGTGCCTCAGACCCAATCCCATGTGTGCATCTTCAATCAAGAAAACTATCCGTGTTTGGAATTACTCTATCCCCCACTCCAGGGATTCGAGCAAAAGGAACGGAGTTTGCATCAATTATGTATGTATTATTGAGTGAATAGTTGAGAGGTAATGCTGCATAATCGCCTTTTAATGACGCTTTTACCACCAGCATGGTTTCTCAATCTATTTGTTTTTCTGAACGCTTTTTAGTGGCTACAGAAGCCGGTTGAACCGCTTCCGCTGTGGCTGTTTTAGCCAATGAATTCCCTGCAACGTGAACGCCATCACGTCGATGACTCAGTGCGTGCATCACGTGAGTCTTTTGTAGTTCTTTCTGTAAAAGAACTACTTGTTCCCAAAGTTTTTTATGCTTTATTGTGGCACCTGTGTCATCTTTGTAACCATTTTTGCTGCATGTCGCTGTTATATGACTTGACGCAGTAAAGCGAATCCCACACTATTAGTGTGGGGAATTCGCGATCGGCATTTTCAAGCGTCATCTTCAAAGATCTTATTTCAGCTCGTTCAGCTGAACAGTTTCTGAGTTATTCAGTTCTGGTAATCATAGGTCTGAATTTACCAGAGCGCCAGCGAGCTTTGACAATCGCGCACACTGTATTGTAGGATTTTTTATCTACATCGTAGTGTTGTGCGAATCTGTCCATATAGATTACGCAGGTATACTGTTCAAGAGGCAGAATTTCGATTGGCAGAGGATATTCTTGTTCATATTCTAGATCATCTAGTTTTTTCAGTTTCGGGTCAAAATAGTATTTCACGTCTTCTGTAGCAAGATAATTTTCCCATTGCATCCATTTTGGATCTAATGCCACTGTATTCAGAATACGTGGACTTGTTAATGCCTCAAGGGCTGATTCTGCTGTATAAACAGTTATTCTTTTGCCTTGGGCTAGGGCTCTTTATTTTGCTACAGTAGTTTGAACCGCTGTCAGAATTTTTTCTGTAGAGCTGAATTTCATTTCAGCTTGAGTGTACAAGTGTGATTTGTAAGCTATTGGTACCGTTTCTCCCTCATTAGAGGTCAGTTACGTGAATCCGCATCTCCCTGGAATTACTCTGATTACCAGATTGCGTATGTTTTCACGAGTTTGCAGTTTTGTTTTAGCTAACATGTCTGTCCTTAATAATCTCAAAATTTCTGTGTGTTTTTGAGTCCAATGTATTGGTTTGAAATCAGGTTTTATTAATTCATAGAGAGGTTTAACCCTCTCCGCATAATTAAGAATGTATGTTCTTCCGAAATTCAGGAAGCCTAGTATTGATTGTAAATTTCTCAGCGTTTTTGGTGCTTGGAGTACTGCACACTTCTCTAAGAAGCTGTCTGCCAGGCTTTTGCCTTCACTTGATAATTCATAGCCTAAAAATAGGACTGTCAGATGGGCAATTCTGGACTTTTAAAAGTTGAATTTGTAACCCTCTGATGCGAATCCAAGAATTATGGTGTTCACTCTTTTCAAGTGAGTCTCCAGGTCATCATCTGTAAGATAGAAGTCATCAACATATGATAATGCTTCGTCATCATATATTTTAAATAATTCTGTTACTCTGGCTGAGAATAATCCTGGGCTGTTCTTGAATCCCTGTGGGAGTCAGCAAAATTGTTTTTGCGACCCCAATATTGAGAAAGCGGTCAAATACCTGCTTTGAGGTGCAATGTTTTGACAGAAGAATCCATTAGAGATATCTAATGTCGTTTTATAATTCTTGCGCACAATGTTGTTCATTAGTGCTGCACTGTGTGAATTGTGTACTGCAAAAGTTTTGCAACAGGAGTTTAAATGTCTGTAGTCCAATACTAAACGATATGAATAGTCTGGCTTGGAGACAGGAAACAAAGGATTGTTCATTTGTGAGGTGCATGTTTCAATCACCCCCTGATATTCAAGTTGATCTAAGATCTCCCTGACTTGCTTTTTAGCGTCTTGTTTAACTGGGTACTGTCTTTGTGCAGTAGGTTGATTTTTTAACTGGATTTTGTAGTGAGGAGAATCCTCATCCCATCATACATGATTTTTATATAAGGCAAGGGCTTGGGCCACTGCCCATTTTCTTGCTAATGTATATTTTTTATGAATTGGGATATGATTTGAGAAGGTAGGCATAATCATTTCTTTGCCATGAGGGCACTCCCTGACAAACTCTGGTGGCCAGTCTTTTTCAGCTAACAGGATGTCATAGCCTTTAGAAAGATTCTCCCAAAAGAGACCTTTTATTTTCCTAGTTTTATCTCCCTCTATACGCAATGTTATTTCATATAGTTTATGGGGCACACTAACTCGTGTGTCTGCAGTTTCCACCTGAATGTATTCATTCGTGTCCACTGTCTCCAGAAGATTCATCAGGATCTTGCAAGCTATGGTCACTTCCGCTGCACTGTCTAGCATTGTCTGGGCCCACTCTCCGTTTTTCAGTTGTGTCCTCAGAATTCTCTGCATGTTTAATTTTAATACTTGCTACCTTCTTTCTGGGAAATTGTGATTTTTTACTTTGATGAGCAGGTTCTTTGTCTTTCGACTTGACGTGCTCTTCCTTGTGTTCTGACCGTTATCTTCTTTCCGATTTCTGTGAGGAAGATCGAGAAGAATTGAGTGAGAAGGATCAAGAGGGACGTGTATCAATGTCTTGATATCTGTCAAGTTTTCTTATTTTATCCCTATCTCTAAGATTATATCTTTTTTCAGAGGGTTCCCTTTGGGGAGATTTGTCTCTTCCAACCGGTGATTTATTCCTCCGTTGGGGACACCTTCCTCTGGACTGGAATTGTTTTTCCCTGGGAGTGGATTGTTTTTTACCATCCCAGCTCTTTTTTGGAGTATTTAGATTATTTTTAATATAGGTCTTTTCAGGATTTTCAATTAGTTGGGGTTTTACCGGTTTCCCACCCAAACTATCTCTTCCTAATTCTTCATAGGATTTTTCTATGATTTTAGCAAGCTCAAATGGTTGGTCGGGTATATCTGGCGGATTGCCACACATGCTGCTTCTCCTTTTACGTTGGCTAATAATATAGCAGAGACCGGTTTAAAGTCCTTCAGTAATTTCATACCCAGAGTTAAAGCAGGTTCTGGACCGTATTCATTTTGAATCTGTCTTAGGACATCTGGTATAACCGCCATAGACGGAACACCATGTGTTTTTGTGTATATAGAAGCAAAGACTGTACCCCAAGTGTCACAGTCCTCCACATGTGGTGTGATCCCCATTGGGAGGCAGATAGTCAGAATTCTGTGTTTTTTGTGTGGGGTAGTATCAGGAAATACTGCCTCTATCTGGGTGTTTTTTTGAGCTAACCAGAATGGAATTTGTTCCCGTTTTGCGGGTGTTTTACCAAGACACGATTGTATGTTCTGTGGTGTAATCTTGTTTGTGTTCCCCTGATGAGGGGTATTTTGTGGAAGTTTAATTGCAGGTTGGACTGTTGAAGTCTGCATGACATATTGGACCAATTGTGTATGTATTTTAATTAGTTGTTTTAGCTGAACTAAAAGTTCTATGGCTGACATTGCTTCAATGTCTGGGTGTGGTGAGTAGCTGACTAGAACCAGCCACGTGGCTCCTGGTCTACCTAGTGGACCGAGCCTGGTGATGTGATTTTGATGTTTTAGGGCGCCTTTAAATAAGTGCAGGTGCTCTTGATATGTTAGTGGAATTTCATCTTCTTCGAAAGGAGAGTATTCCTCTGGAGCTTCCGCTATTTTGTAGTAGTGGAACTCATGTGTTACAGGATTTGCTGCTGAAAAGTTTATCCAGGTATAGAATACTTCTGCCTGCCAAAACTCATGTGCCTCTACCACAAATATGACTATACCACCTCTTGATGTTAATCCATTTTCTATAAGTTTTATAGCTATGGTTTTCCTTATATTGACCGGGATGAGTATTGCATCCGGGTCGGTGTTTTGGAGAAGTGTGTCGTCCGCTATGAGTTGAGCTGCTAGTCTAGCTTGCTCCCTCTCTTCGTCACTTTCTGCCATTTTACTGACTGAAAGTTTTTTTGTTGCAGATCGAGTTTCAAGGAAACAAAGATTAGGTGCACAATATTTTGGAACACTGTATCCTTCAACGTTGACTCTACCAAGAACTAATACATAGGATTCTCATCCTACTAAGTTACGGCGGATATTAACCTTTCACCCTCTCCAGACGTCTATTGGAGTTTTTACGGGAAAAAGGGGTCTGTGTGAAAAGCACGACTGAGTTACTCTTGTGTCTTGCGTTCGATTATCGCCTTACCAAACGTTGGGCGCCATGTAGTGTAGTTCCTATTTTCCCAATAGGCTCTGCGCATTGGAATAACCTAAACAGCAGTGTAGACGTAGGACTGAGGTCATCTAGGTCTCTACTGACTATGTTAAACTTAATTTTGGTTTGCCAGCTAGCTCAGAGGTCACTAGAAACTTTCTTGAATGAACAGGGAGGAGTGAACTTCCCTGATTAGACAAGAAGGGATTCAGTTTCTGACAACCGCATAAACATGACAACTTTGCTCCCTCAGAATAAAGAGTGTATCTCTAGAGTCGTGTGAAAACAATAGGCAGCTATTTCACTCAGTCAATCGTGCATGCTTAGTTTCACCAGATTGCAGAGAAATAGAGAGACGGGCGTTTTCAATCAAAAGGTGTTATTTTATTGAGCAGTCTTCTTTCTCATGCAAGAGAAATGAATTGCCATAATTGCAATACTCATCATAAAGTCAAGTGCGTACAGTAAAAGTAGTATTATGAAATAATACTGTAAAAGCATTGATATGGTTTCTTAGCCATATGATACTTTAAAACGGATAAAATATATACATACATAAAAACATTGACTAACAAACTCAACTGGTTCTTCTAAGATACGCCTACCCCAGTGTACCTGACCTAAGCCTAATACGTGGAAGGAGTAAGTAAGTTGCAGTTTTAGGTCTCGCAGAGATACCTATAACCGCCCATCACAAAGCTGACTTTTACGATCCGGATTTGGCCTCAGGCGTTCACCCCAGCGCGACTTCTCCTCCCCCCTAATTACATCCCTGCTGTTTATACTCCTTTGGCGGCCGCGAGGCCGTGCTTCAAAGGGATCCGCTCCCCCACCCCCTGCTTTAATTACATTAGCGGTAAAGGGCTTGGAACTCAAATGTAGTGTGGCACAGTAATCACCCTGGTTTTGTTTTTTTATACTTAATTTTATGTATACAGTTCGCCAGCTGTGATGCTTTTAAAAAACAATATTTGACATTTTAAATGCCACCGGGGGATCTCAGCAGATCTCCGTTACATTCCCCACGACTAAGACGCCACCTTCCCCCATGCTCCTTAAAGTACTGTTTGCTTTACCTCTCGCACTTTGCCTTAAAAGTCCTCCCGCCACTTAGCACACACGTAAGCTTCCCCTTAATGAGGCGGCAATGCCTCTGCAGTACTCACTCCTCCTCCGCTGCGTTTGGTGTAGGTATGGGCGGAAAATCCGTTTCGCTCGCGGATTTTCGGGAAATTCGCAATCCGCGAGATTCGCGAATCTCCCGCAAAATCCGCAAATCCGCGAGCAGCGGATTTTGCTCGCACTGCTCGCACTGTTCGCGTGAGTTCGCGGCTTCCCAGTACAACTTCGCGCCCCGCGAATAAGTGCTAAATTGCAGAAATACGATCTTAGCAAAACTGAAACTACTTGCCAGGTTCAAAAGTTCAGGCTCATCATTAGTAGCCATTTCCTGTAGTGCTTCCTGAGGGGCCCCTCCAGAGTTCAGTTGCCAGTTGCAACTATTATGTGACCCTGCTCTGAACCTCAGAATAGTTACACATATGCCACAAAGGTCCTGAATTACAGCTAAGGGAGACAAGCAGGAGCCAGGCTGGAAGTTAAAATCCATTAATCAGCCCCTAATTCATTATTGTCAGTTGGGGCAGGGCAGGTGTTGTAACTAATTTTGCAACAATGAAAGCACTTAGCAAGTGCAAAAGATCACTAATCAGGGCGCACTAAGGAAGCAGGTGCCAGCTAAAAAAATATTCTGTGACACATTAATCAGCCCCAAATTAATTCAGGTCACTTGAGGCAGGGAAGGTGTGCTTTGCTTTGCCGAAAATAATGTACAATGGACAACCAGAGGGTGTGGTGATGAAACAGAGGGTGGCATGGGTGGGCCAGAGGGTGGCATGAGTAGTCAGAGAGTGGCAGTGGTGACAGAGTGGCAGTGATGAAGAAGAGTGTCCCAAACAGGCTGGACACGTAGAAACAACAAGTTCGCAAAACTTGCGACCCGACAGGTAAGTTCGCAAATTGCGAAATTGTAAAAACCCTCGCGAACTGGCAGAAACACGGGCGAACACAAAAAAAAAAAAATCCGCAAATTCGCGGGAATTCGCGGATTTTGCGGATTGCGAGTTCGCAAATCCGCAAAATTCGCGAACGCGAGATCCGCAAAATTCGCCCATGCTTAGTTTGGGGTCTGGCCGACCCCCTCCCTCTGCCCGCGGGTCTGCCTGCCCAGCAAGGGCACAAATCTGCCTGCACTATGTAAGTGATTCAGAAAAGGGGGTGGTGATGAACAAAGTGTCTGAATTAAGCAGACCACTCTTACCCAGTCCAAAGATCAGGGCTTGATCCATCACCATTTTTTAGCTCACTGCACCATCCCAGCTCAGAAGCTGGCTACATGCAAATTAGTCTGTCCCTGGCCCAGTGCATCATGGGAACAGGGCAGACCAGACTACCAAGCCAATTCTTCACTGGAAAGGAGACAAGCTTCCGGGGACCGGTGTCTGGCATTTCAGCTGTCGTCGGCCCGGCTTGCTTGAATCCTGATGGTGCAGTGAGCAAGGGACTCATGTCTGAGTATACCCTGCCACACCTATAGTGGCCAAAAACGATTCAGAAAAGGGGGTGGTGATGAACAGAGTGTCTGAATTAAGCAGACCACTCTTACCCAGTCCAAAGATCAGGGCTTGATCCATCACCGTTTTTTGCTTGAATCCGGATGGTACAGTGAGCAAGGGACCGTCAGTATTCAAGCAAGCCGGGCCGACGACGGCTGAAATGCCAGAAACCGGTCCCCGGAAGCTTGTTTCCTTCCCAGGGTAAGAATTGGCTTGGTAGTTTGGTTTGCCCTGTTCCCATCATGCACTGGGACAGGAACAGACTAATTTGCATATAGCCAGGTTCTGAGCTGGGATGGTGCAGTGAGCTAAAAAACGGTGTTGGATCTAGCCCTGATCTCTTGACTGGGTGAGAGTATTCTGCTTAATTCAGAAACTCTGTCCATCACCACCCCTTGTTGTTAAATGCACTATGTAAGTAGCATCAACCACATTCAAATGTTACATAAGTAAGGCCTTTTGTCCAAAATTGCACCTCGCAGTTCTCACTTTGCATGTTTATTTCCAGCTTTGTATTTTTGTTTATTTTGGGACCGCTACCACGTGAGAAGAACATTTCAAAAGTGACGTGCATTTAAAAATGGAATTTTAAATAATTTCCAGAGGTGTGCGTTGACTGGAATTGAAATGTTTCCTTTTTTTTCACCATTCATATATAGATTAAGGGTAAAACATTTCACAGTGGGCGGGGCGTCATTTCGGAAGTCAGCATCTTTGTTCAAAGCCAAATCCTTCCGCCGACTCTTCCTTTCAGGTTTTATAAGGTGTGGGACAGGTCCAGATTCTGCATACTTATTAGTCGCCCCATGCTGCAGCATGTTCTGTTGTGTTCCAATCAGCCTTTAGCATATCTTATTGCACCTCATGTATTTATTTCCCAAGAGCCCTTTTTTCATAGTGTACTGCACAGTCAGTACTAGGGATATTTTAAATTAAAAAAGGATGTGACCTAACGGCAACAGCTACCGACTTTGGAGTTGAGGAGCCAGGTTCGAGGCTCGGCGTCGGCTCAATATCTTGTGAATCAGGGCAAATCACTTAATCTCCCCGTATCTGCCAAAAAAAACATTTGCAATGCAATAGGTCTCTGTTAGACGGGGACCTGGAGGGTCGGCCGAGGACAAGGGGAGAGGCCTCCGGGGAGGGCCGTCTCCAGCGATCGTACAGACAAGTAACTCCCCCCCCCCACAGATGGACACCACACAAGGATAAGGTTAACGCTTTTTATATGCAGTTCTTGAAGCAAAGTATCACGGTACAGTGAGATCGGGACACGAGGGTCCTCTCAATTCTAGTCTCTGGAAGGGAAAGGGTGTAGCGGGACAGTCTTGATACCGATCTGGTATTGAGGTGGTATGATGGATAGCTCACAATCCTCGAGCTCGGAGTTCTGGAAGGTCGGGCCGCGGCAGCGGCAGCAGGCTCGGATGACAGGTCTCACTTGAGGAGGGCCGCGGCAGCGCCAGCAGGTCCCGACGATGATGTAGGTTGCAGAGGGCCGTGGCAGCGCCAGCAGGTCCCAAGGACGATGTAGGTTGCAGAGGGCCGCGGCAGCGCCAGCAGGTCCCGAGGACGATGTAGGTTGCAGAGGGCCGCGGCAGCGCCAGCAGGTCCCGAGGACGATGTAGGTTGCAGAGGGCCGCGGCAGCGCCAGCAGGTCCCGACGAGGAGGAAGGTTGCAGAATGCCGCGGCAGCGCCAGCAGGCAGGACGATGGTTCACAAGGCAGGGCTGCGGCAGCGCCAGCAGTCCGTCAAGGATGAGTTCTTCACAGTGTCTCTCGACTCCAGGATACAACTGCCTTCCTGCTCTGGAGCTGCCCCAGTTATAGGTCTGGCGCCCTTTGATGTCCGGACCCTCGCACTTGGAGGTCGGGAGGTCCGGGATGAGGGAGTCCAGTCACCCAGCAGGGGGTGGAGCCAGCGCCCGGGGAGGCTGGGGGCGATCGGCACCTGGCGGGGGAGAGCCATCGACACTCCTCTCTCCCATTGACCTGCCAAGTGGTCCGTTCGCCTCCTGGGTGGATGGTGGTGCCGGGATGTCGGGGCCTGGCCAGGCCCAGGGTTGGGGTCGAGCTGAGGCCACGCGGCCTCGTGGTGCAGTGTCCAAGATGGCGGCTGGACCGGGCGACGGTGCTGACGGTGGCCCGGGCCAGTGATACAGAGATGTCCGGGAGCAGGCGTCCCGTAGGGGACGGGTTGCGGGTTGCTTCTGCGGGTCGTCGGGGTTGTTCTTCTGGTGGCACCGGGAGAGCCGGTGTCCGGGCTCTGTCATGCGGGGAGGGAGCGAGCCCTTCACGAGGCCTGTCCAACATGCGTCGCCCCCAGCTGTAGGCGGGGAGAGTCACCCATCCTCTTGGGGACTCTCCTCGTCGAGGCGGAAAAAGCGTGACAGGCCGTCCGCGTTGGCGTGGTCCTGGCCTGGACGATGCTCCACAGTGATGGTCCATCCCCTGCAGGGAGATGGACCATCGCAACAGTTTGGGATTCTCCCCCCGCATCTGCATCAACCATTGAAGGGGTCGATGATCTGTTTGTACCCGGAAGTGGGTACCGAAGAGGTAGGGCCGGAGCTTCTTGAGGGCCCACACTACTGCAAAGGCCTCCCGTTCGATGGTGCTCCAGCGCTGTTCTCGGGCCAGCAGGCGTCGGCTGATGAAGGCCACTGGCTGGTCGACTCCCTCGGGGTTTAGTTGGGAGAGGACTGCCCCAATGCCATGGTCTGAGGCATCCGTCTGGACGATGAACTCACGGCTGTAGTCGGGGGCCTGGAGCACAGGGGCGGTGCACATGGCGGCCTTCAGTTTCTCGAAGGCCGCTTGACAGTCCGGGGTCCAGTTGACGGTTTTGGGGTGTTTCTTGGATGTGAGTTCCGTGAGGGGCCCCACAATGCTGCCATAGTCCTTCACAAACCGCCTGTAGTATCCGGTGAGCCCCAAGAAGGCTCGGACCTCGGTTTGGGTGACGGGTGGCTGCCAGGACTGGATGGCAGCGATCTTGAGCTGGAGAGGGGCCACCAGACCGCTCCCCACTAAGTGCCCGAGGTAGGTCACGGACCCCTGGCCAATTTGGCACTTGCTGGCCTTGATGGTGAGGCCGGCCTGTTGGAGGGCGTGCAGGACTTCTCGGAGGTGGTGAAGGTGGTCTGTCCAGTGGCGGCTGTACACAGCGATATCGTCCAGGTAGGCGGCGCTGAACTCTTCGAGGCCCGCCAATACCTGGTTCACAAGTCGTTGGAAAGTGGCGGGGGCGTTTTTCATGCCGAATGGCATCACTTTGAAATGGTAGTGACCATCCGGGGTAGAGAAGGCGGATCGTTCTTGGGCTCTGGGGGTGAGGCCGATCTGCCAGTAGCCCGCTGTCAGATCGAAGATGCTCAGGTAGCGGGCAGCCCCCATGCGGTCAACCAGTTCATCTGCTCGGGGAATGGGGTGAGCGTCGGTTCGGGTGACAGCGTTCAGGCCCCGATAGTTGACGCAGAATCGGAGCTCGGGGTGGTGCCCGGGGCAGCAGCTTTGGGGACAGTACAACTGGGCTGGCCCAGGGGCTGTCGGATGGCTCGATGACTCCGAGTGTGAGCATTTTGGAGACTTCGTCTTGGATGCAGGCGCGCACCCGATCTGGCACTCGGTACGCCCGGTGTCGGATAGGGGGACTGTCCCCAGTGTCCACGTCGTGAAGGCACCAGGGGGTGACCCCGGGGGTGAGGGAGAACAGGTTTGCAAATTGCAGCAGGAGGGCCCGACAGTCTTGGCGCTGCTCCGGGGTCAGGACATCGGAGAGTCGGACCCCGTCCACCGAGCCATCTTTCTCACGGGTCCTCAGTAGGTCAGGGAGGGGCTCGGAGTCTTCCTCTGCCCCACTATCTGTGGCCATCAGTAGGCTGAGCTCCGAGCGTACGAAGTGTGGTTTGAGTCTGTTGGCGTGAAGGACCCGGAGGGGGTTCCGGGGGGACTCCATATCGATTAGATAGGTGACAGGGCCCTTGCGCTCGACCACCTTGAAGGGTCCTGTCCATTTGTCCTGCAAGGCACAAGACTCGATGGGAGACATTACCCATACTTGCTGACCAGGCTCGAACTCGATGGAGGAGGCATGTTGATCGTACCATTTCTCCATGTCCTCCTGACTGGCCTCGAGATTGGCTTTAGCGAGTTCCCTGAACCGCCGGGTCTGGTTGCGGAGGGTCAGGAGGTACTTATACACGTCCGGAGGGGTCTTCTGGGTGGCCATTTCCCATTCTTCTTTAACCAGGCCGAGGGGCCCCCGGACAGGGTGTCCGTACAGGAGCTCGAAGGGGCTGAAACCGAGGGATTTCTGGGGGACTTCTCGGTAGGCGAAGAGGAGGCACGGGAGCAGCACGTCCCACTGGCGACGTAGGGGTTCCTCCAGCCCCATGATCATCCCCTTGAGAGTGCGGTTAAACCGTTCGACCAGTCCGTTTCCCTGCGGGTGATAGGGGGTCGTGAACCGGTACGTGACCCCGCACTGCTGCCAGAGAGATTTCATATATTTGGAGATAAAGTTCGTGCCTCTGTCGCTGACGACTTCTCGGGGGAATCCTACTCGGGAGAAGATCCCCATTAGGGCTCGGCCTACCACTGGTGCTGTTACAGTCCGAAGAGGAATGGCCTCGGGATAGCGGGTGGCGTGGTCCACCAGGACCAGGATGAATCGATGCCCTTGTGCTGTTTGGGGGTCCAGGGGCCCCACAATGTCTATTCCCACCCGTTCGAACGGGGTGGTTACGACGGGGAATGGTTGCAAGGGTGCTTTGATTTTTCGGCCGCTCTTCCCGCTGGCCTGGCAGGTGGGGCATGCCCGGCAGTGGTTGGAGACGTCATTTCGCATTTTGGGCCAGTAAAAGTGGGTTACCAGGCGGTTATACGTTTTGTCTTGCCCCAAGTGCCCAGCAAGGGGGACATCATGTGCCAAGTTCAAAAGGAAGTCTCTGAAGCGGAGGGGCACCACCAGCACCCGACTGGCCCCCAATTCTGCAATTCTTTGCTCGCTGTATAGTAGGTCATTGTCCCAATAGATCCAGTGGGCCCCTGCGGTGTCTCCCGCATTCTGGGCGAGTGCTTGCTGTCGGAGTCCCTCGAGGGAGGGACAGGTCTTCTGCTCCTGCCGGAATTGTTCCTGGGTGGGTCCACCCTCTTGACGCCACTGGGCCAGTTCTGGAAGATCTTGGAGCGGAGTGGGCCCTTCTTGGGTTTGCTCTGGGGGATCAGTACTGAGGGTGTCTTCCTCTGGGGTTATCGGGGGAGAAGGTGCTGGCCGTTCGGGTTCTTCGGGTCTGGGGATGGCACGGGTGGCCATGGACCGGGTTGTTACGCACGCCCAGTCCGGGAGGCCCAACATCCCCAGGTGCTCTCTTCTCTCAACGGCCGCCCACGGGGAACTCTCGAGGTCGTTTCCCAGGAGGCAGTCCACTGGGGCATCATTGCGGACAGTCACTTTTAGCATACCGGACACTCCTCCCCATTCAAAGGGGACGCAGGCCATCCGACACAGGCTCTCTGAATTGTCGGCTGATCGGACGGGGCAAAGAACGTTTGGCAGGATTTGTTCCGGGGTCACCAGGTGACAGCGGACCGCCGTCACACTGGCCCCGGTGTCGCGCAGGGCTTCGGCCTTGCGCCCATTTATGTTCACCCACTGGCTGTATTTTCTGGTGTTGGCGGGTAGGGGAGCCCGCGGCATCATGTCTTTCCCCCAGGCAGGCCAGGATCATGGCGGCAGGTTCCCACTCGGGCTGTTCCTGCTTGTACTCTTCATACTCTTCGGAGGTTTGCTCCTCTCCTAGCGCGGCGGCAGCGACCTGGCGGGGCACGGGAGTCTGGTTCTTCGGGCAGCTCGGGTCGCTGGCATAGTGTCCGATTCGCTGGCACCGGTGGCAAGTAACGTTGGCTCGGAACCCTGGGCGCATCGGGGGTTTCCCCGACCGGCCGGGGGCGGGGTGTTGCTGGCGGGAGCTGCCGGGACGGCATCTCTGCCCCGGCCCTGGCCTCCTCCTCCTCCTCGGGGGCGATGGAGACCTTGGTTGTTTCTGTTTTGTTCACTTGGCCCACTCCGGGCCACTCGAGTGCTTTCCCATCGGTCAGCTTCAGCGGCGAGCTGCCGAGGTTCAGTCAATTTACTGTCGAGAAGGTGCTGCCTGAGCTCGACGAAGCAATTGTTGGAGAGGTGCTCCCACACCATGAGGTTAAAGAGTTGCTTGTAGGTGGTTACGTGGCTGCCCTTGATCCACCCCTCGAAGGCTCGGCTGAAATAGTTCACATACTCTACCCAAGTTGTACCCGGGATCCGTTTGCAGTCGCCAGGCCCAGGGTTGGGGTCGAGCTGAGGCCACGCGGCCTCGTGGTGCAGTGTCCAAGATGGCGGCTGGACCGGGCGATGGTGCTGACGGTGGCCCGGGCCAGTGATACAGAGATGTCCGGGAGCAGGCGTCCCGTAGGGGACGGGTTGCGGGTTGCTTCTGCGGGTCGTCGGGGTTGTTCTTCTGGTGGCACCGGGAGAGCCGGTGTCCGGGCTCTGTCATGCGGGGAGGGAGCGAGCCCTTCACGAGGCCTGTCCAACAGTCTCGTTTTCTGATACTGTTGCTCCCACCCCATCCTGAATTCTCTCCACCGGCTGTTCTCCGTGAAGCCCCTACCCCCGCCTCCCTCAGGGTTCCTCAGGGTTCCGAGCCGTGATGCTCACCCCCAGTCCCTGACGTTGCAGACACTGCTCTTGAATGTTTTGCTTCATGTCATCCGCTTGTTTCTGCCTTATGACAAGCACACGCTGCTCCCCCCTCCCCAGCAGAGGTCCTTCCACTCAGGGAGCACACCAACCCCCTGACACCTCTCTGCTGGAAATAAATCCTCAGGCGATGGGATACATTTTATTACCAAGGGCCTCTTTTATAAAACTAGGAACTTTTTGTATACCCACCAGAGTTTACCCGAATATAGATTCACTGTTAAGGTAATGTACAATTGTACATATATAGTTTGCAGCCCCATATTGGCGCTACTAAAGTCACTGAGATAGGAGGGAGTTGACAAACTGATTAGCCCAAGAGAACACATTGCTTGCTTTTTTTGTTTTCATTCAAGCTAATTACAGTGGAGGAATAAAGGTGATTCAGTCTATCGACTTTGTCTGGTTTAGACTTTTCTTTAAAGTGCGTGAAAAAAAAGGTTTAGGTAATCTATGTCATTCGTATTTATATTTCACATACTTTCCTTAATATTGCATTTCCTAACAGTGTTAGCTATTTACAAGCTGTTGTGATACGTTTTTCAGACGGCATATCATTCTGGTAAGTGCATGTTTCAATGCAACATTTGTGCATGCTCGTGTCTGTAAATTAAAGCTACAAAGGGCACTAGTCAGAAAATAAAAATCCCAGCCCACTTGAAACACTTGTCTAATATTACCGAGTGTGGAATGCGAGCAAGGCTATCACTCCTTTCATCCATCAATGCTTTCACCCTTTGATCTATTAATCTATTTGCCATTGTTTCACATTTCTATCAGCCCACCCGCTGCCCCATCCAACCTTTTTCATTTCTCCGTCCATTCATCCTTGCATATATATATCCTCTCATTCACTGTTTCCCATCTATCTATTCTTCTGTCATTCCATCTATTCACCTGGCAATCTTTTCACCCTTCCATCCAGCTTGCTTGCAACTACTGCCCCCTCACACACTGCGCACTCACACACGGATCCCCCACACACTGCCCCCTCACTCACAGCCCACTCACACATTGCCCCCTCACACACTGCCTCCTCACACACTGTGCACTCACACACTGCACACTCACACACTGCTCCCCCATATACTGCCCACTCACACACTGCACACTCACACTTTGCTCCCCCATATACTGCCCCCTCACTCACAGCCCACTCACACACTGCCCCCTCACACACTGCCCCCTCACACACTGCCCCCTCACACACTGCCCCCTCACACACTGCCCCCTCACACACTGCCCCCTCACACACTGCCCCCTCACACACTGCCCACTCACACACTGCCCCCTCACACCCTGCCCCCTCACACAAAGACACACCCACACAAAACCACACACACACACAAACACACAACCCCCCACACACAAACACACAACCACACACACACAAAACCACACACGCAAAACCGCACACACACAAAACCCCCCACACACACAACCCCACACACACAACCCCCCCCCCCCACAACCCCCCCACACACACAACCACAAACACACCAGTATAGCAAAACATAGCATAGCAAAACAAAACATAGTATAGCATAACAAAACACAAAAAACATAGCATAACAAAACACAACAAAACATAGCATAGCACAACAAAACATAGCATAACAAAACATAGCATAACAAACAACAACAACACATAGCATCACAAAACATAGCATAACAAAACAAAGCAAAGCATAACAAAACATAGCATAACAAAGCATAGCATAACAAAGCATAGCATAGCAAAACAAAGCATAGCAAAACAAAGCATAATAACACACAACAAAACATAGCATAGCATAACAAAGCATAGCATAGCAAAACAAAGCATAGCATAATAAAAAACAACAAAACATAACATAACAAAGCATAGCATAGCAAAACATAGCATAGCATAAAAAACATAGCATAACAAAACACAGCATAGCATTACAAAAAAAAGCATAGAATAGCAAAACATAGCATAGCATAACAAAAGAAAGCATAGGATAGCTAAACACAACAAAGCATAGCATAACAAAACACAACAAAACATAGCATGGCATAACAAAACATAGCATAACAAAACAAAACCTAGCAAAACAAAACATAGCATAGTTTAACAAAACATTGCATAGCATAACAAAACACAACAAAACAGCATAATATAACAAAACATAGCATAGCACAACAAAACATAGCATAACAAAACAAAGCATAGCATAACATAAAGCATAGCAAAACAAAACTTAGCATAGTATAACAAAACATAGCATAACATAACCAAACACAACAAAACATAGCATAACATAACAAAACATAGCATAACATAACAAAACAAAGCATAGCATAACAAAACATAGCATAACAAAACATACCCAAACACAACAAAGCATAGCATAACAAAACACAACAAAACATAGCATGGCATAACAAAGCATAGCATAGCAAAGCATAGTATGCATAACAAAACATAGCACAGCATAACAAAGCATAGCATAGCAAAATATAGCATAACAAAACTAAACAAAACATAGCATAGCATAACACAACATAGCATACAAAATCAAAGCATAGGATAGCAAAACATAGCATAGCATAACAAAACAAAACATAGAATAGCAAAACAAAACATAGCATAGCATACAGCATCACTCAGCACCACCACAGCATCACTCAGGGGCACCACAACATTACTATGCGCTACCACAGCATCACTGAACACCACAGCATCACTCATTCGCCACCACAACATCACTCAGCGCCACCACAGCATCAATCTGTGCAGCCATTTAACAACAACTGGTTCAAATATATTCTCTCAATGTTTCAAGCTTTATTACAAATGTCACAAAAAGATGTTAATATTTCACTTCTGTTCTTGGATTTTCTTGACAATAAAATACACTGAACATAATCTTAACAAACGTTATTTACAAAAGTTTAAGGCACTGCCATTATAAATTACAATACCTTTTATTTAAGTATTAATTATTTAAAATATTAAAAGCCATTGTTATTTGTAATATCAATGCATGTAAGTCACGTAAATACAACACATATTGCATTACAAATGCTATAGGTGTCACATTTGCAAAAGTTATAACTATTGGCATTGTAAATGACAAAGCTATTAATTTCACTATTTTCAAAACCAACACATAAATAAACAAGCACTGGCGTTGCCAATAGGTCTCGCAGTAGGAAAGTTGGAGCTATTGGTTTTGTAAATGACAAAGCCCTTTATGTTTTTAAAATGAAAAAAAAAATAAAAGGCATTGTTATTTGCAATTGTAATGGTTCCAACTTTCCTACTGCGAGACCTATTGGCAACGTGAGTGGTGTTGCGTGTGTGAGTGGCGTTGCGTGTGTGAGTGGCGTTGCGTGTGTGAGTGGCGTTGCGTGTGTGAGTGGCGTAGCGTGTGTGAGTGGCGTAGCGTGTGTGAGTGGCGTAGCGTGTGTGAGTGGCGTAGCGTGTGTGAGTGGCGTAGCGTGTGTGAGTGGCGTTGCGTGTGTGAGTGGCGTTGCGTGTGTGAGTGGCGTTGCGTGTGTGAGTGGCGTTGCGTGTGTGAGTGGCGTTGCGTGTGTGAGTGGCGTTGCGTGTGTGAATGGGGTTGCGTGGATGAGTGGGGTTGCGTGGATGAGTGGGGTTGCGTGGATGAGTGGGGTTGCGTGGATGAGTGGGGTTGCGTGGATGAGTGGGGTTGCGTGGATGAGTGGGGTTGCGTGGATGAGTGGGGTTGCGTGGATGAGTGGGGTTGCGTGGATGAGTGGGGTTGCTTGGGTGAGTGGCGTTGCGTGGGTGAGTGTGGTGTTGCGTGGGTGATAGTGGGCTTGCGTGGGTGATTTCCCTTTTAATGAATATTTATTTTTTTAATCATGGTGAGCTGGCCACAGACATGTAGCCCCTAAGCACCGACCATACCCTTGTATATAACCCCCAGCAATTAAGGTTGTTGCAGGGTTAGAAAGAACTCATGCAGCATAAACACAGGCAGGGCAAAACAGTGGTTTCACAGCAGAATCGGCAGTCTGAAAACCGTAGCAAGGCACAGGGTTTGGGGGACGGGCAAGCAATGAAGAGACAGGAAACAAATTAAATGGGGGAGGGGGGGGCAGGAACGATTGGAAAGCTCGCAGAGGAGGAGAGATAAAAGCTTCAAATGCAGTAATAGAGTGATAGATAGCAAATACAACTTTGCTCAGGGTACTTTATCAATAAAATAAATCTTCATCTAAAAAAGTTTGATTGCAAAGCGTCCTGTCCAGCTTAATGAGTGCGTGTTGCAAGCTGGTCAATGATGCCACAGAAAGGGCTTAAAAGTTTCCCCTCTTCTAGGTAAGGACATGGATGGCTGCGCACTCTATGCAGGGGGAAGGGTGGGTTGAGGGAAACGTTGCATTCGTGCTCGGAGGGTGGGGAGGGCTCAACACCAATCCGGAAGGTGAGAGCGCTCACTTTGAAGCTCCGTGGGCTCCTGTGGTGACCTCAAACAAAACAAGGAGGGAAAAAAAATGGTGTGCCTGCAGAAATGTTGTGTGGTGTTAAAAAAATTGTAAACAACTTAAATCTCCGGTTTTAAAGTGAATTTATTAAATTAACGTGAATACCTACAAAGTGGCCTTTATTTTGACGCTGTTGAGATGGCTGTGGTGGTCGTGGGTAGGCTGTGAGTAGTAGCGTTGGAGGGTGAGGGTAGAACTTGGGCTTCGGTGGTGGTGAGACGCTGGGGGCAGGAGAAGACGAGAGCGGGGTTAGTGGAAAGTGGGAGCGGTGGTTTTGGGGCAGGGGTTGGAGAAGTTTATTATTCTAGTTTGCTTTGTCGCAAATCGTGTGTCTCATGCCAACGATAACTCAAGCGTGGGCTTCATTTTAAAGCAGTATTAGTTCACCCCGATGCATTTTGAGCCTAGGCTGGCTCTTCTTCAGGGCGTCATAAGTCTGAAGAAACAAAGGAACGTGTGTCAGTAAACTTTGGCAGGAGACCGAGGCTGGTGTATCACACGAGGGTTAAACGGAGGAATGTGCTGCATGCATATGGGCGTGTTAAAGAAGGGAATGCGAGTGCCTGCATACTGGGGTCAGCGGGAAAATGAAAGAGCAGTAAACTTGAGGAACTACAGCGCAATGGTGATGGGAATAGATGAGAATTGGGAGTAAGGCGTCATGCTGGGTGTTATCATGAAATATGTGAACGTTATGTACAAAATGAGTGAGCGAGGGGTGGTGCTCGCGATGTGCAGGAGTTAGCTTGCAGGAAAAACAAAACTTACTGCAGAGTGAGCTAGGTGTCGAAAACAGTAAAGGGACGTGGCTTACCGAAAAACACGGGTCTGCTGCTTAAGTTAGAAGATTCTCCGGACCGCCAAGGGTGACGCCCGGTGAAGTGGTGAATGTGGGCGGCAGAGTTAGGTACGTAGATATAGAAACGGGACCAAAAGACGTTCGGATGTGAGTCGGGCTGACGTGATCAAAAGGGAAAACGGACGGTCTGCCAAGAGTGGAAGGGTTGAGAAAGGAACTACACGGAAAGACTTGCACTGGTTCCTGGGAGGCCAGAAGGATTAATATCTTGAAGACCCATGTACCCCCTGCATGACATAATGTGGCATTACCTGACTTGATTTGAACGTTATGTACAATATGAGTGAGCGAGGGGTGGTGCTCGCGATGTGCAGGAGTTAGCTTGCAGGAAAAACAAAACTTACTGCGGAGTGAGCTAGGTGTCGAAAACAGTAAAGGGACGTGGCTTACCGAAAAACACGGGTCTGCTGCTTAAGTTAGAAGATTCTCCGGACCGCCAAGGGTGACGCCCGGTGAAGTGGTGAATGTGGGCGGCAGAGTTATGTACGTAGATATAGAAACGGGACCAAAAGACGTTCGGATGTGATTCGGGCTGACGTGATCAAAAGGGAAAACGATTGGTCTGCCAAGAGTGGAAGGGTTGAGGAGAGCGAAAGTGAGCAAAGCAGAAGCCATGTGACGGAGCTGGGTTGTGTTGTTGGGACAGGCTCGGAAGTGCGGCTAGGCTGTGATTGCGTTGTGGGAGGGGGGAGGTGCTGGTGTGGGAGGAGTGCTGCTAGGGAAAGGCTGTGATTGCGTGGAGAGAGAGGGGAGGTGCTGGTGTGGGAGGTGCTGGTGTGGGAGAGGGCAAGGCTGTGTTTGCGGGGAGAGAGAGGGGAGGTGCTGGTGTGGGAGGGGGGAGTTGCTGGTGTGGGAGGAGTGCTGCTAGGGGAGGAGAAGCCTGATGCCGGATGGGGGCGGGAGAGGCTGGGCTTGCATGCGATGCGCGTGCATGTACACGGGAACTGCATGAAAACCGCGGGGCTGAAAGCCCTTTGGTTTCACGATGTTTTCGCCACTTGAATTCTCGCTCCGCTCGATGCGCTTGCGCACATCGATAGGTCGCGAGACCTAAAAATGTGTCATTTACAATACCAATAGCTCAAACTTTCCTAATGCGAGACCTATTGCATTGCAAATGCTTGTTAAGTTAAGTTGGGTTTTTTGCCAAGTATAGGAATCAAGAATTCTCTATAAGGTTTTATTCAGTTCCGTACCTTGGTTCTAGAGTGAAGGAGGTCTTGTATCTCGCGTTTCAGGACTCGATCTTCCAGCAACCCGCGAGGGCAACTTGGGAACCCCGGAGCTGGATTTTCTCGGCGTGAGAAAAGGCAGCTTCTCCAGCGCGTCAAAAGGGGAGGGGCGGTTTACTTCGGCTCTCGCATCAGCTGGGCTCCGGATAAGTAGATAACCGCTCTGCTCCACACCACCATGTGTTTGCTTAAGGCAACGTTGGCATATTTATACCTGAAAGGTGCCGGGTTTGACGTAAGGTTGGACATAAGACTTCACTAAGAAATAACAGTTCTTTCTGGACTCCAGGAGTTCTTGTGTAAATCAAAACAGAAGCAGGAGGGGATTTCCCAGGCTGCTGAAGGCTTGGTTTGTTTAAAGAACTCGTTGTGCTTTCTAGGAGTCTATGTGAGTAGCCTTGCCGTGCTTTGGACTCCAAGGGCTGTTTACTAAATATGGATCTGATTCTTATGCCTTTATAAGGATTCTATTTATTATAACCACACAAGGGCATGAATCGGGAATATCGAATTAGGGTCCTAGATAGAAATACAACAATATGAATGATTTTCTTCTTTCAGCCCAAGCCAGATGTCTATTAAGACAACAATTAACCTTCACCAACCTACTTCAGAATCTGCATTTTCTAATAAATTGAGAGACCTTGTTGGATTACCTCAAGGTACATGGAATTCCTAGATTTTCTTATTGATTTTGACAAGTCAATCTTTCAATTACCTTAACCCAAAGTGGGAAAGATTAAGAGAAGAAGTCTTCATGTTTTGAAGATGTCCACATGATCTCTCAGGCTACTGGCTCAGTTAAAGGGGCCTACTGGTATCTTTCATTCAAGCAACATTTCCAGGTCCATTACATTATGGTGCCCTCTAGAGAATAAATATCTGGAATCTTTGTCGTGGCATCTCTTACTTATATCCTACACTTAAATTAGGAATCCCAATCGGGACTCCAATGTTGGCAAGCCCATCTAGATGCTTGAAACAGGAGAGCAATTTTACCTTCTACCACAGATATACCATTAGAGTCTAATTCAAGCCTATAAGGTTGAGGTGCAAGATGTCGCCAGTTCTCAATGGCTGTACATGGTCGAAGAAGGTGTCTTTGCTGCACCTAAATTATTTAAAGACGCTTCTCAGCACTTTGCAATCAAACATTTTGCAAAGGAAAAAGTAATATACTCTAGCCTCTTAATGGCAGAAACATATCAGCCATTTGGCAGGAGCAAGGTCCAAACAATTAGCGCAATTAGCCCAGAGTTTCAGGGAGTTTCACCTGCATAGGAAACAGCTTGTTCAAGCTGAATATTTGCCAACCAATCTCAACACAATCGTGGATTACTGCTACAGGCACATATGAGATTCATATGACTGGCATCTTCATTCTACAAACTTCAAGTCTTTTTTCCAGGTGAGGCCACAAATGCTCTTTGCTTCACATTCGAACACTCAACCGCTACCTTTTACAGTGGGAGATCCGACCCGCAGGTCCCTGCATGGATGCCTTTCTCCAAGACTGGTCTTGGGCTCTCAATTATGCTTTTCCTCCCTTTATCATGATCTCACAAGTGCTTGCCCAGGTTTGATGACAAAGGGCTTCAATAGTCGCCCTGAGCCTGTTCTGGTGACTCAACTTTGGTTCCCAACCATCCTAGAACTGTCTTCCAACTAACCCATTCTAATCCCATCTTTTCCCAGCCTACTTCTCAATTCACACAGACATCACATGTAATGATTCTAGAAGAGACCCTAGTTCTAGTGGCTTGGAAAATTGCGGGGAATGTCAGGAATTTTGGCAGACTCTGCTCAATTCATACACCTATCCTGGACCCTAGGAACCACCAAGGCGTATCGGTCTGACTGGGCACGATGTTGTAGTTGTTGAGTGGACAGGGGTTCAGAACCCTCTTGAACAAATCTAGTCATGGTGCTTAATTTTTTGACCGCTTCTCAAAGGGGAAACTTACAGAACCATATGCTATGTTTATAAAGCAAGGAAAGAAAGTGATTCTTTTTATTTAGCAATTTTATTATTATAACAACAAGAGTCACCACATTGCTCTGTCAAAGGCATTACTTGCAACCCTCCATATATCATGTGTTTACATTATACAATCCTTAACTACTTTATGATTACTATCTCGTATGTATTTCAGTCGTCTCCTTCAGCTTCAAAATTGTCTTTTCTCTTTAAGTATCGGACCCCCCTCCCCAAGCGCCTTGAGACCCTCCGGGTGAGTAGTGCGCTATACAAAGAATTGATTGATTGATTGATTGATTGAAGTATTCTGTGAAGGGTCCCCATATATCTTTAGGCCTCAATGGCTCTAGCAGCTCCTCTGCATACAGCACCATGTTTTCTTTGCAGTACACCATATCCTTCATCCATTGTTCTAATTTGGGGGCGGACATATTCCCCCCAGTTCATAACCACCCTCCTTTTGGCTATAAGCAAAGCTATTGTTGTGAATTTACACACTATACCCTTCACACGTTGGATCAGGCTTAACAGGCATACTTGCGGACTGCAGTGTATTGTGGTCTCTTACATGATCTGTATTTGCTGAACTACCAATTCCCAGAAACATATGCATCTGTTGACAATTCCATGTTAAATGCATAAAATCCGCCACCCCCGCCCATCCTGGATCTCTGACATAGATCACTATATTTAATTCCAGACCTGTGCAACATAGCCGACGTGTGGTACATTTGGTGTATATTTTTTAAATGAATTATGCGCAGGTTGCAGTTGGACGTTAGTGTCTTCGACTGACTGCAGCAGTATACCTTGTCCTCCTGCATAATTTGAGGCTGGAGCCTTTCTTCCAGCATTCTAAACTACGTTTCGGGTCTCTCTTTGTTTCCTCTCTTGCTGCTTTGTATAAGTTGTTGACTAATTTGCTCCTTGTAGGACTTACTAAAAGCACCCAAAATGTGTTTAGTGTTGGTGGTTCCTCTGGGAATGTGGGATAAAGCTCTATTCACAGCCACCCAGAGTCTATAATATGTAAATACAAATAATGATGTTTTGTTCCTTATGTACTGTAAGTCATCACTCGTGATAAATCTGCCATCTGGATACTTGTCCTTTATTTTTTCAATACCTGCCCATTTTAGGATATTCATTGCCCCCGTCTCATGCGTGACCGACCAAGCTGAGTGATGCGCTATTGGAAGTAAAGGAGCATATAAAAGGAGCTGGTTAGACCTCATTCTCAGGGCTGGCCAGGCAGCAGTAGTGCAGTCTATAGTGTTGATTTCAGTTCTTGGTATCCCTTGTTTGTAATGTGGTAGCATGCTCCACAGCGAGACCTGGTGGGCGTCTCCGTCCTCCACTGCTACATGCGGTGTGTACTCATGGAGAATGTACCAGTAATGCGCAAATTGTGCGTGGGCGCATAGGTAGTATAAATAAATATCTGACACACTAAAGCCACCATTCTTGTAGTCCAAGGTAAGAGACTCCCATTTTATCCGAGGTTACTTCCCCACCCATATAAGCTTTATTAACTGAGAGCATATGTTTGTTAATAGCTGGATGGGTAGTGTAATAGGTATATTTATGAATAGGTAGAGAAATCTTGGTAGTATTATCATTTTTATAAGCACAATCCTATCTGCAAGCAACAACAGCATTTATATCCAACTGTTTACTTGTTTTTCCAAATTAGTAAATGCCCCGCCTTAATTTTCCCATAATACCAGCTCCAGGTCCTTGTGTACCCATACTCCTAGATATTTAACTGGCTGCATTGACCACTCAAGGGGATACTCAATTTCGTGTGGAGTAGTGCGTACTGTCAAAGGAATAATCGTTGATTTATGCCAGTTTATGCTAAGTCCAGAAAACCACTCGAATCAAGTGTATTTGCCAAGAATAGACGTAAGATGGTTCTCTGGCACCCTGAGAAATAGCACCATGTATTCTGCATACAAGGCTATATTAATTGTCTGTAGTTTGAATCACAATGCTGACTCACCATGGTGCTGCCTAATGATGCATGCCAACGGCTCTAACATCAAGGAGTACAGCAATGGTGACAGAGGACAGCCCTGCCTTGTTCCCCTGTAAATAAGTAGTGGTTCCGACGTGATGCTTTCTATTCGGATTCTCGCCATTGGAAAGTGTCTATCTTCAATGAAATCAAGACTTTCCTTCAGAAAAAAGCTAGGCAAAACTACATTTCATTTACTGGTACAACACCACACCATGCAGGCAATGCCTGATTTCTCTTGCCTGAACAATGGTTTTATGTCCCTTTCCGTTCAGGCAAATACGAGACAAAATAGTCAAACACTACAGATGGTGGCTGGGCACAACAACAAAGCTTTGAATGGAATTACCAAGAAAGTAGGAATTGCCAAGAAAGAAAACTAGGAATGCCACTGTAACAATTAAATCTAATTGTTGTGATTTATTACAAGAAATCATTTTTGAGATGTGACGAATGCAAATAAGTGCAGCAAAAGATTGGGATTCAACACCTATGTAACTGCTATGAAGTAAATACAAGTGAAATAACTTTGTGACATTTGAAGGAGACTGTTGAGAAAACCTAATCATACATTCTCATATAAGTATTATTGAGAAAAGGTGTACCAATATATTTTCAAAACAAATATGGGTGTTGCTTCTCATTGCTTTGATGTATCCACTAGCTTTAAATATGTTTGTTAACTTTCATGGCACTAGTAGGCCAAGAAAAAGTGTTATTCAAGGTTGCGAATTTGCAAATGTCTGCAAAGCTTAACCCCATTTTCGGTACTGATAACTGAAAGCTCGAATTTAGGAGAATAATGAGCTCATGAATGTAGTCTGAATGTAGTGTGAATGATATCTTTGCCTCAGAAACATCTTGTTCTTCAGTGAGAAGATCCAGACATCAGCTCGTTAGATACGTTTTTGATGAAAGTAATACATTTCTGACATGTGATTAGGTTCCATAGACTTGTACTGAAAGAAAACCTATATCAACTGTCCAACATTTTATGTATTTTAGTCTTATGCTCCAACTGACCCTTTTCTAGGGACAGCTCTGGTCAGTTGAAATACTACTTGTGTTTAAATACTTTACTGTGTTGCTTGCTATTTTGCATTAAATGCAAGTTAAAGTTTGAGCTTACCAACGTGGTGGGTTTTATTTTTAACACAGTTTTCAACTTCTAATTTTCATACTGTTCTTGGTAACTGCTGTTAGTGCATTCTGAGATAAGTCAGGACAATTTTTCTTGTTTCAATGGTAGTAAAATATCACAGGCACTTTAGCACTAATCCACTGCACCACATTGCACCCTAGGACACTTACACACCAAATGTCACCGCATCCTGGGGCACTAACACAACATACTGTCCTGTACTCTAGGGACTCCAAGCCGCCAACCCTGCATCATAAAATATGGGCTCCAACCCACCACACTTCTCCATCTTCAATGCAGTACATCATAGTCGATTAGTATTCTAAGGATGTAACGTAGTGTGATGGGTTAGTCTCACCAGAGTGCAACACAGTGCCGTATGGTAGTGTTAATAGGATGTCGTGTTTATATCTAGGACCCTAATTCGATATTCCTGATTTATGCCCTTGTGAGGTTATAATCAATAATATCCTGATAAAGGCATAAAAATCAGATCCATATTCAGTAATAGCCCATGCAGTCCAAAGCACAGCACGGCTACTCCCATCGACTCCTAGAAAGCACAACGCATTCTTTAAACAAACCAAGCCTCCAGCAGCCCGGGAAATCCCCCCTGCTTTTGTTTTGATTTGAATAAGAACTCCTGAAGTCCAGAAAGAACTGTTAGTTCTTAGTGACGTCTTATGTCCAACCTTACGTCAAACCCGGCACCTTCCAGGTATAAAATACCAACAGTTGCCTTAAGCAAACACACGGTGATTTGGAGCAGAACGGCCATCTACTTGCCCGAGAGCCCAGCTGATGCGAGAAGCCCACGGAAGCCGCCCCTCCCGTTTGACGCACTGAGAGAGACGCTGTCTTTTTCTCCAGCCGAGAAAATCCAGCTCCGGTGTTTCCAGCCTACCCTTGCGGGTTGCTGGAATATCGAGTCCTGAGGAAAGAGATACCAGACCTCCCACATTCTATTACCAAGGTACGGAGCTGACTAAACCCTTAAGAGAATTCTTGATGCAGATTCTTGGCAAAACTATCTTAACCAACTTAACTTAAACTGCTACTTACTCATTCCCTCCCACGTGTTAGGCTTAGGTCAGGTACACCGGGGTAGGCTTAGTTAGAAGCACCAGTTGAGCACGTTAGTCAATGTATTTATGTATGTATATATTGTATCCATTTTAAAGTATCATATGGCTAAGAAACCATATCAATGCTTTTACAGTATTTCATAATACTACTTTTACTGTACGCACTTTACTTTATGATAAGTATTGCAATTGTGGCAATTCATTTCTCTTGCATGAGGAAGAAGACTGCTCAATAAATAACACTTTTTATTGAAAACGCCCGTCTCTCTATTTCTTTGCATTCTGGTGAAACTAAGTATGCACTGCTGACTGAGTGAAATAGCTGTCTATTGTTTTCACATGACTCTAGAGATACACTCTTATTCTGAGGGAGCAAAGTTGTCATGTTTATGCGGTTGTCGGAAACTGGATCCCTTCTTGTCTGAGCCAGGGAAGCTAATCCCTCCCTATTCATTCAAGAATGTTTCCAGTGACCTCTGAGCTAGCTGGCGCAAACCTAAATTAAGTTTAACATAGTCAGTAGAGACCTAGATGACCTCAGTCCTACGTCTACACTGCTGTTTATGTTATTCCAATGCGCAGAGCCTATTGGGAAAATAGGAACTACACTACAAGGATGCTGGAGGTGCAATCGGATTGAAACAGCTAAAGTTCTCCTTAGCTGGAACAAAAAAGTGCAAACATGAAACATCAGTACTGTGCTGGTTCACAAGACATGGAAAGTGGAAAGTAACTGTGGCCCTTGGTTAACCAGAAATTACATTTCCGGCATTGAATAATACAACATATTTGAAAATCAGATGTCTCCAAAAGTGCAAACATGAAAAATCAGTACTGTGCTGTTTACAAGATAGGGAGAGTGGAAAGTAACTGTGGCCCTTGGTTACCCAGAAATTACATTTCCTACATTGAATAATACAACATATTTGAAAACCAGATGTCTCCAAAATGTAATTCCTCACCATGGCACTGTCAATTAAAAGAGAGACTGATTTGTAATTCAGTAATTTATGATAAAACGCTTTCTATATGACTATATGGCCATTAAACCTACCCAATTTGGTATATCAGCAGGTCAGGTTTGGTCACAACAGTCTAGTTTTTGGTCAATGGGCACCCACCTCACCTGTTTGTTCTCTCATAGGACAGAAATACCATTAATTTGTGATGATGCAGCAGCAGTTTACCAACAGCATTAGGATATCTAAACTAAGATTTGACAAATGTGGTTTCGTCAGACTGGGGCACAACGCTTAAGTGGCATTGACAGAGATGAGAAGAAGAGTTTGATAACTATTACTTTGGCCATAATCTCAATTCCTCCCCAGTATTTTTTACACATATTACTTACCGCCACACTTCTTTCACTTTGTTCACGAATTAAAGCATTCTCGTGTTGCAACTGCTGCTGTTCTTCTTGAAGAGACACAATTCGATCTTTTGCGGCAGAAAGCTGTTGGAAGAAAACGTGAAGGCGATTTAATTTAATTTAATACCTTTTGGCTCAAACTCATACATTTTAGAAAGACCACCACATTGAATTCAGGTTTTTATATAAGGACTTCAGGGAGTTGCTTTATGTAGTTTGTTAAGTATCGCTTGGAAAGCCTATTGTCTTTAACGGCCACAGTCACTGGTTTTAGCATAAAAGCAATTTATTTCGCAACCGATTCTCAAATTGTTTTGTGCACACAGGTTTAACTCAGGTGCGCAAAAAACAAATTGGAAGGGCACATTCACAACCCTGATTCATAGAATCAGGATGTGAGATACATTACTCTTTCAAAGAACATTAATGAATGTGTAAAGTGCGGCTAGGTTTGCAGCCAGTCCTGGGTAGGTCTTACTGCTAAAATAGATGAACATCAACAAGCTTGTTAAGATTGTGGATATGCACATTACACATCTAAAGCACGAAAAGTGATGAACTCAGGGACATTAATTGGATACGTTTCACTGGCTAGGGAATCGATTAATTCTACTTGGGTGGCTCAACTAATAGGAATATTATTGCAGCTAGGCCAGTGATCTCTGATGAGATTAAAAGCTCAGAAGTCTATCAGATTACTTATTAGTATTCTTCATTACTCTGAATATCCTGTTCTCATACCAGTACCTACTAAATGAGATTTCCATCCTTTGATTCAGGCATCACATAACCCAGCATATTCACCATAGAACTTTAAAATCTAATACCCTCGGTCTTGCCCACACATTATTCCTTGCGTTTGCTATGCAATAAATGGAAGAAAAGCCACATACATGATCTCTCATCCCAAAGCATAAAGTAACCGAGATTATGAATAAGAGAACGGTGTGATGAAAGTATTGGTATTAGAAAAGGGTATTTGGAGTGATGGAGATTACTAGTACAAATTGGGATATAACCTCCTCAACCCATTTCACGTATCATTACTTACTAAATGAGGATAGACCAGAGCAGAAACAGCAATCAAATTCCCAGAAAACAAAACTCCATAATGATGCAGTTCAACAAAAAAATGTTAATGGGGTGTTTGCATCTTCCAAGCAGAAAACAATTCTCTCGGGCAAAACAAACACCAATACTTAAGATCCGAACACTATCGAATTACTATCACAAACATCTAAAACTGTATTGAGAAATAATTGCAGACGGTGGAGCCCATGTGGCAGCTTTGCATATATTCATAATAGATGTCCTGCGTGTTACGCTCAGGATGCAGCTATCCACTAGGTAAATTTACCCTGCACTTTCCCTGCTGAAAGAGCAGAACTCTGGGAAGCACAGGCCATTGTCTTTACACCATCTACTTAAGCTTGCAGTAGAAGCTTTACGACTAGGAGTAAAAATACCAAATTGAGAAAGGGGTTTTCACACAGTCTATACCCCGAGACCTTTTCACAGTGATTTTCACTGCTCAGAGCACGTACATCAAATGTATACAAAGATTCTTCTTCAGGGGTTAAAGGAACTCGAAAGATAGAAGGAAGAGTTATTTCCTGTTTCCTATGGAAGGTAGACATAACCTTGGGACAGAAACCTGGTACTATACTATAAAACAGCCTTTCGGGAAAAATTATCCATATAGGAGGGTTTGACCAATAATGAATCTACGTCTCATAATGTATCTGCGGATGTTATCACAACCAAAATTAACACTTAGTTAGGAGTTTAAGATCAACTTATGAATGAGGCTTAAAGGGACAAGAATGCAATACTTACAAAACCACTAGAAGTTACCATGAAGGATCTACCAATTGTTTTGAGGGTCTAAGCAAAGAGGTAGCCCTTCAACAGTCTACTGCCAATAACTTCCATCTCCTTCATCCCTCAAGGGCTATTGGTGCCCATATTGCTGGCCATTTCACTTGTAAATTAGTCACTGACAATTCTCTCTCAAGTACTTCCTGGAGAAATTGTAAAATCCATCTTGATTCACAATCTGGTAGATTTAAGGATTTTTCATCACGCCATTTAGTAAAAGAAGACATTAGATTTCCTGGTGTAAGAGGTCTAGATTTCTGTTTAACGCTAGGAATCTGGGGGAATGGTTGCACCACGGGCGCCTGGCGGATGTGTGGAGAACCCTCAACCCAGAAACACGATTATACTCACATTAGTCACACTCACACAGGCTGTATGTTCACATTGACCGCTTTGTTGCAAGCGCGCCGCTGCTAGCGCAATGTCTCAGTGCAGATTACATGGGCAAAACGCATTCGGATCACAACCCACATATCGTGACACTACAAGGGGAAGGTAGTGGTACAGGCAGGCATTTATGGAGGCTCCAGACTCTAGGACTGAAAGGCCCCGCATCCAGAGCAGCAGTAGGCGAGGCACTAGAGGAGGTCTTTGCATACAATGTAGGGGCAGTTGTGGACGTGGGATACCGGCAAAGTAGTGGTCAGGGGACAATGCATGGGTTTGAATTGGTGCATCAAGAAGCAGTTAGACAACAAGATAAAGCATATCGAAGACAACCCGACTAGACTCGAAGCGGATTTGGCGCAGGGTGACGCAGTACAGCCAGGCATAGATGACCGGTGCCAACAACACACAGTGGAATTAGAACGGCTGCGTTGTTTGAACTATGCATCTCATGCCGTGCACACTCATGCAGCAGTAGAGCCTGAGGCTACGGCCCGCAAATGGGCTGGTAAACTGCGGGATATCCACCACGCATTACACAAGGGTTTACCGATCAACACACTGTGCAATGGCGGTAGATGCAGACACCTTCCTCACTCCTGTGGCCCTGTGTCACATCACAGCAGACCAGCAAGTTGAACTGAACGAGCCGCTTACATTACTGGAAGTACAGGCTGCCATCAGCTCGCTTGCTACATGCAAGACACAGGTCCTGATGGGTTTCCGGCTGAATTTTACAAAGCATATCAGCAGACCTTGGTGCCGTGACTCCTTGCGGTTAATCAGAACGCACAAGAAACTGGCATATTACCAGATACGATTTGCAAGTCCCTACTGGTGTCCTTGCCTAAACCGAACAGAGATTTGCAACTGATCGGTTCTTACCGGCCTTTGGCTTTGCTTAACACCAACTACAAGGTGCTCGCAAAAATTTTGGCGAACAGATTGACCCCTTTGGTACCGCCTCTAGTACATGCCAACCAAAATGGTTTTGTGCCAAATGGCAACACGTCATTAAACCTGCGTCGGTTCTCCCGGGTAGCACATTACTCAGGGGACCATTGGCCACATGCTGGATGACCGGTATTAGACTTAGAAAAGGCATTTGACACCGTAGAATGGGGGGTTTTATTTGCTGCATTGCACAAATACTATTTGGGAGAAGTGTTCTTAAGCCTGGTCCAACTATTATATACACGTCCGTTAGCCAAGATTAAGATGGGCTCTCACATGTCGGAACAGGTCCCCATCGAACAAGGCACCAGGCAGGGCTGCCCGCTGCCCCCCACTCTTTTTCACAGTGGCTGTTTAACCACTGGGGGAGGCGCTGTGCAGCACTCAGGATGAGTGGGGAATCCCCTTGGGGGAGGGCACACATGCGGTCTCACTCTATGCTGAAGATCTGATATACCTCAGAGATGTTGGGCAGTCCTGTGGGGTAATTGAAAACATATTTACTGAATTTGCTTCAGTGTCAGGGCTGAAAGTAAACTGGGACAAGTCCTGTCTATATCCCTTTACGGAAACTACTCCAGACCCGCACTTAGTCATCAGCGGGACACCTGTGCACTGGTAGCTTACAGCATTCAGGTATCTCGAAATTCATATTTACCGGATACAGCAAGACCTCCTGGAGGGTAACCTAATGCATGCCATCACAGCAGTAAGGGCATAGATGTCCTTCTGGAGCACCCTGCCACTGGTGGTCATTGGCAGAATTGCATTGCTAAAGATGGTAGTCCTGCCACAGTTGCTTTCCGATTTCACAAACCTACCACTTCACTTCCGGCCACCATTGTTTAGGAACTTGGAATCAAGCATGCGACAGTTCATCTGGCATGAGTCACGGAGCAGAGTAACAAGGGCTAAAATGTACCCACGACCAATCGAGGAGGCCTTTTGCTGCCCAACATGGAGCACTATTATTTGGCTGCACAGCTCCAATGGGTGGTACGCTGGCTAAGTGCACGACACCTCCAAGACACAGCTACACAAGCACCCGGATGCACCCAACCCCAGATAGTGGAGTTGTTTCACCCCAATAGAAAAAGGAGTTTACCCATACAGCTAATGGTATGAGTGGCATATCAATGTTACAGTCGCTGTCTTCGTATCACATGTGCGAAAACACCATATGCACCATCTCTCCCCCTGCTGGGTACTCCCAGAAGACATCGGGCAATATTCAGTGCAGAACTCACGCAGTGGGAACGGGCGGGCAAAACCACAGTAGGGAATCTGTTTAATGATGGGCAAGTTATTCCATTCGAAAACCTGGTAGGACACTAGAGCTGCCGCAAGGCCAATTTCTCCTCTAGGCTGCAGAGACCGGCATGCTGGGCACTCTCTGGGGGAACATAGCACAGGAGCCCACCACTCATTTAACTGGTCAATACCTACACGAAATGGGCACGGGTCGCCATCTCACCAAATGGTTTGCTGAATCGCTTAGAATTCATACACTACCGCAATTACGCACTCTGTGGGACCACTGGGACACAGACCTACAATGACCCACCACAGACAAAGAATAGGGGCACATACTTGAATGTCCAACAAGGATTCTCCGCAATGCGAGGTTCCGGCTCATTCAATACTATATAATAGATAGAGCCTACCTAACACCGGAGAAAATAAATAAGCATTTTGCTCACGCAGACGCCAAATTCGCACGATGCAATGAGGCAGGGGCACACCTCATACACACGCTGTGCTCGTGCCTCTGAGGGCTCACCTGTGTTTACTGCAGGGACGGCATGGATGAACACGATGCTAGTCCCCAACTTCCCTCACCCACCTCCTTAGCCCAACTATGTCAAAGCCAAAGAGGGAAGGGGGGAAAGTAGGTAAACAAAACAAAGGACGAGAGAAGGGGTCGACGTCCGCTGGGTCTTCCGAGAGGGTATGCTCCAATCCCAAAAAGGAAAACATAACTTGAGTGCTAAGTAGGGGTAAGACAGGATGTACATATGGTCCTTCCTAGTTCCCAAGGGTTACCTCAAATAGAAGATACCATTATGTGCGAGGAAACCACTTCCCAGGGACAAGAGAACACTTTTACTGTCTAGAAGGAGGAACACGAGTTAATAGGCAATAGAACTGCAGCAGTAAGCAACAAAAACAAGAAAGGAAATAAGGTACAGACCTTAGTGAGAATCACCGTGGAAATAGTAAGCCACAAAAATGAAACAAGCACAAATTCCCGTACTCCTGTAGGTAGGGAAAAACCCAAAAACTCAATTCCCTTATCAGGAGGGGACACAGGACAAAAGACAAAAAAAAGGCAACAAAGGCAGAGGCCATAGCTATAGAATTCGTACTAGCAAAGAGCAACATTACTTTCCAGTTCTAATTATGCTTTCTTGCTTTTACAGAGATCGGAGAACAGAAGGACCTCATGAAGTGGGTAAGAGAACAAGGAACCATCAGATAAGTGCTATACAACTTTAAACAGAATATGTAATTGCCCAAGAAACAAAGAAACCATGATGCTTTAAAACACCTTGCCTAATTATCTGTATTGCAGAATCTGGACAATAAGGGGTTAAGCCCAACAAGAACACTGGAGCTGCAGAGAATCCTAGCAACAGGGAGCAGACAGCAAAGCAGAGAGTCAAGGACCCGGAAGCAATGGAACACCACAGGAGCCAGCAAATCGAAGAAGCAAGAAGAATCCCCGACGACAAGAACCGAAGGGCAAGCCAAGTTGCAGGTAAGCAGGGAACACTTGAACAGCGGTGGGAGGCCTGGCGGGATCTGAACTTGAAAGCAAAGCGTGTTACCAGCGTGGATCCTGTCCTTTTATGCTGCAAAAGCCGCCCCCATCTGCCATTAGGGAAGGGTGGGTGGGGCTCTTGGCTCCGCTCTCCAGCACGAGCGCCATTGGGGGTGGCGTCAGCCACAGCGCCCAACAGTACACCCCCCCCCCAAAACTCACCCTCCCAACTGGATTGGGTTTGAACAGAAAACGACGATGGAACAAGCAAACCAAACGGGGAGCATGGACATTAGATGCAGGTTCCCAAGAACGCTCATCAGGCCCGTAAACCTTCCAGTTAATCAGGTATTGCAACTGACTCACCCTACAGGAGTCCACAATATAGGCCACCTCATACTCAGGACCATCATCCACCAACACAGGAGGGAGTTGTACAGGAACAACAGTGCCATGGGCGACAGTCTTCAACAATGACACACGAAAGACTGGACGTAAATGCAAAGAGACAGGTAAGTCAGGTTTCAGAGCTACAGGGTTCCCCACTTTAGAAACAACATAGGGACAATACTGCAGGCTTAAATTTGTATGCACCCTTAATCTGGATGTTCCGAGTGGATAACCACACCCTGTCTCCTGTAGCATAAGCAGGAGGAGGTCGACAATGTGGATCTGCGCCTTCTTTGTACTTCCTCTTGGCCTTGTCCAAAGCTTTTTTAGGAGAAGCCTGAATATCCTGGAGACAAGATACCAATTCATGAGCAGACGGAGAAGTAGAAGGCGTTAAAGAAGAAACCAGACCATAGCAAGAGTGAAACCCGTAGGAACAGAAAAGGGGAGAAACTCCAATAGAAACATGTTCACTGTCATTATATGCGAACTCTGCTGTCCATAAAACCGAGACCCAATCCTTCTCTCCTTGTAAGAGTTGACACCTCAAATATTGTTCAATACACTGGTTGACCCTCTCTGTCTGATCGCCGGTCTGCGGATAATGAGCCGTAGAGAGATGTACATCTATCTCCATCATGCTATTCAACCCTTTCCAAAAACGGGACACCAATTTAGGGCCCCTGTCTGATACAATGATGGAGGTTAGGCCATGAAGATGTACTATCTGTTGGAGAAACACACAGGCTAGTTTTTTGGAAGTAGGCAGTTTCTTCAGGGGTATGAAATGGGACATCTTGGATAACACGTCAACGATAACAAGTATGACAGTATGCCCTAGCTTAGTAGGGGGCAGTTCTACAATGAAGTCCAGAGTAATGGAATGCCATGGGGTAGGAAGAGGTGGTAGAGGGGACAAGAGACCAACATGTACTTGGTGGAAACTTTTGCTTTGAGCACGGATGTAACAACCTTGAACGTACAACCGGGCTGCATGATTCATAGACGCTCAGCAGAAATGCCTCTTAAGCAAAGCAAGGTTTTTTTTATATCCTGGGTGGCCTCCTAACGTGTGTGTATGACACCAATCCAGTGCCTGTGCTTGAAGAGACTGAGTAGGGAGAATTAAGCCACCTTGAATAAACACTACGTTGTTACTTTTAACCCTGTTATGTTTGGTTTTGAGGTTCCTGAGTACGTAGGAGTCGTGTGCAAGAGCTACTTATTTCATAAAAGATTCTTCTGAGAAGGTACCCCCCCCCCCAACAAAGCCCAGCTAATCTGGGAAGTCGTAGCCAAAACGGGATAGAGCATCAGCCTTGCCGTGTTTAGTGCCAGCCTGGAACTGAATGACATAGTCAAAGTCACTAAAAAATGGGTCCATCTCAATTGTCTCATTCAGCCTTCAAGAATTGCAGATTTCTATGATCGGTGATGACCGTTACAGTGTGCAAGGCTACAAGCAGGTACTGATGTCATTCTTCAAAGGCTCTCTTTATAGCCAGTAGCTTTCTATCCCCCACAGAGTAGTTTACTTCAGCAGGTGTTAGATTATGGGAATAGTATGCCACAGGATGTAGATGTCCTGTCTGTCTGTCTCTCTGAGACAGGACTCCTACTATGGCAATTTGGGAGGCTTTTGTTTCCAGTAGAAACGGCTGTGAAGTGTCAGGATGCGTTAAAACAGGGGCTGTAACAAGGGCTTCTTTTAAACAAGTAAAAGCCTTTTCAGCTTCTGGAGTCCAATGGAACGACATCCCCTTTTTTAAAAGTTTAGTGATGGGGACTGTAAGAGCTGCAAATCCTTGTATAAATCGCCTATAAAAATTGGCGAAGCCCAGGAAGCTCTGCACTGCTTTTACTGAACGAGGAGAGGGCCATTTTGTGATGACAGCAACCTTTTTGGGATCCATAGATACCCCTTTTTTGACAAGACAAAGCCTAAGAAGGTGACTTCAGGAACATGGACTTCACACTTGTCCAGTTTTGCGTACAGGTGGTTATCTCCGAGACGGGTTAGGACACTCTTTCCATGTCTGACATGTTCTTCCACCGAAGAAGAATAGATCCGGATATCGTCAATGAAAGCATTGGTGTTTAAGTCTAGGGTCTCTCTTAAAACATCGTCAATAAAGAATTGAAAGGCGGCGGGGGCGTTCCACGGGCCAAAGGGCATCACTAGATACTCATACCACCCGAATTTTGTTCAGAAGGCCGTCTTCCATTCATCTCCAGCTTGTACTCGAACTAAGTGATACACCCCTCTCAAATCTAACTTAGTAAATATAGAGACCGATTTCACTTGGTCGAGTAGGGTTTGTATCAGAAACAATGGATATGGATTCTGTATAGTCACACGGTTAAGAGCTCTGTAGTCAATACAACACCTAAGAACCCCTTCCTGTTTAGGTATAAAAAAAAGAGGGGAGGATGCTGCAGATCGAGAGGGACAAATAAATCCCTTTTGCAGCATGTCATCCAAATATTCCATCAAATACGTGTTTTCTTTTTCCGTCAAGGCATATATGCGACTACATAGGATTTTGGCACCGGGTACTATGTTTATACGACAGTCATATGACCAATGGGGTGGCAGAGTGGATGCTTTTTCTTTGTCAACACACATCCTTGAACTCCTCATAACAGTAAGGTAATGTAGGGGCTGTACAATCAGTGCTACTAGCCACTTGTTGTATTGTTGTAGGAGGCTCAAGGCAAAAGTTCATGCAATACTCGGATGCGAAATCAACAGTATGGTTTTCCCAGTTGATGTCAGGTTTGTGTTTCCTCAACCGCGGAAGACCGAGGATAGCCTGGAACTGTGGTGAGGAAATAATATCAAAATGCATAGTTTCATGGTGTTGCTTTAAGAGTGGCACGTCTAACTCTATGGTGGCATGTATAATAGGACCAGACTTCATATGACTTCCGTCAGTGGTCTTGACGATGTCTACGGTGTTCTTCGGTTTTGTAGGGATACGTATGTTCTCCACCCAGGCTGAATCAATAAAATTTCCAGTGGCACCAGAGTCAAGAATGAGTTGCACGGATATCCTTTGGTCACCCCAGCTGAGCAGACAAAAACGGGTTGTAGAGGATAAGAAGTAGACCCTAACCCTACCAAATGGGAGACCAGTAAATCTGTCCCACCTGAGCGATCAGTCTCCACCATGCTCAGGCTTATCAGTTTCCAGACTCCATACGTTTGTGGGGTTTAACTTTGCAATCCCTCAGAAAGTGCCCTGATTTGCCACAGTAAAGACACTCTCTTTCGCTCATGTAAGCGGTGATCCAATTTTACGACCAAATCAATTAAAGCATGACAGGTTTGAGGAGGGTTGACCACTTGTGCCAGCATATCCTTTAACTCGGCTTTTAAGCCTTTATAGAAAAGAGCACTACGTTTGGCTTCAGGCCAACCAGCTTCGGCCACCAATCTGTTTAAACAGGAGACGTAAGACATTAAATCCTTAGACCCTTGCTTAAGGTTCAACAACTCTGTGACTACAGACTGCATAAAGGAATGTCTGTCAAATAAAGGCTCAGTAATCATATAATAGAGGGTTGTTTCTATCCACTAAGGGAATTGACCATGTGGTGGCTGTTCCACCCAGATACGATAAAACAAAAGCCATGCTGGATTGTTCAGTGGGAAAACAGGGGGCCTTGCACATAAAATGCAACTGAAAGATTGATGAATGTGGCAAACTTGGCTGGATCACCCATAAAACGTTCTGGGGGCGAAAGGGATAGAAAAAGGTATAGTGATGTGATATACTTGAGGAGTAGTGCTCGGAGGGAGAGGAGATGAGGCGAAAGAGGTAACATAAGAGCCTGAAGGCTGATCAGAAGGGGGCACAACCCAAGAGGCCTGCTTTAGGGAATCAACTCTAAAAGACAGGGCCTGGGTTTCCCTCTGTAGAATCCCTATCATACAGGCCCAATCTGCTAATGTTATCGGATGTTCCTCCATGACGTCCGGGCACTAAATAAACGTTGGCTTCGCGTTCTGTGAGGGTTCACCTGTGTTTACTGCAGGGACGGCATGGATGAACATAATGCTAGTTCCAAACTTCCCTCACCCACCTCCTTAGCCCAACTATGTCAAAGCCAAAGAGGGAAGGTGGAGAAGGAGGGAAACAAAAACAAGGGAAGAGAGAAGGGGTAGACGTCCGCTGGGTCTTCAGAGAGGGTCTGCTACAATCTTAAAAAGGAAAACATAACATGAGTTCTAAGTGTGGGTAAGACAGGATGTATATAAGGTCCTTCCTAGTTCCTAAGGGTTACCTTAAATAGGAGATACCATTATGTGCGAGGAAACCACTTCCCAGGGACGACTGAACACCTTTACTGTCTAGAAGGAGGGACACAGGTCAATAGGCAATAGGACTGCGGCAGTAAGCAAGAAAACCAAGAAAAAAAATAAGGTATAGACATTAGTGAGAATCACAGTAGAAATAGTAAGCCCCAAAAATGAAACAAACACTAATTCCCATACTCCTGTAGGCAGGGAAAAACCAAAAAACTCTACTCCCTTATCCGGAGGGGAGACGGGACAAAAGACAAAAAAAAAGGCAGGGGGCAAAGCTATATAATTCGTACTAGCAAAGAGCAACGTTACTTCGCAGTTCTAATTATGCTGTCTCGCTTTTACAGAGATCGGAGAACAGAAGGACCTCATGAAGTGGGCAAGAGAACAAGGAACCATCAGATAAGTGATATACCACTTTAAGCATAATATGCAATTGCTAAAGAAACGGTGATGCTTTAAAACCCTTTGACAAATTCTCTGTATTGCAGAATGAGGGCAATAAGGGGTTAAGCCTAACAAGAACACTGGAGCTGCAAAGAATCTTAGCAACAGGGAGCAGACAGCAAAGCCCCGGAAGAACAGTCAAGGACCCTGAAGCAAAGTAACACCACAGGAGCCAGCAACACGAAGAAGCAAGAAGAATCCCCGACGACAAGAACCGGAGGACAAGCCAAGTTGCAGGTAAGCAGGGAACACTTGAACAGCGGTGGGAGGCCTGGAGGGATCTGAACTGCAACGCGAAGCGCGTTACCCGCGTGGATCCCGTCCTTTTATGCTGCAAACGCCACCCCCAGCTGTCATCAGGGACGGCGGGCTGGGATCTCGGCTCCGCTCTTCAGCGTGGGCGCCATCGGGTGTGGCGTCAGCCATTGCGCCGGACAGTGCCCAACTATTCAAACAAATTGGGTGGTGGTGACTCGGTGCCAGGCCCAATCCACGGAACGAACACTGGACTGCAAATGAGAAGTTTGTATACTGAGACTGTATCACAGGTCCAAAGAATATAAGATGAATTCCAGATACATAGATCTGGGTCTCATAGTGGCTAAAAGATTGCTTATGCGTCGTTGGAAGTCTCCCACTTCCCCAGCGACAAAAGCCTGGTACCAATCCCTGCTGTGCTGGGAGCAGGCAGAAAATGTGACACTCCAACGAGAAGATGCTATCGGATTGCGGAGGCAGCCACTGGCACCGACGGGATGCAATACTAGCAGAGTTTCGTATAGCGTGGCAGGGAAGACCGGAGGTAACAGCAGACGCACCTATGAGCGATGGCGAGTAGGCGCCACTATAGACACTTGGCGGGCTGTCCCCAACTCTGAGCGTTGGCAGACATAGGAACTCACAGAGCACACTAGACGAGACGGAGCGCGTGGCTAGGGGTGGCCCAGGGGCATGCAGCAATGCTCGAGGTGCTAATTAAAGTTGCCGTATATGTATAATATGAATGATTTGGTTTGGAAGAAGTTGGGAAAAATGAAGAAGAGCAATATACACTGCATTCATTTCTTTCCAGTTTGTGGAATGGAATTTCTCTAACTTATCCCACTTCCTCAGAACAGATAGATCCCCCAGTGTGGCTCTCCAGCCTACCTTGCTTGCATCTGTAGTTCAGATCAACAGATGAGGAATAGACAGAGTGACCCCTTGTTGAGGATTGAGGGAATCAACCACCACTGTAAACACCCCCCCCAACACTATTTGTCACAGGTATCAAGTGCTGTCAAAATGTATCCCAATGATGTAGAAATAAAGAACCAATGGGCAAAGGCATAAACAATTCCAAGGTACCACAAAGATCCCAGTAAGGATGCACTAAGATTCTTTTATCATGGAGAATGGCCACCAAAGGTGCTAGAAGCTACGCAAAGACCTTTGTAAGAGTGTCAAGCTGAACTTAAGCAACTGATCAGAAAATGCTGCACCTCTACCAAGAATCTTAAGAACTTCTGATGAGGGAGAAAATCAGAATATGGAGGCAGTTATCCTGAAGATCCAAAGTCATCATCTACCGGGAAGACTGCATTTTGTCAAAAGTTTGTGACTTTTTTGATGAGATGGTCCTGACTGTAGAGAAATTTCTTTGAACTTCAGAAAGTACCCATGATTTATTATTTCCAGACCTCATGTATTCGCTACATTGGCTTGCCAAAGCTAGTGCAAATAAGAAAGAAAGCCCCCCAACAGGCATAGTTAAGACAGTTTCTTGTATTTAGGAGAAGGGACTGTGGGCGACTGTTTCGGCCGCTGGGAAAAACAGGACTGTTTGATTTGACTTTTTGCAGTCTGAAACTCCCTTTGACACCTCCTTTTCAATGGTCCATGTGGCGGATCCAACTCCTTAAGATGGGATTTGAATTACTGTACATGCTTTTGATTCTTGATCACCGTGCAAAGTAAATCCTTCTGCTGGTCCCCAGAAAAGACAGTTCCCAGAAAAAAGCATATGCAATAATTCAGATTTCTGTGTCACAGATTCCAGTGTCTCAGATAAATATGTTGACAGGGCCCAACACTGGAGACTGTAGAAAACACAACAGCCTTAAGAGTGCCACATGTAACATCTCATAAAAGTGTTGCTTGCATCTCCATATTTGTAAATAATTCCGAACAGTCTTCCCCATCTTGAACGGCTACCTTTATAACTTGAAAATTATTCACAAATAGCTAGGATTCATATACTAAATTTAAAGCTGCTCCTACATCCGAATTTTGACCTGCAGAGCGTTTCCTTACAATTATCTCCACTTTGCAGTTTACCACCTATGCCAATGAAACGTCATCTGCAATAACTGAAGATATTTTACCAGGTTTGGCTGTCTCAGATCCATTTTCCGCAAGGATGGAAATTCTATTTCTCCTTTTCCTTAAAGAATATAGGTGTGACAAAAAATTACAAAGATCTGCCTTTTCTGAATCTTTCAACTCCCTCTGCAATACATTCTTATCTGCTTTGTTGAATGCCAGACAGGGAGTAGAATTGAACTGTAACTGCTGGAACATTAAAGGACTGATCCATCACCATTCTTTCTGCCAAATATTTTAAAAAGGTTAATCTAGTCTGATTTTTGTAGCTCTGACCCCTTTGTCACAGGTTCCAAAGCATGCAACTGTTCATCATAATCCAGTGAGGGCCAAAATGAGAGAGATGGTGAGATGATACTGAAGGAAAATATAGAAGATGTAGGAGAAGACAGGGAATAATGGTTGTTAGATCTGAGGTCTGTAGTTGGCAATGGTATTCACCATTGTCCAAATAGGGACCCTTACTTCTAAGTCAGGATAAGGGGATTACACTCCTTAATAACCCCTGCTCACCCACTTAGTAGCTTGGAACGAGCAGACAGGCTTATCTCAGAGGCAGTGTGTTAAGCATTTGTGAATATACAAAGTAAGACAGTGAAAACACTACTGATGGACACAACACATGTTTTATAAAAAGAAGTATTCTTTATATAGACTTTACAAAAGACCACAAACAACAAAAATCCACAATACTACACTTAAGATTGCTTTAAAGATGATAAAAGTTACTTAGTTCAAGTTGATGATAAATGCGACAACGTTCTCAACAAAGTATCTGGATGCGTAACGCACAGTAAACAAAAGGCTCGCAAAAGGGGAGATTGCGCAGAGAAGGGGATGCATCGTAATCCTTACCGGTGCGGAGGTGATGCGTAGATTCTCGGCCTGCGGGTCCGTTGCTGTGCGCAAGATGGCGCCTTGATGCGATGCGATGATCCGGTTGCGATGCGAGAAGATGGCGCCCTTGATGCGGCGATGCGATGCTTCTCCGGTGATGCAATGGCGACTCTCTCGATGGTGTCACGCTTCTCCGGTGATGCGACAGCAGGCAGCTTCGATGAACACACGCTTCCAGGCGATGTGACGATTTCAGCTGCGGCGGCGACACGCTTCCTCTCGATGTGTCGCGCTTCCAGCTCCCAGCGACACGTAAATGTCTGTAGATAGAATTCCCAGCAAGGAAATTCACAGGGGGAGCTGGAGATGAAGTCTTTTGTCCTTGAGACTTCAGCAGGAGGCAAGCACAGTGCAAGCCCTTGAAGAATATTCTGTAGATGATGAAAGTCCTTAAAAAGTTCCTTCTTCTTTCCTTGGCAATGAAGCAACCACTGAAGGCCAATCCAGCAAACAGCACACTGGCAGAGGGGCAGTCAAACTCCTGCAGCTTCCTTGGTTCTTCTCCTTGGCAAAGGTTTCTTGTTCCAGAAGTGATCTAATTTCTTGGGATCAGGGTTCCAATATTTATTCACCAAAATCCTTTGTTCTGCCTAGTCCAAACCAGTCCATAAGCACTTTGTTTACATGACTCTTTACTTCCTTTCACTGTGCAGGGCAGATACATCAGCCGCCCCACAGGAGGTGGGGCTAGCACAGAGGAGGGAAGGCACATCTCTGGAGCACTTTGTTGACAAGATTCCTTCTTTCCTTTCCCAGTGCAGGCAGAGACATCAGACAAGCCACATGAGGTGGAGCCAGCATTGTAAAGGGAAGGCCCAGCCCAATTCAGGTCCCAGATGCAACTCCTCCCTCCCATCTAGGTGCAGATCTCTCTATTCACCACTGGGCTGCCCCAGCCTGTCTTCTGAAATCCCCCAGCCCTGTCGCTCACAAAACCAGAAAGGAATACACAACCTAGCAGAGGCAGGCCTGGATAGTTTGGCAAGAAAATACCTACTTTCTAAAAGCGGTATTTTCAAACACAGAATATTAAAACCAACTTTACTAAAAGATGTATTTTATCATTCTGAGTCCAGGCATACTAAATTCGTATTTCTACCATGTTCCCTGAGTCAGTTAGGATTATAAGAATGTAATAATCTAACTGCTCATTCTAGCCTATGGAGAACAGGTGGCCTTTCAATAGTGAAAAACGGAAATGGATGTAGTTCACTATTAGGACATGCTACACACACCAGAGCATGTCCTACCTTATACTTACAATGCACCCTACCCTTGGGCCTACAATAGGGGTGTCTAATATGAAGCAAAGGGAAGGTTTAGGGACTGGCAAGTGGGTGCACTTGTCAAGTCGACATGACAGTACTAGACTGCACACAGGCCTGAGACATACTTTACAAGCTGTTTCTGTTGGTGGCACAACCAGTGCTGCAAGCCCACCAGCAGCATTTGATTTACTAGCCCTGGGCACACATGGTGCACTGTACTAGGAGCTGACAGGTAAATCAAATAACCCAATCATGGAATCACCAATTAGAACATCAATTTTACATAAGGGGCACTTGCACTGTGGCACTGAATAGCAGTGGCACAGTGCCCAAAGCATATAACCAGCAAAAACATCAAAACCTAGGAGGCAATCCGTCAAAAATGGAAGGGAGACGCACGCCAATGATGCCAGGTCTAACACGTGTCCCCTCCAGCTGAAATATGGGGTGAACTACCCTTCCCCTTGGGAGTTCTCTTCACTAAGGCAGAAAAATCTGGACAGACCATCAGCGTTGGCGCGTTCTGTACCAGGGCGGTGTTCCACAGTAAAGTCCATACCCTGTAGGGAAATGGACCACCTCAACAACTTTGGGTTCTCACCGCTCATCTGTATCAGCCATCTGAAGGGCCTGTGGTCGGTCTGAACCATGAAGTGAGTCCCAAACAAGTATGTCTCAACTTCAGCACTCCACCTCTGTTCCAGTGGAAGTAACCTCCTACTGATGAAGGCTACAGGTTGGTCTAGGCCCTTTTCATTAGTCTGTGCTAGAACAGCCCCCACACCATGCTCTGAATCTTCCGTCTGAACAATGAATTCTTTTGAGACGTTGGGCGCCTGAAGCACGGGCGCTGTGCACATAGCAGTCTTCAGGGCGTCAAAAGCCTTCTGACAGGTGTCAGTCCAGTTCACTTTCTTGGGTTGCTTCCTGAAGTCAGCTCAGTCAACAATGTTGCCATACCCTTTGACAAACCTCCTGTAGTACCCTGTGAGTCCTAAAAAGGCTCTCACCTGTGTCTGAGTCTTTGGGGGTTCCCATGCCAGGATGGTATCAATCTTGGGTTGTAGGGGCGCCACCTGGCCGCTTCCTACCTGGTGAGCCAAGTACACAAAAGAACCCTACCCGATCTGGCACTTACTCGCCTTGATCGTGAGGCCTGCCTTGCGCAGTACCATCACCACTTCCCAGAGGTGGTGCAGATGTTCTTCCCAACTGGCGCTGAACACTGCAATGTCATCCAGGTAGGCGGCACTGAAATCCTTCAGTCCAGCCAACACCTGGTTGACCAACCTCTGAAAGGTGGCAGGGGCATTCTTCATCCCAAAGGGCATAACCCGGAATAGGTAGAGCCCATCTGGTGTGGGAATGCTGACCTCTCCTTAGCCCCATCAGTCAAGGCGATCTGCCAGTACCCAGACATCAAATCAAACGTGCTGAGGTACCGTGCAGCCCCTAACCGATCAATGCGCTCATCAGCCTTTGGGACCAACACCACTGGGCTGGCCCAAGGACTGTTTGAGGACTCAATTACCCCTAAAGCCAACATCTTGAAGATTCCCTCCTTAATGTAAGCCCTAACCTTGCCAGTCACTCTGTAAGCCTTGTGCTTCACAGGAGGACTGTCTCCAGTGTCCACATCATGGACGCACCACTCTGACACCAGGAATAAAGGAAAATAGATCAGAGAATTGCCCCAACAGTTGGCGACAATCTTGCTGCTAATCAGGGGTCAGTGTGGCAGAGAGGCGGACACCATCCACTGACCCATCTTGCTCTGTTGCAGACAGGAGGTCACGAAGAGGCTCGGTCTCCTCCTCCATTCCATCATCTGTCGCTAGGAGCATGCCCACTTCGGACCTTTCTAAGTGGGGCTTCAGGCGGTTAACATGCAGGATTCGCAAGAGGTTCCTAGGAGACCGAAAGTTCACCAGATAGGTGACATCACTCTTGCGCCCCACCACCACCTATGGAACGGTCCACCTGTCCTGGAGCGCACAAGGCTCCACAGGGGCCATGACCAAAACTTTCTGTCCAGGCTGAAGCTCAATCAGAGTGGCATTCTGATCATACCACCGCTTCATCGCCTCCTGGCTGGCTTCTAGATTCGCCTGAGCGAGATCTCTGAATCGCCGAGTCTGGTTCCTGAAGGCCAGCATGTAACTATATACATCCTGGGGAGGTTTCCTGGGAGATTGCTCCCAGCCTTCCTTGACCAGACTCGAAGGTCCTCTTACCGGGTGACCATACAAAAGCTCAAAGGGGCTGAACCCTAGGGACTTTTGTGGCACCCCACGGTAGGCAAACAGAAGGCATGGCAAGAGGACGTCCCACTTACGCCTCATTGGTTCCTCAAGACCCATGATCATGCCTTTGAGGGTCCGGTTGAATCTTTCAACCAGCCCATTACGTTGGGGTGGTAAGGAGTGGTGAACTTGTAGATAGCACCACACTCCTTCCACAGAGACTTCATATAATCAGAAAAGAAGTTTGTACCCCGTCAGACACCACCTCTCTGGGGAACCCCACACAGGAGAAGATCCCCATCAGTGCACGTCCCACCACGGCGGCCGTCACGGTCCTAAGCGGAATGGCTTCCGGATACCTGGTAGCATGGTCCACCAAGACCAGGATGAACCTGTTGCCCTTGGCTGTCTTGGGGTCCATTGGCCCCACAATGTCAATGCCCGCCAGTTCAAAGGGGGTACTGACTACAGGGAAACGTTGGAGAGGGGCCTTGTGCCTCCTTCCACTTTTCCCACTTGCCTGGCAAGTTTGACAGGTCCTACAATGAGTATCTGAACTCTTCCGCATCTGGGGTCAATAAAAGTGGGAGACAAGCCTTTCAAAGGTCTTGTTCTGCCCAGTTGACAAGCTAAAGGAACATCATGAGCCAAACCCAGTAGGAAGGCTCTGAAGCGCTGGGGTACCACCAGCACACAGACTGACCCAGGCTCAGCAATCTTAGGCGCGCTGTACAGGAGACCGTTCTCCCAGTAGATCCAATGTGATCCAGACTGATCACCTTCTGCCTGGTTTGTGGCCTGTTGCCTCAAACCCACAAGAGAAGGGCATTTCTGCTGCTCTTCACAAAATTCCTCCCTGGAGGGACCCCCTTCTTGCTGCCAATGGGTTAGCTCAGGTAGGTTCCCCAGTTCAGAAACTTGCTCCCCTGTAGGTTCCGGGGTATCCCCCTCAAGGTCTGCCTCCTCCTGGACCGTGGGAACAATGGGTCTGGTTTCCCGCACCCCCTTGTTGTGTTGCGTTTTAGGCTCTGAGTGAATTTTCCCAATTCATGCCCTTATATTGGTACAATTCACATTGCTCTAATGCAAGCATAGAAATCAAGCCCTTATTTAGACATGACCCATGCAGACCAAATACAGTCATAGCTACTTCCACCCGTACCAAACGTCACAACGATTTCTTGGGAATACGGCTTAAGCAGTCAGGGACCTTCCCTTGCTTGAATATTGATTTATTCAAGATCTCATGTACTTTGCAAAGAATGACTATTCCCTAGGGGTTCTTTCCTGACGTTATTATGCCAGACTTTACGTCAAACTATGGAATTCCTAGACACCTTCAAGGTATAAATATACCTTCACTTGCTCTAGCAAGACACGGTGGTTCGGAGCAGTTCGACTATCTAGTTGCCCGACGTAGCTCGCTACAGCAAGTGCCGAAGGAAGCCGACCCTCCAGCTGACGCACTGATCGAGAGACAGCCTTTCTCTCGCTGAGAATCCAGCTCCAGTGTTTCCAAGCTCCCCTTGTGGAGTGTTGGAAAATCGTGTCCCGAGACTGAGATACCAGACCTCCTTCATTCTAAACTAAGGTATGGAGATGATTAGAACCTAGAGAAATCTTGAATTGATACTTGGCAAAGAAAACTAAAACCTATGCCACACAATACTTACTTCTTCCTGCGTACTAGACTTAGGTTAGGTACATTGGGGTAGGCGTATTTTAGAAGCATCAGTTGAGTATTTTTAGTCATTGTTTTGTATTTTGTTTAGTTTTTTTATATTTCTTTTATTGAAAAAGAAAAACAAAGCAAGGCATAAACAAAGTACAAAAGTGCATAGACTGTACGAGGGCAGTGCGACCTTCCGTAGATATTACAATAAGCAACGCATTGATGGGGGAAGGGGGAGGAGAAGAGGGTGCAGCAGTAACATGAAAGCAATCAGGAACACCAAGGGGTCAGGGGGAAAGCGAGACATTAAGGACTGCAGTCACTGGTGGTACACATATGTCCCCTCTATATCGATTCCAGGTACCCCAAGCCTTATAGAAAAAACATAGAGACTGTCACTGGTCTGAACTGAAACAAGGGTGAAACAGAAAGGCTATGTGTCTACCTGCGATGTGTGTATTAGAAAAAGAAAATGAATCCCATCAGCCCACCCATATGGTAGAGCATCATCATCTGGGATTGCTGTTTAAGAATGGTTCGGATAAGGAGACACACCTGTTGGTATAGTGTGTTTCTCCAATCCTCCAGAACCACCAGTGTTGGAGCCTACCCAAAAGGCCAATCGTGGTTGTAGTGGTGTGGGATGTTGATTGTAGTGAAAAAGATGTGAAAACAAACATCAAAAGTGCAAAGTAAAATTGACTACCATGATAGAAGGGAGAACTTTTATTAGGGAAAAATCATGGTGTCAATATTAAAATTAAGTGTATGACAGTTTGAAATTATAACTGCCAGTCAAAGATGGTATTTGGTCAACATGTTTCTGCCATTGTAGGGAAGTCTCACCTACTAGGCTTTCATTAGGACCTTACATACACTACTGCAATAAAGTAAATGTGCAACTAAAATTATATTTACACATACCATATGATACCAAACACCCTACCGTACGTGGAAATTCTCCTACGTGGGATGTCTGGTTCACAACTTGTTAGGATTCTTTCCTGAAAGATGAAATACACAACCATACATACAAGTAACAAACAGGTAAGGCACAGACACAAACATACATTGCGCCACATGTTGCAAAATAGCTGAAAAGTCAGACTTCAAAAACATAGTTGTATTAATTTTACAAACTTTTAGTTTACTCACCCAATGAATCTTGGGAGAAAGCCTCACCTCGCCTGACCACTGCTCAGGAAGTGGAGGCCCCGCTCTAGGTTTGTGAAAAAATAAACAATATGTATATAGGGTTCCTAATTAGATTGCACCAGAACATTCTTTTCACTATAGAACCTAGGTATTTATCCAAGATTTATCAAACGGTAGCACCCTCTAGGGCCGCCTTAAGACAACGACAGTGTTGTTAAGTGCACAATCATTGCGCCAGCAAAGAACGGTATTCTCCTCAAAATACAAAGGGAATCGCCATAAGTAAAGCACCCTCAAAAGTATTATACAGGAGTTTGAACTGTGCTAGCAAGTGAGCCAACACCGTTGTAGATGAAAAAGTTGTCCAAGCATCGCAGCAGGTAATGGTGGGTCCAGTGCTCAAGCAAGAAATAAAATACTGACGGATAGGTAAGGAAAGGCGCAGAACAGATTCTTCTCTCTGCTTTCTTTCTATTTTATTTCTTGCTTGAGCACTGGCCCCACCATTACCTGCTGCGATGCTGGGACAACTTTTTCATCTACAACGGTGCTGCTCACTTGCTAGCACAGTTCGAACTCCTGTATAATACTTTTGAGGGTGCTTTACTTATGGCGATTCCCTTTGTATTTTGAGGAGAATACCGTTCTTTGCTGGCGCAATGATTGTGCACTTAACAACACTGTCGTTGTCTTAAGGCGGCCCTAGAGGGTGCTACCGTTTGATAAATCTTAGATAAATACCTAGGTTCTATAGTGAAAAGAATGTTATGGAATCTAATTAGGAACCCCATATACATATTGTTTATTTTTTCACAAACATAGAGCGGGGCCTCCACTTCCTGAGCAGTGGCCAGGCGAGGTGAGGCTTTCTCCCAAGATTCATTGGGTGAGCAAACTAAAAGTTTGTAAAATTAATACAACTATCTTTTTGAAGTCTGACTTTTGAGCTATTTTGCAACATGTGGCGCAAAGTATGTTTGTGTCTGTGCCTTACCTGTTTGTTACTTGTATGTATGGTTGTGTATTTCATCTTTCAGGAAAGAATCCTAACAAGTTGTGAACCAGACATCCCACGTAGGAGAATTTCCACGTACGGTAGGGTGTTTGGTATCATATGGTATGTGTAAATACAATTTTTGTTGCACATTTACTTTATTGCAGTAGTGTATGTAAGGTCCTGATGAAAGCCTGGTAGGTGAGATTTCCCTACAAAGGCAGAAACATGTTGACCAAATACCATCTTTGACTGGCAGTTATAATTTCAAACTGTCATACACTTAATTTTAATATGGACACCATGATTTTCCCTAATAAAAGTTCTCCCTTCTATCATGGTAGTCAATTTTACTTTGCACTTTTGACGTTTGTTTTCACTTTTTTTTCACTGCAATCAACATCCCATACCACTACAAGCAAGATTGGCCTTTAGGGTAGGATCCATCACTGGTGGTTCTGGAGGATTGGAGAAACACACAATACCTACAGGTGTGTCTCCTTATCCGAAACATTCTTACACAGCAATCACAGATGATGATACTCTGCCATATGGGTGGGCTGATGGGATTCATTTTCTTTTTCTAATACACACATCGGTGGTAGACACATAGCCTTTCTGTTTCGCCCTTGTTTCAGTTCAGACCAGTGACAGTCTCTATGTTTTTTCTATATGTTGAATGGGGGTGTAGTCTGTCTTTCTGGTCTTAAAAAATTAAGTTTCCCCTTAGACCCTTCCTCAACCATTTGTTACGACACCCCAAACCTTATGCCATTTTCGGGGGCGACCTGAGCCAAATATACAGTTTTTTCCCTGAACATGCACCAATCCATGTTTTCCATCCACACCTCAAGAGTAGGAGGCCTCTAGGACCCCCACAACTGTGCAATGTTCCGTTTAGCAATCATGGCCCCTAGAGTCACCCACTGGGTCTGTGCCACATTATGATCCGTGGGCTCCCAAACATTCAACAGGCAGCGCCTGGCCTCTGGCAAGAGAGCCACACCTGTAACCTCCTGCATCACCTTGTGTATCCTACTCCAATAGTCAGTGACTTCCCGACACTACCAGATGATGTGGAGGAACGTCCCCAGCTATCCACAACCCTGTTGACTCAGACCCTCCTCGGCAAAACCCATCCGGACCAGACTGAGACCCGTGACATAGATCCTATGCAATATCTTGAGCTGAACTAATCTGAGTCGTGCCGGAACCGGGACCTCCTTCGGTGAGGAGATCGCCGATTGCCAGTCTTCATCATCAAGCTCAAGGCCGTCACGGGTCCACTGATCTCGTAATTGCGACAGAAGGTCTGCCCTGTGATTAATCAGTTTTTATACACCAGGGAGATGGTACTATTTGGCATATGGGCATCCAACAAACGGTCCTCCAACGGGGTATATTCCGGTATTTCCTCCCCTTCCGGGAAGACAGACATCAGTGCATGACAGACCTGAGCATAATGGAAGTACTCCATCCCTCCCAGTTCAAACTAGTCTGCAAGGCCACGAACGATTTCACTTGTCCCTTAACCCAGAGGTTTCCCACCCTGGAGATGCCAATGAGATCCCTCTTGTCGAACCCCTTAGTGTTCCACAATTTACCAAACCTATCAGAGTTAAAAAGCGGGGTCGCCAAGGTCAAACGATCCTTCCACCCTAACAAACTAGTAGCATCTTGCCAGATCCGTACGGCCGTTTTCGTCGGCCCCGTAAGAGTTTTTACCACAGATTTAGAATATAACGCTCTGTAATAATTGCCGCCGGGAAGTAGCCACCTATCCATGGTGAAACCAGGATTTAACTCAGGGCCATACATACCGTGGTTGATGGCACCTAACTGTTTCGCCCAATAATATCTTTTAATGTCGGGGAGAGCAATGCCCCTGTCATACCACGGGAGCGTTAACTTGGCAAGCCCAATGCGAGGTCTGCCATCCCACAACAATTCCCTTTGCAGACCCTCAACTACACGAAAGTAACTAGCTGGAACAGTATCAAGTGTGTTCTGAAGGGCATATAGAAAACGAGGGAGAGACATGATCTTGAAAAGAGCCGCTGGCCCGAGCAGTGACAGCGGGAGCCTCCGCCGGCCCGCATCATCTCGCTTCAACCGACTCAAAGGAGGGAGAAGGTTCTTTTCATATCGAACCACGGGGTCCATCGATACATAGATCCCGAGATATTTGAACCCCTCTTGCGCTATCTGGATGGGGCAGTTACGAGGTAGAATCAGAGCATCACCAAAAAGAACATAAAGATAGGATTTCGCCCAGTTGATATCCAAGCCAGAGTTTCTACCGAAGGAAGCCAAAACATCACATAGTACTATCAAAGATTTCCTGGGCGAAGTTAAGTAGAGCAAGATGTTGTCCGCATATAATGAGAGGCGATCTTCAAACTGCGGAGACCAATGAATACCCCCCATTGAGGGCTCCCAACGGATCCAAGCTGCGAGAGGCTCTATGGCCAATGCGAACAAAAGAGGAGACAGCGGACAACCCTGGCGAGTACCCCGCCCAAGACAAAATGGCACTGAGACGCGTCCATTAACCACTATCTGGGCGAGAGGGTCCGCATAAAGAAGCCACACCCAGCTAATGAAATCCGAACCGAAGCCAAATTTAGCCAACACCTCCCACAAATACGGCCATTCCACTGTATCGAACGCCATAGTGGCATCTAACAACGCCAAAATGGCCGGCTCACGCAGCGTTGCGGCCCTCGCGAGACCCCCGTGTAGACGCCTAAGGTTCAACGCCGTATTCCTGTGCGGGATAAAACCAGACTGATCCGGATGGACCAGATCACTAATGACCTTGATCAGTCTATTAGCCAGCAGCTTGGCCAGAATTTTAGGTTCGGCATTTAACAGTGAAATCGGTCGATACGAAGCACACTTATTCCTCGGTTTCCCTTCCTTATGTATTACCACTATCGATGCCAACCGCTGATCGCGGGGGAGGAGACAACGTTCTCGGGACTCCAGGAACATGTCTCTTAAATACGGAGCAATCTTGTCCGGACGAAGCTTGCAAAGCTTAATCGTGAGACCGTTGGGACCCATCGCTTTACCAGAGTGTAGGGAACGCATAGCTAACGCTACCTCACCCGCAGTGATTTTACAGTCCATGAGGTGTCGGTCCGCCTCAGAAAGGCTCGGGAGTGCAGTATCTCGCAACAGCAAGCAAGAGTCCTCCTCCGGCCTATCCCACACGGAAGACATGTCACTATCCCTTGCGGGTCAGTGATCAGTACCCCACTCTCCATTTCGATTTCAGGCACCACACGACTAGCTCTATCTTTCCTATCCAACCATGCAATTAATTTGCCCGCTTTGTCCCCAACATCATAGAGACGCCCCTGCTGTTCCCGACTAAGGGCCTTCACCTCATCCGTTACCAACGTTCTATAATCCAGCTGCTTCAATTGCAGGACATGCAGTTTAGAGCAGGTTACCTCTTGTTCTAGTTCCAGTTCGAAATCAGCTATCTCCGTCTCTACCCTTACCACATCCTCTTCCTTCTGCTTCTTAACTCCAGTAATTAACGAGAGAGCTTGACCCCTAAGGACAGTCTTGAAAGCCTCCCACAGCGATATCGAGGAAGAAACCAAACCCTCATTCTCCCGGAAATAATGATCAAAAGCCTTTACAAGCTCACTGCGAGTCTTAGGATTTCGAAGATACCAAGGGTTAATAGGGGCTATCCTTCCCCCGGAGCCCGGCACCAATTCAAACCGAAGCCACAGCGGGTAGTGATCAGAGATACCCCGAGCCATATGCCGACCTCTGCAACATAGGACGCTTGTGCAGCCGGCACCAAAACATAATCAATCCTGGAGAGACTACCATGGGCGCCCGAATTAAACGTATATTGCCGCTGAGTAGAGTGAAGCAGTCTCCAGCAGTCCACCAGGCCTATTGTGTCAATGAAGTCAAGCAGCCAGCCATGAGCCCCCCTGAGATGCCTAGGTGGATGTCTATCCAGCGTGCCGGAAACCACTGCATTAAAATCACCACCCAGAATCAAAAACCCCTCAGGGAGATCGAGTAGAACCCGTCCCATGTTAGCGAAGGTTGTAGACTGCAGGCCAGGAGGAACATAAATAGACATCAGGGAAAGCATGCGGCCCTCCCACCGCCCCGACACAGCCACAAAGCGTCCCCTTTCATGAAGGACCGTAGAGTCCACCTCAAGTGGGAGAGAGTTCTTAATAAGGATTCCAACCGCCCGGGACCCGGAAGAGAACCCAGCATGTGCCCCAAGACGATATCCCTTCCTGTTCATGGCATGACATGTATTTCCTATCAAGTGGGTCTCCTGAAGTAGAACAACATCAGGGGAATGTCGTTTTAAAAGTTGCAATACCACCCCGTGTTTAATCTTGTCCCCCAACCCGTTAACTTTGCATCTCATCAACCTCAACCCCCTACCCCATCATAAAAGAGAAAGAAGACCCAACCCCCGCCTGAGTCCAGCACGTCAATGAGAATGTCTTGCAATATAGCGCCTTGCAAAAACAGTAACCTGAAGACCAATACCCGCCCACCACCCCCCTGAACAACCCGTTGCAATACCCCCCACCCTGCACCCCTGCTTACGACTATAAAGCCACCCCAACTCGCAGTGTGCCTGTCGCCCCCACATCTAAATTAAGCTACAAGAAGTAAAGCTGAGGAGGAGAGAGACCCTCCGATAGCCTTGCAACCCCCCATTCCATCTGCAATTAACCATACATCAAAACTCAAACCACCACAATAGTGAACCCCCTAGTGTCCCCAAAAAACAGACAGTCGGTGCTCATTCCTGCTCCATAGTTCCTCCCTCCGCTCCGCCAGATTGTCTCTCTGGTTTTTGTTGGGCCGGCAGAGTGTCCAACCAGTAAAATAAACTGCAGTTAAAATAAACTGCAGTCGGCCACCACCTCAGGCCTATCAAAGAAGTGGACCCGTTCGTCATACTCGATCCTCAACTTGGCCGGGTAAAGCATGGCGTATTTGAGACCCATATCACAAAGTCCCCTCTTCACCCCCAGAAAACGTAGCCTCTGTTTTTGGACAGTCTGTGTGAAATCTGGGTAGAAATTGATTGAGGAGTTCTCGAATTTTAAGGGCCCTTCCGCTCGAGAGGCCTGGAGGATAGCGTCCCTGTCCCGAAAGTTGAATATCCGCGCTATCATAGGCCTCGACTGGGCACCCACTTTCGGTCTGCCGCCTGGGACCCTGTGCACTCGCTCCACAGTAAAGAACTTGCTCAGTCCCTTGGGCGCGGGGTGGTTGACGATAAGGTCCTCAGCAAAGAGGTCAGCCGCTTGATCTTCCGCCTTTTCCGGAACTCCAATTATACGGACATTATTCCGCCGGGCCCTCCCTTCAAAATCCTTTAGGCGACGGACAACAATGTAATTCGAGGTTTTCAGGTTACGGACCTCGGTCTGCAGGTCGACGACGTCATCCGTTAAACTCGATGTCTTTATATCCAACGATGTGACCTTTTCATTAGTCTTTGTAAGTTCCGGGCGAATCAAATTGACATTGATCGCCACTGTATCTAATTTATGGGCAAGGGTCTCCATTTGCTTCCCGAGGGAAGACCTGATACCATCGATGGCGGCCATCACGTCTTGTAAAGTTAGTTCAGTGACCTGAGCCGATGAGTCCTTCGCCTCCTCCAGTGACCTACCCGGTCCACTGGGCGACCCCTTAACCTGGGCATATCGATCCATGACATTGGTTTGAGTATATCCACCCCGTCTGGTGGTTTTCGACTTCTGCTTGTCCCCCTCCGGTTTGCTCGCCATTTCAAGAAAATCCCAAGTTGCTGTCCTAATCAAGAGCTGGGGGGAAACAACTGTCCAGTCCAGCAAGCAGTAGACAAGACCTAGCTGATACGGAAGTCGACCAACGTGACTTATCCACTCAGAGTCCAGAAAGCGAAAGTACAAAATGGCCCTCGGGGAAAGCACGGGAATTAGCCAGAAAAAGATGGCTCTCACTCTAGGCCAAAGTCCGACACCTCGTGTGTTGTTCAGTACGGTCAAGCACCAACAGGGGTTCAAGCTTTCGCTTCGATGAGGCATCCCAAGCCCGGGATCCGAACCAAGTGCCAAAAACGAAAGTGAAAGTGAAGCCGGACCGGCCGCCTCCACGATCTTGGGCCGATGTTGTCCAATTACACCCCGGGCACCGTGCCAACCCAAGCGCCGGGCATCCAAGAGACGAAGGCCGCAAACTTTCCAGCACCACAGCTCCGGCCTCCGGGGTCTGATCGGGATACAAATTTCAGCTTTCGCTTCTCCCGTGGTTTATCTGCACGAAGATGTCGACAGCAAACAGGATAAATTACAGGATATATTCGGGAGGTTACGAGGGTCTCGGGAGCTCTGTGCTCACGCGGCCATCTTGGTTGCGCTCGAGGCTCCTACCCTTTTTAGTCATTGTTGATTATGTATGTATTTTTATATGGTTTAGACACCATACAATGCTCTTACAGTATTATTTTATAATATTGTTCTCGCTGCACGCATTATATTTTGCAGTCTGCATTACGATTGTAGCAGTTAACTTTTCTTGCATGAGAAAGAAGACTGTTCAATAAACCTTTTACTGAAAACACCAGTCTCTCTAGTTCTCTGCAACTCTGTAGAAACAAAGCATGCACGATTGACTGAGTGAAATATTCATCTATTGTTTCCGCGACTCTAGAGATACATTTCTTATTCTTGGGAAACAAAGTGGTCATGTTTATACAGTTGTTAGAAACTAATCCCTTCTTGTGAATTCGAGAAAGTTTCTAGTGACCTCTGAGCTAGCTGGCACTCACTATTAAGGTTAATATGTTAACTTATGTTATTCGATAGAGGCCTAGTCGACATCAGTCCTACGTCAAATCTATAGAATATATTATTCCAATGCGCAGAGCCTATTGGGAATATAGGAACTACAATACATGGCGCCCAACGTTTGGTAAGGCACTAATTTAACGTTAGATACTAAAGTAACTCAGTTGTGCTTTTCTCAGAGACCCCTTTTCCCCGTAAAATACTCGAATAGACATCTGGAATGGGTAAAAGGAAAAAACATCCCCCATAACTGAGTAGGACAAAAATCCTATGTATTAGTTTTTGGTTTGTTCAACGTTGAAGGATACAGTGTTCCAAAATATTGTGCACCTTATCTTTGTTTCCTTGAAACTTGCTCTGCAACTTTCATTAAACAATGTTGGTTAACGGCGACAACAACGCAGCCGGTGGAGCTGCAGCAGATGCAGCCCTACCAGGCTTTGACGTTACAGGTTTCCAAGAGACCGATGCGGATGCTATAATCATCCCAGAAAATGTAAGGAAAGCCATCACTATATAACGTATAACAAATGGCCTATCATCAAGCGGTGGTAGGGTAATTTTTGTAATAGAGGCACATGAATATCGTCAGACAGAGGTATTCTATTCATGGATTATCTTCCCTGAAGCAAATCCAGTATCACATGTGTTTCACTTCTACAAAGAAGAGGAACCTCCAACGGAATACATTCCTTTTGAGGATATTGAAATTCCACTAACTTACCAAGAGCATGCCCTCTGGTTTAAAGGCGCCCTACAACATCAAAATAACATTACCAGGCTCGGTCCACTAGGTAGACCAGGAGCAACATGGCTGGTATTAGCCAGCTATACACCACATCTTGCCATTGAAGAAATGACAGGTGCAGAACTATTAGTTCAGCTAAAGCAACTAATAAAAATACACAGACAATTGGTTCAATATGCTATGAGGACTCTAACAGTCCAACCTCCTATAAGGATTCCACAACACACTCCTTACCAGGGGAACACAAATAAAATTACACTACAGACTATACAATCAGTCATTGGTAAATTACCTGCAAAAAGGGAACAAATTCCATTCTGGATAGCTAAAACAATTACTCAAATCGAGGCAGTTTTTTCTGATACTACCCCTCATGAGAAATACAGAATCCTAACAATCTGTTTACCAATGGGGATCGCACCACACCTGGAGGACTGTGACACTTGGGGTACAGTCTTTGCTGTAATCTATACCAAAACACATGGTGTTCCGTCTATGGCGGTAATACCAGACGTCCTGAAACAGATTCAAAATGAATACGGGGCAGAGCCTGCTTTAAATCTAGGTATGAAATTACTGAAAGATTTCAAACAGGTTTCAACAATAATATTAGCTAATATTAAAGGTGAAGCAGCATCCGTGGCGATCCGTCAAAAGCTAAGAGAATTTGATGTAACTGAATAACCACAAGAACTAGCCAGAATAATAGAAAAATCCTATGAAGAACTAGGTAGAGACAGTTTGGGTGGTAAACCAGTGAAACCACAGCAGACTGAAAGTCCTGAAAAGGTTTATTTATTAAAAACACTCTCACTCTTCCTAAAAAGAAGAGGGAGAACACTAAACAAAATTCTGAAGAGAAGCGTTCTCACTCGCGAGGTAGGTCTCCTCAAAAGGAGCCCTCCGAATGGAGGTATAACCTCGGGAATAGGGATCATTTGAGAAAACCTGACAGATATCAAGATACTGATACACGTTTCCTCTCGTACCTTTCAGACTTCATCTCAGAAATCCGAAAGAAGAGGACAGTCAGAACAAAAGGAAGAACGTGTGAAGTCCAAACACGATCAACACGTTCCAAAAAATAAGAAAACTCAATTCACCAAAAAGAAGGTAGCAGGTCTAAAAATCAGACATGCCGAGGATCTTGAGGACACAACTCAAGAACAGGGAGTGGGCTCCGACAATGTTGGACAGCGCAGCAGGAGGTAACTGTAGCTCGCAAGATCTTGAAGGATCATCTGGAGACAGTGGACTTGAATGAGTACATCCAAGTTGAAACTGCTGATACCAGGGTTAGTGTCCCACATAAGTTATATGAAATAACACTCCGGATGGAGGGCGATACAACTAGAAAAATAAGAGCACTCTTTTGGGAGAAGCTCTCTAAGGGTTTTGACATTCTTCTAGCTGAACAAGACCGTCCATCTGAATTTGTCAGCGAGTGCCCACATGGCGAAGACATCATCATGCCAGCCTTCTCCAATCATATTACAATTCATAAAAAATATACTTATGCAAGGAAATGGGCTGTAGCCCAGGCTCCTGCATTATATTAAAATCATGTAGGATGGGATGAAGATTCTCCTCAACATAAAATCCAGTTAAAAACTCAATCAACTACACAAAGGCAGTACCCAGTTAAGCAGGAAGCTAAAAAACAAGTCAGGGAGATATTAGATCAACTTGAGCACCAAGGGGTGATTGAAACATACACCAATGAACAATCCGTTGTTTCCTGTCTCCAAACCGGACAATACATATGGTCTAGTTTTGGATTACAGACATTTAAACTCCTGCTGCAAACCCTGTGCAGTACAAAATGCACACAGTGCTGCACTAATGAATACCATTGTGCGTAAAAAATATAAAACCACATTAGATATTTCTAACGCTTTCTTCTGTTAAAACATTACACATGAAAGTAGGTATTTGACCGCTTTCTCAATTATGGGGACACAGAGTCAATTTTGTCGTCTCCCCCAGGGATTCAAGAATAGTCCAGGGTTATTTTCAGCCAGAGTAACAGAGTTACTACAAACCTATGATGATGAGGCATTATCATATGTCGATGACATCGATCTAGCAGACGATGACTTGGATAGTCACTTGAACAGGGTGGACACCATAATATTGGGATTCGCCTTTGAAGGGTATAAATTCAAATAAAACAAATTATGACTAGCCCACCTCAACGTACTTTTCCTAGGATATGAGTTATCAAGTGAAGGCTAAAGCCTGGCAGCAAACTATTTAGAGAAATGTGCGCTGCTCCAACCTCCAAAAACGCTGAAAAACTTAGTCAATTCTAGGTTTCCTAAATTTCGGAAGAACTTACATTCTAAATTACGCAGAAAGGGTTAAACTTCTTTATGAATTAATCAAACCTGATTTCAAAACAGTTAATTGGACTCAAAAACACACAGAAATTTTAAGTTCTGTACAAACAGACATGTTGGTGACAACACATTTACAAACACGCGTAAACGTACGCAACCTAGTGATCCGAATCATTCCAGGAAGATGCAGATTAACGTAGGAGAAAAAGTAGCGATAGCTTACAAATCACACTTGTACACATAAGCTGAAATGAAATTCACTTCTACAGAAAAAATTCTGATAGCGGTTTAAACTGCAGCAGCAAAAGAGAGAGCCATCGCACAGGGTAAGCGCATAATGGTCGTTACTCCTGTACCTGCCTTAGAAGCAGTAACAAAGGCGAGCATTCCAAATGCAAAGGCTTTACATCCGAGATGGATACAATGGGTTAATTCTCTTGCTGCAACAGACGTTGAATACGTTTTTGACCCCTATCTAAAAACACAAGAATTTCTACAATGCGAACAAGACTGTCCTATGCCCACTGAGATTCTGCCTCTAGAACAGTACGGATGTATAATTTATACAGAAGGATCAGCACAACCCGCAATTGGGGGTAAACAAGCTTATAGTGCTGCGTGCGCGATCCTTAAAGATCGCTGGCGCGATGGTAAATTCCGACCTATGGTCATTAAAACGCAGTCTCTAGGAGATTGTACAGCTCAGCGAGCTGAACTACAAGCATTCAAGATGGCGATTGAAAATACTGATCGCGAAATCCCCACACTCATAGTTTGCGATTCCTATTATTGCGTTCAATCTTATAATGTATACCTGCAGAACTGTATTGAAAACTGTTTCAAAGATGCGAAAGGTGGCACAATAAAGCATAAGTTGCTTTGGGAACAGGTAGTTCAGTTACGACAAGAACTACAAAAAGCTCACGTGATCCATACACCGAGTCATCATCTTGATGGCGTTCACGTTGCAGGTAATTCATTGGCTGATGAAGCCGCGAAGGCAGCTGTGCAAACAGCTTCCGTAGCCGCAATCACTCGTTCAAAAACGAAAATAGACTGTGAAATAATGCTAGCTGTCGATGCTTCAAGCAAAGACAATGGTAAAACATTACCTAAAGGCCTTCCACTCAAATACTCATACATAACTGATGCAAATAATGTTCCATTTGCTCGAACCCTGGAGTGGGGGATAGAGTAATTCCAAACATGGAACATAGAGTAGGACTAATCTTAGCAGTACATGAAGGACTCGCCTCTGCACACGCATGTGTTTCTGCTACAGTATCATTACTAAAACAGAGATACTGGTGGCCGCGCATGAGGAAACAAACCAGAAACTATGTTGTGGAATGTGAAATCTGCCAAAAGGTGAAAGTCTCAACAGTGACACGTCCTGCGCAGACGCCCCTGTTAATCTCAGATAAACCATTAGCTTGTGTCTACCTGGACCACTGCGGTCCCTTGCAGAGGGATGGTAACTATAAATATATCATGTCGCATTGGATTCGTGCTCAAGATTTATTTGGATGTGGCCTCAGCGCTCGGCTGATGCCTGAACTGTTATAAAAGATTTGCGAGTCTTTATCGGCACAAACGCAGTCAGCACGCTACATTCTAACCAGCGTCCTGCGTTCAGCTCAAAAGCTTACAAGGAGGCCATGGCCAATATCGGCGTTGCATTGCGGTATTCTAGTCCATTCCATCCGGATGGAAATTCGGTTGTGGAGAGAAAAAACGGGACATAAAGCAATCTATAACAGCTAGGGTACTAGGCTCGGGTGAAGGGTGGGTCAACCATCTAATAAGTGTCCAAAGTAGTCTTAACAATCTGCCAAGAAGTTCTCTAGGGGGAATCACTCCATATGAAATCCTTTTTGGAACTAGAATGATTGTCCAGGACCTTGATCGTCACACTTCAGTGGTAGAACAAAAACCTTTTTATATCAAAGACCGTTTGGCTATTTTGCAGGACTTAAATGAAACAAGAAAAAGTCAAAGCAACGTATTGCAGAAGCCAACGACCACTGAAGAGAAACCACCCGTCCCAGCAAGGCCTGCCTGGATTCCAAAGATTGGGGATCTAGTCAGAGAAAAGATCGCGGACAAGAAGGAATTTGGGCCTTCTTACATACAACCAGTACCTGTGCTAGCAATCCACGGATCAAGAATAGTGTTACTGCCGCCCCTTGCTGTAAGAAAGGAGAACAGGTTTGTGTCCATCGTGCTGGTCAAACTACATCATGTGGCCGATCATAAGTAGTAGGCCAAGTGGACTCCAAAGATGTAGCAGACGCCCGAAACCGACTACAACCCAAGAGGTTCAAACTGAGAGACTTATCACCTTTGAAGACTCTGCAGTACAGAATAAAGGACTATGCAACAAAGCCATGGAACTTGTGCCTCTTGAGACCCAAATAACAGTTTGTCAAGAAACGCCTGTCTACAATGAAATAGCATCTGACTATACTAATATGACAAGTGATCAAGTGGTTTTAGCGATGTCATCGAATCCTGAAGCAATCCCTACAATTGACAGAACTGCCTCTGGCTATTTCATTAACTTTGATATGTTTTCCGAGGCTCCTAGCGAACCTGAAACAACGCCAGCTAAAAGAACTTTTAAAGAACAAGTAACCAAACTTTTTCATCAACTGGAAAAGACATATCTGGTTTCACCATGGGTTGAAGTATGGATTGTTTTGGGTGTACATTTTCTTCTATTTTGGTTGACTCTGGTATTTACCTTGGGAATGCTGATCAATGGGAGATATAGTACAAAGGACACAGCAAGTAAGAACATCAACTTACTCCTCAAGCCACTCAAATCATCCCAACTGAACATAGAGACTTGTCATCAGTGAACATCACAGCTGTTCCTATACCTGGTGGTATAGCTTGGGACAGAACTGATTAAGACATCTTTGATCCTGCAGAGCTGTTGAAGATTCCACACCAATTCAAGGTTTCCTTGAGTGACTTTGTTTCACCCAGCATCTTTTCTGATGATTGGGACTTTGAGACTGTTAATACCATGATGTCAGACTTAGAAATGTCTGCAAAATTTACAAATCATGAATACTTAAAAGGTTCATCGGATTATGAACAAATGTACTGTTATAATCACTATGGTCATCATTTCTTGCATAAATCTGCAAACCCTAGAAATGTTTGAACTTATAACTAATGGGAACATTGTCCAACGCCACCGAGAGGTAGTTCAAAAACATTTTATGACAAATTTCCATACTTTTCAGGTTTTAATGTTTCAAATCCAGAAACATTTTACTTTAAAAATGTTAATCTGACAGGAATGAAAAGTATGTGGACTAATACAAAGCAAATTTATTCTGCGGCCTTTTATGCTCAGTTGTTTACATTAGGCTTTGACTTTTGGAAAGACACCATTGAGACAAAAACGGTCTGGGGCACGAAGGCCTGGCAGGTGCAGGGATTGGAAGCTTTATTTAGAGCCTGCATTATCCCAGAACAAATAATGTTTTTGAATGACACTGTTTAACAGACATCTTGTCTTGGATTAGCTAAGATAAAAGATGTAAACAAACCGTCCATACCTACACCTAAACAGGATAGGGAAAACACTACAGAAGGGGTGGTTGACGTAAATACTATTTTACTTAACAACAGAACAGATCCTGAATGGAAAAAATGGTTAATCTGGCCCACAGACACAAACAACTGTCAAGATAGATTCCTGAATAAGACACAAGGGTTCACATTCACTAGGCCAGATCCAAGATATGTCCAGAGACATCATCCAGGGATATTACCATCATACAGAGTGGGAAAACTGTGCCTTGAATGGCTACAAAAATCTACATTGAAAGAAGTAAAACAACACTTATCTTTACTTAAAGATGGCGTTGATTTGAGGGACTTCTTACATGGACCTACTAAACTGCGTCATAAACGTTTTATATACGCCGGTATCTATGCCCTATATAATGAAACATGGAAAACAACGCAAGCAGAGACTGCAGAACGAATACGAGAAATTGATCGTATTAATTTAGAGAAATCTCTCTCTGTAGTTGACAATGGGTTAACGACTCTGTCATCCAGAATATTTTCTTTGGACAGCATAGTATCCTCTGCCATAGACATAATGGAACAGGACTTGGTCATGTTACAACATGGTCAGTCACAATTGCGTTCTATAATGCTTTTGGGCTGGACGATACAAAACCTTTGTTCTGGCTATGTGCCTTGGCGTCTAATTGACACCACGTTATTGTTTTCTGAATTTAACCTTACAGATAAACAAATCACATTGGCACAGAGGGGAGCAGACTATATGGTGCTGAGAATTGAAAAACTGGAAAAATTACCATTAACTGTTTCTGAGAAACCAGCAACAGAATGGATAATACACGGTACAATCACTCTGCCTGTTACAATTTTCCATTTTCAGTATCGTTTGAAACATATACCAGAAGGCGTGTATGAAAGGTTGGGTAAAGAATACATCAAGACATCCTGGGATTTACCTTATACACACAAATGTTGGAGTGGGGAAAAAGAAGTATTTCTTAGTGGTATGAATTGCGAAAATGCGCTAAGCGGTTCACTCTTATGTCAGGGTATTAATTTACACGGGGTCTGCGATGGTTCCTCGAATAACTTATCCTGCCACCTGCAAGGTTCTCCAGCTGCAGTGATTGATCCAATTTTTAGGCAGCTTTCTAATGGAAGTTACATTATGTTGAATGATCACAGCTGCTGTGGCATGTTGCCAGGAACCCCCTATGGCGTAACTGTGTCAGCCAGGGTCACTTGCTGCATGCAAGTATTGTTTCCTAAAACTAAGACAGACGGGGAGTCGCCATTATGGCCTTCACTGAACAGCTCTTCTTTACGAATTGATACTTTAAGCAGAATGAAAGCCATTCTTGTACAAAAAACTGTGCCACTGACCCAGGCCAAAGAGATGTATGATCTGCAAGTCGCAAGGACTTATGCAGAGATACACACCCTATTAACTACAAACTGCTCTATACATTTTTCAGAAATGTTAGGTCGTATCATAAACATGTCTGATACGAGTGGTATTGGTCAGGTATTTAAGACAGTTTTTTCAAGACTGTTAGAACCCTTTGAAGCAGTCCTAGGCATAATTTCAAACTTCGTGCACTCTGTGTTTGGCGACCTGCCTCTCGTTTTGGGACTCGTAGCAGGGATACTATTTTTGCTCATTCTGCTCCGACATGGCAAGCCGAGTCACCATCGACACCCAGATCACCTTGGAGAACACTCTCCTGGCAATGAAGTGTCATAAGCGCATGATACCGATACTGGGATTGACTCGTTTAAGAGATTTGAATACCACGTGGTTTCTATCATTCCGACCAATCTGGCAAGATTGCATCCTACCAGTTCTGCGATGCCTGCTATGTGGAGAAGAATGCGTGCTGGACATCTGTCTGACACTCCCATCAGTGCTGCCAACGGAAGTTGATACTTTGCTTGAACCAGTAACTGCTCATGCACTGTGTTGTCCCCAGCGGATACCAATTCTGATGACGGCATTCGTGGAGATCTCACAGACGCGCTAATGAGTCTGACGCAGATGCTTCTCATCCCTGTGTGGTTGATCTGCTTAACGAGGTAGTCCAACTTTCACCTACAATAGTAGACACATTTTTTACAAGCTTAGAAGATTTGATGTTTTCTCCCAACAATGACACTGACTTTTGAAATTAGCGCACAGTGTTCTGTGATGCTCTGAATTCGACCTTCACTTTTGAAAACAAGCTTCTAACTTTGAAACTCTATTTCTCGATGATCATATTTTTTTCTCCCAATTTGTACTTTTCTTTTGGGCACAAAGTAATCTGCTTAAATTAGAACTATTCCTGGAGAACTAGAATTCCTTGAAAACTTCAGAGAGACAATATTTGACCTTGTCCACCCTCAAGCAATTTATATATTCTGTCATAGAATGGTCTCGACTTATCTTCTGTATTGAAGAACCATTTCATAAATATATTTTCATGATTCATTCGGATAGCGTTTTTCAAATGTCATCTATATGCTTTGAATGAAACATTTCCTTTAAATACGTACAGCACAAATGCTCTTTTCATGTACAACTATTTCGAATTCATTTTTATGGATATTGGGTGGGGTTTTAACACATCATGTTTAGATGTGTTTTATGTGTTTAGAACTTAGTAATGCCATACATAATAAAGTGGAGTGGGTGTTGTGTGGCGTTTTAGGCTCCGAGTGAATTTTCCCGATTCATGCCCTCATATAGGTACAATTCAAATTGCCCTAATATAGGCATAGAAATCAAGCCCTTATTTCGACATGACCCATGCAGACCAAATACAGGCATAGCTACTTCCACCCGTACCAAACGTCACAACGATTTCTTGGAAAAACGGCTTAAGCAGTCAGGGACCTTCCCTTGCTTGAATATTGATTTATCTAAGAACTCATGTACTTTGCAAAGAACAACTATTCCCTAGGGGATTTTTCCTGACGTTATTATGCCCGACTCTACGTCAAACTATGGCATTCCTAGACACCTTCAAGGTATAAATATACCTTCACTTGCTCTAGCAAGACACAGTGGTTCGGAGCAGTTCGACTATCTATTTGCCCGACGCAGCTCGCTACAGCAAGTGCCGAAGGAAGCCGACCCTCCAGCTGATGCACTGATCGGGAGACTGCCTTTCTCTCGCCAAGAATCCAGCTCGAGTGTTTCCAAGCTCCCCTTGCGGGGTGTTGGGAAATCGAGTCCAGATACTGTGATACCAGACCTCCTACATTCTAAACTAAGGTATGGAGATGATTAGAACCTAGAGAAATCTTGGATAGATTCTTGGCAAAGAAAACTAAAACCTATGCTACACAATACTTACTTCTTCTCGCGTACTAGACTTAGGTTAGGTACATTGGGATAGGCGTATTTTAGAAGCACCAGTTGAGTATTTTTAGTCATTGTTATTTATGTATGTATTTTTATATGGTTTAGAAACCATACAATGCTCTTACAGTATTATTTTATAATATTGTTCTTGCTGTACGCATTATACTTTGCAGTCTGCATTACGATTGCAGCAGTTCACTTTCCTTGCATAAGAAAGAAGACTGCTCAATAAACCTTTTATTGAAAACGCCCATCTCTCTATTTCTCTACAACTCTTATTCTTGGGAAACAAAGTTGTCATGTTTATGAGGTTGTCAGAAACTAATCCCTTCTTGTGAATTTGAGAACGTTTCTAGTGACCTCTGAGCTAGCTGGCACTCACTATTAAGTTTAATATATTCGATGGGAGCCTAGTAGACCTCAGTCCTACGTCTAATCTATAGAATATATTATTCCAATGCGCAGAGCCTATTGGGAATATAGGAACTACACCACACCCTACCTCGTCTCTGTAAGACAGGTCCCTGGCCATACATTCAGGCTCCAGGGTCTCTTGAACACCCTTAGCTGCCATAGACCGAGTGGTTACACACGCCCACTCATGGCTGGCCTCACAGCTACTTGAAGAGTACCAGAGACCCACCCCCCACTCAAAGGGAACTTGAGCCACTTTGCAATGGCTCTCAGTGTTGTCAGCGGCAACAACTTGGAAGAATGCATTGGGGACTACCTGCTCTTCAGACACCAAGTGACACTTGAGAGCTGTCACACTGGCTCTGGTGTCTCTCAGAACCTCCACTCTATGGCCATTGATGGTCACCCACTGCCTGTATTTCTTAGTGTTATCAGGCAGCTGAATTCATGGGACCATCTCAAAGTCTCCTAATGAGACAAGAGACATTTCTGCGGGACCCCACCCACCTTGGGCACCCATCTCCTCCCCACCCAGGGCTACACTGGCCATCTGAGGGGGGCTGCATGGGGTGGCACATACTGACCCTTTTGGGGACACTGGAGATCATACCAACGGTGTCCCACCTGCTTACACTGAAAGCAGGTAAAAGGCCCCCTATGAACAGGTTTACCTGTTGGGGGTCCTGACTTCTTCTCAGGGGGAGGCTGGGAACCCATACCTTGGTTCCCTTGGGAATTACTTTGGGGCCCCTTCTGGGACTCCCTCTGTTTACCCTTGTCCCCCCCACTCTTCTCCTGGGGACCCTGCCCACCTTTGGCGGAGTCTCCCACAAGACCCTTGTGGACCCTGGTACTGACCCAGCGGTCCGCCTCTTCAGCAAGCTTTCTAGGGTTAGTCAACTTGCTATCAATAAGGTGCTGGGGTAGCTCTGGAAAACAATTAACAGACACGTGCTCCCTAGCAATCAAATCATAGAGCGCTTGAAAATCATCCACATTGCTACCCCTCAACCAACCATCCACAGCTCTGCAAAAGAAAGACACATATTCTACCCAAGTGGTTCCCTTCATCTTCTTACAATTCCTGAACCACTGTCTATAGAGTTCTGGAGTTAAACCATACCTTGTCATCAGTGCTCCTTTCATGTGGGCATAAGACATCCTATTCTCACTGGGCAGATCTAACAAAGTATCCCTACCTTCAGTTAAAAAGCGGCCCCACAACCTCGCTCCCCAATCCTTCTCCGGTACCCGGTGGGCCAACACTCCTAACTCATAGGTTGCAAACCACTGCCCAATATCTTCACTTTTGTGGAAATCTTTGATGACATCTTGGGAATATGTACGCTGCCTTCTGAAGGCACAGATGGTGCGCTGCCAGAGGGATTGATTTCTAAGCCCTTAGCCTTGATCTCTAACTCCCTCAACATCCTCTCATGTTCCATTTTCATTCTCTCTCTTTCCAAAGACAACCTGTTATTCTTGGTTTCCCTCTGACTCTCCATCTTAAGCTTAGCCAACTCCAGCTTGAGTGCTCTATTTCTCTCGGTGTTCCAACTCTCTGGAGGACAGGTCTTTGGAATAGATACTGCTGCCAGGTGGAGGGAGTCCCCCTCCCCTGGCTGAAAACACTGGCCTCTCAATGGGCCCATCTGTATCCCCAACTAGCTCCACCACAAGATCAGGGGAAATTCTTGCTTCTACCCAGGCCCTCAGCGCCTTCTGGTAGTCATCCTTTTTTTAAATGCCTGGTGTAGCAACTTTCAATTTCCTGCACAGATGCTTGAGCTGTTTCACAGTGTAGGTTTCCAACCTCTCTTCCTCAAATTCAAGATCCATAGATGCAATAGATGCTGGTTTACTCATGGTAGTAATAATTGGGAATTTTCAGGAAAAACTAACAGTCCAAGGAAAAAGATTCTAAAAAAAGTATGTGGTTGCGTTTGGTCTGCACTCACTAGTAGTGTACACCAATCACTGCATATAAAACACAAATGCAAAGTCCAAATCCTCACCGCTGACCACCAATATTAGATCTGGGGGTCTCTAGTTGGCAATGGTATTCACCTTTGTCCAAATAGGGACCCTTACTTCTAAGTCAGGTTAAGGGGATTACACTCCTTGACAACCCCTGCTCACCCCCTTTGTAGCTTGGCACGAGCAGACAGGCTTCTCTCAGAGGCAGTGTGTTAAGCATTTGTGAATATACACAGTAAGACAGTGAAAACATGACAGATGGACAAAACACAGGTTTTATTAAAAAAAGTATTCCTCATAGACTTAACACAAGACCACAAACAACAAAAATCCACAATATTACACTTAAGATTGCTTTAAAGATGATAAAAGTTACTTAGTTAAAGTTGATGATAAATGCGACAAGGTTTTCAACAAAGTACCTGGATGCGTAACGCACAGTAAACAAAAGGCTCGCAAAAGGGGAGATGCGTTGGTTCCGTGATCTGGGAGAAATGATGCGTCGTGCCTCAATGCTTGTGCAGAGTAGGGGATGCGTCGTAATCCTTACCGTTGCGGAGGTGATGTGTAGATTCTCGGCATGCGGGCCCGTTGCGGTGCGCAAAATGGCGCCTTGATGCGATGCGATGATCCGGTTGCGATGCGAGAAGATGGCGCCCTTGATGCGGCGATGTGATGACGATGCGTAGCCGCCATGGCAGCCTTGCGACGACTTTGTACTTTGGAGCCGCGACAGGCCCTGCGACACGCTTCTCCGGTGATGCGATGGCGACTTTCTTGATGGGGTCAAGCTTCTCCAGTGATGTGACATCAGGCAGCTTTGATGAACACACGCTTCCACAGAGATGCAGTGAAGGCTCGCTTCTCCGGCGACGCGACTATTTCAGCTGCGGCGGTGACACGCTTCCTCTGGATGCGTCGCGCTTCCAGCTCCCAGCGACACGCAAATGTCTGTAGATAGAATTCCCAGCAAGGAAATTCACAGGGGGAGCTGGAGATGAAGTCTTTTGTAGCGAAGACTTCAGCAGGAGGCAAGCACACTTCAAGCCCTTGGAGAATATTCTGTAGATGATGAGTCCTTAGAATGTTCCTTCTCCTTTACTTGGAAATGAAGCAACCACTGCAGGCCAACCCAGCAAACAGCACACTAGCAGAGGGGCAGTCAAACTCCTGCAGCTTCCTTGGTTCTTCTCCTTGGCAAAGGTTTCTTGTTCCAGAAGTGATCTAGTTTCTTGGGATCAGGGTCCCAATATTTATACCCCAAAATCCTTTGTTCTCTGAAGGCAGAGAGGCCTCTGCCTAGTCCAAACCATTTCCTGAGCACTTTGTTTACATGACTCTCTCCTTCCTTTCACTGTGCAGGGCAGAGACATCAGCCGCCCCACAGGAAGTGGAGCCAGCACAGGGGAGGGAAGGCACAGCTCTGGAGAACTTTGTTGACAAGATTCCTTCTCTCCTTTCACAGTGCAGAGACATCAGACAAGAGCAGGAGGTGGAACCAGCATTGTAGAGGGAGGCCCAACCCTATTCAGGTCCCAGGTGCAACTCCTCCGTCCCATCTTGATGCAGATCTCTCTATTCACCACTAGGCTGCCCCAGCCTGTCTTCTAGAATCCCCAAGCCCTGTCACTCACAAACCCAGACTAGGAATACACAACCTAGCAGAGGCAGGCCTGGATAGTTAGGCAAGAAAATACCTACTTTCTAAAAGTGGTATTTTCAAACACAGAATATTAAAATCAACTTTAATAAAAGATGTATTTTATCATTCTGAGTTCAGGCATACTAAATTCGTATTTCTACCATATTTCCTCAGTCAGTTAGGATTATAAGAATGTAATAATCTAACTGCTCATTCTAGCCTATGGAGAACAGGTAGCCTCGCTAGTGAAAAACAAAAATGGCTGTAGTTCACTTTTAGGACATGCTACACACACCAGAGCATGTCCTACCTTATACTTACAATGCACCCTGCCCATGGGCCTACCATAGGGGTGTCTAATATGAAGCAAAGGGAAGGTTTGGGGACTGGCAAGTGGGTGCACTTGCCAAGTCGACATGGCAGTACTAGACTGCACACAGGCCTTGCAATGGCAGGCCTGAGACATACTTTACAAGCTGCTCCTGTGGGTGGCACAACCAGTGCTGGAAGACCACCAGCAGCATTTGATTTACAAGCCCTGGGCACACATGGTGCACTGTACTAGGGTCTGACAGGTAAATCAAATAACCCAATCATGGAATCACCAATTAGTACATCAATTTAACATAGGTAGCACTTGCACTGTGGCACTGAATAGCAGTGGCACAGTGCTCAAAGCATATAACCAGCAAAAACATATCAAAACAGAAGAGGCAATCCGTCAAAAATGAAAGGGAGACTGACGCCAATGATGCCAGGGCTAACAATGGTTAATGTAGTATCCAAGGACGTCTTCGATGCCTCAAACAAAGAAATTGACCACTGCAACTGTTTGTCAGATAAAGCAGAACCTGAAGCAGAAGGGAAAGTAGGAGAAGGAAGAGGAGTTCCTCCCTATGCTGCTTCCTGACTTCATTATCCCCTTTTGAGCAATGATGCCTTTTGGCAGACTGTTTTGTTGATCCATGTGAGCCATCTACCCTTATGTACCTCAAAATAGGCCCCCAAGGTCGTCTATAGCAATGCCCGAGTAGGGACTGTAAACAGGCAAAACAAAATATAACAAAAAAAACAACAAACAAAAAATAACCTTAACAAAATCTCATTTGGCCTGTGGCCTGCAGCCAGAGGAAGATGGTGGTTCCCTTGTGAGCTCCATACATTCTCCCCTCTTCCATGTATGAATTTAAATACCTCACATGAAATAATACAACTACTTTTGCAGATAAACAATAAAATGACAGCATGGACTGTAATCCTGGTGAGATGTACTGCACTGGATTGATCTGGATGAGGCGTTCTCTTCGCCACAGTGCAGCCTAGTCAAAATCTCACTGTGCCTTGTCATACTCCGAAGTGTTATTGCTTTTGCCTTGAGGGCACTACAGAGGCAATATAATTTCAAATCCCAGCTGAGTTTGGATATCTTCCCTTCCCTCGCTACCCAGCGCTGAGAGTCATGTGAAGAAACATGGTTAGTACTTATATTGCTTGCCAGTGAATGTGGTACGGTTGATCTGCCCACTGTAGCCTGCACAGCAACCAGTCCAGTCCTCCCCGCCATCTTACTTTCAAATACACACAGGACTCTACCAACCCAGTTCCACATTGCAACCTCATGGGCCCCCATGATGAAATGAGCCCTCAGCTGCAGAATCCTCATGACAAGCCGCAGTTTGCTCACCAAGGGAGTGCAGAGTGCAGATCAGACCGATTGTCTGATCTGCAAGACCTATAAAAACCTCGAAGCAGTTATTTAACCCCCATCCCCACACACCACTTCCTGGCTTCCACAAATATTAGGACCCAATAACCAGTTGACAACAAGCCACCACTTTGCAAGGTGACTCTTGTGACCAGGCCTGCTGGCTGTTGATGCTACCCATAGGCCACCAGCCCACATCTTACAAGGCAGCTCCCGGCACCAGGACTCAAGAATACATAACTGGGTAGTAATTCAACTGTCTGTTACCAGCAGGTAAACCCCCAAATCACCCTTAGATGCCTCTTCAGCATCTACCTCCAGTCTCTTGGACATAAACTGCTGCAGTACTCAAGCTCGCTAATCTGACTAACCTCAATTGCTAAACAACAATCTCAAGGGGTGAACCACAGTGCTTCCACGTTGCAGTTGGTCGATTCCTGCTAATACAAATACAGCTGTTCATCGTCATGGCTACAAGCAAATGGCGCTTTGCTGACATGCTCGTCTCTTCAGAATGATTTGTTTATCATAGATGGTTAGTGTGATTGTTTAGGAACCCCCAAAGCCAAACTCACTCCTTGATCCTCAATCCATCCAGTTACGTATGTGCTAAGACTATAGCTCAAAATGCATTTCGGACCAGGCAGCATGGCAATTCATAAAAGGAGGTTGAGTGGCATAGACCTCCACAGTCTCAGTACCACACAGATACTCCATTAACTCTACCAAGCTCCTCCTCATCAGTTTTTAACAGTGTATGCAATCCTAAAGATGGTTAACTCTAAGGAACATAAAGATAGACACTAAGGCGGAGCTAAAAGCGTACAAAGTCAGACCCTCCTGTGCCTGAATCACCTACAAAGGAGAAAGCTGAAACAAGCTAAACCTTGGACACAACTGTGAAAAAACGAAATGCTGTGCAGAAGAGTGTGTAGTGCACCAAAACAAACAGTCTTGCTAGAAGCTCATTCAGTGAGATTCATCACAATTCATAAAAAACTAACTGAGAGGTCTATCCAGCATTCATTTGCTGGTCCTGCCAGGTTCAGAAAGGTCTACAAAGGCCAAACGCATATGTTCCCTGAACCTGCTGATCTTTAAACTTTCAATGCGAAGAAATCTGAAACTCATGGATCTCTAAAGATCAACTTTCGCTGTCATTAACTCTTTCTATGTCTTGTCAACCACATTTACTGACTACTACCACACGTTCTGACTACCACAAATCACCTACAGCTTTTGACAACCAGCAATCTTTGTGGCACTAACCAGATCATTCAGCAGAAATCACCATTAATTTATCCACAGTTCCAGCCCTGTAAGTTAGCAATTGCTAATATCCAATGTCCATGAGCTCTAAGTCCCTATATACGCAACACTGTGTTTAGCTAAGATAGAACGTACTTATTACTTTACAGTGTATTCGCTATTTACTTACAACTTACTTATAAGGTACATACTTTCTGCAAGAAATAGTGTCAGAACTGTACACCCATGCATTGGTGCTGGTGTATCTTTCGCATATCATTGCAGCGCTGCAAGGGACCCGGGAGCTATATTAATGTCTCAAATTCTGCTCAGTTCTCTGAAGACATTATTCCCAAAGTTTGTTATCCCTGAGCATTGCCAAGCTAGACGCATAAAATCAGCCTCCTCTGCACTACAACCAAGGCATCTGTCATCTACAAAGCAAATCCAAAGGGGATGATGGACGGAGTGTTGAACATTGCAAGCACTCACCCCCAGTCAACTGATCTGGGTTTAATCCATCATCATTCTGTAGCTCACTCCGCCACCCCAGTTCAGACATGGGGGCTATATGCAAATCAGTCTGACCCTGTGCCTCATGGGAACAGTCCAGACCGAACTGCCAAGCCACGTCTTCCCTGGACCGGAAACAAGCATCCTGGGACCGGTTTCGTGTTCACAGCCCTAATCAGCCAGGCTATCTTGAATCCAGAGGTAAAATGAATAAGGGACCCACGTCTGGGCATACCCTGCCAACTTAGGGCAAACAAAGCAAAACAAAAGTCGATGATGGACATCTGTCATCTACACTCAAACCAAATCTACACAGCTTACCAGGGGTATAAACACATCTTTGAATAAATGTAATCAATTTATGTTGGCTATTCAGAGGCATTTTAGATGGCTGAGCAGCAGAAGAGGCATTATTAGTCTGTAATATCACAGTTTTAATCCCTCTGCCACTGCAGGCAATGATATCCTCCTGTGGTCTGCTATTTCAAGCTGGGGTGTAAGGCCAAGAAAGTATGTGCCTGAGACTGGCAATGTGCAGCAAATGTAGTGGAAAAGAAAAAGGAAAGCAGTGACGCAATAGAGGGTAAGAGGTAGAAAAAAGAAGAGAGGCCATGAAGAGCAAGGATGAGCATGGTAGGGCTGTAGTTGAGTGTACGTTTGAAGCAAGATTTTGTAGAAATTCCTGGGTAAAATGCTCATACGCTCTAAGGCATCGAACTACACAGAGTTTTTAATTGTCCCAAAATGCTGGGAAACGTATACAATGAAAGTTAGTCTTTGTCCAATTCGAAATTGGACAGGTGACCTCTGAGGGGGGAAATATGCTACATGTTCTATCCAATGGTTTCACATCCGATACACTTCTGCATGATACGAGACATAATAGGAGCGTTAGCTTGTCCAAGAGCTGCTTCCTAGAAAGATCCTCATTCACCAACTAAGAGCGTAAGAACCAGCGGACATCAGCTATAGCCCACATCACCAAATACCTACGTTTGAGAGGATGAGGCATATGAATCCCTCTAAGGAGTTTACAAATGAAAGAATGAATGAACAGACAGACATTTTTTTTATTGTTTTATTTAAATTTTCAAAGAAGAAAAATAGGAATTGCAAGTTCCAACACAACCGGCCAGCATGACATTACCACAATATAGTTCATTACAGTGGAGTACAAAGCATATTGAATTACAACAGGTGATCAATGTGTACAGTCCAGTAGACAGTGTATAGATGTCAAGACTACAATCATCATCTTTAAACATGTCAGACATGCATACTATAGGAGTCATCGGGGTGCGTAGTCAAGAAGGTATAGACAGGCACATCATACCGACATTACAAATTTCAGACAATATGTAATAGCTAGTCAGACTACAAAAGTGCAGGGGGACATTTTAGAACTAAATGTCTTTGGTGAGGACAGGTACAGGAGTAACGGTCCGACTCCGGGCCCAATCTAGGAATGGTTCCTATATGTTGCGAGTCAAGGGCATAAGTTCCTAAAAAATGCTAAGTTGTTTGTAGCCATATGTGACATCATTCAGCCAATCTTTGAGACAGGGTACCCTCTTTCGCCCCCAACAAATATCAACCTGACTTTTAGCATATAGTAAGAGAGAACAGACAGACATTAAACGCATGGCTACTCAGCAGAGTGTCCCGGTGCTATTAGGCATCTCTCCACTTTACCCCTGAACCCACCTAGTTGCAAAATAGTCATGTTTTGAGTTGTTTCCTGAAAACAGCAAGTTCTGTCGTGGCTCTGAGGGCCGCCGTAAGATGGGTCCAGGGTTGGGCTCCCAGAAACATGAAGGATTTTTCAGCGGTTCTGACCCAGCATATCCTAGGTATGGTAGCCAGGCAGTTAAATTAAGACCTCAAAGTTCCAGAGGGAGTGTAGTGAAGTATTCTCTTCCTAATGTAACTGGCACTCATGACATGTAAGGCTATATATGTAAGCACGAAAGCCTTGAATTTGATCCTCTTTCTCACTGGCAACCAGTGTAGTGTACTAAGATACAAACACATATGGGTCCTTCGGTTTAAATTGAGGACTAGTCTTGCCGCTGTATTCTGAACTTCCTGCAAGCGGTTTAGAAGATACTCAGGCAGACACAAATATGGTACATTCCCGTAGTCCAGCCTAGAAGTAATTAAAGCCTGGACCACAGTTTTCTTAGTGGGCCTAGACAGGAGAGGTAAAAATGTCCTTGGAGTTCGTAATAGACCAAAACAGGTACCTACTACCGCTTGGATTTGATATTTCATAGACAGAGCGCTGTCAATATGGATGCCCAGATCTTTTGCTGTGTTTTAAGAAGAGGAAGGTGGAAACATATCATGCGGCCACCAAAGTCTCCACTCCTCCGAGGGTGGAGCACCAAAAAAGATAATGTCCGATTTATCGGATTACATTTGAGTTGGTTCCTAGCCAGCCATTTGAACACCCTGGAGAGGCGGATTCTGATCTCCCCCCCTCAAAGTCTGCACGTTTCTCACAGGTGAAGAGTAGTTTGGTGTCCTCCCCATATGATAATATTTTAGTCCCACACGCTTCAGCCAAAAATGCATGTGGGGTCATATGCACATTAAGGAGTGTTGGACTCAAAGCAGAGACCTGTGGGACACAGACTTTCAGATTTGGAATGGCAACAGTGTAAGGAGGAGTCCAGACATCCTGCTTTCTGTTCTCCTAAAAAGAGGATAGCCGTTTCAGGGCAGTACCACCAATTCCAATCTTCTGAAGCTGTTCCAAAAGTTTAACATGCAGGACCCTATCGAAGGCCACCGAAAGGCCCAACAATACTAGGAAGGCTCTTCCCTTTTGATCTAACTTCTCTTTAATGTGCTCTGTAACCTCTAGCAGCGCTGTTTCTGTGCTACAGCTAATTCTAAAACTTGATTGACTGGCATGCAGAAGATTATTATTTTCCAAATAACCTGAGATGACATGCTTTTCCACCACCTTAGAAAAGGTGGGAAGTAGAGATATAGGCCTGTAATTAGATAAGACTTTACAATCAGCCGAAGGTTTTTTTTAATAGAGGGAGGATTTTAGCATGTTTCCATGTAGAAGGCATGCACCCAGAGTCCAGTGCGGCGTTGACAACCTTGTTGGCCACTGTATTGATTGCCGCAGCCACCTTTGCAAAGTGTTGGGCTGGACAAGGATCAGCAGGGGATCCCGACTTTTATTCCATGATGATAGAGAGAGATTCCTCTAACGACAGCCAAGGTAATTGTGAAAGTGTGGGGGTTTCTCCTATGGACAGCCTCAGATCAGAAAGTATCATATAGTGGTTGTCATCTTGGGACACCTTATCAAAGGAGCTTTGTATAGTCACAATGTTTTCATTAAAGAATTCAGCCAGTTGATTAGTCCTTTCCACCAATGGCTGATGATCTCTGGTAATTGACCCAGGATTAGAGAAAGATTTTACAATTTTAAAAATCTCCTTTCCTTTGTTTTTTGATGCCTCAATTGTATCCTCCAGGTAGCTTTTTTCATTGCCTTAGCTTTTATATATTGGGCCTTCAAGGCCAATTTATAATCATGTTTGTCCTCTAAGCCATACTTTTTTGCCATTTCCTTTCCAGTCACTTGCACGTTTTTTTACTAGTTTTTAGCGTCTTGTTAAACCAGGGGGCGGAAAGCTTTTCTTTATTTGTGTATCGTGTAGTCATAGGAGCTAACTCATTTATATTCTGTAAAAACCAGGCTTCAAGCTGAAACGGGAACCTTTCTGGATTCCCCGATAGGAGTGGGGGTGGAGGATTCAAGGGCTTTTCCCAAATCAGTTGGAGAAATGTGAAAAGCTCTATGCATTGATGACATACTTACGTGATGCATTTGTCTGTTTTTCCGATATGTGGGGCAACTAGAACTGATTAAAAAGTGATCCAACCAAACTAGAGGTACAGGATCGCCTACTTTAAGATTGACATTTGAAAAAATGTGATTGAAGGTGTGTCTGGCCCTATGCATGGGTCACAAAACATAAAGGATAAGGCTAGGAGCTGAAAGAGTATCGGTCAAAGAGATCACTTCCGTATCCATTGGTCTACCCATGCGATGGTTTAGGTCACCTAAGACCAAGAAATGGCTATATTCGAGGGCCCAAAACTGGTTTAAAGACTTCAGGAAAGCCCTCGTTGAACCTGGTGTTCTATAGATCTGAGCACCCGCCAGGAATTGATAGGGTGATAGGGAGCAGAGGAAACGTAAACATTTCACTCCATCCGTATCTCCCAGAGTGATGGCAGTGCAGTCCAAATTCTGCTTAAAAAATAATTGCCCAGCCTGCCCTCCTTCCTAAGTATTTTATACCCTTGCAGAATGACAGCTGCAAGAGTGAAATTGGAGGACTCATTAAGCCAAAAAAAGAACAACCATTTGCATGTCTGCCCCCATGGTATCCACACTCCTCTTGTCGCACTAACCAACCCAATGCCACCATGCCAAGGCGTAGTGTTTATGGGTACCGGGAGCCCACGATTTGGGAGAGGAAGAAATTAGTTTGATCTGAAATGCCTGAGACACACCATCGTGTCTCAAAACCATCCAGGCCATGAGGGACAAATGCCCCTCTGAGAGAAACAGATGTGATAGACCTGCAGGGTCCGTGAGAAGGTCCTGGACGATTTGAATCTTCACAGGGAGATCACACAACAGTTCTAACTCCACGGGAAACCAGGTTTGAGCTTTTCTACTGGAGTGATGAGAATCAACTCTGCCTTCCGATGCCTCACTTGGGCCAGAACCCTCTGATTCAATGGCAAGAAATGAGTAATGTAGATTCCCTGCCAAAGACTGCAGAACAGCATCTGAGCTCACCACTAGTGGATCTGGTTACCAGAGGAACAAGATCAGTAGTTGAGTGTTGAGCCGAGACGTAAAGAGATCCGCCATGCATGAACCCCACAATTGGTTCAAAAACAGAACTACCCTGGGATGCAGTTTCCAATTGCTGGAATCTTGCAGATACCTGGAGTTCCAGTCTGCCACTATGTGTGTCCAACCTGGGGTATACTCCGCTGTCATTATATTGCGATGTTCAAGGAAATAATGCTAAAAGTTTTTGGCAATCTTTAGATTGAGCTGGACCATCTAATCCCTTTCCTTTAACAGGTCTCGCAGAAGACAGATGCCTTCTATCTTGAAGTGATGATAAACCACCCATGCATTAAAGGACCTCAGATCCGAGTTTGGAATAATCGTTACTTGCACAAGTGGAGTCTGAGAGGGCAGAACTTCAGTCATTGGCCTAGCTAGGGGGCGCAGGAGGCAGCGGCCGTCTCGGGCGGCAACAGCCCTCTCCGCTCCTCAATGCATTTGCCGTGAGGGGGTGCTAAACTGACAAAATACCTGCCAGGATCCCTGGTAGGAGCTCCTCTGAAAAAAATGACACCCTCCTCTGGCTCTAGTGGGATAGAATGTGATTCGTCCGGTATTTTCCCATGTTCCTCTCCTTCTGGAACTGTAAACTCAATAGGAGGTCTTGTGGAAACCATGGCCTGATGTCCCAGCCCTGGGAAGAAAAGGCCACTGTTGAAGACTTTCTGGGCCTCATCCAAGGATGGGAACTTGACCATATATTTGTCTTTTACTAATCAGAGCCTAAATAAGCCCCCCATTGGCTAAGGAACCTGCTTCAGACATGACCAGTTCTGCCAATTTGGGATTGATGCATATTAGTAATGATTTGCACCTTTCTGTGGAAATGGCGAAGTTAGCATTGCCAAGGAGGGAAAGTGCACGTTGGGACCACTTCAGAAGGATGTCTGGTGAGCCGGAAGTATTAGTTTCTTTGGCTTGAACTGCCAGTTACAGACTTTTGGTTATCGGACCGAGAGGTCCAGCAACTTGTCCTGACAACCGCACCATTTCTTCAGGAAAGTTATCAGGTTCGCGTCTAGGTTGGGGGTGTCAACCTCATTACCCGCAAGTGATTGTCAAGGGTATTCTGTTCCATATTTAGCACAGACTTCTCTTTTAAAGCCCTTGCGTAAATGGGATTGAATGTACTTCACCAACTACAGGTTAGGAGTCCATTCGGTAGTGCGAGGGAAAACAATCTCATCTGGCTCGAAAACCAGTAATCTAGCAAGGGACCCACATGGTGGGACTCTTTTTATGTTTCAAAAGCTGAGGGCTGCAGCTCTTCTTGCAGCTCCTCTAATTTGGAGGATTAGGAGGAAGAATCAATCATCTACAGTTAGATCATCTCTTTGAATGGACCCCAAAGGACCAGGCACATTAGTGGTACCACAGTTGTGATAAATAAGGACGGAATGAGTACGTTTTTTGTAGAGAATCTGAGGGGTCAACTGCCAGTCTCATTCAGAGGCGGCGGGGTACGTCTGCCAATCTGACCTCCAAAAAGGGGGGTGGAGCACTTGGAGGATCAGTTTCCAGGTTCGCAAGGCATAATGCTTGAGTGGTTTATTAAAGGGGTGCAGTGCGGATATTAGCGCCCTGTTTAATGACTTTTCCACTGAGTTATCCAGGGCATCCATCAGTCTTTCTTTCACCTGTAAACCGTATGGGGCATCCCTGTATTCTTCATAATTATCATAGCCATTGGTCAGATAAGGATCCATAATGATGCAAGGGACCAGCATGTACTCGCAAAGAGAGAAACGTAATGGGGCGAGGAGAAGCCCCAGCTTAGAGAGACGCAATGTGAGTATCTTCTTTCACTGGAACAATTTCACAGCCTCTATCATTATTTTCTAGATATTTATTTATATTATTTCTTTCTTGCAAAGCTGCTTTTAGAATTAATGGACTAAAAGAAGCAGGGAATTCTTATTCAGTAAATGGTACAAAAATCTAGCTCCTACATAAGAATATGCTCAAGAAGTTGTAAGAGCAAGTAGATGACATGCCCCGTCTGGAATGATAAAAGTCAATCGGAGTACCAGGAGTTTGAGGAATGTGAAAATTGCCAAAGATGGACTATTCCTGCAAAGCCACAATTGTGATGTGTGGTGGCACTCCCCATGCATTTTATACTGGAAAATGTAAAGGCCTATTTCTCATCAAAGAACATTTGTTTGGTTGTTTTAAATTATTCATTAGCTGGGTGCAGTAAGGAGGCTAAGGACTTGATACCTGTCAATAACTGATGAGACTGTGTCCACTTTCCACCACTTGTATTCATTCAAGAGAATACTAATATATTGGTTGAATACTTTTCATTATGCTTCACTGATGGTGTTTAATAGTCTTCTATGGAGTTTCACAATTTTAATTAAAATACAGTTTTCTCTCACATTCTCAGGTTTGTTACTTTTAAAGGCTGTTCAATCAATGTACTCAATTGAATATCCATTGCCTTTGAAGCTTCAAATACAGACTTTATTGTGCTTTATAATTCATTAAATAATTTGTCCTTTTTACAATGCCATCCCAGTTCATTTCACGCATACGTATGCTTAATGAGGGAAATGTTAAAAACCAAAACTAAATATGTGACCACTTTCATAATAATATATTAGAACATGGGGTACAACATTAGTTTCTGTATCACTTACCTTTATTGGTGTATTTCGTATAGTTTCTCAAAGAACTTCTCATGCTTATTTGATGAACACTTCTTTTGACACAGATCTTTCTTAAAATTCAAACTACCTGTCCTCATACAAAAACCTTATTTGTTATCTTTTTCAAACACCTCAGTGCTTTTGCATGTTACCCTTAGAGTCAGACATGGTAACAATACTGGGTGTTGGTTTAGATGGATAATACTTGACCTTTTATTTCAGGTACGTTTTACAGTAAGAATTTAAGCTTTTTTTATATTTGTCAGCTGTTTGCACCTCCATCATGGCTGGAACTTGAAGTCTTCTAGACGATGGAAAGAATTGCTCTCAGCTGCGGGTGCCTGTCTATGCCCAAAGCAAAACAAACCTACTTAAAGCTTTTTTGTGAAGTTAGTGAAATAGGCTACTGGGGCCCCATAAATTTCTCAAGTAACAAGAAGATACACAATTAAAATGATATACCTTTGCCAGAAACAGCCCTTTTCGCAAAGGCTAAACAACGAGATGCCTTTACAACGAAGGCTTTTTAACAAAAATACCTTTACAGCTGAAGGCTTTTACAACTAAGTTGTTCACAACGAATGCCTATTGCAAAGAAAGTTATGGTAAATGTAAGTATATAAGTATATTTCAAGTGCAAGTGAGGAAAGGCTTTTAAATATATATACATACATACATATATATATATATATATATATATATATATATATATATATATATATACACACACACACACACACACGTGTGTACATGTATATACCTTTATTTTTTTTTAATATATATACATTTCTGAAAACAATTTTTAAATAATGAATATTTATGTATTTATGGTATTTAAATTTATAATATGAGATCTATATTTTCATGGTATTTTATCTTTAATACTGTTCAAATATTTCATGATCTACTTATTTATCTATATATTTATATGGGTACAAGAGCATTGGTTCTTACTGAAATGCTATATGTATTTAACATTTAATATATATTATTTAATATTGAAAAGCATTTGTAACGAAAGTGTGAAAAAAACGTACTGTATTATACCCAAATATCACCAGAAAGTATTTCTTTCATTTCAATTACCTATTACCAATCGCAATAAGCACGAAACACTTTAAAAAGGGGTGTAAAAAAGCATTGGCGTGGTCATGTGATCAAGATCCGGCTGGACCGAAACGCGTTATGGCCGATAGAATTAAAGAATAACTGAAGCACTGACTTTGTGCTCCGCGCCTGCTTTGGCTGACGAAAGCGGACAAAGAAGGCAGTAAATATTATATATATATATATATATATATATATATATATATATATATATATATATATGTGTGTTAACCCCTTCGATGCCGAACAGGGGCGGGCCGTGACGAACCCCAGCCGTCATCAGCACACGAGCACCGTAGTGCATGACGGCTGGGGTTCGTCATGAGCATGGAAGGGGTTAAAGGGTGGGTGTGGGTTTTTGTGTGGCAAGAGTATTTTTAGGGTGGATATGGGTTTATGGATGGTAAGGGAAGTTGTACGTTTTAGAGGCTGAGCTTTCCCAGGGGAGGAGGGTGGGTTGCAAGGGAATCTATCCCCTTCGCTGCGCCTATCGGCCAACGGCCGACGCGAGCACTACCTCGGTAGTGCTGCTCACATTCATTGGCCGTTGCGGCCCCGCCCACTTAATCAAACGGCCGCACCGCGGCTGAATTCGCTCTGCGGTTAAGTGGTTAAGAAAGTTTCCAATACTAGAGAACAAAAGTTACAGGTAAGTAACTTGTTTTCTTACTCCAGTATTGGAACTTTCATGGATTCCAATGCTTGTATAAGAGTAGCTAGTAGTTATCAGCACATTTTTGGAACCATGACCATTACAAAACCAAGAACAAAGCTATAGCATATTCACCATAATGACACTTTCAATGGTCAATAGCATACTTGGAAAGCTTACAAAATATAAACACATGAGGTTAAAAAATGTGCAAGAGGGGGGCGTGGCCAAGATGGCGTCGGAGTAGGACGCTTTCTCGAGCCTCTCCGACGCCGATCCTGCATAGCGACTAATTGCGGGGTCCCGAGGCACCCTACCTGCGCTGTTCGATCGGCGGGGGCTGCCGATAGCTGGCGGTGTGTTCCGGTTTCCCCCCTTCGCCGGAGGGTGCCCGGTAGGAGGCGAGAACTGAGTGCTGGGCGGCGGCCTGTGAAGCGGCGGCCTCGCGTGATCTGGTGGCCAGAGGAGGCGGAGCAGTTCCGGGCTCTGTGGCAGCGCCGGCGCAGGGTGCGCCGCGCTGAGCGGGAACAGCGAAAATCCGGACCCGCCGGCGGAAAGAGCGCTCATCAAAGGTCACTGGGTGGAACGCTCTGCAGCCCGGGCCCGGGCCAGTGACTGGACGGCACCTGGGGCGGGCGGAAGGAGCCGAGGAGAGAGCCCCCTGAGAGCCGGAGCTGACCCGAGCGCTGCACAACGGAGGTAGAACAGGGGGGTTCCTCGCCTCGGGGAGTGGCGGACCGGAGTGCCTACCAGCGGGGAACGGCAGGCGAGGCTGCGGAGTAGCGAGGCCCAGCATCGGCGCCCGAACGCGCGCCTCGTGGGTGACTGCTGGATTTGGGCCTGGTCAGTGCTGGTGGCTGGAGGGCCGATGCGAGGGCTTGCACACGCCTAAAAACAGCGAGGCAGGAGGCATTGAGCCGGTAGTGGCTGGGCTCCAGAAGCCATCGGGGGCCCTGGTCACTGCTGCAAGGGACTGTGGAGTGGCTTGCCATTACGTTAGTGGTGAGCTTCTGCAGCGACGCCTGGAGGGAAAGGGGCATTCACGACTTGCCAGCACGGTTTTGAGGAACGGAGCGCTGTGCCTGCCGCCACTCGGATAGTGGGCCCTGGTAGCGGCCGAACGCTTGGAGTTGCTTTGAAGGGACCTTTTCGCTGGCCGACCGATCTGGACTGTCCCTGGTATTGGCCGTTGGAGGAGACGCGTGCCATATTGGGATGCCGTAGGCCTTGAGCCTAGCAGTTTGCCTTGCGGTGCAGGCCTCCCCGGCCGCCTTCTGCCCCTGGGTGGAGTCTTGGACACTGGTACGCCAACGGATCGAGGTGACCTGGAAGGAGCGTGACAGCACTGCCGTGGGGAGGTACCTGACTGGCCACTGAAGGGGACGGCCAGCGCTATCGGCGGGTCGCCCTAGCGCAGTGAATCGCCATCCCGGCTCCCACCCTCCGAGGGGCGGTGATCTGGAGCCTGAAGTGGGAGTGTGGAAGAGACTGACCGCCATGTCCAACTCGCAGCGCAGAGGGGGGAAGTTGGGAAAGGAGGTAGCCCCCAAATCATCGCAACAGCCAGCCTCGCCAGGGGCCAGTGGCTCCTCCAGACAGTCAGATGATGAGGCGCCGGCGACTAAAGCCTTCATGAAAGAACTCTTCGCCACTATCAAAGACGATATTTCCGAACTCCGTACGCAGTTGGCTTCGGACCTCAGAGAAGTGCGGAGAGACGTAGATGGGATCGGCGAAAGGGTGGCAACGTTGGAAGACCATGATCTTAGCATGGCGAATGATGTGCATCAACTCCAACAAGACATCATACGCCTTACGGAGCAGAATCTGGATTTACAAACCCACACGGAAGATTTGGAAAACCGCTCCAGAAGAAATAACATTCGTATCAAAGCGGTGCCGTGGGACGGCGAGGCAGGGGATCTGCGTGGGTACGTCCTGGCCCTGTTTCTCCAGATCTTGGAGGATGCAGATGTACGTGACATCCAGATGGACAGGGTGCATAGAGTGGGGCTGCCCAGGAGGGGCGGAGGGCCGCCTCCTGACATCCTTGTTTGCGTACACGATTTTCAGTTGAAAGAGAAGATATTACGAAAAGCGAGAGTCACTACCTCATTGCTATTTAGGGGCCATCGCCCCCAGCTCTACCAGGACCTGGCAGCGACGACATTGCAGAAACGGAGGGACTTCCGCCCTGTGACCGCCTTCCTCCGGGAACGCGGAGTATCCTACTCCTGGGGCCATCCCTTCAGGATCATCTTTCGTTGGGAGAATCGGTTGCGACAGATCAACGTCCTGCGGGAGGCAAAGGATCTCCTTGGTATTGAAGAAGCGGAACCGACGCAGGAGGCCCGTGGCTCCCCGTTTCGGAGGCGACGGCGCTCTTCCTCATGGCACAATGTGGGCCCGGCACCAGAACGACGACGGCCGGATTCGGCGACTAGTGAGCAGGAGAGAGGAGCCGCAGTGGCGTCAGTGGCCTCCGCCACCATGACAGACTCCCAGATGAGCTCTGGTGCAGCGTGACCCCGTACTCATGGAGTGACGTCGGAGGGGCTCTTGGCCTGAGGTCCCCGGGGTACAATGGTACTTTTGGAGAAGACACCCCGGACTGTGGACCTGGGGGTTCCCAGGTGGACCCCCCCGCCCCGACCCCAGTCCAGTGAGAGACTTCTGAACCACGACTTACTGGAACTGAAGACTGCGAGGTTCAGGTTCAGTGTTTTGAGTTGTATTTTGTTGTTCTTTGTTCTTGGGGGGGGAGAGGGTGGACCTCTTGAAGCTCTGCGTATGGGTGTCATGGCAGGGTGGTTTGGTGTGGGGTTGGGGTTACGAGGGGTGGCGGCGGCGATATGTGATGAGTGTGTGCTGGGGATATTTTCGATGTCATTCTCCTATACGTTTGTGTGTTGTTTTGGGATGTGCCTTTTACTGGCCCCTGTGTGCCTTCGGAACGTACATGCCGGGCGCGGCCTGCGGTATGACCGTGTGGGTCTCTTAGAGTGGATGTGGCTGGGATCCTTCCCCCGAATCCTTCTGTGGGCTTGGGCCCTGATGCCTGTGCGGGACCGGTGCGGGCTCCGAGGCTGTCTGGTTGTGAACATGGCGTGGATTCTGTGTTGCCTCTTATGCCTGTCTGCATAGGAACGTGGAATGTGAAGGGCCTTAACTCTCCGCAGAAGCGGCAGAAACTCTGGAAGTACATCATGGATCATCATTTAGATGTGGTGGCCCTCCAGGAAACACATCTGGCTAGGAGAGATGAATTGAGGCTTCGTCATAGGCAGTTCCCCCTTATTTACAGGGCATCTGCGACCACGAAGCATAGAGGGGTGGCCCTACTCTTCCGGGCTTCCCTGCATTTTCAACCTGTGGGGGTTAGTGGGGATAAGGAAGGCCGTTGGCTGCTGGTGAAGGGTTTGTTGCGTGGACGCCTATGTACTTTTGCTGTGTTGTATGCCCCTAATGCGGGACAGAATGGCTTTCTGCAGGAGCTGCTGGACAGGATGGGGGACTTTGTGGAGGGTCACTTACTCTTATTAGGAGATTTCAATATGGTGTGGGACAGGGATCTGGATAGCTCTGGGGGCCGCAGGGCAGACTCTGGGGTCTTTTCGGATGAAACTAAACGTCAGATAGGAGACATGGGACTGATTGATAGTTGGCGCTCTCTCCACCCGCAGACCAGGGATTACACTTTTTTCTCCAATGTACATCACTCATACTCCCGCATTGATTATGTTTTGGTTAGTCAGGCCCTCCGGGGGGACATCCAATTAGCTGATATTCTTCCGCTTTCGCTATCGGACCATAGCCTCGTGGTTCTGGGACTGCACTGGGCCACCGGGGGGGATGGCTGGCGCAAGTGGTATTTCCCGGCGGCTCTAGTGCGAGATGAGGAATCGTGTAAGGCTCTGCGCAAGGCAATTGGTGACTTCTTCCTCCTCAATCCACCTGCGGACACGTCGGTGTATACCACGTGGGACGCATGCAAGGCCTCTCTGCGGGGCACATGCCTCGCCCTCAATGCAAATTTGAACAAGCTGAGGCGCAAGGAACGGGAGGCTCTGGAACTAGAACTGGCTTCCTTAGAGCAGGCCCACAAGGCGAATCCCTCGAGGGTGACTCTACGCCCCCTGACGGCGGTGCGAGGGAAATTGAGGGCCCATTACAATAACAGGGCGGAGTATACTCTCCTGCGTCTTAGGCGCACCTCCTACTCCCAGGGCAACAAGATCGGGCGCCATCTTGCCCGACAACTCCGGGACAAGCGTGAGAAAGATTATATAGGGGGTATTCGCGACCACGTGGGCTCTGTCCAGCACAGAGATGCTGACAAAGCGACTATATTCGGGCGCTTCTATGAGGCACTCTACTCGAGTGACACCCTTGATCCAGACGCGCAGTCCAAATTCCTGGAGGATCTGCCCCTCCCGAAAGTCTCAACAGAATGGAATGATTCACTGTCTTCCCCCATCACCCGAGAAGAGGTCTTAGACGCCATTAAAGGCCTGAAGCTGCACAAGGCCCCGGGGCCTGACGGCTACACGGCCCTCTTTTACAAAACGTTTGCCTCTGAAGTGTGTGACTACTTGGTCTCCCTCTTCAACGCAATGGCGGTTGATGGCAGAACCACGGACTCTATGGCCGAAGCTCTGATCACTGTCATTCCCAAGCCGGGGAAGGACCCTACTCTCTGTACATCCTACCGGCCGATCGCGCTTCTCAACTTAGACGCCAAGCTATATTCCTCTATTCTGGCAGGTAGACTGCAAGATCTGATGCCTATTCTAATTCATCCTGATCAATCGGGGTTCATTAAAGGCAGGCAGACCCATGATAACCTGCGCCGCGTCATACACCTCATCGAGAAGGCGGAACGATTTCGCGTACCTGCAGTGCTAGTAGGGCTCGACGCGGAGAAGGCCTTCGACCGCGTCGACTGGGGTTTTTTGCACAAGACGCTGGTGGCCTTTGGTTTTTCGCCCTCCTTCGTAAGGATGGTTGAGGCCAACTACAGCGGCCCTATGTCCCGAGTGTTGGTCAACGGCCATAGGTCCCCGAGTTTCCGTCATTCCCGAGGGACGCGCCAGGGATGTCCCCTCTCGCCCCTTCTCTTTGCTCTTAGTATTGAGCCATTGGCTATGGCGGTGCGGGACAATGAGAGGATTTTGGGCCTTCCCTTCACGGGAGAGCAGCACAAGATCTCGCTCTTTGCGGATGACGTTTTGTTGTCTATCAGGGAACCTGCGCTGTCGCTCCCGCATGTCCACTCGGTGCTCTCCGTCTACGAGGAGGTGGCGGGCTTCAAGGTCAATTTCGATAAATCCTACATCCTGAATCTGACCCTGTCGGCAGGGGAGGTACGGCTGACCCGGCCGCTCACCCCACTCGCCTGGGCGTCGGAGTCCTTGCTTTACCTGGGCGTGCGATTGACCCCCTCCGTGCCTGCCCTGTTCCAAGCCAACTTCCCTCCGATGTTCTACTATTAGGGCGGAACTGGAAAGGTGGAAGCCTAAATACATCTCATGGCTGGGCAGGATACACGCTCTTAAAATGGTGCTTCTTCCCAAACTGTTGTACCTCTTTCAGGCTTTGCCTATTCCGATAGGGTTGGATTACTTCCGCAGATTGAAGACTATGATGCTGAAATATGTCTGGCAGGGTGGCCGTGCAAGGCTCCCGTTCTCGGTCCTGCGGCGCCCACGCTTGGAGGGTGGGGTTGGCTTTCCGGACATGCATTTATACTACAAAGCCGCCCAACTGAGGGTCATAGTAGAGTGGTCCCAGCAGCTATCGGAGAAGCACTGGCTCCACATGGATCGGAGTGTTGCGGGTCGCTCCATCTGGGACTTGGCCTGGAAGCCTAAAGCAGACCGGCCAAAAAATGCCTACATTAGCACTCCCACGAGCACGGTATTGAAGGTTTGGGACACGGTGAGCGGTGATGACCGCTGGACCACGTTCCCGTCCCCATTCACCCCGATTCATTTCAACCCGGCTTTTACCCCGGCCCTGGAGGAAGGCCCCTTTGATGCTTGGAGGGAGGGTGGCTGTCGATCCCTCACCCATTTATTCCATGGCGTCGAACCCCTCACTTTCCACAACTGCATGAGGGACTACGGCGTCCTCCCGACAGAACGCTACAGACATCTCCAACTCCTGCATTGGGCGACGTCGCCTGCCGTAGTGGACGCGGCTACCAGACCCTTGTCGAAATTTGAATCCTTCATTCTTCACACCTCCACCATGAAGGGGACGATTTCTTTCCTGTACAAACTACTGTTAGACTCTACCGTGGCGCCGCGCCCGCGTTATCAGGACCACTGGGAAGCCACACTGGGGAGGGACATCTCTACTACTGAATGGCAGGCCTTATGGAGAGATGTGACAACACATAATCACTCTAATGACCTCAGAGAAGCACATATGAAACTCGTCTTTGACTGGTATCTGTATCCCTCTAAATTACACCGTATATTTCCTACTGCTTCAGATAGGTGTTGGCGGGGCTGTGGGATGTTAGGAGACTTTAGCCATATATGGTGGGATTGTCCCGCCATCAAGCCATTCTGGACTGAGATTCTCTCCCACGTAAAGGATATCCTGGGTTACCCGATCCCGGCCACCATGGCCTTTGTTCTACTAGGGCTTAGGGACCCGCTGCTTGAACATCAGACTAGAGCGGATAAGCGAGTTATGTGGTTATGTTTGGGTGCGGCCAAGTTGACTCTGGCAGCTGCGTGGAAGTCCCCGTCTGCCCCAGCTCTTTCCTTGTGGCATGCCCGTTTGTGGCGTCTGTTGAGCATGGAACGCCTCTCTGACATCTTCCTGGGGAAATTTAAAAATTTCATGTACAACTGGGGCTCGCTTGTGAGATTTCTGTCCCGAGGCTTGCCTTCGGCTGTGTGTCCGCCGACACTGCGGTCTCTTCATCTTTTCCAACTCTGAATACGTGAATGTAGGCATGGCACTGTGTGTTTGTTGGTCGCCGCCACCGGGGGGAGGGTGATGTTGGGGAGGGTTGAGGGTGGAGGGATAGTTGGGGTAATCATCTTGTGTTCTTCCTTTCTTTCTTCTCTCTCTCGCTACGATTGGCTATGACTAGGGGGGGCTGCTGGACACTGGACGAACTTGGGCTGGACTGGATGCTGCACTGGGTGGATACTCCCCCGTTGCTTATCGGACTGTTGTCAGCTACCTGTGAACTGTGGAGCCCTGTCGCCCTTCCTTTTTTGCATGCACCCTCCCTATTTCTGCGCCCCCTGTGTGGGGTTGAGTGGCGACATGTCGCCGGTCTTTCTCTCTTTTTCTGACTCCCCTCTTACTGTTCCCACCCCCTTTCCGTTTCAACTGATATTCTGCAAAATAAAAATTTTACAAAAAAAAAATGTGCAAGAGCTGAAAAAACAGTAACATGGAAGGAGGGATGAAAGGGAAAGCTCACCACTACTGAAAGAGGTTCCTTAGGACTGCCTGGCTGACTGCTGTGTCACTCTGCGTTGCAGAATCCAGGAAGTAATGCCTTGTAAACGTATGGTTACTGCTCAAGGTAGCTCCCCTGCAGATCTCCCCGATAGGAACTCCGGCAAAGAGGGCTGTTGAAGAAGAAGTCGCCCTTGTGGAAGGAGCACGGTTTCAACCTTCCAGGGGCTTGCCCGCTGCTCTGTGACAGTACTGGATAGCGTTGGTAATCCAACGAGCAATCCCTTGCTTGGAAAGGGGAAAACCCTTGCGAGGGTCATTAAAGGACACAAACAGTTGAGAAGACTTCCTGAAGTCCTTAGTACGCTGGAGATAGAACGTTAAGCACCTCTGAATATCCAGTGAGTGAAGTGCCTTTTCTACCGGAGTAGCCGGATGAAGGGAAAAAGTTTTAAGTGAATGTCCGAAGGTACTTTAGGTATTAATTTTGAGTTGGTACGCAAAATTACTGTACCTTTTTTGAACTGGAGAAAGGGTTCCTGAATGGTGAGAGCCTGCAATTCCCCCACTTGTCTAGCTGAAGTCACAGCTAGCAGAAGAGCTACCTTCCAGGAGAGGAATTTCAACTCCGCCCTGTGAATAGGTTCGAAAGGAGGCTTCATAAGTTGGGCGAGAACCAAGTTCAGATGCCAAAGGGGAGGACGAGGCTTGACTGGAGGGAAAACTCTGAAATGGCCATTGAGAAATTGCTTAATGATCCTCACCGACCATAGGGACGGGCCTGAAGACGTGCATCTGAAGCAAGAGATTGCTGCAAGATGCACCTTGATGGAAGAGTGAGCCAGCCCCGATTTTGCCAATGATAGAATATATGGAAGAACTTCATGTGGTTCAGACTTAAAAGGATAGACACTGTTTTGCTGGCACCAAATGCAGAAACGGTTCCACTTCAACCTGTATGTCTTGTTGGTACTTGGGGCTTTTGCCTGAGAGAGCACTTCTCTACATTCTGCGGAAAGATTCAGACCAAGAAATTCTCGCTGCTCAGGAGCCATGCCGAGAGCTGTAGAGACTGCGGATCCGGATGCCAGACTTGGCACTGGGACATTGTCAGCAGCGAAGGAATCGGCTGCAGTGGAGGTGGAAGGTCCAGGGAGAGAAGGTGCAGTTCTGTGAACCAAAACGGTCTGGGCCACGCAGGAGCTATCAGAATCATCCTGCGTGGCTCTGTTTTGAGCTTCCTGGGAAGTCTGGGGATCAGAGACATGGGGGGAAAAGCGTAAACAAATGCGCCTGACCAAGCCATCGAAAGCCCATTCCCCAACGATCCCGGATGGTGAAGCCTGCTTCCATAGAACTGGCATTTCTTGTTCTCCAGAGTGGCAAAGAGATCTATGGAAGGCCTGCCCCATCAGCGAAAGGCCTTCTGTAGAGTGCAGTTGTCCAGTTCCCACTCGAGGCTGACCGACTTCAGTCTGCTGAACGTGTCTGAGGCTTTGTTAAGAACACCTAGAAGGTGTTCCGCCTGGAGTGATACCTCCTGCTGGATTGCCCATTCCCAGATTGTCTGACCTTTTTGTGACAATAGTCGAGATCTGGTGCCTCCTTGTTTGTTTATATAATGCATGGTCGCCGTGTGGTCTGCACCTATTAGAATGGCCGACTGCTGTATTTGTGGAAGAAAGGCCTGCAAGGCCAGGCGAATCGCTCTGAGCTCCAGCAGATTGATATGTAAAAGACGATGCTGGGACAGCCAATGGCTGCTTACATGAAGGTCTTGCAACACTGCTCCGCAGCCCTCTAGCAGGGTGTTTGTAGTTATTATGTGTGGAGCAGGGGCGATCCTGAGGGAAAGGCCCTGAGAAATGTTTTTCTTGTTCATCCACCATGACGTACCTCATGGCCTCGGTAACGGAGATCTTGTTGTTGAAGGATCCATCGACCTGGCACCACTGCAAGTCTAACTCTTCCTGGAGTGGACGCATCCGCAACCTGCAGTGAGGAATCAGAGGTATGCAGGAGGAAATAGACCCCAGAAGGGACTTGTAGAGGCGAACTGAAAGTGACTGTCTTTTTAACAACCGGGAGGCCGTGGTCATCAGATTTTCTTGCCTCTCCAAGGTCGGGAAAGCTTTGTTTATGGACGTGTTTAGCATGGCTCCCAGAAATCTGGCTGTTCTGGATGAACGGAGAGAAGACTTCTCTTCGTTGAGCATTAGCCCGAGACTGACAAACAGGCGTGTGCATGCTATGACTGATTCTTGTGCTGCCTGCCTGGTAGGAGCTTTCAGTAACCAGTCATCCAGGTAAGGGAAGACCTGAAGCTTTTGTTTTCAAAGAAAGGCTGCTACCGAAGCTAACACCTTTGTAAAGATCTGTGGAGCAGATCGAAGTCCAAAAGGTAGGACCTTGAACTGAAAATGGCTCTTGGCTACTGTGAAGCAAAGAAACCTCCTGTGAGCAGGGTGTATGGGTACGTGAAAATAAGCGTCCTCTAGATGCAATGTGGCCTTGTAATCTCCTGAGTTGAGAAGTCGAAAAACGTCTGGTGGAGAAACCCTCCGAAAAGATTGTTTGATGAGATAGGGGTTTAGCTCCCTCAGATCTAGAATAGGGCGACAATTTTCTAAAGTCTTCGGGACCAGGAAGAACCGGAGTGGAAAGCCTTTACCTGCTGAGAGATCGGGACCGATTCTATTGCTCCTTTGAGGAGCATTTGATGGAGAGCCAAGGCCAAGGACAGCTGTGTGGGATATCTAATTGAACAAAGGTGATTGCGCTTCCGAGGGGCACACACTGACATCCCCACCATCCAGTTTTTTGGCCTCTTGCAGCTCCGGTGCCCGTACTCCTGTCATTAGTTCCATGTCCCGACGCGTTTTGAGGCCACTCCGCCTCTTCTTCATGGGGTCTAAGTGAGGAAACACGCATAAACACACCCCTGCCAGCAATCGTTTTTATTTGCTTGACAACGCCCATTATGGGCGTGGTTTCTCATTAGCCTGATGGTTAACGTAGTCCTTGGGGTGAGTACAATATTCCTTAAGTAGGTAGCATGCTTCCTCACAATGTTATCCGAAAGTTTAATATTCCTTAAGTAGGAAGGATTCTGAGTAGCAGAGCTGTCTTTGTTGAAATGGAATGTCAACCGGATGGTGGGGATGTCAGTTTGTGCCCCTCGGAAGCGCAAGCACCTTTGTTCAATTAGATATCCCACACAGCTGTCCTTGGCCGTGCGGGGGAGCACCATCTCCGGTTGCAGAGGCAGATACTGCAATGCGGAGAAGCCGTGGTGAAGTACGGGACTTTGCTATGCGGCTCGACATTCCATTGCAACAAAGACAGTTCCGCTACTCAGAATCCTTCCTACTTAAGGAATATCAAACTTTCGGATAATGTTGTGAGGAAGCATGCTACCTACTTAAGGAATATTGTACTCACCCCAAGGACTACTTTAACCATCAGGCTAATGAGAAGCCACTCCCATAATGGGCGTTGTCAAGCAAATAACAAGCATTTGCTATGCAATAGGTCTCGCATTAGGAAAGTGTGAGCTATTGGTATTGTAAATGACACATTTTTTTAATATGTGTTGGCTTTTAAAATATATAAATTATTAGCATTGTTATTCACAAAGCCAATAGTTTACACTTTCCTAATGCGAGTCTTATTGGCTATAGCAATGCTTGTTGGTAGCAAGCAAGGACAGTGCTGTTGTGTAGCTGACTGATGATGTGGTTGGGCTGAGTGATGTGGTGGTGTATTATAGTGATGTGGTGGTGTACCAGAATGATGTGGTGGTGTTCCCTTGGTGGTGTCCCCGAGTGATGTGGTGGTGTCCCCGAGTGATGTGGTGGTGTCCTCAGAGTGATGTGGTGGTGTCCTCAGAGTGATGTGGTGGTGTCCCCGAGTGATGTGGTGGTGTCCCCGAGTGATGTGGTGGTGTCCCCGAGTGATGTGGTGGTGTCCCCGAGTGATGTGGTGGTGTCCCCGAGTGATGTGGTGGTGTTCCTGAGTGTTGGAGGGTGGAGTTGGAGGGTGGAGTTGGAGTTGGAGTGTGGAGTTGGAGGGTGGAGTTGGAGGGTGGAGGGTGGAGGTTGGAGGGAGTTGGAGGGTGGAGTTGGAGGGTGGAGTTGGATTGGAGGGTGGAGTTGGATTGGAGGGTGGAGTTGGATTGGAGGGTGGAGTTGGATTGGAGGGTGGAGTTGGATTGGAGGGTGGAGTTGGATTGGAGGGTGGAGTTGGATTGGAGGGTGGAGTTGGATTGGAGAGTGGAGTTGGATTGGAGGGTGGAGTTGGATTGGAGGGTGGAGTTGGATTGGAGGGTGGAGTTGGAGGGTGGAGCTGGAGGGTGGAATTGGAGGGTGGAGTTGGAGGGTGGAGTTGGAGGGTGGAGTTGGAGGGTGGATTTGGAGTCAGAGGGTGGATTTGGAGTCGGAGGGTGGATTTGGAGTTGGAGGGTGGAGTTGGAGGGTGGAGTTGGAGGGTGGTGTTGGAGGGTGTATTTGGAGTTGGAGGGTGTATTTGGAGTTGGAGGGTGTATTTGGAGTTGGAGGGTGTATTTGGAGTTGGAGGGTGGATTTATATAGTGTTTACTGCTCTTGGTCGATCTGTTGAATTCATTTACACCGAGTAGCACGCTACTCTGGAACCCACGTTTACTGCCTAATCTAGTTGTTATTAATTATTGCTTGCTATTTGGGGTTAGTTATGTGCTCCCAAGAAAATCATTCTATACATTTGCTCCAGTTTCATTGTGGTAGATTAGCTTAAAAGCACACACTTTGGCATCCACACAATTTTCCCCTGAGGCCCCAGCTCAGGTGTGTTTTGCCCTCATACTCAACCCTCTAAAAGGGCCACAGGTGGTCAATGGAGCTGGAATGGCATCAGATACTGGAAACAATTGACACCCTCTAAAAAAAACAATAACGTCTCGAAAACAAATAAAGTTTGCAGATGCTTTGAATTCACTTTTGAGCAAGTTCTAGAGTTTTTTTTAATCACCTGTAGCCTGAGAGATATAGCAGGGCTCGGTCTCTGGGGCTTGTTTGGGGCTGGGGGTGCGGGACGTGGTGTATGGGGGCCTTACCCCACCCAGGTCTGTCAATTGTTTAACATATTCATGCCGTCCCAATGCAATGACTCCGGGCCTCATTGAAGGCTTGGAAATCAAAGGGCTCGCCAGGGCAGCATCACCTCCTCAAAGGAATCCTTTTATATGGAAATTGGGTCATTGGGCAGATGGAAAACAGCAGGAGAGAGTGCCAGAAGGAGCTGGGGAGCAGGGGCCTACGGGGAGGGGCGCTGGCCACACCAGAGTGGCTGGGAGACTGGCAGGAATGGGGTCTGAGCCGTGGGGCGCATGTATTGATGCTGTGTAATTAGCGCCTTCTCTGCTGCGAGGCTCTGGAGCACTATTAGAGGCGTTCGTAATTGAGTCTGGGCGATCTAGGCAAGAGAGAGACAGGGAGAGAGAGAGGGGAGCTGAGGTTAAAGAGAGAGAAAGAAAGAAGGACAGAGAGCGAAAGGGGAGAGAGAAAAAGAGAGGGAATGAGAGTAAGAAAAGGAGAGAGCCGAGGATATTGGAAAGAGAATGCGGGGAGAAAGAGGGGGAGAGGAAGGATGAGAGAAAAAGAGAGAACGCTGGATTGACAGGGGGTTTGTGGTACAGTCAGGAGTTCAAAGTAAAGATTTTAAAAGGAATACATACACATGAACGAGGCACGAAGGCTGGGGAGCAGGGGATCATATGAATTAATCTAATTGGCTAAAGAGAAGATGCAAAAAATAAGTTAAAAGGGAGAAAGCAAGAAGGAATAAAAGTGGATTAAAAGGGTTGCAATTTCAATTAGCAGGCAATGCAAAAATAGAGGAAAAGGTGTAACAAAAAGAAGGTAAAAGAAAAAGACAATAAGCATACAAATAAAGTAGACAAATTAATGCAAAATGATTAGGAATTAAAAGTGGATAAAAGAGGGAATTAATGAGATGATGAAGGGGGTGAGCGAATAAAGGTGGAATGCAAGCAGCCTATGAAATGAGATTCCAATAAAAGAGGACTGTGGGAATGAATTAACTGTTGGATAAAAGATAGAACTAAAAAAACAGTCATGTGTTTTCTCTTGTACTTGTAAAATGTGCGCACTCGCTGACATTAGCTCTCTGTGACAAGGATCATTTTCCACCGCTGCACAAACCGGAAAGAGTGACTCAGAATCCCTCATTTTGAAGCTGACAAAGGAGCCTGTATGATTGTAGACGGCAATCAACGGACATCAAGCCAAGTTGCCGTGAATTGCTTTTGAAGGACAGGCAGCGCTGGGAGGAGGGCTGATTCTGCGGAGCGCGTGAAGTGGCAGAGGGGGGCGGGGTAGAGCATTCCTTTGAAGTCTGAAGCTCTCGGCATTGCTGTGGCGGGTCTGATGCGATGATGCGAGGCGGCTAGGGGAGCAAATGGCAAGCGCATGCACGGGAACATGCACTGTGAGTAATCCGCCTGCCGAAGCCCTTGGTCAAGAGTTTGTTTCAACTGCTCTAAACTTGCCTATTAATCCCTGCGGGATATAATAGGCGAGCCCTAAAAACGATTGCTGGCAGGGGTGTGTTTATGCGTATTTCCTCACTTAGACCCCATGAAGAAGAGGCGGAGTGGCCTTGAAACGTGTCGGGACATGGAAATAATGACAGGAGTACGGGCACCGGAGCTGCAAGAGGCCAAAAAAAAGGATGGTGGGGATGTAAGTGTGTGCCCCTCAGAAGCGCTAGCACCTTTGTTCAATTATATATTGATAAATACAAAAATGTATATGTATTTATATTGTTGATATACAAGTTTTTATAAATACATGCCTTTAGCACGGATGCCTTTACCACAAATATGTAAGTATTTTACAGATAAAAATCAACCCATATATATTCAAAAAGGGTTTATACATACTTGTTAAATACTTACAATTTCGTGGTAAAGGCATTTACTGTAAAGCCATATTCGTTGTAAAAGCCTTTAGCTGTAAAGGTATTTTTGTTAAAATGCTTTTGTTGTAAAGACATTTGTTAGTGGAGGGGGTAGATCAACCACTTGGTGCCTGCTTCCCACCCCCGCTTTATGCTCCCTATTTCTTTCTTCCCTTTGGTGCATGCTGGGTCCATCCCCTCTTATGTTGCTAGACGACTCCTACATATAAAGCAACATTCACACATCTTCCCTGTGTTGAAGGTCCTACACTGGTTAACAGTTGCCAGAAGATCCACCTTCAAGCTGCTTTGTGTCACATACCAAGAAATACATCGCAAAGGACCAATTTTCCTCAGGAAGAAAATCTACAAATACATACGAAAAAGGAACCTATGCTAAAGAAATGGCTTCCTGCCACAGTGATAGAACATACAAGAAAAAAACAATGGCTGGAACATCCTTCTCTGTTCAAGCAGCCAATTTATGAAATTTACTACCCACGCACACAAGACCCATCAACAACCATCTTCCGTTCAGAATATTAGTCAAAAGCTGGCTCTTCCAGAAATAACAACTATAGTCACAACACAACAGTGTACCAACAACAGTATTCACAGACATGACAAACTATGCTTCTCACGTCATAGAGATGAAGTTGTCATTATATATGTGTCATTGTACAGTGAACTATACTTCATGTTATAAGCAGATATGTTTATATAAAGGAAAAAATGTATGTCACAGCACAAGATACATGCGTATATATAATACAATGCCATAACTGCTGCTTCATTGTACATATAGGTGCATATATGCTTGCTACCGAAACTTTAAGAAATGTCATGAGAATTTTGCATACTTCATCACTAGATAAATGTGTACATTCGACCATGTAAATATTGCTGTTTCTATGCAAGATATTTATATAGAGCCGTTTTCTTCAGCCAATAAATCCTTACCAAGTGTGACTGACTGACTCTCACACAAACCTCCTTTAAACCTTAGTCCCATACCTTCTTTCTCCGACTCCTCCCAAACCTTTCTGACTACTATGAACCTCCAAACGTCTTTCTAAAACGTTTACCCCCTTACTTCCCCTTTCAAATCCATTCCCATCATCGTATCCCTACTCTAAACTCTAATAAACACTGAAGAATTTCAAGAGCACAAACCTAACACAACTAATAGAAAAAACTATTAACCTCTAATCTTGGGTACCAGGGTATCATGCTACTCGCTGCAAATCACTTCAATGCCGCATGAGGAGTAGTAGGCACAAAATAAATACCATTTACAATTATCCTCTCTCTAGGACTCATATGTCACACATGGCTCTCCACAAAGTACTCCAGTTCCTCTAAATCAAGAATGTACTTCTACTTCTATTGGACTGCTATTATTGATATTTGCCATCTCCATAAAAATAACCCCTTCTTACCAACTGACTGTTCAGTATTACTTGCTTTCATCTACCTGCTGTGGCAAGACTGTGCCTAACTGCCCACCCCAGCACATACTCTATAATCCCCCAAGTCTGAGCCTACATCATACATAGTAATTGAGGAACAGATAACACTATATTGATCAGGATCACATATAATTATACTTTTATAAATCAGGAAGCAATTAATACTTACTTGGGGCTATGTTCTATATCCAGATGAACGACTACCCCAGAAATCAACTATGTTTATATAATCATGTATAATCTTATACTTTTTAAAATCAACATGATTTAAACAAATTGAGACATTCTTGTAATCCAGAATTTCACAAACAAATACTTTAACAAAGACAAATTATTTGCAAACCTCCTCCTGCAATTTTGAGTTGGTCCTCTCTAAATTATCTATCTTCAATTGGAGATCACCAACAGTGCAACTGTAAAAACAAAATTTAGAAAGAATGGTAATTTAGAGAAATGAAGTTAACTCCTTATATCCAGTAGCATATTTTACAACACGTTTGTTCAGAGAGCTCAGATAATTTTGAGACGATAAGAAAGACCATCTGCAATGGATTACAACCATCAAAGCAACATATTACAACTGAGAAGGAGATGGAAGAAAAGTTTAGTTCCAAGTAAAAGTGCAAAAGGAACAGCATGCTCCAGAAATTTCAACTGATAAAGGGAATGTAAGGATTTTTATTTTTTATCTTTACGTGAGAATGGTACCACTGGCTGCAAAGAGCACCACGGAAAGCCAACAAAATAAACACCCAAAATAAAACGGAAGAGGAAAAAGTCACCTGACTCCTCTTTACGGCTGTAGCCAAATATTGCAACACAATAGTGAGTGATTGAATAATTAAGGAAAGAAGGGTATACAGAGTAAATATAGAGTGCTAAGAGAATTCTAAGCAATGTTTTAGATCCATCATTTAATCTTTCAAACTATTTGTTTTTAGGTTGAGCCTAGCGGCAGCACGCATACACATACGCTCGTGGCTCTGCGAGGCATGCTGTATTAGGGTATGCACTATAGGCCCTGCCCACTCTCCGCCCAATATTTTTTTAATTGGCTTGTGCCATTGTCCTTCGTGAACGCTGGCTTCCGATTCATTATGAGGCTTGTTAGTCCCTCCTTGGTACGGCCTTGTCTCCTTTAGTGACTGCCCATAAGAACTGGACCTTTTACTGGTGTTGTGACATGCTTCGCTTTGTAAGTTGACCACTATTTTCCTTAATGCTCTTCCCCTATTCCACACATGACATCGCAGCAAGCCTACTACTGTATTTAAATTACTTAGCGGTCGGCTTTAACTATAGCGGCCACACATATTCACTTATTTAATTTACAGCACAGTCCGCTTTCAGTTTAGCTGCTGCACTCATTTATTTATTTAATTAATTGTGTGCGCCACTTTCACTCAAGCAGCCAACCACAACGCTTCTTAATGAATTATTTTTACTTTGTGTGAAATCGCACCATATGCGCTTTCACTTTAATTTAGTCCATGCACCTTTGTTTAGACGCTGCTCACTGTAACCCGAATACCGTGAGCAGCGTCTAAATAAATGGACGTGGCCAACTTTAAAGTGCTCTTGCATTTGCGAGAGTTTGAGCTATTGGCATTAAAAATAACAATGCCTTGTTTGGTTTAAAACACATAAATAAAAGGCATTGTCATTTACAATACCAATTGATTAAAAGCTCGCAAAAGCGAGACCTATTGCACTGAAAATGCTTGTCCCCCTAAAGTACACATGTGATGGTCATCCTAGACGTGCCAATTAAGCTTCAAAGGCAATTACATGCCCTAGTTGACTGTTGTACAGTAAGCACCAGCACACATAATATAAACAATAGCGATGTGATTGAGTTTTGGGAAGGCAAATTAAAAGAAAATTACATAGTACAACACTTGACCGTATGTTGTATGTGGTGAAACAACTGCGGAAAGTATTTGATTATCAGTATTTTTGTGATATTTTTGTCTCAAAGTTTAAATTGGAAAGCTCCCGGGGAGGCTGTGGCTACGATAGCAATTGTGGCTGCAGGCACACTTTTTAGATGTATTTATCTGTATGGTAGCTCTTCTACAGTATCACTTATTAAAGCTTTTACAACATGTAGAGCATTTGGTTCTATGTGCTAATACAATACATTTGCTGAATCACAACACTATGCTCTATAGCCTGGAGGAGAAATGGATGACATATATTCTATCTCTCTCTAAATCATAAGTGATGCCGCAGGTTTAGAATTTGGTTTAGCATCAATTAAATGTGCATGGGAGAAGCCCTTGTGCTAAACATATTGTTTTTCTGACAGTCGATCCAGAGCGAACAACTGCACTTTTGTGCTTTCAAAAATGAAGTTTGGGTCAATCAACATGAACTAAGGCCAAACAAATGGGGTGTGCTATGGTCAACGGAAATAAAGAAGTAGATCCCACCAATAACAATATGGGAGGAGTTGTATACATACATATTGTCCCACCAAAGTACCTCATCAATGGGACAGTTTACAACTCTATATGGCTAACTGACCTAACAACAGACCTAATTTATTCTCTTGGGTCGTTCATTTATGCTAACATGCTAGGCAAGGTGTAGACTCAGCCCAAATGTCATTGCCATAATATTCCCTCCAAAGACCCCATATCTTTCCAAACTTTCAAGGGCAATCCCTACTTACAGTACACCACTAGTCCTGTCTCCAAGCAGTGATCCAATCCTGGGCTCTAATTTGCCCACGCTGGACTCAGTGAGCTCCTCCAATTACACCTGATATCTTTTTACCAATCATTCATTCCAGGGCACAGAGGAGAAGTTTGTTCCAGGTAAGATCATTGTTTGTAATGCCCAGAATCAAACATTGTAGGGTCTAATGAAACACAAACCCCACCCCCAAAACCCCAGAGAGCTGGTCTGCAACCTCCCTCCTCCAGAAGGTCTAATGGCTACAATTGCAAATTGTGAGCAAAAATTGCCTCCTCCCGCTCCACACTTGAGGCATGTGGTGTGAAATTCCAGAAAATTTTCGTCACTACACTATTACTTAGCAAAAAGACTAAGACAGCCCCTACTGAGATTTTGACTGGATTTATTGCCAAGAATGTTTCAAAGGAAATGTGGCTATAGGAGTATTATCAGTGATCTCTCCTGCATGAACCAAAAGCATTCCCTACAACATATGTACCTAATTTACCATATTTCTTCTCTTGAGAGAAAAGGTTTGTTGTGGACTTACCTACGCGGTTCGGGTATTCTAACAGCTAAAGCTGTATTTAACCTGTGCACATCTATGAAGAAAGTAGATTCTCCAAGTTTGGGAGGACAGACTCGGAATTTCATTAAAGACACGGAGGCTAGAATACATTTTTTGATAACCAATTTTATTGATTTTAGGTTGCAACAAAGATAACAGCACCATTCAAGAGTACAGTGTGAAAGACAAGGCAAGGACGAAAACACATCACGGTGGCATATAGAGGTAGACATACATAGGGAAGATATCGGCATATCCACTCCAGTCCCGGACAGCACATCAATCCCCTCTAGTCGTCTATCACTGCGACCCACTAGCCCCACATCCGACGAAACTTCTTGGGACAACCTCTGGTCGCATATAGAAGCCGTTCCTGTGTGGCACACCAGTCCACTCCCCTGCGCCAGCGTGCCAATGTAGGTGAAGTAGTATTCAGCCAGTGAGCTGCAATGTCTCTCTTGGCCAGCACCAGCGCTGTATTAAGAAAGAGCTTCCCAGCCCTGGTACCATCCAGCCACTCTGTGATGCCCAAAAGTACTTTCATAGGGTCAAGGGGAACCTCCCAGCCCAGGACCTCAGTGAGCTCTCCGGTCACGGATTCACAATACCTATGGATCGCAGGACAAAGCCATGCCATTTGATAAAAATCTGCCTGGGTGAGATGGCAGCGGGGACAGCAAGCATCAGGCCAAAGGCACAGCGGTGTAAGATAGGCAGCACGAAGGAAGTATATTTGGACTAGCCGAAGCCTTGCTGAGGCTGCAATTATTTTGGGAGGTGTCAAGGAGTCTCTCCAGTCAGCATCCTCCAGGGCCCCAAGCCAACCCTCCCACTTGTCCCGGAGTCGAGATAGTGAGTGTGGGGTATTGTTTGTAAGAGAGCGATAGATGAGATTCCTCCTTTCCCCAGATTACCAGTCATGGCCTGAGCTTCAGGTGGGCTATATTAAGGTAAGGAAGTGCCCTCTGATATATAGGAGTGGAGGGCATGGCTTATCTGCAGATATCTGAAGAACTGGGAAGAGTGGAGGGAGAACCGGGCATGTAAATCCTGGAAGGAGCGCAAGTGGGTCCCACTTCAGACATCACCCAATAGGGAAATCCCAATGAGATCCCAGGGTCGGAATCCCGAAAGAGTAGCAACCTCCCAGAGTCTAGTGCCACACCACAAGGGGGTATACTGGGTCAATTTGTCCAACCAGCAGGTAAGGCGCAAGGAGACCTGCCAGGCTAAGAGTACTCCATGTGTGACCTCAAGGAGAGCTTGGGAAACAGCATCCCCATGATATTAGACAGACCCAGAGTGTGCAGCTCCAGACGGTACGCCGGGTCGGACCAGCCGCCATTAAACGAGTCGTGAACGGTAAGGAGCCGAGTCCCTAAATAATAAAGATATAGGCTTGTCATCCCAAGACCTCCGTCAAAGGGCGGGATCCGGCATTGGGCCAGGGCCAGCCTGGGCCTCCGCCCTCCCCATAAAAACTTAATGGCCAAACAGTCTATCTCACGAAACCAAGATCTGGAGAAGGAGAGGAGCAATGTTCTGGAGCATGTAACGGAGGCTAGAATTATACATAAGTCTTTAATTGCCACTCCACTGCAAAACTTCCAAGAAAACAATAACCACACCTAAAATTCCAGAACTAGTATGTCACTAAAGTCTATACAAGTCTCAGCCCAGCAGCCAGCTTCCTCTCTACAGCTGCTCCGTTGCAAACAAATCCTGAGTCATACTTGAAAATAGCCAAATTGTTTATCAAACAGCGCACTACACATAACTCACATAACTTCTGATGGTTAATGAACCTTGGATAGAAAATCGAAGACAGTCTTAGCATGTCTTGTAATTTGAAACGGTATTCCATCTGGGTTATATACCCTATTACTTACCTAACAAGCTCTATCATCTGAAGCTCTCCAGAAATTAAACATAGCAATGTTGCCAACTTACAAGACAGCTGTCCTAAAGATAAATACTTATTGGCAGGCCAACTCGCCAATAACTGAAATATCAAATTTATGTCCCACAAAAATTATACCTTCTCCTAGTTGGTCTCTGTAACTTAATGCATTTCATTACTCTACAAATTAAAGAATCTTGTCTGCCCTCATTACGGCCCTTGACCTCTTTTCCAATGTCCTCTAAATCTACAATTTTACAAAATCAGCCACATGAGCCATAGGCCACCAATCTGATCATGCCTGGACTAAACATGGCCATGCCCTGAGGATCCTTCACAATCCCTTTCTCCTTCCTTAACATCTCTATTTTATCATCCCCAAACACTTTACCAGGAGATCGGGACCAGGGGTAGACGAAGAAGGAGGGAGGCGTAGCAACTTAGACCGCCTACTCCGAGGATTACCTCTAAACGACTTCTACAGTGGACGCGCGGTCGGTCAACGAAAATACTTCAATGACTGTGACATCCGCTCTGCAATGAGCTTCATGTGTTCTCTTCCCGCCTTTGGTCGGAGGGGACGATAACAGTCACACTTGTTGACGTCACATTTGGAAGACGACGTGACTACAGTGTCACTCGACGCCCTCTACCAACGTGCAGAGGTACAGCTGAAAAAATTTCCAGATCCAGTCTGGCGCCTGGGGAGGATTATACGCAATGGAATCTGTGGCCGGATGTCTATCAGATAGACCTTATTAAGCAGGTTTCTAGGCCTTCATAGGGGCCAAATTAAACTTGCAGCCAATCAGCATCAACCAGGGAAATGATTAATAGGTAAGATGAAAAGAGAGCCAGTCAGTTGTTGACTGAATGACATACTGACTATTCTTTTTTTGTGTGATTTTAACATAATACTCTATTGAGCAATAAAAGCAGAGTATTCCATCCGTATTACAAAACATGACAGGATTAAACAGGTTACCGATTCAGCAAAAATGACTTCGCAATTTACAGTTCGGCACGAGGAACCAGCCCGTTCCATGGCCATCTCCACCGTTGGAGAATCACAGAGTTCGCCCCGGTATTTGTTCCAATGACCCATTTCTTGTCCCACTTTGCAGGGCAGCCTCTCAGTTTATATACTGTTCTCTCAGCCAGCATGCTGCGGTCCATTTCAGCCACCCATCCCACCACCAGTGGCTTTGTCGGAACACCCCAATTCATTGCAATGGAACGCTTAACCAGTAGGAAACCCAAAGCCGCCCACTGTAACTCTGATTTGTTCAGGTCCGTAGCCCCCCATATGTTGAGGATATTTACTTTTTTTGACATTGGAATAGATTTCCCCAGGGCGGCTCCCATTTTCTGAGCTGTTCCCCTCCAAAAATGATGTATCACTGGACAGTCCCATAGGACCTGGAAGAAGGTGCCAATGTTGCCACAGCCCCTAAGGCATAACTCATCTGCACATCTCCCCAGTCTAGCCAGGAGAGGGGCGGACATGTAGGTCCTGTGTAAAATCTTCAGGTGAATTAGTTGGAAGCAGTGGTTGATCGCCACCTACCTGGGGGACATCAAGGCCGCCCGCCACTCCTCTTCTTCTAAGCTACCCAGAAATGTGTGCCATTTGTCCCGTAGGGACTGAAAGGGGTCGGGGAAATTGTTACATAGTTTGCGGTAAGTGTAGGATATGGCCTTGGACGGGAGGGGTTCCGAAAGCAGCCTGTCATCTAGGGGAGAGGTTTCTGGTAGTGAGGAAAGATCAGGAATAGCAGTGAGGATTGCATGCTTGATTTGGAGGTAACGGAAAGATTCTGTGTGTGCCAGTTCGCATTTGGCCTGCAGTTCCTGAAACATCAGTAATTTGCCCCTGTGTATCAGATCGCCAATTGTAGAGATTCCTATGGTATCCCATCTGTCGAAACCCAGGTGGAAGCAAAGGGAGCCAAGTTGTTGCGACAACCACAGTGGCGTTGCTTTGGTGAGCTTGTACGACCAACCCATGCTTTTATTGGCTCAAAGCTATAACACCACTGTCTGTGCCATGGGCCCTATGCACCTTTTCCGGGTCGGTTTACTGTAGAGGGCTCCCAAATATCCCTCCCGCCCAGTCTGGTACTTGTCTAGATAAAAAGCTGGATCAAAGGGTGAGCCGTGTATCCAGCGATTAGTGGCCACCAAGTGTGACGACCAATAGTAGAGGCGTAAATTAGGTAAGGCAATGCCCCCGTCATACCAGCTCTTTGTGAGCTTGTGGAGGGCAAAGCGAGCCGCCCCCCGTCCCACAGTAGAAACCTCAGGTCTCCCTCCACACCATTAAAGTCTGAGTCTGTGACTGGAAAGGGACAATTCTGCAAGGCATATAAAAAACGTGGGAACGCTAACATTTTAAATAGGGCCGCTCTACCAGGAAGGGAAAGTGGCAGCAATCGCCTGTGAGCTATGTCGCTATGCAACCTACGTAGCGGGCCAAGCAGGTTACGATCGTAGAACAACGCAGGATCTGTGGTGACAAAAATGCCTAAATATTTAAAGCCGTCATGGGCGGTCGTAATGGAAAAACCTCGGGGCATTGGGGGCAGGGGACCATGCAACATTTATAATACAGATTTGGAACAGTTGATGGAATATCCAGAGTATTTCCCAAAGTTGGTGAGTACATGGAAGAGGCTGTTAATAGAGGATCGAGGGGAGGTCACATAAACCAAAATATCATCGGCGTAAAGGGAAATCTTGTCAGTAATCTCGTCATTCCATTGGAGGCCCCTAATGGAGACATCAGTTCGGATCCAGTGGGCTAGAGGCTCCAAGGTCAGGGAAAACAACAAAGGTGACAGGGGACAGCCCTGCTGTGTTCCCCTATGAAGCCTAAACCGCCGAGAAGTATGGTTATTGACATGGACTTGGCCCAACAAGTCAGTATATAATAGTCGTACCCATTGGATTAACTTTGGTCCGAAGCCGAATCTAAGCAGGACCTCAAAAAGATGAGACCATTCAATCAAATCAAACGCCATCGTGGCGTCAAGGGATACAATGGCTGCGTCTTCCTGAATGTACGGCTGCATACTCCGAACATTATTGACCCTGCGTAGATTTAGAGCCGTATTACGCCCAGGGAAGAAACCCGATTGATCGTCATGAATCAGGGAAGGAAGTACGGCTATTAGCCGATTCGCCAGGAGCTTCGCCAAGATCTTGGCTTCCGCACTAATCAGAGAGATCGGTCTGTAAGAACCGCATTCATTGGGGGGCTTATTTGGTTTAAGAATAACTACTATGGAGGCCAACCTCTGGTCCAATAGTAAGGTGCCACTATCACGACTATCCTCAAACATATTTTCGAGGTGTGGGATCACGCCGGAAGCCATGCCTTTCAGAAATTCAATGGGGCCCATAGCTTTTCCCGACTTGATGGCGAAAAGCGCCGTACGTAGCTCATCTGCTGTAATGTCGGCGTCTAAGGTCTCTTTTTCCTCTTCCGATAGGGTAGGCAGGTGCATTTCTTCAAGGAGTTGTCTGGATTCCTCTGAAGTGTAATACGCCCCGGCGGAGTAAATTTGCTCTAGGTGATCTGCAAAGGTATCCTCCAACTCCTGCGGGTCCGTGGTCAATGATCCCTCCGGCCGTGTAAGTGATGACATCTATCTAGTTCCTTGTTCACGGCGTTCTAGCCACAGCAACATTTTCCCGGCACGGTCGCCGAATTCATACACTCGATAGCGCGTGCGGAGTAGTCTGGCGTGAGCCTTTTTTTATTGTGCTAGTGCTTTATAGTCAAGTTGACGAGCCTGGAGGCGGCTGCGGTTGGACAGAAGAAATAGTCAATGCGGGACATGCTATTGTGTGCGTTAGACTAGTGCGTAAAATGCGGAGTGTCGGGATAATACGTCCTCCATACATCCTCTAGGCCCATAGCTTGTGCAAATCCTGATAGGTCAGAGCCAGGCCTATGCGAGTGTCGCTTGGGCTGTCTATCAAGATCGTCATTCATCATCATGTTAACGTCCCCCCCAATGAGGAGTGCACCCGTCGAGAGGTCCACTAGTCGAGCACTCAAGTCTCGGAGGGAATCGCGGTCCAAGGCTGGTGGGAGGTACACCGATACGATGTTCAGTGTTCGTCCTTCCCAAGCAGCCTCCACGATTGCGAAGCGACCCAAGGGGTCAGCCCGTGTCTTCTTATGGGTGATTGCTACATTCTTTTTAACCAGAATGCCCATACCTCGGGACCCAGAGATGAATCCTGCGTGCGTCAATAGTTTGTAACCTCCTCTCTGGAGTGCCTGGCATGTGTTGTCAACCAAATGTGTCTCCTGCAGGAGTACTATGTCGGGAGATTGGCGTCTAAGATATTGGAAAACTATCCCTCGTTTTATCTTGTGGACCAACCCATTGACGTTCCAAGTCATTACTGTGAGTGTCTTAGAGAGGGACTGTGGCATAGTGGTGGAAATCACGAGATTTGTGTAGGTGTGTCACAAGGGGAAAGGCGCTCCCTATCTGGATTACGTTGGCCATATGGATTGTGAGACAAGAGGATACCCGGACCCTCGGAGGACTCGCTATTACCAGGTGTGTCTGAGCAGTAAGGGCTGGACCTCATTGAAAGGTAGTGGTGCAACAAGGAAAGAATCTGCAGTGAACGAAACATACAGTAACCAAGAACCAACCCAAAACTCCCCTTCCCCCCCTCCCACAAACCCTCCCTGCCCGCGGACCTAGAACTGTCCACACCACAACTCGGCAGAGTGCCGGTCGCCCTCCCAGTCATGTAAGGGGTACCTGGTGAGCCTTACGTGCCACTCGCCACATATCATCATGGTATAACAATGAACAAGATTTACCTTTTTCAAACCAACCTGTGCGCATGAATGGGTAATATAGTAAAAAGCACAAAACAGATGTATAAGATGGTCGCCTCTCATTATGGACAAAAAGCTGCAATCGGTGTAAAGCGGAATGTTAAAAAGTTTTATGTTAAAAAAAAATTTATAGCGCAACTAACACCTTAAGGTTTCTTGGCGCTTATGCTGAGGGAACAGTGAAAAGAGCGTGAGGGCAGAGCTAATTGTAGGCCTCGGTGAACAGGAAAGTTTTAAGGAGGGATCTAAACCTGGTGTATGGGGAAGACAGCCTTAAAGGGAGGGGGAGTGCATTCCAGAAGGAGGGGGCTAAGAATGAGAACCTGAGACCACCATGTTTCTTCCTCTTGAATCTCGGAACTGATAGCAAGGCCATCTGAGACGAACGAAGATTGCGAAGAGGAACATATGGGTGAAGAAGGGAAGAAATGAAGGAGGGACCGTCACCTGCAAGGGATTTAAAGATGATGCAACCTAGCTTGAACTTACAACGTGCAGAGACCGGGAGCCAATGGAGACTTTTTAGAAGGGGACGAACATGTTGGTTTCTAGGTTGGTGGAAAATCAGGCGGGCGGCCTGATTTTGGATCAGCTGGAGTCTCTTAGTTTGGTAGTCAGGGATGCCTACATACAACCCATTTGCGTAGTCGAGTCTGGAAATGACTAACGCTAGCAGGGCCAGGGTAAGAGCCTCCGTGGTGAGTAGGCGGGAGATTTTGCGAATTTTCCTGAGCTGGAAATGGCTGGAGGACACTACCGCACTAATCTGGGGTGTCATAGAAAGATCACTACTAATGATAACCCCCAGACTTTTGGCTGAGTTCACTGGGCGAGGGGGGCTGCCCAAACTTGCCAGCCAAAAGGAGGGTTGCCAAGGGTTAGAGGACCCCCCGACAAGAACCAGCTCGGTCTTGTCGGGTTGAGCTTCAGATGGTTTGAACTCATCCAGTTGCTGATGAAGCAGAGCGTGGTTTGAAAGGTGGAGATTGATTCGTCCGAGGGGTCGATGGTAAAGACCAGTTGAATGTCATCCGCATAATTAAACGCGGTGACATTCAACCCACAGAGAGAACGAATCAGGGGGACCAGATATAAATTAAAAAGGAGGGGGGACAAAGAGGACCCCTGCGGGACACCACAGGTCAGCCCGACCTGGTCGGCAGAGAACTGGGACAGTCTGACTGCTTGTTGGCGTTTAGTCAGAAAGGACTGAACCCAGTCCAGGGCGGTGCCCTGGATGCCGGCCTCTCCAACACGGTCGACCAGAATACCATGGTCGACCGTGTCAAAGGCGGCCGACAAATCCAGGAGCACCAGGGCCTGACAGATGTTAGCGTCGGCCCCTCTGCGCAGTTCTTCCATCACAGAGAGAATGACCGCCTCTGTGGAGTGCGCAGGTCTGAACCCAGCCTGCTGGGAGTCCAAAAAACACGATTCCTCAATAAAAGAACTAAGAGTATGGGTGACATGTGACTCCAAAACCTTACTGAGGAAAGGGAGAAGGGATATGGGGCGAAAGTTGCTCATGATGGAGGGGTCTGCCGAGGGTTTCTTTAAGATGGCAACCACCTCTGCCGTGAACCTCCCCCGTGGTGAGAGAGTTGTTCAGAAGGGCCAGGGGGGGTTCAGAGCAGACAGTGAAAGCTTCACGGAGAACTGAGGGAGGGCAACAGTCGCTAGGTGAACCAGAGGAGACTTTGTGCAGGAGGGCAAGAAAGCCTTCCTACGAAATAGGGGGGATCTGGGTTAAGGTGTGAGTGTTGGGTGGAAAGCAAGAAGCAACGGACGGAGGAGGGACAGGCGGGACTTGGGCAGGGATACTGTGTTTAATCTCAATAATTTTTTCCACAAAGAATTGATTAAGGGAATCACATAGAGACTGGGAAGGAAGGGGTGCAATGGTGACTAACAGGATTGGATAGTTCCTCGATAATTGAAAATATATCTTTGGATTTGTTGGCTGAATCCAAGATTTTATTAGAGAAGTAAAGAGACTTAGCCGAGGCTATGGCTGACGTATACTCTCTAAGCAGGGAGGAAAATATCCGTTTGGTATCAGGGGAATACCCCCGACGCCAGCGCCGTTTTGCCTGTCGAAGCCCAAGTTTCAGGGCTTTGAGAACCTCAGTGAACCACCTTTGGGCGTCGTGGCGGCGCCTCGCTCTGACTAGTTTTAGAGGTGCCACGGAGTCAGCGGCAGAAGTAAGCCAGCGAGTCAAGCTCTGTGTTTGAGCGTCAATAGAGGCAGAAGATCCAGTGCTTGGTGGGGCGGATGTGCTGAGAAGGGAAGTAAATTTGTTCAGATCAGCCCTGTTCGAATTGCGAGCTAAGAAGTTGGTTTCTAGGACAATGGTAACAGGGGGGGGGCATAGCTAAGGTGAAAGTGATTAAGAAATGATCTGACCAAAGGCAAGGAAGGACAAGGGGTACAGAGATGTCCAGACAGGAGGTCCAAACCTGATCCAGGATATGGCCCTTAGCATGAGTGGGTGAGTGTATGTGTTGGGTGCAGTTTAGACCTGACATAAGGTCCGAAAAGGCCAAAGAACATGTAGTTTCGTGAGCATCCGATGGCCAGTAGTTAAAGTCCCCTAGGACCAGAACATTGGTGTTGTTAATGGTGAGCTGGGAGATAAGGTCACCAAACTGGGCCGAGAAGCTGGGCATAGGTTGGGGGGGAAGGTAAACCAGGGCACATATAAGGGACGACCCTGGCTGCTCCAGTCTGAGCACCAGGCAGTCAGTCATAGGAATACTAGTAGTGACCACTGGGGAAAAACGGATTGGGTGCCTAATGATGGCTGCGACACCACCACCAACTTTACCAGAGGGGCGATTTGCCTGCAATATATAGTAACCCGGGGGGATAGCCGCCAGAATATCGGGGGATGAGTCATCCGTAAGCCAAGTCTCAGTGAGAAATAGGATGTCCGGCTGCTCAGACCCCAGAAGATGGAAAATATCTAACTGATGGCTAACCAGGGAACGAGTATTAAGGTATATCACTGATAATGTAGATTTGTGGGCCCTTACCGACGGGGGTGTGCAGGACCTGGGGCCCAAGGCTGGCGGCCTGGCAGCAACCGGAAAAGGTATAATCTCAGGAAAGGTTTTCCTGGCCGTAAGCAAGCCCAGTGAGGCGAGCCTGGATGAAGACTCAGGGGGAGGGAGAGCGTGGTCGTGAAAGTTAATAAGGGAGGAACGGGAATATGTAAGGAAAGAGGCAGAGTGGCGTGCCCCGGCCAACCGCGGACGGGCGCAGACGGGCTTAACTCAGGCGCAACTCCGGCGCGCCTACGTCGCGCCCGCTGCGCTCATCCGCTGCGCTGACACATAGTGGCCGTTTAAATAGAGGAGGGACGAGGGGGGTGTGCCAAGATCCTAATCGCCGGTCAACCCGACCCAAAATGGCGCCTGCGGCTGCTGAGAGCCCGCCCCAGCGATCAGCCCTCAGCCGGCCGCCGTGTGCCCCTGTAAAGAAAAGCAAGTAAGGACCTGTTAACTTTGAAATGAAGTTAGTTGCAGCGTAATATTAGGCAGTTTAAAATTACAATGTCGATGAGCCGCCACTGCTCGCAATCAGCAGGGGGGAGAAATAAAAGCAAACACTGCTCCTCAGCTAATGCGCGCTAGCCCACTGCCACCGGGCAGCGTCGCAATCCACAGTCGAACTTTTGCGGCAGGATCAAGTTCTCCGGCCGTTGTATCTTGACTGTCCCCTTCGTAGCTATCCCAGCAAACCAGCCTCCGTGGAAAGTATCATTGTTCCTCAGTCTCATCCTCCGCCAGCCGGTTCTGCCGCTCCGCAGGATGGTTACGCCATTCACTCGGTCCAGGACTCCCACGGTTATTCCGGGGCTTTCCGACTTGGCGCCAGCCCTCCAGCCATTCCCACGCCTCCTCTGGCGACGTGAAAAACCAGGCCTTGCCTTCCGACTCGACGCGAAGCTTCGCTGGGAAGAGCATCGAGTATTTGATGTCTTTGTCTTGCATGGCTCGCTTGACCTCTAGGAAACTGCGCCTACCTGCTTGCACTTTCATGGTGAAGTCCGGGAAAAACGTGACATGGACCTCATCCAGGCGTACGGGCCCCTGTTCGGCCGTTTGAATAATAACGTCCCTATCGCGGAAATTAAAAACTCTCGTAATAATGGGGGGTACCTGGTTTCTGCCGGCCACCCGGGACTCTGTGGACCCGTTCGATGGAAAAATAGCTAGAGAGACTCTTAGGCTTGAGGTGTTTTAGGACGAGGTCTTCAATAAATAAGTCTGTTGCTTGCCCCTCCATCCGTTCCGTAACACCTAGGACGCGGATGTTATTTCTTCGCGCCCTACCTTTGTAATCGTCCAGGAGTTTGCCCATTTGCAGTTGTTGTTTTTGCAGGAGGGCCACTTGGTGTTGGAGAGTCGACGTGTCGTCAATTAGGGCCGCAGTTTTTACCTCAACGTCTCTTACCTTGGAGTCTGTTTTGCAGAGGTCCGCTCGTAGTAGGGTGACCTCGATGTTCACTGAGTCAATGCGGGTTTCTAATGAGGTTCTTACCTCTGCAATAGCCTCCATGACATCTTCCAGTGTTAGGGACTTCACTGCAGGCGAAGAGGGCGTCCCTTTAGGTTCTCCTTCAGAGGTCTGTTCCTTCCCATCGCCCTTAGAGGTCCAAGTAAATTTGGTGATCGGCTTTTGGGTAGCAGGTCTATTCCCCCTGTTTCCCGCCATCTGGAAGTCCGTTGTGGCGGGGAGGTCTGTCAATACACCAGGGTGCTGACCGCAATGGGACACAGAGTTCTACACAGATGGTCAGGTCACAGGCACCCCAGCCGAGATAGTCAGACAGGCGGAGAATGGCGCTGTAGTCTGAGGTGAACTGGCTGGTCAGTAGAGTCTCAGGGTTCGAGGACACCCCCAGCCAGAGGAGCAGACCCAGCAGCCTCGTGAGAAGGAGAGCAGTGACCAAGGACAGGCAGCGTCGGCACCCGCCAAAGCAGCCCCACCAGCACATACAATCTTCAAAAACCGGGATTAACACAATAGGCAAAAGCAGGAGTGCAGTCCTAGGCCTTGCAGGTCACCCCAAAAATTGGAGCTCAGTCCCAGTATGTGCCGACTAAGGGGCTCATTAGGATTGCGGTTAATTCGCATCCTCTGGGCCGGCGGAAGCCACCGCCGGCCCTGGAGGATGCGGATTAACCGCTGCGGACAGAAAAAAGACCCCCGTCAGATTAGGATGGCTGGGGGATCTTTTTTCCGTCTGCCGCTTTTCCGCCGCGGTTGCCTTCCGACCGCGGCGGGAAAGCTCTAACATGGCTGGCGGTGTCTATCAGACACCGCCAGCCATATTAGGATTGCGGCGGTCCTATGCCTTTCCACTGAGGCATTTCCGCTGTGGAAAGGCATGCAGACTTTTCTTTGGGGGCCTGTTGTGGGCCCCCAGGGGTGAAGGGGGGGTGGGGTGCACATGGGGGGTACCTCTGGTACCCCCCTGTCTTTGCATGCACGAAGTGGCAGGCACCACGTGTGATGGATTTGTAAATGCTGTAGGTTTAGAAGATGATGTGGGCTGGCATGAGGAACCAGTGGAGATCCATGAGAATGGGGGTCATGTGATCATATTTCTTTGAGCCTAAGATGAGACATGGTGCAGTATGTAGGATGCCCTTAATGGGTGCTAGTGTGGAGTCTGGGAGGCCATGGAGCATGGTGTTACCACCATCCAGATGCAAGAGTACAAGTGCTTCAACAGCAATTCTGAAGTTGCTTTCCGGAAGAAACAGTTTCACTTTCTTTAGAACTGTAGACTCACATCAACCTCAATTAATAACCCACTTTCTTACAGTGGCTATGCCGCTTTTTTCGAAGAGCCACCTTTGACTTTAGGTGATTTCTGAGTACGTAGGTTTGACGTTTTTGTATTTTGTATTGATGGTCCAATATGCAAAGCAGAGAATCTCGAAATTTAGAAGTATGGAGTTTGCGAGCCAGCAGAACACTTGCAAGGATGGGGTAATGTGTCCAGTGATTAAAGGTGGAATGGCTGCTGTGTTATGCGATTACTAGAGCATGTGAAGGTAGAAGAAGGGGACCTCCTGGTAGATGATGTTGGCACAGTCTAGAGTGGACACTACAGGGATGATGGATCTCTACACCCACTGAGGGAAACCAACGTGGGGTATTCTCCAGGGGTTCTGAGAGGAAGGATCTGATCTGACCACTTTGCTAACCTGAGGGATTAATACAATATCCGTTCCCCAGGAAGGACCATTCTATAAGCTGAATGTGGGAAATGGTACAGCAAATTCCTTCACCTAGAGTTAAATGCTATATTACATAAAGCAAATCATGCACATTACACAATAAAACGAAACTCCCAGTATTTATCACTACATTCACACTTTTCAACAAACACCTGCCTGTGTTAACCATATTGCCTGAACTAGCATAGGTACGTAAAGCATCACATTTTAAATTTCTCATGGAAACATGGGATCCTAGTGCCTGTTTCTGAGAAATTGTACACGTTCAAGCACACACAAAGCACTTTATAAAAGTATGTTAATTTTTAATTTGACAAGCAGAATGATTGATAAACTAAGAGAATTTATATTTTGGAAACGAGAGATTTTACAATAACAAACTGAGACTGTCTTTTGAACACTGAGAAGCATAAATAAATGGCAGACTTTAGAAAGGTTTCATAAAGCACTGTACAAATCTTAAGTCTCTTGGCAGAAACATTATATAATGTCAGATTGCGGCAAATGATAAACGTCATTTCAAGTACGATGCACAAAAGATTGTGCACTCACAAAGACTGTGGGGTCCAAAAAAACACATGCTTTCCAGATGTAAAAACCGAAGTTGTAATGGACTAAAGTGATATTAAAAGGCGTAAATAGATTTAACTCATAAGTAACAGGTGTATGAAAGACACACCACCTCCTTTCTTGTGACTTTGTGCAGGACAACCTTGACTCTGTGAATGTGGACTTTGGACACAGAAGGAATAATACAGCAGTCTAGAACTACTGTGAAAACCATTAATTTGTATCAATAACATTTTTAGGTCTGGCTTGGGAACATCTTTAGTTGACTAGAAGCCTAATGTAATAAATTAAAAAATATAGCTAGAGGGTCTTTGGATCAGCCAGGACTTTAGATCTGCCCTTTTCATCTACTGGTCTATTCATATGTCATTCACGTTTTGCTTCTGAACACATCATATTGCATAGGGCAATGGGTCAGCCTACTTCAATCATTGGTGGCTTTCGCTGGAAAAGATTGCATTTTGTTGCGTGCACATCCACCAAAAAGAAATGTGCTTCAGTTGGGCCACCAGTTTTCCTTGCCAATACCTTTTTCATTTCTTCCTTTATGCCGATTTAGTTTTGTATCTTCTTTTTGAGCTTAAACTTTGACTTCAGGTTACATTAATTCAAAGCCAATAGTCCCTTTCTTTGCGCCAATAAGAATATGTGCATAAAAACTAAAAGGGTTTCTATAATTTTTCTAAGTACATCTGCTTTCGAAGAAGACCACCATAAACATATGGTTCCAGGTTTAGGCAGAGGCATGTTTTCTTTTATGTTCTTTTATTTTTGTGGCTCACGATATGCAGTCATAGAGGCCGGCTATCCATCGTATGCCCCGTTTATTGCATTCACAATCACAGGCATTCCCTAGTCTTGACAGAGGGGACCCCGTCTCGTTGATATAAACGAGGCAGGATTTCTGCTAATGACATTGAATGGTCAAAATGCAATGCGATCACACAGAATGATGGAGCCGCCCTGGAGAATGTGATGAGGGCCCCTGAATCTCCCATATTTCACATATATTCACTGACCAAGGCTGACTGGGGCCGCTTTGGAGGTTTGGGGCAGACTTGCATCGCTGGGGCGAAATATGTTAAGTCGCAGTGTAAAAACAGCAACTGCTTTGCCACCCAATCCTTCGTACGTCGGTTCTCCTCAGAGGTACGAAACACATACAATTTACTCTCCCGGATATGACATAACGTTTCATTTAGATGCTATTTTCCCGCTAAGGAGAGCGACACTGGACACCTGACTGAGAATGCAGATTTTTTTTTCTCCACGATATTTCCTACCATTTTTCAGTATAGGAAAGGTTTTCTGAGAAGCAGGTATCGTTTGGCTTTCCACCTGTACTGGATAATGTAACACTTGTGCAGCAGGTGACCACCGTTTGGGCAGGGAGAGAGAGAGAGAGCTGTGTGAAATGCATAACTTAAACTAGCCGCGCAGCTCTGGTTGGTGAGAAGACGCACTTTAGCTCTTTGATTTGGACCAGACTGACTATTACACGTGCAGAAAACGTCTTACCTTAGATGCCCATTCAATTCTTCCAAATAATGCTTTTGGTCAAGGATGGCAGTCATCTCTTCTTCTCTGTTTTTAAAGACAAATCATTGGTGTTACAAAGAAGGGGTATTCAACCAATGAAAGTGCATACAGCAGTTATCTGAAACGATACAATTATGCCAGAGTAATGATTTAACGAGCAACTAAAAGGTAATAGTGCACTTAAAACAGACATTAGACTTCGTCGTCATTTGGGAGAATTTCTTTAAAGAATTACAGTTGACCTTTTATATATCGTGCTTCATACCGCCCTTCTACGGGTTTAAACCGGTGCAAACCGGAGTTACAATCAGCCAATGTAAATGCACTCAATTTACCAATCTCAGAGGTATGCAAGCCATTGAAGTCGGAGCCTGGCTCCCCGGGATTCCAAACCATGACCTGTACATGGCTGCAGAGTTTAAGAGCAAAAGTCTAAGTCTCTCAGCCATTATATTTGGAAGAAATGTCTAATACCCAGATTTCATTATCACCATCCAACTAAATTTAGCCAGGGCTCTAAATCCATACAAAATCTGTACTGCACCCCCCACCTACCTACACCCCCCCACCTACACACACACACACACACACACACACACCCACCTACACACACCCCCACCTACACACACCTACACACCCCCACCTACACAAACACACACCTACCAACACAGACACACACACACACACACACACACACACCTACCTACCTACACACACACACCTACCTACACACCTACCTACCTACCTACCTACCCACCCACCCACACACACACACTCTCACACACACACACACTCTCACACACACCCTTTCAGGGTCTGATTCATAAACCTCTAGGACTAATACTCACAAATCTGCTCCTTTAGTAATACGGACAAGTTACTTACCTTCGGTAACGCCTTATCTGGTACAGAAATAATCTAACCACAGATTCCTTATCTTTGAACTTCCAGGCATCAAAATGGTGCCGGAAGAATTCTTGATAGCAGTACCCCTGCATGCAGGTAGATGGCATCAGTCGATTCTGCATTTCGTCATCGTGGTGACGTCTGTCGTCATCAATATAACCACTGTTCCGGCATGCTGACGTCAGTAGTTTTCACAATTTTCCATGCCAGAAGCACAGAGCCATGAAGTGACTGATCATGTTCTATTCAAAAAGACAACTAGGGCCCTGAGGGGGGAGCAGCCAAGACACTAAAAACTATTCTGCAGTTTGGGGAGGATCAGTGGGTCGGTAAGGAATCTTCAGCTAGACTATGTCTCTCCCAGACAAGGTGTTATCCAGTCCTGCCAAGTATCACACAACAGAGGTAAGACTAATGCATTTTAGTGTGGTGGTCCGCATCACTGCACTGAAATACAAAGTCACGCATTATAGCGCCTCCGCAGTTGTCAAGTCGGAGGCTGCTGTAATGCACCATACTGTCTGTGAAAGCTGTAGCAGCTCACAATGTGCCCTCTTCCCGGCAGGCTAAGGGGGATGGCTCAGCAGCTTGCTGCTCTAATTGCTGCACTGCTACAATGTTACACACTAATAACACTCAACAGCGCAGAAATACGTCAGGAGTCAGTGCCCAATAAGGTAGAGTCAGCCAGGTGAGAGACATTGTCAATTTAAAAGACAGACTTTAAATGCGGGTTTGTCCTGCCGCGGGTAGCGCTAGCGCTCAGCGGGCGTAAATTGCATTTTGGCTGCCGCGGTAAATGGTGTTGAGATTAGAGCCCACTGGCGAAGGCAGTGCTCTTCTAACAATCATGCCAGCACAGTGCTGCTGTGCTCACACTTAAGTGTTCCTGCGACCCGACCCGAGCGGGTTCTCATCAGCCCAGAGGCAGCACATACAGCTGAGCCAGAATGTGGCCAGCATTGTCGAGGAAGTCCACAAATCGTTGCGGCCCGCCAATTGCCATTGGCTCTGGCTCGCCTCAGTAAGGTAATCTACTAGGGGTAAATTGCTAATCCTGAATGTACAATTAAGGCGTGTAAAACAGAGTACAAGAGGGCATTAGAGCAGACACCGTCAGTCAGCAGTGATCACTTTACATATGTTTATGATCACTGCCTTGCCCCACACCCAGGGCCCGATGTAGGTAGCCCTTTACCGATCCGAATCGGCCGAAAATACAGATTTTCAGCCGTTTCCGATCGGTAAAGGGCTACCGAGATGTAGGGGCACATTTTCGGTCATTTTACCGAATCGGTATCATTACCGAATCGGTAAATATACCGATTCGGTAATATGTACCGAATCGGTAAAATAATTACCGATTCGGTAATATTTACCGATTCGGTAAAATTACCGAAAATGCAATGTAGGTAGGCAATGTACCTTCTGCACATGGCTTACAGAATCGGTATTTTACCATGGAATACAAATCCATGGTAAAATACCGATTCCGGTGTGCATGCACATGTGTGCATGCACACCTATGTCATGTGACAGGCAGACCTGCCCTTAGGGCAGGTATGCCTGCCACATGGCACCTGTGCCTGTTTTGGGGGTGCCAGAGGGTGTCAAAGTGACACCCCCTGCACCCTTGTGAATTCTTTAATTACCGATTCGGTAAATACCGAATCGGTAATGCCTAATCATTCCTATGGGCTTCAAAGCCCATAGGAATGAATGGGCATTACCGATTCGGTATTTACCGAATCGGTAATTAAAGAATTGTTAAGGATTCGGTAACGAATCCAGATGTTGGGACCTACATACCATTTACCGATTTTGAAATACCGAATCGGTAGGATTCGGTATTTTAAAATCGGTAAACGGCATTTACCTACATCGGGCCCCCAGTGTATTGTTGGGAATGACTTATTGGTCACAAAAATTACTTTAACAATACAGTCAAAATATATGCATAATTCATCAAAAATAATTTTCTTGATGATGAAGTAGAAGGCTTTTTGCATATGATTTTCTTTTTATTCACAACCGTCAAAAAAACAACCAGCCAACACGTGTTTCGTCAGTACAGAGTCTGTACCAAGACTTCCTCAAGGCTAAACGACGTTGAAATCGGACATGCCGTATAAAACTATGGTATGATAACCTCAAAGCATGATAACACGACCCTTCCAGTCGTGTTATCATGTGCGTGGGACGCTAACGCTCGGGATCTTGGATGTGGTTTTGTACACATTGACAATACTGCCATCACTATTAGGAGCGAGTAGTCCGTTCTTCACGTCACCAGACGGGCAGAAAAGTTTTGAACACAGGACTACAGATACCGATGTTCTGGTCTCCACTACTCCCTCATTTCCACTTTAGCGGAGACATCTCGTGAAGAACATAGTCGGCCATTGCCAAGAGGATCTTTCCTCCAACGGCATCTAAGAACTTTTTTCTGGCATGGTATTTAAGATCCGGTCAGGGCCGATATATACATTTTCACGCGTATTACCATGTCCACATCCCGCAGTACCTGACATAATCTTTGGGGTTATCATACCATAGTTTTATATGGCATGTTCGATTTCATAGGTGTTTAGCCTTGAGGAAGTCTTGGTACGGACTCTGTACTGACGAAATACACGTTGGCTGGTTGTTTTTTTGACGCTTGTGAATAAAAAGAAACTCATATGCAAAAAGACTTTGGCTTGATCATCTTGTCCCAAGAAGATTATTTTTGATGAATTATGCATATATTTTGACTGTATTGTTGAAGGAATTGTTGTGACCAATAAGTCATTTCCAACATTGCTATCAGGATAGTGCTGAACTGACCCTTTTTGAATTTCTGTTTTGGCAGGTCATTTTGATTTGCTTTAGTCACCCTAGGTAGTCAGTGACTGGGGCCTCCCTAGCACTCCGACTGTACTAATTGTGATAACTGTGTGCCCTAACTGACAGACTATCTGATACTTGTATGTATTTGAATGTGCCGTTACTCCCTTCTAGGAAACACCACTACCAATTGCTTCTGTCACCACACCCAGTGTATATCCATATGCACCTGTCGCAGCTAGCTGCAATCACTTTATAAACAGCCGGCTGCAGGTCGACACACCATCCCCTGTCCAGCTGTACAAAACAAAAAGGGGGGAGAAAACAGAGTCACTGCCACTTGCAAAGCGAGCACAGCCCCATGTAGACTCGTGACTACTGCGGCCTTTCGAGGAACGGCATGGCATGTATTTTTAACTGTAAGACGCAAGTAGTGAGTCTACTCACTACGGTACAAGCTGCAAAAAAGCTGCAAAGAAGTCTGCCATCTTCAAGTCAGGCTGGCAACGTCACTGATTCACTTGTTAAAACCGGATGCATTTTAACCGATATGCTGAAAAACTTGACTACCTGTTTATGGGTGATAACATCCTATGTGAACTCCGAATTTTCGAGGTATGCCCAGCGTACGTCATCTTCGTGTGAATTGTTTTCAGCCATCCTGCCAAGTGAGGATTTAGACAGGCATTGTTCGCGGTAAGTACATGTCTGGGCTGTATTCCTTTCTGGCATTTAAGTTCTATTGGGTGGGTGGGGGCGCAAATGACAGCTCGAACTCTGCCTGTATGTGATAAATAACAACTTAACTACCAAACGAAAGGAACAGTATGGTGGAACTCTGAACTGGTCAGTTAAGTCAGCTGTAAGATCCGTGTTAGAGGCCCTCAGAACCGCTAGCAACATTGGTACATCATCTCTATTTAGATATGCCTATTAAATAGTTTATTTTAACATTCTGGTAACTTTCTCGACAAACCAGGCCCCCAGTAATTGATGCTGCAGCTCAGCACTGGGGGAGTAAAATTATGAGAAGACTGATGCCTGTCTTCGACCTCCTGCCCTTGACATACAAGTGCGTGCTAGTGCCCTTCCATTACTGGTGCTTTATAGCAGTTAAACTCTTCTTTGGGTTTATCATTGCTCAAATGCGTGTAATTTATGATATTTCTAGGTTTCCCTCATATTCATTGCTTGATTTTGCTCGTGAGAATGTGTCACTCATAGTTGTTGAAATGTCACTCATAATTAGACCAAAATTTTGAAGATGTCACACATAGCACAATCTGACACCTTGGCAACTATGGTTATCGAAGGTAAGTAACTTGTCCATCTGATCGGGACATCTAGCCGCAGATACCTTACATTTGAACAGATACCCAAGCAATACCTTCCCCAGAGATGGGACTGTGGAAAAACTTTAGACCTGAAAGTCCTGCAAGACAGCGGCCAAACAGGCCCTCCCTGCAAACCTAAGAAAACAGCCAATAGTGTCTGGTGAACATGTGCAGAGAAGCGCATGTGGCCGCTTGGCAAATATCAGTAATTGGAACACCACGCTGGAGGGCTGAGGCAGCAGCCTTCGCTCTGGTGGAATGGGCTCTAAAGCCTTCAAAAGGCTGTTTCTTTGGTAAGGCGTAACATATTTCAATACAGAGGATAACTCAGCATGATATGGTCCTCTTCTGAACAGCATGCCCCTTCTTTGCTCCCACGTACCCTATAAAAGAGTTGATCATCCACCCGGAACTCTTTGGTGCAATCTAGGTAGAACGATAATGCTCTTTTTGGGTCCAGATGGTGGAGACGCTCCTCTTCCTTAGAAGGATGCGGAGGTGCATAGAAAGTGGGCAGAGTAACAGACTGTCCCAGTTGGAAGAGTGTTACCACCTTAGGCAGAAAAGGTGCCCTAGTTACTACTTTATCCAGAAAGACGGTCAGGTAAGGAGGCTGTGAAGACAGTGCCTGCAGTTCGCTCACCCTCCTGGCAGAGGTGATTGCCACCCAAAAAATAGTTTTAATAGTGAGCAGCTTTAGAGGACATTCGCACAATGGCTCAAACGGCGAATACATTAAAAAGGTAAGGACCAAATTAAGGTCCCATTGTGGCATGATAAAATGGGAAGGGGGAAACGAGTGGGTTAACCCCTTAAAAAATATCTGGAGGGGATTTCAAAAGTGAAGGCTGGTCTGGCAGCCGAAGAAAAGCGGATAGGGCCGAAAGGCAGCACTTCAGAGTTCCCAGAGCAGAGCCTTGCTGGGCCAAAGAAAAAATAAACATGGGAACATACAACAAGGGGGCAGATAAGGGTTGAATAGACCTTGCTGTACAATATTTAAAAAATGTGTTCCATCAGCAGGCGTATGCCGACTATGTGGAGGGATGCTTGGCTGCCAGGATAACTTTGCAGACTTCAGCAGGAAGGTCAAAAGCTGTCAACTGTCGCCGCTCAATCTCCATGCAAGGAGGCGGAGAGTAGACAGGTTCGGGTGGAGGACCTTCCCCTGATGGAGCGACAGAAGATTCTCCCTAAAGGGCAGCCTGATCAGAGGATTGATGCTCATTGCCAGAAGCTCGAGATGCCAGATTCTCCATGCTCAGTCCGGAGCCACACGAACGACTTTTGCCCGGTGCTCCTGATCTTCTCGAGCACTCTAGGCAGGAGTGGTATGGGAGGAAAGGCGTACAGGAGGCCTGAGCACGATTCGCGACGAAAAGCGTAGCTGAGCGAGAGTCACCTTGGTAACTCCAAAGCGTAAAATTGATGACAGCAATATTGTGCATTCTCTTCTGGAGGCAAACAAATCTAATCAAGACTCTCCCACCGCTGAAAGAGTCCTTGCACCACCTCCGGATGGAGACGCCACTCGTGATCCGCAAGGCACTGTCGGCTGAGTTCATCTGCTCTGGCATTCAGAGAACTGGCCAGATGTTGAACCACCAGGGAAATGCCCTGTGGTTCCAGCCAAGTCCAGAGACGCAAGGCCTCTTGACAGAGGGTCCACAACCCCACACCATCCTATTTGTTGCAGTACCATAAGGCGGTAGTGTTGTCTGTGAACACCTGAACCAGCCTTACCTTGATGGACGGTAAAATGGCTTTTAGTGCCAATAGGATTGCCTGAAGCTTCAACAGTTTAATAGGGAGCCTGGCTTCCACCAGAGTCTTGTGATCTCCACTTCTCCCAGGAGGCTGCAATCTTCCCAGAAGATATGCATCCATCACTACTGTGAGATCTGGGTGGGAAAAGGAGAGGGTTCTGCTTACAACTCAATCACTGTTTGTTAGCCACCACTGAATGCCTTTTGCAGTGCCCTCTGATATCTGAACCAGGTCAGTGAGATTTCCCCAAAGCTGTGCCCACTGGAACTTCAAGTCTCACTGCGGAGCCTGCATGTGCCATCTGGCATGGCCTACAGGTAGGATGCAGGAGGCCATGAGGCCCATCAGCCTCAGAGTCATTCTGAGCGAATTCAGGATAGAGGTTGAAACAGCAGTATCATAGCCTGAATATTCTGGACTCGACGCTAAGGAGGATAAGCCCGAAACTGCACGGTGTCCAGAATTGCTCCGATAAAAAGAAGCGTCTGAGAGGGAGTCAGGTGTGACTTCAGCACATTGATAGTGAACCCTAGTGAGTGCAGGAGGTTCGCTGCTGTCTGGAGTTGCGAGACAACTGCTTGGGAGGAGCCCGCCCTCAGCAACCAGTCGCCGAGATAGAGGAAGACTAGACCCCTGATCTTCGCAGATTGGCAGCGACCACCACCATCACCTTTGTGAACATCCAAGGGGCACTGGTGAGGCCAAAGGGGAGCAGGGCAAACTGAAAGTGATTAAGGCCCATCGTAAACCACAGGTAGAAATGATTAGCAGGCAGAACAGGAATATAGAAATAGGCATCATGCAAGTCCAACGCAACCTGTGAGCATCTGGATCTTCTTCTAGAGGAAGCAGTCGAGAGCTCAGAGGTCAAGGATAGGGCAAAGGCCTTGGTCCTTCTTTGGAACCAGAAAATAGCAGGAATACCAAACACAGCCTATTTCTGGCCCAGGAACATTCTCTATAGCTCCCTGGGCCAAGAGAGTCTCAACTTCCTCACGGAGCAGAATCAGATGATCCTCCGTCAGCCGACTGTACAATGGAGGCATAGATGGAGGTATAGTCTTGTAGGGGAGGGAGTAGTCCCATCAGACTATTTGCAATACCCACCTGTCTGAGGTGATATCAAGTCAGTGGTGGAGATGATGGCGTATCTTGCCACCAACCGGACTTTTATGATCCAGGGGAATCAGACTAGGAAGGTTTTGTGGTGGAGGAGGGGATTGTGGCTTGGCTCGACTTCTGGCTGCCCAAGCCTTGAGGTCGGGGTGAAACGCGTCCACGGCCCCACAAAGGTTGCTAAGGCTCTCTGGGTAGGCAAGGTTGGAAGCCTCTTGCATAGCCACGAAAGGAGCGAAAATCAGACACAGGCTGGGATGTTGTGGTGTGGCCTAAGGACTTGGCCGTAGCCCATGAGTCCTTAAAATGCTCAAGCGCTGCATCTGCTTGGTCTCCAACGAGACGGGAGTCATCAAAGGACATGTCCATAAGATTAGCTTGGACATCCCCCCGAAAATCCAGTCGTCCTCAGCCAGGTGTGGTGTCCTATGGCCACTATCAAGGAAATCACTCTACCTAGTGCACAAGTTACTACTTGTGTAACGATATATCTGTAAGAGACATTAGTTAGTGATAGATTCTGTACCTTAGAATATCCCCAGGCGTCAGACTGGATCCGGAAACTTTTGCGTAGCAATACCCCTGCGTGTCGGTAGGCGTCGTCTGCGGCTCCGCGTCCGTCGTCGGCGACGTAAGCGCCGGAATGACGTCGTCGGAGTACTTAGACGCCGCCCATGCGCGCTGACGTCAGTTCTGATACACAGCTTTTCCGCGCCAGATACGCAGAGCCATGATAGAACCAACACTGGTGCCATGAAACTAGGGCCCTGAAAAGGCGACGGCCATCAAACGGCATGTCCAGGAGTGTGGCCTGGACATCGGCCGAGAAGTTGGCGGATCTCAACCAGGCGTGGCGTCGAACCGCCACTGTCGTTGCCATCGCCCTGCCCAGTGAGTCCGTTGTATCCAGCCCACACCGGATAGAAAAGCGTGCTGCATCTCGGCCTTCCGCAAGGGCTTGGCCGAGTTTAGCCTGGACCTCCTCCGGGCATTGTGGCAGCACCTCCGCAACCGTGTCCCACAGAGTGTGGGTGTAGTGGCCCAAGAGACAGGCGGTATTCACAGACCGCAGCCCTAAGCTAACAGACGAGAAAACCTTCTTCCCGAACTGTTCGTATCTTTTGGATTCCCTGTCGGGCGGGGCCGACGGGAATGCGGTCTGGGAGTTTGAGGCCTGGATGACCAGACTCTCGGGGTGGGATAGGTGGACAAAAAGCATGGGTCGCCCGGGGCCGGGCGGTAGCGTCTGGCCACGTTCCTATCCACAGGCGGGCCTGTGGCAGGCTTGGACCAAGTGCCCACAAGAACGTCACACAAGGCCTCATTGAACAGCAGCAGGGGCTCCATGGAGCTGGACTGCGGTTTGAGGACCTCTGTGAGGAGGTTAGTCCTCACGGCCGCGACGGGGAGCTTAAGGTTTAAGGCCTTAGCTGCCTTCGTCAACACTACGCTATAAGTAGAACCCGCCTCCGAAGCCACGGTCGGAGGTGAGTTAAATCCAGTGTCTGGCGATGTGTCAAGACCACTGGCCTCCCCAAGCTCATATGTCCAGTCCTGTTGAGACTGGCAATCTAGTGCCAGAGGGTCCTCGGACCCCTCTCAATCTTCCTCGTCACCTGTGTCCTGTAAACCAGGATTAGCAGACAGGGCCTCCTCGCGGAGATAGAAATCCCCAAAGGCCGACGGAATCGGCGCCCAGCGGCGCCCTTCCGGCGCCTGAGTTGGACCGCAGGAAACATTGGGGGCGGCAACCACAGTGGGCGCCGGGGGCGACACCTGTGGGGACGGCGCCGGTGAGGCCGTAAGGTCGACCGGCGACGCCCCGGATCCGGTGAGGTCCTGCGCCGCCGAGACCGAAGTCGCCGGCGGCACGGGGCCGAAGCACCCGACGGCGTCGGGGCCGAAGCGCCCAACCCGGTAGGACCTCCAGACGGAACCGTTGGGCCCGAAGGCGCCACGGGAACCGACTGAGGAGGGAGGGTCCTCATGGCCATGAGGTACCTCTCGACCTCCTCCGGCGTCGCGCCGCGCCCAGGGACCCGAAGGTGTGGGGCAGGCGGCGACGCTTGCGACTCCCGCGGAGCCGCATGGGCGGTGTCGCCCGAGCCCCCGGCCTCATCGTGCGAGCGTCGGGGTGAGTCGGAGGATCGATGACGTCGCTCCGACCTCTCATGCCTCTTACCTGAGGACTTGGAACCAGACGATCGATGTGCACTTCCGGAGCTTCGATGACTCCGACCTCGCGACCTGTCCCTCGCCTAGCCTTCGACGTCAGGGCCCGGCAGTCGGAGCAGGTCCGATAGTCGTGGTCAAGGCCTAAGCACTTCAGGCACCGGCGATGGGGATCCGTGACCGACATGAGTCGATCGCACTTCGAGCAAGGCTTGAACTCGGGCATCCCTGGCACCAATAGAGTCGAGAACTCGATAAAAAGAGAGAGATCAAAAAGATCAAAAAGTTCAGTCAAAAATTGACTGGGGGTAGAGCTTCTTCCGGATCTGCGCTAGCTGGCGCGGAAAAAAGAAGAACTGACGTCAGCGCGCATGGGCGGCGTCTAAGTACTCCGACGACATCATTCCAGCGCTCAGGACGCCGACGGACGCGGAGCCGCAGACGACGCCTACCGACGCGCAGGGGTATTGCTACGCAAAAGTTTCCGGATCCAGTCTGACGCCTCGGGATATTCTAAGGTAAGGAATCTATCACTAACGTGTCTCTTTCAGATGAGTGAGTTGTGTCCAAGCCACAGCGGATGGCGAACTTCGCTGCATCTCTCCTGTCTAAAGTTGCTTAATAGAGACGAACCAGGCCCTCCTTTGAGCTCTGGACAGCACCTGCATACCCGTATCCCATATCAAATGGAAATTACGGCCCAAAAGGCATTCAGTGTTCACCGGCCGCAAAGCTAGACTGGGGGAAGAGAACATTTTCTTCACAGAGCTTTCTAGTCTTTTGGATTCCCTCTCTGGGGGTGTGGAAGGGAACGCACCACAGGAAGCTAGGACCACTAAGCTATGTGAAGTGGGTGGTGAGGAAAGCTGGGTCACTCGGTGCTGGGCAATGCCGGCAGGCAATCGTTCTGTCCACAGGAGCCCCTGTGCTGTTCTTGGACAAGGTGCCCAGAAGAACATCCGTCAAGGCTGCATTGAAAGGCAGCAAGGGTTCGGAGTGGAGACACCAGGCTGCAGGACCTCTTTCAAGACATTAGTCTTGACTGCCACTGTAGGAAGCTGCAGGTCCAGGACCTACGCAGCCCTATGCACCACCATTACAAATTATGCCCCCTACTCCGTAGGAAGGTTAGGTGGAGACAGCATGCCAGAATCTGGGGAGGTGACCAGGCCACTCGCATCACCCAATTCCTCATACCAGTCTATATCCTGAGGTTGTGGGATTTCTAGGGGATCCTGCTCCCCCTCCCAATCCGCCTCATCCATCCCTAACCCTCCAGAATCGGGAAGGTTGAGTCAGCACTGGTCTCGGCATCGGTGGATGCCTGACCGGCTCCATGTTGTCCGGAATGAGGATTGGGATGGTGCTGCGGAGGACCTTGGTGTTTGACGCATAGCCGGGGAAGGTTGCTGATGGACGACTGGCATCGGTCAGGACCCAGGAACAGGCCCAGTAGGAGGCCGCGGCCAGAGTCGAATGCGGAGAACCCACGGGGACCCCATCATCTGAGCCCTCGGGGCCAGAGGGCACGGCGGCAGGGTTAGGTCGCCCAACTGTGGTGCACATGGAATTATAAAATTCCTTGAGTTGGGCGGGAGTCACTCCGGCTCCAGAAAGGGTGGGAAATATGGAGCCGACCTAGGCACCCGCTCTGCGGACTGATGCCTTGAACGCAAAGGTTCTTCCTTTTTCTTCACATGACGGACGGGGGGAAGTCGAAGCACGTTTTGACTTCTTGTGCTTTTTGTGGTGCCTCATACCTGACCGCGACAACTTCAAGGAAGAGGACATCGATCCTCTGGAGCGGTGCTAGGACCTTTCTCTAGACTGACTGGAAATGAGACCGACGAGGCGAGGTGACCTTCTAGGCACCGGGACGTGATCAGCTTTTGGGACCGCTTCCTCAAAGCCTTCAGCATCATAGCCCGCCAATCGGAGCATGACTTTGTGTCGTGGTCTCGCTCCAGGCACCAAATACACACTAAGTGGGGGTCCGTGACCGACATGGCACTTTGACAGCTGCCGCACGACTTGAACCCCGGGGTCTTCTTGCTAGACATCCCTAGCACACCAAAATGAATCGACAAAAAGTCGAAAAAAGTCTGTCAAAAATGACAGGGGATAAGCTCCCTTCGATGGATCTGCACTGGCAGGCACGAAAAGAAAAAAATTGACGTGAACGCACTGGAGTGGCGGGTATATTGACGACGCAGACGTCACCACAATGACGAACACAACGCCAGCGTCGACTGACGCCATCTATCGGTGCGCAGGGGTACTGCTATCAAAAAATCTTCCTGATCCAGCCTGACGCCTGAAAGTTCTAAGGTAAGGAATCTGTGGCTAGGTGTCTACATCAGATGTCTACTTCAGATACTACATTTCAAGGCTTCCAACTTTCTATGGGAATACTCCAGGACATTTAAGAAAGCTGCAGATTTCCTGCAGTTCTCCAGTACATAAATACATGTATTATTATGATGTATATTCAATGTATTTTCCTTCTCCCTCGGGAAATACTTTCTATTGGGACAATACTTCCTTCACCATTCCCATATTCCCAATGAATAGAGGGGTGTTCTGTTTACATTCACAGGCTGGAATTGCACTTACTCAAGACAAGAACAAAGTAGGGTGTGCCACTAATCATTGGCGGTATTTCTCCATTAAACGAGCCGACCTAAGTGGCACTGGGCCGCGATTAGTTTTAGGGACTGCTCCCTCAAAGCCTTCAGTGGCATGGCCCGGCAATCGGAGCACGATTTTGTGTTGTGGTCCAGCTCCAGGCACCAGCGTCACACTGTGTGGGGGTCCATGCCCGACATGGCGGGGCGACAGGCGTTGCACAGATTGAACCTAGAGCTCTTCTTGCTAGGGGTGCTCTGTCTCCATTCACAGGCTGGAATGGCACTTACTCCTGACGAGAACAAAGTAGAGTGTGCCACTAATCATAGGTGGCATTTCTCCATTAGTAAGAGAGTTCTACAATTGCAAAATTCCAGTAATACTGCGTTCTTCACTCAGGATTGGGAATTTATGCTCACTAAATGCTTTTATTGCACCTAAATTATACTTTGGGGAATTGGTTTTACCATGATTATTATACAACGCTTGGGTGCGTGTGCAGTTGGTTTTAGATTATTTGATAACCAGACTCCCCTATTCTATAAAATATATCACCTTTATTTAGCAGACTTAGTGGCTCCAATGAAGTTTCCAATCTCAAGTTGTACTATGTGCTATGAGAAGTATTAGTGTATGTTCTCCAAGGAGGAGCCACAGAGTAGAGGTCAGCTGCCTCAGAACGTCCTGTAGAAACAAGCAGGATATTGTGGGGGATAGCTTTAGCAAATGGTTGCCTTACAAACACTGCAACAACAAAGGTGTGCACCGAATGCTTGAATTTATGCTAGCCACTGGCACTCGCTCGGGCCGCATCCCAAACCATCGTCCAGCTATACCTGGTCGTTTGGGATGGACTGTTCCGATTGGAGCAGGGTCAAGGCTGATTTGCATATGGCTGGGTCCAAACAGAAGTAGCATGAGGGGCGAAAAATGATGGATTGCAATGCTGCCCCAAGCGATACCCAGCAGCAGGGCTGGACTGGTAACCCAAAAGAGCCCTGAATATTTTGTCAGACCTGCCTCCACTGCATTTTTTACTCTAGGCCAATATTGCAGCATTGCTGTACAATGGCCTCCAGTAATAACAAGCATTTGCAATGCAATAGGTCTTGCATTAGGAAAGTTTGAGGTTTTGGTCTTGTAAATGACAATTTTTTTATGTGCTAGTTTTGAAAATAGTGAAAATAATAGCTTTGTCATTTACAATGCCAATACTTGTAATTTTTGCAAATGTGACATCTATAGCATTTGTAATGCAATATGTCACTTTGATGTATTGATATTACAAATAACAATGGCTTATAATTTTTTTAAATAATCAATACTTAAATAAAAGGTATTTTAATTTATAATGGCAATATAAGATAGATAGAGTGAGTGCAACAGATAGATAGATAGAATGAGGGCGACAGATAGAGTGAGGGTGATAGATAGTTAGATGTATAGATAGAGAGTGAGAGCGATCGATATAGATATTATAATTTTTTTTAATAATCAATACTTAAATAAAAGGTATTTTAATTTATAATGGCAATAGCGTACATTTTTTAAATTAACTTTTGTGAAGATTATGTTCAGTGTATTTTATTGAGACGAAAATCGAAGAACAGAAGTGAAATATGAACATTTTTTTGTGAAATTTCTAATAAAGCTTGAAACAATGTGAGAATATATTTGAACCAGGTGTTGAATGGTTGCACAGATTGATGCTGTGGTGGTGCCGAGTGATGCTGTGGTGATGCGATAGATAGATAGAGTGAGGGCTATAGATAGATAGAGGGAGGGCGATAGATAGAAAGAGGGAGGATGATAGATATTTAGATAGATAGATAGAGGGCGATAGAGTGAGGGTGATCGATAGATAGATAGATAGATAGATAGATAGATAGAGTGAGGGCGATAGATAGAGTGAGGGCGATAGATAGAGTGAGGGCGATAGATAGATAGATAGAGAGTGAGTGCGATAGATAGTGTGTGGTCTATAGATACATAGATAGAGTGAGGGCGATAGAGTGAGGGCGATAGATAGAGGGAGTGAGATAGATAGATAAGATAGATAGAGTGAGTGAGTGCAACAGATAGATAGATAGAATGAGGGCGACAGATAGAGTGAGGGCGATAGAGTGAGTGCGATAGATAGAGTGAGGGTGATAGATAGTTAGATGTATAGATAGATAGAGAGTGAGAGCGATAGATAAATAGAGTGAGATCGATAGATAGATAGATAGTGGAGAAGAGAAGAGAACATGGAGTTAGAGAAGGAGGCATGGTGGAAGAGAGCAGCAGATCAGCATGGGAGAAGAGAAGATAACAGGGAGTAATAGAATGATGTGGGTGGAAGAGAGGAGAAGGTAAGCACAGCAGAAGAGAACAGGGAGTTAAAGAAAGATCACCACAGGAGAAGAGAATAGGGAGTTAGAGAAGGAGGCGGGGTGAAAGAGAACAGCAGATCAGCACAGGAGAAGAGAAGCGAACAGGGAGTTAAAGAAGGAGTTTGGGTGGATGAGAGCTGCAGATCAGCACAGGAAAAGTGAACAGGGATTTGGAGAAGGGGCGGGTGGAAGAGAGCAGCAGCTCTGCACAGGAGAAGAGATGAGAAGAGGGAGTTAAAGAAAGAGGTGGGGTGGAAGAGAGAAGTCGATGAGCACAGGAGAAGAGAACAGGGAGTTAAAAAAGGATGTGGCGTGGAATAGACCAGCAGATCAGCACATCAAAAGAAAACAGGGAGTTAAAGAAGGAGGTGGGTGGAAGAGAGCAGCATATCAGCACAGGAGAAGAGAAGGGGGAGGTAGAGAAGAATGTTGGAGGAAGAGAACAGCAGATCAGCTCTGGAGAAGAGAACAGGGAGTTTGAGAAGGAAGTGTTTGGAAGAGAGCAGCATAACAGCACAGCATAATAGAACATGGAGTTAAAGAAGGAGGCGGGTGGAAGAGAGCAGCAGATCAGCACAGGAGAAGAGAACAGGGAGTTAAAGCAGAAGGTTGTGTTGTAGAGAGCAGCAGATCAGCACAGGAGAAGAGAACAGGGAGTTAGAGAAAGATGAGGGTGGAATAGAACAGCAGATTAGCACAGGAGAAGAGGACAGTGAGTTAGAGAGTGAGGTGGGTGAAAGAGAGGAGGAGGTCAGCACAGCAGAAGGGAACAGGGAGTTGTAGAAGAGAGCAGCAGATTAGCACAGGAGAAGAGAACAGGGAGTTAGAGAAAGATGAGGGTGGAATAGAACAGCAGATTAGCACAGGAGAAGAGGACAGTGAGTTAGAGAGTGAGGTGGGTGAAAGAGAGGAGGAGGTCAGCACAGCAGAAGGGAACAGGGAGTTGTAGAAGAGAGCAGCAGATTAGCACAGGATAAGAGAGCAGGGAGTTAGAGTAGGATGCGAGGTGGAAGAGAGCAGCATATCAGCGGAAGAGAACAGGGAGTTAAAGAAGGATGCGGGTGGAAGTGAGCAGCAGAGGGATAAAAGAAGAGAACAGGGAGTGAGAGAAGGATGTGGATGAAAGAGAGCAGCAGATCAGCACAGCTGAAGGTAACGGAGTTAAATAAGGAGGTGGGGTGGAAGAGAGCAGCAGAACAGCACAGGATAAGAGAACATTGAGGTAGAGAAGGAGGTGTGTGGAAGATCTGTTCTGGAGAAGAGAAGAGAATATGGAGTTATAGAAGGAGGTGTGTTGAAGAGAGCAGCATAACAGCACAGCATAAGAGAACATGGAGTTAAAGAAGAAGGCGGTGTGGAAGAGAACAGCAGATCGGCACAGGAGAATGAATGAATGAATGAATGAGATAATTCTTTTATAGCGCATGGCTACCCGGAGGCATCCCAGCGCTTAAGCTCCGACACAGGGTCTGAAAGTGAAAGATGGAACCAGTTAGTAGTTAGTTTCTGGGGAAAAGCCGGGGAAAAGCCATGTTTTTATTTTCTTGCGGAATGAAAGATGATTGGATTCCTGACGAAGGGAGAGGGCCATAGAGTTCCATAACTTTGAGGTGTTATGGGAAAAAAAGCGTTCCCCAGAGCGAGCCTCATTGATTCTGTTGACTTCTGCCAGATTAAGATCATTGGAGCGGAGATTTCGCGGCATTTTGTATGGTTTGATCAGGCTAGTAAGGATAGGGGGGCCTTTGCCTTGCAGATTTTTACGGGCAATACAGAGGGCCTTAAAGTGTACTCGTTCTTTTATCGGTAGCCAATGAAGTGATCTTAACGCTGGCTTGGCTGAGGAGTGATGGTTGGTGCTCCTCAGGAGTCTAGCTGCTGAGTTTTGGACTACCTGGAGTTTGCAGATCACAGAGGCCGGGGCTCCCAGATAGAGCGCATTACCATAGTCCAGTCTGGATAAAATCATGGCCTGGACTAGGATCTTTTTGGCTCTGTCAGGCAGTTGAGGCAGGATTTTGAATATAGAGCTTAACAAGCCGAAGCAGGTGGCCGCAGTTTTCCTGGCCTGTGTTTTGAATGAAAGGTCCTCGTCTAACCAGAATCCTAAACTCTTGATCACACTTCTTGGGGTTGGGACAGTGCCCATAGAAGGGGGCCATAACGTAGGGGAATAGAATGATGCCTTCCTGCCCAGTAACATCAGTTCAGTCTTCTCGTTGTTGAGTTTGAGCAGGGACTGGCCCATCCACTTTGCTACGTCCTCAAGACAATCACTCAAACTCGAGTGGGACAGATCTGCCTGATTCAGAGAGACCACAAGCTAAGTGTCATCAGCATAGCTGATTAATTCAATTCCATAGGGAGCCACTATCTCGGCTAAGGGGGACATATACACATTAAAAAGTGTGGGGCTCAGGGAGGAGCCCTGTGGTACCCCACACTGCAAGGGTATCGGTGATGAATGGCAATCCCCTTCAAATACTTTAAAATACCTTTCAAGGATGAAAGATTCAAGCCATGAAAGGGCTTTTCCCGAGACTCCGATTTTGTTTAGACGGGCTAAAAGGATACGGTGGTTTACCGTATTGAAGGCGGCGCTGAGGTCCAGGAGGATGATGGCCACATTGCCACCTGTGTCCAGGATCCTCCTCGACTCTTCAACCACCTTAAGAAGTGCCGTCTCCGTCCCTTGTCTAGGGCGAAAGCCTGTTTGAGAAGGATGAAGTAGGTTAGAGGCTTCCAAAAATGAAGACAGTTGGCGGTTTACCAATTTTTCTGACAGTTTACTGATACCCGGGAGAAGGGAGATGGGACGATAGTGGGATAGCTCTCCAGGGTAGCTTTTTTTAACAATGGTTTGACCATGGCCATTTTCCAGTCCCGTGGGACTGTGCCTGCTTCAATCGAGGAGTTGATCAGATTGGTGACTGGAGTAGCGATAATAGGCAGGACTGATTTCAGGATGTTAATTGGAACAGGGTCAAGCGGCGAGCCACTTTTTACTGAATTGATGAGGGGGGTAGCAATTCCTCGGTGAGCAGAGTGAAGGAGAAGAGTTCAGGAGTGGCGACTTGAAAGGGAGGTTTAGTTAACGATAGTGATTCGGGGATGGTAATGGGTGGGAGACCTAAAAGAATGTTTTGAATTTTAGTGTGGAAGAAGAGTGCAATTTCTTCACAGCGGGACCCTGATGTGTTTGGGGCGAGACGGGGGTCAGGAGGTTTCAGCAGAGTCTTGACAATTCTGAAAATTTCTTTAGAGGAATTAGGAGATGCAATGATTTTCTCTGCGTAGAAAGCTATTTTGGCTGCCTTTAAAGCAGATTTATAGGCTTTGATGGAGGCCCTGTATTTAGTTTTTATCTCTGGATCAAAGTCTTTTCTCCATTGTCTCTCCTCTTTTTTACATCCCTGTTTGAGTTTTCGGAGCTCTGGGCTAAACCAGGGATGATTGATTGATCCTCTTTTTTGGATTACAGATTTCCTAGGGAGACTGATGTCCAGTGAGCGCTCTATCCACTTTATTAAACTCTGGGTTTGCTGTATTGATATCACCGTTAATGGGAGGTGAAGTGGTCCTTAATACTTCTGACCATTCATTTATATTGAGTTTAGACCAATATCTTGTCTGCGCTCTGCAGAAAGTATTGGTCGGAGCTGGGGGAGGGACACTCCAAGTGAAAGGTATGGTAAAATGGTCTGACCACGGAACAGGGCTTGGATCGGTGATGATTAAGTCTATGATATTTGAAAAAAATAGGGTCAAGCAGGTGTCCTTTTATATGGGTGGCTTTTTTTAATTTTTTGAACCATTTCACAGGTCTCAAGATCTTGAGCCAGATCCATAGCTAACGTGTCTTGCGGATCGTCGAAATGGAGGTTCAGATCTCCCATTATAGTGAAGTTAGAGGCAGAACTGGCAAGGTTTACAACCGTTTCTAACAGTGTCCTATGGAATTGTCCTAAGGATCCTGGTAGACGGTATACTAAAAGCCCGGTAAAGGAAACTGAAGGAGACAGGGTGATCAAGAAGTGGGCATTTTCACAATCAAGTAATGGGCTGCCTAACAGGCGACAGACTAGATGTTCCTTATAGTCTACAGGATAGCGATCCCTCCTCCTACACTCCCTATTCGGTCAATGTGCTGGATTAAATAGCCCGGAGGCAGAGCCTGGACAATGTCTGGGCCTGAGCTGGTCCTTAACCAAGTTTCAGTAAGAAACAATACCTCCAGTGCCGAGTCCTTTAATAGGAGTGAGATCTCTAAAGCATGTTTAGGCAGGGAACGGCAATTCAGTAATGCCATGTTGAGCATATGCTCCGGTTTCTGTTTGATCTCTGCCGGCTTAATCAATTGGAAGAAACAGTGTCGGCATTGATATTGATTGTGTGAGGGGTTTAACGTGTGCTTACACAAGGTGTTCGGGGAGATAGTAGGAGGGCAGAGCACGAATATGTGAGTGGGACAAGCGTGGAGATAGCAAGGGAGTTGGTCCCTGGGCCCGGCCTGGCGCGGACGGGCACAGACAGGAGCAGACGGGAGACAGGCAGGACTCTGGCATGACTCCGGCGTGAGTCCGGCGCGTCCGCTACGCGGAAGGAGACTGTCCCTTTTTATCTGCAGCTAGAGCGCACCAGAGCGCTTCGTCACACCCAAGATGGCCGCTGTGGAGGCTTCGGCTCCCCGGGACCACACTCTCAGCGTCAATGCTCAGCTGAGAGTGGGCCCAGGCAGCGGTGAGATGGAGCTAAAATATCTGGAGAGTAAAACGCTTTTTAATCAAGCGCAGTGACAACACAAAGTAAAATACTAAAAAACGCTTATTACATCAAGCGAAATAGAGAGTGGCAAGGCTTAGGAGACTAGAAATTTCTAAGACAAGTAATGGAGGACCTCCCGGCTTCCGCCTCAAGAGGGTGAAAAATGCGCAACTTACTAAGGCGCAGAGAGCGAGGAAGCCCTTTTTATCTGCAGCTAGAGCGCACCAGGGCGCTTCGTCACACCCAAGATGGCCGCTGTGGAGGCTTCGGCTCCCCGGGACCACACTCTCAGCGTCAATGCTCAGCTGAGAGTGGGCCCAGGGAGCGGTGAGATGGAACTAAAATATCTGGTGAGTAAAACGCTTTTTAATCAAGCGCAGTGACAACACAAAGTAAAATACTAAAAAACGCTTATTACATCAAGCGAAATAGACAGTGGCAAAGCTTAGGAGACTAAAAATTTCTAAGACAAGTAATGGAGAACCTCCCGGCTTCCGCCTCAAGAGGGTGAAAAATGCGCAACTTACTAAAGAGAAGAGAACAGGGAGTGAGAGAAAGAGGCTGGTTGAAGAGAACAGCAGGGTAGCACAGGATAAGAAAACAGGGAGTTAAAGAAGTATGCTGGGTGTAAGAGAGCAGCAGATCTGCACCGGATAAGAGAAGAGAACATGTATAGTGGAAGAGAGCAGCAGATCAGCACGGGAGAAGAGAACTGGGAGTTAGAGAAGGAGGTGTGTGGGAGAGTGGAGCAGGTCAGCACATCAGAAGAGAACAGAGAGTTAAAGAAGGAGTTGGTGTGGAAGAGAGCGGCAGATTAGCACATTAGAAGAGAACATGGAGTTAGAGATGGATGCGAGGTGGAAGAGATCAGCAGAAGAGAACAGAGTTAAAGAAGGAGTCGGGTGGAAGAGAGCAGCAGATCAGCAGAGGGAGAAAAGCAGAGAACAGAGTAGCACAGGATAAGAAAACAGGGAGTTAAAGAAGTATGCTGGATGTAAGAGAGCAGCAGATCTGCACCGGATAAGAGAAGAGAACATGTAGTTAGAGAATGAATCATGGTAGAAGAGAGCAGCAGCAGATCAGCACGAGAGAAGAGAAGAGAACTGGGAGTTAGAGAAGGAGGTGGGTGGAATAGAGGAGCAGATCAGCACAGCAGAAGAGAACAGGGAGTTAAAGAAGGAGGTGGGTGGAAGAGAGCAGCAGATCAGCACATGAGAAGAGAATAGAACAGGGAGTTAGAGAAGGAGGCGAGGTGGAAGAGAGCAGCAGATCAGCACGGGAGAACACAACAGGGAGTTCAAGTATGCTGTGTGTGAAAGAGAGCAGCAGATTAGCACATGTGAGGAGAAGAGAACAGGGATTTAAAGAAGGATGTGGGACAAAAAGATGACAGAAAGAAAAGAGGGGACGAAAGTGCTGTTTGTGTAGAGAGTGTTTTTTTGTTGCATACTAAATGTAAGAAGGAAAGGAAACAATGAACGTGTTTGGGCGCGTAAAGTTACATTTAAAAAAAAACATTGCAAGTAAAAAAAATATATTCGACGTATGCAAAACTCCTAGGCACGAGGTCAACAAAATGAGAGAAAGAGAAGGCGGGTGGAACTACACGGAAGGGGAGAGACGCGTGGGCGGAGAGGAGTCTGTGAGAGCGCGCGGCGGAGATCAAAGAAAAGGCGTGCAACCATATGGAGAGTGAGGGGGTGTGCAGCCTGGTGAGCTAAATGCGTGTGGCAGCAAAGGAGGAGCGCGGCGCTTGCGCGCCACCACATTTTCCGACAAAAAACGTCCACGTGCACTTTGTTCATTTGTTAAATAAAGTTATACAATAATTCCAAATTAAGCAGAAAACACATAGCACCAACAGACAGTAATACAAATAAAAAAACAAAAATCTAATTATGCGTTTTGGAAACGCTTTGATCCTGTAACGTTAGTGTTTTAGTTAAAATGTAGAAAAGGCACCTACTGACATCGTACGAACTAGAGGGCAGTGTGTAAGGGGGCAGTGTGTAAGAGGGCAGTGTGTGAGGGTAAGTTGTATGAGGGCACAGTATGAGTGTGTAAGGGGGCGGGTTGTGTGTGTGCGCGTGTTGTAAGTGTGGAGTGGGTGAGGCCTAAAGTACTGTGAGTGGGTAATGTGTAAGAGAGCATTGAAATGGGGCAGTGTGTGAGGAGGGGTCAGTGTATGTGTTCTGTGTGAGAGGGGGCAGTGTGTGTGGTCTGTGTGCAAAGGGGGCAGTGTGTGTGGTCTGTGTGCGAGGGGGGCAGTGTGTGTGGTCTGTATGAGAGGGGTGAAGTGTGTGTAGTTTGTGTGAGAGGGGGCAGTGTGTGTAGTCTGTGTGAGAGGGGAGCAGTGTGTGTAGTCTGTGTGAGAGGGTGGCAGTGTTAGTTAGTGACTTGTCAGTAAACTGTATTTCTATTATCTTTAAAGGTTGTATTAGTATCGAGAGAAAAAAATCTGACACGGGCTAACGTAAAAGACTGCAGTGCCTTGTAAAGATTTGCAATGCAATCGTTTTTGCATTAGGAAAGTGTGAGCTATTGGTATTGTTATTTAAATTTCTTTTTAATATGTTTTAGCTTTGAAAAATATAAAAGTCCTATTAGCTCTGGCAATGCTTGTCGGTAGCAAGCAAGGACAGTGCAGTTGTGGTGCTGAGTGATGCTGTTGTGGTTCTGAGTGATGTGGTGGTTTATTAGAGTGATGTGGTGGTGCCCCTGAGTGATGTGGTGGTGCCCCTGAGTGATGTGGTTGTGCCCATGAGTGATGCGGTGGTGTCCCAGAGTGATGCGGTGGTGTCCCAGAGTGATGCGGTGGTGTCCTAGAGTGATGCGGTGGTGTCCTAGAGTGATGCGGTGGTGTCCTAGAGTGATGCGGTGGTGTCCTAGAGTGATGTGGTGGTGTCCTAGAGTGATGTGGTGGTGTCCTAGAGTGATGTGGTGGTGTTCCTGAGTGATGTGGTGGTGTTCCTGAGTGATGTGGTGGTGTTCCTGAGTGATGTGGTGGTGTCCCAGAGAGATGTGGTGGTGTCCCAGAGAGATGTGGTGGTGTCCCAGAGAGATGTGGTGGTGTCCCAGAGTGATGTGGTGGTGTCCCAGAGTGATGTGGTGGTGTCCCAGAGTGATGTGGTGGTGTCCCAGAGTGATGTGGTGGTGTCCCAGAGTGATGTGGTGGTGTCCCAGAGTGATGTGGCGGTGTCCCAGAGTGATGTAGCGGTGTCCCAGAGTGATATGGCGCTGTCCTAGAGTGATGTGGCGCTGCCCTAGAGTGATGTGGTGCTGTCCTAGAGTGATGTGGTGCTGTCATAGAGTGATGTGGTGCTGTCATAGAGTGATGTGGTGCTGTCCTAGAGTGATGTGGTGATGATGAGATGAACGGACGAAAGGGCAGGATGGAAGTGCTGTTTGTGGAGAGAGTGTTTTTGTTTTGCATACAAAATGTAAGAAGTAAAGGAAACAATGGACGTGTTTGGGCGCGTACAGTTAAATAAAAAAAACATTGTAAGTAAATAAATATAATAGACGCATTAAAAACTCATAGGCACGAGGTCAAGTAGTCAGTCACACAAAGCTGAAAATCACAAAAAGATGACAGAAAGAAAAGGGAGGACGGGAGTGCTGTTTGTGTAGAGAGTGTTTTTTGTTGCATACTAAATGTAAGAAGGAAAGAAAACAATGAACGTGTTTGGGCACGTTAAGTTAAATAAAAAAAACATTGTAAGTAAAAACAAGAGCTGCGAACTATCAATAAACTGTGAGATACAGCTGTGACTGTTAATGGTGCAGCTGCGCAAATGACCTCCTGCTAGTTAGGCCAAGGATTTCAAAAGCTGAGAGCTTCCGGAAACAAAGGCAACTTTCTCAGCTTCAGCTCTCCTGCAAGCCTGTGTACGATCTCACTGCCGGCCCTTGCCAAAGGTTGAAGCAATCTCAACAGGGGTGTATTGCACCCCTCTGCACCTCCTGTGGTGTAGGCTGTTTGTCCTCCGGGCACAGACACTGGCGGCAAGTCACAATACAATACAGTAAACGTGAGTGAGAAGTGTTTTACCAAACAAACAAAGGACTAACAGGGAGTGCGCACTGTGATGTTGCCTCATGTTTAGCTTGCCTGAGACACTGACGCGCTTCATGATGACAACGGGAGGGGAGCGGGGAATGTTCAACAGGGACAGAAGGGGGAGGGAGGGTGAATTGAAAGTGGGACGCAGGGCAGCTCTTGGAGCTACAAGCAGGTAACATGAACAGGAAATGTGAACAAGGTAGGGGCTTGAGGCATATATACAGGGTGAGGAGCTTCAGGCAGCTGCAGCTGGTTTATACAATAAGGATCAGTAGTTTGAGGAATATATACACAGGGTGAGCTGGAACGCGAGGCATTTACACAGGTTGAGGAAGCGCTTGACGTATATGCCGAGAGGTGAGGAGCTCGAGCACAGCCAGGGATGAGGAGGGATGCGGAATATATACACAGGGTGAGCAGCCTGAGGCATATAGACCAGTGGGTTAGAAGCTTGCGGTGGGTACAGAAAGGGTGAGGAACTTGAGGCACAGACGATTGGGTGAGGCGCTTCAGGTATACTGAAAAACAGAAGTGAGCACTAGGCATGTTTACAGACGGATGAGGAGTCGTAAGCATATACAGCGGGTGAGGACTGTGACCCACTTTTAGAGGCACAGGAATGTTAAAACGTAAACAGGATGAGAACCTGTGGCACAAAGGCAGGCAGTGTGGGGACCCCGCAGCATAGACAGTTTATATCACCATCAAGTGCTATGAATGAACACACGGCAGAGGACATATCTCAGCGCTTCGCCTCTGCCGTGGGCCACGCGTGCCCAGTGAAGCTCTCGGTGGCGAGGAAACGCACGCCGCATTCCCCAGCAGAAGGCTCTAGTAAAAGAAGGCCTGTGTTTGATGTATGATCTCTGGATTGCCATTGTGAGTCACCCCAGAACTGTGCAGGCGAAACTAAATTTTTTTGTGTGATTAATTAGAAAAACTGGACAATTATGAATTGACTGCGCAGAGTCAGTGTAGTGAAATATAAATAGTAATGAGGCTGGCTCTATGTGATGAACAATGTGTTTATGGCAAATCCCAGGGAAGGGAAACAAGCTCTCGGCATTGCTGTGTCTGATGCGAGGCACAGACAAATGGTGGTGAGTGACGTGGCTGGTTTGTGCACGCGCCTGTCTCACATGAACTGTGTCTAATCCGCCGTTTGGTAGACTGTTCTTTTCCGCTTACTATAATCTCGCCAGCAATGCGCAAGCGCATTGGCTCAGCGAGACCTAAAAACAGCTCCCACCGCTCAAAAACCGGCCCCACCCTTCCAGCTTCCTGGGCAAACGCTGGATGCACGCTAGGGCCGGCTGGCCCTGGCCAGCAGCTGAGATTAATTCACACATTCAATCCATCACCTTGTTGTAGCAGTTGCCTCACAGACAGCTTGTCTGTTAACCCCAATGTTCTATCTCATCTCACTTGTGTGAAATATTCCTCATGAAATCTCTCAAAAACATAAGGAGGCCTAGAGTCTTACACATGACATTTAACACCTTTTCAAGCATGTCTGTTTATGCAAACCTTTATGGTTTTGAGGCTAATAATTGCGTACGGCAAATCTTTCTGCAAGTCAATATTTCACTAGTAATAGATTCACTCTGGATGCTTTTTCAATTGTCCTGACATGTTTCTTTTATCCTGTGCAGCATGAATTAGGTAATTAGTTCAGCAATTCCCATGGCTACCACAACAGTCATTTTGTAAACACACTGAACAATTCACTTCCAAGCACGTGCGTGGCAGAACTCTTCCACTATTAATTATGTTGTACAGCAGTTCCAAAATAGAGGTTTTCAGATATACAGATGTTCATGAGAAGGGCATTTGCTTACCCACAGTTCTTTGCAAAATAACTTTCATAGTAATAAGAAATTATGTTGCAATACATGCAAATAAGCAATTTTCAAGTAACCAACGTTGCCAATTTTCATATGTATTTTTTATCATTTCGATATTGAAAGTAAAATTACAAAGTGAAGTAAATAATTAAAGATAAATAAATGCTTGGCCCTTTGGCATGACAGCTCCTTAAATAACAAGCAATAAGATGCTCTCTCGTCCGATTAGATCTGTTGTTCTTGTTGCTGATATCCATAAATTATACGCCACTACTTTCGACATGTAAGGCACCTACAGTTTTAGTATTGAAAGCAAATCAAATAGCATTAGAATAATAAAGAAATAAAGAACAGCCTCGCAACTAAGATGTGCTTGTAAATGCAAAATAACATATGTTCTTTTCTATTTTATTTTTGGCAGACAAAAGTAAATATATATAAAAAAAATAGCAACTGAAAAATATATTACATTTACATACTTATCTAGCTAATACTTAGTAAGCATTTGTTTATAATGCAGGGTGCGTTATGTTCCATATAGGTACCAGAATATAGGCCCGGGTAATATACCCCTTCACCTACATTACCTTCTCTACACACTACACAGTAACAAGCCTTTTAGGATTGAACCTTTACCTAGTTCTAGTCCTGGGCGGAAAAAGAGGGTTTCCCCTTAACAATAGTGTTCTATAACTTCATCAATAGACTCAAACAGTATGAATGAATATTCATAAGGGTTCTTGGAAACCAGGCAGGGGCTAAACCACCTGCATATTGTCTACATACAAGGTTCATCCCATACGTCATCCGCAAATCCAACAATGGCTAATACAAGAAACATGGGAGAAAGGAACCCTAGATACTTTCTGTATGAATACAGCACCTCTTGCTAGTGTTAGCTAGAGGGAACCGAGACTTCCAGGCCGACACACTGACCAGAGACGCTGAGGCTCCTGCATACAGACGCTCCAGCTGACATTGGTCTGATACATCCCTCGCAGGGTGTCCAACTCGAGACCAGGACGGGGTCCCACACTCTCTTGTTTCAGGTAATGGGGATAGACTAAACCTAGAGGGATTCTTGGCTTCACACCTACTCACATGCTAGGTACACTTAGGGACATCTAGATAGGCATCATAGGAGTATGCACTTTCTTTTATCGTTATTTTTAAATTCATGTATGTATTCATGACTATTGCAAGATGGTAGAACTGTACTATCTTTTTATATTCACTGTACTGCTAATCATATATATCTGCTACTGTCTAACGGTTGTTGCAGCACATCTATTTTACACTAGAAGAACAACTGTGCAATAAATTCTTATTGAAAGTTCGCCCGACTGTTTCTTCTGTGTAACTCTCGAAGACCGAATAAGTGACCACAAGTGACAGAGCGAAAAGTAGTACATTGTTTCCACGATTCTGAGGGATCAAGGTTGTCATGTTCTAAGGTTGCCAGAAACTATTCTCTCCCTGATAGGAGGAGATTCGAGTGGCACTGTGAGCTAGCTAATGCAAACAGGCTAACATTCTTGGTGGGGGTGCTCGGAACCAGTCTGGCACCAACCCCACAGTTTATGTTATCCGTAAGCGCAGATTCTGTGCAGGAATATATAGGAACTACACAACAGGTGTGTTGCTTTTAGTGGCAATACCTTCTTTCACAGATGGTTTCGGAGTTTACCAACAAATGTTCCCTGCCATCTGCTACATGAAAGCACCTCATACTAAAATGAGCATTCCATGGAAGATTCAATAATCCACTAGCAAATAACCTACTGCTTGAGGTACATGTTTACTCATTTGAAGCCTATTACCTGTATTCGTATATTTAGTTTCAAAGAGCTGTGAGAAAAGTTCTGCCAGGTAGCTGCACTGTCACACCAGACCTAAAATTTAGGGGTGGGTTATACATTTTTTTTGCCAAGCTCCAGCAAAACTTCTCCGTGTGGCGGAGTTTTTCTCGGATATGGCTCGCCAACGCTAAGTTGACAAGCGCAAGCAAGAATGTGCGTCCACCAGGGTGATTTTCAGGCGCTAAGGTGGCACCAGCAAGATTTTCTCAATGCGGTCGGCCCCAACTATTTAAGGTGAGAACGCTGCCAATTGATGTGAGAAAGCTGTAGCTCAATACTCGAGTGACAGCAAAGAAGCAGCACCCTCGGACACACCAAGTCCTGCTGTTCGCACTTTTTGCACCACGGAACAAGCTCCTGTAACTAAATATCAGCATGACATGACGATTAAGCCCACTCGTGGAACTCCACAGAATACTGCAGAGTTTTTATGTAACTCCGCGGAATTCTGCAGAGTGAAACTTCAAGAGTACCCCCATGGCTTCTTAAAATGAGAATGACAAGTAATTGCTGTAATATACACTATGGGTTTCCAGGATTCTAAAGCATTGCTATCACTAGCTAGAATCTACATTATCCAGGACTTCTTCGTAGACTCTACATCAGGTTAAGAGCATGAAAACAAGACCTAGGCTAAATTTAAAAGAGATCGCAAGAACCATCTGTTTTTTAATCTTAATTAATTAATTAATATATCCTGTTGCTACCATACATCTGCCAATTAACATTTGCTTTAATTGATACAAAGTTTATACATACTGTTTATCATTCTCACTGCTCTGTGCATCCTTGAGGAATAAAGAAAAATCAATAACTCCAACCTGAAAAATAAACAAAAATAAACATAAAATTGCCTTCCATAAAAAAAGGGCATAAAGAGCCTTACAAAACAGTTTATTCACAAATAAAAAAAATAAGCCTGTTTGGCAAACACGGGAAGATGAGGCCGCCCTTTTCATGTGAAAAACAACAAATTCCCAGGATGAAAGACAATAAAAGAGGCCTCAATACGTGAGGTACAGATTGTTACCACTGGCATCAAGGCAGATTGCATGACATAGAGATGATCTTTTTGGCAGAAAATGGGAATTAATACAAAGGTGAAAAAACACAACCAACAGTGGTGTTGTAATCTTGTATTGTGGTTTTTAAGGCTAAAATGAAGGCATTCACTGGGCTGGTATAAAATAGGTAGAAAAAACATGCAGGTGATGGGATCAGCAGTGTAGCAGAGAACTCAGATAACACCCTGTAGCCCATAACAAAGGAGTAGAAAGCAGCCAAATGGTCTGGCTACCTGCTGCAATATGGCTAAAGAACATCAGAATAAACAGGGTTAGGTATGAGGTCAAGCATATGAGATCGAAAAAGTTGAACAGTCTGTACCACTTCACAACAGACACTGCCCAAATCCTGAGGCACATCACCTCCAATGTACACAGCTTGGAAGATGCTACCCATCAAGGGTGGCTAATATAATATCTGTTTGCCTATGGCCCAGAGGGTGCTTCCATAGCACTGTGGTCTTTTCTTATGGTATAACATTCGCCTTTAGCACGATATTTAACCCTATAATCCAGAAGTGACACAAGAAGGAATGCACACGTATCAGTGACGCATGGGAGAAACACATATTCTATGTGATATTACGTGCCAAATAAAAACAGGTAGCCATATCCCAATAAGGGCCCTTGAAGTAATTCAATATGTAGATCTATTGGCTGGGAAATCTATCAATCAACCAATGACCAGCTAATGCGCAGTGTCAATAGGAAGACCATTAGTGCCACAATCAGGATATAACTGGTGAAGACATACTAGGAGGCTGATGACCACTGAGATCGCGGTCTGCTTTGAGAATACATGCACATATGTACTGCATATTCATAGGTTGAGCTACAGCTAAGATATTCACCACAAAAACATCAGAGGTTGGCTTACAGATATTAAGCACATCTCACACAAGCCACATTGAAAGATAGGGGTTCAACAATGTATTCCCTGCCAGGGAGACATGTGGTACCCCAGCAAGAACAAGGAGATTTGGGCCAGCTTTGATAATAAAAATTACACATTTAAGGAAACACATCAGGAGGAGTAAGGAAGAATTTGCAGACTAACAGCTTCCATAAATAACAGATTCAGAGAGAAGTTGATTGAGACATGAGCTTTCTGTAGGCAGATTTTACAGTCACACAATCAAACAGGCATCTATATAAAGCAGAACTAATAAACAAAGCCATGCGACACAGGATACTATTATACAATAGCCACACAAACAAACAATAATCCAGCGTTGCCTCTACGTGAAGAGGACAGTGGTAACTGGGTCAGGACCTATTGACCGACTTCCACTCTGAACATCAAGGATTAGCTAAGGGGAAGTGCTATAGTGGTGGGCCTCATTACTCTTGAAGTGATTCCAGTGCAATATACATTTGAAAGTGACATCATTCTGACAAGATACCTCCTCGACATCACACAGTCTAGCAACCCTAATATGCTTGTTGCAAATGGCAATAGTGCACACTATTTAAATTGCCACACTAACTCATTGACAATGAAGGACAATCACAAACCCTTTAGCAGACAAACAGAACAACCTGATACATATTTTTAAAAGGATACTTTCTACTGTGTTACCTTACTAAAAGAGCTACAAAACCAAATTACGGCTACTTGATGGTTGCAGATTTAGTACTGATCAACTCAATAAAAAGAAAACATTAAACAAAACAGTTAACTGTGTAGTTCTCTCTGATTTTAAATATATTGCATGAGAGCGTCTGCCACATACTAAATGGAAGGCAGTTCAATATCTCTTTTCTCCTATTTTGAAGTGGAGACCAAAAGTGGCATGAAGATGAAAGCATACAATTCACACACAGTGTGTAAAACTTTCAAATCTGGGAAATTAAGTCCATTATACTCTCTAGGAATGACCACATAATGTGGAGGCAACTATACTCCAATGTCAATTATACTTTACGTAGAACCTCTAAGTTTGTTGATGAGAGATTCAGGCCTTGAGCTACATCAATACACGGTTGATTTAAACCTGGGCAATGACAATTATTAATGACTCAAGACACCATTATTCAACAGTGTGAACTAGAGAAATAGCAAATCTGGATGATAGAACCGTCTGAAACTAAACCCGCAGAAAATGGAAATCATTCGGATCTCTTGCAGATCCAATAACAAAATAGATCCAAGCATAATCTAGTAATTGAAAGTTCGAGGCAGTGAAGTCTATTGAGTCTATGTGATTTCACTGTAGACGATCACGCATATCAAAAAGGTGACACGATTTGAAAATTTCTATATGCATTCTCTAAAAAGAATAAAACATCTGCATGCTTAAAAACAGTGGAAGATAGTTGTTCATGCTCTTATTATTTCCAGAATTGACGTCTGCAACACTGTTATGGTGGGTATACCTCATAATGTAAAAACCTCAGTAAAAGGAACATATTGCATAATTACTTTCCAAGAAGAAGCTAAACCGCATCTTCCCTATTATTAGGGAGCAGTTTGTTGACCGCTGAAGAGGTGAATACAATTTAAAATCCGCTGCATCACCTTCAAATCACTACATGTAGGAAGTTACCTAGTGTAATTGAGTAGGCTATCCAGTGGCACAAGAGCATGAAGGAGCAAGAACATACTTCCCCTGGAAACAACGAAATTCCAAATGAGTTGAGCACAAAGGAAATATTTATTTGCTGCCTCCACAGACATTTGGAACTCCCCAACAGTACAACTAAGAAGAATTTATCACATCCTGACATTGAAGAAAGAACTGAAGACCCACAAATGACACTTGGGATCCTTGTTTTTCTTTGACTAGAATAAGAAAAAGAAAGGAAATGTTACATACGGCTTGCAACCCTTTCAGTATCCCATTATGCACTGCAGGTGGCAGTTACCTCAGTCTTTTTCCGGCTCCTTGTGACAGGATCTTGGAGTACTGAGCCAAGCCATTTTTAGGTTTCGGCTACTGTCCCACTGCGTAAGCAGTGGGTGGGCGGAGCCGAAATCTTTTGTTAGTAGTAGGGGGGCCTGAACACGCCCCTCTTCTCCATTGGCTGGCCTCGTAAATGCTGGCCAGCCATTGGAGGAGAGGAGCGTCACTGAGTTCAGGGCATGCCTTGACGCGATTCGGGGGCGTTTGAGTCTTTTTTTAAGCCCCACCCCTTGTTGCCGTGTGTCCTGGGCCGCGCTGTGATTGGCTGCCGGCCCGGGACACCCCTGTGACGTCATTCCCTGGGCCGCGCTGTGATTGGCTGCCGGCCCGGGACATGTCGGAGGTTTCTTAACAGGGTGGAGGTGATATCGAGAGAAAGGGAGGGCGTTCGTGATGAAGGTAAGCCCAGAGAGTCCAGCGTGGGCCCCAACCACGAGGACAATGGACCAGCGAGGCCACAAGTAGCCGGACAAAGAGCGAGTATAAGACTGAAAGGAAAAACACTCCTACGGCACCGCCCGCAAACGCTGCTCGAGAAAGACAAGTCTCTATTCCCGACCTTAGTGCTTGTTTAGTACGCCGCTTTCTTCTGCATTAAAATCGCTTCAATACCCGCATCAATTCCCTTCCATTCGGTCTTATCTAAAATTCATTGGAGACCGATCACTTGGATGAATGCTTTGGTGTTCCCATGGGGGCAAGAAGTCTAGTGTGGACTTCAGGGGATTAGGAAGTTTCAGATTTAAAGCCTTGAAGTGCACATTTCTCTCGCCTCTTTTTATTTGATTGGGAGAGTGTCGGGGAATTTCAATATCATTTTATTTCGGCACGGTGAGGAACGGAGCAGAATCAATGGCGGTCTCCCGCCCGCTCGCCTAACGCGCAAGGCCCCCAGGAAACCCCGGCCCTTTCTCCCTACACAAGCAACAAATTACAACATTCCCGTCCGCCTACATCGCCTCCCTCAATCTAGCCCTCCTCCCCCCCCCCGCAGCAGGAGAAGCAACGCGACCCCGTAGAACGGAGATCAGTGCTTAATTTGTGCCGGTGCTAAGCACCGGCACCTAATTCTCAGGGCCGGGTCTACACACACTGGTGCACGTGCACGTAATTGATTTAGTATAGTAATTATTTGCTTTTAATTGCTTCACTATTGTATCGTTACGGGACTAAAACTCACTTCTCGTCCGACTCCGGAGACAGTGTCTGCACTCTGCACTGTCACTCGCTTGGACGTCATCACTTACTTCAAGACAGTTCTCAATGGGTCATCATCAGATTATTTCTGATGATCTCATCTCACTTACTGCTCGCGGCTTGAATTTTGATGCAGCTGGGCTGGCCTAGTGGGCGGGACACTGTTGGGCAGGGCAGGCTGGATTTCGTTCTCAGTGGTTAGGGCTATGCGCGGCCACAGCAGCGTGCGCACTCCACAGATTTTTTCAGAATGTTGTGGCAGTTTTCATTGCGCAGTGCGCACACATTCCCCCTCAGTGAGTGCCACGTTCTTCTCGTGCACGCCAACAATGTATCCAAGATAGACAACCCGACCCCAACACGAGCATAACGGACTTTAATTCCGTGCCCGGCCACTAACAGCTTGTTAGAGCTAATTAGGCAAAGGTCAGTGGGGGGTGAGAGTCTAACGTTGCAGGGGCGGGGAAAGGAGCTCACTGGACCGTGAATCGACACCGGTAAGTGCTGCCGGAGTGAGACCAGAGGCAGTATTTGTTTTTATTAGTTAATGCCTGCCACGCTGTGATTTAATTGCTGTAAAGTTTGCCTGGCAATTTGGCGCGGTAGTAGAGTTAATAAGAGACGCAGGGGAGGGGGAGGGGGGCTTGTGCCGTTCTCCCTTCCTTTGTAGTATCCCCGCTGTGCTGCTGCCCCCCTGGCCTTCTCCTTTCTTGTGGTGACGTCCTGCTCTTCAGAGATGGAGCTGGCGCTTGAAATGAAAAGTTACCAGTTTCTCTGTGAAGGACCTTTTTTTTTTACTGCGTGGTAGGTGCTGGGTGGGTAGAGGTCCATGCAACTCTTTAAAAATAGCGGGAAGCTGCACACCAGACCCCGGGAGCAGTGCGCATCGAATTTTTTTATTAAACTGCTTAACGAGCCCTGTCGGAAAAATATTACAGGGGCAGGAGTTCAATACTATTTTTCAGCAGATATGATGTTTTGTGTAACCGGGTGTCGGCTTTGAGAGTGTAACATAAACTTCCCTGGGTTGTCAGTATCTGCGCTCAAAGATAGTCTGTTGGTATTATGTGTAGGTAGTGATTTCCCAGGTCCGAGCTTTCTTATGTGCTGCGCTACTGGCTCAACTGAAGGAGCAGCTTATATGAGCTTTTGTGTCTGGTGCGCAAATATTTTTTGATTTTCTAGTCCTGCTTGCAACTAAAAAATGTTGAGTTTAAAGTTGAATTGAAATGTACAGTTCTAATTATGCAGATTGCAGGGGCAGCTGGCGCCGGCCGTACGCTTAGTTATAACAAGATATTGGCGGGCCTCTCCAGGGTTAAGTTAAAGGCCCTGCCTCCGCCCTGCCCGCCCGGCCAAAGGTGAAGTATGTATTCTGCCCTGCTTCAGAGTACTGGTCTAAATAAATCCGTGCAGGCTGGCTGGCAAAAATCGGGCTTGTCTGACAGTGTCTAGTCTACCTCTCGCAGTGTTGGAATGCCCGTTCTGTGCTCGTCTCGGGGGTAGCAGCACAGCTAAGCCATAAGTAAAATTAAAAATAGTTAGCTAAACTGAACTCTGCTCTCGTGGGTTTAGGATTACTTCAACTTCTAACCCCGCCTCTGGCCTCAGCACGCACGTATTGTAGACAATCAGTAGTGAACTACTAGTCCCATAATGCTTGATGCTGTTGTCAGTAAGAAACAGGCTGGAATAGCAAGTTGACGGTTACTCGATATGTCATATGAAACCATTATTCCATAGAATACCTTGGCTTGGTCACATGAGATGCATGTCAGGCATAGAGGTTGAATGACTTGATTCTGTGGCGCACTGGTGCTGGGAAGAGAAGGAAGCGCCATCTTGAACCTGGCAAAGGATTGCAACTTTTATCGGGATACCCAGTGCCCTCCTAGTACCACGCCATGAGACAGTGTTGTTATTCACCTAGTTACTTGTTATTTTATCTCAGGATTAGCCTGTCAAACGGAGAAGAATAGAAATTATACTGCAAATCATAACAAAGTATACTTAAGAATTTGTAAAGTACACGTTCACCCAAGGGTATCTTGGAGCTGAACAACAGATCGTTCGAGTTACCCAACTTAATGGTACTCATTTTATAGACCTCAGAAAGATGAAAGGCAGGGGGACCTGCCAGGATTTAAACCTGTGACCACACAGACAGGAAATTAGAACCTCTAACTTTGGGTGACAACGGCCATGGCTAATGGAGTAAGTGGGTGGAGCCTCCTACAAACATTTGAGCACCTGCACTTCAGATTTTACAAATTAAGCACTGACGGAGACCCCCCCGCACTCCCCTATGAAAACTAACAACCTTTAACCCTGCCAAAAAACCCACAACTTCCCTCCTCACCTTATCCAAAAAGCAACGGGCAGCACCCGCTCCGGGTCCATGCAGGGGAGGGCGAGGGTCAGCACGAGCAGCTTTTAGTTTACCCTATCCGTCCAATTATTGCTGAACAGTTTTCACTGAGATGGCTTCTGTATTAAAAGGGGCTGTAAAGGGTCTTGTTTGCATTAAAATGTTTCTTGTAAACGATGGGCACCTTTATCCATAGCTTTGTACCAGTATCGGGTATCGAACATCTGCTTGGGCCTGTTGTATATGCAGCTTGGCTCCTTCTAGGAGTGACACTGAGCTTCATTTTATCGTCTATTGATAGGTGGAATTATGTGTCTTTATTTCTTTTTATACCGCATCTCACATACTAAGCAACCTAGCATTGTTAACACAGCATTGTTAACACTGTCGCATTTGTGTTGGGGATAACTGATTGACTGCAGTGTAATGTAATGAAATCGTTTTTATGAGAAAATAATTACAGTATAAAAAAAAACTAGTTGCTGTTTAAAGAAGCCTTTTTTAATAGATTCCTGGATGCTGTACGTTGAAATGGTGAATAGGGATTTAGGAGCCGGCTGTACAGCATATTCCAATCAGCTTCTTGAATGGAGAAAAGAGAATATGCAAAGGGGACACCCAATTAAAATAATTTCTCTCTATTATGAGGGATAGTGTTTGCTGGCAACTCCACCAAGATCGTGTATGGAGGAACACGTAGGGAGCAGCAGGGCTTTAACTGGGACGAAAAACTGGAGGGTCTCTGCAAGGGGCGTGGCCAGTGTAATTAAGGGCGTAGCTTAAAAACATATACGATAAAAATCTGCCTTAACATAGTGTGCCACCCGACTTGTATGTTGCTGTTTCTGTCATTGCATCCTAGGTGTGTGGGTGTATGTGGCTCTGGGTGTGTGGGTGTCTGTGGCTCTGGGTGTGTGGGTGTGTGTGGCTCTGGGTGTGTGGGTGTGTGTGGCTCTGGATGTGTGGGTGTGTGTGGCTCTGGGTGTGTGGGTGTGTGTGTGTGTGTGGGTGTGTGTGTGTGTGGCTCTGGGTGTGTGGCTCTGGGTGTGTGTGTGTGTGGCTGGCTCTGGGTGTGTGTGTGTGTGGCTGGCTCTGGGTGTGTGTGTGTGTGGCTGGCTCTGGGTGTGTGTGTGTGTGTGGTAGTAATTGCGGTCTGCTGAGCTTGTCCAGTAGGGTACAATAGGTCTTACATTTGCGAGAGATTACGCTGTTGGCAATGTAAATGACAATGCCATTTATTTGTCTGTTTTCAAATCCAACACATAAATAAAAAAATTGTCATTTACAATGCCAATAGCTCTACCTTTTGCAAAGGCGAAACCGTTGCATTGTAAATGCTTGTTTCCTCTTTATTTTACTAAAAATCTTTATAGACTGGAATCTAACCAGCTTCACAAATTGCCTTTGGACGCCTAAACTGTTTCTCTGTCATTTTCTGACTGGAAAAATGTGTTTTAAGTCAAATAAAATGCTATCTTTATTGACAAGTGTCCAATCTGTGGCAGAAAAAAGGAAAATGAGATCCCCATAATCTGTGTATATTTTGCCTGACAGTCACATGCCAAACAAATGTCAACATTGCAACACCTTCTTCAGGCATACCCTGCAGGACAGGGAGAAGATTCGCGTTCAGGGAAGAGAGAAAATACGCAGACAGCATGAGGCGCTATCTGAAGGTGGGGTGTAACATGAACGAGGAGAGGGTCAGTCCTCTGCCAGGGCTCTACCTTGACAGTGACTCTATGAGAGGGAGATCCAAAAAGAGGCTAAGTCCAGAAAAAAAGACGACGTTCCTGTTCGACGTCGAGAACAATGGCGTAGAGATGAGGTATAGTGGCAACATGCTCATAGTCAAGAACTGGGATGACGCCAAAGAGAAGGCGCCTTATGATATTGAAACACAGACAGTCAACGTGGCGAGGAACCGAGACATTCAACTTTAAGAGGCCATTCGAAGTCAAGACACACAGAATCTGCACTTTCCATCTCTAAATTGGTTGATTGTATCACGAAAACACAGGTGAGGAGACTTCCGACACCTTCAGATTTAGAAAACTCAAGAGCATATTTACCATCATCGCCAGTAGTCATTCCAGATTCTCCAAGACACCATACTACTCAACAACCTTCTCCATTTAAACATCCTGTTCCACCAGCAACAACTCCACCTCACTCACCTGGGATCTTCCTCCTCAGGCTGCAATGCCGTCGGGAGCTCACTTTCTAGCAAGCTACCTACAGTACTAAGAAGATCTAAATCCCCACCACAGAGGTCCATATCTCGTTAAAGATCCGAAACAAGCTGAAGAGTTTCATCATAACATTGCAGACAAGACTTTTCTTTAAGATATTCATCTAGATGCAGACACAGGTACAGGTCCAAGGTCAGGAACAATGATGTCCTCGGACACAAGGAGATGTTTCTCTCCTTTCACTGATTCTCCTCCAACAAGATTCTCGCCAGTCGAAGACATTAACACGTTTCAAGAAATACTCATACGAGGAGCTCAAAAAGTGAACATTCCGTTACCTGCTCCCACAATGATGTCTGTGAATTTTGACAATAAATCCCTACTAGTTTAGAATCCATCATTCCCATGACAGTCAGGGCAGTTCTTTTTTACTGATATAATAGTATCCTGGATGTAGAGTCACAAAAGTACTTCCCTCATACCTTCTGGGGAGGTGGGAGGCTGGCTTACAACTGTAATGCAGATGCCCATGGAGGTGAAATAAGATGACAGTTATGTAAAGTTTTCTTCTCATCCAAGGGATTCTCATTAATTGTAATAAACACTGAATCGAATAGCAAACCCACCCCACATAAAAAGCTAAGGGATGAGCAGAAATGCACAAAACCTACTCAAACAGGTTCATTAAAGAATCCTGTACTACCTGTACTGCAGTCAAGGAGACAAAATCAAGACTCTAAAGCCTTGTGAATCCATAGACAGACCTTCAAGTGGCAGTTTAAAACATTTCTGAGATGGGAAGCTTTCTCTGAAGAACCACCATAGCTGTCACTTTACTAGGTGAGTTGTAGGTGTGCCAGGAGGAGATTTGTTTGCCAACTGGTAACAGTAAAATGCAAGTACTATAAACTGAGAAACTGATTCTAACAGGCCTGTAACGTACAAACAAATATTCAGAATATCCAAGACCTTTAGAGTTTGGTCTAGAATATTAGCACTCTCCTCAGATCCATAGTAGGAAGGGATCTCCCGACTTAAGGACAGTGGTAATGAAATAGTATGATTAACCAGCAAATCTGACACTACTTTGGGAATGAAGCTTGGATGAGTTCTCATCACCAACTTCTTCTTACGGAACACAGAGTAGGGTTCATGACCACATAGGGTCTGAATCACGCACGCTCTCCAAACTGAATTATAGCTGCAAGAAAAAAAGCTTTCCAAGTTAGATGTTGCAGGAAAGACACGTGGATTGGTTCAAAAAGGAGACCCCATCAATTTAGTGAAGACTATTTTAAGTTCTGAGGTGGAGACAGCAATTTAACAGGAGCAAATCCTTTCAAAAGATCCTCTAAAAAATCCTAACACCACAGGAATTCTAAAAATAGGTCTGTGAACAAGACCTTCCACAGGCAGTAACAGCCAGAATTGTACCTTCGAGGAGGAGAAGCAAAACCCAAATCCCAATAAGTGAAGAGGGTAAGGATGTACTGCCTCTTCTTGACATCAGGAGGGATGAAAAGCTGTTCTGACTACACTAGATACAGAATCTCTTTCATTTGAAATTGCATGACGTTCTGGCTGAAGTGTGCATAGAGTCCTTCAAAATTCCCAGACTGTCTTGCGGCAGATTTAGATGCCCATATTATATATGCTCACCAGTTAGGCTGCTAAGTATAGAGATGTAAGACTGGGGTGCAGGATCTGGCCTTAGCACTTGTGCAGGAGATCCAGTCTGCACAGCAGCCTCTTCTATGGTCACTCCAACAGCTGTAGAAGGCCAGCGAACCACAAGTGGTGTGGCCCCTCGATCTAGGAGGATCTTCCTGGCCTTGAAGCAGGACAGCTGGAATAAAACTGCTGCAATCAGTGTGATCAGAGGAAAGACGTACAGAAATATCCCTGACCAGTCTTTCACAGGGCATTCTCCTTCCATCCTGGTTCATAGTACCTGGAGGCAAGGTCTGGGAATTTCTTCTTTCATGCTTCTGCAAATAGGCCTAACTGGCGAAAGAACCAATCGCGAAAGATGTCATGAGAGACCCTGTAGTGCAAAACCCATTTGGGATTTTCCTGCAATGGTATAATTAAGTCAGCATCTGCGTTCTGTAAACATAAGAGAATGATCAGTCCTGATTTGTAAGTTTCTCGCTTTGACAAATTTCTAAATTGCCTAAGATTCCAAAGTTACTGGTCTGGAATGAGTCCCTCCTTGTTTGTTCAAACAGCACATTGTTGTGGTTTTGTCCATTTGGACCAGAAGAACACTTGAACACTGGGAGAAACCACCTTAGAGCCATGTGGGCTGCTCTCAATTAAAGAAGGATGATGCGATAAGGCATGTCTTTCTTGAATCATGTTCCCTGCACTTGAAGAAGATCCATAAGTGCACCCCAACATCAAAGTGAGGTGCATGTTACAACTGTTTGTGTTTCAATAGCCATATAAAAAGGAACCCCTCCTTATCAGATTCTGGCACCACCATGGGAATTACTAAACTGAAAACTGAAACCGAGTTAGTCAGTCTTCTCAGCTCCCAGTGAATTGGCACCATAGGCCCTCCAATTATTGCTGAAGAATCCTCGTGTGCTGGCTGAAATGATGAACCAGGAAAACGCAAGAAGGCATCAATCTTAGCAGAAAAGATATCTGGCAAGGTGATGAATTTCAGCTGGTTTTAGATTGCAACACTTCAGGTGGACAGGCGACTTTCTCTGCTCGAAGGATACACTTCTACAACCTAAGTGTCCAGAACCTTGTGTAGGAAGTAGATTGATTAACCTGAAACTGCAGTTGATTCCATATAGTGGACATGTAAACCCTGAAAAACAAAAGAATAGATAATTTGATAGTGGCATAGAAAATTCTGTGATGTTGAAGCTTGGATTAGTTAATCACTTGGATAGGGATATACAAACTGTTTCCCGAAGTACGCAGCTGCCACCACCATACATTTGGAAAAGATCACGGATGGGGACGTTAAATCAGAAGAAATGATTTTGAATTTGAAGTGATCATTGCCTTTTAGGTACCTTAGGCAATTCAAATATTTCTTCACATGTGAAGTATTGAAATAATCATCATGAAGATCTACAGCATATATCTGGTCCCTCAGGTGTAATTGGTATGAACTCTTGTGTAGATCCTTTCTTTCAAACTGCAACGTAATGGGAATAAATTCCATTCCTTTTGGTGATGACATACCTTGTTGACTGCTTCACTTGCCAATAAGGTGTATTATTACTTTTGAAGTTGCTTCTGATAGTATTGGGAGAATCTTCTTGACGGGAAGTTTGGTGGAGGAGACTTGAACCTCAACGAGTATCTGTTTTACATATTTTGTCTCCTGTTATTTATCACCTCTCTAGCAGATGATTTGTGAAGTTTCCCTCAACCAAAGTGACTAGAGGAGAAGAGGAAAGTGAGGAGTTACTGTTTTGTTCCTTCAGAAGTATTCCACTAATTGTAAGGTTGTCTTTGTTCTTCCTATTGTTGCTTGGGCCACTGAGTAATCATCCAGCTGAATAAACCTCCAGCCTCGAAGAATAATCTTGCTATTGAATTTTATTATTGAATTGGGTTTTGACAGTGTAACTTTACGGGTCGGTGAATACACCCTCGAGTATTGCAAATCCGGTATATTAGGAAGTCTTCTCCTTTTTAGCTATCTCACCCACTCAGCCAAGGGGTATAATTTGCTTGACTTTAATTTCCTCGACAAATGTTTTGACCTTGTTTCGATGAGAATAGAGGCTCAACAACAACAGTGGTCTAATACGGAATGGCCACCTGATGTTGAATGGTGTGCTGATGTCAAACAATGCTACAATGGAGAGGGAGCTTGGACTTCTGCTCACTGTCGAAACATTAGGTCATGACTGTATCTGTCCTTGACTTCGAATAGGAGAAATGTTTCTTCCCAAGACCATGTCTCTTGTTAGACCACCCTCTGTGGGAGTCTTTGGAAGAAAGTTGAAGAACCATGCTCTTCAGATCTCCTTAAAGCGATTTCAAAGTGTTTGTTTAACTGCTCATGCATGCCATAAAGACTGATGCTCTGCTTGTCATTTAAGGATTGTCTGGACATCATCTGACAGTGACTGCAATATTCATGGAGGTGTTTTTCTGGCAGATGTATCATAAAGATAGGGTTATATTGTTCCTTTCTTCCTGCCATAGGAAAAGTATCTACCATAATGAAAGAACATGTTTTACAAATAAAACATTTCTAAAGTCCAACGACTGTGAATGAGGCAGAAAAATCAAGATTTGCAAAGTTTCCAAAGTGAAAAAAGTCAAAAAAGGCTGCACTTAGTACTGCAGGATTCGGTTAACAGGCAAAAGAAAAAGAAGAGGACCAACTGTCACTGACAAGACATGATGAACTACTGGAGGAGTGGCATCAATTAAAGGTGCCATGGCAGTTTTCCGGTCTATGTTTTTTTCTTTTAAAAAAATATTTTGCAAAAGCTATCCCTAGTCACTAATTCTTTCCTTTTATTAGATTGCAAAAAGTTTTATTTTATTTTTTAAATGATTTGTACATATTTATGTATACATTGAAAAAAGTGCTTTCGGATCCAGCGTGTGAGTGGGACAATTTCGCTCTTATGACAATAAATGAGGATCCCCTTATCCAGTTTTTATCATGGTTGCAAGAAAAAGACTGTTAAACCATAGCCTCCCAGTCAATTAAGACTGTAACCCCTCGTACAGAATGGATTTGCTCTAATACTGTACAATTAACCAACCGCAGCAAAGGGGTTAGTTGTAAGAAGCACTGAATCGAATAGCAAAACCAAAAGCTGAGGGATGAGCAAAACTGTACGCAACCTACTCAAACTTGGCTAGAGCGCCCTGGTCCTTTCGACGTGTGCCCTTCCGACGTGTGTACTCAAAAAAGCTCAAACACCATTCAGCCATTTTGGAACGGAATTGCTGGGCATCTGGAGATGGCTCTCCATGCCACTGGAAACAAGCTATCCTGGCTAATGAGGGCTGAAAGCCAGAAACCGGTCCTAGGATGCTTGTTTCCAGTCCAGGGAGGGCCGGGCTTGGCAGTTCAGGCTGGACTGTTCCCATGGGGCGCCACAGGGTCAAGACTGATTTACATATGGCTGGGTTCAAACTGGAATGGCATGGTGAGCCACAAAATTATGTATTTAGGCCCAGATCTCTGTACTGGGGTGAATGTATGACATTGTTCTGCATTCTGTCCATCAACTGTTGTTTTTGCATTGGGCATCTTGAGAGGGGCGGGGGTAAGGAAATAACAGCTACCCCATGCCTACTAAATATATGGAACACCACTGACCTTAATCTGACCGAGAAAACATGGGTCTTGCTCGGGTTGGCCATTGTCAAAGAAACATTGCACAGAAATGGGGGTTGGGGGAAACGCCACGAATCAGCGACTGGGCGGGGGGGCGCTAGAGGGCGCACTGCGGAATGGCTGGCATCTGAGTCAGCTCCGCCGGACGGGTGCGGGAAAAGCGTTCCCTATAACCCCAAACTCGCCCCAACAGGCGCGATAAACAGACCCATGGACGTCGGAAAGCGGTGACACTGTGGAGAGGCAGACTCCGCTAAGTGGGGAAGAACACGACAGGAGAAATCGGCAAATGCCCCAGTGAGGGTACGAGACTGTCCAAAATGGCGGCGGCCGCTTGCGAAGACGAAGGGCGCAAATGAGCGGTATCACCCCCGAACGCCTGCCTGCCTGCGTTAAAACCACCCCACCGACAGCGGAGCCGAAGCGCCAGCGAGGAAGGTGTGCAGGACGCTCGCTATAAGCGGCATTACTACTGCGAAGGAGATGCGTTCCAGGGCCGACAAAATGGCGGCAGTGGAACGCACGGACAGCGAACCCGCGACTGGCGCTGCCGCTGCCCTGATCGCTTAAGGCTGCTTGGGACCGGACGTCGGCGGTGGGCGAGCAAGCTCAGCGGTGAAGCGGAGGAGGAGTGGAGAGTGGCGCAGCTGGAGAGGGGCCGGTGAGTGGAGCGCTAAGTCGGAGACGCCGCCACACACCATCAGGGGGTGCGCGGCGGAAGGCGCGAATGAGTCCCAGCAGTTACCTGCAACTGGAGTGAAAGAGGGTCCGCGTGCAGCCACCACCTAGGGAGACAAACAGAGAACCCCGAAGTCACCGGCGCAAATTCCCACGCAGAAGACAAGCCCGATGGGAGGCTGGTGCGATACTCTGTGGTGCTGATCCGCAACGAGCCGCTGTGAATAGCAAGACGAGGACGCTCGCTCGCATTGGGCCCCGCTGGTACATGCTCACCAGACACAGGCACGGCATGACTGAACACCTACGAGACCCCAACATAAAACCAAATTAGCGCACACCCGAAGTAGACATTGCACTGAGCAAGTATGTGGCTAGGTAGATGGCCAAATGCATAGGCCCGCGGCACTGGGGACGGTAGGCGCACAACAGCGACGTAAACGAACGGCAGCCAAGCCTGCGGCCTCCACGAGCCCACGGCTAAGTAGCCCAACTGCGCCTACCAGTGAAATGGGGAAACCCGACAAGCAGCAGACGAAATTGCCCTTCGAGACCAGGAAGCAGACGACAAAAACTGGGTCTGCTCTGGAAGCCGACGGGGAGCAAGTACTGGGAGATGGCGCCAACATGGAGACTGTGCTCCGGGCTATCCAGCAAAGCCTACAAGATATGAATAACAAGATGGACAATGTCGTGGCGAGGGTGGATACTATGACAGCGAAATTGGAAAACCACGAGGAGAGACTGGTGGAAGCAGAGCAGAGGATCTCCACGTTAGAAGATCAGTCCAGGGGTTCCACGAGAACGTGCGGTGCCATCGAAAAGACCCTAGAAACCCTGAGAGCAAAGGTGGAGGACCAAGAGGCGAGGTCCCGCCGCAACAACGTGCGCATTTCGGGCCTGCCGGAGTCAACCAATACTGGCAAGATGGAGACGTATGTGGAAAACATGCTAAAAGACATATTTGGAGCCAGGAGTTTTTCAGAAGTTTTCCTGGTCGAACGTGTGCACCGCTCCCTGGCCCCCACCCCAAAGCCAGGGGCCACACCTCGGATGATTATTGCCCGAGTACTGAACTATAGAGACAGAGACACTATACTCAGACTTGCACAGGAAAAAGGCGCAATCAACTACCAGGGTAATACACTGGAGTTTTATCCTGACCACACCATGGCGGTGCAATTGGCGCGGAAAGAGTTTGCTGCTGTCAAAAAGAAACTCCGGGAGTTGGAAGTCGGATATGCGATGCTCTACCCAGCGAAACTCAAAATTCTAACAGAGGGCAAGCCGGTGATTCTTACGACAGTGCAAGCTGCACAGGACTACGTCAAAAAACTTGGAAAACGCCGTAAAGACCGGGAGGGTGCGGGCAGGATGAGCGACAACGACTGAAACTCTGATGGCGGACCCGCATGGGCCACTGGATTACTACTACATAGCCAGCTGGGGACTGAGGACGCTGACTTTGGCACTGGACTACGGACTGCACTCTGCAATGGAACGGGTGTTACCGCCTACAGACATTACGAGGAGGACGAGCATGGCGGTAACGCAGTGAGTACATTTGGCGATCCTCGGTGGTGGGCTGATGCACGTGGCCCACGAGGTGAATGACTCAGGGTACATGGGCAGAAGACTGTGGTAAATGCGCTGACACTATATAGAACTGAGACGGTATCGGTAAAGGTGGGTCGATATGGGTATGTGGAGGCGCCGAGCCTGAAAATGTATGCATCTTCGAGAGGTGGAAGGGGGGGTAGGGATCTTATTAGACACATATGAGGTGAAGAGAGGGGGAGGGGAAGAACCTGACATTAACATTGTGGAGATGCGCACCCGTCGACATCCACTATGTGGATGGAGATGTGTGCTCCGGGCGACACCCCCAGGCGGGTGCACCCCAATTTCAGTTTTAATACACTTTCGGAGTTATGGGGGGAATGGCTTTGGCAAAGTTTGGGTGCTGAAGTGGGAGGAGGGGGGAAGGGGGAGTTGAGAATGGTTCAAATGAATGCACTGTGTCTGAGAAACATTGCGACCTCTTTTGTTGCCTGTACAGATATTTTTATGCTTGCATTCCTTAGCAGGAGACCGCAGCACGCACATGACATGGCGCTGTCGACTTACAATCTGACTGCGATAGGCGGCGCAGCCGCAGAGAAGCTTCTACCAACCACACTGTAATGGCACGCCCTGACACACTAAACTTTCTAACATGGAACGTACGGGGTCTAGGGACTCCAAAAAAGATAAGACAAATGTTTGCGTACTTTGACAGACTAAAGGTAGATGTGGCATTTCTACAAGAAACACACTTGGCACCCACTAGCGCGTCAAGGCTGGGAAGCAAATGGGCAGAATCAGCCACTGGCTCAAACTACTCGACATACTCACGGGGTGTAAGTATACGGATAAAGAAAGGGAACCACTTTAAGATTTCGGAAACGTACGCTGACACTGGGGGTAGGTATGTCATAGTGGTGGGTAAGGTGAGACAGCAGCAAGTGGCACTAGTGAATGTATATGGCCCGAACGTAGACGATGCAGCATTCTATGAAAGGTTGTGGCACAAAATAGCGGACATACGGGCGGAAAATATCATTTGGGGGGTGATTTTAATGTCACGCTACAAGACGGGCACGACAGAGCACCACATACACTGGAACAGCATATAAAAGCGAGAGAGATGCTACTAGATGCAATGACCGACTTACATCTAAGCGAAATGTGGAGGATATTGCACCCTGGGGAACACGTAGCGACTCACATTAATGCGGCCAACAGGAGCTGGTCCAGGTTGGACTATTGGTTAGGCACACAAGATATTATAACATGGGCAGAGAATATCACACACCTCCCTAGGACACTATCTGACCATGGCCCGGTTCTCCTAAAATTACGAATCCCGCACTATGTCACACCGCCGTACGTATGGCGGTTTAATGCACAGGCCTTGCGTGATCCGCTGTATGTTGACACCATCCTAAAAGCGATCACGGACTATTTCGAGCTGAATTCCCCCACGACGGAGGACCCGTGCCTCCTGTGGGAAGCCTTCAAAGCAACAATACGAGGCGTATGCATCAGCACAACCTCAGGCATATTGAAGGACATACGACATCAGTTAAAGAGGCGGGAGGAGGCGATACAAGAGCTGGAACAGCGTTACACATGCACTGGTGACACTGCGATATTAAGTAACATTCAGGCATTACTGTCAGAGTATCACAAATTTGCTGAGGATGAACTAAAATACATATTTAAAAGGACAACTGCCAGACGGTATGGAGAGGGGGAAAGGCCTGGTAGGGGCCTGGCAGAAAAGATATGTTCAGGCAGAGCACCACAACACATAACAGTAATAAAAACTAAGGCTGGCACACGCACGCACGACATTAAGACTATGATGGGGGAGTTCATGGACACGTATGGGGCACTATATGAGGCGAGGCCACTAATACCACAAGAAGAACTGTTGGCCTACATGGCAGACGTGGAGCTCGCCTGGCTGGCGGATGGTCACAGAGACTACCTGGCGCGACCTATCACATCACAAGAAGTTGTAGATACCATTAAGAGGCTCCCTAATGGCAAAGCCCCGGGACCAGATGGTTTCGTAATAGAATTTTATAAAGCGTTCGCGGACATACTAGCACCGCACCTGGTGAACCTCTATGAGACCGCCCACGAAGCACAAACGCTACCACCGTCAATGAGAGAGGCGCTAATCATCGCTTTACTGAAACCGGGCAAGGACGATGAACAATGCGACTCTTACCGCCCTCTCTCGCTGATCAACGTAGACACTAAAATACTGGCGAGCATACTAGCAGACAGACTGAAACCGCTCATGCCGCTGTTGATCAGACCCGACCATGCTGGTTTCATACCGGGAACAGTCGACCACCCACAACACTCGCACTCTGTTTGCTTTGGCGCACTACTTGGCCCCGGACATAAAGGCGGTGGCTGTCCTACTGGACGCGGCCAAGGCGTTCGACACGATCGATTGGCCCTTTCTCCACGCAGTCCTGGTTCGGATGGGATTTCCGCCATTGTTCATTGGTTGGATAACGATGCTGTACACAGATCTGAAGGCACGCATAAGGATAAATAAACATCTTTCGGCCCCGATAGAAATCAGACGCGGCACCAGGCAGGGGTGTCCTTTGTCGCCAATGCTGTTTGCCCTCATACTGGAACCATTGGCGTGTAAAATAAGGCAACACCACCACTACTCAGCCATTCAGCTCCCCGCACAACCCATACACATAGCATTATACGCTGATGATATGGTCCTTTATGTTAAAAACCCAGAGCTACATCTTAACCCGCTGCTGCGGGAATATATAAAATTTGGCCAATATTCAGGACTGCAAATTAACTGGAACAAATCCCTTGTACTTCCATTGACGGACGGTACCCAGCCCTCTGCGCTGGATTACCCTCTGGAATGGCAGGATGAGCCAACAAGATACTTGGGCATATGGTTCCACAGGGACCCGCAACTAGTCATCCGCACCAACTATGGGAGAACTATATCAACATTAGAAGATAAGGTCAAGAGGTGGATTGGGCTACCGCTGTCACTGGCTGATAGACTCGCCATAGTAAAAATGGTGCTGCTGCCTAAATTCTTATATTTATTCAACAACATACCTATCAAGCCCCCAGCAGAGGTGTTCCGCAACATTAAATCCCTTATGTTATCCTTGATCTGGGCGGGAAAACAGGCCAGGTTGGATTTACAGACACTGACACTACCGTACGCTAAAGGAGGTTTTAAGGTACCAGACATCTACCTATATTATCTGTGTGCCCAGGCGCAATTCGCGCATTATTGGTACCATGAGATACCATTTCTAACACACGTCGCAGTGGAAAAAGGGGACGCTGATCCCATCCCACTGACGAGTATCCTGACACATAAACGATCCAGATTGCATGATCATGACATCACCCCGGTGAACACCACGATCGAGGCATGGAGGATACTGAGCAAGATGGCACAAAGCACACCACTTTACGCACCGGCACTCCCACTAGCCCACCATCCGGCCTTATCCGTCACACAAGAACAGGTAGAAATGGACCTCCTTAAACACGCTGGCATAGATACGCTAGGCGATTTATATAGAGACGGGCAATTCGTAACGCTAGACAAATTAACATATATCCAGAATCCACCCCTGCTGTTTAGTTTCAACTATTACAGGTTGCAAAGGGCAGTGAGAGAGCATTTTCCGACATTCCCAGACGAACCGCAGACACTTGCCCCTTTGCAGCTTGTACTCACCACACCCTCAGCGTCTCACTTGGTGTCCAGATTATACCACAGTGCACAAACAAGCATGGGGGGGCAACACTACAAGGGCCAGGGAGAAATGGTGCGCAGCACTGGCAGATACCCTCACGGAAGAGGAATGGGAGACTTCCTGCATACTAACGGGGATGCTGACACCGAATGGTAATCTCAGACTCATCCACTATAAATACTTGCATCACATGTATCACACACCTTACAGACTGCATAGGTTTGGATTAAGGGATAACTCCAGCTGCACTAGGTGCGGGCAGGAACATGCAGACTTTATGCATTTGGCATGGCATTGTGGTGCGGTGGCGCAGTACTGGGAGCAAGTGATACAGACCATTAACATTATCTTGGGGGCCACTTTACACTGCACAGCCAAAATTTGCTTATTGGGGGTAGTGCCGCAACTGAAAGCACGACGGCGGAAACTGTGTGTGATCGAACTACTAATGGCGAAGAGGAGAGTATCCTTGCACTGGAATAGTAAGCTGAAGCCAAGGGTGAAAAACTGGCTGGAGGACTTGACCTATTGTAGAGATACGTTGGCCACATACGAGGAGGAACTACCTGCAGGTTCACGTCCCAGAGACTACTGGGAGCCTTTTAGACAATATCTGCTGACGGTAGCTTCGGACAATGATACGTAATTGGTACAAACTTGAAACAGGTCTTATGCAGATACGCGTGGTTCATTACAGAGTAATTAGGGGGGGGAGAATGTTGTGACACAGTGTTTTGAGTTTTAAGGGGGTTTTTGTTAACTTGTTCCTCTAGGTTGCAGAGGTTCCTGCTGGAATACATGAAAAAGTAAGACCGAGAGAGCGTCTATGCCATATTGTTACGTTGTCAAATGACGCGCATGCTCCACACGCCACCAACTCGCCGCCGGACCTATGGTTGTCGGCTGAAGGCTGTGTATGGACAAACTTACGATTGTGGATACTGACAACATGGACAGCCGGCCTTATCAGGTTGTAGGCGATACGACTGTACCTTATCTCTGTGGCAATGTGAAATTAATGTCTTAAACCAAAAAAACAAACAAAAAAAAAAAATAGGCGACAGGGCAATTGACATGGATAGAGCCATGATTGCCGAAAAGTATGTATTTAAAAACAAAGGCTGCCCCAAAAAATGGTATCGTAAATGGGCAGCATGGAATACATATAGAGGGGAGCTTTGCCTGTCACCTACTATGGAGTTGCGACGTAGTGTGGTCGAAATGCACAAAACATTTACCGCAATTACTGACTTGTCAGAACAACGAGCTACTGTGTTGTCTAAGTGCAGTTTATTCATTCATGCTGATTGTATACCTGTAGACATGCCGAGCCCTGAAGGCATTGCTGTATTGTTCGTGGTATTACTCAAAAATAAATGTTTTTTTTTAAAAGCTCAAACACATGCAGTGAACCAATGACTGGCAGATGCCACCACCCACATTTAAAAATAATCTTTGTATAGTTCATGGGTCTCCAACAAGCAGCTCGGGAGTTAATGGTACTTCGCCTGCATCCTTGAAGTAGCTCATTAAAGTGAAGTTTAGCCCACTACATCATTCAGTGGGTTAATGCACACTAAAAAAGAGAGCATTGCTAAGCTTAAGACCCTTATAGTGGCAGCCAGCCACACCAATTTCAGGGCCTCATGCTAACAGAAACTGTTGGCCTGTGAGGCTTGCAATGTGATCATCTGTATCCACTCCAATCAAGCTCAGTCGCAAGCAGTTTGGACTTGAGGGCCCCACTCGGTCAGTCACACTATGTGTCTTGAGCCAGAGAGAAAACATGCAAGTGGGATGCAAGATCAGCCCGGGAGCCCTGGAGAGCAGGTGCTAAATCCAGAGCATGGCAAGTAATAGGACACTTGGAATTTTTGGGTGTAGTTGACATAAAGAACTGCAGAGAGGTGGTGTTGAACCTCACTTTGCCTCCCCCAGGTGGCAGAAGGACTATCAGGAACCTGGTTGTGATAGCTGCAGTGCCACGATGAGCACGCCCTGCACACCTTTCTGTTTCTCCCTGTTACCCTGTTGAGGTTTCTGAGACCCTGGAAAAAGAATGGAGGGGTGTGCTGGAATATCTTGACACAGGGCCCCACCCCAGTCACTAGGCAGTATTTGTGCTCCCAGAAAGAGGCGGAATGGGGGCGTTTACCCCTTCTCAGCCAAGTTCAAAACTACACTCAAATAAATCCCAATTTCCTTTCACTTGGGTGGTGAATGGCTACACTATTCAGGGTCTTGGTCAGCAGATAACCAGGGAACCCTACCCATATTGACCCTTTCTGCAACCTAGAGACCCAAGTGAATACAGGGCGGTATAGTTTGCGTGGATCCCAGCATGTTTTATACCGACTTTGTCAACGTAGGGGTCAAAAAAGACTATTCGTCCCTCATGTAAGTGCCAGAGAACCCAGGCAGTTTCAGGCTATGGCCAAAGCATTATCACCCTGCATTCCCACACTCCCAAACTGAAAAGCAGCTTCCTATGTAAGGGTGAACCTAACACACATCATAGTAACAGACCAAAGCCGAAATCATGTGAAGACCTCATTGGCCTAATAAGGTCCAAGTTTTCACTGGTTCCTGTTGCAGGTGATTCATCATAGATGCAAGTGTTTGATATCATGCAGAAGTGGGAGCAGCAATACACCAGTTAAGTCTTTGAATCCAACAGGCAAATAATCAATAATCATTCATTGATTTATAAGACCTACTCGCCTACTTGAAAACAATAAATGAATACATTTCATAGGGAAGATGGCCTGGATGAAGTGATAAACATTTCAAAACATGTGATGTCCTTTTTTTTAAATTAATATTATGGACTAACTAAATCTTTCTCTACTGTGAAAAAAGGGATGGTGCCCCTAGCTTGGTGTTTTATTCAATAGTTTGAAATATTATGCCAGCTGAGCAAATTGGTATTTATTTGAAGAGGGAGCACGTGCTGGACTATTGATTTGAGTTTGCCCAAATGTGAGTGCAAGTGGGGATACCGCTTTTATAGGGAATGGTATGGACTGTTCTCGATACTCACAGATTTGAGAACTCTTCCTCACAGAAATTTGAATAAAATCTATGATTTTAGCCAACTTTTGACATTTGCAAGGCATCATGTGTAAGAAAACGTAGTTGGATCCAAGCAAGCCACACCACTGTGGACTCCACAGTGTCTAATGTTCAGAAATGTTTGGCGTTCCATGAGTGCCGGCCAAGCCCAAAAACCTTAGCTATCCACATGGCCAGAATATGAGAATTTCAAAGGAAGAATCTTTAAAAAAAATCTTTTTATTGAAATAATAAAAATAATAAACAAAGAACAAGCATCAGGCGACTACAGATTAAGGTACAATAAGCACTCGTATATCACCAACCATCTCAATGAATACAACAATTTTGGTGGGGTCATGGAGATTCCGAGGCCACAGCGTCATTATGGGCAACTGGAGGGGTACAAATATCCCCTCTATAACTGTTCCAAGCGCCCCAAATTTTCCCCCATGTTCCAGGGCGTCCCCATGCCACATACACCGATCTCTCCCTAAACATGCACTAATCGAGATCTTCCATCCATTTCCTCAGTCAAAGGAAGCATCTTAATGCTTTTTTGTTGAGTTCTTTGACATTTCTTGTTTCAGGTGATAGCGCCACCAACACAAGTGAGGCACCGTTCTCAGCAGAAGTATGGCACCACTGAACAGCACACAATTTGTTCTTATCAGTTACATTTCCCTTCATTTTTTCAGTTTTTAATGCAAACCAGTGTGCACGAAACACATTTTGCAAAACTGCCCTCTCAAGCACATGATATTATGGGTAACCCCATACTCACAGTTGTACAAATAACCACTATTCCTAAACTCATTATCTTAGGTATGTTTCATAAATTTATTTTTTAATTCATTTTATTAATTTTATACAATTTATAGAGCGTGCAAATACCCATGGGTGTCTCGGCGCTACAGACAGCAAGCGTGAACCAAGGTCTGTAGACTATTGGCTAAAAAGCCATGTTTTTATCATTTTTCTGAAGGCAAACAAGGTCGGGCTAATCTTGATGTGAAAAGGGAGCCTATTCCACAATTTGGCGGTGGCGACGGTGAATCGTCTGTCACCCCATGAAGCTTTCTTAGTGCGGGGGATCCTCAACAGATTCGCTGTTGAAGACCGTATGGATCTATTGGGGGTGTAGGCACCAAGAGCTTCCTTCAGGAACATGGGTCCAGTATTTCGTGTAGCTTTATAGGCGATGCAAAGGGCCTTGAATTTGATTCGACTTCTTATAGGAAGCCAGTGGAACTGTCGCAGCACCTTTGAGATCGGTTTGTATTTAGGAGTGTCTGATAGGATCCTGGTGGCTGAATTTTGTACCAGCTGTAATTTATTGAGGACCATACTTTGTGCGTTCATGAAGAGACATTGCAATAGTCAATTTTTGACATTACTAAAGAACTGACAAGAGTTTTTCCAGCACTAGGTGGGAGAAATGGTAAGATTTTTTAAAAATCATTCTTAATGTGTAGAAGGACGATGAGACAACAGTATTGACGTGAGGTGCAAAGGACAGCCTGTCATCAAATGTGACACCCACATTTCTGACCTTTGATACAGGAAGTGGGGTTGGTCCTAGTTTGGTAGGCCACCATATGGAGGACCAACCGGGAGACAGTTTGCCAAAAATCATCACCTCTGTTTTTTCAAAGTTTAACTTTAGGCAATTGTTAGCCATCCACGTGCTGATGGCTACCATTCCATCCTGAAAATTGGCCACAATTGCTCCTCCATCATTATGCACTGCCAGCACCAGTTGACTGTCGTCAGAGTAAGATGTGTGACCCATCCCTTGTGCTTTGATAATTCTGGTGCATAGGTTTGCTTCATATCCATTTTTCAGATATTAAATTTTACCACATGAATTGGTGCAAGGTCAGTATACAATTCTAAATCGTTATAAGCTGCAGCTCAGTTGATTGCTTGGGGTAGCACTTATTTTAGGACAATCAACAAACACCCCATGTCTCTGAGATAAGAAGAGTCTGACGGATGTAACTATATGTTTATTTTGTTGATCAGCCATTAGGGAAAAATATTATTGATGAAAGCCCTGTCACACTTATCTCTATTTTGTCCTACTTATTTCAATGTGTTTTTGAATGAAATAATTAATTATCTTGGGCAAATCTTAAGAAATCTACACAAATGACTCCTTGCTGGATTCAAAATTCGACCTACTTTTGAGAACTAGCTTTCTGGTTTCAACCCAGGGGTTTCACACCTGTTTTCACCATGGACTGCAGGTAGGTATAAACCTTAATAGTAAGTAAAATTGCCTACATCTTAGAAAATTACAAAAACAGTGGTTAAAATGATTTTCTAGCGGAGGCGTGGCTTAGCGGGCCGTAATGGCGAACGTAGCTTAGAAGAACTCCGTCCAGTCCACCACTTATCCGCCTAAAAATCCTGTCTCCCCTCCTGATCCCGCTGCCCTAGAGGACGGCACAGTGCCCTGGATCGAGCGGCTGTGCTCCGGTGCCGTTTGCAGAGCTCTGGGCGCCCCGGCTGACGAGCAGAGCGGAGGAGCGAGTTGCGGCCTGGTCCGGACGAGTGCGGCCGGGACCTCGAGTTTCGCGCACCCCGGCCGGGAGCGCGGGGGGCGGCAGCGAGCGGCGGAGAGCCGCGGAAAGAGGCTGGAAGGCCGGAAAGCTCCTGAAGTCGTCGGAGGCCCCCTGCAGTGGTGGCCTGGCTGATAGTGGGACATTGCTGAAGGGAGGAGTGCGTGGTCCAGGCGAATGGGGCCGGAGCCTTCCTACTGCGAGGCCTTGTGTCCAGGACACAGCCGGGAGCCGGAGTTTGGCGTCATCCGAAAAGGTGCGCATTGATGGCGGACAGTATCAGCAGGTGATCAGGGGCAGGTCGGCCCTCGGTGTGTGCCGGGGGGGTGTGCACGACCAGAAGAGGGGCTTGCCAAAGGCAGTCGGAGGTCCTCCTGAGGGCTGGTTCTGGCGTGGGTCCCCTGTATACCTGTGACCTGGGGCCACGTTAGTGAGACAGCCAGTGCTTACAGAAGAGTCCCTAAGACTTACCAAGTGGCGGCGAGATATTTCCTTTTGGCCCATGGTGCGAGGGCTATTGCATAGTGAGGCCCAGTGACTGGTGGCGCCGCTGAAGATCGGCTCCATGCGATATCCGTGTGGACAGCCCATACACCGGACTGCGCCAGCAGGTGATTCGGGGGCAGATCGGCCTAGGTGTGGGCAGTAGCAGTGTTAGTGCTCTGAGCACGAAATAGTGGTCATGGTCAGTTGCCCAGCAGCGTGTGGCCTGGAGAGGGACATTCATGCAGAGGGTGGCCGGTGCATATCTCAGACGCACAGTTTCCAAGACTTTGGGGGAGTGATCAGGCAACCGGTCTGGAGAGGCACCGGGGGTCCGGGCACGCAGTGCCCACCGGAGATTATGGAGGCGGCATCCGGGTATACGGGTGGCTGATCCTGGTGGAGTGTGTCTCCGGCCGCCGAAGACAATGACCAGAGGCGGGAGTGGTGGAGGGTCCGCAAAGCAGGTGCCCATCGATAAGTACACCGGGCCGAGAGGTGGAGCTGGTGCCGCTGGGGGCCAGAACAGCCAGGGACCTGATAATGCGGCGTTGATGCCGGCGATCACCCAGTCAAGGGATATGCTCGACGCGAAAATTGGTGCAGTGGGTGCGGATGTCACTTTATTGCGTTAAGACCTACGGAACGCTGTGGCTCGCATCATGGAGGCTGAAACCAGGATTTCGGGGGTGGAAGATGATGTGGTGACCCCCAAGCGCAAAGTAACCGACATGGAGTGTCCAGAAGGGGTTGGCCCTTAGAGTGGAAGATGCGGAAGGAAGGGCCCGGCGAAATGACCTACGATTTGTGGGACTTCCGGAGGGCTGCAAGAAGGGCAACATGGAGCGCTTCTTGACCCAGTGGCTGGAGAGTTGGCTCCCCCCCGAATCCCTATCTCGATGCTTCGTGATTGAGCGGGCCCATAGGGCTCTGGTACAGAAGCCGCCAGTGGGGGCCTGTCCCAGGCCTGTAATAGCCAAGCTGTTGAATTATCATGATCGCGATACCATTCTGCGAGAAGCAAGGGCTAAGGACTCTCTCATGTGTGAGAATCAAAGGATCCTGATATTTCCGGACTATACCAGGCTTGTCCAACAGCAGAGGCAGTCTTTCACTGCGGCCAAAGCACGCCTCCGTGATCTTAAGCTCCCCTATGCCTTGCTTTATCCGGCCCGCCTGCGAGTGGTGTTTCAATCTCCTGCTCACTTCTTTGACACCCCGGAGGAAGTGTTCCATTGGACTGATGAAACGGTGAAGGTGAGGGCACATACCCCGCCGGGCCATGACTCAGACTCCTCCTTGAGCGGATTACAGGCGCAGACCGCCAGGAGTTCTCGGAGTAGAGGGAACTGGAGGTCTATATCCAGGAGGCGTTCCTCGCCGGGGGCGCCGCAGGCGGCGGAAAGGCAGCCCCGGAGCATCCGACCAAAGATCCTTGAACATTCGACCGACGAGAGATGGAACTTTGGTGTGCATATAACCCTGTGGTTGTAAGTGTAAGGGACACTCGGCCGCAGTGGCCGCAGGGCCGAGAAGGGTAATTGTGTCAACTAAAGGACAGAGATTATGAGGATATGAGACATTCTGGGATTGGGTGGGGGGGTAGTTAAGGGGCGGACCACCTCCCTGGGTTTCAGGTTGGTTGGAGGGGGGAGTTGGGTAAATGGGTAGTTTCTTGGGGATCCATTGGTGTGGACGGCCTCAGGACCTGCGTTTGGGATCAGGGGTCGCCCAGGCCGCGACAGGTACTTCAGCGTTTTTTGAGCAATGGGGGTGGGTGTGGTTTTGGGGGTTGGGGGGTGAGGGGGGGGAAGTTGAGGGAGGCGGGCTTGGTCTGATCTGCACGATAAATATGAGGTCTCATTACTTGGTATGTATACGTCCTCTAGGCCCGCCTGTTGGGCTCATGACATAAATCCCCTTAGATGGCGGTTGAAGGAACCAGGCCGATGATTCCCAGGGCGTCTGTATGGATTCTTAGCTGGAATGTGCGGGGAGTACTTGATAAGGTGGAGAGGAGCAGTGTTGCGGTTGGGGAAAAGGGAAAGAGCAGCGGACATTCTGCTAATGCAAGAAACGCATCTACTAGGCAACAAAATACTTAGCTTGCAGCGCTACGGATACCAACAGGTTTATCACGCCACGTTTACTAGGGTGGCCATTCTGGTGCATCGCAGGTTGTCCTACGTCCAATCGAAGCAGTGGGTTGACCCGCAGGGCCGCTACGTATTCATTAAAGGGATGCTTGGTGAGGAGCCCCTGGTGTTGGGGAGTGTGTATGCCCCGCCCCGATTGCAGTGGTCGCTAGTGGAAAAGTTGTTTGCGGTGTGGGCAGAAATTCCTGAAGCACGAGCGGTGATTGGGGGTGACTGAACGATGTTATGAATGGTCGGATGGATCGCTATAGACCAGGGGGTGGACAGCTAGCGGACACGCCCACTAAACTAGGCGACATGGTTGGGGGGATTGGCTGGTAGATGTTTGGCGATACCTCCATACTCATGATCGGGAATATACATATCTTTCCGCTGTTCCACAGCAATTGGTAGAGTGAAATCAGCCGTTATATTACCACGGGGCTCTCGGACCACTCTCCGGTTGCGGTAGACATTTGGCTAGATAAGATGCGGCAACCTTTCCACTGGCGTCTCTCCACGTGGCATCTTCAGCAGGAGGAATATAGGAAACACATGGGGGAGGCTATAGCCCACTATTGGGAAGATAATGTGGGGTCGGTTGCAGATGTTGTGACACTCTGGGAGGCCCTGAAGCCCACACTGCGGGGGCGGACATCGCCTGGTGCGCAGCAGCCCGTGAAAAGCGCAGAGAGGAATTAGTGAAGGCCGCAGCCATATTGAGACTCTGGAGGGGCGATGCAGTGGCGCTAGGGAGGGTAGAGAGGTGGGGCAGCTACTACTGGCACAGCAGTATTATGCGTCTTTGTTACTGGACGAGGCTCGCATGTGTGACTGGCGACTTGTAGCAGAATATATCAATGGGGGCATAAGTCGGGCACTATGCTTCATAGGCTCTGCCAAAATACGCTTCAGGCGCAGACGCTGCCGGGGATAAAGGATGCGGCCGGAGCCTCCAAAGAGATAGTGGGCAGCTTGGCACAATATTATGCCGCACAATATACCCAGCAGGAATGCCTCCCCGTGGTGGATAAGTTTATAGCGGATGAGGTGCGGCAGCGTCTCAAACTCCCCCTAACTGCTGAAGAGCTGGGCACGGCCCTGGGGGAGCTTAACACCGGGAAGGCACCCGGGCCAATGGGTTCCCAAGTGAATTTTTAAAGAAATATCACCTCCAATTAGGAGCGCACAATGGGGAAGCATTGGAGGCGGCTAGAGAGCAGGGTCGCCTGCCGGCCGACTGGAGACATGCGGAGGTGGTGGTGTTCCAGAAGCCTGGTAGGCCTCCGGACCGGCGTGAGTCGTACCGACCAATCTCCCTTCTAAATGTCGAAGCAAAGATACTGGCCAAGGCGCTAGCGAATCGTCTCCTTCCTTATAGAACTGAGCTGGTCCATCTGGATCAGGCTGGGTTTATGCCCCATAGGGCTACGAGACATAACATCAGGCGTGCTCATGTCACGGTGGAGGCGATTAGAGGCACTGGGGAGCAGGCAGCATATATAGATAGGGCATTTGACTTGTTGAGTTGGGTCTACCTGTTTGCGCTCCTGCCTCGTCTTAACCTGGGGCCCCGATTTTTGTCGTATCTAAAACTGAGGTACACAGACCTGACGGCGTCGGTGAGGGTGGCCGGGGTCACATCTACCAAATTCCACATAGGGCGAGGTACTCGGCAGGGATGCCCCCTGTCGCCGTATTTGTTCGCCCTGGCTATGGAGCCGTTGGCGGCGTGGGTGCACCTCGACGCACAATTGAAAGGTTTTGAATGGGAGGCCGGACCTTCGGATAGAATCGCGCTGTACGCGGATGATGTCCTGTTTTTCATTACTAATGTTAATAAGTCAGGACCGCGTATATTGGAGATAATGCAAATCTTTGGTGAAACATCTGGACTCTACTTGAATCCGCGTAAATCCACCCTGTGGGTGCTGGAAGATCGCACGGGAATTGGATCATGGGCGTCCGCTTTGCAAGTGGTGGTGGGGGGCCTTCAGTATTTAGGAGTGTTCCTGTCTGAATCCTCCGCAGTCTCCTGGGAGCGCAACATAGTGCCGGTCTGGAACCGGGTTCGAACAGAGATAAAGATGTGGTCCCGTATGCCCCTGACTATCTTGTAGTGTAGTTCCTAGTTTCCCACTAGGCCCTGCGCATTGGAATAACATAAACAGTAGTATCGACGTAGAAGTGCGGATCTTCCAGGCCTCTACTGACTATGCTAAACTTAATTGGGTGTGTTACCAACTAGCTCAGAGGTCACTGGAAACTTTCTTCTCTGCATAGGAAGTGATCAGCTTCCCTGGCACAGATAAGAAGGGATTCAGCTTTCCAACAACCGTGCAACATGACAACTTTGCTCCTCAGATTAAGAGTCAATCTCTAGGGTCGTGTGAAACAATAGACAGTTATTTTACTCAGTCAGGTTAGTGCAGATTACTTTCACGATATGTAGAGAATAGAGAGACGGGCGTTTGTCAATAAAGGGTTAACATTTATTGAACAGTCTTTCTTCTCGTACAAGAGAAATGTATTGCCACAATTGCAAGACTTGTTATTATAAAAAGTACGTACAGTAAGATAAGTATTGCAAGATAATACTGTAAAAGCATTGATATGGTTTCTTAGCCATACAATGGTTAAAAGTAATAAAACATATATACATTCATATATACATTAGGCTAAAATACTCAACTGGTGCTTCTAACTACGCCTACCCCAGTGTACCTGACCTAAGCCTAATACGTGGGAGGGGAGTAAGTAGCTTCAGTTTAAGTTGGTTTTGCCAAGGTTTGCTTCAAGAATTCTCACTAAGGGTTTAGTCAACACCATACCTCTGAATAGAATGATGGAGGTCTGTTATCTCCTTCAGGGGGAACTCGGTATCCCAGTCACCCGCAAGGGCAGACTAGAAACGCTGGAGCTGGATTTCTCTGCAGGAGAAAGACAGCGTCTCTCTTCAGCGCGTCGAGGAGAAGGAGGGGGGACAGCGTCCGCGGGCAGCTTGGCATCTGCTGGGCTCTTCGCAGAGGGACGGCTGTTCAGCTCCTAGTTACACCACACCATCGTTCGCGCTTTAGCAGCGATAATGGTATCAGCGGCTTCAGGCGACGGGCAGCAGGCTGCAGCAACAGGAACACATTGCTTAAGGCAACGTTAGTAGTATTTATACCTGACAGGTGCCTGGTTTGACGTAAGTTTGCTGGACATAAGACGTCAATTAAAGATGTCACTAGGAAGTGATAGCTATCAGTTGCTCATTAGAGTTCCATTACTAATCAAAACACAGCAAGCGGGGATTTCCAGGTTTGCTGAGTTTTTATCTTGTTGAAGAACTCGGAGTGTTAATCTAGGAATCTTCAGATAGTGACTTCTGCTCTGTCATTGCACTAATTGGTTGCAAAGGAAGTGGCAGAGAACTATTCTGGAATGTGGCTCTGTTCGTGTAAGGCCAGAGATGACTTTCTGAATATCGCACTTGAACGGTTATGCCCATATAGGGAATAAATGGATTTATAGCCGAATAGGGGCATAAGGTCGCAGTATCGATCAGGATCCTAGATAAGCACGCAACACCCACTCCACGGGTTCATGTCCATCAAATTACTAAAAGCAATAGGATGCATGTGTAACATTGCCCACCCCAAAATACATAAATGCATTCGAAATAGGCGTATAATGTAATACGTGAAATTTAGGTACGGTACGTTTTTGAAGCATAGAAATCATTCAAAAATTATAGCATAAGAAATCAATGAACGATTATGCAAAAGAATTACACATGAAATATCTCTGAAACAGAAGAAGGGCGAGATAAATCATCACATATAAATGCATTGCAATAAATGTGCTAGAGGCTGGTGTAAGGTTGTTATGTCTCTAGATGTGTTTAGAAGTAGAAGTTTGAAGCTTCTGTTCTCTAAGAATAGTATTTACCTTAAGCAAAGAATTTTTCGTGCCAAAAAAGGTCAATATTAAAAAATGTCCAATTCAAAAGAATTATTGCTTGAACGGGGAAATAGAGTTCCAACGCTTTTTGCAGTTTTTGTTGATCAAAACTGAAGGCCGAATTCAGAGTTCATGGGAACGCTGTGTGTCGGAAAGCTTCTTCAAAAGTTATTATTTCTGTTCGGGTGAGAACATCATATCAGACAGGCTCTCAAAGAATTGGTCTACAAAATCAGGTGACAGTTCAACCAAATTCGATAGTGCTGTAACTTGGCAGGTGTGAGAATGATTGCTGTCATCATAGTCAGGATCAGCAATGCTCACAGAAGGTCGTACCTGGGTGATGTTGCTTTTGTTACTCGCTCCACTGTTACCACCTAGTCGTAGTACAGGAGTCTCAACGAATGCCGTCATCAGGATTGGTAGCCGCTGGGGACAACACAATGCGTGAGCCGTTATTGGACTGAGCAAAGTATCGACGTCCATTGGTACGGCTGATGGAAGTGAAAGACAGATGTCCAACACGCACTCATCTCCGCATAGCATACATCGAAGTACCGGTAAGATACGGTTCTGCCATATAGGTCTGAATGAAAGGAACCAGGTCATGTTTAGATCTCTCAGCCTGGCCAATCCAAGGACGTTAGTTATCCTGTCCCGGTAGCGCATTGCTAGGATTGTCTCTTCCATTACCATGGGAGCTATGTCTGAGCTTTGGCTTGCCATAACGAAGCAGGACGGTCAAAAATAAAATCCCTGCTACAAGTCCCAAAAATAAGGGTATGCCGCCAAAAACAGAGTGGACAAAATTAGGAACAATTCCCAAAATTGCTTGAAAAGGTGTTAGCAGTCCCGTAAAAATCGTCTTAAATATGCCTGGGATGCCTGTGGCACTAGACATGTTAAGGAGTTGGCTAAGCATTTCTACGAAATGCACGGGGCAATTTGTTGATAAAAGTTCATGAACTTCAGTAGCTGTCCTTGCAACTAGAAGATCATACGTCTCTTTTGATGACGTTATGGGCACTGTTGTCTGCAAAAGCACAGACTTCATTTTGCTTAAAGTATCAATTCGTATAGAATAGAGATTCAGACGAGGCCAGATGGGAGTCTCTGTGTCTACAGGCCCACTCGGAAACAATGCCTGCATACAACATTTGACCATGGATGTTACTCTTACTAGATAACTTTTCCCTGGAACAAGGCCACAACATCTGTGATCCGTTCTATGAATGTAACTCCCGTTTGCAAGTTGCATAAAGAAGGGCTCTATCTGAGTTGCAGGTGTGACTAGCTGGTGGCATGAAAGGTTGTTTGAATTTCCATCACATGCTCCGTGTAAATTAATACCCTGACACAAAAGTATACCGCTTAGTGAATGTTTACAATTTTCACCACTAAGAAATACATTTTTGTCGCTGTCACTATAGCAAGAATGTGTGTATGGTAATTTCCATTCTGATTTTACATATCCTTTACCCAATTGTTCATACTGGCCAGTAGGTATGTATTCAAGGCACTTTTTAAATCGGAAAGTTTTTATCGGAATTGTGATAATTCCGTGTATTATCCATTCAATGACAGGACTCTCTGACATTGTCAATGGTAATCTCTCAAGTTTTTCGATGCTCAGGATTGTATAGTCTGCTCCTTTCTGTGCCAAACTGATCTGTTTATCAGTAAGGTTAAAAATGGAAAATAATGACGTTGTGTTGATTAAACGCCAAGGCACATAGCCTGAACCAAGATTTTGCAGCGTCCAGCCTAATTGTACAATAGAACGTAATTGAGATTAGCAAGTCTCTGTCTATCACATCAAAGGCAGAGGATGCAATATTGTCCAACGAATATATTCTGGAGGACAGAGTCATTAACCCATTGTCCACTACAGAAAGTGATTTTTCCAAATTAATACGATCAATTTCTCGTATTTTTTCAGCTGTTTCAATTTGTTTGACTTTCCAAGCCTCGTTGTAAGCAGCATAGATACTGGTCGCTATGAAACGCTTTTGACGCTGTTTGTGTGGTCCAAGAATGAAATCGCGCAAATCAGCACCATCTTTTAGTAAAGACAAGTGTTGCTTAATTTCAGCCAGTGTGGATGATGTTAGCCATTCAAGGCAGAGTTTCCCTACACTGTATGTCGTTATTATCCCTGGATGTTGTCTCTGGGAGTATCTCGGGTCTTGTCTGGTCATTTTTAACCCCTGTGTTTTATTCAGGAATCTATCTTGACAGTTGTTTGTGTCAGTAGGCCAGATTAACCACTTTTTCCAATCAGCATGTGTTCTGTTAAAATGTAAAATTTGTGAGACGTCTAACTCAATATCTGTAGTTGTATTTTCAGGTATTGGCTTTCGAATAGACGGTTTTTTAAGGTCTTTGATCTTAGCTAGGCCAAGACAGGATGTTTGGTGTATTGTGTCATTTAAAAACATCATTTGTTCTGGTATCATGCAGGTTCTGAATAGTGCTTCAATGCCCTGTACCTGCCAATCTTTTGTACCCCAAATTGTTTTCGTTTCAATGTTATTTTTCCAATAATCAAAACCAAATGTCTTCATTTTGTCATAAAATGCTTCTGAGTATATCAATTTAGAATTTGTCAGCATTGTTTTCATTCCTGTTTTATCTAAAAGTTTGTAATAAAACGTTTCTGCATTACTGGTGTTAAACCCTGAGAAGTATTTGAATTTCTCAAAAAATGCTTTAGAACTGCTTTTAGGTGGTGTAGCACAATGTTCCCATTGATTATACATAAAAACATTTCTAGGCTGTGCAGATTTATGCAAGTAATGATCACCATACTGTGTGTAGCAGAATAATTGCTCCTAACTAGACGAACCTTGTAAATAATCATGATCTGTGAATCTAGCTGACATTACTAAATCAGACAGCATGTCATTAATAATGTTAAAGTCCCAATCATCAGAGAATGTACTAGGTTTTACAAAGTCACTTAAGGAAACCTTCAGTTGATGAGGATACTTCAGGATTTCGACCGGACCATAGATCTCATAGTCTGTTTTCTCCCATACTACCCCACCAGGTATTGGAATTGCTGTGACATTTACTGTTGACAGTTCTCTTTTCTTCACGTGTGATGATCTGTGTGGTTTCAGGACTAGGTTGATGTTCTGACTTGCTGTGTCCATTGTACTATATTTTCCCTCAATGAATTTTCCCAAACAAAGTACCACGATGAGCCAAAGCAGGAGGAAAAATACACCTAGACCGAACCAGAACTCTAACCAAGGTGAAATAAGGTAGATTTCCTTCAGTTGATGAAAGAGTTCCGTTGCTTTTTCTTTAAAATACTTTTTTGTTTCTGGCATCACTTCGGGGTCGTTTTGATCTTCAGAGAAGTTGTCGAAGTTGATGAAATAACCAGAGGCAGTTCTGTCAATTGTTGGGATTGTTCTTTCAATCTGTCTTTCTGTAGCACTTTCTGATGCCACATTATTGTAGACTGGCGTTGTTTCTTGACAAACCGTTTCAATCTGTGTCTCAAGAGGCACGAGTTCCATGGCATTATTGCATAGTCCTTCTCTGTGCACTGCAGGCTGATCGAATGTGATGAGTCTTTCAGTTTGAACCTCTTGGATTGTTGCAAGTTTGGGTATTCTGTTGTTTCTTGGGAGTCCACTGGGCCTACTGTTGATTATAGGCCACATGCTAGTGGTTTTACCAGGTCGATAGACACGACTCTGTTCTCCTTTTTACCAGCAAGGGGCGGTAGTACTACTGATCTTGTTCCGGTGACTGCCAAGACAGGTACTGCTTTTCTGTAAGAAGGCCCAAATTCCTTCTTCACCGCGATCTTTTCTCTGACTAGATCCCCAATCTTTGGAATCCAGACAGGCCTTGCTGGGGTTGTTGCTTGTGGTGCCTCGTCAGTGGTATTTGGCTGTTGTTTTAACTTTATGTTGCTTAAGGATTTTCTTCTTTCATTCAGTTCCTGTAAAACAGCCAAACGATCTTTGATGTCAAAGTCTGTTGTTTTTTCTTGTACCACTGACATCTGAATATCGAGGTCCTGAATGTTCATTCTAATTCCGAACAATAGTTCGTATGGGCTGAAACCTTTTAGAGAATTTCTTGGCAAGTTATTAAGACTAGTTTGGACACTTATTAGATGTTTGACCCACCCAGCGCCTGAACCTAATACCTTCGCTGTTATAGATCGCTTTATGTCTCGGTTTTTTCTTTCTACCACACTATTCCCTTCGGGGTGCGACGGACAAGAATACCGCAACCCAATTCCCATGCTGGCCATGGCCTCCTTATAAGCTCGAGAGCTAAAAGCAGGACCCTGGTCAGAATGGAACGTGGTAATTGCGTATGTGCCGATAAAGACTCGCAAATCTTTTATAACTGTTCTAGCGTCAGACGAGCGCTGGGGCCACATCCATATGAACCTCGTACAGGAATCCACTGCTACCATGATATATCTATAGTTGCCGTCCCTTTGTAGGGGACCACAGTGGTCCAGGTAAACACATGCAAATGGTTTATCCGAGATAAGAAGGGGTGTCTGCGCTGGTCGTTTTACTGTTGATACTTTTATCCTTTGGCATATATCGCATTCTAATATATACTTTTTGGTTTGTATTCCCAAGCGAGGCCACCAATATCTCTGTTTTAATAGTGATATTGTTGCGGAAACGCCAGCGTGTGCAGAGGCAAGCCCTTCGTGTGCCGCTTTGATTAGTCCTAACCTGTGTTCCCTGTTTGGAATTACCCTATCCCCCACTCCAGGGATTCGAGCAAAAGGAACGGAGTTTGCATCGATTGAATATAAGTACTTTTCTGGAAAGCCTTTTGGGAGTGTTTTCTTATCATTTTTTACTGACGCACTGACAGCTTGTAGAATATCGCTGTCTATTTTTGTTTGTGACCGAGTTATCGCAGCTACGGAAGCCGTTTGCACAGCTGCCTTCGCGGCTTCATCAGCCAATGAATTCCCTGCAACGTGAACGCCATCACGTTGATGACTCAGTGTATGTATCACGTGAGTCTTTTGTAGTTCTTTCTGTAAAAGAACTACCTGTTCCCAAAGCATTTTATGCTTTATTGTGCCACCTTTTGCATCTTTAAAACCATTTTCCACCCAATTCTGCAAGTATTCATTATAAGATTGTACGCAATAAAAAGAATCGCACACTATTAGTGTGGGGAATTCGCGATCGGTATTTTCTAGCGCCATCTTAAATGCTACTAATTCAGCTCGTTGAGCCGAGCAATCTCCTAGAGATTGTGTTTTAGTGACCAGTGGTCTAAATTTTCCTTTGTGCCAGCGACCTTTTACAATCGCGCACGCAGCACTGTAAGCTTGCTTACCCCCAACTGCGGGTTGTGCTGATCCGTCAGTATATATAATACTTCCGTATTCTTCGAGAGGCAGGATTTCAATTGGCAGAGGACATTCATATTCATATTGTAAAAATTCCTGTGTTTTTAAGTTAGGATCAAATTCGTAAACTACGTCTGTTGCAGCAAGAGAATTAACCCACTGGATCCATCTCGGATGCAAAGCCTTTGCATTAGGAATGCTTGCTTTAGTTACCGCTTCTAAAGCCGGTATAGGTGTTACGATTATTATTCGTTTACCTTGTGCTAGGGGCCTTTCTTTTGCTACAGCAGTCTGAACCGCAGTTAGAATTTTCTCAGTTGAACTGAATTTTATTTCAGCTTTTGTGTACAAATGTGATTTGTAAGCTATTGGTACCTTTTCTCCCTCATTAGAGGTTAGGTACGTGAATCCGCATCTTCCTGGGATGACTCGGATTACAAGATTGCGTGTGTTGTCACGTGTATCTAATTTTGTTTTTGCTAACATGTCTGTTTGCAGTGATCTCAAAATTTCTGTGTGTTTTTGAGTCCAATTGATTTGTTTAAAATCAGGTTTAATTAGTTCGTAGAGAGGTTTAACCCTCTCTGCGTAATTTAGAATGTAAGTCTTCCGAAATTCAGAAAACCTAGTATGGATTGTAAATTCTTCAGCGTTTTTGGAGCTTGGAGTACAACGCACTTCTCTAAGAAGTTGTCCGCTAGGCTTTTCCCTTCACTTGATAATTCGTACCCTAAGAATAGTACTGTCAGATGGGCAATTCGGGACTTTTTAAAGTTGAATTTGTAACCCTCTGCTGCGAACCCAAGTATAATGGTGTTCACTCTTTTCAAGTGAGTATCCAAGTCGTCGTCTGTGAGATAGATATCATCTACGTAAGATAATGCCTCATCATCATATATTTGTAGTAACTCTGTTACCCTAGCTGAGAATAGTCCTGGGCTGTTCTTGAACCCCTGTGGGAGTCGACAAAATTTTTTCTGCGACCCAAATGCTGAGAAAGCGGTCAAATATCTGCTTTTTGGTGCAATGTTTTGACAAAAGAAACCATTAGATATGTCTAATGTCGTTTTATATTTTTTCCTAACTATGTTATTCATTAGGGCTGCACTATGCGAGTTTTGTACTGCAAAAGTTTTACAACATGTTTTGTTGGAGGTGGTGGCAGCACCTCGTTATTTCGCTCAGTGAAGGATAGCAGATTGCGAGGGCTCTCCTCTGCTCTCTTCTTGTTCCCACCGAACTAGCCAGTCATTTTAAAGACTACCTGCAATCGTTTTTACCATTTGCGTGTTTACTACTTTTGTGCCTTTTAAAATCTATTTTAACATTGTTAAATCTGTTACCTGTCACAGTGCTAGAGATCTGGTCCCCCTGTGCCCCGTTCCACCGCGGCTCCCTGGTGCCGATTGATGTGGAGGGCTAGACGGGCGCCATCTTGAGTCAGGTTCGGACCCGGCTGGACCCGAGTTAGCGGTCCAGCGGAGGGAGGGGCTGTGGCTACAAATAAACATGCACTTCAAGACGCGCAGCGGCCACGCGCAGCGGGCGCGCCGTCTGCGCGCCGAAGGAGCGCCAAAGGAGGGCCCGTCTGTGCCCGTCCGTGTCCCGGACACGGCCAGCGCCAGCCCCCCTGCGGCTGCCTCCCCATCCACTGATTGGCCGCGTGTCTCCTACTCTCGTGAGTACTTAATAGCACTTAGTGCTAAATCTTGCCCCTGCTCGATTCCATGGGACTTGGTAGATACTTCTCAGCGCATTTGTCAAGCATGTACATTTCGCCTTCAACCTATCCTTTCGGCCCCCACCCAGTGTTCTATTGATTCGTCATGTCTTCGGGCCGGCTTGATCAATGCCAGATCACTGGTAAAACACTCTAACAATATATTTGAGCTATTAAGTGACAACGAGTTTGATCTTCTTTTTGTCACAGAAACATGGCTCAATGACACATGCAACCCAGTGATCGAACTTGCCATTCCACGTGGCTTTAAAATCATTAGACAAGATCGCCCCTTAGGCAGAGGAGGTGGCATAGCAGCCATTTTTAGAGATAAGTGGACCTTTTCTCTAGATTCTATGGGCCCCTCTATTGATGCCGAGGTACTCCATTTCTCTCTTACTCTGGGGGCACATTTTACCTTAGGGGGCTCCTTGGTGTACCGACCACCCGGCCACGCAGGAAAATTTCTAGAGGCACTAGAGGACATGATAGTCCCACGTGCCCTGAAATACCCCACATATCTCCTTCTGGGGGACTTCAATATTCACGCGGACCAGCCTGATCTACCGGACACAGTTCGGCTAAATGATGCGTTTGCGATGGCCCAGCTAAAACAGTGGATCAAGGCCCCCACCCACTCAGGGGGTCACGTCCTTGACCTAATATGTACCAACTTTAATATAAATATGTCTGAGCCTGAAATAGTAAACTGGTCTGATCATATGCTAATAAGATTCTCGTGGCCCCTGTCACGCTCTGCTGAGACCAATCACCCCACGGCTCATACACAGAAAATTAACATAGCTATGCTTTGTGATCAGCTGGATACCTCTCGCACCCCACTTCCTTCAGAAATTGAGTTAGCCGTTAGCTCATTCAACTCATGGATCAAAGGAGGTGTTGCTCTTTCAACCAAAACAGGTCGCGTATGTAGAGTTCGTTCCACCCCTTCCAAACCTTGGTTCTCCAATACTCTGCGCGATCTCAAATCAGGCTGCAAAAAACTCGAAAGACGTTGGAGACAAGCTTATCTCCCTGAGGCCAAGAAAGAACTAAGAATGGCTCAAAAGAAGTATTATGCAGCAATTAAAGCGGCAAAAAGTTCATACTATGACGGGCGCATTACCAAGGCCAACAACAATAGCGGAGAAATCTTTGCTATTGTAAAAAGCTTTGTTTCCCCCTGCGCCGCTCAACCGCTTTTAGCCTCATCAGCAAAATGGTGTGAAGAACTTTCTGTATTCTTTGTAGAAAAAATTGAAAAAATCCAAGATGATCTGCTTACTGTATGTAGCAATTTTCCAGTCTCCATGACTATTCCCTCCCCCATTATGCCTATCTCTATGGATCAGTTTGCCTTCTTCTCTCCAGTGAACACAACAGAGGTTGTGAAAATTCTGGCTACCCTACAATCGGGCTCCCCCGCCGACCCCTGCCCGGCCAGAGTCCTTGCGGGCCTGGCTAATACAGTCGGCCAAGAGGTGACACATATTGTCAACCTCTCTTTTTCCAGCGCCACTGTTCCAGCCTGCTGGAAACAGGCAAAACTGTTACCACTTCTCAAAAAAAATGGCCTAGACCCAAAGACCCCTGCTAACTTCCGGCCCATATCTCTATTGCCAGCTCTAGCAAAGATATGCGAAAAAGTTGCATTTTCACAGCTGGACAGATTTGTTGAGAGCTCTCAAGCTCTTCACCCTGCGCAATCAGGCTTTAGAGCTGCTTTCAGCACAGAGACGGCTCTAGTCGAGGTTTCTGAGGCCATTCGTGAGTGTTTGGACGGGGGTGGCAGAGCGGCGCTGATTTTATTGGACCTCTCTGCCGCCTTCGATACGGTCCCACACTCCCTCCTACTTACCAGACTAGCAGCCATAGGCATAACTGGTCCTGCTCTCGGCTGGCTAACATCTTTTTTGGACAACAGGTCACAGCAAGTATGGATGCCGCCTTTCTCCTCCTCTCCCAAAAAACTTTCTACTGGTGTACCACAGGGCTCCACCTTAAGCCCTCTGCTTTTTAATGTATATATGACCCCCCTCATTTATCTTGCGGAACAGCTAGGTGCCAAAATTATGGCTTATGCCGATGATACTCAGCTTCTGTTTACATGGCCCAAAAACAACTCGGACACATCGAGAGTTCAATTTTGCTTATCATCGGTTTTCCGCTGGCTGGCCTGTGCCCAACTTAAATGTAATGAGAGCAAATCTGAAATCCTGCTGTACGGCTCCTTTCCAGATAACTTTAGTAACTCTCTTTGGCCCACCGACTTTCCTAGCCCCAATTCCACTGGCGGACCTGCAAAAAACCTAGGAATTTGGTTTAGCAACAATCTCAGATTTGAGGACCACCTGAAAAAACTTACCGGAATCTGCTTCTCCACCCTTAAAACCTTGCGCAGATTTCTTCCTGATTTCTTTCTTGCCTGGTTCCTTGGGGACCAGCGGCAAGAAAACCAGCCGAGTCCTGAGGATGGCACTTCTTAACTGTAGATCTTTGCCAAAACACGCGGTAGAAATCAATCTGCTGATCGAGGATAGCAACCTGGATCTGCTTTTCCTCACGGAAACTTGGTTAAACCCTTCCACTGATTTTGATGTCATCTCTGCCCTACCTTGCGGTTTTAGGATTCAGACTCAGAACCGTGATAAGGGGAAAGGGGGGGGTCTTGCCATAATTCACAAGGAATCCCTGACCTGCAGATTGGAGGATAGTGGAATCTTAGACACAGAGAGCACGGGTTTCAACATCCAATTGACTCCGACATCCTCCCTCTCTGGATTCCTCATTTACCGCCCGCCGGGCAACCTAAAACAATTTTTAGATTCCCTTTTAGAATCCACCTTAGCAGCTGCAGCTCGGTCCTCTAACTTCTTGGTTCTGGGAGACCTGAACTTGCATTTTGACGACCCTAACGATAAAATAGCAGCGGATGTCATCTCAAATCTAAAAGCTTTTGAATTGGATCTCATAAATACGGAATCTACTCACAATAAAGGTCATCTGTTAGACCCTATTTTTTCCAACCTTCCCAAGCTGAGAGTTCAATCTCCTCTGCCCCTACCGTGGTCCGACCACTTTTTGGTCCCTTTTTCCTGGGAAATCCACCCTGAAACAGATCGGCCCACGTGCCCCCGCATACTTCAGAGAGACTGGCCAAGGTTATCGGTGGGAGATCTCACTCGGGCCCTTGAACAATCGATTCCAGACACAGAACTTGATCCACTCCTGGCGGATGAAAACTTTACTAACTGGCTCACTAGCTCCCTGGACACGGTCCTTCCTTTTAAATTAAAAACTAAAAAGAGCAGCACCTTTAAATCCCCCTGGTTTTCAACTGATCTGAGAGACCTTAGAAAATCCTGTAAGAAATTAGAAAGGAAGTGGAGGAAAGATTGGTCAACTCTTACTAAGACCTCCTACCAGGCCGCTCTTAGACTCTACAGAGCTGCACGGCAGAAAGCTAAAGTAGAATTCTTTAAGGAGAAAATTGAAACATCAGCTAACTCCTCTAGGGAAACTTTTAAAATTGTTAATCAATTGCTCAAAATCCCTGTCCCTATAACCACTCACAGGGACCCCGAACTAAGATGTGACCAGTTAGCGGAATTCTTCGACAGCAAAATTCAAAAAATCCTAGATAGCCTGCCCCTAATGCCCACCCTACTCTCGAGAGAGGCCGCTACCCCCGTTTCTCCCTGTCCTCAGCTCGAGGCCTTTAGTACTATCACCAGGGATGACTTCAGTAACACGTTAACAACTATAAAAAGTGGCTCTCCCTCTGACCCAGCCCCTATGCACATCCTTAAACAAATTGTGGGGACGATCTCACCTAAGGCCACAGAGCTCCTAAATACCTCATTCGCTACAGGCATTGTTCCCCCTAGCTGGAAACAAGCTAAAATTAAAACACTTCTTAAGAAACCTGGATTGGATCCCTTGGACTTGGCCAATTACCGCCCAATTTCCCTGCTTCCAGGAATGGGTAAAGTGGCTGAGAAGTTGGTGAATAGGCAGCTCTCTGACTATTTGGAAAAGAATGGTCTTCTGAGCGACTCCCAAACTGGTTTCCGCCCGGGTCAGAGTACAGACACTGCCCTTCTGGTGGCCACTGAAGAAGCAAGATGCATCTTGGATTCAGGGGGATCTGCAGCTCTGATCCTCCTGGATCTAAGCGCTGCATTCGATACCGTCGACCACCCAACCTTGGTTCAGCGTCTTGCCAAGGTTGGTATTACAGGGTCGGCTCTTAGATGGCTCGAGTCCTTCCTTGATAAAAGATCGTTCAGGATTTGGGAGAATGGCTCAATGTCCAAACCTGTCCCCTTGCAGTGTGGGGTGCCGCAGGGCTCCTCCCTGAGCCCCACACTGTTCAATGTTTATATGGCCCCGTTAGAGGAGGCAGTAGCCCCCTTCGGGATCAAATCTGTTAGCTATGCGGACGATACGCAACTAATCGTCTCGCTTTCACAACAAAGGGGACACCCATCTGATTTGTCAGGCTGTTTGTCAGCTATCTTCTCCTGGATGACTGCCTCCAAACTTAAACTCAATGGAGCAAAGACCGAGATCATGGTCATGGGTCACCCACTTCCATCTCTGTCCTCCGACCTTTGGCCTCCCTGTTTGGGGGACCCACCACCCCCAAAGGAGAAAGTCAAGAGTCTCGGGGTCTGGTTTGAACCCCAACTCACCTTTAAGACCCACGCGCAGAAGGTGGCCGGAGGATGCTTCGGATCCTTGCGGGCCGTAAGGAAGGTCCTCCCCCTGCTCCCCTTCGAATCAAGAAAACTTCTGATTCAGGGCCTAATCCTGGCCAGACTGGATTATGGCAATGCCCTCCTCCTGGCGGCACCCCTGGCCACGATTAACATCTTACAGCGGGTCCAGAATGCCGCAGCCAGGCTTCTTATGGGAGTCCCGAGAGGGGTCTCAGCCAAGCCCCTGCTTAGAGCCTTGCACTGGCTCCCAATCCAGGAGCGAATTTCCTTCAAATCACTTTGTATTGCACATAAATCCCTCCAAGGTAATGGCCCCCCAGCCCTCAGGGGATTGATTCGTCCTTACAAAGCCACTCGTGCCCTCCGATCTGATGAAGAATACCTGGCCGTTACTCCTAGAGTAAGGAAGGCCCGCACGGGAGGTCGTCGCTTCTCGCTGAATGCAGCAAGAAAGTGGAATGCCCTGCCCAGGGACCTACGGAAGGAACCTTCATACCTTAAGTTCAGAAAGTCACTCAAAACCTTCCTTTTCCCCAAAGCTCCCTAAACTTTTTTCTTCCTCATTTCGCTCTGTTATCATTTGTTTTAAGCGCTGGGACGCTCAAGGGCAGCCATGCGCTCTATAAATCCAATTCCATTCCATTCCATTCCATTCCATTCCATTCCATTCCATTCCTCTGCTTCCGAGAGCAGCCAAGGAGACGGTCATTCGCGCTCTGATATTATCCAGATTGGATTATGCGAATGCTCTCTACTGTGGACTCCCAGCCTATCTGATCCACCGCCTCCAAGTCATTCAAAATGCTGCGGTCCGGCTGCTGTTTAACATACCCAGAAGATCTAGTGTCCGCCAACCTCTCAGAGATCTTCACTGGCTCCCAGTTGCCCAACGGATCTTATTTAAGATCCTTGTGCTAGCTTACCGAGCACTCCATCTAACAGGTCCAACCTATCTGAGAAAAAGATTTTCCCTCTATGCGCCCAACCGCCCTCTCAGATCAAGCAATCTTCACCAAATGACTGTGCCAAAGTTTAAATATAGCAGGCTTGGTGGCCAATCCATCTCGGTTAGAGCAGCGAGAGCTTGGAATACCCTGCCTCTGCAGTTGAGAACAGCCCCTTCCATCATGGCATTCAGGAAAGGCCTAAAAACCCACCTCTTTAACACCACTGTATAATGGCCATCCCTCCTCTGCATTTACTGTGATCTGCTCCCTTCTCTTCCGCGCCAGGATACTATACTATTTAGTAACAGAGCGCGCTATAAAAGCCTCTATAATAATATAATAATAAAAAGGTGTCTGTAGTCCAAAACTAGACGATATGAATTGTCTGGCTTGGAGACAGGAAACAAAGGATTGTTCATTTGAGAGGTGCATGTTTCAATCACCCCCTGGTATTCAAGTTGATCTAAAATCTCCCTGACCTGTTTTTTAGCTTCTTGCTTAATGGGATACTGCCGTTGGGCAGTTGGTTCACTTTTTAAATGTATTTTGTGGGGAGGAGAGTCCTCATCCCATCCTACATGATTTTTATATAATGCCGGTGCCTGGGCTACTGCCCATTTCCTTGCATATGTATATTTTTTGTGAATCGGAATGTGATTCGAGAAGGCAGGCATAATCACTTCTTCGCCACGAGGGCACTCCCTGACAAACTCTGGGGGCCAATCTTTTTCAGCTAACAGAATATCATAGCCTTTTGAGAGCTTATCCCAAAACAGACCTCTAATTTTCCTAGTCTTATCACCCTCTATACGCAATGTTATTTCGTATATCTTATGGGGCTCGCTAAGTCTGGTGTCGGCAGTTTCAACCTGAATGTATTCATTCGTGTCCACTGTCTCCAGATGACTCATCAAGATCTTGCGCGTTATACTGATTTCTGCTGCACTGTCCAACATTGTCAATGCCCACTCCCCGTTTTTCAACTGTGTCCTCAGTATTCTCGGCATGGTTGATTACTCTAATACTGGCTACCTTCTTTTTTGAAAATTGAGATTTTTTACTCTGAGCAGGTTCCTTGTCTTTGGACTTGGTGTGCTCTCCTGGGTCTGACCGTCCTCTTCTTTCCGAATTCTGTGGAAAAGATCGAGAGGGACGTGTATCAATACTTTGATATCTATCAGGTTTTTTCAGATTATCCCTATTTCTAAGGTTATATCTTTTCTCAGAGGGCTCCCTCTGGGGAGACTGGTGTTCTCGAGTCGGAGTTCTTTCCCTCCGTCGAGGAGACCTTCCTCTGGACTGGAAAACTTTTTCCTTGGGAGTGGATTGTTTATTTCCATCCCAGCTCTTTTTAGGAGTGTTTAAATTATTTTTAATAAATAATTTTTCAGGATTTTCGAGCAGTTGGGGCTTTACCGGTTTTCCACCCAAGCTGTCTCTACCTAATTCTTCATAGCATTTCTCTATGATTATGGCAAGCTCAATTGGATCTTTTATATCTGTTTCCTTCAACTTCTGGCGGATCGCCACAGATGCTGCTTCTCCCTTAATGTTGGCTAATAATATAGCCGAGACCTGCTTGAAGTCTTTCAGTAATTTCATACCAAGAGTTAAAGCGGGCTCTGGACCGTATTCATTTTGAATCTGTTTTAGCACTTCTGGTATTACCGCCATTGACGGAACACCGTGTGTTTTTGTGTAAATGGAAGCAAAGACTGTACCCCAAGTGTCGCAGTCCTCCACGTGTGGTGCGATTCCCATAGGAAGGAAGATGGTCAAGATTCTGTGTTTCTCTATAGGGGTAGTATCAGGAAATACTGCCTCTATTTGAGTGATTTTCTGTGCTAACCAGAAAGGAATTTGTTCCCGTTTTACGGGTGTTTTACCAAGACATGACTGTATGTTCTGTGGTGTAATTTTATTAGTGTTCCCCTGATGAGGGGTCAGCTGTGGTACATTAACAGCTGGCTGGACTGTTGCAGTCCGCATTACATATTGGACTAATTGCCTATGTATTTTAATTAATGTTTTTAGCTGAACTAACAGCTCTTCTCTAGACATTTTTGCAATGTCAGGATGTGGTGTGTAGCCGGCTAGAACTGGCCACGTTGCTCCTGGTCTACCTAGTGGACCGAGCCTGGTAATGTGATCATTATGTTTTAGGGCGCCATTAAACCAGAGCAGGTGCTCTTGGAATTTTAGTGGGATTTCAGTCTCCTCGAAAGGAGCGTACTCTTCCGGTGGTTCCTCTATTTTGTAATAGTGAAACTCTTTTGTTGTAGCGTTTGCCGCTGGAAAGTTTTATCCATGAATAGAATACCTCTGTCTGCCGATATTCGTGAGCCTCTATCACGAAAATTACTGTACCACCTTGTGGTGTCAGTCCGTTTTCTATAACTTTTAAAGTTATAGATTTTCCTAAGTGGACCAGGATGATAATTGCATCCGGGTCTGTGTGTTCGGGACCCTGCTGATTCGCATCTGCTGCGGCCCCAGTGGTTCCGTTTTCTCCTGGCATTGTATAAATGCAGGTTTTGCAGAGTAGGTCTCCAAGGAGACAAAGGTGCACAATATTTTGGAACACTGTATCCTTCAACGTTGAATAAACCAGAGCTTTACATAGGAATCTCTTCCTACTGAGTTCGGGCGGATTTCAACCTTTCACCCACTCCAGACGTCTATTGGAGTATTTACGGGAGAAAGGGGTCTGTGTGAAATATGCACGACTGAGTTACTCTAACGTCTTGCGTTAGTTTATCGCCTTACCAAACGTTGGGCGCCATGTAGTGTAGTTCCTAGTTTCCCACTAGGCCCTGCGCATTGGAATAACAAACAGTAGTGTCGACGTAGAAGTGCGGATCTTCCAGGCCTCTACTGACTATGCTAAACTTAATTGGGTGTGTTACCAACTAGCTCAGAGGTCACTGGAAACTTTCTTCTCTGCATAGGAAGTGATCAGCTTCCCTGGCACAGATAAGAAGGGATTCAGCTTTCGAACAACCGTGGAACATGACAACTTTGCTCCTCAGATTAAGAGTCAATCTCTAGGGTCGTGTGAAACAATAGACAGTTATTTTACTCAGTCAGGTTAGTGCAGATTACTTTCACGATATGTAGAGAATAGAGAGACGGGCGTTTGTCAATAAAGGGTTAGCATTTATTGAACAGTCTTTCTTCTCGTACAAGAGAAATGTATTGCCACAATTGCAAGACTTGTTATTATAAAAAGTACGTACAGTAAGATAAGTATTGCAAGATAATACTGTAAAAGCATTGATATGGTTTCTTAGCCATACAATGGTTAAAAGTAATAAAACATATATACATTCATATATACATTAGGCTAAAATACTCAACTGGTGCTTCTAACTACGCCTACCCCAGTGTACCTGACCTAAGCCTAATACGTGGGAGGGGAGTAAGTAAGTAGGTTCAGTTTAAGTTGGTTTTGCCAAGGTTTGCTTCAAGAATTCTCACTAAGGGTTTAGTCAACACCATACCTCTGAATAGAATGATGGAGGTCTGGTATCTCCTTCAGGGGGAACTCGGTATCCCAGTCACCCGCAAGGGCAGACTAGAAACGCTGGAGCTGGATTTCTCTGCAGGAGAAAGACAGCGTCTCTCTTCAGCGCGTCGAGGAGAAGGAGGGGGGACAGCGTCCGCGGGCAGCTTGGCATCTGCTGGGCTCTTCGCAGAGGGACGGCTGTTCAGCTCCTAGTTACACCACACCATCGTTCGCGCTTTAGCAGCGATAATGGTATCAGCGGGTTCAGGCGACGGGCAGCAGGCTGCAGCAACAGGAACACATTGCTTAAGGCAACGTTGGTAGTATTTATACCTGACAGGTGCCTGGTTTGACGTATGTTTGCTGGACATAATACGTCAATTAAAGATGTCACTAGGAAGTGATAGCTATCAGTTGCTCATTAGAGTTCCATTACTAATCAAAACACAGCAAGCGGGGATTTCCAGGTTTGCTGAGTTTTTATCTTGTTGAAGAACTCGGAGTGTTAATCTAGGAATCTTCAGATAGTGACTTCTGCTCTGTCATTGCACTAATTGGTTGCAAAGGAAGTGGCAGAGAACTATTCTGGAATGTGGCTCTGTTCGTGTAAGGCCAGAGATGACTTTCTGAATATCGCACTTGAACGGTTATGCCCATATAGGGAATAAATGGATTTATAGCCGAATAGGGGCATAAGGTCGCAGTATCGATCAGGATCCTAGATAAGCACGCAACAATCTATGGCGGGTCGGCGATCTTCAAGATGGTCGCCCTCCCACGCCTGCTATACCAATTGCAGAACCACCCTTACCCAATTTCACCTCAATGATTGAGGCAGGTCAACTCGGTGCTGGGGCACTTTCTTTGGGAGGGAGGTGCAGTGCGGGTTGCGCTGCGTACCTGCTTTTTATCGACATACTGTGGTGGGCTGGCAACGTCCAATATCCTGTCATACTATCAGGCCTCCCATCTTTTGATCCTGAATGAATGGTGGTATGGCGATAGGGGGTACCCGGCTTATGCTCTTGAGCGCTATCTTATGGGATCCGACACGCTGCACACAATTTTATATTCAGAGCGGTTGAGGAGACAGTTGCCGCAGGCTACCCGAATAGTCTTTCAGGTCTGGAGGCAGGCGCTGCGTCGCATGGGATGGTGGGGCACGTTAACAGAGGAGACCCCCTATGGCGTGATGGTCGTTTGCCTGCACTGGCGTCCCTGCAAGGATTTAGGGGCTGGGACTGCATAGGTATTTCCACACTGGGTAATGTTATGTCTGGCACGACCCTTAAGTCATTTCAGGACCTTAGCGAGGAATATGGCATGCCTCGAACCCAATTCTTTAAATACTTACAGTTCCGTCACGCCATTACGCCTAGTCTAGAGGGACTTGACTCCTTACCTGAATTTAGCCCTCTAGAGGCAAAGGTATTTATGGGGGATCTAGAGGATAAGAAAATATCCCGCATTTACCAGACTCTAGTTACACACTGTTCCTCCTCCCTACACAAATTGAGGGAATCCTGGGAAATGGATGCCGGAACGCTGGAAGAGCTCCCCGAGGTGCAGCCATTGCCATATGCTTAAGACTCATCCAATTCAAATATCTTCACAGAGCTTATTACACTAGGGAGAGGCTGTGAAGGGCGGGTCTGATTGCGTCTCCAGACTGTTTGAGGTGTGGTCGAGAGGTGGGCACCCTACTCCACACGGTATGGAGCTGTAGTGTCTTGGTTAGGTTCTGGAAAGGGTGTGGGACTGTTTGTCTGAGGTGTTGGGATGGGAACTTCCGCGTACCCCACAATTAGGTCTTCTGCATGTTCTAGAGGGGGTGGGGGGTAACATATATAAAAGGCATCTGCTGCTATTGGGCCTCACCGTAGCCAAGAGAGACGTGGCCCAAGCTTGGAAAGATTCACGGGCACCTCCAGTAGTAGTGTGGAAAAAGGGACTGGATTTTTGTATGGGGTTGAAGAGTCCTGTTTTTGAGGCCCGGGGCTGTCCTAGGAAACACTACAAAATATGGAAGAGGTGGGCGGAATAAGGAGGTCTATGGTTAGAACCACCGGCAGAACGTGAGGATTCTTCAGAGATAGCGGAAGGGGGCCGCAATTGAGGAACTGTGTACATGACTTTACATGCAACACTATTTAAAAAAGTTATCGTGCAGTGGGTTAGGGAGGGATCCGGGGGAGGGGGGGGGGAGTTAGCATTGTGGGGGTTGGGGACAGGGGAGGGGGGAGAGGGAAGCTGAAAGATGTATGGATTGCCAATCATTTGCTGCTGTTGATTTGTTTGCAGTTTCTCTTGAATGTGGAGAGCTGCACCTTGTGTGCAATTGATCAATAAAAAATTTGTATTGAAATTTTTTTTTATTTTCTAGCAACTCGGTCCATTCCTAAAACCTGGGAAGGGAGTGATCTTAGCAAAGCAAACCTTTTCTTGATTCCATTCTTGGACAAAAACAAATACTTTCTTGCAGAACATATTTTTTCCATTTATCAACAACCTCACCCCAAAAACATTTTTTGCTACATTTTGGCTATTTTCTGTTGTCTGAATGAGAATCATCAAAACTTAAGTATCTTTAAATTTACAAAAATTGGTCGGCTCTGGAAGCTGTCTCCGCGGAATTGTCCACCTCCCAGCTTGGCTGACTTTTGAAGATATATCTAGCTGACTGGCCGATTTGTCAATGTCCAGGTCGTGGGCGGGAGGGGGGGCCTTCTCCTTGCTGGTTGATTACCCCAAACTGTATTTTTAGTCAGATGATGGACAATGCGTTCCTATTTACTCCTTCCGATTGTTCTTCCTTTGGCTAATTCTAGGGGATATTGTGGGGGGGATCCAGGGTTCCATGTCCACTTCCCAATGCCTGATGGATGATGGACAATGTGTTACTACTCACTTTTTTCAGTTGTTCTTCATTTGGGGTTTTCTTGGAGACTTTGTGGGGGGGGGGGGTCCGTTGTTCCTTGTCCACTTTCCGTTGTAGAATTAGTGTAGCTCCACACGCCTACAGGGCTTCAGGTCAGCCGACCGCTCCGCACTCCGGTAGTGCCATGTATGACATCTTGCCTATGCTGTTGGTCCTATCGGTCACCGGTATTGCCTGTCACCATGCTTAAGATTTTAACCCTCAATGTACGCGGTCTCAATAATCCAGTGAAGCGCAGAGCAGTCCTGTCATGCCTAGAAAACACCCAAGCAGATTTCTGCCTCCTATAAGAAACGCACCTCTTAGCGAGAGATTGCCACCGTCTTCGGTCACGAAAATTTCCTACCCAATTCTTTTCCTCAGGCCCTACTAAAACAACGGGGGTGGCGATCTTGGTGGCTCAGCAAGGGGGAAGTTCTGCATAAGAAAGCCGAGATTAAAGGGAGGCTCCTGACCTACCGATTTGCCCTAAGTAGCCTGACATTCACTATTGGCTCCATGTATGCCCCGAATGAGGGCCAGGAACGGTTCCTACACTCTGCTCTCATGGAGGCCACAGCCATGACTCACCGCCATGTCATCCTGGGGGGCGACTTGAACCTAGTTTTTGATAACAACAAGGATAGATCTAGCCAACGCACTCACCAGACAGGTGCACTCTTGGCAGAGGGGCTTGCTCGAATACAGGGCCTGGGGATGTCCGATCTGTGGCGCAGCTTTCACCCTCACGAGCGGGAATACTCATATTACTCCAATGCCCATAAGACTTACGCGAGACTGGACCATTCTTTAGTAGCTACACCAGTGCGCGCGCTCACGACTACTGTGGACATAGGAGTAGCCTCCCTTTCGGATCCACGCATCAATTATCGCCACTCTCACCCTCCCACCCAGATCACGGCCCTCCAGGGTATGGAGTCTCAGAGACACTCTCCTGCACCGTAAGGAAGTAATTAAGCACATACATCGCTCCATTACGAATTACCTCTCATATAATGCCAATTCTGACACAACCTTTGCAACGCAGTAGTACCGCTGAAGGCTGTCATACGGGGGAAGATCATCGCCATTTCAGCGGCAGATAATGTAGAGCACAGGCGCAAAAGGGACGAACTTGCGCAACAGACCAGGGAGTTAGAGCAGATACATCAGCAGACGGGAGCCCCTCGAGTGTGGAGACAGCTTAAGGCCGTGCACCACCAACTAGCGGCGCTTGATCAAGATAGTGCGGAATTTGCAGCGCTGCGATTGCGGCACGCCTACTATACCGGGGGGGACAGGTGTTGACGCCTCCTCGCTCATAGGTTGAGAGAGGTCCGACAAAAGCAGGGAGTCCGAGAAATCTGTAGGATGAATGGTACATGCATATCAGAAGACAAAACCCTAGCTGTGGTATTTCGCGATTTCTATGCCACTCTTTACGCCGGAGCCCCACTATAAAGCTCCGATGGAGCTGCCTTCATAGGCTCTGTCACCTAGCCAACACCGACCAAAGCCCAGGCTGACCACCTCGACAGAAACATTCACAACAGAGGAGGTCATTGCTGCCATGCCTCATCTTAAGCCAGCTAAGGCCACCGGGCCGGATGGCTTTTCAGCTATTTTTTACAAAAAGTTTTGGGCCTTGCTCGCCCCTCTCCTCACCCAGCTGTTTAACTCTTTCGCCGACTCAGGGCGATTCAGAGTGATCTCTTGGAGGCCTCCATAGCGGTCATCCCCAAACCCGGGAAGGATTAGTCTACGTGTGGAGCATATCGCCCAATATCTCTCCTTAACATAGATCTTAAATTGTATACAGGAATCCTGGCCACTCGTATTGCCCCTCATATGCCCGGTCTCATCGACCCGGACCAAGCAGGATTCATTCCTGAGCGCCAAACGTAAGATAATACCAAACGGGTTCTCCATCTCATCGAGAAGGCTACACGTGTGCCAGGGGAGTACATGATGCTCGCTATCAACGCGGAGAAGGCATTCGATCGCGTTCACTCGTCCTACTTAGAGCAGGTTTTAGAACGAGCGGGGATGGGGGAAAGAATTGCACATACATCCTCAACTGCTACAAGTTTCCGACAGCGGCGGTTCGGGTGAATGGGCACACGTCCACCTGATTCCCCATCGAAAGAGGCATGAGACAGGGGTGCCCTTTGTCGCCCCTTCTCTTTTCCCTCTATATGGAACCTCTAGCTCTGAGAATGCGGCAGAACCCCAGAGATTACGGGGGTAGAATTTGGCGGTTAACCCGCTTCAAAGCCTGAAAGTTCTTACTTTATTATAGTAGTATAGATTGCTCATTACACATACATCAGATAAAAAACTCATCTCCGATCTCTACAAGATACTACAAGTAAGTCTTACACACACGTACAACCCCAGCAGAGCGTGATGGGAGAGGGAACTAGGCAGGACACTCAGCCACAAAGAGTGGGAAAGAATATACTATAGGGCCCGACATTCTGCGTACCACATGGGGCTTACTGAGACTCTCACGAAGATTGCAACATATTCCGGAGCACCTACATGCAATGACCACACTCGGGAGGCGACATGTTGGCGTGACTGTGCCAAGTAGGCACTCTAGTGCACCTGTTATGGGAGTGTGAACATGTTCAAACCTACTGGACCCAGGTGCTAGACGAGTTGGACAAACATTTCGAGACCGAGATCCCACGCTTTCCAGCACATATCCTGCTGGGTTTCCTCAACCCACTGACCTACCCGCTACGATCTCGCAGAGGCAGACAGATAGCAATTGCGCTGGGGTCAGTGACACAAAACATACTCATACACTGGCGCACTCCCAACACCCCAACATTCACAGGCTGGCTGTAACGTCTGTGGCATTTACTTGGTATGGAGAAGCTGAAACTTCCAAATATGACGAGCTGTGGCAACCCTTTCTGTCGCTCTTAGCCACTGAATTCAGAGAGGTCACATGCCCCTGATACCTCTGACTGCTGCGCCTTACAGACTCACAATGGACGGGCTAACAGGGGGGGGGTCACTTGTGGTTTTATTTAGCTTAGGTAGTGGACATGGATCACAGGGGGGTGGGAGTTGGATGGGTGGAGGGAGGGGGTGCTCAGGGGGTTGTTTTCTTTTGTTTAGAGTGATCTCATATATGTGACACCATCTAGATAGGCGCCTGCTGTTGAGTTTGCGCCTTTGACTCGCTCTGTCAGGCCATATGTTCCACAGCACTGATTGTTGCTAGCTACTCATACGTGGTCATTTTTGTGCGTTGCAAACTTAATAAAGAAATTTAAACCATAAATTTACAAAAATTGGGGGGGGGGGGCGGGGGGGGAATGCAAATTTGGCCTGGATAACTTAAACATTAGGAAAATGTAAGCAAAAACTACCATAAACATCAAGAAAGTCAGAGTTCACCACTGCTGTGAAAATGCCTCAGCAGTTAAGGGGTTATCAGGGAACTTCTCTTTAGTCAGTATTTATTTTCACCCTGTTATCCTGTTATCCGAAAGAAAACAGCCTTCCTAATATCTCCATTTGAAAACATAGTTCTTCTTCCAGATGGTTGGTTGATTCTGATCGCTGGTGAAATTTGTGCCTGGTGCTGCTCAAACGTATTCAGACACCAAACTGTTCTTCAGACAGATCTGTTAGACATGGCATTAAGGGTAGAGCAGGTATTCCTTAATAGCAGTTTAATTATGTTTGATGCTTATTGTCTTATGAATTACCTCCTAATTATACATTTGGTTTACCAAAGAGTTAATCTATAAGTGATTTTTTTAATGAATTTACCTTTATGTTAGTTGAGATAAATTTGTAATATTTCATCAGACTAATTGTGATCATTAGCATTAGAAAATGATAAAGTCCTACTCGAATAGCCCTCCAATCTGTTTTCCTAAGTTCGGCATGGTCTGCTAAAGCTAAAGGCGCCCTGGCTGATTTCTTTGTGTTGATTTTCCCATACTTCTTGCAAGGGGAAAGGAAGATGATCGATAACCTATTACTAAGTTTAACATTTAGTATTCAAACATTTTAATCAATTTTCAGGATCAATAATACTTTTTGGATCCGAGATAAAGGTTCCTGAGGGAGAAACTTTGTTGTGACCAGGAATGCAAAGCATGTTCTTGAGGCGTTAAGAAAAGTGAGAACAGAGCTTTTCCAAAAGTATTTCATCTCCACGGACCACATTTGAACAGAGTGTTGAAACCTGTAAATCAAGTGCCTCCTAGCAGCTAGTTTCAAGATGTAGGGTTCGAGTCGAAGGGCTCTCCAGAAAAGCATTTCTGAAAATAAATGGATGGTATATATTAAAAATGTATTTGCCCTCCCTCTTACAGCAACTGTACATATCTTAGCTTCAGGCTGCTTGACAAGCTGACAGGTGAAACTACAATTTGTCCAATAGTATTAAAGGAGGCCAATTGACTGGACAAGTTCTTCAACAGTATGTTAAAACTTTATATTGTTTAATGGGCTTTTTTTTTTTTTTTTTTTAAACAAATCATTTACATCTATATGACTTATGATTCCCTCTTAGGTTATGGGCCTTGATTCCAATTTGTAAATAAAGAACAGTAGCAAAGCCAACGGGTCAGGCGCTTTAATATGCTTATACAAATATGTGCATTCACAAATGCAGCTGCACGTACTAAAGCTGGATGTACTGCCTTTGCAAATGCTGGGGGGGAAAGTAGTAAAACGAGGAGATAAAGAATACAATGTGACAAACATTGTGACGCACAAATGTACTTTTCAGAGGTAAAATAGATGCTCATGTATTCCAATGGAAGAAATGTCTGGAATGTGGAGTAAGACACCAAGTAGACAATGGCATGCGGTGCGAGAGAGTTCCCATAAAAGAAAGGGAAGGAGTGGAGGGTATGGGCTATCAGTTCTTGACTGCTGGCTTACACGCAGAGGGTCAAGCATGATCCATGTCAGAGTGAGCAGAGGGGAAAACAGTCCCTCCTAGTCACAAGTCTACGGATTACCAAGATGGTGCCTAACAATTTCCCACTGGTTGTTTAGCTCATGCTTAGTTTACTGTATTGAGTTTCCTCCACTTTTGTTGCGTTACATTCCCTGGGTGGTTTTTTCTCTTTTGTCTTGGTTGTCTTACCAAATTTCCTGCTACAAGGTTGTACAGTATTTAAGGACCCAGAATGGTTGCTATAGCGCCAATATACCTGCAAGGTGAATGTTTGCGCTTTACAAATGTCTGTTAATTACTTTTACTCATTTGCTTACTTACATTCCTAAGCCTCATTATCTTTAATCATTTGGCCCCATCAATACCGCTACTTTGCTTTACCTTACTCTGGGTGCTACTAGACCTCTGGGTGTTTCTTGAGCCTTCAGGGCTCGATGCTGCCATCTCCTTGGAAGTACCCAGTGAGCCCCATTGTCTTCTCTACCTGTGAATCCTTTTATGCATGATTCCTTTATATATAATAAGTGTCCTTGTATCACCTGTTGTTTCAGTGCCTGAGGCCGACTCTCGGATCACTTTTACAACACCATCCATTCCAGGTGTGCATAGGGAAACTCTTGTAATATGCTCTTGCTGCCATGATATGTTTCTCTCTCGACTTCCCTAGCCCTATACCCCTCTTTAGCTGTTACAGACTGATCTTTGAAGTTCTGTTACCATTCTACCTCCCAGGAAGTCCTTACGGGGAAATGGGTGGATTTTCTTCGGAGTGCAAAACCTGTCTTAACCTTGCGAGGATAGGTGCAATGCTGACAGCATAATTGTACTACAGTTTTAGGACGAATTCAGGAAAAAATTATTTATTTTTGGTGAGGCATTTGTTTTATTGCATTTATTTGATAAATATTGCAAAATTATGGTAGGTACGCTTTTTGTTGTCTTTGTAGATGTGATTAGTGCCTTTCGAAAGGGTCTTGAAGCCCTCACTCTGGGCTAATTTGGAAAGTTAGGAGATCCCATTGTGGATCATATCTTTTGCCAGATGTCACATAGTAATACTGGACTATCTATATTGCTCCACCTGTAGTGCCATGTCTCCTCGTCCAGTATTTTAACTGCAGGAAATAGCCTTACCCGGGGTGTGAATTTGCCTATCTTTATAACATAGCTAGAGGTGCTGGCAAGTGTCTCTGTGTCCCAATAATCTATGTGCTCTCTGAAAGAAAGAGGCAAGTATTTGTATAGACTTATTATTGAGTTTGGCGTTAGAAACACAACATAACATGTGAACATACCATCTAGTCACTGTTAAGCAATGTAAATAATAAATTAGCCACAAAATTACATCATTTAGTCCTCGCCTCAATTCTGTCCTCCCCATGATTATTTCTTCAATCTTAATTAGTGTGTACATATTTAATTAATTCCCAAGAGGTCCATCTATGAGCCCCAGATTTTCAGATGTTTCTCTGGGTGACGTCTTATTTGACTAGTCCTTCCTCCAGATAAACACATCTATCAACCCCTTTATACCCACTAAAAATCAAGCGGTATTTTTGCTCTTCAAGTTTAGAGCAATGTCTCTTTTTGTGAATAAACATTTCAATTATACTTGCATAGGAGTTTATCACCTACTTACCCTGAGAGGCAAGCATTTAATTAGCTCTACCAGTCAGAGCTTTTCTGGCCTATTCACATAGACAAAAGTCAATTACATCTCTTAATGTGCTGTTCATTCTGGAATTAATTTGAATTACAAATAAAACATGTTTACCTGGGAATCCAAATCTTCTCCTTTTAAGCAGAGATTTGCATCAATGACATTGAGTCCAACCAATAGCCCCACAATCACTGCTCCTTCTTCCTCCATCATTAATGCATCAGATTCATAAAATTCACTAAAAGAATTGACATGCATTTAATTACATTGTGTAAAACCTTTTCAATTACAAACAAGATTACCTTTGGAATTGTATCTGATCACATCAAAAACAACGCAGTTGACTTCATTTTTGTTTGACATCAGCACCACATGTGCGAATCCCGGTTAAAACTGAATGGGGAAAAATCCGAAATACTTCTTCTGGGAAACTCCAACAAAATACCCACCCCCATTCCCTGGCCACCATGCATGGGATCCCCTCCACCCCCAAAATCCGAAGTTAAAAGCTTGGGGATATGGCTGGACCAGGACCTCAGCTTCAAAACACAAGCGAGGAAAACCACGGGGACGTGCTTCGGCCTTCTGAAGATGGCACGAAAGATTCTCCATCTACTCCCCCCTCAATCCAGGAAGCTCTTGATGCAGGGGCTGGTGAACTCCAGACTGGACTACGGGAATGTCCTTTATCTGGGGGCCCCAGCCTCTGTACTCCACAGACTCCAATGTTCACAAAACGCGGCTGCAAGAATACTAACAGGAACGGCAGCAAGGACCTCTGCTAAGCCGGCCCTTAGAAATTTGCACTGGCTGCCAGTCAAGGAACGGGTCAACTTTAAGACCTTGTGCATGGCACATAAAATACTGCACAACGAAGGCCCCCCTATTCTTAGACCTCTTGTGTCCTTTCAACAATCAATTAGACAACTCAGATCGAACTCCCTTTCCCTTGCAAAAGTCCCCAGAATTAGAAAGGCCAGAACAGGTGGTCGCTTGTTCTCGTACAATGCTCCAAGACTGTGGAATGCCCTCCCACTCTCCCTGAGGCAAGAACAAAACCACCTTAGATTTAGGAAAAAACTGAAGACCCTCCTCTTCCCCTGAGCACTACCCCCCTTGATCGCACACTCTCCAGGATGATAGTTATCAGCGCCGGGATGCCCTAGGGTAGCTGAGCGCTCTATAAAACCCACAATCAAATCAAATCAAATCAAACATGTTGACAATATTCATATTAGTAAATCAAAATATAAAAAATGAATTACATATATTTTAATGTACTTACCGGTCACATTAGTTATTCCTAGTCCTACCTCTCCCTTAGGTGCTAACAATTGCTGGACACGTCCTCAGCACTACCTACGATGTGCTAAGCATGTTTCCAAGACATCTTTTTACCCAACCTCAGGGGAGGCACTGCTACTCTCTCGAGTCATTCCCCACCTTTGAAGTCAGTGGAAGCGCTTCCGCTGCCTTCCCGACCCCTTTCCCAGCGAGATCGTGATGTTAACATGTACACAGTGCATTGATGTTTGGAAACTATTCACAGACGCTCTGAAACACACGATTCTTCCAGCGTTTCTGTGAGATGGATCACCAAGCAGAGAAATGTGCTTACCTTTCTATTTTCAGAGATCAGGAGGGACACAGGAGGAAAGCTATGTGTTTCTCCTTTCCTCTGGCACACCTGCACTGTGGACGCCTGCTCGGGGACAGAGGAGTGGACTGTGATCCAGCAACAGAAATTCATACTAGAATGCAAGTTGTTTTTTGGCGCAGAGTGAGAGTAGCTCTCTGGTAGATAGTAGGATCCCTTGCACTACCAAGATTTTTATTTTTTCATTGGCTATGGTTTCCCCTTCGGGGGAGGGTTGGTGGCAGAGGAAAAAAACACCTCTAGGTCACCAGGGTTTGTTACTTATTTGAGCACAACACCCTGGCAGATGCTCACCCTATACGTTTTAGGGTGGTATCTGTCTAGCCCATAAAGGATGATTGGTCAGTTTTGTGTCTGCCCTGCCCGGAGGCGTGGGTGGGAACTACCACTAGACCACCAAGCAGTTTTGACTGCAGTGTGGGAACTGCCCTCTTGCAATAGATCGTTCCTCCAGCACTTTAAAAAAATTAAATTATATAAGTCTGGGGCATGGGTTTTACCCCCAGAGGAGGGATCAGCCATTTTCGTAGTTGATCTGGCCAGTTGTGTGGTAGACGCCATAAGGCCACCGGGAATTTTGTGTGCAGTGTGAAACAGGCCCCCAGGCAGACGGTCGCTCTCTCTGTAGTTTATTATTTTACGGTGTCAGACCATTGTTTTTTCCCCTCGGGTGTACACTGGTGATATACCCCTTCTGCCTTCGGTTGGGTGAAAGCCAATAGACCAGTGGGAATTGTGTGCATTAAGTGTGGGTGTGGAACCCCCAGCAGAGAAGTCAGCCATTTTTCGCTTAATGTGCCCCAAGGGGTGGGAGTGGATCATGTCTGTAGACCATTAGGGACAGTGATGCTCAGTGTGTGGGATGGCTCCTTTTAGTCTGTCACTTCCCTTGTTTGGAGCAAATAGTGTATGGCCTTGTTTTTCACACCCCTGGAGGAGAAGATTCACCAGTGTTCTGGCCAATCTTTCCCAAATGGGAGTGGAAAGCAACACTGAACAACAACAGCATTTTCTTGTATCTAGCGATTTTTCCTTTATGAGGCATGGTTCTCCTCCCTGCGATTTTTCCTTTATGAGGCATGGTTCTCCTCCCTGCCCAACTCAAATGTTCCTAACTAGTTACCTTTGAGCCCTTCCGCTTCAGAGGGATTGTGTAAATTGCTGAATCGTTTGCTTCTGCAGCCGGTTTCATTGATTTTGCTTTATTTCAATATGTATTTGTGCGCATGTATCGTCTTGAAAAATGGTTTTGTTCGTATATACCATGTCTCCCTGTAATAGTTAGCTATTTGAAATGCTGTATATCTGAATTGATATTTTCATTTAACTGCATCTTCTCCTTCATGTTTGATGTTGTTTTATTTCTACCCCGTTTCACTTTCAGTGAGTTAACCTGGTAAATCCACATTGCATTCAGATTTGGTTTTGGACGCAGCTATTTGTTCAATGGCTGGTAGTGGTATTTTACACAAGTGGCTGCACCACCATTTTGTATTTCTATATTCCCGCACCGAACATAGTAAGTGGCTGCCATTGTGAGATTGCTTTGGAATATGTTGCTGCGGGATGTGAGAATAGTGCATGTTTCATGGAGCTTTATTTTACTTTTTCATGTGTTTTTTCACTTGGTAATTCTTGATTGCTTTTTGGTTTTTGCATGTTGTTTATTTTGCTTTGTAATATTTGTAGTAGTAAACCTGGCTGTTTAACATCTAAAGACCAGAATCAATCAAAGCACTGGTTCACTAGCGCCGGGAAACTCTTTGTTGGGTAGCTGTTGCGCTATACAAATGAAATAAATAAAAATATGTGACTTTATTGTGTTTCTCGATGTTGACTACTGTAAGCATCGTTCTTTTTTATTGCTTTCTATAATTTGTATCTATTTATGAACTCAATGCATTTTTCCTGTCTTATGTGAAGGGCTCAGTTCTAAATCAAACGAGTCACTGCTATGATGGAGCAACAGTGGGGAACAGAACTTGCAAACCACTGTTGCTACATAATAAAGGAATTCAAAGCTGCTCTTTCCTGGCTCTGAGAGCCTGTCAGAGCAGCGCTGCGAAGAAGGTATCAATGCTTCTGGAGAAGAGAGAGGGAAAGCAAGGTACGTAGTGGTGGGGATGGGTTGCAGGAGGTTATCTAGTTTGTTTTTTAATTTGGTACATGGAGGAGAAAACATACTACAGCTCCCCATTACTCCATTGCTCCGCTTGGCGACTGAAAGCAGGGACAGATGATTTTGGGAATATACAACACAAAATTAGAGATGGGTAAAAAGTGAATTAAGGGTATATTTTTCACCTTGGTGTTCTGAGAGACATAATAGTTAACTTGAGCTTTGCTCTCATTGCCTACTTCATGTCACTCAGAACCCCATGGTGAAAAACGACTATTCACAATTAAAGCACTTCACCCATGACTATCTGAGGACAGGTAGGAGACATGCATAAACCAGCATACATGTTAGACTACAACTACATGGGAGGTGAATCAAAGGATGGAGCTTTATAATGATGCTTGAATCGTGTGCTTCTGGTCGAAGAAGTTGGATGTGCACGTTTCATTTGGTAACCTTCAATTTTTATGTTGTTCTCCAGTAAACAAGATGACCTTCATGCAGTTTGAGCAGCAGGGGCGGCTCCTAAGCTATGGCGGAGGAGCGGCGCTCCACTGCTTCTGTTTGAACCTAATCTGCAGCTTGATGCCTCTGTGAATAGAACCACGGCGACATGTATGGGCTTACTCCGCGCCCTACGTAAGATCTTACCGCTCCTTCCCATAGAGGCTAGGGCAGAGGTAGTGCGCAGTTCTATTCTTAGTCGATTAGATTACTGCAACGCACTACTTTTGGGAGCTCCCAAAACTCTGATCCTAAAGCTGCAGAGGATCCAAAATATGGCGGCCAAACTGGCTTTATCTCGCCCTCGCTCCTCTTCTTCTTCGGCTGCATTGGCTGATCTTCATTGGTTACCTGTCCAACAGAGGATTGCCTTTAAAGCTTTATGCCTTGTTTTTAAGGCTCTGCATGGACAGGGACCGATACCGCTCCAAAATCTTTTTTCCTGGTATCAGGCTGCCAGACTTCTGAGATCCTCCTCCGCGTTTCTAGTGACGATCCCTAAGATCAATAGAGTGAGGGTGGGTGGCCGTGCTTTTAGTTTTACAGCCGCTACACTCTGGAACACCCTCCCGCTGACACTGAGGAGCAGACAAGACCTTACTTCTTTTAAAAAGGATCTTAAGACCTTTCTGTTTCCCAGAGTAATGTAAGATGGTCTATCTGCAGGAATGATGTGGTCTCAGGGCCAGGATACCCTTTGGGTGGCAGATGCGCTTAACAAGCAATAAATACAATACAATACAATACAATACAATTAAGCAGTGCACTGCAACGGAAAACATAAAATGATAATACGTTCGAGTTATCATTTTATGTTTCCTGTTGCTTTGCAATAATATTAGTGAGTTATTGCAGCATTATAATACCAAAAAACACTTCACCATCCCTGAATATTGGATGTAAACAGATTTTAATTTGAACCACTGTGCCTGTGCAATGGGCAAAGAGGGCATGAACAAGCTGAAACTGGATCATAAAATCAAAGCTTGTTTGAACAGGAGCCCTCAAAATATGTTTGGTCCAGGGCCCCCGAAATCCATTAAGATGTCCCTGCCTGAGCTGCTAATATTATTAGGGTTGTAATAGTGACCACATCAGAAAAGATTTAATTAGGGGCCATTACATGCAAGATTACCAGCAGTGATCACCTTGGTGCATCAGGCAGGGATGTCAGCATTAATATAAACCAGGTGTTTTTAATTTAAAAACTCCTACCTAAGTAATTCATAACAACCATAGCTGCAATCCAGTAGTGTAATAAGTCTCCCAATGCCACATGATTTGCCTCTCAAATATCAGCTGTCAGTATAATATATGTATTTGTAAAGTACATGTTTACCGGTAGGGGTATCTTGGCGCTGATATAACATATGTTTATTGTTACACAACTCAAGGGCTGGAATGGTTGAATTGGAAATTCAACCATTTTTCTCCAAACATCAGCTGATGAATTCTGAAAATTCACATATTTTCCTCTTGAATGCACACTTTTCAATGTTGTTATATTATGTATGTGCATATATATATACATATATATATATCTATATCTATATATATAAATATACACATATATACATATCAATGCTCGAAGGTGTCCACCTTTGAGTAGCACGCGAACAGCAGCTTGGTTTATGCATAGGTGAGGACGGGGATCCACTCGTAGACGCCGCTCCGTACGGGATCTGCCCGACGCGTTTCGAAGCTCCATCTGCTTCTCTTCAGGGGCTTTAACGGAAGCGGTGTGCGCAACCGCCGACCCACTTCCCCATTTTATGTATAACACACCCACCGATGGGAGGCTCAAATGAGACTGTGCATTCTGGGAAGTGTGGTCCGGGAAGCACATAATCAAGTCCTGTATGGACTCCACAAGTGGGCCCGTCCTCGATTCCAAGTACGACTGCTGCTTCACATTAGTGACCCCCAGGGTACCGGGGTGGTGCATACTCCGCGGCTGGACGGCCCCATATAAATCAATGCTCGAAGGTGTCCACCTTTGAGTAGCACGCGAACAGCAGCTTGGTTTATGTATAGGTGAGGACGGGGATCCACTCGTAGACGCCGCTCCGTACGGGATATGCCCGACGCGTTTCGAAGCTCCATCTGCTTCTCTTCAGGGGGCTTTAACAGAAGCGGTGTGCGCAACCGCCGACCCACTTCCCCATTTTATGTATAACACACCCACCGATGGGAGGCTCAAATGAGACTGTGCATTCTGGGAAGTGTGGGCCAGGAAGCACACAATCAAGTCCTGTATGGACTCCACAAGTGGGCCCGTCCTCGATTCCAAGTACGACTGCTGCTTCACATTAGTGACCCCCAGGGTACTGAGGTACCGGGTTTTTAGGGACCCGGCGGTGCCAGGGGGAACACCCAGAGACCTCTTGAGTTCTTCCTGTTCTGGACCACAGAAACACAGAGTCTTCTAGGTGATGTCAAGGATCGAGTTTTATTGGCTGCAACCAAGTAACAAGCGTCCTAGAAGTACAACAGCACTGTGTGTATATTCTCAGGAGACTGTTCGTTTTTACAGAGCCAGCCTTCTCTTTTTATACAAAAATATAAGCTTCAGGCAAGAATTCTTTGTTTTACGGTTCAACCATATGCATACTTTCACAACAAAGAAAAAGCACAGTCATGATGGCAAGCCCATATTTTCGTTTGTCCAGTTCGTGATGGATTACCCAGCAAGGCCCAGAACTTCCATCAGATATCGATGAAACCCCAATAAAATCGGGCACCTCCTCCTTGTAAAACTAGCCATAAAGAAGAAACAGGGACAGGTGTGTGTATGATAAAGCGTGGTTTGTATGCGGTGAATGGTTTATGAAATGTTGTGCCTTGATGCTAATCTCGCTCGGCCATTGGGTTGGGGACTGCCCGAACAGGTTTGGCTGGAGGCAGGGGAGTCAGCTCGCCCAGGTCACAGAGGAGTCAGCAAAGGTCTAAGTGTCCTTTCAGCTCGAATTCGGCCTCGGTCAATTGACTATGTAAGGGCAACCACAAGATGGATGCCGCTCACAAAATGGAACCAGAGGGTTCAGGACAGAAACTACGATTTAAGGGTGATTGCATCACTCGATCATGACGCAAATGCATAGGTATAATGTCCTAATCATTACCGGTCTGCCGATACCAAATTCGTCATGTTACGATGATATTTTCTGACAGGAGTGTTGGGCTTCGGTACCATACAATAGCAGGGTCCAGAATTTTCAGTACCACAGTACCGGGGTGGTGCCTACTCCGCGGCTGGACAGCCGCGTATAAATCAATGCTCGAAGGTGTCCACCTTTGAGTAGCACGCGAACAGCAGCTTGGTTTATGTATAGGTGAGGACGGGGATCCACTCATAGACGCCGCTCCGTACAGGGTCTGCCCGACGCGTTTCGAAGCTCCATCTGCTTCTCCTCAGGCACTTTAAAGGAAGCGGTGTGCGCAACCGCCGACCCACTTCCCCATTTTATGTATAACACACCCACCGATGGGAGGCTCAAATGAGACTGTGCATTCTGGGAAGTGTGGTCCGGGAAGCACACAATCAAGTCCTGTATGGACTCCACAAGTGGGCCCGTCCTCGATTCCAAGTACGACTGCTGCTTCACATTAGTGACCCCCAGGGTACCGGGGTGGTGCATACTCCGCGGCTGGACGGCCGCGTATAAATCAATGCTCGAAGGTGTCCACCTTTGAGTAGCACGCGAACAGCAGCTTGGTTTATGTATAGGTGAGGACGGGGATCCACTCGTAGACGCCGCTCCGTACGGGATCTGCCCGACGCGTTTCGAAGCTCCATCTGCTTCTCTTCAGGGGCTTTAACGGAAGCGGTGTGCGCAACCGCCGACCCACTTCCCCATTTTATGTATAACACACCGACCGATGGGAGGCTCAAATGAGAGAGTGCTTCCCGGACCACACTTCCCAGAATGCACAGTCTCATTTGCAGGTACCTGAAAAACTCTGTGGGTGCAAGGGCATATTTAGTTCGTAAGTCATTAAAGGACACCAATTTACCTTTGTGGACAAGGTCTCCGACCTCGGAAATCCCGATTATGTCCCATTTATCGAATCCCTGGGAGAAGCAGAGGGAGCCGAGGCTTTGCGCGGACCACAATGGTGATGCCTTGGTGAGTTTGTCCGCCCAACCCAACCCAGCCTTCTATTGGCTATGTGCCATATGTCCACTGTGTGTAGCATGGGACCCGCGTATCTAGATTTAGTGGGTTTGCAATATAGGGCCCCGAGGTAACCTTCACGTCCTATTTGATCTCTATCTAATAGGAAGGCCGGATTAAGAGGTGATCCATGTATCCATTGGTTGATCACTACTAGTTGGGAAGCCCAATAGTAAAGACGGAGGTTGGGGAGGGCGATTCCCCCATCATACCAGCCCTGGAACAGTTTACAGAGAGCAATTCGCGCAGCGCCGCCATCCCAGAGTAACGTTCTGAGCTCGCTGTCTACCACCCTGAAATAGGAGTCCGGGATGGGGAAGGGGCAGTTTTGTAGGACATATAAGAAGCGTGGAAGCGCTAGCATAAACAGCGCCGCCCAGCCCGGGAGAGAGAGCGGGAGTGATCGCCAGTGAGCCACGTCGCTACGGAGCCTACGGAGTGGGCCTAGTAAGTTGCAGTCATAAAACAGTTTGTGGTCGGGAGTGATGAAGATACCCAGGTATGTAAAGCCTTCTGTGGCTACTGTAATTGTGAACCCCCTGGGCATGCAAGGTGGCGGACCATGCAACATGTACAGCACCGATTTGGTCCAGTTTATGGCATAACCCGAGTATTTCCCGAAGTTCGTGAGGACTTGGACCAGGCTATGGATGGAGGATTGTGGGGACGACACATATATCAGGATGTCGTCAGCGTATAGGGATATCTTGTCTACGGTCTCGTCGCTCCACCGCAGGCCTCTGATACAGGCTTCGGTGCGGACCCAGTGAGCCAAGGGCTCCAAAGTGAGGGCAAACAACAGGGGGGAGAGGGGGCAGCCCTGCCAGGTGCAGCGGGAATCTCCGGGACGTATCGTTATTGACCCTGACTTGACCAAAGAGGTCCGTATATAAAAGGTGCACCCATCCAATGAAGACGGGCCCAAAGCCAAATCGGCGGAGGACCTCAAACAGGTAGGACCATTTGATCGAGTCGAATGCCATCGCTGCATCTAGGGATAGTATGGCCGCATCTTGAGACATTGTGGGTCGACGACTCAGTACGTTCTGCACCCTACGGAGATTTAATGCCGTGTTTCGGCCCGGTAGAAAACCGGACTGGTCGGGGTGTATCAAGGAAGGGAGCACCAAGAGGAGACGCGTCGCTAGTAATTTAGCCAGGACCTTGGCCCCAGCGCTGATCAAGGAAATCGGACGATAGGAGCTGCATGCAGTGGGAGGCTTGGCTGGTTTCAAAATGACCGCGATGGAGGCTAGTCTTTGGTCGAGGGGGAGCACTCCGAGCTCTAGGCTCTCCGTGAACATATTCAGAAGATGTGGAACGATGTCATGGACCATCCCTTTCAGGAACTCAACGGGGACTCCGTCGGGGCCCATGGCCTTACCGGAATTTACCGCAAAGAGCGCCGTAGTGAGCTCGTCTGCGGAGAGGTCAGCATTGAGCGCAGTTCGGTCGGAGTCTGAGATGGTCAGGAGACGCATCTCCTCCAACAGTTGTCTGGACTCGGCGGACCAATAAACATTACTTGCAGTATAGACCTGTTCAAGGTGGTCTGCAAATGCCTCCGCTATGTCCTGTGGATCCGTCACCACAGATCCATCTGGCCTAGTTATGGACGAAACCCAACGAGATCCTTGGTCACGTCGATCTAACCACGCGAGCATCTTGCCTGCAGTGTCCCCGAATTCATAGACCCGGTGACTGGTATGGAGCAGCCGCGCCTGAGCTTTCTCTTGGACCAGCGCCTTGTATGTTAGCTGTTGGGCACGAAGGCGAGCGGCAGTAGAGTCTGAGGGTGCAGCGTTATGGGACGCTTCCAGGCTGATAAGAGCGGATTCCGCCTCGGTGATTTGCTCGGCGTGCTTCCGCAAGTGACACGTCTTAAGTGCTAAAGCTTCACCCTTCAGAACAGCAATATAGGCCTCCCAGTGCGTAATTGCCGAGTCTACTGAACCAACGTTTTCCTCAAAATAGAGTTCCGTTCGCTCCTGCAGTGCCTCTCTAATATCGGGAATCTGCAATAGCCAGGGGTTGATGACAGTAGGTCAGCGCGTTATCTAGCGATTGTATGTTAGGTCAACCATGAGTGGCGAGTGGTCAGATATACCTCGGGGAAGGCCCCTCGGACGGACAAAGCAACCAAGGTCTGCGATAGGGCAAAAGAAATAATCAATTCTGGGCATACTGTTGTGAGCGTTAGAGTAGTGCGTGAAGTATGGTGTGTCCGGGAAGTGTAGGAACCAGATGTCGGTTAGCCCCAGAGCATGAGCGAAGTCAGCCAGGTCCGAGCTCTGACGGTGCGATCCTCTTCTGGGTCTACGGTCCAGGTCATCACACATTGTGGCATTGAAGTCCCCTTCTAATATGAGTGTACTCGGAGAGAGACCTAGTATTTGGGTGCCCAGTTCCTTGAGGGATTCCCGTACTAAAGTTGGCGGGAGGTATGCGGAAATGATATTCAAGGGATGCCCCTCCCAAGTGGCCTCTACTATTGCAAAACGGCCTAGGGGGTCAGCCCAGTAGCGTGAATAGATAAGCGCGAGGGATTTCCTAACTAAGATTCCTGTACCGCGGGAACCTGAAGTGAAACCAGCATGGACTAGGAGCTTGTACCCCCCTTTCTGTAGAGCCTGGCAGGTGTTACCGACCAAGTGGGTCTCCTGTAACATAACTATGTCGGGGTGGCGTCTAAGGAATTGGAGGACCACACTTCGTTTTATCTTGTGACCTAGACCATTGACATTCCACGTGAGGACGGTAAGGGATCTAGAGATGTGATGAGCCATAATTGAGAGGTAGGAGAGTCAAGTAAGTGGTCCGTCTAGGAGGGGGCCATTTATGGCGGCCAGTACCCGAGACAGTTCGAAGTATAGGGCGGTTGAAGACGTGTTTTCCCCGGAGGCCAGGTAGCAGGCCAGGGAGCCAGCCACGTCTCACGGAGCCCTGGACAGGCAAGAGGGCCAAGCTAAGAACATCTCTGCTAGAGACACAAGGATAAGTGAACAAAGCTAGATGGTCATTGGAAACTCTGCTACGGACAAAAGTAAACCACAAAACAGCAAACAACCGCTGCCAACCCATCCCACCCCCACCCCTTCCCCCCACCCTGCTTCCCTGCCAGCGGATTCAGAACTATCCACACCCCAACTCGGCAGAGTGCCTGTCGCCCTCCCACTCAAAATTGGGGTACGAGAGAAGCCGCTAGTGCTGCTTGCCCGACTGAAAACATTATAAATGTAATACACTTGTATAATTATAACTGAAGACTCATGCATTATTCACATAATATAGAATTTACTTATCAGTCAGCTGGTGCGGCCCGGCCGCGGCCGATGGAGACAGGAGACAGGAACAGAGGCCAGTTCAAAAGGAAGAAGTACTTTACTTTGAGCGGCCGCTCCAGTCTCAAGGTGGCAACAAGGTAGAGACCACGTTGTGTCTCAACAGAGCCCTCCGCAGCTTAGAAATGTCATTACACTCCATCAAGAGGTCCGGTGAAGAGTTCCTGACTCTCCGGTGGATGGTCTTCTAGTGAGGGCTCGTGCGTTGAAGAACGATTCCGTGGAGAGCGTCCGCTCCCGCTCTCGAGCCAGTCCCACACCTCCTCCGGCGAGAAGAAGAACCATGTTTTACCATCCATTTCGACACGTAGTTTCGCCGGAAAGAGCATGGAGTAGTTAACGCCCTTGTCTCGCAGCGCCCTCTTGACCTCCAAAAAGCTGCGACGCCTCGCCTGTACCTTAACAGTGAAGTCCGGGAACATGGTGATGCGAGTATTTTCCAACAGGAGTGGAGGGCCGGATCTGGCAGTTTGTAGTATTGCATCCCGGTCTCTAAAGTTGAAGACCCTTGCTATGATAGGGCGGGGGGGGGGGCTCCTGGCCTTGGTCTACCCCCGGGACCCTGTGCGCTCTTTCAATAGAGAAGTAGTTCGAAAGCGGTTTCGGTTTCAAGTACTCCGTAATCAGGGACTCCACAAAGAGGTCAGCTGGGGGCTCCTCCACTTTCTCCGGAACCCCTAGGACCCGGATGTTGTTCCGTCTCGCCCTCCCATTATAATCGTTCAGCTGTTGGCTCATCTGCTTCTGCTGTTTCTGAAGCTGGGCAACCTGCTGCTGGAGTGTAGAAGTGACGTCAATTAAGGCCGCTGTCTTGACTTCCACGTCTTTGACTTTAGTGTCCATCTTACGCAAGTCCGCACGCAGGAGGGTGACCTCGATGTTCACGGAGTGGATACGGGTCTCAAGCGAGGAACGGACTCCCGCAATGGCTTTCATTAAGTCCTCCAGTGTGAGTGCCTTTGCCCCCTGCGAGGGGGAAGCGAGCTTCAGGTCTCCCGAAGGGGCAACGTCCTTATTGTCTCCTCTGCCGCCCCAGGAGTTCTTATTGATCTGTCTTTGGGTAGGAGGTCGTGTCGCCTTGCCGGACGCCATCTCTTCCTGTAGGTAGGATCTGGATCAGTCGGGGCAAGTTGAGGACAAGCGATAATATGGAGGCCTACCTGTTTCCGCGGCGATGGGGTCAGTCAGAGGTGGGTTTCAATGCGTCCTCGGGGCCATCCACTGCCGCTCCAGCTAGGCACCAAGTCTCTAAGCCCAAAACAGGGGGGGGGGGGGGGTTATAGCCCTCAGACGCTTTGTCCCCACCACTGGAGAAGGTCAGGCGCTGTGGTAGGCTCTGTGCGCAATGTAGTTCGGCGGGCGGGGCACCTCTGGGGCTGCGGCGCCCGGTCTCGGCACCCGGCGGTATGTACAAGGCCGGGTTATGCTCCCACTAGGTGTACCCGGAGCAGGCCCGGCAGAGGCAGAACACACAAGGGTCCTCGAGGCACACCCCCCGCAGCTCATGAAAGGCGCCGCTGAGAAGTCACTAGTTGGTGGGGGGGGGGGCTAGAAGTTACTGCCGGTGGCGTGACAAGCGCTCTGGGCCGCAGGGTTGATGAGGCCAGATCCGCTGCAGCGGTTTCACCCCCCACGGGCCTCGGACGAATGTCGCATTTATCAGGGGGACCACTCCCTCTCAACAGGGTGGGGTGGGGGGTGGGGGTCCGGCAAGCAGCGATGCGGCGAAGCGGGTCCAGCTAGGGAAAGGTGCGGTGGAGTGGGACCCCGCGGTCAGTATGCCCCAAAGCCGGTGCGTCACGTAGCCGGCACCCCGGCGTGGGAGGGACCTCCGCAGCGTCTCCTCTTACCGGCCAGGGGTGTCTTCAGGGGCCGTGTAAGGGTGCCCACACCGCCGTCGCGGGATAGGAGGCAGGTCCAGTGTGCCGCAGGAAGGCTGAACTGGTCCTGCCGCGTCTCAGGGCAAGCCACTCTCGGCAGAGGACGGTCAGAGGGCCGGTCGGGGTTCCGACGCGGCTGCCATTTTGCGGAGCCTCCGGGCACCACACACATCCGGGCACCACAGCCTCCAGAGCGCCCAGACGAGGCCAGCACTTCGCCGAGATGAGCAGAGTCGGTTTGTGTCGGGGTTCCCTGAGTGGAAGCGGAATCCCCGATCTGGAAACGGAGCTGTGAGGCGGATCGTCGGGCAAGGGTTGGGAGTTGTGTTAGCAAGCGACCATTCCCGCCGGCTGACGGCCACGCTCCCCCCCACAAGGTGGACTTTTGTGGAAAAGCAAGATGGCGGCCGCTTGGGAGGCCGTTAGTAGCACGCCGACCACAGAAGAGCCTTAGGCATGAAACTATAACTGACCTATGAAGCAGACCCTTGACGAGAACTGAGTTGGCTTTGGGCTAGGACCCCAAAAAGACGTCAGTGAGGGCATCATTGAACAGGAGTGGTTTTTGGGGAGGTTGGGGCACTGTAGCCAGGAGGGACAGGGGGGTGGTAATTGATGTTGGGGAGGCGGGGTCACTGGGATGGGGGTGGCGAGAAAAACAAAAAAACAACATGATAAAGTCAGATGTGGCAGTGGGTGTCTCGCTTAGATGGGCGATGGACTGATGGATGGGAGGCTACAGATCTGTTTGTTTAATATGTCTTGTCTGAATGATAGGTCTAAGAGACAGGGAGTAGCAATGAGCTGAGAGTTATTAAACCTGATTTGGTGTGCCTCCAGGAAACACACATTCTCTGGGATAAGTGTGGGGTGATGGCTGAACTGGGGTATACAGTATTAGTGTGTACACAACGTGGCTCTACAACTCGAGGGGTGGCCATCCTGGATAAACCGAGTGGACGCCTTGTGGGCAGAGCAGTTGCAGACAAATATGGGCACTAGGTGATTGCTGAGTGTGCTGCCAGTGCTAGTAGATTTGTTATATGCTCTGTGCATGGGTCAAATATGGATGAGGCACAGATCTTGGGCTTTCTCAATATAGAGCTGGCATCCTGGCCAACCCCTTTGATATTCTGTGGAGACCTCAATATACGGGGAATGGCGGTAGAGGCTAAAATCTAGTTATATCCCGGACTTACGTCTGATCATAGCCGAGTAGTAATGGATATTCCAATTCAGGGGCTTTTTCGGCCTCAGAGAACTTTTTCTTTTGATAGGAAGATTTTAGCACATAATATTTTTGTTTCTCATATAAAAAGTTGGATCACTCAGTTTTTTGGAAATCAATAGGAACACAGCCGCTCCCTCCATAGTTTGGGACGCCTTAAAGGCAGGGCTCAGGGGGGAGATTTTGATCTTTGGTATTCATAAGCAGAGACAGCATAACTCTTTGACCCAGGGTTTGTATGATGATTTTAGAAGGGCCAAATGCAACTTGATACAATGCATGGTAGATAATGGGTCAAGTACTTTGGCACAAACGGAAGTAGCTTGCTGTAGGGCCAGGATTAATTGTTTATGGTCTAAAGCCATTTCCTGTAGATATCGAAAATATAGGAGAGAATATTATGAATTTGGGGAGGGTGCTGGCAGGTGCCTTGCAAAACGGGCTCAAAATAAGGAGATCGACCGAGGAATAGCTTCCTTGGAGGATGCGACAGGGAGATTAGTTAGCACACCCTCCGAGATTTCGGCTGTGCTTAGATCTTTTTATCAGGACTTGTATACCGAGGATGTAAGAATAGGGAGTTTTCAGCTCAGTCCATTATCGCAAGACCGGTTTAGTCAAACTCTCAGCTGTGAAGACTCTGCATACTGAGATATACCAATATCCCTGGAAGAGGTGGAATAGACTATCAAATCATTAGCGATAGGCAAAGCTTCGGGTCCTGATAAATTACATCAAGAATGTTATAAAACCTTTTACCAAGTACTAAAAACAGATATGCTGCTAATCAGTCAGGCTGCTCAGCGGGGGCAAGCACCATTATTGTGGAACGTTGCCAATATTATAATTTTAAATAAAGGATAAATTACAAACATTGCCGGGATCATCTAGACCTATTTCTCTTTTAAATTGCGTCAATAAAATCTATGATAAAATTGTGGCAACTCGTTTTGCCAGGGTAATAACTCCCTTGGTTTTGATCAGCATGGTTTTATGCCAGGAAGAGGCACGGTCAATCATATTCGTCGAGTTGTGACCCTGTTTGACTTGGCTAGGGTTCAACAGACCCCTCTGGGTCTCCTGGGAATCTTTATGGATAGTACTGTGCCGCTCAGACTTTGGGTTGGACATTATTAATTCAGTGAAAGCTATGTATAGTTCTCCTATAGCCCGAATCCGTGTGATGGGCTTAGAGTCTGAGCCAATCATTATTTCTAGAGGGACAAGACAGGGATGCCCGTGCTCTCCTTTATTGTTTGCATCATATCCTTTTTTGGCTCAATTCGAGCAAAGCACAATTATCCAACCTGTACAAATTCAGCGGGAAGAATAGAAGGGGGTTGCTAACGTGGATGATGTGGCTATTGTCACAACACCACCAGCTATAGCAATGCCTAAAATAGAGCGATTGGCTGCTCTTTTTGGCCAAATGTCAGGGTATAAATTAAATACTGCTAAAACGAAGATCATCTGACAAACCAGCCCAATTTTGATGATTCAAGAATTATGCATGAGGCAGTTTATTTAGGCATCAAAATTAGAGCTTGTCTGGATGAATTAGTGGGTGTTAATTGGGGTCCTATGTTGGGAGGAATTAAAAAAAGAATTAGTTAGGATTAAGTGTCTATATCTCTCGCTGGTCGGTCGGAGTAATGTTTTAAAAATGAACATACTACCTAAGGTGCTGTACTATTTTAGGTCAGTGCCTTTAGAGCTCAGTAGAGCCCAGCTACAGAACCCGCAAGTAATATGTGGTAGATTTGTCTGGGGTCAGAAACAAGTCCCTAGAGCAAGGAAGTTTATGACATTACCCAGAATTCGGGGAGGCAAGGCGGTTCCAAATTTCACACTTTATTACTATGCGTGCCTCTTGCAAAATATGAGGATTTTATTAACTGCAGAAGTGAGTAGCAATGTAGCGGATGCTCCTTCTATTTACCAAATGTTGCTTGGCGCAGAAGCAGAAAGATGCTTTTTTAGGTTGATTGAACCAAACTACTATAAAAAAAAGACCCGGTTTAAGGTTCTCTGGGCAGCTTTAAAGTCTGAAAATCGGTAGAATAGGGTATTACAAACCTATTTCCGCAACACAGATATCACCCCCTATTTTCTGGGACATGATCATGGTTAGGTGGAAATCACATTTATTGGGGATTTCTGCGAGAAGGATTATATGTATACATTCACTACACTAGTGGAGAAATATTGTCTGCCTAACACAGATTTTCTCAAGTTCTTACAGATACAGGACTATCTCTAGAAAAAGCTGCAACAGTTGGCAGTGGGTAAAAAGGGTCTTATTGAAGCATTCAAACGTAGAGAGAAGATCAGTAGGCTCTATATGTGCCTCTTGGACGATTTAGAGGTTCAAAATACGAAATGCAATATTATTCTGGGCCTAGGCGACAGACTCTTACAGGAGTCTATTGAGATTGCTGAGAAAATCTTGATTTCCTCAAGTCTTAGGGCACAGCATTTTAAAACCAACTTTAACCATTATCATACACCTGCAAAAATGTTGAAGTGGAGGGTGCAAATGATGGCAAATGTTTTCACTGTCGGGCAGATTCAGCTGATAGCCTCCATGTGTTTTTTACATGCGCTAAATTGAACTGGCTTTTTTTAGGGATAGAGGCCTCTTTAACTAATGTGACTAGGATAGAAATTACGATTACTCCTATGGCCATGTGATTGGGTATCTCAAGGGGGTCGGTGACCGGACCAGCTATACTGCAAGTGAACTATCTTATATTTATGGCAGCTGCCGTAGGCTGGCTGTGCATAGCCTCCTTGTGGCCCCAAAAAGAACCACTTTCCTTTGAGGTCCATTATGGACCAGGGAGGTGTGGCCGTTCTGATTCTTTTGGACCTGTCCGCAGCATTTGACACGGTCGACCATGTCACAGCTCTGGGGATAAACGGCATGGCCAGAGATCTTATTTCATCCTTTCTGGCCGACCGTACCCAGACAGTCAAGTTGGGTAATTTCTACTCTCCCGTCTCTGCACTACCTTGTGGAGTCCCACAGGGCTCCTCGCTAAGTCCTACGCTATTTAACATCTACGTAGCGGACTTAGCGAGGGTAATAAAGGCCCATGGGGTGCGACTTACATCTTACGCAGACGACACCCAACTGGTGCTGGCGATCCACAAGGACGGCCCAGTGGTGGCAGCCAATTTCCAAAGGGCCATGCTCGCTGTCAGTACTTGGATGTCCTCCAATTGTCTGAGGCTCAACTCGGACAAAACCGAGGTCATGACCTTCGGCAAACTCTCCCCGGAATGGTCCTCCATTTGGTGGCCCAACCAGCTGGGCTCTCCACCTGTCCCAGTTGAAAAGGCGAGAAACCTGGGAGTTATTTTTGACAGCAAGCTGACATTTAACCTTCACGTCAACAAGGTTGTGTCATCTGCCTTCTTTACTTTAAAGAAAATCAAGAAATTGCTGCCTTACCTCCCTATCTCAGCTGGTAAGACCCTAGTTACCACCCTAGTGTTTTCCAAAATGGACTACGGAAATGCCCTCTTTATTAACTCTCAGAAACTCGTTCTATCTAAGCTGCAGTCCATACAGAACGCGGCTGCTAGAATTCTTTTAGACATCCCGCGCCGCCAGCCTACTACTCCCGCCATTCGTCAGCTTCATTGGCTTAGAGTAGAGGGCCGAATCAAATTCAAGGCCCTCTGCATCGCCTATAAGGCAGTGCATGGCGTCGGACCCAAGTTTCTGACTGATGCATTTCAGTTGTACACCCCTAAAAGGCAGCTGAGATCTGCCAACACCTGCCTCCTACCGGTACCTCGTACAAGAACAGCAACTTGGGGAGACAGACGTTTTCTGGTTGCTACGCCCAAGCTTTGGAACCTTCTTCCACTTACTATCAAAAATGCCCCCAATTTGATGAGCTTCCGTAGGCTCCTAAAGACATGGTTGTTCAACCAGTGAGTTTGCTGTTCGGTCCCTCTAGCCCCCACCTGCGCCGAGACACCTTCGGGTATTTGTATGCGCAATAAAAAATATCATAAATAAATAAATAAATAAGATGTGGAGAGCTATATTTAATGCTTTAAAAATTTTTTTTAGCACAGTTTATATTCCCTTAAAGGACCTCGTAGACAGAACCTAGGTTTAAGGGTTTGCTCAGCTATACTTGACCAGATGAACGCGGAATGAAATGATCTTTATTATCTTATTAGTTGTTTCCCTCTTGGCAGGTTATGATCGTTGTTTTTTGGATAACCAAATGTATTGATTTTTTAATAAAATCAACAAAGAATAACAATACCAGCTGTTTGTACATTTGGCCATGAAAGGCAAATACAAGAGGACATTACACCTACATAAACCCATTTGCCCCACATTCTCCAGAATTTCTTTGGTCAGCCTCTTGCCTCATACAGGGATCGCTCCTGGGCAGCGCACCAGTCCACCCCTCTGAGCCAGCATGCCATGGTGGGGGCAGCTGAGCTCAGCCAGTTGGCGGCAATGTCTCTTTTGGCCATCATCAGTGCCATGCTGAGAAAGAGTTTTCTGCTCTGGAACCATCCAGCCCCTCAGTGATACCTAGCAGAACATTCATTGGGTTAAGAGGAACCTCGCAGCCTAGAACCTCAGCGAGTTCCCCAGATACTGACTCCCAGTAGCATGTAATAGTGGAGCAACACCATACCATGTGATAAAAGTCGGCTTGTATAAGGCTGTAGCGGGGGAGTGATGCATCAGGTCGGAGCCCAGCGCCATGGAGATGCAGCGGCGTAAGATCGGCAGTGTGGAGGTAGTATACTTGAACCAGGCGAAGCCTTGCTGAGGATGTAACTATTTTGGGAGCCATCAATGCGTCCCTCCAATCGGCGTCATCCAAAGACACAAGCCAACCCTTGCATCCGTCCCTGAGGTGTGATAGCGTGTCTGGGGTGTTATTGATAAGGGAACGATAGATACGGGAGATTCCCCCCTTCCCTAGATCACCGGTCATGGTCTGGGGTTCCGGGCAGGCTATACTCGGGTAGGGAGGTGCCATCTGAAATGTAAGAGTGGGGGGCATGTCATATTTGCAAGTATCAGTAGAACTGGGAAGCGTGAAGGGAGTAACGAGTTTGCAATTCTTTTAAGGTGCGTATGTGACTCCCACCCCAGACGTCACCCAATAGAGAGATACCAATGAGGTCCCACGATCCAAAGCCAGAGAGGATGGTGACCTCCCGAAGCCATGTGCCTCACCACAATGAGGTATGCTGGGTCAGTTTATCCGACCAGTGGGTGTGATGTGAAGAAGCTCGCCAGGTCAAGAGCACCCCGCGGGTGACCTCGGGTAGAGTCTGGGGGATGCTGCTCCCATACAGCATCCCTTGAATGTTGGACAGGCCCAGGATATGCAGTTCCAAGCAGTATGCCGGGTCAGACAAGCCACCGTTAAACCAGTCATATACAGTAAGGAGCCGAGTTGCTAGATAATAAAGGTAGAGATTTGTTATCCCCAGATCGTCGTCAAATGGCGCTGTGCGAGGGCCAGTCGGGCCTTCAACCCCATCACAGTAATTGGTGGCCATGCTGTCCAGCCCTCAGGACCATGAACGTGAGAAGGAGAGGTGGGAATTCTGAAGCATGCAAAGGAATCTGGGCAAGACCATCATTTTGAATAGAGCTATTCTGCCCATAGGATTCAGTGGTAAAGTTTGCCACTTGAGGAGGTCAGCCCGGGCCTATCAATACCTCCTCTAGGTAACGCCAGTCCATCGAGTCAAATGCTTTCTCGAAATCTACGAGAATGAGGGATAGGTATGGGGTTGGCTGTTGCCAGTACGCTAAGGCAAGCTGGAGGCATCTGAGGCAGTGCTGGGTTCCCCGGGAGGGCATAAACCAGCACAGGTCGGGGTGGACCAGTTTGGCCAGATACGGCTGTATGCGATTGGCTAGGAATGAGGCGAATATTTTGAGCTCTGAGTTAATGAGGGAGATAGGGCGGTAATCCGGGCAGTGCCTCAAGGTGGGCTGAGACTTCGAGATCACCACAATAGGGGCCATATCTGTCTCGGGACGGAATGAGCCCTGATCAGACGCCTCCTGATTCACTTCTAAGAGGTGAGGGGTCAGCGTGTCTCGATAGGACACTTAGAACTCCTGTCGGAGTCCGTCCGGCCCTGGTGTCTTACCCGCAGCCATACGTGATATAGCATTGTTGATCTTCTCCGGGGTGACCGGGAGGTCCAGAGCCTCAGACTCAATAAGTCGGGGGAGGGAAAATCGTTCGCACTGAAGGAGTTCCGGGAGCGAGAGAGTAGGATGCTGTGCATTGTAGAGAGTTGCGTAATAAGTGGCACAGCAGCGGGCCACAGCAGCGAGGCTTGCTAGGTCACTTCGTCTGAGCCGATCACCTCCGGGGTGATTTGGTTGGCCATTGGGTAAGTAGCTAGGGGATGATGAAGTTTTCCATTTTTGTATCCCCACCCATATACTCATGCCGCTGAGGACCTCCACAGCAGTTTGGCCGCCTCCAAAGAGGTCTGCTTGATCTCGTCCCTCAGAAACGCTAGTCTCCTGTCCTGGGCCTCTGATCTCTCTTCCGGAGGCTGAGCATCGATTAGAGCAGCCTGGGCCTCCAGGAGTCTGAGGCAGGAATCCTGCTTTGCACGGTTAAGTTTGAGTTGGCCCTTGGCAAAGCTTCGGAAGGTGGCCTTACCGGCTTTCCATAGGGTGCCAGGAGAGGAAACTGATCCGTGATTAGTGGTAAAGTATTGGCAGAGCTCGTCTCCAACTTGGTCCTTGAAATCCTTGTCTTGAACGAACCAGGCGTTCAGCCGCCAGATCGGGCGCGAGGACGTCGGGAGACTGCCTTTCCGCAGCACCACTGGGGAGTGGTCTGACAAACCTCTAGGGAGGATGTTGATGTCTTGAACTGTTCTACAGTACAGGGCCGGCAGAAAAACGTAATCTAGTTGTGCGTGCGTGTAATGGGAAGCTGACATGTGGGTGTAGAGTTGTGTTGTCGTATGCCAGAGCCTACAGGCATCCCCGAGGCCCAGGGTTGCAGCCCAGTTCGAGAGGAGGGTAGATTGAGTGACTCTGGAGGTGGAAGGTGCTATAGCAGTGTCAAGGTCAGGGTCCATTACTGAGTTGAAGTCTCACCCCAACGATGGTCATACCCAAGGGCACGGCAGTGACCAGTGTAGCGAGACGAAGCATGGAGGTCAATAGGGAGGGGGGAGAATACAAAGTGAGTGAGTTGAGAGCCCGGTCCCCAAAGCTCCCCTCGAAGAGGAGAAAACAGCCTTTCGGGTCTTGGGTTGCCTTGTTCACCACGAGTAGAAGACCACGACGCATCAGGACAGCCACCCCACACGATCCCCGATTAAAGCCGGAATGCCAGACTCTGTCATAGCCATAACATGCAAGGAACCTGCAATGAATGCCCACCAGGTGGGTTTCTTGGAGCAGCAGGATATCTATAGTGTGATGCTGAGCATAACACAGGACCGCTGTGCGCTTGACCTTATCCAGCAAGCCGTTAACATTCCAAGACATTATGTGGAGCAACGCTTTCTCAGCACGGTTGTCAGACATAGGGAAAACGGGCATAGGGCAGGACACCTAGCACGAGTGGCCAGTGAGGGCAGAGTAACGCAGGTGCGCAAAGTAGTGGGTGCAATTCTACAAGGGTGGGCCTTGCACGTATGTCGTGTAGCTGAAAATGCATGCTGGTATAGTAAACAAACGAAACAACAAACACAAATTGGGACAACATTCCCCCCCTCCCCAACCCAATTGCCTCCCCCCGCCCTATACTTCGAAATCGGAACCATCTGTCGCCCTAACAGTGAAAAACTAAGAGACCAAACTAAAATGCTTGGGAATGGGGACTTCCGGAGGACCCCTCCTCTCAGTAGGATGTTCGTGACAATGTCCATCAGGAGTTAAAGTTAATAGTTAGTGGAAGTAAGGCACCCAGCCGCTGAATTAAGTACCTCTCGCAGGCGTAGAGGAGTTCAAGCGGGACCTGTGAGGAGCGTCGGGTGGCGAGAAAGATCTGTGTCAGGTAGATCCAACAATGACGGGCGGGGTGGGACACCCACGGGGTCTGAGTGGCCTGAGGAACCAGAGCGCCGCAGGGCAATGAGACCTCCAGAGAGTGCCTCAGATGTCCGCTGATGAGCAGGGCCCAACTGTGAGTCTGAACAGGCTCGTCTCTGGTCCTGTCGCCTGCAGGAGCGGTTACGCTGTGGTAGAGGGGCCGGGATATTCCTACTGGCACCTCCAGCACCATCTACGGGAGACAGATTGCGTGCATTAGGTTTTAAGGGGTGTTCTTATGTCACCCATGTCCAGGCTTCTTGAGGGGAGTCTAAGAAAAGAGTTCTATTTTGGAACACGAACTTTAGGCTAGCTGGGAAGAGAAGCCTGTATTGTATGAAAAGAGCGCGCAACTTCTGCTTGACGTCCCTAAAGGAGCGGGGATGGCCCTGTACCTCACGAGTATAGTCAGGGAAGAGCAATGAGTGTTTTTTTATGTATATATGTATTTATCGATGTCAGTCCTTAATAGGAAATAAGATTTCTATACATGTAATCTATGTGAATAACCTTTTTGATATATGGTATGCTCTGATTGTGATGTCAAACTTTTTGCTCCAATCTAATGGATTTTTTTGTACTTAAGTATATCATGGCAGAATAAAAAAAATAAAAAAGAATGCACGCCTCCAAATTAATGTGGTGTAATTCAGAATTGAAAAGGTTTAACAAAATGCTATGCTGTTGGTAGGGTCGACCACACCTACAATCTCATAATATTCAGGAAGGAGTAGGTGAATGATCCCCAACTGTGTCCAGGAATGGTGCCAGTGGAACTTGCCTATTGATCATTTTGGAAATGCCACACTAGACCATACATTTTGAATGTAACAGTTTTCCCTCACTGTGAGCCTACCAATCTACACAGTGCTAATTAGAGGTTATTATTGATGTAATATTATCTGAAGATGGTATTCAATTACTGATGTGTATTTGGTAGCTTGGTAGTGTAAAGTCTTTTCAAGATGGTGTCCCTTACTGGGTGCTTTGCTTGTTTTTCAATTACCAAACAAGGCCATACACTTTGAGTTTAACTCTTTCACCTCCCCGCCCTTCACTGGGAGGATCATCACACATATGTTTCTGTTTAAAGATGCTATTAATGGTATAATGTTATTTGAGGATGCTTCCTATTTGTAGTGGTGTATTTGATAACTTGGTAGTGTAATGCCTTTCCAAGATGGTATCCCTCGTGGGGTGTACTAAAATTCATGTGAAGCCCGTGCAAGGAGGTATCCCTTACCACGAATATCACAAAACATTTGCTGTGATACTTTAATAAACATGGTGTCAGAATGGTGGTAGGGGGACTGATTTGTGTTCATGTTGTAAGTACTAAATAGCACTGGTAACCTTTGAGATATATTTTGTATTTAATAGTTTCCCAATGGCCTTCTCCTGATAGTGGAACTGTTCCAAGGTGGCGGCCCGTATTGCATATACAATACACATGATCTAGACTCAAATAAGTGTGCCATTCGATTGGTCTAGAGAAATATAAATAGTGGGATTACTCCTGTTTGTCATGCAGAGCATTGGTATGTTATTGGATAACAGATTGAGGTTCTTTCTATGCTATTGGTTTTGCAATGTATTGGGTACGGAATTAAAAAAAAATGTTTTGGGTCAATAGGGACTTTGATAGGGATGCAGTGGAAGGAGACAGGCAGATGGGCACGCATATTTCTGTGGCATGTAGGCTATGCTATTCTTTTGATTGACTGTTGGTGCCATCATAAACAGCAGGAGCTCTGCTTTAAAACAAAAAATGTAAGGTCAGGCACCCAGTTTAGTCTGCCTGATCTTAAATGAGTGAACTCTTGCCACAAATGCAAGATGACTTGTGCACGTAGGGTTGCACACAACCTGCCTTGATGTAACTGTGTGTGGATTTAGAGTTGTGAACTGCTGCTTTAAATGCAATGAGAAGTACCCTCTCAGATAACCTGTGCATGGGGGTTAACAGTACAGATGGAATTCGATTTAACATCGATATAACTGTGTCTGGATATAAAGTTGTGAATCTAGACACCTTATTTACTTTTGACCAGCGTTTGTGAATGCAAGATTATGTTAGATCAAAAGTAAGGGCACTTTGGTTGCTCAGATCCTATAAGTATGATGGAGGTAATGCTAAGATTTTAGCCCAAGAGTGCCTCTTGTTTCATTATCCATCCCCCTCATTTTCTGTTTTCTGGTTTATAGCTGTATCATGTAAAGAGGTGATGTACATTGCACAAGAGTTATATTGTGCTAATAATTGTGTGTTTTATATATTTATAAGAGAAAATAAGGAGGATAAAATATATAGTGGTGAAGTAGTGTACAAAGGGAATACAGATAGTGTGAGTAGGTCAATAGGGAGACTGACTTAAAGAAAGCTAAAGATTGTCAATATGGACAGTGTCACCTTCATGCTGGTATTCTAGTGTGTGTTGCCAGAGTATGGCCTTTGCATGGTCTGATATTAATAGAGAGCGATGACCTTATTAGCATGTTTAACATTTAGGGAAACCGGTGCCCGGATACAAATTAAGATTGGTTACAATACACCTATCAGATACGAAAATACCAATGATTATGATTCTTAAGCAATAAGGCATTATACAAATTGAAGTGGTTCCACTTGAAGTTTTTTGCTTTTACTTTAGGGCGTTAGATTAATATCCTCCGGCTTGTAGCAGTGTAATCAATAATGAATTCTTATAAGATTGGTGAAAAATGTGCATGGAAAATATGTGCATGGTACTCAGAGACTTGATCAGCTTGTTTTGTGAACTCAAAATATAATTACATAATTTTTTTGGATCTAAATACTCCTGTCTAATGTCTTAATATTCCAAAATGTAACGCATGTTTTGTGACTAAGATATCAAATTGTTATTTCTAACTGTCAGTAATATAGGCTTAGTTGACCCAAATATGCAAAAGTGATAGTGATTGTACATGTATCTCTGTGTTTTTTTTGGGGGGGAAAACCTTTATTTACAACACAGCAGTACACAGCTATTCAGCCATACATCCCGATGGCTTGGCAGCAAGACTTTATGCAGTGTAAAAATGGTGCACCCAGAATACAATACAGAATCACATGAGGTTTATTTTATATTATAATATGAAAGAAAGGAAACAGTATAACAAAGGAAAAGCACCTATAACGGTGCAAAAGGCAAGGCAAAGGAAAGGAGTACGGCATCGCCCTACTTCAGGGCAGGATGGGCCTATATATGGAATAGGATACATGAACAGGTCACATGCTTGGGTATCGAAGGGAGGGAGGAGACAGGACATTGTGTATAACTAAGTCAGCTGGACTCCGGGGCTAAGGGGACATTCGCTCCTCCAAGGGCGCTGCGTCCGGCGGGAGGCAAATATCACCTCTATATTCATTCCAGGGCCCCCAAATCTTATTCAACTTTTTGGGCCTACCCCTGGCAACATACACAGTTTTCTCCCGGAACATGCACCAGTACATGTTAGCCTTCCACATCTCTACTGTGGGGGGCAGAGCCGCTCCCCATTTCTGTGCAATGTCCCTTTTAGCCACCATGTTGCCTAGGGTGACCCATTGAGTTTGTGAGCTGGTGTAGTCTGTGGGGCCCCATACATTTAGTAGACAGCGCCGGGCTTCCGCGGGCAAGTCAACTCCCGTCACTTCACCCATCACTGTGTGTATACGCCTCCAATATGCAGCCACCGCCCTACATTCCCATATAATGTGCATGAATGTCGCTAGGGAACCACAGCCCCGTCTACAGAGACCATCCTCAGAGGGACCCCACGTGGATCAGTCGGGGGCCAGTGACGTAAACCCTATGCAAGATTTTCAGTTGCACGAGTCGCAGTCTGGCCGGGATCGCCACCTCCTTCGGGGACGAGAACGCACACTGACAATCCTCGTCGTCCAACTCAATCCCATCACAGGTCCACTGATCTCACACCCCTAGCAGAAGGTCCGTACGAACGTTAATGAGTTTTTTATAGGTCAGGGAGATAGCGCTGTCGGGCATATAGCCGTCCAGCAACCTGTCCTCCAGTGGGGAAGATTCGGGGATCTTTTCACCTTCCGGTTTAACCGCCAGGAGGGCGTGTTTTAACTGAGCGTACCTGAAGAACTCCCTTTCCCCCAGCTGAAATTCTCTCTGAAGTGCCTCAAATGACTTGATCTGACCCCTGGCCATCATGTCTTCCACCCTGGAGATGCCTATCAAGTCCCAGCGGTCAAACCCTTTTGTGTGCCATAAGTTGCCCAGCAGATCGGAGTCATAGAGTGGAGTCACCATTGTGAGTTTGCCTTTCCATCCCTGTGCCTTCGTCACCGCTCTCCAAATGTGGACCGACGTTTTAGTGGGACCTGTCATGCTTCCATCCAGAGACCTAGAGTACAGAGCCCTGTAGTATTTCCCATCACCCAGGAGCCACCGGTCCATGGCAAAACCCGGATTTACGGCAGGCCCATAGAATCCGTGATTAATGGCCACCAGTTGAGACGCCCAATAATACCTGTGGATGTCAGGCAGCGCAATCCCTCCGTCATACCACGGGAGAGTCAGTTTGGTAATAGCGATGCGTGGCCTGCCATCCCAGAGCAGGGCCCGCTGGAGGCCTTCAACCTCTCTGAAATATCCCGACGGGACCAGATCCTGGGTATTCTGAAGTACGTACAGAAACCGGGGTAGGGACATCATTTTGAACAATGCTGCCCGTCCGAGCAAGGAAAGCGGCAGCTTCGCCATCCCTCCACATCACGCCGAATGCGCGCAAGAGGGGGGAGCAAGTTGTTCGTGTAGCGCACCGTGGGGTCAGCAGAGATGTAGATGCCCAGGTATTTGAACCCCCGTCTTGCAACCTGTATGTTACAGTCCCGCGGGAGTCTCGGGACCTCACCCCTCAGGACATATAAATGAGACTTCGACCAGTTAATAACGAGTCCAGAATGTCTACCGAAGGTACCCAGGACGTCACACACAACAATAAGGGACATACACGGCGAGGTGAGGTACAGGAGAATGTCATCTGCGTACAGAGACACCCTATCCTCAAAGCCCGGGGACCACTTGATTCCCCTAATGTCCGGATGCCCTCTCAACCACGCCGCCAGAGGTTCCAGTGCCAATGCAAACAGAAGAGGGGACAGGGGGCACCCCTGCCTGGTGCCTCTACTAAGGGCAAATTGAGCCGATGCGCGGCCGTTAACCGCTACCTTGGCAAGCGGGTTGGCGTATAGGAGCTTGACCCATCCAATGAACCCCGGACCAAACCCAAACTTCTCCAGCACCGCCCACAAATATGGCCACTCAAGGGAGTCGAAGGCCATCGTGGCATCCAGGGACGCCAAGATGGCTGGCTCCCGAAGGGTGCGGACCCTCACGAGGGCTCCGTGAAGTCTTCTCTGATTGAGGTGTTACGATGTGGAATAAAACCCGACTGGTCCGGGTGCACCAAATCGGCTATCGCTCCAACCAGCCGGTTGGCTAGCACTTTAGCCAAGATCTTGGGCTAAGAATTCAGTAGCGAGATAGGACGGTACGACCGACACAAATCTCTGGGCTTCCCTTCCTTGTGAATGACCACAATGGTGGCCAGCCTCTGGTCGGGGGGAAGGGCACCCGACTCCCGCGCCTCAAGGAACATAGCCCGCAATGGCGAAGCGACGAGGTCCGGTTTAATCTTGTACAGCTCCACTGGGATACCGTTGGGGCCTGGAGCCTTGCCGGATCGCAGGGAGCGTATCGCCTGAGCGATCTCGTCCACCGCGATGTCTCTATCCATGTCTTCCTTTTCAGTATCCGACAGGCACGGGACCTCTATGTCTTGCAATTAGGCATCAGAGTCTTCTTTCGACATCTCGGAGGCTGAGGTATAAACGGACGAGAAGTATTCCGCGAAGGCAAGAGCAATAGCGCTAGGGTCGGTGACAGCCACGCCACCTTCCCCCCAATACCTCCGGGACAACACGGCTAGCCCTCTCCTTCTTATCTAGCCAGGCAATAAGTTTACCGGCTTTGTCCCCAACCTCATAGATTCGCCCCTGCTGCTCCCTACCCATGGCCTTCGCCGCCTCCGTGACAGCGGCGCAATACTCCGACTGTTTGAGCGAAAGCGCATGAAGGAGATCCGGCGTCGGGCCGGCCTCCAATTGGGTATCAATCGCCGCTATGTCGGACTCGATAGTCACCACGTCCACGTCACTGCGTCTCCGCACTTCAGCAATAAGGGAGAACGCCTCCCCCCTCAGGATAGTCTTGAATGCCTCCCATAAGGAGACAGTGGAGGCAACTGAGCCCGTGTTTTCGGAGAAGTAGAGCTCCATGGCTTTGGCCAGGAGTCCACGAGTCTTGTGATCACGAAAGTACCACAGGTTTATCGGAGCCACCCTCTCGGCCGTTCCAACATCAAAATCAAAGGACACCCAGACCGGAGAGTGGTCCGGAATGCCCCTCGCCATCAATCTGGCCTCCGAGACCGCCGATGCGTGGGCCGCTAATGTAAGAACATAGTCAATCCTGGAGAGGCTACCGTGAGCCCCTGAATGGAATGAGTATTGGCGCTGGGTGGGATGTAGCAGTCTCCAGCAGTCAACAAGTCCTAGGGTGTCAAGAAAGTCAGGAAGCCAGGTCTGCGCACCTCGAAGGTCTCTGGATGGGTGCCGATCTAATGTCCCCGAATCCACTGCATTAAAGTCGCCTCCCAGAAGAAGCAGCCCCTAAAATGGCGCACCCAAGATCTCTGAAGGTGTCCGTCTGTAACTCAGGGGGGACATAAATCGAAACTAGAGCCAAGTTACGCCCCTCCCATCTCCCCGTGACTGCGACGTAGCGTCCTCGCTCATCGACCACCTTCGAGTCAATCTCCAGGGGGAGGGTCGAGCGCACCATAATCCCCACCCCCCGGGAGCCCGAGGAGAACCCGAGTGTGCCACCATCTTGAAACCCTTTCTATTAAGTGCGTAGCATGTGTTCCCCACCAAGTGCGTTTCTTGCAACAGTATTACATCCGGCACACACCCCTTAAACATTTGCAGTACAATACCACTCTTAATACGGTCCCCCAGCCAGTTGACATACCAGCTTAGAACATTCAATTTCCTACCCCCCATCATCAAAATCCCCACCCATCCCGCCCTCGACGGGCACCGCCATTACATGAACAGAATCATACAACCAATTGCCTTGCCAAAAGGGAAACGGAGAATAAGAAAATTCAACCCATGAACAAAAACAAAGAACCCATCCACCCCCCACCCTGCACCCCTGCATCAGACTAAATAGCCCACTCAACTCGCAGTGTGCCTAGAAAACTAATCTACGAAAAGCCCCCCGAGGAGAAAGGAGGTAACCCTATCCCCCCTCCATCCTCCAAATAGAAAAGTACAGGGGAGGCCCCCTTATGAGTACAGGATTACCGAACCAAACAGCTGATGGTAGACCCATTGTCCAAATAAGAGTCCTGTAGCCAATCCTTATTCCTGCCTGTCTTGGCCGCCAGTGGCTTCTTCCGATCGTTCCTCGGTGTCTTCACGTCGCTGGGGCAAGGTGTCAAGCCAGTCCGACACCACCTCCGGCAAGTCAAAGAACAAAGCTATGCCGCCATGTTCGATCCGTAGTTTGGCAGGAAACAACATAGCGTACTTCATACCCATGTCCCACAATCTTCGTTTCACTCCCATGAAACTTTGTCTCCGTTTCTGCACGGACTGGGTGAAGTCCGGAAAGAAGTTGATGGCAGCGTTCTGGAACTGCAGAGGCCCACCGCTCCTTGAGGCCTGTAAAATGGAGTCACGGTCCCTAAAGTTAAACACGCGGGCGATGATAGGCCTTGGGGGGGCACCTTCCTTCGGCCGACCCCCAGGCATCCTGTGCGCCCGCTCCACGGAAAAGAACTTACTAAGTCCCTTAGGGGCTAGATGGTTCTGGACCAGGTCTTCAACGAAGAGGTCCACTGCTGAGTCTTCAGCCCCCTCCGGCACACCAATAATGCGGACGTTCTGCCGCCTGGCCCGACCCTCATAATCCTCAAGCCTCCTCGCAAAAAGGTCGTTGGCCGACTTCAAGTTGTGGACCTCGGTTTGCAAATCCGAGACGTCCGTGGTTAGGCTACAGGTCTTAATGTCGAGCGACTTGACTTGCTCGTTCGTTTTGCCCAAGTCCGCTCTGATCAGGTTGACGTCAATCGCCAGAGTGTCCACCTTGTGCGCCATCACTTCGTGCTGCTGGTGCATCTCGGCCTTCATGCCTTCAATAGCGCCCATTATGTCGCGGAGCGTGGGTTCTTGAACCTCAGGCGACACCTCCCGATGCAGGTCCTTGGGTCTCGTTGAGGCACCAGGCGAGCCCCTCGGCTGAGCGTAGCGCTCCATGTTGTTCGACTGCGAGTACGTAGTCTTCCTGCTGACCCGAGGCTGTGTTTTGTCAGCGCCACCCTTGCCAGCCATTGTTGGTCCCCGGGCCACCTCGCCAGTCAACACACCGGGCCTCACCAGTTCACCTGCGTTTGGGACGATCTATCCCGCACTCCATCCAGTGTACGCTCACTCCGCCACTACGCTAGCTCCGTTGTGAGCCGGAGCAGCCAGATCCGTGCCTCGTCACCTCCATCTGGCAATGTCGCAATCACAGGCCCCGGCTTGAGGTTCGGTTCCCCTGCAGTCCGCAAACTTTCACACGGTGTAACTGCACCCAGGAATGTCGGATTTGGAATCGGACAACGGGATCCGTGTCAGCGTCGGTTCATCTTCAATGTTTCACGAGAATCTGAGAGGATATGTGACAGGATTAGTACGGAGGATCGGAGGGTCTTCGGAGCTCCGAGCTCACGCGGCCATCTTGGTTGCCCGCGAAGCTCCTACCCCTCTGTGTTGTTTTGTTGTAGCTTTTGACTGTTTCTGTTCTGTTTCGACAGTCCTTTCCAATCATGTGTGATTTTTTTGCGATGTTGGTAGTAGGTTTTTTTTACCCACTTCAATTTTTATTTTAAATTTGTGGTTTTAATTGTGTGAAACTTTGTAATTTGTAGTCCTGAAGAAGATCATGCTTTATGAGGAAACATGCTGGCTGTGTGGCTGTATATTATGAGAAGAATTGGAAGAATAATAAAGAAATTATTGTCATAAGAGCTTCAAAAAAGAACAGGAGTAGCAGTTCAGATGTGGAGACTCACATTTTCAGCACCTCTGTCAAGTTGTTACTCTTGTCTGCCACAGAAGACAACTCATAGACCTCAACTACCCTCCAGACCACCATTGCATATGGAGCTCCCTCCTACATAACCACGGTAGGGGGAGAAAGCATACCAGTATCTGGAGTATTATCCAGTCCACTGGCTTCACACAGTTCCTCACACCAGTCCATGTTAGTGTCTTCATTAAAGAGCTGGTATTTTCCAGGGTCCAGCGACCGCTTCCATTCCTCCACGAGTCCTAACCCAAGGGAATAGGGCTCAGGCTCCGATCTAGGAAACAAAGTTCCTGCCGGTGTAATATGCAGCATCAGGCTATGCCCTTCCGGCTCAGTGTCAGAGTCGGGGATCAGAATAGGGGCAGCTCCGCTGGTGGGTGCTGTCGGAATCTGGACCAGTGTCGGGGAAGTTCAAGATGGTACGACTGGCACCGGTCTGGTTCCAAGAATGGATCAATGAGGACCAGCTGGAGTTGCCGGTCCAGAACCAGAAGGGACCCTTCCGACCCCACGAGGCCCGAAGCTGCGTCTGAGGGGTCGGGCTGCCAAAATATGAGGCGCATGGCCTTATAGAACTCTTTTAGTTGGGCGGGGTCGCTCCGGTTCCCAGAAAGTTGGGGGGCCACAGAGTCGTCCCAAGCACAGATTCTTCAGCAGAGAACAGCCTTGAATGCTGATGCTCCTCCCTAGTCTAGTCAGCCGACAGACAGGGAGAAGTCGAAGATCTCTTCGACGACTTCTTTTTCTTGTGCCTCGACTCACCAGAGTGTCCCCAATGCTTGGAATGGGATGACGATTTCAGACTCCGCGAGCGCTCCCAGGACCTTCCTCCCAACCGAGACTTTGATTTAAGTGGAGTCTCATGCTGGGCTGACATCAGCTTTAGGGACAGTTCCCTAAAATCCTTGCGGTTCATGGTGCGGCAGTCGGAGCAGGACATTGGGTCATGGTCGTGCTCCAAACACCACAGGCAGACATGGCGTGGGTCCTTCACCTACAACAGGAGATGGAAGGCCGAAGAGCTTGAATCTGTCTTCCTAGATTACATCTTCCTAATACATCAGGAGTAATATCCTCAAAAACACTCGACAATACATCGAAAAAACAAAGTGACAGTGACTGAGTGGTAGCTCTTCTTCAGATCAGAGCTGGCTGGCGTGGAAAGAAAATAAATGTCAGCAAGCCAAGGTGGCACCTACTTAGGTGCTGCAGACACCACTTCTGGAGTGGACGACACTGACGACTCATGTGGAGCCAATCAATGCCACCTACCAGGAGAACTGCTCCCGAAAAATCTTCTGGATACAGTCTGACGCCTGGGAAATTCAAAGGTAAGGAGTCTGCGGCAAGAAGGCTCTATCAGATAGACAGTATTGTAACAGTTTTTTCTGGTATTCTTTAAGAAGGTCTACATCAATCTTAGCAAATGACTCAAGCAGAGACAGCATAATTACAACAGAGTGCCACAAAGAGAAAACCTAAATTAAGGAACTAATGAAAAGGTAAGATTCTTAGAAAACAGGACAGAAAACTAAGAAAGGCACTCTACACAGAGTAACAACAGTCATGGATCTCCCCAAAGGAACAGATGGAACAGAAAGGGTAGGGCTTAAATGATCTGGGATACGGAAAGAAATGGTGACCGTGGTTCTCCAATTGTAAACTTTTGAGAGAGCGCACAGCCGTTCGGTCAAAAAAAACCCTTCTAGAAACTATACCTAGGTTTGTATGACAAGACTGCCCCCTTATTAGGATGAACATATAATACTGAAGGAAGCCGAACCTTGAGCACCACAAAGTTGGAAATGCTTTGATGCAAATATTTTTGGACTAAACTGCAGCAGTCCAATATTAGAGAGCACTATAACTGGAAGTAATAAGAAACTTGAGAGTCAAAAGGCTACAGTTTATGCTACTCTTTCCTGCCGAAGGTGATCTGAGAAAGGAAGACCCCAAGAAAGTCTGGAACAAGATGGAACAAAACTCAGTCCTCTTGATACCATGGAGAACTGTAGAGAGCAACATCAATGAAGGGGAATGAGAAAAATGAAAGCTGTACCAGGGAAAGCGAGAAGACCCACAAAGGAGCAAATAAAAGTCGGAACAGATGCAGTGATTGGAGCTGCAACTTTCAGAGATGAACAAAGATCGCTGCACAAGATCGACGACCAATCCTCAGAGACGTCTTGATCCGACTCAGACTCAAAACATTCATCACAAGATGGGATGACGGCTTCTAAGGTGACTCTCCTCTTCAACCATACATTTAGTCCCCCTACACATGAGATGATACCGATGAACACACAACAATAAATGCAATACTTGGGGAATAAAAAGGGGTAGATAAGGTGTGAAGGTAGACACCCTCACGGATCTTGACAGGATTGTACTCTGGTAAGAGGGAGATGGAAAGGCCTGGGAGGGGGCCTGGAGGGGGCCTCCCCAATGAAATCCGACTGCCAGCCCTCTTACAGCTGATCAACAAATCCTAATACGTTAGATAACATTATATGGTATGACTTAAGCACTAGGGGATATATGGCTAATGCCCGGTATTTAGAAGAACGTTTGGAGAGCCTGCATGCACGGAAGGCTTTGAACTGGAATGTCAGTCAGACAGAATTTTCAAGCCATTAATATTAGTGCCTGGATGCTGAGCAGAGTATTGGATTAAAAAAAAGCAATGGCACATGGCTTTCATACAGTGATAGTCAAATTAACTTGTTTGTGCCACAGACATACCTAGGAATCAATGACTCAAGGCACAGAAAAGGCAAGCTCCTGGCCCTCCGGTTCAGGGCACTGCCAACACTGGACTTTATCTCAAAGTTCATAAGAGTACAAATGCAGATTATGCAAAAATGAAACTGAATCAACTAAACATATTGTGTGTTTGTGTCATGTGCTCCTTGCAACTGAATTGGAGGCTTTTAAAGTACTTATAAGGGGTCACTGCTGAAGAACCACAAATGACATTCATAAGGAAATATACAGGGGGCTCAATACCCTTGGTACAAGCTTGAGAGACCTAGAGAGGGCAGAACAGGGAAGAGAGACACAGAAAGGAAGAATATTCTCAGAACCTAAACAGACGTAAAGATAATGATGACAGGGAGTGCATGACCCATGCATACATGGAAACAGATAAAACTGTGAAACTCTTAGCAGCACTAATTAAAGAGAAAACACTGATGTACCCAGGGATTTGCTGATGTGTTATCTCCGAAGCTACAATACAATACAACAGCATTTGTATAGCGTGCTACATACCCGTGAGGGTCTCTAGGCCCTGGGGGGGGTGGGGGGGGTGGGGGTCTACTACTGATCGGAGAGCCAGATCTTGAGAAGTCTTCTGAAGGCCCGCGGATCCTGGGTCTGTCATAGGTCGGTAGGGAGAGTGTTCCAGGTCTTGTCGGCGAGGTAGGAGAAGGATCTGCCGCCGGCTGTGGTTTTCCGGATGTGAGGAACTGTGGCGAGGGCGAGGCTGGCCGAGCGGAGGCTGCGGTGGGGGTGTAGAAGCTGAGTCGGTCGCTGAGGTATGCTGGTCCAGCGTTGTGGAGGGCCTTGTGTGCGTGGATGAGGAGTTTGAAGGTGATCCTCTTGTCGACGGTGAGCCAGTGCAGGTCTCTCAGGTGGGAGGTGATGTGGCTGCGTCGTGGGACGTCGAGGCTCAGGTGAGCCGCAGCGTTCTGGATGCTTTGGAGCCGTCTCAGGAGCTTGGTTGTTGTTCCTGCGTAGAGGGCATTCCCGTAGTCCAGTCTGCTGGTGACGAGGGCGTGGGTGACGGTCTTTCTCGTGTCGGAGGGGATACATTTGAAGATCCTGCGGAGCATTCGGAGGGTGTTGAAGCAGGACAAGGTGACTGCGTTGACTTGCTTGGTCATGGCGAGGGCGGAGCCTAGGATGATCCCTAGGTTGCGTGCGTGGTCGGTGGGTTCTGGGGCTGCTCCAAGCGATGTAGGCCACCAGGAGTCGTCCCAGGCTGAGGGGGTGGAGCCGAGGATGAGGTCCTCCGTCTTGTATGAGTTCAGCTTCAGTCTGTTGTGCTTTATCTATTCAGCGACGGCCCTCATTCCTCTGTGGAGGTTGGCTTTGATGGTGTTGGGGTCTGCGGTGAGGGATATGATCAGCTGGGTGTCGTCGGCGTAGGAGACTATGTTGAGGTTATGTTGTTGTGCGACGCGGGCGAGTGGTGCTATGTATATGTTGAACAGTGTCGGGCTGAGGGAGGATCCCTGTGGGACGCCGCAGATGATCTCGGTGGTCTTGGAGCGGAATGGTGGGAGGCGGACGCTCTGGGTTCTGCCGGAGAGGAAGGATGTGGTCCAGGCCAGGGCCTTCTCTTGGATTCAGGTGTCATGGAGGCGTGCTGTTAGGGTGCGGTGGCAGACCTTGTCGAAGGCTGCTGATAGGTTCAGAAGGATGAGGGCAGCTGTTTCTCCTTTGTCCATCAGGATCCTGAGGTCATCGGTGGCGGCGATGAGGGCGGTCTCGTGCTGTGGTTGCTGCAGAATCCTGACTGGGATGGGTCCAGGATGTTGTTGTCTTCGAGGTAGCGGGTCAGCTGTCTGTTGACAATCTTCTCCGTGACTTTCGCTGGGAAGGGGAGGAGGGAGATGGGCCGGAAGTTCTTGAGGTCCTTGGGGTCCGCCTTGGGATTCTTCAGTAGGGCGTTGATTTCAGCGTGCTTCCAGCTTTCCGGGAAGGTTGCTGTCTCAAAGGAGGCGTTGATTGTTTTTCGGAGGTGGGGTGCAATGGCTGTGCTGGCTTTGCTGAAGACGTGATGGGGGCAAGGGTCTGAAGGAGATCCAGAGTGGATGGAGTTCATGGTCTTGATGGTGTCTTCGTCGCTGACGTTGGACCAGGTGGTCAGTCGACTGGTGGGGGTGGAGGTCGCAGGGGTTGTGGTCTCGGTGGTAGGAGTGGGGGTGTGGGTGTTGAAGCTGTCGTGGATGTCGGTGATCTTGCTGTGAAAAAAGGTGGCCAGTGAGTCGCACAGGTCTTGTGAAGGTGGGATGTCGTTGGTGTTAGAGCTGGGGTTGGAGAGTTCTTTCACGATGCTGAAGAGCTCTTTGGAGTTGTGCGCGTTTCTGTCTAGCATCTGCTGTGAGTTCGAGGCCCGCCTCAACCTGCAGGCTACCTACCACCTGCGCCTCATCCCATCGTTGGTGTGATTGGTTGTGGAGGTCTTGAGTGGGGCGAGGTTGTCGGCGCAGTCGTTGATCCACTGTTTGAGGTTGATGGCGGCGGTGTTGGGGTCGGTAGGTGGTCTCAGGGAGAGGGTGATTTTGCCCCAGCAGCAGTGCGGCAACTGTTGGGTGCAGTGGTGTGTGGTGGGTTTCCTGAAGGTGAAGTGGACGCATCTATTGTCGGTCCAGTGGGGTTCGGTGGTGTGGTTGAAGGAGACGTGGGGACTTGCGGAGAAGATGGGGTCCAGTGTGTGTCCAGCAGCGTGGATGGGTGTCGTCATGAGCTGTTTAAGTCCTTGATTGGCGAGGTTGTCGATCAGGGCGGTGGAGTAGGTGTCGATGTTGTCCTCGAGGTGGAAGTTCAGATCGCCGAGGAGGATGTAGTCCGTGGAGGCGAGGGCGTAGGTGCTGATAAGGTCAGCGATGGAGTCACTAAACTGTGGTCCTGGTCCGGGTGGTCTGTAGACGAGTGTTCCTCTGAGGGTGGTGTTGGTGGTCGGTGTGGATCTGGAAGTGCATGTGCTCGGCGGTGGTGAGGGTGTCGTCGGTGTTGGTTGAGACTCTGAGGCTCTCTTTGTGAATGATGGAGATTCCTCCTCCCACTCCGTTGGTGCGGTCTCTGCGGGAGATCTTGTAGCCCTCCGGGATGGCTGTGGCGATGTCTGGTGCCGAGGTGGCGTTCAGCCAGGTCTCCGTCAGGAAGGCAACGTCCGGGGTGGTTGAGTCTAGGAAGACGAGCACACTCCTGCTTCCAGGCCGCCCCAAAGAGCACCCAAGGACCCTTTTCCTGCCAGAACTGCAGCTTCACCAGCAGCAGACCTGCCAATCCACCCACCAGGACAGGACACAACCACTTCAGATGCATACTCCTGAACACCCGCTCCGCAAGCAAACATGCCATGGAACTCTGGGACCTGCTTGACACATCCTCCCCGGACGTCGCCTTTCTGACAGAGACCTGGATGAACAGCTCATCGGCACCCCACATCGCCATAGCCATCCCAGACGGCTACAAGACCACCCGCAGAGACCGTACCGGAGTAGGAGGCGGAATCACCATCATCCACAAGTCCACCCTCAAGGTCTCAACCAACTCCGACGACACCCTAAACACCGCCGAACACCTGTACTTCCAGATTTACACTGATCCCAACACCACCCTCAGGGGAACTCTGATCTACAGGCCCCCCGGACCCTGGCCACAGTTCAGTGACTCCATCGCCGACTTCGTCAGCACGCACGCCCTTGCGTCCGCGGACTACATCCTCCTTGGGGACCTGAACTTCCACCTCGAGAAAAACTACGACACCAACTCCACCACCCTGCTCGACAACCTCGCCAATCTCGGACTGAAACAGCTCGTCACAACTCCCACCCACTCCACCGGACATATGTTTGATCCCATCTTCTCCGCAAGCTCTCACGTCTTCTTCAGCCTCACCACCGAACTCCACTGGAGCGATCATCGCTGCGTCCACTTCCCCTTCGAGAAACCTACCACACACCACCGTACCCAACAAATCCCCTGTTGCTGCTGGAGCAAAATCACCGAAGACCAGCTACACACCACCCGAAGCCCAACCACAGACCCCACCGACCCAGACGCCGCCGCCAGCAACCTCAGACGATGGATCAAAGACTGCGCCAACACCCTCACCCCAATCAAGAATCCTCCAACAGCCGCACCAACAAGACTGCCGTCTGGTTCACTACGGACCTCCACACCTCCAAGCAAAACTGTCGAAATCTGGAGAAGAAATGGCGCCACGAACAGACACCAGAGAACCAAGCAGCCAACAAAAACGCCATGCGCCAACATCCTCACCTCATCAGATCCGCCAAAAAGACCTCCTTCAAGGACTGCCTCAACAATGATTTGCACAACAGCAAAGAGCTCTTCGACAATGTGAAAGAACTCTCCAACCCCAGTTCCAACTACATCCCACCCTCGCAAGACCTGTGCTAGTCCCTGGCCTCCTTCCACCGCAAAATCGCAGACATCCACAACAGCCTCGACAACCAGGCCTCCACTTTAGCCAACGACACCTCAGACCTTGCGAACACTACCCACGGCGACCGTATTCTCCCCTGGACCAACATCAACGACGACGACACCATCAAAATCATGGGCACCATCCACTCCGGCTCCCCATCATACCCATGCCCCAACACATCTTCAACAAAGCCAGCGCCACCATCGCACCACACCTCCACAAAGCCATCAACATCTCCTTTGAGACCGCGACCTTCCCGGAGAGCTGGAAGCATGCTGAGATCAACGCCCTGCTCAAGAAACCCAAACCCCAAGGACCTCAAGAACATCCGGCCCATCTCCCTGCTCCCGTTCCCAGCGAAGGTCATCGAGAAAACGGTCAACAAACAGCTGACCCACTACCTCGATCAGAACAACATCCTGGACCCGTCCCAGTTCGGGTTCCGCAGCAACTTCAGCACCGAAACAGCCCTCACCGCCGCCACCGATGACATCAGAGCCCTGCTGGACAGCGGTGAGACCGCGGCCCTCATCCTCCTGGACCCGTCAGCTGCCTTAGATACTGTCTTTCACCGCCCGCACCGTACGCACCCGCCTCCACGACGCAGGAATCCGAAGCAAAGCACTGGAACACCTTCTTCCTCTCCGGCAGAACACAGAGCGACCGCCTCCCTCCCTTCCGATCCAAAGCCACCAAGATCATCTGCGGCGTACCCCAAGGATCCCCCCCCTCAGCCCGACGCGGTTCAACATCTACACTGCCCCACTCGCCCACGTGGCCAGACTGCACAATCTCAACATCATCTCCTACGCCGATGACACACAACTGATCCTCTCACTCACCAAGGACCCTCTCACCGCCAAAACCAACCTCCACAAAGGAATGAAAGCGGTCGCCGAATGGATGAAAAACAGCCGTCTGAAGCTGAACTCTGAAAAGATGGAGGTCCTCATCCTCGGCTCCACCCCTTCGGCCTGGGACGACTCCTGGTGGCCGACCGCCCTGGGAGCAGCTCCAACACCCAACGGCCTCGCACGCAACCTGGGATTCATCCTCGACTCTACACTCTCCATGACCAAGCAAGTCAACGCCATCTCATCCTCCTGTTTCAACCCCCTCCGCATGCTCCGAAAGATCTACAGGTACATCCTCACTGACACTAGAAGAACGGTAACGGTAACCCAGGCCCTCGTCAGCAGCAGACTGGACTACGGAAATGCCCTCTACCAGGAAGCCCCGTCAAACTGTCGAAATGACTGAAACGCATACAGAGCGCCTCTGCCCGCCTGATCCTCGACATCCCTCGCCACAGCCACATCACACCCCACCTGAGAGACCTGCACTGGCATCCCGTCAACGAGAGGATCACCATAAAGCTCCTCACCCACTCACACAAAGCTCTCCACAACACCGGCAAGCCGGGCCGAAGACGGCTGAAATGCCAGAAACCGGTCCCCGGTACCTTGTTTCCTTCCCAGTATAAGAATTGGCTTGGTAGTTTGGTCTGCCCTGTTCCCATGATGCACTGGGCCAGGGTCAGACTAATTTGCATATAGCCAAGTTCTGAGCTGGGATGGTGCAGTGAGCTAAAAAACAGTGATGGATCAAGCCCTGATCTTTGGACTGGGTAAGAGTGGTCTGCTTAATTCAGACACTCTGTTCATCACCACCCCCTTTTCTGAATCACAACACCGGACCAGCATACCTCAAAAAATGGCACACCTTTTACATCCCCAACCACCAGTTCCACTCAGCCGACCTCGCCCTCATCGTCGTCCCGGCAATAGAAGAATGACCTCCGGTGGCAGATCCTTCTCCTACCTTGCCGCCAAGTCCTGGAACACCCTCCCCATCCTCCTACGGCAGACCGAAGACCTACTAACCTTCAGGAGGCTACTGGCTGTTCGAGCAGTAGCAGCAGCACCGCACCCGCACCCAGCGCCTTGAGACCCTCACGGGTAAGTAGGGCGCTTTACAAATGCCTTGATTGATTGACTGAAGGGGTCTGAGAGTTCCTGATTTGGCATTAGATTACTGGTATGCCTAGTTGCCTACTTACAGTGGATCTCTAGATGGTATGCCTTGCCAGAGCCGAAAAACTCTGTTTTATTGTATTCAGTTGTTTTTATAGACTATTATTTAGCACTAATGATAAACAAGAGATTTGAGTAAGATTAGGAAATCCATTGCTCATCTTGGCTAGACTGATCGGAGTACGAATATGGTCCTAAAAGAATGGTGTTTTGTGTAACAAACCAAACAAACAATAATTCATTTAAAGAAATAAAGACCTTCACATTAAATTAGGATAAAAATCTAAAAAATCCTGAAGAAAATAAAACTGATGCATATCAGACAGAGGGTTCGAAAACTAAGCAAAAATCCATATGTGTTGAAAATCGAAGGTATGTGCGAAAATGCTGAAAAATGTTCAATCTTGAAACCAGAAGTCTGATTGGGATTTGGGATTAAGAGACCCCAGGCTGCCAAACTCCCAGCACACAAGGTCAAATTAAAGTTTGTGGTTGTGCCTGTTTAAACGGTCTACTATAGCACTTTGAAATATTTTTAGAGAAAAATGAAAATTAAGTAGAACCCAAATATGCAGACATGGCTTCAGTGATTTCACAGACTTGAAACTGGAGCCTTCAAGTGCACATTGGCCATCGAGCAGACTAGTTGCAGCCACCCAGCAACCACTCTATACTGGTTCTATAGTTGGAGCTCTAGACTTCTAGTCACATTTAGGCTTTATTTCTTTTTTGCAGCTCAAAGACATCAAGCAGGATGACACAAATGTTTGAATGAAATCAGGTTTGTACAATGTCATCATTGCTTTATAGAAGACTTAATTGAACAACTTTTTGTAGGAAAAGAAATGGAGTGGGACAAAGCCTTTTGCTATGCAGCCTTTATAATGTGTGAGCTGTATGGAAGAGCCTTCTTTACTTAGATCTTCATAAGTGATAAGAATGCAGAAAGTATCCACCAAATTAAGCAAATGTCCTACAAAATAATATACTTCAGATAAAACTGGCTTTCTGGAGATTTATTAGAGCCACTGTCCTAGTACTGATCAGTGCTCCTCATACTTAAATCATGGCCAACAACATTCTTTCCGAGCACTTTCCGACTGACTAGGTAAATGGCAGGGGTACCCGTTATCATCCCTTCTCTGCGTCCTGACGATAGAACTGTTAGCAGTGAGTTTCTGGGCTGGTTGTGAGTTCTGGAGATTCCGAGGGGGCTATTTGCCTGGAGCACTCAGTGTTGCTGTACGTCAAGGATCTTTCATTGATCATTAGTCCTCTTTGGCATGCGCACCCTTTAACAATAAGACTACAGGATCTGTTTCGGCAGGTCTTTTGGTTGTTTATGAACTCGTCTAAGTAGGTTGTTGATTTCAGGGTCAGCAACAGTTGTGCGTTGTGCACAAAGCTATGTTTACACAAGGATTTCAATATTCAGGGATTCCCTTAATAAGTGACTGGGGAATATGGTCTCGAAGCTGGACTCCCTTAGGTATGACTTTAATGATTCAAACCCTCTTTCATTGTCCATCATAGGATGCACAGCAAAGTTAAAAAAGGGTTTTCCCCTGAAGTTGCTACATGTGTTACAAAATTATCACCATCATATGCTCCATTCCCTCCTGTCCCAAGTAGTAGCATTGCTCTAAACCTTCTTTGGAGAGGTAAGACCTCTATGGCCATAGAGGTATTGTCTCTATGGCCAAGCCTTTTAAACACCTATGGTGGGAATGATGGATATTTATGTTATATAAATGTGCCTCCCACTTAATAATTGTTAATGAGTGGCTGTTCGGATTCGAATAAGACTCTGCTTATAACATAGAAAGTGGGACTATGGGCAAGGTCAGTACATAACACTATGTATACTACAGGAAATTTCACTGACACTCATCCCCATTCGCTTAATCTGTGATGAGTATAAGGGACAGTCATTGGCTTGTCTGATAAGTTTACATTTTCTATCAGTGCACAGAGTAAAGAGAAACCATATATTTAACTGTGATGATTGCAAGAATTTGGACTTCTTTCCTTTCAGTTGTAATTTATCACTCAAAAATGACTGATCTGAAAGGTGCCCGAGGACAACTAAGTTTGAGGAAATTGTGCAGGTATCCATTATCTTTCAACTCCAGATATCACCCGATGTCACAAGAAAATTGGTGAAGTTTTTTTTTTTTTTACTTCAGAAGTATTTTTTTACTTTAATTTAAAGATGCTACATATTGTATTTTTATGTGTAACTTTGTTTTATTGACTTTGGGCATAGAAAAAGATACATTGTATACATTGGGACTCTTGTACCCCAGTCTCATTATATCCCCCCTCCCACCAGTCCGCTTGAGCGAATGTGATCACGCAGGAGCCCCAGAATGTCCCTGTGGTGCGATCAAGGGGGTGGTCTTTGTCAAAGCAGGATACGGGGCTGGCCCCTTCTTAGCATATCAAAAAACGAACTACCCCAAAACTCCCTCCCCGAACTGATGTGCTTAGGGTCCGCCCCTTTAGGGCCTCAGCCAGAGGTTTGCCATTGGACTGCAGATCAGGTAGCCTCAGTTGTTCCTTGTGCCTCTGTAAGCCGGAGAAGTTGAAGGTATTTCGGGCAGGTCACCTCATTTATTTCCATTGCCAATAGGGACACTAGAGGATGCCAGGTAGCCCTGAAGGAGCCAATGGCAAAGTTGGAAGTATTGGAATCAATTTGATTCCGATATGGCGTAGGATTGCTGCACTTCTGAGAACGGGAGGATCCCCTCCAAATCGAAGAGGTGTTCCGCCGCTTTGCATTCTGAGTCACACCATTGCGAGAACGCTCATTCGTCTATCCCTGGTGTAAACTCCGGTTTGTCAAATAAGGGCGTCAACGGTGAGGGGAAAGACGTGAACCCCAGCCTGAAAGCCACCCCATCCCAGACATGCAGCACAGAGTTCATAATAGGTGAGCCCTTGAGGTTCGATGGCCTATCTGGTCTCTTCAAGAAGGGAACCTTCCATAGGGAAATTTTCGCCAGCGCTCTGTCTTGGAACAGCCACCGTTTTTCAGATTTTAGTTGGCTCCATTCTACTAGATACCTCAGTTATACCACTCTAAAATATTCCAGGACATTCTGTATATCCAGCACTCCCTCCTCCGGTGGTCTATGGCCAAGATCTCTGCGCATACGAGGTCGCACCCCCGCCCAGTAAACTGTTGTATTGCGGTTTGTATTTTGTGGAGTGTCCCCAGTGGGGGCCAGGCCGGTAAAGTCTGGAATATGTATAGGTACCTGGGTAAGATAGGCATTTATATGGCTGGGATGAGGCCGAGCAGTGGCCGTTGGTGTTGTTGCCATTGCCAGAGGTCCTTCGAGATCTGGGAAAGGAGCTTGGAATAATTATGCATGACTGTTTGTGCTATGGAAGGGGCTATGTCTAGTGCCAAATAAGGAACTATATCCCGAGTCTGTAGCCCTCCAAAGGACACCTGTCCCCGCCCCCCGGTTAGTGCCTCCCATTGGCCTAGGCGTAATACCATGGACTTGCCCACATTCATCTGAAAACCAGAGACCCGACCAAAGGATTCAAGTTCGTGGAGAAATGCCGGTACTGACATCTCAGGGTTCTCCAAGGTTGCTAGGATGTTGTCGCGCATAAACTCACCAGATGCCTCTCCCCGCCACATGGGATGCCCGATATATCAGGATTGTCTCTGATCCTCTGGACCAATGGTTCCCCGTAAAGGGCAAAGAGGAGGGGTGAGAATGGGCACCCCTGTCTCCTACCTCGCTGGATCTCAAAGGGCCGAGAGGTCATCCCATTGACCCCGATTGTTGCTTTGGGTCAATTATAGCAACTCGCTACCCAGGCCCTGAACTGGTCACCAACGCCAAAATGAGCTAGAGTCTTGTCCAAAAAGCCCAGTCCTCTCTGTCGAAGGTATTTTCGGCATCAACCGACAACAGGAGAGCATCCATCTTTGTACGGTGGGCTTTGTCAATAAGGTGCAGGATGTGCTAAGTGATATCGCTACTCTGACAGTTGTGGATGAAGCTGGACTGGTCCGGTACGATGATACTGGGCATTTGTGGGCTCAGTCTGGCCGCTAAGACCCCCGTAAACAACTTCAAGTCTAGATTAGGGAGGGATATTGGGCGGTAGGAGCTGCATTGAGTCATCTCTTTCCCAGGTTTAGGGAACACCACTATGTCGGCCGCCAGCATGTGGGGGGGGATCGTTCCAGGCCCTGTGAATGATTTAAAAGGCTGCGTCAGGACCGGGGCGAGGAGTGGGCAAAAGGACTTTTAAAAACCAGCCAAAAAGCCATCCAGCCCCGGTGATTTCAGAAGCTTGAGGCGAGAAATCGCCCCTATCACCTCTTCAATCCTGATCGGTGCATCCAAAGCTTCCACCCACACGGCGTTCAGCGCCGTCATGTTGGCCCCCTGTAAGTAGGAGTAACCTTCCATGCTTAGGTGCAGGTCTTTTCCATTTAGTGCGGAGTAAAAGTCCCAAAGGGCTCCTGCTATTTTGGCGTCGCTTTCGACCGTCTTCCCCCTAGCGTTCTGGAGAGCTTGGACCTTCATCTGTTTGGTGCCCTCCAATATAGTAGGAGTGTTTGAGCCGGAGGGCCGCATATTCGTATCTGTCCAGGTCGAGTCCTGCCAGTTGCACCCCTGCTGCTTTCAGTTGGCGCCACACCCTGGGCGCGCCTGTCCGACTATGTACCCTTTCCAACTCCACCACTTGTGCTGTAAGAGGTTCCTGTTTTTCTTTGCCCTCCCTGTTTTCAGCTGCGGAGATAGCTATCAGCTCGCCCCTCGCCATTGCCTTGCGGGACCCCCACAGTGCTGCAAGGGAAGTCGCAGGGGAGTCGTTCATCGCCAGGTAGTCGGTAATGCATTAGTGTATTTGTTGAGTCACTCCCACCCTACGTAGTAAGTTTTCCCTAAGTTGCCATGTCCCATTCTGTCTGAGGGTTGGGGGCATGCCGAGGGTCACCGTCACTGCGTCGTGATCTGATAGCGCTACTGGTGTGATGTTTACAATGTCTACAAGTTTGTTCAGCTCCAAGGAGCCTAGGAGGTGGTATGATGTGTGTGGGAGTAGAAGGAAAATTGTGAGGACTGTGGTTGAGCTACCCGCCATATATCTACCAGCCCCCTCTCTCTCAACCATTCCTTCCTGATTTTGGACAGTACTCCTGTTTGACCGTATCGTTGGTCCCACCTATCCTTCTACGCGTCCATGACCAAGTTGAGATCCGCCCCCCAACCACGATTCGTCTTTCCTGTGACCGTAGGACTTCTGATAGGGATGTACTGAGGAATTTCTCCTGTCCCGAGTTGGGGGCGTCAAGGGAACCCACTACAAGGAGAAAACCACCCACCCACAGCCTGTAGGCCAAGAGACAGCCCTTTACTTCTGCTACCTTGTCGCCCACTGACCCCTGGAATTTCCTGGCAATTAGTATGGCCACCCCCACTTTCTTATTGGATGTGGAGGAATAGAATTGTTGGGGAAAAGCCTGGGATTTCATCCGGTGCCAATCCTTGGGGAGGAGATGGGTCTCCTGCAGTAGACACACCTCTGCCCCCCGGTTATCCAGATAAGATATGATGGCCTCTGTTTTATTGGGTTGCTGAGCCCTTTCACATTGAGAGTGACAATCTGGAGGGTGGATTGTGAAATGAGGTAACCGTGGGTCTAACCTGCTGTGTCTGCGTTGTCCCCATCCCTAACATTGTGTGTGTGTCCTCTGCCACCCTTGTGTCTTTGATTTCTGCTCCTGACCCTTGCCTACTCCCATCCCATGGTAGCACACCAGTTCCCCCCCTCCCTAACCCAAACTTAAAACCCCAAAGGTTGTCCAGTGCCAGTCACCCAAGAGCGCGGGCATTTGGAAAAAGGATCATTCGGGAGCATATGTGGACCAAGATTTCCGGGCCCCCTAGCCACCCTCCCGGGGTGAGGTAGTTACAAAGCATAGGTACCCCTGATGAAAGTCACAGGCAATCTGAGGATACTGTGTCCATCAGGACTGATTCTAGGGCTGCCTGTCTCTCCTGCGCCATTGTGTTAGGGTTCGGTCCCAGCCCTAGAGCGGGCGATCTCCTCCGTACCACTTTCTGCTATTTCGCGCCTGAAGGTTTTGCTCTTGGGTGCTCGCCTCCTCCTCTGGGTCCCGACATTTCAGGCCTAGGATCCTGCATGTTTCCTGGAGGGAGCGGAGCTGGTACAGCTTGGTGTTCCATTTGAAGATCAGTCAAAAGGGGTGGCGCCACAAGTAGGCCACTCCTAGATCTCTCAGGTGCGCAGTTACCTCTCTGAACTCCCTTCTTTTCTGCAGAGTTATGGCGGCCAGGTCTTGGAAGAGGGTGATAGATTGGCCCTGATTTGTCATCGGTTGTTTGGCTCTAGCCTCTCGCAGGATGCGCTCCTTGAGAGTGTAGTCGGGAAGAAAGGCTAAGATGTCCGGCGGAGGGGCATGGACCCGCCGCCTCAAATCCACTCGGTGAGCCCGATCAATGCGGATTTCAAAGTCTTGCCGCACTCCCATGGTGTCCCGGAAAAGCTCTTGTAGGTACTTGATTATGTCTCATACGGATGTTATTCCGCCTCGAGCGGTTTTCAAGGTCTTCAGTATGTGCCTGCAGGGCGATTTGTTGCTTCCGCCGGCTAGCACCTCTTGTTGGAGCTGTTCCACTTCCTCGTCTCTGGCCTGGATGCGGTCCTCCATGGCTGATTGCATCCACATCACTGCGTATCTCTTCTACTTCCCCAGCCACCTCACTTTTGAGTGTTTGGAAGTCGTCCCTTAGGGTATTGAAGAGTGAGTGATCGGAATGTCTGTCTTCTGGATCCATCTGCAAGTTCGAAGCTGGGGGCGATCAGCCCCCCTTCTCCTCTGATAGGGGGCCTTTAGAGAGCATGTCTTTCAGAATCTGCTCCTTCCTCCCCTTCGCCGAGGACGTAGTGTTGGTCCGGGCAATCCGCAGTGAAGAACTAAGGCTCGCCTCCATCAATGCCGTTGTCTGTACCTAGAGTTGTCCAGGGCCTCCTTGATTGTGCCCGTCTATTGGTTTCTGCCTTCCCGACGGAATGTCTGGCCGGGTGTCAGCACCTCAGGGGGACTTTCAGCGCACCTCTGCCAGGCGATGCCTCTGGCCGATTCTCAATGGGCACTGTCAGGCGAGTGCCTACTGTGTTCGTGCTGTTCTCCTGAGGGGCTTCTGTTCTTACCGTCAGGCTTTCGTTCCGGGTTGGGCCTCACTACTAACTGCTCCCAACTTTATATGTTCGCCGGGCTAGGCTCCGGGTGGGTCCAGCGCTAAATATGAATGGGGCCCTGTATCTCCACGCTTGCCCGCTATCGCGTCTCTCCTCTAGGCGGGGACTGACTTGAGGGCTCTGTGAGACTGCTCGGGGTGTCTACTGTAGGTCCCAGCCCCAGGGGCCAGGAAAGTCCACGGGGCGCCGGGCGCAGGTCCCCTCCTTAAATAGCGCATCTAGGGGTATGCAGGGCCACGCCGGAGCGCTGTCCCTGGTCCCGCTCACTGTGTTCGCCTACGCGCGGTCCCTCCACCCAGCGCACTCAGGCCACTCCGTACCTCCGCCAGACGGTCTCTCTGTCAGAGTGTCGGCTGCCGAGGCTCGTTGAGTAGGCCCTTATGGAGATGCCGCTGTGTCCGGGACCGCAGTCTCCCGCAGCTCCCGGCCCCGGGGATAGCAGGTATGCCCAGCCCACTGCAATAGCTATGATAACATTGCGGGCCTCCAGCCCGGGCAGGCACCGTCCCGTTGCACCCACCTGGGGTCCCACGTCGTCTGTTCTGGGACGAGTGGTAGGAGCTGGAGCCCAGTGGCCCGTCCGTGGGCTGCTGCTTCTTTATTCGGCAGGTCCGGCCAGTCCCGGGGACCCCGGGTGCGAAGTCCCCATTGCTGTGCTTGTCGGCTGACTGGCGGCACCAATCTCCGGGGATTAGCGGACCGGGTACTTTATTGCGTGTCTGCCAAACCCTATTATTGGGCCCTAAGATTGTTTTGTCTCCCTGGATGCCTTGTGCTACCATACCTACGTGTACATTGTTCTCCCACATTCCTTAGTCAGACATCCTCACTAAGGTACCTTGGTATGAAGAGTTTATTTCGAAAAATGAAAACATATACCTACATACAATAAAAACCGTTGACCTCAATCAGTTTCATAGCGGTCAACATGTTTGCAAATTATTTTGATCTGAAGAAATTGTGTGTTACCTCAATTGCTCTTTGTGGTCTAGAAGAACTTGCAGGTAATCTGCCAATTTCTTTTGCATAAGGGCAAGATGAAGCCAAGCCCTTCCTCTTCCAACAGGCGTCCTAGAAATTAAACAACAGTGGGAAGTTTAAAATGGGATTGGTGATAATAATAACGTGTCTCCAGTTCACTTTTGAGTTCTTTACATCTCCATTTTTTTACCAACCACAACCACACTAGAGCTTGTTACCTGATGGAAGCACCCATTAATTTATCAATGATGTTTCTATTACACCACACATTTGGGGCCTATTCGAGCACTTTTATACTAATGCTAGAAAAAGCAAAGCACAATACAGATTACCGCGGTATGAGTGTAGCACATACTGTTTGATTCAAATTTGGTAAATTCTATGTATTAAACCCATTTAGCCATTCGTTAGCATGTTACCCCATAATTAAATGGGTTTTGAAACAGTTAGGAATCGCTATTTGCAAGAGGCATGTTTAGGGTGTTGGTAGTATGAGGAAAACGGTTCTTGCACTGAAATGGATCTTAACAAACAGGTTAATTTGGTATCAAGCAGGGTGGCAGGAGGTATGCTTCGAGATTTGGGAACATGAGCTTTCTGATCATACCACCACAAATGGGCAAATACTTTTTTAACAGAGCCAGAGGAAGGTCGTGAAAAGGACTGCTGAGAGTGGACAATGGTTCTGCACATTCCGGGAGGATCAAAGCAGAAGAACAAAGGAAGGCAGGTCCAAGCTAAAGCCCCCCTTTTCCAAGTCTCAGTGGCATGACCTAGCAGCAAAGCTCCTAATCGTCACAAGTATTGTGGAGAGAAGACCCAAATGAGTTGTCTTTCCCTCCCGTATGCTTGTGTTGGAGAGAAGCATACATTGGAGGGAAAGGCCAGACAGAGTGCAGGGGCCGCAGCAGAGGTGCGATGTACCACAGTCGGTGGAGACTTAGGGTGAAGTCTGCTCATTTCTGAGAGTGCTGCTGTCCCCTCATCCCATCTTGAGGAACTGAATGTCTGTGGAGCTAGTGCGATGGACTGGTGGAGGCAGCTGAGGGGTGAAGGTGCAAACTATTAAAGAAGGAGCATACAGGCCAGACTGAGGAAGAGCACCTTGGGAGAAACGAGTGTGATCACTGGAACTAGGGATCTCGGCACAGTACAGGGGCCAGTTGCTGAAGTATTGCAGCAGTCAGTGACTACTAAGAGCCATATGAGTAGTGCTGGCAGGAACCTTGGGTGAATTGTGTAGCAAATGCAGTTGACAAATGGGGCCTAAACTCAGTCAACATATATGTTTTGTGAGCAGTGGCAGCTAGTGAACTTTGGAAATCATATGACATAAGAAGCATTTTGGGAGTGAGTCTATACCCTTCCTGCCCATGGGGAGCCCCGGATGAGGGGGAAAAGGGGGGGGGGGGGGGGGGAGACTGAAGACTGCTTTTAATGGCCATATTCACCTTCTATAACTATCTTTCTGGTGGATAATATAACTAACCACAGATGCCTCACCTTGTTAATATTCCTTAGGCATCAGACTGCATCTGAAAACTTTTTTTAACAGTAATCCAGTGCACTGGTAGGCGGAGTTGTGTGGCTGGGCCAACATTGTTACACTTCGGAAGTGACAATTGGAATCTCATATAAACACCACCCATCTGTGGTGATGCGAGTAGATTTCTGTGTTGTCTAAGCCCTCCGGTGGAGTGCCCATTGGCAGACTGGTGTTACCAATGTGGAGATCTATAACGTGGGACATTATTAGATAGAAATAGAATCTAGTTCACAGAATGTGGAGGTGGGAGGCCAGTGAGGAATCTGCTGTTAGATACAGGATCCTCCAGAAAGATTTCTACCAAAGGTAAATAACTTGTTCTTCTAACAACAGATTCCTCGCCTTTTGAATAGATACCACAGCACTGCCTCACAAGGTGGTGAGTCTGTGAACTGGCTTGGATCAAAACATCCTGCCAAACCGAGAAGGCAAAATGCTCCTCTCGCCAAACCAGACTGTTGAGGCAGTAGTGCTTTGTGAACAAGCGTGCCAACAACCGCATGACAAATGTCTAGGACAAGCCTACCGCATGCCAATGCAGCTTTGGCCACACGGGATTGAGCCCATAAGCCTTCTGGAGGGTGCTTTTTAGCCAAAGCTTAGCAGAATTTTATGCAGAGGGCAATCCATCAAGAGAGAGGATACGTTTTGCACTGCCTCATCCTTCTTGACTTCAGAACTTTGTGGGGTTTTCTGATCGGCCACCCGCTATTCAAGGGTGCAATCAATATAAAAGCTGAGTGCCCGCATGATGGAGTCACTCTTACTCAGAGAGATAAAGAAGACCAGAGAATGCCAGAAGGGTGATAGCCTGCCCAACATGAAATGGAGGGACAACTTCCGATGGCTAGAAAGCTCAGGTTCTTATCACCAACTTTTCTGAAAATAACACTGAATGAGGTGGGTTGACAGAAAGAGTTTGCAGCTCGCTCACACGCCTAACCGAAGTTATGGCGATGAGAAAGACAATCTCTAATGTCAGGAATCTCAAAGAGCAACTGTGTAGCGGCTCAAAAGGGGTGCACATCAATACAATAATGACTAAGTACAAATCTGACTGTGGCATCACAAAGGGCTTTGTCAGAAATAAATATTGCAACCAATGAAAAGTCTTATCTCAACTGGTGATTTAAAAGAAGAGGTCCGGTAACCACAAAGATACCAAAAGAGCTGATAGGTTGTCCCTTACAGTACCTGAAAACAAGTTCTTGCTTGGCCAGGCACAGTTAAAGAACAAAACCTCAAGCAAATTCGCTTGCAATGGGTCACCTTGTTGAGTGCGGCACGAATCCACAAATTTGTCCCAACGACTGGTGTACACTGATTACGTGGAAGGATGCCTTGCTGGCAATATGCGGATTCATTTATAAGCATGTAGATGCAAATCATGAAGGCCTGGATGCAGTACACTGCCCTCCTCCTAAGACTGAAGATCATCCTGAAGCAGCAACTTGATCAGAAGACAGATGCTCATGCCAAGGAGCCACACTCTCCTGGCCCAGTCCAGTGCCACTAAGCTGACTTGTACCTGGCCATTAATGATCATCTTCAAAACTGGGGCAGGAGAGGCAGTGTTGGGAAGGCTTTAGAGAGTCCTAACCTACACTCTTCACTGAAGACATCTCCAGGAGAGAGAGATGCTTTGGAAACGCCAATGCCAAAAGGTGCTGGAGACAGGATTCTTGTCATTGGTGGAAGTCGCCCTGTGAAACCTCCTGGTGCAATTGCCTTTCGTGATCCACTAAGTGTCTGAAGCTTAGTGTGCCTACCCTAGAATTTAAAGGTACTGCATGGGGATGTACCACCAGAGAAATTGCTTGCCAATCCAGCCACTTGCAGAGGTGCAGAGCAGCCATACACCAGGCCCAAGACCCCCACCATGCCCTGCTTGTTGCAGTAACACACTGTGGTGGATTGTCCCTGAGCACCTGCCCCAGCTTTCTTGGATGGTAGGCAGGAAGGCATTCAACGCCAAGTAAATCACCCTCAGCTCCAACAAACTGATGTAGAGTGGAGTTTCCTCCAGAAACCAAACTCCTCTGATCTCCACCTCTCCTAGATGGCCAACCAAGTACTGAAGTATCAGTTCTGGGTGGGGTAAGTAGAGTGTTTGTTACTGACCATCTCACAGTCTAGGATCCACCACTATAGACCTTTTACATTCTCCTCTGAAATCTGGACACAATCAGACAGGTTTGCCAGATGTTGTGTCATTGGGATTTGAGCACAAGAACACACAGAGCCTGCGTGTACTGCCTGATATGCTTTGTCAGTAGGATGCAGTAGGCCTATAACCCCAGTAGTCTCAGAGCCATTGAACCTGAGATCCAGGACAGAGGCTGAATGATCAGGAGCATAGCCTGAACGTCCTGGACACTCCACTATGGAGAAAAGGCACTGAACTACACTGTATCCAGCATATCTGTGATAAACGAAATCATCTAAGAGGAGTCACATGAAAATAAGCATCCTGCTGGTCCAACGTCCCCATCCAATCTCTGGACCTGGGCTAGCATAACCATCTTAAACTCGCCCCTTTGCCGGAAGGCATTTAGAAGGTGAAGATCCAGGATAGGACAAAGGACTCTGTCCTTCTTCGGTACAAGTAGCGGGAGTAACTCCCAGTTCATACTACTTGGGCCAAAATGGGCTGCACTTCTTGCTGTAGAATGGGCGGATAGTCCTAAGACAGCTTTCCTGATAGTAGCGGACAATTTGGAGGTCTCTTTTGCTGGAAAGGATGGTCTGCCACCCCTTTAGAAAATATATAAACTTGCCTCCAAACAGGGCTGCTGTGTGCCAGCAAGGACACTGTAAAGTTGTTTTGCAGCTGCAGATGCTAGAGGAGCGACAGACTGAGCTGCACATTGTCCTTGCTGTACTGAAAGTGGTCTCTAAGAACTGCAGCCTCCGACACAAAAGGGATGAAATGCCTGCCGGCTGGTGTAGGGACGGCAGAAAAAAAAAGGAAACCTCCTGTTGTAGCCACAAAGAGGGCAACATTGCTGGTGTAATCGTCTTGTGGTAGCAGAAAACCCCCCAAAACAGTGTAGCTTTGCTCTGCTTAAACCATTCCAGGGTTGCGTCCGCTTTCCATGTCCATTAAGGATGCCTGAACATCCAATGATAAGCCGTAGATCTCATTGAGGTGTGGCCCTGAAGAGCCACACTAGTACTCATCTCTCAATTGAAGCAGTCGGTTGTGTCCAAGCCAGAGTGTATGACCAATTTTACAGCATCGCAACTGTCTGGACTGTCTCTCAAAGAGTAGCAGTCTAAAAAGCAGCTGGTGTTCACTGCCTTCAGGGCAAGGCAAGGCTCTTAGAAGAGAAAATCTGTTTACTAAAAATCTCTATTATTTTAGATTTACAATCCGGAGAAGAAGGAAAAGTGTTGGAAGTGTTGGGGAACGCTGTACCATACAGCTCTCTGGTGTTAGATGTTGTGTTGTAAAGGCTGAGTTACCTGGTGAGGGACGATGGTGATGAGAGAACTAGCAGACCTGAAGATGGTTTCGACCACGGGCCCAAAAGAATATCCATAAGTGCCTCATTAAATAATAACAGGACCTCTGTAGGCGCTTGACCTAGTTGAAGTACTTCAGTTAACACATTAGTCTACACCTCCATAGCAGGTAGCATTAAGTCTAGAATTTCTGCTGCCCTCCACATAACTGCAAAAGAGGAGGTTTTCTCCATGTCAAGATAAGGAGGAGACACAAAGCCAGTGTCTAGATAAGTTTCAAGACCACAGGCAACTTGAAGTTCCTCATACTAGTTTTCCTCATCATATTGGGAGACAGTTACCACATTCCTCGTAATTGTTGCTGTCAGAGTCAATATAAAATAGATTGTGTAGTTTGGGCCGTACCACATGCTAAGGGATCTGAATCATTGCCTATTCGATGTGTGCCGGTCAGAGCTAGGCGCAATCTTGATCGATGTCATGGTGGCTTCTGCTTAGAGCCAGATAGCACGTGTGGGCTGTAATCCTTCGGTGACATGGATAGCTCCGGAACCGAAGCTGGCACCGCACTGGATATGTGTTCCAGGGGTACAGCCAGTGCAGTGGGCAGACACACCAGTGGACACCAGATGAGAGGGGGGGAAACAGCCTTTACAATGAGGTTTTTACCTTGTTGTACCGTTACCATGCATGTTTTCAGAACGCATGTTTTCACAACGCATGCCTTGGCCACATATTTAAGGTACGTTCGGGAGTGTGAGGGGTCTACCCCCACATACATTGTATTATATATATATATATATATATATATATATATATATATATATATATATATATATATATATATATATATATATATATATAATCAATTTCCAAATCAGCGTACAGGCGAACAACCTACGCGTTTCGGTATGCATATACTTTGGTCACGGTTGGTTTGCTCTCAAAAAACAGCATTTTTTGTAATTGTAATAATATTACATCAGTTCCTGTCTCTCTGCATTCAATCACAACGTGCATTCTGGGACATATAGTCACATTAATATATACATCTTGAAACAGTCCAACCTGGTTCCCAGTTTGAATATGCAATTTGGATATGCCTGTTCTTTATAGGTTTGGTGTATATGTACTATAGATTCTGGAGGTTGATTTGATGTAAATTCAGTAGATTAACCATGAATTGCCTGTTTGAGATATTTTTTCGTTTTGTAACTTTATTGTTCAAACGCTCAATTCTTTGGTCTTTTTCATTTCCTTTTCTATTTTAAAATGTTCATATTTATTTACACCATCCTTTTAACTTATATCCGCTATGGTTTAGACAAGATTGCACCGGGGTTACTCTTTATACATTTTTCTATTTTTCTCTTATAGATCCTTTATCTTTGTGGGACCAGTTTGTGTTTCTTTTCCTTTTTATTTAGAGCAAGTATGATTTCCAGGGAGCCTCATAGGTGAATGTATAATTCTTCCGATAAATTCAGTCCATATGGAGACATACTTCTGAAATTGAGAATGTGTCTGGACTCCTTCTGCCTTAGAATTCGTTCTCTGTTACCTCAACGTTCACTCTGAGGAACAGTTTCTATTCCACTGAACTTTAAACATTTCCAATCTCCCTTATGATGAACTTACACATGTTTTGCGATGGCGTTGTTTTTATCCTTTTTTGCCTTCGGTCCTACGTGTTCCAGTACTCTCTTCTTTAGATCACAAATTGTGCTGCCCACATACTTTAATTTACATGGCCATTCAATTATGTACACAGTGTACTGGCTTTGCAGGTGATAAATTGCTGTATCCACCATATTTTTCCATCAGCCATAATCAATTCCTTTATTGGGTTGGCGATTTGGCAAACTTTACAACTGTGGCATTTCGCAATGCCTTTTGTTTTCAGCCATGTTTCTTTTCTTTGATTGGTTCTTAGATGGCTGTGGATTAATCGGTCTTTGAGATTGGTGGCTCTGCGATACATGATGGTTGGATGATTTCCCATAAGTTTACCAATTGTATTATCCAATTTCAGGATTTTCCATTTTTTCTCAGAATCTGTGAGATTTCTTGGCTTCTTGGGTGTAATCCAAGATTAGGCTGATTAGTTCTTCTGTTTGTGTTGTTGCCAAGGATTCTTTTGGCGACAGGCATTCCTCTCTGGGTTTCTCATTTGCCCTAAGCAAACATTTATTTAAAATGTTGCTGTTGTACTTCCTATTTAAGAATCTTTTTTTCATTTTCACACTGTGATGTAGCCACTCTTCTTCCTCGCTACAAATTCACCTTAATTGGAGGAACTCTCCATATGGGTATGGGTATAGGTATATATATATATTTTTTATATATACACATATACATATATTTCAAAGTGTGTCCAAAAGACGAAAGAGCACTACACAGCAGGACGCTTATACGGAGCTTTATTTTGGATGCAGGAGCAAGAGCTGCATTGTGATGTGCAGATTTCTTTGTGCCTAACGCGTTTCGAGTCTCCTGACTCTTGATCATAGGCAGAATGACGGCATTACAGAGTAGCAGCAATTTCCAGTGATTAAATCCCTTTGGTGGGACCTCGCAGGTGAGTAAATTCACGTGGTGCACTATGGGCATTGTAGTGCTGCTTTACCTTAGTTTTTGCCCTCTGGTGGGGTTCCGTGATTTGCCACATTTCTTCATTAATTTATTCCCTCTGGAGGGTTTCTGACATCTGAAAACAGCTTAATTTTCAATTCCTTTTGTGACCGCAACTGGGGCTTCGAGCAGTTCTGTGCCCTAACGGCTCCATTTTTAGGGCTCGCCTGTCGATGCGCATGCGCATCGAGCTTGCGAGACTATGGGGGCTTAAACACTCTTTAACCAACTTGCAAGGAATCGTGGCGATTCCTTGCAGTGCCCGTGAAATTTAAGCTCAATGCGCATGCGCATTGAGCTTAAAAGCGCGTGCACATGCCCCCAGCCGCCTGCCTTGCCCACTCTCTCTCTCACAGCCTCCCCCAGCTCCGCCCCCTCACTTCTTGCTTGCACGGCCGCTAGGCCGTGCCTCCCCTACTCTCCTCCCCCCTCCTCCTCCTACTCTCCTCCCCCCTCCTCCTCCTACTCTCCTCCCCTGCCTGCCGTGTCGCACCTCTCCCCGCTCCGCCCCCTCCCCTGCCCGCCGTGTCGCAGAACACAGAAGCTTGCCTGTTAATTCACTTGTTTGCTTGAAACATCTGCTATCTCAGCTTTGTAAAACACAAACACTCCCTAGCCACTCGAGCTCTTCCTCTTTCGAGAACCCAGAGGTGCAGCTTTTGAGAACGAAAGGCCTGGAGTGAACATGCACACGGTGAAGCATAGCTGCGCATGCGCGGATGCTACCATTACCACCCACGTGATAGCCGAAAAAGAGCATCCACCTGTGTATAAAATAACAAATTATGTGGCACCATTCTCCGGCACAGTGAAAAGAATGAAGCCGAGCGATTCGTTACGGCAGGGCTCCGGCCCGAAGCTTAGACAGTTTTATGAGTGCCACTTTGGTGTCGCCCGCAAGCATCACTCTTTTCTCACAGATGACTGGCAGCGCACCGCGTGACGTCGCCCCGCACTGTCTATGACGTCACTGTTCTCGAGCGCAAATCGTAATCGCGTTGAAATTCCAAACACTCACAGGAGTAACCCCGACCGAAGCGCGCGCGCCCCCTCCTCCTCGCGCCTTCCGCAAACCCCTCCCTCTGCCGGGCCCGCCCCCCTCTTTCCGCCATGCGCACCCACTCCCCTTCTTCTGTGCCTGTTTCCCGCTCTTTTTTCTAACCGCCCTCGCTGCTCACTTAGGCAAATCATCGCAACATCCATCAAACGGTGGTTAAGCAACCTCTCGACCACCTCCATCAGAAAGAACCGCAAGGAAGAACTCTGCGTGACTCCATCTGGGCACCTTAGACCAATTGCAACTGGCCCGGATAAAACGCAGTCCGCGCCTGTGTTTTCAGAGAAACAGTTGAGTGAACTATTCCCGTGCACATGCCCCCAGCCGCCTGCCTTGCCCACTCTCTCTCTCACAGCCTCCCCCAGCTCCGCCCCCTCACTTCTTGGTTGCACGGCCGCTAGGCCGTGCCTCCTCTACTCTCCTCCCCCCTCCTCCTCCTACTCTCCTCCCCCCTCCTCCTCCTACTCTCCTCCCCTGCCTGCCGTGTCGCACCTCTCCCCGCTCCGCCCCCTCCCCTGCCCGCCGTGTCGCATTTCTCCTCCCCCCTCCCCTTCTCTACCTTCCCTCCGTCTTGTCTCTTTTGGCCCCCCTCCTCCTCCTACTCTCCTCCCCACTCTCTCTCTCACAGCCTCCCCCAGCTCCGCCCCCTCACTTCTTGGTTGCACGGCCGCTAGGCCGTGCCTCCCCTACTCTCCTCCCCCCTCCTCCTCCTACTCTCCTCCCCTCCTCCTCCTCCTACCCACTGGTTGGAACTCCCTCCCACGCTCCCTCAGACTGGAGCCCAATTACCTGACGTTCAGGAAAAAACTTAAAACCCTCCTGTTTCCTAAATAAACCCTTCGCCCTTATCCCCCTCAGCAGGATTTAATCTTTATAGCGCGGGGATGCCCTCGGGTCACCAGGCGCTTTACAAGTTGCTAAATAAATAAATAAATAAAATACTCTCCTCCCCACTCCTCCTCCTACTCTCCTCCCCACTCTCTCTCTCCCAGCACAACCTTCTTTACTTTTGTCTTCCTGTGAAAACGCACGTCTGTGTCTGTCTGATTTTTTCTCAATAACTAGGGAGATAAACCTGCGTTAAATGAACAATTTGCTGAGTATTTCCCACCACTTTCTTCCAAACATCCTCTAGGAGGCAGGATACAAACGGTTAATGTTGCCTGCATAGATTTTAATACGTGAGGAAAGTCTAACACGGCGCCCGATTATTGCCCTTCATATGTTCCCCGACTTCTTTTCTTCATTTCCTCATGTTTGTCAGTTCGCAGTTTTCCATGCAAAATGACATTATTATTTCTCAGTGCAAGTTGGCACTGAAAGTGGTTGAACTCCTTTCTCGCAATTTTATTTCAACACCACTTGCCTCGCGAATTTGATGGATGTTGGAGATCTTTATTTTCTCACAACATTTTGAAAGGGAAGCAAAAGTCCTGATTTTAATTTGAAAACACAAATGTAAAAAACTCTGCTAACTCCAGGTAGCAATTATGCATTCGCAAGTATTACGAAAAGTTTACTAGAGAGACATTTTGGTTTTGCACATCCCTTATTCAATGCATAACTACTGCTATCAAGTCTAAAGCCAGTTTCTGAGCTGTCATTGAAATTGAAATAGTCAATTGTTCCAGAAACTAAAGCATGTCGTTGAGTGTGTAACATCCATGTCATTCAATACAACAGCCATGCTCTAGATCAGAAGCTTTTCATCCAAACACCTCCCTTGATCTAAACCAATACAATGAGCTAACAGATCACTAACTTATAGGTGGCACCACCACATCCACCACCACCATATCCCCCAGATCCACCACCACCACATCTATATGTGTGTGGCTCTGTGTGTGTTTAGGTGCAAATGCAATGTTCTTGGATTTTCGTCACAATAAAATACACTGAACATAATCTTCACAAAGGTTATTTACAAACGTTTAAGCTATTGCCATTATAAATTACAATAACTTTTATTTAAGTATTAATTATTTACAAAATTAAAAGCCATTGTTATTTGTAATATCAATACATCTAAGTCACGTAAATACAACACACATTGCATTACAAATGCTATAGGTGTCACATTTGCAAAAGTTAAAACTATTGACATTGTAACTGACAAAGCTATTAATTTTGCTACTTTCAAAACCAACACATAAATAAAAAAGTGTCATTTACAATATCAATAGCTCAAACTTTCCTAATGCGAGACCTATTGCATTTCCAATGCTTGTTTATATCAATGGCTGTGCTTACTTTCACGGCGGGACAGCCGTTAATAGGTTTCCAAAGTTTGTCCAAAAGACGAAAGAGCACTACACAGCAGGACGCTTATACGGAGCTTTATTTTGGATGCAGGAGCAAGAGCTGCTTTGCGATGTGCAGATTTCTTCGTGCCTAACGCATTTCGAGTCTCTTGACTCTTGATCACAGGCAGAATGGCGGCATTACGGAGTAGCAGCAATTTCCAGTGATTAAATCCCTTTGGTGGGACCTCGCAGGTGAGTAAATTCACGTGGTGCACTATGGGCATTGTAGTGCTGCTTTACCTTCGTTTTTGCCCTCTGGTGGGGTGTGAGACGTCGGTCCGAAGACCCCTATCTGGAGACCATCCTCCCCCTCACCTACCTTATCCAACACCAGCGGGACTGAACCCCTGTAGCCAAAACGCCATAACAGAAACAGGAATCGGAACACCAGCCATCCCAAACAAAACCCCGCCCTTCTCTCTCCCACAGGAACCAACCCGAGTAACAGGTCCGGAGGAACCATATCACGCTGACCCCGGAAGTCCCGCCCCAAAGGCAGCGCCAGCACAGGATAAAATCAGAGAACAAGCACAACAGGTCGTCGGAGTTTCGTGGCAGGACCCTCTGGCTGGAGACGGAGAAGGAGAGCAGACGTGCGAGGAAGAAGTGTGGACAGAAGAGTGGTGGAGTCCCAAGGAGGTGGCTGGAGAGCGGCCGTAACTCACTGGAGAGTTACGGCGGACCGCGTGAGTGCCGTTAACCTTCTTTATCCCTACTCATTAGGAGTCCGTGTTAAAGTCCCTGTAAATAACCCCTCTCTCGATAGTCTCACCACCCCTGCACTGTATAATACGTATATAGCACCGAACACTAAAACCCCGTCCGCTACGCTCACGTCCCGCCTCGACACCCTCTCTATCACCCGACCTGTCTTCCCCATTCCCAGTACCCTCCTTTCCCGCACTGTCTCTTTCCGCCCCTTCTTGCACTACCTGGGTGACGGTAGGCGTTTGTGCCTCGTTGACCTCTGGATAGGACTAACGGTCCCTTGTTTTTCTTCTCTTCCGGTCCTCCTTGGAATCTCCCCGTCATCGGAGGCATCACTGGACTGTCGGAGGACACCGAGCAGAGGAGAAGAACCGAACCTGAGACCATCGCCAGGAGCCTCCCTTTTTGACTATTGGAACTGTCATTATTGTACAACCGAAATAAAAGTCCAGAATTGCCCACTACATACGGCCTCCTCGCCTGCTTTTCCGGCCCGCTACACTCACTCCGCGACATCTGGTGTCAGAAGTGGGATCTGCTGGAAGCATGGAGGCCGTAGTGAAAAAGATGGCCGAATCCCAAGAACAAGTCGGGAAACTGATGGAGCAGTTCCTGAAGACTGCTGAAGACGACAGAGGACAGCTTCACGATGTGCTGAAAGGACAAACTGTAACCCATGAACAAACCATGGCCAAGCTAACTGATGCTCTGGGCCAACAAAGACCGGTAACTTCTCTCCCTTCTGTTGTCCTCCAAAAGTATGTCCCTGGGGAGGACCCAGACTATTTTTTCACGAACTTTGAAAGGATAACCCAAGCAGCTAATTGGCCTGTGGACCGTTGGGGCCAATATCTGGGTCCACTCCTCACCGGTGACCTCCAAGCCGCCTATCAACAGGCCAACATCCAGGGTAACACCCCATATGCGGACATTAAACGGTGTATATTGGAACGTCTTGGCATCGATGACGATACCTATAGGGTGAAATTACGCCAGGCCAGGGAAAAGCCCCAGGAGAATCCGAGGGCCCTCTCCTTCAGGATCAGAGATCTCGCAAACCGATGGCTGCGGCCTGAGACCTCCACTAAGGATAATATTTTAGAGAAAATATATCTGGAGCAATTCCTTAACTCTTTACACCCGGCCACGCAGCGCTGGGTGAGACAGCACTCCAGACTCACCTTGGAGACCGCCATTGAGATCGCTTCTGCCTATAGCCGGGCCCAAGAACTCTAACGGGGAAAGGACGACCAACCCCACAGGCCCCTGCCTGCTGTGAACACTCGCCCAACCTGCCCTCACCTGAGCCGCAGACCGGAACCAACCCCCCTGTTTCCCTCCCCGGTAGTGTTCCGAACCCCTACGCCTGGACCCCAGTGTTATTCCTGTGGAGGGTTCGGACACATTGCCCGGATGTGCCCGCAGAAGGAGGAGCCCATGGAGGTCGGGTTTGTCAGAAACTATTTGTGTACCCCTCCTGGGTCTACACCCCCGCCGTTCCACTGTCCTGTATCCATCAACGGACAACAACTCATGGCCCTGGCCGACACGGGTTGTCGTCAGAGCGTCCTAAGACCACAAGACCTTGCACGGCCGCTCAGTAATCCTACGGGGGTAGTAGCCATACAATGCGTACATGGAGAAACCAAACAATACCCCACGACTCAGGTACGAGTTCAACACTCCAAAGACCCAGGCACCTCTCTCACTGTAGGTCTTGTTCCCGCTCTCCCAGAAACTGCCATTCTAGGTAGCGACTATCCAGGACTACCTACACTCCTACAAAAGACGTCTGACTCCCTGACCCAATGGTGGAAAGACGCTCCTTACCCTGAACAACCCGATCCAATGGCCGCCCCCAAACCCCACAAACCTAGAAGTCAGAAAAGGAGAGAGAAGAAAGCGCACGTCAGTGCTTATCCTGCCATCACTGAAGAACACCCTTGGCAGACCGACCGAAAGTTCAGGGCTGCCCAACAGGAAGATCCACTCCTTCAGGAAGCCTGGGGTCGAGCCCTTGATCACGAAGACCCCTTACAAGTAGGTCCTTACTTCTTTAAGAAAAATGGTTTGCTATACCGAAAAGGGGGTCCCCAACAAAATGCACAGTTGCTCATCCCCGGTCCCTTCCAAGATAAAGTTCTCTTCCTGGCGCACAGTCATCTTCTAGGGGGTAATTTCGGAGACGAGAAAACCAGCCAAACCGTCTTGGAGAAGTTCTATTGGCCAGGGGTGTATCAAAGGATCAAGAAATGCTGTCGAGAATGCATAGTATGCCAGAAGAACAGTCGTCATAGACCACCCCGGGTCCCTTTACAACCCCTCCCTATCATAGATGTTCCCTTCAGCCGCATAGGGATGGACATAATCGGACCCCTCTTACCCTCCCGTAGTGGGTGTCGCTATGCGCTGGTCATAGTCGACTATGCCACCCGCTTTCCGGAGGCCATACCACTACGCCAACCCACTACCCAGACAATAGCAAAAGCCCTAATTTCCTTGTTTTCTCGGGTTGGGTTTCCCCGGGAAATACTTACCGACCAAGGCACACCTTTTGTTTCTGCTCTGATGAAACGTGTATGTTCAGAACTGGGTATCAAACAAATTCGAACCTCTGCATATCACCCGCAAACGGACGGACTCGTAGAGCGATATAACGCGACATTGAAGCAGATGCTGAAAAAACTCCTAGGCCTAGAAGCGAGAAGATGGGAAGATATGCTTCCTTTGGCCTTATTCGCGATTCGCTGTAAAACGCAGAGCAGCACCGGATATTCCCCATATGAGTTGCTGTACGGGCGTCCCCCCTCGTACCCTGCTAGACATGGCACAGGAGGCGTGGGAAGTCGAACCAGACCGCACTCGTCCGCTTCCCGAATATCTGGAAAACCTAAAAACCCACCTGTCTATGATCCGAGACATAGTCAGACAAAACCTTGAGACCGCCCAGAACAACCAAAAGAGGCAATATGACAAAGGCACTCGTAGCCGGGTCTTTTCGGTTAATGACTTAGTTCTCCTTATGATGCCCTCATCAGACCAAAAACTCCTGGGACAGTGGCAAGGGCCCTATACCATCCTTCGGCAGGTGACACCCGTTACCTACGAGGTCGAACTGGACCCCACACGGGGCACCTCCCAAATCTTTCATGTCAACTTGCTAAAAAAATGGGAAGGACCTCGTCCGGTGATGTCAGGAACCAGTACAAACCTCCTCTTCTCTTTTGACCCCTGTCTTGACCCGGAATTAAACCCTGTACAAATCCAGGAACTAAGACACACCTTGGAATCCCTGAAGAACGTCTTCTCCTCTTCCCCTGGTCGAACCAGTGTCACTGAACATACGATTGAAACGGAACCCGGGAAAGTTGTCCGCCTGAGGCCTTATAGAGTACCCGAGGCTCGCCGGACGGTTATCCGACAAGAGATAGAAGCCATGCAACAGATGGGAATAATAGAGCCCTCAGTCAGCGAGTGTAACTCCCCTATCGTACTGGTACCAAAACCTGACAGGTCGGTCCGTTTCTGCATCGACTTCCGGGAAGTCAACAAGGTGTCTAAGTTCGATACCTATCCCTTGCCCCGGGTGGACGAAATGATCGAAAAGATAGGAAAGGCATAGTATATTTCGACCCTTGACCTATGTAAAGGGTACTGGCAGATACCTCTCCGGGAACAAGACAGAAAAAAGACTGCCTTCTCCACCCCTGATGGGTTATACCAATTCTTGGTTATGCCTTTTGGTCTTCATGGCGCCCCAGCAACTTTCCAACGCGCTATGAATCATGTCCTGAGACCCCATTCCCAGTACGCAGGCGCCTATCTAGACGACATCATTATCTTTAGTGACAGCTGGCCTCAACACTTGAGGCATCTTTCCAGAGTCGTCGCCTCCTTAGGCTCATATGGATTCGCCATCAATCCAGCCAAAACCACTTTAGCGGCGAGAACTGTAAAATACCTGGGGTTTCTTCTGGGGGATGGTTTGATAAGGCCCCAAGAAAGTAAAACCGCGGCCATCCGGTCCCTACCTTTTCCCCGGACCAAAAAGGACCTTCGAGCCTTCCTAGGGCTTCTCGGGTATTACAGGCGATTTGTCCCCAATTTTTCCCAGAGAGCTGCAGCCCTTACGGACCTGTTAAAAAAATCCAACCGGTCCGACGAGATGCTCCGAAATCCCTCACCCGAAGCCTGGCATGCATTTACGGACTTAAAGGACGCCTTGACCTCAGGTCCGGTATTGGTACCCCCAGACTATTCGCTGCCTTTCATCTTGCAAACGTATGCTTCCGACTATGGTTTAGGGGCCGTGTTGTCCCAGAAAGATGCCCTGGGCAACGAACGTCCCATACTCTATGTGAGTCGCAAATTGTTCCCCAGAGAAATACAATATGCAGTGGTCGAAAAAGAAGCCTTGGCCATTAAATGGGCAGTGGACAGTCTGCGGTACTACTTAGAGGGCAGAGACTTCGTCCTCTACACAGACCACGCCCCCCTTGAGTGGATGGCCCGGAACAAAGGTCAGAACGACCGGGTCCTGCGCTGGTTTCTGTCCCTCCAGCCCTTCCATTTCCAAACCAAACATCGGAAGGGCACAGACCAGGGTAATGCCGATTTCCTTTCCCGGTACCCACATTCTCCCCCCACTACAGGAAGGACAGCTAGGGGAAGGGGATGTGAGACGTCGGTCCGAAGACCCCTATCTGGAGACCATCCTCCCCCTCACCTACCTTATCCGACACCAGCGGGACTGAACCCCTGTAGCCAAAACGCCATAACAGAGACAGGAATCGGAACACCAGCCATCCCAAACAAAACCCCGCCCTTCTCTCTCCCACAGGAACCAACCCGAGTAACAGGTCCGGAGGAACCATATCACACTGACCCCGGAAGTCCCGCCCCAAAGGCAGCGCCAGCACAGGATAAAATCAGAGAACAAGCACAACAGGTCGTCGGAGTTTCGTGGCAGGACCCTCTGGCTGGAGACGGAGAAGGAGAGCAGACGTGCGAGGAAGAAGTATGGACAGAAGAGTGGTGGAGTCCCAAGGAGGTGGCTGAAGAGCGGCCGTAACTCACTGGAGAGTTACGGCGGACCGCGTGAGTGCCGTTAACCTTCTTTATCCCTACTCATTAGGAGTCCGTGTTAAAGTCCCTGTAAATAACCCCTCTCTCGATAGTCTCACCACCCCTGCACTGTATAATACGTATATAGCACCGAACACTAAAACCCCGTCCGCTACGCTCACGTCCCGCCTCGACACCCTCTCTATCACCCGACCTGTCTTCCCCATTCCCGGTACCCTCCTTTCCCGCACTGTCTCTTTCCGCCCCTTCTTGCACTACCCGGGTGACGGTAGGCGTTTGTGCCTCGTTGACCTCTGGATAGGACTAACGGTCCCTTGTTTTTCTTCCCTTCCGGTCCTCCTTGGAATCTCCCCGTCATTGGAGCCATCCCTGGACTGTCGGAGGACACCGAGCAGAGGAGAAGAACCGAACCTGAGACCATCGCCAGGAGCCTCCCTTTTTGACTATTGGAACTGTCATTATTGTACAACCGAAATAAAAGTCCAGAATTGCCCACTACATACGGCCTCCTCGCCTGCTTTTCCGGCCGGCTACACTCACTCCGCGACATGGGGTTCCATGATTTGCCACATTTCTTCATTAATTTATTCCCTCTGGTGAGTTTCTGACATCTGAAAACAGCTTAGTTTTCAATTTAATTATATTTTAGTCATTTCCGTCTGTATTTATCCATATTCATTTTTTGCTAATTTTTCCTGTATTTATCCATATTTATTTTAGGTTTTGTGAAAAAATGAAGCGGAAATGTGTATATTTCTGCATTTATTTAACCCGTTAATGTGCACTCATCCCTAAACGCCTGAAACACTCACATGGTAAAATATGCACTTGTAAGAAAATATGTACATTTTAGTATCAAGATTGTGCAAATCTACTGCTGTTTAAGGCTCTTTATTAAAATTCCTATTTTTTTTAATTCCCTTCCTGACAATCCACACAGTTATTGGCCTGGTAGTCATGACTGACAGCATTTACAATCCCTCAAAAACAACCTAATTTTGGCTTTTATCCACATTTAAAAATAAATACGGAGAGAAAAATAAAAGGTTTTCGGTCTGTATTAATCTGTAAAAATCAGTAAGAACTGAAAACTGGGAGCTCTGGGAGCAAGGGACCCACTTCTGGGCATACCCTTCCCACTCAGGGTGACAAATGCAAAAAGAACAATTGATCGACAGAATGCTGAACAATGTCATACATTCACTCAAGTACAGAGATCTGGGCCTAAATCCTTCTTTTTTGCTCCCCATGCCATTCCATTTTAGACCCAGCCATATGCAAATCAGTCTTGACCCTGTTTCCCATGGGAAGGTAGTCACGACCTAAGTTATCCCTCCCACATCAGAACGAAAGAACATATATGCAGGCTTGTTCAGAGGTATTCCACTTTACTGCTATCACATTAGCATCAAACACGACATATCCCAATATTGCATACCCCTCACAACTTATACTAGCCAAGAAGTCACAGTTCTACCCTACTACGCCTCGTGCCCCAGCCCCCCCAGTCACTCACTACACCAGACAACGGTACAGTTGTACCCGCTGGAGATACTTTGATTAGATTGTCAAGACCACCTAAGCTGAAGAAAAAAGTTACTAGGTTTTGTCGATCCGAATTAGGCCATCAAGGCATCCCGCGCTACCTTCACCAGTATGGGACTACTATCTCCCTGTAGGTAAAAGACTGTGATGCCAGAAGCGGCGCACTTCCAATTTAGAGAAATATTTTCCCCCCTGGCAGAGGTGCGAGGTGCAGTTGATCCAGGCAGCGAGCAATGGCTGCACATAAGGCTCAACAAGAACACTCGGGCGCAGTCACCAAGTTACCAACAACAGATCACCTTGTGGCATGGGTCCTGGGCGGGGGGTGGGGGGGGTGACCGGGGGCTCTCCAGCGACCTCGGACATAGGCTGCAAAGTCAAGCGCTATCATCTTCCCGATCTGGAGGTTGGAGACAGTCCCAGCTTTCGGCTTAGGTGCCACGTACTTTGCAAACATCCCCCAACAGCTCTCGAACACCAAACGCAATGAAATGCAAGGTAGCATAGGTTTCCGGTTGCAAGCTCCGGTCACTCAGACTCAGCAAACTTTCGCGGCACTCCTCAAACTCTTCACATTACGGCACCCTAGGTGTGCTGCTGATCTTTATGAGCACACTGCTCTGCACAGTGTGATTACTGCATACATTAGGATGGTCCTTGTTCCAATCGATGATAACTTTCACCTGTTTCCGCCACACCCTGCGCGGTCCTTATGATCTAGTGGAAACAGGGAAATCCTTTCTATCCCTGGGATCTCATTTACAAAAGGCCAGCCAACCAGCCCTTGGAAAGTGCTTAGGGCCATGGGCAATGACAAGAGGCAACTGACTGCAGACCAGCAACATGCAGGAAAAAAATCCACTAAGTGATAGTCCCCTTCCTGGAGCACAACAAGCCCCAGGCCACCACAAGTCTGCAGATAATCCAGTTGCAGTCCCTCCAGCCCCAATGGTTTTTCTCTTAGATGTCCCAGTGTAGAAACATTGTAGAAGATGGTTCCAATCCCAAAAGTGTCTCTAAACTCCACAGGACAGAGCCCCAGTAGTTATACCAACAATGGCCTTTAAAGCTTGGATCAGTTCAAAAGGCCACCTTTGAAATGCACAGGCCCACTCAAAATGTAGTCCTGTCTGCCATCCTACCCTGGGAGGCTTGATCAATATCTTTAGTGAGGCCAGGACCCTGCCCCTTGGCTAGGCAGGTGCCAATTACATTCCCTCGTAACTGTCCCAGGAAGGCCCCTCAGAGTCAGAGGTCTGCAGTTTCCCTTGAGTGCCCCTAGTTTATGGCCATCTATCAGAAATGCACAGATGTAGCTGCCCCCCCCCCCGCACCAGGATGTGGATTGAAGACCGGCTGACAGGCACACAGAGAGCCAAAAGCATAGAAATGCCCACTTCCCCAAAGAGGCATTTCCACATTAGTAATGTCAAATCCCCTCTCACTACCGGAGAGAGGATTTGTCATTACTAATCTATTGATACTAAACGCCATACTGCTACTCTTCTACAATTAGGAACTACAGCTCAACAGCCATTCCACAGATCTCCCATGTTAGTCAATGCGAGAAGCAGGCCTCACAGTACTGAACACACCATCCGATGTCATTCGTTACTAGGGCATGTAGCACACATGTGCATGTGTTCTACCTCTTCTCTACACCGCACCCAGGTGTAGCGAGATACATGCAGCATTTTTGCAAGTAGCTTTTAAATGCCAAGCCGTGTAACAGTAACCTGCACGCACAAGCCTCGCCATTGAAAACCTGTGGTATGTTTGAAGAGCTACTTCAGCGAGTGGCACAACCAGTGCTGCAGGGCCACTTTGTAGCATTTGAGTTACATGCCCTAGGTATATGGCTTACCACTGGACATGTGACTTACAGCTAACTCAAATAAGCCAATCGTGTATAAACCAATCATCAGTATGCATATGACAAGCACAACACTTTGGCATTGAATGGCAGTGTCAAAGCACTCAAAGTCCTAAGGCTAGCATGTAGATCAGCGGAAAACCAATAGGGACAAAAGCAAAACATCGAGGGAAAGCATCCAAATAACGGCCATTTCCAACACAGCCACTTTCTGCAATGAAAAGATTGTCTATTGCATCTTGTACCAGGTATGTACATCATAATATTATAATACATGATCATGTGAATGCCTATTCATTATGTACTTTTGCAAGCTATATTATCCTGACACATCATAAATGATGATATAACCAACTAGCTGCCAATAATTTGCGAATAACATTCTCCACTGAGGCTCCCTCAACATGTCTTTGGCTGGTATTGTGTCATTAAGGTTATCAAGACAGTAGCTGATAAATCTTGGGGGTCACACCACATAACCTCAAAAGTAGCAATATTTCACATCAACTAGTATTGTTCAGACAAGGAAAGAAGATAAACACTCATTATGGTTGGAATGATCATGAATCGATAACTAAAGAACGCACTATATTCACCACAAGAGAATGTCCAGCAAATGCAACTGTACTTGGCACAAAAAGCCAAAGGCCTTAGAAAGACCTGAAAGGGCCTATCTGAGGCAGTAATTGCAAAATAATGTTTTGCAACGTCTGAGACAATTGAAGCAGATTATCGTGTATTTCATTTTGTACATGGATGTATATGCAGGACGACTACACAGAGTAGGCAAACGCACAGCTTTTCTGTTCAATTTATCTTAATTCAGTTACAAGAACAATACAATAAACAGATAAATCAGCACTTGAAGCAAAAAAGAATACAGTTTATCATAATTTACATTTCAAGACATTTCCGTATTCTGATGGTCAGCTGACAAATATCGACTAATATGGCATACTTAGAGGAATGCAAGCATCTGTAAATACAAAGTGCTAGCCTACACTATGCAAAATTGGCAATTTTGAGAATAAGTATAATAAACTTCTTACCCGAATAGATAAAAACTTTACAACTTACAGAAGACATAAAGTGCATCATAAGTAACACACTGTCACAAAGAAAAGGAGCCAATTCAAGTGTATATTCCTCTTCCTAAAGGAAATGGTAAGTTGTATTGCACAAGACCAAGCCTAAAATGCGTAAGCAAATGACGATCCCAGGTATCATAAACATAAGAGAGATAGGGTGCCATTTTGTCGCTGGTCTTGGCCATAATATGCAACTTAACAAATGAATTAGATCATTCCATAGGATCTCAAGCCGTGTGCACTCTGTTGTGCAAACTAATGAATGCCACATACAATTGGGGGGTCCTCTTCAACATTTATTAGCTAACAAAAAAACTTAAAATAAATCACTTATCTTAACATGTATATTCAGTGCCACAATTAAAATAATCTGGATGTAGGGAGGAGAATTCAATTTAGCCCTCAACCCAAGATTTGGCTGTTCTAAGTCACAAAGCATTACTCCAGGTCAGTGGGTGCTTTGCACGTAAAACAAAGGAAGCAGCCCTTGTAGATACATGGAGAACACACATGGAGGAGGAGAGGGAATGCTCCTATTCTTTGGTACATATTTCTATTTGCATATCAATTTTTGGTTGATGTACAGAACTCGTGTATTCCGGATTGATCCATCTTGTACCTAACCTAGGACACTTTCGGAACACTCCCTGATACTTTTCATATTGAACATACCAATGCCAATGCAGGTGTCACAGGACATGGGTTAGCTATTTCACTCTGGGGCACTACTAGACCCACTGTTTTTTTTTTTTTTCTGGATCAGAATATATGCATTTAATATAAACAAGCCACACAGTCATCCAATATAAATTACATAAACATGAAAAAAACATCTGGTGCCACACACAAGTGCTAGCAGTTCAGTGATAAGCGTCAAAATGGTCAGACTGTGCGAAGAAATTGTCAAAATGTCAAACTTTGAGAAGGATTATTGGAAAAAACATACTACAAATAAATATTCCAAGAGACACACCATAGCAATCCTGTGATGGTTTTTGCTATGGTATCCTGTACTGTGGCAACCAACAATTGCAATCAATGTCCTGCCTGAAAAAAAGAAACATTCTGGGGCATATTTTTGAGGAAGTGGCGGAGCGCTGCGCCAGCCTCTTTGGCTTAACGCCACGCTCCGCCACTTCTGAAACGCTTGGCTGCACTGTATTTGCAAGAATACTTGTGCTTCCCCCTGCGCTGGCACTAATTTAGCCTCCTAGTGCCAATGCAGACACCCTTGCACTATAGTGCAAGGGTGCCTGTGTTGCAAGGGAAGATTGTTTATGTGAAGGATGGTGTTCCGTCCTGCACATAAACAATCTGAAATGGCGTTTTGCAACATCTATGTGTGCCGCTTAATGCAGCACACATACAAGTTGCAAAACATAATTTTTTGTAATAATTGTTTATGTGAAGGAAGGGACACCTTCCTGCACATAAACAATCAATAGCCTTTTGCTGTCTCTATGTGCGCCGCATAACGCAGGACACATAGAAACAGCAAAAATGAGGTCCACTGTTTTGTAAGGAGCCAAGATCCAACATGGATGCCTTTTTTGTCACGCACATAGGATCTATGCCTCCTCAATGCACAAAATGGGAGGCCTATATACTTTACATTAGAGTGATAACTTCAAAAAATATGTCTGAACGATAATTTAAATATTTCTGAAATTATACTCTGGCAAGAAAGTACAGTGAGGTACAATGTCCAATCAGGACACATGCCTAGTTGCTGCACACACCAAGTGGGGGATGACTGTATCACATCAATACATACCAACAGGGGCATTGGTGTATACACTAGAGGGCCATTCTAAGGAAATGAGTGAACTTTTAATACGTCCCTCTATAAGGGAAGACAACCCATGATATCCTAAACACTTAACTTGATGATCTGGCATTAGCACATGCATTGATGATAAGTACTGGCTTCCTTTATCAGGTGGTTTAGCAGCAGGCAAAATTAAGTTAGCCATTGACAGTTTTGCAGGTGAGGTTCTACTGGGATATGTGTCCAAAGTCCCATTTATATGAGGAGATTAACAGCCGTGTTGCTACTTCTTGGAAAGTGGAGAATTGCCACCTCATTTTTGTGCAGTCCCCTGCCAATGATAAATAACTGGCTCTACAATGCAGCTTTCTGTAATGAATTTGCAGATGTGCTCCTCTTTAACACCTGCAGCCAATAGGTCACAAGACAGACGGGGATCTTTAGGATCCTATCCAGAGGGAAAACATTTACATTAACTCAGACAGCTCTGATCTACATCATTTACATCTTGAACTCATACAAATAAACTGTGGTCACAGAGTAAGTGAGCTTTACAGTTTGCAGTGTGCTGTGGAGGTTTTGGGCCAATCAGGGTGACGCTGCATTGCAACACTTATGCTTACATATTACACCTTTCTAGATTACTTTTCTTTTTTTCACAGAGATATCAGCATTTGAACTCTGCATATGTCTCACATTACAACATTACCCAAACTAAATGTGCCAAAAAATAAATAGTTATATGTGATCTTTTCCTTTACCTATATCTGAAAATCAGAAATATTGTGTCAAATCCCTTTCAGGAGGTCCACAGGGCAAGCAGGAGTTACTGGGCCCAACTGTGGCGGCTGAGGCCTGACTTTGTAAAATTATTTACACTATTCCATTATTTCAACTTCAGTAGAAAGGCATAAGGCATAAATGACATAATATTTGGTGCACCATTGTCAATCAGACACTCTTCTTTACAAATGTATTACAATATCTTCTTACTTACTTTAACTCTGGGAGATTTTTAACACTGGTTGTTAAATCTGATGCTTCAGGGAGCAGTTTTTCCACCAGTTCTAATGGACCAAAGAAAGACTTATTTTGTCCTATGAAACTCTTCTTCACTGCAAAGGGAAACATTTATATTAAGCACAAACATTTGTATTGTATTTTCGACTTTACTATTAGTTCTAGGGTAACACAATCTTAGCCCCCACAACTACGTTCCACGTTTGAAAAATCAAAAGGTTCTGATCACATATTTCTTTAGCAAACTGATAAAGCATAGAAAAACTACGGAGAGTCAAAATAAAATAGTGCCCAACATCACGCGTAAGTAATTTATAACATCTACTAATCATACACATTGACACAGATTTCTTTATCAATAATTGTCATCCTCTAGAATGCAAGTCTACCACACATGCAAAGCAGCAAGTCTACAAAGTACATCGATTTTAGCATGTAACAAAAGAGTGCATGACATTGCAATTACATGTCCAAATTGTATAAAATGCTTTGGGATTAATCTAATTCCATTCCATTTCAAGTTAATAAAGGTAACTACATTTTCCAAGAAATAGTGTACTGTTTGTGTATTGTTAAAGGAAAGCTTTAGGTTAAGTTCTACAATTTTCAGAAAGCCCAACTGTCGTGTAATTAACACTATGTTAGGCCAAATCTGCTGAACAGACAGGATCGTGAAAGACCTGCAGAGAGGTATGACGTTTAGGATAGATGCTGCATTATGTAAATTGCGCACTGCACCTAGTTGCAATTCAGTGCACATTTAACTAGGTGTGCAAGCCACAAACCGGGACAGTGCACCCTCCTAGAGTTAATGGCCTGGCCCCAAGGCAGCCGCAAAATGGTGCCTGATCTAGGGACAGTGCATTAGAGAAAGGTAAAGCATCTGTTTGAGGCACAGTGGAGGTGGCCGTTTTATAAAGTAGGGGCATATATCCCCTTGCACGTGGGTTCAGTGAGTGACTGTCCCCGCCTGCAGGGAATCTCTGGGGGAGTGGGGTCCATTCTATCCCTTTTCCTCCCTTTCAGAGTAAGCCTAAACTGTGTGCCTCCTCTTTGAGGAGCAGGCAGCCTCTTTGCCTCTGCAGCTGTGCCGCATTATGGACACGGATGCTAAGGCAAACAGTTTTCCTCATTGGCAGAGGTGTGCTGGCACAATCTTTACTGCAGTAGGGGCTAAGCAAGCATCTGCAGGCCCTTCTGTAATACCAAAAAGTCCAGGGGCGTAAAGGCAGGTGCACACGCCAGTTGCACCTTAGGGGCACTTTCTGTATTAAGGCTCGACGTACCTAAACAGAGCTTCCTGAAGGAGAAGCTGAATCCTGTTAAAGGCCAGAACTGCCTGGCTGTCTGCATCATACATTAGTAGGAAGGGGAGTCAGACTCTTCCTGTCCTGCTTGCCTCCATTATCAGTTTGAGCGTAGCTACCACATAAATTATGAATGCAGATTAAAGCTGTAATGAAATAAATACGGATACAATCATTTATCTTTCAATTTGCAGTAAGGCTTTGTGTAACATTACAGGGACAGTAAGAAGGACTATAAACTTTTTAAATCAGCAGACAGTGTGCCAGTGGTTGCAGGTGGTATGCACCACCGCTCATTCTTGGTGACGAGGGCCGACGACCAAGAACAAGAGAGAAAGAATGACGCAGAGAAAGATTGGAAAAAAGTGACAAACGTTAAAGGAAGTAATAAAAAATAATCTGAAACTTCAAAAGAGATAAAATGGGCATAGGGAATTACAAAAGAAACACCTCTGTGGTGTGGCACGTCCCTAAAGACAGTCACAGTTGCTAAAAGCCTAAAAAAAAATGGGGCACTATTGGGATCATCAAGTTAGTATGACGTATGTGGCAAAAATGTCTCCAGTACTGCAGATGGAATCTGAAGTAACTGCATCATGCTTCTTTCAGTACTTACAGATGAAAAATACACTACAAGATTAGGGGTTTGACATACATTACCAGATCCTATCCCCTAGAAGCCAAGATATTAATGACTCTTCTTGGGAAAAGGAGCTCTGAACAGCTGCAGATATATAGAGCCTTTATTGGTCATTTGACAGCTACACTTTGAGGAGTAAGAGACAGGTGAGCAACTGATCTGGTACGGTTTGAAAATGAAGAGGTGGATGAGGCTCTAAAATAACCCTGATGAGTAGCAATACATTTTAACTTCAGATTAAGAATTTAGGGGCCCATTTAGATCTTGGTGTGACTGGTCCCGGGGTCACTTTTCCAGTGGTCTTTCCGCCTCCAGCCTTGGTGGTTCGCCCGCTCGATTTAGATGTTGGGTGCTTACTGGAGGAAGACAGCTGCAGTGCCGCCACCTATGTCAGAATCTTTCTCCCACTTGGACGGCATCAGAGGCAGAAGCTGCTATGAGAAGGAGTCCTGCCAAGATTCCTGCCTTCCAGATTACAATGTGCCTTTCCATTGAGGCAACTGTGGCAGGCAAACCTTCAAGAGCAAGTTGGCGGAAAAAGGTGGAAAAATATTTTTCTGGGTGATCCCACCACTGAATCAGTCATTGTCCAGGTTATTCCTGTGCTACTGTTACTTTACCATGGTTTCCAGCTACCCCATTGTCACCAGAACCTAAGGTAGGCTTTTGTGGTGGTTGTCCATTCAATAGTATTTGTATGTTTTTGATGTGCACTGCTTTATGTACAAAACAAAAACCATGAGCAGTACACATTACCTACATATACATTTTGAAAGATTCACAACATGTATGTCTATTGAGATGAAAATAAGTAGTACTTACCTGTCTCCACACCACCATGGCCTAGCTTCTTCAGGACTCAGCTGACAGGACACCGCTAGCACAATGGGAACATCTAAATCGGCTGTGCGCAATCCTGCCAGCATGACGGCGATGGAGTACTGTTAGACAGAGAAAACCACCGCTGCGGCAGTCTCCTGTGTATTGTCGCAACATTAAATAAAGCTAGAGGACCACCGTCAGCTTGACGGAGAACTTAGGATCCCTGCATCGGTGGGGCAGCAGTAGTCCCGTCAAAATCTAAATCAGCCCTTTAGTTCGATCCTATTAAAATAGAAACCTGAAACACCAAACTGGTCTAGTGACAAAACCAACATGACTTAGATGCCACATTCGTTTATTCACTGAAGGAATGTCTGAGAATAAATTCAATTTCATTAAATCTAGACACTAAAATAGGAGGGATTGTGGATATCAATTTCACATACGCTAAAGTTTGCCATACTTGGAATAAAGGGAGATTTGGGAATTAATCATCATCATTGATAACTTTATTTCGACCACTGTGGGTCATAAAAGTACATGTTAAAAAGAACAACATAGCATAAAAATCCATTTGCAAATGATACATAAAATGTGATGAAATAAAATTTCATATATACACCTATTTACAAACATCTAACGTTTAAAATAGAATTAACCCCTTCGCTGCGGGGGATATTCCCCCGCTGTGCTGGGGGGGAGGGGGGCACGCACAGCGCTCACATGCTCATGACGAGCTGAGCTCGTCATGAGGCAAGGAGCTCCTGTGCTCATGACGAGCTCAGATCGCCACGGCCACACCCGTTCCTGTGGAACGCTCAGCACAGCAGGGGAATTATCCCCGCATGCGAGCGTTCCATGGCTCATGACGAGCTGAGCTCGTCATGAGCACCGGAGCGCCGTGGCTCATGACTAGCTCAGCTCATCATGAGCATTCAAAGGGTTAAACCATCCATTATTGTTATCAATGCAGTACGGAACATTAAGCACGGACCCGTGTCTATCTCAAGTCATTACATGGGTTCTGCGCTTAATCCACATACAGTGTAAGAAACGGGAGACCACAAAAACTACTGGAGGGTGAGTGTCGTATTTTAGGACTCTAAGCGCTTGGTTGCACTTGCGGAAACCCAGGTTCTTGAAAATAGGTTTGACCCAACAGCGGCGTGCCAGCCCGTATGCCGGACAGACAAAGAACACATAACTTTCGTTTTCCAGGGAGTGCTCACACGCCGGGCACACAGAAAATTTGTTTGCTTCCCAACTACTAGTATGTGACCTTAATGGTAGTGTACCCAATCTAAACTGTAAATACAGCTTTCTTGCTTGAGGAGGATGTATCATGTCAAGGAATTCATCTTTTTTGTATTCTGCTTTAATATCGAGGAATTGGCTTGTTCGTGTTCCAACTAAGCTGCTAGTTTGTAGAGTCATCAGTTTAAGCGACCGGTACCTTTTTATCACATCCACCCTGGAACGCACAGGGCAAGCTGATTCAGGGGATTCCCATAGCTCCGAGAGACCTAACCTAGCACACAAATCCTTACTATGGGATAACCATGGTAGTTTCTTGGTTTTAAGGGAGACCCAAACCTCCTGGAACTCTGCATGATAGAAAGCTAGCTCTAGGACTGTCCACAATCTTCGCCAGTGGGTCAGTGGCCTCAAGGCCACCTCTTCTCCCACAGGAAATAGCCGCAGGTCTAGTCTTAGTGGTACCAGAGGGGGGGTTGGTTGTTAGGGAAAACAGGTTTCCCATAAAGGTATGTTCCACCCTAGCCAGGCTTTTGGGCCGATGGTGTCCCCATAGTTCCGCCCCGTATATAGCGGCTGTTCTGGCTTGAGCCTTATATATCTCTACAACAGGCGCAGCCGGTTTCCAGGCTAGTGTTCTATACATTTTTGAAATCCCGCCCACAATCTGAGTCAGTTTCAAGGTTAATCCCGCCCACAGTCTGAGTCAGTTTCAAGGTTGACTTAGCTATCTGTGCATTCCATCCCAGATGTTCCTCGAGAGTAATGCCAAGATATTCAAAAGTTTTTACTCTCTCAAGGGGTGTACCCTTCAGAGCCGGGTTTGGCCGCGTCCTCCTAGGGGGATTTAGAACCATGAACTTGGTTTTAGCCAGGTTAATCTCTAGACCGCTTAGCTCACAGAAATCTGCGAAACCATCAAGGATACGTTTTATACCGGTGGCTGTTCGCGACGACAGTAGAGTGTCATCCGCAAACATTAGTGCGGGCACTCTTCCAGTGGCCAACCTTGGGGCATCCGTATCTTTTATATTTAGGAGATATTTAATAAGCCCATTGATGTAGAGGCAAAAGAGAGTGGGAGCCATCACACAACCCTGGCGCACCCCCCTCTGAACCTCAAATCTTCCGGACAGTTCTCCCCCCTTTCCGCATCTGACCTGAGCAAAATTACCTTGATGGAGTCTCCTCAGTACTTCCAAGTATGGTGGGAGACCCAGGTCATAGAGGACTTTCCACAATTTGTCTCTGGGGACCAGATCGAACGCGGCCCGCAGGTCCACAAATATGAGGTAGAGGCTGCCACCCTCTACACTCACTGTTTTCCAGTATAACACCTGGAGTCGGAAGATCTGGTCAATTGTGGATGTACCGGTTCTAAAACCTGCTTGGAATGGACTCAAGATACTATTGTCCTCTTCCCAGGTCTGGATACTTTCCAGAAGTACCCGCCTAAATACTTTCTGTGGGATATCTATCAAGCTGATTGGCCTGTAGTTTTAGGGTAGGAGAGGGCAGCCTTTTTTGAAGATTGGAACAATCTCCGCCCCCGCCACGTCTCTGGCGGGTCTGACCCCATCATGATTGAGTTGTAAAGGACACAGAGATAAGGAGCCCATATTTTCGGTTCCGAGCGGAACAAGTCACCAGGAATTTTATCAAGCCCGGGGGCTTTATTGGGCAGCAACTTCATAATAGCGGATTCCACTTCGAGTATTGATATCTCCAGGGCACCCCCCAGTCTGCACTTGTGGGGGGGGACTGAGGGATACCAGCTCGGAGTCACCAGTGTGCCGTCGAGTGTAGAAACTACCAAAGTGTTCCTCACAAACAGCTGGGGCTATGTTGGGGCTAACTGCGTTCTTTCCACCCCCGCCATCATTAGTAACAATTGCCCATAATGTTTTGAGATCTCTACACTGTAGTGCCATCTTTAGCTCATCCCACTGTTCTGCCTCCCAAGACTTTCTTTCGCTTTCTATAGCTCGCTTACACTGTACCCTTAATAGCTTAATTTGGGGTTGGTTGTTTGCCTCGATTGCTCTAGTTAGTTCCCCTTTCAATTTGCGGCAATCAGCGGTGTACCATGGGTGTGTATTCGCCTGAGTTTCCCTATGCGTCTGGAGTGGAAAAAAGACCTCTAGCATTTTTTGTGATAGCTGGTTGTGAACTTCAACAGGCCTATTATTCCTCCCCTCTAAAAGGCCCAGTTGTTCAGCCTCTGCCATGTCCATGAGATAAGGGGGACCTGGTGATAGATTTGGGAATGTTTGTTTGGGCAGCTCCTTATGTGGGGCCATTTAATTCTCCGCCTATTATTATGGAGAAGGAGAGGCAATGGAGCACAGTCTTCGTTAATCAAGGGATTGGTCAGTCCCCAACTCCCTGGTTTCAGTGACAAAACCAGGGCATTGTGGTCACTGTCCGTCCGCTCATAGATCTTGAAATCCTGGATCTTGTCCCATGCCCTTAATTCAATCAAGATATAATTAATGATTGATGATTTGCCCGCCTTATTGAAAGTCACATTTCCTGGGCTGTCCGAAATGAACCGACCATTTCAAGGCCTTACAGACAGAGACAAAGTAAGGGAACATATTTGGAGAAGCAAAGGGGTCCCTGCTTTCACCGGGGGGATATTAGATTTGGGAATATTCCAGTGGAGGTTCTCCTCATCAATATCCTCCATGCCAGATTTCATAAGAGGTCAAACTGGCAATTAAAGTCCCCCCGATGATTAAACCAGTCCCAGGGTCAAGAGGCTGTGCGAATTCCATCAGTTGTTTAAAAACTACTGACTCTTGTCCGCTCTTGGTAGGTCTAGAGTATATATTGATAATAGCTAAATTCTTATTTCCTGGGAGGGATAACATCACACATAGGATATCCGGGGAGTCGATTTTTACTCCTTAGCTGTGACGCCAAGATGGGTGGCTATCCAGGTGCTTAGCCCTCCTGAGGGTCTTCCTCTATCACCTTTGACAGCGGGGGTGTTAAGGGTAGCAAAGCCACTTCTTTGGAACTCGTCCATGGCCCACGTCTCTAGCAAAAAGCAGATGTCGTGTTTATCCATGAACGAACCCCACTCCTCTGATGTTAGTTTATTTTTCAGGCCCGCCACATTCCAGGAAAGTATGTTAATATTCCCCTTATCAATGCTATGTGGTAGACTAGCATTCTGATCAAGATTTGTAGGTGCGGACACACAATTGGCCACCTGAGTAAAACTCTCGGTGACACTGCACTCCCCTCCCCCTCCAAATTCTCCTCCTGTTGCACCTCCATTAGGCGAACTACCCCCTATCCCAGCCCTCAATTCCCTTTTCTTTTGGTCTATTTTGGCCCTGCGAATACTTGGGTCTGGCGTAGGTCTTGCTGCAGTCATAAGGCACCTCAACTCTCTGAAAATAGCTTTTACTTCCAGCAAGACCATACATTCTATTGAGACAGGTAGGGAAATCCTTGCTTCAGGCAGTCAATCTACTGATTCCAGATTATCATACCAGTTGGGGTGGTGGAACATGTCGAACGACATGGGACTATTCAGATGCCCAAACCTGGCAACATTTCCATGTACATTCCCTTGTGCACGGTAACCCCCCTGAATTTCTTCTCCCGCCCAATTTGTCACCTCCCAATTTTTTGCAGGACAAATTTTGCCAGAGTTCCTGGATAGAAATATGTGAGCGGCAGGGGTTTCATTAGTGTGTCTGGGCTGCCTGAATCGTAGTTACAGATGTGTTTGACTGTCCACCTATTCCGGAAGTTAATCACGATACAATCCCCTTCTATGCTTTTCCCTCTGGGCCCCACCCAATCGACTCGTCTAACAAATAGAATTTCGCTGGTTCCCCCATTAGTAAGGGGTCTATTGTGGTTCAACCAGTGAATACACTTGTTTTTGAGATCTCTTTTGCCCTCTACCTTGCCTGGACTTAGTGTACGGACCCCCACAAGAATTACAACAAAGGGAACTGATTCTGGGGGCAGGGCTAAGCAAGGGAGTACAGACCTACATGGAGCCACTGATCTCGGCCTTCGTTCCCTATCTGTTGCCAGAGTCAGGCCTTTACTCGAAATGACTACCCCCCTACTCCCCATTCCCTTCCTATTCCCTGAACTGGCCGAATCACTAGATATGGCCACCCCAAGCTGCGCAATTGGATGCGAACTTGGGCAAGATGCTGACATGCCAATTTGAACCGGCAGGGCCCCGTCTGTATTAATCATAGGCCCCTTTCCTCCCAGTTTAGGCAAACACAATGATTCTATGTGTAACAGTCTTTTTTCAATAGAGTCCAGTCTTTTGTGGATCGGGAGGCAAGACTCTATGAATACCCGTTCCATTTTGGCCCAAAAGTCCCCTTTTATCCCTGGCGATGATAGGGACACATCTTCATTGGTATCTATAGATGGTGATTTGTGCACTTCGGACTGTGTGTCTTCAAGTGCCACAATTGGGGTATCGTTCTCCGTGATAGTTCGTTTTGGTTTTTTCGATTTTGTATTTACTCTTGCTGTTTCCCCACGCTTTCTTTTTGCTGCTTGGTCGGGCACTTTGCTTCTGGCTCCTAAGTTAGAGTCCGAGACCAGCCGAAGTGACTGCCCTGATCTGGTAGGTCCTGGACTTTTGGAGTGGCGTTAGTAGGTCAGGGATGGTTAATCTATTGTCTACTGGCGGGCTGTGCACAATGGCTACCACTTTTAAAGCGTTATTACTTGCTTCCGTCAGGCTTGTTGGCAAGGTGTCTGTTTGCATAGTAGCCAGAGGCATCGTAGGGGGGGGGGGGTCCTGGATTTGGTGATAGGGCCTTGGCTATTTGCCCTAATGAGGAGCGTTTATCAAAAGTAGGATCCAAGGACAATCTACTTTCGGTTAAGTCAATTTCCCGCGGCACCATTGAAGTAGCCCGAGTTAAAAACTGATCAATAGTCCCCACAATACTTCCTGCCACTGGTTTCCTCCCCTTCGTAGCCATATTCATGTGGAGTCGGTGTGGGGTGCCTTTACAGCCTGGTAATCAGTGGTTGGTTAGATTTTATTACTATGCAATAATGCAGTGCTAGGGAATAGAAAGTAACACACTGACCTTGTTAGTGAGTCCCGAGGTGAAAATGAAAGAGATGGGGCCTGTCCAGTCCACGTTCTTACTCAGACGGGCCTGCCCTTGGCTCGGGCTTCTCCCCCGGGACGCTCCCACGACGTGGGGGGTGTGGCTCCAATTTAAGCGCCTCCTGGCGCGAATACACCGTTGGCGGCTTCCAGCCGCTATGGCACCCGGTGGATGGAGTCCTTAATCCCTCGGTCCCCCCCCCCCCTCTGCGGCCGCGCTATGTTGATGAAAGCTGCGGCGGCAGGGGGAGACCGGGTGAGAGAGTCCGAGAAGGAGAAAAGTGCGGGCTCCAGAAATGTCCCAAGCAGGGACAAAAATGTGGCAGCAATTCCAGCCACAAGACTGCAGGTAAGTCCCCTTCTCCACCGGGGTGTGGCTCCAATTCAAGCGCCTCCTGGCGCGAATACACAGTTGGCGGCTTCCGAAATATCCCAAGCAGGGACAAAAATGCGGCAGCAATTCCGGCCACAAGACAGCAGTCTGCACAATAGGATTGATGAATGCCGCATGGGGCAAACAGGCACTGTAATTATAACACTATACAGTGATGTTAATAAATAATGAGGTATAGGCAATAAAAAGTCCAAATGGTGTTTGTTAAAAGCTTACCACTATTTGAGAACTAGATATAAGGGTATTCAGCTTCAGAGCAAAGCTGGTGTGCGTGGTGGTGAACGTCGCAAACAAAATAAAAGTAACTTGAATCTTGCAGGAAGCGGAATGTCAGATACAGTAGCCATCTTGGATTGAGATCATATAAAAGCAAAGTTAAGTCAGTCTCATTCTTTTCCTAAGCAGTTTGTGTTTGACAGTCATTGAGGACCATCATGTAACCAAAGTCTTGAGGTAGAAGCGCCAAATTGGAACCTTGACTTCCTACTTTTTACTACTCTATTTTTTATCACAATCATTACCATTTTCAAGGTTTTGTATATTATTATGTATTCTGTGCGTGCACTATTTTCTATCACATGCTTTTGATACACTCTTATTTTGCACTTTGCGTCTCACCTGTTTCATCATCATCATTGTACATATCATTTTTTCCTGCATTTATAAGACATTAACTCATTTTGAACGTATTTGAATGAAACTCTTTGGTAAGTCATTATGAGTCATACACAATGACTGCCCCCCCCCCCCCCCCCCAACTCATAAAATACCCATCTGCACTGCGCTACAAAGAAATTTCAAGGGAAACAAAGAACCAATGGTTTCTTATATTTCCAGTGAGAAAACTATATTAAGTGTTTCGGAAGAAATAGCTCAGATAGATGACTTGTTGCTTGAGGTAATTAGGTGAAAGGATGGACTATGATCTGAATGCTAGAAGTTCTTTCCGAATCTGGTATTGATTCATTGCAAACTTCCATAAGCAGAACCCGAATAAAGTGTGACAAGCCTTGCATCAGTTTTTTTGTCTCTCTTCCCATTTCCCTTTTCCCCTGTGCATGAGTTGCTGTGATTTCAGTTACAATTAGAGATCATGGTCTCTCTGTGGAGGTGAGTAGGCTTAGCTTCATGGCACTCCTGCACAGCGGTAACGAAAATCCTTCCCATGACAGGCACTGGGGTAGAGATGCTTATCCTAACACACATACATAGAGAAAGGGGACAGACTGGTGTTTTGGAATTGAAAAACAGATATACTCAGGGCTTCCCAAAAAAGGAGATAAGATCTGGTATCTTTGGGAAAAAGCTTCAAAAAAACAACCAAAGGAGTGTAGTAAGAGTAAGGCGGCTTGGAGTCCTGATCACAATAGCAAAATTACATTAAGGGGAACCTATGAAAGTTGATATTACCAAAGCAATACTCTATTTGCGATCTTGTGTAGTAAATGTATCATTCCTATTGACATAACTGTACATTGAACATCAACTGACAAATGAGATGGTTGTGCAATACTAAATATATGTTTTGTACTTAAAAAACGTACTAGTCTAGTAGATGATAAAGAGACAGGAAGTGTACAGCAGCAGACAAGAAAGTTATGAGGTAGAATCAATGTTAGGCAGCTATAGTATTGAGTAACTTTAGCAGGTTGTTAAAGAAAACTTTGGGCCTCTGCACTTACTTATGTTTTGTAAGTAAGCTATATAAAAATATATCACTGTGCATTAAATACGTTTTTGCTTAAGAATGCAAGTTGAATAAAATAAAATTGCCTTTTCTCAAAGATTTACTTAGACACTCTGCAGACACAGACTGCCAAACAAACAAGACAAAATCAACAAGAAGTATCCTCAGTCATCTCCCTTGCATCCTGGTAAGATAATTTAACAAGAACCATGCTATTGTTTTAAAGTCAACAGTATTTCTATCAAAAGCAATCAATCAATCAATCAATCAATCAATCAAAGCATTTATATAGCGCACTACTCACCCGGAGGGTCTCAAGGCGCTAGGGGAGGGGGGGTTCGCTACTGCTCGAACAGCCAGGTCTTGAGCTGCTTCCTGAAGGCAAGGTGGTCCTGGGTCAGGCGGAGGTGGGTCGGGAGAGAGTTCCAAGTCTTGGCGGCTAGGTAGGAGAAGGACCTTCCTCCTGTGGTGGCTCTGCGGATGCGGGGGACGGCGGCGAGGGCGTGGCCGGTCGATCGAAGCTGGCGTGTGGGAGCGTAGAAGTTGAGGCGGCTGTTGAGGTATCCTGGGCCTTGGTTGTGTAGAGCTTTGTGTGCATGGGTGAGGAGACGGAAGGTGATTCTCTTGTTGACCGGGAGCCAGTGCAGATCTCTCAGGTGTCCGGAGATGTGGCTGCGACGGGGGATGTCCAGGATGAGTCGTGCTGAGGCGTTCTGAATCCGCTGGAGTCTCTTCTGGAGTTTGGCGGTGGTTCCGGCATAGAGGGAGTTGCCGTAGTCCAGACGGCTGGTGAAGAGGGCCTGGGTGACCGTCTTCCTGGTCTCGGTGGGGATCCACCGGAAGATCTTACGTAGCATGCGCAGGATGTTGAAGCACGACGAGGAGACGGCGTTGACTTGTCTGGTCATGGAGAGGGAGGAGTCCAGGATGAAGCCCAGGTTGCGTGCGTGGTCTGTTGGTTTGGGTGCGCTGCCCAGGGCGGGGGGCCACCAGGAGTCGTCCCAGGCGGAGGGTGAAGATCCCAGGATGAGGACTTCCATCTTGTCCGAGTTCAGTTTCAGGCGGCTGTTCGTCATCCACTTGGCTACGTCTGTCAGCATGGTTTAGGGCATGGAATTTTCACAGATTGCTTTCTTAAATCATGCATATTTTCATTATATCAGACAGTGCTTTATTCTACCTAAATCCAGAACATTTGCTAACATTTTCCAAGCAGTACCCTTTATAATAAGTCTCACATGCACACACAGACATTAAAACAGATTTGAAGATACAATAACTGGCATTATATGAGAAACTACATGAAACAAACATGCAGAGCCAGACAATCACTGTATGATGAGGTGCATACGGTGAATTTGATCAGGGGACTACCCCTCACACCAACGGTAATTTTAAAAAACATCTAAGTGAGTTAACTTTTCTTCCTTCATCCTCTCTCAGCTTCTATTCTACTTCTGCAATACACTGCTGATATGAATTGTCCGTCCTTCTTGCAGAGTCATCCCCCCACCCCTATCTTGTCAATTTAAACCTCAACTCCAAAAGTGTAAAGCTGAGGCATGTGGGTAAGGGTTTGGGAGATTAAGCAATTCTTACTATGGTATCTTCCCTGTTTGCGCCTGTTATTTCAAGAAAGGTCTTAACCCTGCCTATTGATGTTCCATTATTCCAAAGTGATCCTTTCCTAAACCCCTTCTATACTATAACGAATAATCTGATTTTCCAATTTTCTTTCCTTCCATAGCATCATTCTGCTATCAATACTGTTTCCAAGAAATGTCAATGGTCCTTGACTATCAATCAGGAAAACCCTTACATGAGAAACATTTCTGATTCTGAAAATGCAATTAAATCCGCATGCTTTGATTCAAGCTTTATAAGGGAGATATAAATAATTTCTCAGTTGACTCTATACACATTAAATGCAAATGAAAGAATAACCTGTTAGGTCAGCAAAATAAATGATTATAACCACACTCTGGATATTTGTACTACCGAAATTTACATATTTATTTACAATTTTTATAAAACAGTAATGATCATAAACGGCGCAAGTACTATTAAGTATAGTCAGTGAGAAAGGAAAGGGTGCTCAAGTGTTTAGAAGAAGGAAGAAAAGCATTTATAATATACAGTTCTGATATTTACAAAGGACAAAGCGGGCAACCTTCCGCTGTTTATATAGGCCTGTCCACACGGTTTTGGAGGGGGGAGGGGGTAGGATGATATAGGTACAGGCACATTAGTTGAAAAGCGTCGACGTTTCGACCCTGGTGCTCTTGGGGTATTTGGGGCCTCGGCGGCAGGTCTTCCTCAGGACAAGGGACAAGGAAGGGGGAGGGAGACTTGGCCGTAATCCGACTAATGGTCTGGCTCGGACACCAATGAAGCTGGTCAGGTGGGAACTCAGTCCAAGCTTCCAGGGGATAGGTCACCTACTGTCTTGCGGTGTGATGAAATCACTAGATTGTTCAGCCTGTTCTGTTTAACAATATCAATATGGATGGTGAGGTAGAGCAATCCTGCCAGCGCCCCCACGGGCAGTCTGGTGGTGGTGAGGGGTTGATTAGGTCAATGTTGCCTCTATTTCTGGTTAGGTATTGCAATCGGTGTCCACGTCACCTCGGCGGGATTATTTGGAAAACTGGTGACCGCGACACGGCAACTACTCTTCTCGTTTGAAATTGCTCGCGGTCACCAGTTTTCCAAATAATCCCGCCGAGGTGACGTGGACACCGATTGCAATACCTAACCAGAAATAGAGGCAACATTGACCTAATCAACCCCTCACCGCCACCGGACTGCCCGTGGGGGCGCCTGGAGGATTGCTCTACCTCACCATCCATATTGATATTGTTAAACAGAACAGGCTGAACAATCTAGTGATTTCATCACACCCCAAGACAGTAGGTGACCTATCCCCTGGAAGCTTGGACTGAGTTCCCACCTGACCAGCTTCATTGGTGTCCGATCCAGACCATTAGTCGGATTACGGCCAAGTCTCCCTCCCCCTTCCTTGTCCCTTGTCCTGAGGAAGACCCGCCGCCGAGGCCCCAGATACCCCAAGAGCACCAGGGTCGAAACGTCGACGCTTTTCAACTAATGTGCCTGTACCTATATCGTCCTACCCCCTCCCCCCTCCAAAACCCTGTGGACAGGCCTATATAAACAGCGGAAGGTTGCCCGCTTCGTCATTTGTAAATATCAGAACTGTATATTATAAATGCTTTTCTTCCGTCTTCTAAACACTTGAGCACCCTTTCCTTTCTCACTGACTATACTTAATAGTCCTTGCGCCGTTTATGATCATTACTGTTTTATAAAAATTGTAAATAAATATGTAAATTTCGGTAGTACAAATATCCAGAGTGTGGTTATAATCATTTATTTTGCTGACCTAACAGGGTATTCTTTCATTTGCATTTATTGTGTATAGAGTCAATTGAGAAATTATTTATATCTCCCTTATAAAGCTTAAATCAAAGCATGCGGATTTAATTGCATTTTCAGAATCAGAAATGTTTCTCGTGTAAGGTTTTTCCTGATTGATAGTCAAGGACCATTGTTTTTTCTTTAACCAATTCATACCCAGGTCCTTTGATTCTATGGGTAATACCCCATTGATTTAATGGTCCAAGAAATGTCAGACACTTGCCATTTTGATCCCAATGGTCTCTCTCTCGCATGGACTCTATAGTGTAAGTGCACTAGTGTCAGTATCCATTGCGTGCCAGAGTCTTGCCTATGGCGCTCTTTGGTGTATTCTTTAGATCATTTACCATGGTTGTCTGTATCGAAAATATATGGGAGGTGGCCCTCTGTTATGACTGAATATATTTAACTGATCAAGTGAGGTGGCAGCCTGCATTCACTGTGTCCCGCATATGAAGACTCGTGTGGCCGTTTACAATGGTTACTTTTCTCCTGTTCATGCATGTGGGCTACTCTGCTGTTCTCTTGAGTGGATCCTACAAAGCATCTATCCTAGCAGCCTACAACAAGCACATTCTTGTGTATTGCTCCTCTGTCGGTCATGGATGACTTCTACCTTACCAAACAAATACTGATGGTGGTTTGCCATTGAATGCGACTTGCACTGGATTAGGACTTAGCCGCCTTGATTGGTAACATTTGTTTTGGTCCTTCGCAGGTGGTCTAGATTCATTTGTTTGGAAGCCGGTCTGTATCCAAGAAGGCCCGACAGCTGCTCCTCTTAATCCGGAATGGAATCTTCAGATCTTTCATCACAACAGCCTGTGTCCAGGGTATGCTTGTGGGTTGTCCAGTCACTTCTGACTGTGATCTAAAGAACATTTACCACAGCTACTCTTATCCAGTGCATTCTTGTAGGTTGGTCCTCTGCGCAAATTCAACTCAAACCTTGCCTTTTTTATGCAAGTTCACAAGCAGCACTTATTCCCTTTTCCTTATTACAGTCCATGCATCAGCACAGGGATATAATGAGGGCATTCTACTGCTCATCATACATGTCATTTCCCACACAGACCATGGACATAATTCTTACCCTTTCAACCAGACACTACAAAACAGTAATATAAAGTAGATGTGTTCTTTCGCTCACCCTTCTTTTCTCCATTAAACATTCAGGCACAGAAACAGAAATCAGGATAAGAGCACTGCTCTAGTCATTCATGTACAACACCAAAACCCTTCAAACATAGATCAAACTGCAATTCAACACTCTTACAACTAAGCATTCCCCCACAATAGAGTGCTAACCATCCACCCATCCACCAATGAGCCCTGGAGAATCATCGAGGAACTGCTTCACTATATATATGCAATTAAAATGCAATATACACTACAAAGATATAGAGATTTTTATTGATGTTGTAGAATTTAATTTCTGCATGTGACGCTCTACACAATTTTAGATTCAGGATGTTTTCACTTGATGATTGTATTATTTTGGTCAGTGGGTCACATGCATCATTGTAGGAATTTGCATTTCCTAAATTGCGAAAATTAAGGAATCGCAATTTAGGAATTGCAAAATCCTATGCATCAAGAAATCCAATTTTTTTTTTAGGATTTCTTAATTTTCGGAATTTGCGATTCCTTAATTGCGAATTGCAATTAAGGAATGGCATTACATTGATTCCTATGGGCCTAGAGGCCCATAGGAATCAATGCCGTTTTGCATTTCTTTGTTTTGGAATTCGCAATTTGTTGATGCATTGCAAGGGTGCAGAAGGGGGTCCAAAGGACCCCCCCCTGCACCCCTGAAATGTATTTTAAAGTGCATGTTTCACACACCCATGTCCTAAGGACATGTGTGTCTGTAACATGACACTTTCCAAAATGCATTTTGTGATTTTTTAAAGAATTTCGCAAATTAACACGAGGGTCAACCTCGTGTTAATTTGCACTTCCTATTTCAAAATTTGCATTTTTTAAAAAATTGATGCATTGCATTTAAGGAATCGCACAAATGCGATTCCTTAAATGCATTCGCATTTTTAGGAAATGCAAAAAAAAGCGAATTTTGAAAAATTGTTTCATGCATCCCAAAAACGTATTTAGGAAGTGCAAACGGCCGAATTTACTGATTCGCACCGTTTGCACTTCCTAAATAGGTTGATGCATGTGCCCCTATATGTTGTATTTGCGAAATGTGTTTATATAAGACTTTCAAGGAGTTGTATTTATCGGAAATAAACTATTTACTTTCAAGTTAGACATCAGGTTTTAGTTCGGCGTTTGTGACAGCCTTAAGATTCCCAGCGCTTGCAACCCCATTTGTTGGACAGTGCACATTAACGGACTATGCTCACCACAACATGTTACTTTCATGGAACATTCTACTCATACATCAGCTCCCACAATTGACCAACAACAAATGGGAAATCAGTTAATGAGTGCACATTTGTTTAAGTTTAATACGGCTAAGTAGTTCTATTTTACCATCTCCAACTTGCTTTTCCTAGTATGTAAACGTAAGTGCATAGGATCACCAGCAGTTACAACTGATAAAAATGAAGATCGAATATATATTTAGCTGTCTCAGAAACATACTCTTGAACAGTTATTTGGCCATGGGATAAGCAACTTGGGTGCCTGGGAGACTGGGCGCACACAACCGTAATATGTTACAAGTTAACACAAATGTTCAATCTTCTTAGGGTACTGTCCAATATTATCTGGTGCTTCGGAGTAGGACGAGCCATCTAGTCTTACTTAACTGGAAAAATCAAGCATCGATGAAGGGGTTCTCAGGGCACACAGAAGTCAAAAGTTGAGGTCGCGGTTTCAACAGTTTTTTATTTACTTCTGTGTGCCTGGAGAACCCCTTCAGTTATTTGACCATGTGTCTGATTTACAGAATAATGCATCAATTTCTTTAAAGTGCATAAATGCTTTACAGTTGCCTCTACACAAACTGGAATGAACATTCCACAATATAATGTCAGTCAGTCAAAAGCTTTTATTTCGGTTAAAAACCATAAAAAGGCATATTTACATACATCAGTGCTATTTGCGCATAATTATACATAGTGAGAGTGTTAAAATACCTCATAGGATCAATATACATAATTTCAAGATAAAAAGATTTAAAAAGAGGATACATGGATAAATATCTCGCAAATGCTGCAATGGATCCCACCAGGCTACCCGGTTTTCTGTGATAGAAGGGGACCTCCCCATTTTTTACGTCAAGGTACCCCGTGGGGAATAGTTAATGGAGATGCCTTTTTTTAGTATTGCACACCTAATAAACCACATAGACGGCAGAAATGTAGACGTTACATATACTGTCATAAATGCAGTGTCAGTTTTGAGAATTCTATAGGTCTCCCTATAGTCTCTAATACCCCTGGACTTACACAAATGAATTATCCATTTTGCTCTTGCCCTTGAATACGAGGGGCAGAAGAGCAGAACGTGCAGATCTGTCTCTCTGCTTCCCCGGCATCCCAGGCAAGTGCTAACTGAGGGTGTGGCTTTTGACCACTTGTCTGTGACGTCCCTAAGGGGGAGTGAGCCATGCCTAAACTGTATATAGAGTTTCCTGGCCAGGGAGGGCTTAATGTCATCCAAAAATCTCTCAAAGTTGGGGTGGACCTTGGTCTCTAGGAAAGTGTTGGTCAACCTACCCAGGGAAGAATTTGATAATAAGAGGGCCAAACCATGCTCTCTCAGTGCCATACTCAAACTTTTTCTAGATAGCAAGGCGCAGGTCTCCTCAGGGGAAGAACACAAATCCTCCCTGCCTATTGCCTTAGAGAGGTACCGAATGTGCTTTAATCATGGTATTTACCCTGCACCCCTGCTTACTAACAGATCCCGTAGATCCTCCCTATAGCTCTCCATTTCTGGGATGGCTTAGAGTTGTCTCCAGTATAACAACGGACGGTTCGAGACGACGTCCTGGATAGGGACCAGGCCCAGATCCAGCCTTAATGGGGTGAGAGGTGTGCTCTGGGGTATTCTCAGGAGACGTCTCATAAAACTATTCTCGGTGAGGGAGAGGGAGGCCGCACTTACGTGTCCCCATAGTTCCGCACCACAGAGTGCGCCGCCTCTCGCCTGGGTTTTATATATTTCAACGGGAGGTCCCACCTGTTTGAGAGAGGATTAATTGAAGACTTTTAAAATGCCACCCGAGGATTGGGCGAGCTTCAGATTAGCTTTAGTGATCTGCGAACCCCAATCCATTCTATAATTTAAAGTGACCCCCAAGTACTCGAAGGTCGACACACGGTCCAGGGCCAAACCATCCAAGTGCGAATGGGGGCAATTGGGGCCTTTCAAATTAAACATCAAGTACTTGGTTTTGGTGAAATTGATTTCCAAGTTCCTCTCCTTGCAAAACCTAGAAAAGGCCTCCATTGTGCGCTGAATACCCCCGATGATTTCGACAATAGGAGGGTATCATCGGCGAACATTAGTGCCGGTATTTTCCGTCCCGCTAAGCTGGGAGAATATAGGTCTTTTGCTCCCAGTAAAAAGGCGATCAGACCTTTAAGGAATAGGGAGAATAGCGTGGGGGCTAGGGCGCACCCCTGCCTCACTCCACGTTCCACCGGGAACGGGGTTGACAGAGCACCTCCCCTCCCGTACCTCACCCTAGCATACGTACCCTTGTGCAACTGTATAAAAAGATCACACAAGTAGGCCGGGGCACCCATCTCCTTTAGCTTGTCCCTCTGGACCAGGTCAAATGCGGACCAGGGATCCACAAATATCAGATATAGGCTGCCCGCCCCGAAGGGGACCGTCCTCCAGTATACAAGCTGTAGCCTGTACAGCTGGTCGATCGTGGAGACCCCTGCCCGAAACCCTGCCTGCAGGGAGGTTAGGATGTGGTGATCATCCATCCAACACTGCAACCTGGTTAGGAGGACTCGGGCAAAGAGTTTCTGGAGGATGTCGATTAAACTTATGGGACGGTAGTTGGCCGGGTCCAAGGGAGAAGCCTTCTTATGGATGGGTATAATTTCTGCTCCCAGCCAGGTCCGGGGGATATCCAAGCCCTGCATAATGGCGTTGAAGAAGTTGCAAATGTATGGTGCCCACACCCTTTGTTCAGACCGATGTAGATCCCCGGGGATCCTATCAAGGCCAGGTGCCTTCCCTGGGATCAGACTCCTAATTGCCGCCTTAACTTCCGAAATCGTGCAGGGATAACTATCTTGGGCGCTGCCCTCGACAGGGGCTGGATCGAGGAAACTTGCAAGTTCTAATGTTTCCACTGAAGGTGACTCGGAATCAAGTGAGTAGAGGGGCTTGAAAAGAACTAGTTACTTACCTGTACACTATGGTTCTCCAGTATTATCTTTCATAGATTCACATGCTTGTATCTTCCCAGTCGTCATGGTGGGAGTCTCCCGGTAAATAATAATCATAGCAGTAGAAGAAAAAACTGCCTGAAACATAGAGTAGTGAAACCAGAGGGTAATCTCTCCTCCTCATTATGTGGCCCAAACTACAGCCAATCAGCAACCAGCCCCAGCCTACACCATTCCCAGCAGAGCCACCATACCTCAGATTTCCTACCGCCCAAGAGTGAGCTATACAGGAAAACCAGAGATAAAAGGTGGTCTACCTAAAGGAAACGGGGAGGCGGGCGGGCGCATGTGAATCTATGAAAGATAATACTTGAGAACCATAGTGTACAGGTAAGTAACTAGTTCTTTCTCCAGTATTCAATCTTTCATAGATTCACATGCTTGTATCAGAGTAGATAGCAGTTCCTGTAGTTAGAGCGTTTCTAGGCTAGACCCCTTTCCTATCTCGGGGCTGTGTGCCATAAATTGCTTCTATTAAAAAGAACTTTTCACAATACCAAGGCATGATCAATTAAACATTGCCACTATAATTATTTGCGTAAAGAGAAAAAACATATTATATAGTAAAAAAATTTGCAGAATACAATTCATAAACATGTACCTTATTTAAAGAGATGTCGCAGAACTGCCTGTCCCACTGCTGCGTCTGCCTTCCATTCCGTGTCCAGACAGTAATGCTTGGTGAATGTATGAGCAGTCGACCAGGTTGCTGCTCTACATATGTCTGGAAGGGGTACTCCTGCTAGCAATGCAGAAGACGTCGCCATTTTCCGCGTATCATGGGCACGGACTTTCCTGTCGAGAGGTCTTCCTGCTTTCTCATGACAGTAGCCAATAGCGGAAGCGATCCATCTGGATATGGAGGAACGTGAAAGGGCCAGCCCTTTTCTGACCCCTGAGTAAGCAACAAACAGTTAGTTTGATTTGCGAAAGCTTTTTGTCTTTTCAATGTAAACTTTTAGGCATCTGCCAATATCCAAAGTATGCAGAGCTTTTTCAGCCGCTCTGGATGGATTTTTAAAATATGTAGGCAGGATAACAGGTTCATTCAGATGAAAATAAGAGGGTATTTTAGGCACAAATTTAGGGTTAGTTCTTAGCATCACCTTATCCGGCCTGAATTGAATGAAGGGGTCCAATATAGAAAAAGCTTGGACCTCGCTCACTCTTCTGGCTGATGTGAGCGCCAACAGTAATGTCACTTTCCATGACAAGAATTGCAATTCTGATTTGTGTATGGGCTCGAAGGGAGCTTTCATCAGCTGCGACAATACCGTGTTAAGCTGCCATGAAGGTGGGGGGACGCTTGACAGGAGGAAACTTCCTTAACAGCCCTTTCAAGAATTCTTTGATTAGTCTGTTAGACCACAAGGAAGGGCATCCTGGTGATCTTCTATATCTGGAAATTGATGCTAGATGGACTTTAATAGACGAGTGCGCCAGTCCTGATCTGGCTAAATGCAGCAAATATGGAAGGATTTGCTCAGCAGAGGACGTTAAGGGATGCACTGCATTAGCAACGCACCAACTACAGAATCGCTTCCATTTTGCCATATATGTCCTGTTGGTAGACAGCGCTGCGGAACTTTGCAGTATTTCACGACATTCTGGAGTGATATCTAGGGACTGGAATTCGTGCTCGAAAGGTTCCAAGCGGACAATCTTAGAGAGGTCAGTTGCGGATGAAGTACTTGGCCTCTGTTCATGGAAATCAGATCCCTGGTTATCGGGAGCTGTATTCTTGGTTCCACCGACAACTGCAGAAGCTCTGTATACCAAAACGGCCTCGGCCAGGCCGGGGCTATCAGTATTATCTGGCAAGGTTCTGATCTCATTTTCCTCAGTAGTCTGGGAATCAAGGGAAAGGGAGGGAAGGCATAGGCAAACATCCCTGTCCATCGAAGCTGAAGTGCGTTCCCCCTCGAATCTTGCTGAGGGAACCTGCTGGCATAATGACTGCATTTCTTGTTGCTCTGAGTTGCAAACAAGTCCAGACCTGGTTTGCCCCACACTTTGAAAATCCGATTCAGCTGGACCTGGCTGATTTCCCACCCGTGGCAAATGTCGGATGACCTGCTTAACAGATCCGCTTTTGTGTTGTCTACTCCTGGAACATGTTCCACTTGCAGCGTTATGTTTTGACACAATAGCTATTTCCAAATTCTTTGTGCCAGAATCGACAAGGGTTTTGATCTCGTTCCACCCTGTTTGCGCAGGTAAAACATTGTTGTTGTGCTGTCCGTCCGCACTAAAACCGATGAACCTTGGATCCTGGGAAGGAAAGCCTGGAGGCCCAGGAAGACCGCTTCTAATTCCAAGAGATTGATGTGACGTTTCGCCTCTTGAGGAGACCAAAGGCCTTGAATTTCCAGGTCTTGCAGATGCGCCCCCCAACCTCGTAATGAAGCGTCTGATGTCATGACGTAGCTTAGTGATTGTGGTTCGAATGACAGGCCCTTTGTTAGGTTGCTCCTGATACCCCACCATGACATTGCCCGCTTGATCTGACAGGTTATGACCAGCTTGTCGTCTAAGGAACCCAGGGCTTGGACCCATTGTTTGTCCAGGGCTTCCTGTAACGGTCTCATCTGTAAACGGCAGTTGGGGATCAGCGGAATGCAAGAGGACATCATTCCCAGTAATGATTTGAATATCCTGATGGAAGTGGACTTTTTTGCTGCTAGGGATGCAGTCAGATTCAAGATTTTCGTTACCCTTTCCTCTGAAGGGTAAGCCTTCATTTCTTGTGTTTTCAAGATTGCTCCTAAGAATTGTAGAGCACAAGTCGGAACAAAAGATGATTTTTCTTTGTTTATCCGAAGACCTAGTCTTTGGAAGAGATCCGTGCACTTCCGTAGAGATCTCTCCGTTGCTTGGAACGATGGTCCTTTTACTAACCAGTCGTCCAGGTATGGGAACACCTGTAGACCTTGCTGCCTTAAATGCGCCGCTATAGGAGCCATGCATTTTGTGAAAACTCTGGGGGCAGACTTCAGACCGAAAGGTAAAACTCTGAACTGGTAATGGCGCCCCGCCACCATGAATCGCAGATATTTATTGTGCTTTTTGTGTATCGGAATGTGGAAGTATGCCTCCAGCAGGTCTAGAGAGACCATGTAGTCTCCTTTGCGAAGCAGTAGCAGAATTTCCTGCAAGGATAGCATACGGAAAGAAATCTTCTTTATGTATGTGTTCAGATCTCTGAGGTCCAGTACCTGTCTCCATTTTGATGACTGCCTTTTCCTTATAAGGAAGAAGTGTGAATAAAAACCTGTTCCCCGCTGGTCTGGTGGTACTTCCTCTATCGCTCCTTTCAGAATGAGTGATAAGACCTCTGCTTTGAGAGCCGCTAAGTGCTGATGAACTCTGCAGAGGGGTGGACGATTTGGAGGCCTTTGCGAGAATTCCAGGGTGTGACCCTGTGTAATGATGTCTAATACCCATCTGTCCGATGTTATGGACTGCCAATGCGGGAGAAACAGAGAGGTAGTGGAACTGGTCGATCTGAAGCGGTAATGGAGGCGCCTGTGGAACATCACTGTCTGCGACCAGAGTCTTGCTTCCCTCTGGCGGCGGACTTTCTCCTTCCTTGTTGTTGGAAGGAAGTGTTTTAGGACCGATATTGCTGGTTGGAGGAGTACTGACGGTAACCCTGCTGGTTGTAAGGTTGGTACCGATTAGATTGATAAGAGGAACGTTGTTGTTGAAAGTGTCCTCTGGATCCTCGGCCGCGAAAGGACTGATAACGGCCTTGTTGCAATGATCCCAAGGATCTAGCAGTGTCAGTATCTGCTTTTATCCCCTGCAACGCCTCGTCAATCTGTTTTCCAAAGAGGCTTTCTCCATCAAATGGCATGTCCAATATCTTAGACTGCACCTCTGGTCGAAAAGACATAGCCTTGAGCCATCCCTGCCTCCGCAGGGTTACCGCCCCAGCCATTTGGCGAAAGGCTATAGACGATATGTCCATTGCCACTTCTATGGACTCCGACGCTGCTCTGGCTCCATCTTGTAGAATGGTAGTCGCCTCCCCTTTCTTGTCCTCCGGAAGGTGCGACAGGAAAGGCGCGATGTCCGACCACATCTGCCTATTGAACCGGCTCAGCAGAGCCATTGCGTTGGTAGCTTTGATGGAAGCTGCTGCCATGACCGCAAAGCGTTTACCTATGCCATCCATCTTCTTGCCCTCCTTATCGGGGGGCGCCACGCATGTAGCCATCGGGTTCTTGGAGCGCTTCTGGGCTGCTTGAGTCACCACCGAGTCTGGACGAGGATGACCAATAAGACATGCTGGAGCCTTCTCTACAGCACAATACTTCTTGTCCAGCCTGGGTATGGATGCTGGGACTGAGGCTGGATTCTTCATCAGTTTGAGTCCTTCATCCCAGATATGCTCAATGATCGGAATAGCTCTTACCGACTTCCTGGAGGACTCCTTAAAGTCGTAAAGGAAACAATCGCTTTCCTTGACTGGCATAGAAAGCTTGAACCTTTTAGCCGCTTTTTCCATCAGGTCATGAAAGCTGGCTATATCCTCTGGTGGAGAGCTTGATTGAGGCAAAGGTGACGCCGGGGACGTTGGAGCAATATACTGGTCCCATTCGTCTCCCACTTCCTCATCCTGAGTAATTTCTCCTTCCTCCTCCTGATCCTCATGATCAGACTCATTCAGGTCATCACGAATCGTAATTACGTTTTGAACCTCCTTCCGAGGAGGGGGAGGCGGTTGAGCTATAGGCGTCTCTTTAACAAGTTGAGTCTTTCTCATTGGCCGCGGAAGCATTATCTTCTGGAAAGCGACGATAATAGCTATCTATCATACTCCTTAAGTCAGATATTAAAGAGATAGGCACCGACATCGCCTCTTCTCGCGCAGGTGTATCCACTTCCTCCTCATCATCATCGTGATAGGCCTGGTGAAATGATTCGTATCTCATCTGGCCCTTGACCGGCCGGTTTGTAAAGGCAAAGTCCTCCTGGTGTTCTTCCTCATCAGTGTCCTGATGTTTAATATGGAGCTGCGAAGGACTGTACGCCACACCATAGGATCCTTCCTCCTCCGATTCCTGGCAATCCAGAATGGTGGAGGGCAGCAGAGGTGAAATCTTTGGCGTGGAAAATTCCCCTTTTCTGCTCGTCAACACCCCCGTCAACGGAGCAATCCTTTTAACAGAAATATAAGTAGACGTTATTTTCGTTGGAGATGGCATCAACGATGATTTACTCGTCGTCGACGGGATCGTCGAAGGAACAGTCATCCGCATCATCGACGGGATGCTCGTCGACGAAGATCTCGCCGTCGACGAAGGCCTAGCACTCACCGTCGAGGGAGTCGTCGTTGTCGTCGACGTCGACAAAGCTGTCGACGTCGAGATTGTCGTCGACGGACTGGTCGTCGTCGTCGACGGAATGGTCGTCGCCGCCGTCGTCGACGGAATGGTCGTCGCCGCCGTCGTCGACTGTCTCGTCGGCTATCTGACTGGATTCTTAACATATTTCGTCGACGGAAGCGACGACGGAGCCTTCTTTTCTGAGGAAGGCTTGAGAGGAGTTGGAGGGAGTGAAGTAGAAGGTTCACCTTCCTTAGATTTTCCTGCTTTTTGCTTCCTCACATCTCCCTTTTCCTCAGAGGACCCTCTTAACTTTTTAGAGGTGTGTCCCTTGGCTTCTCCTTCAGACTCCGAGTCTTGAACTTTCCTTTTCTGAAGCCATAATAGGAGGCGCCCTTCCCTATCCCTCAGAGTTTTGGGAGGGAAGGTCCGGCAATACTTGCAGTCCTTAGGGATATGCTTGGGGTACAGGCAGTACAAGCATTCCTTGTGAGGATCCTCAGAAAAAAGTCTGGCCTTGCCACAGGATCTGCAAGCTCTGAAAAGACTCTTCTTGGAGCTTTCAGACATTATGACTGAAGTAATTCTTGACAAGAAAAAAGAAGATAGTACCTGATTTCCAACTGACAAAGGTCAAAAGTTCAGTGAAGAGAGAATAAACTGAGCAGAGCTCAGGGAGACTCCTTCTCACACGAAGGCGGTTAGAAATCTGAGGTATGGTGGCTCTGCTGGGAATGGTGTAGGCTGGGGCTGGTTGCTGATTGGCTGTAGTTTGGGCCACATAATGAGGAGGAGAGGTTACCCTCTGGTTTCACTACTCTATGGTTTCAGGCAGTTTTTTCTTCTACTGCTATGATTATTATTTACCGGGAGACTCCCACCATGACGACGGGGAAGATACAAGCATGTGAATCTATGAAAGATTGAATACTGGAGAATGTGCAAGCCACACCTCTTCGCAAATGTTGGGAACAACTGCGAGCATCCCTGTGGCCGGGCCTCTATGCACCAAGTTCCAGAAAGCCCTAAACATACAGGCGTCTAAAGCTACTCTGATTTTCTCCCATCTATCGGCTTCCCACTCTGCCTTGGCCGCTTCGGTCAGGCTTGTGTAAGTTTGCCGAGCGTTTCTGATGGACGACTGAGTGCCCACTTTCACCTCCTTTATCAGGGATGATTTTGCCTCCCCGCAACTTTTATTGAACCAGTTCTCTCTCTTGGAAGTTCTCCCCCCTACCAGACTCGAGAGCTGTGAAAAAGTCAGCGAGTGTGGTGAATAGCGTGTTATGGGTGGTCTGGAGGGCTGAGAAATACGAGGGCTCGGAGTTCCGGTTTCTCAAGTCGCTGACCTCGACTTGAGCCCCAGCTACCAGATTGTATATCTCTGCCAACTTGTCCGGTGCCTGGGCCACCCTTTCCCACCTGACACGCCTATCTCTCCCTGTTAAAATTAGGTTCTGGTTGGTAGGGGACCCTGCTCCATCCTGTGTTGTCTGTTTCCCCAAGGGACTAACTAGTTCGAGTGACAATAAATTATGATCACTATCAACTCTTGGGGTCACAACAAACGCTTTTAATTGAGCCCAGAATTCCACGTTAATCAAGATGTAATCAATTGTCGTTCTTTTCCCCGGTCTATTATAGGTGCGTGCACACGGTATATCTGGGAGGAGCCTGCCATTGTAGGCCCTTAGGGAAAATGCTACGACCAACTTATTAATCGCGAGTGCCAACGGCATCAGGCGGTTTTCTGGATACATGGAGCATTCCGGGATGAGCCACATCTCATCCTCCTCAGAAGTGACAGGGGGAATCACCGAGAGTGGCTCAAAGTGGCAATTGAAATCTGCCCCAATGATTTTATGGTACGTAGAGGGAAAGGAAGATAGAAGTGCCTCCAGGGCCTCCAGGATGGATAGGCCTTTTTGTCGGGGGAAGGGACGTAAATAGATATTTATCACTGCCCTTTGAATGTCAATGTGATACACAGGATGTCCAGACAGTTGGTGTCAATTACCTTAACTATATACCCCATGTGGACTGCCACCCAGATACACAACCCTCCAGAGGGTCTTCCCCTTGGTCCCTGAACAGCTGCTCTATAATATGACACAAAACCTACCCTCACAGGGACAGGTAATGACCAAGTCTCTTGGAATAGGCAGAGGTCATACCTATCCACCAGCCCCCCCCCACTCAGGGTTTTGTAGCTTTGTCCACAACCCGGCTGCATTCCAAGAAGCAATCAGGGTGGGACGGGGGGACGGTGATCCAGGGAGTGCTCCAGTAGGGTGCACTAGGCCAGGGGGAGTGAGTCTTACCGGTGGATGGAAATCCGAGACCCATTCATCAGTGATGGCTGCACAATTATCGAGTGGTGGAAATAAGCCATCGTTCCCTAGGTTGGCCGTCTGTGCTATAAGCCCCGCTTCCTTGCTTGGGCCTCCCACCTCAGGTAGTGCCACTGGGGATGGAGCTACTATAGGAGCACCCAACGGTAGTCAATGCACACTACTCAAAGCCCTGAATCTATTGACTACTGGGATGGTATACTCAAGGAAGGTGTTACCATGTGAGGGCAGGGGTTGTTCCAGCATAGCCGTGGCCTGATTCTGACAGTAAAAATACCCCAGGTGAGAAGTATTAATAGAGCCTGGGAAAGCTGGTCCACCACTCCCTAACAAGTACTTAACTGCTACAGGGTCCCTAAAGTTAACGATGATGCAGTCACCCTCAACATCTTTTCTTCTTATACCCAGCCAATCAACCCTATGAGCAAACAAGATCTCCCCCTGGCCTCGGCCCATGAGGGGTCGGTGCCTGTTTAGCCAGTGGATGACCTTGTTCTTTAACTTGAGGAAGGTTTCACCACGAGAGCTGTTCAGTGGTGGGACACCTGTGAGCACCACCACATACGGTGCTGCCTCAGGGGGAAGCTGAGGGCAAGGTGGAGGCTTTGTTTGGCTGGTTTCGTAGTGTTTAGGAGAGGGGGGAGATTTGTGTTTGCTCCCAGTTAACTGCTGGTGCCCAGGGGAAGACAGTGGAAGTTGCATGCCAGAGGTGGTCCCACCTGAAGCGGTAGGAGACACACTGGTACTCCTAGAAGGACCAATGGCATCTGCGGATGTGGTAGGTTTCCTCACAACTGCAGGTGCCAAGGGTTGTGGGCAATTTGTAAGAGGGGAACTAGCGTCCCGCCCGGTGTCCAGGGGAATGAGCAGGGGAGGGCCAGGACCTGCTCTTGGGGCCGAGCTCTCCGATACACCAGTTGCCAGGTCTTTCCCCAAACTTTTGTTATTAATAAAGGATGCCAGTCTGTCAATCCTGGGTGACAGTATTTTAAAATGTGATGTTATGAGCTGGTCTATGTGGGCCGGTAAATCAATTAGTAAATGTGTGGCCCACAGTGGGGGTCCGGTATGGGGTAAATAGGAGCCGGATTCCGACTGTAGTGGAGCGGGTATTGGGTTCTCTTTGTTCGCATGTTTGTGTGCGGGTTTCGTCTTCCTTCGTTTAGGACAAGATTTGGGGGCCTTTTTCCCTACAGGTAGGGGATGTGGCAGAGGATCTGCTACACGAGCAAAGGCTTCCGGGACCTGTTGGGCAAAAGGTAGCTCTGAAAAGGACGTAAGGAAGGAAGTGAATTCAAAGGGGTTGACTGTGGTTTCACGGGAATCCCCTTACAGGCTGGGAAGAAGTGATCACCGGGGTGAGTGAGAGTCGTCTCTCAGTATTTTCAATTGCAGTTGCGGCGACTCCAATCGTTTTTTGAAGCATTTTGTCAATTGCTGTGAGGGTAGGTAGGGACTGGGTCGAGGCTGCTAGCTGTCTGGTCATGGGACGAGAGGTAAGCGCCTTATTACTTTTACCCATGTTGCTCATAGTATAGAAAGGAAAAAAAAAGGGAGGAAAAATCCCAGCTAAACCACAGTTTGTGTTAAAAACAAATTAAACTACAAGTTGTTTAAAAATTCACGGTAATAGATAGCACCATTAAGGAACCCTACTAGCTATGCCTGAGCATGTGGGGGCAAGCTTTGACTGCTAAGTAATAAAAAAAAAACAATGAAGGGTGTGCACCCACAAGTGCGGAGCAAGTCGGTGTAAATACCAGTCGGTAACGATGGTTGCTGAGAAGTGTAAGGGGGGTGGCCCATCCCGGCCTCGTTCGGCCCCGGCCGGCCACAGACGATCCCGCCTTTGTCCCGGGCTTCTCCCGGGGCGCTCCCGCGCCCGTCCTGTGGGGCGGGATAATGGGGCTGGTTAAAGTACACCTGGGCAGGGTGTGGGGGGAGGGCGTCTCTCTGCCCCGGTGGCTGCTGGGCAGTGTAGTTCCCCCTATGGTGCTGGCCAAGTCTCCAAGCTGTGAGCGTTACCCGCAGAGCGGGAAACGCAAGAGGTATGCAGATGGTCAAAGGAGGGGGGAGCGTGGTTCTCCTCCGGGTCGTAGTCCCCTCTGATGCTCCAACACTGTCTGCACAGATTGCGAGTGTTTCCAAGATCCAAGATCTACAATGTCGTCGTAGGATTACATTTAGCAGTCTGCACAGCGCCGACCTCGCTTCTGCTGCAGGACTCCTGGAGTCGCCCCTGGCGGTGGAGACCCTCCAACGCTCGCAGCCAGCGTCCCAGACGTGTCACTGTCCCTGCTGTATGTCACGCCCGTCAGAACAGCCGGCGCGAGCGCAGGCGGAGCAGTTGACGGACTGAACCAACAAGTCCTCGGAAAAGGGGCAGAACGTGTTACACTGCGCACCAAACACCATCCGATCAAAATGGCCACAACCATTTGATCCTTATGGACTCACCCTTCCGCTCCTGGCCCGTCATGCTAACCTCACCCGGATTCCAATGCGGTCCGGGACATCGACTGTACACTGCACAACGCTCTCGCCCGGCCGCGCGCACCCACAAACTTTCTGATTTGTGAAAGTTGCCTCTTAGATACAATATAATGTAACATTGTACGCAGATATGCAAAGACGCCATTTATTTTTTGTTAAATTACTGATGTAAGATAATTATACCAAGAGTGGTGAAATGAAGGAGACTAGAGTTACAGTTTACAGGTCCTTAAATGAGACCTATTTCTAATTGTCATTGACAACAAGTGTAATAAAGGCTTAAGACAAAAGAAGGCTTTTCGTAATAATAAGTGTAGTGTAAAGGAGAAGTAAGATCAGAAACTGCTGTTTCAGAAGCACAATGCTTCTGGTAAATGCAATAATTGTTTGCAGAATGCTTTCGAGAACAAAAATAAGTTAATTATTTAGTGGGCATTTTGTGCAGAATACAACAGGAACCATTTGAAAACAAATCAAAATAATGTGTTTTCAGATAGTAATTTTTAGGGAAATGGCAGGCTGTGTATTCTGTACAAAGAATCACACATCATGTGATACTTGTTGTGTATATCACAAAGTGGAGATGACATTCTTCTTGGTTTTCTTTTTAGTTGCCGTAACTTCATGTCCGATCATTTGTGCGCAATTTATCTTGATTATTTGACTTATGTCCCTCATTGAGAACCACTTATTCATAAATCTGGAAAAACGTCCATACTGGTGTTACTTCAAAAGTTATTATAAGAATTGGTATAAGCTATGAGTGTTTCTATTTACATTTGTTTATCATTTGCTTTTAAAACAACATTAGTAACATGATGCCTTTTATATCATAGGTTGATCACAATATGTAACAATAATTAAATACTATGAAAAGTGCTATAGAAGCTCACTGCACCCTCCAATAATATATTTGCCCATTTCAATGGTAAATTGTTAATAACCTTCCAAATTCGGCCTGGTAATAAATATGTGACTGTTTTGTGATTGTGATGCAGATGTGCATTTGTCTGGCAAAACCTGCAATAAACATAGAATACATTAAAATTCTGACTATTGGAAAATACAGATCCTCAAGAGGCACTGAATTGGATAGACTTCTGTCAGCTGCTTTCCAAAATAAGCGCAGGAGTTTGGAAAGAGAGGTAAGTATTGATCTAGCCCTCAACCACGTTGTTAAAAAGAAGTATTATCATACTTCTGGGAGGGTACTTGGAATAGAGAATTGTGGAAGATTTACTATACAAGGGATAATGTATAAACGTGTACCTTTAATTTCCTTATTAATGTTGAGTTGTGACATCTCTAGTAACCTTAATAAAGACCTGACATAGCTGCTAAACTGTAGTAAGTTATTACAGTTGAGCTCTGACGTCACAATGCCGACCGTCAGAGCCAACAGGCAAGGTGAAAGACGTGTCCCGAACATCATTATAGCTGCAGTTGAAACAATGAAAACAGAAAATGGCCTTTCCTTTCCAGATACGTTTTTCTAAAAGAAAAAGTGATTAGTAGAAAGCAGATATTTGAGCCAGCGTGGTAATTTTTTCACTATTATTGATCCAGAAAGATGGAATCTCTCAATGGTTCTACATAAACTGAACAACAGCATCTTTTTAAACCTGATTTACAGTGAACAAATTCTAATATTGTATTGCAAAAATTTTGAACTGCTTTTTGGTGCGTTTACTTGTGCAGTATGGATTCCGCTTTTATTCTTCATGTATACAATGCAAATGAAAGAGCAAGACACTAAGGACTTAAGTGGTTTGTAGGAAGGACAAAAGTATGAGCATGTATTATATGGAATAAAATACGCTCTGCTGTACATTAAAAGGATGTGGTAAGTTACCTCAGAATTCCTTGAATTTATTAAAGAATTCCATGACTTTTTTAAAGGAATTCCACTTTTGGCTTTATCCCTCCAGAGCAGAGGTCTTCAATCTGTGGGGCGCAACTCCCAGGGGGGGGCCCAAGAGTCCTGGGAAGGGGGTCGCCCATTTCCAGGCCTAATTCTGCCTGGAATACAAAACATTCCATTCCGTTTGGCCAAAGTCAAACGCGATCCTTAAAATGTTTCAGCTGAAGTTAATTGAGTGTCATGTGCTGTAAAAGGAAGAGGCCTGGCAGACAGGTTAAACAACCCTTCAAATCAGCCTTCATGCCAGGGTGCCTGCTTGCCTGAATGACATTTAAATGTGTGCTAGGAGTTAATCTGCAAATTTAAAGGATGCTTGGGAGTGGTTCTGACTTTAACCCCTTGTATACTCGCGGCGGCCAGGAGCCGCCACGCGTCTCAGTGTGCGTGTGCGGAGGACGGCCCCCGGCTGTCCGAATCCCGCCCACTAATGAAAACTCCTGCACAGCGTGGAAATTTCACGTGCCTGGAAGGGTTAATCACTTCAAGCATTGTGATGGCAAAGATGTGATTTTTTGTGTGGTGGTTCGCAACTGGGCTGTGAAGTGTGTGCTTTTAATGATAACGGTTATTTACGCAGTGCTTAGTACCCCTGTGGAGGTGTTGAAGGGACAGAAATGCAAAAAAAATGCATTACTTATGGTCTGATATTACACAAATCTTCATTTTGGGGGGAGGAGCCTAGCGAGGGACCAAGATGGCCGCGTGATCGTGTAGCTCCGTAAGACCCGTTCCTCCGTCTGTCTATCCTGCCAGTTATCCTGTGACCTGAGGACCGCATTCGATGGGGGAATAGCATTGCTGCCCTCTGGTGAAATTGCGGCTCGAAAGGTGCAATTCTACCCTCCCGGATCGTCGTCTGAAGTTTTGGGCCTTTCTGTCGCCTGAGCCGCGGACCGTGGTGGCAGTTGTGGCCGGCCTCTAATGCGACAACAGCGGCAGTGTCGACCGGAAGTGGTGCCTCCTCTGGGAACCGCTACCAGGAATTATACCCGACGACTGGGCGTTTTGAGGGGGCCTTCTCTGCACTAATTGACTGCTTTTGGTTCGGCTCTTGGAGCGCTGAGGAGGTGTGAAGTGTTGTCGGAGGTGTGAATTTGTGCGGCATCGGTCGGTTGATTGAGGCCCCTCGATCACCCTCCATGGCGGCGAGGTCGGAGATTGAGAAACCTCCCCCCAAAGGTGGGAGAGGACAGAGAGCGGTCCAGTCCAATAAACTGGACAGATATACGCTTCCTAAGGGATCTCCGAGCGACCAGAGGCAACAAGACCAGCCTCCCCAAATGGCTGCTCCGAGCCTTCTCTGAAAGACATAATGGATGTCGTCACTAGGATTGAGGCGTCTATGGGGACCAGGATGGATGCGCTTGATACCAAACTGGACTCAGTTAAAATCTATGTTAACCTTTTGCGCACGGATCACGCTAAGACTAGCGAAAAAGTGAAGTCCCTGGACATCAAAACGACTAGCCTGGTGGACGACGTCGCTAAAGTGCAGAGAGAGGTCCGGGCCTTGCAAGCGGCACGGGAGGAGACCCGACGGCTGCTTGATGACTATGAGGGCCGTAATCAGCGCAACAATGTTCGCATCCTAGGTGTACCGGAAAAGGCAGAAGATCGTACCCCTGATCTCTTTGTGGAAGACCTGATCCTTAAACATCTGAAGCCTAAGGGATTCAGCAAGCTTTTTACAGTGTAGAGGGCACATAGAGTTCCAGGCGGGCCGCCGAAAGTGGGGGCGCCACCTAGACCCATGATTGCGAGGGTCCTGAATTTTTGGGACTGTGATGTCATACTTCAGGCCTCACGGACGGATGGCCTGCTACGCTACAAAAATACTACTATGTCCTTCTTTCCAGACTTTTCACAAGCTGTACAGAGGATGCGCCAAAGTTTTCTCCAAGTCAAGCGGAGGATAAGAGACAAAGAGATGAAATACTCGATGCTATATCCTGCCAAGCTACGAGTCGCGGCGAATGGGAAGACATGTTTTTTTGACAATGCGGAGGTGGCATCGGATTGGTTGGACACTGTGATGACTGATGGTGCTGAAGACCGGCGACAAGAGGATGAAGATGAGCGGCAGGGCCCGGGATGAGAGACTTCTGTTAAATTGATCTTTGGACACGGGGGTGGATATAACCTTTTCTTATTGTGTAACAGTAGTGCTTTGGGCTAATAGGATTGTTCCTCCGGCATGATTCTTGGGGGAAGTGGTATGGGGCTGTGCGGCAGGCGCCTACTCTTCCTACTTTCAGTTACCATTGTTGGGTGGGGCGACAGGCACACTGCGAGTTGGGGTTAGGGCGTTGTCCTAATGCAGGGGTGCAGGGAGGGGGGGGGGGAGTACTTTGTTTCTTTTTGGTTTCAGTTTTGTTTTGAATTGCATTGGGTGTTGGCAGATGTGAATGTGCGCGTGTGGAGTGGGGTAAATGTCTTGCTCTAATCATGGATCGGAGATCCAGGTGTTGAGTTGGAACGTGAATGGTTTGGGTGACAAAATTAAGAGAGGGATGGTTGGCCAGCTTATCAGGCATCATTCACCTGAGGTGGTACTTCTGCAGGAGACACATCTTGTGGGTAAGCGTTGTATGGCCCTTCATAGAGGGGGATATAAACTGATCGCGCATGCGGGGTTCTCAACAGGCTCCAGGGGAGTGGGAATTTTGGTTAAGAAGGCCTTTCCATTTGAGGTTCAAGCTATGTGGTCTGATCAGCGGGGCAGATATGTGGGTGTCTCCGGGATGGTCGGGGGTAAAGTTGTCACTTTTCTTTCAATCTATGTTCCCCCGGGATTCCAATCTGACACCTTTAAGGATCTTGCTAAGGTTTTTCTCTCACTCCCACTTGGTCTTCTAGTTCTTGGTGGCGACTTTAATACTGTTGTTGATGGTAGTTTAGACTGTACCCCGCCGAGATCGCTCCCCCCATCGCGTCAATGGCTCCCCAAATTTATGGATTCTTTAGGTCTGGTTGATGTGTGGCGTCTTTTGAATCCTGTACTACGGAGCTATACACATCTCTCGGCGGCACATGGCTCTATGTCGCGAATTGACTATATTCTGTTGCCTGCTGCCATGGCAGACACTATCAGGGAGGCGCGTCATTTGGGTAGGGGTGTCTCCGTTCACTCCCCAGTTTGGGTTTGAGTTGAGATGGGACAGCCTACAGTGGGTAGAGTGGTGCCTATTAACGCCTGGCACCTTCGAGACCCCGTCATTAGGAAAGAGATATGTAGAGCCTCGGAACAGTATTTTCAGCATAATCAGGGTACGGTGGATTCTGCGTGGACGCTGTGGGAGGCCTATAAAAGTTGTTCTACGCGGAGAGGCCTTGTCTCTCATCGCGGGTAAGAAAAAGAGACGTTTGGCAGAGATTAATACTGTTGAAGCGGAGGTGGTCGATTTGGAGAGGCAAGTTGCCAGTGGTGCATCTGTTGAGAATCAGCATCAGCTGCACCTCAAGCAGGACGAGTACCACAGGCTGTCTAGGGAATCGGCGGTGACGCAACATAATGATGTCCAGAGTAGGATTTATGAGCATGGCAATAGAGCTGGCAAGCTTATAGCGTGGCTGGAGCGTGGAGAACGCGCCTCTCGGTTGGTACCGGAGCTTGAGAGTGGCGGTACAGAGTGTCTATGCTTCCTCGGATGCATATACTGGAGCTGAACAGGCTGAGATGATCAGAGACATTATTATGCCTAGTTTGTCTGAGGAAGATCGGAAGTATACGGATTCTGCTATTACGGATGACGAAATAGCGGGTGCCATCAAGAGCATTAACTCGGGGAAGGCGACAGGTCCCAATGGTATTCCGATTGAGCTCTATAAATTGAATGCTTACAAAATTGCGCCGCTTATTAAAGCCATGTTTATTGAGAGTAAAGAATCTGGTAGCCTCCCCTATGATCAGCGGATTGCGAATATCGTAGTTATCCACAAGCCAGGTAAGCCCCGAACCTCCCCCTCTTCCTATAGACCTATTTCTTTGCTCAACGCGGAACCCAAGATTTTGGCCAAAGTACTGGCGATCAGGTTGGTCAAGGTGATCTCCACCTTGGTACACCCAGACCAGTCGGGCTTTATGCCACGCCGCAACACTGCGTTGAACCTTCGGCGTTTACACGGAGTACTGGGTAGGGCCGGTGATTTGTCGCAACCAGCCGTGTTGGTGTCCCTGGACGCCACCATGGCCTTTGATCGAGTCGAATGGTCGCACTTATTCGCGGTGTTGGAGAAGCTGGGTTTTGGACCTGAGTTTATTGGATGGGTGCGCCTGCTATACACTGCTCCTTAGGCCCGCGTTGTTGTGAATAACTGTCAATCTGGTGATTTTGCATTGGAGAGAGGGACGCGGCAGGGATGTCCTCTGTCGCCCCTTCTCTTTGTGTTGGCGCTGGAGCCATTGGCGGCTTGGGTCAGATGGGATAGGTCTGTACGTGGGCTGCGGTGGTGCCCGGATTGGGAAGACAAGAATTCGCTTTATGCCGATGATGTGCTTCTCTATCTCACTTCGCCTAGATCCTCTTTGCTTGTCTTTCTCGTCATTCTCAGAGTGTTTGGTGAGTTCTCGGGCTTTGCTATTAATTGGGCGAAGTCTGTAATGTTAGTATTGTCGGGAGACCCGCCGGTAATTCCACAGACCTGCCCCCTTCAAGTTACTACCACGGGCTTTGTGTACTTGGGAATTTATATTGCCTTGGAAGCCAGGACGAGATATGTAGAGAACTTGTTGCCGCCGCTGGCAAGACTACGTACTGATATTCAGCGCTGGAGGGCGTTACCTCTGTCTCTTCTGGGCAGAGCGGTCTTGTTTAAAATGTTGGCGCTTCCTCGGTTCTTATATGCTCTCCAAAACGCTATGGACCCTGTTCCCGCTAAATACTTTAAGGAGATAGAGGCGCTTCAGAGGCTGCTTATATGGGATGGTAGGCCCCGTATCGCTTATCCTAAACTCACCCTGGCCTGGTATGATGGAGGAATCGGGCTTCCTGATCTGAGGAAATATTATTGGGCCTCCCAGTTGGCGGCTATTAATCATATAGTTTATGGCTTGCCTGGAGACCCTGGATACTCCATGGATCGTAGTCGGTCGCCCGGGAGAGATTTCCTTTGGGCCTTCTATAATCGTTCGGGACGGTTCTCGCTCGCGGGCCCCACCTCGCATGCAGTGAAGGTCTGGCATGCGGCTAACAGGAGTCTGGGATGGGAAGGGAGATTGTCTCTCGCCACCCCTCTCTTTAGCTCCGCCAAATTGGGCAATCTGTGGACCACCAAAGGATTTGACAAGTGGGAGCTGATTGGTATTGGTCAGATTAAAGATGTCTGGGGGGAAAGGGGAAATACTGTCCTTCGAAGCGCTCCAGCAGAGACATCAACTTCATAACAATGAGCGGTTTTGTGTACTTACAGGTCAGGCATGCCCTCCTCTCCCATGTGCTACCGGGGGTAAGCCCTCCCAGAGGCATCCCCTCTTGAAGACTGTGTATTGGATGGACATATACCAGAGAAAACTATTTCATTGATTTATCGAAAAATATTTAAATTAAAAAAAAAAAATCTACATTTTGGAATCTCCACTACATCCTAAAACTCTTTGCACATTTTGTAGCAGGCTAACTTATAATGTGTGTAATGCAAGTATAAAATAATGACTTACATATTCACAGTGCTTTCTGTCACAAGCTGTGACCTCATAGCACAAAAAATACAAAAGTCAATATTTTCCACTGCACCAACCAAATTTAATTCTGTGGCCGTCTGTGCAGTGCATTAAATAATAGAGGTTTTATAATGTACTATATAGTAACAACTTTTTCAATGTACTTTTCATTTTAGCTACCCATTATTTTATATGTAGCTACCTGATGGTGAAAGACCTAAAAAACAAACAAAATATTTTGGGGCTGATTTATGAAAGTTGCTCAGCTGGAGCGTCAGTGTTTTTTGAAGCTTCTGCAACACAAGCATCTCAATCATATCTATGAGGCGAGGCGAAGTCACCCTGCGTGGCCTCATAGTTATGGAGTAAGACAAAACAGCCAAGTCACTGCGTTTCCTTATTCTAGTAGGCATTCCATAGGCGTTGCAGTGGGTGTTCCCACACAACACCCATGGATTTTGACGCTGCCCCAGACCCAAAACCATACGCCTCCCCACACCAGGCGTAACTAGGAGACATGTTTTCATTTCTCCTCATTTTTTCTCTTTCCATGTGTGCTGCCTCCCCTTTCACGTTGGCGTAGGGCAGCACAGCAATAAGACTTACGGTGCTGCCCTACGTCAATGCCTCATAGAGGCCCTGTTTTTAGCCACACCTTTGACCACGCCCCCAACCACTGAACTTTGGTTTGCTAAACACTGTTTAATTTATTTCCTCAATGTATAAATGATTTGCTGTGGGAATTGGGGGCGTTTATGTCTGTCGATAGTTGTCAATGATGAGGAGTACCAAGTTCTAGAAATTTTTGTCAGGAAGGGGTCCTTACGCCTAAAGGTTTTTGACAGGGGGGTCTCGGCATCAAAAAGTTTGAAGATAACTGCTCTAGAGGTTCATGGAACTGCTTGGCGAGTTTGAACAGCCTTATAATTTAAGGCAGTGGGTACTTTAATCTATATATTCACCTAACAACTGACATGGTAGACATTAACTAAGTGACAGTTGCTGGAAAAGGGAGTACTATCAAAAAACTGCTGGCAAACATAGCCAGTTTACAAATGTGACCTGCAAGTGCCCTTGAGCATTAACACCAGTTCTGAGATAATACAAGTTTAAATGTTACATGTCTCCAGGTAACAAACTAATTCCTTTTCCTACATCGCAAATAATTTAAACACAGAGGGGGGCTTTAAAAGTGTCATTTAAGTAGAAACCTCGACAACATAGTTGATCATTGATATGGATTTAAATACAAGCAAAATAAGTGCTAGTCTTTGAATTAGGATACATAGACAACTAATCTGTTGAAACAATAACATCGATTAACAGCTATTGATAATTTTGCACGGATTAAAAGTATGGAAGGGAATTTATGATGAGATTTTGTGAGCAATTCACGGATGACATCATAGAAAATCATTCTTAAATTATTTAACATGGAACTCATTTTTTAGATAACTTATCTGGGTAGAACATGGTTTACAATATTTCTTTTGAATACATGTACAACACTACAGATCAAGCGTGTTTCTCTGCAGTGTCATTCAGTATGACAGCAGCACAGAGTGTGTATGCCGAGTAGGTGGATTCCAGAATATTGGGGAGATATCAAATATATAATAAATGATACAGCTAGTTTATTAAAAGTTAAACTGAATATGTAAATCTGTAACTACATAGCTTGCTTTCTTTCAAACAAGTGCGTTAATCTTTTATTAATAAACAATTGTAGCAGTTCAAAAATTAATATGCTATTGAACACTTACCTTTCAGGCCATGTTTAAGGCAATGCTCCATCACCACAAAGAACTGTTGGAGTGGAGGATAATCAGAATCCAATATTCTTCCCAAGGATAGAGCAGACTGAATTAAGACTTTTATACTGAGTTTCATCATGTTCATCAAGTTAGCTCTCTCTTCCATTATGGCAGTTTGAATGGCTGTTGAAAATTACGAAAATAATATTTATTGATACAAATAGTACAAAAGTGCAGGTTTTTTGCGTACATCGTAGTTGAACTCCCCAGAGAGCATTAGAAAAATATTTATTGAAATGTACCATGTACACTTTTGCGGGAGCTGAACCCCAAATTCGTAATGCACCCACAAATTAAATCACCTCAAAATTACTTCTGAGGTTTCCACTCCAGCACCCTTGATCTTGTGTTAAAGAACACCACCCTCCTCAACATCAGGTCCAACATAAATTTAACAGAGTAATTGCATCAGTAATTGGGAACACCTAACAATTTCGTTCTAGAACAGGAAAAAGTTAAAGGGCTTTATTACAAAATCTAAAAAAATCAGGCAATACAGAAATAAGGTCAAATGCCATGAAGACATAAATACAGAGTGAATAGACAGAAATCAGAATAATTCAAAGTATCAGATAGACAGCAAACTCATTGGAGATTAGAGCAAGGGGATAGTTCTCTAATAAATGGGACAGTGTCTTTGGTGAAAAAGGAGTGGTCTCTTGTTATAGCTCTCTTAGAAGTAAATCAGATAGAATCTTGACAGGAAAATGAAAAGTCTCTTAAGGTAGAACTGTCTGAAACACAAGGGGAACAGACAGCATCTCTATTGGAAAGGAAAGGTCTTTGGCTCACTCACAAAGCCATGTGTTGTTATAAATATCTGGACATGAATATTTGAACATTGTGGAACTAAGTGGAAACATCATATGTTTACAAACTGCAGGACAAGGAATGTCGTATATGTGGTAGAATGCCTGTGTAGAAATATCTATATTGGTAAAACAAACCAACAGGTTAATCTAAGGATTAGCCAACACCGATTGCGAATTAAGAAAAAAAGTCATGACAGCCCCTATGGTTGAGTACTTTGTGGAGAAAAACCATAGTGAAAACTATTTTAAATGGTCTGTCCTTTTTTCAATAACTCAAGAAAAGAGACCGGTGGACGTTGACCGAGCATTACGGCAAAAAGAGGCATATCTAATCCTAAAGGTTAACTGTACACTGACGGGACTTAATAGCTTGACAGAATTATCAAGAATTTAAAAATGTAATAAAGTTTTTGGCCACAATTTGCGTTTTTCACTTGCATTGATTGTCTATGGCCGGTGCATGAACCTATGGAACAAATATCTAGGGGAGTTTACCCATAATGACTGCGCAATGAATTGTAAACTACATGACCCAGAATTCATCCTTTTGGAGTTTTTTAATATTTAAAAGATTAGGAGGTGCGGGCGTAATTAGGTAAAAACCATAGCTAAGAAACATCAAAACTGACTATGCAGAATGCTTGGATAATCTCCGTAGGATTTATCGCGGTGTTAAACAAACTACATGGACCATAACTCTGAGCAAGAGATCACATGATATGAACCAGGTATTCCAAAATGGCTGCTGCAGCAGAAGTGTAGGAGGATTGATGTCTGAGAATACGAGTGGTAGCAGCAGGTAAGCCATGGCTTTGACGGCTTTTAGCTCCCCAAAAGGAACAATAAGCATGCCAGAATATAAATTCCCCCAATTCAATCATTTTTAGGGTCGAGTTAATATAGTAAAAGAAAAGCGGCCATTCAAGGTGAGGGAGGGGCCAGCATACAAGCAGGTTTGTCGTAGTACACACTTTAACCTTGCTTCAAATTATCGTGTTTATGGTGCGATATTCTTATAGAAGTGATTTCCACTTCAGATTGTACTAGGCACACGCGGCAATGAAATGAAAGAAAATGTGCATGCTGCATTTTGAATATCGACTTCATGCACAAGTAAAGGTATGATAGACAGTATATTGATTCAAGACAATGCCCCAAACATGGTTGGAAGCATGCACCTTTAATATATGCCTGCACTCTCTTTTTGTTAGCATCTTCGAGTGAAATTACAATACAACACCGCCTGACGGCGACGTCCATCACCTTGAGCTCTGTTTAAAAGGTATGAACATAACAGGGTATCCCCCTTTTGAATTTCTCAATAAAACCTGATCCCACCCCTAAAAACAACTTCTCTCTCATTGCAGATATTGAGATAACGCCCCGTTGTTCGAAACGGTCTCTCCTTGAATAAAATAGGCTGACTTGAAGCCCTTTTTTCGTTTTGTTGACTTACAAGGGAAATGACCAACTAAAGACAGGTACTTCCTTCAGAAAATGAATTGTGCAAAACAAGATATAGGAGTAGGTAGCAATCTAGTAATAAATCTTAAATGTCTTTCTGCATTCTATACAGAAAACTAACAAAGCCCTGATGACAGTCCGGGAACTGGTTTCCCTGGACTAGAAACGCGTCGGCACACCAGAAGGAGCAAGCAATATCATTAAGAGTTTTTGAATCAGTCAAGGCTGATTTATAAGTTATTTCCATCTCTTGGCTTTGCTACTTTGTTTTGACTTTGTCTTTTTCCTTTGATTGTGATTGATTCGATTTAATGAAATTATACATTTTTCATGTGTATATGTAAAAAGTTTTGTTTGTGGAATGTATAAAATTTGTAAATATGTAGTTGTAAATAGTCATGTAAATATTATGAATGTATTTTCCTTTTTGGTGAAATTTTGAAAAAGGTATAGAAACATTTGATAAAGTAAATAGGTATAAATAGAAATACCAGGTCAAACTCATACACTGCGCTTGTCCCATCCATATAAATATTTTGGTTAAGAATGTCGGGTGTAGGCACTTTTTTGTGATTTACGGCTATAAATTTCTAAGGCATAAAGAATAATGGAAAACGACTGATTCAGCATGATATGACCACTGATAGCACAACATTAACCAATTACAATTTTAATATGCCACAAATTAACCAATTACAATTTTAATATGCCACAAATTCTACAGCAATAGCTCTAACCCCATTTAATGTAAGGCTCCAGCTTCTTCTGTGTGGTTGCTGTTCGGAAATGCGGAACATCATGAAACATTTTATAACTATTGATACATACACCAGTGGATTATATTTGGCGCACAGCGGAACACATCAGAAGTGTCCCTGGACACTCAGCAACATTAGAAACATGAAAAAAGCTCTATTCATAACACACTCACTTCAAGGAAAATAACCTGCGATGCCACCGTGCCCAGTGGAAATTTTGAGAGACCCTGGGGGCAAGATGACATTCAGGGGTACATTGACTGGGAGGGAAAGGAGCAGTAACCTGATGAGCAGTACATCAGAACAACAACCATGTTAATTAACATGAAGTCTCCATAAAAATGTGGCACAACTGTAATAAATAAATAAATCCCCTTCTTAATGTCTCATGAATATCATTCCAAGTTAATATTATTAGTTCAGCATTCACACACACACGCTTTAAAAGATGTATAAACAATTATGGCCAAATAAGGAGAGCATCAGATTAATGGCACATCCCACCAAAGAATAAACTCCCAACTAGTTACAACCTAAAATAAAACTACAGTAATCAACTTGCCATTGAGCACAGGACCTGGACATCAACCATACTGCAAATAAATTATATTGAACTGCACTTCAACAACTTTTAATTGGTTACATACAATTTCCTTGTATATTAAAAAAATCCCAGCAACTGTTCCTGTTACAGTACACTTACCAAGCTGAACACTTCTCTCTCCCCAAACAGAAGACAACACCTATCTTAAACAAATAGATACGTGGCAAATGAAACAGAGGAAAGGAACCTCTGACACTGATTGCAATATTATTCCCATTTCACAATGCATGCACATAAATGCCCCAAAAGCTCCTGATGATTTCAACTGAAAAGCAACATCGACAAAGAAAACTGCTGCTGCTGAAAACTAAAGACTGTTCCTGAAGTAAGTGTTATCACTCGCCGTATTTATCATTATGCATTGGGGAGAACTGACTGATGGGATGAGAGGAAGTTTACTACCACCCTATTTTTATATTGGCTTCACTTAAAAACTATAATAAGAAAGCAACAGTGTTTTTGTTCTTTTGACCTAGATTATACCTCCATTCCTATAATGAAGCATGATGTTACTTTATTGAAACCTTATGCACAAGGATCAGTGCAACCTTACTTAATGGAAGCATTGTCGATTAGATTAAAATTAGATTTCTTAAAACTCAGATTTGTATTATTTGATCTAGATTAGATAAGGTAAACATGGAAATAAACTTGAGCTAAACTATGACCTGTCAGTTTTGTCTTTATAGGTAGGAATAAGTGGCTCACGTATTCTGCAACTAAATTAGCAAAAATAAGCTTTACAAATGTAAAAATTCTACACAATCACAAACTGGTCAGCACTAGCATTCCTCTTAATGCAATATTGCCTTGTGCATGTCTGAATCAGATAAATGCTAAGAAACCTTTTGTATTTCTGTAACACTCAGAACTAGCTCTACTTTTTATGTAATATTGTTTAGAGCAGTATCTTAATTAGGATAAATGTTTTGAATTATTAATATATATCTTTGTAATGGTTTTAATTAACTATACAATAAAGATACAATCTAATCCAACCAGCAAAGTGACACCCGTGCCACAAATGACAAAAGTACCACTGTCTAAGACAGCTAGGTTAGAGAACTTTAAAATGCACATGTTTGGCTGGCCATCCCAAGACGGCCGGCCAAAGAGACATGAGCGTTTTAAAGCGCAAAGCTTCCTGCTGCCACTCGTCCTGTCACTCTGTTCAGGATGGGTCAGTTGTTGAAAAATCGGTAATAAATAAAGTTTATTACCATTTTATTTGTCAGCTCTGGCCTGAGAAGCGACTTTCCTCCGCTCAAACGGAGGAGACGCCACTAACTAAAATGTAAGGAGAGTGCTTTACATGAACCTCCCACAACGAGTTCATAGTGCATAACCAAGAAGGGTGCAACAGCAAGGCACCCCAACCACAAAAGAAGACACCAGTGACAGTGGCTTCATAAACATTAGCAAACTTCTACTACGAAGACTAGGAGCAGACATTCTGGAACAACAAAGATATGAGACATCACCAAAGAGGAAGCACCCATTGTAACACATTAGTAATATCCTTAAGGATGCTCTACTATTCTAGCAAAAAGCAGAGAGTCATTCTGAAAGTCAAGTGGGATGACATTCACAAGCAAATCTATGCAATTGTGTTAACTATGCTCCTCAATCTATAGTGTTCTCATTATTCCTTACAGCAATGTGATATTGTGAGCTATCATAGGATTGCATCCATGGCTGGAGGTCACCCACTGTGCGACTGCTACTTTGGCTGCCAGAGGAATAGAAATAAGCATTTGCAATGCAATAGGTCTCGCATTAGGAAAGTTTGATTGGTATTGTAAATGACACATTTTTTCTTTATGTGTTGGTTTTGAAAATAGCACAATTAATAGCTTTGTCATTTACAATGCCGATAGTTATAACGTTCGCAAATGTGACACCTATAGCATTTGTAATGCAATATGTGTTGTATTTACGTGACTTAGATGTATTGATATTACAAATAACAATGGCTTAAAAAAATTAATACTTAAATAAAAGTTATTGTAATTTATAATGGCAATAGCTTAAACTTTTGCAAATAACTTTTGTAAAGATTATGACCAGTGTATTGTATTGTGACGAAAATCCAAGAACAGAAGTAAAATATTAACATCTTTTTGTGACATTTGTAATAAAGCTTGAAACATTGAGAGAACATATTTGAACCAGTTGTTGTTGAATGGTTGCACAGATTGATGCTGTGGTGGCGCGGAGTGATGCTGTGGCGTTCAGTGATGCTGTGGAAGCGCATAGGGATGTTGAAATGCCATGAGTGATGTTGTGGTGGTGCTGAGTGATGCTGTGGTGGTGCGATAGATAGAGAGATAGAGTAAGGGCGATTTATAGATAGAGTAAGGGCGATTTATAGATAGAGTGAGGGCGATTTATAGATAGAGTGAGGGCGATAGATAGATAGAGTGAGGGCGATAGAAAGATAGAGTGAAGGGGATGGATAGAGTGAGGGCGATAGATAGATAGAGTGAGGGCGATAGATAGATAGATAGAGAGAGGGTGATAGAAAGATAGAGTGAAGGGGATGGATAGAGTGAGGGCGATAGATAGATAGAATGAGGGCGATAGATAGATAGAGTGAGGGCGATAGATAGCTAGAGAGACACAGAGTGAGGGCGATAGATAGATAGAGAGATAGAGTGAGGGCGATAGATAGAGAGATAAAGTAAGGGCGATAGATAGATAGAGTGAGGGCGATAGAGAGATAGAGTGAGGGCGATAGAGAGATAGAGTGAGGGCGATAGAGAGATAGAGTGAGGGCGATAGAGAGATAGAGTGAGGGCGATAGAGAGATAGAGTGAGGGCGATAGATCGAGAGATAGAGTGAGGGCGATAGATCGAGAGATAGAGTGAGGGCGATAGATAGAGAGATAGAGTGAGGGCGCTAGAAAGATAGAGTGAAGGGGATGGATAGAGTGAGGGCGATAGATAGATAGAGAGATAGAGTGAGGGCGATAGATAGAGAGATAAAGTAAGGGCGATAGATAGATAGAGTGAGGGCGATAGAGAGATAGAGTGAGGGCGATAGATCGAGAGATAGAGTGAGGGCGATAGATCGAGAGATAGAGTGAGGGCGATAGATCGAGAGATAGAGTGAGGGCGATAGATCGAGAGATAGAGTGAGGGCGATAGATCGAGAGATAGAGTGAGGGCGATAGATGAAGAGATAGAGTGAGGGCGATAGATGAAGAGATAGAGTGAGGGCGATAGAGAGATAGAGTGAGGGCGATAGATGGATAGAGTGAGGGCGATAGATGGATAGAGTGAGGGCGATAGATGGATAGAGTGAAGGGGATGGATAGAGTGAGGGTGACAGATAGAGTGAGGGCGATATATAGAGTGAGGGCGATAGATCGAGAGATAGAGTGAGGGCGATAGATCGAGAGATAGAGAGAGGGCGCTAGAAAGATAGAGTGAAGGGGATGGATAGAGTGAGGGCGATAGAGAGATAGAGTGAGGGCGATAGATAGAGAGATAGAGTGAGGGCGATAGATAGAGAGATAGAGTGAGGGCGATAGATAGAGAGATAGAGTGAGGGCGATAGAGAGATAGAGAGATAGAGTGAGGGCGATAGATAGAGAGATAGAGTGAGGACGATAGATAGATAGAGAGATAGAGTGAGGACGATAGATAGAGAGATAGAGTGAGGACGATAGATAGATAGAGAGATAGAGTGAGGACGATAGATAGAGAGATAGAGTGAGGGCGATAGATAGATAGATAGAGAGATAGAGTGAGGGCGATAGATAGAGAGATAGAGTGAGGGCGATAGATAGAGAGATAGAGTGAGGGCGATAGAGAGATAGAGAGATAAAGTAAGGGTGATAGATAGATAGAGTGAGGGCGACAGATAGATAGATAGAGTGAGGGCGATAGATAGAGAGATAGATAGTGAGGGCGATAGATAGAGTGAGGGCGATAGAGTAAGGGCGATAGATGGATAGAGTGAGGGCGATAGATGGATAGAGTGAGGGCGATAGATGGATAGAGTGAGGGCGATAGATGGATAGAGTGAGAGCGATAGATGGATAGAGTGAGGGCGATAGATGGATAGAGTGAGGGCGATAGATGTATAGAGTGAGGGCGATAGATGGATAGAGTGAGGGCGATAGATGTATAGAGTGAGGGCGATAGATGGATAGAGTGAAGGGGATGGATAGAGTGAGGGTGACAGATAGAGTGAAGGCGATATATAGAGTGAGGGCGATAGATATATAGAGTGAGGGCGATAGATAGATAAATAGATAGAGTGAGGGTGATAGAAAGATAGAGTGAAGGGGATGGATAGAGTGAGGGCGATAGATAGAGTGAGGGCGATATAGTGAGGGCGATAGAGTGAGGGCGATAGATGGATAGAGTAAGGGCGATAGAAGGATAGAGTATGGGCTATAGATAGATAGAGTGAGGGCGAAAGATAGATAGATAGATAGATAGATAGATAGATACTTTATTCGATATATTGTCATATCATAAAAGTACATTAATCATAAAAAATATTAGCATTAAAATACATTAAATTATGCTCATGATAAAAACCTGACTACATTAAAATATGAAACAGCTCAAAAATACATGACAATATAAGTTTCAGACACTTAAGATAGGTTATAGTTAACAATCATAATCATTCGGCCTTAGAAGTAATAAGTTTAAACATTCTTATACGGGTTATACAAGCACTTGAGAGGTACTTTGCCACACCAAACCATGAAAAGTGGAAGGCTATTGGTTGTAATAATACGTAGAGCAACCCGAAAGTCTCTGGTTCCAAGCTCCCTACAAACCGGTTTAAGCCATCTCTGCCTTGCTCGCTTGTAGCTTTTACAGCCGAACATAAAGTGAGCAAGGGATTCTATTTTACACGGACAGCATGGGCATCCACCGTTCAGTGACCTTGAGGCTTTCTAACATTTGGTAAAATGATTCAGAGGCAGGGTTCCATATCTCATCTTTAGGAAAATGACTCTGTCTCTGGGCGTTTTTATCACGTCAAGAAAGGGTTCCAGCCTTCTTGTTGGTTTATGTTTCAAAAATTGCATAGTTAATATTCCCCTACTTGGGTTCCTCTGTTCAAGGGCCTCCACCCACTCCCAGTAAATTTTCTTTATTACTTGCTTTGGGGGTGGTGCCTGGGAAATCCAGAATTCAGTCAAACCTAGCTTTGTGATCATCTCTTTGAGTTTATTTAGCCAGCGTATTTTACCACCCGAGTTCAATGCAATCAGCTCGTCCAGCACTAGAGCATAATGTGCCAGCTCTGGGGTCCTCCTTAAGCGAACCCAAAACAACAGAGGGCGCAAGTGAAGTACATCTGTAATTGGACGTTTGCCCATATCCAAATACAATGGTGTCAATGGGGTGGAGACAGGTAAGACAGCCAGCTCCCTAATAAATTTGTTCTCTGCCTTTACCAATAACTCAACATTTTCACCTCCCCATAGTTCTGCCCCGTAAGAGGTTGAGGGCATCGCCCTACCTTCATCTACAGCTAGAGCAGGGCCAATCGGTCTACTTACTGATAACCGCTGGCTCCTTAGTATAGCACCCGACACTCTCCTGAGATTTAGATGCATCTTAGCTATATGAGAATCCCACCTCATTTTGCTGTTTATCCTTATACCCAGGTAGTCGAATTCCTCCACCACCTCAAGAGAACTACCATTGAGGGTGAACTGGGGAATCTTTCCATTTTTTTTGGGGGGGGGGGTAAAACCATTAACTTAGTTTTGGTCGTATTAATGGTGAGACCATGCTCATCACAGAATAGATTGAATTTATCCAAAAGTTTTTGCAGGCCCACCGGGGTTTTGGCCAACAGGAGGGTGTTGTCCGCAAACAGGAGAGTTGGTGTTTTTTCTCCTGCCAGGACCGGGGCATCCGCACTGTCTTCCCTCAATCGCTCCACCACCCCGTTAACAAAGAGAGAGAACAGTGTCTGCGCCATCACACAGCCCTGGTGTACCCCCCTATTCACTGCCACCCTCCTCGTTAGCTGCCCTTGGCTCCCCCATCTAATCCTGGCATAACTATCCTCGTGGAGCTTAACTATCAGTTCCAGGAGGTATCCTGGGAAGCCCATATCCAGTAACACCCTCCAGAGCTTTTCACGAGGTACCAAACCAAAGGCGCTTTTTAAATCAACAAAAGCCAGGTAGAGTTTTCCCTTTCTAACGCTGACTGTTTTCCAGTAAATTGCCCAAAACCTGAAAACCTGGTCCATAGTCCCCACATTTTTGCGAAAACCTGCTTGAAAGTGGGAGAGAATACAACCCTCCTCTACCCATCTGTCTATTCTATTCACAACCACCAGTCCAACTACTTTTTGCATTGCATCGATTAAACTAATCGGTCTATAGTTGGTGGGGTCTTCCTTGTCACCTTTCTTGTGGATTGTGACCACTTCTGCCCCCTTCCAGGAGTCAGGTACGGGATAACCAGCAAGAATTAGATTTATTAGTGGGGCAATAAGATTGGACCACAACTTAGGATCATGTAAAAACAGATCACCCGGTATCCCATCTTGGCCAGCCGCTTTCGCTGGAGGTATTTTCCTTATGGCTGCAGCTACCTTATGTGCTGTAAAGGGCTCATCAGTTGTAGTCCTATTATTACTGGGATATGGCTGATCCAAACCTAGTGGGGGTATATCCTTCCCACAATTATACAGGTTAGAGAAATGTGTATGCCATTGTTGTTCGTTTATATGGTTGGCTAAGGGATCATTAACTTTTCTATCTAACCTGTTTATCATTTTCCAGAATAATATAGTGTTCTTAGAGGTTGCTGCCACCCTTAGTTCCTGCCAATACTCCTCCTCCCAATCCCTCTTAGCCTCTATTTTACAGCTTTTATAGTCTTTTCTTGCCAGCCGCAAAGCTACATTATCCTTCCTGTTAATTGCCCTTCCAATTTCCCTTCTTTTCTCCCTACATTGAGCCGTATACCAAGGAGTGCTAGCTTGTTGAATACCTTTCTTTCCTGGGCCTCCAACCCCATTTATAGAGAATAGGGATCCAATGTCCTTTATCAGGGTGTTATAGGAGACTTCAAGGCTAAAGTTAGTACCCTCCATATTAGTGCCCATGTTTACATGAACCAATTCAGTGGTGAGTGATTCAACCATCCTTTTAACAGAGAGCAAGTTATCCTCTTGACCTAACATTCTATTCCATTTAAGTTTGCGATTACCATCTGACGGGATTAGTTCTTTTGTGACTAATAACGGGGTTTCTACAAAGTTCCTCTCCCTCCCCCATTTTATTCCCATGCACAGTGGATTATGGTCACTGAATGGACAATGCTAAAATACTTTTGCAGAGAGAAGCTTTCTGGATCCGAAAATTACAGACATTAGTTCCCCAGGGGCTAAATGACAAGATGGAAATTGTATGATTCCTTTTAAGTTCTGATATAGCAATAGGGATCCTAATACACAATAACACACACATACACTGAAAACATGTGGTTATATAAGGGTGTCATCATTCAAATGAATGCATTCTAAAGAAATTAGATACATAGATTGTAACATAGGCAGTCGTATATAAAGTTTGGCATTATTTGCCTAGAATGACATATGTATAGATTGTAAATAGGCAGGGTTATTATCAACTTGTTAAATGAGATGTTTCTGACAACATGGAGAAGTCATACATAAAATAGTTGGTTTAGACTAAAAATGATTTCACCACTATATTAGCACCAACCTAGGGTAAATAAATCAAATAGTTCACCCTCGCAGCTACAGTAATAGGTCATGTTAATCGTATTATGTACAGTGTTAACAACAAAGCTGGTTTATAAAACCAAGCTACTCCAAGAGAATACATAAAATAAACTTTTTAATTAAACGCGTTAGGAAATCTGTTATAAACATAATTCCTAGATACTTCGAGAAATCACCATGCATTTCTTAAGAGAAAGTTCGTTTTTTTCAAACAACCACATAACGTTAAAACGCCTTCTTCTTTAAGTTGTCAGTGACAAACACAAGAGAAGCAATATAATGGCGTCTCAGGTCCAATACCCGCTTTTTTATGTCCATACGCTTTTTAGCACATAAATTCATATCCAAGACGTATAAAGTTGTCTATTTCAAACTAGAAAGCTTTCTATTGCGAGCACCGTCAAAAGTCTGTTGTCTATGTTCATGCATTTGACAACAAGAAAGTTGTAATAAAAGAAGGACATGCGGGGAGGAGCCAAGATGGCGACCTGATCGGACGCGCAGCTCTCGGCTCCGCCGGCCCCGGAATCCCGCACCATAATCCTGCTAGCTTCGCTCACCTGTTTTTGTCCTAGAAGGTGCGGGACACGGCGCTGCTGTCACCGGTGATCCGCCGGCCTCTCCACTCGCCCGGGATCACCAGCTACGGAACGATTCGCCCCGGCCCGGGAACCAGCTCGCACTACAACGCGCCCAGACCCCGCAAACGCTGCACAGCCGATCCGCTGCGGGGGTGGCGCTACTGGACGGCGCTTCCTCGCAGGAGCGCACCCTTGGCGCTGCCTGCCGCTGGTGAACGCTGTACACGCTTCCTGCAGTGCGGTGGCAGGGAGAAGAAGTGTTACCCGGCGAGTCCTTTGTTCCCGGCCGCCATGTCTTGGCGCTGCTCTCCTCGTCCCACTGGTCGCTAACTGCAATCCCCACCAGGCACTGCTTGCCTCATTGCTTGCTATGGACCCACAGGCATTGCCCCAACTCGGGCGGACTGCTGCACGCCCGGGGACTGATCCGACACCAACATCGCGCCCCGTGATTTTCCCCATTCCCCACCCCACAGCGTCTCGTTGGGGAGAAGACAAGATGGCGACGCCGGTGGCTCGCCATGGTGCGGACCTTTACCTAGTCACCCCACGGCATAGCGAGCGCATTGATCCTGAAGGGGCCGTGGTAGGCCCCCCCCCATGGGTGTGCGGGAACGGGGACACTTCTGCCTGACTTCACTCTTGGAGACGTGCTGGCAGCCCTGGGTGAGTTGGCATTAGCGATGAAGACCACATACACCGAGTTGGGGGTGCGGCTCGATGCTTGCGCCCGAGCCTTCGGACAGGAGCAAGGGTCTTGTCCTCCACGGAGCTCCAGGCGGGAGCTGCCACAGTCCGCTGCCGCGGCATTTCCTCGGAGGGATACAGTGGATGCAACAGTTACTACACCGGTGGAGAGTAGTGGATTGTTGCCAATTTACAGCTCGGTCGGCGCTACAGAGTTTCCCCCTAGCTCCGAGCTCAACTGTGTGCTACAGTCTGCGATGGGGGACAGTCGGCTACCGGTGGATTGCCCTCCTGGTTTTTCAACTACACTCTTGTCGCGAGTTTGGTTTGCTTTGATTTGTGACTCTGGCGGCTTGGACATGCTAAAGGGGATTGATACCGAGGGACAACAGTATCCTGGGAGCGGACGCCATTTCTCCTTTGTCTACGCATCGCCCCCCTCCTTGGAGCGGCCATTTCCTAACGTCTTCCTGGACCGCACTGGACTACTATGCAAGAGGGGTGAGGGGCCGTGTCCCAGAACGGGCCAGGGCTAGGAGACTTTCTATGGTTTGATAGCCGGGCGGATGGGGGGGGAGGCACGGTGGTTCTTGACCTAGGCCTGAGTTTTACGGACTGTCTATTGATTCGCCCTGACTGATTTACTGTTTGTTGCTTTGCTTGATACTGTTGTGGGGGCGGGAACTGTTATTTAGGCTGGCGGAGTCTGTATGTATATACGATTGGTCCTCCTCCCGGTTTTCACTCTTGTGGGAGTTCGGGGATGGTTTACTGTTCCTACTCTCCAAGTCACAGGGTTATTTTCCTTTTTCTTTTTCCCTTTGCTTTCTCTTCTTCTTCCTTTCTCTACTCTCGCTATATTTCGGGTTTTTTGGGGCGACAGACACTCTGCTAGGGGGGGGGGCAGGCCATAGCCTCTGCATGTGTGTAGGGTGGGGGGTTACTTATTGGTTCGAGGAGTTTTTTTCTATGGTGCCTTTTTTTTTGCTCTTCTATGATTTTTCCTTTTTCTCTGGTCGGTGTTAGGCATACTGGGGGATGGGTGGCGGCGCGCATGTTTAGGGGTCGTTGAAATAGCTTTCTGGTGGCGTGACTCGTTTGTGACCCTCCTTTGGTCGGGACTGGCATGTGGTGAATCGAACTGTTTGGTGCTGCTGTTCCTAGTCAAGTCCCACCTACACGGACCTGTTTTTTATCTTTTACTAGTTTATGTGCGGAGTACTGTGTTCTGATCTAAATAGTCGCTTAAAAAGTTCAAAATTAACCTGCATTGCTCCTGCGCCTGGGTACTGTGGTGTTTCCTGCTCTGTACTTTACGCTACACTTGCTGCTCGACTGCATTACCCTGTCACCGTATTGCATGCACTTGTGCTTCATGTGAGTTCGTGGCCGGCCGGACGGTTGTAGGCCCGTATTTGTACTGACTTTATGCACAATAAAGGTTTTCAAAAATTTTAAAAAAAATAAAAATAAAAAAAAAAGAAGGACATGCGGGTTCAATTTAGTTTCCGGCCGGCAAGCTACGAGATGGTTGTTCGTTTGGAGGAAAACAATTAAAAGTCGAACGGTAAGCTAAATCGAAGAACTCCCGGATAGATTCAGCGACAGTCCGGGTTGAGATAGCAAATTTATAACAGTCTTTATCCCTTCGTTTTTTTAGTATCGTAAACGGAAACAGCAGCGAGACCGAAGTCTAAACCACAAGGCTCGCAGGTAAAAGTACTAATTGTTTCCCTCCCACAACTCACCAATAATTTTGTATAGAATGGCACACTGACGGACGCTCTTTGTTCCATTCAGGTTTCCTTTACGTATGCGAGGCTCAGACAACATGCAGGTGAGCCCTTCACTCGAGTCTTAACACGCGTTTAACTCAGTTTTGGTTTTTCGGTTTAACGGCTTGATAACATTCGTTCTTGTCCTTCATTGTAGATGCAGTACTAATTGAACTACAGGTAACTTAATTTGCTATTCCCTACTAATAGAAATTCAGTTTTGGTGACAAATAGACAAACTCCATATGACCGTTGAACTCTCCTTTTTTCAGAACACTGCCAAATAATAAAAACGAGCTAAACAGATATTCCTTTTTATTTCCACGCATTTTGGGTAAGAATCAGTTGAGTAACTTTAGAGCGTTGAATTAGAACACTCCAATAAGCAAAATAAGTAATATTCTCCTTGTTTGTATCTTTTTTCAACAGACCCCCGACGAAGGGGCAAAAGCCCCGAAATGCATTGGGTTTTTTCTATTTTTGCGTTTTGGAAATTGTATTATTTGATTGTATATGTAAAGTTGTATCTATGAAATATTTACTGATTTCACAAGTAAAAATGTATGAAGAATAAATGTAAATGTGATATTCTCGTGATACTGAGACACTGATGAAAATAAATATAACGGTTTAAAGGAGAAATACAATTTTTGAGTAGTGCGTACTAGAGTCCTGTTGATTCATTGCACCAGGCCTTATTCATATCACTGTCTTGAGTCTGCACAACTTCCATATCTATTAAGCTCTGCCAGGAGTTGGTGTCGAGCAGAATATAATCAATACGGGAGGGGCTACTAAGTTTATTACATGTCATTGCCCCGTTTGGGTCAGATGGTGTTCTCCCATTTAGAGCTCGAAGATTGTATTCAGTTGTTAGGGCATTCAATTGCAGGACTCTCGGGGTCCACTTTTTTACGGGTGCCAGAGTTAACAGAGGGATTGACCGCACACAGTCAACCTCATTCACACACATAAAATCATCTTTATCTAAGGGTTCATAAGTACAATTAAAGTCACCTCCAATGACAATGCTGGATAGTGGACGAATACATGCCAATGCTCCTTCAAGAAGTGCTATAGTGGGGGACGTTTGGCCTCCTGGCGTCCCTCGAGCATAGACATTGAACAACTCAAAACTTTTATGACCCTTAATCGAGATATGTAATATATCATCTGTTGACCACGAACGAATGGTGATGACCAGGTTAAGTGAAATTTTGATCCAAATATGTAGGCCCCCAGATGGCCGACCCCTCCCAGTACTGATAGCTGGTATAAAATAAATTGTGTATCCACATTTATACTGAGGGGATATACTCCAGGTCTCTTGGAACAAGCAGATGTCGAATTTATCTATGAATTCGTTCCATTCTGGTTTGGACATGTTTCTTACCAGACCAGCTATATTCAAAGAAATTAACTTAATTACACCTAAGTTAGGGTTAACCTTCTTTATGTGTACTCCTGTTTCTTTTTCTCCGTTATCTTGGTATTGGGATTCTTTTAGTGTCGGCGCAATCCTGAAGATATCCTCCCCAAATGGGACAATTACCACATCATTATTCTCTCTATCATATTTCCCCGGACATTCTATATTGTAATCGGCTATTTTGACTATGTTGTCACTCAAGGTCCCACCACACAGTCAATCAATCCCTTCCATCCCTTCAAACATAGAATAGCGGTTGAATGTGGGGACATTGAAACCATAGCTAAGAAATTCACGTCCACGTATTGGTGGGGGATGAGCTGGTCTTTTCAACAATGATTGTGGGTAGAAATAGATCAGGTCTCTGGTTGTAATTCCCTCCCTTTCACTCCCATCGTACCATTCCCCAATGAATTTGGAGACTCTATGGTCTCTAAAATTTATGATAATCACATCCCCATTTTGATCCTTTGGTCTACGACCCAACCACCCAACCCTTCTCACATTCAGTATTTTCCCCATTCAGGTTTGGTGGTAATGGTCTATTGTTTGCCAACCAATGTATAACCTTGTTCTTCAGAGTGTGGAAGTTCTCTCGCTTACCATCTTCAAGTTCTGGTACACCTGTCATAATTACTACAAATGGTGCTGCCTGGGGTGGAAGGTCTACGTTCCTCTTGAATACTCTAGGTGGCTTACAGTGTGAGTTACTCTTATTTTCTTTCGGGGCAACTGAGTTGGTTTGTCTGCTATTTGTTTTTTGTTCCGGTGCAGATCCTCCCCCTTTTTCACTAACGACATTTGATTGTACCTTGGGTATATTAATAGCTGCCTTAAGTCCCTTTTCTGTTGCTATTTCAGGTTCCTTGCTGCTTTTTTTGACTCCGTTAGGGGGCACAGTAGGAGCAGGTAGACCTCTATGGTTTTTAAATGTGCTTGTGAGTAGTTCCCTGGTTTGGTTAGCATTCCTCTGTATCGAGGTTTCAATCTCCCCCAGCTCTTCTGTTATAATTTTAACCCTATGTGTTAACGGGAGTATTAAGGACCTTACTAAATGTTCTATGTTTCCCAAGAGGTCTTTTGCAATATCATGAATAGACGACTGGGGGTCACTCTTGTTACTATCTAGAGCTGTTTGGACCACCCCCTCAGTCATTGATGGATTATAGACAACACTTTGAGGTTTTGTGATTCTTCCTTGTCGAGACCGCCCCCCTCGTTTCCTTTTTTTCGCTCGAGTTGTAGCAGGCAAATTGCTATTTTTAAATGTTTCCGCTATGGGGGGAGAGAGGGCTTTCTCCTCGTCAGAAGAGATTTCTACAAAAGAGTCTGCATTTGAACTATTAATATTACAGTCAGATAAATTGTCTAACTCCCTCAACTGCAGCGGAATACTAACATCACCCCCTTTTTCGGCTTCATGTGGGCTATTAACATGTTTAATCATACCCATAGAAGAACGTTTGGAGTGCATAGGAAATGTGGGGTCTACTACACTAGAGGGGGTCAAAGACTGTACATCCTGGGTAAAATTGTCATTGATATTGTCTCTGTTAGAATCACCAGAAACCTGATGTATAACAGGACAGGATACAAAAGATGGAACACAGAGAGAGTCCATGGTGGTATTGTCCATCGTATTGTTCGTAATTACGGAGGTCTCAGCTATCAACTAAAGTGGTAGGGATCCAACGGGTAATGAAAGTCGTCGTTCAGTATGCTCAATAGCATTTGCCACCACTACTATAGTCTTCTGTAACATGCGGTCTATCGCTGTTAGACTAGGTAAAGTAGTCTTTGCGTCTTTCAGCCTTTTGTTAGGAGGAGCAGGCATTTTAAACAACTACCTAAAGCTACCCCCTACAGCGTCCAAATACCCAAAGCAGATATTACAGAAAGAAGAATGGATAATGAATGATGAACCTTACTTGGTCGGCCTTACAAACCAGATTATAATCTTGTGAGTGAACCAGGGGGGGGGGGGAAGGGGGGGGGGGTGGCCCAGCCCAGCCTCCTTCGGCCTCCGAACGGCCACAAAACGGCCCGCCCTTGTCCCGGGCTTATCCCGGGACGCTCCCGCGCAGCGGGCTACTGTGCCTGTTATGAAGGGTAGACAGTGGTAGGGGGGCGTGGCAAGCAGGGAGAGCGGCCCAGGTGCTGGTGATGTAATCCTGAAGGGACTCATGGTAAACTGAGTCCCTGCTTCACCGCTCGCAGCCCTGCTGTTGGTCCTGCCCCCGCCTCCACCTCCAGCTGACTCGCTGCCTCTGTCCCAGGTGCGCTGACTACACTTTCGAGCCGCGATGCGGGACCCGCGTAGCGGGTCCGGCGAGCTGTAGCGTTGGTGTCCCTGGAAAATGGTCGATAATCTCCTCACAAACAGGTCAGTTCAAACAAAGCGTCCCCTTCAAACAAAGCGATAGATAGATAGATAGTTGTGTGTGTGTAGATGTATGTGGATGTGTGTGTGGTTGTGTGTGTGGTTGTGTGTGTGGTTGTGTATGTGGTTGTGTGTGTGGTTCTGGTTGTGTATGTGGTTGTGGTTGTGGGTGTTATGCTTTGTTTGGCTATGCTATGTTTTGTTATGCTATGCTATGTTTTGTTGTGTTTGGTATGCTATGCTATGTTATGCAATGTTTTGTTTTGTTCAGCTATGCTATGTTATGCTTTGTTTTGTTATGCTATGTTTTGGTATGTTATGCTATGTTTTGTTGTGTTTTGTTATGCTATGCTTTGCTTTGTTGTGTTGTGCTATGCTAGGCTTTGTTTTGTTATGCTACGCTGTTGTGTTTTATTATGCTATGCTTTGTTTTGTTATGCTATGCTTTGTTATGCTATGTTGTGTTATGCTATGCTATGCTTTGTTTTGTTATGCTATGTTTTGTTGTGTTGTGTTATGCTATGTTTTGTTATGTTATGCTATGTTTTGTTGTGTTTTGTTATGCTATGCTATGCTTTGCTTTGTTGTGTTGTGTTGTGCTATGCTAGGCTTTGTTTTGTTATGCTACGCTGTTGTGTTTTATTATGCTATGCTTTGTTTTGTTATGCTATGCTTTGTTATGCTATGTTGTGTTATGCTATGCTATGCTTTGTTTTGTTATGCTATGTTTTGTTGTGTTTTGTTATGCTATGTTTTGCTATACTATACTATGCTTTGCTATGCTATGTTTTGTTATGCTATGTTTTGTTGTGTTTTGTTATGTTATGCTATGCTATGTTTTGTTATGTTATGCTATGTTTTGTTTTGTTATACTATGCTTTGCTATACGATGCTTTGCTATACTATGCTATGTTATGTTTTGTTATGCTATGTTTTGTTATGCTACGTTTTGTTGTGTTTTGTTATGCTATGCTTTGTTGTGTTTTGCTATGTTTTGTGATGCTTTGTTTTGTTACGTTATACTATGTTGTTACGTTATGCTATGTTTTGTTAAGTTATGCTATGTTTTGTTACGTTATGCTATGTTTTGTTACGTTATGCTATGTTTTGTTATGCTATGCTATGTTTTGTTATGCTATGCTATGTTTGGCTTTGCTTTGTTATGTTATGCTATGCTTTGTTTTGTTATGCTATGTTTTGTTATGTTATGCTATGTTTTGTTGTGTTTTGTTATGCTATGCTTTGCTTTGTTGTGTTGTGCTATGCTAGGCTTTGTTTTGTTATGCTACGCTGTTGTGTTTTATTATGCTATGCTTTGTTTTACTATGCTATGTTTTGTTATGCTAGGTTTTGTTATGCTGTGCTTTGTTATGCTATGTTTTGTTATACTATGTTTTGTTTTGATATGCTATGATAGGCTTTGTTATACTATGCTTTGCTATGTTATGCTATGTTTTGTTGTGTTTTATTATTATATGCCATGCTATGCTTTGTTTTGTTGTGCTAGGTTTTGTTTTGTTGTGTTTTGCTATGTTTTGATATGCTTTGCTAGGTTTTGTTGTGTTTTGTGATGCTATGCTATGCTTTGTTGTGCTATGCTATGCTTTGTTTTGTTATTCTATCCTAAGCTTTGCTTCTTTATGCTATGCTTTTCTATCATATGCTTTGTTTTGTTATCAAGTTTCAAGTTTATTTGTTTGATTAATTAAAATCTTACAAAAAGGCAGAAAAAACTTCACCAGTTTTTAAAATATAAAACAATCGGATTTTCAATCAATTTACAAAGAGTTAAATATATATCATACACATTAAATAGAATAGTAGACTGTTCATTATTGTTTTTTACAAAATGCTGTATTGTATAAGGACCGTATTCACATAGTCTGTTGCTATGCTTTGTTTTGTTATGCTTTGTTTTGTTTTGCTATCCTATGCTTTATTTTGTTATGCTATGCTATGTTTTAATGTGTTTTGTTATGCTATGCTATGTTTTGTTATGCTATGATATGTTTTGTTGCGTTTTGCTATGCTATGCTTTGTTTTGCTATGCTTTGTTATGTTATGTTATGCTATGCTTTGTTATGCTATGTTTTGTTATGATATGCTGTTTTGTTATGCTTTGATATGTTTTGCTATGCTATGCAATGCTATGTTTTGTTATGCTATGCAGTTTTGTTGTGTTTTATTATGCTATGCTTTCTTTTGCTATGCTGTTTTATTATGCTATGTTTTGTTATGCTATGCTTTGTTATGCTATGTTATGCTATGTTTTGTTGTGTTTTGTTATTATATGCCATGCTATGCTTTGTTTTGTTTTGCTATGTTTTGATATGCTTTGCTATGGTTTGTTATGTTTTGCTATGCTATGCAATGCTATGTTTTTTATGCTATGCAGTTTTGTTGTGTTTTATTATGCTATGCTTTCTTTTGCTATGCTATGTTGTGTTATGCTATGCTATGCTTTGTTATGCTATGTTTTGATATACTATGCTATGTTTTGCTATGCTATGTTATGCTATGTTTTATTTTGTTATTCTATGCTTTGTTGTGTTTTGTTATGCTATGCTATGTTTTTATGTTATGCTATGTTGTGTAGTGTTATGCTATGCTTTGCTTTATTTTGTTATGCTATACTATCTTTTGTTATGCTATACTATCTTTTGTTATGCTATGTTTTTTGTGTTTTGTTATTATATGCCATGCTATGCTATGCTTTGTTTTGTTATGCTTGGTTTTGTTTTGTTATGCTATGTTTTGTTGTGTTTTGTTATGCTATGCTTTGTGTTTTGCTATGTTTGGTTGTGCTATGTTTTGTTGTGTGTTGTTATTATATGCTATGTTTTTTTCTGCTTTGCTATGTTTTGTTAAGATATGCCATGCTATGCTTTGTTATGCTATGCTATGTTTTGTTGTGCTATGCTACTCTGTTTTGTTGCGATATGCTATTCTTTTTTATGCTATGCTAGGTTTTGCTATGCTTTGTTGGGTTTTGTTATATGTCATGCTATGCTTTGTTATCCTATGCTAGGTTTTGTTTTGTTTTGCTGTGCTTTGTTATGCTATGCTATGTTTTGTTTTGTTATGCTATGCTATGCTATGTTTTGTTATGCTGTGATGTCTTGTTGCGTTTTGCTATGCTATGCTTTGTTTTGCTATGCTTTGTTATGCTATGTTTTGTTATGCTATGCTGTTTTGTTATGCTTTGATATGTTTTGCTATGCTATGCAATGCTATGTTTTGTTATGCTATGCAGTTTTGTTGTGTTTGATTATGCTATGCTTTCTTTTGCTATGCTATGTTTTGTTATGCTATGCTTTGATATGCTATGTTTTGTTATGCCATGCTTTGCTAGGTTATGCTATGTTTTGTTGTGTTTTGTTATTATATGCCATGCTATGCTTTGTTTTGTTATGCTCGGTTTTGTTTTGTTTTGCTATGCTTTGCTATGTTTGGTTATGTTTTGCTATGCTATGCAATGCTATGTTTTTTATGCTATGCAGTTTTGTTGTGTTTTATTATGCTATGCTTTCTTTTGCTATGCTATGTTTTGTTATGCTATGTTTTGTTATGCTATGTTTTGTTATGCTATGCTATGCTTTGTTATGCTATGTTTTGATATACTATGCTATGTTTTGCTATGCAATGTTATGCTATGTTTTGTTGTGTTTTGTTTTGTTATTCTATGCTTTGTTATGTTTTGTTATGCTATGTATTTTGTTATGCTATGTATTGTTTTGTTATGCTGTGCTTTGTTATGCTATGCGTTGCTTTGCTATGCTATGTTTTGTTATGCTATGTTTCGTTGTGTTTTGTTATGCTATGCTATGTTTTTATGCTATGCTATGTTGTGTAGTGTTATGCTATGCTTTGCTTTATTTTGTTATGCTATACTATCTTTTGTTATGCTATGTTTTTTGTGTTTTGTTATTATATGCCATGCTATGCTTTGTTTTGTTATGCTAGGTTTTGTTTTGTTATGCTATGTTTTGTTGTGTTTTTTTATGCTATGCTATATTTTGTGTTTTGCTATGTTTGGTTGTGCTATGTTTTGTTGTGTGTTGTTATTATATGCTATGTTTTGTTCTGCTATGCTATGTTTAGTAAAGATATACAATGCTATGCTTTGTTATGCTATGCTATGTTTTGTTGTGCTATGCTACTCTGTTTTGTTGCGATATGCTATTTTTTTATGCTATGCTATGTTTTGCTATGATTTGTTGTGTTTTGTTATATGTCATGCTATGCTTTGTTTTGTAATGCTATGCTTTGTTTTGTTTTGTTATGCTGTGCTTTGTTATGCTATGCTATGTTTTGTTTTGCTCTTCTATGTTTTGTTATGCTATGTTTCGTTGTGTTTTGTTATGCTATGCTATGTTTTGTTGTGTTATGCTATGCTTTGCATTATTTTGTTATAATATGCTATGTTATGCTATATTTTGTTATGCTATGCAATGTTTTGTTATGCTGTGCTCTGTTTTATGTTATGCTATGTTTTGTTATGTTGTACTTTGTTATGCTATGCTATGTGTTTTGTTATGTTTGGTTGTGCTATGTTTTGTTAGGATATGCTGTTTTGTTATGCTATGTTTTGTTGTGTTTTGTTATGATATGCCATGCTATACTTTGTTTTGTTATGCTAGGTTTTGTTTTGTTATGCTATGTTTTGTTGTGTTTTGTTATGCTATGCTATGTTTTGTTATGCTTTGTTATAATATGCTATGTTTTGTTATGTTTTGTTTTGCTGTGCTTTGTTATGCTATGCTATGCTCTTCTATGTTTTGTTATACTATGTTTCGTTGTGTTTTGTTATGCTATGCTATGTTTTGTTATGATATACTTTGCTTTATTTTATTATAATATGCTATGTTATGCTATGCTATGTTTTGTTATGCTATGCTATGTTTTGTTATGCTATGCTATGCTATGCTATGCTACTCTGTTTTGTTGCGATATGCTATTCTTTTTTATGCTATGCTATGTTTTGCTATGATTTGTTGTGTTTTGTTATATGTCATGCTATGCTTTGTTTTGTAATGCTATGCTTTGTTTTGTTATGCTGTGCTTTGTTATGCTATGCTATGTTTTGTTTTGCTCTTCTATGTTTTGTTATGCTATGTTTCGTTGTGTTTTGTTATGCTATGCTATGTTTTGTTGTGTTATGCTATGCTTTGCTTTATTTTGTTTTAATATGCTATGTTATGCTATATTTTGTTATGCTATGCTATGTTTTGTTATGCTATGCTGTGTTTTGTTATGCTGTGCTATGTTTTATGTTATGCTATGTTTTGTTATGCTGTGCTTTGTTATGCTATGCTATGTGTTTTGTTATGTTTGGTTGTGCTAGGTTTTGTTATGATATGCTATGTTTTGTTATGCTATGTTTTGTTGCGTTTTATTATGATATGCCATGCTATACTTTGTTTTGTTATGCTATGCTATGTTTTGTTTTGTTATGCTAGGTTTTGTTTTGTTATGCTATGCTATGTTTTGTTGTGTTATGCTATGCTTTGCTTTATTTTGTTATGCTATGCTATGTTCTGTTTTGCTATGCTATGTTATGCTATGTTATTTTTTGTTGTGCTATGCTACTCTGTTTTGTTGCGATATGCTATTCTTTGTTATGCCATGCTATGTTTTGCTCTGCTATGTTTTGTTGTGTTTTGTTATATGTCATGTTATGCTATGCTATGTTTTGTTATGCTATGCTATGTTTTGTTGTGTTATGCTATGCTTTGCTTTATTTTGTTATGCTATGCTATGTTTTGTTGTGTTGTGTTGTGTTTTGGTAAGATATGCCATGCTATGCTTTGTTTTGTAATGCTAGGTTTTGTTTTGTTATGCTATGTTTTGTAGTGTTTTTTTATGCTATGCTATGTTTTGTTGTATTTTGTTATGCTACGCTTTGTTATGCTATGCTGTTTTGTTATGCTATGCTATGTTTTGTTGTGTTTTGTTATGCTATGCCATGCTGCGCCTTGTTTTGTTATGCTATGCTATGCTTTGTTTTGCTTAGTTTTGTTGTGTTTTGTTATGCTATGCTATGTTATGCTATGCTTTGTTTTGCTATGCTATGCTTTGTTTTGCTAGGCTATGTTATGCTATGCTAGGTTTTGGTGTGCTAGGTTTTGGTGTGCTAGGTTTTGGTGTGCTAGGTTTTGTTGTGCTAGGTTTTGTTGTGCTAGGTTTTGTTGTGCTAGGTTTTGTTGTGCTAGGTTTTGTTGTGTTTTGCTATGCTATGCTTTGGTATTCTATTCTATGTTTTGTTATGCTATGTTTTGTTGTGTTTTGTTAAGCTATGCTTTGTTATGCTAGGTTTCTATTTTGCTATGCTAGGTTATGCTATGCTTTGTTTTGTTATGCTATGGTATGCTATGGTATGCTATGTTGTGTTGTGTTATGCTATGTTTTGTTATGCTTTGCTATGTTTTGTTGTGTTATGTTTTGTTATGCTATGCTATGTTTGGGTATGCTATGTTTTGTTATGCTATGCTCTGTTTTGTTGTGTTTAGTTATGCTATGTTTTGTTGTGTTGTGTTATGCTATACTATGTTTTGTTATGCTAAGCTATGTTTTGCTATCCTGGTGTGGGGTTGTGTATGTGTGGTGTTGTGTGTGTGTGGGGTTGTGTGGGGTTGTGTATGTGTGGTTGTGTGTGTGGGGGAGGGTGTTGGGGGGGGTTGTGTGTGGTTGTGTGTGTGTGTGTGGGGTTGTATGTGTGGGGTTGTGTGTGTGTTTTTTTTGCGTGTTTGTGGTTGTGTGTTTGTGTGTGGGGGGGTTGTGTGTGTGTGGGGGGTTGTGTGTGTGGGGTTGTGTGTGTGGGGTTGTGGTTGTGTGTGTGTGGGGAGGGTTGTGTGGTGTGTGAGGGGTTGTGTGGTGTGTGGGGGGGTTGTGGTTGTGTGTGTGGGGTTGTGTGTGGGGGGGTTGTGTGTGTGTGTGGGGGGATGTTTGTGTGGCATTAATACTAAAAGCATCTCAAAATAAAGGAACACAAACATTGGGTTTGTGGAAAGAGAAAGCACATTGTAAGTCAAACGGTGCAGCAAAGCATTAACACAACAGTGTTCTTTGAAGGATAACATCATAGGGGCGCTGCTAAAGTTTTCACGGGCGAAAGTGACACATGTCCTTTGATGTTTGATGTTCTTTGAAGGAGAACATCAAAGGGGCGCTGCTAAATTGATTGCCGGCGAAAGTGATCTCGGGCGCTTAATGAGGCTGACAAATGGTGCGCGCACCCGGCGCACATGCACTGTGCCCGATCCGCCTGCAGACTGGGACTTTTATGAAAATTGTTGTAAACTGTAAAATTTATTGTATATCAATTTTGATGAGAATATTGCTGTATACTACACTACAGACGTAACTTGTTAGAAGATAAAAACTATAGGTCAAACGAGTATGCTCTGAGCCTGCTAGATTCAAAATTGTGTTGTTGACTATATTACCTGATGTACTGATTAATTTTAATTTTTATTGATGAAAAGAGATAAAAGCGTTTTTAATAAAATGAACAAACGAAACCTATTTTGCATTTGAACAATCCTTAAGTTGTGTAATGTTAGTCACTAGATGGGTCTCTTTATCAGTGTGAGAATTCATTGAGTAACACAGAAAGGAAATCTTTTGTTTAAGACACATATTTAGCAACACACGTTCTTTCATTGGGTTCCTTGGGACTAGCCTCCGATGTCCCACAAAGTCCCTTTTACTTTTCAACTCTATTAGAGTGTTTTCAGGGTTGTCTTAATAAAGAAAGACACCCCTCTTGAGGGACAACACCAATTTTCCTTGGTAGTGGCAGCAGAGAAATTCAAAAAGCTGTTTGTAGAGCGGTCATGCTTTAGCCATGATGCCTGGAGTAGCAATGATGTCTAAATGATGTGCCAAGTGACCAGGTACTAGCCTGGCAATATTAAAAGGAGGTATTCTCCAACAATGTTGCCCCTTTGAACACTTCTCTGAGCAAAAGTACCCCTATGTTATTATGTAACTTCTCTGTAGCTTCCAAGATCCCAAGGCAGATCACAGCGGAGCGAAAATTAGTCTGCAATAATTCGACCCTACTCTGGGACTGGGTAGTTTTTTAGGTGTGGGCTAAAGACAGCTTTAGCCGTCTCTCCAAACTTTTGTAATAAATAATATACTGTATATGAATATAAATTATATATAGACAGAATAGTTTCAGCCATTGCTCAAGTTGGAGTGTCATTCAAACATTGGATCTTCCCACAAGCAGTATACATAGAGTGGGGCATGGGTCAGCCCCTTTTAGCAATTGCTTTATTGCCAGCATCAGTCATATTTTCGGATCAACCCATAGAACACTCATTTGATGTTTAGAGTGTCACTGAAATGGAGTGATGGCAAGTCCAACCCACTTCAAAAATACTTCATTGAGCTGCGTGAACAGGCTCCAAGGTACAGGGCTCAAGAAGCTGCTTAAATATTGGTCTGCACAGAGGCATTACATCCTTAATGCTGCACGCATTGCCCTTTAGGCAAACAATGCTGAGCCATATGCTTTACAATACAATACCAGTGATGTGGCTAATGATTTCAAAATAAGCCACAGAAGAGATACCGAAGGGGGAGGTGTCAGTCATTAAGTATTTTTTCAGGTCATTTGAGATTTTGGAGAAATGTTTTTTCTCAAAGCTTAAGGCTATTGTGCATCACAAAGTTCACTGTCTCACCGAAATAGCAGTTACATTTTGCCCATACAGTTTGGCGTGAGCAGGTTAGGTTAAGCAGGAATGTGTCCTTTTCTTTCCACTAACCAGGTCTGCTCAGTATGGAGTTCGCCTTTTGTATGTTGGTTTTAAAAACCTGTCTTTGTTCTGCTGAAGTGACGGGCCATAGCTTTAAAGGCTCGTGTAGCTCTGCTATTATGAAGCTGCTGTACCCTAGCCTTACAAACACGGAGTAACTGCAGTTTTCCTTACACTACAACACCGTGATTGATTGACTGATTGATTGATTGAAGCAGTATTTGAAAAGTCAACACGTAAAGCTCTATTGTTTACAGGAGTAATTATTTAACGTTGATTTGCTTTACATGCTTTCATTTCATTCATTTTACTTAAGAATGCTTTGCGGCTGTTCCGCAGTGCGACACCACCGTTGCTATTTGATAGGTCACGTTAAAATGAAAACAAACTGCTGTAATTTAAACAGTTTTCAAACTAATAGGAATGTCCAAACATTCTTACATGCACCCAGACTCTGCAAAGTTTGAATGCATGTGGCTATGGTTGAGAAATCTCTGGTTTTAAAGTGGGCTAGTACAGTTGGAAACATTGAAGGAAAAAAGCTACTCTTTGCCCTTTAAAATAAAAAGAGACAGGGTGACGTTAGTCTGGGGTTGAGCCACCCATGGCAATGCTGCAAATCAAGGATAGATGCGCACACACCATATCATCCTGGTGCCCACTTAGACCTCAGTCTATACTGATGTCGAAACGAATCCCATAAAATATATTTACAAATTGACCAACGTTGGGGACATCAAACTCTGATGGCAACCCCTCTGCAGTAAATTTATGTGTCCTACTTTTGGGAGGAATGAACTCCCCTCCACCCTGTGTTTAAAGTGCAACCTGTGTGATGCAGGAGAATCATTGATCCATCACTGCAAAAAGTAAAAAGAAGGAGAAAATTGAATGAGAACTGGGTGTCGGACAGAATCTGAACATTCTTAGATTTTACAACAGGTGATGGCCCACTCAGGAACACTCTCGAAATACTGCCAGTAGTTTGGGATGACCGGGCTGTAATACGACCATGTACCATGCCAAAAAATATGATATCTTTACAGAAAGTGGTACAGATCTTCCGTTGTGTTCAGCCCGTTTGGTACCTTGGAATCTAATTCCAGAATCATTTTCGATTCCAATTGCCGGAGCATCCTATCCCTGTTCCCTCCCCTTCTAGGCTTTGGAACCGAGGTTAGGACAAAGTAACTGAGACACTGTAGATCATTCCCATGCACACTTTTAAAGTGTCTCGCCACGAGATAGGAGCTGTCGTTGTTGACTATTGCCAGAATGTGCTGCAATATTCTGGCATGCACCGGAAGCCTGGTGCTACCCACGTATCTCAGGCCACAGGTGCATGCCAGAACATAAACAGCATACTCTGTTTTGCAACCATAATTTCCTTTAATCGGCAATGGAGTAGGGCAAAATGGAGTGGTGTAATATTGGGTGTTTACCCCAAATTTACATGCCCTGCAACTGGTACATTTGTAAAACCCCAGCCGGGGTGGAAACCAAGACTTCTTTTTTAACAGTTCAGGGAAAGGGTTTGAAACATGTGTACGTAGGGAGGGTCCCCTCTGAAACGTAATATTGGGTGAGTTTGGCAGATGAGATGATAACACTGCATTAGTCTTTAATATAGGCCAGCTTTTAGTAAAAATTGACCAAATCTTTCGGTCTTGGCAACTATATGCAGTGATAAACCTGATGGTAGATTCGGCCGAATCTTCCTTGGTCCCCGTAGTTGGGACCATCGGTTTAAACAGTGTTTCTCTAGGTCTCTGATTCATTTTTTTGACCGCTCTCCTCAATATATTCTCCTTATAACCTCTCTCTCTGAACCTGTCTAATGCTTCTGTAGTGCAGGATGCCAATTCCTCATCACTGCTACATATCCTCTTCAGGCGGAGTAGTTCCCCGTAGAAGATATTGTCAATAACATGACGGGGATGGGCACTTGTGGCATGGAGGGTTGTGTTGCCCGATGTGTCCTTTCTATGGAGGGTGGTGGACAGTTTACCTGCTTTGATAAAAACCTTGACGACTAAAAAGTCCACTGCTGTTCTACTCATGTGATATGTGAACTTGAGATTTTCCTCATTGTTATTTAGCGTCATGATGAATTCTTTCGCACTTGTTTCATCACCCCTCCAAATTAAAAACACATCGTCTATAAAACGAACCCACATTCCTACATGCTCGGAGAACACTGCGTGGTGTTCCCCCATGAGGACCCGCTTCTCCCACCAGCCCACGTGTAAACACGCGTAGCTGGGAGAAAAGCAGGCCCCCATGGCAACACCTCTTCTTTGCACGTAGACATCATTACCAAACATAAAATAGTTATGGTACAGACTCCAATTCACAAACTCCACCAACATCTTATTGTGATTGTAACAATGCACTGGTCTTGTGCTCAGAAAGTATTCCAGTGCTTGGAGCCCTGTTTGGTGGTCTATACTTGTATAGAGGGCTTCGATGTCCAACGTAACAAGTAAGGAGTCTTCTGTCCACGCAATGTTCTTCAATTTTTGTAAAAAGTGACCTGTATCCCTTATGTATGTCAGCAGACCTGTAACCAGGGATTGCAAGAAATAGTCAGTATATTGTGCCAGGTGTTCCGCTATACTGTCTATGGCCGATATGATTAGCCTCCCTGGAACCGGAGACTTGCCCTTATGCACTTTGGGAATAAGGTAGAACCTGGGCATGACCGGCTGTTCCACATGAAGAAACTTAAATTCCTCGCTAGAAATCAGTTCTTCTCTTTTATATTTGAAAAGGAGTTTTTTCAATTGCTCTCTTGCAAGCTCGTATTGTTTCATACTAGTCTTTTGATAACAGACCGCTTCTGAGAGTTGCCTGTTGGCTTCTTCAATGTATTGTGTTTGGGGCCAGATGACAATATTACCTCCCTTATCAGAACTACAAACAATGATTTGGTGGTCATTTCTTAATTTGGTGACTAGAGCCCAGTATCGTTTTTCCTTAGACATTTTAATTCTCTTGCGATGTTTTACCTGGTGATACAGTTTCTTGAAGTCTATATATAGTTAGGACCTAGCTACCATAAGAAATTCGCAACATTCCATTGGGAATAACGTTGGCGCCGGTTGAGGAATTTGTGTGTAATTTTCCAAAATTGTGGCCAGCTCCGCTCCTTCCCTGAAAGTTTCGGGGGGATTCGTGAAGTGGGGGCTTGCAATTTTCCATAGGACGGCTTGACACGGCTACAGTCCGAACCGCTGAACGGAATTACGCCAAACTTTGCAAAATTGTAGGGACAGCTATGCAGATGTGCCTTTGCTATATTTGGTGAGAATTGCTCCAGTGGTTTTTACGAAAATTAGGTTAAAAAACACATGTATATCTATATGAGCTTACGGGTCCGCGCACCGTACGCGTACCGCACGCGTACCCTTACGTGCGTGATCGCGATTCTGATTGGCTGGTAGTCGACTGTCAACATTCCAAACTGTCCAAACCAGGAAGAGTTGGCCACCATCTTGTTTCTCAGGAGAACTGAGGCACAAGAGAGTCCAAAACAAGAGTGGAAAACACGAAAAAGGGGCAGGGTAGAGACCCCCCCAACCCCCTAGCCCTTCTCAGGGGTCCCAGAAGGACCCCCAAGGCCAAAAAAAAAAAAACACGAACACAACTGCGGGGTACGCGCACTGTACGCGTACCAATGCGCGCACCCTGCGATTTTATATTAAAAAAAAATGTTGCCCTTGAGGGTCCTTCTGGGACAACCTGAGAAGGGCTAGGGGGTCAGGAGGTCTCTACCCTGCCCCCTTTTCGCGTTTTCCACTCTTGTTTGTGCTCTCTTGTGCCTCAGTTCTACTGAGAAACAAGATGGCTGCTCAGGTGGTACCAGAAGGATATTAACATATAAAAACGTTATTCGCTACTAGAATTTGCATTTACAAAACCTTTGACATTTTTGGGAAAAAAAATATAGGTTTCACGCCTGATATAGTTAGGAATTAGCATTTAAAAAACCTTGCAAATTCACTGAAAAAACCATAGGTTTCAGGCCTTATATAGTTAGGAATTAGCATTTAAAAAACCTTGCAAATTCACTGAACAAACCATAGGTTTCAGGCCTTATATAGTTAGGAATTAGCATTTAAAAAAACCTTTGAAATTCACTCAAAAAAGTTTTAGCGGTGTTAATGTTAGCTGGACATTTCACTCATACAAAACCATTGAAATTGCTCCTATATAGTTACTTGTACTAACTATATTTCGCGCACCCGCAATGCACTGAGGATGATGTCACATATTAGATCATTCATGACATGGTCAGTGACATCACTGATGACATCTCAAATGACATCACTGCTGACATAATCCACATGACAATCACATACACCTTTTCATACACAAGTAAAATCTTTCATCACTCTTTGTAAAATACAGAGTATCATATTTGAATCCATTGTCACAGCAATACAAGTATCTAAAAACCCACTCGGTGATTCATAGATGTATACACACATCTAATCACTTACCTGTAGATTCACTCATACATGTTGTCAATGAACAATAGAACACTATCAAAAATACTTATACACCTATATCAACATTACACAGCAGCACACAACTTAAACACATATGGAGTCATCCTACTCAGGTATGCAAACAATGGATCAGACTTACATATTTACTTAACTACACACTTATACAAACACCACTTCATCTATTCATTTAGATAGTAAGTCATACTTCGTGAATTATAAAATCATTATTACAAGTATATAGTTATCCATACAGTCACTCACACAATCATTGAGTCTTATGGACACTTATTTATATACAACAACTGACACATACACTGCCTTTTATTTTTCTAGTTTGTTGGACATGTACCATTGAGAAATATATTTGCTCATCGCTACACCCTTAAAGAGATTCACTCACCCAAACTGTTAGAACATGTAATTTTAACTTCATATATCTACTGAATCAACTATTCACACATCTTTGGACAGTCACACACCCCCCACCGAACCACACACACTTTCACTCTCCCATACAAATACTCAGTTATCTAATCAATAACTAATATAGACTTTCACATAGCTAGTAACCAACTGGAGAACCAGTTTACACAACAACTGACAAAGTGATACAGATATTCACACAGTTTAGTCCCTATCCACTATATTTAGTGAGACACTATAAATTGGTCAAGTAAACAGTCAATTACACTGCTACTAAATCCTCCATCCAAATATTTATTTATATATATCCACTCATTCTTCAATGCAAATTGCTATATATGTAATGTATATTTAAATAAAGAAGCAAACCAAATTCACTGGATGATGTCATCAGTGATGTCACTGACCATGTCATGAATGATCTAATATGTGACATCATAAGCAGTGCATTGCGGGTGCGCGAAATATAGTTAGTACAACTAACTATATAGGAGCAATTTCAATGGTTTTGTATGAGTGAAATGTCCAGCTAACTATAACACCCCTAAAACTTTTTTGGGAGTGAATATATATATATATATATATATATATATATATATATATATATATATATATATATATATATATATGGCCCCCGTCTCTGCAAGTTGGCCCTGACCTGCTGGTTGCCGCTTCTGCGACGCTTGGAACTGCCCGAGGTATCGGGATTCGCCAGGGCTCACCTACTGATCAGATGGAAGTTACAGCGGTGTTGGAGTTACTCTGCTCCACGTCGGGCATCAAAGCCCACGCTCAATGGACACCGGAGTCAGCAGGGTTGAGACGGAGAGGGGACCGGAGGAGACGGCTTGTTTGACTGTGCCAGGGGGTGAATTGCCTTTCATCCACACAGCGTTTTCCCTACCCCAGCGCAACATTGGCCCACAAACAACAAGAGAAGTGCATTCTGGGTCTGGTAGTCGCTGGACATGTTGCGACGTACCAAATGACAATTGCGATTGGCATTGGAGCCAAATGGGGAGGTAACAGCGCTGGACCTATCAGGTGGGGCGTGACATTTAGTCAGTAAAATTGCCGCCTCCTGAAGATAAGCATCTACACCCGCGGCGCTGATGAAGGCTCACAAGAAGCCGAAATGCATTCGCCCACAAGCGGGTGATGCGGGATGCGTGTTTCCCTTTCCTGCCACTGAAGAATAAAGTCAGTTTCCGCCCTTTCCCCTCGTGTTGGCCTCTTCAATGTCCTAGATAGAGGATGTGATGGAATGTTCATATATATATATATATTTATATATATATATATATATATATATATATATATATATATATATATATATGTATATATATATCCATAAAATGAGATCAATGTTCTTAACTAGACCATTAAGTAGGCAAGGGCTATTTCGGAAGCATTTTAGGTATGCATCAGAGGACAATGCCTCAATGACCATAAGGCTGAGAGATTCAGTGAGTATCTGGAATGCTGCAAATGAGAATTGGAATGATGAGCAACAAATGAGCAGCTCAAGCAGCCACCTCAAAGCAATAAAACAACTGCAGGCAAGTGTACAACGAAGCAGCAAGAGCTCCTGAAAATGTTGAAAGTCGCACATATGTTGCAAGACAATACAGGGAAGGAGGCACATTGGACAGAATAGTCTGAATACTAGGATTCCAATGCATACTGCAAATCAAGCAAGTGGTACATTACAAGAGGTCTGTGGACTTTTCCCTACTTAAAGTCTAGTGCATAAATGAAGCTACTGAGGCAGAACAAAAAGGCATATGCGTTCATAGACGACCTCATAAGACCAGGGGCGTAACAAAGGCCTCCGCGTTGCAGGGGGGGCCAACACTCCAGGGGCCCCCTCTGTGTACATGATGTATTTGATGTAATTTTAATGGCACAGCACACCCGACCCGGCCTCAATAAACTAAACGGTGCACATGCGCGCCAATGCAGGCCGGGCGTAACAGGTTGCGTTGGGGGTGCGGGGTGGTCCACGCTCGCACTCCAGGGGCCCCCTCACTTACATTATTATGATTTTAAGGGCACACCCGGCCTCAATAAATTAAATGGTGCACAGCAGCACCACGGCGACGGCACCCACGCCCCTGGGCCCCGGACGGGCCGCACAGGCACCACTCTCTAATTAAATGGAGGCTCGCTCTTTTATGGTGCGCAACTGAACAGCTGTGTCGTGCGCACGCGCGGGCCCCGACCGAGCCATTTCAATAATTAATGGTGCAAGGGCCCGGCCGGGCCTCTCTGAGGATAATTGGTTAGTGGGTGCGTGTGGCACGCAGTTGTCTCTGCGATGCGCCTAAGCAATTTTCAGGGTCGAGCTGGGGCAGCAGGGTCTGGTGTCGTGACCAATGTACTGAATGAATGCTGGTCATGCTGAGAACGCCATTGAAAGTGCGCATGAGCCGAGATCCCAGGACCAGGTCAGACCCAGCCCTCACGCTTTGCTGAGAAGGACCATTGGAGGTCCGTGGCCATATTTATTACCAGCCCTGGGCCCTGCCTGACTAACTTTGCCCAGTTGCCCTGTAAGTGGTGCATTCTCTTCTCTGCTGCTGCCCGGCCCACTCGCGCCTACCTGAAGCTGCAGACCAGGCCCAGCCCTCAGGTCAGTCATCTATTCTAGGTACATTAGATCATCCACAGTCTGAGGTTACGTGGTTTTTGACTCCATTTTACATTCAACTCCATTTTGTGTTGCCTTTACACAGGCTGCATGATTCACGAAGTGTCTCTGCCCTTTTGGACTGCAATGTGTTGAAAACCCCCTCTGTCCTTGTCTTGAAACCCATCTCAGACACCAGCCGGCCTAAACTAATTCTTGTCTGGACCACCTAATCCCTGTATCAACTATCTGTTAGTCTTTAGCATTCTTCTCGTGCTGTATCTTATCTTTTGGCCTTCCCTATTCTCTCCCTGTGTTTTCCTATTTCACAAACCTTTCCTTTGAAGCACGCAAACATGTTCTGCCATTACTGATTGACCTATAGGTGCTGTCATTGATTGACTTATGGGATCGGGCAAAGACACGACTCAAGGGGGATGTTCTGGTTACATGATGCCTTGTTTTTAATGTTTTCCTATTGGCTAATATTTGGCAGATCTTGCATGTCCATGTTAGGCATTTTGCATGCTTGCAAAAGCTAAGACTGCCCCTTACTTTTATGCTGAGTTTTGTAACCCTAAGCATATATAAGGCCTCTGTTTTCTGTACTCCTCAGACTGCCTCATTCAGTTGCTAAGGCTTCTGTGTGACGTAGCCTCACTCATTTGAGTTAATAAAAATATTCTCTTTATATTCCAGCTTCTGTGTCAAGTTCTTCTTTCTATTAGTGAGACCCCTGAGAATGAAGATTTTCAGGTTTCTTCAAGTCCTGAGTCCTCGCTTTGTAATGTATTAGGTTTACCCCAAGCAATCCAAGCTGTGGGACCCTAGGGATGTGTTGCTTTCACTCTAAACATGTCCTCCTGCTACAAAACACCATGGGGCAGATTTACAAGCCCCCTGTGCCACAACTACGTCACTTTTCCCGACATACTGGTGGCGCAGGGAGCTCCTCCATATTTACAAAGAGGGGAAAAGCCACCGTCCGTGACTTTCTCCTCGTAAATATGGCCCCATCACAAGCAGCACAGTGCGTGGAAGGGGCGTTCCATGGGTGTTGCTGTGGGTGTTCCCATGTGAGGAAATGTATTTTTTGAACGACGATCATTTTTACAGGACTCCATTGATTTTTAAATTGCTATCTCGTGGCAAACACTTTCCACACGACCCACCTAGTAGTTTTACCTGATGAACGAGGAAAATTCTATCATCACGACAAAAATCCATTTTTGCAGGCCTGCATTTCTGCCCAGGAACTGTCACCCGCCAAACCCCCTGTTCTCTTCAGTTCATCAGAAAGCCACATAGCCCTCACCCAGAGTGAATCATTCATTTTTCTTTTCCTGCTCCCAGCCTGATAAAAACATCCTTGACACAGTGATCAGGTTATCTAGACAATGGTCTGACTGCTGGACTCTAATCAGGGTAAATAAACAAATGACTTGAAAGACCAGGCTTTGATCAGGCAATTGAACAATGACCTGAAAGAAAGAGCCCTGATCAAAGCAGAGTGGACAATGCTCTGTGTACCAAGCCTTGACCAGGTCACCAACTACAAGCATCGCCTTGATCAAGCTATCAACTACAAACATTGCCCTGGTTGGACAATGGACTGAGAGCCAAAAGAATGGTATGAGAAATGTATAAAAGGCTTGTAAGCTACAGAGTAAAGTAGCAGCCTCCTGGGTTTTGTCTCCGACAGCTCGGGACTCTATTCCATAGCCCGGGCTATTGAATAAATCTGGCTTCCTCCTGCAGACGAAGGCTCCTGTGTCTCCTTTTACTATGTATGAAGGGTATGGAAGATTTGGGCAGTTCCCCTGCCGCCGAGACCCTGTAAGTGGGTTATTCCGGTTCTTCACACGCAACACCCATGGAACAAGACATCTCCAGATTTACGAGAAATTGTAAATCTGGAGATGCTTGTGAATGCTACGCCACCCTAGAGGTGGCGTAGCGAAGCGCAACGAGGAGAAATGTTTATTTCTCCTAATTTTTTCCTCTTTCAATGTTTGCTGCATTCTACAGCACGCATTGAAAGAGGAAAAAGCCTCTTGTGATTGTTTTTGTGCAGGAAGGTGTCTCTTCTTGCAAAAACACAATCAATCAATCAGTGACACTTATAAAGCGCGCTACATACCCGTAGGGTCTCAAGGCGCTGGGGGGGGGGGTGGGGGGGGGGCCGCTACTGCTCGAACAGCCAGGTCTTCAGCTTCTTCCTGAAGGAGAGGTGATCTTGGGTCAGGCGCAGGTCGGTCGGGAGGGAGTTCCAGGTCTTGGCGGCCAGGTAGGAGAAGGACCTTCCTCCTGAAGTCGCTCTTCGGGTGCGGGGGACGGCGGCGAGGGCGTGGTTGGCTGATCGGAGGTGGCGTTTGGGAGCGTAGAAGTTGACTCGGCTGTTGAGGTAGCTCGGGCCTTGGTCGTGTAGGGCTTTGTGTGCGTGGGTGAGGAGGCGGAAGGTGATTCTTTTGTTGACGGGGAGCCAGTGAAGGTCTCTCAGATGTCCGGAGATGTGGCTGGTTCGTGGGATGTCGAGGATGAGTCTGGCTGAGGCGTTCTGGATCCGCTGGAGTCTCTTCTGGAGCTTGGCGGTGGTACCGGCGTAGAGGGCGTTGCCGTAGTCCAGTCGGCTGGTGACGAGGGCCTGGGTGACGGTCTTCCTGGTCTCGGTGGGGATCCACCAGAAGATCTTCCATAGCATGCGTAGGATGTTGAAGCACGCCGAGGAGACGTTGTTGACTTGCCTGGTCATGGAGAGGGAGGGGTCCAGGATGAAGCCCAGGTTGCGTGCATGGTCTGTCGGTTTGGGTGCGGTGCCCAGGGCGGGAGGCCACCAGGAGTCGTCCCAGGCGGAGGGAGAGGAGCCCAGGATGAGGACCTCCGTCTTGTCCGAGTTCAGTTTCAGGCGGCTGGTCGTCATCCACTCGGCTACCTCTTTCATCCCTTCGTGCAGGTTGGCTCTGGCGGCGGCAGGGTCGTTGGTCAGGGAGAGGATCAGCTGGGTGTCGTCGGTGTAGGAGATTATGCTGAGGTTGTGTTTGCGTACGATGGCCGCGAGGGGGCTCATGTAGACGTTGAAGAGGGTGGGGCTCAGAGATGATCCTTGGGGGACGCCGCAGATGACTTCGGAGGCCTCTGACTTGTACGGTGGTAGGCGGACTCTCTGTCTTCTTCCGTCGAGGAAGGAGATGATCCATTCCAGCGCCTTGTCCTGGATTCCGATGTTGCTGAGGCGCTGAGGCGCTGTACTAGGGTGCGGTGGCAGACCGTGTCGAATGCCGCGAATCTCCCATGGCGCAGGCATCCTTGCACTATGCAGCGCAGGGGAAGCGCAGGGAAAGCACAGAGATGCCACATATTCTTGTAAATATGTTGCAGCGCTATGCTTTCCAAACTAACGCAGCACGGCGCAGCAAAATGACTTGCTGCACCGTGCTGCGTTACTTTGTAGTAAATCTGCCCCCACCCATTTGCCCACCAGTGATTCAGAGCAAATGTTCCATACACACCTTTTGAAAAAACACCATAATTTATACTGAGGTCCCATAACCCGTTTCGAATTTGATCCTAAGGGGGAAAAATGTAAGTGTGAGAGCTTGGATTTACATGATGAAAGAAGTTATTGGACTAGCGAAAAACCGCAAATGGCTGTCAGCTACCACCCCATTCTAAAACATGTACAGCTCAAAATATACATTCTTTGACATAGAAATTGAGCGCAGCTATTGGCCTAAACATATAGAAATGTCGCGTTCTTGTGTTGCAATGGGATTAATGCTGTTGGTTGATTTGCTCTTTGGACCCACTTTGTATGATCACCAGTGCTAACCTCTTTCTTCTGCATGGGGTAAATCCATTTCATTCCACAAGAACAGTACACTAATTGAAACCAGAACCTAACCCCTCCATTAGTCTCTCACCACCTGAGAATGAAACGACGAGTGATGAACCCTGCAATTTACTTGGGCTCCAGTTTTTATTGCCAATAAATGCTACTCCAATGTAACTTGGTCAATTAGTGTGTCAGATATAATAATGTGCAATCATTACGCACAACATGTATTTGAACATATGCTATGGACTTTGGAAGGTTAATAATGTTCTGGTGTTCAGAGCTGAAGTGAGCGATCATATTGGCTTAGTTCTTGGCATAACGTTTCCAAGAACAGATATGATTTTATTTTTTGCAAAATATTCATTTAAAGTACAAATAAATGCAGGTTTTCACTGGCTTTATTGGTGGTCAAAAAACATGTTTAAAAGTTGGGATGTCCCACTCTGTTCACTCAGTTAATGACTGGATCCTATATTTATCTGTTTTTCAAAAGTTTAAATCCTGAAGTCAATTTAAGGCAAGTAGACATTTGTAAAACATCATAAACCCACAAGTATCCAAGTCTCATCTCAAAGGACTCAGGAGACCAAGCTGAACATCCAAACACATCTGTTTTAGCCTCTTTTTAAAATTGGCAAAACTACCACGGACCCTTAAAACAAGGCGGAGTTTATTCCATCAATAAAAACGATTGATGTAAAACATCCAATCTCCCGCAGTCATTAGCTTTCTCCTTTAGACATTTAATCATCTCATATCCCATGGTCGCAGCATCTATCCAAAAACGTATGATTCCATCTTCTTTTCAGAATGAACAAAGCCGTCACCTGAAGCAGTTTTAAGAATCAGGACCTTAGATCAAAGCCAGTAAATTATCAATATGGAGACACCGTTAGCATCTAAAGTATAGAATGGATAGGTTGCCAACATGGAAGGTCAGTTGCTGAATGAACAGCAGAACTCTATTTTCTGTAGGTGCGCCTCAAAACTATCTGAAGTACAGCTTCCTGTCTGCGGCCAGTGCCCTTCCACTGGCCACAGGCTTCTGCACACACTTTTTTTTCCTTCATTTTATTCATGCACGATTTAAAAAAAAAAAAATGCTTTATATACATAGCGCAAACTCGACCTGCGGTATTAGAACTTTTTACATGAGCACCAGTTGCTTTACAGATGGACACATTCATTTTGTTAGGCACAGAGTGATTAAGTGATTTGCCCAGAATCACAGGGTGTTGAGCGTCCCTGCCGAGACTCGTACCCCGATCACTAGCTTTGAGGTTGACCGCTCTAGCTGTTAGCTATATGCTCTATTATACAAGTGCATATGTCTACAGTAAGTCCCCCTCTGTCCCCACCGCTGTCTGTGTTTTTCCTTGCTCTCTTTGGCCCCTGCCCTCCTCCCACCATCCGTACTCTTTTGTTTTTTATTTTTGCTGTTTTGTGTAGCAACAACTTGACAGAAAGGTATTGGAGAATTTTTTCAGGAGCACCAATAACATTACACAAAGCCATGTTTGTTAATATTTTTTAGGCATGGGAGATTTACCCAGAATCACAGGATGTTGAGCCAGTGCCGATACTCAAAGCTGGTTTCCCAGCTGTTGGCAGCTCTGGCCGTAACGTCACATCCTCTTGCTCAACTTTCCTCCCTAGTGTTGCTTGCCCCTCCCACTGTTCATTATATTACAGCTTGCCCCATAGCAAACATTGGTGATGCCAATAAGTTTAACCTATGCAGGATATATTGGTGTTGTCAATGTTTATTTAGACATGTTGCACAGCAGCACCAAACATGGTGTAAAGCAAAGAAATAAATCGCTATGATGCAGCTAGCGTTGGCCACATCACAGCTTATTGTTTTTCTTTACTTTAAGCCATGTTGCACAGCACCCCACTCTACTATCCAACATGCCTAAAAACATTAATAAAGCCAAATGCTATTTGGCTTTGTTAAAGTCATTAAGACATGTAGCAGAACATGGCTTCATGGTGATTGATTGTAGCATCAAAACTAAAGTTTGATTCCTACAGTAATTTCTGTCCCTGGGTTACGCAGTCTGGTCACACTGTGGTGACACCACAGGAACATCTGGGCCTCACCCTCACAGAGGTGTGCAGGACCTTCCCTGGTACTGCAATGGACATCTTTGGCTCATCCCGCCTCACCTCAGCTGTTTCACGGCTTCCATTTCTTCTGCGGTACAAAAGGGGGTGGTGATGGACGGAGCATCTGAATCAAATAAACACTCACACCCAGTCAAAAGATCTGGGTTTAATCGTTCACCGTTCTTTAGCCCACTCTGCCACCCCAGTTCAGACATGGCTATATGCAAATCAGTCTGACCCTGTGCCTCATGGGAACAGTCCAGCCCGAACTGCCAAGCCATGTCTTCCCTGGACCGGAAACAAGATTCCGAGGACCGGTTTCTGGCATTCCAGCAGTCTTCAGCCCGGCTTGCTTGAATCCAGTGGCAAAGTGAGCAAGGGACTCACGTCTGAGCATACCCTGCCACACTTATGGCGGCCAAAAGCGGTACAAAAGGGGGTGGTGATGGACGGAGCATCTGAATCAATCAAACACTCACACTCAGTCAAAAGATGTGGGTTTAATCCATCACCGTTCTTTAGCCCACTCTGCCACCCCAGTTCAGACATGGCTATATGCAAATCATTCTGACCCTGTGCCTCATGGCAACAGTCCAGCCCGAACTGCTGGACTGTTACCATTAGGCACGGGGTCAAGGCTGATTTGCATATAGCCATTGTCTGACCTAGGGTGGTGTAGAGTGCAAACAAATGATGGATTTAGGCCCAGATCTTTGTACTGGGGTGAATGTAAGACATTGTTCTGCATTCTGTCCATCAACTGTGTTTTTTGCAATTTTCACCATGAGTGGGCTGGGTATGCTCAGACGTGAGTCCCAGGCTCTCCACATCACTGGAGTCAAGCTATCCAGGCTGAAGAAGGCTGTTAGCCAGAAACAGGTCCTTGGATGCTTGATTCCGGTCTAGGAAAGACATGGCTTGGTAGTTCGGGCTGGACTGTTCCCATGAGGCACAGGGTCAAGGCTGATTTGCATATAGCCATTGTCTGACCTAGAGTGGTGTGGAGTGCAAAAAAACGATGGATTTAGGCCCAGATCTTTGTACTGGGGTGAATGTAAGCATTGTTCTGCATTCTGTCCATCAACTGTGTTTTTTGCAATTTCCATTTCTTCTGAGCAGCATCTCCCTCATGTAAGGACACCGCTAGAGTCCCTGTTGTATGGTTGGTAATCTATCTGGGGAGCTCATGGAGCCTATGCATCCGTTCCTGGTAAGACAAAGCGAAGTCCTCAGCTTTGTGGACCTGAACTTAACAAGGGGAGTTAATTGTGGATGACCCAACCCTGGAGCACAGAGAGTTTCTCAACACCACTTGGAGGCAGAACCTAGGATACAGTAGAGAAATCTCGGCTCAACTAATGAAATCTGAACTCTTTCATCCATCTATATACCAAAGCCGCAAACGGCAGATGTGTATTAAATCTGTCACTTCTTATTCCTGTTCGGAGCAGTTTTTACCTTTTGCTTACTCCAATGAGTTAGATCCAGCCAAAATCTTTGCGATGAGGTATGAGCAGGCATGTGGGAAGAAGCTGAAAGCCTCCTCTCAGACAATACCAATAAGGACACAAAAGAAGGGTAGGTTGTCTTTCTCTGCTTACTGTTAACTGGAGCTTAGACTGTCCTACTTGGCTTACTATTAACCTGTGGGTGGTAAGCTCTACTGAAAATGGGCCAAGCACACAAGCAGAGCCGGACTGGCTGTAGCGGGCACTGGGCATTTTCCCAGTGGGCTGGAAAGGTGGGGGCCTGTTTTGGACCAGTGGGGGGGGGGGGGGGGGGGCGGTTTTGTTGCAGGGAGCTGGTTTTGCAGCAGTGCTTTTACCAGTCGGTTTAAAATATTTATGCCTTCCTGCACAAAACAAAAGGCCATTGGTTGACTAAAGTGGTTTGATTTTTGTATGCTTCTGCCTACTGTACTTGCTACTGTTTTGCTAGTCACTTTGAAATATTTGAGCCTTCAAAAAGGGAATTGTTAGTTTAAATTGGTTTGATTATTGTATGGTGCTGTGGTTATTATTGTTTACCTATTGATTTGGAATATATGTGCCTTTATGCACACACCAAATGGGGAATTGTTTTACTAACCTGGCTTCATTTTTGCATACTGCTGGACTTGTTTTTACCATGCACTTTGAAAGTATTTTCACCTTGATGCAAGAAGAAAATTGGATTGTTTTATAAAACATGCTTGATTTTTGTATAGTGCTGGACTGGTGATTGCTTGATTATGCACTTTGAAAGTATTTGCACTTTTTCTTTTGCTTTACCAACTGCAGTTAGTACAGATGGTCATTAAGCACTTGCAGATATGGTTTGTTTTTATTCTACCTGCAGTGTTATTTGTGGTGTTGCTTTCACTTGTCTATAATATGTGTGCCTTAAATCTTGTATTTAGCATTGTTTATACTACAGAAATGATCAATTAAAACAGGCAAACATCTGCATCAATGTTCTGAAGCATCTAAACAGTTTTCTTCCTCAGCCTTGTTTGCCTGCCTGTTTTGCAATGCTTACTAATAAAGACATGATGGTAGAAATGTAAATTGCTTCCTCAGTTCACGTTGTTATGATCATGCACAACCCTTGACAGTTGCTAGTGTGTGGAATGCAGATAATTCACCAGTCTATTTCTCTTGACTTTCGCAGGATACGGAGTACTTCTCACGTATATTGTCAGTCGTGTTTTTATGGAATTGCAGGTTTGGGTTGGTCTTTCAAAGTTTCAAGTTATTGTCCATTAATGTCAATTCTATTTCAGACCCTTCATAGTTGTTCCTTGTTCTTCAGCCATATTGTTCCTGAGACCATAGGATCACTCCTTGGCCTAGTTCGGATTGCTGCCTCAGTTAAATAATCTGCTTGTGACAGTATGGTTACAAATGGCATAGCTTGTATGTTAAGAGTGTTTGCCACTTTCTCATTAGAACTTAAAGAAAGACAAAACAGAGGCATTTCATTTAAATGTTGGAGTTTTCAAATAAAAATATACTAGATTTCTGGGTGGTAGGGCAAAGTGGTAGGTAGTGGGTTTGGCCCCCGGGGGGTATGGAAGGGGGGGGCCAACATGTGCTTTGCAGGGGGGCCCCCTCAAGTTTCGTTACGCCACTGCAAAAGACATCACCAAGGCTCCCCAACATTAAAAAGGATGTAACACCTTCAGATGAAAGGGATAGATAACTGCTGTTGGGTGAAGCACGGTCTTGAAATATAACTCCTTACATAAGATCTTAGCAGTCCTCATAAAGTTTAATGGCAGAAACAACCTGTCAAATAGCCAGGCACCCTGAATCTCTTGCATCTCAACAGACATGGAATCTGTTTTTTTTTTTTATTAAATTTATACTTTATTGCACTTCCAAGTTACATACACAGCCGACATCGCCTACAACCCGGGGGCCGGCGGCAACAAAGAAAAAAACCATTCTCCAATCCCCGGGTGCGGGTAAGTTACACAGCCATAAAGACCAACAGCCTAAGGGCCTGGCGGCGAAACTGCAGGTGTTGAACAGGTGTACAGAAGCAATCGATCGTAGCATCTACTATTGGATGACCGCAACTCATAAGCAGGATGCACACCCCACCGCACCAACAATATCAGACCCCAGGGGAGCAGGACGCGCCAGATTGGCAGGATCAAAATAGCCACCTGTGAAGAACTGCGTAGAAACCCAGAATCTAGGGGAACAGCAACAAGTATTCAGGGAATGGTGAATAAAGGGAAGGGGACCCCCCAAACAATAGCAAACCCACCCACCCCAAGAAAGAACAAGCCAGACTACCGAAACCCGTGCCCACTACCCACCACCCGCCCCGTACCTCAACCATGTGTCCCTCAGACAGACCAAGGGAGATCAGCAAGCGCCCGCTAGGGCGGGATTACGCCCTGGGAAGGGGACAGAGGTCGCCATAAACCAGAACAGCTGTCACAAGCAACTCTTAACGCAGAAACATCTCAAACAGTCAGGCACGAATCACCACACTGTCACAACTGTAAGATCTTCAGCCGGCACACTCCTCAACCACCGCTGACTCAGCCCCCTCCTCCTGCAACAAATCTGCCTCCACACTCTCAGGATCCGACTCACCATCCTCTTTCGCACTTTGAAACGCTCGAAACAAACCCCAAAAGTTTTTGGGCCTACTCTTTGGAGGTAGGAGTTCGCTATACACCTCTGATTGCGTGCAGCAGTAAAGCAAGTCTGTTTCCCACCGTTTTCTAGTCGGGACTGGTCCCCGCATCCAGCATAACGCCACCAGTCGCTTTGCCGTCAATAACGCCATGTCCGCTAGTCGCCGCATAGCCACAGGAAGTGGTTTTGAAAAACTAAGTAAGGCGAGCGCCGGGTTAGGCAAGATCGTGTCACCGAGGATAGCACTGAGGCCCGCAAAGACCTCAACCCAGTACTTATGTATGGCAGGACAGGTCCAGGCCATATGGAGAAAGTCTGCTGTGTGAAAGTGGCAACGCTCACACTCCGCTGACTCTCTAAGGCCATACCTATGCAGCCTCTCGGGCGTATAGTAGACACGCTGTAGGAATTTAAAATGCACCAGACGGTGCCTACCATTGAGCGAGATTTTCTTGGTATTAGTCGCACAATAACGCCACATGTCGTCTGAGATGGGAGATTGGAGGTCAGCCTGCCAGGCCAAACGGGCCTTGGAGGGGGGATATTTCCGTTGCCTGTCACCCAGTGAGCGAAGGGCCGTGATCAGTTTGCGAGCGGAGGGGGTCTTGATGACATAGGTGAGTTCCGGGACCTCCGGCGGCTCAGCCAGGTCCGGGCCTAAAACGGCAAGGGCCGCTCTACGAACCCTGTGATATTGAAAACTATGAAGCAGCGTCGACCCGGGGCAGGAGTGAAGGACCTGCTGCAGCGTTTTCAGAGTGCCGTTTAAGAAGAGATCACCCATGGTAAGAATGCCTAGGTCACGGAGTGCCTTCAGGACGCCCTTCTCAGTCAGCGGAGCCAGCCAGGCCGCCCATTCTACCCGGAGCAAAGGTGAATACAGCAGCTTGCAATCCCGGGAGCCAATCAGTGCATGCCAAGCATGATTCGTGGTGGCTATAGAGTCCAGATTGCCGACCCTTCTATCAGGTGGATAACACACTGTCGCCGGAAGCGGGACAGGGTCTGCAAAGAGTCTCTCCAGTTTCACATGAGGGATACCCGGGTCCCCATGAATCCAAGTATGCAGGTGTGCGCCCTGAGCAAGTCTGTAGTATCGCTCCAGATCCGGTGCCCCAAGGCCTCCCTGGTCGTACGGAAGGGTGAGTGTTTGCCACTGCACCCGCGGCTGTTTGCCCCCCCACGCCAGGCGGACGAGTGTTTGGGTGAGTTGCCGGAAGAAAGCCTTGGAGAGGACTACTGGAATATTCACAAAGAGGAAGAGGAACCTGGGGAGTACCACCATTTTCATGAGCGCAATCCTGCCCATGAGCGAAAGCGGGAGCCTAGACCACACTTCGACGTCGTCTACCAGTTTGGAGTAGGCCACACCATAGTTCTCGCGTATCAGGACTTCCGGGTCCGTATGTATGCGTATCCCCAAATAGCGGATAGCATCCGTGGTCCATTGCAAGGGGTACTCCGAGTCGAAAGGGAGCGTCACCGGCGTCAGGGGCAACGCTACTGACTTATTCCAGTTGACGCGAAGACCAGAAAGAGCCCCGAACCTAACCACCTCCCGTAGCACCGCAGAGAGATTAGTCTCCGGGTCCCGAACATATAGCAGAGTGTCGTCCGCATAAGTGGAGATACCGATCTGGTACGTCGGGAAGTTGATCCCTTCAAACCGGTGGTACTCTCGTATAGCGCAGGCGAGCGGCTCCGCTACCAAGGCATACAGCAGGGGAGAGAGGGGGCAGCCTTGACGTGTGCCCCTCCCAATATCGATGGGAGCAGTGACCAGGCTACCTATCTTTAGCCTCGCAGTAGGTTTGTAGTATAGGGCGCTCAACATTTGCAAAAACGGCTCTCCTAGGCCAAATTTACGGAGGACTCTCAGCATAAACGGCCACTCAACGGAGTCAAAGGCCTTCTCCATATCCAAGAAGATGGCCACCGCTTTGTGTTCGTGTTTGACATGCTGGATTGTGCCCAGGACCGTGCGAATATTATAAGTGAGATTGCGTGAGGGGACAAATCCCGCCTGCTCCGGGGCAACCAGATCCGGAACCAGCAACGCCAAACGAGTCGCAAGAACTTTAGCATACAGCTTCGCGTCCACATTTATCAGCGATAGCGGCCGGTAGGAGCCACACTGATTCGGGGGCTTGCCAGGTTTCGGGATGGTAATAAGCAACGCCTCTCTCATGGATTTCGACATGCTGCCCTGCTGGCAGATGTCATCGAACAAGAGCATCAAGTACGGGACCAGTTGCTCCTGGAAGGCCTTATAGAAGGACACCGTGAGACCGTCCGCACCAGGAGCGCTACCAGATTTCATGCCCTCCAGCGCTTCCGTTATCTCCTCTTTCTGAATGGGGGCCATTAGAAACTCCCTCTGCCAGTCAGCTAGGAAGGGCATTCGGATGTAGCTCAAGTAGTCGTCTATTTCGTCCTCAAGGCGTGCGTCCCTCGAGGAGTAGAGGGCAGTGTAGTAGGCATGAAATTCCGCCAAGATGTCCTGCTCCTCCGTAACCACCGCCCCAGTAGCCGTCTCCAACTCCTCGATAACCAATGGGGGCCTACTGTTGCGCATAAGTTTGGCTAGGAGTGCACCAGGCCGCTCCCGTTCCCCATACACACGCGCCGTCGCGTATTTGCCCATATGCTTAATTTCCCTGTCCGCCTCCTCCTGAAATTCATCTAGCAGGGACTTAAGCGTGACCATATTGGCTGCGTCCCCCGTGTCTACCGCCTGATTATCCAGGCTAGAGAGCTGAGTCTCGAGCACTTGCAGGCGTCGCCTGATAGCCTTGAGCACCCCAGAGTGTTTCGCCATAGTCATCCCTCTGATGAAAACTTTAAAAGCGTCCCAGAGAACTTGGACGCTGTCCACTGAGCCCACATTGGTCGCGAAATAGGTCTCTATGTCTTCGGCGAGTTCCCCTCTGAAAACCTCATCTAAGAGGGAGTACGGGGGGAACCTCCACGTGAAGGGGGGGATCCTCCTGGGAGGAGCCACCAGTTGCAAGAGCAAGGGCGAGTGATCAGACAGCGTGCGCGGGAAAACCGTGCAGGCTTTCACCATATCTAGCAAAGAGCGGGAAACAAACCAATAATCTATACGTGTGTGAATGTTGTGATAGGCCGAGTAGTGAGTGAACCCACCCCGCCCCGAGTGTCTATGTCGCCACACATCAAGCAAATCAAGTTTCACACATTCCGACAAAAGGAGGGACGCAGAAGCAGCAGGGGACCTAGGGGGGCCCGCAGATCTGTCAAGGTCCGGGTTCAGCACTAAGTTAAAGTCCCCCCCCCACAGCATTCTAGCGCCCACAAACTGCCTGCAACTGTCAGCAAGCGAAGCATAGAACTCCGGGGAGTCGTAATTTGGGCCATACACATTCACCAGCAGAAGATCATGATCCTTTCCAACACAGCGCGCAACCACAAACCTCCCTTCAGGGTCTACCGCCAGTCGGGTCAGTGACAAACGGGATTTGGGATTAGCCCATATGAGCACCCCCCTAGCGTGTGTCGTGAACCCCGCAGCGACACAAGCGGGGCCAAGGCCCCTCACCTGTAACATAGGGCTGGATAGTGGCAAATGTGTTTCCTGCAGTAACGCAAGGTCAATGTGATGTCGATGCAAATAGGCTAAGACCTTCCTGAGCTTGCGGAAATCGTTGAGCCCCCTTACATTCCAGGACAGTAATCGCAGGGAGCTCGGGGAGCACTCCGCATTCAATGATTCAACAGTCGACATGGTAGATTAGAAGGAAAATGTTGCAGAGCAGACAGCGTGGCAGACACAGTGCAGTAGTCGGCAAAAACATACCCCCCACCCGGCAAACCCTGAACCCCAAACAGCATGGCAGCAAGAATACACAAGCACAACCAACAGCCACCCACCCACAGCCGACCAACCCCAACCCGGTCAGACAGAGCTTAGCACTACCCACCCTGAACCCACCCGAAACACCCCACTACAAACCCAGGACCCCCTAGAGGGTCGAAAAGCCGAAAGCGCAGGGGCAGAGGTACTGGCCAGACAACAATATACTCCAACAAAGGCCAGAAACAGTCGGTGCTCCCAGCCCTACCCCCATAGCGTTCGGCACCCCACCCACGCCCCAGCAATAGAACAAGCAGAGTGGCGAATAATCAGTCCCTACATACCATCGGGGGCACCCTTCCGACAACCAAGGAAGAACAGCAAAAGTTCGAGCCCCATTATGTGGCACCACCCCGAACCAGGCAGATTAAGGGGCACAAACCAACATGTCGTGAAGGCAAAGGAGAGTCATATCAAAAACTGGAATCCAATACATACAGTGACAGTAAAATAGCCAAGCCAAGCCACGCAGCGTGAGACAGTTCAGCCTTGGCCCTCCGAAGATCTAGCCTCCTCATCCTCCGGACGCTGACCCCTCGGGTTGTTGCGCTGTTCTTTGGCCCATTCCTTAAGCGACTTTTTCAGATCAGCCGGGTCGGTGAAAAAATGCGAATGTCCTTGTTTATTTATCCGAAGTCTCGCCGGGTATAGCATGGCGTAGTCGAGCCCCATGTCTCGCATCTGTTTCTTGTAGGGAGCGAACCGCTTTCGCTCCTCCTGCACCCTAGCAGTGAAGTCAGGATAGAGGGAGATGTTCATTCCTTCAAACTGCAATTCCCCCTTCTCTCGCGCCAGACGGAGGGCCAGGTCGCGGTCCCTGTAATTCAAAAGTTTTGCGATGATTGGTCTCGGCGGGAGGCCAGGCTGCGGCTGGGGTCCGAGAGTGCGATGTGCCCGTTCAACAATAAACATGGGGGAGAAGACGTCCTCCCCCAGGAGCTTGTGAAGCAGCTTCTCGACAAACAGTTCCATCTTACCGGTGTTGGTGGATTCCGCAACCCCCGTGATGCGGATGTTGGAGCGCCGCGAGCGCGCTTCCAAATCCTCCGTTTTGTCTTGTATGACCTGGAGAAGACGGCCGAAGTGCTTACGGTCCCTATCCCACTCCGTTTGGGCCTCCTCTGCCTCCGTCAGCCTACGCTCCGCCATGTCCAAACGTTCCGCATGTTTGTCCACCCTTTCGGACATCCGGTCCATACGGAATGATAAGGCGTCGATTTTCGAGCCGATCGCCGACATACTGTCCTGCAGGCCTTTCTCCATGGCGCCTAGCATCTCACGAATGTCCGCACAGAGCGAGCCCTCCGCCGCCTGCGCTGATGTTTCCGGAGGAGCATTCTCCGCGCCCTTCGGCCTCCGCTGGTCGAACGTGAGCTTCGGTTGATTTCTGTCTCCTTTCACCATGGCAGAGGTCCCAGAAGATATGGCAAGCAAAGAGCAAGAGGTGGCTCGACGTAGGAGAAGAGCCAGGGGAGCAAACTCCGCGAAGCAGTCCGGAGCAAAGCAGGGGACGACGGCCAAAGATGGCGGCCGCGAGCCTCGTGGCACAGACTAGTCCAAGGGGAGAAGCCCAAACTCCAGTGTCACACTACGGTGCAGGGCACACCGCGGGGTGTCGAGAAGCGCCAGTACACACAGAAGCACACGGCCCAATACCAGTGTCTTTCCAGTCCTCGGGGCAATCCGAGTTGCGGTGGAGCCCGTCAACCGGCAGCAGTAGGGCGCTACTTCCCGCGGTCCAGCCAGTAGGTCACTTCAGGGAGCCCCAGGTCTCCACCAAGGGGTCGCAGCAAACACACACGAGGCAGAGGGGCCACAGTGAACTGGCACTGGTGATGACCGGTCCAGAAACCGCACAGGGTAGTGGGTCGTCCGGCAGGACGGGGCCACGCAGGAACCTCACGCCGCACGTCGCGTTACGCAGGGCAGGCAGCCCCCAAGGATAGTCCGCGGATTGCGGCCTGGTCCGCAACTCCAAACACCGCCGGTCCGGTGATCGATGCCACCACCGATTTCGATCAGGAAAGGTGCCCCCAGCAGCTCCAGGGGTCGTAGAAGCAAATTCCGCTCTCGCTGGAGACCGCGAGGTGCCAAAAAGGATCAGTTTGATGGATATTAAAGGGGCTCAGGCGAGGAGCTCAGCACTCACACGTCTTGCATGGACGCCAGCAAGCTCCGCCCCCCCAGACATGGAATCTGTTGATGTCAAAACCACAGGCTCTGTGGCATCAACAGGATTCCATAGCCCACAATAAGAAGGCCTATAACATTAAAGCAGAGCTTACAATCAGTCCATAATACAACACATCCCCTTCCTTTCCAACTATGGCACAACAAATACAAAGCAAATACGACATACAAACATTATATATATATATATATATATCCACACACTCTAGAAGAAAGGATGGAAAAGGACTTACTAACAATGAGACAACACCTACAAAGAACAAAACAACATACACCCAACATGGCCCCAATAAGAGGGGCTAGCAAAAGACATAGTACCACCCCTAGCACACAGAAAACAAATAGTAGCGCTACAGGGGTAACTTAGCTAAAACATAATTACCCCACCAGACAGGAGGTCTGCTAACCCAAACACGGCGTAGGCCAGAGTTTTCACCACTCACCCCCACATTCACGGCTCCCCTTGCATAATGATCCTGGGGTTTAACAAACTCATTGTCATACATAAGTAACCAGCCGGGACTATCTTCCTCCTTCTCAGACAAAGGAACACCCATACATAGCCCATCCTTCTGAAACAAAGCCACTCTCCTGAGATTCCAGGTTTGTCCATTTTCCAATCTGACCCAATGGCCTCCCAACTTCCTTTACTTTATATGGGCCACGGAACTTGGATAAACCTCTACTCAAAACACCAGGTTTCACCTTCAACCAATCTTTGCTTTTAATCAGATCTTGACCATTGCAAGAAGTTTTGATTTCTTCCATACATTTGGAATCTCATTCACACATCCACGGCAGAACTAACTTTGTACCTGGTTGCCCACCCCTCATCAGCTCAAAAGGTATTTTCCCTGTCCCGGTATTCACTGTGGAGTGATATGCCTATAATATATCTTGGATCTTTTTCTGTATGTCAATATCAGCTCTATCAGCCAGCTCCGTGGTGCTCTTAACCACTCGGTTGAGCCTCTCGACCTGGCCATTGCTCTGTAGGTCATATAGTGAGGTACGTATGTGTTTAATATCCAAGCTGCTCAAAAGTTGCTGCATCTCCATGGATGTCAACTGTGTACCATTGTCCGAGATTAATTTAGAGAGTATCCCTTCCCTTCGGAATATTTCCCCCATCACAGAAATGATGGATCTCATAAACACTAGCTCCGACAACCGAGACTTAGCATCTACTAATACTGCTGCATATCGTTCATTCTCCGGATTGCTCAAAAATGGGCCAATGAAGCACAGTAACTCCCAAGCATGCTCTGCTTCAACCACATGCTGATTGTATTCAGTCACATCCAACCCAACTCTAAATCTCTTTTCCGAATTCTTGCATGCTTCACATTTCTCCACCCAGGCCTTAGCTTGGGTGTCCATTCTTGGCCACCAAAGGTTTTCTTTAAGTCTCTTAATGGGGTAAGTTTGAACCAAATGTCCTTCGTGGGCTAACTCTATAAATCTTTCTCTCACTGGACTAGGTGACACAAATCTCTCCTTTTTTATGATCAATCCATTTTTCACTAGAGACAGCTCATCTAGGACCTTATAAAAAGGTCTAACTGCATCCGGAAGTGTGCCTTCCCTTCTCAATTCACCTCTGAGCATCTCCTTCACTGCTTTAAGGACCTCACCAGACTCTATAGCAAACGTACACTCACTCGTGGGTACACATCCCAGTAGACTTTCTGTTACATCCTCTACATCAGCCACTATTTCTTCTGAATCAAAGGAGCACTCCTCAGCAGCCTTATCAGGTAAACGGGACAAACGGTCTGCTGTCTGGCAGGTATTCAATATTGCAGTCATGCAGTCCTGTACCCTAACTGCCAACCTTGCCAAGTGACCTGAACACTTGGTTGTGCCATTGGGCCCTAACACTTGGTACAACTGCTTGTGATCAGTGCTCAATATGACTTTTCCACCCAAAATGACATGGAAATGATTAGTGACCCCGGCTGCTGCTAGCGCTTCATGCACAATGACTGAGTAGATTTATTTCTACCTCAGTCAACAAGCATGGCACGAAAGTCAACTTTCTTTTGGTACGTTCATGTCCTTCAGATAATACTGCTCCTATGCCATTCGCACTCGCATCAACCGTGTCAATAGTTTTTAGGCCAAATTGAAACAGAAATAATAAATCAGCTTTAGGCATCTCCATTTTAAGTTGCTCAAGAGCAACCTACTGGAACTTTCCCCACTCAAATGTTTTCCTTTTTTCAACAAGTTCCTAAGCGGAATAGATTTTCAAGCAAAATCCGTCACAAACTTTGAATAATACTCTAGGAACACATATGAATGATCTCAACATGTCCTTGTCACTGGAAACTCGTGCATTCACAATCGCGCCAATCAAATTCATTTTTGGCTTTATACCTTCACAGTGATCAAGTACCCCAAGTACTCCACTTTTCGGGCTAGAAACTTGCACTTGTCCCTACGCAGTCATGCCTGCTTCAGCTATTCGGATTATAATACCCTGTTGTGCTCAGCAACAAAGATAAGTATATTGTCGTGAAAATAAACACATTTTTAATTCCATCCTTCTCACCAGAAAATGTTGGAAAGATGACATCTTACACAAGATCACAGAAGTCCTCATGAAGTTTATTGGCAGAAACAATCTGTCAAATAGCCAAGCACCATGAATCACTAGTTTCTCAACTGACATGGAATCAGTTGAGGTCACCACCACAGGCTCTGTGACATCAACAGGATTCCATGGCCCATCATTAGGCCCTAAACGTTATACCAACGCCTTGTGATCAGTCCTTAATATGACTTTTCCACCCCATATGAACACCCAGAAATTATTAGTGGCCGAGGCTGCTGCTAGCGCTTCACTCTCAATGACTGAGTCGTTTTTACTGCCTCAGTCAACAAGCGTAACACGAAAGCCACTGCTCTTTCTGTACATGCATGTGCTGGAAATAAGACTGCACCTATGCCATTCGCACTCGCATCAACTGTGACAATAATTGTTAGGCCAAATTGAAATGGAACTAATAAATCAGCTTTAGCAATGTTCATTTTAAGTTGCTCAAAAGCAAACTGCTGGAACTTTCCTCACTCAAATTTCTTTCCTTTTTTCCAACAAGTACCTCAGTAGAATAGATTTCCCAGCTAAATCCTTCACAATCTTTGAATAATACTCTAAGAGCCCCATGAATGACTTCAACATGCTCTTGTCACTGAACTTGTGCATTCACAACCAGGCTCATCAAATTCGTTTTAGTCTTTATACCATCGCCGGTGGATCAAGTGCCCTAAAGTATTCCACTATCCTGACTAGATACTTGAACTTGTCTCTGCACAGAGCCATGCCTGCTTCAGCTATGCGGTTTAGCACCGGGTACATTACCCTGTTGTACTCAGTTACATCTTTTCCAAAGATTATATAATCCTGAAAGAAAACCACATTTGTAATCCCAGCCAACAAGTGTCATTAGTCTCTGAAACACATTAAAAGGCTGACATGAGCCCAAAAGGTAAACTGTTGAATTGAACCCCATCTTCAGTGGTGACAAAGGACCGTCGCCATCAAATGCTTTGAGTCTCGATGCAATTTTACCTGGTGATAGGTGCTCAAAAGGTCTAATTTGGAAATGTATTTGCAATTTGACAACTGAAAGATCAGTTTGTTAATGTTGGGCAAAGGAAAACAGTTCATCACCACAGGTTAGTTTAGACTACATAAATCCACACAGAGCCTAGAAGAAGAGTCTGCTTTCGGGGTGATAACCACTGGAGACACCCACTGAGTTGCTTCCATGGGCTCAATAATGTGGTCTTTGAGCATTTGATCAATAATAGATTTAACTTTTGCACAAGCTGCTAGTTATACCTTCCTAAGACAGTGCTTTACTGGAATGAGATTTTCTCTCAAAAGTATTTTGTTTTGATAATCTTTGATCTCGCCAATTCTATCCTCAAATATCCTCTAAGAACCTTTGAGTATATCTTCCAACTCTCCCTCCTCAACAACCAACACTTGTTCTCTGGGATTCACAACGATATGCAGATCGTACTGTTGTGACCACCACAATATTGGAGGTCCATCGGTCACTACATATATTCTCCCATTAGTTACACCATCTTTGATCCTATATCAGCTGAGAAGCAACCCATGACGCCAATGTCAGCTCCCTTATAACCTTTCAAGTTTACGTCAGATATTTTTTTACTTTCCTTTGGCCATAGGTTATCAAACGTGTTTAGGTACGATGGTGTACAAGGAGCCTGAATCTACCATCAACACAGTAAATTTGTCATTGACTTTAAATTCTGCTTTGGGTCAGAATCTTCTTTTCTCAAACTGGTACTCCTCTTTACCGCCACTAGAACCCTATACTCTGCCCCTTCGCCTGCTTCTTCTAGAAGAGAAACTCTTTTGTAAGAGCCTTTGCAAACACGTGAGACATTATCTTTCTTTCCACATTTGTGACACTCTCTACCAATGGTAAAACAGGCTCTGTGACATCAACAGGATTCCATTGCCCTCAAAAACAAGACCTGTATCATAGGAGCAGTGCTAACAATAAGTCCATAATATGGAAATACTCACGTGTGGCGACTGCAAAAATATGACCTACTTGCCTCCTGGCCTGATGATCTGAGACCACCCCCTAAAGTATTTAAGGAACTAAGAAATCTCGAGATTACCAAGGACTCCAAGCTATTCATTAATGCCCAAGTGGCCAAACTAGAAAGATCAAGCTTTGTTACTATAAAAACTCTGCAATGCATCTTCCCCCACCTGGGATTTCCACACAAGGTTCAGACTACCATCTCTCTTGTTCTGTCTAAACTCGATTACGCCAAGAGCCTCTACCAGGGATCACCTTCAGAACTCTGCTGCCACACTACTCTTACATGTAAAGCCAAAAGCCCACATCTCTCCTGCCTTGAAAACCCTACATTGGTTACCGGTTGCCAGGAGATCCACATTCAAGCTGCACTGTATCACCCTCAAAGCGATACATGGAAAAGGACCGCTCATCGGGAATAAAATCACCAAATATACATCAACAAAGGAACATCTGCTACAGATTGGCAAATAGCCTCAAAATCCCACCACATAAAATAAAAACCCTAGGTGGTACATCCTACTCTGTTCAAACAGCCAAACTTGGGAACTATTTTCCCCCAAAACATACGATCCAAAAAACAACCTTATCTTCAGAAGACAACTCAAGAGACAACTATGACGGGGTGCGCTCCTGCTCCACGCCGCTGATCATCATGTCTTGCCGTTCTGCTGGCATTCTCCGGGCCTGCTGTCTGGCATCCTGCTCGCCTCTGGTTGGCGTGCTCTGCCAGTGCTTGCTGTGCGACATCTTGTGTGTGGTTGCCTGTTGCTTCTGGCTGCACCGTAGCTGTGTAGCTGCTCAGCTGTGGTGGCGGCCCTTCTGCGCTCTATCGTTACGGCCCTGCTCCTGGCGTGGAGGCCGCACGTAGCTGTTCTGTGCTGCTGAACGTATTGAAGCAGCCTATGATGTATCATGCTCTGACAAAGGACAAAGGTGCGTGCAAGTCACCTTTCTTACAATTACTTTTTGTTTTTTGCTGAGCTCTTGTTTGTGAGGACGTCTGCCTGCATTGTGAAGAGTCTTTTGCGGCATGGTGCCCATCTCACAGTGGGTGTCCTGATTTTTACTGCCTGCAGGGTGGGGTGGGGGTAGTGTAGGTGGTTTCAGCACTGCCCATTAACCACAGTATTTTTCTTTTGTATGACTTCCCTGGTTGTTCTATCCAGTACCAAAACAAAAACGAAGGAAGTCTGAGTCCAGATGCCGTTTTTCAACACCGTCAGCTCCTGTTTGCAATTGGGGGACTCTAAGCCCCACAAACCACCAGCACTCCCAGGAGGGAGGAGCTAACTTTGCGCTCTTAAGCACTATCGCACACCGTGGCACAGGAATAGCACGGGGACGCCAGCTATCCCTGGAGGTGGATAGGCGTCTCTCCGAGCTATCGCAGACTTCACATCAGACCACACTCGATCCCTCCCTTGATCTTATGACCAGGTATCCCTGCGTAACTCCCCCGCCCCCCTGTGCTAGCTCCTATATCCGTATCGGTTCCACCGGTCCAGTTGGAGCAGTCCATACAGCCTGCCACAAAGAGAATAAGGGGGGGGGGGGGGTAAAGTGCAAAACCAACCGGCAACAAGAGGTTCCAAATTGCCCCCCCCCCCCCCCCCAACCAAATCTCCAGCGCCAAGAGCCTCCACCACCCAATATGTTGACTTTGACTGAAACAAATTGGAAAATCTGGTCAAGGATCTAGTTGGCCCATTGCATGACAGGCTTTTGAAAATTGAGGAGAAATTGGATTCTATTGTTTTTAATACTAATACGGACACAGCCCCTCCCCATGGTCGATGGCCCCCCTCACAACTAAAGGGGGCAGGTTGTTGTGCCATCTTTACCCCCTCCCCAATCCCTCTAACCTGTGTTAAACCCCCTACCTTTACCTTCTCAGAAGCAACTGATAAATCCTAGGGCATCACCCAACACATTCCTACCCCTGGTATAGACTTCAACAGGGTCCCAAATAACCTAATGGGGTATGAAAACGACAGGGGCAGCGGACGACATGGAGGCCAATTAGCACAGTCCTGCGAGAGTCCAACTTAGTGCTGGACCTCCCTTTCACTGCTTCCCGTTTGGTCCTGGTCTTGGTAAACGTCCCAATGCTGAGGGAAGGCCAAAGGGAAGATACTACTCAACTCATGGATAAATCCCTCCACAGGCTGAGCACTCAGGCCCCAATTTTTTGATGGTCCAAGGGGCATGGCCAGACATACTATTATGGCGAGGAGGGTGAGTTGGGGGGTCCTTTATCAAAGGCTACTCTGGGAGATTGCGTAGTGGTAAACTTTAATAACAAAAACGTTACCCAGTCCTCATTGCATTATTTTCAGGTCAACCTCTCCCATAGCTCCCAGATCTCTGTACTCCCGCTAGAGCATTTCTATAGTTTTTATTCAGGTGCATCCGATAAGACCAAGGGTGCATCGATCGTTGGAGCAGCTGGCCTCAATAAGCCTGGGCAGCTAGTTAAGAGTGGGATGGAGCTATCAAACAGATTTAAGCCCCTAACCCGGCTGGCTGATTTGGAATCTTGCGGCTGACTCTCAGGGGTAGCAGTGACCCAGCCAAGGGAGCCAGGACACATGGTCACCACTCAGGATAAAGTCTAGCCAAGAAAGTCAAGATAGGGGGAGGGGTTGTAGAAAGGGGTTCCGCACTCACCTTAAAAATAGTTACATGGAATATATCAGGCGTAGTTTCAAAGTTAAGTAGTTCAGATTGCTTAGGCCAGTGGCAAGTTTTAGACCTTTTATGTATTCAAGAAACGTGGGCCACTGAACCTATATTTTTAGATGGGTTTCGCTCATTACAATCAGATGCGCTCCCATCCACCTCTGGAAAAGCGGGAGGGATTGTTTACTTTTTCAGAGGCAAAGGGTTTGCAATAAATGATTAATTTTCGACGCCCGAGTCCCTATTTCCATACTCTTCTGATTGAGGGGAACAGGGACTGGGATTGGTTATTAGTGAATTTTTATTATAATAATTTGGGGGGTAATATGAAGGACGTTGTGGAGCAATTAGATGTCGAAATTCAAAATAGTACTAGCACATCATATGGGAAAGTTGTGAATATTTTGTGGGTTGGGAACTAACTCCCAGCCATGCAAGTTCAACGAACATAGGGTATGTGGTCTTGAGGACACTTCAGGAGACCCTATTCGGCATTTTACCCACCACAAATGTGGCAACAGTCTAAATAGGTTGTTAATTTCTAGAAAACTGATAATCATCAAGAAGGTAAACCCTAATGCAGATGGCCTAGTTAAGACCTTTTCGAGAAATGACTACGAATCAACACTCGATTTCATAATAGTTTCAGGCATACTTCAGGCTTGTATTAAACAAGTTGAAATAAAGCCAACCTATTCAGTGATTATGCAATTCTCTTCGCCTCGATGGAGACGGGCCTGAGAAATGCATTACCCACCCATAAAATGAGTAAACCCATCCTTGGCAGGAAAAATGGCTTCCAGTTAAAGTGGAATCAAATAGATAAAGGGAACTGCTACTGACGCAGCTAAGGCGATGAGCAGGGAACAGCAGGGCAGGATATATGACGCTGGGGATAAGGCGGGTAAGCTTCTTGCATGGTTGGATAAGAAGGACCTGGCGTCCCGAGTGGTTCCAGAGATCCTGGGTGATGACGGGCTCGTCGTCACTGACCCCGCTGCTATTGCCGAGACGTTTGCGGACTACTTTGAGACGGTCTATACGTCCGTTTCCGACCGGTCCGAACTTGACTCGGCCTCCTTTCTGGAGGAGATCGAGCTCCCCTGTTTGTCTGACGCGGAGCGGGAGGATATGGACCGGGACATGACGGCTGACGAAGTAGCGCTGGCGATCAGGTCGCTGCGCTCCGGTAAAGCACCGGGGCCCAATGGTATCCCGGTGGAACTGTATAAGCTCAGGGCTGATACCATTGCTGCACCTCTGAGAGATATGTTCCTGGCGGCCCGTGAGGCTGGTGAGCTCCCATTTGACCAACGACTGGCCACTATTGTGGTCATTCACAAGGAGGGGAAACCTCGTGACCTATGCCGTTCCTACCGCCCCATTTCCCTGCTGAACGCCGAGCCGAAAATTTTGGCGAAGCTTCTTGCTAACCGGCTGGTGGGAGTGATCGCGGACTTGGTTCACCCGGACCAGTCCGGCTTCATCCCGCACCGTAATACGGCCCTTAACCTTCGAAGGCCCCACGCGGTAATGGCGCGGGCACACCTGCTCACGAAGCCGACGGTACTTGCCTCGCTCGACGCGACAATGGCATTTGACTCGCTCGAGTGGAATTACCTCTGGGCTGTGCTTACTAAACTTGGGTTTGGACCTGAATACATCGGCTGGGTCCGGCTTCTCTACTCTTCCCCACTTGCCAATGTGACGGTGAACGGTCGGTTGTCTGCCTCATTCGCTTTGCACAGGGGCACTAGACAGGGCTGCCCGCTGTCACCGCTCCTATTTGCTCTAGCACTTGAGCCGTTGGCTGCCTGGATCCGGGTGCATCCCGACGTTGCAGGTATCACGTGGTCGCCGGATTTTGAGGATCGGATATCGCTCTATGCAGACGACATCCTCTTATACCTTACCTCTCCCTGCCGGTCCTCGATTATGGTGTTTGATTTACTTGGCACTTTTGGTAGTTACTCAGGCCTGGTCATTAATTGGTCCAAGTCCTCCCTCTACGTGCTGTGTGGAGATACTCCGCGCCTCCCTCGAGGCTGCTCTATACAGATTTCGCAACATGGTTTCAAGTACCTGGGCATTTATATTTCAAAGGATGCCCGTGCTCGTTACACTAAGAATTTGCTCCCTCCTTTGGTGAGGTTGCGGCGAGACGTGGAGGGCTGGAAGAAACTGCCGATATCTCTGCTGGGTCGGGCAGCATTGTTTAAAATGATGTCCCTACCGCGGTTCCTCTATGCGCTCCAGAATACGCAAGACCCAGTGCCAGCCAAGTACTTTGGAGAGGTTGAGAGCCTGCAGCGTACCCTGTTGTGGGATGGCAGGCCGCGGATCTCTATTGCCAAGCTGACTATTCCATGGTATGATGGAGGCATCGCCTTGCCTGACATGCGCCGCTACTATTGGGCGTCTCAGCTGGCGGCAGTTAATTATGGTTTTTACGGACCGGCGGTCAATCCTGGATATGCCATGGATCGCTGGCTTACGAATGACGGGAATTATTACAGGGCATTGTACTCTAGATCTCTGGATCGGAAACTGACTGGACCTACTAAAACGGCGGTGCACCTCTGGCGGGCGGTGACCAAGACTTTGGGTTGGCAGGGCAAACTCACTATGGCTACTCCCCTGTACGATTCCGACCTGCTTGGGAAATTGTGGCACTCCAAATGGTTCGACAGATGGGATCTTATCGGTATTTCAAAGGTGGTAGATGTGATGGCGAGGGGGGAGGTTAAATCTTTCGAAGTGCTACAGACCGAGTTCCAATTGGGTTCAACGGAATACTTCCGATATGCACAGCTGCGGCACGCTATCATATCTTCTATACCCGTGGGGGAGAAAGTGCCTGAGTCGTCTCCGCTGGAGGATAGGGTGTTAGACGGCCATATGCCGGATAGCGCCATCTCCTTGACCTATAAGAAGCTTATCAATGTGCGGACTGATCTGCTGGTGAAACTGAAAGACCTCTGGGTGAATGACGGAATTGAGATGGATGAAGAGGAGTGGCAGTCAGCAGTTTCTTCCCCTAAGGAGGTGGCGATCTCGGCCAGGCTGAGACTGGTTCAGTTGAAGATACTCCACAGGGTTTATGTCACGGGCCCGAGGCTGATACACATGGGGCTCTCTCAGGATGGACTGTGCAGGAGAGGATGTGGTGTGGTGGCGACTTTTATGCACATAATCTGGGAGTGTCCGGTGATTGCCTCGTACTGGGGGCGTGTGCATGAAGTAATGAGGGCTGTTACCGGTGTGACCCTGCCTGCTGAGGCCCGGCGCTGCCTCCTGAACGTTTGGGGCCCGAACGACTACAATGTAGCTCAGACCCGCTGGGTCACCCTGGGTAATATGGTAGCCAAAAGGGACATTGCCCAGAAATGGGGTGCGTCCGCGCCCCCCACTGTCGACCTGTGGAAGACCAACATGGATTGGTGCATGCTCCGAGAAAAGACTGTTTACTTGGCTCGGGGCAAACCCAGGATGTGGGGATCGGTATGGGGAGCGTGGAACTCGTATAGGGGAGACATCTGCGCACCCCCGGAGATGACACAGCCTGATATCCGCCTGTCTCCGTAGTTCCCCCCTCCCAAGGTTCCAAGCTTTGTATCCTGACTCACTGCTCCCCATCCATTTGACTGTCATGTACCCTGTTGTTGATGGGATGTGCGAACCCTGCCCCTCCCCGTGCTATATGCCTAGTCTATCCTCTTTGTCCTCAGCCTTGTTTCGTTTCTTTCTTTTTCACTATTTTTTCTGGTCCTTCCTCTTTTTCTCTTTACTTTTCTCTCTGTTGACTTGGGTCATACTTATTGTTAGTTTAACATTTTCTATTGTAAAATTAAACCTGACCACTCCTGTGCCTTGTTTTTGTACATTTTTCCGAGTTGCAATGTGATGCTGCCTGGCCTCCGGGATGTACGGCTGAATAGCAGTGTACTTGTTTTGGTAAATAAAGGTTTTCCAAAAAAATAAAAAAAAATAAAAAAATAGATAAAGGGAAAATAGTCCCGCTAATTCTAAGTAACGGTATAGAGTCTGTAATGAGCTGTCTGAATCCCCAAAACACCCCCGATCAAATCACCTCCGGTTTTGTGATTCTTCTTGGCGAAGTGAAAAAGGCACTGACGTGTGCAAAACATTCTAATGTTGCCCCACCAATCCAGTGGTTCGACCACTCCTGCACAGTCACTAAAATCTCTGCATAAAGCCCTGAACGCACGTATGCAAAACAGTGTTCTAATAGCATCTCTTAGGAAAAGTTACCTGGGAGCCAGGAAGTTAAGGGAGAGAACTTTAAGAGAAGAGGCGTGGGAAAATTTAGAAAAAGCAGCAATTTTTAAGTCTGGGTGTGATTTCTGGAAAACAATTAATGCTCAGTTTTTCAAAAACTATGAAGATCCCACACTAGACGTTCATGTGGGAGAAGAAGACTGGGTGGCACACTTTGAGCAGGTTTTTGGCTCAGGGGAGAATGTAGCAGCAGAAGACCGACCTGTATCCCTCCCCATGACAAAGCATTTGACATTCTCTCGAGAAGAGATACAATCCGGCCAGGGCAAATGTATAGATGGGAAGGCCACGGGCCCAGACGGGGTCCCAATTGATCTATTTTTAACTCATCAGGACCTGTGGACCCCCTTCTCACGAATGTGCTAAATGTAATAGCAAAAACAGGCCCCCAACCGACATAGTCGACTAGTATTATAATCCCCATTTTTAAAAAGAGAGATAAGAAGAACGCCCAGCACTATCGACCAATTTCCTTATTGGACACAACAGCAAAATTATTGGGGTGACCATTACTACACAGGCTAGAGGACTGGGCCAGGGAGAAAAACATAATGATAGAAGCACAAAATGGATTTCAAGAAGGGAAAGGTACAATTGAACTGTGCTTAAACCTGAGCCTGACAATTGATAAGTACACTAGAGCTAAGGGGGGGGGTCAAATCTTCTTGGCATTAATGGACCTCAGTGCCGCTTTTGATTCCGTGTCCCATACTAAACTATGGGACCTAATGGACACCATGGGAATCGATCCCGCTATAATAATTTTTATTCGCCAATTATATGCTAGTGCTAAAGCATCAGTTCGCTAAGGCAAAAATGGGGAATGCACTCACCCCTTTAAGATCAGCCCCCTTCTTATTCTCCATTTACACTAATGGGGTCGGGAAGCACTTAGGGGTCAATGACGGATATACCCGTTTTTGATGGCCGCACTGTTCCGATACTGGTATATGCGGACGACGTCGTCCTGATTGCCAGAATAGGTTTAGCCCGCCAGCACTTAAGGGACTATGTAGCCTTTATGGCCTTATTAGATTTACAGGTTAATGAGTCAAAATCCTTCATTCTTGCACCAAGGCTGGGGGTGAGAAAAAAATTCCTTTCTTTCAAAGCGGCACTTGGTATTTGGAGTTGGTAGATTATTTTCCTTATCTTGGGGTCGTTTTTGATAAGTCACAGTCTTGGGCAAAAATGGTCGACAATAGGGCTCTAATGATGAAGAGGATGTAGGGGCAATTACAGCCTTCACTAGAATGCTGAGATTAAAACCTATTGAAACTATCAAAAAGATTTTGCAAGCTAAAACAGTCTCTGCTTCCTCTTACATGACAGGTATTTGTGGTAAATGGCATCTGTAAGCCTTCTCCAAAACCTGGAAGATAGTTTCTTCAAGGGTATAGCCTCTCTCCCTTAGTCCTCCCCAACCAAACCCCTCACCTAGAGTTAAGTGTGCCCTACCTGACTGACAGTATCAAGCTAGCTCCAATTATGTTGTGGCATTCAGTATGGTGCAGGGACACTGTGAGCCTAAACCAATTGATTATAAAATACTGCCTTAGTCCAGATAATTGGCAAACAATTGTGTGGCTACATTATGTGGGAAAGACCCTAACTGACATAGGACTCAAGAACTTGTTTGAGAACCCTACTGCTTGCCAGAAAATCTCTAAGCTTGAACTTAAGTCTTCCTACTTGAAAAAGGTCTTGTTAGATTGTTTTGAATCCAACAGCCTAAAGAAACTGGTTATTCTGTATCAACAAATACCCCCAGTTTTAGAGGGAGGGAATTCTTATCTGGGAATTACAAATAACTCCCAGCACAGGCATATTTTAATTAGATTTCAAATTAATTTAAACCCTCTGATGTTGAGTTTTCCTGCCAATAATTGTACCCATTTTGACCTATCAGTCTGGTGATATGGTATCTAAGCAGTATTATCTCCACGTTGTTTTATTTTGTGCTTTTTATAAACATCCTTGTGCAAGGTTCATACTCCCAATCATAAAAAGCTGTCATTTTTAAACAATCTCGAGTAGCACTTTATTTTTTTTAATCCCTACCAGATCCTTTCATAAGTTGTTCAGTCGCTACGTTTTTATGGGCTTGTATGAACACTAGGAAGACTCTGCACTTTAGTATTGAATGTAATTGACATGGCTCTTAAGATCAAGAACTTTTGCGTGGACAGTCTCTTTTGCGCTCTATTGATCTGTATAAGACACTTAGGTTTATACCTGTTATGCTTGTGTCATTTCCCTTCTACTACTGGAACCAAATAATTTACTCATTACTGGAGTAGTGGTGCTAACTGGTACAAGAGGACTACTGGCTTTGACTGATAATTGCATTTTGCTAATTTGCAATCTGCACTCTTGTACAAATTTAGATATTCTTTTTATGTTTTTAACTGTTTTTCTCTGAAGATGTATTTTATCATTTTTAATAATCATACGTGCAGCTAATGGTTTTACTCAAATGTATGTTTCTGGTTTTTGTACAGTGAGTAATAGATGTCTTCCTTTTGTTTGGCTTGTATGGATTTATTGCTACATCCAAATAAAGATTTAGGATGATGATGACTCGGGAGTTGGCTCTTCCCCCTCATAACCACCATAGTCCAACATAAATATACAGCACATCTCTCTGTATATAAGCATTTATTTGAACTATAGATATGTACTTACATATGTGTATTGCTATGTATCAACGTGAAAAATAATTATATTTTTAGATATATAGATATTTGTTAGTTCTGCTTAACAGATATATATGTTGCTTATACTTGTATTATTCTATGTTTAACATGTATATAGGTGACTGCATAAATAAGTAAACGTTTTATCATAACTAATATATACATTTATTCACTATTGAACAACAACACCACCAACAGCAAAAATTAGGTTTTACAGCAACACTTTAAAGTTTGAGTTTGTTGAATACAGCTTGAATTTACATATATTGCCTTCCTTGTGCATGTGTACCTTCCATGTACTTATGTATCTTTGTATTTGTTACTTTGCATCTAGTTCAGTATCTACAATGCGCTAGCTCACCATATACCTCTCATCATATACCTCTCGCAGTATGTCCTCTACCTCCACTTTAGCTCCTTTCAAACCTCATTCTACTACTCTTCCCAATGCACATCTCGCCCTATGCCTCTCAATATAACCTCTAGCTTCACTCTCTCACTCATTCCAAACCCCATTCCACTACTATGATCCCCAAAATAACCCTTATAAACTCTTTCCTCCTTGCATCATCCCATACCTCTATTACTATTCAGATCTCGCAAACAAGTCTTTCTAAACCCTTCCCTCTGATCCTTTCCCTTCCACCTCCCATTTATTCACCCCAAACCTCCTCCTACTGCTATAAACTCCTGGAAAAAACTCTGTAGACCCTTCTCTCTTCTATCCCTCCACGATTCCTCTTCGTTCCAAATAACAGATTCATCTGTCCACTGCTAAAATTAATGTGATATTTCCCTATACTAATCCCCCACAAATCCTATTTGTATACCAGAGTAGTATGCTACCTGCCGAAGAGCTCCTCAAAATCTCATCAGGGACTGCAAGCGCTATATAAATACAAACCCTTCCCTCTTCTATCCCTCCACTATCCTTTTTTCAATCCAAATAAGTTTATCATGTCCACCGCTCAAATTAATTTCATATTTCCCTATACTAATTCACCACTAATTCTTTTGGGTTCCGGAGTAGTGTGCTACTAGTCGAAAAGTGCTTTAACACTTCATCAGGGGTAGCAAGCGCTATATAAATGCAACCCCTTGCCTCTTCTATCCATCCACTAGCCCTTTCAATCGAAATAACAGAGTAACATGCCCACAGCTCAAATTAATCTCATATTTAACTATACTAATTATACTTGCGGCAAAAGTGCTCAAATGCCTCGCCTGGGATGGTAGTAAGCGCTATATACATGCAATTACAATACAACAGACTCCCTTGTTGGTGATGAAATGAACTTCACCGTTGGGCAAAACAAAAATACTTTCCTTCTTCCCAATTCCCCTAGTGAAACATCAGTCCCTCAAATTCCTGTTTAACCGGTGAGTTGAGAAACACAGGGAAGATGTCAATCTATCCATGCCACATACACCTGCTGAACATCTGTCAGCTCATCTATTGCAAATTACTTAGAAGTTTCCCCCACACCTACTGATATTGTTAAACTCCTTTTTTTCAGAAAAGCAGGCTTCTTGAACTAGAGCCATGCTATATAAATACTCTAAATAAATTGATAATGAAAGCTATAATAACTCCGGGTTAAAATGTACACTCACAACTTGGGCGTCTCATTAGTGGCATGAATGCGATTGTTGCATACTATATAAAAGAATGCCGAGAAAGTGCTGTGGTTTCTGACTACTGTGAGAAAATCAGCAATAAGACTTCCGTGCAGTTCAGCATGAGGCCTCTAAGCAGATCAAAGTTTTTTACTTCAAAGTAGAAACCTCTTACAAAATATATCGAAAACAATGTTCATATTTCCAAACATACGCAACAGCCGAAATTAATCACTGACACGGTGTAATAAGTCCTCACCAGCCACATGCCGTAAAGCGCTTCAACTCTTCGTCAGGGGCAGTAAGCGCTATATAAATGCAATTTACATTTGCTCCCAACCAGCAATAACGAACAATCATGTCACAAAGAGCTGGGTATTGAATGGAGAAAGGGTGCTGAAAAGAGACAGAGAGCAGAAAAAAAGGAGTGGGAATGACATACAGGAGGGAGACGAAGAGTAGAGGTGGCTGGCTTTGGTAAACATGGCGAGACAGAACGCAGCCATAGGGAAAGCAGTAGAGCAAGAAAGACGCATGGAACCGATCGGAATGAATGACAAAGAGATCATTCTCACTAACGCATAACAACTAAGGTGACTGACTTACACAGACCGTCCGCAAAATTCAGCCTAGTGCCCGTAATCCGTTATTGATGTTTTAATAGGCGACATTTGTCCACAGTGTCAATACTTCCGGGTCGCATGACAGCCAACAGCTGAGCCTATTATGTGAATCGTTTTGAAGTAGTGAAGGCTCGTATCTATAATGTGACCTGGGATTGGAGCCTTGTCTTCAGCTCAGCCAATCGTCGCGTGCTATACAAAATTCAGACGTGTTCTTTGGTTTACGAAGTCTGCACGTGCCTATGCATTCTATAAACACTTCACTTGGCGGTGTGTTTGAAGCTGTCAGGCTGTTCTGCTTGCTGACATAAACACAGTCAGCCACGAGCCGGTCTTTATCAGCCGGATGTAGCCTGTACACGTCCTACTGCCATCCTCGAATTTACACGGAACACTTAGGGAAAGGAGGGCAGGATATGCGGGAACACCTCTCCAAGGTTTGCGTGACATATTAAGCATTTACTAACATTGGGTGGTATATTTGTTATGTGGTGGTTGTGGGCAAGTAAATTAATATATTAACGTTAAGAACCCTGCCAGGTGTTTCGCTTGTGCCTAGCGCTAAAGCAACAGTCAGAGTCATATTAGTACGTGGTTTGTAACTTCCGCATTAGAATTAGTGTAAAATATGACTACGATATTTAAACTCAGCGAGCACGGGCAATGTCAATAGGTCTGGCTTATGAATGAAAATGATTATTGCGTCATTGATGGGCTTAGGCACTCAAGGGGGTACTTACACTTGCGCCGGTCTATGTTATGGTTGTTGGTTTAGACAGTTTTTATTACACAATATCTGTCCAGAAGTCCAAACTGATTTAGCTGAAAGACTTTACGCACTGGACTAATGGAACCATGTTATCATGGCACTGTCACCTATATTATTCATGGACTGAGCTCAACACTGGATTTACAAGCGCTTGGGTGTATTAGGCACGCCATGTATACCTGAAATGCTCGACTTCATGTATCAGTAGTAGATTTCCATTATTGATGTGTGATCCAATGCATGGATAGTCCTAAGAGTATGTTGGCTTTCTGTACATGTAACCTAAATGTCAATAAAAAGCAGATTCAAAATAATAATAATAATAATGGGCTTAGGCACTCAATAAATTGAAGCCCTCATATATGCACTCTGTCATTAATCATTGCACTCGTGCATCTTATATTATTTATTTAATGTGATTATATATAGCGAGAACATTACCCAAAGGTGTCGGAGCGCTTTACAAAAGAACCAGTTGCATTACAAAAGGACTTTCGATTACATGAGTTACGTAAGAGATACAAATAAAAAAAAATGCAAATGTACAAGGTGTAAAGTCACTCAAGGAAGAGATATAAACAGGAAAACATTGCACATGTACAAGTTGTAAAGTCACACAAGAAAGAAATACAAACAGATAAACTCTAAAATCACATAGAAATGGTAGTAAGTACAAAGGTCTCCTACATATACTAGTGGTTAGAGTTCTATATATACAAATAGTAAATGCACACAGGATTACATTTTAACAGCGATTAGGCTTGGATAATTATATAATACACGTGTGTGTGTGTGTGGGTATATATATATATATATATATATATATATATATATATATATATATATATATATATATTCACATCCCTTCCCCTGCTGGGAAAGACTGAGTCGCACAACATCACGGGGTTTTCAAAATGTATTCAAGGCGGACTTGCACTTTTTTTCCCAATGCATTTCGGCCATTCTCTCGGCCTTCTTCGGGGAATACGATTCTTCAGACATCAATGAGTTTCGCCTTCGGATGACCAGTGCTTGTGATAGAGCGCGCAGTTATCCCGGGCCACCTGTGTTACCAATTCTTTACACGCACTGGGCCCTGGCGTGCGAATTTTCCAAACACCACACTAATAATTTGGGTGAATCGGGAGAGGATTTTATATTTCTCCTCCTGCACGCTGCTATGAGCAATTAAGGTTTGGTTTCACCTCTGCATACCATGTACCTGACTTACCACAGGCACAAGTCTTACGACGGACCTGGAGCTATCAGGGAAAATAGTAGACAGGCCTAACATCAGATACTCTTTATAATCAGTAAATACTTTCCACAATTCCGTAAAATGACCACAGACACCTGAGGATGTTTAAAACTTTATATAAGTTCTTTAGAGAGAATATGACAAAGCAATAAGTGATAGGCAGAATAATGCGTCTAACATCAAAATCAACACTATAAAATAGCTATAGATAAATGCTAAGACCATTTGAGTACATGGGAAGACTAAAAGGTAGGAGTTTTTAGAACAAAACTAGTCACTGCAATTTTATACTAAAAGATAGGATGTGGATGGGACCTAGAACACATACTTAACCTAAGTGTTTAAACTATTCTTACTAAGTTCACCGCAATCAGGCTAAAGGTAGGGGAAAAATTGGAACATACTAATATAATATAACAGTAGGTAATTTCCTAAGGGAGGGGAGAGAAGTGGAACAATTCTAGAACAATTGCATATAACTCGTTCTCAAGGTGATAGAGCAATATCACGGCAAGAGTGCTTTATTAAGGAAGGAGAGAGAGAAGTCAAGAGAGAGAGACGCAAACCCACAGGTTAATATTTACCTAGGTCTGAGAGAAGACTAACCCTGGCCACGGGTCAGTTGGAAGGACGGGGACAAGGACCCTCAGGAAGGAATGCCAGAATGCGAGCAGGTACAGCTCACGGACAGTAAGGACAGGATACCCCTCAGGATTTGGGATCAGGACTGGGCTCACCAAGGTACGACCAACACCCACAGCTTCAGAAGCAACGCCAGCATTACCCCTTTCTGCAAGTAATCCGCCAGTAACCCCGATTGGGTTTTCGAATTCCCCAGCAAAGTGCTTCGCCAGCACTTAGGATTATTTCCACCCCTTAGGAGTTTGTGGAAAGTATGGACAGAGTGCTCCGCAGCACTTCAGATTGAGCACCTATAGAGTTCGTAGGGTCAGTGACAGGTCTGCTACTCGGACAAGTCGGACAATTTTCCTAAGCTAAACTAGGGCAGTTATACTGTTTTGGGGTCCCTCAGACCACCCACTAATGTTGCAAGTGACAGTTTCCCACATTATGATTGGTCAGGAGAGGTGGTGTGGTCATTACCACCTCCTAGAATTCAACTTTCTCATCCAAATATTAAAATTTTCCTACCCGCCCCTTGGGTTCACGTTCCCATGCATAGAATACAATAGAAAATCTGAGTGCACAAGACATTGCAACAAAATCAGTTATTCTCAAGGTGAGTGTCCTCATCTTGTGCTGGGTTTCTCAGGCGCATTTGGCTTCTGGGGCCAGCTGGCTGGTTTCAGCTTCTGCGCAGTTAGGACTTTCCCCGGTCACCTGACAGGGTTCAGAGGAGCCTCAGCATGGCGTCGCTCATGTATGCCCCAGCCCACAAGACGCGGTACATGAAAAGTAAGCGAGAACGAATTAAAACCACATATAAAAATTATCACACTGTATACCATGATAAAATACTAACCAACCCTTATTTTATAATGACTATAGCATTATTGTTTAGTGCGGAAAGACAGATAGGCAAAAGCAGCGGTAGCAAGCGGAGAGCATGGTGAGAGACAAGCGGCCATATTTGCTACAGTGCGCATGAGCACAACTTCCCTCCAGAATGCGAGTGCGTCACATCACATGGGTATGACCGACGCATGCGCAGACTGAATTTCAGCGAAGCAGCCGATTTTAGTGCAAGCTTCGTTAGTATGACAAAAGACATACAAGCAAGCATCCTGGGGACACCCGCGTGTTTGGGAAACCACTTAATAAAGGACGAACAATAGTGTTAATATGATTATACGATTTAGGCAAGGGTTTTGTATGTGAGCAGGGCGCTGGCACGCGAATCCCAGCTCCATCAATCCCCTCTTTGATGATATTTACTATCATCACCACATAGAAGGAAACAGATGCCAACTTTTTCTCATTCATCCATATCATCCATCTTAATTTCAACAAATTTTTCGTTGAGTTTTCTTGCAGCTTCTCTATGAGAGTGGTGATTTTTCACCTTTTTGTAAATTTCATTCTTTAACTCCTCTAATTCTAAATCATCAATATTTCTTTTCACCCCCCTCTTATTTACTGTATATTTCTTTTTGCACTTCTGGCATTTGCAGCAGATAAAAATGATTAATACAACTACACCTATTATAACTATTGGCATCAGTATTTTCCACAAAAGACTTCTACCTAGGTTAGTAAACCAACTACCTATGGAGGAGAGACCTCCAGTCAGTCTCGTCCAGGCACTGTCAACCTCCAATGGTTTGAGTTCTTTTTCCAAATTAGTTATGTTTTTCACATATTGTTTTAGTTCGATACTTTTATCAGGAATGTAGGTGCAACAATGTTGCGCTTTCAGCATTCTACAGACTCCGCCCTCTTTTGCTAATAGGGTGTCAAGGGCAAGACGATTTTGTAAAACCATTGATCTGATCGCAACCATTTCAGTATTGACCAGCAGGAATCCAGCAGCAGTGTCAGTAGATAACCGATCCACTACTGTAGACAATTTGCAGATTCTATGGGTGTTCAGAACTACCCCCATTCCAGGTATCAGTGCACTAAAAATATCACCTATAATTTCACCTACACTTTCACGTTTACTACGCACTAAGCCATTAGTTTCTTCATCGCTTCCAGCTGCATTATTCACATGGTATATTTTCGGGAAAACAATGCCAAAGTAGCAGCTTCCATACCAGTGATCCGGCAATTTGAAATAAGCCTTGTTCCCACATATATAATATATTCCGGGAAACACAGGTTCTGACCCATTTTTAAAACCCCAACCTCCAATTACCTTGTAATTATGTTCACACTCGCTGGAACCGATGAATACATTGTTATAGTACTCTGTCTTCTCCCTATGGATACAAAGTTTCCCTTTTCGTTCAAAATCCAGCAACAAGGCAGGACTAGCTTCGCTTTCCGAGGTGTTATCCATGTGCTCAGCCCACCTAGGGACTCTATCCTTCTCGTCATTTGCCTTCTTCTGAAACTTTTCTCTCCTTCTGTCTGCCATCTTTATAAACATCTTTTCCTGCTCTTGCAGTGAACAGGTCAGATTATCTTCTCTTGCTTTATCTAAATCTATGTTACCTATAGTCAGGAAATATTCTCCCATATAGCGGGTCACGTCACTTGTAGTATGTACACGATTCAGGTGTCCTCTAATAGGAAGTTCAGAAAATACTACATCATCATTTGAATAATAGTACTGTAAAGTGCTTCTATAAAACAAGCTAGCTAATATACTACAGGAGATTCCATAGGTCAAAGGTAGATGGTGGTATGTCACACCTTCAGCCACTGAAGTTGGCAGCTTCATGCAAACATAACAGTCCTCTATTTCCATAGCTTCTACGTAATGCACTAACAAGTTAGCAAAAACATTTAGATGCGTCCTGTTTCTCATTTTGTGAAAATGGAGTCCATCCTCATCTGGTGCTTCTAAATTAGGTCGTGTGTGTGTCAGTCCTACTCGTTTGTCGCGTCTTTCTAGGCTTCGTGGTGTTTCTGCAGTCTGTACAACCCCTACGTCTACTGCTTCGGGTTCAGTAGGGGACAAGTTAGGATTTTTACTTATCATAAAAGGTAGAAAAACTGTTAGTCCTATCCACATTACTATTAACATGGCTACACTACACAAGCATATTTTACAACAGGTTTTAAGACACCCACACCGGGATCTCCCAGAGACATTCGTATCAGACATATTTAGCTTACAGGTGGCTTTTGCTACCCCTCTTCGTTTCTTTGCACCAAAGGCTCACTTCGGGGCTCTCTCAAGGAGGGTCTTCGTCCGAACTCCGATCAGCAATGGACTCGTCGTCACTGTTGCCACTGTGGTGTGGCTCGTCAATTTCCTCCAACACAAAGTACGTCCACTCAGGGCTCCGATACAGTCGGTTCTGTTTCTTTATTCTGTCGCTCTTTCTTAGCGATTTGCCTTGGGCTGCCTTTCTTTCGCTTTCAGCCCTTTTTCTGTCTTTTAGTTTTTCTTCGACTGTCTTTAGTCTGAGCCTCAGTCTCTTGACGTATCGGGGTCACTTCTGCCTCCGTGCCTCCCAGTTGTTGAGGAAACTTGGCCTTCTTCGTGCACTCTTTTTACTTTTTGATGTGGCACCTCTGTTTCCCTGCCTGTCTGACTTGTTCCAGGTCTTTCGTCTATTTCTTCTGCCTGGCCCCTATTCTGTCCCTGCTCAGATTCAAATCGTACTCGCTTTTTATTTTTCGTTATTGCTGTTTCCGTTGTCTGAGCATTTTGATCTAGTTCTATCTGTTCCTGTTCATGCTCTTCGATCTCTTCGTTTTCTTCTGCATGAACGTCAGCTCTAATTTCTAACTGTCCCTTTCCTACTTCTGGAGTTTCAGGAGAAGTTTCGATGTCTTGATCTGACCCTACTTGGCCTACGTCCTGATCAGGTGTGTTGTGGCTTTCGTTGACCTGACCTTCTTCTTCTATTTCTGACTCACCTGGACTATCCCACTCACTGTCTAAGTAGGAATATTTCCGGGTTCGTATTGGATCATGAACCTGGTCGTCGGCGGGGTACCATTCAACGTCTCGACTTGTGCTCGGCAGTTCAATGTCAGCTAGCTCCGGACTCTCCTCCTCGGAAGCTTCTTCAGCTGAGCTGCCTTCAGCTCCAGTCGCGTTTTCTCCAGATACCCGCTTTGTGTGGCTGGCGTGGATCCACTTCGGTACACCAGCGCACTTTACAGCAGTTGTAGTGACGAGGATCACTTGTCGTGGCTTTCCCCACCTCGGTTTCAGGCAACTGCTCCGGGTGTGTTTCTTTAACGCCACCCAATCTCCTGGTTGCAGTTTATGTGCCGGAGTCTTTGGCCACTCGTCTTCAGTCTCTCCGATCTGCTGAGAGAGAGAACGCACTTGGTCACCCAGCTGCTTGCAGTATTCTAATACCATATCATCAGAAATGCTTAGCAGTTTGTGTCCGGGCACCCAAGCCTGTCGCATCACTCTTCCCATCAACACTTCATGGGGACTTAGGCCAGTTTTTCTGTTCGGAATACTTCTCAGACTCATCAGCACAAGGGGTAAAGCCTCTATCCAGTTCATCTTTGTGGAATCACACATTTTGGCCAATCTGGATTTCAGGGTGCCATTTATTTGTTCCACTACCCCAGAAGCCTCTGGATGGTAGGCACAGTGCAATCTTTGCTTCATTTTGAAGGCTTTACAGAGTTCCTCTAAGACATCGTTGGCAAAATGCCCACCTTGGTCCGTTTCGATTGTCTCTGGAATTCCGTACCTAGGTATCAACTCCCTGAGCAATAACTTGGCTGTGGTGAGAGCATCATTTTTCTTAGCTGGATATGCTTCCACCCACCTGGAGAATAGGCAAACTATGACTAGGATATATCTATACCCTTTACATTTAGGCATGGTTATGAAGTCTGCCTGCATCCTGACAAAGGGACCTATTGCCTTTCCAACTGTACTTTGTTCTACTACAGTCTTTTTCCCTGCATTGAATTGCTGACACACTAGGCACCTCTGGCAAAGCCTTTCCGCCTGGTTCCTGAATTTTGAATTACAGAACACCTTATCAAACACCCGACACATTGCGTCTCTTCCCATATGTGTTGGTTCATGTATCATTCTGATCATGGGGTCGACCAAGCTATCAGGCAGTACAGGCACCCCAGTTGTGTTTACCACCACACCATCATCTCTCAGTTTGCATCCATTTGCTGCCCACCTTCCTTTTTCCTGCCTATCTGTTGCCTGTTGCAAATCCTTTAATTCTTCCCATGTTGACACATTCTCAAACAACATAAGTTGGCAGCTGGTTCCATCCCACAATGCAATTTGGAGTGACATATGGTATCGGGCACAAAACGGTGCAATTTGGTCAGCGTACCTATTACCGGCAGTCACATCATCATTTCCAGATTTGTGAGCCGCACACTTGACCACAGCCAATTCTTTGGGCAATTGGATAGCTTCCAGTAAGTTATGCACCACCTTTCCATTTCTGATAGGAGTGCCTGAGGACGTCATGAATTCTCTTTGCAGCCACAACTGGCCGAAGTCATGAACAACCCCAAAACAATACTGGCTGTCTGTGTAAACAGTTATTCTCTTGTTCTTACCCCTCTTACATGCTCTGGTTAACGCGATGAGCTCGGCCACTTGTGCAGATTTCACCTCGCTCATGTAAGATGCTTCTATGGTTTCTGTCAATGTTACCACAGCATAGGCAGCACTTAGGCTCCCACTTTCATGTCTTAAACACGAGCCATCCACGAACATTGTCTTATCCCCATCAAGTAACGCTATTTCACGGATGTCAGGACGGGGCTTGGTACTGAACTCAGTTAGATCGATGCAATTATGCTTCCCTTCCTCTTCAATTTCTAAATCCAGGGGGACAGGTAACAAGGTCGCAGGGTTTAGGACATTGCACCGGGAAATAGTGACATTCTCGGCACCAATCAAAATTCTCTCATACTTAGTCAGCCGACTAGGTGTGAGGTACTGGGTCTTAGTTCTAGTCAGTAGAATAACAACAGAATGAGGAACATATACAGTGACATGATGTCCCATGACAATGTTCTCACTCTGTTCCAGACTGACGCAAGTAGCAGCAACGGCTTTCAAGCATCCAGGTAATCCAGCAGCCACCGGATCTAGGGTGGCCGAAAAATAGGCTACTGGTCTTCTAACTAATCCGTGCTCCTGGGTCAGGACTGAAAGAGCACAATTCTCTCTCGTGTCACAGAACAGCTCAAAGGGCTTAGTGTACTCAGGCATACCCAATGCAGGAGCGGTACATAGACAGTTTCTCAAAGTCACCCAAGCGTTCATGCTCTCACTGTCCCAACTGACGGGGTCTTCTACGCCTTTCTTTGTCATATTTATCAGGGGTCTGGCTAGAGCTGCGAATCCTACAATCCATTGTCTGCAGTAACCCACAACTCCCAAGAACATTCTCACCTCCTTCTGAGTTCTGGGCAGTTCCATTGCTTTAATTATTTTTATTCTTTCGGTAGTAACTTTCCTGATTCCCTTTTCGATCTGGTGTCCCAGATATTTCACTGAATTTTTACAAAATTGTAACTTGTCAGGTGACACTTTATGTCCTCCCTTTCCTAGGTGATTCAACAAGGCAATGGTGTCAGTGACGCAGTCATTTTGGGTTTTAGATGCCACTAGCAGGTCATCTATGTACTGCACCAAAACAGACTCTCTTGGCAGCACTAGGGATTCAAGGCACTTTTTTAATATCTGGTTGAAAATCGATGGACTTTCGGTGTACCCCTGGGGGACACGATTCCAGACATAGATATGGCTGTCAAATTCAAAACTGAAAAGGAACTTGCTTTCTGGATGCAGTGGGATGGAGAAGAATGCATGGCACAGGTCGATGACAGTGAACCATTCTGCATTCCAGGGAATCTGATATAGTATCACAGCAGGGTTGGGCACAACAGGGCAGCACGGCACAACAATTTGGTTTACCTTGCGTAAATCTTGCACCACCCGGTACTTTCCACTAGGCTTTTTGATCCCAATGATTGGTGAATTACAGGGACTGCTCATTACTTCCTCTATTATCTCTGCTTCGAGTAGCCGGGTAATTTCAGTCGCTACTCCAGCTTTTACTTCTGCACTCATTTTGTACTGTCTGGTTTTGGGGTATACAGCATTTGTTTTTATTGCTATCTTAACTGGGTCCACATTTGCCATTAAACCTACATCCTTTCCTGTGAAATCCCACACTTCTGGAACTACTCTTAACTGGAGCTCTTCAGGTAAATCTTCAACTGTTAAAGGTTTGATATCAGAATCTTGTCTGACTAACATCAGCTTGTACACACCATCTTCATCGGGTGTCTGAATTTCGACGCCTTTTGGTGTGCAATAGATGGTACAATTCATTTTGCACAACAAATCACGTCCTAGCAGGTTCACAGGACTGGAATCACAGACTACAAATCTGTGCATTTCTTTGAAATTTCCTATAGAAACTTCCATTGGTTCGGTTACTGGAGTACTTATTATTTGATTTGAGACGCCCACTACTTGGATCGCTTCTCCCGAGAGGGGTAGGTTAGGAACATCCACTGTTCTTACAGTAGATCTGGTAGCACCAGTGTCCAACAGAAAGGTGACGTCTTTTCCCTCAACCTTTCCTTCAATGTATGGTCCAGTCTGGTCTACCGGTAAGGAGGCGCCAAGCACGCACTCCTCATCCTCCCCTCTCAGGCCCCGTCAATCTTGATCTTCACAGAGGAAGGTATCATTTAGCAAGTACTGTGGAATGATTGCATTTCTTTCACTCTCAACTTCCCATACTTCCGCCCTCTCATTCTGCTGACCCTGACTCTTAAAATTCCGTCTAGGAGCGCGGGGTACGGGAGGTAATTTTACCTGTTGCTGGTTCTTTCTTGTCCCCTCTTTCGGCACCTGTGGATTTAAACCATTTACAGGGGCATTACCGGCCTGCAGGTGTGGACACTCGTCTCGCCAATGCCCTATCCGGCCGCACCCATGGCACGGAAACTTTTTCATGGCTTCTTCCCGACTCATTTTAGCTCGGGGCTTTCCTCCTCCCCCAGCAGTGGCATTCTGAGCATTATTACTGGAAGTCAATTTACTTAACTGTTTTTCCTGCTGTTCGGCTAATTTCACCTGTGCCCACATCACTTTGTCCTTGAGGGCTTTCTTTTTATTTTCGATTTCATCTTCGCAGTATTTTGCATATTTTAGGACATCATCTATGGGCTTTCCCTGCCAACTGATTTTATTATCTCGAATCCATTGTGAAATTTCAGGTCTTAATCCCAGCACAAATCTGTAACTGAAATGGGTCATGTCTTTCATGTCTACGTTATCGATACCACTGTAAGTTTTGAATACCTGCAGTAATCTTTCATAAAATGAGTGCACCGTTTCATCACGTTCCTGGGTGGTTCTATCAATTCGGGTCCAATCTGTCTCCTTTGCTGGCACCTTCTTCTTGAGGTATTGTATGACTTGCTCATACTTCCTCATTACTTCAGGTGCGGGAGCTCCTGTTTTCTCATCTCTGGGGAATTCCTCACTGGGCCAATCAATTTCAATTTTACAGTCGGTCCACAAATCTACAGGGACCACAATGTCGAAAAACCCATCCAGGTCTTTCAAGAGGCATTTCTGAACTTTTATGAAGCGTTCTACCTGCCTGTACCAGTCAACTGGCTTCTCACGTAATTTCGGGAAGTCATTTGTAAATGACACAATATCCTGTCTGGACCAAGGGACATGGACATATTTTCCTCCCGGGACCTCTCTCATAGGGCACAATTTTTCCGTTGGTGTTACTTCCTTTAACACGAATTCTGAAGCCTGTGACTTAGCCCTGCTGTCTTCCTTTTTCTTTGCCCACCTGGTTCTCCACTTTCCCACCTCTCCCCACTTTTGCAGGAGCTTCAACAATTCCTTTACTTGGATCTGTTTTCCCATCACATTCAGGCTTTCTAAATCCTTGTCTGAAAAATCTACTCTGTAGTGTTTCTGGAGAATTTTGGAGCGACTAACATCAATTCCCATTTCTGTGGCTGTATCCATTATCCTTTCATGGAGCAACCTAGCACTCCGGGTAAGGTTTTTGCTGATAAACAGTAATTCTTCTTCACTGTACGAGCTTAGGCGCTCAACTCCTACGTTTCCAGCCATCATTTCTTCTATTTCTATTCTTAATTTATATATTTCCAATGCTTTAGGTTGGGGAGTGGTCTCCTTCTCCAGATCCTTTGTCCACCTGTCCAATTCTTCTGGGGAAACTAAGGTGGCACTCCTAGCCCCAGTTGCACCTTCAATCAACACCTCCTTTGGTCTTGTCTGGCTTCTTGCCCCCGATGTACTAATTCTAGACTCTCTTATGGGCAAATCCATCAAGACTACAGATTCACACTCACTTTCCTGATCCTCATCTATGAATACTTCTTTCCTCGGGGTCGGGATGCTAGGAGTAGGCAGTATTGGGGTGATAACAGGAGGATGGGGACTAGTCAGGTCATTTCTATACAGTGGAATAGCTGGACCAATAGTTACTGGAATAGTCAGGGAATCAGGATGGGGATGTATCTGGGCAATGGTTCGAACTAAATCCTCTCGCTGTTTAGCCAGGGCTTCTTTCTCTTTTTCCTGCAACCCCCTTTCTGCAGAATTGCCATGCAATACCTGAGGTACCAAAGAAGGATAAATACTTGGGGCAGTTGGAGTGACTAATCGGGGTGGACCTTCCCCGAACGGCTGATAATTTGGGACCGTGGGTCTAGGTCTGCAAAACCCATCCCCCTCACTGGCTTTACTGTCTGTACCTGTTCCATCTGTATCACTATCCCTCCTACTTCTGGGATATTTGGCAAAGGGATTTGGAGAATGCATAGGCTCTGACTCTGCAACATATGGAGGTGGATTTTTCATTAACAAATCTTCCAGGTGCTCATCTTCTGAATCCCCCACGGGCATTAGGTGATGGGTCTTTTCTTTACATTTCCCTTTTCTCTCTTCCGATACCCCCATCATAGGGAACAGCCCTTCAGTCAACATAGATTGCCTCCACTGTTTCATTTTCTGCTCTTTGGTCTGCGTTTGAAGCCTCGGATACCATTTACTCACTCCCTTATCCATCCGGGGTTTATCTCGCTCTGCAGCCTCAATCTCCCATTCCTCCAGGGCTTCGTACTGTGTCAACCTAGGTCTAGGGTGTAACTCATTCATGCGGGTCCTTAAGTTAAACAGAATCCGACCATTAAATGTGCCTTCAACAGGAAATGCTAGGATTCCGTCATCTACAGTATACTTTGCCCAATTTTCTAACCAGACACAAGTGTGGTACCCTTTATCAAACAGCATGAAAGAAGCAGGGGTATTCGGCGGGGGAATGAGCACGCCTTCCCTCGTTCTAATGGGCTTGTCAGTTTTGAAAAAAATTCTTTATTTTATCAGAGAAGGACAGTTTCCTCTTTACTCCATACATCATGTGCGGTCTACCTCGTCTAAGCTGATCCGTATGAAATCCTAGGTACTTTGGGTTCGGTATGAAATCTGGATACCACATGCAACTCTCCAGACTCGCTTCTAACTCGGCTTGATTAATTTTGTTTTACCTTTGTGCTTCCAATGCTAGCGCGACTTTTATTTCGCACTACCCAATCAGGTCAGAGAATACAAATACTGTTAACCAATGGGTGCGCGGCCTTTTCGCAAGACTGAGTCTCACGCTTGGGCACTCACCCCTCCTTTACAAATTCAGCTCCACTACACACCCGCTGTCTTGACCAATGCCAGCGTGGCACGGAGTGACGTCAGAGCAGCTCTCCGACTGACTCCCTCCTTCACAAGGTAACGGAAACTTTTTACTCTCTCTAAAGTGCAAGTGCACGTTTTAGTCAACAACACACAACGTTTGCCACTATGTCTGAGTGTTCTAACGAGAAAAAAGACTTTTCTTTCGCTACTAGTAAACCACTTCTGTCTACTTTTCATTCACTCTGGATAGACTTCTTTGCCTGTCCCTTCACTCTAGTAACATAGAACCCGTTATTCTTCTGACTCATCCACCTTAGTCTGGGATATGTACTGAGCCAGGATTTCACCAGCGAACTATTTTACTTACCAGACAAGCCTCAGAGACCCTACTACTCCTTCCGTATGCGACCCTTACTAGGTGATATCGCAATGAAAGTTTTATAAAGGACTCGTAGCTATCATTCACTCCAGAAACAAAGGTCCTAATTAGTGCTTCCAGTTATCCTTAACCCTGCACTAATACCTCGAACTTAGTGACTTCAACAGCTAACCGGATTCTGCTCACCGTTAGCTAAATACTTCCCCGGGGATTCGGACTACACTGAACATTCACAAACACTGGTTAATATAACATTTATAGCAGCAATGCAAAAATCATATACATTTACATATAAATCCTTAAAACATTTCAAAAATATTTGAACCTAATACAGTAGAAAATCAGCAGCACATTTAATTTTCACGGTTTGTTTATGACCTATCCTATCTACCTAATCTAACTAGTCCAAACCATCCTCTGGCTGCCAGAAAATTACTGATAGAGCGCGCAGTTATCCCGGGCCACCTGTGTTACCAATTCTTTACACGCACTGGGCCCTGGCGTGCGAATTTTCCAAACACCACACTAATAATTTGGGTGAATCGGGAGAGGATTTTATATTTCTCCTCCTGCACGCTGCTATGAGCAATTAAGGTTTGGTTTCACCTCTGCATACCATGTACCTGACTTACCACAGGCACAATTCTTACGACGGACCTGGAGCTATCAGGGAAAATAGTAGACAGGCCTAACATCAGATACTCTTTATAATCAGTAAATACTTTCCACAATTCCGTAAAATGACCACAGACACCTGAGGATGTTTAAAACTTTATATAAGTTCTTTAGAGAGAATATGACAAAGCAATAAGTGATAGGCAGAATAATGCGTCTAACATCAAAATCAACACTATAAAATAGCTATAGATAAATGCTAAGACCATTTGAGTACATGGGAAGACTAAAAGGTAGGAGTTTTTAGAACAAAACTAGTCACTGCAATTTTATACTAAAACATAGGATGTGGATGGGACCTAGAACACGTACTTAACCTAAGTGTTTAAACTATTCTTACTAAGTTCACCGCAATCAGGCTAAAGGTAGGGGAAAAATTGGAACATACTAATATAATATAACAGTAGGTAATTTCCTAAGGGAGGGGAGAGAAGTGGAACAATTCTAGAACAATTGCATATAACTCGTTCTCAAGGTGATAGAGCAATATCACGGCAAGAGTGCTTTATTAAGGAAGGAGAGAGAGAAGTCAAGAGAGAGAGACGCAAACCCACAGGTTAATATTTACCTAGGTCTGAGAGAAGACTAACCCTGGCCACGGGTCAGTTGGAAGGACGGGGACAAGGACCCTCAGGAAGGAATGCCAGAATGCGAGCAGGTACAGCTCACGGACAGTAAGGACAGGATACCCCTCAGGATTTGGGATCAGGACTGGGCTCACCAAGGTATGACCAACACCCACAGCTTCAGAAGCAACGCCAGCGTTACCCCTTTCTGCAAGTAATCCGCCAGTAACCCCGATTGGGTTTTCGAATTCCCCAGCAAAGTGCTTCGCCAGCACTTAGGATTATTTCCACCCCTTAGGAGTTTGTGGAAAGTATGGACAGAGTGCTCCGCAGCACTTCAGATTGAGCACCTATAGAGTTCGTAGGGTCAGTGACAGGTCTGCTACTCGGACAAGTCGGACAATTTTCCTAAGCTAAACTAGGGCAGTTATACTGTTTTGGGGTCCCTCAGACCACCCACTAATGTTGCAAGTGACAGTTTCCCACATTATGATTGGTCAGGAGAGGTGGTGTGGTCATTACCACCTCCTAGAATTCAACTTTCTCATCCAAATATTAAAATTTTCCTACCCGCCCCTTGGGTTCACGTTCCCATGCATAGAATACAATAGAAAATCTGAGTGCACAAGACATTGCAACAAAATCAGTTATTCTCAAGGTGAGTGTCCTCATCTTGTGCTGGGTTTCTCAGGCGCATTTGGCTTCTGGGGCCAGCTGGCTGGTTTCAGCTTCTGCGCAGTTAGGACTTTCCCCGGTCACCTGACAGGGTTCAGAGGAGCCTCAGCATGGCGTCGCTCATGTATGCCCCAGCCCACAAGACGCGGTACATGAAAAGTAAGCGAGAACGAATTAAAACCACATATAAAAATGATCACACTGTATACCATGATAAAATACTAACCAACCCTTATTTTATAATGACTATAGCATTATTGTTTAGTGCGGAAAGACAGATAGGCAAAAGCAGCGGTAGCAAGCGGAGAGCATGGTGAGAGACAAGCGGCCATATTTGCTACAGTGCGCATGAGCACAACTTCCCTCCAGAATGCGAGTGCGTCACATCACATGGGTATGACCGACGCATGCGCAGACTGAATTTCAGCGAAGCAGCCGATTTTAGTGCAAGCTTCGTTAGTATGACAAAAGACATACAAGCAAGCATCCTGGGGACACCCGCGTGTTTGGGAAACCACTTAATAAAGGACGAACAATAGTGTTAATATGATTATACGATTTAGGCAAGGGTTTTGTATGTGAGCAGGGCGCTGGCACGCGAATCCCAGCTCCATCACTTGTTAATCCTTTTTAATTGCTTCCCTCTGGTGGGCGTTACTATTATCAGTTCGCAAGGCTTTCTGGTAATCGTAGGTCAATTGTCTGTTTAGTTCCGCTTTTGAAAGTGCTGCCGTGATTTCCCCACACGCCTCTTTGGTGCACGTTAGGGACTCTAACCAGGCTCCAGTTCCTGGTGGCAGCCGCTGCCCTGAAGCGTTCCGCTGTAAACCACAATCGTCCTTTTGCGGGCAAGTCTGGCGCTCTTGAAGAGGTGCGTAACTCCACGGCAGGACAACGCCGTAATTAACATTCACATCCCTTCCCCTGCTGGGAAAGACTGAGTCGCACAACATCACGGGGTTTTCAAAATGTATTCAAGGCGGACTTGCACTATTTTTCCCAATGCATTTCGGCCATTCTCTCAGCCTTCTTCGGGGGATACGATTCTTCAGACATCAATGAGTTTCGCCTTCGGATGACCAGTGCTTGTTAATCCTTTTTAATTGCTTCCCTCTGGTGGGAGTTACTATTATCAGTTCGCAAGGCTTTCTGGTAATCGTAGGTCAATTGTCTGTTTAGTTCCACTTTTGAAAGTGCTGCAGTGATTTCCCCACACGCCTCTTTGGTGCACATGTACAAGTTGTAAAGTCACACAAGGAAGAAATACAAACAGATAAACTCTAAAATCACATAGGAATGGTAGTAAGTACAAAGGTCTCCTACATATACTAGTGGTTAGAGTTCTATATATACAAATAGTAAATGCACACAGGATTACATTTTAACAGCGATTAGGCTTGGACAATTATATAATACACGTGTGTGTATATATATATATATATATATATATATATATAAAATAAAGTTCCGTGAACTCTCTCCCGCAGGAGTGGCGTACTTGAGCTCTAGGGCAAACTTGGAGGATGTGATAACATTGCGGCCTCGGCCGCAAAGGATTGCACCGCCTGGCTTACTGAACACGGGTCTGCGGGGCTGCAATGGAAAGGCAGCCCGGTCACAGCGCGGGAGTGAAATTGAGTGAAACCGGACATCGTTTCTCAAGGCCATCTGGAGGGTATAAACATTGGAAAGGTCATTGGGGTTGTTGGAAAAACGCATGGACCTACTGTGGGAAATATCAGAACTAAAAACCCCAACATGCTATTCACTGGGGAATGCATGACAGCAGAATAATAAGTTCGTAGTCCAGCCATGGTTTGACTCATTGCCTCGCCCTATGATTAAGGTGATGTTCACCGAAACACCTCAGGGACTATAAAATGTTTTGAGACTGGATGTGCGATTTTTAAATAAAGTTCTGTAAATTCTCTCCCGCAGAAGTGGTGTCCTTGAGCTCTGGGGAAACTTGGAATATATATATATATATATATATATATATATATATATATATATATATATATATATATATATATATATATATATATATATATATATATATATATATATATATATATATATATATATATATTACCTACTGGCGGCCGCCAGTAGGTAGTTATCGATAGGATCTACTTTCCATAGGAAATCCGCAACATTCTATTGGGAATAACTTTGGCGCCGGTGGACGAATCTTCGCAAATTTCTCCAAGTTCGTGGCCTGCTCCGCTCCGCTCCTTCCCTGAAAATGTGGGGGGATTCGTCAAGCGCGGGCCGAGATAAAAGGGGGGTCCCAAAACGTGTTTTCTCCATGTTAATTTCCATAGGGCGGTCAAACTCACTTTTAGCCCGAACGGCTGAATGGATTTCCACCAAACTTGGCAAAATTGTAGGGACTGGTACCCCGATGTGCCTTTGCTATGTCTCAAGATGTATGCTCCAGTGGTTTTTACGAAAATTAACTTTGAAAAAATATATATTGGGCTACATTGGGCTATATATATGTTAGAGCCCAAATGTAGCCCAATGTAGCCCAAAGATGGCCACCAGAGACAAAAAAAACCAAATGTAGCAGAAATAGCCAGATATAGCCCAATTATAGCCCAATGACAGAATGTCCCAGAGTGTTCTAAAGAATAACTAGAGCGCTAACAGTCTTACTTATGACAAAAGTATGGCACACCTGAAGTCATCTTGATTGGAATAAAGTGTTAACACTTAAAACATTTAATTTGCAAAGGAACAAAATGAGGGGGTTCATTTTGCCATAGAAATTATGATTAGTGCTGAAGAAAGAAAAATTAGGGCACATTTTGAGTGACTTCTCAAATCCTCTTATATTTCATTAAAACAATTCTGATATGCAGTCTCCCAAGATGGCCACCAGAGACAAAAGAGCCCAAATGTAGCCCAAATATCAGCCAGATGTAGCCCAACTATAGCCCAATGACAGAATGTCCCAGAGTGTTCTAAAGAACAACTAGAACGCTAACAGTCTTACTTATGACAAAAGTATGGCACACCTGAAGTCATCTTGATTGGAATAAAGTGGTAGCACTTAATACATTTAATTTGAAAAGGAACAAAATGAGGGGTTTGAGATGTCATCAGTGATGTCATGAGTGATGTCACTGACCATGTCATGAGTGATGTAATATGTGACGTCATCAGCAGTGCATTGCACGCACAAGTTATAGTGAGTCCAACTAACTATAACGTGGGAATTTCAATGGTTTTATGCGAGTAAAATTTCCACCTAACTATAACTGGTGTGAAACCTATGGTTTTTTCAGTGAATATATATATATATATATATATATTCAATGAAAAAACCATAGGTTATAGGCCATATATAGTTAGGAATTAGCATTTACAAAACCTTATTTTACTCGCATAAAACCATTGAAATTCCATATATAGTTAGCTAACTATAAGCGCTAACTATATATCGCGCACCCGCAATCCACTGCTGATGATGTCACATATTACATCATTCATGACATGGTCAGTGACATCACTGATGACATCACTGATCAAAACAACCAGTGATTGTATGTGTCTGTAAAGTTTAAATATGTTTCACATATTGAAGAATGAGTGGATGTATAAGTGTCTGGATGAAGAATTTAGTAGGTGCATGACTGACTGTATGAGTGAGTGATTAAATGTGTCTCACTGAGTACATGGGTTAGTGACTAAACTGTCTTAATTCGTGCATCAGTATGTTTGTTGTTGTGTAAGCTGCTGCATGTGTTGATCAGTAGCTATAAGAGTGGCCATATGGGTTATTGATTGGTTGCCCAAATATTTGAATGGGAGGCTGAGTGTGTGTGTGGGTGGCTGGGAGGTGCGTGACTCTGTGCATAGATGTGTAAGCAGTTGATTCACTAGGAGTATGAGTTCAAGAGTGCATGTGGAAACAGCTATATGGGCGGTTGACTGTGCATGGGTGTGTTGGTGAGTGAATGGATTTCTCATTGCTACATGTGCAAGTAAGTACGTATGTAAAACACAATACATGTGAGAGTTGAGATATATAAATAACTGAACATAAGACCCAGTGAATGTGTGAGTGGCTGTATCGATCACTGTGAGCTTGTATCAGGGATTATATAAGAGAGTAAATATGTGTTATTATATGTTTGAATAAGTAAGATGTGTATAACTGTATAGTTGAGGAAATGGAGGTGTGATTGATTCTTTGCATGACTGACTAGGTGTGTGAGTAACTCCATGGATGAGTGACAGTCTGTGAGTGTCTGTTTATACTGAGTGTATGTAAGGTTATATTAGAGTCTGAAGAGGTTCATTGTATTATCACATGAGTGATGTGATCAGTGATGACAAATGAGATGTCATCAGTGATGTCATTTGAGTTGTCATCAGTGATGTCATCAGTGATGTCATTTGAGATGTCATCATTGATATCATTTGAGTTGTCATCAGTGATGTCATTTGAGATGTCATCAGTGATGTCATCAGTGATGTCACTGACCATGTCATGAATGATGTAATATGTGACATCATCAGCAGTGGATTGCGGGTGCGCGATATATAGTTAGCGCTTATAGTTAGCTAACTATATATGGAATTTCAATGGTTTTATGCGAGTAAAATAAGGTTTTGTAAATGCTAATTCCTAACTATATATGGCCTATAACCTATGGTTTTTTCATTGAATTTTCAAGGTTTTGTAAATGCAAATTCCTAACTATATATCCACTATAACCTATGGTTTTTTCTGTGAATTTCATTGGTTTTTTAATAGCAAATATGAAAAGCTTTAAAATGTCAAGTACGTGATAGATAAAAACATTTTCGTATTTATGCACGCTGATGTGCTTTGAACGCTGCCCCCCCCTCCCCTCTTTTGCCTTAGTAGTACTCTCTCTTTGCAGATACAGAAGGGTAGTTAACGCAGGCCTTTACCCCCGTTGTAATCCGTCGTACCTCCTTGTCTCTCCATTTGATTGATTGTTGTCCAAGCATTTACTGTTTTAGAATTGGTTCTCTTTGGATCATTCTCTATTTACAAACAAGCACAAAGTCGCAATACTCTGTTTAGTCTTTGCAGATAGTGAAAAATCGTGTAAAAAAATAAAAGTAATCGAGCAAAATCAGTAGGCCACTAATTGGATCTCTTTTTGACCTCGCTAAAATAGAAATATTAGGAACAACCCTTCTTGAGAAATACGAAAATAGTGAGATGAACTGAGCTCCACACCATGAGGGCTGCAAGACAGCTCGGCTCCATCACCCATCCCGCACAAAATAATGACAAACCCTATGCAAATATTAAAAATATAGACAACACACCAGCAAAGAAACAGGGTAAAACATTTTATTAAAAAACTATTTACATAACGTTGGTTTATAAGATGATGTCAGTAGTGGACCGATGTGTGAATAGATCGAAAACAGCACAAGGCTCCAAGATCCGGATAGCAAGCTCCTGGATGTTGGGTGCCATAGTTTAGAGTTCTGAATTTCAGCCTTTTTCAATGCCTGTGCTTTGTTGAATCAAAATGGCGGCTTGACACAAAGCTGACTCAAGCGTTGTTACTGATGCTATGCAGACCAAAACTGGTTTTCAGTTTGTACATTTTTCTAGATTTTTCAATCCAAGTTTGGTTGACTTTGTAGAACGATGGCTTCAGATTTTCAACATACGGTGTGGTGGCGCTGACTGGGAGGGGGCGCTTCGCTCCTGCCCCCTCCCCAAGTAAGATTTTCATACGTGAAAGTACGTTAATGGTTTTGGTCCCTGAGATGCTTCGATGTCACTACCATTCTCAAATAGCATAAGTTCTAGATGTTGGGTGCCATAGTTAAGAGTTCTGAGCAGCGCTTGTAACACTGTCTGAAGCTTATTTCCACCTACTGCAGCTTCACTATTCTCAAAGTAAGTGAGTGTCGTTTGTGGACCTGACTGCATTAGAAAACAATGTGATATGTTACCTTCCTAAACAGCTTGACGGAGGCCCCTGAGGGGCGCTGTGATGGCCATGGACTCGGAGAAGACGCTTGGCTCCGACACCCTCCCCAAGTCTTATAGCACTGGTGTAGCCTGAGATCGCCCCCGACATAGGCGGCCGGCTCCCGGGGTCCGGCGGTACTTTTTGCCTTTTGATGACTCTTCAATTCTGGACCTTGTCCCACAATCCGTTTGACCTGAAGACAAGCTGTAGTGAGGCGCCCCTTTATCGTTTTAGTTGCCATTCCGCCCGCTTTTGCTACACTGTGCCTCTTCCGCCATTCAGCTGTTTTCCGCCCGCTCTTGCGACTACAGCGTCTCGCTCACCATGTAGTTGAGATGCGCCCGCTCTTGCGGTGCAGCGATAGGCGGCTGCCACAGGACTCTCAAAATGGCGGCCGGCTCTTCGGTTTTGGGCCTGGTCCACTAAAATGGCCCTGGGACACCTTGGAACTCGGACGCTTGTCTGCTAGGGCTTGGGTCCCATTCTCGAAAAGCGTCCCCTCAGCCGTGAAGATTCTACAAAAGTCTTGGGGGCCTCCGACTCCCGCAGGCTTCTGGTGGGGAGCGGCTGCCATGATTGCTCGTGGAATGGCCACGACGGAGCTACGAGATGGTAGTGGTCTCATGCTGACGCCAGCTTTAGTCTGAAACATCCAGAAACACTGTAGACTACCAATTCGATCAGTTCCGGTAGCGCCCCAACATGACCCGGAAGAGAAGAACTTGCCCTCCCCTCTTTGACTGATGGTTCTTGTTGCCTGTCCCCTCTGTTGTCATTTAACAGAACTTTTTGGACTGCTGAAAGGGGTTGTGTTCTGAACGCTGGTTGGTGGAGACATTTAGACTATATTCTTGACCTACGTTGTCGCGTAATGCGTTTTATGACACGCCGCGTTAGCGCACCCGGAAGTGATCCGAGGCGCGGCGCGCAGCGCGTAACGTAAGCATAACAGGTCATGTGACTTGTTAATAAAACTTTTCATTGGTTCATTTTACTTTTGTTAATTTAATGATGAAAAGCTTGGTCATATGACCTAAAAATTACGCTTTTTATTATTTTCGAACAATATTTTTTTTTCAAACATATGTTATAATATTCCAGGCTAATGTACTTTCCCGGAAAATTTACAACTGTCTTGCAAGTAAAATATATTCCTTTTTCGAGAAAAAGGGCGTTTCTTCCTTCCATGACGGAGCCGTTGAGTAAAAGAGATTCGGCCTGCTGTCTTAGTCGCCGATACGCCTGATTATCAGATTCTTATCGATCACTTTATGTTGCAGACATGAAAAACACAACTGCCCTTGACCATTTATCTTTACTGCGTTCCTACATATTATACCTTTTATCCGTCATGTAATTGGACTGCTTTATTTCACTTGCCTTTTACTGATTCGAAAACAGTCACTAAAAGTAAAAACTTTACAAATGAAAATACTACTACCGTGTTTTGTTTTAAAAACCTTTATTGTGAAAATGTCAGTATACAAATACGGGCCTATAACCACGTGGGCCGGCCACGGAGCAAACTCAAATCGTATATGATGAGGAGACATTTACACTGTAGAAGAACGTAACGAGCGGGCCATTAGGTGACAAGAACAAAGGTGTCTAACAGTTGCGGAATCGGTGGACGTACATTTTGTAATTAAAATACGACAGGGCCACTTACAATAACATTTTCTAGATATACATTTGCGGGCAAAGAGTTACGAGTCCCATTTATACCGGCGCCATTTTGGGCGAGGCCGGGCAGGTCCAAGATATAGTCAAAATGTCTCCACCAACCATCGGCCAGACCAGAACCCCTTTCGGCCCTTTATGTTACAAGATGGTGTCTTCCATTCAGAAAATATTGGTGGCAGCATTTTGAAAGGAAACAGAAACAGCCGTTCTCCTAGTGAGTTTCACATTGTTACATTTAGGAAGAATGTTGAAGAGTAGTATGTGGAAAATCTGAAGCCATTTTTCTACAAACTCTCAATCAGACTTGGATGGAAAAAAAAACCTGAAGAATGTACAAACTGAAAACCAATTTTTGTCTGTATAGCACCAACAGTAACGCTTGAGTCAGCTTTGTGTCAAGCCGCCATTTTCATTCAATCAATAGCGTCCCCCTGCACACATTCAGGGACCTGGTCGTGTCTTCAGATGAAACGCATTGTAGGAAAAGAAGCAGAAAGGAAAAGGAAAAAAGTTCCGCCGGACCTAGTGAAGCTGCAGCAGGTGCAAATAAGCTTCAGACAGTCTTACAAGCACTGCTCAGAACTCTCAACTGAGGCACTCAACATCCAGGACTTGCCATTCGGATCTTGGCGCCTTGTATTTTTGTTTTGTTTTTGATGGAGGGGAAAGAACAAAAAACAGACATTGAAAAAGGCTCAACAGTGCAGGGCGCCTTGTGCTGGTTCCGACCTATTCACACATCGGTCCGCTACTGACATCACCTCATAAACCAACGGGGCACCCCACGCCGACTTTCGGCGCAGCATTGTAGGATGGCCACACCAGTGCGGCAATTTGCTGGACACCACCTCGGTGCCATCCAGATCTCGACGCGTTCATTCATTCAATAGCGTCCCCCTGCACACATTCAGGGACCTGGTCGTGTCTTCAGAAGAAACGCATTGTAGGAAAAGAAGCAGAAAGGAAAAGGCAACAAGTTCCGCCGGACCTAGTGAAGCTGCAGCAGGTGCAAATAAGCTTCAGACAGTTCTACAAGCACTGCTCAGAAATCTCAACTGAGGCACTCAACATCCAGGACTTGCCATTCGGATCTTGGCGCCTTGTGCTGGTTCCGACCTATTCACACATCAGTCCACTACTGACATCACCTCATAAGCCAACGGGGCACCCCACGCCGACTTCCGGCGCAGCATTGTAGGATGGCCACACCAGTGCAGCCACTTGCTGGACACCACCTCGGTGCCATCCGGATCTCAGCGCGTTCGAGTCACTGTGCCGGAAGAGTGACCGGAACTCAGCTAAACACGCCGTCTTTCGGCGCAGCATTGTAGGATGGCCACACCAGTACGGCAATTTGCTGGACACCACCTCGGCGCCATCCGGATCTCGGCGCGTTCGAGTCACTGTACCGCAACAGTGACCGCAATTCAGCTGGACACGCCGTCTTTCAGCGCAGCATTGTAGGATGGCCACACCAGTGCGGCAATTTGCTGGACACCACCTCGGTGCCATCCGGATCTCGGCGCGTTGTGCTGCCTTCGGCCTATTCGCACATCGGTCCGCTACTGACGCCGCCTCACGTGCCAACGGATTTTCTACGCTTTTTGTAGCCCTATGTCGCATAACAGGTCATGTGACTTGTTTATAAAACTTTTCATTGGTTCATTTTACTTTTGGTTTCCTAAAGATGGAAGGCTTGGTCATATGACCTAAAAATAACACTTTTCATTGGTTTAGAACATTTTTTTTTCCCAAACGATGAAAGCCCCACCTTGTTTCTGGATCATTCAGACTGAAGCTGGCGTCAGCATGAGAGCACCACCATCTCTTGGCTCCGTCGTGGTCATTCCGCGAGCAATCATGTCAGCCGCTCCCCACCGGAAGCCTGCGGGAGTCGGGGGCCCCCAAGACTTTTATACAATCTTCACGGCTGAGGGGACGCTTTTCGAGAATGGAGCCCAAGCCCTAGCAGGCAAGCGTCCGACTTCCAAGGTGTCCCAGGGCCATTTCAGTGGACCAGGCCCAAAACCGAAGAGCCGTCCGCCATTTTGACAGCCATGTGGCAGCCGCCTATCGCTGCACTGCAAGAGTGGGAGCAACTCCACAACATGGTGAGCGAGACGCTGTGGCCGCAAGAGCGAGCGCAACTCAGCTAGATGGCCGCCACCTGGGGAGGCCTGTTCACGCCGCCTCCCCCCCCCCCCCCCCGGGCCGCCGCACGCCAATTTTCGGAGCAGCATTGTAGGATACCAAAACCAGTGCGGCAGTTTACTGGACATCACCTGGGTGCCTGTCGTACATGTTGTGTCAGCCATGTGACACTGGACACAGACCGCTACTGACGAGGCCTCCCCCCGCACCACCCGGGACGCCCCACGCTGTTTTTCTGTGCTGCATTGTAGGATCCCTAAACCAGTGCGGCACCCAGGCGACATCACCTGGGTGCCGTCCAGAACTCTGCACGTTGTGCTGCCTTGGGACTATTCGCACAACAGACCGCTACTGACGAGGCCTCCCCCCGCCCCACCCGGGACGCCCCACGCCAATTTTCGGAGCAGCATTGTAGGATCCCTAAACCAGTGCGGCACCCAGGCGACATCACCTGGGTGCCGTCCAGAACTCTGCACGTTGTGCTGCCTTGGGACTATTCGCACAAAAGACAGCTTCTAACCATTGTTGCTTTTTGTGTTAATAAATGTTTAAATGTTTTTAGTTTTTGTTCTGTTCATTATCGTTAAAAGTTAATAAAGTTTTATAACCTTAATTTGTTGGAGTGTTATCTATTTTTTGAAAAACGGGTGAATGGGGCCTTGAATCGGGTTATTGTCATGTGTGGGCTTTGGAAGTGTGCTGCTGCAGGATCGGACATTTCAAACTCAAATGCACGTTCTTTTTCTTACCTTTCCGAAGCATGGAGCGCAATAGCAGGCAGAGAAAGGGTGATGCACGTGTTGAACACTACCTGACCTGGCAAGTTGCTGGCAGTGCCCCCCCGCCCGCTCCTGAAAGAGGGCACACACACACCGCCGCCCCGAGTACTTCACAAATCTTTAAAAGACCATGCGCTTGTTCATGAGGCTTAAATGGTTTATCACCTCTTCTAGAACCCCTACATCGACCCTCTGACGTTTCATGGAAAAATTACCATGTAACACAATACCAAGCCCTGTCAGCTGAAACCCCCAAGGAATCGTGGGGCATATTATCAAGGGGGTTTATCTCCGCTTTTTTGGCTTTAAAAACCATGAAAGCGGAGATAAAATTATTTCCCTATTATCAAACTGTCGCTAACACCAGTTAGTGACACCTAAAAGGAGATAGCGACCATCTTGGGCCCGGCTTTGCATGTCAGTGATACTTATCACTAATGACATGCAAAGTGGCGTGCCAAGATGTTAGCGACTGGAAACAGTCCCTAACATCGCTACCTTCTATTACCAACTTTTGGAGATATTCGCGCTAAGCGCGAATATCTCCAAAATCTAACACCTGCCCTGAGCAGTTCTTAGCCATGTTATCCAATGGGAGGTGGATAACATGGCTAAGAGCATTAGGTCGATAATACATGAATATCGCTGACTTTTCTGCGATAATAGCAAGGTTTATCTGCGATAAAAATCGCCGATGTGCGGCGATAATTTTTGTCTCTAAACAAGTTATAGACAAAAATTATCGCTAGTTGTTCGTAATATGCCCCCGGGTTTTTGCTTGCAGAAATCGGGAGGCGGGAGACTAGCACTGAAATCAGTACTCACACGCCTGAATCAGGAGGATTGGCATGTCTGAATTCTCTACAGCTGGGGCCATAAACTACATCCGCAGGGGTAGGTGATAGCCTGGGACCAACCTGGCATCTAAAATGGCTGCCGTGCACGACAAAATTGTGGCATTCGAAAAAAGGCAAGATGGCGCAGCCGCTGGAAGAGATATATCAACATATATCAGCCTCCTCAGCCACCCTCAGGAAACATAGGGGATTAGGATATGTCTCCCGCACCCCCTTATACCTAGTACTTTAATTAACGAAGCACAAAATGGCGAATTCCCGTTTCGCTACCAGTTTGCGGCCCAGTTCGCGGCCCGTGAAGCGCTTCTACCGTGAAAAATCATTTTTTTTTTATTTTCCCCACGGGACCCTTTAATAACCCCAACAACATTCCTAGGGGGTCAAGAGGGGGATACCTTGCCCCCTTTCATTAAATTCCCCCTTAGTTTTTCACCTTTTCTTCTCTCTCGATCCTACCGAGAGACAAGATGGCGGCCGCTCCGGACTGTCACGCAGCAAAAAAAAAAAAAAAGCTCACGCACAGCCGCTGGAAGAGATGTATCAACATATATCAGCCTCCTCACCCACCCTCAGGAAACATAGGGGATTAGGATACGTCTCCCGCACCCACTTATAACTAGTAATTTAATTTACGAAGCACAAAATGGCGAATTCCCGTTTCGCTACCAGTTCGCGGCCGCGCTTCTACCGTGAAAAATCATTTTTTTTTTATTTTCCCCACGGGACCCTTTAATAACCCCAACAACATTCCTAGGGGGTCAAGAGGGGGATACCTTGCCCCCTTTCATTAAATTCCCCCTTCGTTTTCCACCTCTTCTTCTCTCTCGATCCTACCGAGAGACAAGATGGCGTCCGCTCCGGACTGTTTAGAATGTTGACAGACACCGGAGAGCCAATCAGCTTTCTGCGCGCAAAGTTCCGATAAGCGAAAAGTAAGCGGACCGGATCGCTGCCCAGAGCGCTGTTACAGATATATATCTTGGTTTGAACGTTAATTTCTCAAAAACTACTGGAGCACATATATTGAGACCTAGCAAAGGCACATCGGGCTAACAGTCCCTACAATTTTGCCAAGTTTCGTGCAAATCCATTCAGCCGTTCGAGCTAAAAGTGAGTCCAACCGCCCTATGGAAAAATGAATGGGAAAAACGCGTTTTGGGACCCCCCTTTTTTCTCAGCCCCCCCTTGACGAAACCCCACCAAATTTTCAGGGGCTGCTCAGAAACAAAATGTGCCATTTTCCTGAAAATTTCAGCCGATTCCGTCCACAAACGCCAAAGTTATTAGACATAGAATTTTCAAAAGTCCCATAGGGAAAAAATTCTAACTATATATACCTACTGGCGATAGCCAGTAGGTAATATATATATATATATATATATATATATATATATATATATATATATATATATATATATATATATATATATATAATTTAAGGCAGTCCGGCAAAAAGAGAAAAAACGATCGAGGGTCATCAGGAGGAGTTGGGATGGAAGAAGGAACGGAACAAAGGCCAAACAAAATGGCGGGTCCAGGTCGTGGGTATAGACAGAGATCATCTCCAAAAATGGCGGGATGCACAAAAGTCACCAAAGTAAAGAATCTAGTAGAGGAACCCAGAGAGCAGGAATCCATTGAGTAGAGTCGAAGGGGGCCGCAGCCACAAAACCAAAGGCGAACGGAAGGCTGTAAGATGCGTGCATGGGCTCTGGCCGGGGAATGATCAGGAGGGGTGAGCAGGGGAAGTCCGCCTGGATGCCAGGGGCAGCGGTCCCAGACAGAAGGAGGCAGAAACGCAGTCCAGGAATGCGCACACCCCCAGGCTCGGATAGCAAAGAAAAGCCAGGGGGCGCCATGCCGCAGCACCGAGAATCTCCCCGCAAATGCACCCCCTACCCGCAACAAGACTCGCGAGTCCCGGTTGTCCCACGGGAGGCACAGCAAGAGGGCAGGCCATGGGGGAAGCAGGAGAAGTTGAACCCGGAAGGCATCGGGTGGGGAGATCCCATTTCAGATCCTCAATAGCCAGCCAGAGAAACGCCACCAAGCACCAGCACCGCCGAGACTGGACTCCATTGATGGCGGGCCATCACTGAAGCGTTGACAGGTAGGGGGAGGCAAAACACCAGCAGCGGAGAAGACTCAGAGCAACCATGCCAGATGCCCGGTTGAGTAGGCGGTCAATCGGACATCGGCCATGCTGCTCTGGCTCCGCCAGTCGGGGAAATGCTCCAGATTCAATTAGAAGAACTCGAATCCAGAGGAGGAGGCCGGAGAGATGAAGACATCAGTCCGAGCACGACCCTGGTGAGTAAAGAGGGTCCAGGGGGTGAAGACCTGGGGATCCAAGCCCAAAAAGGCCATCCCTGGCCGGGAGCTCCCGGCCGGAGCTCCTCACCTGTCGGCCATCATCCATCCTTTGGCCTATTCTAGCATTCATTCTCTGACACAACTTCAACAAAAACCCACTCAACGTATGCAAGATAAATTAAAAGAATACAAGGAGAAAAAAGTAAAACATGCTAGCATCTAAACACAGCAGTCATGTGCTTGCAATAACTAACCTGAACATAGCAGCGGATGTCTGTTTTACTGATGCATTGTACACAGTCAATCGTGGTTTTAGAAACAATATGTTAGCCATCTTGGAACCAGGGTACACTGTTCCTAAATTATTCCATGTTGAAAAATTAAGATGTAGTTTGCAGCAAAATGTTAGCTTGGGAACAACGCTGACAAGCAGAACATGAGCAGTGGTTGTTTACAGCTCTTGTATTTAATACTGTTTTGAGGACTAAAAAAATACATCCTCGCATCGAGGACACTTTTTGAACTTAAATATAGGACAAAATAATAGATTTGCATTTTGCATAATTTATCCAACATTTCCTGTAATTATGCAGAAGAAAATTACACAAATTTCACACGCTCCTATAAATGACCTGCCTACAGTCTTAAGCACAATGTAATAACAATTCACCTTTAAAAGCCTAGTACATTTAACATATGCTTTTTACAATAAGTAAGTCAAGCCTATTTACGTTGTCCTAACTTTAAATTATAAACAGATCACTCTTAAGGAATCTGACGCGATTTTCCCATTGAACTGATAAGTCCTATAGCCGTCACCATTGGCTTGATACTATAACCAACACAGGCCTACTGAAGTGTGCATAAACTAACAACAATCATGAATACAGTTAAGAAATTACAAATATGTACAGTTACAGTTGGCAACCCAGTATAATACTGCCCTCAATAAGGTCTTACATGAACTATCACGGTCAAGATCATCTACTCCCAGGGTTTGTCAGAGTGGGTGACTGTGAACGTGGGGTGACGGCGGGCCGGAAAAGCAGGCAAGGAGGACGGATATAATGGGCAATATCGGTTCTTTTATTGTAACACAAAGTATGTTTTCAGGGAAGCAGGGAAACAAAAACGTGGCTCCAAGGTAAGGCGTCTGGGTCCTCTCGAGGTAGGGTTGGGTCTTGGGTCCTCGGGAAGTCGGGATGTCCGGATAAAGGGGAAGTTTCTCGGAGGTCAGGAAGAGAAAAGAAATAAGGAGCCGTTAGTCCTGCTGGGTTGTTATAATCACAACCGTTACCAACACCAGGGTAAGTGAGGGACGCGGAAGAAGAACGTGAGGGTAGGGTGTTGGGGAAGAGGCTTTTTGGGAGACAGGAAGACTAGTGCCCGGTGGAAGGTCATGAAGGAAAGGGAACAATGCTGTACAAGGTGTCGGGTGCTTTACAGACTATTACAGTGCTCTCGGATCCGTGCTTACAAGAGGGGGACTAAATATATACATATATATACAGGGCACCTAATGTGCTTACTATGTACAGAGCACCTAATGTGCTTTAGGAGGGGGTGGGTTGTTGGTACTCACACGCTCCGCCGCAACTCTCCGATGAGTTGCGGCCGCTCTTCAGCCACCTCCTGGGGACTCCACCAGTCTTCTGTCCACACGTCCGCTTCTTCGTTCACCTTTTCCTCCTCCGCCGTGGTCTGAGTCTCCTGCCACGTGATCGCTGCTCCGACGGCGTGTCTCTCTCCACTTCCGTCTTTTCCCTGCTCCGGCGCTGTACACGAGGCAGGACTTCCAGGGTCAGCGTGATGTGCTGCCGGTATCTGGGCTCCTCTGATTGGTTCCTGCAAAAAAAGAGAGGGGCGAGGTTCTTGTTGTCAGGGTTGCTTCCAGGGAGGCCTCGGGATACGTTTCTGAGAAGGGTAGTTGTCCGAGGGGAGGAAGTCCCGGTGGGGTAAGTAGCGGGGTTGCATCACATCCCCTTTCCCTAGCTGTCCTTTTTGTACGGGCTGGGGAAATAGGGTAACGGGAAAGGAAATCGGCGTTGCCCTGGTCTGACCCCTTTCGATGGACAGTCTTGAAGCAATAGGGTTGTAAGGACAAAAACCAACGGAGGACCTGTCATTGTGTCCCTTGTTCCGGGCCATCCACTCCAGAGGAGCGTGATCTGTGTAAATGATAAAGTCTCGACCTTCCAGGTAGTAGCGTAGGCTTTCAACAGCCCACTTGATTGCGAGTGCCTCTTTCTCCACCACGGCGTAATTCATTTCACGGGGAAACAATTTCCTGCTAAGATAGAGGATGGGTCTTTCATTCCCCAGACCGTCTCTTTGGGACAGTACTGCTCCTAGACCCTGGTCAGAAGCGTCGGTCTGCAGGACGAATGGTTGAGAGTAGTCTGGACTTACTAGGACAGGACTGGAGGTCAGGGTATGTTTGAGGTCGGAAAAGGCATGCCATAATACAGGCGTAGGGTGTTTTAGGGCAACATTTGTTCTGGCTGCTTTTTTTAGAAGGTCCGTAAGGGGGACAGTTCTCTTGGAAAAGTTGGGAACGAACCTTCGGTAGTAGCCTAAAAGGCCTAAGAACGCTCGGAGGTCTTTTCTGGTCTGGGGAAACGGAAGGGACTGGATGGCTTCGATCTTGTTTTTCTGTAGTCGTATCACACCCTCGCCCAGGAGGTACCCAAGATATTTCACTGTCTGGGCCGCTAGCGTGGTTTTGGCGGGGTTGATGGTTAACCCAAATGACCCCAGGGAGGTAACAACACGATACAGGTTTTCTAGGTGTTGTGCCCAACTATCGCTGTAGATGATGATATCGTCCAGGTATGCCCCGGCATACAGGGCGTGGGGCCTCAGGATGTGGTTCATGGCTCTCTGGAATGTGGCGGGGGCGCCATGTAGACCAAAGGGTAGAACAGTAAATTGATATAATTCCTCAGGGGTGGAGAAAGCTGTTTTTATTTTATCCTGTTCTCTGAGGGGTATTTGCCAATATCCCTTACAGAGATCAAGCGTGGATATATACTTGGCCTTCCCTATCCGTTCGACCATTTCGTCGACGCGAGGTAATGGATATGTGTCGAAATAGGAAATCTTATTGACCTCGCGAAAGTCGATACAGAATCTGACCGACCCGTCGGGTTTGGGTACAAGGACTATAGGGGGATTCCAGTTACTGATAGAGGGCTCAATGATCCCCATTTTTAGCATCTGTTCGGTCTCTTGCTGTATGACCGCTCTGCGGGCTTCAGGGAATCGATAGGGTTGTAACCGAACCACCTCCCCTGGTTCAGTTTGTATGGAATGTTCTATGATAGTGGTACGTCCAGGAGAGGAGGAGAATACCTGACACACTGGGTATAGAACATCCCGTAGTTCCAGAGTTTGTGTTTTGGTCATCTCGATGTCCAAACAGGGATCGAAGGGGTAAGGGGTGAGGGAAGCGAACACTGGACCCTGACAGGACTGGGCGGGGTCCTTCCCATTTCTTGAGGTCGTTTACATGATATATCTGAGTAGTGCCCCGGTTGGGATCCAGTTCCAACTCCTATGTAACAGGGGTCACTTGTCGGAGGATGGTATAAGGGCCCTGCCATTGTCCTAGTAGCTTCTGGTCAGATGATGGCATCATCAAGAGGACCGGGTCTCCGACGCTAAAGGCACGGAGTTTGGTGCCCTTATCGTACTGTCTCTTTTGGGTATTTTGTGCACTCTTCATGTTTTGGCGGACTATGTCCCTAATTACTGACAGGTGGGTTTTCAGGTTTTCCACATATTCGGGAAGGGGACGTGTACGGTCTGGCTCTGCCTCCCATGCTTCTTGAGCCATATCCAGAAGGGTACGGGGAGGCCGACCATACAACAGCTCATAGGGGGAATAGCCCGAACTACTCTGGGGTTTGCATCGGATGGCGAATAGGGCCAATGGCAACATCTCCTCCCACCTTTTGGTTTCTAGGCCCAATAGTTTCTTCAGCGTCTGTTTTAACGTGGCATTGTACCGCTCCACTAAACCGTAGGTTTGTGGGTGGTACGCCGAGGTTCTAAGTTGTTTAATCCCTAGTTGGGAACAGACCTGTTTCATGAGGGCCGAAACGAAAGGCCTTGATCAGTCAGGATTTCCCAGGGAAACCCAACCCTGGAAAAAACAGCGATGAGGGCTTTGGCAATGTTTTGAGTAGTCGGTTGGCGTAGGGGTATGGCTTCAGGGAAACGGGTGGCATAGTCCACTAGAACCAAGGCATAACAACACCCACTTCGGGAAGGCAGGAGGGGTCCTATGATGTCCATCCCGACCCGGCTAAAAGGGATATCAATGACAGGAAGGGGTTGCAAAGGAACTCTAGGGGGTCGGTATGTACTATGTTTCTGACAGACCGGGCATGTACGACAATATGTTTTGATCTGTTGGTGTACGCCTGGCCAGTAAAACTTCTCCAAGACTGTTTGGCTTGTTTTTTCATCGCCGAAATGGCCTCCCAAGAGGTGGCTGTGGGCAAGGAATGGTCCAGGGATTAATAGTTGTGGGTTTTGTTGAGCCCCACCTTTCCTGTATAACAGCCCATTTCTCTTGAAGAAATAGGGACCTACTTGTAAGGGTTCCTCGTGGTCCAGGGCCCTTCCCCATGCTTCTTGTAGAAGGGGATCTTCTAGTTGTGATACCCTGTATTCCCTGTCCGTCTGCCAGGGATGCTCGTCGGGTATCGCAGGGTATGCAGCGATGTGTTCCTTCTTCTCCTTTCTCTTTTGAATTTGGGATTTGCAGGGTTTGGGAGCTGAAGCCGGGGGAGACAGTCCCTGAGGAAATGGGGTTTCGTTCCACCACTGGGTCAGCGAGTTCGTTGTGTCTCGGAGGAGGTTCGGTAGACCGGAGTAATCGCTCCCCAGAATGGCTTGTTCAGGAAGGGCCGGCACAAGACCCACTGTGAGGGTGGTTCCTGGATCTGTGGGATGCTGTACTCTTACTCGGGTAGTCGGGTACTTTTTAGTGTCCCCATGGACACATTGTATGGCCACCACATCAGTAGGAGGACCGACAGGGGGAACATGTCTTGAGGCCTTAGAACGCTTTGTCTGCATCCCGTGTCGGCTAGGGCAAGGACGGGTTGTCCATCAATGTTCACCGGACAACAGAACGGGGGTGGGGTAGCCCCAGGAGTAGCGCAGACATAGTTCTGAATAGGTCCGACCTCCATGGGCTCTTCCTTTTGTGGGCACATGCGGGCGATGTGACCAAAACCCCCACAACTATAGCACTGAGGTCCTGGGTGGGGGGGACGGTACAAGACAGGAGTGGGGAGGAAAGGTGGAGGTTCTATTCTCCTCGGCAGTGGTGGTCGGTGAGGGCGGATGCCTGTCGTGTTGTGGGTTCTCTGGGGGTGTTCCTCTTTGCCTCGCTGGAGCTCTTGTGCCCGACTATAGGCACTGGCGATCTCGACAGCGGTCTCTAGCGTAAGGCGGGCGTGTTGTCTTACCCATCTCTGGGTGCCCAGGTGTAGGGACGCCAGAAACTGTTCCAAGTATATCTTCCCCAGGATATCATCTTTGGGGGAGGTGTCTGGTCTAAGCCATCGGTTGGTCAGGTCTTTGATCCGGAAGGAGAGGGCTCTGGGGGTGTCTTGGGGTCCCTCTGTGGCTTGTCGCAGTTTCACTCTGTATGTTTCGTCGTCAATACCTAGACGTTCCAAGATACATTTTTTATATCATCGTAGGGAGTGTTACCTTGGATGTTGGCCTGTTGGTACGTGGCTTGCAGGTCGCCAGTCAGCAGAGGACCGAGATATTGACCCCAGCGATCAACGGGCCATGAGGCAGCCTGGGCTAGTCTTTCAAAGTTTGTAAAGAAGTAGTCCGGGTCGTCCCCCGGCACGTACTTCTGCAATACTACTGAAGGGAGGGAGGCTATCGGTCTCTGGTGTCCCAGGGCATCGGTCAGTTTCCCCATGGCTTGCTCGTGTGCATCGCCCTGACCCTTAAGGATGTCATGCAACTGTCCTCTATCGTCCTCAGCGGTTTTAAGAAACCTTTCCATTATCTTGCCCAGCTGCTCCATGGGTTCAGCCATCCTCTTTACCACGGCCTCCATGCCTCCAGCTGATCCCACTTCTGACACCAACTGTGAACATGGGGTGACGGCGGGCTGGAAAAGCAGGCAAGGAGGACGGATATAGTGGGCAACATCGGTTCTTTTATTGTAACACAAAGTATGTTTTCAGGGAAGCAGGGAAACAAAAACGTGGCTCCAAGGTAAGGGGTCTGGGTCCTCTCAAGGTAGGGTTGGGTCTTGGGTCCTCGGGAAGACGGGATGTCCGGATAAAGGGGAAGGTCCTCGGAGGTCAGGAAGAGAAAAGAAATAAGGAGCCGTTAGTCCTGCTGGGTTGTTATAATCACAACCGTTACCAACACCAGGGTAAGTGAGGGACGCGGAAGAAGAACGTGAGGGTAGGGTGTTGGGGAAGAGGCTTTTTGGGAGACAGGAAGACTAGTGCCCGGTGGAAGGTCGTGAAGGAAAGGTAACAATGCTGTACAGGGTGTCGGGTGCTTTACAGACTATTACAGTGCTCTCGGATCCGTGCTTACAAGAGGGGAACTAAATATATATATATGTATATATATATATATATATACAGGGCACCTAATGTGCTTACTATGTACAGAGCACCTAATGTGCTTTAGGAGGGGGTGAGGTTGTTGGTACTCACAAGCTTCGCCGCAACTCTCTGATGAGTTGCGGCCGCTCTTCAGCCACCTCCTGGGGACTCCACCAGTCTTCCGTCCACACGTCCGCTTCTTCGTTCGCCTTTTCCTCCTCCGCCGTGGTCCGAGTCTCCTGCCACGAGATCGCTGCTCCAACGGCGTCTCTCTCTCCACTTCCGTCTTTTCCCTGCTCCGGCGCTGTAGTCGAGGCGGGACTTCCGGGTTCAGCGTGATGTGCTTCCGGTATCTGGGCTCCTCCGATTGGTTCTTGCAAAAAAGAGAGGGGCGGGGTTCTTGTTGTCGGGGTTGCTTCCAGGGACGCCTCGGGATACGTTTCTGAGAAGGGTAGTCGTCCGAGGGGAGGAAGTCCCGGTGGGGTAAGTAGCGGGGTTGCATCACAGTGACCTACACCATAACACTTGTCTACTATGTGAGATTAACAAGTAACAAAATACCTGTCTACAGCCTGTAATATAGTGACAATGACAATAAGACTTCACCTCCAGCTCCCCTCTGAAGTTCCTTGCTGGGAATTCTAACTGCAGAAGCCTGCGTGTCATTGGGAGTAGGAAGCGCGTTGCAACAAGAAGAAACGTGACGCCGCCGCAGCTGATATCGTCGCATTGCCAGAGAAGCGCGCCACCCCGCATCTCCCAGGAAGCGTGTATTCGTCGAAGCTGCCCGCTGTCGCATCACCGGAGAACTGTGACGCCATCAAGAGAGTCACTATCGAATCACCGGAGAAGCGTGTTGCAGGGCCTGTCGCCGATCCAAAGTACAGAGTCGTCGCAAGGCTGCCAGGGCATCTACGCATCATCGTCGCATTAAGGGCACCATCTTCTCGCATCGCACCAGGATTGTCGCATCGCATCGAGACGCCATCTTGCGCATCGCAACCAAACCGCAAGCCAAGAACCTACGCATCATCCCCGCACCGGTAAGGATCACAACGCATCCCATACTCTGCGCAAGCATTGAGGAACGACGCATCATTTCCCCCGGATCACGAAACCGACGCATCTCCCCTTTTACAGGCCTTTTTGTTCATTTTGCGTTACGCATCCAGGTACTTTGTTTTGTACTTTGTCGCATTTATCATCAACTTGAACTAAGCAACTTTTATCATCTTTAAGTCAACTTTGATTATAGTATTGTGAATTTTTGTCATTTGTGGTCTTGTATTAAGTCTATATAAAGAATACTTATTTTTATAAAAACCTGTGTTGTGTCCATTTGTAATGTTTTTACTGGTTTACTGAGTATATTCACAAATGCATAACACACTGCCTCTGAGATAAGCCTGTCTGCTCGTGCCAAGCTACCAAGGGGGTGAGCAGGGGTTATTTAGGAGTGCAATTCCCTTATCCTGACTTAGAAGTAAGGGTCCCTATTTGGACAAAGGTGAATACCATTGCCAACTAGCGACCCCCAGATCTAACACCACCTCATTATACCATTCTAACAATGTGTGCGGCCTGGTAGCTTTCCACCTCATGGTTACATTCCTTTTTGCCAAGATCAGTGCAAGGTTCACAAATCTGCGTGTGGGATCTCCCTTCTTTTTCTTGGGACGAGACCTCATATGCAATAGTCCAGTGCCCGAATATTCCCGGTCAGTGCCACACTATTCACCAGTAATCTCGGGCAGTCCAACAACATATGTAATAAACCGGCATTTGGGGAATGGCAGCGAGGACCATCACCTGATATCTCTGGGAACATTCTGCTGAGCCTGTGGGGGGTTAAATACGCACAGTGCACAATCATGTGCTGGATAAATTTAAACTTCAGGTTCCTAGAAATCTTAAATGGATGTTCTAACACTATCTCCCATTCCTAATCTGTGAGTGTGCGACCGATATCCGCATCCCATCTATCACGAGTCAACTGCAGTGAAACAGACGTGTGTGTGCGGATACCCCGGTACAGCCATTTTGTTTGGGGACTTCCGTTGCCCATCAAATATTGCATATGTGTTAGTGCATGGGTCTGCGGCTCATCCCCTCCAGGGGCCTGAACCATTTTGATATAGCGCGAAATATGTACATGCAGCAGAAACAATCTATCTGTAACCCCCCCAACTCCCGCACGAATGTGTCATGGTTCATCAATGTGCCATCAGTGAAAAACTCGCCTATCGTGGACACTCCCGCCTCTGCCCAGATCTCTATGTGTCTAAGTGTCACCCTTCCCGATGAAAGTGGAAGGCCCAACAGGGGTATGTTTTGGGGGTAGGGCGCCGATATTTTAGTATAACTCGTGGCCCTCTTCCAGTACTATAGGGCTGTCCGCAAGAGTGAGGACGCAGATGCCAAGGTTTTACTGCCTGGTAGCTGTAGTATATGCAGTTCCCCACATTCCCAAGCTTGGGGGGGTCATGGATATTTCTCTCAGGTTACGGCCAGTTATCCAGTATGTTAGCCACTGTAATTGGTCTGCATAGCAAAAAGCTCTCATGTCGGGGACTGCCATACCCCCTTGCTTCGTAGCTAGTTGCAGCTTAGCGAGCCCTATACGCCTACGTCCTGAGCCCCATATGAACTCAACCAGGAGTGTGTACAGTAATTTAAACATTTGCAGCGGAATCATAATGGGCGAATGAACTAAATAATATAACAGTCTTGGTAGCATCACCATTTTGGCTATGGCTACCCGCCCGGCTACCGATATCGGTAAGGAAGTCCAGAACCTATATGCCGTCGAAGTGATGTTATAGAGCGAGTTAAATTACCATCTAAAATATCCTCCACATCCCGATATATATGAATACCCAGATATTTAAAAGTAACCAACGCAGTCTGGAACTTCCAACAACCAAATTGAATTGGTTTGGTCCTGGCTACGTCATTAAAAAAGAAGGCTTAAGACTTGTTCTCATTTATTGTTAGCCCTGAGAGTTTTTGAAACACCGAAAAAAGCTCAGGCATAGCGTCACAAACCTCGTCCAGATTTGTAATAAATAAAATGATGCCATTGGGGTATGCTGAAGCCACATGCATATCCCCATTTATACGTATCCTCCTGTGTCCTGCCATTACACGTAACTTTTGCAGTAAAGGTTCCAGCGCTAAGATAAATAATAAGGTCGAGAGCGGGCAATCCTTTCTAGTACCCCTCACTACCTGGTATTGGCTTGAGATGTGTGTCTCTGTGCGGGCCCTTGCCGTCGGATTCGTAAATAATAGTCTCACCCAGTTAATGTACTCTGGCGGGATCCCAAATCTAGGAAACGCAGTCAACATATAGTCCCAGTGCATTGAGTCGAATGCTTGCCTCAGATCCAGAGAAATGCAGTCCCGTGGATCAGCATTCGTAGGCACCTGCGATATTACCATATGGAGCCTCCAGATGTTGAGCGCCGTGCTCCTATTTCGTACAAATTCACACTGGTCAGTGTGTATCAGTCTGGGGGAATATTGTAACAGCCTTGTTGCTAGCAGCTTACTTAAAATCTTGTAATCTGCATTAACGAGCGATAAGGGTCTATAACTCGCCATATCTCTGCTGTCTCTTCCAGGTTACAGCAAGGAAATCAGTTGCCTGCACAGTAGTGAAAGGGTGTGAGCTATCCTCTAGCGCTACTGGATGCAATTCTAGCAGTCGGGGAATCAACAACTCAGAATACATTGCATACAATTAAATGGACAAGTCGTCGTTATGTTATGTTATATTTAATTTGTACAGCGCACGGCTACTCGAAGTTTCCCGGCGCTTGCTCCAGAAAGTAGACTGCACACTGACCCGAAGCTAAAAGAGCAACGTTTTTAGTTTTTTCTTTAAAAGCAATGGATCCTGGGTGCCCCGGAGTGCCAAGGCAGCTTGTTCCAAGCCAGGCCAGCTTTTCGAATGAAGGAACTCCCGCCGTGCCTTTGGCGATTGAACCTGGGGCTCTGTATCAATAACTGGTTGAACGAGCCCAGCTGTCTCCTGGGTTTATAAAAAGCAAATCTTTTCTGAAGATAAATGGGGCCTAACCCATAAAGGACCCGATGCGCGATGGACAGCATTTTGAATTTTAGCCAAGATTCAACTGGCAGTGCAAGTTACGCAGGTGGGTGCGAATACTAAGTCTAGATGGTAAGCTTAATAGCAGTCTGGCTGCCGAATTTTGGACTACTTGCAATTTCTTTGCAAGATAGCCTGGACTACCAACCAAAAGAGCGTTGGCATAATGCAATCGGGACAAGATCAGGGCACGGACCACGGTTTCCTTGGCACTTCCAGGCAGAAGGGAAAGAAACTTCCACAAGATTTTCAAGGTGCCAAAGCAGGTCCCTGCAGGTTTCTTCACTTGTGTCAAAGTTAAAGTTTTTCATCGAACCAGACGCCAAGATTTTTTGCGGTACCCTTTCCCACAGTGGGCCCAGAGAAGTCAGGAGGCCACAGCCTTTCTCTGATGTCCACTGGGAACGAGCCATACAGGAGCACCTCAGATTTTCCTTCATTGCACTTCAGCTGTGCATTTGCCAGCCAGTGAAACTTGTCCACCCTTCCCCCAGGAAAACAAAAACTGCGTGTCATTCGCGTAGGCCATCACATTAGCCCCCAATGACTCCGTGAGATAAACCAACGGAGTCACATAGATGTTAAAGAGAAGAGGGCTAAGTGATGACCCCTGCGGCACGCCAGTTGTCACTTGCATAGGCATAGAGGCACACAGAGGGAGCCAGGCCTGCTGCAACCTGCCTTCCAAGAAGGACCTGATCCAGTGCAGCGCCGATCCAGAAATACCAGTTTCCAATAGACGATCAAGGAGCAGAGAATTGGGCACAGTGTCGAATGCCGCCGAGAAATCTAGCATAAACAGAGCTGCTCTCCCACCGGCATCCAAACACTCCCGAGTCGCCTCTGCCAACTCTAACAGTGCTGACTCCGTACTATACGAGGCGTGGAAACCAGAGTGTGCTGGATGAAGCAAGCCTGACACCTCTACATAGTTGGTTAACTGAGAGGTAAACACCTTCTCGCAAACTTTATCCAAACTTGGCAGGGGCGAGATAGGACGATAGTTCTCAGGTAGCAGAGGGTCAAGTGATGGCTTTTTGAGGAGGGGAAGAATCAACGCCTGCTTCCACGACAGTGGAACAGATTCCTCGCGGAGCAACTTGTTGACCATTAGATTTACCTCAGGATTGATAGTATCTGCCACTTTGGACAGAAGCCTAGCCGCACACTTGTCATTAGGTGATCCAGACTTTAGTGCCTTAAGGATTCTAAGAGAGCTAGGCAGATCAACAGGTCTAAATGTAGAAAAGATGGAGACAGATTCTGTCACCTGCTTCCCCAGTGAGGCGGCAGTAGACTTCATGAACGTGGTCGAAAAAGTATCTTGTACGCTGATTATTTTGTACCTAAAGAATTTCACCAAGGTGTTGCACCAGGTATCTGAGGTGGGTACCACCGAAGCCTGGGCGCTGGGGGCCAAGAAACTCTGCACGATTGCAAAAATGTCTTTAGAATTATTATTAGCCCGATCAATGCGAGCGGAGTAGTGCTGGCCTTTGGCCATTCCAATAGCTGCATAATAGAGTTTTTGTTTGGCTCTAAGAGCAAATTTGGCAGTGGAGCAATAGCCGCTGGAACGCCATGCTCTCTTCAATACCTTAAATGCATGTTTCAAAGTCTTCAACTTAGGGGTAAATCAAGGCTTGGAGGGGGACTCTCTCCTCATCTTAAACTGACCTGGTGCAGAGAGAGCGTAGACCGAATCGGTAATCCAATCTGCAAACCTAGATACATTATCTTCCAGGTCACCTAGAAGGGAAGGCCACGAGGCTGCCAAGCAGCTGCTAAGCTGCCCAGCGTCCATTTTCCTGAAGGTGGGAGGCCGATGGGAGCTGGCTAGTCGTGGTGGGCGCTTGATATCCCATGAGAAAAATATGAGAAAATGGTCCGACCAGGAGACAGGGAGCGGCCTCACAACCGATATAGGGAAGTTAGAGCAGATGGTGTCCAAAGTATGCCCTCCTTGATGGGTAGGATACGTAACCCATTGGGAGAGCTGGGCTAAATGGAAAGTCCAGAAAGGCCGCTGAGTCGGTCATCTGTATGATCAAGATGGATATTGACATCCCCAAGTAGCACATAATTCGAGAAACGCAATGCTCTATCTGCCAGAGCATCCCCACAAGTTTAAAAAAAGACACTAGCTAGTCCTGGTAGACGATAGATCAGGAACCCCCGAGAGTGAAATGAGCAGAAAGCTGTAGGCTAAAATCCAAGACCTCACCTTCACCCCAAAGAGTGGATGTTTCACTGTGCAGGGTCCAGCATTCCCTATATAAAATGGCCAAACCCACGCCTCTGCCGACTGGGCGATCCACCCGATGGACTTTATAGCCAACAGGAGTGGCCAAGGCCACAATTTGTTTTGAAAAAGCATCAAGCCAGGTCTCAGTAATAAACTATAGATCTAAAAGATTATCAGAGACCAAATCCGCAACATCTACATAATGCTTCCTCAAAGGTCTAGCATTGATGAGGCAGGCGCTGATGCTCCCGTGCGTAAATGAGTCAGTAGACATGTTATTCGAAGAGAGCCGGTGTAAATGAGTACCCACATTCCACACAGACAGAAACACTTGTAAGACCTACTGAGTTGCCGCTGTGTGACGGGCATAATGGGGTTCTAAAGGATTTTAAAGACACACTTGAAAACTGGATGATATATCTGTTCGCTGAATCAGATCTGGCAGAATAACTCGCCCTGAGCACTGACTTAGCGCTGACGGGTTCAGACTGGCTTGCCTTAGGCGCGCCTTCGGCGCTCGACCAGAACCCATTTACATAGAGTTTGGCTAATGCCGGTGTGCAGCGTGCAACAACTGGAACGTTGACCGCGATAAGCGTGAGTCACGTCCAAAATGGCCGCTAACCGGCAGTAGCTTCTGCAAAGTGCACTGCAATGGCGTGGAGTCTAACACACTCCAAATGTGGTAAAAAAAGATGACACATGACATAAAACAATTTTTAGATTAAAAATGTCAGCTAGGATCCATTACCTGGTGTCTTGTTATGGGGGAGGGCATTAATCGCCGTTTTAATTTCCATATGTGTGATTGACCTCTTTATGTCTTCCTCTTGGTCATCGCTTAGTGTAGGGAGCTGCAATCCCTCAAAGAATGCCTCGTATTCCCTTTCCTCTACCCGGTCCGGGGGCGTATACAGTTGCTCATAGTACTGCTGAAAAGCGACGTTAATTTCCAGCTGTGTGTGTTTGACCTCATCACCCGGGACATCTAGTTCCAGAATGGGAGACACAGGTGGTGCATCTTTAATAATCCTAGCAAGCAAGGGGCCCGCTCTATCGCATTCACATGTTGTTTCTGTGTATATAATCTATAGTCTAGAACTTGGGGTTCTTCCAATAATTCTGCGTGTTCTATGTGTAGTTCTTGTAACTCTGTTTTGCTCATGGTATTCGTTACTGCTTCCTTTTCCAGTTTGCCCAGCCTATCCTCTACATCCGTAAGCTTGCCAAGGATTGCTGCACGTACACCCATTTTTGGACTGATCGCCACCCCCCATATTACCGTTTTAAAAGCTTCCCATTCAATCTGTGGAGTGCTAGCTGTGGTTCTGTTCTCATTAAAATGTTAGGTTATGACCGTAGAGAGGCCATTGCGGAAAACACAGAGTCTTCCAGCAGTAATGGGTTTAACTTCCATGACGGAATTGGTGTTGGAACCTTCCCCCACATTAATGTGGCCTCTACCGGGTTATGGTCTGAATACGCTTTGTAACTACAAACCCCAGACTGAGTCCGGGATGAGAGAACCAGAGGTACATGGTGCTAGGAGCCGGAAGCCTCCAACAGAAACTGTTAATCACAATAGAGCCGCTCCCAGGGAGGTGTCGCTAGTGCTAGTGCTAATCAATTTATGAGTGCAGGCATCTCACTAAAAGTGAAGGACTGGTCTCACACACCACCTGGTGTCATGCTTCATCATTGACCAGTCCTTGCCCTCTAAAAACTTTGTTTGATAGAGGGCGGGCATACACCTGAAGACAGGGATGCACTTCTAAGCTAAGTTGGGGCCCATAGAAAAATAGTGAGGTTAAAAAGCCATTATAGATGTCAAATGAAATTTTTATTTTGCTGGCATCTATATGGTAATTAAAACAGTGATCGGTGAGGGGTTATTACTAAACTCACCCGCTCTGGGACACTAAAAAGCTAGAACAGCTGAGAAATAGCAAGGGATTTGAACAGTGGGATAATATAGGCACCTCCACGGTTGGGGATTTGTGGGACAGAGGGACTATAGTGCCATTTGCCCAACTCCAGCAACAATACGAATTAGGCCCTACTGAGGCTTTCAGATACACACAAATAAGACATGCTTTGCTGGCGGTACTCCCACAAGATACTGAGGTCCTTGATGCCTCCCCTCTGGAGGACCGACTGCTTATTGAGCACATGCAAAAACGCGGCACATCCTTCACATACAGAAAACTGATTAACAATCTGCCGGACCCGACAGTTTCACTACGGGCAAATGGGTGACAGACGTGGGGGACATAGATGACACAGAGTGGCAGGAAGCCCTGGCATCGCCCAAGGAGGTGGGAATCCCTGCAAGGCTTCGGTTAGTGCAGCTTAAAATCCTGCATCGAGTGTATTATACCAGGACCACATTGTATAAAATACAGAGGGCTCAGCATCCATATTGACTCAGGGGGTGTGGGGTGTGGGGAAGAGGGTTCTTTTAAACATACAATATGGGAATGTTCAGCAATAGCAGATTACTGGCGAAAGGTACTGCGAACAATATCACAGGCGGTGGGAGTGTCACTTCTGGGGCGCGTTTTTGAGATTACAGCTGTACTAGTCCCGTTTCGCTATCTGGTCTTTGACAGCACCAATTTAGTTTTTTGCGCCGTTTTAGGGCTTTAAAAAGGGCGCCTGTATTCCGGCGATTATCCCTTTTGCCGTGGAGAACCGAACTCCATACCACGACCGTCGGAACAGCACCATCTTGCTGTCCACTGACTAATAACTTTTTTAAGGTAAGAGCTAGCGAACGTCAGTAAATAGAGCCGTTAATGCTAACATATGTTATCGCCGCTATTTTTTATTAGTTGGACTGTCTTTAACTTGTATTTTACTCTGGCTCACTAACCTAGGGTATCTATATGATTTACCATTGCAGCTATGAAATTTCTGTTGAAACTAGACGTCCCCGCCTGCTGATGTATATCAGACATCACGCATCCTACCTACTCTAAATATATAAGGTATTTGAACGCTCATAATACTAGTAACTCTTTATCAAGTCCTTAAATGTAATAAATATGCCTCCTCTTTTACTACTCTATTAGTGTTAATTGTTGGTGTATCATCCCCCCACCCCTTTTTTCTAGTTACATCTTCAATTACTGACACGTGTGACGACGTCTATTTAATAAATATCTCGCTGCTCTACACATTTTCTGTGCATTTTATCATCGTCATCCTACTATATAATACAACAAGAAGCTTGCAGACTCTATCAGGTAAACATAATAATATAGTAACTACAGGGTTAAGTAGTAGAATAGGCTATCTAGAAGTCTCCATCATGTTCATGTTCGTTTTAGATCTCCATTACCTTATTGCTCCCTCTCTTCATTATGATATATCTGAGTGTAGTAGGAGTATCTATCCGATTTCTCACAACCGAGTGACTGCTAATCGGAATGATAAAACTTTTCTATCTTGGTTCTTGTTCTATGTATTGGTCCGGAATGTCGTGGATACATGTAGACATATTGTTGATTCATATAATATGATAGGATTTATTTTATTCCAATATTGTTATTATTTCACCGTATCTTTATCCCTTGCATGGATCGCTTAGACCATCCCCTTATCCTTGTATAATCTCATATAACGCGGCCATCTATCGACATAAATTTTTCTGTCCCTCCTACCATCCTCTGCGAGAATCCATACTTTGATGCTTGGTTAGTTGTGTGGCCCATTGTGTTCATAGATGAAAGAATATGTTTAAACAGTATTACACACTATTGTGTCTCTCTTTTGATCAGGAACTAGCCTTTATCGAGGGACTTATTATTCATGAATATATGAAGAAATCATCTACTTTTGATGTACTGCATTGAAATAAAGTCTTTTAATGTAAGTCTATATCTATGTACCATTACATGCTCAATCAATATGTATCCCACGGTGTTATGTTTTAGTTTAATAGCTTGTTTGTAACAACTTACATCAATTCAACAAATATTGTATCCCGAATGGACTTTGGATAATTTGTATATTATTAGTTAAGTACTGTACAATTGTTGGATATTATCTGTCTACCATATGACAATGAGTGAACAAATTAGTAGACTAGACCCGATAGGTACTAAGGACTTTCGAGTCTGAATTATATATTGTTAGCCCCTCTTTATACCATCTGTGTTTTATTTAAACATTGCTATTAACTTTTATGTAAAATTGCATGTGTATATACGGTAGTCTGACATATGTTTTTCTTGTAAATATATTTCCAGAGTATCACCTGCGACTCCTGAGGAAGGCGTTTTCTGCCGAAACGCGCGTCGAGTTTTAATGTTTCTCCAGCACTTTAGGCACCAACTACAACTATTACTTTGAATGTATTTTTAAATGTATTCTGTATTACCTATATGTAATGTACTTATTTTTATAACGCTTGTATATGTTGTTTGATGATTTGTTTTATTCTCATCATATAGTCTGACTTTTGTTCAGTTTCTATATGATTTTTAATATACCAATTAAAAACATGTTTTTTTATATAATTTTTATTTTCGATTGTTCCTTTTACCACTGGTTTAGGTTAATTGTTCACTTATTTAGCTGATGGCCTAGGATTTTTTACTCACATATGGGAGTGTCACTTCTACCAGAGCCGCGCCGATGCTTACCCAACATGTGGGAGCCCAATGAGATCACACGCCACGGACAAACATGGGTCACGCTGGGACTCATGGTAGCAAAACGGAATATTGCGCAGAAATGGGGTGCAGTGGAACTGCCTTAGTTGGAGGCCTGGTGTAGAGACATGAATCTCACTATGGTAACGGAAAGGACAGTATATTCCAAACGGAGAAGCCCCCGATAATGGGCTAAAATCTTGGCGGCTTGGGATACTTACCGGGGGGGCGTCTGTGACCCAATGCCAGAGTCAGATGAAGATAGCTCAGATGAGGACTAAAGGAGGAGTTAGGGGTCCGGTATTGTTTAACCTGCCGAAGGGATTACTAGGGAATGTTCAGATTAATATTGACTTAATAATAGTAATGTATTCGAAAAGGTGTAACCTAATTGTACTATGTGATTTTCTGCATTCTGTCATTACTGCCTATATGTTGAATGAATACAATAAAAACAATTTTTTAAAAAACAGTGATCGGTGTAATGGGGATATTATTGTTCCCCCACCGATGTCAATGAGGTCGACATGTTTCTGCCAATGGCCCAGTAGGGTCCGTGGCATTCATCAGGACCTAAACAAATAAGTAAAATGCGGGTTCCACTCTTTTTTTAGTCCTCATTTAAAGATAATATGCCTTAAAATTCAAGAGAGAGAATTTCTCTGGCCCCTTCAAGTGTCTGCTGAAGGATAGATTTTAAATTACCGGTCTGATTTCACCCCCACAGAGGAGAAAGGATACTATGTATCTCCAGAACCGCACCTTCGACTACTTATATAGGCTTCAACCTCTGTCTTGAAAATCAGACGGACAATATAGTCCCATTTTCCAGTGAGAGGCCTAATTAAACCGGTCCCCTGGACTTTGTCTAAAGCATATTATTAATCATTGGACCCAGAAACATGTATATCTGCTTAAAAGACAAAAAACGTAAACAAGGAGATTTAAAAACCCATATCATCTTTTATATACATTACATATATATCACGCCCCTGTCTCAATCCACTTATCCCAAATTTCCCAGTATTTAGTCTCTTTCATGAAATTACCTGCTTGATCTAAACGTACTACCCTCTGGATGGAGTAAATCCATTCATTTTCCTTAGGGGGATATAGTAGTATCCATTTAATATAGAGTTCCCTACGAGCTAGGAGTATCAAGGTGAAAAATAGAGCTATATGACTTTATGTAAATTTTCTAACATCAACTTCGCTAGGAGGTACCCCAAAAATTACAGATAAAGTTGATAGTTTTATTTCTAGCCCCATAATATCTGATATGGTCTTACTCACTTGATTCCAAAATGCGGATATTACCGGGCAGCCCCAAAACATGTGAACCTCGTTAGCTCTATCTTCTCCGCATTTGGGACATTTCTTGATCTCCCGATTTCCCATCTTCAAGATTTTCTGGGGAGTCCAGTAGGCCTTATGGGCTGTGAAAAGGTGATTCTTTTTAATGGTGCAGCATTTATGCAAGACCAAAGAAGTGACATAGATACTTGCCCAATAATTTTGAGCTCTTCATCTGGCATTTCCTTCTTCCATATCTCTACAAATGAGGCCCGCTCCTCTTTTCCATTTTGTGCAAGTAACCAGTACCAATCTGACACCTCTTTTTCTTTAATGCCGCGAGAGTAGATCTTCAATGCTGGGTTTGAATTCCCTTTCAGATCTCTTTCCGATGCTTTTGTCTAACTTATCAACTGATAGTATTTAAACTTTGAAATCCGATTTCCAGTTTTAGCTCATAGGTGTGGCCAAGAAATGAGATCTGCCTCGAATACCAGTTGCCCCCAAGTATTTATTCCGCATTTTCTCAGAGGTATCGGTAGGGCATCTGTCAAACATAATGGTGTCCCAGGCGAGTCCCAGATCAGAGTAATGTCATTATAATATGGAATTTTTAGAAGACGACTCACTTATGACCAAAGTTTTACTGATGCTGTCAGAATCTTCAATTTTACTTTTTTTTTAAATTTAGGATTACCAAATTTTAGAAGAAAGCACCCGGCTTGTTGAGAAAAATCCTGTTTAAGAGCTTTAAAAAGAGGTGAGAACATACAGTCTTCCTGCATCAATTGTCGAAAGTTTTTTAACTGGAATACACACATATACAAGTATAGATCGGGACTTGCAATCCCTCCATATCCCTTTTTCTTTCCATGTTTTTTATGGGCAATTCTTGGGCACTTATTTTCCCATATTGTTGTAAATCAATGGCGATTAGGTTAAGCATTACCAGAAGACATGCTGTATTTGGCCATTGTCATAGCAATTGAACCGACTCCATTTTGTATTTGTGCCGGCCATTTTGTATGCCAAATATTGCCATGTGCTCGTCACGAGTTTTGTCCTACCTCCTTGTTAACTGCACTTGGAGTCTGCCCAGCAACAGGCTATAATTAGCGCCCTATGTGTGTTAGCGCATGCTCAGTAGAGTCCACATCTGTTAGTGATTAGTATCAGATAGGAATGTGCTTTTGGGGGTCTCAAGAACCGTTACCTCCACCCATGTATCGATTGTGTTCTGAAATGTCCTTATATGGTCATAAATCGTGCTCCATGTTTGTACCGCCTTCTTTCGAGCTCCCTCTTTGTGTATAATAGGGGCCATGTGCTTTAGTTCGAGTGCTACTCTATGCAATACTGAAGGGTGTTGTGTGGACTGTAGTACCACCTTTAAAGGTTTAATAAGCTATGCTTTTGTATTTTCCAGTTTCTGTGCCAACTTCTTCCTATGGTCTGAGGAGAAGGGCGAACCCTTTGCACTGGTAAGCCTTGCTGAGGCTTGCTTACTTCAATATAAACCGTGAGAACAGCCCCTTAAATTTCCCAAACCATATTTGTGGAAAATCTAGGGGAGTTGTATTAAATACAAAGGTGTATTTTGGGAGAAGCGTCATTTTTATTAAATTGGATTTACCCAAAAAGGAGACAGAGAAAGCCCCCCAAGATTGTAATTGGGAACTTACTTCTTTTGTAACTTTATTGAAATTGACTTGTGCAATTATGTCAATATTATGGACTATTTGGATTCCCAAGTATCTTATCTCCTTCTTTTCATAGATGCTCTCAAAATCCATATTCCACTTCATTAACTCTGTTTTTTGTTGGTTTAAAAGATACTCTGAAACCTTTCCAAAGTTCTCTATTTCCATCCATATTTCTGGGTTGGATTTTTCTAGATTCCCTGTAAACACAACGAGGTCGTCTGTATACAGGCCTATTTTTTTCTCCCATCCATTATATTTAAAGGGGGTAATTTTCAGTGATGCTCTTAATTTATAGGCTAGGGGCTCAATATACATATTAAAAGGTATCGGAGAAAGGGGACACCCTTGTCTGGTCCCTCTTGTAATCTGTATTGCTCTTGTTAGATTTCCATTAACCAGGGTTTTCGCTGAAGGGTTTTTATAAATGGCTTTAATTGCTGCTGAGCATTTTTCACTCAAATCAAAACACTGTATTACTTTAAATAAAAAAGTCCAGTTAACTCGATCGAAAGCCTTGGCGGCATCAAAAGTCATTATCGCCAATGGGGACTTATAGTCATATCTATGGCTCCAATGAGATCATAAGTTAATTCACTTAACTGCCTCCCCTTCATAAATCCTTTTTGGTCCGGATGGATAAGTGAACCTGTTACTTTGTCCAATCGTCTGGTTATTATCTGCAGCTGTTGCTGCAACCGAGCGAAAACATCCAGGCAACACTCGAGCAACAGGATCAAGTACTGCTGAAAAATATGCACAAGGGCGTTGCTTATCGCCGTGTGTCTGTACTAAAACTGACAATGCACATCCATCCCTCTCGTGTACGTACAATGTAAAGAGCTTCGTGTAGTCTGGAGTACCTAACACTGGCGCTGAACAAAGAGCTTGTCGTAACTGTCGGAAAGCAGTCTCACATTCATCTGTCCAAGGGAGGGGTATTGGAGTATCTTTTGTCAACAGTGCTAACAAGGGTTTAGCGATATATGAAAATCCTAATATCCATTGCCTAAAAAAAGTAAGACCCAAAAATGCTCGAACCTCTTTCTGTGTAGAAGGTACTGGTGTATCTAGAATTGCTTGAATGCGATCTGATGTGAGTGCACGCCCCGCCTTAGAGAAAAGGTAACCTAAGTAGGTTACCTTTGGTCTACAATACTGCAATTACTTTCTTGATACTTTATGATGGTGTGAAGCAAGGAAAGAAAGCAAAGACAGCTTGCATTTCTCGCATTGTTTGGGGGTATCAGCTGCTAACAGAATATCATCAACATACTAAATGAGCGCCACACCCTCGGGTAGAACAAAGGAATCAAACTCTCTTTTCAATGCTTGGCTGTTAATACTAGGACTCTCGGTATAGCCATGAGGAACTCTGCAAAATCTATACGATCGATTATTCAAAGTGAAACCGAACAAATATCGGCTATCAGGATGGATAGGGATCGAAAAGAAAGCGTTCTTCAAGTCTATAACAGAGAACGTAGTGGAGTTCTGGACTTTTTGGTTCCGTCCAGAGGTGTCAGGGAACAACACCCAAAGACCCCGGAGTTCCACCTGCCTTGGTGCGCAAATGAACAGAAACACGGGCTTCTCGATGGTGGCGTCAAAGACCAAAGGTTTATTACTGCAGGGACACAGAAGTCACAGAAACTACGCATGGGCAGTAACTAGGAGCCTGTTCAAATTGTACAAAGAGGGTTGCTCCTTATATACTAAATTTTGGCCTTCAGGCGAATTCTTCACATGTTGGTACATTCCCAAAACCTTTGTGTCATAAACAATAAATATTTGGCGTTGCACAGGAATCGTCGACAATATCTGATGTCAAAACATTACGAACGAGGGGTTCCCACTTTTCCATCATAATCTCATGTCAACTTTTCATTCAAGACCCGGACCGCCTCATCGTAAATTTCGTTACCTCCCCCTAATAAAGGCCCAGAAGGAAAGGAGCAGAGCCAGTTGCAGAAGATAGAAAAGCAGGATAAGGGATGTTTGTGGGTTGTAAATGGGCAAGGCTACCGGCTTCGGCCGCCTAATCGTGATCAGGACAATGGACACGAAGACCAGTTTAGCAAGACTGGCCTCGGGCAGAGGAGGCAGCCTTTGTCGAGTCATGCAGCTACAGCGTGATCTGGTTTAAGGTGCACGTGTCATGAAAGAGGTGAATCTCCGGCTAAGGCTACGTGTCCTTAATCGAAATGAAGTGATCAGAGGTTATTGCGTATGTGAGGGCAAGAAACACAAAATGGCGGCCATGATCTAAGATGGATGCCGTGGGTAGATCAGAAATGTGTTTATAAAAGGAGTGCTCTTGCTCGTAGCGTAGCGAAAACACCAGGATATGCTAAATGGATCATTTGCGGTTCGCTGATACCAATATTATGTATTTCCGACAATATTGAAAACACGGGTTCAAATCGTCACGGAACCTCAGACCCTCCTTTTGCCCTTACATAGGCAATTAATTAATCTATGTCAGAATCTAATTCTATGCTCATCAGGTCAGTGACTTGCTGTTGTATCATCATCCTTTCTCGTGCCTTTTCTCCAAACGCAGGTGGTTTTCTATGACAGGTTGCAGCACAAAGACTACACAGAGCAGGACCACACTGGATAATCAGGCAACATGAGAACAGGAATACTAAGATGACACCAATGACCATTAGAACCTTCCATCCCCACGCTGAGATCAGAGTCCAAAACCACTCCATGAAGGACCAGTTTCCCTTGTCTACGTGAATAGAGTCGGAAATCTTGTGTAGCTTAGAGATCGCCTCATAGAGTGTTGGAGCATTATTAGGAATAAAGACACAGCAGCTCGATTGGATCATTCTGCATACCCCACCTCGATCTGCAAGGATAACGTCTAGAACCATACGGTTCTGCAACGTCATGAGTCTATCCGCCTGAAGCTCAGCTGTCAAATTGCTAAGGGCACCAGCAGTTTCGGTAATAGTAGATTCAACTACCCGTGTTAGCTGACGTATGTTTCTACTATTGGCCATAGGCCCCCAGAACGGAAGGAAGCCTTTGAAGAAGTCTCCAGCTTCCTGACCAGCAGTATCTTCCTTGCTGAAGACACCTCTCGCTACTCTAGTTCTGTGGTAATCAGATGAAGCAGTGTATGTCGGAGGCAACAATCGAGCAATATAGCATGATCCTGAAAAGTCGGCAGGCAACCATGTATAAGCTCTATCTCGACAGATGAAGTAGGTACCCCTAGCAGTAAGAAAGGCAGGGGAAGAGTTAGCCGGAAACACATAAGTCTCTACGCACTCACTCCTCCCTAGCTGAGCTCTCGGATTTCTCCCATTCCCTTGCAAACAGACCTGACCTCGGTGAGGTACGACCCAGATTGGAGTTGAGCTTTTGCGCTTGCTTTCTCCTAAACTAAGGCGATACTCTGAAGTATTCCAACTTAAATATACTCGCAGTTCGTCTCTAGGGTAAGATGGAGTATTATTGACGTCCTTGATCATGTCAATAATTCCCTGGACTAAAGCTTTGTTGGCAGAGTTATATTTAGTGGAACGTGGTGGACGTGGAGGATAAGTTTCAAGGGCATAAGCAAAGATGGTTTGAAGGGCCTGAAATGATCCATTGTAGCTGAAAGGCAAAACCAGATAAGGAATACCTTTATCCATAGTGTGGGGTATCAAGCCACACACCCAGCAGTCTGTAGTGTTAACTACCAGTTGGTGTTGATGCAAGAGCTGTACAAAAGTGTTGTTAATGAATTCTGAGCGTCGGGCTTGCTCATGTTCGGGAAACGAATGAAAAGAGTGTATAGAAGAAACAGTAGAAATAACAGGATCAAGGGGAGGTACTGTAGTAACTGGCACAAAAATCAAATTTATACTGAAAACGATTCCACCAACCAACGTTATCAAAACAATCAAGAATGTAATGGCACATTGTATCAAAAAGCATTTGCTGTGAAGGATTCTGTAAAGTCTGTTTCTGCGAACATAAATCACATTTTCTCGTTGCAGCGCAGGAAGCTCCATCTTCTACAATCCGCTCGCGACCACTGATGATGTGTACGTAGATGAAAATGCCTCTATCAGCCCTGGGAGTTCCCAGAACCAACAGAAAGATCGACCTTGTGTCAGACCGCTGCAAATTCAACTAGGCACACAGCCACGACCCTACGGCTACCCAGACGGCAAGGCAATTTTAAAACAACAAAATAATAGCAAACTTCCTGGCTGAAGGCAAAAGTTCAAAATTTCAAAATATCACAATGGGCAGTTGCCTGCTTTATTTGTCCATTTTACGGTTTCGTAAATTATATCTTTGCTTCGCAGGTACTGTCTGATCGGCAAATAGCGTTTCACTGGTAGCTGTTGCAGTGTTCAAGTTCGCAGATGACAGAGTTTTTTCTGATGCAGGGGACAAATGTTCAGAGTTCAAAGGAGTCTTTTCTGGAGGAGAGTCAGAGCTTGGAGTGTCAGTGATTAATTCGGCATCGCTGAAAGGGATGAATTTTGGCGTGCTTTCAAATTCGGAGGAACCAATTCCCTTCTTCACCCAGTCGTCGTAAGGAAGTGGCAAAGGTACACGCTTTACGTGGGATGCGTGCACCCAATGCTTGCGACCAGCCACACGAACTGCTGTTCTTGTTACAAGCAGGACCTGGAAGGGGCCGACGAATCTCGGCTGAAGGTTCTTCGTCCTCGCGAAATTCCTGATAACCACAAGATCTCCTGGTTTCAGCTGATGCCCTGGACTCTCCGGAGGCTTTGGTAAAGCATCGAAAACCTGTTGGTGAATAAGACTCAATTTAGCAGTCAAGTCGTAAAGGTAGTCTATCAACATAGGATATTCTAGAGAACAAAACTCCTTAGGCCTCGGCACACCCCAAATATTTGCCGGACGGCCAAACACTATCTCATAAGGGCTAAGCCCCACTCTAGAATGTACAGTTGCTCTCGTTGATAACAAAGCCAAAGGAAGTGCGTCTGGCCAGGCTAAACCTGTGGATGCTTGTATTTTAGCTAGTTTCAGCTTAAGGGTGCCATTGTAACCCTCCACTAAACCAGCAGACTGGGGATGGTTCGCACTGTGGAACTTTTGTTTCAGACCTAGGCCAGCACACACACTCTGCATAACTTTCCCTATAAACTCACTTCCGTTATCTGACCATACAATCCGTGGCATACCGAATCTAGGGAAATATTCTTTGAGAAGAATCTTGGCAGTTGATAGGGCAGTATTGTCCTTTAGTGGGTATGCTTCAATCCACCTGGAAAAAGCACAGACTACCACCAGGACATATTTCAAATTATTACAGCGATCCATGTGAATGAAGTCTAACTGAATCACTTCAAAGGGGCAGGAAGGAGGAGCGAAGTGACCAGCTGGAGTTGGAGTTCCCTTGCCAGGATTATGCATCAGGCATACCATACAATTTTTCACCACTCTCTCTGCACACTTACTGATTCCATCATTCTTCCAGACTGGAGCCAACATTTTACAGATTCCTTTAGAACTTATATGTGCTACTCCATGTGCCATCGTCACTACTGCAAGCACATACGCATCAGGCAACATCCAACGCTGCTGTTCTGTCAAATCAATCCAACACCCATTCGAATCCAACTTGCCCATACTTTCTTTCCATACACCTTTTTCCTCCTCAGTTGCTTCTTTCTGAATCTCTTTCACACTTTCCATAGTATCCTCACACATTCCAGACTCAGCAATCCATCTTGCAGACGTAGCAACATACATTCTGCTCATCGTGTCTCTAGCTGTCTGTTTAGCAGTTTCATCAGCAAAAGCATTCCCGCGACCAACATCATCCGTGATTGCTTTATGAGCACTGCACTTTACAATCGCAACTTCAGTCGGCAAGGTTAGAGATTCCAACAAGTCGTTAACTAGCTGACCATGTTGAATCTTAGTCCCATGGGACGTAATGAAACCTCTTTCTCTCCACAAACGGCCAAAACTATGGGCCACGCCAAATGCGTACTGACTATCTGTAAAGACATTCACTCTCTTTCCCTTAGCTAAAACACACGCTCTTGTTAGAGCTATTAATTCTGCAGCTTGGGCAGAATTCTGACTCACTCTTGCAGTCTCCACAATCGTCTTCAAAGTCGTTACTGCGTAAGCAGCAGTCACATCACCATTCTCCAATTTAAAACATGACCCGTCCACATACAGCGTGCCATCTGGATCGGATAACGGAGTATCCTTTAAGTCAATGCGTCCTTTTGTCTCCCGTTTTAAAACAACAATCATGTGGTTCGGAATCACTCGACTCTTGATCAGTCGGCAACAGCGTTGCTGGATTCAATACATTACATCTTTTGATCTGAATATGACTCGATAGTAATGTTAGCTCATAACCAGATAGTCTCGCACTGGTAAGGTGTTGTGTCTTCGTTCGATTCATGAGTGTATCCACCGCATGAGGAACCATGACCACTAGCATGTTGTTCATCACCAAACCAGCAGATTGTCGAATGGAAGCCGCAGCTGCCGCTGTAGCTCTCAAACAACTAGGCAACGCTCTAGCTACCGGATCTAATGTTGATGAAAAATACGCACAAGGGCGTTGTTTATCACCAAACTTCTGTGTCAGAACACTCAACGCGCAACCTTCTCTCTCATGAACATAGAGCGTGAATGGCTTACTGTAATCAGGTGTACCCAATACAGGAGCTGAACACAATGCTTTTCGTAATTCAGTAAAACTTTCTTGACATTCATCAGACCATGGCACCGGACTCGGAACATTTTTCCCAGTCAAAGCTACCAACGGTTTTGCTAAAAGAGAAAAATTTGGAATCCACTGCCTACAGTAAGAGGTAATACCTAGAAAGGCACGTACTTCTCTCTGTGTGCGTGGAACACTCATCTGCGTAATTGCTTTTATTCTTTCTGGGGTCAACTTCCTTCCCTCCTTTGACAAGAGATGACCTAGGTAGGTCACTTCTTGGCAGCAGTATTGCATTTTCGAAGGTGACACCTTATGATTCAAATTAGACAAATGATGCAATAACGAGATCGTAGCTGCTTTGCAAGTTTCCTTGTCATCGGCAGCCACTAGAAGATCATCTACATACTGTACTAGAGCAGAACCTGGAGGAAGGACAAAGGAATCTAACTGGCTTTTTAATGCTTGACTGTAAATAGATGGGCTCTCACAATAGCCTTGTGGAGCGCGTTTGAATCTGAAACTTCGACCTCCTAGACAGAAGCCGAAAATATCTCTGCTTTCCTCGGCTATCGGAATGCTGAAAAAGGCATTCTTCAAGTCGATGACTGAGAACCAAGTGGCTGTAGCAGGAATTAATGTTAACAAGGCAGTAATGTCTGGGACCACAGGAAACTGCGGAACTACAATCTTATTAACTTCTCTGAGGTCGATAACAAACCTATACACTGGAGGCTCTGTGGGATCAGTTCGTTTCAGAATCGGTAGTACAGGACTGTTACAGACATTTCCTCTAGTTTCTTCAATCACACCTTTCTTAATCAAATCTTGCACAATCAATAAAAGTGCACGCTCACCTTCACTAGATATTTTGTATTGGGGAATTCTTGGAAATTTTACATTTGCTTTCAAAGTTACTACATATGGTGGTATCTCTAAAAGGCCTACATCATTAGGACCAGTCGCCCAAAGAGAATCAGGGAGTGAACGCAGCTCTGGCGGGAGTGCATCCATTGACAAATACATTGGAGAGGTGATTCTTTTACCCAATGTAAGCTGTACTCCTTCCGGAGAACAGTACAATGTCGCATATAGTCGTTTTAACAAATCTAAACCAAGCAGATTTTCATTACAACCCGTTGTTAAAATCAGAGGTGCTTTCAAGTGACACGGTCCAACAGAAATAGACAAAGGACCAGATATCGGGTTGTAAACAGGGGCGCCTGAAAAACCTACAGAAACATTTGTTGAGCCGGACAAAGGTGCGCCAGGGAGTTTCGCATGAATGATAGAACTTTTTGCGGCACCAGTATCCAACAGAAACGGTTCGACTACACCTGATGTTGCTACTGCGACATAAGGCCCACTCTGATCCACTGGAACTGATACTACTCCCTCTCTCTGTCCATGGCTGTCCTAGTACCCAATTTGCTGAAATCCCTCATCCACTTCACAATAATCTTCAACAAGATATTGTTGAGATCTATTTTGCTGAGTAGACTGTCCATTTCGTTGATCAAAGTGATTGGAAGGACGATCATTCGTTTGTGGAGGCATAGTACCTCGCCCTCGACCTCTAGAATTCTGCACAAAACCACCACGACCTCTCTGAGCTGCTGCTGCATTATTTTGCGCTAAGATCGGACATTCATTTTTATAGTGACCCTCTTTCTTACAGTACGCACATTGGTTCCACTGATATTGAGGTCTCGATGTACTATAATCTGTCCTTTGATACGAACCCTGTTGCGTATTAGTTTGATTCATGCGAGGCGGATACGCCTGTTGCAAAAGAACTTTAGTCTTTAAGTCTTTCGTTTTCTTGTCTGATTTCTCCTTTTCCTCTTTATCCCTATTTTCGTAATACTGCGCAGTTGCAAGTATTTGCGCAGTTGTGGAAACAGCCCACGCACTCTCTGAATCCTTTAATTTATTGCATAATTCAGGTAACAAATTATGCACAAATTTATCGACAAACAGTCTTTGTCCTCCTTCTGTGCTCATGTCCTGACCACTATGATCTACAAAAGTCTCTTCGAACCTCGTGAAAAAGTCGGAGACACTTTCGTCTTTCTTCTGCCTGCATGCGGATAACTTGTCCCAATTAACACGCAATGCGGGCATCAGAGTCTTCATTAGATCAATTATCCTACCTGGAAGATTAGCAATTAAGGGTTCAGGTTTTGCACCACCTGTTTGCTGACCATCCGCTGCAGTGATAGCTGCCCAATCACCACCTAAGGCAACTTGATGATCCTCTCTACGAATTTTAGCCCACACTGGTTGCGGAACTACATTGCCAAATAACATATCGATGTCCGCTAAATTCATTATACAAGCCTCAACTGTCTGTGTTAATTCCTTATAGTATCCAGCAGGATTCTTACGCGGATCTGGCAAGGCCTGCTTCACTGCTAGCACTTCAGCTCGTTTCCACGGAATGTGTATCCACACCCTTTGGAATTGCGCTGGAGCAGCTACAATACCATTATTATGGTCAGCTTGCACAGCTTCGCGCCAAATTGGAGGAACCTCCCTCATTGGATATTGGCGACTTAACTTCATTTTGCCTTTCTCTAGATCTCTCGGTGAACGAAGTGATGGGTCATTCCTATAACTTAAAATCAATTCCATCGCTTCTCCTATATTATCACCCACTATCATTCCAGCAGCAAACTCTTTCTGAACCTTAATTAAGTCTTCTAAATTTGATTCAACATCGTCTTCTTCTATCTCCTCACGTAACAACGAGCACATCTCGTCAAAGACATACCGTTGCGTTGGTTCTTTCCACTGCATAAATGTTTCTAGCACGTCTCTCGTACTATATCTCCTACTCTTCGAAATCCATCTGAGAGCCGTGGAATCTAAAATTCCCCGTTCCTCAGTACTTGGAAGCTGACTACGTCTCTGAACAGAGTCGGAAGTAGGAGTCTTGATTAAGGTTTTATAGAAAGGAGACAGCATACTAGACACAGAATCAGTGATTCTCCGACGAACAGAAAGTGGAGTCAACACACTCGCAGATGTAGAAAACACAGTAGAGGTAGGAACAGATAATGGAACAGTAGAAGTATCGAAAAAGATAGTTTGTGGAACAGTAGGTGTAAGCGAGACAGATACAGGTATAGAAGTCGGCAACCCAGGAAGAGGAGGAGCCGTAGGAACATTTACATTGACCACAGGAGGTACGGGAACCTGATTCTGAGGGACAGGAGCAGGAACACCAGGTTGTCCAGCAACCGGCAATTGAACATTTGGCACAAATTGGGCCGTAGCACCTTGTGCATACGGTGGAGGTGACCGTAACAAATAAGACAGCAGAGGATCGTTTTCAGAATCCTCCAGTATCTTAGCTGTTTTAGATGGCAAGGCAGGATAGCACTTGTCAATCGCTAAATTATGCTCTCTAATGGCCACCTCTATGGCTTTCTCACACTCGTTATCCTGCAACTGCTTAGTTGCTTGTTCTAGAGTCAACTCTTCTTTCTCTTTCTGTTCTTTCTTTAACCTTTTCATTTCTCTCTGTTTGGATTCTTTTCGCCAGTAACGGAAAGAATCAAACATTGCCGGCCGGGCTTTCTTCCTAAACAATTTCGCTTCTAAATTGTCAAGAATTTCGGGTTCAAAACTACCATGCAGTGGCCAACTAAGGACACCATCTTTCTCAGTGTATCGGACCCACACCTCATTATAGGATATAGGACCCACACCATGTTTACAATACAAGTCATATAGGGGAGTCCCAATCGGAGGAACCAGACATGAGTCCTCCAATCGTGAGTCACTGTTGCAACCAAAACACGACAACATACAGTTTCTCCGACTTACCATTTTTCAGTCCGGAACACAAAACAAATAAAACACGAAACAGATATGTGCACTTGAACCAAGAACTTAGGCCTACCAAAACGAACTGATGTATCGATACCCAAACTAAACCAAATAGATTATCGTAACCAGAACAACCAGTGATAATCTTACGAGACCAAACCAAACCAAGAACCAAAAAGGATTTTAACAACCCTCACAAAGTAACTAGCTAGCAACCACTAAATACTTAACTGAGGCACTGAAGACGTCACCAAGGAGAAACCCGTCACGTTTCGCTGTACTAAGGACTGCACCTCGGGTCCAAGACAGGGCGACGGTCAAGGCAACGGCCCACTGCAGCCGTCTTGAACGGGAACCCTCGTGGAAGAGAACTTCGGGCCACTTTTGCGATATGCCGGGATCGATGAAGTGGGGCGCCTCCCTCAGGAATCTTCACACGAAGCCTCTCGAACTCTTCAGGCTTTTGGACCGGTACCGAATGACGTCGCCCCACGTGAGCGCCAATTGGAGTTCTGGACTTTTTGGTTCCGTCCAGAGGTGTCAGGGAACAACACCCAAAGACCCCGGAGTTCCACCTGCCTTGGTGCGCAAATGAACAGAAACACGGGCTTCTCGATGGTGGCGTCAAAGACCGAAGGTTTATTACTGCAGGGACACAGAAGTCACAGAAACTACGCATGGGCAGTAACTAGAAGCCTGTTCAAATTGTACAAAGAGGGTTGCTCCTTATATACTAAATTTTGGCCTCCAGGCGAATTCTTCACATGTTGGTACATTCCCAAAACCTTTGTGTCATAAACAATAAATATTTGGCGTTGCACAGGAATCGTCGACAATATCTGATGTCAAAACATTACGAACGAGGGGTTCCCACTTTTCCATCATAATCTCATGTCAACTTTTCATTCAAGACCCGGACCGCCTCATCGTAAATTTCGTTACCCCCCCCTAATAAAGGCCCAGAAAGAAAGGAGCAGAGCCAGGTGCAGAAGATAGAAAAGCAGGATAAGGGATGTTTGTGGGTTGTAAATGGGCAAGGCTACCGGCTTCGGCCGCCTAATCGTGATCAGGACAATGGACACGAAGACCAGTTTAGCAAGACTGGCCTCGGGCAGAGGAGGCAGCCTTTGTCGAGTCATGCAGCTACAGCGTGATCTGGTTTAAGGTGCACGTGTCATGAAAGAGGTGAATCTCCGGCTAAGGCTACGTGTCCTTAATCGAAATGAAGTGATCAGAGGTTATTGCGTATGTGAGGGCAAGAAACACAAAATGGCGGCCATGATCTAAGATGGATGCCGTGGGTAGATCAGAAATGTGTTTATAAAAGGAGTGCTCTTGCTCGTAGCGTAGCGAAAACACCAGGATATGCTAAATGGATCATTTGCGGTTCGCTGATACCAATATTATGTATTTCCGACAATATTGAAAACACGGGTTCAAATCGTCACGGAACCTCAGTAGTTGCAGTAGGTGGATCTAGGGTAAGAAGTGTTGTGATATCAGAAACCACTGGATATTGTGGCACCACTATAATATTGACCTCCCGCAAAACAATGATAAATCTGTAGATCCTAGTATCAGTATCTTTCTTCAAAATTGGGAGGATCGGACTATTACAAATGTTAAAGGGAACTTCCTCAACAACTCCAACTTCAATAAGATCTTGTACAATTTGTGTGAGTGCTTCCTCCCCCTCCTGTGAAATTCGATATTGAGGCAGGCGCGGCAACACAGCTCCCTCCCTTACACTAATATGCACTGGTGGATTAACCATCTGACCCACATCTGTATCTGAAGTAGCCCACAGAGTGTTAGGTAGGGAAGCTAATGCAGTATCTTCTTGAACAATACAAACTCTGTCTGTTACTGGGTAATTGTCATTCAAAATCACACGCACTCCTTCAGGGGAACATCGTATTGTGGCTCTGAAATACTTGAGCATATCAAGACCCACAATATTATCTGGCGTGTTCGGGGAAAGCAAAAACGGGCAAGGAGCAGCAAACTTATCAACATGAAATGCAAGTGGTTGTGACAATGGGCTAAGGGAAGGTGGTTCATAGAACCCTATCAATGTAATCGTTAAGCCAGACAGGGGAGCCCTCGGAACCAATTGTTTAGACAAAGCGCTACGAGTAGCTCCTGTATCAACCAGAAACTGATCAGTAGAACCCAAAACATGTGCTGTAACATAAGGACCCCTCTGATGTACCGGAACTTTCATCTGATTCCTTACCCCATCCTACGCAATCCTATGCATAAGCAGAATCATGCAACTCAGGCTGCCCATAATCAGACATTTGGTATTGGTTGCGCCTATCAAAAGTATTGAACCCATTTTGTACCCGCACATTAGAATCAAACCTAGCACGATCATTCATGGCACCTCTAGGGCCTGAGTTCCCCGAGCGGTTCCTCATGGATCCTCGGCCACGGACATAGCGCTGTGAGTGCAACAATGGACACTCATCTGCCCAGTGACCAAATTTCTTACAATACGCGCATTGATCAATAGCCAAAGAGAAACGAGTAGAGGAGGAATTAGAAAATCCTCGTCCGCCTCTATCGTTACCTCGAAGAGGTGCACCATAGACCTGAGATAACATAACTTTTTGTTTTTAATTCTTTAGATTTCTTATCCTCATTGCCCTTCGCTTCAAGTTCATGACACTTGTAATATTGAGTCATTGTCCGGACGGATGCCGGAGAAGAGGTTGTCCAAGAGCTTTCGCTGGCTTTAAAGCGGCAAGCCACTCCTGGTAATAGATTCGTAACATACTTATCTACAAATAAGTGACGGCCAGTATCGTCCGTTAGCGACTGGCCACTGATATCATGAAAAGCTTCCTCAAAACGTGTAAAGAAATCTGAAACCGATTCATCTGTTTTTTGTTTACAAGATGCTAAAACAGGCCAATCAATCTTTTTAGGGGGAATAATCGTTTTTAATTTAGCTAATATTGCACCGGGGAGATCTAAAATCAATTGTCATGGCTTTTGCACTGGTTCCCTGTCCGTATCTTCCCTCTCTATCTCCTTCCATAGTGCCCCGTACGCTGTGCTTTCATCTACTTTACGCACGGATTGCCACATATCGGGCGGCAATATGAGCCCGAAAAATAAATCGATATCAGCCAGCGTCATGGTACAAGAATTTAAGGCTCCCTCGACTTCCTCATAAAAGGCGGCAGGATTTTTACGGGGATCAGGCAATGCAGCTTTAAGCGCCATAACATCTGCTCTATTCCAGGGAGTATACACACAATTATAAATAAAATACCCTTTTGCATCTACAGAATAGTTATCGTCACTAGTACCCGCTCCTTTAGGAGGAACATCTAAAGGCACAGCCTCTCGCATAGGCTTTGCATGCACTATCGCGGTCTTATCTGTTTCAAAAATAGATGATTGTTTCCCGTCGACCAATCCCGCTCGGTCATCTGTTTTAGCTTTTCGTTTCTCCTCCCGTAGCCGAAGCACATCATTTCTAAGTTTAACCAGTCGCCTGATCGTATCAGTCACCTGGGAAAGAGGAAAAGTTCATTTGCGTAATTGCTTACAATCAATTGCCACATCATCAGGTTCGAGAACATCAGATACTTTTCGAAACATCTCAACAACTTCATCTGCAAAATGTTCAGTAAAATACATCTGCTCTCTATCTTGCCATCCCTTAAAAGTCTCTAAAATATCTGAAACAGTAATAGTATCCTTAAGTGACTTCCGAGCCAGGTTCCTAAGTTCAGCCGCACGGTCGACCGGAATCATGGAGCGGGTATCTGGTTTCGTTCGATCTGTACCGGAATCCTCATCGCCACCGGATGGAGCGGACAAAACGATATATGGAGGCGGAGGACGATCTAACAAAGAAAAATCATCTTGCGGTTTATTAAGGACAGGATAAAGAGGCTGTCGAACAGCATATTGGCCAGATATCTGTAATCTGCGCTCCTTTTCCTGTCTCTCTTCCAACTCTTTTGCCTCCTTTTTCCTCAATTCTTGCGCTTTTTCATACACATACTTCCATTGCTCTTTCTTAATCAGCGCTTGCTCACGTTTCAAACGCTCACGTACTTCTTTCACCCACATTCGCACACTTTCAAACATATCTTGTCTAGATTTTCGCTTAAACATACACTGTTCCACATACTCAATTTTTCGCATATCAAATGACCCATACTTCGGCCAACATAACTCCGGATCCTTTTGCGTGTATTTCCTCCACAACGTGCTGTACGTTATAGAAGAAAGACCATATTACACGCACATCCCTCTATGAGGCGTCCCCTCTGGGGGAGCCGGCTGCGATTCCTCACGTTTTAACCGGTTATTTCCACAAAAGCAGCACATGCTACAAAGTGCGCTAAAACAGGCATGCCAAAAATAGTGCAGAATATGCAGTATTATAATCAAAGTAGCACTTAAAGTATCTGTAATACGTTGTGCCGTTCAAATCAAAATCGTATTATGGAGAAAAGTCTCCTCATTACCTGCCTATATGTGTTGCAACACATATATTTCACATACACATACACATACACATCAGTGACTAGTCATTCCAAAATTGCCACAGCAAGCGTATCCTAAAACTGCCTTGCCACTCACAGGCTTCCAAAACCCACAGCAAGTACCGTACAACGGTTCTTACCACTCACAGGGTGTCCAGTCTCCAACTGCTAAGTTCTAAATTCGACCAAACGGCCACTGCACGACAAGCCAACAGAAGAGATCTCAGTCGAGGACCGGCACCACCTGGATGGTCAGATCGGAAAGAAAGGAAAAAAAACCTTGGATGCCAAGACTCGGATCTCCTCTGGCATGCGTACGCGTCCGCAGCGAGATTCCAATCCTTCGTCACGACCGCTCCTTCGGGCATCCGAGTCGCCGATGAGCCCCACGTGTCGTGCGCCAATTTGTTGTAAGTAAACCTCAGCTAGGCCTACTTAGTGCAAGGGTTCGCCCTTCTCTGCACAGAGTCCTCAGACCTTGGGAAGAAGTTGGCAATGAAACTGGAAAATACAAAAGCAAAGTTTATTAAACCTTTAAAGGTGGTACTACATTCCACACAACACCCTTCGGTATTGTATCGAGTAGCACACCGAACTAAAGCACATGGCCCCTTTTATACACAATGAGGGGGCTCAAGAGAAGGCGTTACAAAAGACAAGAGGAGATTTATGACCATACAAGGACATTTTGGAAGGCACAATCGATGAGTGGGCGGAGTTAACAGTCTCAGATAACTGCTAGACACATTCCTATCTGGAACCAATTAATAACGGTCGCTGATCCTACTGCGCATGTCTGGACACGCTGAAAGCGGAGACTCCTAAAAATAGCCTGTTGCCGGGCAGACTCCAGGCGCGGTGACAAGAAGGTAGGACTAAGCACATGACGAGCACATGGCAATGTATGGCATACAAAATGGCCGCTACAAATACAAAATGGAGTTGGCACATTTATTACGATAATGGTCAAAACGAAGCATGTCTTCTGCTAATGCTTAATCTAATCGCTGCTTATTTGCAACACCCTGAGAAACGAATAAATCTGTCATTCTCACACAACAGCGTATGGTCATTCTAAAATGCCAAAAACTTCTAAGTCAATGAACAACACCCCGGTGCGAGTCTATCGTTGATGTCTATTGTACGTGAGACGTCATCACGCATCGTCGTATTTAGTGTAGCAGGAGTTAGTATGGCGGGTTAACTGCGGTATTGGGTTTGGACATAGTCGGGCTTTACGGTCTGCTTACATCAGGTGGGAAAGACAGAACGCACGACCGTCTGCGCATACCCATCCCACTCGGGGTGACAAATGCAAAAACAACAATTGATGGACAGAATGCAGATCAATGTCATACATTCACCCCAGTACAGAGATCTGGGCCTAAATCCATCGTTTTTTTACACTCCACACCACCCCAGTTCAGACATGGACATATGCAAATCAGCCGTGACCCTGTGCCTCATGGGAACAGTCCAGCCCGAGCTGCCAAGCCATGTCTTTCCTGGACCGGAATCAAGCATCCTAGGACCGGTTTCTGGCTATCAGCCGTCTTCAGCCAGGATAGCTTGACTCCAGTGGTGTGGAGAGCATGGGACTCACGTATATTCACATATATTGAATATTGTTTCAATTGTGGATGCGTGTTGGAGTCCTAGCAGCCATCACGGGGCTAGGTGGCGCCACGTTCACTATTTATACCTATGCTAAGCAGGCATAATTCCAACACAGCACACATATATTGATTAGTGTAATACTGGAGTGCACTTTTCACCTACATTCATTTATACATTTATCTGCTCTTGTGAAAAGTCGCACCACGGCCAACATGTCATTTGAATCTATAGCAAGCATTACTGAGAATCGAGCTTCAACTAAAGCTTACACAGCGGACAAGGCCAATGAAATTTACAATCTCGTCAAGGAAACGAAATCATTTGATGCACAGAGTGGCACCGTCACTCAGCAACTTTGTCAATTAGAATAACTCACAAGGAGGGAACGTAACCAACGTTTACACGCTTCAACACTTATACAATATCACCGCGTAAAACGGATCCCACGAGGTCTGCGACTTGCTATTCGACCGATACTTTTTAGACTCCACAGTAATCACAAATTTATGAAGAAATGGTATTGTATTTTAAACAAATGCTCTTTAGACTTCATCCTTCTGCTGATTGAAGAACTGTCAAAAACAATACATGACCTCGAAGAGAAAATTCACATTTTGAAAGATGATTTATCTAAACGCATGGATGAAGAACCCTGGGGAAAATTCTTGGAAGATCTGAATCTGAGATTGGACAAATATGGAAAAGAATTACTAGAACGACGAGAACGACGACCCACCACCACCAGAAACAGGCCACCCGCAGAAGCTGGAACAAGATCACAGCAGACCAGCTCGCCACCTCCCTGAGCCAGCACCCTCCTGCCAGCTCAGCGAACCCCAGCCAGGCCGCAGACAACCTCACGAAGTGGATCAGCAACTGCGCGGACGAACTCGCCCCACTGAGGACCCCGCCTAGCAGACCCGGCAGCAAGAAGGCCCCATGGTTCACCGTCGAACTCAAGAGCTCCAAGAAGAACTGCCGAGCCCTCGAGAAAGTCTGGAAAAGGGAACCGACACCGGACAACAGGACCTCCTTCAAACTTGCCACCCGGAAACACCACCAGCTGATCCGCGCCGCCAAGAAAACCGCTTTCAAGGACCGGTTGGACAACAACGCACACAACTGCAAGGAACTCTTCAACATCGTGAAAGAGCTTTCCAACCCCAGCACAGGAAACAACGACATCACCCCATCGCAAGACCTCTGCAACTCCCTCGCTTCATACTTCCACAACAAGATCGCGGACATACACAACAGCTTCAACAACCAACCAACGCACACCATGACCGAACAACCACCCCCCACCACCACCCTCCACGCCTGGACCCCGATCAGCACCGAAGACACCATCCGCACGATGAACTCCATCCACTCCGGATCACCGACCGACCCCTGCCCTCACCACGTCTTCAACAAGGCCGACGCTGTCATCGCACCCCACCTGCGAGACATCATCAACACATCCTTCGACACCGCCACCTTCCCCGAGAGCTGGAAGCACGCCGACCTCAGCGCTCTTCTCAAAAAACCCACAGCGGACCCCACCGAACTCAAGAATTACCGCCCCATCTCGCTCCTCCCGTTTCCAGCCAAAGTCATCGAGAAGACCGTCAACAAGCAGATGGCCGCCTTCCTCGAGACGAACGGATCCCTCGACCCCTCACAGTCCGGCTTCCGAGCCAACCACAGCACCGAGACCGCCCTCATCGCCGCCACCGATGACATCCGAGCCCTGATGGACAATGGAGAAACAGCGGCCCTCATCCTCCTAGACCTCTCCGCGGCATTCGACACGGTCTGCCACCGCACCCTAGTACGGCGCCTCAGCAACATCGGCATCCAGGACAAGGCGCTGGAATGGATCGTCTCCTTCCTCGACGGAAGAACACAGAGAGTCCGCCTACCACCGTACAAGTCAGAGGCCTCCGAAGTCATCTGCGGCGTCCCCCAAGGATCATCTCTGAGCCCCACCCTCTTCAACATCTACATGAGCCCCCTCGCGGCCATCGTACGCAAACACAACCTCAGCATAATCTCCTACGCCGACGACACCCAGCTGATCCTCTCCCTGACCAACGACCCCGCCGCCGCCAGAGCCAACCTGCACGAAGGGATGAAAGAGGTAGCCGAGTGGATGACGACCAGCCGCCTGAAACTGAACTCGGACAAGACGGAGGTCCTCATCCTGGGCTCCTCACCCTCCGCCTGGGACGAATCCTGGTGGCCTCCCGCCCTGGGCACCGCACCCAAACCGACAGACCATGCACGAAACCTGGGCGTCATCCTGGACTCCTCCCTCTCCATGACCAGGCAGGTCAACAACGTCTCCTCGGCGTGCTTCAACATCCTACGCATGCTAAGGAAGATCTTCTGGTGGATCCCCACCGAGACCAGAAAGACCGTCACCCAGGCCCTCGTCACCAGCCGACTGGACTACGGCAACGCCCTCTACGCTGGTACCACCGCCAAGCTCCAGAAGAGACTCCAGCGGATCCAGAACGCCTCAGCCAGACTCATCCTCGACATCCCACGAACCAGTCACATCTCCGAACATCTGAGAGACCTTCACTGGCTCCCCGTCAACAAAAGAATCACCTTCCGCCTCCTCACCCACGCACACAAAGCCCTACACGACCAAGGCCCGAGCTACCTCAACAGCCGAGTCAACTTCTACGCTCCCAAACGCCACCTTCGATCAGCCAACCACGCCCTCGCCGCCGTCCCCCGCATCCGAAGAGCGACTACAGGAGGAAGGTCCTTCTCCTACCTGGCCGCCAAGACCTGGAACTCCCTCCCGACCGACCTGCGCCTGACCCAAGACCACCTCTCCTTCAGGAAGAAGCTGAAGACCTGGCTGTTCGAGCAGTAGCGCCCCCCCCCCAGCGCCTTGAGACCCTACGGGTATGTAGCGCGCTTTATAAATGTCAATGATTGATTGAAACCAAGTTGAGGAAATTCAAAAGAGATACTATTGATTGCAAGTTGAATGAGGCCTACAAATGGTCAGAGGTTTACGCCCAGCGTCCTTTCTCAAAAAGAAATACACAAACATTCTCAGAGGAAAGTGTAATCTCAGATCGGGACACGGATACTTCTAGACCTGCTCATCATTCTTTGATAAGTAAAAATCTTGGAAAAGAAACTGAAATGACCGCGTCAGGATTAACAACGAATGTGTCTTTTTTAGAAAAGGGTGGAGAGCTGGGCCGACCACCAGACCCTTTGACATTTGAAGTCCAAGAAAAAAGACAAGAAGAAGAGAAAGAAAAAAAAAGAAGAAAGACAAGAAAGGTCTCAGAAGTCAGACGAAAGTCTCATAATCAATATATCGAAAATAAAACTCACGAAATTTTAGGAGAATGTATTGAACAAAGGTACCTCTTTCGTCTGTACATATCACACCACGGAATTAGAGACTGAAGTGGCATTCTACAAATGTATGCGAATCTTGCGTTTACGTAATTATTTCACACATATCTGTCCTACTGAACCCAGCGGAGAGATCATCTCCATATTTAAACCAAAAAGCACCTTTTTAGCGCCAGTGTCGCATAAGACTCTAGACACCTTCGAAACTCTTGTCAAAGCAGATCTTCACAAGGTCAACTTCAGAAGACAATCAAAAAACCTAACTCGAGCAGAATACAGTGCATTACTTTCACTGGCCAAAAATCTGGCTATTACATTCCAAAAGGCAGACAAAGGCTTGTGATGATGGATACTGAATTCTATAACCAAAAAGGCTCTGAACATGTTTCTGACCAAACAACGTATGGTATTTTGAACAGAGAACCAACTTCAGAAATTTCAGAAACGTTGAGTAAAATGTTAGATCAAGCTGAACAACTTAATTGGATTGATCCTACTACCAAAAAAAACCTCCTTAATCCTTTTCCTAGGAGACCTAAAATGTACCTATTGCCCAAAATTCACAAACATTTGGAGGACCCTCCTTTCAGACCAATGGTGCCAGGCTGGGAATCTCTTTTTGAAAATCCTGGAAGATTAATAGACAAACATTTACAATCGTTTGTTCAGAATTGGATCACTTATATCGAAGATACAACAGATTTCTTACGAAGTTTAACATGTATTCAGGCAGAAGCGGCCGAGGATTGGATTTTGTGCACCATAGACGTGGTTGCACTTTACACATCAATACCCAATGCCAGTGGGCTGGAAGCTGTAGAATGGGCACTCTTGCAACAAGTGAATTCTGAAGCACCCAAATGTTTTATCATACAGCTACTGGAGTTCTGTCTCCAGAACAGTTATTTTACATGGGATGGAAAGTACTACATACAGTTGAACGGAACCTCTATGGGTTTTCCCGGAGCACCTGCTTACGCCAACACGTTCATGGCAAAATTTGAAAATGACTTCATATTGTCAGACGTGACCTGGAAAGAAGGTTTGATATTTTTCCGCAGGTATATTGATGCCATTTTCCTGATTTGGAAAAACTCAGAGTCTTCACTGTTGGCCAATATCTACACTTTAAACCTGGTGGATCCCAGAATTCAATTTACATATTGCATCAATAAGAAATCATTATCTTTTCTTGATCTATGGATTGAATTGGAGGTAGGAAAAATTTCAACTCGAGACTTCAAAAAACCAACAGATAAAAACAATGCCCTTCTTTATAAGAGTTTTCATCCTCCATCTTTGATTAAAAACTTACCAGTGTCACAGTTTTTTGAGAACTAGACGGATTTCATCTGATGACGCAGCATGTGAGGAAACACTTCAGCAGCAGAAACTGAACTACACAAACAGGGGATATTCTGAAACACTTTTAGATACGCAATTAGAGAAAGCGAGATTGACACCTAGAGAACACCTTTTGGTCAAGGGGCCCAAGAAAACCACAAATCGTGTGGTTTTTGTGTCTAAATACTCAACAGCTTCAAGAGATATAAAACGGATCATTATTAAACGCTGGGAACTCCTAGAAACAGAGTCAGATTTTGGAGCACTATTTCTAGAAAAGCCACTGTTTGCTTTTACCCGAGGGCGGAATCTGAAAGAACTTCTGACTAAACATCCACGAGCAGCATTGACTGAGTCTAGATCCCCAGTAAGTGGTACAACCAAGTGTTGGAATTGCAAAAATTGTAACAATGTAATCCCAGGAGATATTCTATCACATGCTAGAACAGGAGCCAAAATTAAACTGCGACATAGTACCAATTGTAATTCAGAGCACGTTGTTTATATGATTAAATGCCCATGCGGGCTACTTTACGTTGGAAAAACTGAGAGAAAAATTAAGACTCCGCTATCCAAGCATAAAAGTAGAATCCGAAACAAAAGTACCACTTCAAGTCTGGCTGTCCATTGGGCAGAAGCACGCCATTCTATTGCACAAATTAAATTTCAGATTATTGAAGAAGTTCCACGTTCTCCGGGAGTCGATAATTCTAAAACCCTCCTCCAGAGGGAAGTCTTTTGGATCAAAAAATTGCAGATCATGATGCCTTACGGGCTCAATGATGAATTGGAAATGTCCTGTTTTTTGTAACTACTGAATACTGCAAGCCATTGCCCTCAGTAGGGATCATGCAATACATATGCATTATACAAACAGCATCACACACTTATAACAGGCAGATACATACATGGGTAATTTGATGTTATTTACCTAAATGTCTTGAGGTCCTCATATGTCTCACTCTGAAAACATTGCACATAGAAATTTTCTTGTTAGATCCATGTCATTATTTGCTGCTGAATGTTTTGGTATTTAAGCTCCTTGTTGAAATATTAACCACACACATTATAGCACTTTATAGGTTTTTTCTGAGCACCAGGGTCCGCGGTGTTGTTCATTGACTTAGAAGTTTTTGGCATTTTAGAATGACCATACGCTGTGGTGTGAGAATGACAGGTTTATTAGTTTCTCAGGGGACGGGGCTTGTTCTCCGAGAGTCCATCATTGATGGCAATTACGGGTATTGAATTTTGATGTTTACAGTGAGTCTATCGTTGATGTCTATTGCACGTGAGACGTCATCACGCATCGTCGTATTTAGTATAGCAGGAGTTAGTATGGTGGGTTAACTGCAGTATCTGCTTTGGACATAGTCGGGCTTTACGGTCTGCTTACATCAGGTGAGAAAGATAGGACGCACGACCGTGAGGGCGGGTGCTGAGGCACTTGCTTGAATTATATTCTAATGGCTGTGTTCATTATTTCACAGCTCCGGAGAGTGTTCGAGGGGGGTTTGGGGGTTCTGGACCTTGCAACGATCCTCAGTTGAGGTGAGCAAATGCATTGAACCAACACAACTAAATTGTTTTACCATTAGCGACCATTCTGATATTTGTATTGTTTATGCTTACAGGGTTTGATTTATTGCATCTACGCGCCAATTGTTTGACTGGGGCATAGATCAGAATAGAACAGTGAAATGCTGTGGCCTTAGTCTCATTTACCCGCATTATAGGTGAGCACCTTTTCACCACGTATTTGCTGGTCCATTAAGCATATCAGAGAGCCTGTAGATATTAAATCCTGATTTTTTTTCGGGGTTCCACACATCGCACGGATACGCCATTTGCTGAGTAGTACTTAAGATTGATGCTCACTACCACGAGGTTAGTTTGTCACCAGCTGGAGTGTGGTGAGAATTCACTCGTACAGAATGGCAGAAATAGTGAAGTTTTCCCTTGTTTATTGTAGAATCCTAAACAGCGTTTCTTCAGTATGGTGGTGGATACTTCAGACATAATTGGTAGGTCCTTTATGCACAGTTTCAAAGCACATGTTTTCGTATATTTGAGAGGCATTGTATCAGAGCTCATTCTTTATGGTGTGTATGAACCGCCTGAAGAAATTCCGTTTTTGTGTGATTGATGCATAGAGATACTTGACTCACTGGTGGTGAAGGTATTATAACCCTCTTTTTGAAAATGTATATGTTCATTCAAAATTATTAATGTATACTACACGATATGTACATCTTATGAATACGCTTCCTTTTTCTTTTCCAACAGAAAACCCCTGACGGAGGGTCAGAGTGTCCCGAAATGCATTGGGTTGAAATCAATTTGGAATGTTTATGTTTGATTTATGAAGAATTGTGTATTTGCATTTTGATTTAATTGCGTTCATTATCAGAACTGAATTGTAAACATTATGATGAAGAATCATTGATCATTTTCTGGCGAATATTCGGAATACATTGTATGTTAAACATGAATATTGTTTAAATTGTAGATGCGTGTTGGAGTCCTAGCAGCCATCTTGGGGCTAGGCCACGTTGTAATACTGAAGTGCACTTTTCACCTACATTCATTTATACTCGTTCTTTGTACTGCCAAAGTAAAATCTGGGTAAAGAGAAATTGTTTTGTTCTCAAATGTTATCGGGGCCTTCTCTCGTGCTGCACGTAAGATCGTGTCCCTATCTTTATAATTCAATATTCACGCTATTATCGGCCGAGATGGCGCCCCTGGAAGAGGAGGTCTGGGCGGTACTCTGTGAGAGTGTTCGACACTAAAATGTTCAGTGAGCCCCATCGTTGTGTTGGATGGGCCCCTTCACTTCTCTCCGGCATCCCCAAAATGCGCACATTATTGCACCTAGAGCGTCCCTCTGCGTCGTCCACCCTGTCCTATAGACCTTTAAATTGGTACTGTAGTTCTATTTGGGAGGAGTGTGTCGTCTGTTGGGGTATAAGATCATCAAGTGCCAGCCTGTTATTTTTGACTTTGTCTGCCAGTTTTGAGTGATAAGCCTTCAATAGAGTGAAACTGGTAGTCAGTGTGCTTCTTTGCGTTTCCATAATGGCCCTGGAGTCTCATATTTCTCATAATATTAATTCCAGCTTGCCTTCAGTACTGGTGCGCTCCGTGGGCGGAATCACTTCTGAGTCCAGATGGCGCATCTGTGTGTCTGGTACTGTTCCTGTTGAGCTGTCAGGGGGTGTGGGTTCCGATTGTTTGGTTCTGGGACACCCCATATTCTCCAAGGGGTCAGAAACAGTGTATGGCTCAATTCTCACCCCCAAACACCACTGGTAGGATGTTAGTAGATAGTCCACAGTAGTTGCAGAGGGTTGTATCTCATGGCCTGTAGCGTCTCAATATCGGTCCCCCATTGCTGTCATCATACCAAAGCGCTTCGTCATCTTTTCATTTAGACTCGGTCTCCAGTGGCACAGTGTACTTCTACCACACTCAGATACTGGCACAGGCACACCAGGTGCATGTAGGGCACAAACTACAGTGACACCCAATCCGGCTCCTCTCCACGCCACCATGTGCCCCTTGGCAGGCAGTCTCACAGAGAGAGGTAGGTTAACAACCGCAGAAGTAAGTGTCAGGGCATCCGTTGATATGTGCCTGGGGCAAAGAACCTGCCAGACTGTCTATGTGGATCCTCCGTAGTCACTGGTGTTCTTTGCCAAGCCCAGTGAGGTAAGCGCCGACATCCGGCATGTTAACAGCGGCACCCCCAATAAACTGCCATTCGTCACCTCCTGATGTTGCCCCAGGCCATGCACACTCCCCAGGACTCTTCGTGCAGTTCACCTTCAGCAGTTATGGTCTCCACTGTGCCGCAATGCAGAGCCTCAAGTTTGCCCCTGCTTTCTCAGCACAACTCAATTCCAGGGCAGTCCAATTTCCTGTAGTTTACACTTCGGGACAGTCTGCACACCTTTTCTGTGCCCATTGTACAGCAATGGAAATAGACAGGGGCAATCCAGGTCCGAGCCGCATTCACGTCCCTTTTGCCTTCGTCGCCGTTCGGGAGCTGATTAGCTCCGAACAGCTGCCATTTTGGGCCGAGTCCAGGTCTTGCGCAGTTCCGTTAATTATATCCACCTCGGACGTCTCCCCCAGCTCACCACAACAGCCGCTCTGCAAGGAGTGAAGGCGGTCGCGCACTCAGCACTCGAGCCGTACTGTTGATTCTGGCCGCAGGGTTCTCGCTACACTGCCGTGGCACATTGCAGTTTCTGTGTCCGCGCGAACACAGCCATATACAACGCCCGCTCGTCCAAGGCGATACCAAGCCTCAAACTGCCCAATTTTCGGTTTGCAGTAGTCTACAGGCCTTCCGATGCATGTAGCGCCGTGAGGGAAGCATCAGTGAGCCTATGTCTTACGGATAAATGCCCCGGTGTCAGGGTGGGTTACGGAGCTCTTATATATAGTCTGCGTCCGCCATGCTTAATTGCTGCTTAATTGTTTTATCTGCGCTACTTGCTTCATGGGAGGTGCTGCCGCCGTAGTGGCATCCTCTTCATCCTTCCCCAAGGGATAGTATGGATTTGTGCTGTGGTAGATTTTCTCCGGTAGACTGGGGGGTCGACCTGAAGTTCTGGACCGTGCGTGGCTGACTTTTTAATACTCGCCCCTGTCTATGGTGTTAGGAGAGGGTCGGTTACAGTTGAAGATAGCTCTAATATTGAAATTGACCCATTGAGATCCTGCAGCTTAGGCCTTGAACTGGACCATTTTCTGCCCCATGGGTGGACGGCCTCCCTGGAGTGCCTTGTTGGAGACTTTGTTGATTGCAAGGGATATACTTGTGGTTGCATTTGCGGTGGCTCGTTGCTCCCTGTTGATTGCGAATCCTTGTCCACTCTCTTGAAGTAGGCCATAACCCCCCCCTCTTGTGCCTGGTAGATTTTGCCTTATTTGAACATCAGTGGTTTTGTTTGCTTTGCCTTCCTTTGAGTGGACTGCTCAGCAGGTGAAGGCGAATGGCTTTAGTGAGCTTTTTCTGGTATCTTGGAATGCGATAATGTCCAGTTTGCACTTAACTCCTGATCCCACTACCTTGGCCCCCCACTGCGCTGTTGTGTGCCTGCCTCTGCTCGTGTGTGCACTGAGATGCTTATGCGTAGACACATTTTTGTGTCCTTGTAGCTTTTTTTCTGGAAGGTACATGAGGTTGGGCCTGGGAGCCAGGATGGCTCAAGTATCTTGGCCCAATTAGCTTTGCTCCTTGAAATTGGGTGTTTACACTGATGGAGTAATGGACTGTTGGACCACGCCTAACCTCCCCTTGGTTGCTATGTAGAAGATAGGAGGAGAGGTACATGCGCATCTGTGATGTGCGAAGAAGGGTGTGTCAGAGGAGCAACCAGGAAAGTAACCGTTTCCTTATCCTTGTTTAAGTTGAAGACCATGTCAAACAGCAGTACAGGTCGCTCTATGGTTCGGTAAGGGGCTATTTGCATGACTGCTGCTCTGGGTCTAGCTCCTGCAGTTGCAATTGCCACGTGTAGAGTATGCGTGGAAGGAAATCTGTGGTAAGACCGCCTAATGCTCGAGGTCACTCCCCCACTTCCCTTGCCCCACAGGCTGTCTTCTGTTGCGCACCACACACCTGTTTGCCTTGTGCTGTTTGGTGAAGTCATAACTGCTCCTCAACCTCCTTCTCTGGTCGGCACAGGCTAGTCCTGTTGGTTACTCACTGTAAGTGCACACGTTCACCACGAGCCTCTGGTCCCACGATGCATACGGAGGGGCCCTGCCCGGGCCAGTTGACTCATGGGTAGGAGGGTCTCCGGGTAGGACTGATCAGGCTAAAGCTATACTGGTAATATCATGTGATAACATGCTGTTAGAGGCCTACTGGCTTTAACAAATGTTTTCCACAATAAATAAGGTAAACCTACTGCCTTTGTCGTATCTTTTAATAATAAACAAACCAGATCATTGGCATCTGGCATAACTCTTCACTGTGTACCACTCGGGCCTATGGGTGATATTATTGGCTTGTTACCATAAGCAACTCAGGCCTACTCTATTGAGCGCAAACGTACACACAGGCAGCCACCAGGAATTAATTTGTAAAATGACAGTTGGCAAAACACAATACTATCTCTGCTTATAAAGTTCCTAATAAGTATTATCTTAGTGCATATCTTCAATCCCAGTGGTTTGTTTTGGTGGGTCACCTAAACGCAAAACCCTTGCCTACTATGGAAATCTGTGAGATTTCATGTATCAAAATAAGTGCCTACAGGTTTAAGTACAGTGCATAGCAATCCATCCTTAAAAGCCTAATGCTTTTAGCATCAGCTTTTCACAAAAAGTAGGTAAGACCTGCCGACTTTATCATACCATTTCACAATAAACAGATCAAACTTATGGCATCTGTAATGACTTTCCAAATTAACTGATTTAGCCTTCACCATTGGCATTACACCTTGATCTACACAGGCTTATTCAAATGCTCAAAAATTGGCAACAATCATGCATGCAGTTATTAAATTACAAATATGTATCAAAGTACAATAGGGTCTCACAAAAATCATCTCAGTGAAAACTACTAGGGTTTAGTCCGAGTGGGTCGCCAGCTCCAAAATCCTTGTCTACTACAGCAATATGTGAGATTGAATGTAACAAAATACCAGGGTGTTATCAGTAACACAATGTGATAACAGCCAGCTATTAAAGGCATTCTGGCATTAGCAAATACTTTTCTCAACAAATAAACTAGACCAACTCGGGCTTAACCCCTTCGCCGCGCGGCAAATTCCGCTGTGGTGTCAGGGGGGCGGGGCTGGGCGTGGCGCTCAGGTACCCAGGACGGCTCCCAGCCATCATAAATCGCGGTGGGCGTGAGCTCATGACGGCCGGGAGCCGTCCGAACTCCGCCCACCAATTAATTCACCAGCACAGGCGGGGAATTAACCGCCCGTGGGCGTAGCGTCAACGGTCGGACAGCTCCCGGCCGTATTGAGCCCACGTCTACTGTGACTCATGACGGCCGGGAGCCGTCATGAGCATTGATGAGGTTAATTTTTGGAGTCATGCAGCTGGATAAACAAAAAAATCACAGCTGTGTGGAGGGGAACCACTGACATAGCACATATCTGCTCCATGTACTCCAGTCCACCGTGTGGACGGAGCCAAAGTCCCTCTTGGTATCCTCCTGAAAAGTCTTTTTTTGAGATTGATCACATTGGTCTGGCAACATCTGTGCTGTCAAGCCAGACATAAAAGTAGGTTTCTTTAATATATGGAAGTGTTACAATTTAGTACATTAGACTGTATCAGTGACTGTTTGTAAAAGTGTATGTTTGTGAACCTAAACTTGGTAAATTGAGAGACAAGTCAATTGTCATGGTCCCCTTATATATGGCCAGTTTATTAAATGGAGCAACAGCAACGTTTTTTAAACCATATACAAGTGAGGTTTTTGTACAGGACACATCATTAACTGAATTATTTTAAGATGCTCTCAAATGTGACAAGAAAAATGCGACAATTTAGTAAAGCTATTTGACTGTGCTCACACGTGTTGATCAAGCAGTGAAGCTGGAAATTGGACCTAGGTTTCCTAGTTACATATTTTGTAATTTAGCTACTGAATGGATATCTTCTTCTCTATCATGTTTAATACCAAAGAACATTGCTTTTAGTTCAGTTCTAACAAGCGCTAAATAGTACCCTTTGTTAAATTAGTACATCAGTCACATGTTAAAGGAATCTTTCACAAAATGTCTTTCTAAGAAAAGTGGTAAAATAAGGGATGGAACAACACTGTCGGTATGGTAATATCATAGTTTTTCTCAGATTTCAGATGTATCAGGTGAGTCTTAGCACCTCAGTGAAGGCATTTACACATGATAACAAAACCAAAAGGTGTTGCAGGTCTCAGAGTAGGCTTTCTGATTACTACAAGTCTTCAGAGAGACACCAGCAAGTGTAAGTGTAGAGCTCGCTGCAGATAATTTCACGTACATGTGTTTCAAACAAAAAAAAAAGTGAGATGTATGCTTTAGATTTTATGTTGTGCTCATCTGTCCTGCACTTTGACGTTTTATTTTATTTAAAACCTCAGTTAGTGGGGGGGCGTGGCTTGAGCGCCGCACAAGATGGCGGCTTAGCGTCGGAGCTCCGCTGACCAAGCACCGACGCCGGCAGATTTCTCCGCTCTCACCGGACTTTCACGGAAGAAATTCACTGCATCTGGTGTGGGAGCATGAGGTGGGCAAAGGGCTCTGCTCCTTGTTTCTTAACTCCAGCGATATGTGCTCCTTTTCGCTGTGACGCGGTCCGCTTTTTCAGCGGCCGCCATTTTCTTTTTGACGCAACACCTTCACGAGCGATAATTGCCTCATGTTTGCCTCGTTTCTCCTTCTACAAGGCTCTCATTCTCTTCTACCTCCCTCACCAGCCTAATAATCACTGTGGAATGCCTCCTCAGTCGCAGTTCTCTGCTCTTCATATTTTAACGTGCAGGCGTCATTCTCAATAACTCTGCCCCATCTCTTCACTTAACAATTTCCTGGTTGGCGCCTTTTTCGACCGCATTTTACTATGCGCTACGCTTCCTGGTTTACCACAGTATTTCTCTTTGCGCAGTGATGCTACAGCACTCTTCATAACGGACATTGGTTCCATGGTCATATTATCATATTGGAAAACCTGCGTGTCCGCAACGTTGCTGTGCTTGCGCTTGTGTACACATGCAATGCTTGTTGATTTGCTCCAGTGTTCTCTTTCCGCAAAACATCTTTGAAGGTTTTCCTGATGAGGAACAGTATATTTCACAGCTACCATAGTGAATAATCCGACGTATCTTCAGCTTGATTATTTCTGTTTGGCGCACTTCCTGTACGCATTAAACAGTGCCGTGCCACAGTGTTTATTCCTTGAATGCTTTTTCTACTGACTTTGTCTCGTGGTCTGTGGTGGCACTAATATTTTTCCTCCTATTTTTTCATGGGGAAATTGCGTACCCTCAAGCTTACTGCTTCAACGCCCAAACCGCGTCATTCCTCAGACTCTGACTCCACGACTCCAACCATGGATGATCCTGCTTCTCATAAGCCGGACTAAACTCCTGGGGCAATTCCAAAAAATATTTCCTCAAGTAAACTTTTGCAACCTGCTTCAACAAAGCGCCTCAAAAAGGACCCACCTTCCCCAGGCTCTTCATCACATTCTGCATCTATGGATCTTATTCTTGAGGAAATTCGTGCACTCAAACCCTTCATGGCTGAGACTACTAAGACTTTGCAGTTTCTTCATGACAAGTGGTCCACTCTTGAATCGCGTGTTCTTCTAGTAGAACAGGCCACTGAGTCCCTTCAAACCTCAACCTCTAGGATTTCGCTTTTGGAAAAAGATGTTTCTCTCCTGAGGAGGCAGACAGAGGAGTTGGAAAATCGTAATCGCAGAAATAACCTACGCCTTTATGGACTTCCGGAACTTACAGAGGGATCCAATCCAACTGCATTTTTTCAAACCTTTCTGCCAAAAATTCTGGATCTTCCTCCTTCCTCTTCACTTAATATACAACGTGCACATAGACTTGGTCCTAAAGTTTCCAACAAACCACGCAGAGTCATCATGCTGTTCTTACAATATACTGATCTCCTGCAGGTTCTTTCAGCAGCAAAAGCTAAAAAACAAGTTATGTGGGAAGGTCATCGTCTTTATCTTTCTCAGGATGTGGCTAAAGTGACAGCTGACCGTCGAAAACAATTCCTTGATTTGAGACCACAACTACGAGCTCTAAATGCAAGATTTGGACTGCTTCATCCTTGTCTCTTCAAGGTGACCTATAAGGACAAGACGACAACCTTCGATGATCCACAGGTCCTTCAAGAGTTTCTTCGTCAGCAGGAGACCGACGTCATGGACATTGCAAGAGCTGTTTAGCCACGCATGAATGAACTGTTTACCTTTCCGTTATCCTATCGTGTCATATTTTTGTTCTTTCTTCCCTGCTGATTGATATCATATCCTAGTATTTTTGTATTTGGTATTTTGTATTTTGTATTTCGTATGTTTCTCTAATATTCCTCTTATTTTTTGTCTTCTTATAGATGCTCTTCCCTTTTCTTCATCCCGGTGTATCCATGCATCCCTTCAATTCAGTTCTCTGCTGGTTCCTCAGGTGTTCGGTGGCGTGTGTTCCGTTGTTGATGTCGTCATCTTCTGGCGTCGTCACCCCCCATTCGTCTTCGTTCTGTATCCGTTGGTATGTTTCTATGTTCTTCTTATATTGCTCTGTCCTTTCTACTGTTCTCTTTTACTATCTCCTCTCTTTGCTCTTTTCTCTCCCTCTTTCTCACTGTATTCTCAATTTTTTCTCTTGATTTATTTCTCTTACATACTCTATCTCTACATTCCTACTACCATTCTCTTGTCTTCTCAACGCACCTTTTCTATTCTATCTTCTTTTCCATATCATTCTACTTTTGATTTCTATTCCGAGTAGTTACTTGGAACGTTAAGGGGTTAAATAACCCCATTAAACGCATTTGGCTCGGCTTAAAGCTGATGTAGCCCTCCTCCAAGAATCCCATCTTTCGGAAAAGGAGGCTGTAAAACTCAAACGTTGTTGGGTGGGACATGTTTTTCATTCTCCTGCCTTAGATAAGAAAAATGGTCCAGTTATATTGTGTCATAAAAAGTTAACAGTTTCTGTTGTATCTCAAGAATGTGACGTTAATGGTCGTTGGGTTCTTGTAAATCTTCTCATAGACAAGATATCAATAGTTATTTTCAATGTTTATGCTCCCACAGGGGTTGACAAATTGTTTTGGCCTGCTATTTCTGAAAAACTTGTTATGCTTGATGAACAATATGTTATTTTCGGTGGTGATTGCAATCAAGTTCTAGACCCCATTTTAGACAGGAATTCTAAAGTTAAATTTGTTTCCTCCAAAATGCACTCCCAATTTACTGCATCTATTCAAAATAACGCATTAGTTGACATTTGGAGACTATGTAATCCCGACCTTAGAGAGTACACTTTTTATTCCCCTACCCACCATTCCCAATCCCGTATTGATTACCTTTTTCTTAGCAAATCCCTAGCTCAACTCGCCCTTCACTCAGACATTGGCTCTATTTTAATTTCAGACCATGCTCCCGTTTTTGTTGATATTGACCTTATCCCCTTCTCTCCTCACTCAGGTCGCTGGAGATTTAATAATTCTTTACTCCTTGACTCTGATTTTTGCACTCAATTTACAGTTTTTGCCACTGAATTTTTTACACTTAATCATCTCCCTGAATCTTCCATTGTCATGGTGTGGGACTCATTTAAAGCAGCTGTTAGGGGATTTGTCATTAATTTTGTATCTCAAAAGAAAAAGAAGTCGATTTCTAGGTCAACTCAACTTTTAGATAAAATTAAGAAGTTGGAATATGCTTATTATAATTCTAGCTCTGAATCCTCCCTTCGCGAGCTTATATCAGCCAAATTCGATTTTAACAAATTTACCACAAATGCAGCCTCTAATTCTCTCCTTAAATGTAACTCTCGTTATTATGGAGGTCAAAACAAAATGGGCAAATTACTAGCTAACTATCTTAAAATACGAAGGGAGAAAACAAAGATTGAATCTCTACAAGGACCGGCGGGAATTTCTCTGTTTAAAGATAAAGACATATTAAATCAGTTTGTTTCGTTCTATCAAACTTTATATACTCCTGAATCCAGTCCTGATCCCACTGATCTCCCTACTTATTTTCAAGACATTCCTCCCCCTCCCTCCTCTCATGTTGATTTTCATTCACTTGATTTGGATATCTCCCTCTCTGAAATTTCTCATGCTGTTTCTGTCCTCCGTCGTGGTAAGGCGCCTGGGCCTGACGGTTTCACTATTGAATTCTACAATCATTTTTCCTCCCTTCTCCTTCCTAAACTACTCCTATTATTTCAATCTTTTGTTGATTCTGGTTCTTCCCGGGGAACCTTTCAGGAAGCACTCATTTGTTTAATTCCCAAACCAGACAAGGACCATACCTTATGTAAAAATTATCGCCCCATCTCCCTTGTAAACACAGATTATAACATTTTCGCCAAAATCTTAGCTCTTAGATTGGATCCCCTATTACCAAATATTATTGGCCCAGAACAATCAGGTTTTGTTAAAGGTCGTTTATCATCAGATAACTCCTGTGTTTTCTTTAATATTTTGAGTAAAGCTCCCTCCCTTTCTTATCCTTTGGCTGCCATCTCTCTCGACGCCGAAAAGGCTTTCGATAGAATAGGATGGAACTTTATGTTTCAAGCTCTTCGTTGGATCGGTTTTTCTCCTAAATTCATTTCTCTTATTTCTTTACTTTATTCTAGCCCTCATGCTAATGTAACGTCTCTTTGCTCCCCCATTATCTCCCGTTCTCGTTCTCTTCTTCAACCGTACTTATCATCCTCTTATCCATCTGCTTCCTCCACCCATATCCAGCCTATTTGGCATAATAAACTCCTCAAAATTCGTAATCGCTCATTATATTGGAAAACCTGGATTTCTCTTGGTCTAAAATTGATCTCTCAACTTCTTGTGGATAATCAACCTCTTCCTTTTCAGGACCTCCAAAAACAATTCTCGTTGCCCTCCTCTTCTCGTGCACGATATATGTCACTGATTCCCTCTCTTACCCAATACCTTTCTTCACTTCCTACTACAAATTCTATCCCTACAGCATATCTTCCTGTTTCCAATGCAATTGATCAGTCCCCTTCTGCCTCTTTTCTCTATAAATCTATTCAATCTTCTACTGATCGTATCAAATCTAAGGTTGAGTTGGCTTGGGAAAAAGATTTATCTCAAGTTTGGTCCTTCACTTTATGGGATAAAATTTGGTCAAAAATTCATACTACCTCCAGAGCTGCCAACACTACCCAAACCTTATTTTTTGTTTATAATCGCACATTATTCACTCCATTACTTCTGTCATCGTTTTCCTCAGACACTCCCTCCACTTGTTGGTCCTGTTTCTGCTCTTCAGCTGATTTGAAGCATATGTTGTTCGATTGTCCTCCCATTTTTCGTTTTTGGCAACTGGTGTGGTCCCAGTTTAAAAAGATTTTCAATTTTTGTTTTTCCTTTTCCATTGTTAACATTTTTCTAGGTTCTCTTTCTCCTATTTTTGCCAATTCGACCCATAATCATAAATTAATTGACCTTTTGATAGCCATTGCCTTACACCATATTACATCTCATTGGAAACAAGCTAATGATGTTTCCTTCAATGCTTGGTGGAATGCAGTCTGTTTTAATCATCGTCTGGACACTAATTTTGTTTTCCCCATTTCCCTTGCAATCAAACGTGATCTTTTATGGCTTCCCTCCACCGAGTATTTATCCAGAGTTGCCCAGATCCCACCTACCACTCAAGTTCGCACTGTTGAAGTCCAAAAACCACAGTGATTGCATTTCTTAATTGCATTTAATTTTTCATATCACTTACGTGTTTTATTCTACAGGTTATACCTCAATTCCCTTGTGTTCATGAGCATTATCGTTTGCCATGTTTTTATATATAGATTTATTTATCAATTCTACTTTTTTGTAAGAGAGATTTCTTGTTTTTTGTAACTTATGATTGTTTCTTCATTTTCTGTCTTTGCTTCTTTATACTTTAATAAACTTCAAACTAAAAAAAAAAAAAAAAAACTCAGTTAGTGAGGCAAAGGGCAGTGTGACACATCCCTGGCACTTTTTTTTGATGAACAAGTACCCATGGTCCAGGGCCAAGATTTTCACTCGTCCTGGGCCAGGCCTAACATTTGCTTGGCTTCCCCGCCTATATTTTTATGTATCACTGGCAAGCCCACCTACATCTACTTGCTTGCTGCTTGCATTTCTGGATTTGGAGGGGAGGAAGCCACTTCAGTCACCCAAAGTGACTTTCCTGCCCGAATTTGTAGTCTCAGCTACTCTGATGAGGTGAGACAATGTGGGTTGGTCCTCTTTGACAGTGAGTTAGCAGGAATGCAAGCTGAGAGTTGGAGCACTGCTTTCTATCCTAGGTGACTACGCCTTGCCCTTGCCTGTGTGGATCTCGGGTGTGGCTCAGTTTGATGCCGCATCCAATCCTCCCCTCGCTCCAGCTCCTGAGTGTCATTTCAGAACATCTGTGTTGCCTTTGAAACTTTGAACAGGAAGCAGCAACACCTTTGCAGACTCTGGAGTACAAAATCCCATATATTTGTCTGAGTTTTTCCAATGCTTTATATTTTTTTGTCCTCATTTGTGCAGAAAGTAGGCAAAAGAACCTCAATTTGGAGCAAGAACGGCAGAAGCCTCCCAGCTTTCACTAGAAAAGGAGAAGGGAAACTAGGGCCATGGCACTCCTTTGAATGGGCTCAGACCCACATAAGCAACCTTGTTTGTTTGGGGAGCTCTTTGTGTTGCCCGCGTAAGAACTTCCCTTGAAAGGTTTTTGCTTAAATGCATAATCATTGGACATTCTCGTTTCAAAGTAAATAATTAACCTCACTTGTTGTTTTGACGAGATCTACACCAATGTTCCCATACATTCCAAAACGTTATTCTCTTAGTTAGGGAGCCACTGTGGTCTAATCTATCTGATGGACTGATGCTAGCCATTCCCAAAAAGTCAGGGAGCTAGGGAGCACCCACTTCAAACCGAGAGTGGTGGCCTTCGTGCTAACCATGTTAATACAAAGAGTAAGGATTTTTGCTTCTTATGCATTTTTAGAGGTAACCCTCCACCATCTGTGACTCCAAAAATCACCCGTGCCAGGCTTACCTGCATTTCCTGACCCATTACCTCCGTAAGCACCTTACCAATTCTTGCCAAATGGTCTGGATCAAGGGGCACTGTCAAAACATGTGGACATCATCTGCCTTTTTCATGCCACACTTAAGGCACTTCTTTACCACTCTCCCAGAATCGTTACCCTTTTCGGTGTCCAGTATACCCTCTGCACTGTAAACAGATGATTTTTCCTGAGAGGCGCAGATTTAGTAGACATCCATAGAGAAGACATTGACACTTGCCATAAGGTTTTCACGTCCAACGTCAGCAGGTCCCTCCTCCAGGCCTCTCTTGGCAGGGTGAAAACTTACTCTCCAGCATGTACCAGCACCCAATACCACTTGGAGACTTCTTTAGTTTGGGATGATCTTCTTTATAATTTGTCCTCCCAAATGCTATTTCCTTTAGCGACTTTACCTAATCCCCGTTCCAAACTTTTCCAGTTGGTAATACTTGAATTTGGACAGGTTACCTAACCTCTGTAATTTCCGACCGGGAAACCCAGGAGACTGAGTTTTCCTTTATAATTTCACCCATTTATTTACTCCCCTCCAATTGGAGGGCTTGTCAACTTGTCTTGAAGACATTTGGGAGACCCCGTAGACTTCATATTGGCGTAGAACTAAAATAGTAAGGCGTTCCTAATGTCCATCTGACTTGATACCACAGCTTGCAAGCTGTCTCCATATATCTTCAAACTAACCTTTTTAAAATACTTTGGGTTTCCTAATTTAAAAAGGAAATAGTCTGCATCCATTGGTTAACTTTTCATCCTAGCTTTGAGAAGCGGGGTGGAGGCGGAGTTATCCAAAAGTAGAGACCCTATATTATTTAATTAGGAAAACCCGATCGTATTGATAAAAATCTAGACATGCGATTTCCCCCCCCCATGTTCTTTTTTTTCTTCTTGTCTTGTTCTTCCACATGATTCTCACCACTTTAGAGGACCATATGAAACTGCTTAGCTCCCCCTGAAGTTTCTTAACCACTCCGGCTTAAATTCCAAAGGTATTGTATTGAAAATAAACGTGAATTTCTGTTGTAGCGACATTTTTAAGCTATTAAACCTTCCTAGGAATTAAAGTGGGAGCCCTCCCCATGTCTTTAGTAACCTCCTGGTTCCTGGCGCTGCTTTATTAAAGTTTACCTGCACCATTTTAGCTAGGTCTTCCACCACCTGAATTCCCAAATACCTTATTTCCGTCTTCACAAGTGGACTGTTGCATTGAGTGTTTAATTCTGTAATTTCTATTTTTTGCTGATTAGCCAAGTAACCAGAGACCTTCCCAAAGTCTTCCAAGGTACTCCAGATCACTGGTAGCGATCTTGCCAGATCTCTTGTATACACCATCAAATCATTGACATAGAAGGCCACCTTTTTCTCACATCCAATACACTCAAAGGGGATGATGTTTTCACTTGCCCGAATTTTATTTGCCAGCGACTCAATAAATAGATTAAAAACCAAAGGTGACTTCAATCCCTAGCATATAAGGCCTCTTAGTACTGATAGTCTATTACTTCTATAGTCCTACTTCTTATTTTGCATCACATAAAATTTTACAATCATGACCTTCCTAAGAATGTAAGGTATGTTTAGTTCTGGTAATCTACTGCTTCTATAATTGCAATGTCTTACTTCTTATCTTTCTTTACATAAAACCATGGATAACCTCAAAGTGTGTAACTATGAACATCCTAAGAATCTGTTACTATAATATATGTAATCTCTTGAGTCTATTCTCTGTATGTTACTGACACTTACTTGATATATTACTGTCATCTAAATTAAAGTATTCTGGGCTTAGAAGTACTGTATCAGGTCAACTCAACTAAGTGGGAATTACGGACAGTAAGATGTTATTCCTGATCAATGTAGAGCATTATTGATATTCTTATTTAGAGTCTTCTTACACGTCAAACATCCATCAATTCTGACCATAATGTCTTACTGTATTGAGACCTTACATTATGTAGCGTTATGAAGACCTAACGTAGCATGAGAAAGTTAGCGCTTGGGTTTAACCACCGGGTCGCTTGGCGGTGGGGTATCCATCTTCTGATCTTTGGCTTTTTCTAGAAATTTTCCGAGGGCTTCTCCTTCCGTAAATAAGTGAGTAGTTCCTTGAATTACCATTCGGAATTAGGCTGGGTTTGCGAAGGAGAACTGATAGCCGAGTTCCGTCATTCTGGGTCTGAGGGTAAGAAAACACTTCCTTGTTTCCACCGTCTTTTTAGAATAATCTTGTGCAATAAAAGAAAATTTGCCCTCCCTTATAATTTGGTTGTATTTCCTAAAAAAGGCCAAGATAATTTCGACATGCTGGTATCTTAGTGGTTTGCAGACTATCAGTCTTGGTTGAACTTGGTTCGCCATTCTTTTTGCAGGGACTCTTTGTGCTCTGTCAAATTCTAAGGGCTTATCAAAGTTTAGTTTTGTCTCCTGCGGTAGCCATTTTTCTAGGAATGACCCTCATGAAGTTGCCTCATCCTCTAAGCCTTCTGGCAGACCAAAGATGCATGGATTCCCTCTCCGGTTTCTATCCTCCAACTCGGATAGTTGTTTGGCAAATGTGCATGTGGAAGATTCAAGTTTTGTTACTAACTTTTGTGTAGAGAATATTCCTTCTTCAAGTTGGCTTATTCTGTTTTCTGCTTCGATCAGTTTACTGTTGGTTTCTTTGATATCTTTTCGGATATCCGAGATTTCTGTTTGCATAGAGTCAGTATTTTCTTTAGTTGATTTAGTTAGATTGTGAACTTCTGCAAGTTTCATCAGTATCGTTTCCATTGTTGCATTAATGTCTTGTTTATTCTTGACCAGGGAATCGGGATTTGGGGGGGTCTGATTTAACTCTTTTGAGAGTCGATTTTATTTTATTTTTCCACCATCATAACACTGGTGTCTTTTCCGCATCTAGGGGATCGCATTTATACGATTACTGATTATTTGTTCAGGATTGTTTGTTCGCTCTAGTAACACTTCAGTGGTGCTTTTGAACAGTCAGTGCAGCCATGTGTGTTTTAATTGTTTTTTGGCGCTGTTGGAAAAGTAGGATTTCCCAGTATGGTTTACCATTAGCCAGTAGAATGTTAGACTTGTATGGGCTTACGTAGCCTTGCGTGGACGACTTAATCAGATATATATCCTTAAGTTTCCTTAATACCTTCCACGCTTGTTGAAGCCGCTGATTTATGCTAATGCATTGTATATCGTTTTGGCCAGTTCATCTGTTCCTCAGTTACTCCCTTTCTATAATGCCCGTATATTTGTTTGATTTTTCTTTCTGGCATTTTAATACATTAGTTTCTGTGATTATATCTGACCTGATTGATGTCTATTTACTCTTTCTTGTTTTGAAGTTATTGATTCTGCAGTTATATATGTTCACTTACTAGACGCCATCTTAAGGTCAGGCAGGCTGGTAATAGGGATGAAACACCTTGACCGCGGCTCGAATTCCGCCGCGGTGCTAGAGAATGAATGAGTGGGTGGGGTTCGGACCCCCCGGCCGTCCTCTGCACACGGCCACTGTGCCATCTGATGGCAGGGAGCCCTCCAACGCATGGAACGGGTTAAGGTACAGGGTGCGTTTAGGCACCATTTTGAAGTCAGGCTAGTATCTAATAAAACTTTATGGATTAGGAGAGGTACGAAAATGTGTCTCTTACTTAGTGTTTTTTTATTCCTCTTATGTTTCGATTGTGCTGGGGCTATTCATTAATTCTGGCTCCCTCCAGTATCTGTCCCGCTGTCTGTGGTCTGTTGAGGTCCCAGATGAACCATGTGCTCTCTGTTCAGCCCCTGCGATGTAGTTAATGTGATGAGCTTCTTATTTTTTGCTTTTTTGTTAGCTCCTTCTTTTTTACTTCTTTGTTCTTTTTTACTTTGTTTATAATTATGGTTCACTTACCACCGTCTGGTCTCTCATGTAATTCCTTCTCCGCTGGGACTGTAATGACACGAAACTAAGCCGCACTGCTTGTAGGTTCGCCGTGTCGTGTGGGCCTCTTCTCTTCTGCCCCCATCTCTGATAGGGTCTCTGGTTTGCGTATGTGTCCTGTGGTGGTCGGGTGTCCCTCCGGTCAGCCCCGGCACACTAGATGCATTGCATGCGGCACTCCGTCCTTACCGTGTGTCGTTTAGGCCCCGGTGTTGTCTCGTCGTCGGCTGTTTGTGGGAGGAGGGAAGTCTCCGCGTCGGATCTGGATCTCTTCTTCCTTGCCTTCTGACTCTGGGCGGGCTCCGGGTCACGTTCCACTTCCACCAGCTGTTCTTTAGGTCAGCTCCGACACACCAGACTGGATCTCTATTGAGCACCGTGCACCGTCTTCACTGTGTGGAGACCAGGCCCTGCTGCTGTCCCGCGCCAGCTCCGTGTTGGGTTTCAGTCCCGATCTTCCGGGCTCAAGGTACTTACTTCAGATTAGTGCATTCCTGTCTCCCTTCATCTGTGTTGCTTTTCCTGGTATTCTTTCCTCTTAATCCTGCTACGTGTGGTCAGAGGCAGAGCCGCTCACTCACACCGCCATGTTCTTCGAGCTCCAAGCCACGTATTTAACACACCTAGAGGTTAAATATCCGTATCAGCAGTGCTCTCTCACTATGTTCCTATACTGTTGATGAATAAGGTTTCAAATGTTTAACGGTTAACATGAATGCACATGTTCAACCTGAACACACGGCTATGTGAACTTTTAAGATTTCTCATGTTACATTTACTTTTTATGTTTTATACAACTACGTAATAGCGCTAAAATAACAGGCGTTCCTCTGAGGAACGCTTTCCTGTGTTCTCGCCATGCCTTTTGCACCTAACGGGGGTGGGAGGGTGGGTTAGAGATGTGGGGAGGGGAAAAAGGGGATCTGTCCCTTTACCTTTACCTTTTTCTTCCTTCTTTTCTCTTTCTTTTTTGTGGCAACAAACCTGTGACCTCTAACTATTGGCCACCACTGAATCTGGAAATTTGATCCGTGTAACCCCCGCAATTTGAATATGTAAACAATATCTTGGTTCCCTAAAAATGTATGATTAATGCCATGTATCAACCACGTGGATGATACCCATGTTAAAGAGAGATGTAATACCTGATGTCATTTTGTATTTTTGTTTTACTTTCTTTAAAAAAAAAAAATCCTAATAAAAACTATTTGAAATTAAAAAAAATCGAAGGTGACCTCGGGCAACCCTAACGGTTCCCTATTCTAATATTTAACTGTTTAGTAGGATTACCATTCACCAACATCTAGGCAATTGAAATTTTATATAAAGACCCAACCGCTCTAAAGAAGACCTTGTCCAAGTCATGTTGTTTGATCACACCATGTAGAAAGGGCCAACTCACCCTATCAAACGCTTTTGCATCGTTGAAAGTGAGTACCGTTAAGGCAGTTTTAACTTTAGTGGTCATGTCTATTACACCAATCAGGTTGTGCGTCAATTCATAAAGTTGCCTTCCCTTAACAAACCTCTTTTGATCTTCAGGAATTAGTGTTCCGATCACCTTCTCCAATAACTTAGTTAATTCCTGTGTGTACATTTTATAGTCACTAGTCAGTAAGGAAATCGGCCTGTAGGACTCGCATATCTTGGAGTCCTTGTTTGGTTTGAGAATTATGCTAATGATGGCCTCATCCCAAGAGCACTGTACATCTTGCCTTTTTACTAAAGCTGCATTCAGTATGTCTGTTAAAATAGGAACCAACTTGTCTTTCATGGCAATATATGTAACTCATTTGGTGAACTATCTGGGCCAGCTGCTTTCCCTCCCTTTAATTTCCTGATTGCACTTGACTCCTCTTAACTTTTTTGTGAATTAATTAGACAAGGCTCTTTTGGTATTGTCTGTGTGCAAGAAACCCACCTTCCCTGGGAAAAAAGAGATCTCGCCTCCACAACTCAAACCTCGAACACCCGTGGGGATGCGATTATGGCCAAAATATGTTTGGGGGTACCTAATCGCAAACTAGTTAACTCCCAGGGGAGGTGGGCTATCGTAACACTGACATCAGGCATTACCATCTGCTCAGTTTACGGTTCAAATAAAGATGAACCACAAATATTTGAAAATCTTGAACTTGAGCTTGCCTCTTGGCCAAAATCAATAATATTCTGTGGGGATTTAAATATTTCACTAGGACCGACATTTAGCAAACATACTCCATATAAATATACAGGCCGAAAGCCCAAAGTGTTTAATGCTATTAGTCAACTGCGATCTAGCCATGATCTAATAGATATCTGGGATTTAAAGAATTGTCATGATCCCGGATATACCTATTACTCATATCCGCATAATAGATATGTTAAGATAGATCATTTTCTTATATCACGTGACCTAGTCACCAAAGCAGAAATAAAGAAACTCCCTAAAATTATCTTAGACCACAACCCTCTACTTCTGATATTAGACATAACTAAATTTACCAGGCCATATACTAAATGGACGTTTGATAGAAAGCTCCTAGCTGATGAAGACTATGTGAATTTTATTAAAAAATGGGCAGAGGGATTTTTTGATATGAATCGATATAGTGCCTCTAGGGAGGTTGTATGGGATTGTTTTAAGGCGGCCCTCAAAGGAGAAACGATCAGCTACGTGACTAGGGCAAAGAAACAATGTGAAGCCAGGAACTCACAATTAATATATGGTTTGAAAAAAGCTGAAGAGGAACATGTTCTAGCAGTCACGCAAGATAAGGATGGAGTCCATATTCTTCACCGAATATTGATCCTAAAAACTGAATTAAATAGCTGGCTAACTAAACGCTCAGCGGAGATATTTCAGATGTATCGTAACAGCTTATACGAGAATGGTGAGAGAGTTGGTAAACAGTTGGCGCTACGCACCCGGCAAAAGGCCTCATATAACTCAATAGGATGCATCAATTTAATTGGCACCGATTATACTGATCCCGATGAAATAATTGAAGGGTTTCGGCAATATTATCGGGGACTGTATACGGACGATATCCCTCAGAGCACCACAGAAGTTAGGAATGTGGTGACTGAATTTATAGGAAATACCCCACAAGCTAGAACATTAGATGATCTAACCAAGGAGGATTTGGAGAAAGAGATCACCATTGCCGAGATACAACTAGCCCTCTCTGGCTTGGCTTCAGGGAAGACCGCTGGCCCTGATAAAATTCCTCTTGAAATTTATAAAATATTAGGCACTTTGATATTACCCCTTTTATTTGATCTATTTACCGGTATACAACAAACCGGTAAATCTCCAGACTCTTGGGGTGAAACAGATCTAATTATTTTCCCCAAAAAGAATAAATCTGTCGAGAAACCATCATCGTACCGACCAATCTCTCTGATTAATTCAGACTCTAAACTCTACGCCAAGATCTTAGCCAATCGGCTCGGGAGGGTTGTTGAACATCTGGTCTCCCCCTGGCAACATGGTTTCATATCCGTAGAGCCATTGCACTTTTTGATTTCATGTCCAGTGTGGAGGGCCATATGTGAATGATCCTTCTCTATGCCGAAAAGGCTTTTGATCGGGTGTACTGGGAGTTTTTGTGGAGGGTACTTTAAACAATTTCGGGTCCAACTTCATCCATTCTATCAAAGCCATGTATCATCATCCAAAGGCAAAACTACAGATAATGGGTAAAGAATCTAGTTTCATTAATATATCTAGGGGAACAAGACAAGGCTGTCCTTGTTCTCCGATTCTTTTTGCCCTTTATATCAATCCTTTAATCACTAGATTATTACAGGAACAAAAAATGAAACCCATAAGCATAGGTAACTATGAGACGAAGGTCTTAGCATATGCCGATGATGTGGCTATATTAACACCAAACCCCGCAGAGGCAATTGCAGAAATTGACATAATTCCTCATCAATTCGGCTTATTTTCTGAATATTCACTTAACAAGGAAAAAACTATTATTATATGCACTGATAATACAGTATATAATGATCCTCGGAGAGTAGAGCAGACTACTTATCTCGGGATATGTTTAACATCAAAGGTAGAAGCAATCAATAGATTAAATTATGACCCCCTAATTAAAAACCTCGAGAAGGACCTTAAGAGAGTTAACAGTTTACACTTATCTATTATTGGGAGGGGGAATTTTAAAAAAAATGAATGTACTCCCAAAGTTTCTTTATTTATTTCGTGCAATACCATTAGCAGTGGAAGATAGTACTCTTAAAATAATAGACTCGCTGTTTTCATCCTTTATGTGGCAATATGGGAAAATCATGAGATCACTTAAATTTCTGACGCTACCGCAGCATAGAGGAGGCCTAACACTCCCCAATATTGCGCTATATCATTGGGCTGCCTTTCTCCAACAAATGGATCCTTTATTTAGTATTTCCCCTCCCGGTACAGAAATTCCACTACCAGAAATACCCTTGATACATGAACTACTATTGGGAAAAAAATATCAAGATTTGCTTTTAAAGCAATTAGAGCCCAGTTATTTATAAAAAACTAAATTTAAGATAGTCAAGAGTGTGTGGAGAGTTTGGTGCAAGATTTCAAGGTTTTTGAAAATCCCAAAATATAATAGATATACCCCTTTATGGGGCTCCTCGCTACTGCCCCTGTTAGTAAATGATGATATGGCAAAGAAATGGGAAATGCTAGGCATAAGAACAGTCTGGGATTTCTGTGGAAACGAAGCAGACTGTAAATTTTCAAGTATTCAGAATAAATTTGGAATCCCCAAATCCCATTTTTTTTACATTTATGCAGGTTAAAACAGTCCTGAAATAAAAAACTCCTAGGATTCTATTAGAAAGAATACCACTTCTCGAGATTCTCGGTACAAAATCATTTAGAATTGGTCAAATTTATGACCTGCTTTTAAACAGCCTAAACGATGATCTAGAGCACATTGAGTCCTCTTGGGCTTTCAGACTTACCAACCCTATCGCAGACATCGATAAGAGTTTATATTTGGCATCTAAGACACTTATGTCCTCGAGCCTTAAAGCCCAATGATATAAAACTATTTTTAATCTTTATTTTACCCCCGCTCAGTTGTTTTCATGGGGGAAAAGATTGGATGATCACTGCCCAAGATGTGGATTGGGTCCTGCCAATTTAAACCACATGTTCTATGAGTGTGACAAATTAATGGGGTTAAAGAATGGACTGGGTAAATACTGGGAAGAGGTATTTGGACATCCTTTAGCGATTTCTTCTATATTGTTTATTCTAGGGTGTGATAATATATTGGGGTTGAGTAAGGTCGAAGAATCATGCCTGTTTATTGGAACAGCTGTATTCAGGATCTTATTCGCAGCTAGCTGGAAAGAAACAAATCCTCCATCCTTTCAAAAGTGGCTTGCCAGGTTCTTGGCTATATATAACCAAGAAACAGCTATATATGTAACCAGGGGTAGACACTATATCGCGTGGTCAAAAAATCTGGCAACCCATTGAAAACTGGATGAAAGGAGAGAAAGAGGGCTCATAGAGCGGAGAATCTTTGTCGATATACTGTAATTATTTGTATAACCTATATTGTATCATACTGTATGTATATGTGAATATGGAATTTTATATTATCACAATACCTAGCTTCCCTCTATCTGAATTTAAATGCTGCTGTTCTTTTACTGAAATTCTTTATTTGTTCTACCAATCTGCTGCTATTCTTCTTTTCTCTCCTATTTTTTCAAATATGTACTTTTATACTATTGTTGTATCTTCTATGTACCCATTTGCTGCTAAACTTAAGAAATCTGTGTGGTATATAATTGTTGCTATGTATTTATTTGGTGCTGCATAATAAATAAATACATTTAAAAAAATGAAACCTCTTAACTAATAATCTCTGAATTTAATTCCTCCTTTAGATCTGCTTGTAGGATTGGAGCAGCCACTCCGCTGGGGTAATTCTTGATCTCCTCTTCCGTCGCAACTAGGTCTTCAGTGTACAATTTTTTTAAGAAGTGTGTAAGAGCCACTTTTTGGGTATTTTTGCTTATTTTATTGACTACGAAAAAGAAATAAATTCTAGAAATATGTCCATATTTTGTGTTATGGAAAGAAAACCTTTGCCCTTTATTTCCCTTCAGCCTCCAAATATCAACAAGGTCCAAATCTTCCATTATTAGTTTTAGTGAGGCTCTTATTTTAGGTGAATTAGCTGTGCTTCTAGTAGTGGATTTGTCTAGGATAGGGTCTATCAATAGGTTGAAGCCCCCTCCTAACATTATGGGAAGATTGACCTCCAGAAGCTGGTTTTATACTGCTTGAAGGGGGAAGGATCATCAATGTTTGGCCCATAATAACCCACAAAAGCATACCAAGAGCTGTATATTTGAACCTTTTCAATCCGCCATCTTCCCCTTGGATCTGTAATCGAATCGCCCACCTAGGTCTTAACAGATTTCTTAAAAAGGATTGCAATCTCCTTGACACAACGTCTGGCTAGTACAAACATACTGGTCTACCCATTTTTGTTTTTTTATATCTTCACATTCTTCTCTTGGTTGCTATCCGCGAGTCTCAAATACTCGAAATAAGGCCATTAACATTCCAAGTTAGAACCTTTAGGGGTGCCAATATTGACAACCCAGACATATTAACCTAGAGATAGGGAACTAGATCGCATTTATCTGAGCTCCACAAAAAAAGTTGTATATTTAATTTTTACAAAGGAGGCTCCTGTTATTTTTCTTTTTCTCCCACATGCTCCCCAATCCAGTTCTTAAATATTATACAAACTTCCTGATGTGCCAGGCACCCTCCCTCTGTCTACTGGGTGATCCTCCCTGTAACCATTGGGTAAATCTGGGAAGTTTTGTACCCGTTTGAACTCTCTTTTTTCTAGGCAGTTATTGAATATTTCTGGTGTTGCATTTTGTTATTCCCCATGATTTTCAAGGGGGCAGGAGAACGCATCTTAGCTGAGGCTCCCAGCGATCAGAGCTCCTGGATGTATTTTCTTAGCTTCTACTGTTTATCCTGCGTATTCCTGGAAATATCTGATTTAATGTGGAAAGACCACTCTCCTTTGGAGAAACTGCCAGCTTTGAGGGCTTCTGTCTTAATGTTTTCTTTGATCGAGTAGATCTAACAAATTGATCGATATTTTACTTGGTTTTTTCATAGCAGCTCCTATTTTGAATGGGTCACAATGGACCCCTGTATATCCTCCTCAAAGACTTTAGTGTCAACACAGGGGATGAATTCCTTTATTAAGCTAATGGTGAAAACGTTGATGTTCTCTCCCTTTAGACCTTCAGGAACGTTCAATACTCTAATATTGGTCCTTCTTGTGTTGTTTTCAAGTGATTCAATTTTATCCCAAAGATCTTTTTCTCCCATTTTTAGGTTCTGTATTTCTTCATGATTGGCTTCACCTCTGTTAAGCTCCTCTAAAGAGGCTTCCATCACTGACACCCTTTCCATCCAAGTATTCATTTTAGCTTCTAGGGTTTCACATGCCTCCTGAATCTTTTCCTGATGTTACTCCCATATTGCAAATTTCTCTATTTCATCTATCAGCATTACAAATAGTTTTTCTACACCAACTGGTCTTCCTGTCCCTGAGACTGTGGACTTGAAATCTGTAACTGAAGACCATGTAGGTGAGGTTGGTCCAAAGCTGTATCATGGGGTAATACTTGGAATCTATTACTGATTTCAAGTACCTCTTTACTTCCCCTGTCTTCCCAACACTGGCAATGCTATTGCTCTGTGTGCTGGACCCAAAGCTGCCTGTTTGGTGTAGCTTAGGAGTGAAAAAAGGAGATCCTCTTCCATCTTCAACTTGACTTTGAAAAAGGAGCTTAAAGAAGGAGTGATCTAATGCGTTCGGCTTTTTTTGCACTTCCCCCCGCACTCCTTTGGGTTATTTAGTTGCGCAGTTTGACTTCGGGACCTGTCGACAGGGGCTGAAAGGAAAACCATAAAGGGATTGTTTTTATCTCCCGCCTTTATCTCCCCTGGCTCTCTTTTTCTTTTTTAAAATTCTTTTTTACAGGAAGCAGAAACCAAAACCGGTTTCACTTGTGTTGTTCTGCCAGAATGTGTTTTTCTTAGGGCGTACCTGACATTTAAAGGATCACAAGCACCTTGCTCCAAGCCCCCTGCCCCTGAAGAAATTTGCTTTTTACCTGATGCCTTTTTCCTGGCCACAGGAGAGTTGGAAAATGTTTGTGGTATTCTCTTTCCATGCCCAACCTCTTACTTAAATCATATACAGCCTGCGGACTTTCTCAGTTTTCTTGACCTAAGGTGGCATCCCTGCGAAAGTTTGAGAAAGGATCAATGATACACAGCTAGCCCAGCCTGCCCGGCCAACATCAATGCTTCCTGGAATACCCCGGAAGCAAAATATGTGCTGAGGCTTTCCGGTCTCTGCTGAGGCTCAATGCTGCCTCTGACCACAGATCCGCTCTGTTAAGTTGGCTGCCTCCAATCGACGCCGTCCGGACCTCGCTTAGATCCTGCAAATCTATCATGGGTGAAAAACAGTGGCAGACGAATCATCCAGCTCTCTCTTAATTGAGAATAATCCTGCCAGTAAGTTAGTTAAACAGGGAGCCTCAGTATTTGCTTAGGAATACAAGAGCTTCCAACCGGCACTCCCAGCCGGCCGCCATGTTCCCTATTGTTATAAAGTCTTCTTCCTCTAATGCTCTATTGTGTCTCCAGAGTCAAGGCACTAGGACTCCTCTCGAGAGTTCTAGCACCTGCTTCATAGTTCTTTCTTGGGCAGGCCTTGAAATCCACTCGCCCACTCGCTATGGCGAGTCAGAAGTTATCAGGGCGAGCTATTTTTAGGGACTACTGGCCCGGTTTGGCGAGCGACTCCAGCTGACAAGAACAGGTGTTCTTATAATTAGGAAAGTGGAAGAACAATAAAGATGCCTTTAAATCTTGTCACATTTTCTGTGTGTTCAAAGACAGAGATCAAATGTCAGCTTATGTCTTCTTAAAGATGGTTCCTTATTTCATCGTGAAGATAGTGTTTACAAAATTCTCTAACTTTGCAGTAAGAGAAAGAAACGTGTACTGTCTGACAATTATGCTGTGTGCAATAAAAGGCTATAGGGTTTCAGTTTCTTTATTTAAAATAAATGTAAATACCTTGTAAATAAAATGTACAACTTGTTAAAAAAAAAGTTAGTAGTTATGAAAGCACTTTTTTTGAGCGTGTGATGGTAATAAATATTTAATTGGATCAAAACAAATTAGAACACTTTATGCGGTGATGTGCCAATGCTACATATTTGCTGAAATCCAATTTCCCCATTATCATTTGTATGATATATAGTGATATCAGTTAATCTGCATGTCAGTGGGACAATGGAAATGTGCTGTCTGTAAATGACTGTGAATCATGCTTTAGTAATCTATTAAAAGTGAGAGCTTTTAAACATGAACTCAGACACATTCGTGCCCCGCCCTGATGACAATGATAATGATGAGGCAAGAACTGGTTCATGTGTACGTTTAATGTGGGCTAGATTTTTGTTATACATGGTGCAACATTTGAAGGTGCACTCCTGTTTAGTAATAAAGAAAAAAGTGACTTGATGAAATAAAATGTTTGCCTAGGATCACACACGTTGTACCAGTTTATGGGTCAAGTGCATTATAGTTAAATGAAGTACATTATTCAAGTCACTAGACCTGAAAGTCTAGTAACATGATTCTTCAAGGCCCGTTTGGTACCTGCTGGAAGATCAAGATTCAAGTAAGAATAGTTAGGTATTCTGTACACATGCTTCACATGCACTTTGCAGCTGGAGACTGCTTATGGGACTGGTGTGTGATTAGCACACTTTTATCTACTGTTACAGTGCTACCGACTTGGCCCTACGATGCAGTACCTAAAATCTGCCTGGATCTGTAGAGGTTGACAATTATCTACGTAGCATAAAAGCTTCTTTTGCTTTTTAGCATTTTGAGTATTCAAAGCTTTATTTCAATGCATAATTGGAATGCATAAAGGATTTGTGGATTTGAAAACCATTCACCGTGAGTCTATACTATTGTAGATGAATATTCCTATGTCATCTTGTGTTAATACTATTTCAATGGTAGCTTTGACAGACCTGTGTTAACCTTTCTTGAATTACTTTCACAGTACAGTCATATTAGTCGGGCCTCCAAAAATCTACTCGCTCACACGCTATGGCGAGTCACATCTGATCAGGTCAAGCTATTTTTAGCACAAATTCTTCCGTTCTTTCTAGTGAACAGGTTTTCTTTTCATTCAGAAAATGAATGAGCAATAAAGTTGCCTTTAAATCTTATTTTTATCTTAACACAATTGCTGTCTGTTCAAGGACAGAGGCCAGATGTTAGTTTGTCTTTTTACTAACTTACTAACTGTTGCTTATCTTATCCTGGAAAATGGTGGTTACTTTTCTTTCAAAAGAATGTAACATGTCAGGTTTTTTTTTCTATCACAACATTTAAAAAAGTTGGTTAATTCAATAGTACAAGTATTTCAATATATATCAGAAATTACAAAAGAAAACTCATTTGTAATTCAGAAGTGTGATGCAAACAAAAATGTAAATAGGAGTAAAACAAATAGGAACACTTTACTTGGTGACGTGCAAATGACATATTTGCTAAAAATATATTTCCAAACATTGTACACAATAGTTTTATCAATAAAACCACATCAGTGGAGAAATGTTGTGGCCATTTCAATTGAAAATCTGGTGATTGCAAGTAAGCGTGTTGCCACTTCATGCTTCAAGTATGTATTTATTAACCCGTTCCGTGCTCCCAACGGCCGATGGGAGCACTCCCTCCCTGGTGCTGCGAACGACCATTGGCCGTCGCAACCCCGCCCACCCTTTAGAATACCCGCCCAGCGGGGGAATTGCCGCTGCGGTTAAGTCGTTAACAGTGATTATTTGTAAACATGGTTTGAGAAACATTCCTGCCCCCACCCTGATGACAATGCTGTTAATCAACTAAGAGGCAGGTCAGAAGTCATGTGTATCCTATGTGAGGTTATATTTGTATTAAATATGGAGCAAAGGTTTTGTCTATTAAATCAAGCAAAAGTTTTTTTGTACAGCAGACATGCTGAAGTCACGTACTTGAAGGTGCTCTCATGTGTGATAAAGCAGAAAATGGTGGCTCAGTGAATTAAAATATTAAATCGAGAAAATCCAAATATTGTACTGGTGAACCTAATAAAGAAAAGTAGGGCACACATTTTAGCTTGCCTAGAGACTGAATTGAATCCAAAAAGTATGCTGGAAGCTATTGATGCTATAACCCAAACAATGAATGGAGTATTAAAGGTCGATAGAAAATCAAGAGCCTAATGGCACCAAAAGGGTTTAACAGTGATTGCTCATGGACGAATAGATTGCTCACGGCTTTGAAACAGAAATCGCAGGGAAAAGGGATGGTGAGACTATGCATGCATCAATACAAATAGGCACTTATGGCCCGCAGGGTGACTATTAGACAAATGGTGTGGGATAAATTATATGAAGCAAGTGTTAGTAAGAATTCTAGCCTTTTTTGGAAGACCATCAATGCCTCTTTTTCTTTCAAGACAGTAAAAACACCAGTACTGATACCACAATCTCTCCCGACAAATGGGTTGACCATTTCACTGTGGTATATTGGAGTAATAGGGAGTTTATTTGCCATGCAGAGTTTAGTGACAATTGTATAGGTGACAGTGGCCATAAGGTGGCATCTTCTACATATCCGGAGGTTGCAAAAGCCTTAAATCAAACTACGAAGAACAAAGCACCTGGCCTGATAGGGTCCGTGCTGATCTTTTCCTGGCAAATCCTGATTTGCGGCTCCCAGTGCTTACTAACATTTTAAGCTTTGTAGCAAGTTCAGGACCATTAAAATCTTGGCCCAGTGTGACCATAGTCCCCATCTTTAAAAAAAGAGACATGTCAAACTCTAAGCGCTGTCGCACAATTTCTTTAATCAATGTTACTTGCAAATTACTGGGCAGGGTTTTACTGGACCAGCTTGAAGCAGCCATTTTTTCTGCCACAAGCAGGGAGCTGCTTTAAATAGCAGCTCCCTGCTTGCGGGAGTAGAGTTTCACCTGTTTCCCAGCAGGCACATTTTGGCGCAGGGAAACAGATGAAAACTCCGCTTTCTGCAAGCTGGAGCTGTTTGACCACTCCTACTTGCAGAAAGCGAAGTTATGCTTGCTTTTGCTTTGCAGGAGCTGTCCGCTCCTTCCAAGCAAAAGCAAACAGCTGCCTCCCAAGGGTGGGAACCTGAAGAGGTAGCAGGAGATCGGCCCTGGGTGTTGGCAGTCCTCGTGACCAACCATGGCTCCACGATGGGGACCGCGCGGCCACCCTCATTGTAGTAGTTAGCCCCAGGGAAGTGGTGGTCCTCGGGACTGCACTGGCCCGCCTTCATTTTATGTTTAACACCCCGGGGAGTAGGCGGTCCTCGGGCTTTAGGGGAGGCCGTAAGGGCCCCAGCATTCCTTTTATCTTAGGAAGTGGCGGTCTCCTGGTGAGGCTGTATGGCTCCCCGGCATTCATTTTATGTTTATTGCCAGGGAAGTGGTGGTCCTGAGGGCGCAGACGGGCCCAGAGGAACCCCAGCAGGGCAAAAAAACATGTATTAAAAGTTTTTGCAGCAAAATCGTGAAATTCATGAATTTGCAAGGGAAAAAAGCATGGGCTCCCACGCTTCTTTTGTAAAGGGCTCCCGGGAGTGCCAGTTTCTAAAGGCAGTTTCTAAAAAAAGGAGGGGGGCCCCCTTCCTGAGGTTCTTTGAGACCTGGGGACCCCCACCACCCCTGGTTTTATAATGCAGGTAGCCACACTGACCCCCCTCCTGGACTTCTAGAAGCTCCTGGAACCACCACCTCCCCGGGGCAATTAAAACAATTGGCAGAGGCTGTGTGGACCCCTTGGTCCTGACAAACACCACAACCTGGATCTTTCTTTTTCTCTATAAGAAGGAGATGGGTTGGGTGGCCCCCCTCCCAGGATGTTCACAGCCCCAGGGACCACCACCTCCACCGTAGAGGCCCGTGCAAATAGAAGGAGGGGGTGCCCCATGGCCGCTCTACTGGATGCATATATGGCCTTGGGGTCCGCCACCGCCAGCTCCGGCTATGTCCTGGGAGGCACACCCCCAAAACATAGCTATTTGCTTTAGCTTGGCGGGAGCTCAGAGATCCAGCAGAGCTAAAGCAGACACTCAGCTTTCAGCAGGTGGGAGTGGTTCAAAGTGCTCCCTCCTGCTGGAAGCGAAGGTTTAATCTCTTTCTCTGCCAGTAGACATGTGGGTAGGGAAGAATATGAAATGATTGCTCCTGAGTCCCAGGCTCTCCACACCACTGGAGTCAAGCTATCCAGGCTGATGAATAGTTATGTAAGAGCAGAGAGGCGCACACAATGAAGTCAATAGTGTAAGAGAGTCCAAAAAGAATTGTAGATCTTCGGTTCTTATTTGTAAAAGTATTCTTTATTTTCACGTACAGCGGCACAGCCAACGCGTTTCATTCCCATTCGTGCCTTGGGAATTTCATCAGGGCATGTTTTGGACAATCTAGTCTGTGCGGTGTCTCTCGAGGTCGTACTTCTTCGAGAACAGTTTAAAGGACAGTCACGGTAGGTCACAATGTGTACCTGCAAAATACTTTGTATTAGGTTCCAAGTGGAATGAAGATCCAAGTCCCCCCGAAATGTCAGGTCGCTGTCACTATGGCAAGTCAATAAAGGTAGAAAATCCGGACCCCTCGGGGGAACTCCGGAGGGGAAGAGGAGTCTGAACGCTCGGAAAAGTGTCCGGCTTCAATGGGGTCTGCAGAAGCGTAGTGACGCAACGGTGCCTTAGGTATGGCCCCCGTTCTCCGCTGCTCCTCCTCCTGGAATACTGGATGCATCGGATTTTCTACCTTTATTGACTTGCCATAGTGACAGTGACCTGACATTTCGGGGGGACTTGGATCTTCATTCCACTTGGAACCTAATACAAAGTATTTTGCAGGTACACATTGTGACCTACCGTGACTGTCCTTTAAACTGTTCTCGAAGAAGTACGACCTCGAGAGACACCGCACAGACTAGATTGTCCAAAACATGCCCTGATGAAATTCCCAAGGCACGAATGGGAATGAAACGCGTTGGCTGTGCCGCTGTACGTGAAAATAAAGAATACTTTTACAAATAAGAACCGAAGATCTACAATTCTTTTTGGACTCTCTTACACTATTGACTTCATTGTGTGCGCCTCTCTGCTCTTACATAACTATTGGTCTGTTATACATCCTTGGCAGCGGATGGTGAGAGTAGCCGCACCGCCTAATAATTCTGAAACAGACGAAGTGGATGTGCGAAACCTTGGTCAGCTGCTGGTTGCTTCTGTTTATTATCCAGGCTGATGAAAGCTGATAGCCAGAAACCGGTCCTTGGATGCTTGATTCCGGTCTGGGAAAGACATGGCTTGGTAGTTCGGACTGGACTGTTCCCATGAGGCACAGGGTCAGAGCTGATTTGCATATAGCCAGTGTCTAACCCAGGGTGGTGTGGAGTGCAAAAAAACAATGGATTTAGGCCCAGATCCTTGTACTGGGGTGAATGTATGACATTGTTCTACATTCTGTCCATCAACTGTGTTTTTTGCAATGTTCACCGCGAGTGTGCTGGGTATACTCAGACGTGAGTCCCAGGCTCTCCACACCACTGGAGTCAAGCTATCCAGGCTGATGAAGGCTGATAGCCAGAAACCGGTCCTTGGATGCTTGATTCCGGTCTGGGAAAGACATGGCTTGGTAGTTCGGACTGGACTGTTCCCATGAGGCACAGGGTCAGAGCTGATTTGCATATAGCCAGTGTCTAACCCAGGGTGGTGTGGAGTGCAAAAAAACGATGGATTTAGGCCCAGATCCTTGTACTGGTGTGAATGTATGACATTGTTCTACATTCTGTCCATCAACTGTGTTTTTTGCAATGTTCACCCCGAGTGTGCTGGGTATACTCAGACGTGAGTCCCAGGCTCTCCACACCACTGGAGTCAAGCTATCCAGGCTGATGAAGGCTGATAGCCAGAAACCGGTCCTTGGATGCTTGATTCCGGTCTGGGAAAGACATGGCTTGGTAGTTCGGACTGGACTGTTCCCATGAGGCACAGGGTCAGAGCTGATTTGCATATAGCCAGTGTCTAACCCAGGGTGGTGTGGAGTGCAATAAAACGATGGATTTAGGCCCAGATCCTTGTACTGGGGTGAATGTATGACATTGTTCTACATTCTGTCCATCAACTGTGTTTTTTGCAATGTTCACCCCGAGTGTGCTGGGTAGATTCAGACGTGAGTCCCAGGCTCTCCACACCACTGGAGTCAAGCTATCCAGGCTGATGAAGGCTGATAGCCAGAAACCGGTCCTTGGACGCTTGATTCCGGTCTGGGAAAGACATGGCTTGGTAGTTCGGACTGGACTGTTCCCATGAGGCACAGGGTCAGAGCTGATTTGCATATAGCCAGTGTCTAACCCAGGGTGGTGTGGAGTCCAAACAAACGATGGATTTAGGCCCAGATCCTTGTACTGGGGTGAATGTATGACATTGTTCTACATTCTGTCCATCAACTGTGTTTTTTGCAATGTTCACCCCGAGTGTGCTGGGTATACTCAGACGTGAGTCCCAGGCTCTCCACACCACTGGAGTCAAGCTATCCAGGCTGATGAAGCAGATAGCCAGAAACCGGTCCTTGGATGCTTGATTCCGGTCTGGGAAAGACATGGCTTGGTAGTTCGGACTGGACTGTTCCCATGAGGCACAGGGTCAGAGCTGATTTGCATATAATCAGTGTCTAACCCAGGGTGGTGTGGAGTGCAAAGAAACGATGGATTTAGGCCCAGATCCTTGTACTGGGGTGAATGTATGACATTGTTCTACGTTCTGTCCATCAACTGTGTTTTTTGCAATGTTCACCCCGAGTGTGCTGGGTATACTCAGACGTGAGTCCCAGGCTCTCCACACCACTGGAGTCAAGCTATCCAGGCTGATGAAGGCTGATAGCCAGAAACCGGTCCTTGGATGCTTGATTCCGGTCTGGGAAAGACATGGCTTGGTAGTTCGGACTGGACTGTTCCCATAAGGCACAGGGTCAGAGCTGATTTGCATATAGCCAGTGTCTAACCCAGGGTGGTGTGGAGTGCAAGAAAACGATGGATTTAGGCCCAGATCCTTGTACTGGGGTGAATGTATGACATTGTTCTACATTCTGTCCATCAACTGTGTTTTTTGCCCTAATTGTTTTACTGCACACCCTTTCACAGACCCACTGATACACTCACACACCCACTCATGCACCCAGAGATTCACACACCCACTGACCGACACACACACACACTAATGCACCCACTAACAGATTAATTCAAGCACTCAATCACCCAGTCAGAGACCCACTGAAAGACTCACACATACTCACAGACTGATTCAGAGACTTACCCACCTACTCACACAATTATGCACCCACTCAAAGATCCTCTCAAAGACTAGTATCACTCACAGACCCACTCAGATACTCACTCACCCACACACTCACAGAACCACTCCGTCTCTTGCACGCTCTCACAGACCCACTCTGACACTCATGTTCCCATTCACAGATTCACTCAGAGACTTGTATACCTACTCACAGATCCTCTAAGAGACTCACACACCCACTGACTGATCCACTCCGACACTTAATCACAGACCCACTCACAGAGCCTCTCAGACACGCACCCACTCAGAGACTTATCCATCCATTCATGCACTCACTCACAGACCCAATCAAAGACCCATGCACCGTCTCACAGACCCACTCACAGATCCACAAGGCACTCCTACACTTACACAGCCATGTAAACACCTATTCAGTTGCTTTTCAGTCTGGAGTTCTGGACTTTTTGGTTCCGTCCAGAGGTGTCAGGGAACAACACCCAAAGACCCCGGAGTTCCACCTGCCTTGGTGCACAAATGAACAGAAACACGGGCTTCTCGATGGTGGCGTCAAAGACCAAAGGTTTATTACTGCAGGGACACAGAAGTCACAGAAACTACGCATGGGCAGTAACTAGGAGCCTGTTCGATTTGTACAAAGAGGGTTGCTCCTTATATACTAAATTTTGGCCTTCAGGCGAATTCTTTACATGTTGGTACATTCCCAAAACCTTTGTGTCATAAACAATAAATATTTGGCGTACATAGGAACCGTTGATAAAATCTGTTACAAAACATCTACGAAGAGGGGTTCCCACTAGTTCATCACAATCCCTTGTCAATATTGCATTCAAGAGCTGGACCGCCTCATCGTAAATTTCGTTACCTCCCCCTAATAAAGATTTCAGAAAGAAAGAAACGGAGCCAGGTGTGGAAGATAGAAAAGCGGGATAAGAGATGTTTGTAGGTTGTAAATGGGCAAGGCTACCGGCTTCGGCCGCCTAATCGTGATCAGGACAATGGACACGAAGACCAGTTTGGCAGGACTGGCCTCGGGCAGAGGAGGCAGTCTTTGCTGAGTCATGCAGCTACAGCGTGCTCTGGTCTAAGGTGCACGTGTCACTAGAGAGGTGAATCTCCGGCTAAGGCTACGTGTCCTTAATCGAAATGAAGTGATCAGAGGTTATTGCGTATGTGAGGGCAAGAAACACAAAATGGCGGCCATGATCTAAGATGGATGCCGTGGGTAGATCAGAAATGTGTTTATAAAAGGAGTGCTCTTGTTTGTAGCGTAGCGAAAACACCAGGATATACTAAATGGATCATTTGCGGTTCGCTGATACCAATATTATGTATTTCCGACAATATTGAAAACACGGGTTCAAATCGTCACGGAACCTCAGACCCTCCTTTTGCCCTTACGTAGGCAATTACTCAGTCTATGTCAGAATCTAATTCTATGCTCATTAGGTCAGTGACATGCTGTTGGATCATCATCCTTTCTCGTGCCTTTTCTCCAAACGCAGGTGGTTTCCTAAAACAAGTTGCAGCACAAAGACTACATAGAGCAGGACCACACTGGATAATCAGGCAACATGAGAGTAGGAATACTAAGATGACACCAATGACCATTAGAACCTTCCATCCCCACGCTGAGATCAGAGTCCACAACCACTCCATGAAGGACCAGTTTCCCTTGTCTACGTGAATAGAGTCGGAAATCTTGTGTAGCTTAGAGATCGCCTCATAGACTGTTGGAGCATTATTAGGAATAAAGACACAGCAGCTCGATTGGATCATTCTGCATACCCCACCTCGATCTGCAAGGATAACGTCTAGAACCATACGGTTCTGCAACGTCATGAGTCTATCCGCCTGAAGTTCAGCTGTCAAATTGCTAAGGGCACCAGCAGTTTCGGTAATAGTAGATTCAACTACCCGTGTTAGCTGACGTATGTTTCTACTATTGGCCATAGGCCCCCAGAACGGAAGGAAGCCTTTGAAGAAGTCTCCTGCTTCCTGACCAGCAGTATCTTCCTTGCTGAAGACACCTCTCGCTACTCGGGTTCTGTGGTAATCAGATGAAGCAGTGTATGTCGGAGGCAACAATCGAGCAATATAGCATGATCCTGAAAAGTCGGAAGGCAACCATGTATACGCTCTGTCTCGACAGATGAAGTAGGTGCCCCTAGCAGTAAGAAAAGCAGGGGAAGAGTTAGCCGGAAACACATAAGTCTCTACGCACTCACTCCTCCCTAGCTGAGCTCTCGGATTTCTCCCATTCCCTTGCAAACAGACCTGACCTCGGTGAGGTACGACCCAGATTGGAGTGGAGTTTTTCCGCTTGCTTTCTCCTAGACTAAGGCGATACTCTGAAGTATTCCAACTTAAATATACTCGCAATTCGTCTCTAGGGTATGATGGAGTATTATTGACATCCTTGACCATGTCAATAATTCCCTGGACTAAAGCTTTGTTGGCAGAGTTATATTTAGTGGAACGTGGTGGACGTGGAGGATAGGTTTCAAGGGCATAAGCAAAGATGGTTTGAAGGGCCTGAAATGATCCATTGTAGCTGAAAGGCAAAACCAGATAGGGAATACCTTTATCCATAGTGTGGGGTATCAGGCCACACACCCAGCAGTCTGTAGTGTTAACTACCAGTTGGTGTTGGTGCAAGAGCTGTACAAAAGTGTTGTTAATGAGCTCTGAGCGTCGAGCTTGCTCGTGTTCAGGAAACGAGTAAAAAGAGTGTATAGAGGGAACAGTAGAAGTAACAGGATCAAGGGGAGGTACTGCAGTAACTGGCACAAAAATCAAATTTATACTGAAGACGATTCCACCCACCAACGTTATCAAAACAATCAAGAATGTAATGGCACATTGCATCAAAAAGCATTTGCTGTGAAGGATTCTATAAAGTCTGTTTCTGCGAACATAAATCACGTTTTCTCGTTGCAGCGCAGGAAGCTCCATCTTCTACAATCCGCTCGCGACCACTGATGATGTGTACGTAGATGAAAATGCCTCTATCAGCCCTGGGAGTTCCCAGAACCAACAGAAAGATCGACCTTGTGTCAGACCCCTGCAAATTCAACTAGGCACACAGCCACGACCCTACGGCTACCCAGACGGCAAGGCAATTTAAAAACAATAAAACAATAGCAAACTTCCTGGCTGAAGGCAAAAGTTCAAAATTTCAAAATATCACAATAGGCAGTTGCCTGCTTTATTTGTCCATTTTACGGTTTCGTAAGTTATATCTTTGCTTCGCAGGTACTGTCTGATCAGCAAATAGCGTTTCACTGGTAGCTGTTGTAGTGTTCAAGTTCGCAGATGACAGAGTTTTTTCTGATGCAGGGGACAAATGTTCAGTGTTCAAAAGAGTCTTTTCTGGAGGAGAGTCAGAGCTTGGAGTGTCAGTGATCAATTCGGCATCGCTGAAAGGGATGAATTTTGGCGTGCTTTCAAATTCGGAGGAACCAATTCCCTTCTTCACCCAGTCGTCGTAAGGAAGTGGCAAAGGCACACGCTTTACATGGGATGCATGCACCCAATGCTTGCGTCCAGCCACACGAACCGTTGTTCTCGTTGCAAGTAGGACTTGGAAGGGGCCGACAAATCTCGGCTGAAGGTTCTTCGTCCTCGCGAAATTTCTGATAACCACAAACTCGCCTGGTTTCAGCTGATGCCCTGGACTCTCCGGAGGCTTTGGTAAAGCATCGAAAACCTGTTGGTGAATAAGACTCAATTTAGCAGTCAAGTCGTAAAGATAGTCTATCAACATAGGATATTCTAGAGAACAAAACTTTTTAGGCCTCGGCACACCCCAAATATTTGCCGGACGGCCAAAAACTATTTCGTAGGGGCTAAGCCCCACTCTAGAATGCACAGTTGCTCTCGTTGATAACAAAGCCAAAGGAAGTGCGTCTGGCCAGGCTAAACTTGTGGATGCTTGTATTTTAGCTAATTTCAACTTGAGGGTGCCATTGTAACCCTCCACTAAACCAGCAGACTGGGGATGGTTCGCACTGTGGAACTTTTGTTTCAGACCTAGGCCGGCACACACACTCTGCATAACTTTCCCTATAAACTCACTTCCGTTATCTGACCATACAATCCGTGGCATTCCATACCTAGGGAAATATTCTTTGAGAAGAATCTTGGCAGTTGATAGGGCAGTATTGTCCTTTAGTGGATATGCTTCAATCCACCTGGAAAAAGCACAGACTACCACCAGGACATATTTCAAATTATTACAGCGCTCCATGTGAATGAAGTCTAACTGAATCACTTCAAAGGGGCAGGAAGGAGGAGCGAAATGACCAGCTGGAGTTGGAGTTCCCTTGCCAGAATTATGCATCAGGCATACCATACAATTTTTCACCACTCTCTCTGCACACTTACTGATCCCATCATTCTTCCAGACTGGAGCCAACATCTTACAAATTCCTTTAGAACTTATATGCGCTACTCCATGCGCCATTGTCACCACTGCAAGCACATACGCGTCAGGCAACATCCAACGCTGCTGTTCTGTCAAATCAATCCAACATCCATTCGAATCCAACTTGCCCGTACTTTCTTTCCATACCCGTTTTTCTTCCTCAGTTGCTTCTTTCTGAATCTCTTTCACACTTTCCATAGTATCCTCACACATTCCGGAGTCAGCAATCCATCTTGCAGACGTAGCAACATACATTCTGCTCATCGTGTCTCTAGCTGTTTGTTTAGCAATTTCATCAGCAAAAGCATTCCCGCGACCAACATCATCCGTGATTGCTTTATGAGCACTGCACTTTACAATCGCAACTTCAGTCGGCAAGGTTAGAGATTCCAACAAGTCGTTAACTAGCTGACCATGTTGAATCTTAGTCCCATGGGACGTAATGAAACCTCTTTCTCTCCACAGACGGCCAAAACTATGGGCCACGCCAAATGCGTACTGACTATCTGTAAAGACATTCACTCTCTTTCCCTTAGCTAAAACACACGCTCTTGTTAGAGCTATTAATTCTGCAGCTTGGGCAGAATTCTGACTCACTCTTGCAGTCTCCACAATCGTCTTCAAAGTCGTTACTGCATAAGCAGCAGTCACATCACCATTCTCCAATTTAAAACATGACCCGTCCACATACAGCGTGCCATCTGGATCGGATAACGGAGTATCTTTTAAGTCGATGCGTCCTTTTGTCTCTTCCTCCGTTCTAAAACAACAATCATGGGGCTCGGAATCACTCGACTCTTGATCAGTCGGCAACAGTGTTGCTGGATTCAATACATTACATCTTTTGATCTGAATATGACTCGCTAGTAACGTCAGTTCGTAACCTGATAGTCTCGCACTGGTAAGGTGTTGTGTCTTCGTTCGATTCATGAGTGTATCCACCGCATGAGGAACCATGACCACTAGCATGTTGTTCATCACCAAACCAGCAGATTGTCGAATGGAAGCCGCAGCTGCCGCTGTAGCTCTCAAACAACTAGGTAACGCTCTAGCTACCGGATCTAATGTTGATGAAAAATACGCACAAGGGCGTTGTTTATCACCAAACTTCTGTGTCAGAACACTCAACGCGCAACCTTCTCTCTCATGAACATAGAGCGTGAATGGCTTACTGTAATCAGGTGTACCCAATACAGGAGCTGAACACAATGCTTTTCGTAATTCAGTAAAACTTTCTTGACATTCATCAGACCATGGCACCGGACTCGGAACATTTTTCCCAGTCAAAGCTACCAACGGTTTTGCTAAAAGAGAAAAATTTGGGATCCATTGCCTACAGTAAGAGGTAATGCCTAGAAAGGCACGTACTTCTCTCTGTGTGCGTGGAACACTCATCTGTGTAATTGCTTTTATTCTCTCTGGGGTCAACTTCCTTCCCTCCTTTGACAAGAGATGACCTAGGTAGGTCACTTCTTGGCAGCAGTATTGCATTTTCGAAGGTGATACCTTGTGATTTAAATTGGACAAATGATGCAATAACGAAATCGTAGCTGCTTTGCAAGTTTCCTTGTCATCGGCAGCCACTAAAAGATCGTCTACATACTGTACTAGAGCAGAACCTGGAGGAAGGACAAAGGAATCTAACTGGCTTTTTAATGCTTGACTGTAAATAGATGGGCTTTCACAATAGCCTTGTGGAGCGCGCTTAAATCTGAAACTTCGACCTCCTAGACAGAAGCCAAAAATATCTCTGCTTTCCTCGGCTATCGGAATGCTGAAAAAGGCATTCTTCAAGTCGATGACTGAGAACCAAGTGGCTGTAGCAGGAATCAGTGTTAACAAGGCAGTAATGTCTGGCACTACAGGAAACTGCGGGACTACAATCTTATTAACTTCTCTAAGGTCGATAACAAACCTATACACTGGAGGCTTTGTAGGATCAGTTCGTTTCAAAATCGGTAGTACAGGACTGTTACAGACATTTCCTCTCGTTTCCTCAACCACACCTTTCTTAATCAAATCTTGCACAATCAATAAAAGTGCACGCTCACCTTCACTAGATATTTTGTATTGAGGAATTCTTGGAAATTTTACATTCGCTTTTAAAGTCACTACATATGGTGGTATTTCTAAAAGGCCTACATCGTTAGGACCAGTCGCCCAAAGAGAATCAGGGAGTGAGCGTAGCTCTGGCGGGAGTGCATCCATTGACAAATACATCGGAGAAGTGATATTTTTACCCAACGTAAGCTGTACTCCTTCCGGAGAACAGTACAATGTCGCATATAGTCGTTTTAACAAATCTAAACCAAGCAGATTTTCATTACAACCTGTCGTCAAAATCAGAGGTGCTTTCAAGTGACACGGTCCAACAGAAATAGACAAAGGACCAGATATCGGGTTGTAAACAGGGGCGCCTGAAAAACCTACAGAAACATTTGTTGAGCCGGACAAAGGTGCGCCAGGGAGTTTCGCATGAATGATAGAACTTTTTGCGGCACCAGTATCCAACAGAAACGGTTCGACTACACCTGATGTTGCTACTGCGACATAAGGCCCACTCTGATCCACTGGAACTGATACTACTCCCTCTCTCTGTCCATGGCTGTCCTAGTACCCATTTTGCTGAAATCCCTCATCCACTTCACAATAGTCTTCAACAAGATATTGTTGAGATCTATTTTGCTGAGTAGACTGTCCATTTCGTTGATCAAAGTGATTTGAAGGACGATCGTTCGTTTGTGGAGGCATAGCACCTCGTCCTCGACCTCTAGAATTTTGTACAAAACCACCACGACCTCTCTGAGCTGCTGCTGCATTATTTTGCGCTAAGATCGGACATTCATTTTTGTAGTGACCCTCTTTCTTACAGTACACTGGTTCCACTGATATTGAGGCCTCGATGTACTATAGTCTGTTCTTTGATACGGACCCTGTTGCATATTAGTCTGATTCGTGCGAGGCGGATACGCCTGCTGCAAAAGAACTTTAGTCTTTAAATCCTTCGTTTTCTTCTCTGATTTCTCCTTTTCCTCTTTATCCCTGTTTTCGTAGTACTGTGCTGTCGCAAGTATTTGCGCAGTTGTGGACACAGCCCACGCACTCTCTGAATCCTTTAATTTATTGCATAATTCAGGTAACAGATTATGCACAAATTTATCGACAAACAGTCTTTGCCCTCCTTCTGTACTCATGTCCTGACCACTATGATCTACAAAAGTCTCTTCGAACCTCGTGAAGAAGTCAGAGACACTTTCGTCTTTCTTCTGCCTGCATGCTGATAATTTGTCCCAATTAACACGCAATGCGGGCATCAGAGTCTTCATTAGATCAATTATTCTACCTGGAAGGTTAGCAATTAGGGGTTCGGGTTTTGCACCACCTACTTGCTGACCATCCGCTGCAGTTATAGCTGCCCAATCACCACCTAAGGCAACTTGATGATCCTCCCTACGAATTTTAGCCCACACTGGTTGTGGAACTACGTTGCCAAACAACATATCGATGTCTGCTAAGTTCATTATACAAGCCTCAACTGTCTGTGTTAATTCCTTGTAATATCCAGCAGGATTCTTACGTGGATCTGGCAAGGCCTGCTTCACTGCTAGTACTTCAGCTCGCTTCCACGGAATGTGTATCCACACTCTTTGGAATTGGGCCGGAGCGGCTGCAATGTTATTTGGTGCGTCAGCTTGCACAGCTTCGCGCCAAATTGGAGGAACCTCCCTCATTGGATATTGGCGACTTAGCTTCGTCTTACTTCTCTCTAAATCTCTCGGTGAACGAAGTGATGGATCATTCCTATAACTTAAAATCAGTTCCATCGCTTCTTCTATATTATCACCCACTATCATTCCTGCAGCAAACTCTTTCTGAACCTTAATTAAATCTTCTAGATTCGATTCAACATCATCTTCTTCTATCTCCTCACGTAACAACGAGCACATCTCGTCAAAGACATATCGTTGTGTTGGTTCCTTCCACTGCATAAACGTTTCTAGCACATCTTTCGTACTATATCTCCTACTCTTTGAAATCCATCTGAGAGCCGTGGAATCTAAAATTCCCCGTTCCTCAGTACTCGGAAGCTGACTACGTCTCTGAACAGAATCGGAAGTAGGAGTCTTGATTAAAGTTTTATAGAAAGGGGACAGCATATTAGACACAGAATCAGTGATTCTCCGACTAACAGAAAGTGGAGTCAACATACTCGCAGACGCAGAAAACACAGTAGAGGTAGGAACAGATAGCGGAACAGTAGGAGTATCGAGGAAGATAGTTTGTGGAACAGTAGTAAGCGAGACAGATACAGGTATAGAAGTCGGCAATCCAGGAGGAGGAGGAGCCGTAGGAACATTTACGTTGACCACAGGAGGTACGGGAGCCTGATTCTGAGGGACAGGAGCAGGAATACCAGGTTGTCCAGCAACCGGCAATTGAACATTCGGTAAAGGTGGAGCCGTAGCACCTTGTGCATACGGTGGAGGTGACCGTAACAAATAAGATAGCAGAGGATCATTTTCAGAATCTTCCAGTATCTTAGCTGTTTTCGATGGCAAGGCAGGATAACACTTGTCAATCGCTAAATTGTGCTCTCTAATGGCCACCTCTATGGCTTTCTCACACTCGTTAGCTTGCAACTGCTTAGTTGCTTGCTCTAGAGTCAACTCTTCTTGCTCTTTTTGTTCTTTCTTTAACCTTTTCATTTCTCTCTGTTTGGATTCTTTTCGCCAGAAACGGAAAGAATCAAACATTGCCGGCCGGGCTTTCTTCATAAACAATTTCGCTTCTAGATTGTCGAGAATTTCGGGTTCAAAACTACCATGTAGTGGCCAACTAAGGACACCGTCTTTCCCAGTGTAACGGACCCACACCTCATTATAAGATATAGGACCCACACCATATTTGCAATACAAGTCATATAGGGGAGTCCCAATCGGAGGAACCAGACATGAGTCCTCCAATCGTGAGTCACTGTTGCAACCAAAACAAGACAACATACAGTTTTTCCGACTTACCATTTTCAGTCCGGAACACAAAACAAACAGAACACGGAACAAATATGTGCACTCGAACCAAGAACTTAGGCCTACCAAAACGAACTGATGTATCGATACCCAAACTAAACCAAATAGATTATCGTAACCAGAACAACCAGTAATAATCTTACGAAACCAAACCAAACCAAGAACCAAAAAGGATTTTAACAATCCTCACAGAGTAACCAGCTAGCTATCACTAAATACTTAACTGAGGCACTGAAGACGTCACCACGGAGAAACCCGTCACGTTTCGCTGTACTAAGGACTGCACCTCGGGTCCAAGACAGGGCGACGGTCAAGGCAACGGCCCACTGCAGCCGTCCTGAACGGGAACCCTCGTGGAAGAGAACGTCGGGCCACTTTTGCGATATGCCGGGATCGATGAAGTGGGGCGCCTCCCTCGGGAATCTTCACACGAAGCTTCTCGAACTCTTCAGGCTTTTGGACCGGTACCGAATGACGTCGCCCCACGTTGGGCACCAATTGGAGTTCTGGACTTTTTGGTTCCGTCCAGAGGTGTCAGGGAACAACACCCAAAGACCCCGGAGTTCCACCTGCCTTGGTGCACAAATGAACAGAAACACGGGCTTCTCGATGGTGGCGTCAAAGACCAAAGGTTTATTACTGCAGGGACACAGAAGTCACAGAAACTACGCATGGGCAGTAACTAGGAGCCTGTTCGATTTGTACAAAGAGGGTTGCTCCTTACATACTAAATTTTGGCCTTCAGGCGAATTCTTTACATGTTGGTACATTCCCAAAACCTTTGTGTCATAAACAATAAATATTTGGCGTACATAGGAACCGTTGATAAAATCTGTTACAAAACATCTACGAAGAGGGGTTCCCACTAGTTCATCACAATCCCTTGTCAATATTGCATTCAAGAGCTGGACCGCCTCATCGTAAATTTCGTTACCTCCCCCTAATAAAGATTTCAGAAAGAAAGAAACGGAGCCAGGTGTGGAAGATAGAAAAGCGGGATAAGAGATGTTTGTAGGTTGTAAATGGGCAAGGCTACCGGCTTCGGCCGCCTAATCGTGATCAGGACAATGGACACGAAGACCAGTTTGGCAGGACTGGCCTCGGGTAGAGGAGGCAGTCTTTGCTGAGTCATGCAGCTACAGCGTGCTCTGGTCTAAGGTGCACGTGTCACTAGAGAGGTGAATCTCCGGCTAAGGCTACGTGTCCTTAATCGAAATGAAGTGATCAGAGGTTATTGCGTATGTGAGGGCAAGAAACACAAAATGGCGGCCATGATCTAAGATGGATGCCGTGGGTAGATCAGAAATGTGTTTATAAAAGGAGTGCTCTTGTTTGTAGCGTAGCGAAAACACCAGGATATACTAAATGGATCATTTGCGGTTCGCTGATACCAATATTATGTATTTCCGACAATATTGAAAACACGGGTTCAAATCGTCACGGAACCTCAAGTCGTTCACACAAACACTCACTGACCCATACAGCAACTCACACCCACAGATGCACTCGCACACTCCCTCACAGACCCATGGAGCCACTCACACACACTCCCCTACCTATACAGCCACTCACACACCCACCCTCAAAAATTATAGGTAGAAAACAATTATGAAAAATGTTGAAATTCACCAACAAAAAAAGCAAATGTTACAGGGGCATTATAATTTCGAAATCGAATTGAAAAAACGTAAAAATTCACTGAAAAAAACAAAGGTTACAGGGACGTTCTTGTTAGACTCGTACAAATTCAAACTATGTCCCTATAATCTGTCATTTTTTTGTGTGTGAATTACACCAGTTTTCTTAAAAATATCAATTATGCTGCAACTTGACCCATAAGTTCAATTTACCAATATACATTTTCACAAGTTTATAAATACATTTTATTCACACATTCATTCTTATTACTTATTTAAAACTAAACATAAATAAATTAAGGTAAGGTAACTTATTTAGTCTTTCTATAAATAAGTATTTTTTTATTCATTTTATTGATCTGCGGATCTGTTCCCAACCAAAGCACGCATTTAATACTAAAAACAACGCCACATTTAACACAAACATATGCTATTGCAATTTCTATAAGTGTATGCCTGTGTGTGAGTAGCTGTGTGGGTCTGTGAGTGGTTGTGTTGGTGTGTGAGCAGGTGTGTGAATGGCTTTGTGGGTCTGGGAGTAGGTGTGAGTGGTTTTGTGGAAGTGTGAGTGGCTGTATGGGCTTGTGAGTGGGTGTGTAAGGAGATGTATGTGTTTGTGAGTGGTTGTGTGGGTGCGCAAGTGGGTGGGTGTGTGAGTAAGCATGTGGGTCTGTGAGTGGGTGTATGTGTTTTTTAAATTGGGGCCTTGATCCAAAGACCGCCGCTTTGAACCCACAAAAAAAAAAAATTGGACAATGTCTTGCCCATGAGGGGGCCCTCACAGACCCCTTCATCAGTCCCATGGGGTTAGGGTACCTCTACCCTGACCACTTCTATCACTTTTACATTTTATTCCACCCCCCCCCCCCCGAACCATGTCCTGGTAAACAAAATGAAATACTAAACAGGGGGAGGTAGAGGAAGAGGTCAGTCAGGTTCGCCCTCCACAGCAATACTTATTCAAATAAGATCTGAAAAATTCAGATCCAGAGAACCTGACTAGCTACTGAGACATGACACCTTTTAGGTATGTTTCAGAAACTGGGAAAGAGAACTTTTTCTTTATAGTCCCCTCACTCACCGGAGTTTCCTCACGGTGACATGCTTCATCATTGGGGCTTCCCAACCCGCTGCGGGTTGAGGCGTGCTACAACTAACGCGGTTGCGTAGGAGCACTTTTATATGAAGACTATGTGTCATGTAATGTGAGAGAAAGGGGAAAATGAAGTGGAGTGAGAAAATTAAAAATATCCTACTAGTGAGCTAAACTAACTTTATTCAGGCTCCTGGTGGATATATTAAAAATGGGGTGGTTTACTAGGTGAGCCGGTTCTGTTATGAAACACAGTGCCCTAGTAAAAGTGTCAACTAGTTTCGAGCTGTACCCCACAGCTCTTCTTCAGGACTACAACAGGGTCCAGCCCTGTGAGTACCACTCCAAAACAAAAAGTGAAAAGTATGCCTATATTAATATATGAATATACATACTCTTTTCTTGCAATTCAATGGCATATCAGAAAAGAAAAATACTTTCAATGTTATAGGTTCAACGTTCATTTACCAAGTGATGTTAAAATAATTAAATGTCCATTTCTTTTGTATATCAAAATAGTGTCTGAATGACCTTCTTAGTGATAGTTTATTAGTAACACCTTCACCCGTTTCACGCACACACTTTACCAAACTGAGTGGTCCCCTCATCTGAAGGAACACCCTTAGTGAATTGTCTGTGACTATACATTGATATAGACAGCACACATGTGACCTGGTCTGTGGGTCCAACACAAAACATAACGGACGGAACAAACAAAGGAGGAAAAAATAATAAAAACATACTTTTTCTGAGGTTTATCTGAACCTCATGGTCAATCGCGGGAAAGTTATATGTCCCCGTAACCACCTAAAGGATGGAATGATCCGAAACAAGTATGGGTTTTTTAATTATTAAGATATCGGTGCAACACGCGCTTCCGAGAACGCGTGGGGCTAGTAGCTAAGCTATTCCAATAACTTGGATAGATCTTACTTGTTACGAGGCTCTGTTGTGGCGGTAAACCTACTCGGCTTCCCTTGAGACCGGCGGACTCTGTCTCTTGCTGGAAAGGTGTATATTAAGCTTTCCTAATGCTGGTCTCACTTCCGGGTGGGGAGCTAGACCGCATTTGTTATTCAAAGATGACCGCTCGTATTGGAACCGAGCGGGCCATCTTTGAATACTCGGGTTAAAAATCAAAATTGTACAGAATTATTGCAAGTTGATCAAAATAATGATTACAGACAAACTTACGGATATTACGAGAACTCATTATTTTGGCTCATACATGTCATGCTTTCCAACCCATGGATTTTCATGAAGGGTGGCTTATGATGTTAATGAACACAGTTCTTTATGTTGTTAAGCATTATTTTGTTAAACATTATTTTACATTATTTCGCCAGAAGGCCCCCCGGAAAGGTGTATATTAAGCTTTCTAATACTGGTCTCGCTTCCAGGTGGGAAGCTAGACCGTGTTTGTTATTCGAAGATGGCCGCTCATATTGGAACCGAGCGGAGGCCATCTTTGAATACTCGGGTTAAAAAAAATTGGTACAGAGTTATTGCAAAATGATCAAGGTGATAATGATGGTTACAGACAACATATAGAAGAAACTTACGGATATTTCAGGAACTCATTATTGTGGCTCATACATGTCATGATCTCCAACCCATGGATTTTCGTAAAGGGTGGATTATGCTGTTAATGAACACAGATCTTTTGTATTGTTAACCATTATTTCGCCAGAAGGCCCCACGGAATGGTATCATTAAGTCCATGGGTGTCAGTTTTCAACTTGTACACCCAACGTTGTTCTTTATCCAGGAGGCGATGTTCCAAGTTATCTTGTCCATACAGTCTTTCAAGAATTACCCAGTTCATATCGTTGGGCGTATGATTACATTCAATAAAATGGGATATCATTTTGGTTGTGATCTTCTTCCGTCTGATATTACTTCTGTGTTCGACTATCCTGGTGCTGGCTTTTCTAGTTGTCATTCCGATGTAGTGTAATTGGCAATTACAGGTTATCATATACACTACTCCAGAAGTATTACAATTCGTGAAGTCTTTTAATTCCCAAGTCATGTTATTGTGGAATGTTATTCTTTTTGTGACTTTTGTCAAATGACAGACACTACAGTCCCCACACGGGTAATGTCCTGTAGGCACTGTGCTGATAGTTCTTTGTTTCGGGTTCCTGTTTTCCACTTGTGGGCGAGTATGGACTAGATAGTCTTTCAGATTTTTGCTTCTTTTATGACTGAACATCGGTTTTGGTATATCCAGACTACCACAGTTCAAGGTGCGCCAGTGTTTTCTGACGATATTTGTTACCCTGTTAGAGGCAATACTGTAGGTGGTAATGCAAATAGGTCTTTTTTCACAGTTCTCTTTAACGATTTTTGGTTCCAATAATGCCTCCCTGTTATTATTAGCAGCTCGTTTTTTTGCTTTTTTCACCAGACGTGCTGGGTATTGTCTGTCTAGTAGTTTCTTCGTGAGGTCATTGGCTTGTTGGTTGAAAGCCTCCTTGGAACTACAATTTCGTCTCAGTCTTAAAAACTGGCCAAAGGGTAAGTTCTCCTTTAAATGTCTCGGGTGAAAACTATCAAACACTAAAAGGCAATTTCTTGCAGTTGGTTTGAAATGCGTGGTGGTACTGAGAGACGATCCATTAGCCATGATATTTAAATCCAGAAACACTAATTGTGACCTGCTCCTAGTGTGTGTAAATTTGAGAAAAGGATCCTGTTGGTTTAGCCATACCAAGAAATCTTGTGCCTCTATCTCCGTACCTTCCCAGATGAGAAGGACATCATCGATATACCTTTTCCAGAGACTCACATGTTGTTTGTGAGGGTTTGAATCATTAAGAATTTTCCATTTTTCCAGGTGGTGAACGTATAGCCCTGCTACGCTCGGCGCAAAAGTACTTCCCATGCTGGTACCATGGGACTGTCGGAAGAGGGTATCTTCAAAACGAAAGAAATTTTCTGTTAAGGCCAAGCGACAACATTCCAGGACGACATGGCGCGGTGTTTGATACTCCCATTCTTGTTCAAATAAAACATCTTCCAATATCTGTAGGGTATCGGCGTGGGGTAAGCTAGTATAAAGACTTTCCACGTCTAATCCAATCAGAATATTCTTTGTGGGGTCAAATGGTAAATCTCTTAATACTGTGAGAACCGATTTGGTATCCTGTAGATAGGTTTCAGTGGATTGAATCAGTGGTCTTAAGAAAGCATCGGCATACTTAGATAGAGGTTCCAATATTGATCCTATGCCCGATACTATCGGTCTGCCAGGAGGATGTGTTATGGATTTGTGAATTTTTGGTGTCGTATAAAAGTAAGGGACTATTGGATTTTTGGTTTCCAATAAATCCGCCTCTTTTTTCGTTAACCAGTTATTGGTGGTAGCCTCTTCTGTAAGGTACGCTATCTCCCTTCTGAGACGATTTGTAGGGTCTTCTGTGATTTTCACATAGTTCCTTTGGTCAGATAAAAGACCAAGACAGACTTGCCTGTAAGTGGTGGTGTTCTGCAGCACTATCGCACCACCCTTATCAGCTGGCTTTATTGTAATTTCCTTTATAGATGATAGTTTCTTCAACGCTTCATTTTCTACTTTACTCAGATTGTGGAAAACTTTGATGGTTCTTGGGTCAATTTCAGCAATTTCCTTCATCACCGCCTTTTCGAATGCTAAGACCTCCACTGGGAGGTTAGCACTTGGGGGGGTAAAAGTAGACTTTTTATGTAGACCGGTGTCAGTAATAGGTAGGTTGGATGAGGGTTTGTTTTCAAAGAAAACCTGTAGTTTAATCTTCCTTAAGAATTCATTCATCTCTCGGGCTAGGAGGAACTTGTCCATGGTAGGGGTTGGGACAAAGCCTAATCCCTTCTCCAAAACCTTTCTTTGGATATCTGTGATGTCGATATCGGATAGATTTACTACTAAGCTGGTGGTTTGCTCGTTGTTGGTTGATCTACTGGTCCCATGCTCCTGGTGTGACTCCGGGATGTTTCTATTGGTTGGGCCCTAACAATACAAAGATCTGTGTTCATTAACAGCATAATCCACCCTTTACGAAAATCCATGGTTTGGAGATCATGACATGTATGAGCCACAATAATGAGTTCCTGAAATATCCGTAAGTTTATTCTATATGTTGTCTGTAACCATCATTATCACCTTGATCATTTTGCAATACCTCTGTACCAATTTTTTTTTTACACAAAAATAACAAGTTTCCCCCATGGTCAAATCTTAGTTTCTTATTATGGCATTGCTCTTAACAGTTGTACAAATAGCTTTCAATTTAGTACAGGGACACCAGTGTGTTTCTTCTTATTTAGTTGTATTTTATTACTTTTTTTGAAAAAAGATTTATCAAAGTGTTATTAAAACAATTTTTTTTCCTTTTTTTTGGGATCTTTTACAAAATTTGAACATCAATTCATCAATATATATAGTCATACAGTTCGTCTAAATAAGTGCAAAAATTCATGTTATACTAATAACAGTCTATACAGTATTTACTCTGTGATTTTAGCGAGCTGAGTAAAAGACTAACAATTACCCTGTCTCACACATCAACTTTCATACACACCACTCATTCATCCAGTATCACAATCATACACGTTCTAAAACAATTTCTAAGGTTGAGGCAACCCGGAACGTCGGTGTTTTAGTTGCACGCCAGGTCTGTTACACGCCAGGTCTACGCGCGTTTCGGTGGATTCGTACCACCTTCCTCAGGACCCACTTAGAAAAAGTTGTACTCCTCCCTCATGTCGTGTGTGCAGGGTATCTGAAATTAGAAGACACACTATCATGTACCTGTAACCAAATCAAGCTGACGGACATATCTCTAGTTATAAAATTTCTTGTCATTTGGACATTGACATGAGGATCTATTGTTACACCCCGGACAGTGGCACCATATCCATGGATAGATGATTTGTACTAGGACTTTGATTGTAGTACTACATAGCAGTGGAGTTATAGACTCACTATTAACTCAGTCTCAAGTTCTTTGCTTGCAATTAGAAGACTGATTTTTAAGCTCTATAGCAATTCTACCACCTAATGTTTTAGATCTAAGAATGTTCTAGTTCATAGCCTCACCTTACAGCAGATGTAAGCCAGGTTTTGTATGGCCTGTTCAGTTGTTGCTTTTAGTTATCTCTGTTCAGAATGCTACAACGATACCTAAATAGACAATACATATGCATATATGTAATTATAGACCTGTATTTTAAGTCTTCCTGTTTAGCAAAGAATGACATATGTATAGGAGAGGGTATTCCTTACCACTTTGTTCTCGTAACCGAGTCTGGATGGGGCTGTTTCTTATTTATTTATCAAAATCTTCTTCATGCTTATTCTAAATGAGACAATACATATAATTATAATAGAATCTTTGACTTTTAATTAATAGGGTCCTATTGACCAACCTTTCAAGATTCTTACCTCAACTATCTTCTTGCAGTTCGCTGCTTGGGGGCCTGTTTTTTCTATTTTTCTTTTTTTGGGTGCAGGGGCTTATATTCTAAAAAATTATTTCTGTATATTTACCCTTTAAATAACTTTAGAAAAGTTTACATTTCCTTTTTTCCTTCTGCTTCGTCTATTTGCCGGTCTTGCCCTTTCTTCTTTGCACTGCTTTATTGTCCGGCGCTGTTTTCTAGATCAAAGAGTTGTATTTACCATAATTATTGTCTGTCTACTTGTAGTGTACGAAACCCATCCCTCACTTTTACTTTTACCCTTTCTTTCAGGCCTGTCATTGCTTTTTCCCTATTCTATCGGTCACTTTCACTGCGTTTTACATTTTCATAAGTGAACATGAATTATTTTATTATTGTTTAGACATCTCTAACATCTCTAAACATGACGTCCTGTAAATCCCATCTCTTTTCAAGGTAACCCTTCACTTATTGGCAATAGGTAATTGCCCAGTCAATTTATTTGTATAGGCTCCATATTATCAACGTTTTAGATATATGTGTATCATTTCCGCTGTTATAACCACCCCAATACTCGTTACTGAGGTGATGTATTTGCATTTTAAACCACCCTTTAAAGTTTAAGGTTTAGTATCTGCATCTACCCAATTTAAATAAAACACTCGAAAATTCTTCATTGTTCCGGTGCTGACGGGCCCATTAGCAGTTAGCACCCACACTTAGATTTCTTACCCGATAGTCTCGCGTTCAATCCCGCATGTGCAGAGTCCCCGCTTCTCCTCCCCTCACTCGGACGACGTGATTACTGAGGGTTGAGTTTAAGGCTTTTAAATAGTGCCCGATGAATCCCGCCACGGACGTGTGTGTTGTCCGGTGTGTCGGTATTAATTATTTCTACTTCCGGTCCAGACGTGAGCGCCATGTTGGAATGGTCATTAAGTCTGTTTCTCCGCTTGTTGTTATGTGAATTATAATTTTACGAGTGTAAATATAGAATATAGCGTTCTTAGTTTTAGCTCAGGGATAGGAGTATGAAGGATTGCATTGCGTAATAAAAGCTAGATAGCAGATTAGTGTGAGCTCTTATGTTTTATTTTTCAGTAACTATTTGCGCCATCTTGGATTGGGGATATGTATGAGTTTCACAATTTTACTTGGCATCGTGGAGTATGCCAACTCAAATACAGTTCCAATCGGGGAACTGTCGGGTTCAACATGGTAATTTATTAAATAAAACTCACTTTTTAATTATAGTGTAAAAACGAAAACATCTGAAATTTGCATTGCCATAAAAGTAACTACCGTGGTTTAAATATATTTGAGTTGGCATACTCCACGATGCCAAGTAAAATTGTGAAACTCATACATATCCCCAATCCAAGATGGCGCAAATAGTTACTGAAAAATAAAACATAAGAGCTCACACTAATCTGCTATCTAGCTTTTATTACGCAATGCAATCCTTCATACTCCTATCCCTGAGCTAAAACTAAGAACGCTATATTCTATATTTACACTCGTAAAATTATAATTCACATAACAACAAGCGGAGAAACGGACTTAATGACCATTCCAACATGGCGCTCACGTCTGGACCGGAAGTAGAAATAATTAATACCGACACACCGGACAACACACACGTCCGTGGCGGGATTCATCGGGCACTATTTAAAAGCCTTAAACTCAACCCTCAGTAATCACGTCGTCCGAGTGAGGGGAGGAGAAGCGGGGACTCTGCACATGCGGGATTGAACGCGAGACTATCGGGTAAGAAATCTAAGTGTGGGTGCTAACTGCTAATGGGCCCGTCAGCACCGGAACAATGAAGAATTTTCGAGTGTTTTATTTAAATTGGGTAGATGCAGATACTAAACCTTAAACTTTAAAGGGTGGTTTAAAATGCAAATACATCACCTCAGTAACGAGTATTGGGGTGGTTATAACAGCGGAAATGATACACATATATCTAAAACGTTGATAATATGGAGCCTATACAAATAAATTGACTGGGCAATTACCTATTGCCAATAAGTGAAGGGTTACCTTGAAAAGAGATGGGATTTACAGGACGTCATGTTTAGAGATGTTAGAGATGTCTAAACAATAATAAAATAATTCATGTTCACTTATGAAAATGTAAAACGCAGTGAAAGTGACCGATAGAATAGGGAAAAAGCAATGACAGGCCTGAAAGAAAGGGTAAAAGTAAAAGTGAGGGATGGGTTTCGTACACTACAAGTAGACAGACAATAATTATGGTAAATACAACTCTTTGATCTAGAAAACAGCGCCGGACAATAAAGCAGTGCAAAGAAGAAAGGGCAAGACCGGCAAATAGACGAAGCAGAAGGAAAAAAGGAAATGTAAACTTTTCTAAAGTTATTTAAAGGGTAAATATACAGAAATAATTTTTTAGAATATAAGCCCCTGCACCCAAAAAAAGAAAAATAGAAAAAACAGGCCCCCAAGCAGCGAACTGCAAGAAGATAGTTGAGGTAAGAATCTTGAAAGGTTGGTCAATAGGACCCTATTAATTAAAAGTCAAAGATTCTATTATAATTATATGTATTGTCTCATTTAGAATAAGCATGAAGAAGATTTTGATAAATAAATAAGAAACAGCCCCATCCAGACTCGGTTACGAGAACAAAGTGGTAAGGAATACCCTCTCCTATACATATGTCATTCTTTGCTAAACAGGAAGACTTAAAATACAGGTCTATAATTACATATATGCATATGTATTGTCTATTTAGGTATCGTTGTAGCATTCTGAACAGAGATAACTAAAAGCAACAACTGAACAGGCCATACAAAACCTGGCTTACATCTGCTGTAAGGTGAGGCTATGAACTAGAACATTCTTAGATCTAAAACATTAGGTGGTAGAATTGCTATAGAGCTTAAAAATCAGTCTTCTAATTGCAAGCAAAGAACTTGAGACTGAGTTAATAGTGAGTCTATAACTCCACTGCTATGTAGTACTACAATCAAAGTCCTAGTACAAATCATCTATCCATGGATATGGTGCCACTGTCCGGGGTGTAACAATAGATCCTCATGTCAATGTCCAAATGACAAGAAATTTTATAACTAGAGATATGTCCGTCAGCTTGATTTGGTTACAGGTACATGATAGTGTGTCTTCTAATTTCAGATACCCTGCACACACGACATGAGGGAGGAGTACAACTTTTTCTAAGTGGGTCCTGAGGAAGGTGGTACGAATCCACCGAAACGCGCGTAGACCTGGCGTGTAACAGACCTGGCGTGCAACTAAAACACCGACGTTCCGGGTTGCCTCAACCTTAGAAATTGTTTTAGAACGTGTATGATTGTGATACTGGATGAATGAGTGGTGTGTATGAAAGTTGATGTGTGAGACAGGGTAATTGTTAGTCTTTTACTCAGCTCGCTAAAATCACAGAGTAAATACTGTATAGACTGTTATTAGTATAACATGAATTTTTGCACTTATTTAGACGAACTGTATGACTATATATATTGATGAATTGATGTTCAAATTTTGTAAAAGATCCCAAAAAAAAGGGAAAAAAAATTGTTTTAATAACACTTTGATAAATCTTTTTTCAAAAAAAGTAATAAAATACAACTAAATAAGAAGAAACACACTGGTGTCCCTGTACTAAATTGAAAGCTATTTGTACAACTGTTAAGAGCAATGCCATAATAAGAAACTAAGATTTGACCATGGGGGAAACTTGTTATTTTTGTGTATATGCGTAGTCCCCTCTTTTCCCTGGTCATATAAGTAAACTTTAGAGGGGGTCCCAAATTATATGGTAACCAATTTTTTTTTTAACCCGAGTATTCAAAGATGGCCTCCGCTCGGTTCCAATACGAGCGGCCATCTTCGAATAACAAACACGGTCTAGCTTCCCACCTGGAAGCGAGACCAGTATTAGAAAGCTTAATATACACCTTTCCGGGGGGCCTTCTGGCGAAATAATGTAAAATAATGTTTAACAAAATAATGATTAACAACATCAAGAACTGTGTTCATTAACATCATAAGCCACCCTTCATGAAAATCCATGGGTTGGAAAGCATGACATGTATGAGCCAAAATAATGAGTTCTCGTAATATCCGTAAGTTTGTCTGTAATCATTATTTTGATCAACTTGCAATAATTCTGTACAATTTTGATTTTTAACCCGAGTATTCAAAGATGGCCCGCTCGGTTCCAATACGAGCGGTCATCTTTGAATAACACATGCGGTCTAGCTCCCCACCCGGAAGTGAGACCAGCATTAGGAAAGCTATATATGCACCTTTCCAGCAAGAGACAGAGTCCGCCGGTCTCAAGGGAAGCCGAGTAGGTTTACCGCCACAACAGAGCCTCGTAACAAGTAAGATCTATCCAAGTTATCGGAAAAGCTTAGCTACTAGCCCCACGCGTTCTCGGAAGCGCGTGTTGCACCGATATCTTAATAATTAAAAAACCCATACTTGTTTCTGATCATTCCATCCTTTAGGTGGTTACGGGGACATATAACTTTCCCGCGATTGACCATGAGGTTCAGATAAACCTCAGAAAAAGTATGTTTTTATTATTTTTTCCTCCTTTGTTTGTTCCGTCCGTTATGTTTTGTGTTGGACCCACAGACCAGGTCACATGTGTGCTGTCTATATCAATGTATAGTCACAGACAATTCACTAAGGGTGTTCCTTCAGATGAGGGGACCACTCGGTTTGGTAAAGTGTGTGCGTGAAACGGGTGAAGGTGTTACTAATAAACTATCACTAAGAAGGTCATTCAGACACTATTTTGATATACAAAAGAAATGGACATTTAATTATTTTAACATCACTTTGTAAATGAACGTTGAACCTATAACATTGAAAGTATTTTTCTTTTCAGATATGCCATTGAATTGCAAGAAAAGAGTATGTATATTCATATATTAATATAGGCATACTTTTCACTTTTTGTTTTGGAGTGGTACTCACAGGGCTGGACCCTGTTGTAGTCCTGAAGAAGAGCTGTGGGGTACAGCTCGAAACTAGTTGACACTTTTACTAGGGCAATGTGTTTCATAACAGAACCGGCTCACCTAGTAAACCACCCCATTTTAATATATCCACCAGGAGCCTGAATAAAGTTAGTTTAGCTCACTAGTAGGATATTTTTAATTTTCTCACTCCACTTGCATTTTCCCCTTTCTCTCACATTACATGACATATAGTCTTCATATAAAAGTGCTCCTACGCAACCGCGTTAGTTGTAGCACGCCTCAACCCGCAGCGGGTTGGGAAGACCCAATGATGAAGCATGTCACTGTGAGGAAACTCCGGTGAGTGAGGGGACTATAAAGAAAAAGTTCTCTTTCCCAGTTTCTGAAACAGACCTAAAAGGTGTCATGTCTCAGTAGCTAGTCAGGTTCTCTGGATCTGAATTTTTCAGATCCTATTTGAACTGGTAAACAAAATGGCAGCCTCAATTTTCCTCTCAGGTTGCGGGCAGCCAATCACGGCATAGCTGTTGGGATGTGGATCTGCCACTGTTGATTTGCGTCTCTAGATGTACATAAATCTTGTTAGTTCAATAACTCCAAAACTCCTGAACAGGTTTACACCAAATTACAGAAAGCTGGACCACGATCTAGCTTTGTGCCAAATTTGGTGTAATTCCGTTGAGCAGTTCGGGCTGTAGTCATGTCGAAAATTCCTATGGGAAATGGCATGGGTAAAACGTGTTTTGGGACCCCCCTTTTTCTTTGCCCCAGTGTGACGGGATCACCCCTAAACTTTTCAGACTGCAGCTGAACTAACTGGCAAAACTAGTTTTGAAAACTTCGTGAAGATTTGTCAAACAACGCCAAAATTATTAGCAAAACAGCAAACGCTCTTCCTATGCAAAGTAGGTCCTAACTATAACTGCCCACTGCCGAATGCTAGTAGGATATATATATATATATATATATATATATATATATATATATATATATATATATATATATATCCACGCTCTCTCCTCCTGCTAGTGTACGGGAGCACTCTCAGACTGGTGTGTGATGCGGTTACAGGACCCGCAATATATGTTGCTCAAGGTTTCCACCTCCGCTTCGATAGAAACCACGCACTCCGGGGGTAATTCTCCAAATTAGATTTTATTTGGTTCGCAACAGACGCGTTTCGGCGCTCCGCCTTCCTCAATGTTACAGACATTGTGAGGGGACGCCATGTTTTATCACTCGCATCCACGTAGCTTTTACAATGAAAACAAACAAGGGACTCAATTCAAACACCGTATTGGTTGAGTATTCATATCGAGGTTACATTGTGCTCACTCAATCTGTATGAAACACATTAACTGTTTTTTGTTAAATGCGTTAAAGTTCAAATTATTATCATTACTTCACAATAATGTTAATTAATTATATTAATTGTGACCTTCACTGACTGTACAGTACTGCCGTGAATCGGCTATGATTAATCATGAATCATAAATCAAAAATCAAAAATCACTACCAAGATAAGGCGATGCTAGAGTCAGTGTATCAGACATCTCATTTTATAGATTATTATTACGGTACCAGCCTATCTGGTATCTAGTCTCAGTACCGATAGTAGCAGCGCCTTTTTGGTAATTTCAACCTCCAATTCTATCGCTCTTCAATAGAATTTTCCTTATCTTATTCTATGCACATGAGGAACAAAGTTATACAGCCGTATATCGGCATAACCAGATTGCCGTAACAATGTACACCTCTATTGTTTTATTAAGCCGTGGATCGGCCTAAGTCCCTTGTAAAAATTTGTTTCCACATAATACATTTATCATAAAGTTCAAGTAAGTTCGGGGTTTGCTCAAAATCAGATCACGTAATAGATACTCTCAGTTCTTGCAATTCAAAAAAGTTCATTAACATTTTGACCAACGAAATACTGAAAGTTTCAAAGAGTTCCAATGAATTCATAATTTTCTGATAATTCATAAGATACAGTTCAAATTTACAAAACAAATCAACATCCTTTCAATTAGTTCCATGGAAATGCAGCACAGTGTCAATCTCTAGTTTACCTTTCTAAATACATTATGGAACAGACTCATGTTATGATCCTTATTTCATCATTCTCATTTAAAAACCAATTTGTGATGCTAATTCTTCTCCTGCATTCAGTCCCTTAGGGTGTTTGGTCATTAGGTCTATTATGTATCAGGATTCTAATCTTCTTAATTTATGTAGCCTGTCACCCCCCCTGGGGCTGTCTGCAATGTAGTCCAAACCAAAATACTGTAGCTGATGTCTATTACTAGAGTGTTTATCTTGGAAATGGCGCACCACAGGATACGCCTGATCGTTCTTATCAATTGCTCTTAAATGCTCCAAGATTCTCAATTTAAGTGGTTTGATGGTGCTCCCAATATATGATTGTCCACATGGGCACTTAAGACAATACACCGCATAAGGGGTGTTGCAGGTGAGGTATTTATTGATGGGTTTTCGTTATTCCTGTTCCTGGTATGTCATAGCTTTTTACTCTTTTACTGTGCGCACAGGCTTTGCATCTATAACATGGGTGAAAACCTTTCAAATCTGCCAGGGTATTGGGTTTCTTTTCCACTTTTCTTAAATGACTTTGCACTAACATATCCTTAAGAGATCTAGATTTTTTTAAGGTCACTTTTCATTGTAAAAGCTACGTGGATGCGAGTGATAAAACATGGCGTCCCCTCACAATGTTTGTAACATTGAGGAAGGCGGAGCGCTGAAACGTGTCTGTTGCGAACCAAATAGAATCTAATTTGGAGAATTACCCCCGGAGTACGTGGTTTCTATCGAAGCGGAGGTGGAAACCTTGAGCGACATATATATATATGTCGAACTTTTTCCAAATCTCATAAATTAAACGATCATACAGGAGGGTAATCTCACCACTAGGTCTTCTTTAATTCCAGTAATGCGTTTCGCCTGTCACAGCAGGCTTGCTCACACACTGAAGTGTGGGTTAAGGATATATATATATATTATTGATAACAAGGCAGGGAAAGAGGACTGCATTTCGATAGTCAAATGACATTAGTAAACATAGCGGCCATTTTCGACTAGTGTTATCGTATTTACATTCAGTTACATTTGGTCCCTGTAATGTTCGTTAAAGTGAAAAACAGTATGATTGACAAGTCACAAGTTAGTGAGACATGTTCAGTTTAAGTTTTTACAATGTTATGTTTGCTATATGTGGTCTGTACAATAAATGTTTATCCATTCACAAGACATAGTGCCCCTAAGCAGACCTAGACATGCACTCAACTGCTGTGCTGTCACTCTCTTTCCGCATGTACTATTATTGTGAGTTCATAATTCTCTATTCATCACATAGTGTCTGTTCTGCGGGTACAAATACGCTCAGCATATGGTCTCTATTAATGAGAAAAGACGGAGAGAACTCTCAACCAACCCCTAGATTTCACCCCAACACAATTTTTTAATCTTCACACCTTTCTCCTAGTCACAGTACGTCATACTTCCACTAAAAATGGATGAGGAAACTGCAAGAAGGAGTGCGGCTCAAAGTCTGTTCGCACGAGCCCCCAACAAAAACCGAAGTATAATCAAGAAAATAAGTACTAAAGAAACTTCATTACAAGACAAACTTAAAAGATATGAAAAACGTAAAAAGTCCGAAACATCGAAAGGGTGGGAGGCCATATCATTAGAGGATTATGTAGAAAAGGAAATGGTACCCGGAGGCCTCCGAATCTATACCACACCATCCTACGAATCACCTAACCCTAGAATGCTACAAGAATGGCAGCTCTAAACGTATGCTGATGAACCTCATCAAGTATACCTGGGAAGATAGGGAAAGGATAATGAAAAAACTTAAAACTTTGGAAGAAGAAATAATGAAACACAAAGAACAAGAGGCCATCAGCAAGTTCATGCTAGATCTTAAAGGAAGGCTGAAAAGATACGAAGATGACATAAAAGATGACATAAAAGCGAGAAAACAACTAAGACTGCACTGCGACTGTTGCGACTATGAAAGTGGCAGAATTTTAACGACAGTACTAAATACGACCATATGTATGAGAAACTGGCACAAGGAGAAACTATTGAGGACATATCTGGTACAGAATCATCAATAAATAGCAGTGACACTGAGGGAGAAACACCAGAAACAAATACCAGAACAAATGAAGGGGCGAGCGGAGCAAGACCACAAACAAATTATTTAGAGGCATATCGCCTCATGAGAACTGAGGCAAATTCCAAATACGATGCAGCCTCGAAACCCAGAGGGAGATGTCGGGAACAACAGCGAAGAGGAAGAGGAAGAAACGCGGAAGAAACTGGCGAAGAAGACAGCGAATCAGACAGAGGATCAGGAAGAGGACAAGGATGTGGACCAATGGGAATCAAAAAGAGTGGTCCAAAACAGCAACACTGAAATGGTAAATAAAACAATTGTAAATTTATCATACAGACCGCTTACTATGGAGGATAAAAGAACCCTATGTCTAGGACTTTTGTTCTGTCCTACCGGCAGTTTTGAAACAAGAATTGACGTATTCAAATTTGTCCGAAAACTGAAGCTAAAGAAATGGCACAGTATCAAAGGGACGAGACCACCGGATCAAAACATGAATAACAGGATTGAAGACAAACAAAGTGAAGAAATCCCGTTCATAAGTATAGGTGACTTCAATGCAGTAACTACTTTACACGACCTGTACAATGACCCGGACTCAGAAACAAACGTAGACACAGAGGAAATAATTACTGGCCCTGCACGAACAGGATTTAAACCAAAATCCATTTTCTATCCTATGACACCCCATGATAACATAGATGCCTTTCATGAGACAGTGATGAAAGACCTGATCAAGTTTCGCCAGAAATCTAGCAAACATACATACAAAATTCAGGAAAGAAACTTTTCCAAAAACAATCGGATCTGGTAAAATTGCTAGCTGAAGATGAAAATCTTGTAATCCGACACGCTGACAAGGGAGGGAATATTGTCCTGTGGGATCGAAAGATGTATATAAATGCTATGTGGAAACAAACATGGAAAATATAATTATAGCATTATAAAAATCTGGACTATGCTCATAGCATGGAAAGATCAAGGCATCCTACACCGGAAGGAATTCTGTTATCTGAAGAAGGACTATCCGAAACTCCTCAGTTTCTATCTCCTTCCAAAAATCAATAAGAATGCCACCAATCCACCAGGGCGACCAATAGTGTCTTAAATCGGTTGTGTCTCAGAACATATATCTAAGTATGTAGACCATTTTTTACGGGAATATATCATCAACCTACCATCATATACAAAGGACACCAAAGACTTCCTGAGTAAAATGAATGATGTAATTTGGGAGGAAGACTATCTACTTATTACAATGAATGTCAACTCTTTGTACTCAATAATAGACCACAAACTTGGCATGCAATGCTGTCACCACTACCTGAAAAGGAGAAAAATATGCTATATGGAACATACCATGATATTGCTTGAAATGATGAAATTTTGCTAATCTAACAATATTTTTCTGTTTAATGGTACCATGTTCAAACAAGTCCCTGGCACGGCTATGGGGACTTCTTTTGCCCCGAGTTTTGCCAACCTTTTTCTCGGTGTGTGGGAGGAGGAAATCCAGGCCAACTTTGACAGTACAGAAACAAGAGGAAAAATCATCAAATAGATGAGATACATCGATGATCTCTTCATCATTTGGAAATGGGATGAAGAGTCAGCCAAAACCTTTATTGAGAAACTGAATGTTAACACCTACAACCTCAAACTTACATATAACATCAGTAAAGTAGACATAGAATTTTTTGACACTGTAACAAAATCTGCACCAGACTACATAGGAAAGACACGGCAGGGAACAGTCTTCTCCATGCCCTGAGCAGCCACCCAGAAACTTTGAAATGGAGTATACCGTTTGGGGAACTGCTCAGAGCAAGGAGAAACAGTAGCACCATGGAAGACTTCCTTATTGAACAAGAAAACATGCTAAGTAGATTCAGGGAGAGAGGATATCCCAAATGGGCCATTCCTAGAGAAGACACCTTACATGACAGACCGAGGGAGGAGGAAGAGCATGAAAACCAGCCACGTATTATTTTGACCTACAATGCTGAATCCAAGAATTCTCAACAGAAATTGGAACACGCTTGCGTGTGAACCTACTCTGTCTAACGAAATATCTGCACGACCACTTATAACATACAGAAAAGGGAAAAATCTTAAAGACATCCTCATGAAGGGAGATATCTCTAAAAACACAGTCCAACACACGTCTGAATTTAAAAGGATTTTTTCCTTGCGGACACTGCAGGGCATGCCACAACAGCCATATGCGGAAGAAATACCGAACCTCAGTGTCAGAAAAATATTGAGCAATTCCTGACATGCGGGACGACCTATATCATTTACATTCTGGAATGTCCCTGCCAGTTGAGGTATGTGGGGAGTACAACTCTAGCTGCCAAAAAAAGAGTCATGGAACATATGAGGGCAATAAAGAATAAGGATCCACATTACCCAGTAGCCAGGCATTTTGCCGAGAACCACTTGTCAAACAGCTCATTGTTGACATTCTATGAAATAGAACAAATAGAATACAACAGAAGAGGGGGAAACAGGGAGTTACAACTTAGACAATGCGAGTCATGGCACATCATCAATCTTCAGAGTAAGCATCCTGGGGGACTAAACCAAGACGAGGAATTGAGTGTACATCTGCGAGAACAGTAAGAGTTAGGTAGCCTGCCTAGGACTGAATATAGTATGCTGTAGGTGGTAAAATTGGAGGACTGGTGTAAAGCAAATAGTTCTGTGAGATAATGCACATTATTAGTGCTTTAAACTGTACTAGTAGATACTATTAGTTTTTCTTTTCTTTTTCTGTATTTTCTTTTAATTGTAGGAGGAAAGGAAGGGGCCAACTCCGCAAGGGAATCAAAACGCATCAAGAACGGCACATCAACAAGTATCGACGTAGTAATTTTTACAGATAAGAGAACCCTCTTGTTCCTAATAATATGGTTGTGTTCAAATTTGTAATTACTATGTAGAATATTATTTGGGGACATTAGATAGCACTGTAACGGTTTGTACTATACACTTGTATTCAAGTTTTTTTCTTCTGGGGCTGGTCTGTGATTTTTAATTGTGTGATTAATAGGGTACGTAAGGAACTGATAAGACGTATTGAGGCAGAGTCTGCTTTTCATCTGCACGCAAGCACCTAGGGACACTATGTCATTAATACAGACCATATGCTTAGCGTATTTGTACCCACAGAACAGACACTATGTGATGAATAGAGAATTATGAACTCACAATAATAGTACATGCGGAAACGGATTGGCAGCACAGCAGTTGAGTGCATGTCTAGATCTGCTTAGGGGCACTATGTCTTGTGAATGGATAAACATTTATTGTACAGACCACATATAGCAAACATAGCATTGTAAAAACTTAAACTGAACCTGTCTCACTAACTTGTGACACTATTTCAATCATACAGTTTTTCACTATAACGAACATTACAGGGACCGAATATAACTGAATGTAAATACGATAACACTAGTCTAAAATGGCCGCTGTGTTTACTAATGTCATTTGACTATCGAAATGCAGTCCGCTTTCCCTTCCTTGTTTTGAATAATATATAGGTATCCTCAACCCACACTTCAGTGTGTGAGCAAGCCTGCTGTGACAGGCGAAACGCGTTACTGGAATAAAAAAGACCTGGTGGTGAAATTAACCCTCCTGTGTGATCGTTTAATTTATGCGATTTGGAAAGAAAAAGAAAAAAAATATATATATATATATCCAAGACACCGCGTCTTTACTCCAATCGCTCAGGTATTCCCCCAGGCAAGGAAACGCAGACAAGGACCAATTTGGTGCAATTATTTACTCAGTACAAGTTAGCGCATGACGTTTCGGCTCTCAACGAGCCTTGTTCACATGAGAGTGATCCAAATGCAACTCAGTCTTTTTAAAGGGCCCAAAGTTGATTTAAACAACATCACGTGTCAGGGCTAAAGAAGTAAAAAGGGAAGACATACTTTGGGAAAATACATGACGCTCCCTTTGGAATCCTTAAACATATTCAGGTCAATTATTTACATGTTTTTGTCACAGTAAAATATCGGTAAAATACTCATAATTCATTGTGCATTAAACAATAGGGGAAATTGTTATTATCATTTATAACAATTGATCATTTGTAAAATACTAATTATAAAATCTCAGTAAAATACATGTACAGTACGAATGATTTGGGCATCACGGTTACAGTACTTGGAGAAGTAATAAAGTGCATGTGCATTCTAATTACTGTGCAAAATACGCACAATCTGTGCTGGTCAAAACTACAGGGATTCAAATTCCCAGTAGTTATGTGCAAAATGCATTTATGTGCAAATGTCAGCAATAAAGTGCAATAATGCTTTTTAAAACCAGAGATGCCCTGTTATCTTCTCATCGTATCTGTAATAAATAATTTTAAAATCATTATTTATCCATGCGTTGTTCTACTAAATCTCTGTGTTATAATACACATAACATCCCCTACTTGCACCCTTCGTCCCGAATGTTATATCCCATTATCCAGTCCCCAATCCTGAGACAAAGAAGAATGAAAAAAGAAGGAAAAAGAAAAAGAAAAGGGGAGAAGAGAATGGAAACGCAAAAGCAAAGCTGCCTCTACTAGTGCCAATATATAACTCATTGTAGACAATCATTAAGGTAAACAGGTGTACATATCTTCTGTCACATTTAATCCCACTGGGGCCTTGGTGTCGAGCAACAGGATATAATGAGTCTCCAGCCTTCTCAATTTGACCTCCCTGTCTCCGCCCCTCCTGCTAGCCTTGATCGCATCTATCACAAAATATCTAAGCGATGAATTGTCACCTTGATGGTGATCGCGATAATGCCTTGCGACTGGGTAGGTATTATCCCCATTAGCGATAGCTCTGAGGTGCTGGAGGATGCGTTGATGTACCGGGAGTTTCGTGCTGCCCACATATTTCAGTAGGCAGGGGCATTGGAGGATATAAATGGCATATTCCGTTTTGCAGGTCAAAATCTGCGATATTGGATGCTGCCTATCACTGAATCCATCCGGATAAGTTTTGGTGTTAATGCCATGCTGGCAGGCCTTGCACGTCCTGCATTTAAAAAAGCCTTTATTGGTTTGCCACCAGGCTGATTTCAGTATAGGTTCTGGGTTAGTGTCAACTATCTTATCTTTGAGGGAAGGTGCCCTACTATAAGTCATAGAAGCCCTGTTTGGAAGAGTTGTACCTATGATAGGGTCACTTCTTACTATTGGCCAATATTTATTAACCAATCTATAAATCTCCCTGTGTTGATTACTAAACCCTGTGATAATTCTGAAAACACCTGAATCAGTTGCTTTGTTGTTACTTATATTGGAGTCAGTGTCCACTTCCTGTTGCTTATTTTTGGTCAATAGGGCTTCCCTGGTTACCATCATGGATCTACTTTTGGCCTGTTCGATAGTTTGTAGGGAATAGCCTCTTTCAAGGAAACGCTCAGTGCTTTCCCTCTGAGCCTTCTCTAAGTCAGTGGGATTGCTACAGATGCGTCTCATCCTCAGCATCTCCCCGTAGGGGATGCTGGAAACAAGATGCATCGGATGTGCACTTGCAGCATGCAATATGCTATTCCCGGCCGTTGGTTTGCGATGAATTCTGGACTCTAATTTCCCATCTGTAATGTACAATTTGTGTCCAAAAAAGTGACTGCATGTTGACTTGGGGTCGCTGTGAATCTGAGGTTTAGGTTCTTCTGATTGATCTCCTCAATTGATGACTTTGCTTCCAATTCACTGCCCCTCCATATCACTAGCAAATCATCTATAAAACGATACCATGCTATCACATGAGTCTCCAATATATGTTTGTGTTCCCTCCTGAGGACCAGTTCCTCCCAAGCTCCCATGTGTAAGCAGGCAAAGCTCAGGGAGAAACTGGCCCCCATTGCAACCCCCTGTCGTTGGCGGTCCATGAGATTGCTAAACATAAAGGTATTGTTAGTCAGGCAAAATTCCAACATAGCCAGTAGCATGCAATTATGATCATTAAATATTGGGTCACGCTTCAATAAATAATGTCTGACCGCTGCTAAACCTTGTTCATGTGCAATGCTAGTGTACAAGGACGTTACATCCAGCGCAATAAGCCAATCCCCAGGTGCCACCTCCACGGTCCTGATTTTCAGTAAGAAGTCACTATTGTCTTGTACAAAGGAATCAAGCTTCCTCACATATCCCTGCAGGAAGTAGTCTATATATACCGAAGTATGTTCTAAAAGGCTCCCCCTTGCCGAGATAATTGGTCTACCCGGCGGATGTATGGGGTCCTTATGCACCTTAGGTATAAAGTACATTATTGGGGTGACTGGGTGATCTACTTTCAGGTATTTATATTCTGCATCCGTGATAAGTTTAGCTGCTTTCCATTTTAATAATTTTCGATGGAATTCCATTCTCGTAGCTGCCATCACCTGGGCATTGATGCGCTCGTAGCAGTTTCTGTCATTTAGCTGTGAAAAGGCTTCTTTTTCATATTCTGATTTTGTCAAAAGCACAATATTGCCGCCTTTATCACTTCCTCTCACCACAATGTCACGTTCCTTAGTTAGTCTTTTCACAAGGGCATAATATCGTTGTGATGTTTCATCATATTTCCTCTTGCTGTTCACCGTATTTCTATGTAGTTCCTTTAATTGCCCGACCACACACTCATGAAATATGTCTATTGCATCACGTGGGAGCACCGGGGTGAACGTCGATGGTTGTCTGAACAACGTTTCAGTGGTGACTCTATTGCCCATTTCATCAATGTCTCGTGATTTGTTTCTTTCCTGCTGTACCCTTTCATATCCTGCTCCCTTAGTCTCCCATAATTTAGTTATTATTTTAGTTCCTTGTGATGCCTCATTCATCGTGTCCATTTGTTCCGTTAGGGGTTGTGTCTTATCTTTTTGTTTAGTGTTTAGAGTGTACAATTTGCGAAGTTATAACCTTCTCACTGCCTTATAAATGTCACATCTCGTAGCAGTGTAGTTGAAGTTGCTGCGTGGGGCATAAATTAATCCCAAGCTCAATATTTCTTCCTCTTTGGTTGACAGCTTAAATTCTGTAAGATTCATCACAGTTCGACTCGTGCTCTCATTTAGTTTTATTGAGGGGCAGCTCTCTGTACCCTCCCTCTTCTTCTTTTCTGATAATTTCCTCTGGGTCGCCCTGAGCCTCTGGCGCCTCCTGTAATTTGTCCTCTGCTTGTTTGACTTTGCGGAATACGGAGTCGCAGAGTTTTGAGCCGTTCCTGGCATAAAAAAGCTATCTCTTGGCCTGGAGATGGTTTTGGTATTCCTTCCGCCTGTGCCCTGCCGCGTCGTTCTGCATCTGGCTCAGAGTCAATATCAGAGCTTAGATTAGAGTCAGCCGAATCGGTTCCAGTGTTCTGTGGTCGAATAATTTTCTGCTTGGGTTGAGTTTGGTTTGCTCCCCGTCGTAGTGAGTCATATTTCCGTGAAAATGTAAAAATCTGACCCAGCTCGTAGTCACTCCGATCGCGCTGAAACTTATAGGTCTTCCTTTCGATTATTTTAGCCTCTTCCTTTTTGAGCCTATCATTCATCGCTTTCATGAGCTTGATTTTTTCATCTTCATCACCCATGCCTGCCAATTGCTTGTGTATTTCATCAATTTCCAGTAATAATTTTGCCCGGTCGATATCCGCATACTTGATGAGAATTTGAATTTGGCGGCGTGAGGCGTCCAAATTACACTCGGCCCATTCTTTCATTAGCTCCGGATTGGGGTCCTCATATGTAGGAGCCGTCAGGATACGCAAACCGTGAGGTATGCGGTTGACTTCTATGTATCTTTGCACGGACTTCGACTCCCACCATTTAGACTGCTCGTTGCGGGATTTCTTTTCCAACGTTTTAAATAAATCTCTCAAAGCTGCATTACCGCTACTACCGGCTTCATTGTCAAGTCTCCCCCGAATGTTAGCAGGGAGAGGTAGACTGTCGGAAAACACAATGGATGCTAGTGTCTCCCTGTCCCGAACACTGTCTGCCGCCATCCTTGTAATGCTGATATTTCTTTAAATGGCGCTCTACGCTTTTATGTTAGTTTCAAAATAATGCGCCGAGCGCCAAAGTCAAAGCACTTAACTCTTCTCCCAACACAGTTACTGGCCGTGCTTACTTGGTGCCGAAGCTGTTGCTGCCGGTTCCTTAATCGTCCGGTCCGCCATTTCGTGGGCTCAAACACCTCATGTTTTCTGTAAATCACGCCTGCAGCCGGTGGGGGTCAAACAGCCTTACTCCTTCCGGAGTACAAGTTACCTAAGTGAAACTCAGGTGGCGTTCCGATTAGGGCGTTGACCAGATTGAAGAGGGTCCCGTGTGTGGTCGGCTCGGAAACAGCCCGACCTCAATATCCAAGACACTGCGTCTTTACTCCAATCGCTCAGGTACTCCCCCAGGCAAGGAAACGCAGACACGGACCAATTTGGTGCAATTATTTACTCAGTACAAGTTAGCGCATGACGTTTCGGCTCTCAACGAGCCTGGTTCACATGACAGTGATCCAAATGCAACTCAGTCTTTTTAAAGGGCCCAAAGTTGATTTAAACAACATCACGTGTCAGGGCTAAAGAAGTAAAAAGGGAAGACATACTTGGGGAAAATACATGACGCTCCCTTTGGAATCCTTAAACACATTCAGGTCAATTATTTACATGTTTTTGTCACAGTAAAATATCGGTAAAATACTCATAATTCATTGTGCATTAAACAATAGGGGGAATTGTTATAATCATTTATAACAATTGATCATTTGTAAAATACTAATTATAAAATCTCAGTAAAATACATGTACAGTACGAATGATTTGGGCATCACGGTTACAGTACTTGGAGAAGTAATAAAGTGCATGTGCTATCTAATTACTGTGCATAATACGCAAAATCAGTGCTGGTCAAAGCTACAGGGATTCAAATTCCCAGTAGTTATGTGCAAAATGCATTTATGTGCAAATGTCAGCAATAAAGTGCAATAATGCTTTTTAAAACCAGAGATGCCCTGTTATCTTCTCATCGTATCTGTAATAAATAATTTTAAAATCATTATTTATCCATGCGTTGTTCTACTAAATCTCTGTGTTATAATACACATAACATCCCCTACTTGCACCCTTCGTCCCGAATGTTATATCCCATTTGGCGCCATGTCCGCCCTCAACTTCTTTCCAACTGTGCTCAAACAAATCAATAACATTAGTGTGTGCTTGGCTAATAATTTATTTTTTAAAATATCGACTATTGGGGTCTTAGGATCCGCCTAGTCTAATTTAACCATGTTATGCCCTTGGTGTGTGTTATAAAATAAAATTAAATCAAATTGTAGCGGTTGTAACAATGTAATTCAGAAATTACTGCAAAGATTAAATCATTTGTTGTAATTCATTTCATGTATGCATACCTAATGACGGCAACCCAATATCCAGTCCCCAATCCTGAGACAAAGAAGAATGAAAAAAGAAGGAAAAAGAAAAAGAAAAGGGGAGAAGAGAATGGAAACGCAAAAGCAAAGCTGCCTCTACTAGTGCCAATATATAACTCATTGTAGACAATCATTAAGGTAAACAGGTGTACATATCTTCTGTCACATTTAAGCCCACTGGGGCCTTGGTGTCGAGCAACAGGATATAATGAGTCTCCAGCCTTCTCAATTTGACCTCCCTGTCTCCGCCCCTCCTGCTAGCCTTGATCGCATCTATCACAAAATATCTAAGCGATGAATTATCAACTTGATGGTGATCGCGATAATGCCTTGCGACTGGGTAGGTATTATCCCCATTAGCGATAGCTCTGAGGTGCTGGAGGATGCGTTGATGTACCGGGAGTTTCGTGCTGCCCACATATTTCAGTAGGCAGGGGCATTGGAGGATATAAATGGCATATTCTGTTTTGCAGGTCAAAATCTGCGATATTGGATGCTGCCTATCACTGAATCCATCCGGATAAGTTTTGGTGTTAATGCCATGCTGGCAGGCCTTGCACGTCCTGCATTTAAAAAAGCCTTTATTGGTTTGCCACCAGGCTGATTTCAGTATAGGTTCTGGGTTAGTGTCAACTATCTTATCTTTGAGGGAAGGTGCCCTACTATAAGTCATAGAAGCCCTGTTTCGAAGAGTTGTACCTATGATAGGGTCACTTCTTACTATTGGCCAATATTTATTAACCAATCTATAAATCTCCCTGTGTTGATTACTAAACCCTGTGATAATTCTGAAAACACCTGAATCAGTTGCTTTGCTGTTACTTATATTGGAGTCAGTGTCCACTTCCTGTTGCTTATTTTCGGTCAATAGGGCTTCCCTGGTTACCATCATGGATCTACTTTTGGCCTGTTCGATAGTTTGTAGGGAATAGCCTCTTTCAAGGAAACGCTCAGGGCTTTCCCTCTGAACCTTCTCTAAGTCAGTGGGATTGCTACAGATGTGTCTCATCCTCAGCATCTCCCCGTAGGGGATGCTGGAAACGAGATGCATCGGATGTGCACTTGCAGCATGCAATATGCTATTCTCGGCCGTTGGTTTGCGATGAATTCTGGACTCTAATTTACCATCGGTAATGTACAATTCTGTGTCCAAAAAAGTGACTGCATGTTGACTTAGGGTCGCTGTGAATCTGAGGTTTAGGTTATTCTGATTGATCTCCTCAATATATATATATATATATATATATATATATATATATATATATATATATATATATATATATATATATCATACTTCCTGTCTATGTCACTGGCATAGTCTAATATATTTTCTAATAAATATAGAAATTGAATAATTCTTAGTCATGACATTGCTCCTCTTAAATGTTTGTGTTGAAACGCCTTGAACCTAAAAATGTTTTTTTTTTTTACATTTGTGGTTAGCTGTGGTATCATATCACCCTGAACTGACACTTCATCCACTTCAGATGTGTTTTTGCAGCCAAAATATTCCTGCCTATCGTAAGCTCTACAAAAGGGGGTGGTGATGGACGGAGCATTTGAACCAATCAAACACTCACACCCAGTCAACAGATCTGGGTTTAATTCATCACCCTTCTTTAGCCCACTCCGACACCCCAGTTCAGACATGACCATATGCAAATCAGTCTGACCCTGTGCCTCATAGGAACAGTCCAGCCCGAACCGCCAAGACATGCCTTCCCTGGACCGGAAACATGCTTCCGAGGACCGGTTTCTGGCATTCCAGACGTCTTCAGCCCGGCCTGCTTGAATCCAGTGGCAAAGTGAGCAAGGGACTCACGTCTGAGCATACCCTGCCAACTTATGGCGAACAAAGCAGTGCAAAAGGGGGTGGTGATGGACGGAGCATCTGAACCAATCAAACACTCACACCCAGTCAACAGATTTGGGTTTAATCCATCACCGTTCTTTAGCCCACTCCGCCACCCCAGTTCAGACATGGCCATATGCAAATCAGTCGGACCCTGTGCCTCATGGGAACAGTCCAGCCCGAACTGCCAAGCCATGCCTTCCCTGGACCGGAAACCTGCTTCCGAGGACCGGTTTCTGGCATTTCAGCCATCTTCAGCCCGGCCTGCTTGAATCCAGTGGCAAAGTGAGCAAGGGACTCACGTCTGAGCACATACCCTGCCAACTTATGGCGAACAAAGCGGTACAAAAGGGGGTGGTGATGGATGGAGCATCTGAACCAATCAAACACTCACACCCAGTCAACAGATCTGGGTTTAATCCATCACCGTTCTTTAGCCCACTCCGCCACCCCAGTTCAGACATGGCCATATGCAAATCAGTCTGACCCTGTGCCTCATGAGAACAGTCCAGCCCGAACCGCCAAGCCATGCCTTCCCTGGACCGGAAACATGCTTCAGAGGACCGGTTTCTGGCATTTCAGCCGTCTTCTGCCCGGCCTGCTTGAATCCAGTGGCAAAGTGAGCAAGGGACTCACGTCTGAGCATACCCTGCCAACTTATGGCGAACAAAGCGGTACAAAAGGGGGTGGTGATGGACGGAGCATCTGAACCAATCAAACACTCACACCCAGTCAACAGATCTGGGTTTAATCCATCACCGTTCTTTAGCACACTCCGCCACCCCGGTTCAGACATGGCCATATGCAAATCAGTCTGACCCTGTGCCTCATGGGAACAGTCCACCCGAACAGCCAAGCCATGCCTTCCCTGGACCGGAAACAAGCTTCCGAGGTCCGGTTTCTGGCATTTAAGCTCTGGGCATAGCAATATCTATTGACACCGAACACAGACAGCCTGCTGCCCTTACCCATTCGGCATGGAGCATCGTCTGCACTTGTGCCCAGTACTCATGCTCCCAGTGCAAATTGGACACACGAGTTGCCCATTGGTCCTATCCATGAGATTCAACATAATAAATGTTGACTGTGCCACTGTTTATAGCTTACCTCCAAACCCTTTGGCTTTTTTCTGTTCACCATACATCTTTATGGCTTGCCCATATAGAGACTCATGGAGCCGGGATTGTTTCTGCCCATAGCCCACTGGAAGTTGATCCTCTTGCTTTCATGATTAGTGCCGCTCCAGAGCTTCCTTGTGTAGTTTGTTTACCACTTGTGGCCCCTTTAAAAATGGGCACCAAGAGAATTCTCTAGGCTTTTTATTTTGAAATGTTTGCTTCTATTTGCTTTTGGGTTGTAGTCCAGAGAACTTGCAGGAACCTTGTTGTTCTATGGTTGAAAACTTCGAAGAGAGCATATATTTTAAACCTTTATGATCTCAGAGAGACTAAGATGACAGGTGAAAACTTAAAAAGTAATGATGAACGATAAGGCTTGTACCATCATACAGGTGCGTGGTTACAGAAACCACTTTAAATACTGGTGAGTAGCTAATCTTGATAACAAGAGGTCCTGAGAATTAGTTGGGTGGCTTTCGTGTAGGTCGGTTTAAATGCCCCATTGGGTATGGTAATTGTTGTGAAAGAACGTAGGCACACACCCTAATAAAGGAGGTAAGTGGCTTTATTGTCAATAACTGTTCAGAGCGGGCTCTCCCTTGCTAGCCAGTGTTCCACCACCATCAAAGGAACACTCTCTCTTAACTCCTAATATAGAATCCTGCCACTGCAGAATTCCACCAGAAAAAAAGGCATGAGACGAGAAAAAGCCAAGTCCCATATCCCAGGATTAAACTGTATATAACACATCTCCTTCCGTTCTATATGACAGAAAAAATACAGTACAGGAAGAGAATATATCCTTTCACAATAGGAGCATAAATTACTCTCCAGCAACCTGGAGACAAAATAAGAGGGATAAAACAATAGTTTAACAACAATGGAGGAGTACCCCCTATGGGTGAACCAAATACAAAGAAGAGAATCCTTCTGTATCAGGAGCTTAAGGCTCTGGTTAGCAAAAAATTGCCCCAACCTTTATATAGGACAGTAGTAGTCCTTAGAGAAGACCCCTCACTCACCAACCTGGTTGGTGACATGCTTCCTCATTGGGGTCCCACCCTATAGGCCGAGTGCCCATAGGGTGTGCTGCGACACCTGGTTACAGTGGAGCGGGTTTCTTTGTTTTTATATGTGCAAAGTAAAACTGTGAAAAGTGTTTTAAAAAGGGTCAAGTCTACTCACACCTAGAATTTATTCCGGAGTGCTTGAGCCCTGTTAAAATATATGTGTGGCACCAGTGCCTAATTAGGAAGGTTTTGGTGCCTCGAGACGTGTGAAAAACTTAAAAATAGCCAAGTGTGCTATGTGAAGTAGTTAAAAGTAGGTCTACATGTTTCAACCATCTGTAAGATTTTTTGATTTTCGTCAGGACCGTGTGTTGAACGGGGTGGTCCACGCACGCTAAGGCGTGTCCAGCCCTCGTTCAAATACAGACCATAAATAGTGGTCTGGTGTAAAAAAGTGCTTTTTCCTGGGTCAGGAGAAAAACACTGGAAGCGATAATTAGCGCTTCATGGGCATCGATTTGGCCAAGACGGCAAATATCCGTCACTTGCGGTTTCTGCTCGTCTGGCGTACACACCTACTTGGTTTTAACTCTGTACTGCCCCGTGGAGTGATCGGATCACTTCTCGAGGCACCAAAACCTTCCTTCCAGGTTGGTGAGTGAGGGGTCTTCTCTAAGGACTACTACTGTCCTATATAAAGGTTGGGGCAATTTTTTGCTAACCAGAGCCTTAAGCTCCTGATACAGAAGGATTCTCTTCTTTGTATTTGGTTCACCCATAGGGGGTACTCCTCCATTGTTGTTAAACTATACCTTAGGGGACCAGGAGTTCCCACCTAACATAGACTGTGCAAACCTCCCTTACTCTCTCCTTTGTTATACGGATAAAACAATAGAACATAAAATACAAAACAAGAACATTGAGTACATTTATAAGCATTCTGATAATTTGCAACTTAAACAAGATTATGGGACTGCATTAGCAAATATAATCTTTCAAATATCCTGGTGGTCTGCGATCCCTTTTCACTACTTGTTTCTTTGAAACCCCTAGCACTCTCAACGTCTGGGTCCTCAGTGAGAGTGGGTAGTATGCTTCCACTCATCCTCCTTTCAGCCAAAGAGGTTTCAAAATCGCCATATTTGATCAACATGAACCCACTGAAATCCTCCACTCTCTTCACTTCACAATTACCACCTGGTCAATTCCACCGCTCGCCATTCTCCAAAACCACATATTTGTCTACATGCACCATTTTATATGGACCTTTAAATTTCGACAATCCTCACATCACTTGTTCAGTTTTGACCTTAATGCAATCGCACATCACACTACTATTATCTAAATCGACCTCAGACTTGTGTTCTTGCACACCCACTTTTGCTAACCTCTTGCTACCCATTCTTTCATCCAGGAGGGTACCATATTGGAACCTGGAATTGTCCCTCTCATCCGCTCAAAGGGCAATTTACCGTGGCCTCTTGTTAGTAGTGCGGTATGCCCAAACTAAATCCTCCACAGCCCTCTTGATTTTGTGTCCCGCTACATCAGCCATTGGGATCACACCTTTAGCCACTCCTGTTGGCTCTCTCCACCATACTGTTCCCTTCTGTGTTGTAAAAAGAGGTGTAGGGATGCCTGATGCCATGCCATTGGAAAAACACCCTCATATCGTGATATACTAACTGCGTGCCATTGTCAGTTATAAGGTTAGATGGTACCCCCTCCTCTAGGAACATCTTCCTTAAATTTGCAATGGTGACTTTCGTGGTGCTTACTGTCATGAGCAATACACTCAACCACATGGAAAATGCACCCACAGCCTCCAAAGCAAACCTACAATCACTATTCAAGAAGACATAGGACCAATAAAATCAATACATACACTATGCTAAGCCTCTCCTGGATTGGTTATAAGACCGATTGTTTACCCACTTTAAGTCTCTTCTCTCCTTTACATACACTGACCACCAGAACTGTGCTTTGAGATGGCATTGTGTTAAATTCTGCCCCAAATGTCCCTCATGCGCCATGTTTATGAGCTTACTTCTCAAACCCATTGGGGCACGAACCTGTCACCTCTCATCAAAACCTGATCACCACACATGGTCATTTCTTCAAGAACTTTCACAAAAAGACACACTGACACTGCAACACAACTCTCTCTCTCTTGCTCCCAGAAACCACCATCCGCCTGACTTCCTTGAGGGTACCATCACTATCCATTGCTTGGCACCACTCTTCCACAGTAAAAGCACCAGCCCCTTCCAACACTGCATCTTGCACAGAGGCTACAGGTTCCTCATTTTTGCCACTCCACTCATTTGATCCATGCCAACTGGGACAAACAATCAGCCTGTGTGTTCCGCCAACCCTGTACATGCTCTAGTGCATATCGACATTCTTGAACTCTGGCAGCCAGTCTAGCCAACCTGGCAGAACCTTTGCCAGCCCCACCTGGAAGAAGAACTTTAACGGGAGGCTTATGATCCAATCTGAACACAAACTCTGTACTCCATATGTACGTTCTGTAATACTCTACACCCCATGCCAAAGCCATGGCCTCCTCTCAATCACAGAGCAGTTTCTTTCAGCATCTGTTAATGTCCTTGACGCAAATGCAACTTTTTTTCCTAGCTACTATGTTTTTGTGATAGAATGGCACCTACACCTGTTGCACTTGCATCCACAGTTATGATGGATTTACGGCCAATGTGAAATCTCACAAGAATGCCTGCCTTACAGATTTCTTTCTTGATCAAATTAAAACATTCCTTTTGTTTCTGCTCCCAAATAAATGTTTGACCCTTCCTTAACAGCAATGTTAACACCTCTGTCTTATCAGCAAACCTCTGCACAAACTTTGCATAGTATTCTATAAAGGCCATTAAGGACCTCAATTGTTCCTTGTCCCTGCATCTTGAGGCAAGTTCAGTAGCTTTCAACAGTTTCTTCTTTGGCTTAACTCCCTCAGCCGACAGTCTGTACCCCAAGTATTCCATTTGTTCCAACAAAAAAAAACGTTGTCCTTACTCAAAGCAAGACCCACATCAACAGTCCGCTGTAAGGCTTGTTTCAAAATCGTTTTGAGCTCCCCGATGGTTTTACCAAAAATCAGTATGTGTTCGTGAAAATAGAGACTGTTGTTCATTCTCTAAAAAACTCATTAAATCATGCATTAAAAAGCGCTTGCCGCTGATGACCACCTGAAATGCATACCTGTAAACTGAAAAGTTCCTTCCATTATTATAAATACAGTGAGTCGTTTTGAATCCTCATGGAGCTTAATCTGATGGTACACATTTTTTAAATCCAATTTAGAAAAATACCTCTTGCCCCCCCACCCCCACCCCCTACAGCATAAGGGCCAAATTAGGTAGGGGGTACGTATCGGCTACAATGTAGTGATTCAAAGATCTCAAGTCCACACAGAACCTCAAACGTTCATCCACTTTGCATGTATTGATCACTGGGGACACAAAGTTGGAAGCCTCCACAAGTTCAATGATTCCCTCTCGTAACATCTCCTTTATCAGCTCTTTTGCACTTCTCTGACAATCACTGGGACTCTCCAGACCATGTACTGAATTGGAACTGCATTTTTTTAGTACTATTTTATGTACATAACCCTTCAACATTCCCAGTTTGCTCTCAAACACTTGTCTCATTGAGTTCAAGATTTCAGATATTGATTCTTTCTCAACTACCATCATATGTGACGGTGCCCTGGGATTTACAAAGATGTGTAAGTCTCATTGATGTGCCCACCACAAAATTGAGGGACCTTGCTCTGCTATGTATACTTTTCCTCATATGTTTTTACCTCCAAATTCTATGTCCGCATATATGTAGCCCTCAATATCAATAATCTCTCCGTGATATCCCGTTGGCGAAATGTATTTGGGTTGTAATTACTTACCTTCCCACAATTGCTCAACTATGGCCTTAAGCAGAATAGTGTACATTGAACCTGTGTCCACCATAAGTTGCACCTTGTGCTCATTTATTCTGAACATTACTTTGGGTCCATTCCACCTGTGGTTCTCGTCTAACCCTTCATATTCTACTCTTAAGATCCTCTCGGGCATCTAAGCTGGTTCAGTTGATATATCAGAGACACAAGTCACCCTTCCACGACCTACCCCTTTTACAAATTCTTAGAAAGTGCCCAAGAAGGCCACATCTTCTGCACTCTCTATTATTAGTTAAACAAAACTTGGAGTCTGAGGCATGACTCGCACTCCCACACCGATAGCAACCCTTATGTCCTTGTTTGGATGGGGTGTAATTCTTCCTCTTTGTATTTCTGGGCTTCACTATAGTAAAGGACTCACCTCCTGATCTACTTACCGCCCCAATATCAGAATCTTCACTTCTTGATTCTTTTTCTCCAGTTCTCTCATGCACAAATCTGATTGCTGTTGCACATTGGCTATGCTTATGGTATCACTTAATGTGGGGTTCTGAGTCACCCATAACCTCTCTTGAATCTTTTTGTTCATACACTGTATGATAATTTGGTCTCTGAGTTTGTGTGTCTTAACCCCAAGCAACACTTGGTAGACAACTCTCGTAACCTAGATGCAAACTCATCTATAGTCTCCTCCACTTTTTGATGTTGTGTATAGAGCGTATACCTTGTCATAACAAGATTATCTTCTTTCGCATAAAAACTTTCCAACTTGCGTCTGGCTTCTTTAAAGACACCTTGAAAGGGATAACCATTCGCCTCAGTAGCTGGGGGTAAGTATCCAAACAGACGTTGGCCCTCCTTGCCTAGTCTATTTAACAGCAATACCTTTTTTATTGTTGGATGAAACCCCACTCCATCTAAAGCTTCCATCTAGTTGTCCAACATTAAGATCCAATATTTCCAAGGCATTGGTGGAGAACCTGGTTGCACCAAGAAACATGGTGGTGTAATTACAGAAGTGTGTGAAGGTGAGGCTACTGGGGAGACCTCACCGTGATTACTCTCAGAGGCTTCCATTACTTCCCATAAAAACTAATCTAACTTTCCCCAAAGATAACTATTACCAGAGACATAGGGTGTCTCAACACCAGCAACCTGTTAAAAAAAATACAGCAATAATGAAATCTCCAGAATAGTGTGCGATCACTGAGAAGCGCACTGTAAGAAACCCTCTGTAGAGACTGCTTTATTGAACCATGAAATCTCCAGTAAGAGTGTGTGTATCACTGAGAAATGCACTGTGATATGTTTTCTTTGAAACGTTTTTTGCATCATTAGGCACTCAGCGTTATGATCAAGTTGCAAGGAGTGTGCATCACCGCTGTACACACTGAACTGAAGTGCAGGTAAAAGGTGTGTCCATCACCATTCCAAAGTACGCACCACAACAATATTCCTTTGGTCACTCAAGATATCCAACACGTTATTTTGACGTCTTAAGCCACTGTGCCTCTAGACCGCAGTGCTTCCTTTTGGTTTGGGACTTCAAGATGGCCACTGCATGCGTATCTGGTGTCGGACTTCAGGGGTTGCAAAGTGATGCGCTCCAAAAGTACTAGACTGTACAATCTGTTAATGAAGCAGATCTAAAATATGGCTGCTCTGTGCGTAGTTAGCATAATACAGTCATGCCACCCAGTAGCACTGAAGCCAAGTGGGCCCTCAGATACGCCTCTGTGCCTCTCACTTACATATGAGATGGTGCTTCAGCTATATTCCTGCAATGGCACGTAGTTGTTATGGAGACTTTTACCATCCTCGTAGGTTCTCCTACGCTTTGATGTGATTTGAACACAGCGCCACTCCTCTCAAACTACTCTCGACCTTTCACTGAACTGGCCAGCTGAATGTTGCCAAAATTGTGGTGAAGGAACGTAGGTACACACTACAATGGAGTGGCTTTATTAACAACAACAACAACTCAGAGCGGCCTCTCCCTTGCTGGCCAGTGTTAATATGCCGTCAAAGGAATGATCGCTCTTAATGGAATCCTGCCACTGCAAGATTCCACCACAACGAAGGCACAAGACAAGAATAAGCCAAGTCCCAAATCCCAAGACTAAACTAAATGCAACAGTAATGTAGTGGTGAATTGAAAAATCTTGCTTGGAAAGTTTGAATATTGTAAGAATACAGTGGCTACAATGACAATAAAAACATAAAATTATACAGTCTCACAATGGATTAGAAGGAAGAAGACACTTAAACATAAGTGTTCAATTCCAGTCTTTTATTGGAGCATCCACATTCAACATAGAGGAGTACCACACTGAATAAGAACACCAGTCTAGAAGGTGGAATGCCATTAGTAAGATGAAGCTCAACCAATAAATACAAAGAATAACAACAATAAGATAAGGAATACATGCGGTAAAGAAACTTGGTTAAGGACATGGAATCCAAGATACATGTTATGTTATGTTGTTATGTTATGTTAGCCCAACTTATAGAGCGCAACAGCTGCCTCAGCAAAGAGGTCCTGTCGCTGGCTGCAGCGAGACTAAAAACTAGAGCCTAAACAGAAGGGAAGAGATGAGTTTTTATGGCCTTCCTAAATGTCAGATAGTTATCCAGACTGCGAATATGGAGGGGATGGGAATTCCAGAGCTTGGCCGCTAAGTTGCGGAAAGATCGTCCCCCGGCTCGTACACGTACCCGCGGGACAAGAGCCAGGTATGATAGCCCCATAGAGCGCAGATGGCGTGTGAGAACTGGTACATAACCATCTGATCGGCAGAATTCATATTTAATCATTAAGGGCACTTTTATTGATATATTCGGAAATCGGTTTCTCAAATGAGCTGGTATTGTGGCATTTTAGTGATAACAGTCTTTTGTGAAGAATAAGTTGAAATCACCCAAATGCTTCAGTTTTACTTGCCACAGACGAAAGGTGGCACTAACTTGAAGCTCCCATTATTCTGAACCTTGGTTAGGACTTAGTGAACGTAGTTTAGTGAGATTTAGAAGACAACTAGCATGTTGATAATCAGACATGTGGCTGGCTCTTGCCTTGGAAATTCCAGTCTAGCTGGAGAAAAGTCAGCTACATGTTTGGCATTTAACATATTTCTCAGAATTACATGCCTTGTAGTCGCACACCTTGGCCCTGCTTCTTATTTTCCCATAGGCATCTGCGCTTCTGGTGATCCAGTGCCAACTCGCATATTTTGCTTGTGACTTAGATCTGCTGTGAGAACCTTGCTCGAATATGCAGACATGCTTTGTGGTGCACAGACATATTGACAGTCTGTGGTTAGTTTTCCAGAGACTGGAGTCACTTGGTTAATTTTTAAGAGTCGACAAATGTTTCACTCCAAAAATATTTGTGATCAGTAATTGATAATGCTTATGAGTCGTTTTATTTGAGTTGCACGTTCAAAAGAGTGAATGCTACTATAGTGTTGTTAAAGGCTTGTAAACAAGGTTCTTACCACAAACCTGGTTCAATGAAAGTAGTGTACTGATTTGCCTAGGCCTTAACAGTGACCCGATTAAGAGCAGAACAAATTGCAGACATTGCTGCGGTAGTAACATTTCACCATTTAACCCCTTGCGTGCTCGCGTCGGCCAACGGCCTCGCGAGCACTACCTCAGTAGTGCTATGCACGTCCGTTGGCCAAAGCGGCCCGCCCACTTAATAGAACTCCCGCACCGCGGCGGATCTTGCGCCGCAGTAAAGGAGTTAAAGTGAGTAAAAAAAGGAAATATTATTTGTGCAAATCAGTCCACTATGATGCAGAGTGCCAGCAGTTTCACAGGTACTGAGAAAGGTAATCCTCCCTGTTTCCATCCCTCAGCATCCCCTCCAGGGGTCGCATGCACTTTAATAACAAGACTCAGTGGTGGTGTGCATAGCACTGGTGTTTGTCCTGCACTGCCGTATGTCAGCTATACTCAGGGCCACTGGAATTATATATTTGTGCGGGTGCTGCATTTTTTTAGAATAATTAGGAATTTTCCGTATTCGCCACATAATCTATCATCTACTGTATAATTGCAGATTTTAACCAAAAATTATTTCTAATTTAAACGGTCCAAAAGTTACTAAAAACACAGCAACACATGTTGCTGCGCAGTGGAAGGCCCTTTGCATAGGTTCACTAGTTACCTTTATGTTCTTATTATTATATTTGGGAGATAAACCAACACTAATGATGTGCAACTATGCCTAGACACTTAAGTGTAAAAATGAGAAAATAATCAATACTATCACAGAATGTACCACATGCTGCATAATTTGCCTTTTCTTACCACTTAATTTTGTCAACCCTGCTGCATAAATTAGCCCCCTGCTGCTGCATAATTCCAGTGGCTCTGTCTATACTTCAGTTAGCCTCAGTCAGTGGTTCACAATTAGGACATGTTGGCAGTGAACTACGTTAAGCAGAATGATACCAATATATAACCAAAATACTCAACTTGTATGTTTTGCCACATCTAATTTCTCTCTTTTGCAGTTTCCCACAAGAATGGTATTCTATTTCTCTACAACTTAATATTGCTAATTGAAGAGCAACTTAATCAATATTAAATAATACTTTATAGTGTGGCACCTACTGTTGCTTCCCTGTAACTTGATATATGTTTTTATTTTAATTGTAGTTAATCAAAAAGAGACTAGCTTTATGCATTACGAGTTTAACAAAAGTTAAGGACTCAAGTATGTTTCGTCAGGGGGTAGGAGCACCTGGTGAGTGTGCTCATGAAGCCCTCACCCACCAACCTAGTTGGTGGCATGCTTCATCATCGGGCCCACCCAGTGACACCTAGCGTGTCCCGGGTGTGCTTCGACGCCTGATTACAGCGGAGCAGGTATGTCGCTGAGTGTGCGGTGAAGAGTGTTATGAATGTGATTTTAAAACGGCTTGGCGGGGGTCCCAGTACACGAAGGTGAATTAAACTTTAATACCTTGGCCACCGTCAGTGGTTAAAAATAAGGCTGTCGGATGTTAGAGACGAGTTACGACCTCCCACATCCATTGGTGGGTCAACATGTTTCAGCCAGTGCCTTATGAATATGCTGGCTTTCTTCAGGACGAAATTAAAATAAGTGTATGGGATTAAACTAGTGGGTGTGTAGTTCAGACTGTGTATACACGCCCTAAAGTGTTTTTCTATGTGTGAGAGGGGGATTTAACCGCTGACGGTGGCCCAGGTATTAAAGTTTAATTCTCCTTCGGGTACTGGGACCCCCGCCAAGCCGTTTTAAAATCACATTCATAACACTCTTCACCGCACACTCAGCGACATACCTGCTCCGCTGTAATCAGGCGTCGAAGCACACCCGGGACACGCTAGGTGTCACTGGGTGGGCCCGATGATGAAGCATGCCACCAACTAGGTTGGTGGGTGAGGGCTTCATGAGCACACTCACCAGGTGCTCCTACCCCCTGACGAAACATACTTGAGTCCTTAACTTTTGTTAAACTCGTAATGCATAAAGCTAGTCTCTTTTTGATTAACTATATATAAACCCGGGGATAAGGACTAGCTTTCTGGTCCTCTCTCTCTCTCTTGATACGCAAATTGTTTTAACTGTGTCACTCGACATGCTTGCAGTGATAAACAATCATTTTTCAATGCAATAGGTCTCGCATTTACGGGAGTTCGAGCTATTGGCATTGTAAATGACAATGCCTTTTATTTGTGTTGATTTTAAAAACATAAATAAAAGGCATTGGTATTTACAATGTCAATTGCTTAAACTCTTGCAAATGCGAGACCTATTGCATTGCAAATGCTTGTTTCTCCTAAAGTATTGAGCCATGTCCGCTGGTTCTTCAGATAAAGGAGAGTGTGGAATAAGCTGTGCAACCGCTGTAGTCTTCTGTCCTAATGCCGCAGTTTCTCTGTCGCAACATTTTTAGTTGAACTTATGTACTTCCTGCTTTTACCACTGGAGGCCAGTACTGCCACGCAGCTAAACCTTTCTTCTCTTGTTTTGTCATTTTTTTTTTGTAATTTCCGAGTTGAATTAATTGTGCTGTGAGACGGTCTTTTGTTACGCAATGTAAAGGGTGTAGCTCACTTCACCTCCAGAGGACGTCGCTCTCTGTTAACTTATATCTGCTTTCTATACGGACATCTCTGCCTGGGCTTTATCCTCTTACACCACAAATCCAATTCCGTAGGCACGCCTTATCGCCATTTTCTACCTACTTGCGGGTTACAGAAGGGGCCTCATGAACACCCCCTCACTATTTTAATTGCTTTAGCGGGATACCACTTGGCAGGATGGAACATTTCAATTTTATTTTGTAGTTTTAAATAGGGCGAACTCGGCCCGAGCTCCATATTACATTGTACAAGGTCAGATTTTTGTTTTCAGTTCCAATCAGAAACTCACTCAAATACCACTGCAAGCGGGTAATATGAGGGCGTTGTGAAGTGGGTGAACAATTCGTAGGATGGATGGATCGGTGGATGGATGGATGGACGGACGGGGAAAAGAAAGGAAGGACTGAATGATGGATGTAGAGAAAGATTGGGTGAATGAAGGGATCTAAGGCTGGGTGGACGGATGAAAAGAAAGCATGGTAGGAAAAAAGGAGGAATGATAGATAGATAAAAAGACAGAATGAAGGATGGATGTAAAAAAAGACATAAATGTTGATTGAGAGAAGGAAGGAAGAAAAAGTCTAAAAGAAGGATGGAGGAATAGAAGCGAATTTCAGAGCAATCCTCTAACTAACTGCAGTGCTCGCTCACCCCAAATGCTCGCTCATTGTTATATAGGATACGGTTCAAAGGAAGAGGGGGGGGGGGGTCTTAGGCCACAGCCAGGTGGCGTCTGTCACTGCACATTTTTGGGGCCTAGTTCACAAAGCCTTTGCGCTTGTCACATATTCACGGTAAGCAACTATCTGACCTATCCGAGTTGAGGCTTCGCAGTGCTTCCTGGTCCAGTGTGTTGTCATGGTTCATGTTTATCCTGGAAAGTGAGCCCATCACTAACACTGGCCCACCGAGGGAACCTGGCTGATATGTAATCTGCCTGCTCGAGAGGGTGTTTCCTGTTAGGAAGATAAGAGCAGGCAACCGTTCTCCAAAACATTTCCAAACTCTGTTTTTAACAAAAAGTGAAACATGCACAAATATGTGTGCAATGCCCAGCTCTTTAGCCTCGTTGGTCACTTTCATGAACTTCGCAATAACAGAAAGACATGTTTTGCATCAAGCTTCTAATGTGTTGACTGAAGCAATCTACTTTTTGTTTACGTTTTGACGTAATTGCCAGCCACTCGTACAAAAGCATTGCAATGGCTCTACAGCAATAGGTCCTGCGGAATGTTTATAAAGGATGCTATACATCTCACACCTGCATTCAGGGTGCACCACGCCCGTTATCGTAAACCTGGCACTCTGACTTGAACTTCTTGAAAGCATTTGACATTGCATCGCTGTGGTTGGTTAGTTTACTATTCTGGGTTAAAGATCCAGTTGGTCACTAACCATGACACTATCGCTGATTGTTTATGAGCTTGATGTGCCAATGTTTGAACGCCTATGCATGCCAGTGGATGAGTATTTCAATGTGTTGCCAAGCTGCATGTACTCTTGGTCTCACAAATAATACTGTACTTGTTAAATAACTAATAAAAACTTTAAAAAAAGAAAAGGGTCTCTTTCCTTAGATACATCAATAGCAATCCAGCGGTTATAAAGAAAGTAGAACATTCTTGGGGAAAAAAGTGTAAGAATTGTGCCCTTGAATTGTATTGGTATGTACCAGAGGCGCAACTAGAGCCAAATTTCGGGGGGCTAAGAAAAAAATTCGGGGGGGGGGCTGAACCTTTAATCAATAGGCAGAGTGGAGCTGCAGGGGCTCTTAGAAGAAGTGAAACAACTGCAAGGCCTAATTAACATTCAAATTGTCTAAAAGACCTGTGAAACGTTCGGGGGCGGCTCTGTGTGTGCCCGGGATCTGTCTCATCCCGGGCTGCCACACACGACGGGGGGGCTGAAGCCCGGTGAGTCCAATGGGTGTTGCGCGCCTGGTATGTACATAGTTCTTTCATCCCTCCTTGTCAGCCCTAGAACTTATTCCGGCTTGCCGAGTAGCTCACCACTCCACGTGTATCATTTATATAGCGCTGCATAGCCCTGGCAAGGTACGATTCATCGGGTTTCTGGGCTCTCGTCTGGTGCATGGAGGTTGAAAGGGTGTTTGTTGCAGTTTAGCCGAAATGAGATCCTTGCGTGCAGTCGTGAGATTTGAAACCGGGATGGAAGTGGTCTCCAGGGCTTCACAGCACAAACATCTGGGTGTTGCAGAGAGTGAGAATAGATGCAGTCGGTGGGTTGGTGCCTATCAATCAATCAATAAATCAAAGCATTTGTATAGCGCACTACTCACCCAGAGGGTCTCAAGGCGCTAGGGGAGGGGGGGGGCGCTACTGCTCGAACAGCCAGGTCTTGAGTTGCTTCCTGAAGGCGAGGTGGTCCTGGGTCAGGCGGAGGTGGGTCGGGAGGGAGTTCCATGTCTTGGCGGCGAGGTAGGAGAAGGACCGTCCCCCTGTGGTGGCTCTTCGGATGCGGGGGACGGCGGCGAGGGCGTGGCCGGTCGATCGAAGCTGGCGTTTGGGAGCGTAGAAGTTGAGGCGGCTGTTGAGGTATCCTGGTCCTTGGTTGTGTAGGGCTTTGTGTGCGTGGGTGAGGAGTCGGAAGGTGATTCTCTTGTTGACCGGGAGCCAGTGCAGGTCTCTCAGGTGTCCGGAGATGTGGCTGCGACAGGGGATGTCCAGGATGAGTCGTGCTGAGGTGTTCTGCATCCGCTGGAGTCTCTTCTGGCGGTGGTTCCGGCGTAGAGGGAGTTGCCGTAGTCCAGACGGCTGGTGACGAGGGCCTGGGTGACCGTCTTCCTGGTCTCGGTGGGGATCCACCGGAAGATCTTACGTAGCCTACTATCTTTGCACAGAAACTGTTATAAATAGCGGTTGCAAAGTCCACGTGTTAGAGCACTAAGCCCCTTGTCAACGAGTTGACTAAATTACAACATGCAATAAGATCATCCAGTTCAAGGATGCTCTCATTATGATCATATTGTTAAACATTACAAATACAATAAGTGAACTGGTCTGGGGTGATAGTCTTCTCATATTAGAGTGTTCAGTCAGTTATTTATTAGTCATAAGTCCCATAGAAGGTTAAGACAACAGTATATGACAATGTTAATTCATATTTCACACTAATGCCAATATATGTTTTGTATTATTCATTTATTGTACGTTATGTATTCATCACTAGATGGAATGGGTGAACAAGCTCTGTTAATCATGTCTGTATTTTTATGTAATAAAATACATTAGAATCCTTCCATTTTCTTTATTCTATTATGTCATTATACTAAACATGTTTTCCCTAAAGTAGATTTGTTTCGTGTTAGCTGAATATAGGTGCCGGGATACCAGGGGCCTGGACTTATGATTTCTCAGATATCCCTTGTCTAAACCTGGCCTTTGCAAGGTATATTCCACGGAATTAGGACTACCTACGTGAATCTGGAAATACTGAGTGAAAATGTGTGTGTTTTCCTTGGTTACAGGGACTAATCCCTGTGAGACATTGGGTTGGTAGTTGAGGAGGGCAAATCCCTTCTCATGCAAAAGCCAAAATCCTTCCCAGAGTGAACCACAAAAAGTCACAAATTTAACCTCTGCTTAACCCTCTAGCTGCTTGGCAGAAACGCTGTCGGCACTTTGAGGCAGTGTGTAAAGTATTTCTTTAACACTTCAAACAGTAATAAATGAAAACACAGCACAAGAAAAATCCCACACTAATTTAGAAACAATAATCAATTTAAAAAACTACATAATATGACACCAAAACCACAAAACTCCAATCAGTAGTTCCGGAGATATAAAATTGCAAAGATGTAATAGAAGTATAGCACCTAAAAGCATAAAGTGCCCCTCACAAGTTCAGGCCAACTGCAATGGAGAGCGGACTGGATACAGTGACAGGTTAGTCCTGCTGAAAAAGTTACCTTCTAAACTCCAACGCATAGAGGCAGTTCGCGGTGGAGGAGGATATGAGGAGCAGGGAGAGCATCACAGATGGTTGTTGCTGTAGCTTGAAGAGCAGGTTGGGCATGGCAGACAGTCGTTGCTGTTGCACGGAGATCCTGTCAGCCGTTGTTGGAGCTTCTCATTGGCATCTCCGCAGGCTGTCAATGATGTAGCTCGCAATGCACATCTTGTGTTACCGGTCGTTGCTGGCTATCGATGTAGCGGGAAGAGTCAGGTCTGCATTGTTAGTTGCCACGGGCAATGCACAAAGAGCCCAAAATTTCAGGATTCCTCCTTTTCTTCCCGAAAGAGCTCAACTGATGCCACAACATGGTTCCAGGACCTGGGAGGCGCCTCTTGGTGATCAGGAATTCACTTCAGCCAGAGCGAGCAAGGCAAAGGCAGGTCCAAGCAGGTCCAGAGCAGCAGGTCAGCTGGGCACTTGTAGTGAGGTCTCAGAAGGTTGTTGTGTCCCTGAAGCTCAGAATAGGAGGCCAGCTAACTAGCCCTTTGAGTCACTCAGTTAGCCTGGGATCACCGGTTCATGTTCAGTCTTCTTTCTGAGACTTCAGGGCAAGCCTCAGGCAGCAGGACAGTCTTCTGGCAAAAGAGCAGTCCTTCAGTAGTATCGGCAGGTCCAGGAGTGTACCGAAGAGAGGGTCTGAGGGTCCCATGTTTAGGTCTCGCCTAGGCAGCGCGCATGCGCTACTCTAGGAGATGAACTATAGAAATTGGTCAGCTCTTTTCAAGTACTTGTGCTTGTGCTGGCATCCACCTTGCTGGAGCGAGCAGCGGCGCGCGCGCTAATTGAAAACAGATGGCCCGCGTGCCGCTGCTTGCTCCCGCTACATGGATACCAGCACAAGCATGACTACTTGAAAAGATTTCAGCGCGTAGGGGCCATCTTCACAATGCTCCCACCCCTCCCGTTCTCCGTTGCTCGGTTCACAAAAGCACAAGCACGAGTGCTTGAAAAGATTTCAACGCACAAAGGCCATCCCTCTGTCCATCTTCACAATGCTTCCACCCCCCCGTTCTCCGTAGCCCGTTTCATAAAAGCACAAGCATGAGTGCTTGAAAAGATTTCAGCACACAGGGTCCATCCCGCTGTCCATCTTCACAATGCTTCCACCCCCTCCCGTTCTCCGTAGCCTGGTTCACAAAAGCTCAAGCACGAGTGCGTGAAAAGATTTCAGCGCGTAGGGGCCATCCCGCTGTCCATCTTCACAATGCTCCCACCCCCTCCCGTTCTCCGTAGCCCGGTTCACAAAATAGGAGCGCATTCAGTAAACATTGAAGTGCACATTGCAACCACTTTTAACTTTTTAGTACGGGTATCTCAGTGATTTCAACACAAATTATTCAGGGGATATGCAGGAAGTTGGGCCATCCAGTAGTTGATCTACTTGCAGATTGGTCTCTCTTCTGCGAAACACGGCCAGTGACGCTCCGATGTAGCAAACTCCAGCACGCGCAGGGAAGAGCACATAACATCAGGTGCAGAGCCTTTCAACACGCATGTCCTTCCATTTCTACACATTAGGAGTCTGTGGTGGGTCCCAGTAGTGCCTCCATCCCAGGTGCCCCCGCCTACTGCTTTTAATGCTGATCCAGCTTTCCATGACCTGTTATGCCACCGCCATCTCCTGCATTCCATGCAGTCCAGCAATAGGCACGGGGTAGAGCTTGTGAGACCAGACTCCAGGTGATATAGGATTCCCCCATACAGACTTTTTTAGCAATCCTATTGCAGGAAAGACTATCAGAAAGTGACAGCACTGTGGTAAATAAATTTACCTAAACATTTTTCCGCATAATTATCATTACAAGACAGCTCATTCAAATGAGAGGCAGAGTCCGTGGTATCTGAGTCATACGGGCTTTAATGGACAATGAACCTCGAGGTTGGATATCATGTTCCGTCACCACTAGGGTTCGGGAAGGGACAGTCAACATTTTATTAACATTACACATTATATATAGTAAAGTAGCACAATTGAATCCAATACAGTAGGCGTAACAGGTGAAAAGAGCGAGATAAGAACACATGTGCGTAAGAGGAGGCGTGAAAAAGAGGCGTACACATGGGCGTGCACTGTTCATGTCAGAGAAACGTCACAAGAATCGTCACATGTGGGTGGATGCATAGAGAAAAGTTGCAGAATCAGCAGAAACCCTTAACCCGGATGCGCGCGCAACTAGCATGACGTGAAACTGGGGGCTTTGACTTTAGCACTAGTGGAGGAGACTGGTGTCTGGAGTGTCAGGGCAACCTGTACCTATAACATATCTAGTATCTTATGTTTGGAGGATGTAGTGTCTGAAGTAAAAGGTCTCTCGGGCAGGGGCCATCCCATACTGAAAGCTAGTGCGTGCATACGTGTCTGGGTGCAACGTGCGGAGCCATGGGTCTACCATGGTAACGGAGCCAGTAAATCACTTGCAAGGAGGACAGAAGAGGCCGGGCCCTTTGCTCTGCAGCCGGGAATATGTTTAACTATTTCACTAGACTGGAATGTGTTTTCGAGGAGGATGAACTGATAATTTGAAGGCAAAACATGAATTTGGCAGGCAGTCCAGGCCGAGCCGGGCACCGCTGCGCTGGCTGGAAGTAAGGCAGGGGTCAGGGAGGCGTACAGCTTTTGGAGACAGGAGACATGAGGCAGAGAGGCCTCGTTTAAGGGCCTAGCTCGACTGGGCCAGGAAACATGGAGAAAACGTGTGCGAATTTCAGAAGTGCACCATGTAAAGACGGTGGCACCGTATGCCTAGGAACATAATTAACAAGATTTCCTGGTATGGTTGGATAGCTTACATGTTAAGGATGGACGCAAATGTATTTGCGTCTGTCTAGCATGTACAGAGCAGAAGTTACATGACATACATGGAACATGGGTGCATGGGGATAGGGTGCGAGTGGGGGACACATTGGCTACCTGAAAATTTCTATTACCTCATTCCCTCCTTGGACCCTACTACACCCTTTAGGATATATCTATATTCATGAGACCATCTATCTGTTCATAAAGCATCATTTGTTCATCTTTCTTTATTTGGGAACGGGAACGTGTACTTGGATGGGGAATACAAGCTGTGGCGCACAAGCCGCAAATCGCTGGCCCACATTGCAGACAGAGACAATAACTGAATACTATGACCAATATTATTCCTAGGAACGACAACAACTTCCATCCCCAGGCAGATACTACTCTCCAGAACCAACCGGACCAAGTCCAGGAGCCTGGATTCTGGTGTATCAGGTGAGCTATTTCATGAAGCCGAGTTATGGCCTTATACACGGATGGCGCGTTATTTGGAATAAACACGCAACAACTGGATCCGATGACTCTACAAGCCCCGCCCCTATCGGCCAGGATGACGTCAAGGACAAGGCGGTTCTGAAGAACAACAAGTCTCATAGCAGACTGCTCTTCTGTTAAGTTACCTAGGGCAGAAGTAGTCTCATTCACTACTGCTTCAAGGATGCTGGTCAATTTGCGTATAAGTTTACTATTGGAGACAGTGCCTAAATAAGGGAAGAATCCCTTATTGAAGTCTGTGTATTGTTCCCATGTGGTTTCAGTCTGATCGACTATTGGGAGATCTCTCTTTTGTCTAACGTGAATAAGGCGGGAATTCCTGTGATAATCAGATGGGGCTAGAAAAACAGGTGGCAGTAGGAATGCAATAAAACAAGTACCATCCCAGTCTGGAGGTAAACGTATATAGGCTGTCTGACCACAAATGAAATAGGAATGTCGGGAAGCTTTGAAAGTAGACTTGCCTTTATCACGGAATTCGACAACAGTATCACAATCACTGTGTCCTAGATGTACTGAACCATTCTTTCTGACGCATAATTCACCTTTTACTGGTAAAACTGTAATAGACGGCAAGTCCGAATTAGTCTCAGACTGCACGTTCAGGATCATGAGGTTAAGTGTAAAATGACCTAATCCATACACTTCATTTTCTAGATCGGTCCCTGTCCTTTGGGGAAGACCTTCCTGGTCTGGGAAACATATTCTATTCATGACTGTATTCAGGTTCCCCCATATCCAATTGCCTTGGGAAACCTGGGACTTACTATCTAGGGAAGACATTAAAGTAAACCATGCACCACACAAACCATTATGTGTAAACGGATAAGGAAAGAGGGGCAGAGCTCCCTTGTAGTTCTGATAGGGAGGGAGTCGGCCACATATCCAGCAATTAGTGGCATTGCTGGTCTGGTGAGAATGGTGTAACATACGGATGAATGTATTGTTGCGCATCGCTAAACGATAGGAAAGCTCATGTGGGGGCAGTTCACTAAACGTGTGCTCTGCAGTGTCATTAGAAAAAGAATGTGCAATAGGAAAGAACATATGTAACATCCAACTCGTGCAGATTATCGTAAGACTCAGAAAAAACATAATAAGTAACGTTAGAACACAATGACTTCGGAGATTCTTACAATATTTTTGTTTCTTGATCTCCTGTCTATCTCTCTCACTAGTGGGGTCTATCTTATACATGTCAGGAACCTGTCTAACCGCTTCACCCAGGAGGGGACTTAAACAATTAAACTGTCTGACTTACTAGACCTCAACTTTGTGCGATACTCCTCTTGGGGAGTTTTCTCTAGCAGGGGGAGTTTAGAATCAGTCTCTGGAAGTGGGCAGTCCTTAAAGGGAGAGTCTGGCAATAGTCCGTGAATTTTTTTAACATGGCTCGAATGCAGCCATCCTTTTCTCCCCTCCACTTTAACTGCAGTCCTTGTAGATAACAAAACCAATTTCGGCTGCTTCCATCTGGGTTCCAGCGGACTCTTCCGGTCGAAGTTCCTCACGAGGATCAGGTCTCCTGGGCGGACTTCATGTGGCTTTACTTGGGTGTTGTCCGGAAAGGCAGCGCGACCTGTGAACGACAAGATTGTAGTGCAGACATCAATGCAGCTAAGTAATCCGTCAGCATAGAACTGTCAACATCTGTGATTTTACGGGGCATAGGCGTCCCCCACATATTAGGAGGCCTTCCAAAGACCACCTCATACGGGGATAGCCCTGTCCTAGAATGAGCTACCATTCGCATGTAAAAGAGTGCAACTGGCAAGGCAACTATCCAATCTACACCTTTCTCGGCACATATTTTGGCTAGGCGTGTTTTCAGGGTCTGATTATGTCTCTCAACGAGACCTGCGGCTTCAGGATGTCGGACACAATGGAACTTCCACTGGTAACCTAACAGGAGTGACACCTGCTTCATGAGCTCGGACGAGAATGGCTGTCCATTATCAGAGTACACGACACGGGGCAAACCGTACCGCGGGAAAAACTCACGTACCAGCTGTTTGGCAGTGGTTACAGCAGTGTAATCGGGGACTGGATATGCTCCTGTCCATCGGGAAAGAGCACATACGACTAGGAGGAAATACTTAAATCCTCGGCATCTGTCCATCTGGATATAATCCATCTGGAGGACTTCAAAAGGATGGTCAGGAGGATGAAATCCACCCTGTTCCACGGGGACACCTTTTCCTGGATTGAACTGACAACAGATCATGCAAGTACGCACGTTCTGTTTTGCGGCTGCTCGTAAATGTTTGTTGTACCAAAGATTCTGTAAACTGTCTAACATGGCTTTCTCTCCTAAGTGTGCTGGACTATGTGCTGTGTTAATTATGACTTGAACCATAGAGTCGGGGAGGAACCATGTGGCTCTACCCTTCGTCATCCATCCCTGATCTGTTCGGATCCCTCCTTGTTCAGTCCATTTCTTGATTTCGTCTGGTGTGGCATGTGTCTGTATGTCGAGTACATCTAGAATGGGATCCTTAACTGTCAGGCAATGTGTCGGTGTAGGCGTGTCCATCTTTGTCATGTCAGTCGGAATATCGGTCTGAGCAGTGTATTTGGCTGTACGATCTGCCAGGTCGTTACCCCGGGAAATAATGTCGGTGACTTTGGTATGTGCTTTACATTTCATAATGGCTATGGCTGTCGGCAAATGTATAGCTTCTAGCAGAGCTTGAATGAGGGGACCATGCTGGATCTTGGTACCGTGAGAAGTTAAAAAACCTCTCTCTTCCCAAAGAACTCCGAAGTCGTGAACGACTCCGAATGCATACTGTGAGTCTGTGTATATGTTAACTTTCTTGTTCTTGGCTATTATACATGCTTGGGTCAGAGCAATGAGCTCTGCAGCTTGAGCAGATAGTGTGTCAATACGGTGTGTTTCTATGACTTCAGAATCAGTGGTCACGGCATAGGCGGCCACTAATTCTCCTGTACTTGTTCTCATACATGAACCATCCACGTAAAGTGTCAAGTCTGGATCGGTCAATGCAATATCTGTCAAGTCTTGTCGGGGCTTCGTCACTGTATTAATGACTTCTACACAGTCATGTGGTGCTGGATCTGTTGTACTCGAGGGTAACAATGTGGCAGGATTGAGTATGTTGCAGCGTCTGATTTCTATGTGTGGCTGGAACAGTGTCAATTCATAACCTTCAGTCGTGCTATGGTCAAGTGCTGAGTCTGTGTACGGTTTAGAAGTACTTCTACGGAATGTGGAACCTGTACTGTCAAAGGATGTCCTAATACTATTGAATCGCTTTGTCTGATAGCTAGAGCTGTTGCTGCAACTGATTTCAAGCACGCAGGCAGAGCCTGGGCTACTGGATCCAATGTACTAGAAAAATAAGCACAAGGCTTGTGGTGTCCTGCTTGATCTTGTGTGAGAACGGACAACGCTGTGCCATCGCGTTCAGTGACAAAAAGTGTAAAAGGTTTGCTGTAACATGGTGTCGCTAAAACTGGTGCTTGACATAAGGCTTTCTTCAAGTCATTAAAAGCTTGTGTATGTTCCTGAGTCCAAGGGAGGACAGTCGAAGTCGCTGCCTCCTGTGTTGTCAACTGTATGAGTGGTTTGGCTAGGAATGCATACTGGGGAATCCATTGTCTGCAGTACGAAGTGAGGCCAATAAAGGCACGTACTTCCTTTTGTGTCTTGGGTTGTGGCAGATGTGCAATTAACTGGATACGATCTGGTGTTAACTGTCTACCCCTCTTGGACAGAAAGTGCCCAAGGTATACCACTTGCTGGGCACAGAATTGGAGCTTCGAAGGGGATACTTTGTGCCCCTTTTCGGCAAGGAAATACAAGACTGTCAGTGACGCGCGCTCGCAGTCACGTTCGGTCCGTGCTGTGATCAGTAGATCATCGACATACTGTAGTAGAGCAGTGTCAGTAGGCATGTGAATACTGTCTAGTTGTCTTTTCAGTGCTTGGCTGTAAATACTTGGACTCTCTGTGAACCCTTGAGGTGCACGTGCAAATTTAAAGCTTCGGCCATTTAAACAGAATCCGAATAAGTATTGGCTGTCAGGATGAATGGGGACGCTGAAGAAGGCGTTCTTGAGGTCAATTACAGTAAAGAACGCAGCTTCGGAATCAATGGCAGTCAATAGGGATGAAATGTCTGGGACCACTGGATACTGTGGTACAATGCATTTGTTCAGCTCTCGAAGATCGATCACCAAACGATAAACTGGAGGTGCATTTGGGTCAATTCGTTTAAGAATCGGGATGATTGGAGAATTACATACATTGGAGTCGGTTTCTACAACTACTCCTTGGGCAATTAGTTCATCAATAATTTTCAGTAAGGCTGCTACAGCCTCGGGGGGCAATTTGTATTGTCGGATTCGGGGCAGTACAACACCTTGCTTGAGTGTAACACGATAGGGAGTAATATGCATACAACCTACATCAGTTGGACCTTGCGCCCATAAATGCTGTGGAACATCTTTCAATCTGATATCAAAATCTCTCAATACATAATGGCCCTTTAAATCGCGAAGGAACAATCTCACTCCTTCTGGGGAACAACATATAACAGCTCCTAGAGCTTTCAGTGTTTTAATACCAAGTAAGTTTTCAGGACACGATTTTGTAAGCAATAAATCTGTAGTACGGGACAATGGACCAACTGCAAGGGGAACTGGCTGCGATACTTCGTTTACAATAGGCTTTCCTGAAAAACCAAGGGAAACATTCTGTGAGCCTGAGAGGGGTGCCCCTGGGACCTCGTCATGACTAATGGTAGTTCTGCTCGCCCCCGTGTCAATCAAAAATTTTCTGTCTTTCCCTAACACCTGACTATGTACATAGGGACCATCTTGATCTACAGGAACCTCGATAAGGGGCAAGCCAACCTCCCTCTCTAGGCTGTTTCATGTGTACTGCTGATAATCTGGATACTCGGATTGTGGATACTGGTACATTTGCTGTGTGACGTGTTGTGTCGCGGCAATGGGTTGGGGTTGCGGTACAGCTACTGTCTGTTGCTGTGCATTCTGTGGAGGTTGCGGGTTCTGTTGAAAATTCTGTTGAACATGTTCTGTTCTAGGTGGACGTGGTCTTTCTTTCGTTTTGCCTGTAGCAATATTGTGTCTGAGAACGGCACAATCACTTATGAAGTGACCTGGCTGCTTGCAATAATTGCAATTTCCTTTAACAGGACCTGTAGGATGACTAGTCTGTGTGTTCGGCGTGTTACCCCTCCTCTGACCGTCTGCTGGAACAGACTGGGCAACTAGTACTTTCATTTTAGTGTCTTTCATACGTCTCTGTTCATGATCGTGTTCCTCTCTAATTCTATTCTGGTGGTACTGTAACATTTGTAACATTTGGGAAGGCGTGTTAGCTTGCCATGTACTTTCGACTTTCAATACTCTGTTCTTAACCTGGGGTAAGGAATTCTCAACTAATTTGGTCACGAAAAGATGTGGGAATGACTCGCTACTTGTTTTCAGGCCACTATTAATAATAAAACATTTCTCGAATCTTGAATAAAAATCACTAGTGTCTTCGTCTTGTTTCTGTTTGCAGGCTGAGATTGCATCCCAATCTTCCTTTTTAACTGTCAATAATCTAGGCAAAACCTGTACTAACAATCCTGGCAATGCTTTAGTTTTGTCCCCAAGACCTAAACCTGGGGTACGTCCCTTTTCTTCGTCTTCTAATTCAGTCCAAACAATCTTTTTATCTCCCACCTCCCATTCCTTTTCTTTCAGTTTTTCGTAAATCCCTGCTGGCAACAATACTTTTAACATTTTAAGAATGTCAGAATACGTGTAATCGCCCATAAGTAACATGTCTTTTAATTCACAGTGGAAACCTGCAGGATCTTTATCGTGACAAGGTACAATTTTCTTCATTTCCAATAATTCCATTTTAGTCAAAGGAGTATACACAAATACGCGTTCAAGCGTATCATCTGGCTTCCGAATTGGATGTACTTCTCGTAAAGGATTCTGTCTATCTAGGTGATATGGTTGTCTTACTGGGGGTGGAACGGAAACAAGACGTGGAGTCAGGAAAGTTCTATATTTATGACGTTGTTCTAGAATGATATCAATTAAATCGGTACCTAGACCTCTCCATCTTCTCAGGAGTAAGTCTTGCAATAGATTATACAATGGACCTGGATCAGATTGTTGATTTTCATACTGTGTAATGAGATGTTGAGTCATGTATATACCAGCTAGTCGCTGTTCTTCTGGAGTAAGACTCAAAAACGTTTGTACTACTAAATCATCTTTATATATACTGTCATCCCCGGCCCATTGGACTGCTGACCGGGCTAGTTCCTGATCACGTAAGGTAGTGAGTTCATGATAACCTATTCTTTCTTTCAGTATTTTATCAGTGACTTGGAATATATGTTCAAGAGAACATTGCTCTGGTATCGGGGAAAGGTAACGTTTCTTGTTTTCTGGACGAATGGGTCTGTCGAAAGGTCTATCAAGAGAATACTGTTTAGGGAGTTTCACTCTACCTACGTACGCTATTCTATCTTCTGTCTCTGCTGGAATCTCTGCTTCTACCTCCTCCTCCTCCGAGGAGTCATTCTTTTCTGACTCGGCTTCTTTTTCAGCTTTCTGTCTGGTATGTATCGCTACTATTTCTTTACGGATCTTTCTGGACATAGCATCTATACAATTCTGTTTATCATGTTTACATTCTGCAATATTTTGACTCCATTTTGTCAGTACATTCATCTCTTCCTTAACAACACCTGTCTGATGTTGTTCCCTTATCAAACAATTAATCAAGAATCGTAATAGTAAACCTTGTGTCTCAACTTTCTGATATGCCATGGCCTCACGAATACATTCGGGCCTCTCCCCTGTTCTAATAAAATGATATATATTGTCTAGATGTTCTGGCATTTCTGGTAATAACATCAGATAATCTGTAACACGTCGTAGACGCAATGAGGCTAACATCATGTCTCCTGTCTTGCCAGGTACTGGATCATATCTACAATCCGTAAGATACTGTTTAAGTTTTTCATGGGGCATCGCTTTCGGAGTGCGCTGTGTGGCTAATTCTCTCATTGTCATTCGATGTAACTGTGGCGGGTGTGAGGGAGGCCTCCTGAAGCACCTCCTGAGCAGAACCATGAGCATGACTTGACGTCATTGCGTGTGGGAAAGGTACATGTAACGGGGACGACTGACTCTGAGTCACATCTGTAGCAAAAGGGTTAAGAGGACCAATAGTAGGGGGACCAGTAGCAGCAGCAGTAGAAGGGGAAGTGACAGCAGGTGCGGGAAGTGAGTCTTGGCGTGGAGGGGTCGTGGCTTGATCAACCGGAACATGCTGTGGTAGATTATTAGCAGGTTGTACGGCTACATTGGTATATGCGGGAGCTACATCATCTAAATAGGAAGAAAGGAAAATGTCTGCTGCGGTCTTTTTATGACGTACTGTAATCGGAACCAATGGAGGTGGCAAGTTACGGGGTACTTCCGGGGTTGCCTTAGGCAGGCCCTCGGCCAGGACTGGATACATGCCTGAAATGAGTGCATTTCTTTGGCGATCTAATTGTTCTGATCTGACCTGTTCTCCTTCTTCTAGTAACTCTTTTTCTCTAGCTTTTTCGGATTCTCCTCTACTTTTCTCGGCTTTTCTGATTGCTTTTTCTGTTCTTCTATGCGATTCTTTGCGCCACAATTCTATGGCATCTTTCTGAGATTGTCTGGCTTTCTTTTTCCATAACGCTTCTTCTACTCTCATGATGCAATCTGCATCCCATGTCCCTGAGGCAGGCCATCTAAACTTCTCTTCCAGTGTCTTGGTGTAGTCCACCCATAAATCTAAATACAACACAGCATCTAAGCCATGTTTGTGGTACATAAAATATCCTGGAGTGTCCCTAGGCGGGACAGGAACTGCTTCTTCAAGTATCCCTTTCCTAGTACCTATCTGACGTAACTTTGAAAACAGCGGCATGACTAGAGTGATTCGGACGTGAACACAATATACACAGTAATAAACAGTAAACAATCATTCATACCACAACATTGAAACACATTAAAACATGTCGGACTGAAATTACCTGGAACACAGAAAACACAGTAAAACTCTCGGGATAAAACTGGATAACTAGATGTACTGCTAAAACAGTACAGACCGGTCTCATAAAGAGACACGTCAGACCGTATCCACCTAAGTGAACACGTCAGGACCAGAATTGTGTACCCAACTCTGTCTTTACCAGGCACAAACTAATGAACCTGTCTAGATGCTTTCCCAACAACGGTACTCACCGGGAAGCAAGAAACTGAAGGCCTCGGAAACCGGACTGGACTCTGGACTGGACTGGACTGCTACGACATCGGACTGGCACACATCACGCTACCACGCATGCGCTTCGGAACAGGTGGGCCTCCGGACACCTCGGACCTTGCTCTCTCGACTAGGGGTCTGGTCGGGATCCTCCGCATTCCTCACCGCCTCGTCTGGACGCCGGACCGCAGTCTCCGTCTCCCTCGTGGACCCGAGGGAAGATAGCGGGAAACCCCGCAAACGTGCACGGTTTCCGTCGGGGTTGTAGAAGGGGTCGAAAGCCGCGTGATTCACCGGCGAGTGGGGAAGGGGGGTCCCTATTCGGGCGCCAAATTATGTGGTAAATAAATTTACCTAAACATTTTTCCGCATAATTATCATTACAAGACAGCTCATTCAAATGAGAGGCAGAGTCCGTGGTATCTGAGTCATACGGGCTTTAATGGACAATGAACCTCGAGGTTGGATATCATGTTCCGTCACCACTAGGGTTCGGGAAGGGACAGTCAACATTTTATTAACATTACACATTATATATAGTAAAGTAGCACAATTGAATCCAATACAGTAGGCGTAACAGGTGAAAAGAGCGAGATAAGAACACATGTGCGTAAGAGGAGGCGTGAAAAAGAGGCGTACACATGGGCGTGCACTGTTCATGTCAGAGAAACGTCACAAGAATCGTCACATGTGGGTGGATGCATAGAGAAAAGTTGCAGAATCAGCAGAAACCCTTAACCCGGATGCGCGCGCAACTAGCATGACGTGAAACTGGGGGCTTTGACTTTAGCACTAGTGGAGGAGACTGGTGTCTGGAGTGTCAGGGCAACCTGTACCTATAACATATCTAGTATCTTATGTTTGGAGGATGTAGTGTCTGAAGTAAAAGGTCTCTCGGGCAGGGGCCATCCCATACTGAAAGCTAGTGCGTGCATACGTGTCTGGGTGCAACGTGCGGAGCCATGGGTCTACCATGGTAACGGAGCCAGTAAATCACTTGCAAGGAGGACAGAAGAGGCCGGGCCCTTTGCTCTGCAGCCGGGAATATGTTTAACTATTTCACTAGACTGGAATGTGTTTTCGAGGAGGATGAACTGATAATTTGAAGGCAAAACATGAATTTGGCAGGCAGTCCAGGCCGAGCCGGGCACCGCTGCGCTGGCAGGAAGTAAGGCAGGGGTCAGGGAGGCGTACAGCTTTTGGAGACAGGAGAGATGAGGCAGAGAGGCCTCGTTTAAGGGCCTAGCTCGACTGGGCCAGGAAACATGGAGAAAACGTGTGCGAATTTCAGAAGTGCACCATGTAAAGACGGTGGCACCGTATGCCTAGGAACATAATTAACAAGATTTCCTGGTATGGTTGGATAGCTTACATGTTAAGGATGGACGCAAATGTATTTGCGTCTGTCTAGCATGTACAGAGCAGAAGTTACATGACATACATGGAACATGGGTGCATGGGGATAGGGTGCGAGTGGGGGACACATTGGCTACCTGAAAATTTCTATTACCTCAGCACATAAAAGAAAAGCAACTCAAAGTAAGCCAACGTAGTCCTATTTTAAATAATGTTATTATTTGTCAGTGAATATGAATTATTTGAAAGTAAAATCTGTGTACAAAATTGACCCAAGCACCGGGGGGCGTGGCTAGCAGCCGATGATGGCGGCAGCAAACTAGAGAGGCTCCCGGAGTAAGGCGGCTTTCCGCATCAATCTGCATGCCTATCCGCACAAAAACGAACCCAGAAGAGATACCCCGGGTCCGGTGACCGAACGGCACTTGGAGGAGAAGTTTGGGAGTATCGGTGCCCCAGGAACGGGAGTAAACGGCGACCTCTGTGTGCGGCCTGGTGGCGTGACCGCAGCCGCGGCGGCTGGTTGGGGAGCTACCCGGGCGGAAGCGGAGCCTCGTCGGCGCTGTTAACTGGAAGTGCCCGCAGCGAGTACAGACCCCACGACAACGGCGATGGAAGTCTGCAGCTCCTTACAGATCGCATAAGGGCTCGACATATCGCTCCAACGACAAGACTTTGCTGTGGATGACGGCGACGCTAATCGCAACTGAAGCCTGAAAAGCAAGTACGTAGACGCCGCCATTTTCCATCACATGTTATGTTAGCAGTTTGTTAGCAGTTTTGTAAAGCGCAAACAGCTGCCCCCGCAACGGGGCGTCCCGGCGCTGGGGCACGAACTTTCTCGTCTGCAAGGCCGGGCGACCTGTACCGCAATCCTGGAACTAGATCCTGAGTAACCATCACGATTGGAGTACAGAGTGCAGACCCGACTGTGGGAAGCCTAACAACTGAGAGGACTGGGCGCCGCTGAAACTCGGGCGGCCCGGCGGACCGTTCGCCGCGATCACTCCTTCAACAAGGGACCGCCGCTGGCCGAAAGTACCAGTGTAATAATATGGCGGGCAAAGGGTCCAGAAATACCTCCACCCAAGCTAAGCGTGATAAATTTGCCTTTGAGAAACAATCACTCTCCCAGACGGAGCAGCGCAAATCCATGGGCAAAGGCACGGAAGGAGAAGGTGCGAAGAAGGCCACTCTGGAGGACGTATTGAACGCCCTGGCCCAGGTACAGGCAACGGTGGGGGCAACCGCAACAGAAGTGACCCTGATACGGGCGGAACTCCAGAAGATGAGCGAAAGGGTGAAGCAAGTGGAGGTGGTGGCTAAATCGTTGGAGGAGGACGTCTCAGATCTGCAGGTTGAAATGGAGAAACTGCAGGCCGACAATAAGTTGCTCAAGGAAAAGCTGGACGATCAAGAAGGACGCTCCCGGCGGAACAACGTTCGTATTTTGGGGGTCCCGGAATCTGAAACCACAGGAGCAATGGATTTATATGTGGAGGACTTGATCAAGAACCAGCTAGCCCCCAAGGGTCTTTCAAACTTCTTCACTGTGGAACGGGCCCACAGAGTATCAGGAGGAACACCGAAACCAGGGTCCTCACCGCGCCCGATCCTAGCGAGACTTTTTAACTTTAGGGATCGCGACACCATCCTACAGGCGGCCAGAGTGGCACCAGCCATTCAAATTCAAAACTCGCGAATATCCTTTTTCCCGGACTACACAGCGGAGGCAACACGATGGAGAAGGACTTTTTTAGAAGTAAAAAAGACGTTGCGTGAGCAAAAATAGCCATACTCCATGTTGTTTCCAGCTCGGCTACGGGTGGTCGCCGATAAGAAAGTTTGGTTTTTTGATTCCCCCGAGGCGGCAAGGGACTGGCTTGAAGGCTGGCACACAGTAGAACGCAAGTCCGACAGAATGCATCACAGACACCGAAACGATAGCCGGACTGGCTCACAAACTTCAGATAGAAGAGGCGCGAGTAAATCACCGACACCGGACCTGTCTGAAGCTGCAGGGGGGAAATAATATGAGCAGCCCATGAATAACTTGGACACTGACTCCCTGATTGACTGTCTATACACACAGGTCGTTAATGGACGCCGGCCTGGGTACTCCGAAGGGAGCAGGGGAGCCGCCTGCTCGGGGAGACACTCTCCCCCAACGTGCAAGTACTCTGTTTTTGGGATGGGTTAAGCGCTCTGCTCAGTTGGGGAGGCGGACAGTTGAAGGTCCGTTAAGCAGGGAGGCAGGGAGTGAATGGGTGGGGAGGGGATGTTGGTTCTTGGTTGGAAATTCACTACGTCGGTCAGAAATTGGTGCTCGCTGTGTATGTGCTATAGCTGGAAGGATACACCTACAGGTACGATTGATCCTCCTAGAATCGTTTGTATGTGTCTGCAAGATTGGAAATGGCGGATGAGCAGCTAAGTAACGCGGGGAACGCTGGGTCACGGTCGGATGGTTCCTCCCTTAGACTACTCTCGTGGAATGTGAGGGGGCTTGGGGATAAGGTGAAGCGCGGCCTGGTACTAAATGCGTTGAAGAGGCAAAAACCCCAATTGGCGCTATTACAAGAGACACACTTGACGGGGGGGGGCACTAAGGCCTTAGATAGGAGAGGGTACACGATGGTGGCACACTCGGAGTTTACATCGGGCTCCCGGGGAACTGGTATTTTGATTAAAAAATCCTCACACTTCATTCCATTGAGCACGAAAACTGATGGTCAGGGTTGCTTCGCAGCCTTGTAGGGGCAATGGGAAGGTCGCCCCCTAACTGTGGTATCAGTGTACATCCCGCCATCCCTTCATTCAATAATGCTTCCAGGTCTTAGTGACTTTTTATTGTCTCTCCCGAGAGCGATGTAATTTTGGGTGGGGATTTTAACGCAGTAGTAGATTCACAGCTTGACAGATTCCCTACGACAGCTTCGCCTGGGGGGGCCCTCCCGGTTTCAGCGATTCCTGACAGCAATGGGGTTAGTAGACATCTGGTGTCATGTCCACCCCCAGGACAAACAGTACACGTTCCACTCCACAGTCCATAACAGTCTTTCCCGGATAGATTACTTCCTGGCTTTGGGTGAAGGGCTGCAACACGTAGATACTGCAGACATACACCCTAGAGGCATTTCAGACCACTCTCCAATCACCCTAACCGTTTCCACCCAGAAAAAAATCACGTAACCGTATATATCCCATTCAAGCATCATACCTCAAAATTCCGAAAATCAGGAAAACCCTCCAGAAGGCTACAACACAATATTTCGATGAAAATGTGGCTACTGTGGCCTCTTTCGAGGTGCTATGGGAAGCCTACAAGGCAGTGTTGAGGTGGCGAGCTATAAGCTCTATCGCGGCCCATAAAAAGGAACAGACGGCTGAACAGTCTAAGCTTGAGTTGACACTACGCGACTTAACAACTTTGCATGAGGCTAACCCCACAGTGGACACGGCACATACCCTTGCACTCCATCAGCGACAATACACAGAACATGTTCGCCATATGGTGAAGGGACACATGACCGATACACAGAATCGGATATATGATGTTGGCGATAAGGCGGGAAAGATGTTGGCCTGGCTCGACAAGAGGGGGGGGTAGTTCCAGAGGGATTCAACAAGTGAGGGATAGCAACGGCGCAACACAAACAAGCCCTGAACGGATAGTGGAAGCATTGGAGACACATTTTGAGCAGGTATATACTCCAGAAAGGGTAGTGACCGCTGACATGGCACGGGAAGCGCTGAGTAGAATGGAAATCCCAGTATTGCAACCAGAGGCAATAGCCGACCTGGATGTTGCCATAACCAGCGATGAAATACAGCTGGCCATACGAGCCCTCAAACCTGGCAAAGCGCTTGGCCCGAACGGCATTCCAGTGGAATGGTATCAGTCCCAGTCCGAGGAGCTCAGTACATACTTGCTCAACATGTACGAGGAATGCCGAGAGAGAGGTGAGCTTCCACTCGATCAAAGAACGGCTACTATAGTAGCGATACCTAAACCCGGAAAGCCACAGGAAGATTGCTCCTCATATCGCCCCATCTCCCTGTTAAACGCAGAAGGTAAAATTCTGGCTAAACTCCTAGCTAACCGGTTGATGGCACATCTGCCTGATCTTATCCATCCAGATCAATCCGGATTTATGCCCCATAGGAACACAGCACTAAATCTTCGCAGGGTTCATGGGGTGCTGGCAAGAGCGGACTTGATCCACGACCACGCAGTTATGTTGGCCCTATATGCGAAAATGGCTTTTGACCTAGTGGAATGGAACTACCTCTTTGAGGTTTTGTCCTGTATGGGCTTCGGCTCGAAATTTATATCGTGGATTAGACTGCTGTATACGAAACTGATGGCACATGTAGTGGCGAATGGCCACATTTCTCGTACATTTTCGCTGGGGAGAGGCACCCAACAGGGCTGCCCCCTATCATCTTTGCTTTTCGCGCTCTCCCTAGAGCCACTAGCTAATTTAATAAGGCAAACGCCCTTACTTAAGGGGATAGACTGGAAGGAGGGTTGGGAAGACCGGCTGTCCCTCTACGCGGACGACATGCTGGTGTACTTAACAGACCCCGAGCATGGTGTACCGGCTCTTTTGAATCTATGCGACGGTCACGGTAAAATTTCAGGTTACACGATTAATTGGAACAAATCAGAGCTGTATGTTCTGAAAGGCCATGTCCCGACGCTCGGCCCCGACTGCCCCCTGAGGCTAGCTGGCTCCTCTTTCAAGTATTTGGTGTCAGGCTCCGCCTCTATCTCTTCGGAGCTGTGCTGCATGACCTCTACCTTCCCTCGAAGAACCACCCCAACATCTGAAGTATGCACAGACCATAAAGGTAATTCCCCCAAGGAAGGAAAGGAAGGGAACAGCGGGGAGGGAGATCTGAAACGACAAACAAACAAACCATTAGAAGAAAGTCCCCCCATACCCGCTGACTCTAACGTCCTTCTTCTATAAATACTAATCAGTGACGTAACCTTTCCTTCCTACCTGAGGGGGGAATTTGTTAGGGATTAAATGTGAGGAGAGGAGACTTGAGGCAATACCAGGGATTCTGTTTCGCTGTAGAGAAGACAAAGGGAACCAGTATGAAACCCTAATGTGATTAAAGACTACGAAACTCATTCATACACATTCATGCATACCTTCTCAGAACTGCTCACCTTACAGCACAGGACCCCTTACTTATGGTACCCCTCTCTCGGTTCTCCTGCATGTAAAAATAAAGCAAAACAGGGTTGTGGAAACAAACAGAAAAAATCAGCAAACAATGTTAATCACTCCTTAACGCTGTTTACTGTGTACATAGTCACCGAGACTCAGTGTCCCTTATGCACTTGTTGCTACTGCCTGCAACTCTGATCAAGGGCAAGGTGGCAATCCTTCTTGCAACCTCACCACACTCTTCTACAAAGCAATGTTTTCCCCTCAAGCCTTGAGTCCATTCAGCTGAGAGAGAGAGAGCTCGTGAAGATCCTTAAACACACACAGCCTGCGTGCAACTCTGCTCAAAAGCAAGGTGGCAATCCGTCTTGCAACCTCACCTCGCCTTTATACAACGCAATGTTATTCCCTCGAGCCTTGAGTCCTTTCTCCCTAAGCCTAGAGAGAGCTCGTGAAGTTCCTTACACACACGCTGCCTGCGTGTCATAAACTTGAACAAAATCACCAAAAGTTCTGGGAAGTCCTTTTCAACACGCAGCTTGCGTGTTCAATACAAAACAGGTTTCTCCCCCACAACAATGAGGGAAGAGAAGCTCCAAACCCAGCTTACCGCTACCAGAAGATGCTCACCCCAAAGACTCCGTGATCCGCTAAATAATCGGCGCCGCTGCTGGTCTCCGAGGCTGTTTTGTTTCCGGGTGAGCACCTGACTCTGCGTCTCCTGTGCGCCGCATAGTACGGCATTCCGGGAAGTGTAGTTCTACCGCCGGCTGCTTCGGGACTTCATGGGTTTACCGGTTCTGCACCTCAGAGGTGGGTACAGAGGGGGAAGGTGGGGTTCGAGGTCTGACAGTACATCCCCCTTCCAAAAGGTCCCGAACCTACACAGGCTTGTCCGGGTAAGCGGCATGGAACCTTGCCACAAGCCGCGGGGCATGAACCGCCTCAGCAGGCTCCCACGAGTTTTCCTCCAGACCGTAACCCTTCCAGGATAACACGTATTGCAAGCGCCCTCTCACCCTCCTGGAGTCCAGAACCCTCTGTACTTCATACTCCCTATCCTGCTGTACCCAAATAGGCATGGGCGCCCGACAACGGGGGCATAGAGATGGCTTCAACAGCGAGACATGAAATACCGGATGAATCCGGAGATGTGCTGGCAGTCGTAATTGCACCGCCACGGGATTGACGTGTCGCACAACCCTGTAGGGTCCTATGAATTTAGGATTGAACACGCTATGCTTTCTAAACCGGATGTGTTTCGTGGACAACCATACCAAATCACCACATTTATACACAGGGCTCGGCCTACGGTGCTTATCGGCTTGCTTTTTGTATTTAGTCTTGGCCTGAACCAGGTTAGGACTTTGCGTACGTGCAATAATCTTTCTTTCACATCGGGTAGTTTACTGCACGTACTGGGTAGCAGCAAGGGAGTGAATCTGGGGTGATGCCCATATGTGCAAAAGAAGGGTGTATGTTGCGTGGATGAATGCAGAGTGTTGTTGTAGGCAATCTCTGCTACCCACAACCAATCCACCCAAGCATCCGAATTAGCCTGTACATAACAACGCAAATACTGCTTGAGTGTTTGGTTTAACCTCTCTGTCTGCCCATCAGTTTGCGGATGAAAACTGGTGGACAGAGAGGACTCGATTTGCAGTTCCGCACACCAGGTCTTCCAGAAACGGGCCGTAAACTGGGCCCCTCTGTCAGACACTATATCTCGAGGGAGACCGTGTAGCCTTACAATGTGAACCAAAAGAAGGTGAGCCAACTGACCAGCTGTAGGGACCTGCTTACATGCCACAAAGTGACCCATCTTCGTAAGGTAGTCCACGACAACGATGATGGCTGTGTTGCCCTGATCCTTGGGGAGGCCGACTATGAAGTCCACTGAAAACCGCTCCCAAGGCTGTTCTGGTGTGGGCAACGGCTGTAGTAATCCCTGTGGCTGTTGTCTGTCGGATTTCATTTGTGCACACGTCGTACACTCGCTCACCCATTGTCGAACATCAGGACGCACTGAAGGCCACCAAAACTGTCTCATCACCTTCTCCAAAGTCTTTACGTATCCCATGTGTCCCGCACAAGGGGTGTCATGACACCATGAGTATGCTAGTTTTCTCAGAGGTTTCGTGGGAACTAATACTTGATTTCCTCTCATGGGCACTCCATGTTTCAGTCTCCATTCAGGGTGATGGCGAATCCATGTCCTCCATACACACGTCTGTACTCCTTTACTCACTCCTGTGAGAAAGGCCTGAGTTTGAGTCGCCCCAACCACTTAAGCAGGAGGGATGATTGCCCGATCAGGGGTGAAGGTATGCATATTGGGTTGTTCTTGGCGTGTTAATGCGTCCGCTTTCTTGTTGCTTGAACCAGGTCGAAAAGTAACAACAAACCTATATTCTTCAAAAAACAACATCCAACGTAGTTGACGTGGGGAAAGATGTCTTGCGTCCCGCATGAACTGCAGATTCCGATGATCTGTATATACTGTAACCATCTGCCTTGCACCCAGCAACCAATGTCTCCACTCCAAGAAGGCATCCATTATGGCCAACAGTTCTTTTTCGGCGATGGTATAATTACATTCAGCCACACTCAATTTCCGAGACATAAAGGCAATAGGGTGCAATGCTCCAGTGGTTTCTTTCCATTGGGAAAGAACTGCGCCAATTGCGTATTCCGAAGCGTCCGCCTCGACAATGAATGGCAAACCAGGGTTGGCATGAATCAAAATCGGTGCAGAAGAGAAGGAGATTTTTAACTGTTCGAATGACTGTTGCGCCTCCTGATCCCAAACAAAGGGAACATCCTTCCTTGTAAGGCGGGTCAAAGGGGTCACCAGTTTAGAAAAGTTTCGGAAGAATCTCCTATAGAAATTTGCGAACCCCAGCAGACACTGAATATCCTTAACGGTACTGGGCCGTGGCCAGTCCGTGATAGCCTTGACTTTTCTCTCTGCCATCACTTGTCCCGAGGGGGTGAGCATCACCCCTAAAAATTCCACGGTGGACACATGGAACTCACATTTCGTGATCTTACAGTATAAATGGTGAGATAGCAGGGCTCTCAATACCTGCTTTACATGTTCTTCGTGTTCTTCCATGGAATTCGAATAAATCAGGATGTCATCAATGTATACGACAACATGACGGTCCAAGTAGTCTCGTAATACTTCGTTTAAGAAGAATTGAAATGCCGCCGGGGCATTGCATAATCCAAAGGGCATTACAAGGTACTCATAGAGCCCATATCTCGTTTTAAATGCTGTCTTCCACTCGTCCCCATGTCGAATTCGGACGAGATGATATGCCCCTCTCAAGTCTAACTTTGTGTACACAGTGGCTGATCGCACTTGCTCCAACAAGACCGGTATCAAGGGTAACGGGTATTGATTTTTGACCGTGATGGCATTCAATGCTCTGTAGTCGATACAGCATCTTTTCTCGCCATTCGCTTTCGGAATAAAAAACAGTGGTGAAGCAGCGGGGGACCTAGAAGGCTTGATGAATCCAAGGGCCAAATATTTATCCAGATAAGCTCGTAGAACCTCATTTTCTGGTAGGGTAAGGGCGTATATCCTGCCATTGGGCACCACAGAACTGGGAATAAGGTCAATCCGGCAGTCATATGAACGATGAGGAGGGAGTTTTTCAGCCTTCACGTTGCTGAACACCTCCTCATATTCCGTATAACAAGAAGGAAGAGATACTTCTTTTTCTGCTGCAGTAGCAACATGTAGCACCAAAGCCAATGCTCCTGAGGGGTTGAGCCTTTCTTGACTACAATGTTCTTTACAGAATGTGGATTGAAAAAACACAGCGACGGAGTTCCATTGGATTTGTGGTTCATGCTTCTTCAACCACGGAAGACCCAAGATGATGCCATATTGAGGCGCCTCTATGATATTAAAGGATATTTCCTCATGATGCATTCCTTGATAAGACAAAACATAGTTCGGAGTGTGATACCGTATGGGTCCCGCTTTCAGCTCTTTGCCGTCTATGGCATAAACCGTTCTGGATGTTCTTTTGTAATCAACAACACCCCATCACGCTCTGCTTCCGCGAAATCCATAAAACACCCAGTAGCACCTGAGTCAACCATGGCTCTGATGTTTCTTTTCTTAGATGCAATCACGATAGACATGTGCAGAAACAGATGCGTTTGTTCTGAGTTTGTTTCTGGGGTGATAGAAGGCATAGTTATTCTGCTTGACGGTTCCCCTCCGCTCGCCTTCAAGCTTTGTAGTTTTCCGACTCCGTGGTAGTAGTACCTGCTGCTACTGGTCCGCCTCTGCCTCTGCCAGGTTTGGGTTTCACCGGACATTCTCTCAGGAAATGTCCTTTTTTCCCACAGTATAGGCAAAGACCCTGCTTCTGACGATAGTTCTTCTCACTAAGTGTTAACGATGCACGCATTGCCCCTATATCCATCGCTTCTGATGTCGAGGCCGTTTTGTCTCCGTGCCCCGAATGTTCGTAAAGTAACACTGTTTAGGTCTCGCCCTGGAATTCGCAACCGAAGGATGCGTCCAGGGTCGGAGACTTATAGCTATCGGACACGGGGGAATGGAGGACAAGAAACTGTCACGAGCAGATTTGGGTGCGCGAACGCGCACGTTCCGTCCTGCGCCGCGCCGTGCACTTCCCTCCCATACTCCCAGCAAGTCAGCCTAACGCACATGCATGCACACGCATTTACACTTACACGGACACGCAGGCACCCAGACAGGCAACCCCCCCCCACAGTCACACACACACACACGCATACACACAGACTCCAAGACACATACACACACACGCACGCTCACACACATACACAGCCCGCCGCCGCACGCGCGCGCGCACACACATGCCCCCGCCCTCGCAGCCCAGCAACAAGGCGAAGCCCCACTCACCGGCTTCCTTGGTGCAGCGGCTCTCACCGGCAGCAGGACTCTTCCTCCCTTCTTCGGCACCGGGGCACAGGGTAGGCTCCTGCCTGCTCCGGTGCTCCAAACAATCGCGGCTCTTCCGTGGGAGGCGGGGTAGGCTCCCGCCCTCCTACTTCCTGTTTCCGGTTGTCCCGCCCGGCCTGCCTGACTTCCTGGTCGCAGGCCGGCGGCGGACTGCAGCACAAGCTTAAGTTGCAAGTGAATCTCGCTGTAGGGGTGAAGATGCAATTTCTCGCTCATGCGTTAGATTGAAATAAATGAAACAGCCCACTGAATGCCCATATTAAAACTCATCCATTCATTAACAGGAACAAACGGTAGGTCAAACATAAACTGCAATCTCACGAAAGTGTCCTCGATTTCCTGCGACTGACACTGTTTCATTTATTCGGCAATTTGCACTGGACCAGAGGGCATTCGTTTGTGCATCTTATTTAGGCGGCCAGGGGAGTGCTCTTCACAGTCTGGTGGTGTTGTTTTTTTATTTTCTCAGTACTCTCTCGACTGCTTGGTCTAATCTGCATATAATTACTAGTCTCATTTTTTTCGATCTCTTCATAGATAAGATGCAGGTGATGTACTATTGGGAATATTGCATAGACTCAACACTTTAAGGTTTGTTGAAAGCTGTCAGTGGAATTAATTATTTCCAGAGCCTGCTGATTTCTGCTGAGGGAGGAAATGTCTCGTTGTGGCCTGCTTAGGAGCTCCAAAGACCTAAAATGTAATCCCATGGGCCCAGGACAAAACCACTCATTACTAAGGATTCACAAAATCTAATTTACTTTTCATAATCCCTGCCGATGCTTCAACCCTCCCCTTTAACCCCTCACCATCACTTTCCCATCACTCCATGATTCTTCTTGACTTTCATTAGAACGATCCCCAAGAACTTGCTGCTTTAGTGATCTGCTGTAAGCGTTAGAATTTTCGGGTAACCTTTGGCCAGGTAAAAAGAGATCCATTTACAATCGTTGTGTCGAGATTTATATAATGATGATGATGTGAAAAGCTGACGTGGATGCCATTGTTATTTGTAATATCAATACATCTAAGTCATGTAAATACAAAACATATTGCATTACAAATGCTATAGGTATCACATTTGCGAAAGTTATAACTATTGGCATTGTAAATGACAAAGCTATTAATTTAGGTATATAAAAAAAAAAAAAAAAAAACTTTGCCATTTACAATACCAATAGCTCAAACTTTCCTAATGCGAGACCTATTGCATTGCAAATGCTTGTTTTTCTTTAGTCTTGTGATCTCCCTTTCGCTCTTTCAGCCTGTGATCCAAGCGTAACGTAAGTTCAATGAGCGCAGTGCAGGTTCGAGGCTGAGGGTCAATTTGAGCCAAAACATCCTTAAGGTCGTCATTCAGGCCTTGATAAAAAAGGGCGGATTGTTTGTTTTCAGGTCACTCTGTTTCGGCCACCAAACGGCGGAAGTTGTTCATATATGTCACCAGATCCGAACTGCCTTGTTTTAGCTTAAGCAGGTCCCTATCAGCCGAAAAAGTCTCAGCCCTCCTGTCAAAGGTTTTCTCAAAAGCCGCACGAAAGCCATCCCAAGCATATAGTAACGGGTCATCCCTTCGTACAATAGGGACTGCCCATTGGGCGGCCTCACCCCCTAAATGTGATATCAAAAACGCGACTCTCGCCTGATTTGTGGCAAACATCTTTGGTTTGCACATAAAGTGTAACATCACCTGTGTAATGAATACCTGTACTTTGCTGTTTTCCCCGTAAAAGCGTTCCGGTGGTGCTAAGGGAATTTGAGCTGGCATTTCCACGGTAACTGTGGTTGCTGGAACTTGAGTTCCCCCTCCCATAGCCTGAGGTGATGGGGTTCTGTCCATTCTGGCTTTTAATTGGGCGTTTTCTGCTCGGGCAGCCGCCACTTCTCTATTGGATGCTGCAAGTTCAGCTTGAACCTCCGCCAGTGCAGCCATAACATCATCTAACGTTGTCATGGCGTCTTCCAACACAGCCGAGAAGAGAGATACTGCTTGGGCTGATTATTCTGTCAGGCTCCGCCTCTATCTCTTCGGAGCTGTGCTGCAAGACCTCTACCTTCCCTCGAAGAACCACCCCAACGTCTGAAGTATGCACAAACCATAAAGGTAATTCCCCCAAGGAAGGAAAGGAAGGGAACAGCGGGGAGGGAGATCTGAAACGACAAACGAACAAACCATTAGAAGAAAGTCCCCCCCATATCCGCTGACTCTAACGTCCTTCTTCTATAAATACTAATCAGTGACGTAACCTTTCCTTCCTACCTGAGGGGGGAATTTGTTAGGGATTAAATGCGAGGAGAGGAGACTTGAGGCAATACCAGGGATTCTGTTTTGCTGTAGAGAAGACAAAGGGAACCAGTATGAAACCCTAATGTGAATAAAGACTACGAAACTCATTCATACACATTCATGCATACCTTTTCAGAACTGCTCACCTTACAGCACAGGACCCCTTACTTATGGTACCCCTTTCTCGGTTCTCCTGCATGTAAAAATAAAGCAAAACAGGGTTGTGGAAACAAACAGAAAAAATCAGCAAACAATGTTAATCACTCCTTAACGCTGTTTACTGTGTACATAGTCACCGAGACTCAGTGTCCCTTATGCACTTGTTGCTACTGCCTGCAACTCTGATCAAGGGCAAGGTGGCAATCCTTCTTGCAACCTCACCACGCTCTTCTACAAAGCAATGTTTTCCCCTCAAGCCTTGAGTCCATTCAGCTGAGAGAGAGAGAGCTCGTGAAGATCCTTAAACACACGCAGCCTGCATGCAACTCTGCTCAAAAGCAAGGTGGCAATCCGTCTTGCAACCTCACCTCGCCTTTATACAACGCAATGTTATTCCCTCAAGCCTTGAGTCCTTTCTCCCTAAGCCTAGAGAGAGCTCGTGAAGTTCCTTACACACACGCTGCCTGCGTGTCATAAACTTGAACAAAATCACCAAAAGTTCTGGGAAGTCCTTTTTAACACGCAGCTTGCGTGTTCAATACAAAACAGGCTTCTCCCCCACAACAATGAGGGAAGAGAAGCTCCAAACCCAGCTTACCGCTACCAGAAGACGCTCACCCCGAAGACTCTGTGATCCGCTGAATAATCGGCGCCGCTGCTGGTCTCCGAGGCTGTTTTGTTTCCGGGTGAGCACCTGACTCTGCGTCTCCTGTGTGCCGCATAGTACGACATGCTGGGAAGTGTAGTTCTACCGCCCGCTGCTTCGGGACTTCGTGGGTTTACCGGTTCTGCACCTCAGAGGTGGGTACAGAGGGGGAAGGGGGGGTTCGAGGTCTGACATTTGGGGATCCATGTCACACGGGATGCACTGGAATATATGCAATTAAATCTGGCGCCACCACTGGAACGGCTTAAGCAAGACGTCAAGTTCTGGGCGGGGTTACCATTAACAATGCTGGGAAAAGCAGCGCTATATAAAATGATGTCCTTGCCCCGCTTTCTGTATATACTAGAAAACACGCCTTTTCCGGTGGCGCCGGGGTACTTTAAAAAGGTGGCGGCAGTTGTCTCTGGTCTGCCGTGGGGCAATCGCCCGACACGCATAGCGCAAGCCAAGCTACACAGGGGTTGGTATAATGGTGGAATTGCGTTGCCGAATCTTCACCTATATTACTGGGCGGCGCATCTCAAGCCCATTAACCAGTGGATACATGCCTCACAGGCTGACCCAGCTTTCCAAACAGATAGGGCACAACTGGGCATCAACAACATGCTTGCCCCACTCTACGACCGACGTAAAGTACGAACATTAACGCGGCCTACCAAACTTGCTGTGTCGCTGTGGCATGTGGCACTGGCCGCGCTGGGCTGGAAGGGGAAAATTACCAAACTCACCCCACTCTGGGACACACGTGCCTTGGGAAACCTGAGATACAGTAGGGGCTTCTCTCACTGGGATTCCATCGGGATATCCACGGTGGGTGACATGTGGGAACGGGGTGAAGTCATTTCATTCAACCGCCTGAGGGAATTATACGAACTGGGGCCACATGAATCATACCGTTACGTTCAGATACGCCATGCTTTGCTGGCAGCCATCCCCTCCGGGTCAGTTCTACCAGAATCCTCCCCACTGGAGGATCGTCTTCTAACTGACTTTATGATAGAAAGAGCGACATCACTGACTTACCGTAAACTCCTGAATAACTTACCTGACCCGCTGGCCCCCCTGAAAGAAAGATGGGAAGGGGAAGTAGACGCCCTGGATGAACACGAATGGAATGAGGCATTGGCGTCTCCAAAAGAGGTAGGCATCTCAGCCAGGCTGAGACTTGTACAGCTTAAGGTCCTACAGAGAGTATATTATACGAGAACACTCTTACATCGCATCCACAGAATACAACATCCCTTCTGTCTCCGTGGCTGTGGGTAGGAGGGGTCCTTTTTCCACACAATCTGGGACTGCCCACGCATACAAAATTACTGGAGACAAATACTACGCACTGTGTCACAGACTCTAGAGACCTCGCTCCTTCCAGAACCGAGGCGATGTCTCTTAAATGTGTGGGGACCGACTGACCTGTCCAGATGTGGCCAACTTTGGGTAACGTTAGGCATGATTGTGGCTAAGAGAGATATTGCTCAGCGTTGGGGGGCGGCAGAACTACCGACAAAGTCACAGTGGTGCATGAATATGGACAAGATAATGGTGACAGAGAGGGCGGTATACTTGAGCCGCGCATGCCCGGGAAAATGGAATAAGATATGGTCCCCATGGAATGTGTACCGCAGTGAAATTTGTGACCCTCTGCCAGAGGACGACCAGTTGGAGTCGGATGATGAGGGGGGGTAGGTTGAGGGGTAGAGGGAGGATAGGGACTGCTACACAGTTACACGTGGATGTAGGGATATCGCCGCCCTCCACTTTGGCTTGAAATTCCTGACAACAAATAGCAACACATACTGTCATGTGAATCTTTCATACAGCTAAACTGCACTACTACTTCTAGATGACCGCATTGTGATTTCCTGACTGTTATTTTTGTTATTTTCATAAAAAACAAAACCTTACCTGACTTGCAACATGATATTGATTGTATACCTTTCACTCAACCGTATAATGCACCTTTTGCCCTTAGCAGCATGATTACAATATGGACTTACTTTATGCATGACTTCCAATGCTCATTTATTAGCGGCCGGCCCTTTGGGTTGTAGGCAAACTGCTGTGTAACTATGTGAAGGTATAATAAAGGTTTAAAAAAATAAAAATTTGACCCAAGCAGTCCTGATACATGTTTAAAGTCGTGTTTGTTCGAGTCAAAATGAAGTAAAATTTGATGAATGCTTAAACTTTTCGATCTGTTTACATTATGCTGACTTCACTCCAAAGTGTCTTCTCTATTAACTCTCACCCCAGCCAGCAATACTTCGCTTTCACTACAGTGGGATTAGAGGGCCTCTACAAATTTTCTTCAGCAGCTGGGGGTGCTGGCCCCATGGCTCACAGTCATGGCTGGGGCGAGAGCGGCAAATGTCAGTATAAGGTCAGAGGAAATTATAGTACAACTATTCCCAGATAATGCTTATATTGATGAGCACAGGTGCCTTAAACTGTTAACTGATCTTTAGAAACTCCAAAAGCCCCTAGAAGCTCAAGTGCTTGTTTGGCTCAGCGCTGCTCGTTACAAACCATCATTGCTATTTACTTTTCCCACTATGTGTTGCGCTCTGCTGGTAGTCCCTTTTCTATGCCCATGATTTACACACGCGTCTCTATTACACTTGGCTTTTGTTTCTGGAAGGGACATCTTTTTTTTTTTTTCCATTTTCTTTTTCTTTCTTTAACCTCATATTGCGAAAAAAGATGTGAATAATAAGGTGTTCGGGGGAGTTGACGGTCTGTTCGATTTATATGGCTTCACTGCCCCGGAACTCTGCTGAGTATTCCAAGGGGAGTTTCCCAGCTTTTTCTCAAGACCTGTCAGACTTCTCCTCTTTACCTTTATCCAACACAATAATTCCAAGGATCTGTAATGAGCTAGCCCTAGAGCTACTCGGCAGAAATCCAGTCCTGCCAGGAAATTATTGTCTCCGCTTTAATCATTGGTAAACAAAAAAAAAGAAAAAAGAAAAAAGGAGAACGAAAAAGGAAAAGAAAAGAAATACTGATCATGGCACTAGAATAAGAGTCTTGACGATTACTCAGGAGTAAAAAAATGTACCCAAATATCCCAGTACTGCATTCTTTTTGTACTATTCCCTTTCCTATCCAGCCTGCATACCCTAATTACAGAGTTTAACCAGTCCTCATATATTGGTGGTGTCGGTTTTATCCAGTTTATACAGATCTCTCTACGTGCCAATAATATCAGAGTAAACATTAGCTTTTCCTGAAGTTTACTTAATCTAATGGTGTTTGAAGCAATCCCAAAAATAATTAAAGAGGTACTTACAGTTATTGGGGTTCTCATTAGGGCCGAGAGTGTCTTACCAATTTCTTGCCAAAATTGCGCAAGTCCCGGGCAATGTTGAAACATATGGGTATCATCTGCCTTTTCTTCGCCACATTTACTGCAGGCTTTTATTGATGCACCTTTGAACCTTGATAATCTCTTTGGAGTCCAATACGCTCTATGTATTGAGAACAGATGATTTCTTTTTAGAGCAGCGGGTTTTACACACTCCCACATAGTTCAGAGGATTTTTTCCACATCATCTTTAAATCGATTTCTTTGTTGGTAAACTCTCTTCTCCATATTTTTTCCGATATTGATTGATCTTCTTCTCCAGCTTCAATTAACGCCCAATACCATTTTGATATTTCTTTTGTTATTATGGCTTCCTTTGTCATTTCCTTTTCAAAGTTTCCTGGATCTGTTGTTTCTCTCGAGATGGTATTAGCCCAACTCTTCAGTTGGTAATATTTAAACTTCGAGACTTTCCCATCCGTTATTGTTTTAATTCATTTTCACATAAAAGTTGTCCCCATTTTTCAAGACCTAGTTGTCTAATTACACTGGATAACGCATCTTTGAGACATTCTGGTGTTCCAGGTGAGTCCCAAATTGGGGCCATATTGCTATAATATGGGATCCTCAAAATACTTCTAAATTGCGTCCATAGTTGGACCGCATTAGTTAATAGCTTCAATTTTACTTTCTTAAAGAATTTTGGGTGGCCAAATTTGAAAAGGAAATAGTCTTCTCCATTTGTGATATGTTGAAGGAAACTTGGGAAGTTACCGTGTTTCATTAGCAACGTTATAAAATTTTTAAACTGAAAAGCCCTGCAATATTCAATAATGTCTGGGCTTGCTATGCCCCCTTGATTCTTTCTTCTCCTGAGTTTGTTCCAAGCAATTCTTGTGCTTTTTTTCGACCAAATAAAACTGGATAATTCTCCTTGTATTTTCTTTAGGGCAGCTTTATTAAACTCCAACGGAATTGTATTAAAGAGGTATGTAAATTTGGGGATGATAGTCATTTTTACTGCGTTTGATTTGCCCAAGAAGTTTAGTGGTAGACCAGACCATGTTTTGAGAAGACTTCTCATTTCTTTTGCTACTAAATTTAAATTTAATAGGGGAATTTTGTTCAGATCTTCAGTCAGCATGATCCCTAAGTATCTTATTTTTTCCTTTGAGAAAGCAGGTTTAGTCGTGTAGTTCCAACTCATTGCCTCTGTTTTATTAATATTTATCGAGTAGCCTGAGACCCTGCCAAAATTATTCATTATTTCCTTAATTGGTAATTCTGAGTTATTGTAGTTATCTGTGAATACCATTAGGTCATCTGCATATAAAGCCACTTTTTTCCCCAATTTTTGTATTTAAAAGGTGTTATTTTGTTATGATTTCTAATTGAACAAGCTAAAGGTTCAATATATAAATTGAAAAGTAACGGTGACAAGGGGCAACCTTGCCCCGTACCCCTCTGAATAGTGATGTTACTTGTCAAACTCCCGTTCACTATTATATTTGCTCTAGGGTTTGAGTAGATTTCCTTCACCATGTGAGCGAAATTAATTCCCAAATTATTTTTTTCTATGACATTGTTTAAGAATTGCCAGTTTACGCGATCAAAGGCTTTTGCCGCATCATAGGTGATGATCGTGAGGGGTAGCTGTTCTGATATGGCTACGTCTATTGTCGCTATTAATTCATGTGTTATTTCTTGAATTTGTCTGCCCTTTATGAAACCCTTCTGGTCCCGATCAATCAGGTTCGGCATTAGCTTTGATAGTCTTGTTGCTATTATGTTCATAAATAGTTTATAGTCACAATTAAGTAGAGATATTGGTCTATAAGACTCACAGTTTTTTGGATTTTTTCCCGGTTTTAATATAAGACTTATTGTGGCGTCATTCCATGAATCAGGGATTTTTTCATGCTCCATGTATATCTTATTCATGACTTTTGTCAAGTGATCAATTAAAGGCTCTTTTAAAGCTATGTAAAATTCGTTGGGTAGGGCATCAGGACCTGCCGCTTTACCCTTCTTTAGACTTCCTATTGCAGATCTAACTTCTTCAGGTGTTATATCGATATTTAAGAAAACGATTTCCTCTTCTATCAGTTTTGGCATTATTATTCCTTCTAGATATTCCTTTATTGTCTCAATTGATGGATTTATATCCTCTTTGTATATTGTTGAAAAAAAATCTGCAAATTCTTGTCTAATTTCGGAGTCGTCTTCACATAAGGCTGAGTGATCTTTGGTATACACGGATAGTATAGTATTCCTTGTCTGATCTGTTTTCAACTTCCACGCTAGCATTTTCCCGCATCCTTCCCCATATTCGTGTTTAGCCAATTTACTGTTCTCCCATTTCTCTTGTACTATGTTCTCCAAGTAATCTGTTAAGGTCTCTTTTAACTTACTTATCCTCTCAGTTAGTATTTCTTTAGAAATCGGTGATGAGCTGGCTCCCAGTTGTGATTCTGTTTCCTTAATTTCTGACTCCAATTTTTTTATGTCGGCTTTTCTTCCCTTATTTTTATGTGCACCCAAACTAAGTAAGTGTCCTCTTATCACTGCTTTGTACGTGTCCCATTTAATTCTTTCAGAGGTTTCTTCGCCATTATCTGCAAAGTAATTAGTTGTCGATTTTAGCAGTTGGTCCACACTTTCCTCCGTTGTTAGAATTGATCGATCCAGGGTCCATCTAGTCGGAGTTAAACTTTGTGTTAAAGAAATTTTTAATTGGGCAGCCGAATGATCTGATAAGTGAGCTGGATAATGTTCAATGCTTTTGACCTTATCTCGAAGTGAGTTGCTTATTAAAAAAAAAAAAAATCTATCCTAGATTTATGTCCTAATTTTTTATTGTGAAAAGTAAACGGGTATGGTTTTTTTTTTTTCCCCTTTTTGTTTCCACATGTCGTCCATGTTTAGATCTCTTTTAAATATCCCCAACCATTCCCTCATCTTCGGTGAATTCCTTTGTTTAGACGGAGGTTGCCTATCTACGGAAGGGACATCTTACACAAGCTTCTCCGGTGCCAGCTGTTTGCTGTCAATTGAACTAAAGCAAAAGCCTATAATACTTTAAATAATTACTTCTCAATACAGTGCTATATTGTTCCTAGTAGTGTCAACGTTTCCACATTAAACAACAGTAGATGTTGTAGTACCCAGCATAATGTGCTTCATGGCTAAATATTTATAGGATCCCAAAGACGAGACCTATTGGCTATTCCAATCCTTGTTATACTTGGTGCTAGCTTTAAAATGAGCAAAGCGTTTGGAGGTTTCCACCCACAGAGGTGTTTGAAATTTCTTACCTTCCTGCCCTGGTGCCAGTCTGTCTGTGGCGGGACACAATAGACTAGTGTGAGGTTCTTTGTGAGCTGAGACAGTGCCTTTGAAGTGCAAGGGTGATGGCTCCACCCACTCTTCAAGTCAGGATGGCCTATCCCTCCAAAACCCAGACACTCTGTTGTGTAGCTATTTGTGAAGAATAAACAAACACCAACTGCCAACTATTCCTGGTCATGTGATCCATGAAACAAAATTAAGGCCACAAATGGTTAGGGAAAGAAAAAGCCAACTTTCTAAAAGTGTCAGTTTCAGAACAGTTACTTAAAATCAATCTTTCCCATTAAAGAGAGTTTTACATTACAGTTCCTTAGACACCAAATATGACATTCCTATCTGCTCCCAACCAAAAGTTATCACTTATTAAATGTAATGACATAATCCAATGTCATCATATGGGCGAGGTAGGATTCACAGTTGGGAAAATGTAATGTGTGGTTTTTCCCTACCAGGACTTAAAAGTACATGCCCACCTTTTAAAATACAAAGCACGCTGCCCTATGGGCTGGTTAGGGCCTACGCTGGGGGTGATGTATATGTATTAAAAAAGGAGTTTTAGGCTTGGCAAAAGTTTTCAAGTGCAAGCTGCCTGTGTCTGGAACCTTCTACCGCTGCCACTCCGTCAGGTACCTGATCTACTGACTTTTAGGAAGCAGCTAAAAACGTGGCTGTGTCATCAGCAACTCTAGACTCCCTCTCTTTGTGTGACCGCAACAGACTAGCCACAAGGCTCTCTCAGCACCGGGACACACTTTCTGAGTAGTTGTCTGCTCTACAAGTACCCTTCTAACATAACATAACATGAAATACTGTATTGGCTCCTTCTTGTACCCAGGACAAAGAAGTCGACCCCAAGGTTCACTTGGCTGACCTGTGTGGCTGCAGGGACATAAAAAGCTGCAAAAGTCATTTTCCTGGGAATACCCAGCTGACCAGCAGCAACTGTACCTTGACTGGAGTTTACATGTAGCCTCTGCTTGACACCCTGAGAGCGGCAAAGTGACCCCCCTGAGACCCTGGGGGCCTCAGAATAGTACTCCTGTGGTTGTTTGGGCAGCAGAAGACAGTTTGGAAACTTTAAAAAACGTTTCCTTCTTGTACTTCAGGAGGACCAGCGGAAAAGGTATCTGACTGGCAGTTACACTGGGTTGGATTGAATTTGACAATTGTCCCTGTCAAAGTACCCAGCACTTCTGTAAAACATGTAAGTCACATTCTTTGTTGGGACTTTAAACATTTTCAGGGAGAAATCTCTAAAGCTCCAGAGCTCCAGCGAGACCAGCTTGCTTTAAGTTTCCAGCTTTCTTTTCCACAGCTGTAGATACAGTTTCAGTGGCACCCTAATCAGGGAGAATTTTTCTTCTCAAAACGTGTCAAGTCCCATTCTGCATTAGGACTTAGAAACTTCTGTGAACATTTTGACTTCCAGACTTTCATAGGACTTAGGGCCATATGTATCAAGCCTTTTGTGAATCGCAAAGGCCGAAATTCGCCGAATTTCGGCCTTTGCGAATCGCAAAAGGCTATTTTGCATGATTTAATATGTATGAAACAATCGCATCTTAAGGAATCGCAAATACTTGCGATTCCTTAATTTGCCATAGCATTTAAGGAATCACAATTTTGCGATTCCTTAAATGCTATGTAAGAAGCTTTTAAGAATTGCGATTTCAGGTTTAGAAATCGCAAATTACAACCAACTTGTAGTTGGTGGTAATTTGCGATTTCTTGTAAATATGCAGAATTGTGCATTTGTGAGGGTGGCATATGACACACATACATGCCCATTGGGCATGTATGTGCGCCATATGCACACACATGTAATGTATAGGGGTGCAGCAGGGTGTCCTTGAGACACCCCTGCACCCTTGCAATAATTCTCAAATTGCGATTAGCAAATTGCGAATTCGCAATTTGAGAATTATTTGGAAATCATTCCTATGGGCCTCCTGGCCCATAGGAATGCATTGGAAATTATTCCTTAATTGCGAATTCGCAAAATGCGAATTCGCATTTAAGGAAGCTTAAGGAATCGCTAATAAAAAGCGATTTTCTTCATACATACCGTTTTGCGATTCCTAAATAGCGATTCCTCAAAAATCGCTATTTAGGAATCGCAAAACAGAACTATGATACATATGGCCCTAATCCACTTGATTTATCTCACCAGGGCTCCATTCCAGTCAGCCTCAAATCACACGTAAGTCCCTTAAGTCATCGATTGTTCTGGAATTCTGATTTTGCTTATTTGTAGATACAAATGTCTTGAGGTAGCCCTCATTCTAGTGCAGTTGTATGTTTCTGAAATGTAGCAGTTGAAATTCTGTGATAGTCTGTTAAAGAACACTTCATGTGTATATAATGGTGGTGAAATTGGGAGGTTGAAAGTGATGTAAGGGGGCGTGGCTTCGAGGGCGAAGATGGCGGACGCGGCTCTGTAGAGCTCCTGCCAGCCCGTTCTTTATCCGCTAACTTATCCTGGCCCTACCTCTTCTTCCCCCATCTCTGCTAGTGCAGGAGTTTACTGGAGTCCAGAGGATCCCGGTGGTGTGCTTCTTCGGGTTCCGGGCGCCCGCTGGCGCGACCATCGAGGGCCGTCCATTCTGGGCCTACTTGCCGCGTGGCGAGCCGGGGCCTCGATTTTTCATCCGCCCGCTGGTGGCGCCACGAGGCCGGCTGGGTCTCAGTCATCTTGGCCCGCGCTGTCGGGGCGGAGTCACTGGAGCCGGAGTCAGGGGCTCGTGACCGTGTCCGGCGGAGAGGGGTCCCGGCACGTCGATGGTGGGGACCTACAGCATATCCTGATCGCCCCGTCCTGTCTCTAGCGGGGCTGAGGCGTGCCCGGAGACGGAGGATCCGGCGTTGGGCCCTGGCCTGGTGGCCCCGGCGCCTCGGTGGAAGGAGGAGCCCCCCCTCGCTCCAGGGTCTGCATTCTCTCCCGACGACGTGGGACAGCCTGCACCTGTATCCGTCCCTCCGGCTGCCTGCTTCTGCGAGGTGACCCGTAGCGGATTCTTTCCATCGGTCCGCCCCATCGGCGGCCATGACGAGGGGCAGAGGCGGCCTCAACGCGGCCACAACGGGACCCATCGACAAATTTACCGGCCCGGGGAATGGTGCTGGAGCGGCCGGGGGGAGTCAGACGGCCGGCCCGGAAAATGCAGCGTTGCTCACGGCCATCACGCAATCCCGGGACATGTTGGACGCGAAGATCGGCGCGGTGGGCGCCGACGTGATGTTGCTGCGCCAAGACCTCCGCAATGCGGTGGCCCGCATCACAGAGACAGAAACCCGGGTCACGACGGTGGAAGGCGATGTTGATGCCCTGAAGAAGAGGGTCGCCGATCTGGAACAGACGCAGCGGGGCCTAGCGCTCCGGGTGGAGGACGCCGAAGGGCGGGCACGGCGAAATAACCTCCGCTTTGTGGGCTTTCCGGAGGGATGCGAGAAGGGGCCTATGGACGTCTTCCTTTCCCGGTGGCTGGAGAGTTGGCTGCCCCCGGACGTCCTATCAAACTGTTTTGTGGTGGAACGAGCCCACCGGGCCCTGACGCAGAAGCCTCCGGCTGGAGAGCGGCCTCGCCCGATCATAGCCCGGATCCTGAACTACCACGACAGAGATGTCATCCTCCGGGAGGCGAGGCTCAAGGACACCCTGCTGTTCGATAATTGCAAAATCATGATTTTCCCTGACTATACAAAGTTGGTTCAACAGCAGCGACACTCCTTTCTGGCGGCCAAGGCCAGGCTCCGGGGCCTGAAACTCCAGTACTCCCTGCTGTACCCGGCCCGCCTTCGGGTCATCTACAACTCAAGGACACACTTCTTTGATACCCCGGAGGCCGTCTTTGCTTGGACTGACGAGGCGGTCCGGCTTCGCCCACATGTTCAGCCGGGGCTCCACTCCGGCTCTTCCCGCAGTTCTTCTCAGGAGTGGGGCGAACAGCGGGCCAAAGGGAAGCGGCACCGCAAGTCCCGATCGAGGCGGAGATCCCTGTCTCGGGACCCTCTTTTGGGCGACACGCAGCCGGAGACGGATCATTCTGGCGGGGGGTCGTGACTCCCAACGGCTGACTCTTGATTTCTACTTCTCGTTTGGGGCCACCTGCTGACACGGCGGATTGCTGTTCAACGATCCAGGCCGGATCTGGTGCAGTATTACTTGGCCTTTACGGGCCTCAGCGGGACTCCTGTGGACCAATGCACTGTATTTGCGATGTTATTGCTGATGCTTATTGATGGGGGGGGGGGGGGGGCATGTTTGGTGGGCTGCCTCCTGCTGTTGGGGTTGGGGAGGTTCGTGTTTTGGGGTGTGTGCTTGGTTAGTACTTGAGGGTTAAGTGGGATCCATTGGCGTGCCTAACTTTTGGTGCTCTGTTTTGTGCCTAAACTACCGTATGCCGCGACAGGTACTTCATTGTTTCTTGAGGTATTGGGGTGGGGGTGGGGGGTCTGGGATGGTTTGGTGGTGTGTTGGGGGGGTTGGCAGTGTGGGGGGTGAGGGAATTGGGGTACTGTTCGTTGGGGTGCACGTGATCTTTCTGACCTATGCTACTGTGGGGGTTGGGGCCAGGGCCGGGGGCCGGGGTGAGTGGGGTTTGATGTATCGAGATGATGGCTGACGTCCCTCGCTTGGCGCCTACTGGCGCCGCTATGCATATTCTTAGCTGGAATGTCCGGGGTCTCTTGGATAAGATAAAACGGGGAGCGGTACTACGCTGGGCCAAAAGGGATCTTGCAGATGTGCTCATGCTCCAAGAAACACACATGCTAGGTACGAAGGCCCTCAGTCTCCAGCGCTTTGGTTTCCACCAGGTGTTCCATGCCGGGTTTGCCAGGGGTTCCAGGGGGGTGGCTATTCTTGTTCATAGGCGCCTGGCGTACACACACGAGCGCCAATGGCTTGACCCTCAGGGGCGCTTTGTGTTCATCCAGGGGAGAGTTGGTGTGGAGCCGGTGGTGTTTGGGTGTGTGTATGCTCCCCCCCCTCTGCAATGGGCTTTGGCTGAACGGTTATTCGCTTTATGGGCTGAACTCCCTGATTCTTTGGCGGTGATTGGTGGCGATTGGAATGATGTTGTGAATGTGGCTGTGGACCGGCAGCGGAGGCTCGGGGTGGCGCCTGTCCCCACTCCTACGCGGTTGGGCGCTATGTTGGATGTACTGGGTTGGGCTGATGTATGGCGGCATTTACATGCGGAGCGCCACGAGTACACTTACGTCTCAGCGGTTCATGGCTCCCTTTCGCGCCTAGACTATGTCTTCGTCCCACGGGCCTACCTTGCCAGAGTGAAAGGGGCGGCGATACGGCCTCGCGGGCTCTCCGACCATTCCCCGGTGGCGGTCCAGATAGACCTACATAGACCGCGCCAGCCCTTCCGATGGCGGATGTCCATGTGGCATCTGCAGCGACCCGACTACTCCCAGCATATTCGTGGCGCTATTGCCCAGTACTGGCAAGATAATCTAGATGTGGGGGTGGACGCGGTGACAGTTTGGGAAGCCATGAAACCCACACTGCGGGGTGTCGATCTGGCTTGGTGCGCGTCGGCTCGCGGGGCACGGTTAGAGGGCATAGCCGCGGCGGCGGAACGGGTGGAAGAACTAGAGGCGCGCCACAGAACTGCGGCGGATGACATCTCCCTGCAACAACTCCTGCAGGCGCAGCAAACGCACTCTTCAGTCTTATTGAATGAGGCTCGACAAGCGTGGCTGGCCACCCGTAGCCGGGTATATCAGTGGGGCGACAAATCATGCACGATGCTTCATCGGCTATGTCAACAAACCTTGCAGCCCCTTACGCTCCCAGGCCTTGTGGACGCTGCGGGTGTGGCTATCACAGACCCGGCTACTCTGGCCGCAAGCTTTGCGCATTACTATAGGGGTCAGTACGCCTCCCGGGAGACTCTCGCTCCCGCTGCCATCGCCGACTATCTTGCCTCGGTCCCCCCAGCTGCGGTGTCTGATGAGGTGCGGGACGCTCTCGACCTCCCCCTGACGGCGGAGGAACTTGGGGACGCGCTGGGTCAATTGAATGTGGGCAAGGCACCTGGACCAAGCGGCTTCCCCAGTGAGTTCTATCGAAAATTCCATCTGCAGCTCGGGCCACATTACCTACGTGCATTGGAGACAGCGCGTGGGCAAGGCCACCTCCCGCCGGACTGGCGGCATGCCGAGATCGTTGTATTCCAGAAGCCGGGGCGACCCCCGGACCGCCACGACTCCTACCGACCTATCTCCCTTATTAATTTTGAGGCCAAGCTCTTGGCCAAAGCACTCGCGAACCGCCTGCTTCCCCACATCACTGCCCTCGTACATCCTGATCAGGCTGGCTTTATGCCGCGCCGGGCGACGCGGCACAACATTCGGCGGGCGCAGGCGGCGATTGATGCTATCGGTGCTTCAGAGGACCAGGCGGCGTTGTTGCTGGCCGACATAGACAGCGCCTTTGACTCAGTCAGTTGGACCTTCCTATTCACTCTTCTACCGCTGTTGAACCTTGGCCCGATTTTCATCTCCTACGTCCGCTTGCTCTACACGGAGGTTACTGCCTCGGTGCGGATCTCGGGGGCGGCCTCGGCACGATTCCCGGTTACCCGGGGCACACGTCAGGGGTGTCCACTCTCTCCCTACCTATTTGCGCTGGCCATGGAGCCGCTGGCTGCTAGGGTCCGCGCTGACGCGCTGTATCGGGGCTTCGTCTGGAGCTCGGACCACACGGACCGCATTGCTTTATATGCGGACGACGTGCTATTCTTTATGACCGACCTTCGAATTACAGGCCCCCGGGTTCTGGAGCTGATGCAGGGCTTCGGCCAGGCGTCGGGACTCTATCTTAACCCGCGCAAATCGACTCTCTGGGTGCTGGGTGATGGCGCGGTGGGCCTTCCATGGGCAGCATCCCTTCGGATGGCAGTGGAGGGAGTGAAATACTTGGGAGTTTTTCTCTCTACCTCGCCTACGGAGGCATGGGGCCGGAACATTCAGCCGGTCTGGGACCGGGTCCAGCTGGACATCAAAACGTGGACACGTATGCCCCTCAACATCTACGGCCGGTCGGCCATTTTCAAAATGGTGGCCTTGCCTCGTCTTCTTTACCAGCTGCAGAATCATCCCTACCCGATTGACCCGCAGTGGTTTCGCAGTGTTGACTCAGTGTTAGGCAGGTTCTTGTGGGCTGGAGGTGCCTCTAGAGTGGCGCTCCGTACGTGCTTCCTCTCTACCTACTGCGGTGGCTTGGCTACCGCGGATATGCTGTCCTACTGTCAGGCCTCCCATCTCCTGGTGCTCAATGAGTGGTGGTATGGGGACCGTGGTGACCCGGCCTATGCCCTGGAGCACATTCTGATGGGCGACGCCTCCCTTCACACTCTGCTGTACTCGGCCAGGAGGAGGCGATTGCTCCCCCGCGTTACCCAGTTAGTGTTTGCCGTTTGGCGGAGGGCCCTACACCGCATGGGGTGGTGGGGCAAACTTACGGCAGAGACTCCGCTGTGGCGTAACGGCCTGCTGCCGGCGCTGGCGTCGCTGCAGGGCTTTGACGGCTGGGATGCAATCGGGGTTTCGTCCTTGGGGCATGTCCTCTCCGGCACCACTCTTAAATCCTTTCAGGAGCTCAGCACTGAATTCAACATGCCCAGGTCCCAGTTCTTTCGCTACCTCCAATTCCGCCACGCCCTTACTCCTAGCCTGGTAGGGCTGGAGCAGCTCCCAGACTTCAGTCCCATAGAAGCAAAGCTGTTTATGGGTGACTTGGGTGACAAAAAAGTCTCCCAGATCTACTGATCCCTGGTCACGCACTGCTCCCCCTCGCTCTCGACACTGAAGGCCCTATGGGAAGCCGATGTCGGCCCCTTGGACGAAGACGATTGGCGCGAAGCCCTGGAATCCCCCCGGGGGACTGCCATTGCAGTCCGCCTCTGCTTTATTCAATTCAAATATCTGCACCGAGCTTATTTTACGAGGGAGCGACTGTGGCGGGCGGGTCTGATTGCCAACCCGGAATGTCTGCGGTGTGGTTCAGAGAGGGGCACCCTCCTTCATACTGTATGGTCTTGTGAGCGGTTGACTCGGTTTTGGGCCGGGGTTTGGGATTGCCTGTCTGAGGTGCTGGGATGGGATCTGCCCCGTACGCCCCGGTTGGGCCTTCTGCATGTGTTAGAAAATATTGGAGGCAACATCTACAAGCGCCACCTACTGCTGTTGGGACTGGTGGTGGCAAAGAGGGACCTGGCGCAGGCCTGGAAAAGCGAGCGAGCCCCTCCCCTTAGTGCGTGGAAGGCGGGCCTGGACTTCATCATGGGACTGGAGCATCCTGTTTTTGAGGCTCGGGGGTGCCCCCGCAAGCATTTCAAAATATGGAAACGGTGGGCGGACTATAGGGGCCTCCCCCTCGACCCTCCTATGGACATGGACGATGCATTGCCTCAAGATGTGGACCCTGCACCTTAGGCCGTTGGCCGGCCCCACCTATGTACATCTTCTACTCTGGTTGCTTAATGATCACGTGCACAGGGTTAGGGTGGGATAAGGGGTGGGCAGTAGTTGGGGATTGGGGGGAGTTCTGGGGGGTTGGTGGGTGGATGTGTGTTCTGTGTTTTTAAAAATTGCTGTACACGAGGGGTTCGATGCTATGCCATAAATGTGCTTTTTCATACTCACTGTTGACAGTTTCCTCCTGATTGTGGAGGGCTGTGCCTGCACTTGATTGAACCTCTAATAAAAATGGTTTTGGAAAGTGATGTAAATTATATGGTGATTGCGCCAGTTGATGGACTGTGTTCCTTTGACTGAAATTTGGCACTCTGAGCCAACTATGGCATTAAGGATATGGCATGTACTTTGTCTGCCCCCAGTGACAAGCATTTAGCAATTGAGCTGTTCAGGATTATCAAGTAGTGATGGAGTTCACATATGTTGAACCACGTTTTGAGGTTTTCTAGGATACATAGTTTAGTGAAGTCAAGTGTGAAATCTGAAACGAATTCGAGGAGGGCTTTGGTGAATGTTGCTTTGTATCCATGCAGGGTATATTAGTAGGAATGATACTGTGAAAGTCAGGAGTAGTGAACAAAGGCCATCTTTGAGCATGGTAGTCACTATACAGACCCTCCAGGATTTCGTGATTTGCAAACAAATTGCGAAATTGGCCGTTTTGTAAAAATTACACGATTTTTACAAAACTGCCCGCGAAATTTGAAAATGTGATCTTTTTTGACTGCACACTGTGCAGTGCTGCTCTGTGGCATAGTTGAGTTAAAAGTTTACATATGTCAGGTGGTCACAGGAGTGTGGGCCCGGTCTCGCCATCCATGCCTGGGGGCTCAGCTGCGCTCTCTGGCTGCAGCATACATCACAGCAGCTGAGACAGCCCAGGCCGGCCGCAACGACATTCACATGCCGTGGCATAGCGTCACACGACTACAAAAATAACAGTGTGTCCATTATTTGCAGAGACAGGAACTTAAGGTACTCTGAGTGAGGAAAGCCGCGGCGCGAACGGCCGGCAGGTATGTTTTTTTTTAGTTTAGCAATCACTGCTTGTACCTCTGCTGCCTGTGCCACCAGTTAATTGGTGCTTCATCTTGCTACACGACCAAACCAGTCATTGACGAGAGGTCACACACTCAGTCTTCGCAGACACTACTACTGCAGCGGCTCACTCAGGTCTGAGTGATAAAATAACTACTTCTTAAAAATATTTAATTTAAGCCTGACTGAGCCTGTAGCTCATTGATCTCCTCAGGCTGGTACCACCTCGAACTGGGCTTCACTCGACTAACTCATAAATTATAGATTTATTAGCAGTTGATATCAGTGCTAACAACTCAACGTGGTTGGTCGGGTCCCAAGTGGGACAGAGCCTTCAAATTTCAGTCATTCTGTTTTACAGTAAAAAGCAAGATCATCATACTAGCAAATCATATCTAGCCCAAGAGGAGTGACAGTATTCTGCCCTGAACCTTAACAAACCAATTAAAGCAATTATTGTTCAAAGCATGCATTGTTTTAATATTATAGTAGATACATTTTTCATTCAAAAATTGGTATTAAATCATTCTTTCTTTAACTCCATTTTACTAAATGTAATACCTTATACTTATAAAGGCACTTTTAACAATCTTTTAACAATGCTTTATCACCAGCTACAGTCAGTCTTCTTCATTTATTGTAACTACAACCTTAATTTACTGAGTGCCCATAATAATGGCTACCTTTTTAGAAAAAGGTGCTGTATTGGACTAAATATATTCACACATTTGATTTACAGCAAGGTACAGGAAATTCATCCCAATCATTTGTGCTACTGTTTGGAATGGGCGGGTACTAAATGAAATTTTTTTTTAAGGCATCCCTTTACAAATGTAGATGAATTTTCAACCAAATTTGTTATAACTCAAGCAAGAAAACTATGTTGCAGTACTTAATGTGTGCCTATATTGAGATGATTCTTGCACTGCTGTGCTTAATCGCTATCTTTCTGTTAAAGCAGTTGTTTGTCAGCTATTCCTACCTGGTACAATGGCCAACGTGGAATTTGTGCTTTGCTGAAATTGCAGGTGTTAGACTTGGCCCTTTCTGCAGGGTTATCCCCCAAATTTTTGCCTTCACTCCACCTATTTTTGCTGAATTTGTTTTTAGTGGCCTTAGGACTCTTGCACTTTATTAATTGATGACATGGTGCAAAAAGCAGCGGAAGAGTAAAAAATTCTCAAACCTTTTAAGCTGGGGTCTAGAAAGTAATCCTTTATGTTCAAACGTCCTCTATAAAATCTTCAGGACAAGAGTCCCTTTCTAGGACAGGCTAAGTTTGAAAACAAAACCCAACCTAGCATTAACAGTCCTACAAATTACTTCCTCGAAGTTTGGGACAAAGTTAAGACTTTTCCATCATGCTTGGAAGAACTGTTACATGGTCCATTGGGTGCTCCAGATAGCTAAGACCTGTTATCGAATTCCATGTGCCCAAAATCCTCCCTATCTTATTAGAGCTATCCTCTGACTAAAGAAATAGTTGAGAATTCAGGTAAAGATGATAGGGGTTCAAGCTCTTCTAGAGAAGAAGGAACTCACACTTGTGCCTTTGCTTCAGAGAGGAGAATTATTCTATTTTGTCCTATTTTTGGCTGCTAAATCCGACCGGGAATAAAGCCTGTTTTGAACCTCAAGATGATTTTTCTCCAGGAAATCACACCCTTACTGGTAAGAACGATTTATTGGTGACGTTTCAGCTTGAAGACGCATACTATCTTATCTGGATTCTACCCTCCAATCAACAATTTCTGAGGTTTGCTGTAAGGAACCAACATTTTCAATTTCAAATCCTGCCTTTGGTCTGGCAACATCCCCCAGGATCTTCAGCAAGATAATAGCTCCTGTTGTTGCTCATCTTCAATTGTATGGTGTCACAATATTCTCATATCTAGATGAATGTGGGCAGTACGGTTCTAGGAGGTTTTTCCCGGTCCTGAGTGATAGCTTTGTGTTCCTTCGTGGCTTACTGTAAAAGACCCAGCAGGTGCAATTGATTGCAACTTGGTATTCTGCTTCACACTGACAACTTCCTCCTAGGTTTTAGGATGCCTCTGTGTATTATGCACAAGGAATAGTACCAGGGTGTTAACTGTATGCTCAAGTCAACCTATGAGGACAGGACCAGGTAAGCAGTAGGAGGCCTCCCTATGCAGTCTGTCTCACTTATTTGGATCAGCCACTACGATCCTGTGCCCTAGGGGGCCTGAGGAAAAGGTGTCCTGCCTCACAGATCCGGGAGGCAGCAGTGCCCTGGCAGGGGTGCATAAATGGGCGTTAGAACATCCCAGGGAGAAATACAGCTACTTCCTACAAGGTTAGGACTGGAGCTGTGCTTCCGTAGAGCTGCAGAAACTTTAAAAATGCCTGTTTCAAAGTGGAATACTCTGCTAAAACAGTTTCCATTGATTTCAGGCTCAATATGAATGATTATAAGTAAAATAAAGTGCCGCAAAGTGCTACTACATTTCCATATTTGTGCCGCAAAATTTCAATATTTATGCAATTTGCTAATCTATACCGCAATATCCTGGATGGTCTGACTATAGAGTTTTGTACTCTACACCTAATCCCGCTGCACCCTTAATTGGTTATTTTATATAGATTGTTAGCTGGACATTGGGGATGGCTTCATGTAAAATGGCAGAACCATGGTATCCAATCCAAGGTTCGGTGATAAAGAGGGGGGTAGGCATGGTGTCTTTTAAAAAGTTGCACATGTAAATTGCATTATTTCCTAAGGATCTAGCATGGCTGAAAATGCATGACAAATATTTGCAAGGATGACTGGAGGATCATGCAGACATTGCAGAAGTTGGTTGTGATGGTATTAAATCTTGATATAGGGTCTGTATAGAGTTGGAGGAGCATGGAGCCTGATTTGGTGCTTAAAGGTGGTGGGTCTCCATAGACAGTTGATTGCTCTGGTGATTTGGATGACTGTTTTAAGTGGCACATGTGAACAGAGACTGCCATCTGACTATTGTACCTGTGGTCGTTTTATAAGCAGTGGCTGCTGGCAGGAAACGGGGGAGGGCGGGTGAAGAAAAGAAAAAAATGAAACACTTATCTCTTCAGCCAGCCCCATCTATCCTCCGCTTCCCTGCTAACGTCCAGAACGGAAGCAGGAACCGGAAGCACACACAGGCTTCCTCCCCAAAGCCAATCACAACACTGCAATGCAGCGTTGTGATTGGTCTGAGCGCCGTGGTTCGGCGCTCAGACGGGGAATGGGAGCCTGGGCATGTTCCTCACCCGGATGTGTAATGCAGCCTGGTGGAGAACATGCAGTGCGCGTAACTGTTTGGCCAGCCCAAGACGGCCGGCCAGCCAAACAGTCATGCACACTTAGAGTGTGCTAACCACTCCCCCCACCCCCCACATGACTCCAGCCCCGCTCTGCCCCGCCCTAACCTAGCCCTGAAGCTACAAAAAATAAAATGATTATAACAAAGTTATTATCATTTTATATTTTCACAGCTTTAAAAACTGTGGGCGTCGCTCCTCTGCCTTAGTGAAGGAGCCACCCCTATTTATAAGGTGCTTTATAATGGTTGCTTGACGTTTTGTTCTGAGCCTTGCAGAGGCTGATATGGCTTTGGTGGTGTACAATAAATTTAAGAAAGGAATGCAATTCTGATGTCCAAAACAAACACCAATACATTCTTCATGTTTGGATTTATTCTTGATTAACTTTATCAAACATCAGTAAATACAAATGCATTTGTCACCCCGAGTGGGACGGGTATGCTCAGACGTGAGTCCTGTGCTCCCCACACCACTGGAGTCAAGCTATCCTGGCTGATGACGCTGATAGCCAGAAACCAGTCCTAGGATGATTGATTCCGGTCCAGGGAACACATGGCTTGGCAGTTCGGGCTGGACTGTTCCCATGAGGCACAGGGTCAAGGCTGATTTGCATATGGCCATGTCTGATCTAGGGTGATGTGGAGTGCAAAAAAAACGATGGATTTTGGCCCAGATCTCTGTACTGGGGTGAATGTATTACATTGTTCTGCATTCTGTCCATCAACTGTTGTTTTTGCATTTGTCACACCGAGTTGGACGGGTATGCTCAGACCTGAGTCCCGTGCTCTCCACACCACTGGAGTCAAGCTATCCTGGCTGATGACGGCAGATAGCCAGAAAACAGTCCTGGCGAGCTTGATTCCGGTCCAGGGAAGACATGGCTTGGCAGTTCGGGCTGGACTGTTCCCATGAGGCACAGGGTCAAGGCTGATTTGCATATGGGCATGTCTGAACTGGGGTGGTGTGGAGTGCAAGAAAACGATGGATTTAGGCCCAGATCCTTGTACTGGGGTGAATGTATGACATTGTTCTGCATTCTGTCCATCAACTGTTGTTTTTGCATATGTATTCATAGAATCAAAGAGTGTACCTTTTGTTGTTTTTGTGTGTGTGTGTGTATTCAATGAACCAGTCGATGAGATAACCTGAAAGACTGTAGAAAATCACTAAATAATAACCAGATAGGAGATGCACATTGATTATATATTAGGTCAATACTTACTGGTTTGTGATACAGGAATATTTTTGTGTTACTGTGTTCTCACTGCAGTCTAAAAAATTAAATATGTAGGAGTAGAGAAATTGGGGGAGGTTATAGGTTTTGATGTAAAAATGTAAGAAAAATGTCCAATATAAAAGTAGTCATTTAAAGACTAAACTAGGTTGGGGCTCAAGAGTACAATAGCGTAGAATACCACGTTCATTAAGGTCAATTGAATGGTGAGTCAATGTTTCATCAAAAGGTTTAATATTCTTCTTTCTTTGCAACATTTGTTTTATCTCCTTAACCTGTTAACTACCCAGGCTTTTCCACTCCCATTGCTGAGCCCTTTTTTGATATTTGGAATTCTTCAAGCTTACACCTTCATAATTCTTTCCACATAAGATAGCCACACCACATTTTTGTTTTTCCAACCTAATGGGAATTCTAAAGGTACCCCGAGTTTGTAGATTCTCCTACAGTGAACTGATAAGAATGAAATAAAACAACAATGCAAATGAGTAGGAAAAATAGCCCATGGTCACACTGTTTTCATCTGAATTTTTGTGTCACAATGGTCGATTTACAAAAGCAGTATGCCATAATGTCCAATAGATGAGGTCACTGGGGTTTGTAGTTCTCCAAAAACACTTGACACCTAGAGCCAACTTAGCTGCAGATTATGATGTCTTTTTTTTTTTCGTCACAAAGAAGATCCAGAGTTACAAAGTTACAGTCACTTTTAGAATTCCGGCGTTCCCCCCACCTCCCTCCATCCACACACCTTTAAGTCACATTGTAACTAAGACTAAAGAAAAGAGAAAAAAAAGAGGGAGATTGAAGCTTTACTGTATAGAATGGTTGAAAAAAAAGGACAAGGCAGGTAGTAAGAGAAAGTAAAGAAGGAAGGAAAGAAAAATTATTAATGAAAATATCGGGCATATATTATACATTATATATTATACTTTTTTAACAAGCACAGGATAGTCTGTGTTTAACCGACCTAATATCTGGAACTATCAAAACATAATAAAGGTGTACTAAGGCTGAGGTCCGGTGTCAATGTTTATCCATTGCTGCCTACTAATCTCCACTAGTAATTTCAGCTGGTGTCCCCATTATCCATCTAGGCAGTTGTTCCCAGACCAGCATCCCATTTTCCTAGCTCGCTTGCCTTTTTTCCCATAAATGGCTATCTCTAATTTACAAGTAGCTAGCAGCCTAGCTTGCCTTTGTGCAAATGATGGGGGTTCCCGACTTTTCCAGTTAGACGCTATACAAATTCTAAAGATGGTCATGGCTACAAAGATGAAGGGGCCCCCTGTCTGGCTCGTGTCATCCAGTCCAAGAGTAATGATTGTGGGTGTTAAATGTATGTCCTGTCCCAAAACCACCCCTATGAAGTGCTGTATTTGTTCTACGAGTGGATTTAATTTCGGGCAGGTAGCAAACATATGTATTTGATCAGCTGAGAATACCTGACATCTGGGGCAGAGAGTTCCATTACCAGCTCCCCATTTGGCAATTTTGCTGGGTGTTATATAGAGAAAGAATCCTGTCTTGTAGAATTGTGTCTGTAATTTTGTTGACAGTAGGTATTTGTGGGACCACTGCAGTGCCTTGAGAAAAGTATTCTGGTTATTATTAAATTTAGTATGCCATTTTATATCAATTTGTTGCACGTCATCTGGCATTTTTACGTTCATATCTGTATATATTATACCTATCCGAGGTGTTGTCTCTTCTTGTAATCTATCAACAATATCTACCCTTAAGAAGCCGGCTGGGCCTCCTGTCTTGCGTATTAGAAAATCCCTGATTGCATAGTAATGGAAGCTCTGATTCTCCTCTATTGAGAACTGTAAGCAAAGCTCAGAGAAGGATTTTACTCCCTTGGTTGTAATCATATCACCCAATCTCTTGACTCCTGACCTGTACCATCTCTGAAGATATGTGTTGCCAAATATCACAGGAAGCAGCGGGTTATTAATTAGCGGTGTATAGTAGTTAAGTCTGCCTAGTCCAAGTAGTTTTCGGAAGTTAGTAAATGTCCGGTATGCATTCTCAAGAGTCTTAAAGTGGACACGCTTGTAGTACCCAAACTCAAGTTGTCTCCATAGGGATCCCTTGCTCTTTTCCCCTAGTAATACCATGTATGGGGAGGGTAGTCCCAGCTTTATCGTGCCACAATTCTCCTGTAACAACCATGTACTGTATTGTAAGACAGTTGCCCAGTAATACAATTTCAAATTTGGAAGTGCCCAACCTCCTCTCTCTTTAGGTAATAATAGTAATTTATAAGACCTCCTTGTAGTAGAATAGGCCCAAATGAATTGGCAAAAAATGTGTTAAAAAAGATGTAGAATTGAATGATTAAATTCAAGGGGAATCGTGTGGAAGTAGTATAGTAGTTTTGGGAAATACGTCATTTTTATTACGTTACAACGTTCAATTATAGTCAGATGTAAATTATCAACTCTTGAGGGTTTTTTTCATGTCTATGGCTAGGGGGTTCAAATTTTTCTCAACTATCTGATCTAGATTAGCCAAAATATTTACTCCTAGATATTTTGCCTGAGGAACTACCCGGCTGTCTATCCAGACAATATTTTCGTTCACAATTATCTGTGTTTTTCTTTTGTTTAGTGCATATCCAGACATTTTCCCGAATACTAGGGCTTCTTTTTCTAGGGCTCTTATGGATTTCTTGGGATTAGGGGTCACTATAGCTAAATCATCCACACATGCCATGATTTTTGTACTTATATCATGTCTAATATAGGCTTGTATCTCAGAATTAGTCTCTATTTTATAGATAAGTGGGTTAATGAATAGAGCAAAGAGTAAGGGGAGCAAGGGCATCCCTGTCTGGTCCCTCATGTAATTTCTATTGTGTCTGTGAGTTTACCATTCACCATAATTTTGGCCCTTGGGGTTCTATACAGTGCCTGGATTGCTTGCAGCATAATAGGGCCAAAACCCGCCCTCTTCATGACCTCCCATAAGAAATGCCAGGAGACCCGATCGACTGCCTTCTCGGCATCTAGCAATATTAAGGCAATCGGGTCCCCTACTATCTTTGCGGCGTCAAACAACATAATTGTTCTTCGCACATGCTCGGTGGTACCTCTCTTGGGGATGAAGCCATGTTGCCACTTGGAGACCAAATCCTGTATGCGTAGATTGATCCTGGTAGCCAATATTTTAGATTTTTTTTGAATCTGTGATGATCAGGGTTATTGGCCTATATGAAGACATTTTGTGTGGATTTTTATCTTTTTTCGGAAAGATGACTATCTTGGCAAGGGACCAAGGGAGAAGAGGATGGGTGCCACCAAAGATGGAAAGCACGACTGCAGTGAAAATTTCCTTGACTTGCCCAATAAATGTTTTATAGAACTCGGCCGGGATACTGTCCAAGCCAGTTGCTTTACTATCCGGTAAGGATTTTATTGAATTTTCTATTCCTTCCCAGGAGGGAGGGAGTTCCATTAGTTCCTGTTTGTCAGGGCTAAGTCTTAACATGGGTATAGAGTCTAAGTAGTCTGTGATATTAGAGCTCCTGATCGCTACAGGCCTAGTATCTGTTTCAAGATAAAGGTTCGAGTAATATCCTTCAAAGGCCTTGCTAATCTTCCCTGGATCTATGGTAAGTCCCTCAGTCTCTGTGTTAATTGCCGTTATTGTGTTGATAGTTGATTGCTGTCTAATAGCAAGAGCTAAATGATGTCCTATTTGCTCTCCACATTCATAGATCTTTCCATGAGTTGAGGCCCATTTTGCCGCTATTTTTTCCGCAAATACTGAGCCAATTTCAGCTTTTAACTTAGCTATCGATTGCTGAGCGGCCTCAGTTCCCCCACCGGTTTTAATAGCCTGTGTTAATTTGGTTTCTTCTCCCTTTTACCTTACCTGGAGTGTCTGCACCTGCTCCCTTTCAATTCTATTCTTCCTTAGTGAATAACTAATAGTCTCGCCCCTGACTCCAGCTTTGAATGTGTCCCAAACAGTCATAAGAGGAGCGGTTCCCATGTTTATTTGTAAGAATTCAGAAATCCAACTCTTCATATGCGTTTTATAGTTATCATCTAATAATAATGCTTTTTAAAAAGTCCATGTTATGCTTGCAACTTCTGGATTTATACCTTTCAGAGTTAGTATAATAGGATTGTGATCTGATAAAAACCGGGGGGACATTTCCACTTGTGAGGAATCAATCAAACCAGCAGTAATTAAGAAGTAGTCAAGTCTAGCAAGTGACCCATGAGGGGCTGAGAAAAACGTATATCCATCTTGCATAGGTCTTAGGTCTGCCCAGACGTCACGAGCCCATGTGTTTCAATCAAGTTTAGTATTGCTTGATATACCCTTGGTTTTCTCCCTGTGTATTTCCAATTCCTCTCAGTTTGCCAGTGGCTTGGTACATTTAAGTTTAGATCTCCACATAATATAATAGGGGTTTGCCAATGTTCCAGTTCGTCTGTTATCCAATTGATTACCCCCGGGTCGTCTGAATTGCTCCCATACACGGAGCATAGTGTGAATGAGTATTGTGACGGCAGTGAACATCAGGCAATTACCCATCGTCCCAAACTATCTGATTTTACCTTTTCTATTTTTAGCGGCAGCCTGTGACTTACTAGTATCCCAACTCCTTTCACTCTGACCCCCTGGGTGGTGGCCCCGATTAGTTTAAATCCCATCGAGTTTAAAAGTTGTTTTTGAGCCCCTTCAATGTGTGTCTCTTGTAAACATATTAGATCTGGGCCCATTGTCCGCAGTCCTAGCGCAACCTTCTGCCTTTTCTTAATATCATTCAGCCCGCAGATGTTTAGCGTTACTATTTTCAGATTATTTATTCCACTCATTCTTCTTTCTTTATTTTTGTCGGCCTGATTTTCCTAGCCTCAACTCCTACTACCGTCTTCAGTTCATACCATCCTTTCTTTTCCCCTTTTTTAAAACCCAACCTACTGTGTCTTAAATGCTCCCCTTCGTGCCTGATTTTTAGGTGCGCCCAACCCCCTCTCCCCTCCCTTGCTGAGCAGTCAAGATGATCTTGTATGATGGAAATCATGTGTGGGTTCCAGCCGCTCGCCACTATTTGGGTTGTATAAGCAAACAACGGTAATTCAGAACCCCACAACAAAAATAGGCAACCAATAAAGTGAAATATCCAAAGCAAAACCACAACAACAAAAGAAAAATAAATAAAAAGCAGAGAGGCTGGAGCCCTTAAGGTCCCGACCAGAAAGTGTTAATCTAATTCGTTACTAGACTCAGCTTCTCTGAGACCTCCGTTCAGTAATGTCTTTTAAAAATTCTCCTGCTTTGATTTCTGAGAGAAAAACGCGGGTTTTCCCCTCATGCAGTACTTTTAGTCTTGCCGGATTCATGAGGAAAACTTGTGCTCCTTGTTGTTGTAGGGCGAGATTAGTTGGCGAAGTCTCCATCGGCGCTCAACAGTGGCGTGGTAGAAATCTGGTTTAGCGAAGAATTTAACTCCATTCGCTTCTTTCTGCGCATTAGGTCTTGCCTGGTCATAGACCTTTTGTCTCAATAAAAAGTTTCCAAAGAATACTAGGAAGACACAGGGTTTTGTGTTGGTATGGGTCTCCCCCCTTCTTGCTTTGATGTTGAACGGGAATCTGTGCGCTCTCTGTACTTCGAGATCCCAGTCCCACTTTGTTTCTTCTGGGAACGCGGCTTGAAGTAGTCTGACTATATACCCCCTTGGATTGTCCCCTTCGCCCCCCTCCGGGATACCTAGCAGTCGCAAGTTGTTTCGGCGTTGTCTATTTTCCTGATCTTCAAGCTTTGTCATCAAATCGATCAGACACGCTTCGTGAGAATTTCCCTGTTCCTTGACTTTGGTAACCTCTGCCTCCAGTACCTCCGTCCTGGCTTCCACCATTACCACCCTGTCCCCAATTTCAGTACACACTTTGTTCAATTTCCTCATACCAGACTGCAGTTTCTTAGCAGCATTTCTAGCTGTAAGGTTTTCGTTTTGTACCTCTTCTTGGAATTGTTTGATGGAATTAAAGATGGAGGCAAGTGAGGGTGTTTCAGACTCTGTGGTGGGCGTTGTATTAGGTACCTGCGCCATAGTGCCTTCTTTGTTCGGTGTCAAGCTAGGGGAATCAGTATAATCCCATTTTAGTTGTCTGCGTTTTCTTCTAGACTGTCTTTTCCTTCGTACCGTATCCATTGTTTTGCTTTGAGAGGCCTCTTCTTCACTCAAGAGCCCTTCTGTCTGGGGGTCTTCTGATAATGAGGAGCACTGTTGATCATTTTCTTGATCATTTTCGGTTTCAGAACCGTCAGACACTGAGTAGAAATGCTCCGCGGTAGGGTCTGGGGTTTGGGAAAGCAAGTTGTCTCGACTGCGTGTGAGGGTCACTCTGATAATTGTCTCTGCTCCCTTCTCCGGTTGCTCCGACTGTGAGTGTCGCTTGCTCCAGATCCCCGGTTATATTTCCCTCAGGAGTATTGTCTAGCCCTGTTTCTGTGTGTTCATTTAGACCCCTTGATGGTGGCTGCGTTATCTCCTCAGTTGAGGGATCTTGGGGGAAGTTATCCTGGTGGTTCTTTCTGTCATTCCCACTCCCTTTTGCGTTAGCACCTGTCGTAGGAGTGTTTAAAGTGGATGTGGACTTAGTTCCCAAACTTGCAAAATGTTGGCTAAATGAGGGAGGGTGTCCCGGAGTGTTCACAGTTATCTCCTTAGCAATGTTAGTTTTTACAATAGTCTTTGCGCTAGTTGCATTCGTTTTTTTAACTGCCCCCAAGTCCCTTTTACCTTTCAGTGTCGTGTCCGACTCCTCTCCTTCTACCTGTATTACATTCAGCTTTGTTTTCTGCTGTCTCGTCGTCATTCTTTTTTCCAGGGCTCTGCTACTCCAGTCTGGTTGCCAGGAGTGCCGCTTGTTCACCGCTGATAACCTAGCGTTTAGGACCGTAGAGATCGCTGTACCAAGGTACCCCCGATGCCGGCGTCTAAACAGGATAATCACGTGGAGTATTAGGCTGCCCGCTGCTCTGCTGCGGATCGTCCGGTAATCCTGCAATCCAGTCATGAATTGACTTCCTCGCTCTAGCGCTGCACTGCTGCTTTGCTGCCGTGTTGGATGACAGACTGTCAAACAAAACTGATCACCGAGCTTCAGGATTCTCCCAGCATGCAACAGCGGCAAAGCGGCTGGATCGCGGCTCCTCCTCACATGACTTCCATCACTGCTCTGTGAATCAACCCGCTTATGATGACTTTTTATTGTGTACAGACTATGGAGCAATTCCTATGTTAAAATGTAATGAATGAAAAATGGGTATGAAGTAAATCTATGTGTTTCAGAAAATATACACAATGTATTGTGTTTAGGAACAGTGGTTATTTCTACAACTCATAATGCAGGGTGACCCATAATATCATGTGATTCAGAGTGCATTCTTTTCAAATGTATTCTTCTTGCACTGTGGCTTGCATTTGGAAGCCTAACATGAAGAAAAATTCAATTGGCGGAGGGCGCTAGAGGGCGCACTGCGGAATGGCTGGCTAATGTGTCAGCTCTGCCGGACAGGCGCAGAAATAGCGTCCTTTGACCCTCTAAAGACACCGCCAATGAAACGAAAATGCTCAAACTGGACGTCAGAATGAGCAGCCCATACATTTCTAACGGTAAAATGCAGAAATAGGGAAAGCTGTGGCATATATCGGCGAAAATTACCGTGGAGACGAGCGAGCTCCAAGATGGCTGCGCCCGACGCTCGATGCTGCTGGTGATTTGGGCAGCTACAAGTCCAGAACTACGGTATCCCTGACCTGCAGAGCAATGTTCTAAGGTAATGCCCAACTACTAACACAGCGCGGAGGCCGTGGTCAAATGAAGGCAAGGAGAACGCTAAAACACGGGATGCAATCCAGCGATCACAAAATGGCGGCGGCGCTGAACCGCAAGTAAACTATAGCGACGGCTGCCCATGAAAAATCAGTTGGGAGTTGCAGAACTGTTGGGGAACGAAATGCGCGGGGCCTGTGAAGGTGCAGCTGAAGGGGCACCCTGGCGCCACGACCTTAGCAGAACATCCCGTGAAAACACCGACGGCATAACTGAAGGCAGAAGAGTGCGTACTGGGGTGCGGCAGAGGTGTTCTGTTGCGCTAACATTGGCGTCCTCGCACGAAAATCGAGCAGCCACAAGTGGACATGCACACCCATACGACATCTGATGCATAAAACTACCTCCCTGTGGTGGACTAGAACACCGGCACGCCGCACTCTGCCTACTGCAAGTACTCCGGCAGCAGTGAGCTGAGAAGGAGTCCACCAACGTACACCGGCAATATGGGGAAGCCGGATAAACAACAGACAAAACTTCCCTTCGAGACCAGGAAACAGGCCAAGAACAACGTGGCTACCTCGGATGTGGAGGGGGAGCAAGAGATGGCGGATGGGACTGGCATGGAGACGGTATTGCGGGCAATTCAACAAAGCCTACAGGAGATGAACAACAAACTAGACAACGTGATGCTACGAGTGGACAATATGGCGGCGAAGATAGAAAAGCATGATGAGCGGATTGTGGAGGCAGAGCAGTGGATCTCTAAAGTGGAGGACGACTCCAGAACCACATCAAAAGTGTGCGGTGGCCTGGAAAAGACGCTGGAGGGCCTACGTGCCAAGGTGGAGGACCAGGAAGCGAGGTCAAGGCGAAATAATGTCCGCATATCAGGCCTGCCGGAGTCCACCAACACTGGCAAAATGGAGACCTTCATCGAGACGTTAATGGAAGAGATCTTTGACGCTGAAAAACTGTCATCGGTATTCCTGGTCGAGCGGGCGCACTGCTCCCTGGCACCCACACCGAAACCGGGTGCGGCCCCGCGCATGATTATTGCCCGCATGCTCAACTACAGGGACCGGGACACGATCCTCAGGCTTGCCAGGGAAATGGGTAAAATCGCATATCAGGGTAATACCCTAGAATTCTATCCAGACCACACCATGGCAGTCCTGTTGGCGCGCAAGGAATTCGCTCCAGTGAAAAAGAAACTACGTGATCTTGGACTGGAATATGCCATGCTATACCCAGCGAAACTTAAAATCATGAATGCGGGAAAGCCTGTTATTCTTCCAACGGTACAAGCAGCACAGGAGTTTCTCAGAAAAATGGGAAAACGGCGGAAGGCGCAGGATCGAGATGAACCAACAAGTGATATAGAATGAGTCGACGTGGGAATGGGAGCCGCATCGAATTGCAGGGCACAACAGGACTAGAGACACCTTGGTGCTGCCACTGAGTAGCACCTGTGCTGAAGAACATTGCATCAGCAAGGGGCCCGTGGACTACATCCAGGGTAGATCGGTGTATGAAAGCGGGAAACTGACTGAGCCATGCACGTGGTCCACACCGACAATCTGAGCACGAGATGGTTTCTTGCACAGTGAGTACCGAACTGCACAGTCCTACTGGACAAACAGCAGGGATAGTCTCGCACACGAGGTCCTCATTGTACTGCACTGCTGTACTACGGCAGACACAAACAAATGAGGTTGTATTGCTTAGACAAGTTGTTGAATTATGGCGGGAGGATGGGGGATACAAGGGAATTATCGCAGACTATTGAACAGAGCGCATGCGTCTGTCCATGTCCACTATGTGGATGGAGACGTGTGTACCTGGTGTCACCCCCAAGTGGGTGCGCCCCAATTCAGGTTCTACTACTGGTTTCATTGTTATGAAGGGACGGCTTTGGCAAAGTTTGGGTGCTAAAGTGGGCGGAGGGCGGGAATGGGAACTGGGAGTTGTTCGATTTGAATTACTGTGTCTGAGAAGCATGGCGACCTCCTTATTCGTCAAATGCATTGTAACGGATGTTGTACTCCATTTCAACTTCACAATCTTTCTGCATGAGGTAGAGCAAACTGCAGGCGTAACATACACAAGGGAGACACCTAGCAAGATACGGCGGACACTGCACTTGTTGCCGTGACACGACCCAGCACACTGAAATTTATAACGTGGAATGTAAGAGGCCTAGGCAACCCAAAAAAAATCCGGCAGATTTTTGCTTATTTTGATCGCTTACACATTGACACAGCCTTTTTACAGGAAACGCACATAGCAGCTAACAACACATCTACGCTAGGTGCTAGATGGGCGGAATCAGTCAACAGCTCGAATTATTCATCTTATTCCAGAGGGGTCAGCATTTTAGTACGGAAGGGGGCACACTTTAAGATCTCAAGCATTCACAGAGACTCTGAAGGCAGAAGCTTCATTGTGGTGGGTACGGTGAGACAGCGACAGGTAGTATTGGTGAACACTTATGGCCCTAACATAGACGACCCAGGGTTCTTCGGGAAAGTGTGGCACACCATTGCAGATATCCAGGCCGACCATATAATATGGGGTGGTGATTTTAACATAGCGCTACGGGACGGGCTAGACAGGACACTGCACACGTTGGAACCACATGTTAAAGCGAGGGAAATGCTCCGAGATGCTATGGAAGACTTACGGATGGCTGATGTATGGAGGGTTCATCACCCAGGGGAGATCATAGCCACACACATAAACGCAGCAAACAATAGCTGGTCCAGACTGGACTACTGGCTAGGCACATAGGATGTAGTCTCATGGGTTACTCGTATAAAACATCTCCCAAGAACGCTTTCAGATCATAGCCCTGTGCTCCTAGAGTTAAATATCCTGAACTACGAGCCACCGCCTTTCACTTGGCGTTTTAACGCGGCGGCATTACGTGACCCATTGTACGTGGAGACCATACATAAGGTGATGGTGGATTACTTTGACCTGAACTGCCCCACGACTGAAGACCCTTGTCTATTATGGGAAGCCTTTAAGGCCACAATACAAGGGTTATGCATAAGTACAACCACGGGCATACTAAAGGAAATAAGGCAACAGCTAAAAACACGTGAGAGCGCCATACACGCTTTAGAACAGAGATATACACAGACAGGAGACACAACAGTGTTAGGGGAAATACAGGCACTACTGGCGGAACATCGACAGTTTGCAGCTGACGAGCTTAAATATGTGTCCAAACGTAGAACTGCTAGAATGTATGGAGAAGGAGGCAGACCAGGTAGAGCCCTAGCTGAAAAAATTTGCTCAGGACGTATGCCCTAACACATAACCGCTATACAAACCCAGACGGGAAGTGTAACGAGGGACATTAAGGGGATAACGGGTGAATTCATGGCTTCATATGGTAAACTATACGAAGCACGTACATCAATACCACAGGAGGACCTACTGTCCTACATTGCTGACATGGAAATTGCATGGCTAGCTGATGGTCACAGGGAATACCTGTCTCGCCTTATAACAGTGGAAGAAGTCACAGATACTATCAAACGGCTACCGAATGGCAAAGCACCGGGGCCAGACGGATTCGTGACAGAATTCTATAAGATGTTTGCGGACTTGCTAGCCCCACACTTAGTAAGACTGTATGGAGCAGCGCATGAGGCCCACACTTTACCACCGCCTATGAGAGAGGCTCTACTTATCGCATTATTAAAGCCGGGTAAAGAGGAGGATAAATGCGACTCTTATCGCCCCCTCTCGCTTATAAACGTCGATACGAAAATAATAGCAAGCTTATTGGCAGACAGACTTAAACCACTAATGCCCTTGTTGATACGGCCTGACCAGTCTGGCTTCATACCAGACAGATCTACTACACATAACACGCGCACATTATTCGCATTAGCTCACTACCTAGCGCCAGAAATAAAAGCTGTGGCAGTACTGTTAGATGCGGCTAAAGCGTTTGACACAATAGACTGGCCTTTTCTTCACGCAGTTCTGTTATGCATGGGGTTTCCGCATATCTTCATGGGGTGGATTACGATGCTATACACGAACTTAACAGCGCGCATTAGGATAAATAAATATGTATCAGAGCCCATTCCAATCTGTCGAGGCACTAGACAGGGGTGTCCCTCTCACCAATGCTTTTCGCCCTAATACTAGAACCCCTAGCTTGCAAAATCCGACAACACCACCATTATTCGGCCATACAACTCCCGACACGCCCCATACACATCTCGCTCTATGCAGATGATATGGTACTGTACGTTAAAAATCCGGAACAGCACCGTAACCCATTATTAAGAGAGTATATAAAATTCGGTCAGCATTCAGGTTTGCAGATAAATTGGGCCAAATCCCTTATTCTGGCGCTGACGGATGGCACACACCCGACGGCCTTGGACTATCCACTAGAGTGGCAAGATGAACCAACAAAGTATTTGGGGGTGTGGTTCCACAGGGACCCAGAACTGGTCATCCATACTAACTACAGCAGAACGATAGCGTCCCTAGAAGACAAGGTTGAACGGTGGAATAAACTGCCATTGTCCCTGGCGGACAGAGCAGCGATAGTTAAAATGGTGCTTTTGCCGAAGTTCCTCTATTTGTTCAATAATATCCCTATAAAGCCACCTGCGGAGGTATTCTGAAACATTAAAAAAAACTGGTGCTTAATCTGCTCTGGGCAGGAAAACAAGCCAGGCTGGAATTGCACACTATGACACTGCCATATGCCAAGGGAGGATTCAAGGTTCCAGATTTATATCTTTATTACCTATGCGCTCAGGCGCAATTCGCGCATTACTGGTACCATGAAATACCTTTCCTGACCCACGTAGCGGTGGAGGCAGGAGATGCAGACCCGATACCACTGGCCAATATATTACCACACAAACGACTTAGATTACATGACCACGACATTAACCCGGTTAACACTACCACGGAAGCGTGGAGACTGATGGGAAAAGCAGCAGACAGCCTACCACTTTATGCACCCGCACTCCCGCTGGCACATCACCCGGCGCTATAGGTAACGCAGGAACAGGTTGGAATGAATTTACTAAAATGTGCTGGGATAGACAAACTAGGCGACCTATACAAAGATAGGGTCTTCCAGACGCTCGACAAATTGGAATATATTAGTAATCCGACACTACTATTCAGTTTTAATTACTATAGGCTGCAAAGGGCGGTAAAAGAGCACTATCCTACTTACCCGGAAGAACCCAAGACCCTGTCGCCCTTGCAGTTGGTACTCACCACACCCACGGCCTCCCATTTGGTATCGAAGTTATACACAAGCATACAACAAGACATAGAAGGGAACGCTGAGGGGGTGAGAGACAAATGAAGCGCAGTGCTAGAGGAGCCACTCACAGAAGACGAATGGACGACCACTTGCCTGTTCACTAGCTTACTGACGCCAAATGGAAACTTGAGGATCATTCACTATAGATATCTGCACCAAATGTACTATACACCCCAGAGGTTACACAGGTACGGGTTAAGGGATGACTCCAACTGTGTTAAATGTAGACAGGAGAATGCAGACTTCATGCATTTAGCGTGGCACTGCCGCCGGGTGGCGGGCTTCTGGGAGCGGGTGATACAAGCTCTAAATGAAATGCTTGGGGCACCACTTGCATGTACGGCCAAGGTTTGTTTGTTGGGTATTGTTCCGCAACTGAGAGTGAACAGGCGCAAATTTTGTGTGGTGGCACTGTTACTGGCCAAACGGAGGGTGTCTTTGCACTGGAATAGCAGAAGGGGACCGACGGTTAAAAACTGGCTGGAAGATTTAACATATTGCCGAGACACACTGGCCACCTATGAGGAAGAATTGCCGATCGGGTCACGTCCCAGAGACTATTGGATGTATTTACGTACTTATTTACTAGAACATGAAACGGTGCAGAATGAAGATAATTAATTGCAAGACCTACAACAAAGTACATGACATGGAGTAATGGATTGTCAATTTGCAATGGGGGGGGGGAGGATGCTGTGACACAGTGATCTTAATTCTAGGGGTTCTTAGTTTTTTTTTTACCTGTTTTGATATCTTTCCAGAAAAAAATATACAAAAAGTAAGAAAACAAACATGATTAAATGCACTGATAGCACTGCTCTATGTTTCAAATGCCTCTTCCTGCAACGCCGCCGGTCCTACGGATGTCAGCTGATGGGCCGTGTAAAACGAGAAAATAATTTGCGGACTGTACAACTGTGTAGCCGGCCTGTTATGGTTGTAGGCGCAAACATGTATAATATTTAAATGAAAAGTGCAATAAACGTCTTACACCAAAAAAAAAAAAAATCCAATCGGCAATAACTAATGTTCTACTTCTTTCTCCCAATAAAAATGGTATCCCACTTCTGTGGCGGAGCCTGGTGCCCATGACACAAAATGCCCCAAATGTGACCTGGAGACATGACATTACACCCAGCAAAATCAAAGCATTTTTACAATGTGAGTTGCTATGGAATATGGGTTTTAGCTCAGCTGCCACCCAGGGAAACTTATCAACCCAGATATTTCTAAAAACTAGATGCCCAAGTGCGTCCAGGGTGGTGTGATGATGTGACTTGTAGGATACAAAGCTCCTTTGGGTCTAGAAAGCCTTGCAAGCCTCAAGCTTTGGCTAAAAACACCCCTTTTCCTCACATTTATGTGAGTGAACATTCCATAAGCTATAGGGATTGACATAATTCCTACTACCCAGTGTTTCTACACTTCTGATAAAAAATGTTACTCCTCTTGTGCACTCGACACACAAAGCTCCAAAACTCAACATGAAGTCATTAAGAAAAGTCCTGGTTTGGCAAAGGAGTAACTGGGTGTTTTTGGCCCTGGCTCGCCCGCCCTCCCCGGAAAACTACCAAACCCAGCCTTTTTATTTTTTAAGTTGTAGACACCAGGGGAGTCCTGGGTGGTGTGCCTTGTGTGGATCCCACAACATTTTCTTACCTGCAATGCTATGCAGACCGCACACTTTGCCTAAAATCATGCATTTTCATCACATTTCTGCGATGGTAACTTGTCCCAGTAAATGATACCCCACTTGCGTGGCTGGGCCTAGTGTCCGTGACAGGAACAAATCACTCCAGGGTCCATGCAAAGCCCATATATGCTTTGCTTGCTCTCTGGTGTGATATATACCTGTTGCGGGTGGTAGGCCCAGTCTCTCAAGTGGGGTACCCATTCTATCGGGAAACATGTGGGAACGCTGGATGGTACTAATGCTCCACACTTTCCAGAACTTTCCTCACAGAAATGTGAGGAACATAAGTGGTTTTAGCCAACGTTTGTGGTTTGCCTTGTGGGTAAAAATACTTTTGGGATCTACTCAAGTCACACTATCTTGGACTCCCCTGTCTGTCTAGTTTTTAGCAATGTCTGGGTTTGGAAGGTTTCCTTGGAGACCACCCAGACCATCCACTACTCCAGGACAGACTTGCACCATTTGGTTTTCGCACCTCCAAAAGAACTAGGTTCAAATAATAATAAATGTCCCCGACAGCGGGAACATTTGAGAGGCGTGTAGGTAATCTGCCTTTCACACTCAGCGGAACTAATATGTTTGCCAGCTGAGTTAGCCTTCCCTCTGCCCCCCCCGAAGCCTGAGAGACCCGCAATAGGAGTCTTTTCTTTTTCCCTCGCCTAACTTTAGGTTTGAGTTATCGCCTTCTGCCGATTTTTGCAAGGAAATCAATAAAGAGGGTGGGCCCGCACACCAAGGTTCAGATAAATCTATCTAATGATTCTTCACAGTTTAAACAGTTTTTGCGTGCTCTCTAGTTGTAAGGGTGCGTGTCCTGCTCCCTAAATAGTACCAACTGTATAAATATGAGCCCCAGGAAAACCCCAAGCTACTAGAGGCACAGCAGATGGGCAATCAGCCTTTTTAAATGTAATCACACATTCATCGTTTCTGTATACTAGTATTGTGAGTCTATTTATTCTCTTGACATAGAATGTTTGTAAAGAAGAAATGAAACTGATAAGTACAAATTATACACTGTAGATATTATCACACAAAAATTCTTACGTAAACAAAAAATGTTCATAAATCACATGATCAATTTACATTTCGTCATCAATTGAAATAAACATCAAAATTGTCATAATTCATATCCAAAATCCCAATGCATTTCGGGTTCAAATTGAACCTTTCGTCAGGGGATATAAAAATTAAAGATTTATAATATATAATCTTGAGGTGTTGGCGTTCTGTGATGAAATCTTTTCAGGATCTACAAAACAGCAACAGAAAAATCGATATTCCAATCTGTCATAGATTACATGTTCAAGAATAAATGGCTAGGGAGTGCCACCGAGAAAATACCATCCTATGATGAAAGGTGATGAGCTCGGTGCTAAGAGAGCACCGGCCCCTGTGCCGAGCAGACATGCGTGCACCCACATACAACGTGAAAAAAGAGTGATGCTAATCTAACAGAGAAAAAAAGGTGAAAATGGGAACGGAAGGAACAAACCATCCCGTGTATAACACTATGTGGCAAACCTATGTAGACGAAACAAGCTACCCAATAATGAAAAACATATAGCGTCTTAAACTACTTACTGAACAGTAGCGCAATAGAAGCGCATCTCTAAAAACCACAGCAAACGCTGTGTGATGGTCTAACTTTTCGTGTCCTGAGGCCCTAAGATCAGAATGAAATAAAATAAAACAAAACAGAGGGCTAAGTTCGAGGAACTCTATGCGTTGTCTTCCAACTACCTAAGTAACAGAAATGCAGCTTACCCATACCGGAGGAGGAAAGGAGAATGTGCTTAGCTCCCGGGTCAAGATATCTGAAAAAAAAAATGATCGGGGGGGTCTAAGGATCTACTGTATCTGCAGTAACCTAATGAGACAGTTACAAATCGGACAGTTACAAAACGGACAAAATGTCCGTGACATACCTCTTACCTCGAACGCCGCCAAACAAAAGTTAATGCCAGACGTGAGTCCGCCTAACGGATCACGTGGTGCGGAACTGACGAGAGTGTTATAGATAGGAGTAACAAAAATAGAAGACGGACCTTCCTAAGGGAAATTACTCACCCAACAGCGAGGATGTGAGAGTGGCGAACATAATCCGACTCGCGGGTCATACACTCTGACAGGCGTCTCACAATTGCGATGTCACCAATACTTGTAAAAGAAAGAGCTGTGAAAGCAGAAATATGGAGATGTCCAGCTCCCAGAGAAAACACACGAACGAGCTGAAACTTGAGAGGATATATCATTTAGCTAAGCAGGACATGAGGTGAAAGATAAAGAACCACACCAAAGGAAAAAAGGGCTGAACCTGAGTTGTATAAGAATGTGTAAGAAAGCTTAACGGTGTTCAGATGAGGGGACAGAAAGAAAGGGAGAGAAGAAAAGGAGATCCCAGCGTGCTCCCGTACATTCTAAATGATGATATCACACTTTATTACAGAAAACACAATAATTCATAATGGTCATTAAGACCGCCTGGGATAACTGTACCTAAAGTCTTTATCCAATGGGTTTCCCTTCTGGCTAAGAGTGTGTTGAAGTCTATTCCAGATATTTGTTTGATGCATTCCAAAACTGTGTATCTTAATTGGGGAATAGTGTGTTTAGCTTCTACCCAATGTCTGGCTAATGACGAGTTTGTGTTCTGGTTCCTAATGCGACTTTTATGCTCTACTATACGTGTCTTGATTTTCCTACTCGTTCTACCCACATACACTAGCCCACATAGGCATTTAATGGCATACACTACTCCTTCAGTGGTGCAATCTGCATTGTGTCTGAGTTTTATGTTTTGACCTGTGTGTGGATGCGTAAACTGATTTCCGGTAATGACATTGCCGCATTGGCCGCAGTTATAACATTTCATCATGCCCTTTTCCCTGAGTTTGATGGTAGTCTTAGGTGGTTTCAAAAATTCACATAGATTTTTAGCCCTTGTGTGCGCAAACAGCGGAGTGCCATGAAACACGTGTGCAAAGTCAGGTTCATTCTCTATTAGTTCCCATCCGTTTCTGATGATGTTTTTAAATTTTTTTTTTTATACTCCTCATCTCACTGTGTCAAGTCTTTGTGGAACATTTACAGCCTTACTATCTCTCTGTGGGCCACCAGGCTGACCACACTGTAACTTGGGTCACCAGACCTCCTCCCCTTTAGTACCGGGGACATGGTGTAATCATTGGAGTGTCCGGATCAACCTTAGGTTCCTTCCCCATCTCATTAGAGGGTGCCAGATGTTAGATGCCTTCTCCTCTGCCCTTTCATATTCCAACCGGGCCATATTGAATGTTGCATTTAGCCAGTCCTCGCTACTTGGGGGGAGGCGATACTTCCACCTCCTACAAATTTCCCTCCTTGCTAATAAGATCAAGTAGAGAAGAAGCCCTCTCTCTTTCAAAGTGACTGTCTGATAAGACAGCCCATCATTCCCGAAAATGATCAGAGAGGAGTTTACATTAATCACAGTGCTAAAAAGACCTGACAAAACCTGGCCTATCTCTTTCCAATATTTCTCTAGCTCTTTACATTCAACAAACATATGGATGTCATCCGCCAGCGCTTCATGGCACCTCAGACATTGTTGTGGGGGGACCGGGGCAAACTTCCCTATTTTGTAGGGGGTATAGTAGAGCCTGTTGGTTACAAAGAAGTGGTTCTTTTTCAGGCAGGCAGGCTTGACATATTTATATAAGATCTTCAAGGATTTTTCAAACATGCCCTCTGCCTGTGTTGCCAGTGAAGAATTGTTCCATAACCCCTCAGCAGGTGGTATCTCCATATCTTCACCCTTTAACAGCTGTTGGTACCATACCGAAATTTCCTTTACAATGGGTATGGATGATCGACTAAGTCTTTCCACTACCTCGTTACTCCGCATCTCCCCCCGTTCCACTATGTGCCAAGACACCAATTGAAGGTACTTAAACCTTGAAAAATTATTCCCTACCTTCACCTTCAAATACTCCCATGGGTGTATCCCTTCCTCATCCATTAAATCTTTCCAATTCAAAATTCCAGCTCTTCTAATAGGCAATGCCAGGGCGTCTTTTAGACAGTCCGGAGTACCGGGCGAATCCCAAATTGGAGATTATTCCGAGTAGTACCCAATCCCACTACCTATCCTTACCCTGTACCAAATCTCTAGGGCTGTTTTTAAAATCTTTAATCGCACTCTCTTAAAAAATCTTGGAGATCCAAATTTATACATGAATTCATCCTTTCCCCCCTCCACTCTCACCATTTCTTGCAACAGTTTACCCCAGGGTGAGTCATCGGGTCTCACGAGTAACATACGTAGACTCTTAAAATTATATGCCACTGCATAGAGGCTAATATTAGAGAGGGCAAGCCCGCCTTTTAGTAGCTTCCTTCTACGTTTCTTCCAGGTCAAGCGAACCCCTTTGTCCCCCCACACAAAGCTCCCAATTTTGCCCTGTATCTTTTTTATGTCTTTCTTTGGGAATAATAAAGGAATAGTTGAAAATAAATATGAAAGCTTTGGGAGAATAACCATTTTTACCAGATTCACTCTCCCATACATTGTTAAGGGGAGGTTCTTCCATCTGTTGAACAGACGATCTACTTCTTTAGTTGTTCTATCTAAGTTTATCTTAGGGATCCGATCTAGTTCACGCACAATATAAATCCCCAGGTATCTAAACTCCAAACATTCTGTACCCACCCAATGGTCTATTTTCCAGCACATAACCTCGGTCTTAGATCTGTTTACTTTGTAACCTGATAGGGCCCCGAACTCTGCTGTTAATTCCTCGATCCTGGGGATGGCTATATCCGGGTCTCTCATGAAGAGGATCAAATCGTCTGCATATAAGGCTAACTTGGAACTATACTGTCCGGACTGGAAAGGTGTTAAGATAGTGTCAAGCCTAATTGCCTGGGCCAGGGGTTCAATGTAAAGGTTAAACAATAGCGGGGAGATGGGGCATCCCTGTCTTGTTCCCTGCTGGATGTTAAATGCTGATGTTAATGATCCATTTAAGAGGATCCTAGCAGAGGCACCCTTATAACAGTTCTTTAGAGTTTGAATAAATACTTGACTGAAACCCATTATTTCCAGGACTTCCCACAGGTTTTTCCAACAGACTTTATCCAAAGCCTTGGCCGCTTCCAAAGCTACCACAGCCAAGGGTTCTGATTTTTCCACCGCTAGGTCTATATTCCCCAACAGCAGGTGTGTTTGGTCTTTAATGTGCCTACCCGTCACAAAACCCTTCTGATCCTTGTGGATCAATTTAGGTATTAATTTGGCCAATCTCCCTGCCAAAATACCCACAAAGATTTTATAATCTACATTTAGCAGGGAGATTGGTCTATATGAGTCTGATTTTTGGGGATCCTTCCCGGGCTTCAAAATCAGCACAATTATAGCTTCCCTCCAAGAGTTTGGAATCCTACCTGTAGATGAATAGATAGTGTTAAAGATGATTTCTAAAAGGGGGCATAGCTCATCTATTAGGTGTTTTTATACCTCACTCGGTAGTGCGTCAGTGCCGGCAGCTTTTTTATTTTTTTATTTTTTAATCTGTGCTACTATTTCATCTTTTGTTATAGGGGCATCGAGGCTATCTCTCCCCTCCTCTGTTAGTTTTGACAGATTCTTATTACTTGCCAAGTACGTAGGGCTACAGTGGGCGGATTTACATCTTCTCTATACAAATCAGTGAATAGGGAAAGGAAACAGCTTTGCATGTCTTCTATTTTCCTTGATATTTCCCCATTGGTGTTTATTATTAATTCCTTGATGTCATTCCAAGCCCTATCTGTTCTAGACTTCCATGCTAGTAGAGCTCCTGCTTTTTCACCGTACTTGAAATTGTCCATCCTATTTGAGTCCCATTGAGCCTTACATTTAGCATCAAGATACCCTCTATATCAGTGGTTCCCAAAGTTTTGGCTCCTGAGGACCCCCATTGAATCAGCACTGGAAGCCGGGGACCCCCTAGCAATCTGTATAATTTAAATTTTAAACAGTAATCCGAATAAAATAAACACAGGTGGTAACACAAAACAAATAGTCTAATTACTAAGGATTTTAGTATTTTATATTGAAAGAATCTGCAAAATACAAAAAACTTTATTGGGAAGGTTGGTGCTGCATCTCCATGACTAACTTTTAAATGGTTGGTTTTATTTCACACTACGAGGCTCCTGCCAGGGCCAGTCTGGAAACTCAAAGCAGTCCTGGCAAATGTTTTCAGACCAGTCCCCACAGGGTGCACACCAAGTGCAGTGAGTGAGTCGAACAACTACAAAGGGGACTTTGGGAGGTTCTCCCCCCAAGACAATTTAGGAAACAATAGTGCATTCTACAACACATTTATCATTATATATAGAATTGTATTAGCTTTAAATGAATAGTAAATGATGGCTTTACTATGCACCAGGATACGATAATCTTTGCTCGGGTTCTTCAGTGATTCCCTTTTTATCACACTCCAACAGTGCCTCCCATCTCTCCATAGTCTCTCTGTCACATGTATTTCATTTGTTTTATAGCATCTCTCATACCATTGTTGGATGTCTGAGCACTTTACAACACACACACACATATAGGGCAGATTTACAAGACCCTTGCGGAACCGGTGCGTCACAAAAAGTGACGCTCCGGCGGCGCATTGTAGTGTCCCATATTTATAAGAACAGGAAAAGCCACCCTGCGTGACTTTTCCTGTTCTTATAAATATGGCCCCTTTGCACACAGGACTTTGCGTGAAAGGTGCATGTCATGGGTTTTGCTGTGAGTGTTCCCAAGCAACACCCATCAAACCAGACACATTTCCAGATTTACGAGAAATCATGCATCTGGAAATGCGTCCGAATGCTACACCTCCCCAAGGGAGGCATAGGGAGGTGCAACAAGAAGAAATGTATTCATTTCTCCTCGTTGTTTAGGAAGATGAAAACCCCTCTAGTGATTGTTTATGTGCAGAAAGGGAATCCTACCTGAACATAAACAATCTCCCACAACGCAGGCATCCTTGCACCATGGAACAAGGGTGCCTGTGCCGGCGCATGGCAGCAGTTTGTGCACCAGCGCAGGGAGAGCACTGAGATGCAACATACTATGGTAAATATGTTGCATCCCTGTGCTTTGAAAGTGACTAAGTGCAGCACAGCTAAATGGCTTGCAGCACTCACTGAGTCACTTTCCTTGTAAATCTGCCCCATAGAGACAATGAATCATACATGTAATAACATAAGGCAAAGGTGACTACTAGTTGTAGGATTCACATCATTCATACTGGTAGGCATAACACAGTGTTTAGCATTGACTTTAATAATGAAACTTTATTTCCGTTCAAATAAACCTTTTTAGCAGCATCAGGATGATGAAAGACTGGGAAGAAACTTAAGTTACTATCTTGTACCATGCAGTTTGCAAACATCTTTTTGATGCCAGTTTATACGTCTCTGTGCTAGATCACAATTGTCACTTATAAACTGCACAGAAACTAAAGAATCTCTGTGACAAAAGCAGTAACCCATTGACCTATGCAGATCAAACACAGATACAAAAATAAATATAGGCACACTTTCTTTGCAAGAGGCATATTTATTTATTTTTATTTATTATTACATTTTCTTAAGCGCTCAGCTACCCGTGGGTTTCCCGGCGCTGTTAACCCTCTGTGCTACATTAAATAAGTCAAGCTGCCACTGGACAAAACTCATCTCTCGCCAGCAGGAACATTAATCACCGGTGTTATCTTGGTCTTGGCACTTTTATTGTTGCTCAAAAACTGGAACATTTGCAGTGCTTTTAAAACTGCTGCCTGTGCGGACCCCCTGGGAATGTGTCACGGACCCCTAGGGGTCCGCGGACCACAGTTTGGGAAACACTGCTCTATATGATTGTGTTGCCACCTCTAGCTCCTGCTTGATCAGGTCCAGTTTTGCATGCGCCCTGGTGGACACATTGATCCTATCTTGTTCTAGCTGCCCTATTCGGTTCTCTATTTTCTTTAGTTCTCCCGCCTCTGTTCTGTTCTTAGTGCAACTGATTACATGAAGCTTCCCTCTTAGCCCGGCCTTATAAGCGTCCCAGATATAATCTATGGTAGTAGACCCCATATTTAATAAAAAGAATTCTGTGGTAAAGGCCCTAATGGACTGTATTGTCTCCGGACAGGAAAGGATAGCCCTCTTTAATGTCCATCTGGACTGCATCTGTGTGGCACTATTCACATATACCATCTGCAGGGGGGAATGGTCTGAAAGGAGGCGGGCTTAACTTCTATTGTCTTAATATCCTTAATTGAATGTCTATCCATAAAAATATAATTAATCCGAGAGGCGTGTTTTGACTTCTTAATGTAGAAGGTATACCCCTGAACTGGACCCTGTTTAGCTCTCCAAACATCTTCCAGGTCCAGATCATGCATCATATTCCGCAGAGCACGTCGTATCTTTGGTGCGCCTACATATTTACTTGCATTACTCCTATCCTTGATAGGATCCAATAAAACATTGAAATCCCCTCCCAAGATATTCGGTGGTGACTCTAACATCAATATGGATTGCAGCTTCAAGAGATAGGAAGGGTCATCCACATTTGGTCCATAGAAGGATGCACATACTATGTCAATATTATTCAGCACGATTTTCACCACTATCCACCTTCCAGACGTGTCCGTATGAACCCCCCTAATTGTTGCGTAGACACCCTGTTTCATTAATATGGCCACTCCTCTATTATGCATTGTCTGCTGGGATACCTCAAACTCTTTTATCCATTTGGTTTTAGAAAAAACAGATCGGCTTTCATCAACACTCAAATGGGTCTCCTGTAGTAGACAGATCTGGGCGCTTGACATCTCCAAATTTTTGAGTATAAGTCTCTGCCTACGAGAACACCGCAATCCATTCACATTCCAGGTGGAAAAAATGATCTGGTTATTCCCTAACCTATGATCTCCCATTATTAGTCCAATTCCCTGACGGACTTAATTCCTTGACTCTGGCAAGATGAGTATTTTTTTGGTTTTAATCCCTATGCTCCCCACCCACGTGCTCCCCCTGTAACCCCACCCCTGGCAACCTCCCCCTGATGATGGTTTTGATGTGAGACGCTTGGACCGAGTTCTTTAAGACCTATACTTCACGTTTCATAGGGATTTTTATCTGAGGTGTCAAAAGTTCCTCACAAGCTTTTTGTGATGTGATTCAAACAACTTCCCCTAGTATGTCATCTGGATAACCACGATCCTTGTATTCCTGAGTTTGTTTTTGAATCAGTTCTTGCCATTGATTGGTATTGGATGTGATTCTCTTGGTGCGCATCATTTGAGAAATAGGGAGATGTCTTTTCAAGCTGTATGGATGTGCGCTGGGGAACAAAAGAGCATTGTTGACATCAGTGGGTTTTCTATACACAGTAGTCTCTAAGCCCATGGATGTTTTTTTTATCTCAATGTCCAAAAAATGAATTTTTTCTCTGTCAATCTTGTGGGTGAACTTGATCCTGGGGTTGCAGGTATTCAGTATGGTGATACTCTCTTCCAGTAACTCTCTGGTACCTGTCCAGATGACCAGGATATCATCAATGTAACAAATGAATAATGCTGCATGTGCTTGCCACTGAGGGTTAGTTATTATGAATTGTTCCTCGAAGTGGGACATGAAGGTGTTCGCATAGGATGGTGCTCCCGGAAATCCCATGGCGGTTCCAGTACGTTGAATGTAACATTTATCCTGCCATGAAAAGTAGTTATGGTACAGGGCAAAGTGCAGCAATTCGAGAAGAAAAGTGCTCTTTTGATGATCGATTTCTGAATGCAATAGCCTCCATTCTGCGGCCTCTAATCCTTCATCATGTGCGATGGAAGTATACAAGGCTACCACATCGATGGTGCATAGCCAAATCTCTTCTAGAAAAAGATGACGTTTGGTTTCAAATTTTTTCAAACAATCAGTTGTGTCCTTAACATAGGTAACCCAAGTTTGTACTAACGGCTGTAGGTAAAAGTCCAGGTAATAGACCAGTGGTTCGTGAATTGATCCACACCCTGCAACTATGGTACGGAATGGTGGTGAGGTTCTGTGCTTATGTACCTTCGGTAACATATATAAGGTAGGAACCTTAGGTGTGGGATTCAGCAAAAATTGCCATTCTGAATAAATGTTCGCTGGACCTCATTTTACTTATCATTGAAGACATTTCATCCCTACTTGGTGAACTTACGTTTGACATCAATAAACTAAAAGATGAGATAAGTCAGCGCATGGAACAAGAAGATTAGAACCAAGTACTTGAAAAGATCAACAAGAATTTGGATACCCACGCGAAAGAAGTACATGAAAGAAAGACCCGCAAGTTCCGCCGGGACACGATAGATTATAAACTGGACGAAGTTTATACGTGGGCCGAGAAATATGCCCAAAGGAGAGTATTCAAAAAACCAGGAACAACGTCGTCAGAAGAGAGCATTGTAACAGACCAGGATTTATCATTACAGAGGCCAGCTGCATCTTCTTTACAAGTAACTAGGGTAGCAACAGAGGAAACTGCGACAACCTCAGCTAGCAATGTGCCTTTTTTAGTGGAAGTCTCCATGACAAAAATCCCACCAGACAAGAACTTAACAATCCCAGATGAAGCGTCAGGCGTGGAAAAACCAAAAGTCACAAAGGAGCAAGGAAGACCACAGAGAAATGTGAAGAAATGAACTCTCTGGTTATAAATATTTCAAGAAGACAACTGACAGTAGAAGAGGAACACATACTCAACAAAGGAATTTCATTTGTTCCTTCTTATACATCGAATGCATTGGAGACGGAGGTGGCCCTTTTTAAATTCATGAGAAAACTCAGATTAAGGTGGTTTTTCACCATTAATCCTAATACTGAAGAATTAACACAGGAACAACGAAAATTCAGACCAAAAAGCAAGTTTCTCTCACCGGTCTCACATAAGACACTCAACACCTTTCAAACACTGGTTAAAAAAGATTTGGAGAGCATCAATTATGGTCCCCCCAGCATCCGAATCTCACTACCAAAGAAAGAGGAACGCTGAACAAATTGAGACAAGACCAGTCGATTACATTCCATCCGGCTGACAAGTAAGGGGCCCTTGTAGTGCTTGACACTGACTTTTATAATCAAAGCGTCAAGGAACATGTACAGGATGTGAAGAACCGGGCTTTTAGAACCCAGCGGCGCCAGGGGCACGCCCAAAGTCTTCGGATTCACCTGTCTTGGTTTACGGAGACACAGAATACTTCTGGGTGGCGTCAGAGACCAAGTTTATTAGCTGCAGCTAGTAACAGTGATCCTAGAAACACAGCATGGTAGTATTTCTGGAGACTGCTCAAATTCATAGAGCAAGACATCCCTTTTTATACACAATAATCACATTTTATGAGGATACACTCCCACTGTGCCAAAAGTTAACCAATGAAATACATTCTCAAACAAAGTATCACATGACGAAAGTCTCAGTTTGCAATGTCCCAACCCAAAGTTAATCATTGGGAATGTCCAAAATCCAATTTCCACAAGCAGGACAAACCCATAATTGAAAGGCACAATGCATGTAATAAAGAACATAGGAAAGGAAACAATGTCTGATAGTGAGCAAGATAAAGCATGTGTAAGGAGACTAAAAGTTAACGATGTCCTGAACAATGATTGGTAATCTCAGGCAATGATCAAACCAGGGAAATTGACTCGACAGGGTCAGCTTCAGGCGAAGGAATCAGGTTCTTGCAATTCACCTCGAAGTCAAGAAAGACCCTGTTAATGTGTAGGAATACGTGAAGTTCAGGTTGCTTCGTTCGTTCGACCACATTTGTCGGCCTGCGTGATGGCAAGACAAAAATGGAGGCCTAAACAAAATGGAACCCATGTTCGAAACGAAATCTCCAAATACACAGCGAACTCGCTAGATAACGTGACAAATTCACTCCACATTAGCCGCACTCGCTAAATACGGTTCGACATCACCAAAATCGTTACGGAAACATGACCTTTCGTAACGAGGCCCATTTTCACGGAACCACAGACCCTCCTTTTGCCATTACGTAGGCAATAACCTAAACTCACGTTAATCTGAATCTAGATCTATCATCATCAGACCATCTAGGTGTTGCTGGAGCATCATCCTATTACTCTCTACTTCTCTCCTCGGGACAGGTCTCAGCACACACATCGTAGCACAAAGACCACAAACGGTGGGAGCACACTGGATACAAACACAACAAGAGAAGAGAATAGCTGGAGCCATACCAAAGAAAATCAGAACTTTCCATCCCCATTTAGACAACAATTCCCAAAACCATCCAATCAACGACCAGTTTCCTTCATCTACATGAATAGACTCAGAAACCTTATGCAACTGGAAATGGCTTGGTACACTGTCAGGGCATTATCTGGTATATAAACGCAACAACTAGATTGGATCAATTTGCATACCCCTCCTCTATCTGCGAGTACAACCAGTGGCGTCACTAGGGTTGGTGTCACCCGGTGCGGGTAACTCATGGTGTCACCCCCTCACGACTTACTGACATGACCACCACAGCATTTTCCTGAAAAGTTACGGCTGGCCAATCAGAACGTCAATTACGGCAGTACCATACCAGCTTTTGCAGTACCCCATTGGCTGACTGGAAAAAATGCTCCCTCAGCAAGTAATTTTTTATTTTTGGTGCATAACGGTCCAGATATCACTAACTTTTCTGAAAAATGTACCCCTTCATAAGCACACCAAGGACTTATTTCAACAAATATTTCTTTAAACTACTAAACAGATTTACCATAAGTAATAGCATTCTTTCTGAGTAAAACCCTAATTTCTGCCAAGTAGTTTTTTTCAGTATCAGAGAACAGTTTCCAACTAGAAAGTGTGTTTCAAAATTATTGGCTGATTTCCGACACAATATGGACAGCGCAGCCCTATTCCAGAATCAACTAATATACATTAGGCATACTGTTTTCTGTAGGGTGCAATGCATCATCACGCCCGAATGCCCCTTGCTGTTTACATCAACATTATTTATCATGGTCTTATTGAAGGCGAAAGCGATTTACCATATCTCGCAAGAAGTCATTCATTGCTATCACACATTTCCATTGACTTAACGGCTAGGCTAGGAGTCTGCTGCAACATTCTGACTTGAAGCGTCAGCACTTTTTTTTGTCTTCACAGAGCCCTGATGACCGATTGTGCCAATAAATAAACGTGACCGTTCGTGGCCGACATACTCGACGACTGCCTGCTCCGGACCCAAGAAGAAGTCAGCACTGTCCCAAATTTGAAGGGGAGACGAAAGAAGAAGATGGCTGGCTGCTGGGCCTGGCACACATGAATTCTTTATTCTAGCCTAGCAGCCAGGCCAGCAGCACAGCACCGCAGGCACTCCCCTGCGCCGCCGTCCCGTCTCCTCCCTGGCGCGTGACCGCAACGCGTCAGAGGAGCACAGCACAGCGCGCGGGGGCTGTCCCAGCATAGCTGCCAAGGTTTCAGATTGCCATGTGTGACATTTTTATAATTTCAGTGAATTTCAGTGAAATTATGAGTGACATTTTAACAACTATGAGTGACACTTTCTCGCGAGCAAAAATCATGCAATGAAGACGAGGAAAAGATATAAATATCAGAAATTACAGCCATTTGCGCAACAAGAAACTCCAAGAACTTCTTGAAACTGCTGCAGAGCACCAGAAATGGAAGGACACTTACTAACCCTAGTGCATAGCTGCCAATTTTCAGATTGCTCAAGTGCTACATTTCCAAGAAGTAAGTGCACTTATGAGGGACATTGTAGTGCCAAATGTGTGACACTTCAAGTGACACTTTCTCACAAGTGAAATTGAGGAATAATATTCATTTAAAGAGATACGTATTGGAAATTACCACCTTCTATGCAGTGAGAGGCCTTTTAGAAGCCCTGGAAACTGCTGTAAACTCCTGATATGGAGGGTCACTAATTGATTTACATTTCTAAAGTGGTCGTACTATAGTGATTTCTAGAAAGATCATTGACACCTTGTGATGACTGCTGCCTGATCACTTTTGGGGAGAACTGATCAGACCCCTAATCTGTGGCGACTATGGTATGCTAGAGAAACCTTGCAGTGGTTACTGAGAAAAACGTACATCACCAGTGTTTAGACCTGTGCAGGTAAAAAATGGCGAACACCTTCCAGAATTAATATTTCTTTCGAAAATATAAACCTACAGCTACAGATACATCAATATAGTGTTTTTGAGTTGTCTAAAATTGCCATAAATTAGTTTTTAAACAAGCCACCTTGGCTGAAATATTAGATGTAAATAAAAGAAATAATACAGAATGACTCATTAGAACATTAGATACTGGTACGCAGCTTTGAGTATAAGGTCACTCAGAACTGGTAGGTCGGGTGCCAGATTCCACGAGCAATGCATCTATAAAACTGTGTGCTTTGTAGAAAACGAATACGTTCCTAAGGGGGTTGGTTACGCTACCAACGTGAGCAATGGATTATGGAATTTAAGGTCTGTGCATGGTTGTGCACTTATTTTTTTTATTGTCTGATCGGGTAGTTTTGCAGCCTTGCACTGGGTTTGCCACCAAGGTTACCTTTCAATTTAATGTTGGAAAATTAATGTGAATATGTGCCAGTATAATGTAACTGGTGCTCAAGTAAAGCCCTTCAATACCTTTTGGTCGCGTATATACAATTGTAAAAGAAACAATGTTACCCAGAAAATGTGATTTCTCTGCTCTGGGCTGAGTGCGTCTATGAGTGAGGGCAGGTTGGTGTCTCTAAAATTAAAAGAGCTGCGAGGCTCTTACTACCGACACAGCTTGATAACAGTAAAATCTGTAATGCTGTATTTGTGCACTGTCCGTGAGCTGACCCTGTGCCCCGAACACAGTTCTGGTGCCTCTCTAGTAGCTGCAGGCATGAGATGATCTGCTTTGAGGCTGAGCCTGCACACAATCCAGAGACAGGGACATGAACGGCTGGTAAAAGCACAATGTCGGGGTCTGGTGCAGCAGGTGAACCAGAGACTGCGGCCATGTGTTTGGAGGTGATGCAAACAGATCGTGCCATGCTGCGCCCCGTGAACAGAGCCAACCTTTAACCACTATTTGTCCCGCGCAGTGGCAGGGTGAGGGAATACGGTTGAACCAGGCCGCCTGAGCCATCAAGTGTGGGGTGTCCCACTATTGCCTGGAAAACATACGAAAACAAGTGCTTGCTGGGCTGAGCCTACTTGGATTCGGCAACACCTTCTTTTGAGATTAAGCTCGTAAGAGATAAGCTAAACGGGACTCAGGCTCACTCCGGAAGGATCATCAGACCGAGCAGCCCTGCAGATTTTATTTTTTTATGATCATGACTCGTACTAGTTATAATATAACACTTACTTGTAGAGTTCAGAGACTCTTCCCGGGTCCGTGACTGCACTGCTGCTGAATGAATCGATGCACACTGCAGCAGGCTTCTTCTCAATCCAGGCTGATTCACTCGTGGACTCGAGTTGTCGAATGAGAGTCTCAAATTCCCCGCCGTTTCTAAGTGTTCCTCCCTTGACTTCCTCTTCCTCCGCACGTGAGGACACCATCCGTCACTGCACGTCATCCGGATATCACGGGCCGCCCCCCATGGTGTGCCCACCCCAGTGTGACTGACTGACAGCAGCATCGACTGCTGAGTGGGCAGCCCCTCTGAGTACCCCGCCCCCGTAATTGGCAGCAGACAGTGTCGACTGTGTGTCAATTAATAAATCGCGCCGCGGCGTCGCTAATAATTCTGTTGCCTGGTGACACAGGCTGCCTGCCGGGCAGAGATTTAACACATTTTAGCGCTCTCCATTCCAGAGCTGAGAGCAGACCCAGGGCCGTCATTGGAGCGCTAAAGATTGACGGCCCTGAGACCCAAACTGGGTATGACGCGCATTCGCATCATCACCGACACCACCGGTGCGTGCGTACGTGCGTGGCCAGTGGCGTCGTGCTGCAGCAGTGCACACTCACTGTCTGCACTGAGTATTTTTATTGTGTAGTAAGCAGTGCACTAAGCAGGTACGCAACTGCGCACCGTGGAAGTTGCGGCGCCTTGCACTATAAATAAAAAGCACTGGCAGGCAGCCGCAGCAGAGAGGTACCGCGAGGCTGGCTAACTAACCAGATTGGTGTCACCCCATGATGGGGTGACACCCGGTGCGGGCCGCACCCCCCGCACCCCCCTAGTGACGCCACTGAGTACAACATCCAACGCAACACGATTCTGCAATGTCATAACACGATCACCCTGTAGCTCCACCGTAATATTGCTCAGAGCACCTGCAGTTTCATTTATAGTGGCCTCAACCACTCTCGTAAGCTGTCGTATGTGTCTGCTATTGGCCATAAGTCCCCAAAAGGGTAGGAAACCCTTAAAGAAATCTCCTACTTCCTGTACTGCGGTATCTTCCTCATCAAAGACACCTCTAACATATCTCGTCCTGTGGTAATCCATAGCAGCCGTGTGCGTAGGGGGAAGCAAAAACGCTACATACCATGTGCCTTAAAAATCAGGTGGCAACCATGTGTAGGCTCTGTCGTGACATACAAAATATGTACCTTTAGCTGGAACAAACAGAGAAGTTGGGATGCATAAACGTAGGTTTGAGCACAGACACTCTCACCTAGCCGAGCTTTCGGATTTCGACTATTACCACGTAAACAAAAGTGGCCTCGGTGGCGTACGATCCAAATCGAGGGAGACCTCTTCCGTCTCTCCTTTTCTGTCCAGCTAGTGCTATACCCAGTGACATTCCAACCAATATATGCTTGTGCTTCATCCTTAGGGATAGCATTGTATGCATCGATATCTCTGATCATATCTACTATTCCCTTTATCAAAGCACTATTGCTCGGGTTGTCTCTCATGGAACGCATAGGGTATACTTCATTTGCATAAATGAACATTGTCTGTAAAGCCCATACAGACCCATTAGAAGAAAAAGGCAAAACCAGGTATGGCATACCTCTATCCGTCGTATGGGGCATAAGACCACATACCCAGCAATTTGTAGTATTGACTACCAACTGATGCTGATGCAAAAGCTGTATGAATGAGTTGTTTACGAATTCCGATCTTCGTGTCTGTTCATGTTCAGGCGACGTATAGAATTTGTGCAAAGAAACAGTAGTAGAAGAAAGCATAGGTTGGATGCTGGGTGCAGAAGTCAACAATGTAGCATGTATAATCCAACCCACACAAGCCAATGTGATCCTCAAAAACACAAAAGAACACAGAATAATAAAACATTTGTTACGGACCAATGTACATAACCTCATTCTAAAATTCATTTTCTCAACAACTCTATCTTTTACAAAAGACTCCATCCTCTAACATGCTGTTTGCGGCAGTTGTTTCTTTTCACTCAAGTGTGCGTCTGTAAGTCCAAGGAACGCCCTAGAACAAAACAGAACCGTTGACCTTGCGTCTACACGGCTCACAACCTTAAGTCTTTATATCGCGACCCTACAGCTGAACCCGGATGGTGGTTCGAAAAAGAAAAACACACCAAAAAATCTCTTGTCTGATCGAGTATAGTTCACTCAAAAATATCGAAAACACTTGCAACCTTTTATTACTTCAATCTGCTTCGCAGATTATAGCGCTCTTTGCCAGAAACAGTCTGATCCCGAAATAATGTCTCTGGATTCGTAGTATCAAATCTCATTCACGAAGGCACAGCTCCTTGCAAAACCTCATCATCCTCACGTTCAGACTGAGTCCATGTCAAATGCGCATCACTGAAAGGGACAAAATTCACGATTCTCTCACTTTCTGAATCGGGAATACCATCAGCAACGAATTGATCATACGGCAAAGGAAGTGGAAGCTTCTTCGTGTGGGTGGCATGCACCCAGTTTTTCTTTCCGGAAACTTTGACAGCCGTCCGAGTCACCAGAAGAGTTTGGTAGGGTCTGGTCCACCTCGGCTCAAGGTTCTTCGTCCTCTGAAAATTCCTAACGAATATCCAATCGCCAGGTTGAATGGAATGTCCTGCATCCACAGAAGCTGAAGGTAAGGTATCGTACACCTGTTGGTGAAGAACACGCAATTTTGCAGTCAGATCATGTAAGTAGTCAACCAACATAGAGTACTCAATGCCGCTGTATTTCTTTGGCCGCAGCACACCCCAAACATTCGCCGGACGTCCAAACACGACTTCATACGGACTAAGGGGGTCATTAGGATCGCGGACGGACTTGAGTCCGTCCGCGACCCCAGAGTATGAGGGAACGTCCGCATGGGCAGCGGCGTTCCCTCTGTGCTGATTAGGATGTGACCGCCAGGGTGGCGGTCACATCCTATATCTTTAACATTGCGGCGGGTGCAGCTTCAAGCTGCACCCGCCGCAATGTTAAAAATGCATACAATGCATTTGTATGCAGAAAGCGGCAGGCACCGCGCGGTGCCTGCCGATTTCTGTATACAAATGCAGGGGGGTACCATAGGTACCCCCAATGTGCACCCCCCACCCCCCCTTCACCTAGGGGGCCCGCAACGGGCCCCCGCAGTGAAGATACACATGCTTTTCCTCGGCGGAAAACCCGCCGCGGAAAAGCATCTTTGGAAGCCCATCCTAATATGGTGGACGGTGTCTGAGAGACACCGCCACCATATGAGGGCTTTTCCGCCGCGGTTGTAAGCCAACCGCAGCGGAAAAGCTGCGGACGGAAACCAGGACCCACCAGCCATCCTAATGTGGCGGTGGGTCTTTGGTGGGTCCGCTGCGGTTTTTCCGCATCCTCTGGGCCGGCGGTGGCCTCCGCCGGCCCAGAGGATGCGGAAATTCCGCAATCATAATCGGCCCCTAAGTCCCATACGAGAATGCACCGTCGTCCTCGTTGACAAAAGTACCAACGGCAAAGCATCGGGCCATGCTAGGCCAGAGCTCGCTTGTATCTTAGCCAACGTCAATTTAAGGGTGCCATTGTAGCATTCAACCAAACCAGCTGACTGGTGGTGATTCGCAACATGAAACTTCTGCCTTATTCCCAAACCTGCACACACTTTCTTCATAACCTGGCCCACAAATTCACTTCCGTTGTCACTCCATACCATTCTCGGCAAACCGAACCTAGGGAAAAACTCCTTCAGTAAAACTTTAGCTGTAGATAAGGTAGTATTATCCTTTAGAGGGTAAGCCTCTACCCAGATTGAAAAGGCACAAACAACCACAAGGACATACTTCAGGTTGTTGCATCTCTCCATATGAATAAATTCCAACTGTAGAACCTCAAACGGATACGTCGGAGGAGCAAAATGGCCTGCTGGAGTTGGAGTTCCCTTACCAGGATTGTGCATCAAGCAAACCATACAAGTTTTCACCAGATTCTCAGCACATTTCGGACTTCCAGCATTCTGCCATACTGGAGCCAACTACTTACATATCCCTTTCACACTGATGTGAGCTAATCAATGTGCCATCGTAACCACTGGAAGCATATACGCATCAGGCAACAACTATCGCTGGTGTTCCGACAACTCAATCCAACAACCAGTCGAGTCCAACATTCCCGTACTCTCTCTCCACACACTCAATTCTTTCTCAGTAGCTTCAGCCTGAATCGATTTCACACTCTCTATTGTATCTTCACACATTCCTCTATCCGGAACCCATCTCGCAGGGCCTGCAACATACATTCGACTCGTCACATCTTTCGCCGTTTCTCTCGCTACTTCATCCGCAAACGCATTACCATGACCAACTTCATCCGTAACCTTCTTATGTGCTCTGCATTTCACAATCGCAACTTGCATCGGCAACGTAAGTGACTCAAGAAATTCATTCACCAACTGTCCATGCTGAATCTTCGTACCATGGGAAGTAAGGAATCCCCGTTCTCTCCACAAGCGTCCAAAACTATGAGCAACACCAAACGCATATTGGCTATCGGTATACACAGTCACTCTTTCCTTTTGACAACACACATGCTCTCGACAGTGCAATCAACTCTGCTGCTTGAGGTGAATTCGGTGGAATACGTGCAGCTTCAACAATCGTGTGCATAGTCGTAACCGCATACGCTGCAGTCGTATCGCCATTCGGAAGCTTAAAGCATGAACCATCTACCCATAAGGTACCATCAGAATTCGGAAGAGGAGTATCTTTCAGATCAATTCTACCCTTCGTTTCTTCCTCTGTCCTGAGAAAGCAATCATGCTGTTCCTGAACATCTGTCTCTCCAGAACTCCTGGAGTCCAGAAAGAACTGTTCTTAGTGACGTCTTATGTCCAACCTTACGTCAAACCCGGCACCTTTCATGTATAAATATACCAACGGTTGCCTGGAGCAAACACACAGTGGTTTGGAGCAGAGCGGCCATCTACTTGCCCGAGAGCCCAGCTGATGCGAGAGCCCACGGAAGCCGCCCCTCCCGTTTGACGCACTGAGAGAGACGCTGTCTTTTTCTCCAGCTGAGAAAATCCAGCTCCGGTGTTTCCAGCCTACCCTTGCGGGATGCCTGGAGATCGAGTCCTGAGGAAAGAGATACCAGACCTCCCACATTCTATTACCAAGGTACGGAGCTGACTAAACCCTTAAGAGAATTATTGATGCAGATTCTTGGCAAAACAATCTTAACCAACTTAACTTAAACTGCTACTTACTCACTCCTTCCCAAGTATTAGGCTTAGGTCAGGTACACCGGGGTAGGCGTAGTTAGAAGCACCAGTTGAGTACGTTAGTCAAATGTTTTTATGCATGTATATATTTTATCCATTTTAAAGTATCATATGGCTAAGAAACCATATCAATGGTTTTACAGTATTATTTTATAATACTACTTTTATTGTACGCACTTTACTTCATGATAAGTATTGCAATTGTGGCAATTCATTTCTCTTGCATGAGAAAGAAGACTGCTCAATAAATAACACCTTTTTATTGAAAACGCCCATCTCTCTGTTTCTCTGCACTCTGGTGAAACTAAGTATGCAAAGTTGACTGAGTGAAATAGCTGCCTATTGTTTTCACACGACTCTAGAGATACAGTCTTATTCTGAGGGAGCAAAGTTGTCATGTTTATGCGGTTGTCAGAAAACTGAATCCCTTCTTGTCTGAATCAGGGAAGTTCAACCCTCCCTATTCATTCAAGAAAGTTTCTAGTGACCTCTGAGCTAGCTGGCGCAAACCTAAATTAAGTTTAACATAGTCAGTAGAGACCTAGATGACCTCAGTCCTACGTCTACACTGCTGTTTATGTTATTCCAATGCGCAGAGCCTATTGGGAAAATAGGAACTACACTACATGGCGCCCAACGTTTGGTAAGGCGATAATCTAATGCAAGACACTAGAGTAACTCAGTCGTACTTTTTCACACAGAACCCTTTCCCCGTAAAAACTCCAATAGACGTCTGGAGTGGGTGAAAGGTTAATATCCGCCGGAACTTAGTAGGATGAGAATCCTATGTATTAGTTTTTGGTTTGATCAACGTTGAAGGATACAGTGTTCCAAAATATTGTTCACCTAATCTTTGTTTCCTTGAAACTCGATCTGCAACAAAAAAAAAACTTTCAGTCAGTAGAATGTCAGAAAGTGACGAAGAAAAAGAAAGAGAAGCCTTAGCAGCTCGACTCTTAGAGCAGGACACAACCCTCCAAGAAAAGGACCCGAGTGTTATATTCATTTCGGTCAATATAAGAACAACTATAACTATTAAACTTATAGAAAATGGACTGACATCACAAGGTGGTACAGTCATATTCGTGGTAGGGGCACATGAATATCGGCAGACAGAGGTATTCTATTCATGGATACATTTTCCAGCAGCACATGCTGTGACAAAAGAATTCCACTATTACAAAATAGAGGAACCTCCGGGAGAATACACTCCTTTCGAGGAGATCAAAATCCCACTAAATTACCAAGAGCACCTGCTCTGGTTTAATGGCGCCCTAAAACATAATAATCACATCACCAGGCTCGGTCCACTAGGTAGACCAGAAGCAATGGGGCCGGTCCTATGCAGCTACGCAACACACCCAGACATCGAAACAATGTCAAGCGAAGAACTCCTAGTTAAACTGAAAGAATTAACAAAGGCATATAGAGAATTAGTTCAATTGGCAAGGGACGATATAAAGTACCTCCAGAAATTGAAGGAAACAGATATAGCAGACCAACCATTTGAACTCGCCAGAATCATAGAAAAATCCTAGGAAGAGATAGTTTGGGTGGGAAACCGGTAAAACCCCAACTAACCGAAAATCCTGAAAAAACATTTATTAAAAATAATTTAAAAACTCCAAAAAAGAGTTGGGATGGTAATAAACAATCCACTCCCAGGTAAAAACATTTCCAGTCCAGAGGAAGGTCTCCTCAGCGGAGAGAGAGATCTCCAGGCCGAGAAGACAAGTCTCCCCAAAGGGAACCCTCTGAAAGAAGATATAACCTTAGAGATAGGGATAAAATAAGAAAACCTGACAGATATCAAGATGTTGATACACGTCCCTCTCGATCCTTCTCACTCAATCTTTCTCGATCTTCCTCACAGAAATCGGAAAGAAGAGGACGGTCAGAACACAGAGAAGAGCACGTCAAGTCCAAAGACAAGGAACCTGCTCATCAAAGTAAAAAATTATAATTTCCCAGAAAGAAGGTAGCAAGTATTAAAATTAAACATGCCGAGAATTCTGAGGACACAACTGAAAAACGGAGAGTGGGCACAGACAATGCTAGACAGCGCAGCAGAAGTGACAATAGCTCGCAAGATCCTGATGAATCTTCTGGAGACAGTGGACACGAATGAATACATTCAGGTGGAAACTGCAGACACACAAATTAGTGTGCCCCATAAACTATATGAAATAACATTACGTATAGAGGGAGATAGAACTAGGAAAATAAAAGGTCTGTTTTGGGAAAAACTTTCTAAAGGCTATGACATCCTGTTAGCTGAGAAAGACTGGCCACCAGAGTTTGTCAGGGAGTACCCTCATGGCGAAGAAATGATTATGCCTGCCTTCTCAAATCATATTCCGATTCATAATAAATACACATTGGCAAGAAAATGGGCAGTGGGCCAAGCTCCTGCTTTATACAAAAATCATGTAGGATGGGATGAGGATTCTCCTCACCACAAAATCCAGTTAAAAAATCAGCCCACTGCACAAAGGCAGTACCCAGTTAAACAAGAAGCTAAAAAGCAAGTCAGGGAGATCTTAGATCAACTTGAATATCAAGGGGTGATCGAAACATGCACCTCTCAAATGAACAATCCTTTGTTTCCTGTCTCCAAGCCAGACGATTCATATCGTATAGTTTTGGACTACAGACACCTTAACTCCTGTTGTAAAACATTTGCAGTACAAAACTCACATAGTGCAGCACTAATGAATAACATTGTGCGCAAAAAATATAAAACGACATTAGATATCTCTAATGGATTCTTCTGTCAAAACATTGCACCTGAAAACAGGTATTTGACCGCTTTCTCAATAATGGGATTGCAAAAACAATTTTGCCGACTCCCACAGGGATTCAAGAATAGCCCAGGATTATTCTCAGCAAGAGTAACAGAGTTACTACAAATATATGATGATGAGGCATTATCCTATGTCGATGACATCTATCTCACAGATGATGACCTGGAGACTCACTTAAAAAGAGTGAACACCATAATACTTGGGTTCGCATCAGAGGGTTACAAATTCAACTTTAAAAAGTCACGAATTGCCCATCTAACTGTTCTATTTTTAGGATATGAATTATCAAGTGAAGGCAAGAGCCTGGCAGACAATTTCTTAAATGTAAATGTAAATGTATAGGCATTTATATAGCGCACTACTTACCCGGAGGGTCCCAAGGCGCTTCGACCGCTGCGAAACCCTTCCTGGCTTCCCTGAGAGATGGTCCCTTAATGGGTATCTCCAGGGTGAGACTAGGCATCCCCGGCGGTCTGGTGGGGCCGTTAGTGAAGATGAGGCAAGCTAATGCCCAGAGTTGCCGAGTGTGATCGCTGATCAGAGTGGGCACCGAGGCGAGAGAATTATCGAGTCCGCTGACCCTGGTCCAGAAACCTGCCGCGCCGGGAATCGAACCCTGGTCCCGGGCCGTCCTCTGCTCTCGGGTCTGCCACCTCTAACCAGTGAGCCACACTACTGAGAAATGTGCTGTACTCCAGGCACCAAAAACACTGAATAATTTACAATCAATACTAGGTTTCCTGAATTTCGGAAGAATATACATTCTAAATTATGCAGAGAGGGTTAAACCTCTCTATGAATTAATAAGACCTGATTTCAAACAGATCAATTGGACTAAGAAACACACAGAGATTTTGAGATCATTGCAAACAGACATGTTAACTAAAACAAAATTACAAACTCGCGAAAACATACGCAATCTTGAAATCTGAATCATCCCAGGAAGATGCGGATTCACATACCTGACCTCTAATGAGGGAGAAACAGTACCTATAGCTTACAAATCACATTTGTACACTCAAGCTGAAATGAAATTCAGCTCTACAGAAAAAATTCTGACAGCGGTTCAAACTACTGTAGCAAAAGAAAGAGCCCTAGCCCAAGGCAAAATAATATCTGTTTTTACAGCAGAATCAGCCCTTGAGGCATTAACAAGTCCACGTAATCTGATTACAGTGGCCTTAGATCCAAAATGGATAGAATGGGAAAATTATTTTGCTACAGAAGACGTGAAATACTATTTTGACCCGAAACTGAAAAAACTAGATGATCTAGAATATGAACGAGAATATCCTCTGCCAATCGAAATTCTGCCTCTGGAGCAATACACCTGCGTAATCTATATGGACAGATTCGCAAAACATTACGATGTAGATAAAAAATCCTACAATGCACCGTGCGCGATTCTTAAAGGTCGCTGGCGCTCTGGTAAATTCAAACCGATGATCACCAAAACTGAATCACTCAGAAACTGTTCAGCTCAGCAAGCTGAAATAAGATCTTTAAAGATGGCGCTTGAAAATGCTGATCGCGAATTACCCACACTAATAGTGTGTGATTCGTATTTCTGCGACAAATCATACAACAGTGACATGCAGACATGGAGTAAAAACGGTTACAAAGATGACACAGGTGCCACAATAAAGCATAAGACGCTTTGGGAACAAGTAGTTCTTTTAAAAATAGAACTACGAAAGACTCACTTGATACACGCACTGAGTCATCGACGTGATGGCGTTCACGTTGCAGGGAATTCATTGGCTAACACAGCCATAGCGGAAGCGGTTCAACCGGCTTCTGTAGCCACTAAAAAGCGTTCAGAAATACAAATAGATGGGGAAACCATACTGGCGGTAAAAGCCTCATTAAAAGGCGATTATGCAGCATTAGCTCTCAACTATCCACTCAGTAATACATACATAATTGATGCAAACTCCGTTCCTTTTGCTCGAATCCCTGGAGTGAGGGATAGAGTAATTCCAAACACGAACCGGAGAATCTTCTTGATACAAGAAGCACACATGAGATTGGGTCTGAGGCACCAAGAGTTCCTGAAATCTCTGATGGAACTACAATCAGAGTACTGGTGGCCGGGAATGAGCGTAGATATCTACAATTTTGCAAAAAATTGTGACGACTGCAACAGAGAACGCAGTTGTGAACCGCAGCAGCCAATAGCCCAGATACCACTATTAGATAGAATCAGGCTATCTATAGCGCAGAAATCCAGCCGGAGAAATGCGTCCCCATAATTATTAAGACTAAATTCATTTAAAAATGTAGACCCCAGCACTCGGCTGACGCCAGAACTGTTATAAAAGATTTGCGAGTCTTTATCGAAACATACGTAATTGGCATGCTACATTCTGATCAGGGTCCTGCATTTAGCTGTCGATCTTACAAAGAGGCCTTGAACAACATGGGCATTGCATTGCGGTACGCTTCTCCCTTCCATCCTGAGGGAAATGCGGTAGTGGAAAGAAAAAACCGGGACATAAAGCAATCTATAACGGCAAGGGTATTAGGTTCGGGTGATGGGTGGGTCAAACATTTAACAAGTGTCCAACGTAGTCTTAATAATCTGCCAAGAAATTCTCTAAAAGGTCTCACTCCATACGAACTATTGTTCGGAACTAGAATGCTCATTCAGGATCTTGATTGTCACACTTCAGTGGTAGAAGAAAAATCCTTTGATATCAAAGATCGTTTGGCTGTTTTACAGGATTTAAATGAAACAAGAAAAAACCTGAGTAACATAAAATTGAAACAACAGCCGACAGCCACTGAAGAAAAACCACCTGTCCCAGCAAGACCTGTCTGGATTCCAAAGATTGGGGATCTGGTCAGAGAGAAGATCGCGGTAAAGAAGGAATTTGGGCCTTCTTACAGAAAAGCAGTACCTGTCTTAGCTATCAGCGGAACAAGATCAGTTGTACTACCGGCATTTGCTGGTAAAAAAGAGAACAGAGTTGTATCCATCAACCTGGTAAAACCACAATCATGTGGCCAATAATAAGTAGTAGGCCAAGTGGACTCCCAAGAAATAGCAGAATACCGAAATTTGCTACAATCCAAGAGGCTCATACTGAGAGACTAATCACATTTGATAAACCTGCAGTGAATAACAAAGGACTATGCAATAATGCCATGGAACTTGTGCCTCTTGAAACCCAAATTGCAACAGTTCATCAAGAAACACCAGTCTACAATGATGTAGCCTCTTACTATGCTAATGAAACAAAGAAAAATGCAAAAGCAAATGAAAATCCGGAAAAAATTCCAACAGTTGACAGAACTGCATCTGGCTACTTCATCAATTTCGACGACTTCTGTGAAGATCCAAGCGAGCATGAAGTAACGCCGCCAACAAAAACTTTCAAAGACAAAGTAATTGAACTTTTTCACCAACTAAAAGAAACATATCTGATTTCACCATGGATTGAATTTTGGATTGTGTTAGGTGTACTTACTCTCCTGCTTTGGCTCATCATGGTTCTATGTTTGGGAAAATTCATTGATGGAAAATATAGCACAATGGACACAGCAAGTCAGAACATCAACTTGGTCCTAAAGCCTCACACATCCTCCCACATCGAGAAAAGAGAACTGTCATCAGTAAACATCTCAGCCAATCCAATACCCGTGGGGTAACATGGGACAGAACTGATTATGACATTTTTGGCCCGGTTGAGCTCTTGAAATATCCACACCAGTTTAAGGTTTTATTAAGTGACTTTGTGACACCAAGTACCTTCTCTGATGATTGGGACTTTGAAAACATTAATAATATGATGTCAGATTTAGTAATGTCAGCCAAATTTACAGAACATGATTACTTACAGGGTTCATCGAATTATGAAGAGTTATACTGTTATAATCATTATGGTGATCACTATTTGCATAAAACTGCTCAGCCTAGAAATGTTTTATCTTATAACCAATAGGAACACTGTCCAACTCCACCAAAAGGCAGTTCGAAAACATTTTATGAGAAATTCCAGTACTTCTCAGGGTTTAATAACAGTGATCCAGAAACGTTTTATTTTAAAATGTTATTTAGGACAGGAATGAAAACAATGCTGACAAATACTAAATTGATTTATTCTGAGAAATTTTATGACAAAATGTCTACATTTGGTTTCGAATTTTGGAAAAACACCATTGAAACAAAAACGATCTGGGGTTCTAAAGATTGGCAAGTACAAGGTCTAGAAGCATTATTTAGGGCCTGCATGATCCCAGAACAAATGATATTCTTGAATGACACAATTCAACAAACTACTTGTCTTGGCCTAGCTAAGATAAAAGACTTAAATACACCGTCTATTCCGAAACCCATAACTGATAGTGACAGCACTACAGATGTGGAGATAGACGTATCCCATATTTTATACCAAAACAGAACACATCCTGATTGGAAAAAGTGGTTGATCTGGCCAACAGACACGAAACACTGTCAAGATAGATTCATGAACAAAACACAAGGGTTCAAAATTACCAGACCAGACCGAAGATACTCCCAGAAGCAACATCCAGGGATAGTTACAACATACAGTGTAGGGAAACTATGCCTTGAGTGGCTAGAGAAATCCACACTGGCTGAAATTAAGCAACACTTGACTTTACTTAAAGACGGTGCTGACTTGCGTGATTTCATATTGGGACCACGCAAACAGCGTCAAAAACGTTTCATAGCGGCCGGTATATACGCTGCGTATAACGAAGCTTGGAAAGTAATGCAAATTGAAACAGCAGAAAAAATACAAGAAATTGATCGTATAAATTTGGAAAAATCACTTTCTGTAGTGGACAATGGGATAACGACTCTGTCCTCCAGAATATATTCACTGGACAGCATTGTATCATCTGCTTTTGATATAACAGAGCAGGACTTACTAATGTTACAATATGGTCAGTCTCAATTACGTTCTATTGTACAAGCTGTACGTTGCAAAATCTGCGTTCAGGCTATGTACCATGGCGTTTAATCAACACAACGTCATTATTCGGTATCTTTAACCTTACTGATAAACAAATCAGTTTGGCACAAAAAGGAGCAGCCTATACGATTCTGAGCATTGAAAAACTTGGGAGATTACCATTGACAATGTCAGAGAGACCTGTCATTGAATGGATAATACACGGAACGATTACATTTCCGATAACAACTTTCCAGTTTAAATACTGCCAAGAATATATACCTGCAGGCCAGTATGAAAGGTTGGGTAAAGAATACATCAAATCAACCTGGGATTTACCTTATACGCACAGATGTTATAGTGAAGGGAACAAGGAGGTATTCCTTAGTGGTAAAAATTGTAAAAAATCACTAAGCGGTACACTTCTGTGTCAAGGTATTAATTTGCATGGAGCCTGCGAAGGGTCTTCGAATAACCTTTCTTGTCACCTGCATGGCACGCCTGCAAAACAGATAGAGCTATTTTTTAGACCACTTTCTAACAGTAGTTATGTTGTAATAAGTGACCACAGCTGTTGTGGCATGCTGCCAGGAAAAGCCTATCTGGCAACTGTAACTTCCAGGTCCATTTGCTGTATGCAAGTATTGTATCCACACAGCAATCCAGATATGGGGGCTGCGTTATGGCCTTCGTTGAATATCTCTTCTATTCGAATTGATACTTTAAGCAGAATGAAGTCTATTCTTTTACAGACAACTGTGGCTTTAATGTCATCCAAAGAAATGTATTATCTGCAAGTGGCAAGGACATCGGCAGAGATACATTCCCTTTTATCGACAAATTGCCCCGTGCATTTCGTAGAAATACTAAGCCAAATCTTAAACATGTCTGATACCAGTGGCATCGCACATGTATTTAAGACAGTTTTTATCGGGACTGTTAGCACCCATTGAAACAGTTCTGGGCATCTTCCCGAATTTGGTCCATTCTGTGTTTTGGCGGCCTACCCTTAATATTGGGACTCGTGGCAGGAATTTTATTTTTGCTCCTTCTGCACCGATACGGCAAGCCAATGCACAGACAAGACTCCAGCAACGATGGAAGAAACAATCCTAGCAATACGATACCGAGACCGTATCACTAAGGTCCCCGGATTGTCCCGGCTAAGAGATCTGAATACAACCTGGTTTCTTTCATTCAGACCAATCTGGCAGAATTGCATCTTACCTGTGCTTCGATGTCTGCTATGCGGAGAAGAATGCGTCTTGGACGTCTGACTTACACTACCATCAGCAGTACCAAAGGATATCTATACTTTGCTAGGTCCTGTAACGACTCATGCATTGTGTTGTCCCCAGCGGCTACCCATTCTGATGACGGCTTTTGTTGAGACTTCACCACTACGAGTAGGTGGCGGTGAGGAACGAGAGGAAAGCAGCACCAAACAGGTACAACCTTCTGTGAGCATTGCTGATCCAAACATCGATGATAGCAATCACGCAGAGAACTGCACAGTTGCAGTATTTTCGAACTTGGTCGAACTTTCACCTGATGTTGTAGATCAACTTTTTGCGAATCTGTCTGAAATGATGTTCTCTCCAGTCAACGAGAATAACTCTTAAAAAAAAACCAATGAGCACACAGCGTTCCCTGAACTCTGAATTCGGCCTTCAGTTTTTGATAAACAAAGCTACAGAAAATATTTGGAACTATTTTTCCCCTGAAAGCGAAATTATTTTTTTCCATTTTCCAAAATATTTACCTTTTTTTGGCACATGGTACTCTGCTTAAAGTAGAACTATTCTTAGAGAACAGAGCTTCTAATTTTAGGATACTAGAGACAATATTTTACCTCAGCCTCTAGCACATATACAGCATTTTGTATAAATATGTGATGGAATGGTCTCGACCTTCTTTTCTGTATTCAGAGCCATTTCCTGTGTAATTTTTCGCAATTCATTCAGCTGATATATATATATATATGCATTTATCTGAATGATGACACTGCTTGAAAAGCGTACAGTACCACACTCATTTTCGTGTATTTACCATATACCATTTCAAATGCGAAATATGTATTTTAGGGTGGGTTGAAAAACACACATGCATCGTTAAACGTTTACTATTGCTTAGTTTTTTTAGTAATGATGGACATTAATCTGTGGAGTGAGTGTTGTGTTTCTATCTAGGACCCTAATTCGATATTCCCGATTGATGCCCTTGTGAGGTTATAATCAATAATGTCCTGATAAAGGCATAAGAATCAGATCCATATTCAGTAATAGCCCAGGCAGTCCAAAGCACAGCACAGATACTCCCATCGACTCCTAGAAAGCACAACTCGTTCTTTAAACAAACCAAGCCTCCAGCAGCCCGGGAAATCCCCCCTGCTTTTGTTTTGATTTGAACAAGAACTCCTGGAGTCCAGAAAGAACTGTTAGTTCTTAGTGACGTCTTATGTCCAACCTTACGTCAAACCCGGTACTTTTCAGGTATAAATATACCAACGGTTGCCTTAAGCAAACACATGGTGGTTTGGAGCAGAGCGGCCATCTACTTGCCCGAGGTCCCAGCTGATTCGAGAGCCCATGGAAGCCGCCCCTCCCGTTTGACACACTGAGAGAGATGCTGTCTTTTTCTCCAGCCGAGAAAATCTAGCTCCGGTGTTTCCAGCCTACCCTTGCGGGTTGCTGGGAGATCGACTCCTGAGGAAAGAGATACCAGACCTCCCACATTCTATTATCAAGGTACGGAGCTGACTAAACCCTTAAGAGAATTCTTGATGCAGATTCTTGGCAAAACAATCTTAACTAACTTAACTTAAACTGCTACTTACTCACTCCTTCCCAAGTATTAGGCTTAGGTCAGGTACACCGGGGTAGGCGTAGTTAGAAGCACCAGTTGAGTACGTTAGTCAAATGTTTTTATGTATGTATATATTTTATCCATTTTAAAGTATCATATGGCTAAGAAACCATATCAATGGTTTTACAGTATTATTTTATAATACTACTTTTATTGTACGCACTTTACTTCATGATAAGTATTTCAATTGTGGCAATTCATTTCTCTTGCATGAGAAAGAAGACTGCTCAATAAATTACACCTTTTTATTGAAAACGCCCGTCTCTCTATTTCTCTGCACTCTGGTGAAACTAAGTATGCACGTTGACTGAGTGAAAAAGCTGCCTATTGTTTTCACACGACTCTAGAGATGCACTCTTATTCTAAGGGAGCAAAGTTGTCATGTTTATGCAGTTGTCAGAAACTGAATCCCTTCTTGTCTGAATCAGGGAAGTTCAAACCTCCCTATTCATTCAAGAAAGTTTCTAGTAACCTCTGAGCTAGCTGGCGCAAACCTAAATTAAGTTTAACATAGTCAGTAGAGACCTAGATGACCTCAGTCCTACGTCTACACTGCTGTTTATGTTATTCCAATGCGCAGAGCCTATTGGGAAGATTGGAACTACACTACACTCTCGAACAACTCTGCAACGCCTTAGCTACTGGATCTAACGTAGCCGAGAAATACGCACATGGGAGTTGCTTGTCTCCAAACTGCTGTGTTAACACTGACAACGCACATCCTTCTTTCTCGTGCACATCCAACGTAAAAGGCTTACTGTAGTCGGGGGTACCCAACACCGGAGCCGAACACTATGCATCACGCAATTCAGAAAAACTCTTCTGACATTCATCAGACCAAGGAAGAGGATTCGGAGTATTCTTAAGAGTAAGTGCCAACAGAGGTTTCGCCAGTAACGAAAAATTCGGAATCCACTGTCTACAATACGAGGTGATACCCAAGAAAGCACGCACTTCTCTCTGTGTGGATGGTACAGTCATTTGCGCAATCGCTTGTATAGGCTCGGGGGTCAACAGTCTTCCCTCCTTTGACAAGAGATGACCTAAGTAGGTCGCTTCTTGGCGACAATATTGCAACTTCGAAAGCGACACTTTATGATGGAGGTCAGACAAATGCTGTAACAAAGAAAGCGTAGCTTCTTTACAAATCTCATCATCTACGTATTGGATAAGAGTCGCACCAGATGGCAAAACAAAATAATCAAGCTGAATCTTTAAAGCTTGACTATAGATTGATGGACTCTCACAATAACCTTGAGGAGCACGCTTAAACCGGAAGCTTCGGCCTCCTAAAGAAAAGCCGAAATATCTCTACTCTCTTCAGCAATAGGAATACTAAAGAAAGCATCCTTTAGATCTATCACAGAAAACCAGGCAGCCGAAGCTGGAATCATAGTCAATAAAGCAGTAATGTCCGGGACAACAGGAAACTGCGGAACAACAATCTTATTCACTTCTCGAAGGTCGATCACAAACCGATACACAGGTGGCTGAGAAGAGTCAGTACGTTTAAGGACAGGCAAAACCGGACTGTTACACACATTACCTCTCGTTTCTTCAATCACATCTTTCTCAACCAAATCATAAATGATCGCTAATAGAGCTCTCTCGCCATCACTCGAGATTCGATACTGCGGAATGCGAGGCAACTTAGCATTCGCCTTAAGGGTAACAACGTATGGTGGAATCTGTAAAAGGCCAACATCATTTGGACCCATAGCCCAAAGAGTATCAGGGAGAGAACGCAATTCCAGTGGAAGCCGATCTTTAGACAAATACATCGGAGAAATCACTCTCGTACCCAATGTAAGATGTACTCCCGCAGGAGAACAGTACAATGTCACATTCAATCTTTTCAACAAGTCCAAACCCAACAGATTCTCACCACAACCTGTCATTAGAATCAAAGGTGCTTCCAATTCACAAGGTCCAACAGAAAGAGACAAGGGACAAGAAACCGGGTTACGAATTGGGGCGCCAGAAAAACCTACCGAAACATTCGTCAAGCCAGACAAAGGTGTGCCAGGGAGTTTAGAGTGCATAATAGAACTCTTCGCTGCACCAGTATCCAACAGAAAAGGCTCTGACACACCTGATGTAATCACTTCAACATAAGGTCCACTGTGGTCTACTGGAACTGACACTACTCCCTCTCTTTGTCTATGGCTGTCCTAGCAATCATTACAGTCAGCATTCTCACTCTCAACATAGTAATCATCAGTATAGTATTGAGTCGACTGACCAGTCGCAGCATTCTGTTGATCGAAACAATTCATAGAATTCTGTGGGGGAAAGGAACGTCCATTCTGGGGGAACACACCACGTCCTCTACCCCTAGGTACTTGCTGAACACCTCGACCTCTCACACCAGACGCACCATTCGCACGCTGTAGCAAAATCGGACAACTATTCTTGAAGTGGCCTTCTTCCTTACAATACGCGCACTGATTAGGGCCTACTGGAATTCGCTGCTGAAAAGACTCGGGCTTCCGCAACACTCTCTGAAACTGTTGAGGTTGCTGAAACTCGCGCTGATTAAAACGAGGCGGATACGCCTGTAGCAAAAGAACCTTCGTCTTCAATTCTTTAGTCTTTTTCTCTGCTTTATCCTTCTATATTTATCTCTATTCTCGTAATATTGTGCAGTAGCCCATATCTGAGCCGAAGAAGAAACCTAAACAGCCCATGAACTCTCAGAGTCCTTCAATTTATTACAAAGCACGGGGAGCAAATTATGGATAAACTTATCCACAAACAACCTTTGGCCACCTTCCGTACTCATATCTTGACCACTATGATCGATGAACGTCTCTTCAAACCTAGTGAAGAAATCAGACACACTCTCGTCTTTCTTCTGCTTACACGCTGCTAACTTATCCCAATTCACTCGCATAGCAGGCATCAAAGTCTTCATGAAATTAATAATCCTACCAGGGAGTTCCGCAACTAAAGGCTCAGGTTTAGCCCCTCCACCTTGATGACCATCTGCGGCAGTAATATTAGCCCACGTATCTCCTAACTCTACTGAATGATCCTCGTGACGGATCTTCGCCCACAAGGGTTGAGGGACTACATTCCCCAACAACATATCTATATCAGCTAGATTCATCACACACGCATCAACTGTTTGGGACAACTCCTTATAGTAACCTGCAGGATTCTTACGGGGGTCAGGTAGAGTCTGTTTAAGAGCCAGAACCTCAGCTCTCTACCAAGGAACATGTACCCATACGCGTTGAAAATGAGCTGGTACACCCAAGATACCCTGATTAGGAACAGCCACATCTTCCTCTTTCCATACCGGAGGGAACTTCTCTCATGGGATACTGCTTCACTTTTCTCCTAACAGAAGGATCAGGTTCAAACAACGGCTGAGAAGGAAGTCTACACCTAAACGCAAGAAGCGTCTCTACCGCTCCTTCAACATCGGGACCCACTATCGTCCCTTTAGCAAAATCGAACTGAACATTAAGTAACTTCGATGGAATCGGACCCATTTCAGTATCGTCCCACTCTTCACGAAGAAAAGTACACATAACATCAAAAACATACCTTTGCTTTGGCGCTTCCCACTGTAGGAAAACATCCATAACTGCTTGCAGATCATACCTGGAAGCATTCAAAACCCATCTACGAGCAAGGAGATCTAACACTGCCTGCTCCTCGAAACTCGGGAGCTGACTACGCGTTTGTGTCCTCACCGAAACTGGGGTCATATTAAGTGACCCAAAAAGAGGAGACAAAAGGCTAGTGACAGTTTCAACCATTCGTTGTCGAGTAGAAGGAGAAGAAGTCGACACGAGGACAGGAGACAAAGTATTCTGAGACGGCAAAGACATAGGGTCAGTAGAAAAAGAAGTTAAAGGCAAAGGAGTAGAAGACAAAGCTGGCGGCCCTAGAGAAGGCTGCGCCGGAGGTGGGAGAACCAACTGTGGAAGAACCGGTGGCTGAACAACAGCAGAAGGCACAACAACTGGAGGTTGCACAACTGGGGGTTGAGGAGGTGCCGTAGCACTCTGCATATAAGGGGGTGGTGAACTCAACAAATGCGACATCAAAGGATCCTTTTCAGGGTCCTTAGTCACATTCGGAATAGGAGGTGGCAAAGCCGGATAACACTTATCAATGGCCATGCAACGCTGTCTATCTGACACCTCAATCGCACAATCTTCTTCATCTTCTTTAAACTGCCTAGAAGCTTGCATTATCGACATATTCTTATCTTTCCTATCTCTTTTAGCTTGCTTAATTTCTCTTCCTTACGCCAGAGGCGGAAAGAGTCAAACATCGCCGGCCGGGCTTTCTTCCTAAATAGGGCAACTTCCAAATTATCTGATTCGAAACTACCATGTTGTGGCCATTTTAAGACACCATCTTTACGTGTATAGCGGACCCATACTTCATTATACGTAATGGGACCCACTCCATGCTTTGAATAGAGGTCATAAGTTGGAGTTCCATCCGGAGGTATCGGACAAGAGTCCTCCAATCGGGAATCCCTGTTGCAACTACAACAAAACAAATTCCTAATTTTGCTAAGACCAGGCATCTTCACTCTCTAATCTAGCTTCAAACTTCAAGGGGTTATCTAACACAATACACTCGCAAATGTACGAGCCCCTCGGCTTTGGTATTTGCAAAAACCCAATCAAAGAACCCAAGAAACAAAACCAAGTCGTGGTAGCGACCCACTTATACTTAACCAAAATGTCTTGTCACGCCACCAGAAGACCGTCTATCGTCTCGCTCTACAAATCTTCACAAAAGGGTCCAAGACAGGGCGACAGTCGGGGCAGCAGTCCTTCGTAGCCGTCGGAAAGGGGAAGCCTCCCAGTAAAAACCTTCAGTCCACATTCGACATGCTGGGGTCGATGAAGCGGGGGCCCTCTTCCAGAATTTCCTCACAATCCTCGGGCTTGGACCGGTACCGCTGAAGTCGCCCCACGTTGGGCGCCAGTTGAAAAATCGGGCTTTTAGAACCCAGCGGCGCCAGGGGCACGCCCAAAGTCTTCAGATTCACCTGTCTTTGTTTACAGAGACACGGAATACTTCTGGGTGGTGTCAGAGACCAAGTTTATTAGCTGCAGCTAGTAACAGTGATCCTAGAAACACAGCATGGTAGTATTTCAGGAGACTGCTCAAATTCGTGGAGCAAGACATCCCTTTTTATACACAATAATCACATTTTATGAGGATACACTCCCACTGCGCCAAACGTTAATCAATGAAATACATTCTCAAACAAAGTATCACATGACGAAAGGCTCAGTTTGCAATGTCCCAACCCAAAGTTAATCATTGGGAATGTCCCAAATCCAATTTCCACAAGCAGGACAAACCCATAATTGAAAGGCATAATGCATGTAATAAAGAACATAGGAAAGGAAACAATGTCTGATAGTGAGCAAGATAAAGCATGTGTATGGAGACTAAACGTTAACGATGTCCTGAACAATGATTGATAATCTCAGACAACGATCAAACCAGGGAAATTGACTCTGCAGGGTCAGCTTCAGGTGAAGGAATCCGGTTCTTGCAATTCACCTCGAAGTCAAGAAAGACCCTGTTAATGTGTAGGAATACGTGAAGGTCAGGTTGCTTCGTTCGTTCGACCACATTTGTCGGCCTGCGTGATGGCAAGACAAAAATGGAGGCCTAAACAAATGGAACCCATGTTCGAAATGAAATCTCCAAATAAACAGCGAACTCACTAGATAACGTGACAAATTCACTCCACCTTAGCCGCACTCGCTAAATACGGTTCGACATCACCAAAATCCTAACGAAAACATGACCTTTCGTAACGAGGCCCATTTTCACAGGACCACAGATGAAGACACTTACATACTTTTGGAACACGACCCCACGAAAGAATTGTCAGGAGCATTGAGTGACCTACTACACAATGCCTCTGAATCTGGAGTTATTGATGAAAAGACCAAGAAATCTTTGCTGAATCCCACACCTAAGGTTCCTACCTTATATATGTTACCGAAGGTACATAAGCACAGAACCTCACCACCATTCTGTCCCATAGTTGCAGGGTGTGGATAAACTCACGAACCACTGGGCTATTACCTGGACTTTTACCTACAGCCTTTAGTACAAACTTGGGTTACCTATGTTAAGGATACAACTCTTTGTTTGAAAAACTTAGAAACCAAACGTCATCTTTTTCTAGAAGAGATTTGGCTATGCACCATCGATGTGGTAGCCTTGTATACTTCCATCGCACATGATGAAGGATTAGAGGCCGCAGAATGGAGGCTATTGCATTCAGAAATCGATCACCAAAAGAGCACTTTTCTTCTCGAATTGCTGCACTTTGCCCTGTACCATAACTACTTTTCATGGCAGGATAAATTTTACATTCAACGTCCTGGAACCGCGATGGGATTTCTGGGAGCACCATCCTACGCGAACACCTTCATGCCCCACTTCGAGGAACAATTCATAATAACTAACCCTCAGTGGCAAGCACATGCAGCATTATTCATTCGTTACATTGATGATATCCTGGTCATCTGGACAGGTACCAGAGAGTTACTGGAAGAGAGTATCACCATACTGAATACCTGCAACCCCAGGATCAAGTTCACCCACGTGATTGACAGAGAAAAAATTAATTTTTGGGATATTGAGATACAAAAAACTTTATGGGCTTAGAGACTACGGTGTATAGAAAACCCACTGATGTCAACAATTCTCTGTTCTCCAGCGCACATCCATACAGCTTGAAAAGACTTCTCCCTATTTCTCAAATGATGCGCACCAAGAGAATCACATCCAATACCAATCAATGTCAAGAACTGATTCAAAAACAAACTCAGGAATACAAGGATTGTGGTTATCCAGATGACATACTAGGGGAAGCGGTTCGAATCACATCACAAAAAGCTCGTGAGGAACTTTTGACACCTCAGATAAAAATCCCTATGAAACATGAAGAATATGTCTTAAAGAACTCGTCTCACATCAAAACCATCATCAGAAACCGATGGGAACTAATAGAGAATGAACCTGACTTTGCACAAGTGTTTCATGGCACTCCACTGTTTGCTCACACAAGGGCTAAAAATCTACGTGAATTTTTGAAACCACCTAAGACTACCGTCAAACTCAGGGAAAAGGGCATGATGAAATGTTATAACTGCGGCCAATGCGGCAATGTCATTACCGGAAATCAGTTTACGCATCCACACACAGGTCAAAACATAAAACTCAGACACAATGCGGATTGCACCACTGAAGGAGTAGTGTATGCCATTAAATGCCCGTGTGGGCTAGTGTATGTGGGTAGAACGAGTAGGAAAACCAAGACACGTATAGTAGAGCATAAAAGTTGCATTAGGAACCAGAACACAAACTCGTCATTAGCCAGACATTGGGTAGAAGCTAAACACACTATTCCCCAATTAAGATACACAGTTTTGGAATGCATCAAACAAATATCTGGAATAGACTTCAACACACTTTTAGCCAGAAGGGAAACCCATTGGATAAAGACTTTAGGTACAGTTATCCCAGGCGGTCTTAATGACCAATATGAATTATTGTGTTTTCTGTAATAAAGTGTGATATCATTATTTAGAATGTACGGGAGTACGCTGGGATCTCCTTTTCTTCTCTCCCTTTCTTTCTGTCCCCTCATCTGAACACCGTTAAGCTTTCTTACACATTCTTATACAACTCAGGTTCAGCCCTTCTTTCTTTTGGTGTGGTTCTTTATCTTTCACCTCATGTCCTGCTTAGCTAAATGATATATCCTCTCAAGTTTCAGCTTGTTCGTGTGTTTTCTCTGGGAGCTGGACATCTCCATTTTTCCGCTTTCACAGCTCTTTCTTTTACAAGTATTGGTGACATCGCAATTGTGAGACGCCTGTCAGAGTGTATGACCCGCAAGTCGGATTATGTTCGCCCTCTCACATCCTCGCTGTTGGGTAAGTCATTTCCCTTAGGAAGGTCCGTCTTCTATATTTGTTACTCCTATCTATAACACTTTCGTCAGTTCCGCACCACGTGATCTGTTAGGCGGACTCATGTCTGGCATTCACTTTTGTTTGGCGGCGTTCGCTGTTAGAGGTATGTCACGGACATTTTGTCCGTTTTGTAACTGTCCGATTTGTAACTGTCCCATTAGGTTACCGCAGATACAGTAGATCCTTAGAACCCCCCAATTATTATTTTTTTCAGATATCTTGACCCGGGAGCTAAGCACATTCTCCTTTCCTCCTCCGGTATGGGTAAGCTGCATTTCTGTTACTTAGGTAGTTGCACGACAACGCTTAGAGTTCCTCGAACTTAGCCCTCTGTTTTGTTTTATTTTATTTCATTCTGATCTTAGGGCCTCTGGACACGAAAAGTTAGACCATCACACAGCGTTTGCGGTGGTTTTTAGAGAGGCGCTTCTATTGCGCTACTGTTCAGTAAGTAGTTTAAGACGCTATATGTTTTTCATTATTGGGTAGCTTGTTTCGTCTACATAGGTTTGCCACATAGTGTTATACACAGGATGGTTCTTTCCTTCCTTTTCCATTTTCACCTTTTTTTCTCTGTTAGATTAGCATCACTCTTTTTTCACGTTGTATGTGGGTGCACGCATGTCTGCTCGGCACAGGGGCCGGTGCGCTCTTAGCACCGAGCTCATCACCTTTCATCATAGGATGGTATTTTCTCGGCGGCACTCCCTAGCCATTTATTCTTGAACATGTAATCTATGACAGATTGGAATATCGATTTTTCTGTTGCTGTTTTGTAGATCCTGAAAAGATTTCATCACAGAACGCCGACCCCTCAAGATGATATATTATAAATCTTTAATTTTTATATCCCCTGACGAAGGGTTCAATTTAAACCTGAAATGCATTGGGATTTTGGATATGAATTATGACAATTTTGATGTTTATTTCAATTGATGACGAAATGTACATTGAACATGTGATTTATGAACATTTTTTGTTTACATAGGGATTTTTGTGTGATAATATCTACAGTGTATAATTTGTACTTATCAGTTTCATTTCTTCTTTACAAACATTCTATGTCAAGAGAAAAAATAGACTCACAATACTAGTATACAGAAACAATGAATGTGTGATCACATTTAAAAAGGCTGATTGCCCATCTGCTGTGCCTCTAGAAGCTTGGGATTTTTGCAAGGAGGAACCAGGAATCTAGGATTGGATGCATGTTAGTGTGTGTAGACCGTCCATTTTCCTTTTTTTGGTCCTAATGAAAACCTGGGATTTACCTTGCAAAGGTTGAAACATGTAGACCATTCACATAGATACTCACGGTCATAATTACCCACCAGTATCTTCCCACTGTTTTTAATATTGTCCGGTTGCTTGTGAATAAAGTTTTTTCAAAAAGTTATACCAGGACAATTTTTAACACCACTTTTTTTGCACTAATCACTCAAAAAAACAGCTCCACTGTAGTTCAGGTGTCGCAGCACACCCTGATGGCACTCGGTTGGTGAGTGAGGGTTTTTTTTAACAAAAAGATACTATTCCTTTTGTTCTTAACATATCCCATTCAGAATCTTTTTTAGATTCCTATGGTGCCACCGGAAGCCAATGGAGATTGTAAAGGGTTTTCCTAGCTGAGCAAAATTTGGGCAAGCCATCCAGAGCCCTGGCGGCAGCGTTCTGGACGCGTTGAAGACGAGAGAGCTCTGTTCATCACCACCCCCTTTTCTGAACCATATATTACTAGGGTTCCACTGGGGGTTTGGGATCAGACAAATGTTAGCCATGAACTTACCACCTTCCCGTCCCCCATTACCCCTATCATGAATAATCCCGATTTCGCTCCGGGTTTGGACTCAGCGGCCTACACAAAATGGAGGCCAGCAGAATGCCGGTTCTTCTATCATATGTACACGATGTAGGAGATAATTCCCTTCTCCCATTTCAGGCTGGAATACGGTCTGCCAGAAGCAGAGAGGCTCAGAGACCTGCAGGCTCGGCATTGGGCGCTTAGTGAGCAAGTGCGCTCCGTGGCAGATAAACGTCTTACACCCTACGAGTATTGGCTAATCACATGCAAGATGGATAATAAAGGAATATCCGATCTATACAAGATGCTACAAGTTAAATACACATACGTTTGTAGTGCTGGTAGGGCTCGCTGGGAGAGGGAATTAGGCAGGACACTTAGCCATAAGGAGTGGGAGGGTATTTATTATAGAGTTCGACAATTGGCATACCACATGGGGCTCACGGACACCCTTACTAAAATTGCGACTTGTGGGTATTACATCCCCGAACGTATCCATGAAATGGATCACAATAGGAATGCACTATGCTGGCGGGGCGGCGGGCAGGTGAGTACATTGGTACATTTGCTTTGGGACTGCGTGCAAATACAGGGATACTGGAAGCAGATTCTAGACGAGATAGATGCGCACTTTGATACAGAGATAGCCCGTCTCCCATCATACGTTCTCCTGGGGCTACCAAACTCCCTGACGTACCTGCTGCGCTCCCGCAGAGGTCGCCTGATTGCGATTGCGCTAGGCTCAGTGATGCAAAACATTCTCACACACTGGCGAACTGCGCATGTTCCTACATTTCAAGGGTGGCTTCACCGCCTCTGGCTAGTGCTTGGCATGGAAAAGCTCTCGCTGACAGCAGCTGGGGAGGGTGCCAAATATGCAGAGCTGTGGCAGCCCTTCTTGTCCTTGCTGTCTTTGGAGTTCGTGAAGTCACCTGTCCCCGATACCTTAGATTACTGTGTCTCTCGGACACGGAGAGCCCGGTTAAGTGAGAGGTGGACCTGGGTGCAAAAGGCGGTGGACATTGAACACAAGTGGTGGGTGGGATGGGTAGGGTAGTGGGTTAGAGGGGGGTTTTAGTTATGTGTTCTTTTGTCTGTTTTTTCTTATTACAGGATTGCATGCATTAGCTCTTTTCGCCAGTCTACATTCCCATTAGCATGGTTGGATTCATTAACCCGTTGACTCTTAAATTCGCGTTATGCCAACAAATGTAATACCTATGCCAGTCAATGTATGATTATTTGTGTGACAATCCTTCAATAAAAATGATTTAATACTAAAGTGGGAGCATTACTGATGTCTTCTTTGATCTGTTGAAAAGCATTTTGTTGTCTTTGTGTCCAATGAAACGACTTTATGTCTATTAAGTTGTCTGAGCCGTTCCTTTTTTGTGGCAAAGTCCTTGATTAATTTGCTATAATATTCACAAAGCCCCGCAAATTATAAAAGTTTTTCTTTGTGATCAGGAGCTGGGGCTTTCACAATGGCTTCCACCAGGCACTTTGTAGGGACTACACCATCTCCAGACAGAGTGTTGCCCAAATATTCGACAGATTTGCAAAACATCTTGCACTTATTTTCTTTAAGAGTTCGGCCATTTGCCTCTAAACGCTTGCACACTTCCATAACATGTTCCATATGCTTTTGATGATTTGGAGAAAATACCAGAATGTCGCCTTGAAAACATCTAACAAAACCGTACAAATCTTTAAAAATATGATACATTGCCCTCTGAAAAACAGAGGCTGCAGAGGCCAACCCGAAAGGCATTCTTTTGTATTGAAACAGACCCTGTGGTGTGATGAAAGCAGTGAGGTGTTTGGAGCTATCAGATAAGGCAACCTGATGATAAGCAGGTCGTAAATCAAATGTGGAAAACACTTTGGCTCCCTCCAACATACTGACAGCCTCATTCATGTTTGGCAAGGGATGGCAGTCCCCCACCAAATTGGCATTCAGCGCTCTCAGATCCACACAGAGCCTCAAACGTTTGTCGGCCTTCCACGACAAAACGATAGGCGAAACCCATTCCGATGACTATTTCTTCAATAACAACTTCATCAATGAGACTTTGTAACAACAATTTAAGATCTTCCCTTACCCATACAGGCACACCCCTAAGATTCTGCTTGACAGGTATAGCTCCTTTTTTGAGTTTAATCACATGGGTGAAGTTTATCAAGGCTCCCTAATTTGTCAGAGAATACCTTGGGAAAGGAATTCACAATGACAAGGACTTCACTCTTATTGTCTTTACTAGAAGAACTACCTTTGACTTCACTCTTATTGTCTTTACTAGAAGAACTATCTTCGACTTCACCTTCAGACACTAATAACATAGGATTACAACTTCTAGGGTTGAGAATAATTCCAAAACTCCACTGGTCCCTCCAACCCAGCACATTCACTCCCTTGATTGAAACATAAAGTTTAATATGGGCATGACGTCCCTTTAACTCTAAATCCACTTCTTTATACCCTTCCATGTCAATCTTAGAACCATCAAAGGTTCTAGCAACAATGTCTGACTCTTTCAAATCCTTTAATCTCAGGAGATCCTAAAAGAGATCTAGAAAAACATCCTTAGTAATAATCTTCCAAGGAGACCCAGAGTCCGCCATGAGTTCTACTTCCAAACCGAAAATACGTACATGGCACTTCGGTGGGTTAAGGCAAGTGGAGCGGTTTCCATCACTGTTAACATCGGTTATAGACAGCAACGTACCACCACTACACTCACTCACTATGTCATCCACACAATCTTGATTGATATAAGAGACTTTACCTCTTACAAACCCAACAGCAGAAGATTTGGAATCTCTGCATACAACAGCAAAATGCCCACGACATCCACATTTCTTACATTCCTTACCCAAAGCTGGACACCTAGGAAAAGATGCTCCGTGGCTAACACTCCCACACCGAAAACAATGAAAATCTTTGGCATATTTCTTACTTACCTTTGTCCACTACGTGAAGGTTCAGGTTTTGTAGAGCAGATTTTACAGCACATACATCCTCATCTGTCCCCTTGTTGTCCTTGTGTATGGATTCCATCCACTTTTCTGATTGTTCCATAGCTTTAGCAGTAGTTATGATGTCTCTCAAGTTGGGAACACCCATGATCCAAAGGTGTTCCTGAATCTTCTTACTTTTGACATGGACCATGATCTGGTCCCTAATCATTTCGTCTTTGATGGGACCAAAGTTGCAATTCACAGATAGTGCATGCAATGCTGTGAGAAAGTCATTGAATGTCTTGTTATCCTCTTGAGCCCTTGCATAAACATGTTTATCTATTCAAAGCAACACTAGAAGAAGGTTTAAATCTGATTTCAATATGAGCCATTACCTCGTCAAAAACATTTCTGTCACCACTACCATCAGCTTGTGGTAGGGTTCTAAAAACAACTTGCCCTCCAGAGCCTAAACAATGTAAAAGAATATATTTTTTCCTTTCAGCAGACAGCCTATCTCCGTTAATGGCCTTGAGATAAGTCAAGAATTCTTCTTTCCACCTGGTCCAAGGTATGGGAGTCTCTACTTTAGTGTGCAGAAATTTGGAGGGAGGATCAAATTGCATGGTGACAGAAATAATTTATTTTAACTGTTAAAATAAATAAGTTCCATCTTGTGCCACAGTACATTACTTTCCCACAGTTAAAATAAATCATTTCCTTCTTGTGCCACAGTTTAACACTTTCCACAGTTAAAATACATGGGTATTTGTTTTGCCAACGTATGTGTGAGGTTTGCTAATACTGGGATAGCAATAAACCAGAGAGGAAAGTATAGTGGTACTGAAGGGTTTATTCAAGCTTGGTGCGTTACAGAACTTCAATTGAAACACAAAGTAGATTCCTTCGTCAGGCCAGGGGTCCCGGTTGGTACGTCTGCTTCTTACTCCCCGATGGCGTGGCGTGGAAGGGAAAAGAAAGAAAGAGAACGCCACATTACTGGACTGTTTCCCTTATCTGATACGTGCAAGGGGTAAGGCAAGGGCGTGAGGGAACACCAGGGACCACCACCGTCTGTCGTGTCTCTAAACCGAGGCGATACCGTAACCAACCCCGTCCTTTATGTACTCTCAGCCGCCCCTTAAGCCGGTCCTCCCTCTGAGTGAAACAGACCCCGTATACGAGCTCGTACCTTGCGGTGCCACACTTCTCCAGGTGAAGTGTGGCTGGGCGAAGCGTGGTATCGTTGGCCTCCTGGCTTTCCTGCAGTCGGTTTCTCCCCGTCTCCTGCTTCCGTCTCCTCGGGCAATTCGGTTCCGGGTTCCTTCCGACCAGCGGCGAAGACGTCCGATGCTTCCGGTGCTGCTCCGGCGTTCGCGCCCTTCTGTTCGAAACCTCGCGTTATCAGCGCCGTCGTGGAAGATGATTGGTCATCTGGTGATGACGTCACTGCCGAAGGCCCCGCCTCGGGGTAAGCCCAGGCGGCTGTGGAAGGTGCACGAACATCCTGTGTCCGCCGAGGCGGAAACGAAGAAGGACAAACATCAGTAGCAGAGTCGTGGTAGGTAGGAACCCCCTGAACATCAGTATCAGAGTCGTGGCAGGTAGGAGCCCCCTGACACATCCTCCCCCCAGGATTTCCCCGATCGGGGGAAAGAGGAAACCGGGACAGAAAGTCAGCGTTGCCCTGATCACGACCCTTGCGATGACGGACCTCAATCAGAAAGGGCTGGAGGGCAAGGAACCACCGAAGAATGCGGTCATTGTGGCCACGGTTACGCTGTAACCAAGTCAAAGGGGCATGATCTGTATACAGAACAAAAGGACGACCCTCAAGATAGTACCGAAGCTTTTCCACACTCCAGCGGACAGCCAAACACTCCTTTTCAATGGTGGAATAAGCCTGTTCCCTGGGGAAGAGTTTACGGCTGATAAAAAGCACCGGCCTCTCAAGTCCATCTGAATCTTCCTGTGAAAGGACAGCCCCTATACCCACCCCAGAGGCATCCGTTTGAAGAATGAAAGGTTTCCTATAGTCAGGCGAAATCAGCACAGGAGACGTTGTAAAGACAGTTTGCAAGGCCTGAAAGGCGGTCGACTCTTTAGGACCAGGAGCAGGTAGCCTTGGAGACGACTGCGTCTTCTTTAACAAGTCCGTGAGGGGTCCTGCCAATTCAGCAAATTGTGGAATAAACCGCCTGTAGTATCCCACTAAACCCAAGAAAGCCCTCAACTCTCTCTTGGTCTTGGGGTAGGAAAGGTCCTGAATAGCCTTGACTTTCTCAGTCTGAGGTTCAATTAGTCCATTACCAAGTACGTACCCCAAGTATTTCACTTTTTTGAAGGCGACTCTGGTTTTTTTTTGCATTGATGTGAAACCCTGTATCGCGTAGACTAGAGAGTATATTCTCCAGATGCACTTTATGTTCCTCCCACGTTTTGCTAAAGACCACAATGTCGTCCAAATAAGCGGATGAATACTGCTGGTGTGAGGATAGGACAGTGTCCATTGCTCTTTGGAACGTGGCCGGAGCTCCATGGAGGCCAAAAGGAAGAACAGTGAAGTGAAAATGACCTGAGGGGGTGGAAAAAGCCGTTTTCTCCTGATCTGCAGGATGTAGTGGAATCTGCCAGTAGCCCTTGGTGAGATCAATGGTTGTAATGTATTGGGCCTCACCAAGACGCTCCAACAGTTCATCCACACGAGGAAGTGGGTAGGCGTCCTGCTTTGAAACCCTATTCACAGCTCGAAAGTCAATGCAAAAACGGATACTTCCATCCGGAGAGCACCAGTTGCTTTTCGAGGGAACAATGACTCCAGAACGTAGCATCTGGTTGATTTCATCTTGAAAGGCCTGTCTACGGGCCTCCGGTATTCTGTAGGGCTTTCGTTTCACAACCGTACCCTGGGGAGTGGGAATCGTGTGAACGGCAATGTTGGTCTTCCCGGGTTGGTCAGAAAAGACATCCTTGTACTGGAGAAGTAGGGCCATAATCTCTTCCTTTTGAGTTTCCGTTATTTCAGGATTAACAGGGGTGCTATGTACTGTATGAGGGACGTTTTCAACAGTTTGTACCGACTGGGGGGGTTTACCCAACCATTTTTTTAGGAGATTGATGTGGTACATCTGGGTCTTATTCCCTTTTAGTCTTAACACATAGGTGGTCTTCCCTATTTTCCTGATAATTTCAAAAGGACCTTGCCACTCTTTTTTTAGTTTGTGAGTGGAGGAGGGTAACAATACCAAAGCCCAGTCACCTACATCCAATTCCCTCCATTTTTTTCCCCTATCGTAAAAGGTCTTTTGTTTCTTTTGGGCTATCGATAGATGTTCATGGGCCAGCGTTCTAAGTTTGTGGAGTCTCGACTGTAGTTGTCGTGTATAGTCCAAGAGAGCCTCGGCTTCCTGAACTCCCTCCTTTTCCCAGCTGTCCTTCGTAATTTCGAGCAAGGTTCTGGGAGCCCGACCAAACAGCAACTCAAACGGGGACGTACCCAGACTAGCTTGCTTTTGGCTTCGAAGGACAAAAAGGGCTAACGGCAACAATTGGTCCCAATTTTTACCATCCCCGGACAGAAGTTTCTTTAGGGTCAGTTTTAGACTGCCATTATATCGCTCGACTAGTCCATCTGTCTGGGGATGGTATACGGAGGTTTTGATATGTTTGACTCCTAGTTGCTTACAAACTTGGGCCATGAGTCGTGAAACAAAGGGGGTTCCCTGGTCAGTAATGATTTCCCGAGGAAAACCCATCCTGGAAAAGACTTCTATCAACTTCTGGGCAATGGCCGCCGAAGTGGCTGCTCTGAGAGGGAAGGCCTCAGGATACCGAGTGGCATAGTCAACCAAGACTAGGGCATATAAATGTCCTCTAGTTGATTTCGGTAAGGGCCCAATAAGGTCCATCCCAATCCTGTCAAATGGTTTTCCGATGATGGGAAGGAGGTTCAATGGAACCGCTGGAGGGACATATGGATTCCTGCGCTGACATATTTGACACTCCTGGCAGTAACGCTGTATTTGTGCATATACACCTGGCCAGAAGAAGTGCTTTAAAATAGCCTGTCCTGTCTTTTCGGCTCCTGAGTGGCCTGCCAACAAATGCGCATGTGCAAAAAACAGGATTTGGTCTCGGAAGTCTACAGGAACCAGGAGTTGGGGCGTATCACCAGGTTTGGCTACTCTGTACAACAACCCATTTTCTTCAATAAACGTGGGAAATGTTCTCTGAGAAGGGTCTTGACCAGAACGGGCGATCTGCCAAGCATTAGAAAGCGTAGCGTCATTTAACTGCGCTGTTCTAAAATGAGTGTCTCTAGCCCAGGGCTCAGGAACTAGGAGTGCATTCCGGGGATCGCTCTGCAAAGCATCTTTCAACAAGACAGAAAACCCCGGATTGTCAGTGCCTATAATCACCGGTTCTGGCAGAGAAGGCATTACTCCCACCACTACCTCGGTTACAGATCCTGCCGCAGTGCACAAACTAACAGTGGCTAGGGGATATTCCTTAACGTCCCCATGAACACAACGTATATGTACAGTTTTCCCTGCCATTAAACATGAAGGAGGAACTAATTCTTGGCGTACCACCGAGTGTTTACACCCCGAGTCTAATAGGGCCCTTACTACTTTCCCATGTATGGTGACACTTACGTAAAACACCGGTCCGGTCTCTTCTGCAAAGAGAAGAGAATATGGTGCATAACTGACATCCATGGGCTCTTCCTCCCTCTCTTTCGGCTTCTTTCTACAAAACCTCGCTATGTGTCCCCACTCTCCGCAATCATAGCATTGAGGTCCCTGAGTGGGTTGTACTTCCGGCTTGGGAAAGCGTGGCCGTTGTGGTTCAAACAGGGGTTTTACAAACTTTTTCTCATTTCTCACTGGTACTGGTTTCAAGGGTTTTTCCGGTTCTTTCACCGGGGGTCGACCTTGAGCACGGGCATAAGAGGTGGCCATTTCGATGGCATGCTCAAGAGTCAATCCTGCGTGTTGTTTCAACCAGCGTTGCGTACCATACGGAAGGGCCTCTAAAAATTGTTCGAGGTAGATTTTATTCATCACATCGTCTATGTTACCCTCATGTGGTTTCAACCAAAGGTCGGTAGCTGCTTTGAGTTTGTAAAACAAAGTTTTAGGAAGATCCCCTGGGGTACCTCGTTCCTGTCGGAACTTGAGTCTGTGCGTTTCTTCATCAACGCCGAGTCGATCCAATATGTATTTTTTTACGACCGCATACCCTGCAGTACCATCTCTGTTAACTGTTTGATAAGCGGACTGGGCGTCACCTGTTAATAACGGTGCAAGATAGAATGGCCACCTATCCCCCGGCCAGGCACTGGCTCTGGCAGCTCTTTCAAAGTTCAGGAAGAAAGCCAAAGGATCGTCACCTGGTGTGAACTTTTGTAATGGAACAACGGGGCCAGGGGCGTGGCTTCTACCTTGTCCTAATGCTGCCAAAAGTTGATTCTGTCCCTCGGCCAATTTCACGAGATTATCAACTTGAGCCTGCATGGCGTTGGAGAAAGTGGTACGGTCTGTGTCAGCCTGAGTAGCGGTCTGACCTATGGCCCACTCGAGTTTTGTCTGAGCTTCCTTCATTTGTTGAATCAAAGCTTCCATCTTGTATCAGAGGACGGTTCAAATGAGGATCCGAGTCACGGCACCACTTGTGAGGTTTGCTAATACTGGGATAGCAATAAACCAGAGAGGAAAGTATAGTGGTACTGAAGGGTTTATTCAAGCTTGGTGCGTTACAGAACTTCAATTGAAACACAAAGTAGATTCCTTCGTCAGGCCAGGGTTCCCGGTTGGTACGTCTGCTTCTTACTCCCCGATGGCGTGGCGTGGAAGGGAAAAGAAAGAAAGAGAACGCCACATTACTGGACTGTTTCCCTTATCTGATACGTGGAAGGGGTAGGGCAAGGGCGTGAGGGAACACCAGGGACCACCACCGTCTGTCGTGTCTCTAAACCGAGGCGATACCGTAACCAACCCCGTCCTTTATGTACTCTCAGCCGCCCCTTAAGCCGGTCCTCCCTCTGAGTGAAACAGACCCCGTATACGAGCTCGTACCTTGCGGTGCCACACTTCTCCAGGTGAAGTGTGGCTGGGCGAAGCGTGGTATCGTTGGCCTCCTGGCTTTGCTGCAGTCGGTTTCTCCCCGTCTCCTGCTTCCGTCTCCTCGGGCAATTCGGTTCCGGGTTCCAGCGGCGAAGACGTCCGATGCTTCCGGTGCTGCTCCGGCGTTCGCGCCCTTCTGTTCGAAACCTCGCGTTATCAGCGCCGTCGTGGAAGATGATTGGTCATCTGGTGATGACGTCACTGCCGAAGGCCCCGCCTCGGGGTAAGCCCAGGCGGCTGTGGAAGGTGCACGAACATCCTGTGTCCGCCGAGGCGGAAACGAAGAAGGACAAACATCAGTAGCAGAGTCGTGGCAGGTAGGAACCCCCTGAACATCAGTATCAGAGTCGTGGCAGGTAGGAGCCCCCTGACAGTATGATAAAAATGATTTATTACTGCCCAAAAGAAATTCACACTATTAACAAAAATAAATATATAAAAACAATGTATGTCCACTGTTAACATAGGTGCTTACTTGGAAGATGCTCCTCGCACAAAGTTGAACTGTAAAATGCTCCTTACAGTTTTTCACGGCTCCACGACGGGAGAAGCAAAGAGTATGATACTGTAATTGACTGCGAAAGCTTAGAATTCGAGTGCAGTTGAGGAAAGGACCTTAGGAGGCATCAGCACGTCCGCGTGTAGTAGGAGGAATGCACACGCACACGTAGGATTATTTTGCGTGCGACAGCAATGACTTGTTTATGCATGTCACCCCCCAGCGCGTTAAGAAGGAGACTCACAGAGAGGAAACTTGTGATGGAATGCAGGAGCTTACAACAAAGGGAGTGCACGCATGGTGGCTCATGGAGGCAGACGCGGTGGAGATTTAAAAGGCAACAAGAAACTGCTCACGAAGAACGGAACAGTGCAGGGTAAGTAATAAATAAATATATAGCTACCAAATGTTGAATCCAGAGGGATTTTCAATGTACAGCAAGGCAGTAATAAACCAAATGAAAGTCAAGTACAAATCCAGTAAAGTAGGATACAGCACATTCTTTTCTTTAGAAGGTAAATGAGCAGGTTCTTTTAAATTGAAGAGAAATCGCCCCTGTGCTGGAGTCTTGTAGCAGAAGAGTCTTCAAATCGTCGCCAAAATTGTAGTAATCATTCCAAGAAGGAAGGTAAAATATAAAAAGATTTATTGAAAGCCAGCACACTACAACGTCTGCTCTGGACCAATGCTACAGACACAAGTAGATAGAATGTAGAACCATAACACCATGGTAACAGAGAACAGGAAACACATCAAATTCAAATAATTCTGAAGAGGGTATGCTCATTGTGGGGAAACAAACTTACCTGTGGGGCGATAGCTGGTGGCCTCATGAGCTCGGCCCTACCCCCTCCCCCGTTACTGAAGTTAAAAATCTTGGGGTGGGGTTTGACTCCCAATTGAGCTTTTCCATCCATACTAAAAAGACTGCTGCATCTTGCTTTGGGATCTTGCGTCAGCTTCGGTCCACCTTTAAATACTTCGACGCTCCCACCCGTCAACTTATCGTGCAAGCCATGATCCTGTATAAATTAGATTATGCTAGCTCTCTTTTTCTTGGAGTCAATCAGGCTGATCTCTTGACTGGGTAAGAGTGGTCTGCTTAATTCAGAAACTCTGTTCATCACCACCCCCTTTTTGAATCGTTTTTGGCCACCACAAGTGTGGCAGGGTATACTCAGACATGAGTCCCTTGCTCACTGCACCTCCAGGATTCAAGCAAGCCGGGCCGACGACGGCTGAAATGCCAGAATCCGGACCCCGGAAGCTTGTCTCCTTTCCGGTGAAGAATTGGCTTGGTAGTTTGGTCTGCCCTGTTCCCATGAGGCACTGGGTCGGACTAATTTGCATATAGCCAGGTTCTGAACTGGGGTGATGCAGTGAGCTAAATAACGGTGATGGATCAAGCCCTGATCTCTTGACTGGGCAAGAGTGGTCTGCTTAATTCAGACACTCTGTTCATCACCACCCCCTTTTTGAATCGTTTTTGGCCACCACAAAGTGTGGCAGGGTATACTCAGACATGAGTCCCTTGCTCACTGCACCTCCAGGATTCAAGCAAGCCGGGCCGGCGACGGCTGAAATGCCAGAAACCGGTCCCCGGAAGCTTGTCTCCTTTCCGGTGAAGAATTGGCTTGGTAGTTTGGTCTGCCCTGTTCCCATGAGGCACTGGGACGGACTAATTTGCATATAGCCAGGTTCTGAACTGGGGTGATGCAGTGAGCTAAATAACGGTGATGGATCAAGCCCTGATCTCTTGACTGGGTAAGAGTGGTCTGCTTAATTCAGACACTCTGTTCATCACCACCCCCTTTTTGAATCGTTTTTGGGCACCACAAGTGTGGCAGGGTATACTCAGACATGAGTCCCTTGCTCACTGCACCACCAGTATTCAAGCAAGCCGGGCCGACGACAGCTGAAATGCCAGAAACCGGTCCCCGGAAGCTTGTCTCCTTTCCGGTGAAGAATTGGCTTGGTAGTTTGGTCTGCCCTGTTCCCATGAGGCACTGGGTTCTGAACTGGGGTGATGCAGTGAGCTAAATAACGGTGATGGATCAAGCCCTGATCTCTTGACTGGGTAAGAGTGGTCTGCTTAATTCAGACACTCTGTTCATCACCACCCCCTTTTTGAATCGTTTTCGACCACCACAAGTGTGGCAGGGTATACTCAGACATGAGTCCCTTGCTCACTGCACTACCAGGATTCAAGCAAGCCGGGCCGACGACGGCTTAAATGCCAGAAACCGGTCCCCGTAAGCTTGTCTCCTTTCCGGTGAAGAATTGGCTTGGTAGTTTGGTCTGCCCTGTTCCCATGAGGCACTGGGTCGGACTAATTTGCATATAGCCAGGTTCTGAGCTGGGGTGATGCAGTGAGCTAAATAACGGTGATGGTTCAAGCCCTGATCTCTTGACTGGGTAAGAGTGGTCTGCTTAATTCAGACACTCTGTTCATCACCACCCCCTTTTTGAATTGTTTTTGCCCACCACAAGTGTGGCAGGTATACTCAGACATGAGTCCCTTGCTCACTGCACCACCAGGATTCAAGCAAGCCGGGCCGATGACGGCTGAAATGCCAGAAACCGGTCCCTGGAAGCTTGTCTCCTTTCCGGTGAAGAATTGGCTTGGTAGTTTGGTCTGCCCTGTTCCCATGAGGCACTGGGTCGGACTAATTTGCATATAGCCAGGTTCTGAACTGGGGTGATGCAGTGAGCTAAATAACGGTGATGGATCAAGCCCTGATCTCTTGACTGGGTAAGAGTGGTCTGCCTAATTCATACACTCTGTTCATCACCACCCCCTTTTTGACTAGTAATATATGAGGCATATAGGTTGGGGGGTCTCTGCTGTTTACGGAGGAAAGGAATTTCTTGTAGGGCCTACCAGCCACTGTCTGGTCCTGGAACAACCAGTGCTTTTCAGACTCCCATCTACTCCTCACCACCAAAAGGCGCAGCTGAGCCACTTGAAAGTAGAGCGTCAAGTCTGGAAACCCAATACCTCCTCCTTCCGGCAGGAGCATCGCCAGTCCTAGCTTCAGACACGGCTTTCGCCCGTTCCATATGAACTGAGCCTATTCTGACTGTGTCTGCTTTATCCAACCTAGAGGGGGCGGTAGAGGAATAGTGCAAAATAAATATAAGATCTGAGGGGGGACAGTCATCTTGATTCCCGCGACTTTGCCTAACCAAGACAATGGGTAGTGTTTCCACCGCCCCAACTCCCTTAGAATCTTAGTCCTCAGCAGAGCGTAATTGATATTAACTGTATCCCTCAGGGATGTGGCCAGCTAAATCCCCAGATAGGGAACTGCCTCTGTCACTCACTGAATGGGGAACAAGCCTTGCAACAGATCCCTGGTGTGTTTCTCTAAAGCCAGGTCAAGGGCCACTGATTTACCCATGTTAACCTTGAACCCGGAAATCCAACCAAACGAGTCCAGGTCTTCAAGACACGCAGGCAACGCTTCCTTCGGGTGAGAGACAATGAGATCAGGACATCGTCCGCGTATAGGCTAATCGTGTGAACATAGCCCCCAAATTTGATCCCCGTTACTCCTGGATTAAGCCTCAATTTCTGTGCTAGCGGCTCCATGTATAGGGCGAAAAGGAGGGGCGACAATGGGCACCCCTGCCTCGTTCCCCTCCTGATAGCAAACCGAGGGGATGTACAGCCGTTGACTCGTACCGTGGCTGCTGCTAAACAGTTTAGGACAAAAGTACGGAACTTCGGTCCCAGTCCCGCCTTCTCAAGTACTTTCGCTAAATAAGGCCAATGGACCCTATTGAACGCCTTCTTGGCGTTGATAGCCAACAACGTGTACTCCCCTGCCGTGCGTGTTGCCTTCTCAATAAGATGTAGGGCCCGCTTAGTATTGTCAGACGTTTGGCGTTCCGGGATGAAGCCTGCCTGATCCGGGTCAATTAAGCCTCCCATGTGAGGTCCAAGCCGGGCAGCCAAGATCCCTGTGTATAATTTGAGATCGACATTGAGAAGAGAAATAGGGCGGTACGCCCCGCACTGGACTGGTCCTTTCCTGGCTTCGGTATGACCGCAATGGAGGCCTCCAAGAGATCACTCAGAATCACTCCTGGCGCTGAGAAGGAGTTAAAGAGGCGCACGAGAAGAGGGATGAACTGCGCGCAGAAGGTTTTATAAAAACTCGCAGAGAAGCCATCAGGCCCGGGGTCTTTGCCACTTTTATGCGGGAGATGGCAGCAATGACCTCCTCTGGTTGGATGTCACGCTCAAGATGGTCCGCCTGGTCTTTCGAAAGCGTTGGAAGGGGAATGGAGTCTCAAAAAGCATCTGCCTCCTGGTCGCCGGTGTCATCACCGGAATAGAGGTTGGCATTAAAATCCCTGAAGGCTTCGGCAATATCATGATCCTCCGTGATGACCATCTCCCCTAGCGATTTCCTGTACTGACTGCTGCTGTCTGGTTTCAAGCAATTTGTGTGCCAATAACCGCCCGCATCTATCCCCTCCCGTATAATATGCGTGGTGTAGTCGCAAGGCAGCAAACTCTGCCCTATCTTGATCAATAGCTATTAACTGCTGCTTAACCGCTTTCAGCCTCCTCCAGACCCTAGGTGCCCCTGTTCTCTGGTGCATTTCCAATTCCCTGACTTGATGGGTGAGCTCATCTCGCCTGCGTTGCCTTTCAGCATTATCTGCTGCAGAGATCGCCATAAACTCTTCCCTTACGACGGCCTTCAAGGCTGCCCACTGTGTCGCGAGCGTGGTGTCTGTGTTACTATTGTGGGAAAGATTTTCTGTGATAACGCGCTGTATTCGTGTGACCACTTCCGGTGCAATAATGTCTCTCTAAGGCGCCATGTTCGCTGCGCGTGCTGAGTCGGGGGAGGGAAAGGGCAACAGTCACTGGGGCGTGATCAGAGAGGGAGGCGACTCCAATCTCCACCTTAGTAGCTAGTACGTGTGTAGGTGAGGTCGCGAGCAGATAATCTAGACGAGTATATGTTTTATGTGCATTAGAAAAATAAGAATATTCCTTCTCCTGGGGGTGAAAGCTGCGCCATAGGTCCCGAAGCCTAACTCGCTCAAACGAGACAATCCCTCTGTGGAAAGGGCTCACGCTTGTGTGGTGGGCTGACAAGACCTATCCAAAATGTTGTCGAAAACCAAGTTGAGGTCACCCCCTAGCACTATGTGGCGGTCTGGCGCAGACGTGGCTTCTGTAAGCGCAGTGTGAAAGAACCTCTCCTGACCTTCGTTAGGTGCATAGACTGAGCCAATGGTGAACATAGTGGAGCCTAAAGAAAACCTATAGGTCAACAATCTACTCTTAATCTCGGCCAACTTGTGTAGGACTTTACCCTTGCATCTCTGGGACACAAGTATAGCGACCCCGCCGTCTTAGTGGAGCTAGAAGAAAAAAACTGTAGGGAGAATTGCCGAGATCGGAGACAATGGCAGTCTCGTTGTAAGAGATGCATCTCCTGTAGGAGGCAGATGTTGGTGTGGGCTTGTTCCAAGCATAACAGTACGGCCCTGCGCTTAACTGGGTTATTTAACCCTCTCACATTAAGTGTGAGTATTTTAAGCTCTGTGACTGGCATCTACCCTATGGTGTGTTTGAGCATCCATCGAAATATGCTAACAGGAAAGGATCTAAGAGCCCAATTAGTGCCATACCCCAAGGGGTGCCATCCTCAAGTGCCCAATGTAATCCAAAGAACATTAAACTCCCTCCCAATCCACACCCCACCCCAAAAAGCCTCAAAAAGTTAAGGAAAATACATTCAAACATATTGTCCATCATCCGCAGATGTTTGGTGATACAACAAAAACAAGTAATTCGTTGATTTCTGATGTACTCCCTCCCGCCAACTGCCCAGGGCGGAGAACAAGCAAACTATTGGCCATAAAAATTAGAAAAGTCAGCCAGGTTGAGTCAAAGCTAATTCTGATGCGGCCACCTCCACTGCAGGACGCTGGCGCTCCTCAGTCTCCGCCATAGGAGGCTTTTTCACTAGACGTCGCCGCCTCTGTTGGCACCACTGGGTCTAAAATCGTTGCGTTCCATGGCTTGGCTGGTCGAGTCACTCTCTTCAGTTGGTGGGTCAATGCCCAGTAAACGGCAGGCTTCTGACAGGGAGCGCAGCTGATAGAGCTTATTGTCCCACTTGAACACAAGAAACGGATTGCCCCAGCTGTAGGAGATGTTGCGTTGTTGCAGTAATGTCGTAACTGGTTTAAAGGTTCTGCGTTTCTGCTGAGTGAGGGCTGACAAATCCTGGAACAGGACTGGCGACTGATCTTTAAAGGAGAGACGGTGCTTCTGGCGGGCTTTTTGAAGGATCCCTTCTTTGGTGCAGTAGTCCTGCACACATACTAAGATGTCCGGGGGCGGGGCCGAGGCAGAGCGTGGAGGACCCACCCGGTGCAAACCTGTCTAGAAGAAGATCCGAGTCCGGAGGGAGCCCTAGTATGTGGTTGAAGAGCTCTTGTGCAAAACGGAACAGATACTTTGTGTCTTCAGTCAACTTCACTCCCCGGATCCTAATGTTATGGCGCCTGGAGCGGTTCTCCAGGTCCTCCAGGTGGGTCTGTAGATCTACATGTTGGTCATGGATCAATATAATTTCCTGTTGCAGTGCCTCTATCTCGGTGTCCCTCCCTTCGCCTTTGCCCTAGAGGTCCGCCACCCGCTCCCCAATACAGTCCATGTCTCTGCAAACCTCTTTGATCTCCTCCTTGAATTCCCATTTCAGAGTGTGGATATCATCTTGCAGGGTGTTAAACAGTGACTCCAGGAAGGACTTGGTGATAGGTTCCGATCCGTCCTCTCGACCAGAGATGGGTTGGGTATCACTCGCCGTCATGGGGTCGGGTTGTTGACTCCCCTGCGCTTTAGCAAACAGATCCTTCAAGGTCTTGTCCTTACGTCCCCTGGAGGTGGGCATTGCGCACACCAGACACCACAGGATTTGCAGATGGGGCGCTTTTCTCCCAATGAGTCCAATTGAGTGGACAGGCCCAGGAGTATCGAGTCGGACTCCAGCAATCCGTGTAGTCCAAAGGGCCCACCCTCGCACTCTGGAATGTCGGGGGGCCCTCGCCTCTAGAACCGGCACTACAGTCCAGCACAGACCACACAGCTCCCAGACCCCTCAAAGCTTTGCCAACCACTGTGACTCCAGTCAGCTTGTGCTCGCACCTCTCTAGGGTCAGTCCTCGAAGGGGACGCAGATGGGCCCAGTAGGCAAACACCCCAGGAGGGTCTCTTTCAAGCACCGTCGTAGTGCAGACTTTCACTCCTGCAATGGACCCATTCAGGCCTCAGCTTCTACTTCCGCACTGCCGTGTCCCTAGGTGCTCCGCCACACACTTACACTCTCACTCCACCCTCAGGGCCGTATCTCTTCCAGTGCTCAGCTGTAGGGGGGTGCCACTACCACTGCAGGCCTTCAGTCCTGAAACTTGCCGGATCCCGGTCTCAGGATGGCGGTTAGGCCCCTCCTCTCCCGAGTCTAGTGTCTGTCAAGGTCCCAACCAAGGGCCGGGGAGTTGGGGTGGCAAAGTGAACTCGGGGACTGCCATGGATAGCACAGCCCGCACCTCCGTCAGCAGCTCTCTGGGTTTGTCACGCCATCAGGGTTTGTATCAGGTCCTATGGGGCGGTGCCAAATTACCATCCGGTGTGGCTATCCTGAACACCGTACTCTCCTTCCTCCAGGGCCCCCCCCCCCCCATTGCCACACTTGCCTGTGCCAGTCCGTTGTCCCTGCCGCCAATCCGCCCATGCTGCCTCCGCCGTTTAGGGGTGCCAGCAATTCATTGAGGTCATCCGCCCACCATCCGCTCGTCTGTGCATGTCCACGTGGGCTCTCCCCGTCAGCTGAGTGTGATGCTTGGCTCTCCATGCTCGGGGGGTTCGGGGTGTTAGGTCCAACAGTGAATGGCATCCAGTGAGTCGCCCTATATCCTGTTGCGGGGGCGGCCGGCTGTAAGGCCCGGCCCTAGCTTCCACAGTCTACCGCTGCCAGCCACCGCACCTCCCGCAAGCTTCACTGCCGTCTGGCCCTCCGTCATGCTGTCTCAGTCCGTGCGTGCTCTCTCCTGGGTGATGTACCAATGGGTATGGCCGGGCACACAGCAGGTCGCAGCCATGTTCAACAGGGCACCACAACAGTGCGATAGTTCTTAGCCCCGCAGATCCTGCCAGTCAGAGTCCCGGTCCAGCCACAAGCTACCGCCCCTAAGGGATCCACCAAGCCACCTCCGTCTCACTCGTAAGTCCTTCCCTGCCGGTCCTCTCAGTGTGTTCCCGATGTCCATCGTGCCCCTCTGGTGCTAGGTCTCGTTTATCTGGCACAGCGCTGCCCACTCCCGCTGACTCGGTCACTCCTCAGAGAGCGGCGTGGTCCCCGGATTACGCCAACACCGCGCCCTCCACCAGCAGCCCACACTGTATCTTCCCACTGCAGGGTCCAGGCCCACAGGGTGGCCCCCCCCACAGCGCAGCGTCCCGGTCCACCAGACCTCCTCCCGGCTCGGCGTGCACAAGAATCCTCGTAGCTACACTGCTAGTAGCCTACCCTGTGGGCAGACACACAATATCCCAGCCGCTGGCCAGCCCTCGCTAAGCGCCGGCAAGGCCTCCCAGGTTGCTCCATGAAGTAGGCCACTCCTCACTGCGGGCACACCCGCCCTCGCCGCTCCTCAAGTGCTGCTTAATCTGCCGCTGCCTTAATCCTCTGCCATGTATCAAACTCCTGCTAGTGGGTTTTGAAGCGATGCAGGGATGATATCGACATGCAGGGTATACAACAGGCCTCACCGCAGGCCTCGGTCACCCCCAAGCAGACACGGCAGTAGGCGGGTAACCCAAGGCTCTGAGATGCCCCTGCCTTCACTGGACAGCCGTCGCCCCTGAAGGGGTCACCAGGCTCTTCCCCGGCAGTTTCTCTGTCAGGTTTCACCCCTGCTGGCGTCGCAGGGGAACCCACACTCGTGGTCTCGCCAACTCAGGTGCGGTGGGCCTTTTCCAAAATGGCGGTTCGAGCTCACCCCTCCAGCTCCACTTTGGGGGGCCGCCAAATCACCACCGTTCTGTCCGCTACGGTGTATGCAGCTCTGTTGCAGTCTCCCGTGCTCCTCTGTGCAGCGCTGTCAGCGCGCCACCCCGCAGGCCTCTCCTCACTTGCCTCCGGGCCCACGACAAAATGGCGGCCCGACCCGTCTCCCCCACGCCACTCCAGACCTCAGCCTCGGGTGGACCACCAGGCCGCCACAGTCGGGACCGCTGCTGCGTAATCCACCGGTTTGATACCAGCTCTCAGGCTCACCGGCCCAGCAGGGGCAATATGCAGACTCACGGGCCTCACATGACCGTCCTGATTCCTTCAGAAGCGGTCGCTCCTCTCTGCTCCCTGGTGTGATCGGCGCTCGTGGTATCGTAGCGCTATACTTCCGAATTGCTGTGTGCTTGCTCGCATTGCTGCCAATATTCCTAGTGACTGATCTCCTCGCATATTTGCATATTAGCGCTATATTGCGATAGTGCGCTTTGACGAGATTTGCATTGCCATTGATATTTCATTTGCCTGTATCTATCATTTGTGCCTGACTGTGCCGGTGCCACTAGCGTTTTTGTCGCGTTTATTTACTGTGTGCCCCAATCCTGTTTCGCATTTGGCTTGCAGCCATTTTGTTGTTTGTTTGTTGTTGTGCCTCCCTGCCCGGCCCTCCACCCCGCTCCCGCCTCCCAGCTGCTCCTCCCTCCCACTGATAGTTGTGGCCCCGCTCTCCAACTGCAGCGCTGTGACCGTCCTGATTCCTTCAGAAGCGGTCGCTCCTCTCTGCTCCCTGGTGTGATCGGCGCTCGTGGTATCGTAGCGCTATACTTCCGAATTGCTGTGTGCTTGCTCGCATTGCTGCCAATATTCCTAGTGCCTGATCGCCTCGCATATTTGCATATTAGCGCTATATTGCGATAATGCGCTTTGACGAGATTTGCATTGCCATTGATATTTCATTTGCCTGTATCTATCATTTGCGCCTGACTGTGCCGGTGCCACTAGCGTTTTTGTCGCCTTTATTTACTGTGTGCCCCAATCCTGTTTCGTGTTTGGTTTGCAGCCATTTTGTTGTTTGTTTGTTGTTGTGCCTCCCTGCCCGGCCCTCCACCTCGCTCCCGCCTCCCAGCTGCTCCTCCCTCGCCCCTCCCCCCTCCACTATCCACATATGACAGATGCCTTTGCGCGCAGCGTTAACGCACAGCGAACGCGCCCCATGCGCGCCGAAGGTGCGCCAAAGGTAAGCCCGTCTACGCCAGTCCGCGCGTGGATCGCGCCCAGCGCCAGTCCCCCTGGCCCCCACAAAATCCACTCCACCCGCATAATGTACGACGCCGCAAACCTCTCAGCACTTAACCCCGGCCGCACACCACAATGCTACCAAGCTGCCCCAGGACACACCCACGGACCTTTCACCTGCCACTCCTGCAAATTCGACTGCATCAGGACCCGCACCAAATCCACTAACTCCAGACATAATTCTGACTCTAACCACCTGAAGTGCATGCTGTTGAACACCCACTCGGTCCACAGACACTCCATTGAACTCTGGAACCTACTCGACACTACCTTACCGGACGTCGCCTTCCTTACAGAAACATGGATGAATGCCTCATCAGCACCCGACATCGCCATAGCCATCCCAGACGGCTACAAGATCATCCGAAAGGACCGCACCAACCAAACAGGAGGAGGCATCGCCATTGTCCATAAGAACACCATCCGCATCACAACCAGCTCCGACGATAACCTCGCTACAGCCGAACACCTTCACTTCCAGATCCACACCAACCCCAAGACCACACTCAGAGGCACCCTCATCTACAGACCACCAGGACCCCGCACACAATTCAGTGAAGACATCACGTTCTTCATCAGCCCACATGCCCTCACCTCCGAGAACTACATTCTACTGGGAGACCTCAACTTCCATTTGGAAAAGAAAAACGACAGCAACACCACCACCCTCCTGGACAACCTGGACAATCTCGGACTGAAACAACTTGTTGACACCCTCACCCACCTTGGCGGACACACGCTTGACCCTATCTTCACCTCCAGCAAGCACATCTCCTTCGATCACACCACAGCACTCCACTGGACGGACCACAGCTGCGTCCACTTCAGCTTCAAAAAGACCACAACCCCCCACATCCTATACCTCGAAGAAATTGGAACAAAATCACCACCGACCAGCTCTTCACTTCGCTCCACCAAAACCCACCTGCCATATCATCGGACCCAAACCAAGCAGCCACCAACCTCACACAATGGATCACCCACAGCGCTAACGAATTAGCACCCTTGAAGAACCATCTATTAGAGCAAAGTAGCAAAAAAAGCCTTCCTGGTTTAACGATGACCTTAAGAAATCCAAGAAGCTCTGCCGTATTCTCGAGAAAGCCTGGAGAAAAAACCCAACCACTGACAACCTGGCCACCTTCAAGAACGCCACCCGCAAACACCACCAACTGATCCGATCCACCAAGAAATCAGCATTCAAGGATCGACTCAACAACAATGCCCAAAACAGCAAGGAATTATTCAACATCGTCAAAGAATTTACCAACCCCACCGCCGGCACCAACGACATCACTCCCTCCCAAGACCTCTGCGACTCTCTATCCTCATTCTTCCACAACAAAATCGCCGACATACATAACAGCTTTGAAAACCAGTACGAAGACCAGCCCACTCCACCCACATCCGAACCAAAACCGCACTCTAACAACCTTTGCGCCTGGAACCCAATCACCACTAAAGACACCATCCGCCTGATGAACTCCATCCACTCAGGATCGCCAACCGACCCATGTCCTCACCACATCTTCAACAAAGCAGACTCCATCATCGCACCCCATCTCCGCGATGTCATCAACTGTTCCTTCAACTCTGCTACCTTCCCGGAAAGCTGGAAACATGCCGAACTCAGCGCCCTTCTGAAGAAACCCACAGCAGTCCCCACTGAACTTAAGAACTACCGCCCCATCTCGCTCCTTTCATTCCCTACCATAGTCATTGAGAAAGCCGTCAATAATCAGCTCGCCGCCTTCCTTGAATCCAACAAATTCCTCGACCCTTCACAGTCCGGCTTCCGAGCCAAACACAGCACCGAAACCGCCCTCATCGCAGCAACAGACGACATTCGAACTCTACTGGACAACGGAGAAACAACCGCCCTCAACCTACTCGACCTCTCCGCAGCCTTCGACACAGTCTGTCATAGCACCCTCATTCAACGCCTCAGCAACATCGGAATACAAGGGAAAGCATTGGACTGGATCATCTCGTTCCTCACCGGAAGAACCCAAAGAGTCCGCCTCCCCTCTTTTACATCAGAGGCCACTGAAGTCATCTGTGGCGTACCACAAGGATCATCACTCAGTCCCACCCTCTTCAACGTATACATGAGTCCCCTCGCATCCATCGCTCGCCAGCACAACCTCAAAATCATCTCCTACGCAGACGACACCCAGATGATCCTCTCCCTCACCAAAGACCCAAACACCGCCAAAACCAACTTACACGAAGGGATGAAAGAAGTAGCCGAGTGGATGAAGAACAGCCGTCTAAAACTCAACTCCGACAAAACGGAAGTCCTCATCTTAGGACCATCCCCCTCTGCCTGGGACGACTCTTGGTGGCCACCGGCCCTAGGGACCGCACCCAAACCTACAGATCATGCACGTAACCTGGGCTTCATCCTGGACTCCTCCCTCTCGATGACCAGACAAGCCAACGCCGTCTCATCATCTTGCTTCAAAAATCTTTCGTTGGATCCCCACCGAAACAAGAAAGACAGTCACCCACGCACTGGTCACCAGCCGACTGGATTACGGAAACACCCTCTACGCTGGAACCACAGCCAAACTACAGAAAACACTCCAACGCATCCAAAACGCCTCAGCCAGACTCATATTGGACATCCCTTGGCAAGCTCACATTTCTTGCCACCTGAAAGACCTCTATTGGCTCATCGTCAACAAGAGAATAACGTTCCGCCTCCTCACCCACGCACACAAAGCCCTCTACGACCAAGGACCCGAATGCCTCAACACGCGACTGTCGTTCTACACCCCCTCCCGCCAATTACGATCGTCCAATCAAGCCCTCGCCGCTATTCCGCGCATACATAAATCCACCATGGGAGGAAGATCCTTCTCCTACTTAGCGGCCAAAACCTGGAATTCTCTCCCCACCCACCTCCGCCTTACACAGAACCACCTCGCCTTCAGAAAGCAACTAAAAACTTGGATATTCGATAAGTAAAGCACCCCCCTCCCTCAAGCGCCTTGAGACCCTCTGGGTGAGTAGTGCGCTATACAAATCTCTGAACTTGAACTTGAACGCTGCCCGATCGCGGCCCCCGGCTTCTCCTCCTCACTGTGAGCCGCGGGAGCTATCGACACTCAGGCTGATGTTAAAACACCCCTCCAGCGGCCACCACCACCTCAAGGTGCCGCTCCGAGTTATCAGGACTACTATCCCTTGAAGAAATTGGCCAACAGCTGCAATAACGTCCAGAAAGCCGGTGCTAGATCAGGCTGTCGGCAGGAGCTCCGGAGCAGTACTTCTTCTCATGCCGCCATCCTAGCCACGCCCCCCAATGCTCCCACTTTTAAACCTTTTAGCATGAACAAGTTGTGTCTTATCACTGTTGATGCTAGTCTATGTGGTCTTGTTTGTGTATTATCCCAGAAGTGTGGCAAAGAAGAGTGGTGTGTTGGCTTTACCTCCAGAACTCTCAATGATACAGAAAGAAGATACTCCATTATTGAGAGAGAGCTTTTAGGATGTGTGTGGGGCATTGAGCACTTCTGCAATTACTTATGGGGAAGCAGGTTTGTTCTGAGAACAGATCACCAACCTCTTGTCTCAATTTTGTCACCTGGTGGAGGATGGAAGGCCACTGCCTGAATAGGTAGACTCATGTCTAGGCTACAAGAATATAGTTTCAGCGTAGGGTATGTTCCTGTAAAGCACAATGTTACAGCTGATTGCCTCTCCCGTCTGCCTTGTCCAGGCGAAGAAGCAAGCAATGTGAGTGAGGATTTGGAGATGATTGTGTCTGTTTCTTATTATGTGTCCAAAGAGTTCTCTCCCATTTCTGAGGAGGAATGGAGGAAGAGTGTGACTGCAGATGTTAATTGGAATTTACTTAAGAATGTTATTCTTAGGGGATGGCCAAAGAGTAAAACTTTTCCTGCTGAGGCCTTTTCTACAGGTATCCACTGAATTGGAAGTGGAAGGTGAGTTGATTTTCAAAGATGGAAAATGTGTACCTCCTGAGTCCATGCAAGATGCTATTCTTAAACTTGCACATGAAGGACATCCAGGAATGTCATCTATGAAAAGATTGCTGAGATCTAGTTTTTGGTGGCGTAGTATGAACAAGATGGTCGACAGGACTGTCATAGAGTGCGCTGAATGTGTCAACAGCGACAAAATGTTGAAACCTTATCCTGCTCCTTTGAAACCTGTGCCTTGGCCCAAATCCCCATGGCAGAAAATTGCATTTGAGATCTCTGGGCCATTCCATTGTTTGCCACAAGAAGCTTGTTTTACTTTGGTGATTGCGGATTGCCACTCTGAATGGCCAGAGGTTAAGTTTATTGCTCATGCCACTACACTACACAGACTATAATCGAGTTCTTCAGAGAAATCTTTTCTCTTGAGGGAGTCCCGAAGTTCTTATGACAGATAATGGTGTGCAATTGAAATTGCGTGAGATGTAAGATTTTCTGACCTTGTGTGGCATTAAACATTGCACTACCACTCTTTATGAACCACAAGGAAATGGCCAAGTTGAAAGGTTCAACCGTGTCCTTAGAGATGGTGTGGAATCCGCTAGAAAATCAGGTAATGAGTGGAAGGTTGTGCTGAGAGAAAGACTTTGGATGCATCGTATCACTCCCCATTCAGTTACTGGTGTCAGCCCTTTCCGCCTTTTGAGAGGGAGAGACCCTATATCCAATTTATGTCCTTAGTGGATTAAGAAACAAATGGTTGAGGTTGATGTGAATAAAGATATGCAAAATGTTTTTTCTAGAGTCCAACAAAAACAAGATAATATGAAACTATTTTATGATGCTAAAATGAAAGCAAGAATTCCGACTTTTGCTGTAGGAGATTGGGTGGCAAACCTGGTCTTGACTAAGGGAATTTCCAAGTTTGGCCCTGCCATTAGAGTTGCGAAAGTTAATTTTAATAGTGTTGTAACTGAGGATGGAAGGGTGTGGAACGTGAAACATGTTGTCAAATGTCAAACCACTCTCAACGATGGCAACCCTGGTTGTTTTGACGACTCTCCTGTTGGTTCTGACACTGTGACTTACTGTGTGAAAACAGATAGTAGCACTAAACCTCCTCTGAAAATGAGAGACTATATTTAATGCTTTTGTGTTAAGGGAAGAAATGCGTTACATTCTTTATTGCTTGTGCACTATTTCTTTAAGTCCCCTCTTCAGAATTATTTCTATTTGATGTGTTTCCTGTTCTCTGTTACCATGGTGTTAGGGTTCTGCATTCTATCTACTTGTCCCTGTAGCACACGTTCACAGCAGACATTTGTACTGTACTGGCTATCAATACATTTTTGTATATTGTACCTCGATTCTTTGAATGATTACTACATTGTGCTTCTAAAGGGACATGACAACTGCATGACCATGTTACTCACAAGCACTGAAAGATGACTCATCTTCGAATGGAACTCGGCTGACTGAAAAAAAATTTCCAGATTCGAATTCATTAACCTGATACTGGCTCAGTAGTTATTGCCTGGGCAGCAGTTATCCAGAGAGACCCCATCCCTGTTAACGGTGTAAAACATTCCTTTTGAAATACTAAGTTCTACGTAAAAGGCAGAAGGATTCTTAAAAATCAGTGGGTGGGTGGGTGGGAGTATGCATAAGTGGAATATGTCAAAGAAGTTGACAAGCAAACAAGCATTTACAATGCAATGGTTTTGCCTTTGTTAAAGTTAGAGCTATTGGCATTGCTCTTGACATTATTTTTATTTATGTTTTTTTAACATAAATAAATGGCATTGTCATTTACAATGCCACTAGCTTTATCTCTCGCAAATGACACACACAAACACACACAGAGCCCCCCCACACACACACCCACACAGAGCCCCCCACACACACATCCACACAGAGCCCCCCACAAACACAGCCACACAAAGCCCCCCACACACACAGCCACACAAAGCTTCCTACACACACAGCCACACAAAGCTTCCCACACACACAGCCACACAGAGCCCTCCACACACACCCACACAGCACAAGCAGGCAACAGGGCCACACGGAGGCACAATCAGGCAACAGGGGCACATGGAGGCACAAGTAGGCAACAGGGGCACACTGGGGCACAAGCAGGCAACAGGGGCACACAGAGGCACAAGCAGGCAACGGGGGCACACGGAGGCACAAGCAGGCAACAGGGGCACACGGAGGCACAAGCAGGCAACAGGGGCACACGGAGGCACAAGCAGGCAACAGGGGCACACAGAGGCACAAGCAGGCAACAGGGGCACACGGAGGCACAAGCAGGCAACAGGGGCACATGGAGGCACAAGCAGGCAACAGGGGTATGAAAACGGAGGCACAAGCAGGCAACAGGGGCACACGGAGGCACAAGCAGGCAACAGGGGCACACAGAGGCACAAGCAGGCAACAGGGGCACACGGAGGCACAAGCAGGCAACAGGGGCACACGGAGGTACAAGCAGGCAACAGGGGCACACGGAGGCACACGCAGGCAACAGGGGCACACGGAGGCACAAGCAGGCAACAGGGGCACACAGAGGCACAAGCAGGCAACAGGGGCACACGGAGGCACAAGCAGGCAACAGGGGCACATGGAGGCACAAGCAGGCAACAGGGCTATGAAAACGGAGGCACAAGCAGGCAACAGGGGCACACGGAGGCACAAGCAGGCAACAGGGGCACACAGAGGCACAAGCAGGCAACAGGGGCACACGGAGGTACAAGCAGGCAACAGGGGCACACGGAGGCACACGCAGGCAACAGGGGCACACGGAGGCACAAGCAGGCAACAGGGGCACACAGAGGCACAAGCAGGCAACAGGGGCACGAAAATTGAGGCACAAGCAGGCAACAGGGGCACGAAAACTGAGGCACAAGCAGGCGACAGGGGCACACAGAGGCACAAGCAGGCAACAGGGGCACACGGAGGCACAAGCAGGCAACAGGGGCACACGGAGGCACAAGCAGGCAACATGGTCATGAAAACAAGCACAAGCAGGCAAAAGGGTCACAAGCATGAATTGTAATTTAGACGGGGCTGAAGTGGAGAACGGTCAGTAGGGAAGTAGTGCGGCTGGTGCAGTGGTACCAGGCCGAAAGGTGAGAGGGGCTGTCTGCACCCCAGTTTCGACAGTTTCCACTACCTAACAGGGATTGGTGGGAGGGGGGCGTACTTCTTGCTTGCTTTAGGGCTGTTACTTCGGGGACGCAGTGCACGCTGCTGCCTGCTGCCTGCTGCCGCCGGGACACGACAACAGGCAGGGAGAGGACAGGCTGGGAGAGGGCAGGGATGGGACAGGCTGGGAGAGGGCAGGCTGAGAAAGGGCAGGCTGGAAGTGGACAGGCTGGGAGAGGAAAGGCTGGGAAAGGGCAGGGAGGGGACAGGCTGCTTATATTGATTTTCTGCCACTTCGGTGACCTGCAGATCCACCCGAAGTGTGGCCCCTTGCAGAATTGCGTTAGTTAGAGCCACAAGGCTGAAGAGAGAAAAAAAAAGGAGGGGGTTGGTTGCGGGGCTTAAGCTGTGTGCTGCTGGGCACCGAACCCTCTGCCTGACGTGCTGGGGGGGGGGGGATATGCAGGGAGGGAGAGAGATCGATAGATACATTTATCTGCTTAAACTGCCTTTTTATATATGTTTTACTATAATAATGCCAACATTTTCACAATCTCTTTCTCACTCGATCTTGTTCATCTGCGTGCTTCATGGTTGCCATGCCTCACAAGTGTACCCCATAGTTAGTCTATTATGTATTATTAAATGATTACTGGGACACTGCTCGGACGCCTGGATGAGTTATCAATGGAAGTAGCATAGACAGTGAGGTCAACAGAGCATTGGCAGGTTTAATGAAACAGACCTTTTTGCCAAATGCTGCACACTGTTTAAACTTGTCATGTAAAACAAGGATGGTTCATTAATAATGTTGTTTTCCTTATCAGTTATAAAAAGGGCCTCTTTGATGCGCAGACAGCATTAGCGAAGACAAAATAGACTCTCAAAGAAGAGTGCTTTGAAAAGAAGTCTAAAGATACCGTAAGTGGTTAAAAGACCTGCCGCATAAAATATTGAACAGTAGGTACTTGTGACAGAGGGCCAGTAATTCAATTGGATCTTTAAAAAAAAGCATGTGCTTGCAAATATTTATTTGTGAACAAAAAAAACTAAATCCAGCAGCAGGTTACCATGACTACGAAGTAAAATAAATGAGCATACGATTAGTACTAGCTCTTTATGATAGTCTAAGGAATCCAAACACTACGTAAAAAACAAAAAGTAAATCAGAAAGTATATTAGCAAATTAAATGTTGCAGTCTCACCTAATCTCACATCAAAGGGACTGCTTGAAACCCCATTACCCAGACCTAACCAGGATAATGTAAACATCCACGAAATGGCATTGATGCCTTGATAAACAGCCCATTAAAGCAAGGGCAAACTGTGAAAAACATGAAAGCCAATGGTTTAAAAGGGCTCACTCAGAGCGCATCCTCTCCCTGCAAATCGATTGCGCTTTTTTTGAAGAACTGATGATTGCAGCCAAAGGTAAAAAGAACAACGGACACACGGAGAGCGGGAGGGGGGGTGCGGGGCGGGAACGGACACACGGGGAGCGGGAGGGGGGGTACGGGGGCGGGAACGGACACACGGGTAGCGGGAGGGAGCCTCCCCTAGCCCCAAATAAAACACTTCCTCTGAAGCTTGGCAGAAGCACACCATCGGACAGACACTGGGGCGCCATGACAGCGGGAGGGGACTCACCGGTCTCTCCAGTGTTCCGCTGGTTCTCCTCCGGTTGGCGTCGGGCGAGGCTCCTCCTCTCCGGGGCCTCGCCGAAGACGGGGCGGCGGCTGCGGGCTCCTTCTCACGGCCCGAGCAGGAAGGCGGGTGCCGTCAATGGCGGACCAGATTCGGGGGCGTTCCCTTGAATTGGCTTTCGGCTGACATAGCGTGACGTAGCCAAAAGCCAAAAATTCTCGGGAACGCTCCCGAATCTGGTCCGGCATTGACGGACAGGCCCGTCTTCCAATGGCTAGCCTCCATTTATGGAGCTAGCCAATAGAAGACGGGGGCCGTTCCTGTCTCCCCTACTATAATCATTAGGTTTTCGCCTGCGCGAAAAAGATGCGCAGAGCGCATCTTTCGCCAGGCAAAACCTAAAAAGCATTTACAATGCAATTGTTTTGCCTTTGACAAAGTTAGAGCTATTGGCATTGTCAATGACAAATCTTTTATTTATGTGTTGGTTTTAAAAACAGATAAATTAATGGCATTGTCATTTACAATGCCAATAGCGTAATCTCACGCAAATGGACGATGGTTACAAAAAATTTTGAAAAGTGCTCTATAGAATCAGGAGGAGTCGGGGAGGGATAATGAATAGAGATAGAGCCAAGAAGGAAAAACAAATTAGGGTGAGAGAGAGTGGTGCATTGGAGAGAGTTAACAGTGTGGTGAAGGGAGAGTGAATGACGAGAAGAGAGTATGAGCAGAAGAAAGAGAGGCAGTGAGAGAAGGAGAGTGTGGTGAAAGGGAAGAGTGAGTGACGGGATGAGAGTATGAGCAGAAGAGAGAGAGGCAGTGAGAGAAGGAGAGTGTGGTGAAAGGGAAGAGTGAGTGACGGGATGAGAGTATGAGCAGAAGAGAGAGAGTCAGTGAGAGAAGTAGAGTGTGGTGAAAGGGAAGAGTGAGTGACGGGATGAGAGTATGAGCAGAAGAGAGAGAGGCAGTGAGAGAAGGAGAGTGTGGTGAAAGGGAAGAGTGAGTGACGGGATGAGAGTATGAGCAGAAGAGAGAGAGGCAGTGAGAGAAGGAGAGTGTGGTGAAAGGGAAGAGTGAGTGACGGGATGAGAGTATGAGCAGAAGAGAGAGAGTCAGTGAGAGAAGGAGAGTGTGGTGAAAGGGAAGAGTGAGTGACGGGATGAGAGTATGAGCAGAAGAGAGAGAGTCAGTGAGAGAAAGAGAGTGTGGTGAAAGGGAAGAGTGAGTGACGGGCTGCCGAAGATCACACGCGGTCCCTCGCCTCATGATTGGTTTCCCTGTGGCTCACATTACCCAGAGCAGGGCTGCTCCCCAGTGTGAGGGATCGCGGATTGCAGTGGTGCTGGGGGTGGGCGTCTGTGGGGCCCCTCCCCTCCTGCTGCCCCCCTCCCTGAAGTGTATGCATCTCAGCTGGAGCCGCAGCTTGTCAAACTTCACTCCCCCTCCCTCCTGCACCCCCGCCCCAGGCCCTCTCAGCTGGCTCTCGACCCCTTCCCGCCCCTGAGGTGCTACTTGTACACACTCACGGGAGCCAGAAAACCCTCCTCTCAGTTCTCCATTTATTTGTATTTTTTCAGTTTTATATAGCGCGAACTCCGCGCTCTGTGCATGTGCCTACACAAGGCCAGTGTTTGTTTTAAAGGTAACGGGGAAATTAAATGATGTGCCCAGAATCACTGGCTGTAGAGCCGGCGCCGAGACTCAAGCCTGGCTGGCTCCACAGTTCTCAATAGCTCTATCGTAATGCCTCATCTTCTCCAGTTTTGTTTCCGATATTGGTGATAATTCTGGCTTTCAGGATGAGTGCAGATGTGCTACCGTGTGCTTTGTCTGTGACCCGCCCCGCGGCCACCGATCTAAAAACAGAAAGTACAACACCGGGTCAAGGTACTGCCTGAAAAAACATCTTTAATACTAGTATAAGCATCGGAACATTTAGAGAGCATGATTTGTAACTCGAGAAGAATGCGTTGCCCACCAAACCGCTTAGCACGCTGGGACTTGTAGTTTAGTATGACAAAAGTAGACCAATGACGTGAAGGTGGAGAAAAAAATAAATCGAGGACAGGGCTGGATTAGCTGTTGGCGACTGAACCGGCCTAACTTCAGAGCTTTGCCTAAAATTATATTTGGACACGGACACGGACAGCGGGAGGGGGAGGCGGGAACGGACAGCGGAGGGGGGGTAACGGACAGCGGGAGGGGGGTAACGGACAGCGGGAGGGGGGCAACGGACAGCGGAGGGGGGGCAACGGACAGCGGAGGGGGGGCAACGGACAGCAGGAGGGGGCAACGGAAAGCGGGAGGCGGGGCAACAGACAGCGGGAGGGGGGCAACAGACAGCGGGAGGGGGGCAACAGACAGCAGAGGGGGCAACAGACATCGGGATGGGGGCAACAGACAGCGGGAGGGGGGCAACAGACAGCGGGAGGGGGGCAACAGACAGCGGGAGGGGGGGCGGGAACCTAACGCTCTGCGCTGAAAACCACATTTCGTGCAAGCAGAGGCTGCCTTCCATTTCCCTCTCCCCTGCATCTGCCCTGCTTCCCCCGGGGCTCGCTGCGTAACAAACTTGAATGCCTCTGCTATTCAATGAAAGGCATGCTTGTCAGCTAAAGGGAGTTAAAATCCTCCAGCGAACGGAAAGAATAGAAGGTAATGTAACGATTTCAGTTACATCCAACAGTGCTCGCCTCGGAAGCAAAAAAGCACAACACCACGAAGGCATCCCTTAAAGACAGGAAATTCCAATGGCAGCAGAATATTGTTTTATGTAAAGAGTGTGTGCGAGGACTTGGCATGGGGAGTTGTTGCGGGAGCTGGTTATTAAAGAGCAGGACTGAAGATGTTCTAATGTAAATGAGGTGGGACAGACGGCCGGAGACACGGACAGCGGGGGGGGGGTGCGGAAAGGAACAGGAACACGGACATTATGGAGCTGGGGGGCCAGGGTTGAGTCTCGGCGTCGACAACATCTTGTTGCGCACCCGTTCAAAGCACGGCCTGTGCAGGAAGGCGTGTGCCTTCAATGCCGGACCAGATTCGGGGGCGTTCCCGAGACTGACGTCGCCAAAAGCCAAAAATTCTCGGGAACGCCCCCGAATCTGGTCCGGGATTGACGGACAGAGCCGTCTCCCAATGGCTAGCCTCCATTTATGGAGCTAGCCAATGGGAGACTGGGGACGGACCATGCCCCCTACACAATATACAATAGGTTTTCGCCTAGCGAAACGATGCTTTTGCATCGTTTACGCCAGGCAAAACCTAAAAAGCACTTAGCTCTGGAGGCCGCAATCCAAATGACTTCTCCAGAGGGCTTCACCAAAGCCAATAAAGAGACAAAAAAAACAGACAATGACTTCAACTTCCCACATACATAATACTATAGCATACTTCGTGGGACAAGGGGTGAGCTCACTCCAGCCACTTTTAATTTATTATGGCACAAACAGGGTTGACACATTTCTTCTAAAAAAAACACTGACTGTTTAGTAATGTTTGCTGTTCTATAACAGCCAATAGCTGGCAGATAAAAATTATTCATGTAAAATTGTCATGATTAATTTTTAAAATACATTTCTGTTTTCTGTAAGAGCACAAGACTAATCCCAATAACTAACAATTGCCACTTGATTATTCATTAACTTTGGGTTCCAGAGCAGTGTGCTGCCTGCCGTAATGTGTTTCAATGCATTGCCAAGGGGAGTGCTATATAAATGCAATTTTAATACAAGGCCAGGAATGCCAGCATTTTGAAACTGGAAAAGGGAGAGTTGAAAAACAATTTCAGGAATATTTTTTAACTATTGACTAACAGTGCATTGTAGACAATTATATGCAGGAGGCAGCTAAAAATAAATCCATATTAAAATCAGACAAGGACAAAGACTCGGCCCGGCCACCAAAGTAAAAGTGTCCCTCATTAGAAAACCAGATATCTAAAAAAAAGTAGCCCACATTTTGCGGCAGTTTTGAACTTTTGAAGGTATTAAAGACTGCATTTGTGCTTACTGCGGGCAATGTTGGAAAAAAATTGATTAAATAGAAGCCTCCTGGGCGGACAAAATGCAAAATTACTAGGCGGTCCAGTTGATTAGGGCCTTTTTGTTTTCCTCAGGGGTTGGGAGCTTGGGGTGATTGCTACATCCTTGGGGGCCCAATTGCCCCCTCATGAAAAAAAAAAATAATAATAAATTATGCCTTCCAGGGGGTTCAGTTTGTATGCCCGATTGGCCGACCCCCAGCAAAACGTAGTCTCCATTTTATTTTCACCTAAGGAGTCAATGACACCCTCCTTAGGGGTCTGATCACACTCCTCCAGGGGAAAGCAAATATTATAGGCAGGAGGCAGCTAAAAATAAATCCATATTAAAATCAGACAAGGACAAAGACTCGGCCCGGCCACCAAAATAAAAGTGTCCCTCATTAGAAAACCAGATATTTAAACAAGCATTTACAATGCAATGGTTTTGCCTTTGGAAAAGTTAGAGCTATTGGCATTGTAAATGACAAATTTGTATTTATGTGTTGGTTTTGAAAACAGATAAATAAATGGCATTGTCATTTACATTGCCATTAGCTTAATCTCTCGCAAATGTGAGACCTATTGTACCCTACGGACGAGCTCAGCAGACAGCAATTACTACCACACACACACACACACCCAGAGCCACACACACACACACCCAGAGCCAGCCACACACACACACCCAGAGCCACACACACACCCAGAGCCAGCCACACACACACACACACAGAGCCACACACACACACACACACCCAGAGCCACACACACACCCACCCAGAGCCACACACACCCACCCAGAGCCACACACACACACACACCCAGAGCCACACACACACACACACACATACACACACACACCCAGAGCCACATACACACCCAGAGCCACACACACACACCCACACCCAGAGCCACACACACCCACCCAGAGCCACACCCACCCACCCAGAGCCACACACACACACCCAGAGCAAAAGCTAACTGCGATAAATGTTGACATAAATCATGCAAACAGTCTATTCAAAAGAGGCAGCAGCTGAAGTGTGACACCCGGTTATCTTGTTTCCCGGCGCACCGGTCTAATTAACTCAACACAGTAGTGTGGTTTCTAAGCAGGCAAACAGGGATGTGGGCCCAGGTATACAGAGAAGGTTTCCAGTATGCTATTTTCACATTTAAAACATTTGCTACAAAATGTAAATAGATGCATGTTAATCAATATGGATATTTTATTTTTGGTCTGTGATGAGGAGCAGTGTGAGTCACCTTCTGTGGATTTTGTATGCACAATTTAGCTGCGTTGCCACCAGTCACACGTAAAACGATCAGAGCTAGAAAGTAGCCAGCCCAGACATGCAGAATCTTTAACAGCATGAGTGGTAGCACTGCCCTGGGTTTACGACAAAGAGGCACTGCAATTTGTGTTGGCATTTCTAATGTTAAAATATGAAGAGTTGGTGCTCACAGATAAATAAGCCTCTCCATTAGCAGCTTTTAGTTCTGAAAGCAGGCTCAATATTTGAAACATTGAATATACAATACATTACAACTAAATAATGAAAGAAATCACAGTTACCTGTTGGAGCTCCTTGGCATATAGGGAATCCTTCGTTTGAACTCCCACTAGCACTGGACAGTACCTGCGGCCCGTCATCTCCGCCACAGTCAAAGTCTTGGGGGACAACAAGGCAGTCATCAGGCAGGAGTACATGAAGACCTACATGAAGCTAATGAAAGTCGGACAGGCCATTAGCACGTAGTGATACGCTGTTGCCCTGGCAACGAATAACCCGCCATAGCTACTACAGTTGGCTTGAAGCCCTTTTTGAAAGGATGTTGTACCTGCTTTTGTCTGTTTTCATGAAAATCAGAAGGTGCATGCTTTATCGGAGATGACAACTCGAGGTCAGATGGCTTTGGGAGATTTAATCAAAATGCGGGAAATGACAAACTGCAGGGCCAAATTGTTTCAAAATGTGCACCGAGACATGGCGTCGAGCGCACAGGGCGAATGCTTTTTTTCATCCTATAGAGCAGGGAACGGAAAAATCCTAAAATAATGCATATGTAATTCTTTAACCGAGGTAATCCCCTTCCTCCCTCATCAGTCATGCTTACGTTGATGTCAGGTGGGATTTTGCAATGACTACAACCATTTAGAAAATTGTGAAATAATTTGGACTCTTTTGGTGCAATTACGCAAAACAATTGCAGTTGGTTACTTCCAACAAAAGGGTCAAGTAAAATTTCCATCGTTCCTAATATGGTGATCAGCAGTGTATACGTAATATGTGTTTGAGATATACATTAGGTTCTCTCACGGGAGTTTTACCACATGTCCCTAACATTACTTCTCTTAATTTAAACGGTTTACTCGTTTTGTAATAAAAGGAGTGGGGTGCTGATGTTCCTGATCACTGAATGGCACAGCTGCTGATGGTTCATTTTGTGTCGGATTTGATGACTTCAATTCCCACCGGTGTGCCCGTCCCTGCAGAACTGGAGGGAAACCAGTGCGCATACAGTACATTTCATTGGTGGGTTTTATGTTCACTGCAGAGCGAGGGGGGTGTGGGGGTGGGGGTACCAAAAATGGAAAACCTCATTTTACTCAGTCTTTAAACATAAAAGGATTGTGGTGAGGTGCGCCTGGACTTAGCTGGTTTATGACGGTGCTGACGGTGCATCCTCTCTTCAGAATTGATGGTGCATAAATGGAAAATAAAAATAGTGTTTAATAATTTGGTTCATAGTCTGAGCCTGCCCCTTTTCTTCTTTGATTGTAGCCTAAGAAGTCTTTTCAGAAATTCAGATTTTGTAGAATACGTTTTTTTCCTACCTCGTTCTAAATTGCATGTTACTTTAAATATTCCTAATAAAAATCCACTGGCTAAGTAAAGTGAAATTTATATCAAGGTAACTGAACGTTTAACTGCTCCCTGTTAATTTATTGAGCACTTCCTGTGCACAGTGCGGGACTGTGAAGTTAGGAGTTGTGGTGTTGCGCTCTAGCCTTCGGCGGCCAGCGCGATGACGTGCTGCGCAGGAGCTAGAGCGGCATACGGACGCATGCGCGCAGAGGCTAAGGAAAGCGCGCGAGCGAGACTAACGGCAGAAGCGACCGGAGCTAGATAGGGTTAGACTCTCAGCGCTCTATGAGAAAGCGAATCTTGTTTAACAGTGAATAAAGTAAGCAGTTCATCTACCCATGCTTCTTGCGCTTTGTGGGGACCATTATACAACATTACAGTGGCGACGAGGACTGGGAGCACCCCTCTGTCTCCACACAGCTTCACTGGAAAACGGCGACCGGAGCACCAGAACTCAGGAGCAGGTCAGAGATGACCTGGTCAGTGCATCAGTGCTCTTCTCCATACAGCGTGGCAGCAGCGAAATTCCAGAGTGGCTGACATACGCGTGGCGCCAGACCACAGAAAAAAAGGTCAGTGCAGACCCGGAGCGCAGAGGGGCCCTAAGCCAGGATCCTGGCTGGAAGAAGGGACACTGAGAAGGAGGAAGAGGGACTACCTCCCCCCAGCGCCACACAGGGTGCTACCAATAGCGCACCGGGCAGTCCCAGAGGCCGAGGAGACGTCTCAGTCGGGGAAGGACCCCCTAGTGCGCCAGGAAGCCCGGGGAGCCAGTCAGGGGGACCCAGGACAGAGCCCAGAATGGCCAACCAGGCGACTTCACTAACAGCTCCCGTTCCCTTTCTACCCAGACCATGTGAACCCCTGATGAAGTGGGAGGACTGGAGGGAGTACTTCAAGAACTACGTGGAAGCCTTAGAGGATGAGAACGGTGAGCCATTCCCCAGTGCTCGGAAGAAAAGGCTGCTACTGCACAACCTAGGCCCGGAGGGCGTGCAAGTGTTTGCGAACATTGTACCTAAAGAAAGGCCCAACACAGACGTTGATGTCTTCAAGAACGCGCTGGAAGACCTAGACAACCACTATCGCCCGGCAGTGTGTGTATCCATCGACCGGTACAACTTCCAGCAAAGGAAACAGGAGGAAGGAGAGTCGGTAGATGACTACGTTGCAGCTCTGAGACGCCTTGCAATCACATGCAAATATGGACAGCTTCAGGACGAGTACATCAAGGACCAGATAGTCATGCACACAACAAACAAGTAGGTCCAGGACAAGCTATGGGCACAAGGAGAAGCGTCGCTCAAAGACGTTATAGCCATGGTGAAAAAGGCGGAGCTGTCGAAGCGCTGTGCAGATGCGGCTAAAAGAGAAAGCGCGCAGAAGCAGATGGTCAACAAGATCGACGAGGCTCCGGCGGCCTACAAGCAAAAGGGGTCCACTAGTGAACGAAGGCAGGATTCGAGGTGGACAGGGAAGCAAACGGTACCAGGAAGACAACCCACAGACAACAAATTTTCATGCTACAGGTGTGGAAGTACGGCCCACTCGGCGCAGGACAAACGGTGCCCGGCGTTTCGCACCAGATGCGCCTTCTGTGACCTGGTCGGCCATTTTGAAAAGGTGTGCCGCAAAAAGGGGAAGAAGACCATGGTGAAGTGCATTGAACCAACCCAGTCGGAGGACCTGACGGAAGAAGACCTGGAGGATGACGACATGGTCTTGTGTGTAGACGATCAAGTGCTGGATGTGACAGGCAAGCGCTCAGACAAGCCGTGCACGGACATGTTCATCGGTGGAGTAAAGGTGCACGTAGCAATCGACTCAGGTTCCCTGTGGACCATAGTACAGCGATCTGTGTGGGAAGAAGACTTTTTACCTACCTTGGGGCCGATGCTACACCCACCAGATATCCGTCCCATTTCATACACCAGCAACGCAATCCCCATAGTGGGTTTCCGCCCACTGAAGTTCGAATTCAGAGGTAGATCAGCCACCTGCAAGCTATACGTGGCGGAGAAGGGGCCCTCTGTACTAGGCTGGAGAGATGCTGGCGACCTAGGAATTAAGTTAGATCCCGGTGGCAAAGAGCAAATCCTACTAACAGAAGATGGCCAATCGCCCCAACAAGACGAACTGAAGCAAGCCTTCCCCAAAGTCTTCGGAGGCACAGTAGAAAAATTAGAAAAGTTCGTACATAAGATACTACTCAAGGATGGTGCCCGCCCGGTGTCCCACAAGGTCAGGAACATCCCCATCGCCATTAAAGAAGCGGTCCAGCTGGAACTCCAAAGGTTAGAAGACCAGGGGATCATCGAACCGATTGACAGTTCCGAATGGTTGGCCCCCTTGGTCGTAGCCAGGAAACCAAATGGCAAGGTCCATTTATGTGTGGACCTCCGTGAGCTCAACAAGTGCCTAATAGTGGAGAAGTTTCCCCTACCAAGGATTGAGGAAATGTTGGCGAGAACGAAAGGAGTGTCATGGTTTTCCACTATCGACCTCACGTCGGCGTATCATCAGATCGACCTGCACCCATCAAGCAGAAAATACACCTCGTTCATCACACCTTTCGGGTGCTATCAGTTTCGCCGCATGCCCTTTGGACTGGCCTCTGCGGCCGCAGTGTTCCAAAAACTGATGCATTGTCTATTTAAGGATCTACCGGGAGTCCAATATTTCCAGGACGACATCCTGATCATGGGAACGAACCAAGAAGACCACGACAGTAAACTGACAAAAGTGTTAACAGTACTACAAGAAAAGGGTCTCACGGCGGAGTGGAGTAAATGCAAGCTAGGCATGTCATCAGTCACATACCTGGGCCACGAGATCGGGAGTCAGGGCATATCACCCAAAAGACAGAACGTGAGAGCCATTTGTGATGCCAGGGCCCCAATCAACAAGGAGGAAGTTCGGTCATTCCTCGGGATGGCCGAATACTACAGCAAATTTGTAAGGGACTTTGCTACTAAGACTCATAAACTTTGTCAGCTCATCAGAGACAAATCGATGTTCAAGTGGGATGCAGAGGCACAAAGCGAGTTCGAAAGACTGAAGAAGGACATCAGTGGGGCAGTACCCTTACATGGATATGACCCCACAGGTAGCACCATATTGACAACGGATGCCAGTGACAAAGGATTAGGGGCGGTGCTTGCTCAAGAAAGGAGGACCGGTCACCCTTGGGAACATGGTGGCGAAGAGGGACATAGCCCAGAGATGGGGTGCGACCGAGGCCCCTCTATTGGTGCAGTGGAAGGCCAACATGGACTGGTGCATGGTTAGGGAAAAGACAGTCTATGTGGCCAGAGGGAAACCCCGGACTTGGACGAAAATTTGGGGAGCATGGAACGACTATAGGGGAAATGTGTGTCAACCGCCCGAACCAATTGATCAACATGACATCGCTTTTCCCTGACCTGTGACGCCAACTGAGCATTGATGTTATTTCTATCTCCTGATACCTCCCCCGCCCCCCTCCTTCCCATCCTGCAATCTGCTTTTCTTTAGTGTTTTCTGCCTTATTCCCTACCCATCCCTGACACCCAGCGTCACACTATCTACACTGCCACTTTCGCGCCCGTGGGCGCCTGTTGTTGTTTTTATATCATAAAATTAACCTTTGATTATTCTGTCTCGATTGTTTGACACTATTGGTCTCCTCTATTCTTGCTGCCTTGCCTCCGGGATGTCAGGCTGAATAGCTGTGTGTTCTGGTCTCAATAAAGGTTTTCAAAAATTAAAAAAAAAAAAAAAAGAAAGGAGGACCGGCACAGTAGAGACTATCAGCTTTGCGTCCCGGGCACTATCCCCCACCGAACAGAAATATAGCGCCATCGAAAAAGAAATGCTGGCGGTCACATGGGCCATGGGAAAATTTAGGCAATTTATCTGGGGCACCCGGCTCAAACTACAAACTGACCACAAACCACTGGTCAAGGTGCTGACATCTTGCGGCCACGACACAGCCACACCACGCATTGCCAAGATGACGCTTAAGCTGCTGGACTACACGTATGATGTAGAGTACCTGCCAGGGACACAGAATAGGGTAGCGGACTACCTAAGCAGAGCCTCCGCCATGGAAGACGCACCTGTGACCCTACCAGAGACGGACGAGATGGTAGCAGACATGGCCGACACGGAGACGACGATAAGCAAGCAAGAATGGACTGAGGCGTATGAAAATGACCGTGAGATAGTGGAAGTCAAACAATATCTCATCTCCGGATGGCCAGAAAAGCGGAATCTCAAAGTGGACCTGAGGAAGTATTACGAGATTCGGGAAGAGTTGTCGTTGAGTGACTCAGCAATCTTCATGTACCGAGGTGACAGAGTGATACCACCGGGGGCAATAATCCCAGTGCTATTGAAACAACTTCACGAGGGACACCTAGGCATTGTGAAGACGAAAGTCAGGGTGAAACAGATGTACTGGTGGCCGGGAATGGACGGTCAGATAGAAAGGCAGGTGAGGGAATGCGTCCAGTGCCAAGGAGCTGATAAAATACTGAGACCATTGAGACCTGCGCTAGGGGAATTTGACCGCCCCCAAAACCCATGGGAAGATATTGCTGTGGACATTCTAGGACCCGTTCTCGACAACAGAGGTATTGGCAAATACCTGTGTGTGGTCATTGATAAATACTCGAAATGGCCTGAGATAGATGTGCAGGAATCCATGGACACGGACACGGTGCTGAAATTCCTCACCTCACTGTTCTTGAGGGAAGGAATACCTAAGACAATATTGAGTGACAATGGGCCACAGTTCACCTCGGACAAATGGAACAGGTACATGAAGAGAAATGGAATAAAGTCTAAACACACAGCAGTCTATCACCCAGCGTGTAACGGGCAAGTGGAGCGGTTCAACCGCATACTGATGGGGTCAATACAAGCCGCCATAATGCAAGGGAAAGAGTGGTAAGTAGAAGTCCAAAACATGTTATGGGCATACAGGATTACTCCGACGGTGCTAGGATACAGCCCTTTCCAAATCCTGAGAGGCAGGTTCCCCTTCACAAGAGACAATGTAGTGTGGAGAGAGAAGACAGTGACTAGTAAATGGTCACCGGCAGTGGTGCAGCACAATCTGGAAAAAGCTCAAAAAGTGTATGCTGCACATTACAACAAGCGGCACAACACCAAGGACACCATTCTGGGAAAAGGGGAGTGGGTTAGAGTCAAACTCCCAACTCTCCAAAAGAAGGGCGAAAGCAAGTACAGCAAACCCTTGCAAGTTCGAGAAGTGTATGGTAGAGCGCTAGAGCGGCCTTACTCAGCGATGGGAGAGTGTGGTCCCAAGACCGCATGGCAAGAGTCAACATGATCATGCAATGGCCGGCGGTCAAGGTAAAGGAGACTGAAGAGCAGCAGCAACCCGGTGGAGAGGGTGAGATGGAGATAAGTGAGGAAGAACAGAAGGAAAGACTTGTGGTGAAGGACAATGAAGGGAATGGAGAATCACGGACCTTGGAAGAAGCAGGAAGCAATGGAGCCCCGGCTGGGGAAATGGAGAACGGTACCCAGGTGGACACTAGGAGTCTCCCCGGTGGAGGTAACAGTGAAGAATCTAACCTGGTAAGGCGCACCCGTGCCGGTAGAGCAGTCACCTTGCCTCCTCGATTCAAAGACTATGATATGAGTGACTATTGAGTTGAGACTCTATGTAAGTGTTGTTGTTTGATTTGTAAAAGGAGGAGATATGTGGTGTTGCGCTCTAGCCTTCGGCGGCCAGCGCGATGACGTGCTGCGCAGGAGCTAGAGCGGCATACGGACGCATGCGCGCAGAGGCTAAGGAAAGCGCGCGAGCGAGACTAACTGCAGAAGCGACCGGAGCTAGATAGGGTTAGACGCTCGGCGCTCTATGAGAAAGCGAATCTTGTTTAACAGTGAATAAAGTAAGCAGTTCATCTATCCATGCTTCTTGTGCTTTGTGGGGACCATTATACAACATTACAGGAGTCAGTCAGTCAGTCAGTCAAATAACTTTATTTCGGTTAATTAAAACCATAAAAGCAATACATAGTTCGTAATACAGAAATTAAAAAACAATTAAACAGGTTTTAGACGTGATTGCAAATCCTAAGTAAGTCCATTAAAAGATATTTAAAAGAAAAAGAAATTGTTAATAAAAAACGAATTTAAAAAGATAGATATAGAGAATGAATAGTAAACAACCCAAAAAAGAACGCCTAAAGCACCACTTTCCAGTATGTTTTGCACATTCCCCCCAAACATATTTTTAAATAGTGTCAGGTTTGGTGGTTGTTTATCTGAGAGAGTTTAGTTTTGTTAAGTCTTTCAAAATTGGAAAATAGAATTTTTTGCGGGCCACCAGGTAATGTTCGCAAAGCATAACTAGCTGAAGAGTATCCTGTGTGGAAAAGCAGTCACAGGTGCAGGGTGGGGTGTTTTCTGGTTTACTCCACGTTGTATATGAGCCAAGCACAAGATGTATCAGGTTGAACCTGAACCTTAATAGTAGAAAACGGTGGTATGGTATAGTTACATATTTTAAATAAGGTTCCATAGCCATGGACGATGAAAGTTGGTATAATGACCTTACCATAGGCATGCTGAGCTCAACCGCTTCCCTCTCTGTCTCCAACACATTTCGAAAATGCTGCTTAACCCACCTTATATCCTCTTTTTTGAGGCTCTGTGGAAAAGAGTACATGTCCGGGCGCCCTATCCTCGCGCATGCCGCTCTAACATACGCCAGCCAGGGTATACTGTCCGCCTTATCCAGAGCCATACAGTCTTTGAGAATGCAGTGGTTCAATGTGATCTCCTCGTTTGTCCAAGTTTTAATCCAACATAGTAGTGGCGACATTTTTAAGAGATCAGTAACGTGTCCCAAGCCTATTTCATTATGGATTGAATATGTGGGAGATGATTTCGGGAGTGACAACAAGGCTCGTATAAAGATGTTTTCTACAGTTTGAATACCTGGGGCTGAAACGTAGCCCCAAATATCTGCCCCGTAAGATGCAATTGCCACACATTTAGATCTATAGATGCGAGTCATGGCCTCCATGGGTCTCGAACCAAGTCTTTTGGAAAAATGCATGAGGGCTGCGGTAGATCTACTAACTCCATTCTCCTTTAATTTCAATTGGGCACCCCAGGTTCCTCTTTCGTCAAAGGTGACGCCTAAGTAACAAAAGAAAGGTACCCTCGAGATTGGAGAATTGTTACAGCTGAAGGACCTAAGCTTCATGTTTTTCTTCTGTGAACCTGTAACCATGACATGAGATTTTGCTGTGTTAATCTTTAGGTCCAGGGCTTCCATAAAACCACCAAAGTGATCTAATAGTCTTTGCAGGCCCGTACCTGTACGAGCTATGAGGACGGCGTCGTCCGCGTATAGCAGGACCGGGATAGGTAACCCACCCATACGCGGCATGTCCAAAGTAGCTGAGTTCAGGGATTTCCCCAGGGAGTTGATGTACAGAGTAAAAAGGAGAGGGGCCAGAATGCAGCCTTGCCTGACCCCTCGCCCTGACCTAAACTTTGCGGTACATCTTCCTTCCCTTGTTACCCTGACAGAGGCAAACAAATTTTGATGGAGATCGTGCAAGAAATTAACTAAGGTGGTGTCCAAACCCAAATCTCGTAAAATAATCCACAGTTTTGAACGATTAACCAAGTCGAAAGCAGAAGATAAATCCATAAAACCCAAATAAAGAAGCCCCCCCTTCACCACAGTGTATTTGCTGATGATAAGGTGAAGGTTTAAGCATTGATCCATGGTCCCCCTATGTGCTCTAAAACCATACTGCAAATCAGAGAGGATCCCGCTCTCCTCAAGCCAATCCCCAAGTCTTTGAAGGATGACTCTGCCCAAGATCTTAACGGCAGAGTCCAACAGGGAGATTGGCCTATAGCAGGCAGGGTCCCCTCTGTTCCCCTTCTTGAAGATGGGAACAATGATGGAGGTGGACCAGGAAGAAGGGAAACCAGCTGCAGGTATCGCATTAAAGACATTAGTTAATATTTTTGACCAAAATTGAGGATACTGGATGTAGAGATCTGCAGGGACCCCATCGGGTCCAGGAGCCTTGTGTTGACTTGTGTTTTTGATCGCCCTTTCTACCTCAATGGTGTTGAATTCCATAGCCAAGTTGGATGGGCCGTGGGCACTGACTAGGGAAATTGGTGCCGTGGATTCATAAATCTGTTTGAAGTGGCAAAGCCATCTATCGTCTTCAATCACACAGTCCATGTCGGTTTTCCCATCCTCAGAGAAAAAAAGCTGGTTAACAATGGCCCAAAACTTTTTGCTGTCTCTCAATACATCAATAGCTAGTAAACTGTCCCAGGCTTCCTCCTTGATTTGGGTCTTGCGTTTTATAACTGCAGTTTTGTATTCTTTTCTTAGGTTTGCCACTAGTGACCTGTCTCTGGGTTTGTGTTTTAATGCTTTCAACAGGGCACTGTGCTTTAACGAGCAATCCTTGTTAAACCATTTGTACATTTTCTTAGTGCCTTGCGCACCAGACCTTGACTCCAGGTTCTTAGAAATCCTTGCACATATATCCACATAGGCAGCCACTACATCAGAGCCCAAGGCAGTTGGATCTAGGCAAACTGCCATGCTAGCCTCAGTCTCTTGGGCTAATGTTTGGAAGAATTGGTCGGGGACAATCTTCTCCCATTTTAGGCGCCTTCCCTGGTCCTTAGTCGTCAGGTCTTTTGAAGCTGCCACACCTGTCGTTCTGCCAATCCGGAAACAGTCTAGGTCCAGCATTAAGAGGACAGGATGATGATCACTAAAGCTAGCAGTTACAACCCTATACTCACGTGCCTTTACTAAGACCCCGGATGATACAAAGATGTAGTCTATGACGGTGTTGGCGTCTCTCCCGATAAAAGTAGGCGCTCTATGCTCGTTTTTATCCTGCTCTGGTTCGAATAGATTTAAATTCGCAAGGAAAGTCTCAAGGCCCTCACCCTCCTTCGTGTGTTCAAAGTGGGGAATGCCCTTGGTCGGTAATCCCCCATATCTATCATTATAACAGTCCCCCTCGCAGGGGTGAATATTAAAATCACCCAGGATAACCATCTCTGGGACGGAACTGCAATCTTGTCTATAGACTGACAGAAAGTCTAACAGGGAGGTCAGATGCTCATTCACACAGGAAACCTCCTTAGAATTGTAAAAATGTATAAGCAAAATAGTATGTGAATCCGATATAGTCCACTCCACAACTAATGTGTTCGTGGGTGCGGAATCTAGTTTTTTGAAAACCCCCACCAAATTCAGAGAGCACAATGTAAGTAGGCCACCCTTGGCTCTCCTTCTTACGCCTGAAACTGCTGGAGTAGAAAAGCTACAGAAACCATCCATTGAGAAGCTTGTAGTAGTATCCCATGTTTCTTGGAATGCCAGGATGTCGTATTGCTTTACGATCCCCTGCCATATGGGATCTGAGGCCTTTGCAGATAAACCCGCCACGTTCCAGGTAAGAATTTTACAGTATGGTAAATCATGGTTAGACGGGGTAAGTGTTCCCCGGGTATCGCCAGCAGCAGGGTCTTTGTCAAACATTGGAGATGAATTTAGTTTTTGCAGATCCTTCGTAGTGATATCCCTTCGTGGTTGGCTAGGAGTGATCTGATCGCTCCGTCCGATTGGGGAATCCTGTGTTTGTCAGTCAACCCAGTCTGTGGATGACAGGCATTCGAAGCGATTAGCCATTGGAAAGTGGAAAGGATTGTCTAACCCATTTACAAACTGGTGGTAGTAGTGAGGTTGGGTGTGATGTTGACCAACGAGGGGACCTCCTTGACGCGGTCTACCTCTTCTTCTCCTTACCAGATTCCATGCCGCATCCCCCCCCTCGTCCCATCCATGGTGTTGTATTTCCCATGGAGGGGTGAATCTCTGTCTAGGTTTAAAGTCATGTGGTCCCTTTAACCAGCTCCATCGATTATCGGCTTGATTTTCTGGTAGATAGAAGTAGGAGAGAGGTCTAGCAGTCACAGTGCTAGCCTGATATCTAGGGGTCCACTGCTACATATGAACTCTACAACCTCCGTGTTCTCGAAGGTGACCACTACGCAGTCCCCTTGTAGGTTTTTTCTGTTACCTCCCGCCCACGGAGCTCTCTCTACCATTAAAATGTTACTCGGTATGTTTGGCGGGAGGGGATGGTTTTTGGAAAGCCAGTGACATACTTTGTTTTTTAGAGCCTGATACGATTCTACTTCTGATGGTGAGATTTCAGTAACGCCGGTGAGAATAACCACATAGGGACAGGCATCAGGAGGGAGATGGATATTTCTACGAGCCGTGCCCTTGGCTCTAGCGGGAGCATCAAGATTTGAGGACTGTGATATACAATCACTCGATGTGGCCTGAGTGGTTGAATTAATTTTGGTTGTTTTCTGCGTTTGATCTGTTACAGAGGGCTTAGTTTTAGTGCCGTCCTGGTTTGAGGTGTTACTTGGTTTTTTGGGGGCAGCATTTTTGGCCTCCAGAACTCTGTTATCAGCCACAGATGGCTTATTGGCCGTTTTAGGTGGATTGGTGACCTGGGCTGTCTTGTTGTTCACAGTAAAACTAGGAGCACTTATATCCTTATGTATATTCTTTAGGATAGTTTCCAGGCAGCGTAGTCTAACCTCTATCGGTTCAAGCAATACTTTTAGCATATTAAAGATAGTAGTAGTATCTGTGCTTAAACAGTTCCCCTCCTGTGATGGTTTTGCTGAGTTACCAGCTTCCCCACTCAACTCCAGGATTTCCTCCAGACTATGATCGATAATAGTGTCGTCTGGGTGGCTCAAGGGTAGACCATTCTTGATGGGATGCGGTCCCCCTGTAGGAATGGATATGACTACTAAGGAATTGTCCATGGTAGATGGATCGGATGTGACCTTATGGTCGTTAGGGGCAATTTGGACCTTCTTCCCTTTAGGAATGGATGGTTTATTAACCTTTCGTTTTTGTTTAGGGATTGCCCCTTCTATCCGGCCCCTTTCGTTAATAGCGGTTGTCATGGTAGGGGAGTTTGACTCACTTTGCTGCGCTCCATTCTCTGTTAAGAGGTTAAGATTAGGAGAGGCCTCCAGGTCCTGTTGAGTGTTTGAAACATCAGGGTCCCCAGTCACCTCAGTGCTATGTAGTAGTGCCTGGATGTTCGACCGAGAATCGGTATTGGGCGTCTGTGCCTGGGCAATAAGGCCTAGAGAGGATCGCTTGGCCATGGCCAGGTCTTGGGAAACTCTCCTATCCATTAGTATTATTCCCTCATCTATTAATGCATGGGTGCGGGTGATAAAGTCATCCAGAGCTCCAGTAAGTTTTTTAGCTCCTGCGGCAGCCATACTTCTGGTTTCCCGACAGTTCATAACAAGCTTTTTCTAACAGAGGTAGCAAAAGGAGCTAGGGAAATCCGGCCAGGGTTTGTGGCCCAGGCCAGGCTCCTCAGGCCTCTGAGGGCCACAGAGGGCCCGTCCTTTGCCCGGGCTTCGCTCGGCGTCCCGCTCGCGTCCCGCTGAGCGGTAAACCGTTGAAGATAAGGAGGCGTTGCTGTCGGGGGGCGTGTCTTCCTGGGGGCGCGGCTGTGCACACCTGTGCAGCGCAGGGACTCCTGGTCTTACGAGTCCCTGCGGCGCGCTCCCTCGATGGTCTCGCGGTGCTCCCTCCTTCTACCTCGGGCCACCAGCACAAGCGCTCCACCAGCCTCGACCCCACGCCACTCACCGCGCAGCGGCACCCGCGAAGCGGGTGCTGCAAGTTGTTAAGCTGCGGCAGGGCGGTCAATCCCTCCAGGGACACAGGGAGGCCAGGTGGAGACGAAGATTAGCGTTCTGACAACGACAGCACTCAGGTTAGTTTCCGCAGTTACAAGGATCCCTCTGCAAGCTGGACGATTTCCCGCTTTTGTGACCTGGTCAGTCGGGGGGCGTGTCTTCCTGGGGGCACGGCCGTGCACACCTGTGCAGCGCAGGGACTCCTGGTCTTACGAGTCCCTGCGGCGCGCTCCCTCGATGGTCTCGCGGTGCTCCCTCCTTCTACCTCGGGCCACCAGCACAAGCGCTCCACCAGCCTCGACCCCACCCCACTCACCGCGCAGCGGCACCCGCGAAGCGGGTGCTGCAAGTTGTTAAGCTGCGGCAGGGCGGTCAATCCCTCCAGGGACACAGGGAGGCCAGGTGGAGACGAAGATTAGCGTTCTGACAACGACAGCACTCAGGTTAGTTTCCGCAGTTACAAGGATCCCGCTGCAAGCTGGACGATTTCCCGCTTTTGTGACTTGGTCAGTCGGGGGGCGTGTCTTCCTGGGGGCGCGGCCGTGCACACCTGTGGAGCGCAGGGACTCCTGGTCTTACGAGTCCCTGCGGCGCGCTCCCTCGATGGTCTCGCGGTGCTCCCTCCTTCTACCTCGGGCCACCAGCACAAACGCTCCACCAGCCTCGACCCCACGCCACTCACCGCGCAGCGGCACCCGCGAAGCGGGTGCTGCAAGTTGTTAAGCTGCGGCAGGGCGGTCAATCCCTCCAGGGACACAGGGAGGCCAGGTGGAGACGAAGATTAGCGTTCTGACAACGACAGCACTCAGGTTAGTTTCCGCAGTTACAAGGATCCCGCTGCAAGCTGGACGATTTCCCGCTTTTGTGACCTGGTCAGTCGGGGGCGTGTCTTCCTGGGGGCGCGGTCGTGCACACCTGTGCAGCGCAGGGACTCCTGGTCTTACGAGTCCCTGCGGCGCGCTCCCTCGATGGTCTCGCGGTGCTCCCTCCTTCTACCTCGGGCCACCAGCACAAACGCTCCACCAGCCTCGACCCCACGCCACTCACCGCGCAGCGGCACCCGCGAAGCGGGTGCTGCAAATTGTTAAGCTGCGGCAGGGCGGTCAATCCCTCCAGGGACACAGGGAGGCCAGGTGGAGACGAAGATTAGCGTTCTGACAACGACAGCACTCAGGTTAGTTTCCGCAGTTACAAGGATCATCCATCCAGGTTACACAAGAAGCTGAGGAGACCGAGGACACTGGAAGAAGGAGCCAGGGCGGGTGAGAAGTCCTGCGCCTTGGCTTTCAGCGCCTCCATTGCACGGGTGCGTCCTGTGTAATCCTCAGGGTCCAGGAGAGCGTGGTATAGGTCCGGTGGGATGAGTCCAAATTTAAGGCAGCTATGTTCCTCGGAAGGAAGGCAAGCTCTGCTTTGGGGCCACTCGCCCCCCTGAATAGAATGCTTGTTCTTTTCTCTCGCACTGCTCTGGTCCTGCGGGCTGCTACTTGGGGCCCCCCGCCTTCCCTGGACAGAAGGCCTGTTGGTAGTTTCTAGAGCCGTCTCTCGCAGACTGCTCTTGTCCTTGGAGGTGAAGCCGTCTCCCGCCGCTGACCCCAGTCTCTGGGCGCCTCTCGTGTCAGTCTCCATAGCTGCCAAGGTTTCAGATTGCTCTGTGTGACATTTTCATAATTTCAGTGTAATTATGAGTGACAGTTCAACGACTATGAGTGACACTTTCTTGTGAGCAAAATTAAGCAAAGACTACGAGGGAAACATATAAATGTCAGAAATTACAACCATTTGAGCAACAAGAAACCCTAACAAGGTTTTTAAACTACTGCAAAGCACCAGAAATTAAAGAGCACTTGAGCCCTTGTAACCAGATCATACTGTTGAACGAATGTGGAACCATGATATTAAACACGTTTTTCAGAGGCATTACCTTATTAAGTTCTGTGCTCATAAGGTACACCTGGGTTGGACAGGGGCATAGGCTGAGGCAGGAAGACATAGGACTGCGCTGCCAGACAGATCGGCAGAAAAGCCAATTAACAACCCATTGCCATAGTAAGGCTTTGCCACGTCGGCCCTCATACTTCTCCCATGTCCCTGGCTATTAATGATGCGCAGATGCAGACCTGCACAGTGTGGACTCCAGTGCCACTCTGTCCCACGTGGGACCCGTCCGAAACAGGATGCGAGCGAGGCCCCAACAATATTCTCATCTCAGCCTTTAGTAGTGTTGCAGGGTGGACGGCAGAAAAACAACTTTATTCCTACCTCAGCCAGCCTCTGCCCACTGGGCCCCCAGAATCCCCCTCTAGGATTCAATCAAATCCAACAGGTCTTGTCTTTGAGGCCTATTGGCTCTACCAATCCATTATGCTGTACTCTTTACAGCAGCAGCAACAAAGAGAAAAAAAGGTTCAATAGCGCATACGTGATGTGATATATGATATAGTATCATTATGCAAGCACCTTGTGCATGACCATGTGTGCACGCTTCCACATTGACGCAAGTGCCTCTTTTTTCTAACGAGAGGAATCGGTAAAGTAAAACATTATAAAGAAATAATTAAAAAACAGGACTGAGGGGTGGGGGAATCGGAGGTGCAGTTGTGGAAGGGATTAGATAGAGAGGGGAAAAGCAACACACAAGGGAGAGGAATACTGTCGGATCGGAAGGAGCATACAAACGAATGAGAGCAACACGGAGCGTGGGAGAGAAAGAGAAGCACTCAGGTGAGAGAGAGAAACATGGAGCTGCTCCCATGCTATAGATTATTTGTGTGCACAAGGATTATCAGTGCACGCTGCAAAATTGTGATATTTCCGTCAAGGAAGCTGGTGCGCCTCCTGCTTAAAATACAGCTGTCTAATGCAAGGAAGCTTGAATGGCACCTAAAGATCTTGTACCTCTTCTATTTGACAGACGCTTTTCAATTCCATTCATTTTTGCATATCTCACCCAGTTGAGTTTTGTTTTTTGGTTCTTCTTGTTCTGAATTTACACGAGGTAAAATATAGAACTAAAATACAAAGAATGGGGAGAAAAAAAGGATTGGTGATGTAAGGCCTCCAACAACGCAAAATTCGTAATTTTAATTACGCACAGCAGCTGAGAAGATGGAGTCTTCTCAGGTGCAGTGCGCAATTAAAATTCTGAGTCAACAGAGTCAGCTGACTCTACGCACGTCCGTGGCCGGGCGCTGGGCAAGGCTGAGGCACACACAGTGAGATAGGTGGGTCACAGCTGAGCTGGCAGCCAGGGTCGGGTGCTGTAGAGTAGTTATTTAAAAACGATTACTACTCTCAGGCCAAATGAAATCATGACCCAAACCTGTTACAATCGGTGCACCGCTACCTTCCCAGCCCCACAGGCACCCACTGCAGCCAGAGGCACACAGCTCAGGTCCCAGCTGCTTAATTATAGTACAGAATCAACACCCAACAGTCAGTACTATGTACTAAACTCGCTGACTCGAGAGCAGCACTTCCGGGCATTGATTAGGCAAGCCTCAGACTGGCTGAGGCACTACAGCAGGCGCCGCTGTAATTATTTCAAAAAGAGTTGGGCGGCTCATCGTTACACAGCCGAGTCCTGTCCAATCCTTACTGATGTGTGTCTGTGACCGACATTCAAGTTCAAGTTCAGAAATTTGTATAGCGCACTACTCACCCAGAGGGTCTCAAGGCGCTTTAGGGAGGGTGGGTGCTTTACTTATCGAATAGCCAGGTTTTTAGCTGCTTTCTGAAGGAGAGGTGGTTCTGTGGAAGGCTGAGGTGGGTGGGGAGAGAATTCCAGGTTTTGGCCGCTAAGTAGGAGAAGGATCTTCCCCCCATGGTGGATCTATGGATGCGCGGAATTGCGGCGAGGGCTTGATTGGACGATCGCAGTTGGCGGGTGGGGGTGTAGAAGGACAGTCGTGTGTTGAGGCATTCGGGTCCTAGGTCGTAGAGGGCCTTGTGTGCGTGGGTGAGGAGACGGAACGTTATTCTCTTGTTGACGGGGAGCCAGTGGAGGTCTTTCAGGTGACCGGAAATGTGAGCTTGACAGGGGATGTCCAATATGAGTCTGGCTGAGGCGTTTTGAATGCGTTGGAGTTTTTTCTGTAGTTTGACTGTGGTTCCGGCTTAAAGGGTATTTCCGTAATCCAGTCGGCTTGTGACCAGTGCGTGGGTGACTGTCTTTCTTGTTTCGGTGGGGATCCAACTGAAGATTTTTTTGAGCATGCGTAGGATGTTGAAGCATGATGATGAGACGGCGTTGACTTGTCTGGTCATCGAGAGGGAGGAGTCTAGGATGAAGCCCAGGTTACGTGCGTGATCTGTTGGTATGGGTGCTGTACTCACGGCCGGTGGCCACCATGAGTCGTCCCAGGCAGAGGGGGATGATCCTAAGATGAGGACTTCCGTTTTGTCCGAGTTTATTTTTAAACGGCTGTTCTTCATCCATTCGGCTACTTCTTTCATTCCTTCGTGTAGATTTGTTTTGGCGGTGTTTGGGTCTTTGGTGAGGGAGAGGATCAGCTGGGTGTCGTCTGCGTAGGAGATGATGTTGAGGATGTGTTGCCGCGCGATGGATGCGAGGGGACTCATGTAAACGTTGAAGAGGGTGGGACTGAGTGATGATCCTTGTGGTACGCCGCAGATGACTTCGGTGGCCTCTGATTTGAATGGGGGTAGGTGGACTCTCTGGGTTCTTCCGGTGAGGAATGAAATGATCCAGTCCAAAGCTTTTCCTTGTAATCCGACGTTGCTGAGGCGTTGTATAAGGGTGTTATGACAGACTGTGTCGAAGGCGGCGGAGAGGTCAAGTAGGATGAGGGCAGCTGTTTCTCCGTTGTCCAGTAGCGTTCGGATGTCATCAGTAGCTGCGATGAGGGCAGTTTCGGTGCTGTGTTTGGCTCGGAAGCCGGACTGTGAGGGGTCGAGGGATTTGTTGGATTCAAGGAAGGCGGCGAGCTGATTGTTGACGGCTTTCTCAATGACTTTGGCAGGGAATGGGAGGAGCGAGATGGGGCGGTAGTTCTTAAGTTCAGAGGGGTCTGCTGTGGGTTTCTTCAGAAGGGCGCTGAGTTCGGCATGTTTCCAGATTTCCGGGAAGGTAGCGGAGTTGAAGGAACAGTTGATGACATCGCGGAGATGGGGTGCGATGATGGAGTCTGCTTTGTTGAAAATGTGGTGGGGGCATGGGTCGGTTGGCGATCCTGAGTGGATGGAGTTCATCAGGCGGATGGTGTCTTCAGTAGTGATTGGGTTCCAGGCGCAAAGGTTGTTAGAGTGCTGTTTTGGTTCGGAGGTGGGTGGAGTTGACTGGTCTTCAGACTGGTTTTCAAAGCTGTTAAGTATGTCGGCGATTTTGTTGTGGAAGAATGAGGATAAAGAGTCGCAGAGGTCTTGGGAGGGAGTGATGTCGTTGGTGCCGGCGGTGGGGTTGGTAAATTCTTTTATGATGTTGAATAGTTCCTTGCTGTTTTGGGCGTTGTTGTCAAGTCGATCTTTGAGTGCTGATTTCTTGGTGGCTTGGATCAGTTGGTGGTGTTTGCGGGTGGCGTTCTTGAAGGAGGCCAGGTTGTCAGTGGTTGGGTTTTTTCTCCAGGCTTTCTCGAGGGTGCGGCAGAACTTCTTGGATTTCTTAAGGTCATCGTTGAACCAGGAGGCTTTTTTGATACCTTGCTTGATTTGATGGTTTTTCAAGGGTGCTAGTTCGTCGGCGCTGAGGGTGATCCATTGTGTGAGGTTGGTGGCTGCTTGGTTTGGGTCCGATGATTTGGCAGGAGGGTTTAGGTGAAGCGATGTGAAGAGCTGGTCGGTAGTAATTTTGTTCCAGTTTCTTCGGGGAATAGGTTGTGGGGGGTTGTGGGTCGTGGTCTTTTTGTAGTTGAAGTGAACGCAGCTGTGGTCCGTCAAATGGAGAGCTGTGGTGTGATCGAAGGAGATGTGTTTGCTGGAGGTGAATATTGGGTCGAGCGTGTGTCCGGCAAGGTGGGTGGGGGTGTCAACAAGTTGTTTGAGTCCGAGATTGGCCAGGTTGTCCAGAAGGGTGGTGGTATTGTTGTCGTTATTCTTTTCCAGGTGGAAGTTGAGGTCTCCCAGTAGAATGTAGTCCTCGGAGGGGAGGGCATGTGGGCTGATGAAGTCAGTGATGTCTTCGCTGAATTGTGTGCGGGGTCCTGGAGGTCTGTAGATGAGGGTGCCTCTGAGTGTGGTCTTGGGGTCGTTGTGGATCTGGAAGTGAAGGTGTTCGGCGGTAGCGAGGTTATCGTCGGAACTGGTCGTGATGCGGATGGTGTTCTTATGGACGATGGCTATGCCTCCTCCCGTTTGGTTGATGCGGTCCTTTCGAATGATCTTGTAGCCATCCGGGATAGCTATGGCGATGTCGGGCGCCGATGAGGCGTTCATCCAGGTTTCTGTAAGGAAGGCGATGTCCGGCGATGTGGTGTCGAGTAGGTTCCAAAGTTCAATGGAGTGTCTGTGGACCGAGCGGGTGTTGAGCAGGATGCACTTTAGGTGGTTGTTGTCGGAGCTCTGTTTGGAATTAGTGGATTTGGTGTGGGTCCTGATACAGTCGAACTTGCAGGAGTGGCAGGTGAAGGGTCCATGGGTGTGTCCTGGGGCGGCTTGGTAGCAGTTTGGGAGTCGGCCGGGGTTAAGTGCTGAGAGGGATGCGGCATCGTATGTTATGCGGATGAAGTGGGAAATACAGGGGGCAGGGGGGCAGGGGGTCTGGCGCTGGGCGCGGTCCAGGTGCGGACGGGCGTAGACGGGCTTACCTTTGGCACACCTTGGGCGCGAACGCTGCGCGTGAACGCTGCGCGCAAATGCATCTGACATATGCGAATAGTGGGAGGGGAGGGGCGAGGGAGGAGCAGCTGGGAGGCGGGAGCGGGGTGGAGATCCGGGCAGGGAGGCACAACAACAACAACAAAATAGCAGAATGCCAAAATCGAAACAGGATTGGGGCACAATCACAAACAGCGCGATGCAAATGGCAATGGCACCGGCACAATCAGGCAAGAAGGATTTCTTCAGGCAGCACAGCACAATTGAAATGAAAGTTAAAGCGCACTTTGGCAGTCTCGCGCTACGAAATAATAATGATTAGCGATTAATTAAACAGTCAGGCAATCTAGCGCTACGATATAATATTGTGCACGATCTGGCAATAGCAATAGTGGTAGCAAGGCGAGGTGGCAGGCAGCAGTTTGGCGATATAGCGCTACGATACCAGGTAGAGCAGGGGAGCAGCGTGAGAAGCGGCCGCTTCTGGTGGGAACAGGGCGGTCACATTAGAACTTTACTTCAGCTGTGTAACACAGCAGGACTGGCTAAGTGAGGAAGACCACGCGCTAAAATAAACTAAATGTATTTTATCCGAGAGAGTCAGTGAAAATGATTAGACGGCTCTTTAAGTCAGGCACTTACTAATATTTGCGGGCGGCGGCCTCCAGTCCTAGCCGCAATGACTCATCCCTTCTCCGGTTCGGCCAGGCTGCTGCATTTCCTTCTGGCATTGGGCGGGGGCGGGAACAGGCACACAGACAGCGGGAGGGGAGGGGAGCACAGCGCATGTTCACACCCTGCTGTTGATTGCTCTTCCTGCTGCAGTACACGGTGGGGAGCGGGTCGGGTCTGCGTACATTAGAACTTTACTTCAGCTGTGTAACACAGCAGGACAGGCTAAGGGAGGAAGACCACGCGCTAAAATAAACTAAATGTATTTTATCCGAGAGAGTCAAGGAAAATGATTAGACGGCTCATTCAGTCAGGCCCTTACTAATATTTGCGGGCGGCGGCCTCCAGTCCTAGCCGCAATTACTCATCCCTTCTCCGCTTCGGCCAGGCTGCTGCATTTCCTTCTGGCGGGGGGTGGGAACGGGCACACGGACAGCGGGAGGGGGGTAGGAACGGGCACACGGACAGCGGGAGGGGAGGGGAGCACAGCGCATGTTCACACCCTGCCGTTGATTGCTCTTCCTGCTGCAGTACACGGTGGGGAGCGGGTCGGGTCTGCGTCCTCACAGGGAGAGCCGTCCGACTGGTGTGACGAAGGATGCCGAAGAAAAAAAGAAAAAACCCCGCCCACCGCCGCATGACGTAGGCAAAAAAGAGAAAAATTCTACGGAACGCCCACGAATCGCCTCGGACAATGACGGACGCCTCTCTCTTCCAATGGCTAGCCTCCATTTATGGGCGAAACCTAAAAAAAGTAGCCCACATTTTGCGGCAGTTTTGAACTTTTGAAGGTATTAAAGACTGCATTTGTGCTTACTGCGGGCAATGTTGAAAAAATTATTGAATAAATAGAAGCCTCCTCGGGGGACAAAAGGCAAAATTACTAGGCAGTCCAGTTGATTAGGGCCTTTTTGATTTCCCTAGGGGTTGGGAGCTTAGGGTGATTGCTACCTCCTTGGGGGCCCAATTGCCCCCTCATGAAAAAAAAGAAAAAAAAATTATGCCTTCCAGGGGGCTCAGTTTGTATGCCAGATTGGACGACCCCCAGCAAAACGTAGTCTCCGTTTTATTTTCACCTAGAGAGTCAATTACACCCTCCTTAGGGGTCTGATAACACTCCTTCAAGGGAAAGCAAATATTTTTTAGAAAAAAATATAGCCACCAGAAGCGTCGGTTAGTATGCCGGATGGGCTGACCCCCATGCAAACTTTGGCCGCCATTTTGTTTTCCCTTAGGTGGGAGGGGTGATATTGTCCTCCTTGGTGTCCTGAATGCATCCCTAAGGAGAAACCAACATTGTTATGAAGTAAATAAGCCCCATGGGGGCAGAGGGTTGGCCCATATGCCAGAGGAGCTGATCCCTAAAAAAAACCCGCAAAATTCACTGGTGTCTAATGGATAACTGCCCATGAATCTCAGCGCATCCGCAATATGCAAGCAGGAATTTGTTAGTGGAAGGCTTCACTGGAAAAGGGAGATCCTCTTCATAACTTTTTTCCTCAAAGGTTTCCAAGCCAAATTTGCGTCCATTTTTCCCCCACATGTTAAGGATTGTTAATGCACCCCGTATTTGTGGATTCCCCTGGAGGACACTGAGAAAATACCCCAAATTTGGTATTTTGCTATATTTTGGAATTTTGGAATAAAATGGGAGGAAAGTGATGAAGAAGAAAGTGTATGTTTTTTTAAATATAAAATGGCATTAATTAAGGTTATACTGTGCTAAGATCACCCTCTTCCGAAGTTTCAAGCAGAGCTGTAAAAATAATTTGTATCACACTTTTTGCGTTTTTCTAAGTGGTTGACAATTTTCCCTTTTTGTTGTTTCTACCTCATCTCAATTTGTGGTGAATACCTGTGTAAATCCAGGGTGTATCAGCAAAGCTATGTATTCTAAAAAGTGGATAAAATAAAATAAATCAACAGGGGCTATTTGTGTAGATTGGTCTGGTTTTCCGAAAAAAACTAATTAGTTGAGTCAAAAAAGAAGTAGGAAAAAAATGAAATAGGTGACAATGTTTTCAACTGTAATTTTGTTGCCCCGATTATTGACTTACAAAAAATATACCCTTACATCCATCAGACTCTTCTGGTCACAGGGATATACAGTCTATGTTGGTTGTCCAAAAACAATACACAGAACCAACAACTCACTGCAGCTTAAAATGAGGTTTCAATGTGTGCCAAGTATGCATTTATTGATATAGTAAATTCTAATGAAATATGAATGAAATAAAAGAATTCCATGCATTTAAAAATTTGTCCGAAGGAGTGTTTAGAAATAGTGGTTATGTGTAAACTTTGAATATGAGGGTCCACATTCTATCATGTGATTCAGATGGCATTTGACAAATTGTGTTCTTTCTTGCACACTGGTTTACATTCTTGAAGTCAAAATTGGAGAGAAATTCAGTTAATAATAGCAAATGTTCTACTAGGAGGTTAGCAAGTGCCCTGACCTCCTTGGCCTGGGACCCGCTCTCCCTCCCCGCAGTACCGCCTGGCCGTCTCCGCCGCTGACCAAGGTTAGCTGGGTTCAAGTCCGCTCTCGACCCGCTCTGTGTCTGCAACCTGTGTCTGCTCCGGTGCCTTGCTTCAGTGTTTGGCTTTGCTGTTGTATCCCTCTGCCTTTCTTTATTTTCTTTATTTATTTTTCCTCACCTCTTCACTCTTACCCCCTTTTCTTCTTGCTAATGCCCTTTTTCCTCTCTCCTCTTGCGCTCCTCTCGACCTCGCCACTTCCTGCCTTTCCCGCCTCCCAGCTGCGCTTTACCTCCCCTCACCCCTGTTTAATGGCGGCCGCGCAGTAGACTCCAGCAGTGGACGCCCGGAGCAGGCGCGCCACTGTTGCGCCAAAGGCAAGCCTGTCCGCGACCCGACCTCGACCAGCGCCAGGGACCCTGGATCCTGAACCATCCACCGCTACGACTCAACCGCCCTCCAAGCTCTCAACACCAGAAGAAACAACAACTGCCAACTGTCCTCGCCGAACACAACCCTCAGCCAGTTCTCCTGCCACCACTGCTGTCAGACCTTCACCACTGCCCTGGGCGCCAACACCTCTGACTCCCTAAGATGCATCCTCCTCAACATGCGCTCTGTGCACAGGCACACCATAGAGATCTGGAACCTCCTTGACACCCTCTCACCAGATGTTGCGTTCTTTACAGAAACCCGAACCAACGCCTCCTCCGCCCCGGACATCGCCATCGCCATCCCAGACGGATACAAGATACAGAGGAAGGACCGCCTCAACCACCCTGGAGGAGGCCTCGCCATCGCGCACAAAAACTCTCTTCACCTCCAGCGACACCTTCCCACACCACGCAACTCCCGTGGAACGACCACCACTGCGTACACTTCCTCGTCGACAAACCCAAGCAGCCCAAACCCGCTCCATGCCCCCAAGGGAACTGTAGCAGAGTCACTGTAGAGCAGCTCAACTCCATCCTCAAGCACAACACCCACACCACCGCAGCCGATGCCAAACTTGCGGCCAAGGAATTCCACACTTGGCTCTCCAACTGCACAGACAAGCACGCCCCTCTACGTAACCCTGACAAGCAGCGCCCCAGGAAAGCCGCCTGGTTCGCCACCGATCTCCAAGAAACCAGACGCACCTGCAGGTGCCTGGAGAAGAACTGCAGAAAGAGTAAGAAGCCTGGAAACTTCACCACTTACAAGGACGTCATGACTCACTACCACCAGCAAACCAGAACCACCAAAAGGACCTTCATCCACAACAAAATCCTCACCAACTCCAGCAACTCCAAGGAACTTTTCAGTGTCATCCAGCAACTCGCCAATCCCCGCAGCCAAACCACAAACATTGACCAAGACCTCTGCAACAAGCTCAGATCCTACTTCCACCTGAAGATCAAAAGCCTCTACGACAACTTCGCCGACCAGACACCCGACTCTGCAACCGGCCTGCCCTCCAGCCACACCAACCTGCCCACATCTCCTCCTGGACACCCATCACTGCTGAAGGGACCACCTTGACCATGAACAGCATCCACTCAGGGGCCCCCACCGACCCCTGCCCACCATTCATTTACCATGGAGCTGCCACCTCCATCACACCCGAACTACAACACATCATCAACACCACCTTTGAAACCGACCCCTTCCCAGACGACTGGAAACGCACAGAAGTCTGGCCTCTTCTCAGGAAGCCCTCAGCCGACTCCAGAGACCTCAAGAACTACCGGCCCATCTTGCTTCTCCCCTTTGCTGCTAAAGTTGTGGAGAAAATAGTCAACGTAGAGCTGATGACATTCATCGAAGACAACCAAATCTTGACCCGTCCCAATCCGGATTCCGAAGCAATTACAGCACCAAAACCGCCCTACTTGCCGCCACAGACGATATCCGCACCCTCCTCGACTGAGGCACAAAGCAGCCCTGATTCTACTTGACCGATCAGCAGCTTTCGACACCGTCTCCTATCGCACACTCACAGCCAGACTACACGACGCCGGCATACAAGGAACTGCCCTCGACTGGATCCGATCATTCCTTACCGGCAGAAGCCAAAGGATCAGACTGCCACCTTTCCTCTCCGATCCCACGGAAATCACCTGCGGAGTCCCACAGGGGTCATCTCTCAGTCCGACCCTCTTCAACATCTACATGGCCCCCCTCGCAACCATCTTCCGACAACACACAGCATTGTATCCTACACAGACAACACCCAGCTCATCCTCTCCCTCACCAAGGACCCCACCACCGCCAGACTCAATTTCCAGAAAGGAATGCAGGACGTCGCAGCCTGGATGTCCAACAGCTGTCTAAAGCTCATCCCAGAGAAGACAGAAGTCCTTGTCTTCGGAACCACCCCTTCAGCATGATGGCCCACCGCCCTCGGGAGCCCACCGGCCCCCATGGACCATGCCAGAAACCTCGGCATCATACTCTACTCATCCCGCTCCATGAATCAACCTGTCATGCCATTGCCTCCTCCTGCTTCAACACCCTCTGCAAAAACACACAAGATGATGGACGGAATGTTGCACATTGGCAAAACATTCACCCCCCCAGTCACAGAGCTGGGTTTAATCCATCGTTATTTTGCTCACCAAGCCACCCCAGTTCAGACATGGCCATATGCAAATCAGTCTTGACCCTGTGCCTCAGGGGAACAGTCCAGCCCGAACTGCCAAGCCATGTCTTCCCTGGACCGGAATTAAGCATCCTAGGACCAGCTTCTGGCTAATCAGCTGTCATCAGCCAGGCTAGCTTGACTCCAGTGGCAAAGTGAGCAAGGGACTCAGGTCTGGGCATACCCTGCCAAGTTCGGGCTGGACTGTTCCCATGGGGAACAGGGTCAACACTGATTTGCATATGGCTAGGTTCAAACTGGAATGGCATGGTGAGCAAAAACACGATGGATTTAGGCCCAAATCTCTGTACTGGGGTGAATGTATGACATTGTTCTGCATTCTGTGTCCATCAACTGTTGTTTTTGCATTTGTCACCCGAGTGGGACGTGTATGCTCAGACACGAGTCCCGTGCTCTCCATGCCACTGGAATCAAGTTTTCCTGGCTGATGAGCGCTGAAAGCCAGAAACCGGTCCTAGGATGCTTGTTTCCAGTCCAGGGAGGACCTGGCTTGGCAGTTCGGGCTGGACTGTTCCCATGGGGCACAGGGTACAGACTGATTTGCATATGGCTAGGTTCAAACTGGAATGGCATGGTGAGCAAAATAACGATGGATTTAGGCTCAGATCTCTGTACTGGGGTGAATGTAGGACATTGTATTAACTGTTGTTTTTGCACTTGCCAAATCGACACCCTCTGCATCCTCTGTGAGACGTTCAAATGGATCCCCCCGAGCAAAGGAACACAGTCACCCACATACTCATCACCAGCAGGTTGGACTATGGGAACGCACTCTACGGCGGCATAAACAAGTTCCTACTCCGCAGACTCCAGATGATACAGAACACAGCCGCCAGACTCGTCCTCGGCATCCTTCGACACAAGCACATCAGCCACCTCCTACGGAATCTCCACTGGCTCCCCGTCGAGAAGAAAGTAACTTTCAAAATACTCACCCACGCCTACAATTGCCTCCACAACACTGGACCCAAATATCTCAACGACAGTCACCTTCCACGTACCCAAAAGAAACCTCCGATCAGCCTACCTTGCCCTAGCCTAAACCCCTCACATCCACAGAGCCAAAGCAGGAGGTAGATCCTTCTCCTACATCGCAGCCAAGACCAGGAACGAGCTCCTGACAGACAACAGACACGCCCCCTCCCTGAACACCTTCAGGAAGGCACTCAAGACCTGGCTCTTCGGCTGAACAGCATTGCGTAATTCCCCTCCCCCTGCGTGCCTTGAGACCCTCACGGGCGAGTAGCTTACAATTCTCTGAATTATACTATTATGTTGTCCTAGACTTCCCCCAATATAAGCAGTCTCCCACTTGTGTGACTGGGCATACCGCCCGCGACCGGAAAAGCCCCAAAAAGCAATAAGGGGCCATTAAGATTCTGACATGTGAAATTACCCATTCTGGCTATTTGTGTAGCTGTGTTCTTTGGGCCCGGGCTCAGCCAACACCCAGAGAAACCTATGAAACCCAGACATTTCTGAAAACTAGACATCCAGGGCAGTCCACCAGGGTGTTTTGACTTGAATGTCTCTCACTACTTTTTCTTACCAGGCACTGTCTGAAAACACCAAATTATAACTAAACCCAAAGATTGTTCACATTTCTGTGAGGGGAAAGTTCCAGATTCTACAGGAGTATACAAAATTCCTACCACCTCCCATTCTCACATTTCTCCCACTCAAAGCACTACTCTATATGTGTGGCAGGGTTATCACCCACAGCAGGAAAAACCCCACGTTTCTACCCCATATGTGTGGCAAAGCTTATCACACACAGCAAGAAACCCCCGAAAAATGCAACTAGGAAACATCAAGATTTATCCTTTCAAATTGACCCATTTTAATGTTGTGGGCAACACTGGTATTTTGGTCCAGGTTGTGTCAGCACCTAGGGAAACCTCCTAAACCCAAACGTTTCTGGAAATTAGACATTCAGGGGAGTTCCCTGTGATGTGACTTGAGTGGACCCCTAGTACGTTTTTTTTTACTCAGAATGCCCTGCAAGCCTCAAACTTTAGCTAAAATAACAGCTTTTCCTCACAATTGGGAGGGGGAAATTCTGGAATATGTGGGGATCCACAAAACTGTAATCTACTTCTGTGGCTGGGGCTTCGCCTATCTGCTGCAATAGGAACAAGTCAAAACTTGTACCATGTGAAGTCAATGTAATGTCATTTATGTCTTCACATGGTTTCTGTTTTAGTCCATTCCAGTGCTATGCATTAGGTTCACCCACACATACACTGTTTCAATCAGGAGAAATGTGGAAACACAGGGTGGTAATACCTTTGCCATTGTAGGTAAGAAAAGATGTTGGGATCCTCTCAAGTACTTTACACTGGATCCCATGGTTCTCTCGATTTCATAAATGCCGATTAGTATAGTTGGTAGGGTTCCCTGAAGTTGTATGTCATTACAACAAATGCCTTTACCAGGCATCCTTTACCAGGTAGAGACTTTACCAATATCATTTTATCATTAATTGGATGTAGGAAGATCATTTGACTCTGCAGACCATTCAGGCCAGTCGAATCTCATTATTTGTGTACGCGTAATGTATAATTAAACTAATATTGTTTCTTTGGCATTTTATGCAGAATTAGATCATTATTAGCAAACTTGTATAACCATAGAAGATGTTGAGTTACAAGTTGGAAGGAAACAATATTTATTAGCAGTGCTTTTGTTAGTTAAAAATAACCAATCTTTATTCCTGGCTCAAGCACCAAAGTTGAATACCTTGCATAAGACAAGCATGGAAAGCGAGTGAGATATGAAACCTGAGATCAACTCTGTGACATTCCTCTTTTCTGTTGTTATTCTCTCACAGTGTTGCCAGAAGTGCAGGACCAGTAGTCCAGAAATTATTCAAAGAATCCCAGAAAGAATACCTGCACTGCAGCATGTCGTGATGTCATATTTACCTTTTTCGGCTTGGCTGCGTCCAGTCCTCCGATTCCGTTGGTTAGAATGTTCATGCAGGGCCGTTCCACGAATGTCAGTTGGTCTTTGGCTGGCGTTGGTGGAACACGCTCACATGTCGCTATGAGGAACTGTTTTGTAAGTCAATAAACATTTGTTCCAGAATCATTTGGTGCCCGGTGTCCTTACTACATTTCTTGGCGACGATCCCCAGCCATATGTAGTAACACCAGAGTGGCAAGGAGCGTGGACGGTGGACGTGTTCGGAAAACCTCAAAAGTCAATAGTGGGAGCTGTCTACCGGTGGTGAGCGCTCAAGTCAAGGCGCTAACAGTGATGTTTTCAAGAGTTGCTGTGGAATAATTTCATCTGTGAGGAGACAGACGCCGCAGAATTAAAGTAAGCACATTATATGACTAAAGGCATTTTCAGGGCAGAAGCGTAATCTGTGTGGCATTCATGAAGCGTGAAATGACAGTGCAGATTGTGAAGAAATAATTTCCTGTGAGGAAAGAGAGACTTTTGTTCAGCGATGAAAACTGTGGTAGAGGGAGCGTGCCTAGGTTTGGGAACAGCATCACTTTTGTCAGGATTCAGGGTCTCTTGCGCCTACCTAATGTTATAAACTATGACTCCCATGAGCCTTCACTGTGGGAGGTACTTAATGACTTCAAGCGCTGAAGCGAATGCGCATTATTCTGGTTGTTTCCTGGTCTCGGGTTTGTTTGTTCCTGTGGAGCAGGTCTCTCATTTGAAGTTAGCTAACAGCTCCGTGAAGTTCATACCTGTCCTTGTTCTTCCTGGTGGGTGAGTTGTTCTCCCAGCGCGGCGGCGCTTTCGTCGGTGTAACGGAACGCTGTGAGTCGGCTGAGCACTCGTTACCGGCTACACTTGGGGGCATTGGCTGCTTCGAGTTCTCCTAAGTGCCCACAGCGCGGCTGCGCTTTCGTCTGTGTAACGGAACGCTGTGAGTCGGCTGACCACGCGTTATCGGGTACACCTTCTGCCTCTGTGGATTCATTGCGGAACATGGTGGTTTTGCTACATGTTACCGTAACATCGGGAGTCTATTCTTGTTAGCGGAACGCAGTGTGTGTCTTGCCACGCGTTACCGTTCATGAATAATCATATGTGTATACAGCGGAGTAAGGTGCGTTTGGTGACCACTTACTACCGTGTGTCCTTGGATTGTCCTTTCTTCGTTGTACAGCGGAGAATCGTGGTGGCTACTACATTCTGGTGTGTGGGTTTAAGACTACATAGGAATAAACTCCTGTTCATGGACCTAGACGGAATATGAATACGCAATATTCCAGGAACTAGGAACTTGTTACTGTCTCTATAGTGGGTTATGCTTTTTCTCTTGCTGAGCTGTCCACGGATCTATAAAGCCAGAAAGGCTCATCTATTATTTTGGATACAGAAGTTCAAGTTCCAGAGTTGAGAACTGAGCTATTTCGTGTCTTCTGTTTCTTTCCTTGAACTGCTGTTGAACTGCTGTCTCATTGTTTAAGGTGTGTCTGTGGGTCTGTTGACCACTTCCTTTAGCGAGAATTGATGAGAGTAGAAGTTATATTTAAATGCTAAGTATAACCTTGTTTTCTGTTCTTGTGTCATTTCAGAGCCTTTGTCCTAGCAGTTCCTTCCCCTTCCCTTTTTATCCCTCGCCTAATGGTTCGAACTCCCTGTATTCTAAGATCGGGGAGTTGGTATCAATGGGAGGTGGACCCCTATTAGCAACAACCGGATCCTGTGGAGCGTAATCTTGACAGAATAACGCGCCACGAATTGTGCTACACCCGATCCGGTGGTTTTGGGGACCACGATGGATGATGTCCTGCAGGCTTTAGTATTAGTGCAGCAGGAATTGATTTCTTCAAAGGCAGAGACAGGGGCATTGCGTGACAAGGTGGATAAATTGGCTAGAAACCCTTCTGACGCCACCACTGCTGCCCCTCAGATTCAGGTCTCAGTACCCCCTCCCATACCCTTGACAAATCCAGAGAGGTATTCAGGTGACCCAACTAAGACGCAGGTTTTTTTAACGCAAGTCATAATGCATTTTTCTTGCAAGCCTTCTTCTTTCCCTTCTAACCATTCGAGAGTGGCTTTCGCTATTTCCTATTAGAGTGGGGATGCAGCCAATTGGGCAGTACACTTGGTACGGAATGACGATGCCATCTTATCGGATTGGTCTGCGTTCCGTGCTGAATTTGAAAAGGTATTCGATAGGAGGGCCACCACCTTAAGCACTGACAGAGAGCTGTTCGAATTAAGACAGGGGAGACAGGACTTGGTTACGTATCTTACAACCTTCAATAGGTTGATAGCAGAAACGGCATGGCCTGAAGGGAAGAAGATGTTGTTGTATTATCAGGGGTTACGAGAGGGTTTGAAGGATATTATAGCCCAGATCGATCCTCAGCCCCTCACTTGTTCGGACATGATCAACCTCTCTTTAAGACTAGATGGGAGGCTTACAGAAAGAGGGAAGAAAGACGCAAGGCTGAGAGTGGGTACTACAGAGCGGATTTTTCCCCTCGTAAGTCTAGTAGCCCCACTGAGGCAGGCAGCGAGCCTATGGAAATAGGAGCTGTTAGGAAACCTTGTCTAGAGCAGAAAGAGACATTTCGTAGGGTTTTAGGTTTATGCATGTATTGTGGGAAGAAAGGTCATTATGTTAAAGACTGTCCCGCGAAACCTAAGAATTCAGGGAATTGGGCCAGAAACAAGAAAACTGCTGTGTCTTTTATTACCACTGATGAAACAGCACAGTCAGTAAGGGAGGACACAAACTGAAAGCTTCCTTCCCTTGCAGCCTCTGTACTACAGGAACATGAATCCCACATAGTGCTTCCCATGACCCTAGAAAGTCAGGCTCATATTCATCAGGTAATGGTGATGGTAGATTCAGGAGCCACTGGGAACTTCGTGGATAGTGGATTAGTATCCTCTTTGGCTTTGCGTAGAGTACGTAGAGATAGTCCGGAGGAAGTGTGGGCTGTGGATGGTAAACCGTTGAAATCAGGCTCATAACAGCACTTACGGAAGAGTTAGTACTATCCGTGACAGTTAAAGGGGAGTGTCGGAGGGATGGTCGGAAGCAGAAGCGGGGAGGCCGTATGTGTTCAATAGTGAAGCTTTTATTGATTTCTTAGACTTCACAAAAAGGTTCAAGTAACATAAAGGAAGGGTGTGGTACAGATAGTCCAGGGGTGTAATTGCACTCTCTCTGGTATTAAGCGTCTGGTCCTGACTTCTTGCCGGCTTGGAGAAACCTGTTACGGGTTTCAGGGAATCCTCCGGTGTTGGGGAAACCTATTACGGGTTTCCTGGTGTTCAGCCCGGTCCCGGGGTACCTCGAAACAAAAGAGAGCAGAGTCAGGGTCTATCTGTTCAAGGGGATTACTTAGAGACCGTCACCTCACCACAGAAGTGAAAAAACATAGATTTTAGGGCAAGTGGTTAGAGGGGTCGAATCTGAGGGCTCGGCAAATAGGTATATTAGGCTCGAGATACGGTGCTGGACTCTAATGAGCGCGTTTTATAGGGTCCCTTTTTAACAGGGTCGGGTTTTAGCCTGGTCAGGGGATGAAACACTGGAACAGATCTTATCGCTATGCGGCAGCGTACACCCACCCCTTCCCTAGACCCTGGTCCCGCCACGTACCGCTAGTGGCCACAACTCTCCAGAGTTGTGGCGGCTCGTGTGTCCTCCGGGCTCCACCAGTCCTCGCTCCAGGTTTCCTCGTCTTCTTCGGCTCCGGTCTCCTCGGCGTTCACGTCCTTCGGCAGCTCCAGGGTCTTCGGATCAACTCCTTCCGGTGTCTTCCCTGCAGCTGCTTCTCCCTTTTTCAGCATTGATTCTTTGATTAGGGATGTTCCTGATTGGCTGTCACGCCCGTTGGTCCCGCCTTCCAGAGAGCAGAGCTTATCCGGGTAGTTTGGCTGTGAGAGGAGGGAAGATTCGGGCATTAGGGATAGCGATCCTTCAATGGAGTCGTCCTCGTCCTCACACCAGTAAGGAAGCCACGGGGTCTGTAAAAGGGTGAGGTTTTGTTCTGGGCTTGCTACCGAAGCGGGGTCAATCTCACATTCCCTTTCCCTAACTTTCTTGTCTACAAGAAACGGATCACATGGGTAGCGGGACATAAAATTGGCATTTGCATGATCATTTCCCTTTCTATGATGTACAGAATACCTAAAAGGCTGTAGGGCTAGGAACCATCTTAAAACCGTTTGATTTTGTCCTTTATTACGAGAGAGACATTCAAGGGGGGTGTGGTCTGTGTACAGTAAAAACTCCCTACGATCTAAATAATATCTGAGAGCTTCTACAGCCCATTTAATGGCAAGAGCTTCTTTTTCAATCACTGCGTATTTTGATTCCCTAGGAAAGAGCGTCCTGCTAATAAAGAGGATGGGATGTTCTTCCCCATTGTCACCTTCTTGTGATAGGACTGCGCCAAGGCCATGGTCTGAGGCATCTGTTTGTAACAGGAAGGGCTTCCGATAGTCAGGATTGACCAGAACGGGCTTAGAAGTTATAGCTCGTTTTAGTTGATGGAACGCATTCAACTCTAGGGATGATAGATTTTTAAGTTTCTTCTCGGCTTGACCTGTCTTTCTTAGTAGATTGGTTAAGGGACTAGCAATATCAGAAAAATGAGGGATAAACCGTCTATAGTAACCAAGGAGTCCTAGAAAGGCTCGCAGGTCCTTTTTGCTTTTGGGGAAAGGAAACTGGTCTATGGCTACAACTTTTTCCTCCTGCGGTCTCATACATCCCCCACCTAAAAGGAAGCCTAGGTATTTCACCGACTTAGAGGCTAGATGGCTTTTGGCTGGATTGATAGTCAAACCTGTGAGTCTGAGCGCATGTATGACTTGGGACAGGTGATACATATGTTCCTCCCAGGAATCGCTGTAGATTATGATGTCATCCAAATAAGCAGCAGCATACTTCTAGTGGGGACATGGGATTTTATTCATCAACTGCTGGAATTTTGCTGGTGCACCATGCAAGCCAAAGGGGAGGACCTTAAAATGATATAGACCATTGGGAGTACTGAATGCAGTTTTTTCCTTATCTTGAGGTCTCAAAGGTACTTGCCAGTACCCTTTGCATAAATCAAGAGTGCTGACGTACTGAGCCTTCCCGAGTTTCTCAACCATCTTGTCTACCCTAGGGAGGGGATAAGCATCGAACTGTGAGATTTTATTCACCTCCCTAAAGTCAATACAGAAGCGTATGGACCCATCCGGTTTGGGTACTAAGACCACCGGAGAACACCATTCACTTTTAGACAATTCTATGATGCCCATACGCAAAATTTGTTGTATTTCTTCCTCAATGGCCGCTCTGCAGGCTTCAGGGACACGATAGGGTTTCAATCGTACTATTTGCTTAGGTGGAGTGTGTATCTCATGCTCTATCAAGGTCGTTCTTCCCGGTGTGACTGAGAAGACGTCGTGTAGTGGAGCTAAAACTAAAACGTCTCTTAATGTTTTCTTTAAGTCATCAGAAAGATCAGGGTTGATGCTTTTTTCAGTTAAGGTGTTAGAGGGTTGAGCCAGCATTACAGGGGTGGGTCCTTCCCATTTTTTTAGCAAGTTTATGTGGAAGATTTGAGTAGTTTTATTCTGGGGATCCATTTCCAGTTTGTAAGTCACGGGAGTGACTTTCTCTACTACCCCAAAGGGTCCCTGCCATTGGCTCAGCAGTTTATGTTCAGAGGAAGGACGGAGTTCTTTTGTCATATTGGATTTTCTGAGCTATTTGTGACTGTTCCAAATTTGTACGTACAATCTCTCGCACTTGATTCAAGTGGGTTTTGAGACTGGCTACATAGTCCAAGAGATTTTTGGAGGTGTCTGATTCCTCTTCCCATTCCTCCCTGGCCATATCCATAAGGTTGCAGGGAGGCCTTCCGTAGAGTAATTCAAAGGGAGAATAACCCAGGCTCTTTTTTTTATGACATCGAATAGCAAAAAGGGCTAAAGGAAGCATGTCCTCCCATTTTCGTGCCTCCAAATTCAATAATTTCTTTAGGTTCGTTTTGAGGGTAGAGTTATACCGTTCCACCAAACCATCAGTTTGGGGATGGTAAGCTGCAGTGCGTATTTGTTTGATATGCAACTGGTGACATACTTCCTTCATAAGTCTGGAGGTGAAAGGTGTGCCCTGATCCGTTAATATTTCTTTTGGATATCCCACTCGGGAAAAGATACTAATCATCGCTTTGGCCACTTGGGTAGTATTAGGCTGTCTGAAAGCCACAGCCTCTGGGAACCTCATGGCGTAGTCCACTAGTACGAGCACATAGCGGCACCCACTACGAGAGGGAAGGAGAGGACCTATAATATGCATGCCCACCCGGGAGAAGGGTACATCTATTACTGGCAGGGGTCTTAAAGGCACCCGAGGGTGAAGAGATTGGCTGGATTTCTGGCACACTGCACACTCTTTACAATATTTCCTAACTTGGTGATAAATCCCTGGCCAGTAAAATCTTTCTGTTATAGCTTTCTCAGTCTTTTCACCACCAAATTAACCCCCTAGCAAATGGCTATGAGCGAGATATAAAACCTTTTCTCGGAAAGGCACAGGGACCAATAACTGTGTGGGTTGTGTCTTACCAGCCTTCCTATACAGTAAACCCTTGTTGATAAAAAACTGTGGACCTACTTGAAGGGGATCTTCCACTTCGCTGGCTTGACTCCACGCTTCCTGTAGCGTACTGTCCTCCCTTTGTACTGCGCGAACGCTCCTGTCGTGTTCCCATAGAGATGGTACAGGGTTTGTCGAGAGGACTGGCTTCCCTTTCTGTTTTTCTCGTCTTCGCTGTCGCCTACTCTTCCTGTCTTTGCCTGGTTCCCAGTCAGTACAGGGCTCTGAGAAAAAAGGTGCTTCTTCCCTCCATTCTGTTGTATCCTTTATCTCTCCTGACAAGAGTTGGTTAAAGTGAGGGTAATCTGTTTGAAGAATCATAGGTTCAGGTAGATGAGGAAGAAGGCCAGCTCTCATTTTGACAGGATTCTGGGTGGGTTGATGTTGAATGTCTAAATCAGTCATTGGGATACAGCTTATTGTCTCCATGAATGCACTGAATGTTCACCACCCCTGGGGGAAGAGGGGTCTTCCCGGGAACTACCTGTGGTCTGATAGGGGTCTGTTTACTCCCTGTGTCTACTAGGGCTTCTCTGGGTTCTCCGTTTACTGCGATTTGCCGATGAAAGGACCAGGAGTCATTGTTTGGCCCACCATACAAGACTCTGGTATAACCGACTTCCATTGGTTCTTCCTTTTGTGGACACACCTTTGCTATATGTCCAAAAGTCCCACAATGATAACGCTGGGGTCCTATGGGGGCTGGAGTTCTGGGAGCGGTTGGGAGGGTATGTGGCACCAGTGTCACGGTTTCAAGTTTATTGGGTAACAAGGATGTTCTAGGGGGTCTAATAGTAGGATGGGTGGGTTGTTTCCAGCTGCCCTCCTCTTTTCCTTGCTGTAACTCTTGGGCTCTAAAGTAAGCTGATGCTATTTCTACTGCTCTTTCTAGGGTTAGATCAGTGTGCTGGCGACCCCACATTTGGATAGGTGGATGTAGAGAGGTAAGGAACTCCTCTAAATAGATTTTCTCAAGGATTGCTTCTTTAGAGGTGGTGAGGGGTTTTAACCATCGATCCGCAGCGTCCTTTATACGATAACAAAGAGCTCGGGGATTTTCTTGTGCGCCTTCTTTAATGTGATGCAGGCGTATTCGGTAGGTCTCTTCGTCTATACCCATTCTTTCTAGGACACAACGTTTTATCTCAGGGTAAGGAGTTGTACCTAGAGGGTTTGCGGCTTGATAAGCAGCCTGAAGATCACCACTTAGGGTCCCAAATACTGACCCCACCTATCCTCTGGCCATTTCAAAGTTGGAAAGGTAAAAATCAGGATCTTCCCCAGTTACATATTTTTTGTACTACGAGGGAAAGAGGAGCAGTATAACCCCGAGGTTGACCTAAGGACTCCGCCAACTTTCCTATGGTGGCTTCTTGGGACTGACTTTGTCCAGTGAGGGTCTTGTGTAAGGCTCCCCTATCGGTTTCTGCGGTTTCCAAAAATTGCTTCTGATCCCACTTCTGACACCAAATGTCGGAGGGATGGTCGTAAGCAGAAGCGGGGAGGTCGTATGTGTTCAATAGTGAAGCTTTTATTGATTTCTTAGACTTCACAAAAAGTTTCAAGTAACATAAAGGAAGGGTGTGGTACACATAGTCCAGGGGTGTAGTTGCACTCTCTCTGGTATTAAGCGTCTGGTCCTGACTTCTTGCCGGCTTGGAGAAACCTGTTACGGGTTTCAGGGAATCCTCTGGTCTTGGGGAAACCTATTACGGGTTTCCTGGTGTTCAGCCCGGTCCCGGGGTACCTCAAAACAAAAGAGAGCAGTGTCAGGGTCTATCTGTGCAAGGGGATTACGTAGAGGCCGTCACCTCACCACAGAAGTGAAAAAACATAGATTTTAGGGCAAGTGGTTAGAGGGGTCGAATCTGAGGGCTCGGCAAATAGGTATGATTAGGCTCGAGATAGGGCGTTGGACTCTAATGAGCGCAGTTTATCGGGTCCCTTTTTAACAGGGTCGCGTTTTTGCCTGGTCAGGCGATGAAACACTGGAACAGATCTTATCGCTATGCGGCAGCGTACACCCACCCCTTCCCTAGACCCATGTCCTGCCACGTACCGCTAGTGGCCACAACTCTCCAGAGTCGTGGCGGCTCGTGCGTCCTCCGGGCTCCACCAGTCCTCGCTCCAGGTTTCCTCGTCTTCTTCGGCTCCGGTCTCCTCGGCGTTCGCGTCCTTCGGCAGCTCCAGGGTCTTCGGATCAACTCCGCTCCTGTGTTGGCCCATCCCAAGCCCGAGTTGCCTTTCATCGTTGAAGCGGATGCTTCCGATGAAGCACTCGGGCCATTCTTTCGCAAAGAGATCCAGATACGGGACAATTACATCCGGTGGCCTATCTGTCCAGGAAACTGAACCAGGCTGAGAAGAACTATACTATTTCTGAAAAAGAACTCCTAGCGGTAAAGAGACCATTCCAAGAATGGAGACAATACCTTTGGGGGGCTGAATACCCGGTGACAGTGTATTCAGATCACCGGAATCTTCAGTATATGCTAACGACAAGACATCTGTCTCAACGTCAGATGAGATGGATGCTATTTTTTGCTGAATACAACTTTGTCATAACCTTCAGACCTGGTTGTGAGAATAGGAAGGCAAGTTGCGCTGTCCCGACAAGAAGAGGGGAATCCCTCGACTACACCTGTTATGGAATCCATCATAGAACCCACGAAGGTGATTTGTGTCCTGAGCGCAGAGACATTCTTAGATAAGATAAGGAATGTCAAAACTACACCTCTTTGGGATACCTGGGCTGCGAAGGACAAAGTACGATCCATAAAGCAGGGACTTCCTTTCGTGAACACTCAGTTGTTTTTGCCCTCGGTCGCCTTACAGAAGGAGGCGTTCCAGTGGTGTCATGTAGCTCCGCTGGCGGGTCATCAGGGAGCGCTCAAGACAACACACTTGGTTCAGAGACACTTTTGGTGATTAACACTGAGAAGAGATGTTACATTATGGGTGGCTCAATGTGAGGTTTGTGCCCGATCAAAAAACGATTGTGGAAGGAAGAGAGGTAAACTAATAACGATGCCTACTTCTAGAAAGCCCTGGCAGACACTCAGTTAAGACTTTGTTACGGGTTTGCCAACCGATCAAGGCAAGTCAGCCATATTGGTGGTGTTAGATAGCCTAACCAAACTTGGGCATTTCATTCCTTGCATCAATCTCCCTACGGCTGGTCAAACAGCGCAACTGCTCCTCACTGAAGTGATTCATTTACACAGAGTACCTGAGGTCATTGTATCTGGCAGGGGACCACAGTTCGTGGCCAGATTCTGGAAACATTGGTGCTCCGCCTTGCAGATCAAATCTTCGTTGTCCACGAGCTTCCACCCGCAAACAGACGGAGAGACTGAACCAGACTCTAAAGAAATATCTTCGTTGTTATGCGGCTACCTATACAGGACTCATGGGTGTCTTTGTTGTGGATGGCTGAATTGGCGTACAACAACGCTTGGCATAGTTTGGCAGGGTTGTCTCCTTTCTATGCAACCTATGGAGTTGATGCCAATATCCTTTCTGTGAACATCCCTGAGAGTGTGTCAAATCAGCCCACAGTGTACAGCAGAATGAAGAAGCTGCATGCTGTACAGAAGCAGCTTATTAAACATCTGATCAAGGCTAAAGTGGAGTACAAACGATGGGCTGATGTACATCGCAGGGATGGTCCGGATTATCAGGTGGGGGATAGGGTCTGGCTCTCCACTAGGAATATTCGATTTAAGTTGCGAAGTGTGTTCCAACCTCGTTTCATTGGTCCATATGTCATAGGTAAAGAAGGTGAACCCTGTGGCTTTCAAGTTGAAGTTACCCGCTAGTCTTCGTATTCACCCTATATTCCACTGCAGCCTTCTGAAGCCTGCTTTATCTTGTGCACGGAGGGCCACGCCTCCAGTTCTTGTTGATGGTGGTGAGGAGTATGAGGTGAGGTGCAAATGAGACTCAAGGTGGAGGCGTGGTGTTCTGTGGTACTTAATCGCCTGGAAAGGGTATTCAGCTGAGGATGACTCTTGGGAGCCCTGTCACAATGTTCATGCTCCTGCGGCTGTGCGTCGCTTACATGCGAGGTACCCGGCCAAGCCTGGTCCTAGGAGGCGCTGAGGGGAGGACCTACTGTCAGGATTCAGGGTTTTTTGCGCATACCTAATGTTATAAACTACGACTCCCATGAGCCTTCACTGTGGGAGGTACTTAATGACTCCACGCGCTGAAGCGAATGCACGTTATTCTGGTTGTTTCCTGGTCTCGGGTTCGTTTGTTCCTGTGGAGCAGGTCTCTCGTTTGAAGTTGGCTAACAGCTCTGTGAAGTTCATACCTGTCCTTGTTCTTCCTGGTGGGTGAGTTGTTCTCCCTGCGCGGCGGCGCTTTCGTCGGTGTAACGGAACGCTGTGAGTCGGCTGACCACGCGTTACCGGCTACACTTGGGGGCATTGGCTGCTTCGAGTTCTCCTGAGTACCCACAGTGCGGCTGCGCTTTCGTCTGTGTAACGGAATGCTGTGAGACGGCTGACCACGCGTTACCAGGTACACCTTCTGCCTCTGTGGATTCATTGCAGAACATGGTGGTTTTGCTACATGTTACCGTAACATCGGGAGTCTATTCTTGTTAGCGGAACGCAGTGTGTGTCTTGCCACGCGTTACCGTTCATGATTAATCATATGTGTATACAGCGGAGTAAGGTGCGTTTTGTGACCACTTACTACCGTGTGTCCTTGGTTTGTCCTTTCTTCGTTGAACAGCGGAGAATCGTGGTGGCTACTACATTCTGCCGTGTGGGTTTAAGACTACATAGGAATAAACTCCTGTTCATGGACCTAGACGGAATATGAATACGCAATATTCCAGGAACTAGGAACTTGTTACTGTCTCTATAGTGGGTTATGCTTTTGCTCTTGCTGAGCTGTCCACGGATCTATAAAGCCAGAAAGGCTCATCTATTATTTTGGATACAGAAGTTCAAGTTCCAGAGTTGGTAACTGAGCTATTTCGTTTCTTCTGTTTCTTTCCTTGAACTGCTGTCTCGTTGTTTAAGGTGTGTCTGTGGGTCTGTTGACCACTTCCTTTAGCGAGAATTGATTAGAGTAGAAGTTATATTTAAATGCTAAGTATAACCTTGTTTTCTGTTCTTGTGTCATTTCAGAGCCTTTGTCCCAGCAGTTCCTTCCCCTTCCCTTTTTATCCCTCGCCTAATGGTTCGAACTCCCTGTATTCTAAGATCGGGGAGTTGGTAACATTGGGAGGTGGACCCCTATTAGCAACGACCAGATCCTGTGTAGCTTAATCTTGACAACTTTAGCGCGCCAACAGGAAGACGCTTTGTGAAGGAAACCTTAAAAAAAAGAGAAATGTTTCTCTTAAGAGGCGAAGAGTGGCTGTGAGCGCATAAATCAAATTGGGAACATCGTTGAGGCGCGCTGACCCTACTAGGGACAAGATATGGCGTCAACGGACTTCTCCCAAGCTTGGGAGAGGCTCCGGCTTCTCTCCTCCCTTCCCGACCACATGTGGGTAGGTTCAGAGACTTCGTCCGTACAGCGGACAGGTACCATCAGCTGTGGTGCCTACGCTTGGGAGAAGTCCATTGACGCCACCATATCTTGTCCCTAGTAGGGTCCCACTAGGACAGAGCAGGACCTCTTGGCCTGCCTTCAAGTCTCCTGTGGAAGGTAGTAAAATTCCCCGTCCACCCACGTGTAGTACAGTTGTCTTATTTAGGTCCTGATGAATTGCTAATGATGCATGAAACATGTCGACCGATCACTAGGTAGAACACACATCATTGGATCTTTGTACCAGTGTGTATGTTCTCCCTCCTGTTTTTAGTAAGGTAGTTAACCACACCATTACATTTCTTGTGGATTACCTAAACTTTTTTATTAGCACCACTTCTCTTCACGTCTACACCCCACCTAGAGCCCTCACACCCTTATGCACCAACTGGCAGGAACAAAAGATCTCCGATAAAGAGCCCCTTCGCGGGTGCCCGTCAGACATTGCAGCGCCAGTCTGACGAGGAGCAGAACCCAGATGATGAAGCATGACACCTAGCTTGTTGGGTGTTTGAGGGTTTTAGTTCCGAAAGGAGGCTTCCCCCTCCTTTCCCACTTTTGCTTGGTTCTTTTCATTTCTTTCTACTTTTTGGGGAACAGTGTATCCTTGTTGTTGTAAGTTTTTGGTGGAAGACATAGAGTACCTGAGTTATACCATCTCTGGCAACGGAGTTCGTCCAAATGGTGACCTTATTGAAGTAATACGTGACGCCGAAACAAGGAAGATTCCCTTGGAAAAGAGCTAAGCAGAGATTGTCATACCAACCTTACAATGTCACACGTACATACAACAGAAACAGGTAATTAATTAAAAATGCATTTATTTTTGAAAAACTTAAAAACACAATTGGGAGTTTAACTGATCTAGATCCCTAATCTTAAAACACATTTAAAATAATTAACACAATTGCGACCTGCACAATTGAAAAGACAGAACAAGTACAACATTAATTTGTTGAATACAATTGTATATTCTGGCTCCATTATAGAAACACTGGTATTGTATTGCTATTTCATCAGCATATCAATTTTTGGTGTTGGAGGCTTGAATTATACCAATTTATGCGTCGACGCGTTTCGGTGGGTTCACTTGGCCATTACCACCTTTATCAAGACCAAAGATTTGCTGTCACAAGCAGGGGTTAAATGCCATTGCCCTGTAATGAATTATATGCAAACAGTTAACTTTAGACTAAATGTACATACATTTTTTACTTCGCAATACATCCTAACGTACATACTGTTCCATTGTTACTGAGGACTCATATATAGCCATCTAAACATATTCAACATCAATCCTATACAAAACAGGAGAAGGGGGATGTCTGACTGGTTTATACTTCTGTCCTTATTATCCATTGTAAAGATAGGTATTGGGAAAACGAACATATCAATTTTTTCTTTCCCCATGATTACTCATCTTTAAGACCTCTTTTTAGTTATTGTCACTCGGCCTGAATTTATCACAAAGGAATTGCTAATACATTTTCCACATGAGAACATGAATTTAATACATTGGTTATACTGCAAAACTTATAAGACCCATGGTTACAGTTCATCACTTAATCAGGTACCCAGTATAAGGACTAATCAATTGACGGATTGTCGTCTGTGGGGCGGGAGAGAGAAAGACAGCAAGCTATCTTAGATCCTGAGTAAAATTAAACACCCAGACTACCTCGTGGTACACTAATTAGGAGGGAATAATCAATTACTAGTATCCCCTAGATGGAACACCCAGATTTTATACGCAATACGTGACGCACCTGTTCCTAATGACAAAGACAAACTGAGATCCTTTATGGGTTTAATTAAGTGTTATGCAAAATTTGCAAATTCATTTGCCACTAAGACTGAGGGCCTTAGAGCATTGTTGAACGAGGGGTATTTGTTTTCTTGGGGGGAGGAGCAGCAGGTTGCCTTAAAAAAAACATTTGTGAAGCAGGTGTCTTGGCACCGTTTAACACCACCTCATTACTTTTATCTCTGTAAATGCCAGTGCGTGTGGGTGGGGGGCTGTCTTGTCCCAAAACTTTAAGGGGCGGGAGAGAACAGTTGCATTCGCATCACGGACGTTGTCGGAGTGCGAGTGTAACTATTCAGTTATAGAGTGTGAAGCTCTGGCTGCCACACGGTCAGTGGAACCTTTCAGGACTTTTTTGTGGGGTATTAAATTCTGCATCCGCACGGACCACAACCCTTTGGTCAAAGTGCTGAGCCCAGGCGGGGCTGGAAAAGGGTCAGCAAGGTTAGCCAGACTGGCATCGCGCTTACAGGAGTACAGGTACAAGGTTACTCACATACCTGGATGGAGAAACGCACAAACAGACTGTCTATCCTGTTTGTCTTTATACAAAGGTTGTTGGTGTGACTGAAAGCAATGCTTGGGAACAGGAGGGAGCTGTGGCATCTTTGGGTGACTTGGCAGAATGTGTTGGAGGAGCGGTGAATGCAGACGAGTGGAAGTTGTCTATGGAACAAGATTCCACCCTTGAGGTGGAACGCATGTTGATTAAGGGTTGTAGAAGGGAAAGTACAGTGGGGCCCACTGTGAGACCTTTTGTCAAAATACTGGTCGATTTCAGCTTGAGTGAGTCCAAAATACTAATGAGGGACGACAAATTTGTACCACCTTGTGCTGTCAGACGCAAAATAATAGCATTGGCTCATGAGGGCCATTTAGGCCAAACTTTGACCAAGAAACATCTGAGAGAAAACTTCTGGTGGCCCTGTATGGGTGAGGAAATCAATGAGTGGGTGGTAAATTGTGATGTGTGTGTCCAGAGCGAGAAGAGGCTCAAGACGGGTCCCAAGACCAACACTGGCCATATTGAACATCCAGGATTTTAATGGAGTACTGTTTGTTTGGACTTCATTGGACCTATGCACGGCAAAACCTTAAGAATGCGTTACTTATGGTTGATGTACACTCTAAGTGGCTCAGCGTGCATTTGATGTCCGAGGTCACCACTCAGAGTACAATAGAGAAACTCATAATGGTCTTCCAAGAGGAGGGTGTTCCATCTGTCCTTGTCATAGATAATGGGACCCAACTGGTTTAGAAAGAAATTAGAGATTTTCTCGACAAGTGCAGCATTACACACCATCGCACCAGTTTGTAAAACCAACAGGACAATGGGACGGTTGAGCGGGCCAGTCGCCAGGTTAAAGGTAGCATTTCCATGGCAGTACAGAGCCAGAAAAATTTGAGAAACATGGTGAATGAAATGGTGTGGGCACATCGTACGACTGTGCACAGTGTAACTGGGGTTTCCGCTTTTGAGAAGATACATGGACGGAAACCCGGTACAAAACTTGTACCTGCATGGCTTATTTCACCCAGTTCACCCGTGGTGAGAGACACTGACCATAGCGCTAGAGCATCAGGTATCTGTAGCAGTGATTTAGTAAAAATCAGACAAGGCAGGACAGTCCGTGGCCCGTCCAGGTTTTGGGGGCCATTCAAGGTAAAACAAGCATTCCAGAACTAGGTTGTTGTTGAGAATGGAAACAAGTGGAACAAACTTAAGGTCGCTCTGTTTTGCAAAGGAAGGAGTTTGCACACACAGTAGATGGTGCTAATATAAAAAGTTCTGACAAATGTGTTAACGACTTTTGAGTGATGTTGGAATTGAAGTCAATGGAGGGAGGGGTGGGGGTGAACGAGGACGGGGGAATTTCTCCTGCGATGCCCACAACTTTTTACCTGCTACCTCTTCTCCATCTGTAAGCATTGAGTCCTCACGCCCCTGCTGTGACCGCAGACCGCCTAGTTATTTGGCAGACTATGTACTTACATGATTTCCCTTTCTCTGTCTAATCCTGTTCCTGTTTTCCTCTCCTTTTCTTCTCTCCTCTCCTTGGGTGAAGGGAGGGGAGGGGGGTGTAGTGATGTCATATTTACCTTTTTGGGCTTGGCTACGTCCAGTCCTCCGATTCCATTGGTTAGAATGTTCGTTCCGCGCCATTCCACGAATGTCAGTTGGTCTTTGGCTGGCGTTGATGGAACACGCTCGCATGTCGCTCTGAGGAACTGTTTTGTAAGTCAATAAACATCTGTTCCAGAATCCTTTGGTGTCCGGTGTCCTTACTACACAGAACAGTGATATGATGTTGTCTGCACTGCTGGATTGACTCTGCCCTGGTTTCATACTTTTGAGGGATTTTTCTACTTTGTATGAGGTATTTTCTTGGGGACAGTATTTGATCTGGGTTCTACAGCTCAGCGCTGCTATCCCAGTACCACCAATACTATTACTCTACAAGCCTATAAAGTAGTTACTGCCTGTAGGTACTTGACTCCCCATAGGTTGTGAAAGCGAGCAGATCAGGCTTACTCTACTTTGTAATTGAGGTGTAACACTCATACAGCATTGCACAGTAAATAACACAATAGAGATGAATAGGGTTTAATTGACAGACAAGTAAATTAAGGCGGGTTAAGAATATGATGCACCAAAATCTGAGCCAGTGACACCATCTTCTATGGCAGAGATATTGCCACAAATATATTAAAGAGCTAGATGATAGTTTTACATTAACATTCACATCTGTGGCTAATGTTACTCTATGGGAATCCATTTGCGTTTTCTTATAAAAGCGCTAGGGCTCAATAGGGTTTGTTTAACATTTCTGACTCACCTGCGCAGGGGTCCTGGACAAATGCGGTACAAAATAGCTTATATGCTTTACCTGGTACTCTGCTTCAACGATTCCATAGAGAAAGACTGGTGCAAGACGTTGCTGGAGAGCTTGCTGCTTAGTTTCCTGTCACCACAGTCAAACCCACTTCTGAAAGAAGAGTTCACACAAGTTCTGAAGGCATTTAAGTGGCTAAATGGAACACATGGCCCTTAGGGCCAACAAAAGGGACATCCTTCTTGAAATTTCGATTACCTTCACAAATAGGAGGAACTTTAACTGCTTTTTTCTCGTTATCGCGAGCTTATTGAGTACAAAAAGTCAGGGCTGAGGGTAATCGGAAGAGATCAAGGTGATTGGTCTTGATTGCAATCAGTTAAAAAAATGGCGACTCAAGTTATTTTCTACATCGTACATATTTTTCAAAATATCACTGTTCGAAAATGTTTTTCTGCCCAGCATACAATAGACCCAGAAAATACTGGTTGGTGCCGTTATGCAGGAACTTGGGATTTAGGAGTCACCTGTATGGGTACAGAATACTGAAAACTAGTACTCTGCCCCACATAGTTTTTGCAAAATTCTTAACGGCCATGTGGCAGATAAGAAAAAAATTACTGAATGTACGGACAATGCTATGAACTGCTTTTTAACCCTCATTTATGCCTGGATTATAATGGGAAGTAATTGTATGTAATGTGTTTTTATAATACTTAAGTTTTAACTGTGAATATGTGTTGTATCTTTTATGGTCTAAATGACCGAAATAAAGAATGTTTGGATTGGATTGGAAAATGGAATACCTCATTTAAAAACGCGGGCAACCCCGTTTTCTTCATTTTGTGGGTCCTGGGTAGAAGTAATTATTTATTCTATAAAACTATGACAACCCTGTCAGAAATGCTAGTATCTGCAATAAAATTACGTGAGGACTAATAGCGCTGCAACGCCGATAGCACATTCTTAAGTCTGCCTGCTCATCGCAGCAAAAATAAACATGAGGTCACACTTTCCTGTGTTATGTTTTTCCAAGCATTTCATGGTTAACTTTCAGCGTAGCGCTTTTTTTCCCCTTGTCAAGTCTACCGCTTTCTCTGTGAACCATTCCTTCTGGCATTTCTCCACGCAGTCCGGTTTATTTCACTGTGGGGGTAAAAAGTTAGAGGCTTATTAAAATTCCTCCCGCTGTCTGCCTGGGCTGGAAATCCCCCACATGCTTCGCGCCGTCCAATGGGGAGCCCTCGCCGCGCGACGCGCTCTTGGAATGGAGCGGTGGGCGAGAGAGGGAAAGGTTAGGCGGCAGAGCGGGCCACCAAGATGCGAGGACGCTTCAAGGCGCACTTTCGTCCTTCCATCCTTCGGAGTAAGGCGGCGTGGCGCAGCTGAAAGTCTAGAATAAACTTGCAAGAGCTTGTCGGCGAGGAGACGCACTCCGGCGGTTGTCTGCGTGGGGGCTGCCGCGACTGAGCCCTGTGCGGGAGCAGACATGAATAAGTTGCACTGTCTGATCAATGAAGGGAGTGGCCGCAGTATTTAAAGAGGGGAAACGAGGAGATTCTGCCTCATTACGCCGCGGGTTTGTTGCTGTTCTGACTCAAAGGGAAAGTTTCCGATGAATCCGCGGATGTGGAGTTTTATTCCGCCCAGGCTTACGTGTTGAACTCGAACTGGTTTCCATTTCAGGGTGCTGCTGGCCAATTCTTTGAAAGCAGTCGCCGCGTGCGCTTCACTCACCTGGGGAAAATGAACCTCCTCGGAGTGGCAAGCGCGCTTTTGAGTGCAGGTAAGATTTGCGTCATTAATCTCCTTTCATGTGTGCCAGACCAGTGCATGGGTCCGTATCTATTTTTAGATAACGAATGCTGCCTTACCAAAAGGCAGAGCCCGAGCGCTGTTTACAGACACGCAGCCCGTAGTTGTATTGTTTGCTGGATTTCAGAGAAGTGGGCTTTCATTTAATCTGGTGTATATTTCTGCCTACAGTTTGGATCGTTGTTATTAACGGGGCAGCAGTTGAGCCGCTTCAGAATGAAGTTGTCCACAAAGTAAGCGAAGGTTTTAAGTATGAAGAGAGGAAAGAGGCAAGTGTTCCATCAGTGGAGGAAACTGTAGATCAGAGAAGAGGTAAGTTAAATATGAATATTGAACTTGCTTTCTTTTTAAAGTTTCCTTTTTGTACTATTTGCTTTCAACTGTTATTTTTCCACAAGTTTTGCTTCTTGAGTTTTTTTTAAGGACATTTCTTATAATTGTATTTCTGTTGCGATCTCCCACAGTCGTGTTATACATGTATACAGCAAGGTTGCTGGACAGCATGGTGGTATATTGAGAGAAGGCAAGAAGGAAAACGCTTTTATCAGCCAAGAGCTGCGATTCAAGAGAGTTGATAAATGTGGACACTCTACATGGTGTAGCATGCTACATTGTTGGTAAGCGCGTCGGCGCCCCACGTAGGGTAGTAAGGGCCATATAAGTAAATGTTACAATGCACTACTATAGAATGCAATTTATGGAAGCTTGCTGTATGCAACACGTTTTGATGGAGGGATGTGGCAGCAAGTCATTTTTATCCTGATGGGTGTATAGTGCCTTGTGAAATTAAGGAGCCTTTTGTGCAAGTAGTTACTCCCTGGCATGGTACAAAGTGTATGATGCATGTCAAAGCACGGGCTTTTGTGAAAGTCCTCACATCACAGTTGTAATCGCCTAGGCAGAATTCTGCAAATATTGAGTGAGTAATCACTGATCTGCGCGGAACAGCACAATTTGGCACGAGTAGAGATATTTGAATACAGATACAGTTCTAAATAATAATCAGAGAAATGTATCTGATGGTGTAGCCTTGCAGGGCAGCTTCTTAACATTTGTATTTTCATTTGCTGCACTTATGCTTTACTAGTTAATATATATATTTTGCCTAGTACTGCATGCTATCTTTTAGCTTCTTCAGTGCGCTTGTCCATTTCTGCATTTAGTCGATGGAGGGCCTGCCTTTGTGTGCCTAAGGTGTTTTGGCGAAGGTGGAGCTGACATCAGTTGTTCCACCAGACATGGGCTCCGGTCTTTTTAGGAGTCAAGAGTTGCTTGTGGTTCAGGTGACTGGTGCTTGGTTTAGCAGATTGCCACTGAATGAACGGGGCCATGCCTCCTCAGTTGAAAGTCAGGGAACACCAGGTATACCATGCTAAAAGCCAAAAATCTCCCTAAACTGGAGAAGTTTTATGAGTCTTCTTATGTGTGTGGTGGGTTGTTTGGGCATTTAAGTACCGATTGTTCATAGCATTGGCCCTTGTTGTCTAATGTTCTTCCTCTCATAGCACATTTTAGACATATAACACATGCTTGTCTGGGACATAGGCTTGTGGATGGAATATTGTGGTGCCAGCATTTGAAAATAGACCCCCATCTGCAGTATGCAATGTGGAAGTGGCAGTACAACTTGTATTTTGATTGTCTTTGAACATGGGTAGATGTGCCTGGAGTTGTTCAGCACATTGTTTCTGCCTTGCTTTTCTGCTTCCACAATGCTGGAATTTATAGAGGTCTGTACGTGAGGATGCATTGCTCCATCTTCAAAAGAATCCAGTCTTTTTTTTTAATAACAATATATATATATTTTTCGTGGTACAGTGTGGCCGGGAGGCCAATTTAAACATATCCTCAAGCTTGAATACGTTACCAAGTAGTACCAGTAACACGACAAATCAACAGAGGCCAATAGGAATCTAACAAGGCAACCCCGGCACAGGCGGTTTACTCCATACCCCCCGAGGATCATCTCTATCAGGATCAATCGAGTGGCTGAAGCTGCTAGTCATGAAGGTGTCCGAGTCCTAATGGGTGCATTCCCCATTCCATGGAGGAATCTGTGGCGTGTGTGAAGAATAGTTATATACCCCTGTATGTCGCCCAAAGGACCGAGGGCCATATGTAGGTAAATGGCATTTACCGAATCGTAAATACCGAATTTTACCGATTCGGTATTTACAATTCGGTAAATGCCATGTAGGTAATAATTATTTAAATATTACCGAATCGGTAATATTCGGTAATTACCGAATCGGTATTTACAGATTCGGTAATTGCCATTGATTCCTATGGGCCTTGAGGCCCATAGGAATCAATGGCAATTACCGAATCGGTAAATACTGATTCGGTAATTTTACTGATTTGTCAAGGGGGGCAGGGTGTCACTTTGACACCCTGTTGCACCCCTGATTCTGGCTTGTGTGCAATGTGACACACATACATGCCCTTTGGGCATGTATGTGTGCCACATGGCACAGATGTACATGCACAGATGTGCATGTACACAGAAATTCGTTATTTACCATGCCATTGTATTTCATGGTAAATAACGAATTTCTAAGGGCCTGTGGCACTGTTTCCAGTGCCACCTACATCCCAAATTACCGATTCTGTACATTTACCGATTCGCTAATTTACCGATTCGGTAAAATTACCGATTCGGTAAATATACAGAATCGGTAATTTTCAGGCCCCCTACATCGGGAATTACAAATACCAGTCGATAACGGCCGAAATCGGCCGTTACCGACTGGTATTTTGCCACCTACATATGGCCCCAAATCTTTTTTTGTTTCTGTGGACAGCCACATGCTTTACACACTGCTTTTTCCATCCCCATGCACCTATCTATGGCGCGTTTCAACCCCCCATTCGTGGGGGAAAAGACTCTCTCCAATGTTGGGCGATGTCCCACTTGGCAAGGTTGAGTCCCAGGAATCGGAGGTGCTGCTTGTATCTGTTACCGACAATCCCTTCTGTGCTATGTAATAGGAAGAGTTTGGGCTCTAAGAAGAGATGCCAGGATAGAACTTGTTCTAGACATGAGGATACTTTACACCAGAAGGGCTGAAGTGCCCTACAGTTCCATACTGTGTGTTGGAAGATCCCCTCCTCATCCCCGCATCTGAGGCAAGTGGGGAACAGGTTAACACCCATGCGCCAAAGGTGAGATGCTCTATGTACCTATTTGAATTGAATTAGGCGGTACCGTGTTGTGATAGTGGCACTGCGGGAACTCGCCACGGCCTCAGTCCAGTCATCATACGTGAGCTCTGGGACGTCTGCCTCCCATGCCAAGCATAGTGTGCTTAGTGTACTATGATTATGAATGATCAGTGTTTGACAAATTTGTCTATTTCTGTGGGCACCTAGGTCTCCCAACAATAGGTTCCCCTCCCAAGGGGTGAAACGCCGGTAATCCCCCCGAGACGGATCTACGGTGTCAATGTGTGCCTAAGCTGTAGGTACCTGTAGAATTGGCTACGGTGGAGATGGTATTCAGTTTGTAATTGCTCAGAGGACTTAAGCACTGTCCCTTGAATTATGTCCCCCAGTGTAGAGATCTCAATAAGGTCCCAAACACGGAAATTTGGTAGTGTGGCAACTTGCCGGAGGTACGTTCCATGCCAAAAGGAGGGTCGTCTGCGTCAAGCATCCTCCCCAGCCCATCCTCCTTACTGTGCGCCCCCATATTTGAATTACTACCGTACACCCTGATGGTAGGTGGTCAAGGTTTGTCTGATGATAAAGGAGATCCAGAAGTGATTGGGAACACATCGCACACCTCTCTACCAGATAGGCTGGATCCATTTGTGTGCTATACTACCACTCGTTAATGTTTAGTAAGTGAGAGGCAGAATAGTAGGCATATATATCGGCTGCAGCGAATCCTCCTCAGTAGGTGGATTAAGTACAGGTACGCAGGGCTACCCTGATGGCACCATCACACCAAAGAAAATGATTGTGAAGTGCGTTGACCTGTTGGAACCATGATTGCAGGATAGTATAAAGAAAAGTTTGGGGACAATATAATATTCGCGGTAGGGAGACCATTTTGAAGGTGGCACACAACCAGAACAAGGATAAAGGTAGAGGTGACCACCCCTTCATTTCTTCGTGGAGATGTGACATTAGAGAGTGGATATTCCGCGACCAAGAAATGATCGGACATGGTGAGGTAAACACGCCTAGGTATTGGGAGCCCTCTGTGACATGGAGTAGTTGGGTCGCCCATGTGCCTCTCCCCTGGTCCCCACCGACTGGGAACAGTACCGACTTTGCTGGGTTGGTGCAGAGTCCAGAGATTTCGCCAAATATCCGGAGTATGGAAAACCAACCATGTGAGAAAAAGCAGCACGTCGTCCACGTACTGTGCAATCAAGTCGGACACCTCCGCAGACCACTCAAATCCCAGCTTCAAAGGGTCCCGCCTCACCCACGTAGCCAAAGGTTATATTGCCAAGGCAAATAAAAGCAGGGAAAGTGGGCTGCCCTGTCTTGTGCCCCGATGGATTGGGACAATGTTTTTTCATTTCTGCAAGTTTTTGCTCAATTGCAAAGAGCTAATCACTTCACTGAAGTAGTAGAAATCAATATATTCTACAGGCTACCTTCTTTATAAGATCAAGTATATTGCAATTAATTCATTCATTTAGGTGTATGGATTGTGCCATATTCTAGATACTCTCTAAATGTTTGGCTCATGATTAGATCGTTGCAATGGATCAAAAACTTGCTGAAATTAAAAAATATTGTCCTTTAAAATGAGTTCCTTGTGAAGGATTGTTGCTAGCTACACAACTAATACCCAGTTCACATGGATGTATGGGTCACTCTTGTGTTTTTGAAATACAGGAGGATTGGGAATCGCTCTGATCACGCTCCGCCCCCCCCCCTCCCCCCCTCCGTACAGTGGCAGAGAGATCGGTGTATAAAAGATGAATATATGAGAGAAAACGTGGACCAAAGTAGAGACCATGGAGGAGATGAAAAAGGTAATACCAACTTTGTGAATCAAATGCCTTATCAATGTCAGCAGGCAAAAAAGCAGCGGGACGTCCAAGTTCTGAGGCTTTTGCAATGGCGTTATGAACTCGCCTCATGTTGTCGGGTGGATCTGTATGGCATGAAGCCTGCTTGATCCGGATGAACCAGCTCATGAATGTGTGTACGGAGGCGATCAGCAAGGACTTTACCCAGAAGTTTGGATACAAAATTCAGAAGAGAGATAGGGCGAGGAGGGTTCATCGGGAGGACATCCTGGTTTGAGGAATACCACAATTTCGGCATGGCCAGTCAGGAGTAAAGATTCGTTGTTCTAGGGCTTCAGGAAGCACATATAAGAAGTGTTAGCCTAATTGGGACATATGAGATCGCAGAAATTCACTCCAGAATCCATTGGTACTCAGTGCGTGGCCGGGACGTATGCCTGATAGGGCCAGGCCAAGCTCCTCAACTGTAACTGGTTCATCAATTGGTTCATCAAGCTGTTCACGAATATGGTCGGGTAGTGACTTTGGTGATATATCTCTCAGGAATTTGCTGATTTGATCTTACGATATAATTTCCTTTTTGGCGTATAGATTCGAGTAGAAGGATGCAAATTCTTGGGCGACAGTACCTGGGGTAGTACACAGGATCCCTTCTGCATTTCGCAGTGTAGGTACTGGGACAGGTGATTGTGCTGCTTGACATAGGCGATGTAACATCCTTCTTGATTTATCTCCCCCATTGATACATTCTGGATTGGGATGCTTTCCACACTCCTTGGGCTTATTTTGTAATCAGCTGGCGCAGTTGTTGTTGTGTCAGGAGGAGACATCTCTTGGCCTTGGCACCCTTGCCCTCCCTCAATTCGGCTTCTAGGGCATGCTGACTTGTTTCAATGGCCACTACTTGCGCAAGGTGGCAGTGTTTCTCTCCTGCCCAGTAGGTGATATCACTGCCTGTATCGTGGGTTTGAGGATTTCCCACATTATTATACTTGAGGGGGCAGTGTCGACATTGGAGAAAGGCTGTTACCATTCCAGTCCTCCCTACCCATTCAGGCAAGCATTCCAGAATGATAGGAAGCCAACTGTTCAGTAGGAAGCCTGCACGTTCTTATCCTCATCCAATGTGTTGAGGAGATCCTCATGAATAGCAGGGTATACTGACTCAGTTCATTGCTTTGACCTGAAGCCTCCCTGTTGGTTGTCTCACGGGTCTTCAGGACCTTTGTAGTTGCTGGTGACCTGCCCCGTGTAGAGTTTGTACGTCAAAGATTGATTGTAGATCTGCTGACATTTGTCCAGGTAGATGTAGGAGTCAAAGGCTTATTCAAGAGCAAAGTGACCGTGCACTGAGTTAGGGAGTCATGAAGATGTGAGTGGCGAGCAGTGCTTAATTTGAGCCGGTGGTTTCCGGTGCTCGGCACCAGCACTTATTTGGCAGGACCGGCACTTATGAGTTTGCCACATATTGGGCTGTTTGTCTGATTTAGAGTGAGCCTCAACAGCAGTTGTTTACTAATTCAATATACATTGAAAATGACTATTACCTGCCACCAATGCTAATCTTATAGCTTTGGGGGCCTCGAATAGTCTAAATTGTCACACTTGTTGCAGTGTGATGGTTAGTAGCTGGTTAGGTAGTGTCATTAGCAGCGCTGCCAGGCAGAGTGGGTGGTGTAGGCTGCTAAGCTGCGCATGGCTTCATAGGCTGATTCAAAGTTTGCTCTTTCACAATCTTAGCTATTGTGTTGACCTAACACTAATTTATTAAGTCCGCTTTTAAAGAAGAAACTGTGCAGGTACCTACTTTCACTGTATCATCGTCCTGTATATAGGTTATTGTACTTTCCTTTTAGGAGGTTGGCGGTTGTAAGAAATTATTGTATTCTATCTTTGATAAACAAGCAGAAAGCCATATATTATATGGAGAGCTTATTTGGTTACATTATAAAAAAACAGCTCTAGCAGGACGTTGATCATTGTATGGCCACACAGAAGGACCATTAAACTAAAAAAAGCATTGGTAAAGCCAATAGGTTGCACCTTTAGAACCTCCTAACCATACCAATAGTTTTTAGCAATGCCATACAGCATCCCGATGCTGTGCAGCATGGTTAAAGTGTAAACAGAAAAAGGCGCTATTACTTGTCCACCCGCCTCATTTTGTAGGCTCACACAACTCACATGCACAAGCCTCTAAAATGAGGTAGGCGTTTTGTGTTCTTTTTAATTACCGATCCCAGTTGGATCAAAGATTAATGAAAATATCTAAAAAGTATCTAAAACGCGTGTTTATTCTGTTTTTTAAGGCGTGGGGGGTAAATGACAAAAGAGCTTGGGTGGGCAAGGAGGCAGTATGAGAGGTGAAGCACGGGCTGGTAAGACGTAGAGAGGATGAGTGGATAAGCAACATGGGCGAGAGAGAGGACCATAGAGCGCAGGAGGAAGAGCAGCACATGAGCTTTAGGGAGCAACATGGAACTATTAGGAGGGGAGCACACAGGCGGGAAAATAATGAAGCTTACAAGGGGGAGCACAACTCAAGGGGGATGCAAGGTAGAAGCGCAAAGGCGAGAGACAACAACACGTTGCGGGCTGGAAGGGCGAAGAGCAGTATACAAGGGAGAGAGCTGGAGAGCACACGCACTCTAGGCATGGGGGCGTAACAAAAAAAGAAAACATTTATTCAACAGTGAGCAGTGAAAGTAATGCATCCATGTTCTGAGGAAGGGACAAACCCAAGAAAAGGAAGTTAAGCCTACACATGCTCACAAAAAAGCAAGCATATGAGGGTCGATAAAGACAACCAATCGTAAGCAATGGGCGGGCTCTAAATCCACTGGAAACTGGAAATAGGTCTTTTTGGCAAAAGACTGCTTGCGTTATCTAGTAGAAGACCTAAAATATATGTTTAGGAACAATTAGGAATGTGGGCTCATTTTTGTTGGTGCTGGGTATAGATATCTTACAGTGCTCTATATGGAGAAAGGCAGTTGTTGTGCAGTTCGGGTCTCAAATACTGTAGCGTCAGGAAGTACCAAAATATTTTAAGGAGGGCTCTGTTCCTGCCACGTATTAATTAGGCAAAATGCGGTTTATTATGATGAACTCTAAAGTTCAACTTGCTATGCAATTGCCTCGAGATTTCAAGGTTATAAAGCTGTTCTCCAATAATAAATGAAGAGAGCGAGCGAGAAAGCGTGGTTGCTTGGTGTTGCGGAAGGAACAGTTGGGAAGGAAGATATTAGTTATGCAAATTTGGTATTCTAAGATCGTTTTTAAAAATTACATCACTGGAGTGAACATCAAAGTAAGTTTACTGGTTATGACTGATTGCCCAATGCCCATAACAGTTACTATGTGCAGTGCCCTCCGAGAAGATGTAAACTTCTCTGAATTGCTCATTGTGCAGTTAGGGGCCCAAACTGAAGGTGCATGAAGAGGGGCAGGATAATTCCCAATTATTAACTCTTGTCAGCATGTTGGTAATGGTACTAATGGTACCAGCGCTGACTTTTCTAGTCCAATCTATGTTCCTGCTTCACACCCTCACTGAAGTTAGAAAAAGGATAAACAACAGTTGTTGCTGCCAGCATCAATAGGGGCTGAGCCATTCCCAGCGTTTTCATCATGGTTCTCATATATCAAAGGCATTACTAGAACAGAGAGATGAATATGTTGGCTTAGTTGCTGTCATGTTATCCTAAGTGAGCCCATCCCCAGCAATCCCTCCCGGATCGGCCTTCTCATGCCAGGTACAGCCATCATGTCAAGAGCAGCTTCATATACCTAGGAAATGTCTACATATGCTAGATACAACTTCATGTACTTGGTTCTGGGATTGTATCTCAAATTGAAGCCATTGTATGTATAGATTCTGTTATGGTATGCCCTGAAACCTTCGAAAATGTACCGAAATACCCTCAAATGCCCAGTCACTGCCTCCTATACCAAAGAACAGATTCGCATGTTAAGGAACTGTCCCACATGCCAAAATTGTTGATCTAAAGTTTGTTGTACTGTTATTACAACCCATTAAAAACTTACGAGAAAAAACATAAGTAAATATACTGGAGCTGCACCTTACAGAATTGAATGAATATAAATCAGAGTATGCTTTAATGCATTACATTTTCTAGAAGAGAACAGAAAGAAAAAAGATGCTCATTGTTTTAATAGAACGTTACTTAAATATATTTTGCACAATTCATAAATACAATGTACATATAACCCTTTGGAAGCAAAACTAAGTTACAAATAACTGATTTTGAATACCCTAATTTACAAAAAAGTGTTTTGCATGTATAATTTGGAAATATTTTATCTGTTCACAAATGCAAATTTATTTAGCCCTTGATAACGTGTCCCATTACTTAAGAAGTTCTGCACAAACACCTGTTTGTGCAGGTATTGCAATCATAAATGGGTTGGAGTTCATGGCACCTTGTAATTTACATTTAGGGTAAAGTTTGCATCCCCCAGAAAATGTTGGCAGAATAAATGTGCCAGACCATAACAGAGCAAAAGGCCTGGTAAATGCCAGGTTAGGCAGATTGTGGTGTATAAAATGCCTGAATCTGCAGGTGATACACCGTTTTCGGGGAAAACTCATAATAGGTGCTCTTTACCACACCCCAAAAAGTTGAATCTTGGGTGGCCAATTTTATTGAGTGGGATAAATATCTCATTCCCCACTGGAGCACTCGCAAAAATGGCCTACATGAATTAAATATTCAGTGATTGACGCACAAAGTATATACTGATTTCGTATATCTGTTCAATCAATCAATCAATACATTTGTAAAGCGCGCTACTTACCCGTGAAGGTCTCAAGGCGCTGGGGGAGGGGTGCTGCTACTGCTCGAAAAGCCAGGTCTTGAGTTACCTCCTCAAAGTTAGTAGGTCTTCGGTCTGCCGCAGTAGGATGGGCTGGGTGTTCCAGGACTTGGTGGCGAAGTAGAAGAAAGATCTGCAGCCGGTGGTCGCTTTTCGAATGCGGGAGCGAGGTCGGCGGAGCTGTGGTTCGGGGTGTAGACGGAGAGTTGTCTTTTGAGGTATACTGGTCCGGTGTTGTGGAGTGCCTAGTGTGCGTGGGTGAGAAGCAAAAAGGAGATCTTCTTGTTGATGGGAAGCCAGTGGCGGTCTCTCAGGTGGGGTGTGATGAGATGTGATCTGTTGATGTTATATGCAAGACACCATAGTTTTCCTGTATATACAGAAGGTAGGGGGATCTCTGGGACTCACACCACTTTACAATGGTCCAGTTATAATATGTTGTGCCCTGACATTTCCATATGGTGGTTATGTCCCCTTTGCCCACTAATAACATATGAATTAACAAAGGAATTCGGAAATGTCAGTATGAAAGTACATAAACTTTTTAAGAAGTAAACTTGGGAATTTTTAAGTTGAAACAGTGCATTTTAATTAAAACAGTAATACACCTGTATTTGCTTTTCTTTTTTGTTCCAGTTAAATGTTTGCAATGTACAGCCAAAACATGTTTCGCTCCCTGGTGGCCTGCCGACCTATGCTTTTTCAAGGCTGAGATTGGATTCATTCAAATTTCTGGGAGGGGATGGGGCATCTTAAATTCTCTCTCTCTCTTTTTTTTTTTGTTAGTATATTTTTTATTGTAGATTCACAGGAAGCCACGAACAATCAATCAGGTGTGTCAGGTATTCGTCACAAATATCGCATCTCATCATCAGCAGAAGGATTCACGGCCATGTAGCCCACATCCCGGAGGTTGGGCGGCGAGTTACAGTAGAGCGCTGTAGGCTCCGTCTCACATACAAATGTAGGCTTTCAATGTGCATTCCGAGTATCTGCTTTTTACTTTTTGTTGCTGAACCCCCTCCACCCCCCGTAACGAACAATAACACAAGGTTCATATCCTCAACAAATCTATGCAAAAGAAAAATTAGCAGCAATTACACTTCCGTCCCCCCCCCTTGTCTGTGTATTGCCAGCAATGTCTTTCACAGTTCTGAACCAGGAGTCACAGATGTCTTACGGAGTTCCGCAAGTTTAGGAGGTATTGTCGTACCCTTTGTAGAGAGGTCGTTTGTCCCGGTGTCCCGTCTCATACTCACTGTAGGAAGCCCCCCCCTCACAGCCCCCCATCGAGCCCATGGTATTGTCTCCACTTAGACCAAATCCTGCGGAATTTTTTTGGACAACCCCTAGCCTTATAGGTTACCCTCTCGGCCGCCATATACAGATCCAACACTCTCCTCCATTCCTCCAGATCTGGAGGATCCGGCGCTCCCCAGTGTTTTGCAATGTCCCTCTTCACAACAACCAATGCAAGAACTAAAAATGTAAGAAGTGGGCGGGTCAGGTCCACCTCGGTGGTCATGCCCAGCAGCGCCAGCTTGGGATCCTGCGGGATCGAAGCCCCTAGCACCTCCTCTAGCTCCTTGAATACCTGTGTCCAGTATGTTTGTATTATGTCACATGTCCATATTGTGTGGTAAAAATCCCTCTCTCCCTGATGGCATCTAAGGCATCGCGGGTCCTCTACCCTCCCCATTTTGCTTAGGCGTAGTCTGTCGTAGTAAGTTCTGTGGAGTACATTAAATTGAATAAGCCGTAGTTGTGACTTGATTGCCACCTCCCGGGGATGCATCAACACTATTTCCCAGTCCAGATCTTCCATCTCGCCTACCTCAGCCTCCCACGTGGCCCTGAGTTTTGCCAGATGGGGCATCTTAAATTCTTGTATCAGTAGTGTTGAGACAAGTTGAGGTATTATAATCTTTGGGCAGCGACAGGCTAAGTTCTCTCTGGATCTTGAGAAACAAAATCGAAATCACAATCTGATTTAGCTGTCATTTTTTTTGACATTTCTGAATCCCTCTGTTAAGCCATACTTTTCCTAGTGTGTAAAAGTAGAATGCATGAATCAATGTCTAATTTTAAGATAATTTTGCAATTTTTAAATGTTCAAGTCTCCTATTACACTACATTGCTGTGCAGAAAAGTGTATTATTTATAAGAAACCAGATAATAACTCAAGATTTTCTAGGATGTTTCCTATTACCAGAAACCTCTCCTTATACCAGCAGCCTCTGGATTTTAAGTTGTGGAGCATACATTTCTCCTGGCCATGACTTTTTATATTTACAGTTTCACAAAACATTTCCGTATGTCACATTTAGACACATTGAAGTCAACCACAATGGGGTAGTTTACATTTCCTTTTTCAGTTACTAGATGAATCTTCTCAAAAACCTTCTTGAAAAGTATTACATGTGGTTGCAACACAGGAGCATGTGCAAGTAGTTACCCATCACAACTTGGCATGCTCAGCATATTGAATGTAATTTTAATTTTTTATTTTTTATTCCACAGTTGCAATATAGGAGAGAAAACAAAATCAGTAAACATGAAAGTCAGAAATAATCTGCTAGATTCATCAAAGACCCGTTTTGCGAGTCTGTAATAGCGACTCATAAGGAATCGCTATTACAGACTCGCAAAACGGGATTCATGTTGGAATCGCAAAATAAATTGCGATTCCTACACATTCCTTATTTGCGATTAGCAAATTGCTAATCGCAAATAAGGAATAGTCCCCATTCATTCCTACGGGCCTTTATGAATGGGGAGTATTCCTTATTTGCGATGAACAATTAGCTAATCGCAAATAAGATAGCGATTTCAAGGGTGCCAGGGGTGTCCAAAGGACACCCTCTAGCACCCCTTAAATGCAAATGTACACAGGTGTTGCGCACACGCATGTCCAAAGGACATGTGTGTGTGTAACATGCAACAGAGAAAAATGCACTAAAGTGCTTTTTACTATTTTTTCGCTATTTACCACGAAGTCAAACTTCGTGGTAAATAGCAACCAAATATTGCGAATTCGCAATTTCAAATTGGTTAATGAATTGCATTTAAGGAATCTCTAATAGAGATTCCTTAAATCCAATTCCTCGCAAATATTCGATTTCGCAAATAGCGATTTTTTGCATTTGGGATGATGAATCCCAAATGCAAAAATTGCACTCGCAAAGGGCCAGATTCTCAGAATCTGGCCCTTTGCGAGCGCAATTTACCTTGATGAATCTAGCTGAATATTCCTACATCATACATCATGTAGTCATGTGATCATAGAAGACTCCCCATATATACATACTAATTTTACGCTTTCTTGCCCCCTTTATAGAATACAAGCTCCATTCTAAGTTAAATAAATTATACATTTTGGCCCTCCAAAACTCAAATGCTGGAGGCTCTGGTTGAAGCCAATCTGATGCTATACATAATCGTGCAGCAGTCATTGCAGCAAACAAAAAATACCGATGTTTATACAAGGGATTCCCCGTTTTAACCGCTTGGCCTATCCCTGATAACATTAAAGCCGGTGAGATCTTAAGCGTAGTACCAAGCATTTCTGACAAGAATTTTTCAATACCATACAAATAATTAGACAGCTTAACACAACTATAAAATATGTAAAGACTATCTGCCTTGTCGTTCCCACATCGAAAACATTTACCATCATGATGGCCTCCCCATATAAGCATACGATCCAGGGTATATTACAAATTAAATGCTGTTTTAAAAAATTGTGCCTTCAAATTAGCTGAAAGGAGATCTTCCCCGGAGCTGATAATAGCATTTTCTATAGATAAGTCTTGTTCCCCCAAAATTGCCTGCCAATATGCATTTTGTTTCTCCATATCATCCGGTCTAGTTGATAATAGTATTTTATATAACCACCCAATTTTCTCTTGCCATCGTACAGCCTCTACCAAGCAGTTAGGTATCAGGGCCATATTCTTCCGACTGAGAAAATCATGAATTTGGGGATTTTTTTAAAAATTGAGAGTTAGGTAAATCATATTTCCTATCCAGGTCTTCATACAGCGGAATCAGTCCTCCAGCCTCATAAAAATCTCCAATTTGCACAATGCCCTTATTCCGCCAATCCAATGCCGTCCTATCCCAAAATATAGAAGGGAGCAATTTTAAAGCATTCATTGGTGCATAATAAGTTATTCCATCCAAAGCCAATATTTTACGTAGTTCCCTCCAGACTTTAAATGCAGCTTCCAAAACTTTGAACCTGGTCCTTTTGTGATAACTACCATTGATTTCTTTAAATAAATATCTTCTAGCCTCGGTCCCTAAGATTAGCTGAAATATGGATGGTGCTTCTACTATACTGCCAACTTCTTCCCCAGTCAGTAATATACGCATTTTCTGCAAAAAACTAACATAATAATAAAGAATAAAATCTGGTATGGCCCGACCACCTCTTAGAAGTGTCATAAATCTCATAGCCCGCCGGGGTTTACCGGGAGGACAAAGAAATGTAGAGCAGAGTGACTGCAACTGTTGCAATTGGATTGGGAATATTTCCAAAGGAATGGATCTAAATAAATATAATACCTTTGATAAGATGTTCATCTTTATGATATTGCCACTGCCTATTGTAGTAAAATGAAGTCTTCCTCTCTGTCCAACTAATCTCTTATATTCCGTAATAGTGCCATTAAATTTACATCTACTAATTCTTTCAAGTATGTAACTTCGAATACTGATCTAGGATCTGGTATTGCAATATTATCAGTACATAAAATTTGCGTTATAGAGACATTGCTTAGAGGGATTAAAATATCCTCTTTAAATGTTTCTGGTCTCAATAATGTCAATAAAAGGAAGAGGATAGCTGCTGAACTTCGAAGTATACAGCCTGATCTGGTATGTATTCAAGAAACTCATTTACCGTGGAGTAACCGCCATCTTGTAGCAGATTTAGGGTACTCTTTAATTGCTGCCTCACAACAGTCATCAATGAATCGGAGTTGCGATACTAGCTAAACCTAAGGTTTGCTAAGTAGGACAATGCCTGGCAGATAAGCTGGGCCGTTGGGCCATAGTAGAATTAGGTTTGAGGGCTCGTCAATTTACACTTTGCACCATCTATGGGTCCAATTTAGATGAGGCATTAATTTTGAAGGATCTAAATCTAGAGTTGGCATCATGGGTAACTCCGTTGATTGTATATGGAGATATAAATATTAACCGAACTGCTCTGGAATTTATAGAAGGACCTCAAAATTATAGAGGACACAAACCATGGGTTTTTAAGGCACTCTATAATTTGTTAAAAGATCACGGTCTAGTTGATGTATGGGGTAGCTCATTCCCTACAGATTTAGGCTATACGTTTTATTTTTTTCCCATAAAAAATTGGTACGGCTGGATTATTTTTATATGCCTTCAACCCTGCTAGCTGGGGCGATTACGCAAATATTCCCTAGGATGTCTTCTGATCATGCTCCTATTGTTTTAGAAATACCAGCTTTAGGGATTGAACATAAAATTAGAAATTTCACCCTTGATCGGAAATTATGTGTAAATGATCAATTTAAGGTAAATATGTTGAAATGGATAACTGAATTCTTTGATAATAATGAACAATCGGCCCGTATAGATATTATATGAGATTCGTTTAAGACTTGTTTTAGGGGTGAAGTATTGAGCTATGGTATATTACATTAAAAGAAGGTTAAATTAGAGATGCAGGAACTTTATTCCGCTTTAAGAGAAGCAGAAGAGAAGTTGACTCAAGGGATAATACAGCAGGGGAACATTTTGGATTTGGAGGATGTAGTCGCTAGGTGCCGAGCTAACATTAATGGGGTGTGGAACATCGAGACTGAGAGGAAATATCTGGCATATAAAAAGCAACGTCATGAGTACAGGGAAGCAACGGGGAGATGCCTTGCGCTAAGGTTGCGCCTGCAAGAAACCTCTAGACGTATTGCAGGTTTAGTGGATAGGTGAGGTGAATTATGTAGCGATTCGCAGAGGATTTTAGCTATCCTTCATCAGTATTACACAGAGCTTTATACACAGCAGAGGCGGGAGGATGGAGCTGACCATGTAATACTTGGGGGGGAGCTTTAGTCAACTAGACCTCAGTGAGACAGAGTTTTTGGATAGTCCAATCAGAATGGAGGAGCTAGAAACTGCGGTTAAAAGCTTAGCATCGGGGAAGGCGGCGGGTCCTGATTATCTCCCAGGTGAAATATATAAGCTTTTTTTTTATAAGCTGAAGGATATGACGCTTGCAACTTTTAAGGCAGCACAATCAGGGCAAGCACCAAAGTCATGGGATGAAGCCACTATAGTGGTGTTTAACCCCTTCACTGCGGCGGCTATTCCGCCGCAGTGCTAAGGGGGCGGGGCGGCCGCATGCTGGTGACGGAACCGCTCCGTCATCAGCCGCGGTTGGGCTTTGCTCATGACGGAGCGGGTCCGTCATGGCCCCGCCCGCTCAATAGAATGCCCAGCGCAGGTGCGGAATCTAGCGCAGGCGCGGAATCCGCGCCGCGCAGGCGCGGCGGCAGGGCCATGACTGAACCGCTCAGTCATCAGCACAGTGCCACCGCAGCTGATGACTGAGCGTCATCAGCATACAAAGGGTTAATAAGAAGGGTAAAGCTCCAGAGCTGCCCGGTTCATACCGCTCGATTTCTTTACTTAACTGTGATAGCGAAATGTATTCGAAAATCTTGGCTAATCGTATTTCAAAAGTTATAACCTCATTAGTTTCATTAAATCAGCACAGATTTATTCCAGATAGGGGGATTGTCACACATGTTAATAAAGTGGTGACTCTTTTCGACATTGCTCAAGCTGAGAAACGGAAACTTGGGTTAATTTTATTGGACGCTGAGAAAGCGTGGAAGGCATTATCTCTGGAAAGTGATGAACCGGGTGGGCTTTGGAAAAGGCTTCATGACTGCGATACAGGTGCTTTATGCTTCTCCAGTCACTGGAACTGCTGCTATGGGCATGAGATCTGAGGTGGTTAAAATTACAAGAGGAACAAGGCAAGGATGACCCTGCTCCCCTTTACATTTTGCTTTATATATAAATCCTTTTGGTGAAAGTTATCTAATAGTCAGTTGATAAGACCCTTCTTTGTACAGGATATTCCTCACTCAGTTTTCGCGCATGCGGATGATATAGCTCTGACGTTTGATGATCCGGTTACGGCCCTTTCAGAGATTGAGCGGTTGGCATCTGATTTTGGCCAGGTTTCTGGTTATAAACTCAATGTCTCTAAAACAAATTAAAAAAAATTCTGGTGCTTGGTAAGAGCAAGAACAGATATTTTATTGTGACTGTACACACTGAAAAGTTCAAGCCTCGTTCAAGCCTTCCCAATAATTTTTAGAAACACTTTTCATAGATACAGTTGTCGATTATTTTATAAAGTTGATGCTTTTTATCTAGTTTCATGAATGTTTGCTATGATCCTGAGTGAAGTATTCGTTTAAAATCGGCTCCTCTAAATGCTCACATACCCCCAGAAACTTTCACTGAAAACCTTTAGTAAAGGAAGAAACTTTAAATCTGCCACCTTTTGTAAGTAGTGGGGATGCATATTGTATGGTTACATTATGGTCAGCTGGGGCTTGGTTCAATTATACAGTATAGATAGCAAACTAATGTAACATAACATAACATGTGTATTTGTAAAGTGCACGATTACCCGAAGGTGTCCTGGCGCTGAATAACATATTTATTGTTACCCAACTCAATGGCACTCATGTACAGCACACACTTGTTGAGCTGCTGCACAACCTGATGCCTAGGATGTGCAAGTTCTTTTCCATGATAGTATTTTGATGGCTTTAAAAAGCTATGCAGTTGGATAGTAGCCAGGCTTGATGATATCATGAGTTGCAAATAGCTCTTGGATTGTAGTGTCAGGCACCGGTCATAAACACAGTACCAGGGGGTTAAGTACTTGGCAACGATGTTGTCTACAGATATCACACAATATAAGACTTGCTTGAGTTGTGAACCACTACGCCACAAACCTATTTTTTATATGATCTATCACAGACCTAGCTCTAAAGAGCACCAGATAGCTTCAGAGGCAACCTTTTATTGTACATGGAATTTCTTCTGCAGAGTGATCCTGGCAACAATAGTCGGGGTGCACTTTACACCCCACCTGGGAAATTAGTAACAGGTTTGCCTAGGCTCAAAAAGCACGTAAACGAGCACATTGTTGGTCAAGGAGCAATGCAGAAATACATCTCAGGTCCTGAGTTTCCAAGGTCTCCTACTTAGCCAAAAGACCACTTTTACCTGTTTCCAAATAATATCATCTCTGAGACTAACAATATGTTTACACCTGCCATTGAGAAATCATGACCATGTATGACCTTCCACCCTTTGTTTACTGCAATATCTTTCTGTACACTCTCCTACCTCACCATGTTCCTTTTCCTGTCCATTTTTCAAAGAAATCCTTCCTAACTCTTCCATGCTACCCTTACCCCATAATGATCCCAAAACAGCACATAGTTATTGCAGGCCAAATACTCCTCTCTAGAAATACACACCAAGTATTTTAACAATCTGGTCACATTTGAGCAGTGCTAGAAGTGGGTTAAGAAAGCCCTTTTGATTATTTAGATGGGCTACTTGTCAGCCTCAAAATACTATTCTGGTGTTTTTGGACAGGCAGTTTCACAGTGACATCCAGAATTGCGAAAACAGGATTACAAATTATTCAGAATGGATAGGCACATTACTTGGCCATCCTTTCTGTGGACATTCGTATCATAACCCCAATCACCTCAGTTGCAGACTCAGTCATCAGGAATCAGTGTTGCAGGGGTGTTTGGAGGGCAAGAGGGAAAGGGTTAGAAGTGTTACTGTAACAGGTCATGATGAAAAGTATGCCCTATGCTGTAATAATCTATCACATTAACATATTTGTCAGACTGTGGACAGATTATCCTCCCACTTCAGTTGATAATGCAAATATTTAAAGTTTTTGGATCGACAGAGAAATTAGAATGACCAGCCAGATAAATGGCGTAGTGGCATCGTGCCAATTCCAAAATGAAAATATTTTTTCACTTCATATTAAGTCTTCTGAAAGTTCACATACCCAATGCTGACATCATCTCTAAGCTTGACTGCGTAAATGCCTTGTAGGTAGGTCTGCCAGCTTCTGTTATATGTAGGCTCCGAGGTGTGCAGAACATCGCAGTTTGGCTTGTCATGAATTTCAGGAAATTTGATAGTCTCTGTTGCTTGCTGTAACGTGCATTGGCTGCCATTTACCAAAAGGTTTCAACATAAGTGTCACAATTCACAGATTTAGAATATTACCAAATACAGTAAGGTCAAAAAGGTTACTGGCCGGAATTCTCACTTTTGCATCTGCTAATTCTTCTCCAGTTTCTGGCAGTTTGGAAAGCAGATTTTTCAAGTGAGGTGTATACGTCTGTTTTTGGTAGGATGGTGGTTGGAATTTGAGGTTGTGGTTTTATGATGCACAGGCAATCTTTGCATGTTTTTCATTTTCCACTGCCTTCAGGCTAGGTTCGTGCTATAGAAATACTGTGATCATACGTGCCAACAGGAAGACTTTTTTGCATCACTAAGAAATGCAGCTCATGGTAATAAGGCCCTATGCTTAGCTCACAAAGCCTTCTGTGGAACTGGGCCTAGGTTGCTGCAAACTTTGCTTTCGGGATCTTGGTTGGTGCTGTTCCTTTTTTGTCATTACCTCCTCACTTTGGAACACACTTACCCTAATCATGAGGACCACCTCACAGTTAAAAAGTTTGTTCTGTTGAGCTTATCTATTCATTCCTTCTCCCATTTGAATTAGTCCCATCTTTGAGATGCCTGAGGACTTATGTCAGGTTTACAAGTATCAACTCACTCAACTCTGTAATTATTCTTGTAAGTAGGTAGAAAACGCAACCCCTTAATCTCACAAAACTACTCAGTTTGCAAAGTCTGGTGTCCTGACTACCCAAAAGAAACATAAAGGAACGAAAGGTAGCTGCCAGGCAAAAGATAAATTGAACAACATCCATAAAACACCTATGTCTTTCTGCTAGCATTGTATTGTCTGTCTTAACCGTTCACAATATGGCTCAAGCTATCCTGCACATATATTTGAAAATTTGAGGAATGTTTACAATTCCCTGCTTCTGTGATGGATTATCTGTGCATTATTTTACATCTGTCCCATAGATGGGGTTCCAAGATAATTATGATGTTAATGATATTTAAAGTTCTTTTATCTTGCCAAAAGTATTCAGCTATCTCTATCCCCATGAAGAGAGTGTGCATCATATACTCTGGGGTCCTCTTTCTGCAATTTTGTGCTTTCTGCAGTTTTTCCCTGGGGCTGTTGCTATCTTCTGCGCTCACTTAACTGTGCTGCCAGTGTCTCACTATTCAAGCTCTTTAACCTCTGTTTCTACATATCCCTCTCAGTTTAGCGGTTGCAGAGACTTTCTGTACAGCACATACAGCACAAGTTCCAGATCTCCCTGTAATATGTTGTCCTGTCTGCCACTGCTCTCGTTTCTGCTGGCTGTTTGCTGCTGTGCTGTCTAGGACCGAACAGAGGGACACTGCGCCACCGTTGTTGTTACTGGACACTGCCTGGTCCTTTCCCTCCCCTGAGCGCGGACTGCAGACTGCAGACTGCCTGGGGCTCCCATTTCCCAGAGGGCAGTGCGGTCTCGCGTGAGGAGCAGACTCTGCTGGCCTTTAAATTGTTTTGGCGGCTCCCACGGCGCAGGACGCGAGCGGGCTCTCCCGGGCCAACGTGTGCCGTCCTTGCCCGTCATCGGTCGGAAGAGGCGGGGCTTGGCGATGGCATTTGGTTTTCCATCTTTGAAGGTACTGTGTATATGAGCATAACGCTCAAAGGGTGATCCTATCGAAAGCTCCTCTGCCTGTCAAGGCTTTGGACCTGTGTGGGTTAAGTGGTTAAGTGGCAGTTTTAACTGTGTGTATTTATTGTAAGACTTTCTTTGTTTTTAATTTATAAAGATATGGGGAAACGAAAAACATCAACTGCCCCGCCCAAAAAGAGGCCTACAAAATCGGTGAACTATCTGACTGGTGCAATGGGTGCTATTGAGAAGCAAATATTAAATGTGGAAGAGGCTATGACTTCAGATAAATCTAATAGCATAGAGGCTCCTATTGTATTCACCAGTGTTAGAGATAACATCAACATAATAATTGATCCCCATGAGGAACGCAGTGTAGAGGGAACAGAAGTTCGAAACGGTTGTGTCGTGAATATCTCTGACCATGTTGTTGATACTGATTCAAAAAGTGATCCTCAGCCCCCCCCCCCCCCCCCCCCCCCCCCCTCCCGGAAAGCAGTATAAAGGATGTGGCTATAATAAATTCAAAAGCAATAAAAAAGGGTAGGACACCGGCACAGAATAAAATCTGTGGGCGGTAGAAAGCTTTAGCCAGCTCTGACGTAGGACTTCAGAATGAAGTTTTACAACTGAAAAATGAATTGGAAGCCTTAGATACTTTCCTTAGGGATGTTTTAGGAAAATTGAGTGGAAGACTGGGAGCAATAGAACACGTGCTGACCAAAGCCCACTGTAATCCTGAACCTCTATTAGATCCTAAGGTCACACATTATGTAAAAAATGATGGTACCACTTTGGATATTGGTGCACATTTACTAATGCGTAACCAAAGTTCACAACCAATAACTGGAAGTGGAACTGGAAATGTGGAGACCAGTTCCAGATTAACTGCCCCAAATGGATGTAATATTAAACCGAGTGAGGGGCATAGTGTGAATAGAAACCCAAATGCAATGAGTGAGTTAAAGTTTTTGAAACAAGTGCCATATATAGATCTACCGCCGGCTGTAACCCCGTACATTGTGGTACTAACTAATGTACCGAGGCTTCGTAAAGGGACTGAGGAGACATGGGAAAGCTTAAGAAATAAATCTTTATCCTGGTTGGGGTGCAGAACAGGCTTAACAGATAGACTATTCTATGAGTTTAAACGGGCTAGAAGGGTGGGTTGGGTAGGAAGGGGGCAAAAAGATCATGACGGAGACTGTGTAATTTTGAATTTTAAAACCCTGTATCTAATTGAGACAATTCTGGGCAGGATGCTTAACAATACAATTCGGGAAGACCAAATTAATATCGTGCCTTTAGGATACTTTACAAACCTAGCCATCTTGGTAGTGTTACACAGAGAAAAGTTGCTCCACTGATACCATACAGTACAACTTATGGAATACCCACTTCTAATCGCTTTAACATGCTACAGAATTTGGAAGAAGTAGATTGACAAAATGGGTCTGATAATGCTTCCACAAATGGAGCATCCAAGACATCTAGTGTATTTAGTAGGGATCGAATGCCAATGAACAATATGATGGATGTTGGTATAGAGGGGATGGGACCTACGGGAACATGTAAAACTGTAGCATATTGGAACATAGCGGAAGATGACCTTGCATTGAGTGTTAAGTCTGTGAATCCCGTTACCACTGATGTTGTACACTCGATAATGAGGGATACCATCCCTGGGTCTAGTATAGTAGAAAGTCCGGTATCTGATAGACCGTCTACAGGGTAGGGTAGGTGCAACTTTGTTTTGGAATATAGCTGGCCTAAAATCTAAACTGAATACTGAATTATGGTGTGGATTCATACAACAATTTGAAGTTTTCAGCTTAAATGAAACATGGGTGACAGAACCAACACATATTAATGGTTACAAAACCTTTCATACCAATGCTATAACCTCTAAACATGATAGAGCAAAAGGGGGGCTGTGTACGTATATTTCGAATTTAGTTAAATTTGAAAAAATAGATCTGGTGTGGGAGGACAGTTTCTATTAAATTATTAGATTGAAGGTTGATATAAATTGTTTAGTTATACTTGTTAATTACTATAACAATATTCTCCATGATTCATTAGATGGGGTTCTGAAGGCCATACGTGGATACCTGCATAAGCTGCAGGATCTAGGGAGCAAATATTTGATTAGGTTATGGGGAGGAGATTTTAATACTGTTCTATGCAAACACTCGGATAATGGGAACTGCAGTTTAACATATGATATGGAGACTTTTGTACCACATTTCCCACATACAATGTATGGTGAATATTTAAACGAACTATTATTCGAGTTTGATTTTTGTCTTGCAAATACTCTTAAGTAGTCCCCAGGTGCCTCTCGGCCCTACCTTTAATAGGCATGGATCTTTCTCCACAATTGTTCTGCTTTCTAATCGTTATGGGTCTATTGTCGCAGATTTCTCCCAACATCAGATTCCTTTGAGGGATCATTTTGCCCAAAATGTGGGTATATCGATATTTAGACAAAATACAGGCAGTCAACACCCAAAATATTATTTTAGAAAATATTGCTTTAACCAGACAAAATGGTTATAACTTGCACTGGGAGAATGTGATACCCTCAGACTTTATGGTTGGGGTGGTAACTAACTGTAATGAGGCGATTATGGTATGTTTGAAGGAAAACACTGCACCTAAGGATATTATTGATAACTTTAAAATCACTGATTACATTAAAAAGGCGCTTACCGTTAACATAAAGCGCAGGAACAACAGTAGTGGGAGAAAAGGCTGGTTTGATGCAAACTGTACCCGGACCTATAGAAATCTAAAGCATGCTCTGCATAATCGAGTTAAAGATAGGATTAGAATGAGAGAGGCGCAGAAAGAGCCTGGAAAGCCCTTCTTGAAGCGTCAATTGCCAAAGATTCTTGTGCATTCTGGAGGGCAGTTAATGCACCTTTCCTTAAAGATAAGGTGGCATCAACAATTGAGGTGGCCATCTCTGAGAGTAGATGGATAGAACACTTTTCACTTTTGTATGATGTAACAACCCCACAGCCACTTGATACGGGGAATATCGAGAGTGTGTATGACATATTAACACGGGAAGTCATGGACGACCAAGGTTTATTGCCTAGGGACAACGGGAAAGTAACATTATTTGAGCTTAGTGAGGTAAATCTGCCCGTTGCCGCAAGTTCGGGATGGAAGGCGGCGGGGCCAGATGGTGTCCCTGTCGATATTTTTAAAGCAAACATTGCTTTATTTTATGGGGCCCTCTATGTACACAATTATTTAATGCATCGACTTCAACTGGTTTTAGTCCAAAGTGGTACGAGTCCATCCTTGTCCCAAAATTTAAACAAGCATTTGCAATGCAATAGGTCTCGCAGCATTAAAGTTTGAGTTATTGGCATTGTGTATGACAATGCGTTGCATAAAATTTTTAGCAAACTTTGAATTGGTGAGCAGTTTGAGTGTGTGCAAGAGTATGTTGTTGCTCACAGCTGTTATTATTCACACAGCTCTAATGATGCACCTCACCACGGGGCTGACACAGTTATTATTCACAAAGCTCTGATGATGCACCTCAGGCATGGGCTCACAGCTGTTATTATTCACACAGCTCTGATGATGCACCTCCGGCACGGGCTCACAGCTGTCATCATTCACACAGCTCTAATGATGCACCTCACGCACGGGGCTGATGCAGTGCCAAGGCAGTGCAGCATTTTCGCTCGCTGCGCTGCGCTGCATGAACTCTTTGCAAATATACCCCTAGTTAAGTATGTTGCGAGGATTATTTGCGAACATCGCCTAAGGCACCATTAATTTGTCAGCTGTTTAAACGTGAGTCTTAGTAAAGTTCTGTGTGCCTGGTGGAAGCGTGCACTGACGGCTGGTGGTGTGTGTGCGTGGTAAAAGCGTGCACTTGCGGGCTGGTGGTGTGTGTCTGATGAATGCGTGCATTGACGGCTGGTGGTATGTGTGCGTGCTTGGTGAAATTGTGCGCTGGTGGTGTTTGTGCCCGGTGAAAGCGTGCACTGATGATGTCTGTGGTTGGTGAAAGTGTGCACTGACAATGTGGTTCTGTGTGTGGCTGTATGTGTTGTTGTGTGTGTGGTTGTGTGTGTTGTGGTTGTGTGTGTTGTGTTTGTGGTGGTGTGTGTGTGTGTGTGTGTGTGTGTGCGTGTGTGTGTGTGTGTGTGTGTGTGTGTTGCTGTGCGTGTGTGGCTGTGTGTGTGTGGGGCGTCCAAAAGTACAGCTACACCAGGAGACCTACAATAGACGCACAGAGACAGAAGGGGTCAGAGAGAGGGAGATCATACTGTGCTGCAGAAGAGAACACAATGCGACATGGGACACTCATGGTAAAAGTGACAAAGAAGAGACTAGGACATCTTGGTATACAGACTGGCAGAGAGTAGACACTCAGAATAGAGACACACCAGGTGTCGAACACAGGGAATACAATCAGTGGAGCAGCAGAGGACAGACAATAGCAGAACAGAGATCCCTACCTGAAGACATCTTGACAGAAATAGAGATTAGCACACACAGTGACAACATATTCAGGAAATAGAGAAATTAACAAAGTAATCGGCAGGCCGGTGCCTCCAAGGCTAGACGTATCTGATGAAACTTATGTGGAGTTGCAGATTTATATTGACACGAATCAATGTGCACCAGCCCTACCTGCCTATCAGATGGCACGCCTTTTCAAAAATCAGCCCATTTCGAAGCAGTTTTCCCGTCGGACACACGATACAGGGTGCACTGAAGCAGAATGCTGAAAACCTCATCTCCACAGAAGGTGCTCGGCGGGGGGCACTAAATGCAATTACAATACCTTTCAATTTAAAGAAGTAAATGTCCTGCCAATTTAAAGCTGTGCCCGTACTACAGTAAGTGGTTCAGTAAAACTTGCGTGCGGGAGCAGGAGTCGGACTCTGGCAGGAAGGGACAGGAGGCCTGAAGATGGCAGATATGAAGATTTATATTAGGAAGAGCACAGCACAGGCTTACTTTCACTCGAGCACAGGAAGTCCAGCGAGGGACGGCAGTCTCCGTTAACCTGTTTCTTAGCGCCGCGTGCCCCTCTGCAAACTCCCCCTGCATTCCACCAGGCGCGCGCACTCCTAAAAACGAAACCTATGGTGGGGGCGGGACTTCCGTCTTGTGCGGGAAGCCCACTCCTAACAAGACGTGCGCGCGCAAAGCGAAACCTATCGTGGGGCAGGACTTCCGTTTTGTGAAGCATGCGCCCACGGAGTGCCTGGAGGAGCAGTGATGGCGCGGGGCTCCCATGCCCGAGGGCGAGCTCCGCGGAGGCTGCACAAGTCCGGAGTTCCGGTGAGCGGGGAAGGGGGATGCCTGTATGTGTGCGTGTGTCTCTGTGTGCGGCGGCGGAGGGGTGGGGGGGAAGTCTCTCCGTGTGTGTATGTGCGTGTATGTGCGCTTGTGTATGTCTGTGTGTGCGCATACGTGCAGGGGGAGGTGTGCCTGTGTATGTTTGCGCTTCCCAGGAGACAGCCATGGCGAGCGCGTTCGCGGCCTGCGCCGATCGCCTTTTGCGAGATGCGCGCGGCCAGGTGCTGTCTCCTGGGAAGCAGACCCAGCGACAATAGATCTCTGGCGAGACAGCGCTTACGCGCTGTTCAACGCCACGAGACCTAAAAAGGGGACAGAATGACCCGGCCTGCTCTCGACCTATATCACTGTTAGATTCAACCGTAAAAATTGTAGGTCGGGTCATATTGAATAGGCTACAAGTCTGGGCAGAAGAACGGTCAGTGATAAGTGACCTACAGTTTGGCTTTCGTAAAAAGTTAGGCACCATAGAGCAGGGCCTAAAGTTAAACATTTTACTGAACAAGTATATAAGTATATCAAGGCAAAAAAGGGGCCCCTATATTTGACTTTTGTCGATCTCTCATCAGCATTTGATTGTGTGAGTCACAATAAATTGTGGTTTATTTTAGAGGAAATGGGTGCCGATCCATTTTTTATTTCTTTTATAAGAGAGTTTTAACCTAGGGCAAGGGCACTGGTTCGGTTTGGGACGGATGGTGAATGTACGAGACATTTTAAAGTAAAACGAGGTGTTAGGCAAGGGTGCGTCCTTGCACCTTTTCTCTTTACCTTGTACATAAACAATATTGAAAGGGTTTTAATTCAAGAATGTAAAGTCCTACCTGAGGCTGGAAAGCCACCTATTCCCGCATTATACGCTGTCAATGCGGTCTTAATGGCACGCACCCCGCTGGGATTGCAAAAGGTGGTCTCCAGCTTTGCAAACTTTATGTCAGATCGAGGTCTTACTATAAATTCTTCTAAAACCTTCGTAATGAATTGCAGGACAGGATGTATAAAGAAAATATCAATTTTTATCGATAATAAACGGATAGAAATTACAAAGATATTTTCCTATCTTGGAGTATTATTTGATTGTACAGGGTCATGGGTGCAGGCTGTTAAAGCAAGGAGATTATTATATATTAAGACCTTATATGCTCTCTCCAATTCTACCAGGAAACTAGGTAGACGTCCCACAACGGAACTACTGAGTATTTATAAAGCTAAATGCGTTAGCGTTGCTACATATGGAGCTGGCATATGGGGGTATGCGGACGTGGGTTCACTCCAGGTAGCCGAAAATACGTACTTAAAATTCCTATTGATGGTCTCTAATAGTACCTCATCCTTTGTGTGCCACACTGCATTAGGACTGTTATATTTGGAAGATATTATAAAGATTCAACCTGTCCTATTGTGGCATAGGAAATGGATAACAGAGGAGACAAATTTTAATCGGGGAGTTTTAGACAATAGTAGGCGCCTGGATGGGGCGGTAAGGATTGGGTGGTTGTCATATGTTAAATTATTATTATATAATTTAGGACTTCATGAATTTTATGATAATCCACTCACTATGGCTGGGACGAGTAGAAAAAATCTTAAGAATATCTGCTTGAATTTTTGGATAGAACAGAGATTGAGTACCCAACTGAATAAAACCTCGGTTCAGGCACACAATCTCATATTAACAACTTTCTGTCTCAAGCCATACCTACGCCTGTATATGAGTGACTACGACCGTTTCCTTCTTATGCGTTTCCCGGCTGCTAATGACTGGTCTAAACAGGTCTGCAAATGTCCATGTGATGACACCTCTGAACAGTCTACAATACATGTGTTAATTTTTTGTAAATTTTACTCCACCCAGAGAAAAATATGGATTGTCCCTGTTTTAAAAGAATAAGGAATTAGGTCTTGTCGCCCTGCATTTGTGGCACTCCAAAAATTAGAGACAATTTTTGTTGTAGCCTCCGTTACGGCCTTTTTAAAAATGTTTTTAGATTAAGAAAAACAATTATAATGTGATAAAAATCAAATGAACTTAAGAGTTTTGTGCCCCCCTCGTGAATTTCCTTTTTAAATGTATTTTAATGTATGATGATATTGTATGTCCTTTTATGGTTATATATCTGTGTAACCAAATAAAGTATTATTGTATTATATTGTATTTTATTATTTTCCTATCCGCAGCTCTCCTTAGACTTATGTCCCCACACCATCAAAGTTTCCATGCTCTGGCCTCGTGGTTCCCACTATTAGAGGTTCTGTAGCTCTCATTCATGTGTAGGGTGGTCAATGAAAACCGGGAACTATTGCTAGCAAGTGATGTCTTCCATTTCTGGACAGGAGAGGAAACCTGGAGATGAGAGGGAGAGATGCAAGGAAGAGGTACAGGAGTGGAAGTATCTTGGAATAGTGGAGACAAAACTCAATAGGATACTGACTGGTGTTATAGGAAGGGTTAAAGTAGTTGGTGTTCAGGGTTGGATGCAGAGGCTGTTGCTAATGGTGTCTGCCAACCTTCCTAGAAGCAATGGGACATGTTTAGGATTGAAGGGTAAGGCCAAAAACAAAATAGGAGGGCCTCTCTGAACTGCATAAAATTTGGAAGAATATGTGTTCCTGAAAAAAAGTAAGACACCATAATTGGAAGAGATTGCTGTTCTATTTGTTTGTTTTTATCTTTCATTCATGGTGCCTGTGAGACAAAAAGTACCCAAATGGACATTCAATTCATTGCTGAATCCGGTAAGAAAATGATTTCAGGTCCCCTTCTCCATCTTCAAAACCATCACCCTATGGATGGCACCTTGCACCATGTGACTCCCTATTATGCCAAGAGACAAGAAAGGAAGTGAACTCTATTTTACACAAACACCTATTAAGAAGATTATTCTCTTGTGCCATCAGAGGTGTGTTTCATTGCTTTTGGGGCCTGGAGCTCGATTTAGATAGGGGCGATTATTGAAAGTCCTGTTTTGCTGGAGGTTCTAAATCCCAGGCAGAATCCACTGGTGAATTTTCCTGCACCATATTATCAACTGGGTTTACCGCGACATTGGAGGATTTGCTATTCATACCAACACTAAATCAGTTCCTTTTTACTCTGAGCTAGTTATTAATGCGTATTGTTACTGTGTGCTAGGTTGTTTGCGGTGGTTAGTTGTGAACATGCTTATTCTTGTTGTAGTTCTCGACGTATTTTTGTCAATTCACAACTACTCTGTTCTTAAAAGTTTCTCACTCTGGTGCTTTACTCCCTTTATATCTTTATCAGGCTTTAACTTACAGCGCAGATATCAGTAATAAGCCTAAATCTTGCATCCCTCTATAAAGGAATCGGGCCAAATGTTAATGTATTTATTTGGTACAAGTACACTTATGACCCAAAGTCGAGATTTCCCTCCTTTCTGGACGTGCAAATGTTTCCCATATTGTGCAGTTATAATGTTATTGCTTTTCAAACGCTACCAGAAATTAGGAAAATCTACCACTGTTCATAGCAGTCTCAGGTTTGATATTGTACCTGTAACATTGGAAGTTATGGTGTGAAAAGAGAAAAAAAACAATTAAAAGGCCGTTTTTCAGTGCTAGAAGACCTGTGATGGTTCAGACATGTATATGTGTATGTCATGTTGGTTACTGGTTCACTTAGGTGAGTTCTAAGCCATTTTGTGTGCGAAAATGCAGCTTTGTGCCTGATACTTTATCTTCCAAAGTAGGGCAACATGCACAGGTGAAGTCCTTCAACACGAGTTGCCAAACTTGCAGGAACCCCGAAATCCCTTCATGTGCCCATTGGTTAGGAGATTTAGGCTAGCTGACTTCCTAAAGCAGTTGTCATTACTAGTTATATAGAGGTCATCTTTCTCTCTGCCCAAAACCTCTGTTTGTTGGTAATCTACGTGGAGAGCTTGGCTGCTCCAAAACATTACTTAACCTTCAGAATGGGCCGCCGAGAACCAGGTGTAAAACAGTAGACATGCTGTCTTGCTTTCGTCAGATTGGCTCCAACAAATTTCAAGTACAGAACACTGGAGAAAAAAATTAGTTGTAGCCTCTATTTTAAAAGGTAAAATACAAACTTTGTTGTGTTGAATCCCCTAATATTAGTTCATATTATTTCAATAAATATCAAACCATATCAAACTGGATTTATAAAGTGAGGCTAATAACCCTTGAGGGTATCCAGGGGCTGAGAACTCTGCTGCTAGTGAGCGTTCTTTTGAATAGCTTTTGAGTCCTTTCCTGAATTCTGGTAGAGAGGATGAGGTTCAGAGGTGAAGTGGGAGGTTGTTCTAGGACTTCACAGCGAGGCAGGCGAAAGAGCGTCCACCACTGTTGCTTCGGCAGATGCGGGTGTGAGCGTGGAAGAGGGAGGCAGAGCGCGGGAGAAGGAGGTGTCTGGTGGGTTGGTGGAAGTTGAGGCGGTGGTTGATGTATGTTGGTCCTTGGTTGTGTAGGGCTTTTTAGGCGTGAATCAGCATTTTGCATTGCCATCTCTTCTGAATGGGCAGCAGTTGAACTTCTTGAGGTGGGGGGTTATGTGGTTCCGCTTTGAGAGGTCGAGGATGAGTCAGGCTACTCTATTCTTTATTGTCTGCTTAAACAAACATTTAGAAGACAGAAATCCATTTGCTACGTTTATATTTTTGACTACATTTGTACTGAGGTGTGTCAAACAATTGGCTCTATTTCAAAGAAACTAGAACCGTTTATGAAAATTGCTTATGAAAAGAAATGAGCCAGAATATGAATATTTACTAAATGTATCAGAAATTAGGCTTTATAAGTTTCTTGTAGGTTACATTTGTAAAATACACCTATATTGATTGCAGAGAAATTAAGTGTTTGATAATGGTGGTGCTATTTGCACCACTCTGGCCAGAGGAACAGAAATGGGCGCAGAAGTCAAATATGAATATGAGTGAGGCTTGAATTCAATTATATTCCAATATTCATTATACCAAAAAGAGATTGTAGCAAGGGTGGGAGAGTGCAAGTGAAGAATGAACAAGAGTGTGGATAAACAAAATATGAAAAGATGTGAAGGATTTCCGGCACTTAAAAACCCAAGGAAACAGAAAACTACTTAGCATTATTTTTATAATATATCAGCGAAAAAGCCTTATGATTTATATGCTTTTTCAAATGCAAATGAGAACTAATTAAATATTCCAGGGTCTGCCAGAGTACCCAAGAGCAACATTTATCCAGAGCATAAAACCATATAGGTGTATATAAAAAAGAATGTCCCAGATGCACAAAATGGATACACAGTAGGTAACATTTTCTGCCACATGAGCTGCAGGGTCTATCTATTCTAGTATGCCCATCTAAGTAATTACAGATGTAAGGTCATATGTTAAGAGAAATAAAACAAGATTTACAAATTGGGTCATATGGTGATGCCCATTACTGCAAGTCTGTCAGTTCCATCAAAACATGTTCTGCTGCTATTAATATGGTACTTAATATTCCAGCCTACCAGAGGTACAGCCAAAGTATGCCACTGTGCTCCCCAAAATGCTAGCTGATCAGAGGTGCTGCTCAACTAAGTCAGTGCTGCTCATTGTAACAGGAAGCTGTTCGCTGAGTCACGGGGCATGCTCAGAGGGCCTGAACTACTGGTCGGGGTGTTAGGACTGGTGTAGGTTACATAGGCTCAAACACAAGACAATAGTAAGCCACAAGTACTTACTTGAAACCAGCGTCTACATTGTCCCAGTATGACAATCCAACATAACAATGAAAATGTGTGCACTGCTCCGTATGTAAAAGACTCTGCATTGCCAAAGAATCACATTGTCCTGGTTTGTATAACACAATTGTCATTCAAAGATCCATGGTATATAGGTAGGCACAACACCATTGTCAGACCAGACACTAAATTGTCCTGGTACGTGAAGAACCTTTGCAGTTCAAGCATAATCATTGCAGGGTATAAATTAAAAAAAAACTGTGATGCCAGGAACCAAACTGCCCCCTCATGATAACCCCCGTTTCTGTGGAAGCATCATAACCATCATTTATCCAGTCCAACTCTTATCTCCAAACAGTGTCGTTCTTTCCTGTTAGGCTATGTATGCATACACTTATTGCTGCAAGGGCTGGCCACCAACAAATAGTCCTACTGAAGAGATTGATGGAAGCATGCACACACATCTTTTGCATTTCTGATGTTTTTGCCTCTGCATGAAGGTAGAAGAGTCTTCTGCTCGAGCCGCCAGCTTCGATCATTGAGGTATTAAAAAATGTTGTAAGGAAGTGCATGCATGGATGAAGATGGACTGAATTGCAAACAAGATTAATTACCAGTGGTCGAGATTGATTGAAGCAATACACCTATCACTTCTTTGTTTTTCTCGGTGTGATGTCCTGAGTGTGGATGGATATGCCGAGACCTGGGTCCTATAGGACTCAACCAGGATCATTCTGAAGATGCCCAAATACACAAACTGGTCTGGAGTTACTTGTGTTCAGAGAGGGGCCGTTTCTGGCAGGTTAGACTACATTGTTTCTACTGAAGCAGGACCAAGGCTGATTTACACATGGCTGGTGTCTGTCTGAGATAGAATGGTGGAAAAAACAATAACTTTGGTCCAGGGTAATCACCAGTGACTGAGTTCAATTCAAGCAATACAGCTGTCACCTTTTGTTATACTACATGCGCTGTGACATTTTTTTACAGGTGACTTGCATTTCTAGCAGGAAAACAAAGGGTGGTGCTTTTGAGTCAGAGGAGCAAACTGGTGCATTGGTGTTTACAGAGTTAAGTATGCCTCTGCACTTGGAAGCCTTCATGGTAGCAGGGTGAATTATACATTTAGTAAAAATGATCATGATTAGTGCATCTCATCTAGCCTTGGAACACCACTCTACTCTGCAGCCTTCCGGGAAAGGCCATAGGGCCCAGATGGACAGTCCATTCCTGCACAATGTTCAAGTCAGTAGTAGTAGTTGCAAATTCTTTAAAACATATTTTTACTGGCATTTTTGAGAGTACAGTATTATACAGTCAAGTACTACTCATCAAGCGGATCAAGGACTTGCAATTCTTAAGGTGTTGTTCAGTCTGTTATGGCCAGCTAAGTGCTTTATACCAGTTGATGTCACTATTGGGACCTGGGGATGGGCTTTTATGTATCTCTTGAGTATTCTGCCTAATAAAACCTACATCTGCCATGTGTGTTGCTGTTATCTGTGTGATCTTACAATCCCATATCTTTGATTTGGGTCCCTTTTGCGTCTGCTGGCAATAATTTCTTTATTTTTTACATTCTGAATATAATTGTCACGTTGGATGAACTAAGTGAAGTTCTCTGCTCTAATGCCCATTCCTCTAACATCACAATGTGCTGTTCCTACATAGAGATGTATGTTTGTGTCCTGAATCCTGAATGCCTAGTCACTTCATGTAATTATAAAATTAAGGTGGCATACTTTCACATTGTTACAAAATAGCCATAACTGATGTTATGATATGTCACCATGGGTCACCAAGACAGGTCGTTGTCCGAATAGGTAAGCTCCAAAGCTATAGCTGCTTATTCATTTCCCCATCCTGCTTTAAAAACTGTTTTTATCTTGTCAGTCATTAGCATGCCTGGCCTTAGAAATGTTAGTACAGTCTTGTATTAGGGGCTCCTTTTCATTGTCCTGGGAATGAGAATGAAAGAGACAAGACCACACCACTCGGGTCATTTAACTCTCCTCCTAGTCTCAGTTTGCCAAGTTTTTGGCAGCTAGCCAGAGCCCCTAAGAACCTTCCTTAGATACCATACTTACCTGTAGAAGAGAGGCAGCAGTGACACTACACCACACCATACCACAGAGAAACTCTACTCTTCTTGCTGCCTTCCTCTCATCCATGGCTGACGTGGAGGTATAACCTTTGTTAGCCCATCATATGCTGCCCTGATTGGTCTGCTCCCTTTTTCCGTGTGTACAAAGGTAGCATTTGGTGTAAGGGCTTTCCGCCTGTCTTGACCTTCTCCCTTAAGTAGATGCCCCTCCTCTTCCTCTAGCTTCTCTTGTTATGGTGGCAGATTGGGACGCTGTCCCTGGAGACTGAGGAAACATCACAGGTGTCCCATCAAGGTTTGCAAAATCCAACACCCAACTAGGCCTTGACCTGATGTGGGGAAGAAAGATCCAATCCCATTCCTTTCCCTCTGTGCTGTTGCTCTATTCTCAGTAGCCAACGTGGTTTCAATGTTCCCTATGTCAGACCTAAAAGCACTGGATGTAGGCATGTTGGTGGCAGGCACATAGCTTCTGCTATTGCCTGATCATGGCTGCCCGAGACTTAAGGGGCAAAGGTAAGCAGTTGAAATTCTTTGGCTTGAAGTGAAACATTAGGAGAGCTATCTCCTGGAACCACACTGGAAGAGGGCACAATAAGAGGCAGACAAGATGGTGACCCTGTTCCAGGCAGTAAGGACATTTACTAGACTAATTTCCAATTCGTCTTTATCATTTCTGTTTTTTTGTTTTGTTTTTACAGTGGCTCTCTCGCCAAAACCTGAGAGTATTGTTATTCAAAATAAAGAAGAAAAGAAAAGAAGAAATAAGAAAGGGAAAGGAAAAGGGAGAAAAAGAAACCCTTGTTTGAAAAAGTTCAAAGACTTTTGTATACATGGAGAATGCAGATACATAAAGCAGCTTAATGTTCCTTCATGCATGTAAGTTAATGTATAGACATGTTTTTGACAAATGCATGATTTTTAAGAGTTCTACCACACTCGTATCAGTTATTTTGGCTTTTATGTTAGTTTGATGTTTCAGATGTGATGCACTTTGTAGTATATTTATTAACAATTTAATTTATCAACAATTATAGTCAAATTGGAGTGGATTAGATGTGGTCTAGTGCTCGCTACTTTAAGATACATCAAAAAGGCAATGGAACAAAACACTGAACAACCGTTTGCTTAACGAAACAACTCTTCAGCTAAAATATTTAGAATGCGTGGTAGAGGTAGACTGGGATGCTAACTACAACATCTAATTGAATGCCAGTCATTACCTCGCATGCCTTTCCCATGTGTTACTTTATAACACATATAATACATCGCATTGGTCTTTACAACATATTGTATTACATTGTTCTGCTTGTGCTAGTATTTATATATAATGTATATACATATTTTTTTACAGTTGCTTTGTTGGGAGAACCCTTATATCTATATATATATATATATAATATTTTTAAAATGGGATGAACGCTATATATTTGTGTGTGTGTGTGCATGCGTGCTTCTGTGCTTGTGTGTGTTAAAAAAAACATAGAAATTTACTAACAAAACCAAACATTACAGGAACGTTATAGTGAGATTGAAGTTTTACCCGTAATAACCCACTGAAATTCAGCAGTTATAGTTTTACTTATAGCTATACTTATGTTAAGAAACTATAACTCGTGGCCTAAAGTTACTTAACAGTACGAGTTATAGTTTCTTCAGGTAAGTATAACTATAACTTCTGAATTTCTACGGTTTTGATGGTAAAACGTCAGCCTGACTATAACGTCCCTGTAACCTTTGCTTTTTTCTGTCATTTTTTTTCTTTTTTTCCGTAAAGTAATTTATAATTATTGTACATTGTAAATGTAAATGTAATACAATCACCTTATTTGGCCGGGCGCGGCTGGGGGAGTAGGCAGGGCATGGTGTGTGAGAGGGTGAGTGTTTTTTGTGTTTCCCCATAGGGCTTCAGATTCGCGGATCCATTTCGCATTGACACTAGGGGCTCGCTCAGTGCGCCGGGGTGGATTTTTTTGCCCATGAGGGGTCCCTCTGAAACCCTTCCATGTGTCCTATCGGGTCACAATACCTCTGTCCTGACCCCATTACTTGTCTTTTTATTTATCTTTTCTCCCCAGGGACCCAGCCAAGAAAGAAAATGGCGGCTGCAACTTTCCTTTCAGGTTGTGGCTAGCTAGTAGGGGCTTTTTGGCTGGATCCGTAGGTACCTGCGGATCTACAAAGGATCCGCATCCATAGATATCTATATTTTACTTTCTTTAATAACTACCGAACAGATTTACAAAAAAATTAAAAATGGCCCTTTGTAGCCAAAAATCTAGCTTTCTGAAAAATTGGTATAATTCTGTTCAGTGGTTTGGGCTGAAGTCGTGTTAAAAAATGGTAAGTTCAAATAGGCATTGCATGGGGAAAAAGCATTTTGGGACCCACAATTTTCTCGTTTCCCCCCACTTGACCAGTCACCTAGAAACTTTCTAAACAGCAGCTTAAGTACCGGGACACTAGTTTTGAACATTTCGTGAAGATTCATTAAACGGCACCAAAGTGATCAGCAAACAAAAACACTTTGTCTATGGAACAAGTTTGTCTTAACTATAACTACATACTGTCTATCGCCAATAGGTAATATATCATGTCAGTTACCTCTTGTCCATTACATGCGGGGCGTGGGATCTGTCACTTACGCTAAAGACAGTTTTGCTCTACTTCCTTAAGCAGGATCGAGTTGTATTTTCAGCTCCTCAAACAAAACGTGACTGTGCATTTAACCCAATTATTATGTTATCGAGTGACGCACTCAAAACGAGGGAAGCCACTGCTGAGGCACGATTTGAAAGCCTCTCAACTAGCATTCCCAAAACCAATGAGGCAACACCAATTACAGCCAACAGTGATGCTAAGACTCTGCTGAAGAGTCTGGAAAAGCTATTAAGAAGTGAACTCGCCAAGTGGTGGGAGAAGAAATCTCTGGAAAAATATCGGGATGCTAACAGAGTTCCCAGAGGCCTAAGAATCCTTACAGTTCCTACTTATGAAAACCCTGACCCTCAGATGCTACAGGAATGGGCAGACAACAGCCTGCAAAGTTCTATGAATATGGTGAATATTCTAATTAAATATGCTGAATCAGACCGAGACAAACTACTAGTAGAAATAGACAAAACACTGGCACTGTTGGAGGCTACTGGAGAAACAGAATTCATAGCCAAAAGCAAAGCGGAGATCGATATCCGCACAAAAAAATTGGAAGACAGCATAATAGAGCGCAAGGTAACCAAATTTGCGAGAGACAAGAACGACTACGCTACTGGAAGGATTTTTACCTTCTCAAGAAAATATGACAATTTAAAGCGCAAAGCACTATCTAAAAGTAGCAAAACATCGAGCAGCAAAGCAACTACAACCAACCAAAGCTCTGGTATTCCAATCGATAACAGTGACACCATATCAATCAACTCCTTAACTTCAAACAGTGAAGACGAAGGTACCTCCACATCTGCAGCTTTAGACCCAGACATTAATTACACTGTAGTAGAGGAATTGGGTTTTGTAAACGAGGACCGGCGCTACTCCCTGCGCTCCCGGAATCCTCCAAACCAAGCCGGCAATCAGCCAGCCAGCGCAGGCGCTCAAGGCGGAAGCACCACAAAAAGAAATACCTCACAGGCAAAAACAAACAGGAACTGGCGCAAATAATTGGCACTGTGGACAATACAGTCATCAACCTATCAGACACTATCCTCACTAAGGCAGAAGAACAGCTTTTGTCTCTTGGTCTCTCGTATTGCCCGCCCAACAAATTTTCCTATAATCAAACCCGGATCGACCTATACAAGTTTGTTAGAAAAATCAAACTCATCAAATATTTTAAATTGGAAGCCAAACGCAAGCAAAGTGGGGCAGTAGCAACTCCTTCCAATATGGAATCCAACCTCCAAGTTAACGACAATGCTGGTTTACAAGACCTGTATGACCTAGCATTTGAAGGTACGTCTCAAACTACGCCCACTGTCAGTCAAGTGTTCAATGTCAACAGATCTGCAACTACGCCCTTTAGACCCAAGTCCACCTTCTTTCCCCTCATGCCTCGTGATGCTGTTGACATCTTCAGCGACCGTGTTATTATTGAACTAAAGGCTCTTAACAGGTCTATCATGATGCAACGGAAACAACTTAAGTACAATGACCGACAATACAATCTACTCATTAATAAGCTACAATCTGACAACAATGTCGTCATAAAAAATGCTGATAAGGGTGGCAACACGGTTCTCTGGAAAACCACAGACTACATCTTGGAAGCAGAAAGACACTTGTCAGACACTACTTGCTACACCCTCTCATCACAGTTTGCGATGGTCCAGAATCAAAACCTGATACGCAAACAGCTGACTTCATGGAAAAGACTGAGTCTCCTTACCAAAGAGGAATGCAACTTCCTATCCAAGGATCATCCTGTAACACCGCACTTGTACTTTCTACCCAAAGTGCACAAACTTGTTACCCCTACACCAGGTCGACCCATAATATCAGCGATTGGGAGTATGACGGAAAATATTTCCAAATACGTTGATTTCTTTCTCCAGCCCCATGTGGCGAGTCTTCCTTCCTTTCTAAAAGATACCACCGACTTTCTGACCAAGATTGGTAATATTGTTTGGTGCAATGACTATTTGTTTTTGATTCTTGATATCGAATCGCTTTACACCTCTATCAACCATCAGCATGGTGTAAATGCATGTCAATATTTTCTCAATTCACGTGCCATTTGTTTCAGAGAACACAATTCTATGTTGATTGCTATGATTAAACTGTGCCTGACCTCCAACTATTTCCGCTTCAAGAACAACATCTACCAGCAATTGCGCGGTGTGGCTATGGGCTCGTGTTTCTCCCCCAGCTATTCATGTCTCCATGTTGGTTGGTGGGAGGAGCACGAGCTCAGAGCCACACATGCGCACTGGTCGCCTTGTATCGCGCACTACTGGCGTTACATAGACGACATTTGCATCATCTGGAAGGGCAGTCAAGATCAAGCCCTTTCATTTGTATCAGACTGCAATAACAACACCCTGAACCTGAAATTCACTGCTACCCTTAGCAGCACTGAAGCCGAATTTTTGGATGTACAACTGTTCATCAAGGACAACACCCTCAAGTCCAAATTACATCGTAAAAGTACGGCGGGAAATTCCATCCTGCACGCACATAGCTCCCATCCTGCCCATACCATCCGCAGTATCCCGTTTGGCGAATTTATTCGCATTCGCAGAGTCTGCAGTGACCCTGATTCTTCTGCTATCTGCCTTGAGGAATCTAAACAACGTTTCCTGCAAAGAGGTTACTCAAGAGCCATACTGGATCAAGCTTTGGCCAAAGCTTCGTCATTAGATAGAGCCTCACTACTTAAGCCCAGAGAGCACTGTACCACTGGCACTAGTGATAACCAGGATGACTCCCAACGTACTGTCAGGCTCATAACCACTTTCAGCTCGCAAGAGCGTAAAATCAGACGCATCATAGGCACTGAATGGCCTATTATTCTGACTGACCCAGTCTTAGGTCCATTATTGAGTGAAACTCCTACCATTACTTTCCGACGTGCACCATCCATGCGTGATGCACTCGATAGAATTGCACCCGAAAATCCACCCAAACCCAACAAAACCACCAAAATGGGCTTTTTTAAATGCACCTCCTGCCGTGCCTGCAACTTTGCAACTAATGCCACTCACTATGTTACTGCTTTCAGTGACACTCCTATTCCCATCAAGGAACACCTCACCTGCAGATCAGAGTTCGTGGTCTATAAACTGAAGTGCACATGCAACTTAGAATACATTGGCAGTACCAAGTTGCCAGTGCATCAAAGAATACTGCAGCACATAAGGGCCATTGTCAACAGTGACAGCAACTATCCAGTTGCTCGACACTTTGGGGTGGTCCATAATAAGAAACTTAAAGACCTCCAATACACGGTTCTCTGTTCAGTGCCCCCACCAAGCCGGGGAGGTGACCGTGAAAAAATGCTCAGGCAGCGCGAAACCCAATTAATTTTGTCCCTCGATACCAAAGCCCCTAATGGTCTCAACTTGACTGAAGATTTGAAAAGCTTCCTGTAATGCTTCTTTCTTCTCTACAGTTTTGTGGTCTGGTCTCTGTATTTAATTTCACGCTTTAGCTTTTTCCTTTCTCTCGCTCAGTTTAGGCGTCACTATTTGTCTGTTGGCCTATTAGCCCATGTACAGCATGGCGCAACCTTATAATCATGACTCTTGTTACTATTTTGACTAGGATTTGTTGCCATGCTTTTCATCTCACTTATGTCGCCTCTGTTTTTACTGTTTATCTGTTTCGTTGTCTTCCCTCTCCTCTCACTTCTCATTTTTCACATCTGTGGTTGGGCTCGTATATCTCTTTTTACTTTTTTCACTTATTATTTTTTTAGCACTCTGTAGTCTCCTCCTTTGCCCTTAACTTGGCTCACATGTCTCTTGCAGCATGTTATTTTACGCCACGTTTATCTTGTCCGTATGACCATCTACTGCTTTGTGATGATTTCCTTTTGTGTTCTAAATGACTAATATGTGCAGTATTTTCGGGCACTATGCCGTAATTGCTTTCAGCGCGTCTTTGACACTGAGGTTTGCTATTTTTTTGTTCACATGTAACTCTGTTTATGGCACTATGTCGTGACTCCTATGTTACTTTACATGTTACTCATCCGCAACCAATTCTCTTAGATTAGCGCTGCCTCTATTTTAACTGACATTCACTACTTAAACCCTACTTTTTATCACATTGCACTGCTTTACCTTTAACATGCAAATGTCATGTGGTACATGCTGTTTTCTCATGTGAACTTTACATGCAGGATTAATGTAGACACTGTTGCTTTATTTATCTTTCTGTTTTTTTATTTTTTTGTGGGCGTTTCTTTTCCCCAATCAAGCCCCTCCCACTTGTTGTATATATATCCTCACTTTCTTTGAGTGCATTTGTGTGATCAAGCTCCCCAGTGGAGTGAAACGCGTTACCTCTAAATAAATGTTTTGAAACCTGCTACTCACTCGAGTTGGATTTCTTGATGAGCCTTTCTTTTGACTGTCTGCTGTGGCACTACGAGGTCTGCACCCTGCTGCTGCCTGTCATTCACTGACAGGCTGGGATTCCTTTACATATATATATATATATATATATATATATATATATATATATATATATATATATATATATATAATCAGACCCCCCAGGATATAACTGCACGGATTAGCAAATTTAGCGGCACAAAAATGGAACTTTAGCGGCACAAATATGGAAATTTAGCTGCAATTTTGCGTCATTTTATTTGGCCATTTTTCCTACAACAAACACAGATATCTTCGTTTTTTTTAGTTATTTAACAACATGAAGCTATGTATATTTGTTTTATTTACAATGTAGACACTTTGTTTCCCTCGAAAAGCAAAAGACTGCCCGTCAGCAGCCCAGGGAAGCAAAACCGCGTTACAGACGTAAATTTGGGTGCAGTTATCGCGGGAATACTGGTGTTGTCTTAGGTTTGCGCTAGCTTGTGAATGGAGTGTTAAATCTATCTCCACCTTTGCTGTGTTAAGGTGGAGATAAATCGGAGTTAACTCCTTGTGAATATGCCCTGAGCGTTTCCAGCTATCACTTTATTGCTGTCCCAAGCTAGTTTTAGAGATTATTTTTCTTTTTAAAAACACACCCACATATCGAGCAATTACTTGAAAAACAAAATGCTTCTAACTAATAAATTATTTGTAACTTCCAAGGTGCCAAATTCTGAGTACTGTACAATTAAATCTCCAGATCAGGCAAAATGTTGCTGTGAGTAGGACGCAAATCATAGATGAATGTTTAATAATATTGATCATTCACATGCATATCTCTGATTTAAATGTACTTGTGAAAAGATGCACAAAAATGTAAAAAAAAATCTGGTGCACCAGAAGCTAGCCTTTCTTTCAGGCCTAAGTAGCAAAAGTTACTATTAGCCACTCATTCCTGAGCTACTCCTCACGGGCGCAGGGACTATAGTAGCACGGACAGAAGTGCAAATATGGCCTGAACCATGCAAATCATCTGGAGACATCAGTCCTCGAACCTGCCAGCCTCCTGTCCGGGGTATCTATGATTGTAGTGCCCTCAGCCATTGGAGTGCCCTCAACCAACTTTGCTCTGTTTTAATGAACTTTCAATGTAACGGCAAACACTGCACTGGTTTAAAAAACAACTTAGTGAGCAGCTATTCATCCTCCTCTGAAGCTACGAGGTTTTGTGTTACAAGCACGTGAGACTTAGCACCACAAGTCTTAGGCCTAAAGTGCCCCTGGACCCTTTATTCTTCTAACAACAGGAAGTTTTCATATGCTATGCACTTTGTACTTTAACAAGTGCCTACGGCAACCTCTACGGTGTTTCCAGGCATTCCCCCTTCTAAATCTTTGATATTAAGAATCGCTTTCATCATAGTCCATCAACGAAGGCTGAAGCGCCCGATTTATAATCCCCCCCCCCTCCCCCCAATAGTCTGAGATTGAGACAAATTATATAGCGTAACACCATGCTTTCGGGATATTTATTAGCATATTTAGTGGCATGCCTGTCATAGAGCGCTTCAACGCCTTGTTAAGGGTGGTAAGCGCTATATAAACATAATTAAAATTATAGTTCTGTAAGAAAAACTGAATTTACACATATACCTTACAACTGCCTAATACAGAGAAGGCTTGCAGGGAACACTTAATCAAATCATTAGTTTTTGATTGGTTTTGGAACAAAACCGTGTCAAATCCTTCTCCGTAGTAAAACGAGAGGAAAGTCCTTTGTGCTGACATCTATGTTACCCTTCATACCGAACACACAGAGGAGGTGAATCTTGCAAGCGCAACATACATAGCTACCAACTTTAGAAAATGGAGACATTGGACATTTATATTGCTTCACTATTCAGACCACCCAGGATATAGCGTCATGGATTAGCTTTTGTAAAAATATGCCGCGATTTCTACAAAAGTCCCGATTTCGCGGGCACTTTTGTAAAAATCGCTGCATTTTTACAAAAGTGCCGATTTTGCGGCAAACCGTGAAATCCTGGAGGGTCTGATATATATACATATATATACACACACACACACACACACACACTAAAATGTCTCTTTCCATCAAACTCCTTACACCTACTCATCCATGGCTCCTTAAAAAAAACTTACTATCTACCCTTCACTGGGCCAAAAAAAACTAACTACCTACCCTTCACTGGGCCATAACAATCTCTTACTCCTACCCATACCTGTACCCTACAAACCCTTACCTTCTCGTACCCATTCCTAAAACCTAAAAACTCCTACCTTTTTAAAGTAACTTAAGTGTGTTTGTGTATGTATATATGTATACACACACACGTATGTGTATATATATATATATATATATATATATATATATATATATATATAGTTGTAAACATAAAAAAAATCCAGAGCAGTGCCATGATACCATGACGCACTGACCTTTATTGCTAGTACAACTGTATTCACAAGTGATGCAAAAAGTTGGCGCACAAAACAATTTGATTAAAATCTTGCACAAATGACATCCTGGAGTGCTGGCTACTTTTTGCATCCCATATGTGTATATTCACTAAAAAAAACAAAGGTTAATAAAATGTCATAGATAGGTGAACTGTTCAGTAACAACGTAACGTATTAAGCTCTAAAAGCACTCAAATTCGGCAGTTATAGTTACCTCAACTAACTTTAACTCCTGCCCTACGGTAGCTATAAGTTGTGCCCCCGTCATGCACAATGATGTTCTCAATGATGCCAAAGAAGATGTCATGAGGTGTAATACAGAGGGTAATTAGCAGTTCATGGCGAGGGCGCAAGTTATAGTTCCCGGAGGGCATAAGCTAGTCTTACTTAAGATAACTATAAGTGGTAAATTTCTGTGTTTTTAGAGCTTAATCCTTTAAATTTTTAATGAGCATCTCCTACCTATAACATTAGTTTGACCTTTTATTTTTTTCAGCGAATTTCTAGTTTTTTTTAAATGTAAAGTAATATTTAATTACCATACGTTAATTCAAACAGCTGCAAATGGCCTCTGGCAGTGCATGGCGGAGGTTGGTTGAGCCCCTGCTGCAACCTCTGCATGCAGTCAACCCAAGCTATGCACGGCGTTTGGGAGGGTGAACCATGTGCCCCCTACCCGAGCCTTATTAGGCCCTGGGGACCTCATCCCCCAGGGCCTTTTTTTTTATTAAGAGAGCAGGGCCATGTGGCACCCCCCTGAAAATTATTAGGCCTGGGACCATCCCCAGGGCCACTATTAAAATGAATGAGGAAAAGGGCACGCATTCTCCCCCTCTCCTAGCTGAATTTGACCCCTGGGGTTCCATCCTGCTGTGCCCAGCGCATTTTCTAGGGGGAGGGGGTATGTGGCTTTCCTCTCGGGTTGCTCTTGTCCCTGTGGACCTCATTCCTGAGCAATGGCAAATGGTTTAGGTGGGAGGCACTTGGCCACCCTCCCCTGGTCCCAGCGGCTCCCCTCATCCAGCTAATAATGCTGCTCTGTGCGGATGGAAGCAATCTCTTTTTCTGTTTTCCTGTCTGTTTCACTTCAGTGATGTCATTTGAGATGTCATCAGTGATGTCACTGACCATGTCATAAGTGATGTAAGTGATGAGGTCAAAAGCAGCGCATTGCGGGGCGCAAGTTATAGTTAGCTCAGCTAATAGAACTGCTGAATTTCACTTGTTTTGTATAAGTGAAACCTGAGCCTAACTTTACCGTCCCTGCAACTTTTGTTTTTTTCAGTGAATTTCTTTTTTTTTTTTTTTTTTAATTTTTAAAACCTTTATTATAAAAGAGCACACAGCTATTCAGCCTAACATCCCGGAGGCAAGGCAGCATAGACTCAGGAGGAAAATAGTGCAAGGCGATTCACATCAGAACATTGCAGGTTGTTTTTTGTTTTTAATAATAAAGATAACTAAACCAAGAAAGGAAACGCCAAAAGGCGCGGAAGATTGGCAATGGAACAACAGAGACGTATAGGAGTCGGCCAAAGGCAGAGGAGGACAGGTAGAGATTCGATAAAAGAATTAATGGTAGAATGGGGAGGGGGGGGGGGGGAAAGATCAGGAGAAATACAAACAGCATAAAACAGTTGGTGTCACAGGCTACGGTGATAGGAGTTCGTCCAGGGGGATAGGTTCCGGTGGCAAGCACACATCGCCCCTGTATGCATTCCATGCCCCCCACACTTTATTCCATGTCTGAGGCCTCCCCCTGGCAACATAAACCGTCTTTTCTCTGAACATGCACCAATCCATGTTGGCTTTCCATTGTACCACCAGGGGGGCCGTAACAGCACCCCACTTTTGAGCAATATCACGCTTGGCAATCATATTGCCCAATGTCGCCCAACGAGTCTGCGCCGTGTTGTAATCAGTCGGTTCCCAGACGTTAAGGAGGCACCTCCGCCGCCAAGACCACACCAGTCACCTCTCCCATAATCCGGTGCACTTTCGCCCAGTAAGGGGCAATGACGGGGCATTCCCACAGAATATGTATAAAGGTTGCGAGAGCCCCACAACCACGACGACAAAGGCCATCGGGCGAAAATCCCATATGCAAAAGCCGAGGGCCGGTAACATACACCCGGTGGAGGATTTTGAATTGCACCAGTCGGAGACGTGAGGAGATAGCGACCTCCTTAGGGGAGGACACTGCACTCTGCCAGTCCTCGTCGTCAAGTTCCAGGCCGTCCGCTACCCATTGATCTCTCAAGCCCAGGAGGAGATCAGTTCGAACATTAATCAACTTTTTATAGGACAGAGAAATAGCACTGTCAGGCATATGGCCATCCAGAATCCTGTCCTCCAAGGGGGAGCTTTCGGGGATCTCACCCTCCGCTGGCCTGGCAGAGATCAACGCGTGCCTCAGCTGGGCGTACCGGAAAAACTCCGAACCGCCCAATTGATATTCGGCCTGCAGTTGAGGAAAGGTCTTGACTTCGCCCTTAGTAACCATGTCGTCCACCCTGGAGATACCTATGAGGTCCCATTTGTCAAAGCCCTTGGTGTGCCACAGCCTGCCCAAGATATCATAGTCGTACAGTGGGGTAAATCTAGTCAGTCTGCCCTGCCAACCCTGCGCTTTAGTAATCGTCCGCCAAGCGTGAACCGCTGCCCTGGTCGGGCCTGACAGGCGCCGATCGAAGGATCTGGAATACAGGGCACGATAGTAGTTACCACCGCGCAAAAGCCATCTGTCCATTGCGTAACCTGGGCTATCCAAGGGGCCATAAAAACCATGGTTGATTGCAGTGAGCTGAGAGGACCAGTAGTACCGACGTACATCCGGTAGGGCGATGCCTCCGTCGTACCACGGCAATGTGAGCTTCTGGATGGCGACACGGGGTCGACCCTCCCAGAGCAAGGCGCGTTGCAAGCTCTCAATTTCCCGAAAATAGCGAGCCGGAACCGGGTCCTGAGTGTTCTGTAAAGCATACAGAAATCTGGGCAAGGACATCATTTTAAACAATGCTGCCCGGCCCAGGAGAGAGAGCGGGAGCCTGCGCCAACTATACACATCTCTCCGCAGCCGCTGGAGAGGGGGAAGGAGATTGTGATCGTATCGCGCCTTAGAACTACCGGAAATGTATATTCCCAGGTACTTAAAGCCCTGTCCGGCCATCTGGATATTGCAACCTCTAGGGAGGCGCGGCGTGTCCCCCTTTAGAATGTAAAGGGAAGACTTAGCCCAATTGATGACCAGGCCAGAGTGGCGGCCAAACAGTCTGAGCACGTCGCATGCCACAATGAGCGACCTGCAGGGGGAAGTAAGGTAGAGCAGATTGTCGTCTGCGTATAGGGAAACTCTATCCTCAAAGCCCGGGGCCCAGGTTATACCATGCAAGTCCGGGTGCACACGCAGCATGGCCGCAAGCGGCTCCAAAGCCAGAGCAAACAGGAGAGGTGACAGGGGGCAACCCTGCCTGGTACCTCGGTGAAGGGCAAAGGACGCCGACACGCGGCCATTAACTGTGACATTAGCCAGCGGGCAAGCGTAAAGAAGTTGCACCCAACTCAGGAAGCTCGGTCCAAAGCCAAGCTTTGCTAGCACCGCCCAAAGATAACTCCACTCAAGGGAGTCAAAGGCCATCGTGGCGTCAAGGGAAGCAAGTACCGCCGGTTCGTCTAGGGTGTGAGCTCTGGCCATAACACCATGAAGCCGACGCAGGTTAAGGGCAGTGTTACGGCGTGGAATAAAACCCGACTGGTCCGGGTGCACCAAATCACCAATGACTCCAATCAACCGATTGGCAAGTAATTTGGCCAGGATCTTAGGCTCCACATTGAGGAGAGAGATGGGGCGATAGGATCGGCACACGTCTCTCGGTTTTCCCTCTTTGTGAATAACCACGATGGTGGCCAACCTCTGATCTAAGGGGAGGAGGCCATCGTCCCGTGCCTTCAAAAACATAGTCCGCAGGTGCGGGGATACCACATCCGGTTGGATTTTGTATAACTCGACCGGGATACCATTGGGGCCAGTCGCTTTACCCGACCTTAATGCACGGATCGCCAAGGCGACCTCGTCAGCGGATATGTCTCGATCTAAGTCGGCACGGTCTCCTCAGAGAGACAGGGAAGGTCAATCGTCGAGAGGAACGCAGCCGAGTCCGCCTCAGAGCGGTCTGAGTTGGAAGTGTAGACACCCCGGAAATAATGAGCAAAAGACTCGGCAATGGCACTCGGGTCCGTGACGGCCACACCGTCTTCAACCAAAATCTCAGGCACCACACGGCTGGCCATCTCGCGCCTGTCCAGCCAAGCCAGCAGCTTTCCGGCCTTGTCCCCAACGTCGTAAATACGACCTTGTTGTTCCTTGGCCAGGGTAAGGGCAGCATTCGTGGCGAGATCGTGGTATTCCGCTTGTTTAAGGGAGAGGTCATGCAAGAGAGAGGGGTCGGGCTCGGGCTCCAAACGGGACTCGAGGCGCAAAACCTCGTCTTCAACACGCGCGAGGTCGGCATCTCTGACTCGCCTGGCCTCCGCAATGAGAGCAAGAGCCTCACCCCTCAACACAGTCTTGAATGCCTCCCACAAGGTGATAGCCGAGCCCACATTCTCCGAGAAATAGAGGTCGATGGCCTTAGCAAGGAGTGCACGAGTCTTGGGATTACGGAAATACCACGGGTTAACCGTCACCGGACGGTCAGACAGTACGATGTTAAAATCAAACGAGACCCACAACGGGGAGTGATCGGAAATACCCCGTGCCAGAAAACGGGCCTCAGACACGGCAGACGCATGCGCGGCAAGGGTAAGTACGTAGTCTATACGGGAGAGACTACCATGGGCACTCGAAAGGAAGGAAAATTGGCGGAGCACGGGATGTAGCAGTCGCCAACTGTCCACCAGACCCATAGAATCAAGGAAGGAAGGCAACCACAATTGGGAGCTGCGGAGATCTCTCGGCGGTTGACGGTCAAGGGAACCAGAGCAGACTGAATTGAAATCACCCCCCATTATCAATAGGCCAGCAGGCAGAGACAATATGGCGGCACCAAGGTCTTGGAAGGTACTAGATTGCAGGCCTGGGGGAACATAAACCGAAAGTAGCGCCAGGGAACGCCCTTCCCATCTCCCCGCCACTGCAGCGTAGCGCCCCCTCTCATCAATCACAGTGACGTCTATCTCAAGGGGAAGGGACGCACGCACCAGGATACCCGCCCCCCGGGAGCCCGAAGAGAACCCAGAGTGGGCCACCATCTTGTAGCCTTTACGATTAAGGGCCTTGCAAGAGTTGCCTACCAAATGCGTCTCTTGTAAAAGCACAATATCGGGCATATGTCTCTTAAGCAGTTGAATCACCACCCCTCTCTTAACACGGTCACCCAACCCATTAACATTCCAACTGATCACTTTCAATTTCCTACCCCCCATCGTCCCGCAGCCCGTCCCACCCAGCCCCAGCCAACCCAAACATCAAGTAAACAGCAGTAAACACGATCCATTGCCTGAAGGAAAGAGAAGAGAAAGAACGAACAAACAAATAAACTTGCATAATTGCACCCCCCACCCTGCACCCCTGCATCAGACAAAAAAGCCCCCCCAACCAGCAGTGTGCCTGTCGCCCCAGAAACTACTCTACAAAAAGAGACCCAGAGGAGTAAGGAATCTCCGCGAACACCTCCCGCCACCCTCCATGTACCGACAGGAAAGCTAACAGGGTCAAGTAAAAAACAATACCCAACAGTCTAATGAAGCGGGTTCACCGAACGCCGGTGTCCCTACTGTAGAGCCAAGTCTCATAGATCCGGGCCACCAGCCGCACCTCCATCACGGTCGTCTTGGGCGTCTCGACGCGGCGATAAAGTGTCCAACCATTCACTCACATTCTCGGCAAAGTCAAAGAACAGGGCACGGCCCTCATGTTCGATCCGGAGTTTGGCAGGAAACATCATGGAATACTTATATCCCATATCTCGCAATCTCCTCTTCACCCCGGCATAGCTCTGGCGCTGCCGCTGTACCGCCCTGGTAAAGTCCGGGTAGAAGTGTATTTCAGCGTTCTGGTACTTAAGCGGTCCATGTCGTCTGGATGCCTGCAGGACCGCGTCCCGGTCCCGAAAGTTGAGAAGTCGTGCCACAATGGGCCTAGGCGCCACGCTCGACTTCGGCGGGCCGCCCGGCACCCGGTGGGCACGCTCCACAGAGAAAAAGTTACTAAGGCCAGACGGCGCCAAATGGGTCTTTATCAATCCTTCAACAAAGAGGTCCGTCGCCGCTTCCTCTGATCCCTCCGGGACACCGACAATGCGGACATTTTGCCGCCTGGCACGTCCCTCAAAGTCCTCCAGCCTCCTCGAGAATTGGTCCGCAGTCATCCGCAGGTTCCGGACCTCGGTTTGCAGGTCCGAGACGTCGGCTGTCAGGCTGGAGGTCTTAATGTCCAATGTTTTCACTCTATCATTAGTTTTGCCCAGGTCGGCTCTAATGAGAGTCAGGTCAACGGCCATAGTGTCCACCTTGTGGGTCAAGATCTCATGTTGCTGTTGCATGTCAGCCCGAAAACTGGTGATGGCTCCCATAATGTCGCTCAGGGTAGGCTCGGAGCCGTCGGGCAAGCCCGTAGGTGGAAGGCTCTTGGCAGAGGATCCCGTAGCAGGCGGCGTCTTCGGCTGGGTATAACGCTCAATTCTGCTCTGCTGCGACTGTGATTTCCCGCGGACGCCTTTATTCGATGTCTTGTCGGGGTCCCCTCTGCCCGCCATGTTGGTTCCGATGAGGACAAAGGGCTGTGCCAGCCAAGCCCGAGCCCAGCGAGCCAAGTAGGGTATCCGGGTTGGATAGTTAGACCAGGCCGACGTAGGAACGCACTGCAGGCACTAGTACTCCGCCAGCAGAGACGACAGGCAAGCACTCCGCAGATCAATCGTGCGGAGTGGCGGAGACCGGAGAGACAATGGCACAGTACTGGCACGGAGTTCCACTCGACGTAGCTCAGCGTAGGAACCACCGATTCGAAAACGGAAAGCAGTTCTCGCCTCAGTAGACCATCAGCAATAAGAATCCACCCTCATGGAACAGGATATCAGGCAGGATATGAGGAGGATCGGAAGGTCCGCGGAGCTCCGAGCTTACGCGGCCATCTTGGTTGCCCGCGAAGCTCCTCCTTCAGTGAATTTCTAAGATTTTTTGTATTACATTCCCTAACTATAACATCCCTGTAACCTTTTTATATTGAATATATATTAGGGCCCCTGGAATTTACTGGCTTCTGCATCTGCAGGTTTTTGTCGTTTTCCGAGGTATTGGAACGGCACCATCCCACCCACAATGTTTGTCCAGCTGAGCTTGCTGCCATCCGGCAGCGCATGACTTCACGAAGCTAGATTGATTCACTGTAATCAGCCTGCAGCCTGACGGACTTCCATTTGTGCGGTTGAAACGTTTTGCAGGGACCCAGGGAGGCTTTTGGACCTAATAAACTGAGCATACCGCGCCTTGACCTGCAGGACACCAGCCACTTTGGGTTGTATTCAGCTTCCCCACGCAACACCAGCCCGAGAATACTGCATCTTGGGATTTGCAGTGCCTACAGCGCTGCATTCGGTGGGCGAGCACAAGATTGGGGAGAGAGGGTGTTCCCACCAATGGGAAGACTGCAGGACCTTCAAAGGTGGAGACGCGGTAATGTCTTTTGTTAGCAGCGGCGTCTGAGGAAGGCCACACGGCCGAAATGCATTATGCCTGTTTGCTGTCGAATTAAAGCACTTACCTGGATTCCCTGCGTGGCTTCTTCCTTTGGCATGCTGGAGGGGTTCTTGGACATTTTCTGCGTCAGCCAGAGACGCATTAAGAAGCCCCGTTTCGCAAGTTGGGTGGTGCCTTTACTGGCTTCTGCATCTGCAGGTTTTTGTCGTTTTCCGAGGTATTGGAACGGCACCATCCCACCCACAATGTTTGTCCAGCTGAGCTTGCTGCCATCCGGCAGCGCATGACTTCACGAAGCTAGATTGATTCACTGTAATCAGCCTGCAGCCTGACGGACTTCCATTTGTGCGGTTGAAACGTTTTGCAGGGACCCAGGGAGGCTTTTGGACCTAATAAACTGAGCATACCGCGCCTTGACCTGCAGGACACCAGCCACTTTGGGTTGTATTCAGCTTCCCCACGCAACACCAGCCCGAGAATACTGCATCTTGGGATTTGCAGTGCCTACAGCGCTGCATTCGGTGGGCGAGCACAGGATTGGGGAGAGAGGGTGTTCCCACCAATGGGAAGACTGCAGGACCTTCAAAGGTGGAGACGCGGTAATGTCTTTTGTTAGCAGCGGCGTCTGAGGAAGGCCACACAGCCGAAATGCATTATGCCTGTTTGCTGTCGAATTAAAGCACTTACCTGGATTCCCTGCGTGGCTTCTTCCTTTGGCATGCTGGAGGGGTTCTTGGACATTTTCTGCGTCAGCCAGAGACGCATTAAGAAGCCCCGTTTCGCAAGTTGGGTGGTGCCTTTACTGGCTTCTGCATCTGCAGGTTTTTGTCGTTTTCCGAGGTATTGGAACGGCACCATCCCACCCACAATGTTTGTCCAGCTGAGCTTGCTGCCATCCGGCAGCGCATGACTTCACGAAGCTAGATTGATTCACTGTAATCAGCCTGCAGCCTGACGGACTTCCATTTGTGCGGTTGAAACGTTTTGCAGGGACCCAGGGAGGCTTTTGGACCTAATAAACTGAGCATACCGCGCCTTGACCTGCAGGACACCAGCCACTTTGGGTTGTATTCAGCTTCCCCACGCAACACCAGCCCGAGAATACTGCATCTTGGGATTTGCAGGGCCTACAGCGCTGCATTCGGTGGGCGAGCACAGGATTGGGGAGAGAGGGTGTTCCCACCAATGGGAAGACTGCAGGACCTTCAAAGGTGGAGACGCGGTAATGTCTTTTGTTAGCAGCGGCGTCTGAGGAAGGCCACACGGCCGAAATGCATTATGCCTGTTTGCTGTCGAATTAAAGCACTTACCTGGATTCCCTGCGTGGCTTCTTCCTTTGGCATGCTGGAGGGGTTCTTGGACATTTTCTGCGTCAGCCAGAGACGCATTAAGAAGCCCCGTTTCGCAAGTTGGGTGGTGCCTTTACTGGCTTCTGCATCTGCAGGTTTTTGTCGTTTTCCGAGGTATTGGAACGGCACCATCCCACCCACAATGTTTGTCCAGCTGAGCTTGCTGCCATCCGGCAGCGCATGACTTCACGAAGCTAGATTGATTCACTGTAATCAGCCTGCAGCCTGACGGACTTCCATTTGTGCGGTTGAAACGTTTTGCAGGGACCCAGGGAGGCTTTTGGACCTAATAAACTGAGCATACCGCGCCTTGACCTGCAGGACACCAGCCACTTTGGGTTGTATTCAGCTTCCCCACGCAACACCAGCCCGAGAATACTGCATCTTGGGATTTGCAGTGCCTACAGCGCTGCATTCGGTGGGCGAGCACAGGATTGGGGAGAGAGGGTGTTCCCACCAATGGGAAGACTGCAGGACCTTCAAAGGTGGAGACGCGGTAATGTCTTTTTGTTAGCAGCGGCGTCTGAGGAAGGCCACACGGCCGAAATGCATTATGCCTGTTTGCTGTCGAATTAAAGCACTTAACTGGATTCCCTGCGTGGCTTCTTCCTTTGGCATGCTGGAGGGGTTCTTGGACATTTTCTGCGTCAGCCAGAGACGCATTAAGAAGCCCCGTTTCGCAAGTTGGGTGGTGCCTTTACTGGCTTCTGCATCTGCAGGTTTTTGTCGTTTTCCGAGGTATTGGAACGGCACCATCCCACCCACAATGTTTGTCCAGCTGAGCTTGCTGCCATCCGGCAGCGCATGACTTCACGAAGCTAGATTGATTCACTGTAATCAGCCTGCAGCCTGACGGACTTCCATTTGTGCGGTTGAAACGTTTTGCAGGGACCCAGGGAGGCTTTTGGACCTAATAAACTGAGCATACCGCGCCTTGACCTGCAGGACACCAGCCACTTTGGGTTGTATTCAGCTTCCCCACGCAACACCAGCCCGAGAATACTGCATCTTGGGATTTGCAGTGCCTACAGCGCTGCATTCGGTGGGCGAGCACAGGATTGGGGAGAGAGGGTGTTCCCACCAATGGGAAGACTGCAGGACCTTCAAAGGTGGAGACGCGGTAATGTCTTTTGTTAGCAGCGGCGTCTGAGGAAGGCCACACGGCCGAAATGCATTATGCCTGTTTGCTGTCGAATTAAAGCACTTACCTGGATTCCCTGCGTGGCTTCTTCCTTTGGCATGCTGGAGGGGTTCTTGGACATTTTCTGCGTCAGCCAGAGACGCATTAAGAAGCCCCGTTTCGCAAGTTGGGTGGTGCCTTTACTGGCTTCTGCATCTGCAGGTTTTTGTCGTTTTCCGAGGTATTGGAACGGCACCATCCCACCCACAATGTTTGTCCAGCTGAGCTTGCTGCCATCCGGCAGCGCATGACTTCACGAAGCTAGATTGATTCACTGTAATCAGCCTGCAGCCTGACGGACTTCCATTTGTGCGGTTGAAACGTTTTGCAGGGACCCAGGGAGGCTTTTGGACCTAATAAACTGAGCATACCGCGCCTTGACCTGCAGGACACCAGCCACTTTGGGTTGTATTCAGCTTCCCCACGCAACACCAGCCCGAGAATACTGCATCTTGGGATTTGCAGTGCCTACAGCGCTGCATTCGGTGGGCGAGCACAGGATTGGGGAGAGAGGGTGTTCCCACCAATGGGAAGACTGCAGGACCTTCAAAGGTGGAGACGCGGTAATGTCTTTTGTTAGCAGCGGCGTCTGAGGAAGGCCACACAGCCGAAATGCATTATGCCTGTTTGCTGTCGAATTAAAGCACTTACCTGGATTCCCTGCGTGGCTTCTTCCTTTGGCATGCTGGAGGGGTTCTTGGACATTTTCTGCGTCAGCCAGAGACGCATTAAGAAGCCCCGTTTCGCAAGTTGGGTGGTGCCTTTACTGGCTTCTGCATCTGCAGGTTTTTGTCGTTTTCCGAGATATTGGAACGGCACCATCCCACCCACAATGTTTGTCCAGCTGAGCTTGCTGCCATCCGGCAGCGCATGACTTCACGAAGCTAGATTGATTCACTGTAATCAGCCTGCAGCCTGACGGACTTCCATTTGTGCGGTTGAAACGTTTTGCAGGGACCCAGGGAGGCTTTTGGACCTAATAAACTGAGCATACCGCGCCTTGACCTGCAGGACACCAGCCACTTTGGGTTGTATTCAGCTTCCCCACGCAACACCAGCCCGAGAATACTGCATCTTGGGATTTGCAGTGCCTACAGCGCTGCATTCGGTGGGCGAGCACAGGATTGGGGAGAGAGGGTGTTCCCACCAATGGGAAGACTGCAGGACCTTCAAAGGTGGAGACGCGGTAATGTCTTTTGTTAGCAGCGGCGTCTGAGGAAGGCCACACGGCCGAAATGCATTATGCCTGTTTGCTGTCGAATTAAAGCACTTACCTGGATTCCCTGCGTGGCTTCTTCCTTTGGCATGCTGGAGGGGTTCTTGGAGATATATATATATATATATATATATATATCAGTTCAAAAGGAAATAAAATGTTTTGAACAACGAAAGCGAGCCTTACCTGCCTCTATGTCAGTCCATGAAGAAGGGGCGCTTTGGCCCCGAAACGCGTCGGACTTTGTTTTAAGAAATCAGATGGGAGGTTGTGAAGCTGCATGGGGGCCAAGCAAAGCCGGATGGTAGGAGTGCCGATGGTGAGCCTCTCTGAAAGCACTTGTGCGTTTGCTCGTTTATATATATATATATATATATATATATATATATATATATATATATATATATATATATATATATATATATATATATATATATATATATATATATATATGTGTGTGTATATATATATATATATATATGTGTGTATATATATATATATATATATATATATATATATATATATATATATATATTAGGGCCCCTGGAATTATGCCATTCTGAAGCTGCACGTTTTTTTTCATTAGTAATGCATTTGTCAGATAATCTATAATTTGCACATACTAGGGGATCACTCACAAAGCACCTATTAAAGAAAAGACAACCTGTAGGAAAAGGAGAGAAAAATAAGTTCATGCAGCACTAAATATCTAGCACACACAAATGCAAATTTTTGCTAGCAGCACTAGAGATGCAGACAGGGCATACAGGCTGAGGTGATATTTTCTGCCTGTGCCAGAGCATAAACTGTTTAGTAGCAGTGCTTTTCACTAAAGCACACTTTGTTTTGTCATCTTATAATTCCTTTGTTATGAAAACGAATGACTGTGAAAAAAAATAGTAAAACGTCTTGCATGCCTAAACAGTAACTGGACACTACCAATGATCCTAGACTTGCATGTTTAGAGAGCCTTTTTATGTTTGGGAAAACCAAGATCCTGAAGGCTAACAGGCCCAGCATATTTGCTGTCACTCTTGCAGGCAATGCACCGGTAGAGGTTGAGACCTTCACATCCCTGGGCAATGTCATAGACGAGCAGGGTGGCACAGACTCCAACATCAAGGCAAGAATCGACAGAGCAAGTGCTGCCTTCATTCAGCTTAAGAACATTTGGAGCTCCAAGCACCTAACACTGCAAACCAAGAACAGGTGTTTAACACCAACTTAAAATCCGTCCTTCTGTATGGAGCAGAAACTTGGACGATAACAGTGATCATCACCAGCAAAGTCCAGACCTGCACTCACATCTGTCTGAGGAAAATACACAAAATCAGCTGGCCAAACACCATCTGCAACAACAACCTATGGCAGCTGACTTCCCAACTCCCTGCTCATGAAGAAATCATAAAAAGATGCTGGTGCTGGACATGACACACCCACTGCAAGCCTGTGTTAAACACTACCAAGCAAGCCCTGACTTGTAACTCTCAAGGGTAAAAAGAGGAAGGCCAAGAAACACCTGGTGTTGAGGCTGACTGCAAGGAACTGGGTTACACCTGTAGTCAGGTTGAAAGAAAAGCCCAGGACAGAGATGGTTGTAGTGTCCTAATTGATGGCCTGTACCCCAGGAAGCGTAGTAGGAATAAGTAAGTAGGGGTCTGTTTGATGAGACGACATCGAAAAGATTAAACTGCTGGAATAGGGCGTTCCACCTGTGACCAGATCATATCTTACATAAGTAGCTTACATCCTCCCCCGGTCTCTGGTGCAATACTCCCTTTTTGCTCATTTCCTGATTCTGTCCATTCCGTGTATCTCCACACCCTGTCTTTTTCCTATAATTCCACACCCTTTTTTCAGTTATGACAAGTCTCTTTTGGTATTTGTGCTTTTTTATTAATTCATAAAAGGCGGAAAGTGATAATAAACGCTTTGCCTCATGTGAGACTGTGGATGTTTTATAGCGAGGAAAAAAATGTGATAAAAGTAAAAGAACCATAGTCATAGCTGCTGAACTTCTACAGCAAACTAAAGCTGGATTCCCAAAATAGCTTGTACAATGGGACACGCATTTTCATTTTACTGTTCACAGAAAATGTTTACAGGTGCCAACACGTAAATAGTGTTGGTCTAAAAGAGCAAGGAATAACTGAAGATATCACATGCTATAAGGTCACTTGGCAGCTTTGCATATGATATGGCTCCTCAGTAGACACTTGCACTTCCACCTCGATCTCTTCACTCTGTCTCACATCTCTTACTAACGCTGCGTCACTTCTTACTCATCCTAGCTGGAGGCCATTACGTGACCTGCTAGGTGTACAACTGGAAGGAGGGCGAAGGAATTAAGGAGCAATGTGTCATATTTCTCTGGATGTTATGATGAAAATCCTTGGGGCAGAGCTGTACTTTGGTATGGTTTTGGTTAAGTAAATTCAGCAATTATAACCACAGTTTTAAGTTGAGTGCTTTTGAGTCATTTTCCCAATATATCCCACGTCTGCACTGAATATTCACCAGGTCACCCTTTCTTGTGTTTCATTAAATCGGAGGAGCACGTAAAATATTACTTTTGCACAAAACAAATTTTATATTCAAACGCCAAAACTGTTCTCTTTGTCAGTGGGTGTTGTTTGTAAGTTCTGCTGCAGCGTTGATCATTGCCAGTGTTTACCCTGTGGTTATAATCCACCCCTTCACCCTCCGGTTGCAACTGGAGCAGGGCTTGCCAGCATTCCACAGCCATGACACAGCCTGCTATAAAGTAGTATGCTGTATGGAGACTTCTCTCGTACAGCTTGTGCGCAGCGGTGAACACTGAATGGGACGGCTGAATTGAGGCTTTGCTGCAACTGCACAGTACTCGTTAAAGTACAAAGAACTTTCCCAAATAAAGTTAACAAAATAGCAAAAAAGGTGATGGATTGAAATGCCCAAATTGAGTTCTATTAATGTTAATTACTCTTAGTCCTCGAACCAGTTGTTACTTATGAGGTGTATCGCACTTCATACATACAGTTAAACACAGGACAGTATCCTGAAAAGTCAGCAAGGAGCCATAAAAGAGAATGGCATCCCAGCATCCTTGTGGAATACCAAGCCTTATGTGGAAGGCCAAATAGGCCCAGGGCTGTAGTGTAGGGAATAATGACTGGAACAAGGACACTTAGGACTAAGTTATGAAGATTAATTTAAGTAATCAGGGTATTACCTCTATGTCCCTCATAAGTAGCACTTATGAGGAATGCTTAAGCTATTACTTATGAGGAATACCCAAACTAATAGACACCCTTCGACCCCAACAAAAAAATATATGTAACATTTCTTACTGCCAAAACCCAGTGATTTATTATATCAAGAAACTCAACATTTGAAGACAGAATAAAATTGAGAAACCGATGCCAAGTTCCTTTTATCCATTTCCAAATCAATTAGTCTATAGTGATTTACAAAAGTGATCACAGAAGACCAAGTTGTAGCTCTAGAAATCTCAGCAAAAGGCACACCTTGCATTTTAAGATATGTAGTAGCAAAACTCCTGGTGGCTCTCCCGGTACCCCAGCATGAAGGAGACACTTTACTAAGGTGCAGGGGAAGGCTAAAGTAGGCCTACTCGATTACCTTATCATAAAAGCAGAAGCCTTACAACCTTAATTTACCACACCAGAAGTTACAAATACAACACCCTAAGTCGAAAATCTCTTCATCTGTGTGCCTATAACTCAATGTAGGCCTTTTTACATCCATCAAATGCAATAACCCCTCTTCTAGAGTGGAAGGAGAAGGGAAAAGACAGATTGAACAATTTCCCGACATGCATTTGTAACACTGGCCTCTTTCATCACAAAAGTAGGATCTTTATATAAAATGATCCCATCATCTGTAATAGTAAGAAAAGGGTCCACCCCGCGCAAGCAGAGGTCATTTCTGTTAGCAATTACACTTCTAATCCTCAACAATTATAGATTAACTACAGAATCCAGACAGGCTAAAAAAAACTCTTCAGGAAATATCCATTCTTTTAGCCTGGTCCAAGGTTCTCTGAAGACTCAAACACCCACCCAATGGGTCCTTGGTGTTAAGAATGCTAAACTCTTCTGAACATTTTCTTGCAGAAATTATTAGACCTAGAATAGTTCACACTGCAACATCTTTGAGGTGAACCGCTATGGCAGTGGCATGACTTTGAAGGTGAAGGTCTATGACAATTCTGTATGACAAGTTAACCACTTTCTTTCTCACACTCTCCTTACAATTTATAAACTGGAAAGGGTAATGTTAACAAAGGCAATCCCTCCAGTTCTCTAAGTCCCTCTCTCGATCAGAGACCGGAAAAAAAGGTAGAATGCTGGCATGCCACCCCCTTTTACGGTTCCCAGGTGGGATGGGCGATACTGGCTTTTCAACACACACTCTTGTATCTTTCTTGTCTCATTCGGGTGGGCTATAACTCATAAGTAATGACCGGTGCAAAAACAAGAGACGGAGGTAATGTCTGAATTAATCAGAACCATTGGTAAATACCCCTTGCACAGCAAACTTCTCAACCCACATTTGAGCATGTCCTCATCATCTGTGTAGACGTATGTAAAGTTTCTGGCCAATAACATTCTATCATAAGTTAAAGGGACAAATGACAAATATGGCCCCATGCCGAATGTAGTTAATATAGATTGATGTTGGTTAACAGTGGGCTTCAAGAGTTCACCAGTCTGACCTCTTCCAGCATGTGAAGCCCCTCCTTTTTTAATGCTTCCCTTGATATCATCTGTAAGGAACTGGGGTCGGTAAAATATTCTGGATGCCCTAAATCGTTCATAAAATCACAAATGAATCTATTCCATGGTATCTTTAAGCCTCCGTCTAATTTAAGACAGTCATCTAAAATATCCCTGTTTAACTGTGTCTGCTTTTTAGACCAGATACTATGCCGCAACAGTATCTGTTCTATTTTAATTAAGTCAGAAATATAAAAGAAACCCAATTCTTCATTCATGGCAAACAAAACATGAAGTACTAGGGGGACAGATCAGATAAATCTTTAAAAAAAAATTCTCAACTTGTTGCAGCGGTGTGGCATTTGCTAGGCTACACGCCCCGGCTCTGTACATTGCTGATGTAATGTACTTTGCTTTGTAGATTTGTATCAGCTCCTCAGGAGGTTTCCGACCTCATTTCTTAGAAAAGGTTACCAGGGTATTGGATGATCGAATAAACATCAATTCTTTTGCAGTTATTGTTTGAACCCATAATTCATTTTGATTGAACAATACACCCAAATATGAAAAGCTCTTAGTTTTGATTAGCTTCTGTCCCACTCCGAAAATATCTTTCGCTCTCAAGGTCCCTTGGCCACCTCTCATTACATATGTCTTAAAAATGTTAATGCCGAGGCCTACATCCTTCATAAAAGCAGAAAATCCATTAAGGGCCCTTTGGAGAGCAAATTTGGTTCTTGCCAACAAAACTGCGCCATCCGCATAAACTAGTGCCGGGATGAGTCGGCCTGCAACTTATGGGAGGTCATGTGTAGTTCTTACTAAAGCTTCCCCTAACCATTAGTATACAAATTAAAAAGAAAGGGGGCCAGCACACAACCCTGTCTCACCCCCTTCTAACAGGAAAGGTAGCCGTACGTTCCCAGAGTGATATATCTTCTAGTTGATCATTTCCAAGCTTAAACTGACAATCAAGAAGGACTCGCCCTCCCCAAATGCATGAGGTTTTGCAGTTAGTGAGCTAAGATCAAATTCAGTATGTCATGTGTACTGTATTATTGGGCAATATTATTATTTGTAGAACAAATAATCTCTTTTAAATCTTATGAGTGGTGAATTTGTTTTGAGATTGTTCACAGTCTGGTATGAATTATCTGTAGGTGCCACCAAATTTGGCATCTGCCAAGGATCACTTAGGTTGCCCAAGTGGGCAAGACAGGATTTGACTTGGTTTCTTAGTTACACATTCTGCACTGCAGCCACTGGGCAGTATCTGCAGTTATCTCCTGCAAACACAGGGGAGGGTTTTGAGTAAATAGGAAGTGATGACGCTCGGCTAAAGTTTGCGTAAGTACTGAGCAAAATATTGTATGAATACGGCGCTGACCAGGTAGGGGAGACCATTGTAACCCCTATATGGGTATTAGAAGAATCCCTACAACAAAATAGTACATACAAATCCTGGACATACATGCATTAGTGTATACATATGAGGTCAAATGAACATAAGTGAATTGAAGAGTAAATATCATAAAGTTCGGAGAAGAGTTGTTTCCTGTTTCTTTTAATTCATATCATGTAGAACAAAAACCACCGAAAGCAACCAGCCGTCAGTGCTTCTTCCAATTTGCCGAGATGATCCTCTTCAAGATCATCGTATGTGGGGAAGATTTGGGACCTACATTGTCAGTATGAGAGGATAAGAAAAACAGTTATTTTTGGCTTTTAGGATTAAGTAACATGCTTGCAAATTTTCTTTCATTTAGCAGGAGTCTACAGTTTTTATTTCTAAAATTCAGCCTATGTTAAGGAAGGGAGGAGGGAGCAGCCTTCAACATCTCCAAAATTCTGGTTTCAGCTATGAAATGGCTCCAAAGTTCCATGAGAAAAGGGTAGGGCCAGATCTTGGCTCTGAGTCAGGCTTTCTAGAACTCCGCGTGCAATTAACTAATATGCCCTTTAAAGAAGATTCACTGGGTGAGGATCTTGTTGGATGATGACAAGGCTGCCAGTGGATTCCTGTCATGGTTCAGTGACCATCTATTCTCTCACATGATGTCCTCCTAGAGAGTTCAGGAAGTTTGTAATGGAAAGTCTTAGCATTGAGAGAATTTCACCTGACTGTGTGCACTGTACCTGTCCTCACTGTTGGTATATCTTTCATCCACTCAAGAAGTGTAGTTAACCAAAGATGTGCTAGAGGTGTAGGCACATGTCCAACTACTTGAACAGAAACAATTCTGAATTGCATAGATTGTGGGGGGACACAAAATGACATGCAATTTACGGCACTATATGTTAGGAACAGTGCCTGAAAAGTTTAATCTGTAACAACTATTTCAATTGGTGATAAAGGAATGTACTCTAGTTCTTCCTCCACAGATAATGGAATACAGTTTTCCACTTTCAAGGGACTGTATGCAAAGCTAAGTAGACTTAGTTTGCTATGTGTCCCTGCAAGTCTTCTGTGTTACTCATCCTATCTGTGGGTGTGTCATCAGTGCAATGCCGAAATGATCAACACCACAGTCACAAGGTTCATCGAGCGGTTTCTCTGCCGCATAGAGGTTGTGAAATTTGGTGGTGACCTATAGTGGTGGGAAGGGTGTATGTAACCCATGTGACTGTGTTCATTCAGTGATTCTCTATTTAGGACCTTAGTCTAGAGGATCTGATGTGCAAATGATAACCCTTTGCATTGAGCCTTCTTAGAATTCGCCTTTGAATGAGTTTTACTGTTCTAATTTATATCACTGGCAAGTGCATTTCTCTTTGGGTTATTCATTTTACATGTGAAAGTGAGTGTGCCATTAGTCAGGCTGGTGCTGAGATTAACAAGGGTGTTGCATAAAAAAGTTAGTAAGTATGCCCCAGGAAGTAAATATCTTCCCCCTCATGGCCTCACCCTTTAACTGAGAACCATCACTTCTGCATATCTTTGTCAACACAGTGTCTAAAGCACTGTAAGGCAATATTCCTATGTCTCGCCTGACCGTGCTATCAAGGCTAGACTGGCCGGACCAGGCATAAGGCGTTTCCCCGGACGGCTAGAAGGGTGGAGGCTGGTTTTTGATACTAGGGGCGTTATTATAACAGTGTAGCAGTTTTGAAAGCATCTACTGCAGAATTCCTTGTATATCCAGTAGTTTTCAGGCAACAATAAAAGTGTCAAGATATCTCTAGTGATTAATGGTGATTAATGGAGAGAGATTGGAGTTTCGTTTAGTGGCAGATTTGACTCCTCTAAGTTAGCGCAGAGGGTTAATATGCCTGCTGCAAAGGGTGTGCATCATATAGATCACAGAACAGTATTTCATGTGCATAGATTAATGGGTTGCTGCTTTTGTCACAGAGACCCTTTTGTTACTGTGCTGTACACTGTACATACGTTACAATCATGATCTAGCACAGTAAGCTATGAAGTGTCATCAAAGAGTACATGGTACAAGTTGGAAAGTAATCCCCCCTCCCCCCCCCCCATTATCTTGTATGTTGCAAAAAAGGGTTTGTTTCGGTACAAATACATTCTTGTTAGAAAAGCCAGACCTAACCACTGTGTTACGTTCTGAATCCTGGGTTTGTGCATCTCCACACCAAGCACTCATAAAAAATGCCTACCAGTATGGATGACATGTGAATCCTATACCTTGTATTTTCCTTTGTCACATTTTCTATACACTGATTTCCACATGTGTTATTCATTGTCGCTGTATTTGTGTGTGATGCAAAATGCTCCGACACCCTACACTGGTGTGAGAGGAGCTATAAAACACATGAAATACATCAGCAGGGAGGGGCCATGGAGAGATGAGAAACACCGTTGGAATGTGATAGTGAGGGAATCATTGAAGATCCCCAACACAGACTGTTGAATCCTGGTGCACTCTAAGGTCATCATTTACTATGCTTTAAAAGCTAATACAATTGAGTAATCGTGTTGCAGAATGCGCCATTTGTGCCCGAATTTTCTTGGGGAGAGAACCACCCAGAACCACCTTGTAGTTGTCAGACTTACTTCCTGCACTCACTAAGTGCCCGTACGGGGGCTGGTCTGACAAAATTTGCCTGGGATCCTTTGGTTTCCCAGTCCAGCCCTGTGTGATATGCAAACTATGAAAAAGAATTACAAATAGTTATAAGATAGCTGTTCTGTAGTTGAAGCTTTGAGTCAATTTAGTGTGTAAGAAAGTGCTGTGTAAATGTCAACATTAAATTTGTGGCGCACTGCTGTGGGTAAGAGTTTTTTGTACACAATTAGACTTTTTAAGTACAAGAAATGTATTGGTATATAATGCATGGATCTGTATCAATAAACAAAATACCCCAAAATATTTTTTATAAAAAATGTAGATTCCCTGAGCACTGTGAAAACTCAGAATACTGGTAGAAATAATTTGTATGGTTCAGCATATGTTGCATAAGGCCCTCTACACCCACGTGAAAATGTAATTGCATATTTTGTACATGGTATTCTCTTAAATAATGAAACTCCTTGGGCACACATTGGATTTTTTAAATGACTCGTATTTTCAGACTATGTTTGTGGTGCATGTGTTTAAATGTTTTCTTTTATTTATTGTTCTTCATAGATGCCAGCATGGGTACCATGGTGAACGTTGCCACGCGTTTATTCTTTCAGTGGAAAATCCATCTTCCAGTTATGACCACACAACAACACTGGCAGTTGCAGCAGTGGTCCTGTCTTCTGTCTGTCTTCTAATCATTGGCACATTGTTGTTGCTAAGGTAATTTTGTAATCACATTTTTTGCTGCAGAGCATGTGCAATGTAAAGTAGCAGTGCCATATTATTGTAAGAATAACCTTATGCCATTCCATTGCAAGTGATATCAGCTAAGAATCATTTAGCTTTAAAAAATACTGTGATTTTGTCAGTGTTTGTACACATTAAACCATATCAGACTTAGTACTCACCAAGGCCTGGTAGTAGATAAATCTAACCTTATGTGACAACACAGAGAGATTTCACTGTGTTATTATTTATTAAATAACATTTGGCAAACTCAAAGAGGTTTTGTGTGAAAAAGTGCACCTTTAATGATTCCATGTCAGTTAAGAAAGTATTAGATAACCAGGAGTGCTACCAAATGCGTATAAAATGCAGAACCTTTGGGCCTGATTTAGAACTTGGTGGACGTGTCACTCCATTTCAACGGTGAAGGATATTTCCGTCCTCCGAAATATAAATCCCTTAGGATATAATAAGATTTATATTTCGGCAGACTGGATATCCGTCACCATTGTGAATGAGTTTTGGTTGGAACATTCAGATTTGTGGTAACATAATATACCTTTGTCAAAATATCTTTGTAGCGGTCTCTTAGAGAAAAGACTGTTGCTCATCAGTCGGGGAAGGGTGATAAAGCCATTTCCAAACAATACAAAGCCCATCATTCGACAGTGGGAATGCTTATGTATACTATTTAATGGAGAAAGTGCATGCCAGTTATTAAGCTACCCAGTAGTGGGTGTCCCAGCAAATTGACCCCAGGTTTTGACCAAATGATGCTTTTAGACATCTAAAATAACCCCAAAGCTACATCCAGGGATCCATAGGTCTCTGCCAATATGGTAAACGTTAATGATTCCTTCACTTGCAAAAGACTGAACAGAACCACAAGACACGCTTATTCGTTATCCCTCTTGCTCTCTCCCTCTATGTTTGTGTGTGTTTGTGTGTGTGTGTGTGTGTATATATATAAATATATATATATATATATATAATATATATATTCACTGGAAAAAACACAGGTTTCAAGGACGTTACAGTTAGTCTAACATTTCATTCATACAAAACCACAGAAATTCAGCCGTTATAGTTATCCGAGCTAACTATACCTCACGCCTCCGCAATGCACTGCTGATGTCATCACATATTACATCACTCATGTCGTGGTCAGTGACATCCCCGATTACATCACTTTTGTCATTGAGCTATACTTGGGCTACAAATGGGTGATGTTTGTGCTACGTTTGGGCTCCTTTTTCTCTGGTGGCCTTCAATTCAATACATTTTATTCGATCTGATTTAGAAATATAGATAATAAAAGTGTACATAAAGACAGTAAATCCTCCTTCTTAATACAATACAATGAGATTTAATTAAAAACAGTAGGTAAAAACGGGTGTTACAAAGCCCGGCACAGAGCAACTTCAGTTTATTTATTTATTTGTTTTTAAAGTTTTATATAGCGCGAACAAGATCTTTGCAGATATCAGAGCGCTTTACAGAAACAGTAGGTAAGATACACAAGACTCTTAAATCAATATGAGATTCCGTAGACAGTGAGTTGCAAAAATAGGGTAACAATCATACAGTATACAGAGTAATAACAATCAAGAAACAATATTATGGAAACAGTACAATGTCTAAACGGATAAGATTATAGCACCCCAGAGGGTGAATAAACACAATGTTGAAGGCATAGCAGTAGTCAGTAGTGGGTGCATTGCAGGTTATTGAGGCACTCAAGTCCTAGTGTACAAAGGTAAGTATTCAGACAGCCGATAATGAGGGAGCCAAATTCTGTCATTGTTCCAGTATCAATAGTGTTCAGGTGTATTTAGCCATAAGGATGGCCTTCACCTCTTTCTTGAAGAGTATAGTGGACGGGATAAGCCTGGTTTCTGGCGGGAGTGCATTCCAGATCCTAGGTGCCATTCCAGAGAAGGAGCGTTTGTATGTTTTTTCCTTCCGGAATCTCCGTGGTTTCAGGAGGAGAGTGTTTGTGCTTCTGTTGGATCTTGAGCCTCCTGATATGGTCAGCTTATGAGAGAGGTAGTTGGGTGCTTTGTGGTGTACGGCCGAGTGTGTCATACAGGCAATTTTCAACTGACTTCTGGCTTCAATAGGCAGCCAGTTCAGGGCTTTTAAGTCAGGGGATATATGCGAGTGTTTTCTTGAGCCGGTGATGAGTCTCGCGGCCGCGTTCAGTGAGGAAAAAGAGAATAGTAAAGTTCAATGTTTCACAAGATCGATCTCAAGTACTTCATGCAAAATACGCAATAAGGGGTCCAAGTGTGATGCAACGCTCCAATAACTGACCAGACTGCTCTTTAAAAAAAACTGCAAAAAACTCAAAATAAAAAGGGTTTTGCACACTTCCATCATTGAGCCATACGTGGGCTACATATGGATAATATTTGTGCTACATTTGGGCGCGTTTTTCTCTGGTGGCCAATTTGGGAAACCTATTTGTTATGAAGTTTCCTAATTTCCTCATTTACTGCAGTATCGTCAGTAGAAAATGCTTTCAGTTTTTTCTTTTGATTCCACCAAGAAGGCATTCAGACGTGTCACACATTTGCCATAAATTCAGAATATTAGCACTCTAGTTGCTCATTAGATCACTGTAGTAAAGCTACTGCTCACCAAGCAGTTAACTGGAAGTCTGCTGCTGGTATTGAAAGTTCATGTTTAAGTCTGCATGTCAGAATTCTTTTATGAAATAGAAAAGGATTTGAGAAGTCACTCAAAATGTGCCTTAATTTTTCTTTCTGCAGCACTAATCACAATTGTTATGGCAAAATGAACCCCCTCATTTTGTTTCTTTTTAAATTAAATGTTTTAAGTGTTCCCAATTTATTCCAATCAAGATGGCTTCACGTGTGCCATACTTTTGTCATAAGTAAAACTGTTAGCTCTCTAGTTGTTCTTTAGAACAATCTGGGAAGCTGAAGTAGAACACAAAGGAATCAACTGACAGTCTCTGCTCTTGTTGGATGTACATGTTTTACTCAGAATGTCAGACTTTACTCTCACATGACTGAGAAAGATAATGTGAATTTACAGAAAATATGCTCTCACTTTAGCTTATGGAGCACATTCCAAACCTCTATGGGAAAAGCATACAAAAATAGTTTTCTCTCAAGCATGATTCATGATATCCCAGCAGAAGGCTTTTTCACAGAGTAAAATCACCTTAGAACACACCACAATGCCTGAAATGAGCATGGTACCATCAACAGTAACAAAGTCTGTTATCACCTTTATACATTCTCCTTCTGGTGACCCTCAAAGCCTTCTATTCACCACAATGCATTTTAATGGGGTGCTATCATGTATATTGGTCCCAAGATGGCTGCCAACACTTGGATGAAGTGCTGGCAGCCAATCAGATCTCATGATAAGATGTGTGGTTGGGCTCCACCCAGATATATAAATGTATGTGGGGGGGCAGGTCGGATATACAGACGCGGAGGCTGAATATATTGTCGAACAGCACTTTTATGATCAGGAATCAAAGTCTTAGGTTTCACAACGGATTCCGCAATTCCTTCCGCAGCAACTGTCTCTTCACTATTGAAAGGGTTGGCCGTGGTACTCAGAGTTGTTTCTCCCTCTTCCGCCAGATGATGTATTTCCGGGGGCGATGAGGACTCCGTGGCATTGGTTTACCCGGAGGTACCGAGAGGAAAAGAGAAAAGGGCCGTCAGTTGGTCTGTTCGAAATTAGCCCTGATTCTTACACCCGGATGTAGTGCACGACAGATGGAATGGTGATAGGCTGTGCAAAAGGTTTTGGACGTGAAGGTTGGTGAGGGGGAAGGGATTGGATAAGCCAGGAAGATAAGGTAATAGGGAAGGAATAGCGGTAGACCAAATACTATTCCCAAGTTAAACAACCATTGTGCCGCTTTTTATCACTGCTTCAGGACAACCTGTGAATGTGCAATTCTTTAATCAATTCCACCCTCCTCCCAGGATATACACTCCACCGCCCACCACCCGTAACACCGAACAATCCCAGAATGTTCCCCAGACCAGTTTCATTCACCGGCCCTGCTGTAACTCTCCTGAGTCACGGCACGCTCTCCAGCCTCCTCTGGGGGACACCACCACTCCTCCGTTCAGCGGTCTTCGGCCTCCCCCGCCTCTTCCTCACGCTCCGCAACGCTGTCTTGACTCTCGGCGTTCAGCTCCGGTTCCCGGCTCCGAGATTCGGCGTCTTCCGCGTGGTCCGTCCCAGTTTCCGCCTCCTCGACGTTCTGCGACCCCTCTTCCTGTTTGGCGTCTGTTTTTACTGGTCCATTCTCCGTAGCTCCTCCTCTCAACGTTGTCCCTCGCTGTGGAAAGAGAGGAGAGACATGGATCGCCGTCCGTGGTTCCTGTGTGACGTGACTCGTAGGACAGCGTCCCGTTCGTGCAGGGAAGTCTGGGTCCCGTAGTCCAACCCTACGGTGAGTTCCGCCAGGTCCCTTCTCACATCCACTTTCCCTTGCTGTCTTGATACTAGGGTTTCTTTCTTGTGGATATCTAGACAGGAAGTCTACATTTCCTTGTTCTGACCCTTTCCGATGTTGTGTGTTGAATCTATAAGGTTGTAATGCCAGGAACCACCTCAACACTCGATCGTTGTTTCCCTTGTTTTGGGCTAACCATTCTAAGGGTGCATGATCTGTGAATAAGGTGAATTCTCTTCCTTCTAAGTAATATCTCAGTGTTTCGATGGCCCATTTCACAGCAAATGCCTCCTTCTCGATGACTGCGTAATTTTGTTCTCTTGGGAACAATTTCCTACTGATGTACAAGATGGGCTGTTCCTGTCCTTGACGGGATACCTGAGAAAGCACCGCCCCCAACCCTTGGTCCGATGCGTCTGTCTGTAAGACAAATGGTAGCGAATAGTCAGGGCTAGCTAACACTGTCTCAGACGTGAGTGACCCTTTCAGAGTATGAAAGGCTCTCAGGATGTCTGGAGTGGGATGCTTTAAACATTCTTCTGTGTTAGATGCTTTTTGCAGGAGATTGGTGAGAGGGGAGGCTATTTGAGAAAAATTAGGAATAAATCTCCGATAATACCCCAGGAGGCCTAATAAGGTCCTAAGGTCTTTTTTTTGTCTTAGGTAGGGGTATTTGGAATATGGCTGTCAGTTTAGAATCTTGGGGTCTAATCATTTCTTCTCCCAGTAGGTATCCCAGATACCGCACTGTTTGTGCTGCCAAGTGACTTTTTGAGGGGTTGATTTTCAAACCATGATGTCCTAGTGTTTCAATAACTTGTGTCAAGTGGTGTACATGTTGGTCCCAGGTATCACTAAAGATGACTATGTCATCAATGTATGCTCCCGCGTACCTCTCATGGGGACGTAGAATGCAATTCATGGCTCTCTGAAAAGTTGCTGGAGCACCATGTAACCCAAAAGGCATGACCTTGAAATGGTATAACCCAACAGGTGTGGAGAAAGCTGTTTTCTCTTTGTCTTGTGGACGTAAAGGGATTTGCCAATACCCTTTACACAGGTCCAGGGTGCTGATGTATTTGGCTCGCCCTATTTTCTCTACCATCTCATCCACCCTTGGTAATGAATAGGTATCGAATTCAGACAGTTTGTTGACTTCTCTGAAGTCGATACAGAACCGGACCGAGCCGTCCGGTTTTGGAACCAGGACAATAGGTGAGTTCCACTCACTAGAAGAGGGTTCAATGATGTCCATTTCTAGCATCTTTTGGACTTCCTCACGTATGGTGTGACGACGTGCCTCTGGTATACGATAGGGCCGAAGTCGCACCCTTTTCCCTACAGGTGTCCTGATGGCATGTTCCACCAAGGTGGTTCTCCCTGGAGTCAGAGAAAACACTTCACTCAGTGGCATAAGGCCTTGGGTCAACTCTTCTTTCAAAGGGCTAGGAAGAGTAGTGTCTATGCACTGGTCAAACAAGGGGGCCTCAGTCTCGACTTGTACAGTTAGGATAGGCATAGGTCCTTCCCATTTTTTTAACAAATTAACATGATAAATTTGTGAAGTCCCCCTGGCTGCATCTAATTCTATTCGATAGGTTACTGGGGTGACCTTCTCTGTGATTTTATAGGGACCCTGCCATTGGCCAAGCAATTTGTGATCAGAGGAGGCCATCATCAATAGAACAAGGTCTCCCACCTCAAACTTTCTCTCTTTCACTTTTTTATCATGCTGGGTTTTCTGAGCGGCCTGGGCTTCTTCCAGATTACTACGGACAATAGTCCGGATCTGTCCAAGATGTGTTTTAAGAGTTGAGACATAATCAACCAAGGGTTTGGTATTGTCTGGTTTGCTCTCCCATTTCTCTTGAGCCATGTCTAAAAAAGTACGGGGTTGATGGCCATATAACAACTCAAAAGGAGAATATCCAGTACTTTTTTGTATTTTACATCGTATAGCAAATAGAGCTAAAGGTAACATATCCTCCCATTTCCTGGTTTCTAGCTCTAATAGTTTCTTCAGGGTTGTCTTAAGGGTGGCATTGTACCTTTCCACCAACCCGTCTGTCTGAGGGTGGTAGTCTGCCGTTCTGATTTGATGTATGCCTAATTGTGTACAAACTTGTTTCATGACCTTGGATATAAAAGGGGTTCTTTGGTCAGTCAGTATTTCTTTTGGAAACCCTACTCTAGAAAATACCGTTATCATCGCTTTGGCGATATTGATAGCATCAGGGCGACGTAGGGCTATAGCTTCCGGGAAGCGTGTAGCATAATCCACAAGCACAAGTACTTATCTACACCCACTCCTGGACGGTAACAAGGGTCCTATAATGTCCATGCCTACCCTTTTGAAAGGTTCTTCTATTACAGGAAGTGGACGTAAGGGTGCACGGGGTGGTATGTACCTACTATGTCTCTGACAGATGGGACATTCCCTGCAATACCTTTTGACTTGTTGGTAGATACCAGGCCAATAAAACCGCTCCAAGATCTGTTTTTCTGTTTTCTCGGGCCCAAAGTGTCCTCCTAACAGATGGCTATGAGCCAAAAACATTACTTTCTCACGAAAGGGCATAGAAATTATTAGCTGTGGAGTTTGGTTAGGACTTCCTTTCCTATAAAGCAACCCATTTTTCTTAAGGAAATAGGGACCTACATGAAGGGGGTCTTCCTGGTCTAGGGCATTCTTCCAAGCTTCCTGTAGTACCGGATCTTCTCTTTGCGTGGCACGAAAACTTCTGTCCATCTCCCATGGGTTTTCTTCAAGTATAGCTGGAAGTACAGTAGGTGTTTTCCTCTTTTCTGTTATTCTCTGTTTTCTACTTTTCCTAAGTTTTGACATTGGCCACTCGGGATCTTCTTCTTTAGAGAAGGGAGCTTCAGCCCACCAGTCTTCACATTTTGATTATCATGGGCTAGCATCTGAGAGAGATGTGGATAGTCATTTCCCAAGATGACTTTTTCAGGCAGATTAGGTATGAGGCCTACTTTTAGGGTGGTTCCAAGATCATTAACATGTTGGATCCTAACCTGCGTGGTCGGGTATTGTTTAACATCTCGGTGCACACACCGCATAGCAACCATCTCCTCACTTGGTACAACCCGTGGTTGGAAATCCTGCGGTCGCACTACACTGTCGACATCCAGTGTCTGCTAAGGCCAATGTGGGCTGACCATTGACCTTCACTGCACAGTGATATGGGGGTAGAGGTTCTCCTGATGTAGAACAGTAGTAATTCCTGGCTATCCCTATCTCCATAGGTTCCTCTTTTTGTGGACAAAACTTAGCAATGTGTCCTAGCCCCCCACAATGGAAACACTGGGGTCCAGGATTCGGGGGTCGGAATACGGGTGTGGGTGTAACAGGTCCCGGGAAGAGAGTTACAGGTTCAGATTTTTTTGAAACAGAAATGCGGGGTGGTCTATGGTTTCCCGGTCCACTGGCTCTCCATTGAGTATCCTCTCTGCCCTTTTGAATCTCCTGTGCCCTGTTGTAGGCACTAGCAATCTCTACTGCAGTTTCTAAAGTCAAGTGAGGTTGTTGCCTGACCCACTTCTGGATTGGTGGGTGAAGGGAGGTCAGATACTGTTCTAGGTAGATCTTAGACATGATACCATCTTTATCTGTTGTGGCAGGTTTCAACCAACGGTCGGTCATATCTTTTACCCTAAAGTACAGGGCTCGGGGTGTTTCTTGGGGTCCCTCTTTGATCTGGCGTAGTTTTATCCTGTAGGATTCGTCGTCCACTCTCAACCTCTCCATTATACACCGTTTAATGTCAGCGTATGGCACTGTCCCTTGTACAGTGGCTGCCTGGTATGCTGCCTGCAAATCCCCTGATAAGAGAGGACCTAGATACTGACCCCACTTATCAGCTGGCCACGCTGCAGCGGTGGCTATACGCTCAAAAATTGTAAAAAAGAAATCAGGATCTTCTCCACTGACATATTTCTGCATGACCATAGAGGGAAGTGTAGTGGGTCCTCTTTGGTTTCCCAAGATTTCAGCTAATTTGTCCATAGCAGCTCCATGCGATTGGCTTTGTCCTGTTATGGCCTTCAGTGTCTTCTCACGGTCTTCTTCTACGACATGTAGAAATTTTTCCATCACTTTGCCCAAATGTTCCTGGTGTTCCTCCATTCTAGCGAGCGCAGCCTCCATGTCTCCTTTTGATCCCACTTCTGACACCACTTGTGGGAGGGCAGGTCGGATATACAGACGCGGAGGCTGAATATATTGTCGAACAGCACTTTTATTATCAGGAATCAAAGTCTTAGGTTTCACAACGGATTCCACAATTCCTCCCGCAGCAACTGTCTCTTCACTATTGAAAGGGTTGGCCGTGGTACTCAGAGTTCTTTCTCCCTCTTCCGCCAGATGATGTATTTCCTGGGGCGATGAGGACTCCGTGGCGTTGGTTTACCCGGAGGTACCGAGAGGAAAAGAGAAAAGGGCCATCAGTTGGTCTGTTCGAAATTAGCCCTGATTCTTACACCCGGAGGTAGTGCACGGCATATGGAATGGTGATAGGCTGTGCAAAAGGTTTTGGACGTGAAGGTTGGTGAGGGGGAAGGGATTGGATAAGCCAGGAAGATAAGGTAATAGGGAAGGAATAGCGGTAGACCAAATACTATTCCCAAGTTAAACAACCATTGTGCTGCTTTTTATCTCTGCTTCAGGACAACCTGTGAACGTGCAATTCTTTAATCAATTCCACCCTCCTCCCAGGATACACACTCCACCGCCCACCACCCGTAACACAGAACAATCCCAGAATGTTCCCCGGACCAGTTTCACTCACCGGCCCCGCCGTAACTCTCCTGAGTCATGGCACGCTCTCCAGCCTCCTCCGGGGAACACCACCACTCCTCCGTCCAGCGGTCTTCGACCTCCCCCGCCTCTTCCTCACGCTCCGCAACCCTGTCTTGACTCTCGGCGTTCAGCTCCGGTTCCCGGCTCCGAGATTCGGCATTTTCCGCGTGGTCCGTCTCAGGTTCCGCCTCCTCCACGTTCTGCGACCGCTCTTCCTGTTTGGCGTCCGTTTTTACTGGTCCATTCTCCGTAGCTCCTCCTCTCAACGTTGTCCCTCGCTGTGGAAAGAGAGGAGAGAGATGGATCGCCGTCCGTGGTTCCTGTGTGACGTGACTCATAGGACAGCGTGCAGGGAAGTCTGGGTCCCGTAGTCCAACCCTACGGTGAGTTCCGCCAGGTCCCTTCTCACATCATTTTTCCTTTAATATCTAAAAAAAACCTACTGAACGGATTTACACCTTTTTAAGCCAAGAGTGCACTCTGGACCAAGATCTACCTTTCTGCCAAATTTGGTGTAATTCCGTTCAGCAGTTTGGGCCGTAACCCTGACAAATGTTTCCTATGGAAATTAACATGGAGAAAACATGTTTTGGGACCCCCCTTTTTCCTCGGACCCCGCTTGATGAATAACCCCGAAACTTTCAAGACAGGAGCTGACCGGAGCACCCCCATTAGTTTTGAAAATTTCAAGGAAGATTTGTCAAATATATCTATATATATTACAACTCAGAAAGCACCAAAGCGCCGCACTCCCAGGCGGGTGCCTCCGTTGCGAGGGTGCAATCGCAAACCAATTACTGCTCCACCTCCCCAAAAGCGAAATCTCCTGCAGGAAGAAAGGAGGCACTCACGGAGGTACGTTTACAAAATGTATTAACACACAGCAAACTGACGCGTTTCGGTCGGAACCTTTCTCTAAGGAAATTAACATGGAGAAAACATGTTTTGGGACCCCCCTTTTTCCTCGGACCCCGCTTGATGAATAACCCCGAAACTTTCAAGACAGGAGCTGACCGGAGCACCCCCATTAGTTTTGAAAATTTCAAGGAAGATTTGTCAAATATATATAAATCCAACAAAAAGTTGCCTGCTGTAAGGAAGCCCTTCTCAGGTAAGTATAGTTCAAGCCATCTTTAATGGTAGGTGAAAAGCAATATTCAGAAATTCACGAAGTGCTCCACAGAACATCAGTGCCCAACGCGTTTCGTGATAACAATCACTTCCTCAGGGGCTGTGGGCCAACAGGCGAGACATGCAGTACAGCAGTTTTAAGTTCGAGCTCCCGCCCAGGTGGGCGTGGCCAACACATGGCATGCTGGTACTTGGAGTCATAATCCCAGTGGATCGCTGTATCCTTCTTGCATTCTGCACCCAAATTAATCCCAAGTGGGTTGTGGTTTCACTGCTACAGTCTGCCATGCAAATACATTCACCCACCGGCAACAAACCTGTTCCATGGCTACAGCACCGCTTGATGCCGCAGCGGAACTGCACGAGTGCAGTGGGGCGTTTCCTTGCCTCAGGCGAGGCTGCTTAAACATCCAACAAAATGTTGCCTGAGATTATGACTCCAAGTACCAGCATGCCATGTGTTGGCCACGCTCATCTCCTCGGTACATTACAAAGAAGTCGGGCCGACGAGTTTTGCACCACCTGACGTTTGTTGATGGTTGAAGTGTTGGCGCCGAGATAAAGGACATTTCCATAGTCCAGGCGGTAGATTACTAACGCCTGGACAACGGTTCTCTGGGTGGCACGGGGCAGCATCCATAAGATTTTCTGAAGCCATCTCAAGGTGGCAAAGCAAACGGAGACCACCTTAGTGGCCTGCTGCCTCATAGAGAGCTTGTCATCTATAAGAAATCCGAGGTTGCGAACTACAGAGACCGGCTGGGGGAGGGGCCCCATGTCACTAGGCCAGTGCTGAGGGCCCCATAGATCTTTGTTCTTCCCCAAGATGACGATCTCGGTCTTGTCACCGTTTAACTTGAGGAGATGCCTCTGCATCCACTCAGTGACACGCGACAGTCCGGTCTTCAGGACCTATATACTGTTGCACTCACTGCTGGAAAGGGAGAAGACAATCTGAGTGTCATCGGCGTATGAAAATATTGTCAGCCCAGCGTCCTCCACGATGGAAGCCAGGGGTCTAACATAGATGTTAAATAGTAGGGGGCTGAGTATAGACCCCTGGGGAACGCCATACGCCGATAAACAGGTAACAGATACAGCTTTTGTCGAAAAAACTTGGAAAGTGCGCTCACTTAAAAAGGAAGCAATCCAGGCTAGCGCAGGACCATCTACTCCTAGGGACCGGAGAGAGTTCAAGAGAATGGAATGGGACACGGTATCGAATGCAGCACTCAAATCCAGAAGGATGAGTGCAGATGTCTCCCAGCGGTCGATACCGTGCCGCAACCTCTCCGTCACCCCAAGGAGCGCCGTCTCGGTGGAATGGTGTGCTCGAAAGCCGGATTGGGAAGGATGTAAGAATCCCGAGCTTTCCACAAGATGATTTAACTGAGTGTTAACATGCCTTTCCAACACTTTTGAGAAAACAGGCAACAAGGATATGGGTCTAAAGTTAGCAAGATTGGACACATCCGTTCCTGCCTTCTTTAGAAGAGGGACAACCGTCGCATGCTTCCATTCCTGTAACACATGGGACTCAATTAAAGATGCATTAAGAAGTCTCATAAGAACCCGTCTGGGTTCAAGGTCCAGTAACTTTAGGACTTTCGCAGGTACTGGATCACGGGGTGATCCAGATCTAACACTGTTCAAACAGGAAAGAAACGATATATCATCGAATAGTTGCCAGTTTGTGACTTTCGCCATTGGAAGCGGTTTTTCAGTCACCGCAGTCTGTCCTAATCGGGGTTCAATTACTGTCAAGGGAATGCTCATAGAATCGTTTATGCGTTCAACCTTGGCAATAAAGAACGCAGCAATAGAATTGCATTGGGCTTCCTCCAAAGCTGGAGGGATCGGGACAGTATCCGCTCCTGTTAACTTCTTGACAACAGAAAAAAGAGTGCGCGGACAATTCTGTGCTTGCGTCACTGTTCTCATAGTGTAAGCAGCTCTCGCAATTTTGCATTGTGAGTGATACCCCTTCAAAGCTTCTTTATAAGCAGCTTTCCGAGAAACAGAGTAGGAATGCCTCCATTTCCTTTCAAGGGCCTTGCAATTGGCTCGTAAGATCAACAAATCAAAGAACCAAGGTGCAGGGGGACGATGAGACCTAGAGTGTTTCGGCGTTAAAGGGAGAAGAGTAGTTACAGCACTAGTGAGCCAGTGTGATACTACGGTGTTCAGCTCCAGAACAGGAACATCAGTGTCAGGGCGAGTATTCGAAAGGTGCTGGTTTAACTTTGTGATGTCAAGTTTACCCCACAGATGGATTAATTCGCCCTTACCACAGCCACCCTTCACCAGGCTCTTGGCATGAGATAAGGAAAAGTGGACTGCTAAGTGGTCAGACCACTCAAGCGGGCCGGCACTCTGTGAGCAGTCAAAATGAAGGTTGGAGAGAATAGGATCCAATTGATGTCCAGCAGAATGAGTGGACCCAAAATTACGCAATGAAAGATTAAGAACTTCAAGATCAGATAAGAAGTGCTTGCTGGAAGTGTATAAAGGATCTTCAAGGTGCAAATTAAGATCACCTAAAATGGTGAAATTTGCCGCCCTGAGAAGTAGGGGAGCTATAGTCTCAGCGAATGAAGACGTCCAGATGTTAGCATTGCCGGGAGGGCGATAAACCAGAAGGCCCGACAGAGTGAGTTGGGGATTAATAGCTAATTTAAAAGAGGCAGCTTTGCATCCAGACAGGGGAAAGGCTTCAAGCTTACAGATGTAGCTAGATTTGAAAATTATAGCGATGCCCCCCCCCCTTTTCCGGAGTCTGTCCTGCCTCACTATAACGTAGTTGTTAGGAACTGCAATGGCAATGTCCGGACCAGAGCTTTCATGGAGCCAAGTTTCAGTGAGAAATATGACATCAGGCTGCTCATCAACGATGAAGTCGTAAATATTTTGTTTATGTTTCGGGAGGGACCTGCAATTAACGCTCCAAAACTGGAGTGATGGGCAGATAAAAGGAGTTTTTACGTCCCTCCGTCTACCTCGTGTTCGAGTATGAATCATTGCTTTGGATCTGGACATTTTGCCAGTAGAGAAATTACAGCCTGGGCATTTAAAATTATGAGTCGGTAGGATACAGGAAGTGCAATCAGCGTATATGGGAGGCCGTAAGAATTAAAAATCCTCACCGGTATAAGTATGGATCCCAGAAGACACGCAGCAGGCTTCCGAGCCTGCGATAGGAGTCGTGGCACCTGGGCCCGTCCCGGCGCGGACGGGCGCAGACGGGCTAAACTCAGGCGTAACTCCCGCGGAAATCCGGCGTCCCCGCTGCGCGTATCCGCTGCGCGTCTGCATGACCTCCTTATATAGAGGTCTAGCGTCCTTATGACGTCTAGACCGTCAAAACGAGATGGCGCCGCCAGGCGTCCTACTCTCACCTAATATGGCCGCCAAAGCGCGAGCAACCGGGACAAGGACCCGCAAAACGCGTTGCTTTTACAGATTATAGTGCAGGCAAGTGGGCATCGGTTTAAAATCAGGGAGAAGGCTAAAACAAAAGTAAATTAGATATAAAACGGGAGGTATTTAAAAAAACATGAGAAAAAGCATGGGAAGCTGGCAGGACAACAATAGTGAACGCAGCGCGCTCTAAGCCGGTCTTCCAAGATATTGGTCAACTAGTAGTGCCAGACCCCTAATTACCCTCCTTATATAGAGGTCTAGAGTCCTTATGACGTCTAGACCGTCGAAACGAGATGGCGCCGCCAGGCGTCCTACTCTCACCCAATATGGCGGCCAAAGTGCGAGCAACCGGGACAAGGACCCGCAAAACGCGCTGCTTTTACACAACAAAAAACTATCAAGCAACAAAATTCAAAGGTCAGCCTTAACTTCCTTTTAACTCTAATTTATCTAGCAACTCTAATGTTTTTTTAGTGGTTTTCTTTTGTGTGTTGGTATGTGATTGTGGGTGTATGGGCATATAATGTTAGTTGAGTGAATGTATGAGTGTGGATGCGTTGGCATATGATGGTTGCTGTGTCCATTGTGGAGGATTTGGCCCAGAAGTCCCTGTGTGTACTATACAGAGTGCACTGCATATGGCCTCGCACATTTCACAGATGACACCACAAGGAATATCAGTGGCATCACTGGTGACATTGTGCAACACTTCACCACTTTGCAATGGTGCCCAATTTCTAGGCATAATATCAGTTTTTGCCACAGACTATTACCATGTATGCACTTGGATGTAAAACTATCCTGTGTACTCCTTTACCTTTCATGAATGCTCTAATTAATGGGAAGAATACTGTGTGTTGGCCACTTTCAGGAATATTTTCCAGCAGTCTTCCCCTAGTCATAGTTTCTGCACAACACATTTGGTGTTTGTATCTGTGCACTTAATTGTTACCTCCCTTCACAATGTCTCCTACTTGGTGGATTATTGTGCATCAGTAGGTCTGCATTAGAGCATGAAAGCAAGTTGGAGGAGGAACCAACATATTATGGTAGGGGAAGATGGCTGTGCATATTTGTGCGGCCACCCACGAAATTAAAATGTTGCTTTACTTTACAAAAGATTGCCATATATTTTCCCGCATTTGGAGCACATGCAAAAGTAGTCTTGCAAATGTTTCCAGGCTACTGTTACCTAGGAGGCTTATTAGGTTTAGACTTATGCAAGGAAACCTATCAGTGTCTTCGATTTTGGACTGCAATTTATTGGAATTAGGTACATTTCCAAAAAAGGATTCAACCTAAAATACATCAGACTAAAATGTACTCCTCTAAATTTACTCTTGTTTTGTGAATGAAACCCAAAATGTTTATTTGGACATGCCTGTCTTCATCTGACTTGTGCTGGGTCAGTAAACCTCTTGCTGATTCACTGGTAAATCAGAAATTAACTTGACTTTCACAATTGCAATAAAAGGAAGCTTATATGAGGGTCTACATTCTGAATTGCTGTTTGATTTTTAACACCATCATTCAAAATTGTTGCAAATGCAAAAACAGTGCACCATGATTAGGGCACTGCAGTCCTAAAAAGATTATCTTATCAGGTCTCTAGTTGCAAAGATAATGTGTAATTATTTTTATATCCCAAATGTTTGGATTTCAGGTACCATAAAAGAGGAGGATATGATGTGGAAAATTCAGAAAAAATGAAGGCGGGCATTGCTGCTGGTAATTTATGCAGTCGGTCAGCTTGACTAAGGTATTATTATTATTTTTTTTTTAACGTGCTCAGTGAAAGCCGCTTAGTAGTAAAGTGTCTATTAAGATTGGAAAGAGTTAGATGTTGCATGTCTAAGTATTTTTGTTACATTTTACAGAACATTATCCTACATGTACAGCCTTGGGCCTATTCATTCAAAGAGAGTACAGGTACAGCGATGATGAAGGACAGGAATATGGTTATTGACAGGAATATGGTTATTTCGGAAAGAGATGATTTTCAGCAGTCCCCTAAATGTTATCTTCTCGATCTATAGTCTAATCCCAATGTGAAAGTGCTGTGCATGTCATAAAGATGCTGCAATCTCAAATAAAGGTTTTTACTGTGGTCATTTGAATCTTTATTTATTTGTCCCTTTGTTGCCTCCACACCACATTTATGGTGCCTCTGCCAATGATCAGGGACTTGATTCACCCACTCCCTCGCTCTGCCTTTAGTTTGTGGATGGATTAAAGATGACAGAGCTCTCTCAATTCCGAGTTGCTGAACAAGAACCTTCCAAAATAAGGAAGCAAACAAAGGGAACCTACACCTGATAATATTTTTTTCTTATTTGCCTAGTGTTCTTTAGTGAGATTCTTGCCCTCTCTGGAGTGGAAGGATACCAGATAAAAGGCTGAAATGGGACACCTCTATAAATGTGTACATCATTACCATGAGCGCGAAGATAAAATCGATAGAAATTACTCTTCAAGGCCCTTCTGCAGTTTCACATAACACAACAGGTATATACTTGGAGCACACATTCACTTCCAAGGTAGTCTCTTGGTGCTAAAAGGCAGCAGAAAATCACTTGAATGTCTGTGAGATTGAACATGAGTAATTAGAACAAGTGACATCTATCGTAAAAGAATGACACAACTAATATTTGAAAATCCATTCAGTGGTACTTGCAGTAACTTGTTGTCCAACAGCAGGTGCCACTAAGTTGATATATCAATGTGGGGTTAATGATTGTACTCCCCATATACTTCTGAAGAATGAGGGTGCAAGGTGAATAGCATGATTGCACTTGGTGCGGAGTATCATGGTCTGTTTGACTTCCACGTCAGATATGTCTCCTAACAAAAGTTAGTGCCATTCAGTTGATGCTTCTTTCACATATGATTGCTCTTCTTTAATGATCAAAGAGTTCATCTCACATTGGTTAGGGACAGAGATAAAAAGAAAGCAGGGTCTAAAGCTGTCACTCTATCGCATTTGTATCATACAGCTTTTATTGCTCATCTGCGCCACCAGCTTTTATGATGTATGGAAGTAGAAGATCAGGATATACCAATATAGGGCGTGTCATAAAAGCCTTTTCTTAAATGATCAAACGCCAGATCTGTGTTTTGATAGCAGTTTTAATTCTAATTGAGGCTTGTTTATTTACGAAAGATTTGCTGAAAAGGAGCTTCTGATGGGTACTTCTAACCACTGATTTCTTACCTTTAGAATAGCCCCATGTGCCATGCTTTATCCAGAAGATTTAGTTTTTTTGTTCACCACTTTCATTGAGTTTTGACACACGGGTAAAAATAAGGTACAGGGCAGACTTGTAAAGTACTGTAAGGCGAATACCTCGGTGGGGGACATTATCACAAAATTCAATAAGACGGGAGACTCTAGTCCAGCTGTCCCAACCATTTCCCCCATATTCGTTCATGCTTTGAGGGACAACCTTTGGCTTTAAACACAGGCTTTCTTGCTGTGCACACCAGCCCACCCCAGGCTGCCACTGCGACATCGTAGGGGAGAAGGGTTTTTCCATCGGGCTGTTATGTTGCGATTAGCCACCATGGTAGCCGTTCCCAGGAATGCCCGGTTGCTGTTAAACCCCCGGAGCCCTCCAGGACCCCAAGCAACAGCATTAAAGGCGAGAGTCGCACCTCCCATCCCAGCACTTTTGTCAGTTCAACATGAACCTTGGTGGCTTCAAACTCCAACTTTCACTGAATGCCAAGACGCTCAGATTCACTATAGACACCAACTCGCCTTCAGAGAAAACATCGACAAAAAACAAAGACAACCTAATACCAACTCTCTCTTCTAAATAAAGTGGAACTTTTGTTTCTTCCAGAAAGCAACTTCAGAACTGTTGTTCAAGCCCCTGTACTCTCACTTCTAGAATGTGGTAACACTATGCTACATGGCCTCCCACATTCCTCATTAACATCCTATATGGATATCCTTCACGCTGCAGCACACCTCCTCCTGGCACAACACCCCTTGCATCAATCAGGACCAGAAAACGCTGCTCCAGTGTAGGAAAGAGTTGGAGATGCATCTTTTTAAAGAACACTACATGACAATACACTAACAGTACCCTTATGCTTTCAGACCCCAGCTACCTGGCCTATCTCTGGTTTACTGTATGCTTGCCTTTGACCCTTTACAGTGTTCCGCTGCCTTTTGACACATACAAAAATAATAAATACATACTTGCAAATAGTAAAGAGAGATTTGGTTATTCAAATTCTGTTTCTAAATTGTTTTATTTCTTGCTGTCATTTTTTTTTTTTTTTTTTTTTTTTTTGCTGTTTATTGTTGTATATTGATATACAATTCAAAAAGGGAGTAATAGTATTGTAAAACTAAAAGAATGATTAACATGTTAAGAGATGATCTTCCTTTATGTAAGGAAGAACGCCTACATGGCTAATAAAAGCAGCAACGGAGTTTATGCATTATTTTTTTTCCTGAGACGTCGTTACCACTCGAGCTTTTGCCTATAAGGGACAGTGTGTCCATAAAAGCTGACAATAAGTGTGACAAAGAAGCATGGTACCAGGTCCAGGTTCTAGAAAAAAATAGTGCTTATATTGAAACAAATTATTGTGTTGAGAGACCATTAGTGCCAAACACTGTTCTTTCCTTTAGCAATGCTCCATGTACAAAACCCTCTCTTATCTGCTAACTCTCTCAAGATAGCGAGCTCCTCATTTAAAAAATGATCTCAATTTTTAGCACTTGCTACGTATTGATTAAAACTATGTTGCCTTTTAGCTAGGTTCACACTATACAAATCGAATATACATACATACCTACATACTAAGGGCCGGAGAAAACAAATGTTTTGTCTTAAAACGTAACAACTGTATTTTAATATATACTATTTAAGTTTAACTTTTTTTTTTTTTCAGAACGTTGCAATGAAATTCTACCTCCACAACGAACCAGAGAACAAACTGGGACGTCTTGTTATATGTTGGACATATTTAAATATATGATGGAAGCTGTTCAGCATATGAAGATTAAGTCGGTTTTCCAGACAATTGTGTTTCAGAAAATAACCAAAACTGCTTAGCTAATACCTTCAAACTGGAATACAGACCTGGAAATACAGAATGGATAACAGCTGCATCGTGACAAATGCCAGAAGTCCAGCAGCTCAAGTTGATCTTAAGAAATGTAAATTTTGAAAAAAGAAACACTGACCCAATCGTAATTCTCACAAAGGATTCTGCATTCTTTCTATGCATGCCGGAACTAACTGTGAAAACCTATACAAAAAACCAATGAGTAGTGTACCTTTATGAAGGCATTTTTTAGTTGAAAGTAGGATATTTAACAAAAATATTGTTTTTAAACATTAGCATTTAAATTATCATATTTATTTTTTGGTATGTTGCTCTGATAATGTTATTTATTTCTTTTTAGTGTCTTTTACCCTCCTAACACCAGTAACTTATTAATCAGTTACAAAAACATTGACTGCACATCTGTCACATCAAGATTTCTCATGATTTTTAGTTCAAAATATATTATGAGAGTAAAGAGTGATCATGACAAATGTTTTTTTGCATATAAAATTGTGTTTTTTAACTTAACTACGTATACAGTCATTAAAATTACCTCTTAATTTATAACTAAAAGAAGTGTATAGACGTATTTGCTTCGAGATTGCATTAATGGACAAATGCTCTGTTACAACACTTTGACAGATAAAGAGATGTGTTATATTGATTGCTGGGCAGACACATCACATGTCCATCCACAGTTTCATTTATCACCTTTTACTGATCAGTTAGATCAGCCCAAATATTCTTAGTCAGTTAAAATTCTAAGTTATCTCAAAGATCTATTCAGTGAACATTTATACAGTTTCATGTATAATAGGTGCAGATACTTTGACCTGTCACACAAATGACTAGTTGTGCTATCATGGTGCTCTTTTACATTTCATTCTGAAATTGTTAAAATGCCGTACAACAAAGTAAAGGTCTTGACAAAGCACTTTGGTTGTTTTCCATTTTTGTTTTCTTTCACTTGTTTATTAATTTAAGTATCTGTCTTTTACATATAACAGGAAATGAACCACTTTCAGTCTCGGAGGGCCTAGAAGCATGACCGGTTCGAATTGGGAAGGGAATGTTACTGGTTGCCATACCTTTTGCTCTTGGTTTGCTGGTCTGAAGAACAAAAACACATTTGTTTACTCCCAGTTTTTGGAGTTTAGGAGAAACTGAACTGAGTTTTAATTGGTGATAATTATAAGAGTCGGTTCTATTTTCTCTCCTCATCCCCATATTACTTTCAGCACTTTGTTTTCAGAAATAGAGAGGAAAAACCTGTTAAAGTTGTCACTATGGTTAAATTATAAAAACCTTTAAATATGAATTAGAGACTGGGTTTGGGATTATAACAGATAAAGTAGTGTGGTACTGCCCGAGATTTTCTTATTGTTTTGTTGTTGTAATTGTACTGTACAATCTGATAAAGAGATTCAATTATGAAATAGATGAGTTATACCCACGGTTACACAGAGCTCTACTTAGGGGCCGGTTCCGGTTGGAAATCGACCCGACCGACTCGTACCCGGAACGGAGTCCGACTGACACCTACATGCACCATCCGACCCATGCAGTACGATGTAAAGCCTGTGATCTACAACTGAGCCGTACGGAAAACAAGCCGTACGAACGAGCTGTACAAAATTCAGCTATCCGGCTGGAAAATGGACCCGAGCGGCATCGACCAACACAAACCCGTAATTAACTCGACCGATACGTACCCGCGACATCCGACACGCACAATACGATGCAAAACACATGAAACCCGACCGATTCGCACGGAGCACAAACCGCATGACCGACACGGCCCGAAAACGTACCTAAAGCGATAGACACCACCGCGATCGACCCGCATGCAACACAGAACACAATCAGCGTGAAAGGCACAGAGCAGCCCGCACAAGCCAACATGAGCGTCTAACTTGGTCAGAAGGACGTCTCCTACATGCCCACAAAAAACAATGTCAAAAACACAAAAAAGGACCAGTCAAGCAATGACAGTCAATTAAAAAAAACACAGACACACCCACAACTCCACCTATAAAAAGGCAAAAAAAACTACCATGACCCTTTGCAAATACAACAGAGCAGCCAGCACAGAACAACTTGAGACACCAACCAAAGACACACACACAACTCAGCCATCACACAACCCACACACCATCAGCACCCCTCCAAAATCTCTCACACATACACCTACCAAAACAGACAGCCACCCACCCACATCACTCCTCACCGCCACCCATCACCATGCCCCTAAGAAGAATCCACAGTTCACAGACACTGAGTTAGAAATATTGGTAGATGAGATCCTCAGAGTGGAGTCAAATTTGTTTGGCACATTGGTACAAAGGACCCCCATGTCACAGAAAATCAAGGTGTGGGACAGGATTGTGGACGAGGTGAACGCACAAGCACCAGCGTATCGCACAAAGACCGACATCCAGAACAGGTGGTATGACGTGCGCAGGAGGGTCAAGAAGCTCCTCCAGAAAGAACACTCCTTGAGCCAGGTCACTGGCAGTGGCCCTCCTGCCAAACCAGTCTATTTCAGGTGCTGAGAGGAGAAGGTGCGAGACACCCTACCACCAGAGAGCATCCATGGCGTACCAGACATACTAGAGCCTGGTGACTACACAACAAATATACTATCAATCAATCAATCAATCAAAGCATTTATATAGCGCACTACTCACCCGGAGGGTCTCAAGGCGCTAGGGGAGCGGGGGGGTCCGCTACTGCTCGAACGGCCAGGTCTTGAGCTGCTTCCTGAAGGCAAGGTGGTCCTGGGTCAGGCGGAGGTGGGTCGGGAGGGAGTTCCAAGTCTTGGCGGCCAGGTAGGAGAAGGACCTTCCTCCTATGGTGGCTCTTCGGATGCGGGGGACGGCGGCGAGGGCGTGGCCGGTTGATCGAAGCTGGCATGTGGGAGCGTAAAAGTTGAGGCGGCTGTTGAGGTATCCAGGGCCTTGCTTGTGTAGGGCTTTGTGTGCGTGGGTGAGGGGACGGAAGGTGATTCTCTTGTTGACCGGGACCCAGTGCAGATCTCTCAGGTGTCCGGAGATGTGGCTGCGACGGGGGATGTCCAGGCTGAGTCGTGCTGAGGCGTTCTGAATCCACTGGAGTCTCTTCTGGAGTTTGGTGGTGGTTCCGGCGTAGAGGGAGTTGCCGTAGTCCAGACGGCTGGTGACGAGGGCCTGGGTGACTGTCTTCCTGGTCTCGGTGGGGATCCACCGGAAGATCTTGCGTAGCATGCGCAGGATGTTGAAGCACGACGAGGAGACGGCGTTGACTTGTCTGGTCATGGAGAGGGAGGAGTCCAGGATGAAGCCCAGGTTGCGTGCGTGGTCTGTTGGTTTGGGTGTGCTGCCCAGGGCGGGGGGCCACCAGGAGTCGTCCCAGGCGGAGGGTGAAGATCCCAGGATGAAGACTTCCGTCTTGTCCGAGTTCAGTTTCAGGCGGCTGTTCATCATCCACTTGGCTACGTCTGTCATCCCTTCGTGTAGGTTGGCTCTGGCAGTGGCGGGGTCGTTGGTGAGGGAGAGGATCAGCTGGGTGTCGTCGGCGTAGGAGATGATGTTGAGGTTGTGTTGGCGTGCGATAGCTGCGAGGGGGCTAATGTAGACATTGAAGAGGGTTGGGCTGAGCGAGGAGCCTTGAGGAACGCCGCAGATGATTTCAGTGGCTTTTGATCTGAACGGGGGGAGGCGGACTCTGTGTCCTTCCGGCGAGGGACGAGATGATCCATTCCAGTGCCTTCTCCTGGATTCCGACGTTGCTGAGGCGCCGCACTAGGGTACGGTGGCAGACAGTGTCGAAGGCCGCGGAGAGGTCTAGGAGGATGAGGGCTGCTGTTTCTCCGTTGTCGAGCAGGACTCGGATGTCATCGGTGGCTGCGATCAGGGCGGTCTCGGTGCTGTGGTTGGCCCGGAAGCCAGACTGCGAGAGGTCGAGGGATCCGTTCGTCTCGAGGAAGGCGTCCAGCTGCTTGTTGATGGTCTTCTCGATGACTTTTGCTGGAAACGGGAGCAGCGAGATGGGGCGGTAGTTCTTGAGGTCGGTGGGGTCGGCTGATGGCTTCTTTAGTAGAGCGCTGAGATCGGCGTGCTTCCAGCTCTCCGGGAAGGTAGCGGTGTCGAAGGAGGTGTTGATGATGTCCCGCAGGTGGGGTGCGATGACAGCGTCGGCCTTGTTGAAGATGTGGTGAGGGCAGGGGTCGGTCAGAGATCCGGAGTGGATGGAGTTCATCGTGCGGATGGTGTCTTCGGTGCTGATCGGGGTCCAGGCGCGAAGGGTGGTGGTGGGGGGCGGTGGTTCAGTCATGGCATGCGTCAGTTGAGTGCTGAAGCTGTTGTGTATGTCCGCGATCTTGTTGTGGAAGTAGAAGGCGAGGGAGTTGCAGAGGTCTTGCGAAGGGGTGATGTCGTTGTTTCCGGCGTTGGGGTTGGAGAGCTCTTTAACGATGTTGAAGAGTTCCTTGCTGTTGTGTGCGTTGTTGTCCAGTCGTTCCTTGAATGCAGTTTTCTTGGTGGCGTGGATCAGTTGGTGGTGTTTTCGGGTGGCGAGCTTGAGGGCAGTCATGTAGTTCGGTGTTGGGTCTCTGTGCCAGGCTTTCTCGAGTGCTCGGCAGTTCTTCTTGGAGCTCTTGCGTTCGTCGGTGAACCATGGGGCTTTCTTGCTGCTGGGTCTGCTAGGCGGGGTCTTCAGAGGGGCGAGGTCGTCTGCGCAGTTGCTGATCCACTTCGCGAGGTTGATGGCCGCCTGGCTTGGGTTCGTTGCGCTGGTGGTCGGCTGTGATCTTGTTCCAGCTTCTGCGTGCAACCTGTTGCTGGTGGTGGTGGATCGTGGTCCTTCTGAAGCTGAAGTGGACGTAGCTGTGGTCCGTCCAGTGGAGTCCGGTGGCGTGGCTGAAGGTGATGTCCTTGCTGGATGAGAACACGGGGTCGAGTGTGTGTCTGGCGTAGTGGGTGGGGGTGGTCACCAGCTGCTTGAGACCGAGGTTGGTGAGGTTGTCCAGCAGGGTGGTGGTGTTGCGGTCGTTGTTCTCCAGGTGGAAGTTGAGGTCCCCGAAGAGGATGTAGTCAGCGGAGAGGAGGGCGTACGGGCTGATGAAGTCGGCGATGTCTTCGCTGAATTGTGTGCGTGGTCCCGGGGGTCTGTAGATGAGGGTGCCTCTGAGGGTGGTCTTGGGGTTGATGTGGATCTGAAGTGCAGTTGTTCGGCGGGTGCGAGGGTGTCGTCGGTGTGGTCGTGATGCGGATGGTGTTCCTGTGGATGATGGAGATGCCTCCTCCTGTCTGGTTGACGCGGTCCCTCCGATGATCTTGTAGCCGTCCGGGATGGCGATGGCGATGTCGGGCGCTGAGGAGGCGTTCATCCAGGTTTCCGTGAGGAAGGAAACGTCTGGGGCTGTGGTGTCTAGCAGGTTCCAGAGCTCGACGGCGTGTCTGTGGATGGAGCGGGTGTTGAGCAGGATGCACTTGAGGTGGTTGCTGCTGGTGCTCGGCTTGGTCGGTGCTGGTGTAGTGCAGGACCGGATGCAGGTGAACTTGCAGGAGTGGCAGCAGAAGGGTCCGTGGGTGCGTCTCGGGGTGGCTCGATAGTAGACAGGGATTCGACCGGCGTTGAGTGCGTAGAGTTCGGTGGCGTCGTAGGTCCGGCGGGTGGGCTGGTGTCTGCGGAAGCCAGGGGTCCTGGCACTGGGCGCGGTCCAGGCGCGGACGGGCGCAGATGGGCTTACCTGTGGCGCACCTTCGGCGCTCAGTCGGCGCTCCCGCTGCGCGGAGCTCTGGGGGCGTCATAAGTAGGGGGACGGGAGGGCGGGTCAGCTGGGTTGGCGGGAGCGGGGCGGCAAATGGGCTGGTGGTGGGTGGGCCGCAGGGGGTCAGCCGTGGGAAAAACTGGCGGACGGGCGGCTCAGCTGTGGCTGGGTCGCTCGGGTGCAGGAGCAGGCGGGCGGGAGTCCCAGCAGGATCGGCAGGAGCAGGTAGAGGCAGGAACAAGGGGGGTGACCCGGCCTACTGAAAGGCGCTGTGGTCACTCCCGAGCACACCCGGCGATCCCCTTAAGTAGGGGGACGGGAGGGCGGGTCAGCTGGGTTGGCGGGAGCGGGGCGGCCAACGGGCTGGTGGTGGGCGGGGCCGCAGGGGGTCAGCGGCGGGAAAAACTGGCGGCCGGGCGGCTCAGCTGTGGCTGGGTCGCTCGGGTGCAGGGAGGGCAGCGGCGGCAGGAGCAGGCGGGCGGGAGTCCCAGCAGGATCGGCAGGAGCAGGTAGAGGCAGGAACAAGGGGGGTGACCCGGCCTACTGAAAGGCGCTGTGGTCACTCCCGAGCACACCCGGCGATCCCCTTAAGTAGGGGGACGGGAGGGCGGGTCAGCTGGGTTGGCGGGAGCGGGGCGGCCAACGGGCTGGTGGTGGGCGGGGCCGCAGGGGGTCAGCGGCGGGAAAAACTGGCGGCCGGGCGGCTCAGCTGTGGCTGGGTCGCTCGGGTGCAGGGAGGGCAGCGGCGGCAGGAGCAGGCGGGCGGGAGTCCCAGCAGGATCGGCAGGAGCAGGTAGAGGCAGGAACAAGGGGGGTGACCCGGCCTACTGAATATTGTGTCGCAATACACACACATCACTGTCAATGGGACAGTAAAACCATGCACTGCTAGCAAAGGCATAGTAAACCAAAGTCAATTAGCCCAAGAAGTCTATGCTAGTCACACAAATACAAAAATGGCCACCTCATAGGGATTTGTAAGTGTGTCATGACATGTACAAACCTACCAACAAATAGGGCAAGGCAGTGGCACTAATCTAAGTAAACACTGTCAGACATCCCTGCCACCACAACCACTATCTCACAGTGAAGCTGACTGATAGGAAGGAATAGTGGGTGTGCTGGTGAAGTGAGAGTATACAAAAGCATGATGGGGTTGTTGTCAAAGATAATGCCCCCTCTCCCAATTGCACCATCAACACCTCTCTGAAGAATGCTCACCTCAGAGGTCCTGAAATGGGCTGGCAAGTACTCTGGGACTGGGCTCTGTTGTGGGAGCACAAACCTCTCTTGGGAATTGGCCACCACCAAACACTAGGACTCCATTGTCAGCTATCTTGTCAGCACAGGCACAGCCCCTCACAGGGAAGCAGAGCCAGAAGGAGGGAAGTGAGGGCATGCTAGGAAGGGGGGTGTAGCCCAGAGCATGCTTGGAGTTGCCGCCACTCACAATGCACAGCCACCCACACGGCCCAGCAAGTTCATACAGAACCATGCTCACCTCACGGGGGTGGGGTGGGGGGGAAGCACTGACAAGATCTCTGTGACTGTGCTGCACTGTTGTGGAGAGCAAAAAGCTCTACTGGGAATTGGCCACCACCAAACACTCCACTGTCAGCCATCTTGTCAGCACAGGCACAACCCCTCACAGGGAAGCAGAGTCAAATGTCAACAAGATCACACTCATGTGTCAGCCTCCTAATGGCCCTTGAGTAACAATGACCATGTACATCGACATCCATGCATGAGATGGGTATACGCACACATCAACATGAACACTGAAAGGCCTCATGTCGGCAGGACAATGTGCTACCCCAATATCAATCTCTGTCTGTGATGACTGAAGACAATGTAAATGTGTTTCGATTTATATAGCGCACTTTAACCCAGGGGTCCCAAGGCGCTTGCTTAGGGAACCCGTCCTGGTATTCCCCTGTGAGATATCCCGGCCGGGTATCCACAAGGTGAAAGCCAGGCATCCCGCTGCGAGGGGCCGTAGTGGAGATTAAGCAAGCTATTGCCCAGAGTCGCAGAGTGTGACCCCGTGAGTCGAGTAGGCACCGGAGCGAGAATTGTCGACTCCGTGGAATTTTTGGGCCCGAGACCCGCCGAGACGGGGAATCGAACCCTGGTCCACGGCCGATCTCAGCTTCCAGGTCTGTCGCCTCTAACCACTGAGCCACGCTTCTCCACAATGCAGTGTTCAGGCATGCATCCTGAAGTCCAGTTGCAAATGCCATGTATATCAAACATTGTTACAAAGATCAAGGAGGGGTGAATGGTCCACTCTTCCTGTGCAACATGGTTCATTACTTATTATGTTGCCCTCATGTTGTGGCTCACATATGTACACATGCGTAGTGCGTGATATCACGCTTTTCCACAACAGTGTACTGTAGCAGCAGCATCATTGGCTCCCCATTGTTGCAAATATGCTGTGCTTGCCCCTATAGGTAACCGGGCTGGTTCCCCAGCAGTGATCAGAGATGAAAACTAAGAGAGTGTGTCTGTGCTCAAGGGCTGTGAGTCAAAATCGCACACAACACAAAAAGCCAAAGGGAAAATATTGAACATTGTGATGTATGTATGAAGTTACAAACAAAGGTGTTGCGTGTGTAGATCCAGCTACTCATCCACCGCACCAGAGTCGGTCACTGTTGGTGAACATGTTGCAGCCCCATGTGATCCTAGAGCTAATATCTCCTCTGGACACTACTGGGAAAGCTGGCAGTCTACCTCCAGGTGGAGGCACATCGTAATTGCAGTAATAGTGATCCAAATTAAATGCAGCCACAGTGCACTGAGGCAGCAATCCAAGAAGCACCGCCCCATAAGGAGGGAATTTACTAAGGAATGAAATAATGTACATACCATGGCTGCATAAGATGAGTGATACCTTGCACCGTCCTTCATTGTTAGTACTACCCATTGCAAGATGAATGTATCAGTACCTCTCCCTCCCTCCCTGTTGCAATATACATAGGTTAACCATTGATGTCTGTAGTAACATAACTGACAATGTCTCTCTCATCCAAACACAGGTGCTACTGGGGATACAGCAGCAGGTGAAGAGGAGTCCCTGGTGAAGACTCTGGTGGAGGATGAGCTCTCTAGTGTGGATCTGCCTCTGTCCTCTACGGATGATGAAAATCAACCTGGCACCTCCGGTGTGAGTCATCAGGCAGCCCCACCATGACAAACACCTGCACCCCCTGCAGCCACGTCAACATCTGGCCACAGACCCAATCCCATCGCCAACACCGCCAGTCCTAGGACACCAATGACACCATTAGCAACACGCAAGGGGGCCCCAGGTCAACTGTGCCTGCCACTACAGGTCCAGCCGCATGTCTAGGGGTGGTGGGAGTGGTGTTAGGCAGAGGTCAGGGTTTGCAGAGAGCCTGGACTGCCTAATGACGCCCAACTGGTACGTATCCTAGATTGGTAACAGGATAGCACCGGAGGATTCAACCAGGAAGTGGGGGTCCTCAAGGACATGCAACAGGAGCAGGCTGGCCATCATGCACGCATGGAGTCCAAGTGGGACAAAGTTACTGGGGTGCTAAGTGACATATTGACTTGTCTCCGCCAGAACATCAGTAATATGTCCACACCTCTCTGTGTTCCCACAACATCTCTTGCAACAACATCAGCAAATGCCACAGGGAGGGAGGCTGAATCTGGTGGCAAGTCTGATGCAGTGTTGCCGCCTCACCTTTGAAGGAGACACACCAATAGGGCACCTCAACACACACTCACCATGGACATGTGACACATTGACTACAAAGATGTTTGCAAGATATACAGTGGAATGCACAGACACCACACCTTTCCACAGTCACTGTTAACAAGCCCACAGGTGAGGTAACCAAATGTCAGTCAGATGTGTGAAGACAGGCAACAGACATGACTAAGTTAAGCATAGCTTCATTACAAATCAGAAACAAATTTATTACACAACAGTTTCAAGGTGAACCAACATGACAGTGGGCAGACAGTCACCAGTGTCAAATCGCGCTTCAGGGGTTCCTGGCACATCACATGATGGCATACTAGAAGTTCTACCCTGGCATTGGATTCTGGTTGTCGGTGTCAGACTTTACCAAGCGACTGCTAAAGTACCTTGGGAGGGACAGAAATGGGACCTAGTCAGGAGCACCCTCGAACAGGATGGAAATGCAATAAACATGTCACAAGAAACCTACAGAGTAACAAAGCAGCATTTCACCACCATTGACAGGACACATCACTGCACGCATCCAGTCAAGTACCACACGGACAAACTCCATCCGCAACTGAGCTGCACAAACACATCACAGGCTAACTCAGCACATTGACATGACAACCCTCTGAACTCTCATTCAGCTTAAGAAGTTGTTGAGCTGTGTGCCGACGTCACCCTCATCATCATCATCATCATCATCACTGGCCTTGTGGCCCAGGCCAGGTTCGTCGTCCAGGATGAGCGGCACCTTCTACCGCACAGCCATGTTGTGGAGCATGCAGCAGACGATGATAATCTTGCACACCTTCGCTGGCTCATATGGGAGGGCACCTCCGGTCTTGTCCAGGCAGCGGAAACAGCTTTTCAGGAGCCCAAAGGTACTCTCAATGACTCGCCTGGTTCTGCCATGTGCCTTTTTGTAGCGCATCTCGGATGCTGTCACAGGGTTCCTCAGGGGTGTGAGCAACCACGGCATGTTGGGGTATCCAAAGTCACCTACATACAAAGAATCACATATTAGTTGAGGATTGTAAGGGGGTGGGAGACAAAATTGCAAGATACGCACAATGGTGAACACTACACACCAACAAGCCAGACACACTGATTTGGCATCTTTGACATCATCAATGGTATGCGACTCCTCAAGATGTTCGCATCGTGCGCCGAACCAGGAAAACGTACGTGTAATCACCATGTCCGCCAGACATACCACCAGAGCATTGATAGAGTGGAAATGTTTCTGGTTGCGGTATGTCTGTTCCTGTGCCTGTGGTGGTATCAGGGCCACATGTGTGCCATCGATTGATCCTAACACATGTGGCATCCTCCCCAGTCCATAAATGGTATCCTTAATCTCTGCAAGTTCAGCCGGACTAGGAAACTTGATGTAGGAGTCTAGGTGAATCAACATCCCCTCCAAGACATCTCGAAGCTCACGGCTGAACATAGTTTGTGACATATCACCAACACTAGCCATAGTGTGTTGAGAGGTACCGGTGGCAAAGAAGTGCAGGGCTGCCATCACCTTCACCCTTGATATCAGTGCTGTTGGGTATGTGCGGCCAGGTACCAGGTGTTACGCCAACTGCTCCACCAACTCATCGATCAGACTCCTAGTGAAGCGGTAACGTTGGATGCTGTCGCGTTCCCCCATGGTCTCGAGGTCAGGGTACGGTCTATGGACTGCTGGCACCCTGCAGTACAGAGATTGGTAAAGTAACATAATTTCAGCTACCCATGTGGCACTTACCTTGCAAAACATCACATGATACATCATAGCAATACACAAGTAACTGAGGTGTGTGCTGTTGGTAATGGACGCATATGTCACCTTCATGTCCATTATCTCACATATCAATGACACATGTGAACATAAGTTCCTTGGGGTGCAATGGCAAATCATTGGGCTGTGGCACAGTACATATGGACTACTGTCACGTTCGATACATACAACACAGTGATAAGTGAGGACTGATGTTTCACAGGCATCACAACTCCATGTTAGGGAGATAGTCCCTGTATTGCCTCATGGGCACTGGAATGACATGTTGTATCATGGACATCCCACAACCAATCATGAGTCCCACAGTTAATGGCCCCTGTGGTCCCTACAGGCCATACGGAGGTCCCTGAGACACACACACACCATGAATGTGGATGCACAAGGCACATTGTGGCCATGGGTCTGGCTGTGATGTACATGACATGCAACCCTGTACTCATGGTGTATGTGACAGGTCATACACATCTCCAAACTGGAACTGTGTCCATGACTCATGCCCATAAGCCAACACTTGGACATTACATTTGTTAGGTGCACCACACCAAAACTGATCTGTCCCTATGAACCCCTGCCCAGCCTGGGAGTGGCTTGACCTAAGTGCCACGCAAGAATAGAAATGTTGGCCCCCATACACACACACAGGTGATGCAGCCGTACATGCCATGTGATGCAGTGTGGGACATAGTGTGGTGTTGAAGGTGTGGCCATGGGAATGAAATCTGTGTAAACCGTCTGCAAGTTACACCAATGTGATCCGATGCGGGTGACTTGTATGCAGACGCACTGTACATGCATTGACCGAGTAGTGCTCACACCTTGTCCATTGACTGCATGATGCGTATACATTACAGTCACCCACATCGGATCACATTGATGCCAATGGGCAATGCGTGCCACGGCTCGGTCCCTGCATGTTGCACGTGTATGCAACGTGACACGACGCGGGTGACTCCTACAGGGACCAAGCCGTGCGCATGGCTTAGCCATTGATTGCAATGTACAGGCAGGGACCGAGACGTGCGCACGCATAGCCCATAGAATCGTATCCAGACGGATGTGTTTGGTTAAAAAAAATACGCATCGTATAGTCAGTTCACCGAGCCGTGCGCACTCATTGGCAATGGGCTGGCATGGTGACAGACGCAAATTCAAAATTCGTTCGAGTTGTGCGCAGGAAATTCAGTTGGATGCCTACAACAATGTTGCAATCCTAGGGTGTTCTGAAGTTGAGCGTTTTGAACGATGCGGAAGACGTGTAGGAGTCTGTCCCGAGGTCGAGCTCCCTGACTGGGTGTACCTGCTAACATTTCTTCCTTTCCACCCCGTCCGCAGGATCCTTTGGACGTTTCCTGGGTTTCCCCGGCTCTGCCTTCGTTGACCCCGTCACTGCAGCTGCCTTCCGTGACGCTGGGGGTGCGTTCCCCGGCGTTCCCAACAGTCGGCCAATCAGGTGAAGGAACGTCATCTGCAGCAATCCAATCAGACGAGCCAGGGGCGTTTAAGGAAGCCCTGTCTCTGGTTGTCGGCGCGGAACCTCTCGGAAACCAGCTGACGCACGAGGAGAACGCCAAGGACGAAGAAGGAGGAAGTGCCGAAGAACCGCTACTGGGACTCCCGGAACAGAGACTCGACAAGCCAGGAGGCCAACGTTACCACGAGCCGCCCTGCCACACTTTCAGGGGAGAAGGGTGGCTCCACAAGGTACGAGGGCGCTTTCAGGGATTGTTTAAATCACGGGGTGGGACGGGGTAGCATGAGGGTGGTCACTAACGCCGTGCACTGCTGTCCGCCTACACTTAAAGGCTGCTATAGTTGGTGGTAGTATCCTGGTGATCCCTCACTCCCCTGCCCCCCTCCCACTCGTTACACATCGGTCCCAGCCACTAACGCGGCTGTCTCTTTTCCTTTTCTCGAGCTACATCTGGACCAGCGACCATCCCTGGTAAAGCAAAGACGGGTATTGAAGACACCGGAAGTTCGTCGGAGGAGAGAGCCCCGGCTTGTGTTGTGTGCCTTGCTGGACATTGAACTACTTACACCCCTGAGACCTAATAAGTACTGCCACACCGAATAAAACGGTTATTCATAGACTTCAATTTGTGGTGTCTCTCATTACCCCAACCCCACTCCTCACAGAGTCTTACATTTCAATGGATTGGACAGATTCATAGCAACCATGTCTGGCCTATCAGTAAGGGGCAATGTCACATAATCTGCCTCTGTAGAACTGATTTAAAGCTGGCAGGCCCCCAGGGACCTCACTTGCCTGCACTACATGATACTGGACCATTTTCTAAAGCCACTGCTGCTGCTGTCTATGCTTCCTCTGGATCCTGCAATGGCACGTACTCTGGAGAGGGCCCAGGCATTCACAGAAGAGGAGAACCAGGCACTGCTGGATGGGGTCCTCCCACAGTACAACAAGTTGTATGGGAAACCAGGGGAGCAGGTGAGTGTGCAGTCCACTGCCTATCATTTTCTGCAAGTTGTCATTGTAGAAGTAATAGAAGTGTGCACAGCAGTGTGAGTACTGTCAGCTACCTATTTATGTGGGTACATGTGATGAACAGGTTTCCTGCTGCAGTAGTGCTAGCCTTAAATTCCTATCCAATGCTACCATGTCAGAGCTGCAGCACAAATGCACATCTATATGAGTGCACTATCTGTGTACCTCTTTTACCTTTGTGATGAGTACATGTATTTTCAACTGTATGCAGCACAATTATGTGGCATGTGTGGTAATGTCCTCTTTACTTTGTCATACTCACAGGTTGATGCTCACCAGAAGCATGAAACCTGGCTGACCATCGCCCGGGCAGCGAGATCAGAGGGGGTCTACAAGCGCCGGACCCGCAACTGCCAGAAGAGGTGGCAGGACCTACGTCAGTGGCGGTGTGTTCATTAAGGGCGCTGGGGCATTGCCCCACAAGCCGCCCGCACCCGCAACTCCCTCTCTAAACTTAAGACTGTCTGACAATAATGTCAGTCAGCATGAACTCGGACCGCCCAGGGTGGGCGGTCCGGCATCATGCTGCCGAGTGACTGACATGTAGCAGACCAGGTGTGGTGCAGAGCAGGCAGCAGTGCGCATGCTGGGTGAAGGTTGGCACATTTTTTCGCTGTGCCCACTCATGCGCACTATTGTCAACTGTGGGTGGCGCATGCCCATTAGGACAACGAGGGTTGAGCAAAGGCTTAAACCTCGGTCTCCTAATGGGCAGGCGGGCGGTGAGTCACCCTGCTCTAAGCCAATGCTGGCGCTGCTGGAGCAGCGGCAGTATTGGCTTAGAGGGGCTGCCAACTAGTGCTGTTCCATGGAAGAGGTGCCAACGGACCCGGCCGAGAAGAAGAGAGGCGCCTCACGGACCTGGTCTGGTAAGCTTTTTTTCTCAAATTATAAACTCGCCTTTTGCACCAGAGACACCTGAGTTTCTCTTGCGTTGTTTCTGCGCTGCCATAGGCGGTGTTCTCTGCTTCTTCGAGCTGAGAGAGAGCCTCCGGTGCCAGGCCTGCTAGCTGGGCACTGCCAGCAGAGCCATCCACCGCTCGGAGATACACCGCCATGTTTCATAGCAGCAGATGAAGCGTGCAAAGTGGCCCAGCCTTCACCTCCCACTCGGCGCCACGAGCCGAGGATGGTTCAAGGCTCTGGAAGCCAAAAACTGCGGTGTTATGGAAAAAGACCTGGCAGACAGAAGCAAACACGTCTCCCTGCTGTGGAAACGAATACCCCGGGCCCTGCAGCAGTTACACTGGGAATACTTCAGCATGCAAAGAGCACGCGTGCTGGCATGTGCAAATTGTACTGTGGGGACACGGGGTGCTGTATCAGTAAATCTTTCGCTGATTTAAACATAACAAGGTTGTCTATCCCTTAAAAAAAAAATCTTGAAGCTTCGTATACACATGAACATTTTTTAAATGTGCCCGAAGAAAATTACTGCATTCTTAACCGGCAAACCTGAATAGACCATTAATTACAAGTTTTCTTCAAAGTCACTACCTGCGAGTACGGTCACATGAAGAGCGTTATCTTAAAAGTAGCTCGGCTCGGCTGCTGGATAAACTCAGGTGCTGCACAATTAAGTCAGTGTCAGTTGGTACTATGAACAGGGAGTAAAAATAAAAGCGTAAGAGGAGAGAGAGAGGGGGAAAGGAAGAGTGGGAAGAAGTAGCTACGGATCAAGAAATGGAAAGGAGGGGGACAGGGAGTGCAGAAGAGAGATTCACAGAGAGGAAGGATGGACAGAGGGGAGTGCAATGAGTAACAATAAGAGGAGAGTGACAGGGATGGAGATGAGAGAGAAGTTCACCGAGAGGAGAAAGGGACAGAGTGGAGGGGAACAAGTGTCAATAAGAGGGGGTGACAGATGCAGATGAGGGAGATTTGCAGGGAGGGACAAAGGGAAGTGGAAAGAGGCACAGCAAGGAGTGTCACACAGATGGAGATAAAGAGCGTGTGATGAGGTTCATACATGCCAAATGAGAGTGGAAACAATGGCAATAAGATGAGAGTGACAGAGATGGAGGTCAGAGAGAGAGGTTCACAGAGAGGAGGGAAGGGCAAAAGAGAGTGGAAAGAGTGACAGCAAGATGAGAGTGACGGAGATGAAGAACATGAGAAGAGATTCATAAGAGCCGAATGAGAGTGGAAAGAGTGGCAATGAGAGGAGAGTGACAGAGAGAGAGGTTCACAGAGAGGAGGGGGAGGGCAAAGGGGAGTGGAAGGAGTGACAGCAAGGAGAGAGTGAAAGGATGAACATGAAAGAGGGTGCAATTCAGGCAAAGCTATAAAGGGGAAAACAGGAGGTAGAAATAGTGATGGGGGAGACCCAAAGGTGAGGGGGAAGTGCAGAGGGCAGCTGAGGAGAGGGTGGCAGAGATGGTGAAGGGTGTGATACACAAAGACACCGAAACACAGAAATGAGAGGGAAGCAGAAAAAGGAAGGTTGTAATTTTTTAACACAGAAAGAAACTCGACTTGCTAGGACAAGCACTCAGTATGTCCTCATGCAGCCCAGCACTTCTCATGGATGCCCCCAGAAAGGGGAATGTGTAACCAGGGGTGCTTGTGAGGTGGCACTGGGCCCAGTATGTCTGGCTGCGGGTTTTGTGTTTGTCACTTTGTGAGTAAATCGAGTATTTCACGTCTGCTTGCAGCTGCAGCGGTCTCTGTATACTTTTTTATGTACAGGTCTTAAGCCTAAACAAATGTTTTTGACTCGTGCTTTATGTGTGTACTTGATACTAGTGTTTGAGTGTGTGTTTGTACTTGAGTTGGGGTGAAGTTGATGGATATAAGGATGTTGTTACAGATCCTGTCATAACACTGTCGCAAGTGCTTTACCAACCTTCCTACTCCATTTATCCACTCTTTTTTCAAAATTTCTCGGAGGAGAACCCCGAACCCCCCGTAGGTTGTTAGGGCTTGCTCGCCTCAGTGCAGTACCACGCTAACTTTACGCCACACCACACCACTTGCAAATGTCACCAGCCGCCACTGAGCCTGTACCAGAGCAGGGTGTGCAGTGCACACAAACACCGGCCCAAAATGACATTAGAACCAGGCACGCCTTCATGCTCCCTCTCACTAACTGGCACAGTTACATTTTGCACAAAGTTAGAAAAAGAAAGATAGATGTGCTCTCTCAAATAACGTTTAATAGCTCAGGCTTGTGGGAGGAGAGGAACAGTAGGCTTTCAGGAAGATGCTATCATTTAGAGTGTACAGGCACAGTTGTTGGAAATTTCTTATCCCTGGTCACCATTGCCTATGTTGCGCACCATTGCCTATGTTGTTTGTACTCTAGCCATGAGCCTAGTCTGCTAGTGTGCCTACAACTAGGGTTGGTGATTTATTGGCACACAACTACTTTTCACTACATGATTTATAGAAAAAAACCTGTTACAGGAACCTGTCACCCTGAAGTGCTAGGGCCAGAAGAAACGCCAGACACAGATATACATTACCTTACCTTACCTTTTGACTCTACAAGCTTTGAGTTCATTCATGGGCTTGAGTCTATGTCTGGAGGCTCCTAAAGAGATAAAAGAGAGAAAACAGAGACTACCCAGTGAGAGAGGGAGGCAGGGTTTTTCATGGCAGTGAGTAGACCCAGTGAAAACTGAACTGAGGAGCTGTGCAGCTGATTCTGAATGTGTGAGTGTGGATGTGTCATAGATGGATGTTAGGTCACATGTATACACCCGACAGCATTCACAATTTCCTTTGTATCTTGGAGCTTTAGGTTTTCTGAGAAACTGATGGCTCAGGCTGGGGGCTGACTCTTTAGAAGTCTCCATAAGGTTTGAAACATTGAGCTTACCCAAGTGTGGGTGGCGTTTATTTATAGGGTGAGCGTGTTTCCTGCGATCATGTTGTGTAAGAGACAGGATGGATTTCACTACACGCCACCCCCCTTCTCGCCCAACCCCAACTTAATCTGTGTGAGAAAAATGTCACTGGCCATGTCTGCACTAAGAATCGCAGATGGGTCTGGGTTTTAAGGGATTCCACCTAACGCACGTGAGATACGCACCGCGCTCTTTTATTCCCTGGTTTTTAGAGTCCCAGGGAATCTCGGGACGGGCAGCATGGGTTGCTTTCTATCAATGGGCCTCAGTGGGTGCTCGTCAAAGCTTCCCAGTGGGGTGCAGGCATTCGTCGTAAAGGATGTTTACCTCTGGTGGTTCCTCTGCTTCTTGTTTGGGGTGTATTGTCTGAGTAGGTTTCTTTGCGCGGGAACAATCCTTTTTCTTGTTCTCCTCTACTTGTACTTCTGAGAACTGCCAGTGCCCGTTTCTCTCAAATAATTTGCAGTTAATTATTAAACACACAATTATTAAATGCACCATTTGCACATGATGTAACTCTGAAGCACTGCAGAAGGACACTGTAACTTGCTTATCCGAGCTTAATGCACAAAAGACAATCTCTTCCAGCAATACAAAACGGATGAAGATTGTGCTGATTTAAATGAATAAAAGCACCTGTTTTTTTATTTGCGTTAACACTACATAGCTAAATTACCATCCGTTAAACCATGCCTTCATTGTTCTCTGCCCTTATGTGTATTCACAAATACTCTATGAAGGAAGAAGAGTAGACAGGAGGACGCCTCTAGATGGGACTGACTCTTATTTAGGCTGCTCTCTTGCACCATCTGCCAGATAAAACATGATTTAGTGAAGAACTTCTTGACCTCACCACAAACATTAAGCGCCAAAGATGGGCTACTGATGGCTGAGTTTGACTTTCAATGCAACAGTAACAAGGAAACCTCAGTGAAAGCGCTGTCCTTCTTGCTTGATAATGACCTAATGCACCCCTCATTTTGTGGGACCTGTTCTTGACTTACTTGTTGCTGATCTCACAGCTTGTAGACCCATACAAGTTGAATGGTTTTATCACTTCATCTATCATCATCCTAAAAACATCACTAGAAGTTCAACTGGAACCCAACTACGACCGGGGTAGGCGACCCCCCCCCCCCCCCCCCAAATATAACTCTGAACATTATTGCAGCTTTAGCTCATCCAGCCTGACAACAGAAAAGTGTATAATCCCTACATAAATGCTACAACACTTCCATCCTGACCACCAAAGCAGGGAAACCTTTCAACACTCTTACAGATTATACCACTGGTGCATCGTTGTCGGATTAAATTCCAGATAAGCGCTTTTCAGGACTGGTGCTTTGTTCTTTAACAATGTGCTCCAAGATATTGAATTTAGAACTGCACCTATAGCAGCTAACTCGGATCCTAACATCACTAATCCAAGTTACAGATATCCTCTGATATCTGTAACTCATTAACCCAATGATATCTGAAAACTAGGAAGAAAGTATCTCCTCCACTAAACTCTCAAGTTACCCACTTGACTCTTACCAGCAAACATAGCCGAACCTGTCACCTTTTCTCTCTCTCCTATTGGAAAAGTATCATTGCTGCTGCCTTTGGCACATGAGTTGTTCACACCACGGTAAAGAAAGGCCCATCCTAAATACTGTTATGCTGAAATCAAGCAGCAGTAAAACATTGCTGTCCTGTCTCTGGTCTACACTTTGTTCCCAAAATTACAGCGAAACGTGAAGCAAAACAAACAAATGTAGTAACAAAAATGGACTACTGAAAAATGTTCTGGTTTCAAATCAAGGCGCAGAACTGTACCTGATATCCCCAATTAGATAGGTGATGCCTGTCAATGGTGGACAAGGGTCAATACTGACTTCTGATCCTACTGTACCAGTGGCGTAGCTAGATCTTTGGCCATCCATGGTGGTCCCTGGGTTTGCTGCCCTGCTGCGGCCACATGTAAGAGTGGGGGTGGCGATTCCAGCGTATGCTACCCCGCGACGGCCGCCCCCCCCTCCTCAGCCCCCCTGCTACGCCACTGTACTGGACCTCTCAGCAGGCTTTGATACATGTGACAATGGAATATGGCTTAGAGCCCTATACCCTCACTTCAGTATTGGTGAGATGGTGTTACACTGGTTCAAGTTACATTTTGAAGACGGCTTCCAGATTTTGAAGAGTAAGAACACTTTCTCATACTCTATAAAACTCTTTTGGAGTTTCAGAAGACTTTACATTTTGACATTTATCCAATTTAACCTGTACTTGAATTCACTGAGAAATCTCCATATATTTTAGTCTATCTTATCACCAACATATGGATGATATGCAGATTTATTGAAAAATTAACTGTGATTTTCCCACTGATTAAATACAAAATTTGCTGATGATCTGCTGCTGATCCATTTGCTTTTGAACAGCCACCACTGCATATCTTTTGCATTCTCCTCCGACACCTGAATGGGAACTGGCAGATTTCCTTGGTGTTGAGCCCACTGAGATTTCAGATTCCATTGCAGAATCTGCATGTGCCACCTGGAATGGCCACCAAGCAGGAGGCCTGGAGAGCCAGGAATCTCAGAGCTGTTCTCACTGAGACCCAGGCTGCTACATCAAGATCATAGCCTGAGTATCCTGGACACCATCAACAGACATCATGTGGATCTGTAACCAACATATGTCAGTTCCAAGACATATTCAGTTTAAGACATGATGGTTTTGGTGGCATTCTGCACACAAAAATGCTGAATTTAATAGGAAATTTGGGCGAAAAAACGCAGAATGACCTTTGTAGCTCCAGATTCACGTCAGTTGGCACAGAAACAAAGGAAGTGATGCCAGCGCGAGTATGACGACATCTGCCGATACTGAAGGGTGTTTCTATGCGAAAGTTTCCAGATCCAATCTGACTCCTTGACGTATACCAAAGGGGAGAAATTTGCAGTCAGAAGTCTCTATCAGAATCGAAACACACACTGGTGCCCGAGTAGGAAACTGAAGTATTGTAATCATGGTTTTTGACCAAATACACACTTGAAATCTTGCTCTGCCTTGATTTTCCCAAGAAAGTGAGTGGAGAGATTCAGGAGAGAAACGAAGGTGAAAGAGGGAAAATAGAGCAAAGAAGAGGGGAGAGAGAAAGAGAGGAAGAGAGAGCAAGGGAGTCAGAATGATGGCGGAAAGGGAATAGCCGTAAGAAGGAGAATCAGAAAGGGTGAATGGAAATTTAAAGAATATGGAGAAAGAAGACTAACTTAGAGCAAGAAAGACAGAAAAAACATGAAAGACAGCAAGGTGAGTGTTTGGTGAGAAAAGCATAATGAGAACGCCTCTAGTAATTAGCGTATACATCCTAATTTGAACAGGTGCTCTAATGAGCAGGATAAAATCTCAGCCCTTATGCCCATATAGAATACTCAGTAAATCTTCTCAGGATTTCATCTTTAATACAGACTGTCAATTAAAGATCACAGTGCTTTGAGGATGAAATGGTGTGTGTTTCAATGTGGCTCTGTTGTATTGTAGATCGTAGCTCACGTTGGCAAATAATTTAGACTGGTGTAATTATCTGTTTTCCTCGTTTTTGTTAGTTCAAACCTGATTCTAGAGTGCTGTACATGCCAAGTGTGAAACACCACTGGCTTGTTTTTAGGCTGGGGTAGATATTTATAATTTTAAAAAGTGTAAAACATTACATTAACATTTATTTACTATTTTCAGACAGAGAATAAACTAATGAGTCTGAGGAAGAGTTATGGGTTATAAACAAATTTCAAAGTGATGGATTTGAGAAAAATAAAGACATTCTTCAAAACAAGCATCAGCAAAGCCAGTTAATTTGACTTTCAAGGGCAAACAAGTATACACAAATGCTACTTGTGTGTGTTGCATTAAAGAAAAGCTGTTTAGTACATTCAATCTGGCCCTATTTGGATTTACAAAGACTTAGAAAAGTAGCTAAATGGATTGTTTTTTGTATAGAATGCATAAAGGAGGTAAAGAACTGAATTCTACCAACAGTGTGATGACTAGGTAAACGTTTCAGATTGTCGTGTGTTTCATGCATGGGCTATTTTAGTTTTACCTATGATAGCCTAACTGTGCACACTGTAGGCCTAGTATCCCTTTGTACATACTACATAAACATGTTCTGCTTTTTTGCCACATTGTAATTTCACACAGAACCTGGGTATGTTTTCTCGTTCTGTTCTTTTCCTGGAATTTAGTCTGAACACCATGGACAAGGTTAAACAACAATCCCCCAAGGTATTCTTTCTGGTCAGACACCAGTACCTAGACATAACACAAGAATGCATCTGTTGCTTATGCACATACATGTCCTACCATATAGATGAGCAAATGAGCAACAACAAAAAACACACATGGAACAAGAGTTCTGAGAGAAGAGCACTGCGTCTGATGAGATGTAGAGCTTTCATCTGTGTATGCTAAGGTACGGGGTCCGCCAGTAATCCCAGAGATCTATAATATATAACTATTTAGCTTCATTAGCGATGGAGGGGGATTAGGTTACTCTGTCCTATAAAATGATAGGCCTTTTCATGATATATGGATTATTAACCATGCTAACAGTATTTTTACTAAGCATTTGTTTTCTAATTGTGGCAAGTGTACAGAGCACAATAGTTTAAATAAATATTTTAAACTTCCTCGTGTCTCCTGGTTATCTTATTGTGGACGAGTACGAGTGAGAGAGCGAAAGGGTGTGTCCTGTTACCGCGATCCCTGAGAGGGTCGAAAGTGTTGTATTCTAAGGTGCCAAATCACTTTTTTCTCTGGTAAGGTTAGAAGAGCAAATGAGGTACTATAGCTAGTCTGGTATCCATAGGTCCTGAGGTGGTATGTGACTCATTCCCTACAAACTGATGTTCTGTGGTTTTAAGCATAGTTCTGTTCTAAGAGCTGAATCTCTGCAACAAGCTGTGAAACAGTCCTTCAGGCATTCCAATGGAAACACTTCCTAGAATGCGGAATGATATACCAAACAGCCAAGCATGAGGTAAGAAGTTAATACTCCTCTGGACAGAACCAAAGCCTTCTCTATGTATATTTCAAAGAACTGGAAACAATACATAACCAGTTAACAGCCTTCTCAAGCCAGACATTAAAAACATGCTAAATCTCTGCGAAACATCTACTGGTCCTCTTCCAATATATAATTTAGATTTTGTTTTCTTTTTGAAAATTTGTTTTTATTTTTCACAAATCAAAACAATCGGTACTTGCACATGTAATCACAGTAGTTATGCATTTCGTTACACACATGCATACGGTTACATCAGTTCTTGAATTATTTCTATGTCTTTTTCAAACCACTAAAACATGTTTTTAGGGCGTAACCGAAAATTATCTTCATACTTAGCACACAGTCATACAACTGGACCACCACTCAATCTCTAATGTCAGATATTGTGTCTACTTGAGGGGTCTACATATGTTGCCGCGGTAGTTGTTCCATTTCCCCCAGATACGGGCCCATTTTTTGGGGCATCCCCTGTGTACATACACTGCTTTTTCAGTCACCATTGATGTGTCCAACTCTCGGCACCATTGTTGTAGGGTCGGATTCTGTCTGGATCCCCAGTGGAGAGCTATATTTCTTTTTGCCAGGGTCATACCTAGTGTCACCCAGTCCTGGTCCGAGTGATTGAGGTCTGTTGGCTCCCAAACATTAAGCAAACAGCATTTTGGTTCCGGGAGGACTACTATCCCTGTGACTCGTGATATGGTGGTCAAGATTGATGCCTAATATGGCCGGAGGATTGGACAGTATGTATCTTTGAACGTACCCAGGAGGCAGCATTGCCACAGGCAGAGCGGTGTGTCGGTTATTCCCAGTTTATGTAATAGTGTACATGTATAGTATGTTCTATGTAGGATTTTCAATTGTGATAACCGGAGCCTAGAGGGGATTGCTACCTCCCGTGAGGATGCCAATGCTTCCTGCCATTTCGCTTCATCCATGGGGCCCAGCTCCGTCTCCCACCTTTCCTTAAGGGTTAACGTGGCATCTAGTTGGTTGTTCACTATTTTCCAATATACCAGGGATATCGCTTTCTTGTGTAGATGATTCGTGAAAAGTCTGTCCTCTGGTGGCGAGGCTTCTGGTAATGGAGTGTCCTGTGGCAGTTCCTTTTGTAATGCATGTTTTACCTGCAAATATCTAAACCTTTCCGCCAGTGCAAGATCGTATGTGCCCTGTAGTTGGTCAAATTAGATGACCTCCCCTTTTTTCCAAAGATCCCCCACTTTCGATATACCTATTAGATCCCATTGACGGAATCCTTTTGTGTTGCTCCGCTTGCCTAGCCCTCGTGTGTCCCATATAGGTGTTGCCTGAGGAATGACCCCTTCCCAGCCCAGCACTTTCTGTGCCTCAAACCAGATCTTAACCGTGTGAGCCGTTGGGCCTGTGAGTGTGTGCCTACGTTTCTTTTAATGTCCCCACCTTCCTGATCAAGTAAGTGCCTATCCATGCGAAATAGTGGCTCCTCTTGTGGCGCATGCAACCATTGATTTATGACAGTAAGTTGAGCAGCCCAATAATATTGCTTGATATTCGGAAGAGCAATGCCCCTGTCGTACCATCCCCTCATTAGTTTTGGGATTGCTATCCGACTCGTTTTCCCATCCCATAGTCGTTTTCTCACTTCAGCGTTAATTGCTGTGAAATACGCAGGCACTACCGGGAATGGTGTATTTTGGAGAGCTTATTAAAATCTAGGGAGTGCCATCATTTTAAAAAGGGCTGTTCGTCCCAGGAGCATTAACGGCAAGGAACGCCAGTGTATGACATAGTTTTGAAGTTTTACAAGCGGTTTTGTGAGATTCTCAATAGTTAAGCGCTGATGAACGTGGGTGATATAAATACCAACATATTTGAATCCCTCAGTTGCGACCTGAATGGTGCAGTGTCGGGGAAGTTTAGGTACAGGGCTGTGCAACACGTAGAGAAGAGATTTTGACCAATTAATCATGTAGTCTGAGGCGCGTCCTTACGGCACGCAGATATTCAGTAGGCAATTTATGGATCACCCTGGGGAGCCCAAATAAAGAAGGATATCATGGGCGTACAGCGCAATACGATCTTCCCAACCCGCTGCCTACCGTCGCCCCCGGATGACTGGATTCTGTCAGATGCATGCTTCCAGCACCATCGCAAAAAGCAACGGTAACAGAGGGCAGCCCTGTCTCGTGCCCCTCCCCAATGGGAATTCTGTGGAAATGCGACTGTTTACAACAACCTGGGCCAACGGTTGCGTGTATAGGAGCTCTATCCATGCACAAAATTTCGGGCCAAACCCCAAGTGCTGGAGCACCGCAAAGAGAAATGGCCACTATACTAAGTCGAATGCCATACGGGCAACCAAGGACAGTATCACAGCGCCTTCTTCAATCATGTCTTTGCGTGCTATAATGCCGTTTAATCTGCGCAGGTTGAGTGCTGTATTCCGACTGGGCATAAACCCGGATTTATCCGTGTGGATCAAGGCTGGGAGGTGTGCTTGAAGTCTCCGCGTTGATGAGGGAGATTGGTCTATAGGAGCTACAGTCATCCGGGGGCTCCCCTGGTTTGTGGATAGCAACTAATGTAGCAGGCGATGGTCCATCGGTAGTGCCCCTCTTTGTAGACTAAATGTAAACACGCGGAGCATATGAGGCATGAGCTGTATTGTGGCCTTTTTATAGAGCTTCACTGGCAACCCGTTAGGTCCCAATGCCTTCCTCGAGTGTAGGGCACCTAGTGCTCTCTGAATTTCGTCACTAGTAAAGTCTGCTTCCAGCTCTAGGGCATCCTCCGGTGCAAGTGCTGGCATTTATACGTCTCTAAATAATGCTATATTGTCCTCCACCTTGCCCGTCGCAAGGGGTGTGTATACCTGTTGGAAAGGTGCCGCTTGTGCCTCAACAATTGTTTGTGGATCTGTTGTGAGTGCACCCATCTGCGTCTTGATTTCTGCCACCCATCTGCCTGCCCTTTCTTTTTCATCCAGCCAAGCCAACAGTTTCCCAGCGTTATCTCCCATCTCGTATTCAGTATTTTGAGTGTCAGCGCTTTTTGTTTTTGCTTCTTCCCATGCATATGTTCAGTATGTTTGTTGGGTCAATTGCAGCCTTTGTGCTGCAAGTTCCCCCGCCTCCCCTACACATTCTGCCTCCAACCAGGAAACTTCCTGTTCTAGCGACTCAACCTGGCGCTGTTTCTCACGTTTGTGGTTAGCGATCAGTGAGATGGCCTGCCCCCTTATCACCGTCTTGTAGGATTCCCATAGGGTCACAGGGGAGGACACTGTGTGTTCGTTTTCAAGGCCTTGGAGAGTCCTTTAATAATTTTGGGGGTTTTTAGGTAGCCAGGGTGTAATGGGAAAATGCGTCGTCTACCTGGGGAATGGGAGATGTACGTGAGCAGGACAGGCGAGTGGTCAATGATGGTTCTCAAGAGATATGAGATCTCCCCCACTCTACCAATCCCAGATCCCAGTGTGAATATGTAACCAATTCTGGAGAGACTACCGTGGACCCCCAATAGAATTGTGTATTCCCTCACTGTCGAATGTTTGAACCTCCATATATCTATGAGGCCCGTCGCCTCAGTGAAATCTGCCAGCTTCTTGCTCGCCCTGTCGGTGTCCCTGGGGGGTTGTCTATCAAGAGATGTGTCCATCGCGGTGTTAAAGTCCCCTCCCATGATGAGTTCTCCCTCTGGGAGTGATAGAAGTAATTTTCCCAGGTCTGGCAGTGTTATGCAGTGTAGTGCAGGGACAATATATATCGATATTAAATTGTAAGTGCTTCCTTCCCATTGGCAGGCTACTGCTGCGAAACGTCCCTGTCCGTCAGTTCAGGAACCCTTTATTATTAGCAGGAAACGTTTATTACAAAAAATTCCTACTCCCCGTGACCCAGAGGTGAAGTCTAAGTGGACTACATCTTGTATCCCCATCTGTCTAGTGCTTTGCAGGCAGAGCCCACCAGATGTGTTTCCTGTATAAGAGCTATCGCAGGACCTTTGCCTTTTATATATTGTAGGACAAGGCCCTGTTTTATTTTGTCCCCTAGTCCATTTACATTCCATGAAAGTATAGAGTTGGGGGTGTGTGGATTACGTGGTAGCGTGTCATTCGTGTGAGGATCGTCCGCCGATGTCATAGCCGTCAGGTGTGCCGTCATTCTCGTGGGATTGAGTGTTTGTCATCCTTACGCGTTGTGTGATGCATACATGTGTGTATAGAACCGTGGTGTTCCGTACCGTAATAGCTAAAAATAAACAACAGGCCCGTAAAACAACCCTCATCCCCCTTCACTGACATGCGGATTTAGAACTACCCGCCACCCAAACTTAGCAGAGTACTTCCATCCCATAACTATATACTTGGGTGGAGAGTCCTCGCGATCATCTTGCACCAGTCCCGTACATTACCTCAGTCTGTGGCGGCATACAAGTTATGTCCTATAAAGAAGTTCCGCCATATTGCCAGAGCACGTACTTATTTTGCTCAGTTCTTTACACTCAGCCTGGCATTTTCGCGTGCTGTGTCCATCCGTTTTGGTAGGGTGTCTCTGTGCCTGTCGGGCTGTGTTGTTCTTGTTTGTTAGTATCTGCCGTTCTACTCAGAATCTGTACCGTTGTCCCGTTGTGTGCTACGTTCCAATTCTTTCCGCCGAGCTGAAGTCGTCACCTCCAACGCTGAAAGCTGTTGCTGCCTTCTCCGCTCCTGTCGTTTCGGCGCCGGCCTCCAACCTTCAAGCCAATTCTGTGCTTCCTCTGGGGTTGAGAAGAACCAGCTCTTCCCTTCTGCTTCGACCCGCAGTTTTGCAGAAAAGAGCATAGCATATTTCAAGTCACGGTTGCGTAGTTCTTTCTTGATGTCTTGAAAGCTTCTACGTCGGTATTGTCTGCAGCAGAGGGGCCACACATGCTGTTTGTAGGATCGTATCTCTATCGCAATAGTTGAAGATACGGGCCAGTATAGGCCTAGGGGGTGCCCCTGGTTTAGGTCTGCTGCCTGGAACTCGGTGCGCCCATTCCACTGAGAAAAAGCTGGACAAACCTTGTGGTTGCAATTGATTCTTAATTAGGTCTTCCACAAATAATTCCAGTGCCGGCCCCCTAACAGTCTCCGGCACCCCAACCAGGCGGATGTTGTTGCGCCGTGAACGCCCCTCCTGGTCGTCGAGCTTGGTGACTAATTGCTGGGTCCGGCGTTCCAGTTGTTCTACCTGTTTCTGCAATGCCGCTGTGTCCGTGGTGAGCCCCGCTGTTGCGGTCTCAACATCTGTGAGTCTGGTATTCATTTTGGCAAAGTCAGCACGCAGAAACGTTACATCTGTGGATATTGTTCTGATGGACATTTGTACCTGCTGTCGCGTGGTCATTATGTCTTGCAGCATAATCTCATTTGGCTTGTCAGGTGATGAGTCCGTCGGGGAAGCCGGCGCTGGAGAGTCAGGTTTACTTAATTGTTCCTTGCTGTCCGCATACTTATCCAGTCTATTTGTTTGGACCGTGCGCTGCCCACGGTTGGCCATGTCGCCGTGTGTTTCACAGCTCTTATGCTTGTTTTTCAGCAGAAGGGAGAGCGCCGTAGTCGCCGTTGCCTGACCACGGGATTCTGTTCCACGTGCGGCCTTCCGGTTTTCCATATGCCCACCCTCTTATGTCAGTTATGCGGTGTCTCTGTGTTCCTCGTGAGGTGGGCCCGGGCGCAGGTGTACAGGTGACCACCAAGGCAGTGCGTCCAGGGCCAAGGCTGGTGAACTTGTACTGCAGAGCGCTGTGCGCCGGTATTGTTTCTGGGCCGGTTGGGGCTGGCAGTTCCACACTCCTATGATGCACACATTTAGCTCGGTTCTGGGCCTCCCAGTTGCGTAGTTATCCTATTGTGCGGTGCCTGCGTCCTGGCGCCCAAAATGTAGTGGTGTGCACCGGCAGCACCGCGGGGGAACCCCCCGTGCCGCCGCAGGACCGCCTCAGGCACTCGATCAACTCCCAGCGTCTAGGGAGCGGAGCCCACACAGGCCAGCACTCAGCAAGCCGCTGTGTAACTACTCCAGCACTTAAAGGGGCCTCCAGCCACCCCTCCTCACCTCCACTCTGTGGCCTGCCTGCTTGTAGTGTCTCAGCGCCGCAGCTCAGTTTTAAATGGGCGCCGGCGCCAGGCGGGATCTCGTCCCTCCCAAAGCAAGGAAGGGCGCCCAGCGCACCCCTCAGAGTTTGCGCACGAAGCAGGCCTGCAGGATGGGCTGCAGCCACCAGTTAGTGCGTTGTTGTGTCCCCCGTGGGGTGTCATAGCTCCAGATGGGATGGGTTTGCGGACGGCTGCTTATCAGGACCAGTTGCTTCACTCTACCTCTGGCCTCCGTCCTTAGGTGTTTTTTTCCTGGTCCCTTTTCCGGGTGAGAGACTACGCGAGTCCTCTGCTTCTTGGCAGGGTCTAGGCCGCAATCACATTACATGGCGCTACTGGATTAGTGCATCAGCTGTGGAGTTCGTTTCGGCACCAGAGATCGGAGTCAGGGCATCTGATCCTTGCGTCGTAATCGCCCGGATTAATTACAGGATAGTCTGGTTTCTGTGCCTCCGATCGCAGGAGCTCTCTCAGGCTGTGGCCATCTTCACTGGCTGCTAGCCACACCCTCTTTTTGACTTTTTAAGCTATTTTTAAATGTATACATGGGATTCTTTTGCACCCATGGTAATTGAAAGGAGACAGGCAGCAAAGAACAAGAGAAACAGGACTGAAGGTAGGGTGAGAAAGGAGGACTTGGTGGGAGACGAAGGGTAGACGAAAAGAGTAAAAAGAGGGTGGGAGCAGACTGTCTCACATCACAGCACTCAGTTCGCCCCGACGCATCATGGAAATTGCAGAGCATGTTAACGGTTATTTCAGAGACTGTCAAGCATATCCCTCAGATCTTCAGGATCGGTTCAATGCTGAACAGGGTCCACCCTCTGATAGCCAATTCCTTGTGACACAATATTAGCAGTCCTCATATAAATCCTAGTATATAAGATAACCTCATGGCCTGGTGCACAAACTTCCATGGTAATGAGGTGGGAGACTTTATGATCTTTAGGTATGCAACATTTGAGTTACTCCTTGGTAGCCCAGGTGAATCGGGAGGTTGGGAGGTTCATGTGCACCATTAACAAGACTATCTGTATAGCCCATGGGCAGGACCAAAATTTAGAGTGGGCTTTATACTCTTTTGTAAGGAAGAATAGGCAAATTCCACATTCCACCTCTGGCTAAACCCAGAGTCAACTATGTCTAGGTCAGCCAGTACAGGACGTAATTCACCGCCCCCTACCTTCTCCTCTCAATCTTTAGGTAAAATTTGAGCTGCTTAGGAGAACCATAACAATGACTTCATGGGACAACATCAGCGAACAATGCTAGTGAATTTAAGGGAAGGGGACATAGTAATGACTGGAGATTGCAACCCAGCAAGCAAGTTTAGCCTTACTTCCGAACCAGACCCCTGGAAAATGTTGGCTATGAAGGACGCCATGCTCCCTGAGTGTCGGGGTGGAGATCGTTGCTAGAAAAGTGTACATGTTTAGGACATTTGTACGTTCTGCATTTCTGGCACCTGAAAGGGAGTTGAACAAGGAAGAGGACATCTTTAGTGATGGAGAGTCATTATGACACCACACCTATTGGGGTTTTCTTTAATAAAGGGCTGTGGGGCCTGCATTGAGAAATGACTCTTCAGAGTTGAATCAAGTGCTGCCTAATGTAAGGGTTGGAGGGGCCAGTAGGGAACTGGAAGGCTGGCAGCATCCATGTCACGATTTCTAAGTGAATTCCAAGGCATCCTCCAAATATCAACACTTTATTGTGGGTCAGGTCTGTTGGATTTTCAGTTTTTGTCTACTTTTGCTGTTTGTTATTTTTGTGAGTAATATAATGTGCACCCTGTGGGGTGGGAACTCAGGAATTTTTGGGTTACAGGGTTGCATAGGATATGTCCCCTGTATTCGGCAGCAGGCAGATGGTTTGGCCTTGACGTCACCCAGAGTATATAAAACATGTAGAGAGCCACTAGCTTGACTAAATGGATTCAAATTGAATAACTTACTGCTATGACCTAGCAACATTTATTAGCAAGAGCTGTTACCAACTGTTACTATGTTACTAGCAGCCCGCCCGACGTTGTCCGGGGATGAAAAGTGAGTGAATTTGGCGCGCTCAGTCGCGTGTGCCCCCGCTTGAGGGCTAATGATTGTTTCCCGCTGTTCTTATTTTTTGATGACCCGCCCCGACGCTCTTCAGCCCCGAGCCCTTTTTACACGCACCCAGGCCAAGCCACACACTGCGTTCGGCCCTTTTCGACGCACCCAGGCCAAGGCACACACTGCATTTGGCACCCCAGTATGTGAGACAACAGGCAGTGCCCCAAGGGAGTCGCGCGAATGGTTACTTACCACGCTTCGAGGTGAACGCCTTTGTGACGCCCCCAGCACACGGCCAGAGACAGACGATGTGATTAAAGTACGACCCTGATGGCATAAAGTGCGCAACGTAGCACACGCCCCCAGCGTTTGTCACGCCCCCAGCGTGCCCCTTGATGCGGCGCCATTGCGTAATTGGTGCTTCACATGACATGAAGGGCGGACACATGCCCACAGCACGGACACACGCCCACAGCGCGGACACACGCCCACAGCGTTTGTCATGGCCCCAGCATGCCCCTTGATGCGGCGCAATTACGACTCACATGGCATGAAGGGCGGAACGTACCACACGCCCCCAGCGTTTGTCACGCCTCTAGCACACGCCCTGAGCACACGCCCCCAGCACACGCCCACAGCAGAACGCAAACATGCCCATAAGGGACTACTTTGTTGGCACGGTTCTTTTACCTTTCAAATGTATATGGTGGCTGTCTGCATAGCCTATGTCCTTCTGCTGCAACTGCCCTTTCCAACGCTGTATTGGGTGTTGTGATTGGTGCTGTGGTTACTGAGATTACCCGCCTCAAAGGTTTGGGCTCTCTCTTTATAATAGTAGTATAGATAAAGGAATTCTGGGCTGCTCTGGCTGGGCTCTCTTAGAGCCTATCAGAGCAGCACTTTCAACCAGGGCACACAGATCCTGGAGGTGAAGTTACATAGAGTAGTTGGGAAAGGTGACAGGTGTGTATGTATGTATTTTACATTTTGGACAACGATCAAAGGCCATGTACTGTATGACTCCACTATTAATCCTCGGCCCCTGCGTATTAGTTGAAAGCAGGTGCAGATGATTTTGGAGGCCATACATAACATAAAATAATAGATGGGTAACTGTAAGTTACAGGTATGTTTTTCTCTGAGGGGTTCTGAGTGACATCACGTAGACAACAACTCTTGTTGCACCTCATTGTCTATTTGACGTCATCCAGAACCCCTCGGTGAAAAACATCCTGTAACTCACAGTTACTGATCCATAATTCAATATTTTAAAATAAACATTATTGTTACTGCAGGTGTGTAGTGTGAATATTTGTGGGAGGCCTCACTAGCACACCCCCCACACTATGCCGACATAACACCCACATTTGTGTTTTAATGATAAAGCCACCCTTATGCCCACTGACTTACCGGTAAAGTGTGCTAAAAACTGGTCAGTGGCATACCGTAAAATGATGGAGCTCCTGCAGAATGTAGCACAGGGACCGAGATGTCCATACCTCGCAGAAAAGTATAGACTATAGTAGAGGTGGGCGAGCCACTAGAAAGCTTGAGTCAGGCTTGAGCCTGAGGCCTGGCTCTGGCTCTGGCTCAACTCAAGGTCCTTTTGGAACCGCAAACCCATAACAAGCCAAGCTTTCATGTGGCCGCTGCCTGCCACCCTCTGCTGTACTGAGGATGTGACATTAGGGCCAGAGTTGCCAACTTTGAAACTGGGGAACCAGGTTCGAGTAAGGCTCAACATCCTGTGATTCTAGGCAAATCACTAAATCTCCCACAGTGCTTTAAAACAATGAATGAAATGTTGTGTAATATAACTGGCGCTCATGCAAAGTTCTTTAATACTTTTGGGTCGAGTTTGTGCTATATAAAATCTGCATAAAATGCACAGAGGTCAAAACAAAGCATTAACATGAAAAGGAGGGACAAATAGATACCCATTTAGTGGCTTATTTTTACAAGTATAAGAAGAAAACCTGGATAAATTGTAGGTTGCCCTCTTGAATTGAGTGATCTGAGGCACATATTTAATTTCATCAAAACTTCTTTTTCTTATCCCTTATAAAAGCACTTTAAAACAAATGGCTAGATTGGTAAGATGGTCAGTTGGACACCGTGGGATGGGCCAGTGTTTAAAGGCCAACTGTTGGCCCGTTTTTGGGGGCGGTAAGGTCTAGAAGCCCCATAGGGCCTGATCAGTCTCACTGGAGGCCTGCATTAAGGGGCAGGTGGGACACTGTCATCCCCTTCATTACCCTCTCAGAAGATGTTTAATGTACTAAACCCGCCCTCTGCCAGGTCATCCCTATGTCAAGTGGGGCAAGCTTGTGCAGGCTTCAGGGTTTATGAGCACACAGATGTGTGCTGATTTTTAAGAAAGGGCAGCCTCTCTGTAAGCTTTGTGCAGTGGTAGTGTGTTGTTTTGAGCTGCGTTAACTTAAGTTGGGCTGACATCCTTCGCTTGACCTTCTCCCCTGCCAGACCAACACACTGAGTGCACAGTGGGGGATCAGAGGAAGTGCAAGGGGGTGTAGGGAGTTAGAATATAGATTGTTAAGCTAAAATATAGGTTGTTAAGTGTTCTGTATCCCATTATAGGCTAGTGTGTATGTATAGTAGTCAGACTAACCTCATATTGTATTCATTTGATGTTATTAGTCCCATTATGTTTATCCTTGATGTACATTCTAAATTCTGAGGAGTGTTCTAGTTTCAGTTGTACTGCTCCTTTTCTGATGTAGGAATGCTCCAATAAAGCTCTTTCTTAATACTACTGGTGGGTTGTTTGGAGTACTACATATTGGCGACGAGATGGGCAGAAAACCCAAAGGGAGCATCCATGCAAATATATATATATATATATATGCCAAGGAGACTCCTTCAAGCAATTTATCTTACCTTCACTGGAGAAAGGAGAGCCTGTGGAAGCGACTTCAGCTGTTTGTGTTCCTGCTAAGCGGCTGTCATTAAAGACACCTATGTATCCTTCCTGGAACTTAGGCCATAGTAAGGAGAGTGCCACTCCACTTTTGCTTGACATCAATTTCTGTGGAGATTGTTGCTGCTCTGGAGTGGTTATGTGTCTGTGCTGAAGCAAACAGGTGCAATTTGCCACATCAAATGGGAAGGGTTGTGGCATTGTTTTTTGTGTTCTCAGTGCCCTGGAGGAACAAGCGTTGGTGAAAGGAGGGGTACAATTAATATTTCCTGTGTCTTTGGTGCTTTGGAGGAGCGAGCGTTGGCGCAAGGAGAGGAGGAAAGCGAGAAAGGGAGCAAGGTCCTACTCGAGAAGGTAACTGTCGGTGGACTCGTGCAGGCGGTGATGGAAGATTCGTGCAGGCAGTGGTTAATCAGATCGACTATAGAACAACTAGACTTCGTGCTCACAGCCAGTGAGATGTTCTACGTGGAATGATGGGAAATTGACATGATCACATCAATTTCAATTGTGTCTGTTGGATCTGGTTCGCAATATGTCGCACTGTATCAGGCTTTATTTCGAACAAAAAAAAACATTGATTGCTTATTTTATTACTATTTGGCAAGTTTAGCTTTATTTAAAATAAACAAATTACCATTAGTAATGTATATGGGAATCCACCACCACCATTTTTAAAAGGCCAAATCATCTCAGTATGAAGTGGGGGAAATGGTTAAAAACATTTTTAAAACGATTTGTTAGCTATTAATGGTGATGCATTTAATTAAAAAAGAATAAAGCTCTACTTTTACATCTAATGGGCACGGATGCAGAGAATATTTTTGAACCACTAACTCCTCTACCAATCCCACCGGGAATGGACACAGGGCATTATAATTGCTTTACAGAGTCGCTAGATAGAATCAAAAAGAGATTTATGGAGGAGACGAATATAGTTTCAGAAAGATTACATTTTTACACTCTGTATCAATTAATTGATGAGTCAGTTGGTTCATATATATATCTAGATTAAGAATACTTGCTTCTAATTGTGCGTTTGGGGCACAGGTAGATACCTATATAAGGCATCAATTGATAATAAATTGTTCCAACAAGAAAATCCAGAACCAGTTTCTAGGTCAGCGTAATCCAAAGTTGCAGAAAGGTATAGCAATTTTGAAAAGTGTAGAACGGTCCACTAACTCATTTAATACAATTAATGTGGAGGGTGTATCTGTTGGAGTGGCTGCATTGGCAGTTACAAATTTACAAAAAACGTAATTGTCTAAAGGGTGCCTAATGTTACGGTACATAGGTTACAGTGTACCCGTTGTGGTTCAAAATCACACTCTTATCAATTAAAAATTAAACAATTGTCTGGCTAGAGGTAAAGAATATTTTAAATGTCAAAAGATGGGTTGTTTTGGTGCAATGTGCAGGAGTATGAGAGTATGAGCAAGGGGATGTACTTCAAAATAATATGGAAAATGTTGTGGATGATGAAACAGTTTTTGAGAATACTGTGCTATGTGTGAAAGAACAAGGAAAATCCAAGATGGAAACATGGAAAGTAGAAATAAAAAATTATATCGAGAATGAGCCATATATGCCACCATTGTGTGTAAACAAAATTGATGGGAATAATTTAGAAGTTATGGTGGATTCTGGATCCCCATATACAATTGTTTCTGACTCTTAAATTAAATTTTAGAACTAAATGATGTACGAGTGAATGGATATGGAGAGAAGGAAATTAACATGTCAGGGGAATTTATTTCTGAAATAACTTTCAAACACAAAAACATTATTGGTAAAGTGTGTACTGCTGTTGATGATCTGGAGACATCAAGGGAAATTCAACATCACTTTACAAGTGTGCATGGCAAATAAATGTTGATGGTACAAAGTGTTAAAGAGGGTGATAATAAAGACTTGGAGAGTACTCTTAATAAACATAAGAGTGTGTTTAGAAAAGAGCTAGAGAAAGTGAATGGGATTTCCCATAAAATTCTATTGAAGAATGCATTACCAACTAAACACAAACTAGGCCCGTTCCAATATCGGTGAGACATGAATTGTCTGAAATGATCAAAAAATGATGTGAAGATGTGTAATTGAACCAGTTGATGCATCGAAATAGGTTTCTCCCATAATTTTGGTTAAAAGAAATGGGGAGCTTGGGATGTGAGATGACCTGAGATCAGTCAACAAAAAACCTGTGGATGAGTATCACCCTTTACCCAGGCTTCAAAAATTGCTTGCAAAGTTAGATGGTGCTAAATAGTTTACCACCATTGATCTAAAAGTGAACTGACAGAAGATTCCAGACACATTACTACATTCATAACTCCTGAACGAACATTTAGGTATGTTAGAATGCAATTTCGGTTGGGATCTGCCACATCGGTGTTTCAGAAGTCGATGAATTGTCTCTTTGGGGACACTGATGGGGTGGTGGCTTTCCAAGATGACATTTTGATAAACTCTGAAACCGCTGACAAACATTGTGAGACCGTGAGTAAAGTCCTAACTATCCTGGAAGAGAAGGGAATGACAATCCAACTACACAAGTGTACATTTTTTGCATCAGCAGTAGAGTATTTAGGACATCAAATTAGTGGAACAGGCATTTCTCCCAAAAAAGAATTTCTTGACCTTATTACAAATAAGATTGAACCTCAAAACGAGGATCAGCATAAATCATTTGTGGGTCTATGTGAATATTATACTAGATTTGTGTGCAACTTTGCAGACATAGTATTTCCATAACGGTTATTATTGAAAAAACGAGTTAAGTTTGAATCGACCAATGCACATACATTCTGCAGTTAAATTAATCAAGAATGACATTATTAAATGCAAACCACTATCTTAATTTGTACAAACTGCTGCCAATGTGGTTACAGTGGTGCCAGCACCACAGTGTTAGGTGCAGTATTGAGCCAAATCAAAGGAGTTCTCATTAATTATTTGATTTTGAAGTGGGAATCATTTGCAACACCGGTAGGCATTTGAAGAAAAATAATTTCAATTGCTTATCTGGGGCATTTAAGTCAAACCGATTCCATAAAGAAAGTGAGAGATCTTTTTTGGTGGCCTTCCATAGATAATGATTTGATTAACTTTGTAAAGAATTGTTCTTTGTGTGTTGATTCAGACAAAAAGCCTGATTGCGATCTTGGCCGACAGGGTTGCTCCGTCACAAACGTGACGGATATCCCGTCCGCCATGTTGCAACTCCATCATAGCCTATGGAACTTGTAATACGGCGGACGGGATATCAGTCACGTTTGTGACAGAGTATCCCATTCGCCAAGATCTTATTCAGGCCTAAAGTTCTTAAAACACAGCATATCAATCTATCACAATCTTCTGTACCTGAGAAGCCATGGAAAAATATGCTATTGATACGTTAAGCCCATATGAAGGTATCTCAAGTGGAAAACTTTGCATATTAGAGGCAATAGATTACTTTTCAAAGTGGGTGAAGATGAAATGAGTCTCTCAAATTGATTTTGAAGTGGTAATTGAATTTTTGCAGGATATAATCAGAAGAGAGGGATTTCCTGATTATATTGTATCCTACAATGGCACACAGTTAACTTTAAGTGAATTTACTAACTTCCTAAAAATGCTAATATTCATCACATAAGAACTGCATTATACTCACCAAATAGGAATGGTTTAGTAGAAAGGTTTTACAAAATCTTAGTAGAAGGCAATCAGTTGGCTTTCAAACCATGTATTGATGTCAAGACACATATAGCAAATCTTATATGGTCATATCATTGTACCTCACATTGCACCACCAAGTTTCTAACTTTTGTAGAGCTTAAAGGAAGGAAATCAAGACAAGAGTTGAACCAAAGTTGGTTGTGTTCTAAAGATGAATTGTTTGATCTAAAAAAGATTTATAAAATGGCAACTAATACTGAAATCAAGGGAAATAATTTAACACATTTGAATGTTGTTAAACAACTATATCTGAGAGTTGGAGACATTGCGAAAATCAAATTACCTTTGTATGTGAAGAACAAGTTCTCCGAGTTCTCTGAAGTTTTCAAAATAAGGAAACTAGGAAAGACATCTACTTTATTAAGCAATGCGTTTTGGTAGAGTATTTCTAGGTTGGCTAAAGTGAATACTACAGCTCACAAAGATTAATATGGTAGCAATGAACATGATTTTGTAAGTGATATCATAAAACTAAAGTATATTGTTGTGCCTGAGCATTCTTCAAATATGTCAAGTTCTGTACCAAATACAGTAGTTAGAATAAGGTTTAGAACTTTACCTAAAATTTTTAATTTTTTATGTATTAACAATGTAATGGAATTTAGCCTTTTTGTTTGTTCATTTTTTCCCATGTTTGTTTTATTTTTATATAAGGTTGGAAGTATGTAGTGAGTTCGAATATAGATTGTTAAGTTAGACTATAGCTTGTTGAGTGTTCTGTATTCTATTATACCCTAGTGTGTATGTTCAGTAGTCAGACTCCCCACGCTCCCTGACTCCAGATACCTTGAGTGCGCCCCTCCTCCGCTCTGAAGCATAACAGCTGATTTGCATTGACCTACTTACTGCGACCGGTATCGTAGCCTGATTTGACTATATATTTATAGCGCATTTACCCTGTCATAGCGCCTAGCAACGTAGCCTCGCACTTTCCTTTTTGTTTTTTTGCGTGACATTGTTGGGACATTCTGTCAGCCTGCTGGTGTATTTAGTGCTTATTGTGTGGATTTGGCACTGCTCGAACTCCGGCTGTGCCCCTGTTTCGCTTTCCCTTTCGTGCCACCATTTTGTTGTTGTGCTCTCTCCTGGCCCGCCTCTCCTCCCCGCTACCGCCTCCCAGCTGACCCTCCCACGCTCCGCCCCCCTCCACTATCCATTTAAGACAGGTGGACTGTGGACTGCGGGTTGCTGCGGGCCGGAATAACAGGCGTGGAGGCCGTATATATTGGGCTATGGTAGCTCTTTTATTGTTCTGTTTGACAAAAGTACGTGAGCATATACATAAAGAGTTCAGAGGCGTAGCTTTGGTCGGCTCCCAGCTGTATATGGTCCAGAGGATCTTCCAGAGGTCTTCACGTCTTCCGGGCGTTGGGATGACCTCGGAGGGAAAACAGAGAAGCAGGGGTTAGTCCTTTTAGTAAAGACTTCTCCGGTACCGTTACCAACACCGGGGCGTGCGGGGAAAAGAGAGAACCGTGAGGAGGGGAACGGATAGGGATACAGAGGGGGGGGGAATAGAAGAGGTGGGAGAGGGTAGAAGATAGGTGCTCTGGTGAGGGGGTGGGGGTGTAGGGAATATGATACAAGATTTACTAGTGAAGTGTCTCTAAGGTAATTTATATACAGTGCAAAGGTGTTCTAACAGTGAGGTCTAGCTCTATACAAATATCTACAGGTTTCTACAAAGTGGGGACACGGAGACGGTAACACGGTACTCACGTGCCCCGCCGTAACTCTCCCGTGAGTTACGGCCGCTCTCCAGCCACCTCCTGAGGACTCCACCACTCCTCGGTCCAGACGTCCTCCAACTCTCCGCCTTCGATCTTCGCACTCCTCTCTCTCTCTCTCGATGGTTCTCTGCGCGCTGTCTCCTGCCACGAGTCGGCTATCGGGAACGCTCTCCTCTCTTCTTCGTCGTCTTTTGTAGTTCCGGGTCCTGGGGTGGGGGCGGGACTTCCGGTTTCCCGGTAGGCTGCTTCCGGTTCGGGACTTCCGGGGTCAGGGCGCTCGCGAGGTTCCGTTCCCGGGAAGAGTCTGGGTTGGATCCGCTGGTTGCATGCCTGCAGGGGAAACAAAGAAGAAGGACTCCTGGTTGTCAGAGACGCAGGGGGATTAGAACCCGAGGAACCCTCGCTCGAGGGTCTCTCCGTTGAGGTATGTGTCGTTCCCCTTCCACATCCCCTTTCCCTAGCTATCCTTCTTGTGGGGGTGGAAGGTGGGGGATATCTAGATAAGTAGTCTGCATTTCCCTGCTCGGCCCCTTTTCTATGTTTGGTCTGGAATCTGTAGGGCTGTAAGGATAGAAACCAGCGTAGCACCCTGTCGTTATGTCCCCTGTTGCGTGCCATCCACTCTAGGGGTGCGTGGTCTGTGTACAGAATGAACTCTCGCCCTTCTAGGTAATAACGCAGGCTCTCAATGGCCCATTTAATGGCTAGGGCTTCTTTCTCGACTACCGCGTAGTTCATCTCACGGGGAAAGAGTTTCCTACTGAGGTAGAGGATAGGCCTCTCTATGCCTGACTGGTCTTTTTGGGAGAGGACCGCTCCCAGTCCCTGTTCTGAGGCGTCAGTCTGGAGAATGAAGGGTTGTGTGTAGTCAGGACTGATGAGAACTGGTTCGGACAACAGTGCATTTTTCAGACTCTGAAAAGCTGTCAACATCTGAGGGGAGGGTTGTCGTAGTAGGGTTTCTGTTCCAGGGCTTTTCTTCAGGAGATCGGTCAGGGGTACTGCAGTCTGAGAAAAGTTTGGGATGAACCTCCGATAGTATCCTAAAAGCCCAAGGAAGGCCCGGAGGTCCTTTTTGGTTTGGGGGAAGGGTATGGACTGGATGGCTTTTATTTTGTTATCTTGAGGTCGTATGACCCCCTTCCCGAGGAGGTAACCTAGATACTTCACAGTTTGTGCTGCCAGAGTGGTTTTAGCAGGGTTAATGGTGAACCCATATTCACCCAGAGAGGTGATTACTCGTTCCAGATGGGACAGGTGTTCAGGCCAGTCATTGCTATAAATGACTATATCGTCAAGATAGGCTCCTGCGTATTGGGCATGTGGTTGCAGGACAATGTTCATAGCCCGTTGAAAGGTTGCTGGGGCCCCGTGAAGCCCGAAGGGCATAACTCTAAACTGGAACAGTCCGTCCGGCGTAGAGAATGCCGTTTTCTTTTTATCCTCGCTCTTCATGGGTATCTGCCAGTATCCCTTACAGAGATCCAGCGTACTGATATAGCGAGCCCGTCCAATGCGTTCTATCATTTCGTCTACTCGGGGTAGTGGATACGTGTCGAAACTTGATACTTTATTGACTTCCCTGAAGTCAATACAGAATCTTGTGGAGCCATCGGGTTTCGGAACGAGCACGATGGGTGAGTTCCAACAACTAACTGATGGCTCGATAATACCCATTTTCATCATCTCTTGTGTTTCCTCTCGGATGACTTTACGGCGGGCCTCTGGGACGCGATAGGGACGTTGTCTCACGACTTTTCCAGGTTCTGTATGGATCGCATGTTCGATAACTGTGGTGTGTCCCGGAGAAGTGGAAAACACCTTTTGAATGGGTGATAGGATTTTCCTGAGGTCTTGTCTTTTGTTTGGCGGTAGTTCCGGGTCAACACAGCTTATGAAGAGCGGATCCCCTGGGTTGAGCATGCTGGAGAGCACGGGTTGAGGTCCCTCCCATTTCTTGAGCAAATTTATGTGGTAGATTTGTCTCTGTTTACGGATAGGGTCTAGTTCAATCTCATATGTAACAGGGGTTACCTGTTTCGTCACCGGATAAGGGCCCTGCCATTGTCCCAGTAGTTTGTGATCGGATGAGGGTATAAGAAGTAGCACTAGGTCTCCGGGAACGAAGGTTCTGGGTTTGGCTCCCCTGTCGTATTGCCGTTTTTGTGTGGCCTGGGCGGTCAATAGGTTCTGCCTCACTATTTCCCTAATCTGGCCCAGATGAGTCTTAAGGTTGGCAACATATTCCGGCAGAGGTCGGGTACGGTCAGGCTCGGCTTCCCAGGCTTCCCGAGCCATGTCTAGGAGGGTTCTCGGGGGTCTTCCGTAGAGGAGTTCATAGGGGGAGTACCCGGTGCTGCTCTGGACCTTGCAGCGGATAGCGAAGAGGGCCAAAGGAAGCATTTCCTCCCAGCGACGGCTTTCTAGTCCCAGCAACTTCTTGAGAGTGGTCTTTAGAGTCGCGTTGTACCGTTCTACAAGTCCGTCGGTCTGGGGGTGATAGGCAGAAGTTCTTATTTGTTTTATACCCAGTTGCGAACACACCTGACGCATGAGAGATGAAACAAACGGGGTACCCTGGTCCGTTAATATCTCTCGGGGAAAACCCACTCGGGTGAAGATGGTTACTAAGGCTCTTGCAATGTTCTGAGTGGTGGGATGTTTTAACGGGACGGCCTCAGGGAACCGAGTGGCGTAGTCCACTAGAACGAGAGCATACCGACATCCACTTTTCGAGGGTAACATGGGGCCTATCAGGTCCATCCCCACCCTGGTGAAAGGGACATCAATAAGGGGGAGCGGCTGAAGGGGGACTCTTGGAGGCCGGTATCGACTGTTCTTTTGACAGACCGGACACTCTTTGCAGTATTGGCTCACTTGTTTATGTATGCCCGGCCAATAGAATTTTTCCAGTATCGTTTGTCCTGTTTTGTCGTCCCCGAAATGGCCTCCTAACAAATGGCTATGTGCTAAGAACAGTACCTTCTCACGAAAGGGACCGGGAACGAGCAGCTGGGATTCTTGTTGGGGTCCACCTTTTCTATACAATAGACCGTTTCGTTTAAAGAAATAGGGACATACGTGCAAGGGATCCTCATTATCAAGGGCTCGTCCCCAGGCGTCCTGTAGTACTGGGTCTTCTTGTTGCGCTGCACGGAACTCTCGGTCGTTTTCCCAAGGATGTGGGTCCACCTGCACAGGATAGGCAGCGGCGTATGTCCTTTTCTCTTTCTTCTTTTGCCCTTTTGTCTTCGGGACTTTGGTTGCGGGTTCTACAGGAGGAGGGTTTCGGGAAAAAGGAGCCTCGGACCACCATTTCTCCAAGGAGTTTGTGGCGTCGTGTAACAGTCGGGGAAGTCCGTGGTAATCACTGCCCAAGATTACCTGTTCCGGCAGGTTGGGTACTAGGCCCACATTAAGGGGACTACGTTCTCCCGAGTACTGTTGTACCTGTACCTGGGTGGTGGGATATCTCCGGGTATCACCGTGCACACATTGGATGTCTACGGTGCCAGTCATCGGCCCCATAGGATTGGGCATTTCTTGCGGTCGTATCACGCTTTGCCGACATCCTGAATCAGCTAAGGCCATCATTGGATGTCCGTCGATCCTTACCGGACACCTGAAGGGAGGTGGACTAGCCTCCTGGGTGAGACACACATAGTTCCGAGTAAGGCCGACCTCCATCGGTTCTTCCTTTTGAGGACAGAACCGTGCAATATGTCCATAACCCCCACAATGGTAGCATTGAGGGCCAGAAGGGTTTGGTCTTGGGGTCACCGGGAAGGGAACAAAAGGAATAGGCTCCGGTTTTCGGGGTACTAACGGCCTCGGGGGTCGAGGATGGCTTCCATGGGCAGTACGTGTAGGATGTTCGTCCTTCTTCTGAAAGTCCTGTGCCCAGCTGAAGGCACTGGCAATCTCAACAGCGGTGTCTAAAGGGAGTCTCGAGTGCTGACGGACCCACTTCTGCGTAGCTGGGTGCAGGGAGGCCAAAAATTGTTCCAGGTAAATTTTGGCAAGAATTTCGTCTTTGGTGGATGTGGCGGGCTTCAGCCAGCGGTTGGTGAGGTCTTGGATGCGGAACGACAAGGCCCTGGGGGTTTCCTGCGGTCCTTCACGTGCCTGCCGCAGCCTTGTCCTGTAGGTCTCGTCGTCAATCCCAAGTCGCTCAAGGATGCACGTTTTGATGTCCTGGTTCGGGGTCTGCCCTTGAATATTGGCCTGTTGGAACGCCGCCTGGAGTTCGCCCGTCAGCAGAGGTCCAAGGTAGTGGCTCCAGCGGTCAACGGGCCAAGCAGCGGCCTCAGCCAAGCGCTCAAAGTTCGTAAAAAAGAAGTCCGGATCCTCTCCTGGAACGTACTTCTGTAATACCACCGAGGGTAAGGCAGTTGCGGGTCTCGATTGCCCCATGACGTCCACGAGCTTCCCAAGGGCTCGGTCTTGAGAGGTGCCCTGGTCTTTCAGGACATCGTGTAGCTGGCCTCGGTCATCCTCAGCGGTTTTAAGAAATCGCTCCATCATCTTCCCTAGGAGTTCCTGGCTTTCAGCGAGTTGCTTCACGGCGGCCTCCATGCTTCCGGATCCCACTTCTGACACCAGGTGTGGACTGCGGGTTGCTGCGGGCCGGAATAACAGGCGTGGAGGCCGTATATATTGGGCTATGGTAGCTCTTTTATTGTTCTGTTTGACAAAAGTACGTGAGCATATACATAAAGAGTTCAGGGGCGTAGCTTTGGTCGGCTCCCAGCTGTATATGGTCCAGAGGATCTTCCAGAGGTCTTCACGTCTTCCGGGCGTTGGGATGACCTCGGAGGGAAAACAGAGAAGCAGGGGTTAGTCCTTTTAGTAAAGACTTCTCCGGTACCGTTACCAACACCGGGGCGTGCGGGGAAAAGAGAGAACCGTGAGGAGGGGAACGGATAGGGATACAGAGGGGGGGGGAATAGAAGAGGTGGGAGAGGGTAGAAGATAGGTGCTCTGGTGAGGGGGTGGGGGTGTAGGGAATATGATACAAGATTTACTAGTGAAGTGTCTCTAAGGTAATTTATATACAGTGCAAAGGTGTTCTAACAGTGAGGTCTAGCTCTATACAAATATCTACAGGTTTCTACAAAGTGGGGACACGGAGACGGTAACACGGTACTCACGTGCCCCGCCGTAACTCTCCCGTGAGTTACGGCCGCTCTCCAGCCACCTCCTGAGGACTCCACCACTCCTCGGTCCAGACGTCCTCCAACTCTCCGCCTTCGATCCTCGCACTCCTCTCTCTCTCTCTCGATGGTTCTCTGCGCGCTGTCTCCTGCCACGTGTCGGCTATCGGGAACGCTCTCCTCTCTTCTTCGTCGTCTTTTGTAGTTCCGGGTCCTGGGGTGGGGGCGGGACTTCCGGTTTCCCGGTAGGCTGCTTCCGGTTCGGGACTTCCGGGGTCAGGGCGCTCGCGAGGTTCCGTTCCCGGGAAGAGTCTGGGTTGGATCCGCTGGTTGCATGCCTGCAGGGGAAACAAAGAAGAAGGACTCCTGGTTGTCAGAGACGCAGGAGGATTAGAACCCGAGGAACCCTCGCTCGAGGGTCTCTCCGTTGAGGTATGTGTCGTTCCCCTTCCACATGGACCTACGCGCAGCGTCCACGCGCAGCGGTCGCGCCGAAGGTGCGCCAAAGGTAAGCCCGTCTACGCCCGTCCGCGCCTGGACCGCGCCCAGCGCCAGACCCCCTGTCCCCCGCAAAACCCACTCCCCCCGCATTACATATGACGCCGCCACCCTCTCAGCACTTAACCCTGGCCGACTCCTTAACTGCGTCCAAGCCGCCCCAGGACACACCCATGGACCATTCACCTGCATCTCCTGCAAGTTTGACTGCATCAGAACCCTCACCAAATCCACAAACACCAAACAGAGTCCCGACACCAACCACCTGAAATGTATCCTTCTTAACACCCGCTCAGTCCACAGACACGCCATTCAACTTTGGAATCTACTCGACTCCACATCGCCGGACGTCGCCTTTCTAACAACCTGGATGAACGCCTCATCAACACCAGACATCGCCATAGCCATCCCCGACAGCTACAAGATTATCCGTAAAGACCGCACCAACCAAATAGGTGGAGGCATTGCCATTGTTCATAAGAACACCATCCGCATCACGACCAGTTCCGACGACAACCTCGCAACCGCCGAACACCTCCACTTCCAGATCCACATCGACCCCAAGACCACTCTCAGAGGCACCCTCATCTACAGACCACCAGGACCACGCACACAATTTGGCGAAGACATCGCAGACTTCATCAGCCCACACGCCCTCCCTTCCGAGGACTACATTCTACTAGGAGACCTCAACTTCCACCTGGAAAAGGATAACGACAACAATACCACCACCCTCCTGGACAACCTCGCAAATCTCAGACTCAAACAACTGGTAAACACCCCCACCCACTGTGCCGGACACACGCTAGACCCAATCTTCACATCCAGCAAACACATTTCCTTCAATCATACCTCAGCTCTCCATTGGACAGACCACAGCTGTGTGCACTTCAACTACAAAAAGGCCACGACCCACAACCAACCACAACCTATTCCACGCAGAAACTGGAACAAAATCACCACCGACCAGCTTTTCACATCACTACACCAATACCCTCCTGCCTACTTATCAGACCCTAACCAAGCAGCCACCAACCTTGCACAATGGATCACCTGCAGCGCCGACGAATTAGCACCCTTGAAAAACAATCCCACCAAACAAGGTCACAAAAAAGCCCCCTGGTTCAATGATGAACTTAAGAAATCGAAAAAACGTGCCGCACCCTCGAGAAAGCATGGAAAAAAAACCCAACCACAGAAAACCTTGCCACTTTCAAGAACGCCACCCGTAAACACCATCAACTGATCCGATCCACCAAGAAAACAGCATTCAAGGATCGACTCGATGAAAACGCCCACACCAGCAAGGAACTGTTCAACATCGTAAAAGAATTCACCAACCCCTCAGCAGGCACCAACGACATCTCTCCCTCCCAAAACCTCTGCGACTCCCTAGCCTCATTCTTCCACAACAAAATCGCCGACATACACAACAGCTTCGTTATCCAGTCCGGAGACCAGTCCTCCCCACCCACCTCCGAACCAAACCCCCCTCCCAACATCCTCTACACCTGGAACCCAGTCACCACTGAAGACACCATCCGCCTGATGAACTCCATCCACTCAGATCACCAACGGACCCATGTCCCCACCACATCTTCAACAATGCAGACTCCATCATCGCTCCCCACCTTCGAGACGTCATCAACTGCTCCTTCAACTCCGCCACCTTCCCGGAAAGCTGGAAACACGCCGAACTCAGCGCCCTCCTGAAGAAACCCACAGCAGACCCCACTGAACTTAAGAACTACCGCCCTATCTCGCTCCTCCCATTCCCTGCCAAAGTCATTGAGAAAGCCGTCAACAGTCATTCCTCGAATCCAACAAATCCCTCGACCCCTCACAGTCTGGCTTCCGAGCCAAACACAGCACAGAGACCGCCCTCATCGCAGCAACAGACGACATTCGAAAACTATTGGACAATGGTGAAACAGTTGCTCTCATCCTACTCGACCTCTCCGCAGCTTTCGACACTGTCTGTCATAGCACCCTTATACAACGACTCAGCAACATCGGAATTCAAGGATTAGCACTGAACTGGATCATCTTGTTCCTCACCAGAAGAACGCAAAGAGTCCGCCTCCCCCCTTTCAAATCAGAGGCCACCGAAGTCATCTGCGGCGTACCTCAAGGATCATCACTCAGTCCTACCCTCTTCAACGTATACATGAGCCCCCTCGCGACCATCGCACGCAACACAACCTCAATATCATCTCCTACGCAGACGACACCCAGCTAATCCTTTCCCTCACCAAAGACCCAAACACCGCCAAAACCAACCTACACGAAGGGATGAAAGAAGTGGCAGAATGGATGAGGAACAGCCGCCTAAAACTGAATTCGGACAAAACGGAAGTCCTCATTTTAGGATCATCCCCCTCCGCCTGGGATAACTCATGGTGGCCACCGGCGCTAGGAAACGCCCCCACTCCTACGGACCACGCACGCAATCTGGGCTTCATCCTAGACTCTTCCCTATCGATGACCAGACAAGTCAACGCTGTCTCCTCCTCTTGCTTCAACATACTACGTATGCTCAAAAAGATCTTCCGCTGGATCCCCACCGAAACTAGAAAGACAGTCACCCACGCTCTGGTCACTAGCCGACTGGATTACGGAAACACCCTCTATGCCGGAACCACCGCAAACTACAGAAAAAACTCCAACGTATCCAAAACGCCTCAGCCAGACTCATTATAGATGTCCCCCGCAGAGCTCACATTTCCAGTCACTTGAAAGACCTCCACTGGCTGCCCGTCAGCAAGAGAATCACATTCCGACTCCTTACCCACGCACACAAAGCCCTATACGATATAGGACCCGAATGCCTCAACACGCGCCTTAACTTTTACACCCCCACCCGCAATCTTCGATCATCCGATCAAGCCCTCGATCCCACGAATCCACAGGTCCACCATGGGGGGAAGATCTTTCTCCTACTTAGCGGCCAAAACCTGGAACTCCCTCCCCACCCACCTCCGACTCACTCAGAACCACCTCTCCTTCAGAAAACAACTCAAAACCTGGTTATTTGATTAGTAACTTCCCCCCTCCCTCAAGCGCCTTGAGACCCTATGGGTGAGTAGTGCGCTATATAAATGCCAAACTTGAACTTGAACTTGATTGTCTCAGTATGTTTATCCTTGATGTACATTCCAAATTCTGAGGAGTGTTCTAGTTTCAGTTGTACTGCTACTCGCCTGATGTATGGATGCTCTAATAAAGCTATTTCTTAATACTGCCAGTGGGTTGTTTGGACTACCACAGGGGCTCATAATTCTAGCAGTGATGATGTGGGTGTTTGTTTGAAACAGAATTTTGGCTAAATTCTAAGGCTGCCTCAGTATTTGGGGAGGTTGCCAGCACCTTGCATGCTCTTATCTAACACCCCACCACATCCCACAAACATAAAGACCTCAAACGCTATTGATGTGAACTTCAATAGTACACTGCAGTACCAGTGTTTTCTCCTGAGAGCATCCAGCGCTAACTGCACTTTTCATACTGCTGCTCTTTTGTGACTGAGAGGGTGGCAGAGATGCCTGGGATGCGCAGTGCTGGTTTAGACACTACGAAGCCAGTCCTGAGGCTCCTTTAACCTCCGATGGACCCTTAATGCAGCTGAATGTGCCATTATTACCTACTGTGCCCGCTTCACATAATTAGCTGTCATGATTTACAGTATAAGCGCCCATACAGCGTCTACTAGTGGCATTCAGGTGACTTGATTATGTTAAAAAGATCATGCTAAGCAAGGAAGAGAATGGTGAGGCTGTGCTGCTTCACACATTCCAAGATGGCCACTGTAATCACTAAACTTAGAGAGCGTTCTGCGCAGTGATCGGGTATTTCAGCTTCCAGGAATGTGGCAGAGCGTCTGCTATTGTTATTCCCAATAATCCAACTCCCCTTTTGGCTACTCGGTGAACTTGCTCCTGTTGCCCTGATTGTGTATTTGCTGGAAAGAGTCAGCAGTTCACTTCTTGTTTGCAGTTAGGTGTTCTGTGGGTTGCAGCCTGGCAGGTTGTGTCGGTCGGACTTCTCGTTGTGTGTGGACCTTTGCTATTGGTAGACATTCGAATTCTATGTCAGGACCATAGGCGAGGATTATGTATATCTTTCTTCACTCTTTATTAATAGCAAGTTAAAAGGTAAAAGTAAAACAACACAGTAACGATACTACAACTCCCATTAACCACAGTGAGAAACCATGGTCACCAATAGTCCAAACCAGTAACAGTCCGATAGACTATATAACACATAACACAATGTAGTCCTTCCTCTTTCTTCAGTGCTACTTCGTTAGTTAAGTTGCCTTTACTTTTCTTCCTGACTTTAGTTAGTGGGATAGTGGGACATTCTGGCGTAGCATGATTGTTACTAGTTTCTATTTACAGCTTTCCTTGCCTGAGCACCCACTACGATTTTTAGGTCTCGCCTGTCGATGCGCATGCGCATCGAGCAAGCGAGACTATGGGGGCTTATCCACTCTTTATCCACTGCAAGGAATCGTGGCGATTCCTTGCAGTGCCCGTGACTTTTAAGCTCAATGCGCATGCGCATTGAGCTTAAAAGCGCGTGCACGTCCGTCTTGTTTTACCCGCTCCGCCCCCTCCCCTTCCCGCAGTGTCGCATTTCTCCTCCCCCCTCCCCTCTCTTCCCTCCGTCTTGTTTGTTTATTTTACCCGCTCCGCCCCCTCCCCTTCCCGCCGTGTCGCATTTCTCCTCCCCCCTCCCCTCTCTTCCCTCCGTCTTGTTACTCAGGAGAGCGAGTCTCCGCTTTTTCACAGTCTTCCAAGCGACTCAGGCGCAACCACATTTCCTTTACTTAATCGCATCTCAGAATAGACGGCCAAACTTGTGTTGTTTAGTAATGTCGTTCTCGACTGCTTTAAGCTGACTCCAGCGGCACAGGCATTTCCGCTCCGAGCTTTTTTTACTATGTTACCGACCCGGGTTGTTTTTGACAGCCTTTGAATTTAGTCTCACCAAGCTCCCAGGTCCGCAGTTGTACATAAATCCAGGCCTGCGGAGCCTGACCTGATTAACACCTGGGCTCTATTTGTTACTTGCCCTAACGTTTACAGTGACTCCTCTGGGCATGATATTACCCATAACTTTCACCAATGCCGTCATTGCCGGCATCCCGGAAAAATTACCGGGTTGCATAGCATGACACGAGCACTCACCTGTGTAACCGCCCAGACCTCTCACATCTTGGCCCTCCAGTCACAAGCATGGTGACCATGGTATTGCTAGGCGGACGGTTCTTAGTTCCACTGTTCCATGTTTATGGTTTAATTAATCCAAAGTTTCCATTCTGGATGTCTTAATGACAGGCACCTCCCCCCCTTCTTTCATTACAGAACCGTTGGAATTATCTTCCCACAATTTGCAAGCAAACTGTGCTGCAATTGTTACTCTTCCATGTAAGTAAGTACCAATGGGCCCGCTATTGAGTAACCCTGTCTATGCTGGCAAGGACATACCAGCAGACGTGTGACTGTTACCTCTCTCCCCACAGGAGCCTCCACAGGCCCACCATTTGGATTGACCTGCGGAGGTTACCCGTCGTTTTCATACATAGTAGGTAGTGTTCACCTTTTCACACTAGTAGCACATAATTTACAACTCCACATTTTTACACCCACTTTCAGAATTATTCCCCAGGTGCTCCTTTCAGTCCTGAAGAAGACCCAGACGCCAGGTGCTCAGACAGTATTAGTTTCATAGTGTAACAGTAGGCAATGCCATTAGAAGGATTTTTGTTTAGATAGGTATTGCAAAGGGTCACTATAGGTATAATGAATACAACTTTCAAAGACATATTGTCCAGAGCTGCCAGGTTTCCCAGGTCCAGGTCCTCACCCTCACTCACCCTCAACTCCTCACCCTCACTCACCCTCACTCACCCTCACCCTCACCCTCACTCTCACTCACCCTCACCCACACTCACCCTCCCTCAACCCCTCACCCTCACTCACCCTCAACCCCTCACCCTCAAACCTTCACCCTCAACCCCTCACTCACCCTCACTCTCACTCACCCTCACTCAGCCTCAACTACTCTCACTCACCCTCAACCCCTCACCCTAACTCACCCTCACCCTCACTCACCCTCAACACCTCACTCACCCTCACCCTCACTCACCCTCAACACCTCACCCTCAACCTCAACCTCACCCTCACTCACCCTCACCCTCACTCACCCTCACTCTCACTCACCCTCAACCCCTCACCCTCACTCACCCTCACTCACCCTCAACCCCTCACCCTCACTCACCCTCACCCACCCTCACCCTCACTCACCCTCAACCCCTCACCCTCACACAGTGCAATAGGTCTCAGACCATTTCAGTTAGAGCTTTAAGAAATGTTTATGGCTTTTTTTATTTGTAATTCTTTAGCATTGGCTACAGGAAACAAAAATGCTAAACATTTACAAAAAAAAACCATAAACAATTCTAAAAGCACTAACTCTAATGGTGCGAGACCTATTGCATTTCCAATGCTTGTTTTTATTGTTAGCCTGCTTGCTTCGGCTCCCGCGCGGCAAGCAAACCGCCAAAGCATGTCTTTCGAGTACTGCGTGGGTGCACTAGTTGGCACTCTTTTGCATTTTCAAATGCACTCTTTGCGCCGCGGAGCAGCTCTGCCAGCGCTCCGGTGTGCCTCCTCTCTCCAACCCTCGCCTGACACCACGGAGGCAGTAAGACTTCAGGGCTAAGCCAGATTTTTTTTTCTTTTTGTGTGGTGGTATGCCGCGAGTGCAGCAAGAGGATTAAATACATCCTGGAAGCTAATTACTGTCTGCACCACTTCAGAGCACCGGCGAGGGGGCTGACCATCTATAATACCTCAGGGCGTTTTTTGTGCTCTCACCCTTAGTAAAGAATGCAGTCACAGAGAGACCACGACTATACACTGTCATGTGCTTCCAAGGAGGTTCCCCACTACACCCATCCCCCCCATGCCCCATCCCCCCATCAACGCCTTTTTGAAGAAGTGGATACGTTCCTTACCCAAGCTATATCTCAGGCACTTGCCCCTCTGCAGGAGAGTGTTGCCAAGCTGTTGGCCCATGTATACAGGGGCACTGATATACTGGGAGACGAGGAGCTGGGCCTAGTGGGGTGACCTCTGTACCCACATGTAAGGCTGGCAAACATGATGTTGGCCATCTGGAAGGCTTTAGCCGTTTGACTGATGTCTTCCATAAGAGTGTATACATGTTAAAGGATGCACCCTACTGCGTAAAGGAAACATCCTGGGTAATGGGCAACACGTCGCAACGGATTTCAACCCTGAGGAGGGGTTCCCCGATTTGGGGGAGGGTGATGTTGAGGATGACAAGTCCTCCTCTGATGAGGCCCAAGACTCGGGCAGGTTATGGTGCCCACATTCCACCTGCTCAGACCTGGTTGAGGGACACCCAGAAGGAACCTACCGACCATACTCTGCGTAGTGGGTCCCAGAGAGGAAAGTGGCGGACTCCGTGGTGAGCAAGATATGCCAGCCTCTCAGAAAAAACGTTTGGGCACGCCTATGGGCGGAGTATCCCAGACCTTCCCTTGGTGATAAGGTGACAGCGACCCCAGGGATCGATCCAAAATGATGCACCTTCTTCCCAAGTACATGAAGCATCCTAAAAATGGGATAGACAGGTTTTGGCGAGCATGCCAGGACAAGCTCCTCTACGTGCAGGGGCCCTTAAGCAAGGTCATCAAACTAGCGGAACAGGCTAGGCCTGAGGTCTTCAAACATTTTTGCTCTCTGTCCCCCCCCAAGTCAAGTGTTTTGGCTCGGGCCCTCCACCAAAAATGTATGGATGTATGGCAAGTATAGGGAGAGTGGGAGGGCAGGGTGAGCTCCAGGACAGCGCTTAGGAGATAATTTCAGGGTTATTTTTCTGTAAGTTTTAATCCTCACTATATGTGATAAAAGTATAAATATATCGAACCAAAACAGAAATTGACCATAATTGGGTATTGTGATCCTGGGTCCCAATGGAACTGCAACTGCTGCACTAGAAATCCCTACAAAAAAGAAGCCCCAAAAACTCCTTACCTTCCTCAAGGCATCTCTCTGAGGAACCTGTCTCTATCATATGTAATCTAATAAAATATCCCCAGAACCCCATATAGCAGCACTTCCTCTGAACTATCTCTTTGATGCTATCCAAAGACCTCACTCCTTTCCTCTTTCTCCTGGCCGTTGCTCTAAGACCCAAGGGGTCTAGATGATCAGAGCGCTCAGTCTGAATATGACCCTGCTGGACTCCTCCCTGTCACCCCTTGGACTTACCTTGAAGGACATGTGCATTTAAATAGAGATTGAAGTGGATGCAATCTATGGGGACCCACATGCCCCATGCTTTTTTCATTTTACAAAAGCAGTTCCCACACTTTTCATTAAAAAACAACCACCCCTGAACAGTTATTGTGGCCCTTTAAGTGCCTCTGCGTAAACATGAAGGGCGTGTAGGTGGAGGTGGGGAGAGTTTTCCTGTGCTATGAAGGTCTGGGAGGGACACAGAACTAAGGAGGAAACAGGGATTCTCACAAGAGTGTCTGCTACCTCAAATAATGTAAATGTGTGTAACAGGTTAATCACCAAATGTAAAGGCTGCTTGGAAAGCAGTTTAGGTTTTAATTTGTGGAATCACCTGAGGCTACATGGGGACAATGAGTAATTGTTTTCATACTTAATGTCAGGGTGTTATAAGCGGAGTTCTAGAAAGTGTACTTTTAAAAGACAAATGTGTGTTCTAGGTATGATTAACCTATTGCTAAAAAATATAAGTTTAAAGCACTTACTTTATCTTAATACATCAAATCATTTTGCAGCAATCTAAAGTATACTGTGTATAATATATTTTGTAAATAATTACTTGCATATTCACAGTGCTTTCTGCTCTAGGCTTGGACCTTGTAGCACTATAAATACTCAAGTCGCTAATACTCAAATCTGCAGCTATCACATTACCCCAATGAAATTTCATAACATAAAGAATGTGTTACTATCTGATTAGCTTAATCTGTATTTATTTATGGTTTAAGGTTTCTCCATTATTTTACATGCATTTACCTGAAAGTGAAAAACAAATTACTTGAAGAATATTTTGTTCTTTTTTGCCACCACGTGGCTAAAAGAAACAAAATATGTTGCAAGTGTATTGTTTTTCCACTTTCAGTTACCTGCATATAACATAATACAGACACCTTAAATTAAAAATAATTGCAAGTTGGGTTGATGGGATGGAAACACATTCTTTAAAGACGTGAGAGTGTACGTCTTTTTTAACCATTTCAAGGACTGCATCTAAATGAAGACAGCCTGGAAACGTGCCTGTTAGTGCTTCCTGGCCATCTTCATTTACAAGCCCTACAGTTTGAAGACCTCTGGGCTAGACAGTCAGGGAACTCCCTACCCACAGATGACGTAGCGGGCTGGGTGCAGAGGGGATCAGCCTCTTGGGCAACGCCAACTGCATCCTCTCGGCAGAACGACACAGTCCCCTTCAGATAAAAATTGACCCCAACCTGGGAGAACTTCCATCCACTGAAGAAGGCCCCATAGCGCAGGGTTCCCTGTTCAGCGACCGTTTCGTCAAAGAACTAGGAAAGTTTGTCACCACGTTCTCAGCCCTTGACAAAGCTCAGTCTTCAATGAAAAAGATCATCCTGCGGAAGGTTTTTGGAGGGGCCAGAAGAGGCAGGGGTCGCTCCTCCGGCCGCCAGTCCTACCAAGGCCCTAACAGAGCCTAGGCGAGGAGGAACAATGGATGGGATGATGGCCATAAGGGAACTTGCTACCCCTTCCATCGGCAGCGGTAGAGGGAAACAAAACTGACCCTAAGGAGGACCCAACAACAATGGATACAACGATAATCCCTGTTCTGTCATCACCTCTCCGTTGGGGGGGGGGGTGGTTCGCGCACAAGTGGGCAGAGATAACGGCAGACCAGTGGTACTGGAGATTGTCCAAGGGTACTACATAGAATTCTACAGAACCCCGTCACAAACAGTTAGACCCCGCCCTCTAACCTTTTCCACCAAGGAGATGCCCCTAAGAGACCTAGAGGTACAGAACCTTCTGGCCAAGAATGCTATATGCTTCTCCCACCTTCACCCCAATGGCTTCCTCAGCAACTTGTTTCTGGTGGAGAAGAGGGACGCGGTTTCTGTCTGGCGATCAACTGCAGGTCCTTCAACGAGTGGCTAGATTATTAACACTTCAAGATGGAGGGTATTCACCTCCTCAGCGACATGGTGCTTCAAGACAACTGGCTGGCGCACCTGGATCTCAAGGACGTCTACCTGATGGTCCCCATTTTTCCACCTCACTACAGGTACCTCCAATTTGAATGCTATGGGTAAATATTCGAGTTCCGGACCCTCTCGTTCGGCATATCTTCGGCACCTTGGTGCTTCATGAAGCTCAAGCCGGTACTGGAGTACCTCTGGACTCTGTTCATTAGGTTAATCATCTACCTGGATGACATCCTGCTAATGGATAAATCACGGAATCACCTAATAGCCGACCTGAACACCACCATACATCTCCTGCAAGACCTGGGATTTGTCATAAACAAACAGAAGTTGAAGCTGACGCCTCAACAGACCATGATCTTTCTAGGCTTCTGTATAGACTCCAGGGCGGCGACCCTGAGCTTAGCGGGCCAGAATATAAACAAGATCAAAAAAGAACAGAGGATAGTCCTCTGAGGAACAGGATTTCTTTGCGTCCACTGGCCAGGATCGCTGGCTTATTATTGTCCTCGAAACAAGCTTATCTTCCCGGGCCCATAGCACTACTGAGCTCTCCACAGGCTGAAGGTAGCTAACTTTGGAGGTGCCTTACCTACTGGTAGCTGGTGCATTTGATGTCCAAAGCCAGGACGGAGATGCAATGGTGGCTAGACCACATGGAAGCCTGGAACGGGAGGGCAATCTTCGTATCCCATCTAGACCTGGTGATAGAGTCGGACGCCAGCTGTCTGGGTTGGGGAGCATGGGAGGTAGGTGGACGGAGGAGACACTCACCCTGCACATCAACTGCCTCAAGCTTTTGGCAGGCTAATTTGCTATTCAATTCCTCACGAGAGACATGATTTCCTGCTGCATACTGTTGAGGATTAACAACACAACAGCAGTGCAATATGTCAATCGGTTAGGTGGTAGCTGTTCAGGGCTCTGGCAGAATTAGCCAAGGACTTCTGGCATTATTGTCTCCAACGACAGAGCTCGGTGATGGCAGAGTACCTCCCAGGAGCAACAAACTCAGTGGCAGACTGTAACTCCAGATTCCTCAGGGACACCAGTGACTGGAGGCTCTGCCCAGGAGTATTTCAAGCTCTCATGTCACTTTGAGGTCCTTGCCAGTTGAAGCTCTTTACCGCCAGATACAACACCCAGCTTCTGCGCTATGTCTGTTGGAGACTGGATCCAGGGGCGGAGGCAGTGGACGCCTTCCTGCAGGACTGGTCGACAACTCAATCCTATGCCTTTCCTCCTTTCCTTTTTATCCAGCGATTGGCGGCCCAAGCCAGGCATCAACTGGCCTCTCTGGTACTGATCACTCCGATTTGACAAGCATGGTTCCCTTCCATTCTGGAACTTGCATGGGCCATGCCAGTACGTCTTCCAACCTTTGCCGAGATCTTGACGGATCCTCTGGCCCAGCCCCATCCCCTGGTCCTCCAGGGCCGTCTTAATCTCATGGCATGGCGGATTTAGGCGATGCTGGCAGGGCGTCAGACTTACGCAAGGGGCTGACTTCCTCATCCAGCAGGCATGGTCCCCAGGAACTCCCAAGAAGTACAAATCGGCTTGGAGACAATGGGTTCGTTGGTCTGTGGAGAAACACTTAGATCCTGTGGGCAGAATGACTGACATTGTGAACTTCCTGGCAGAACTCTTTCAAGAACGCTTGGTATACTGTACCATCAACTCCTTCCGGTCAGCTATCTCAGCGGGCCGGGGGCGGAGCTAGCTTGCAACCGCGATGGCCGCGTAAGCCGAGAGCTCCCCCGTCTCATCGCAGTATCCTTCACTAATCCTTGGGAGTTGTGCCCTGTAGCCTCGGTAGTGCGGCGCTTTGGAGTGCGGTGTTGCTGGGGATTCGATATTCTACCTCTTTTCCCTGGTGATTTGCTCTGTGGGAGTCGTGTGGCCCGCCAGGGCCTGGAGCACGCAGTTGCCTTGAGGAGCGGCGGCCTCGAGTGGGAGGTGCCCCGGAGTCGGCGACTGGATTCCTTCTGCCTGCGGCCCTCGGAGGCGCGTCGGACGACGGAGCTGACCCGGCGGGACGACGCTGTACCGGAGGTGAGCGGCGGTGGCCTCTTGGGGGTGTGCGGGATTGCGGTGGTGGGGGCTTTGGTTTTGGGACCCCTCCATTTCCCCACCCCCGTGGTGCGGCGGCGGGTGTCCAGCTCCTACCGCGCAACTAGGACCCTGTAGACTGTGGGGAGCGCGACGACTGCAGAAGCCCCTGAGCGATGCGGTTGGTGTTCCTGGCCCCCTGGGGTGTGCGCCGGCCCGGGTGCGCCCTGTGAGAGATGGGCCCGGGTGTTGTGAAGACGAGGTGGGACCCACAGCAGTGCTGCACGATTAGGAGCGCCCCCGGAGCATTGAAGCGCCTGCATGCCCCAGCCATCACAACCAGGAGCGGAGGGGGCCTGGATCCTCTTGATTGCATAAGGTGCCATCCCTGAGTGCCTGGATCACTGCAGCTGTGTTGGTGGAGACGTGGGAGACTGTGAGCGCGGGAGCCGCCATTTTGTCCTACCTCCCCCTGAACGTTATGGCTTGATCTGACGCCCATCTCCACGGCGCGATCTTTCGGGTGTTATCACACACACCCCCACACTTGGGCCCCCCCGAGTTGGCCGACCAGGTGCAGCGCCTATAGGCAAAGTTGAAGTAGCCTGGCATTGTTGGGGAGGGACCAGGGCTGCAGCTCGGACCCAGGCTCCAGGAGCATTCTTTGGGACACAACCTACCTAAGCGTAACACCATTTGGCCCCTTGGACTATAGCGGCCCCCCCCCCTTGAGTCACCAGACAGACTGTAACTGCCGAGGGTGATTGGTCCTGCTGGGATCGCTCTGTCAAGGACAGCCTGGGTGCGTCTTCTGCAATCCCCACACGGGTTTTTTTTCTGGCTGACTACCTTCTGTGGCTTTGCGACATAGGAAGGCCGCGCGGCTCTGTGGTGTGCGGCGCTAGTGCCTTCATCGCTTGGTGGAACATGAGGCGCTACTCCAGCTCTTAATACATCAGTGTAGCGGCTTGGTCGTTGGCTGCTGGCGGTCCCTAGGCTGATTCTAATGTGGAAATTGTTCCTGCGGTGGCCTGCTAATTCACTTAAACAACTAAGTTTATAAGTATCTAACCAGGTGACAAAAAATAGAAAAACTACTGAAATTATTCAAAACGTATAACATTTATTTTTCTCTTTTTTTATATATCTTTTAGTTTATGTGAGTTCTGTTATCAATCAGAAATCACAGGACATACATTTATCAATTCATATCAAAAACTTTTCAATTCATGTCAAAAACTTTTTTTTCCAAGACAAACACAGTTAAATCCTAGATATCTACAAAAAAAGAATATGTACAAAATACAAAATTATTCAATAATAACCCTTGGTAACACCCATATCTCTCAACACACTCACGTGCTAACAACCATACCACACTCAAACTCCAGACTAGGATGGTGAAAGGAACTGGATTAATATTTTAGCAAGATGACAATGCTAAAAAAGATCGGGCCAAGATGTAACTTTAGGCTCCCGTCGCAGGTCACTAGGCTGATTTCCACCTCGTAGGTGCGACCCTACTGCTGGAATGGGGCGCACGGACAGATCACAGCCTAAGCTCTCCTTTGGCCACAAGGGGCCCAGGCCTTGAGACGAAGCGGGAGGTAATGGTAATGGGGAGCTCGACACGACTGAGGAGGCCCAACAGCAGGACCTACGTGGCTTGCTCATAGCCATGGAGAAGAACTTCCAGGGGGGGGTGACCACACTGGGAACAAAACTGGACGCGCTCACGTACCGCATGGATCGTATGGCGGAAAGGCTGGACAAACACGCAGAGCGGATCGACATGTCGGAGCACCGACTTACTGAGGTGGAGGAAGGGCAGACCTCTTTGGACACTGAGAATAAACAGTTCAGCAGAGCTATGCAGTCCTTACTCGATAAGACAGAGGATTTGGAGGCTCGTTCTCGGCGATGCAACCTCCGCATTACGGGCCTACCCGAGAACACTCAGACTGGGAACATGGAGCTCTTTGTTGAGAACCTCTTGAAGAAACTGCTAGGAGACACAGCTTTCTCTGCCATGTTTGTGGTTGAGAGAGTAAAAAATAAAGGGGGAGAAGGAGGAATGCAAGACTAGGTCGCCCTCCTAAGACGTAACATGAAAGATAGAGCCCAAGGTGCTGGGTTCTGAGACCTAGCTTGTGTTGTGGCTACTGGCCAGTGTGGTCAGATAAAGCCCTGAAGAAAGAAAACATTTTCTTTCTTGTGTCCCCTCACTCACCGGGGTTGCCCCACGGTGACATGCTTCATCATTGGGGCCATCCCAGTTCTCTACGAAAAGGGGCGTGCTACGACTTGCGAATTATGTAGGAGCACTTTTTTGTGAAGGACTATGTGTAGTGCAAAGTGTAGTGGACTGGGTGAGAGCGATTAAAAATACTGTGGTAGTGGGCCTCAACATATTTATTACTGCTCCTAGTTTGGTATGGTTAAAAATGGGGTAGGACACTGTGTTCCGACCTGTAATGAAGGTGGGATCCGTGTGCGGTCAACATGTTTCAAGCTTCCCCTAGTTTTTCATCAGGACCACACAGGGACCAGCCCTGTGTATGCCACTCCTGTTAGTCTCTAAATAGGAACATAAAGTTTTATACAAAAAACATAAAACGCTGCTACTAATAAAAGCATGCGTAATTAATACATACGATCCGATTCAATGTAGTTTATCTGTAAAACAATAAGGAAAATTATTGGTACACTACCCCTTTCTCATAGAGACAGGGTACATAACTTCCTTCATACTGCACGTAGAATATAGGTGTTTTTTTTGCTCCATATTTGTGCGTGCAGTCTTTCAGGTCCGGTGCCGTGCTAAGAAAAATATATACATGGTGATTGTGGCGTGAATTCACACAATAAAACAACACAGGACTTGATGTGACATTCGAGAAAAACACATGTTTAGACACACATAACATAGAATGGTTTTCAATAATTACTTTGCACGGTGCATACTAGCACTCCATGGTCTCTGGGGGGGGGGGGGGGGGGGGGGGGGTTGTCACCATTTGAAATAATCCTGGTTATGCGGAAGAAATGAAAACAAGGTGTGGTTTTCTGTTATAATGCTAATGCTCGAAATTATTGCTATGACAAGTTGCTCAGATTAGTTTAAACACCAAACGTCTCCATGTGACGCGGGACCTGTAGGAGAGAAAAGGTCAACTTATTTCTTTAGTGGGGACTCCGCGCCGGGATACCTATGCAGCTTCCCCGCGGGACCGCATCTTAGCGTGTCTCCGGCGAGGGAGTATTTAAGCAAGGCATTTCCGGGTATGCGGGAGAGCACGTGGGGTTTGGCCTGACGACTAGACCGTAACAGAAAAATGGTCGCCCTCCGTGAATAAGTGTGCCGGCCATGTTGGGGAGGACGCGTGTGTCCTTCTCAGGCGTATTAGGCTGGGGCACCGATGTCAGGCAGTTCAATGTATAAAGTTTTTCTAGGTATAACGTTTTTTCAAAACTGGGCCAATTCTAGATTTTGAGTATTCACACAAAAACGAGTGAGTCAGAAGGGTATGGGTTGGCACGAGTGAAAGGTCTATCAATACGTCATAAGACCCAGGTTGTGAATGCCTCTCGGGTATTGATAACGAGAAAAATTAAATATTAAATATAAATATAAAGGGAGTTACTCGGTGGGCAAACTCCTAAAGCAATCTCTACAGGAACAGAGGGTGATTTGCGCGTCGTAGAATATAAATGATGAAGTCAGTTATTACACCCCAACATATGTTGTGGCAAATAGCTGTATTTGACAGCACTTTTTTCATTGCTCTGGTTTAAAGGAACCCCAGATGGATAGATGGTGCTAACTGTGGTTTTTTCATTTATTTATAGTTAACGGAAGAGTAGATGGGTCTACAACCTCCTTTTTCAGGTTCAAGTGGGTTTTAGAAGTGCCTGAAAAATGTCAGTCTGTCAAGTGCTGAAAGCACCCCAGGGGATGTCATCGTTCAGCCCGTGCGTGTCAGTATGGAGCTTGAACACCCATCTTTGCTCACGTTCATGCAGTGTCCTTTCAAGGTTGTCCTTGTTTTTAATGCATTCTAGAACCACCCACTTTGTCATTAGGAGTATGCTGTTTCTCAATGAAGTGGTTTGTCATCCATGTTGTGGCACGCTTACAACGGATGTTGCTTCTATGTTCCACAATGCGAGTGCTCACTTTTCTCGTTGTCATGCCCATGTAGTGTAGGTTGCACATGCAAGTGATTAAGTAGATCACTCCAGATATGTTGCAGTTAGAGAACTGACATAGTTCCCAAGAGGTGTTGTTATTGAAAGAAACTTGTTTAGTGGCTAAAGTCAGATGACACACACTGCAGTTATTGCATGGGTAATGCCCCGATGGCAGAGGGTGTAGCCTATTGGTGGGGTCAGCTTTTTTTGGTCGTGTGTGTACCAGGTAGTTTTTCAGATTCATCCCACGTCTATGACTGAACATTGGTGTAGGTATGTTAAGGCCTCCACTGTTAAGTACTGGCCAATGTTTTTTCACTCGCTGACATGGGCCCCGCTTGTAACGGATAGTGCAGGGAGGTTCACGATCACTAGTTGCTACGGTAAGGGCATGGACATGTGCATAGTGAATACTTATGGCCCCAATTACGGCCACCCGGATTTTTATACAGGCCTAGCAGCTAAGATTGTTCCGCATGCGGGTAGGATAGTCTGTTGGGGAGGTGCATTTAACATGACAAGACACCCGGGTCTTGATAGGTCTGACGGCCCTACTCGTTTACCATCGGCCTCTGCTAGGACACTGACTGCGCAACTCACTATCCTGGACTTGCTTGACGTCTGGAGACACAGGCACTCGACATTGGGACGGTACACCCACTACTCGGCTCCACGTAATATACATACCATAATAGATTATTGGTTTGTTACATCTCAATTAATTTCTGACATCCAGTCCTGCGCTGTTCTTCCGCGCACTTATTCGGACCACTCACCAATCTTATTGGCAATAACCAGGCCGGCGTGGCGTATTCCTCCATTTGCGTGGCACTTCCCCCCCGTTCTACTTTATGGATGACCTCTTTAAAGAAGAGCTTACAACGGCTATTGAAACCTTTTTTGAGGCTAATTGGGCTCTGTCGACTCCTTTCAGTCTGTCTGGGAGGCATTTAAGGTATATGTCAGGGGTGTCACTATTTCTAAACACGCTGGAGTGCTGAAATCGATTAGGGGCAGACTTCAAACCTTAGAATCCAAACTCAGGGATTTGGAGCACCAGCGACTCCAGGCTGACAGTGAGGCCCTGACTCGAGCAATAGCAGGGGTATTGCAGGAGTATAATGAGGAGGCGGATGCTGAGGTTAAGAACTTGGGCAAATACGCCACTGCTCGGTCATACTGTGAGGGACAGTGTCCGGGCTCAGTTCTTGCGCGACTCGCTCAACAGAGCAGGGATAGGACGAGCATCCCTGTGCTGAGGTCCGAGACGACGGAGGAACCTCTCTCAAACGTGCAGGTTGCGGAGCGCTTTCGTGAATACTACACAGCGCTATATGTGTCTCGCGGCCCAGCCCCGGAGGAAAGTATTGTCGATTATCTCTCTCATATTGAGCTCCCGTGGCTCTCTAACTTACACCGTGAATTCCTGGTTCGGCCGTTTGAACAAGATGAAATAGTTCTTGCTTTCTCCACTATGAAGGGAGGGAGCGCGCCTGGTAGTGATGGCCTCAGGGTGGCTATTTTCGGATCTCCTGATAGCACACCTGCTGACATGGCTAATACGGGAACTATGCCGCCCTCTATGAGAGAGGCGATCTTTGTCGCGATCCTTAAACCTGGCAAGAACCCGGAAGAATGCGCGTGGTACCGCCCCTTGTCCCTTATGAACGTGGACGCGAAGATATTCGCTAAACTCCTCTCCAACCGTCTTCAACCTTTGGTCACCACACTGGTGGGGCCGGAGCATGCCGGTTTTGTTCCCACTCGTAATCTTACGTACTATCTTCGAACGGTTTTTGCGGCCTTTCAACATACGCGCCCAGAGGTATCAGCAGTGGCCATTTTCTTGGACATGGAAAAGGCCTTTGACTCAGTTGAATGGCCTTTCCTTCGACATGTCCTGAGTCGGATGGGAGTTGGACAGTTGTTTCTACAACTCCTGGCGGTGTTATATTCCTCCCCTACGGCCCGTATACGTATTGGCTCGTTAATTACCGACACCATCAAGATTGGAAGAGGGACAAGGCAAGGCTGCCCCCTCTCCTCGATCCTATATGCGCTAGCGGCCGAGCCTCTCGCATGTGCTTTACGGGAATACCACAGCTATAGGGGCATTTGTTTCCCTACATATAATCTGATCGTCTCCACTTACGCGGATGATACTCTTTTGTATGTCCGTGATCCAGTGACACACCTATATCCGGTCTCCGCGAAGTGGTCTTGTTTAGCTCCCTCTCGGGCATTTATGTTAATTGGAATAAATCCATTATGTTCCCACTGACACCCGCTACGGAGAAATTTGACCCGGAGTACCCACTACAGTGGACTACGGACGCTGTGCGCTATTTGGGGATTTGCCTTCATACTGATTCGGCGGTCGTTCTACGGGAGAATTATGGTAGAGCTATCTCTAAGTTAGAGGATGATGTTGAGAAATGGATCACTCTTCCGCTCTCACTCATGGGGCATATTTCGTTCATGAAAATGATCATCCTACCACGTTTTTTGTTCTTGTTCAGTAACATTCCTATGGTTTTATCGACCCACTTTTTCCGGCTGTTACAAGCGCTAATGGTCCGACTCGCATGGGCGGGGAAGCAGCCTAGGGTGGCGTGGAATATTTTAATTAGTCCGTATGCTGCGGGCGGGCTAAACGCCCCGGATTTGGAACTATATTATCGTGCTGCACAGAGTGCCCACGCCTATCATTGGATACATGGCCCACTAGATATCCCCCACAAGCGCATCGAAAAGATTGTCGCAGATCCGACCCCGTTACCTGCGCTGTTATCGAAACCTCGGGACCGACGTACGGGGATTCTGGACTCATTGAACTCGGTCACGCATGCTTGGCACCACATGATGGATATCCAGGCGTGCACCCTGCTGTATGCCCCGAAGGCGGCAATAGAATGGTGCGCCTGGCTGAACCCGTGTAGGGAAATGGGAGTGATATCGGCAATGCGTATGTTGAATATACACAATATAGGGGACCTGTTTGAGGGGGGAACGGCGCGAACATGCGAGGGGATTGCATCTGGGGATGCTCCATTCCAGTTACTGGCACGTTTTCAGTTTCATAGGGTACGACACGCACTGAGAGAGCTTTTGGGTGATGATATGGAGGAACACCAAACGGTTACGACGTATGACTATGTAGTTAACGCCAAGTCCCCCGTTAAATTGATAACTAATCTGTATCGCGTCGCCATCTCTGAGAGAACGACGGAGTATGCGAAACCGAGACTGACATGGCAACTCGATTTACAAATTAAGCTGCGGGAGGACATGTGGCAGTATTGCTGTACAAGCACTAGAAAGATATCTCTGAATGGACGTCACAGACTTCTTCACTATAAGTACCTGAACAGATCATATTACACTCCTGAGAGGTTATACAGGTACAAGTTGCAGGATAACCCGAATTGCGAAAGGTGCGGTGCTCAGATCGCTGATATCCTGCATGTGGCCTGGTCCTGCCCGGTCGTCCTCTCCTTTTGGCACGTGGTGTATGGGGAGGTCAACAGAGTTACGCACTTGGCACTGGTCCCAGATCCGCTCTTAGCTTTATTGGGCTATTCGAAGCCCTTGCGCCCAGTACACAGGCGATTGATTGACATGGCTTTCCTTATAGCTAAATGGTGCATTGCGCGCGCCTGGATGAGAGGCCCTCCCCCCACACTTAAGTCTTTGTCGAGGGAATTGACATACTGCTGCACACAATCTGAGCTTTATAGTGACTTGATGCCACCACGCAACAGGCCCAAGAATTTCTGGTCCTTGGTTTTGGACGGAATGCTGACTCGGGATGCTACGGTGAGGGAGAGTGCGATTGACCAGGGGAAGGGGGCTGACTCGGATGGGAGCACAGAGTTGCCTCAGGAGACACTGGTCCATGGGAGAGCTTGTACCTATCTACACTCAAGAGAGACCCTCTTATCGGGCAGTTGCCTGGAGTTGTGGGCCTTGGATGTTTGCAGGGGCTTTGTCCAGTCCCATTTCCCTGTGATGATTTGATTTATGATTGATGTGCAACTTACCAATGTGCATGTGCTTTGCTTTTCTTATGACTGCCGCCATAGTTTATTGCCAATGATGATGTTCATTTCCTCTTGGTTTGTTTTCTCTTTTTGAAATGCCCCCCAAAAAAAAGCTATCTCAGCGGGCCATACTCCAGTTGACAATGTTCCAGTGGGTGAGCACTCATGGGTAAGTAAACTACTCAAGGGTATCAGGATGTCCAATCCCCAGAGCCCAGATATGCGGGCTTGTGGGACGTCAACCTGGTCCTACGTTTGCCTACATCCTGGCAAGAGAATCAATACCTCTTCGGGAAGGAGATATCAGAGAAACTGGCAATGTTGCTCTGTCTCATCTCGTGTATGAGAGCTTCGGATGTACGGGCACTAGATCGCTCTGCTAGAATTCTTACCCCCGAAGGGTTCACCTTCAACATCTCCAGGAGAACGAAGAAGAGAACCACGTCGGTATCTTATCCAGCTTTCTCTGATTATCCCAAACTATGTGTGGTTAGGTGCCTTAAGGTGTATGAAGATATGACACTGGAGGTTCGTCCCCAGGAGAACAGCAACTTTTGATTGCCATCAAAAAGCCTTACAAGGCACTGTCCTCTCCGACCATTGCCAGATCGGGGAGATGGGTCATGGTAGAGGCCGGCATTGATGTAACTGATTTTGGAGCTCACTCGCCAGGGGGGCTACGGCCTCCAAAGCTGTCCAGGTAGGGGGCAGACTCGAGGACATCACAAATGCGGCAGATTGGTTCTTGGACTCCACACTGATGGTAAGTAAACTTTAAACATGCATAATCCTCACCTTGAGTCCTGACATAAAATGAAAAATGTCCTAGTTAACATGAAGGAAATTTTCAATTCTTTTAAGGAGGCAGAGTCGAGGATTATCCCCCCTGGCATGCACTCCCATGCTGCCCGCCCAGGAGGGAAATGGGGACCTACTCTACTCTATGCTGGATCTTAATGAACTGGATGTTGTGTCTAACATGGAAGTATTCTGGATCTTAGTCAAGTCAAGAATAACTTTATTCGATGGGAAACAACCTTTACAACGCAACTTTTAAAACGCACTACCATTACGACAAAACTTTTACAATGCAACATCTATTACAACGCATGCCATTACAACGCAACAATTACAACGCATGATACTACAACGCATACCACTACAACGCATGTCATTACAACGCAGTCATTACAACGCATACCATTATAACGCATAGCATTACAACACATAGTACCCTTACACTATCCAACACTTACCCTACTGTTGCACCCCCTGGAGTTAGAATAGTAATTTTTACCCCTACACTATCCAACACTTACCCTACTATTGCACCCCCTGGAGTTAGAATAGTATTTTTTTCCCCTACACTATCCAACACTTACCCTACTATTGCACCCTCCTGGAGTTAGAATAGTAATTTTTACCCCTACACTATCCAACACTTACCCTACTGTGCACTCCCTGGAGTTAGAATAGTAATTTTTACCCCTACACTATCCAACACTTACCCTACTATTGCACCCCCTGGAGTTAGAATAGTAATTTTTACCCCTACACTATCCAACACTTACCCTACTATTGCACCCCCCTGGAGTTAGAATAGTAATTTTTACCCCTACACCATCCAACACTTACCCTACTATTGCACCCCCTGGAGTTAGAATAGTAATTTTTACCCCTACACTATCCAATATTTACCTTACATGCAATCTAATGTTATGCGTTGTAATGGTATGCGTTGTAAAGGAAGTATGCGATGTAATGGAATGCGTTGTAAAGGTAGTTTTTAAACATTCGTTGTAATGGCATGCATTGTAATGGAATGCGTTGTAATGGAGGTTGCGTTGTAAAAAATGCGTTGTAAAGGTATGCGTTGTAAAAGTATGCGTTGTAACGTCATACATCCTTATTCGATTGCTGTTACATACAATCATAAAAGCACATAAAAACAGGCAATTTTACTATTCATTATAAAATTCAAGATGAAATTAAAATGTATAATATCAGTCCAGTGTAGCTTTTAGGACCTCAATACTTAGATCACAATAGATTTATTTTACCAGAGTACTTTATTTATAAAAAATTAACATCCTTCATACTCTATGTTCATTATCCAGGAACTGTAGATTAATGAAAACTGAGCGACATTGTCTAATCCGCATAGATTTTAAAATTGATATTATCTATGCTTTCCTTAATTCACTGTAAAATTTACAAAATGAAAACTACATAGATCGTAGATTGTTCAGAGAGATTATCACAAGGGCAGACTTGTAGTTCTCGGGCCCAGTCATTCATTTTTGGAAAACTAACAAGTCTGTGGAAGATCCCCAGCCTGAATCTGGTCAGTAAAAACCTATTGTAACCCCCAGGAAAGAATTTTAGGTAGGGTTGTATACTAAAAGTAGTTAATATCAACTGATTATGCTGGACAGGCGGCTTGATGATCTCCGCCGACATTCTCAGTGTGTCCAGCAACAGAAGAGACTCCTTTTTTAACTCCCTTCTCGAAATCGTCTGGATGGTACTCTGATCAGTGAAATACCCTAAGTGACCTAATTCACACTTAAAATCTCTGACAAATCGAATTCATGGGATCTTTAGGGCCCCCTCCAATTTCAAACTGTCCATTAAGATGCCCCTGTTTAACTTTGTCTCCGCTTTTGACCAGATTCTATGCCACAGAAGAATTGGCTCCGTTTTAATAAGATCAGAAATGTATGGAAGGCCCAACTCTGCACGACAAACATATGAAGAGGTACTGTTACGTACACTCAGAATGTACCTTAAAAAAGAGTTTTCCACCATCTGCAACGGATACGAGTCAGCAAAACCCCATACCTCCCACCCCATACATAGCAGTGGAGGTATATTTTGCTTTATAAATCTGAATGAGCGCTACTGGTGGTCTCCAGCCCAGCTTTTTAGAACAATTAGCAAGGGCAGTAGTTGCCCTTAAATACACCCATTTTTTTGCTGATACAGCTTGGGCCCATGAGCCATTATGATTAAAGAGTATACCAAGATATGAAAAACTCTTAGTGGCTCCTATTTTCTGCCTTCCACAAACATGTCCCTGCACCTCTGACTGCCACAGCCACACCTCAATATGTAAGTCTTCGGGGTATTTGATTCTGAGACCTAAAGTGCTCATAAAATTGGAGAAGCTGTCTAGCACCCTCTGCAAACCTATTTGCGTACGTTACATCAAAACCTCGTACAGGAGGGCGGGCATTGGATGACCGGATAACTGTGGGTAATCTTGATTACCATTAAGCAGCGCCTCACCCAGTCCGTTGATATAAAGATTAAAAAGAAAGGGGGCTAGAACACATCCTTGCCTAACCCCTCTCCTTATGGGGAATGGGGCCGAATGATCACCAGACAGGCCGAATCTTACGCGTGCCCTAAGAAAATAAATGATTTTTCCATCCACCCCCATAAGCTTGAGGATCTCTCACAGTTTATCATGCATCATGGAGTCAAAGGATGCAGTGAGATCCACAAATTCTAGTGGTCAGTCATCCCTAAGCCCTCACGAAAACCGTATTGAAGGTCGGATAAAACCTTATTATCCTCGGCCCACTCATGTAAGCGTTATAGGATGATTCGACCAATTACTTTGGTCAGAGAATCCATTGAAGAAATGGGACTATAACATTGTGGTCCTGCGGTCCCCCTTTTCAGGACTCGCCTGGCATTGTAGCTCGAAGCGCTGTCACCAACGAGACTTATTGTGGTTGTGTTGGCTCCCAAGTGGTACAGACTGGTGCACGCGCCGACTGTGGTCTGTGGACGCGCTTCTAAGACACGCTGGCGTAGACGCTCACACACACAGCCAGCCAGCCCCACCCCCGCTTTCGCTTCAGTTAGGAGAGACACACACGCGTGCGCCCTCCCCCCTGCTTTCGCTCCGACTCGGCCCGCTCTCACCTGTTGTGCTTCATCAGCGCCATTGGGTGACACAGCCTGTCCATTTTGCTGTGTAAGTGGGCGGCAGGCGGCCGGAGGCAGCAGAATGGCAGAGGCGGTGACCGGGTAGAACGGGGAGAGTCGAGTCCGCCTCTGCAGGTGCAGCGCATCTGGCGCCGGAAGCTAACCGGGACGTGTGTGCGTCACTTTCTGCAGTGCTCTCCGCCTGGCTCTACCGGTTCAGTGGATGCTGGACGTGGCACTTGAGCTTCGAGGCTGCTGCGGAGAGTAGAACTCTCCGGGGTTCTGCATCCTCCGCAGAGGTGGGGCTCCCCTTGTTTCCTTTTAACCTACTTATTATGCTGTACTACCAAACTAATATGTAGCTATTTCCGTGGAGAAGGCAATTTGACATTTTAACGTTTCTCAGAATGGAAATTCATCAAAATAAATAAAGATTCCAGAGTCTCTAGCTTTATTTTATTTGCTGAAACAATTCTTTAGATGAATTCACAAAACCGAATCATATTTATGATGCACAGGCTTGGAGAGCTGAAGGGCGCTGCAATGCCAAACCGGTGACAGACTGGACACTATGTAAGGGCTAATTATTAACAGTAACTCTTACCAGTGTGTGTCCTTTGTTGGCTTGTTGTTTATTCCGAACTTTGCATGTTGCACTGTGTTACACTGCACACGCGTCATTTCGGGGGAGCGCCGCTCTTACTATATGCAGTGTTTGGGCCATTGCCACGCAAGCTGCCCCCGCCACCCCCACCCCACCTCTCCTCCAGCCCCCCCTTGCGGACCACGGCAGATGTTCAGGGAATGGTCACCTGAGGTGAAGTAGGGAATGATGCACCCCTGCCAGCTGGTTGGGCCCTGAGGAGGCAGCGCCAAGTGACAGCGCACAGACGCGATGCGGGAGGCGCTGCATCTGTGTCGAGGATAGGCTGGTAATGCGAGACAGATGAGCCCAGGTACCGGGCACCGCCAGCGCTAACTTGTGAACCAAGGAACATATTACACTTGCTGCAATAGGCCTTTAATCACCGCACATACCTCCAGGAGGAGCCAATCACTGCACAGTGCCTCTCAAGCACACACATGGCCTCACGTGCCAAAGAGATCAGCGCCTGGGATGTGTATAGTACATGACCTCACTTCAGCAGGAGGTTGTAAAGTCACCCAGGGTACGTCACGCTCTGTCTGGCAGAGGCCTACAGGTATGTGTAAATCAAGGAGACACCGGATATTTCTGCACCTACCGCCCGAGGAAGGCCCCTTGACGTGCGTGACTTCTGCCCGGGCACCAGGCGTGTGTGCCCAAGGGGCCACAGCCTGGCCATGACGTCACACTGGTGAAGCGCCACAATGGGCCTTTCACACGGTCTCAGTACGAGGTGTGATGTTTGACTGTAAATCGTGCTAAGAATTGCGCGAGCAGTGATTGTAACGTGAAACAATCTTTGGCAGAGCCATGAGGTCTGGGGTTGGCCGCCAACCCATGGCCAGTTCTTATTTTATTTTGTTCTGGTTTTGGTAAAACGTTGTTCGGGAAGCTGACGGGCCCTCATCTATCAAAACAAGCATTTGCAATGCAATAGGTCCCGCGAATGTGAGCGATTGACATTGCAAATAACATAAATAAAAGGCATTGTCATTTACAATAGCATAAAGTTGTGTAAATGCGAGGCCTATTGCATTGCAAATGCTTGTTAAAAATTGGGACAATGATAGATTCCACCCTAGTTGGTAAAAAAGGGGCAACACAGCTAGCAGTAATTACCTGTGTAATGATTGGCCCCCATAGGTCCATATTTGATTTTAATAAATCTACAGGGACACCATCCGGCCCAGGGGCCTTACCACCCCAACTTGCAGAAATTGACTGAGTCACTTCCTCCAGTGTAAACTGGAGAGCAAAATAAGATCCCGAAGGATCCAGGGTATCTTCCCCCTGGTTGTTATTTAATTATACCTGAAGGTTTCCCTCATCGTTATATACCCTAGAAAAGTGCTCAATCCATTGGTCCTCGGTTATAGCAATTTCAATTATTGGGCCCTCTCCAGAAGTCAAAAAATGAGCTTTTATTACTTTCCAGAAGGCCGAGCTATTTTTCATTAAAGACGCTTAATCCAAGGATTCCCAGGCCTGATTTCTCAGGGTAATTCTTCTCTTGTTAAGCGCACACCTGTACTCTCTTCTTGCCTGCCTCACGCCATTTACATTTCAAGGTGCCTTATGTAGTTCATGTTTTAATGTGTGTAGGCTTGTGTGCACTTTGAATCAAACCATCCCTGGGACTTGGCTTTGGGTCGATTCTCAGTGAATAAAGCCTCCCTTATAGCAGCTGATATGAGTTGAAAGGAAGATAAAATACTATCTGGGGAAGCATTTTCACTCAGGTACATCTCAAGAGCTATTTTACACTTAGCTACCACTTGTTTAGTAATCACTAGTGGGTCCATCATTGACCAGAACAGAGAGTACCCATTTGTCCTGTCAATTGCTATATTTGCTAACGTCCGGTTAACTTCATCGTGCCTATCAGATTTACTTGTTGGCAGTTGAACAGAAAGACACAAAAGAAAGTGGTCACTGAGTGAATTATCGTCAACAGAAAAAGAGTGAATTCTACACATGTGACTGTTTGACACTAATATGTAATCTATAGTAGTACATAAGCCTCGGCCAGGGTCGGATTGGGATCACAATTCGGCCCGGGCACTGGCGAAAAAAGTGGCCCACATTCAAGAGGCGTGGCCCATATTTAAGGGGCGTGGCCCACATTCAAGGGGCGTGCCCTTTCATGAAACACCATTTGCACAGACAAGGAATGAAAGTGGGAGGATACTGTTCTTGCACACGACACAGGGCCAAGGTGACAATGGCCTACATGCTGAGCAACTAAAAAAAATAGCAAGGCCCCTTTTTGTCACAAAATTATTCCAGCCCTCCAGCACAGGAGCACCTGAAAATCAGCAAAGCCCCTGCTATTACTAACCTACTCAGCCCTCCCCAGACCTTCAGCTCAGGAGCACATGAACAGAGGTAAGGCCCCTACAATTAGTAACTTAATCAACCCTCCAGGCCATGGGAAAATGTCCTGGCAGGGGAGCACAAAACACAGCTTTCTGGGTCATCCCAGGTAGCCAGGGGGAGGCTGAGGTGAAGCTGGTGCATGGGAAGTGCCTTCCCAGTGTGTTCTGGCAGTTTGAGTATTTACCATTTACTGTAGTATTACCCTTGTACCTGTGTATGGTACCCTTTTGTAACTTGCACACGTCACTTTTCTCTTGTAACACACTGTTTGCTACCTCTCACTTTTGTTTGCTTTAGACACTTGCACAAGTGCCACCATTGCCTACGTAACGTTTGTTCTTGTGCTGGAGTGTCTGCCATTAATTGCAGTATTATACCTCTACTTGTATTTTGTACGCTTTTGTAACCTGCACACATATCTCTTTTTCCTCCTGTAATGTATCGTTTGCTCCTCTTGTATTTTGGTTGCTCACTATTGTCACTTTTGATTCATGTAACTTAACGTTTGCTTTTGTAATTTGTCCACTTATAATTTTCTCCTCATGTATTATTGCTGTTCCTAGTGTGAAGCGCTCTGACACCTTCGGGTAAAGTCCGCACTATATAAAATCGCATAAATAAATAAATAAAACAAACAAATTCCAAACATCACCAGGCCCCCACAGCAAGACCCATTCTTCCTCGCCCACTATGCCCTGAATGTGAAGGGCTGTGGGCGAGGTGTTAAGACTAACACCGTTTCTGGGCTGCATGGGCGCCAGGGGGCCGAGGTGCAAATGGCTCAAAGGCCTGAGAAACACCTGGCCCCCAGGGAGGCCGATTATTGCAACAATCACCCCTCCCCAGCCCAGCATCAGCTTGATTGCTTGGCAGGGCAGGGGTGAAGGAGAGGCCACAGCTGACAATCGCTGTCTGGCCGCACAGCGAGGCTGCTTTCATTTTCTGTGTCTCTGTCTTTGTGCACTCTGTGGGCCGTTTTTTTTCTCCCCTTTCCTAGTCCACTCTCTGTGGACTGGGACAGGGGAGAAAAAAAACGGCCCACAGAGGGCACTGAGGCACCGGCCCTTCGGCCCATTCCCGAATGCCCGCCTTGCCAATCCGACCCTGGCCTCGGCCATTAAAGGTATGACTCATAGGAACAGGTTCCGCACATAGACCATTTGCAAAGCCCAGATCCAGACTAAAAACGAATTCATTAGGCAGGTTCCCCAATGGAAAATGCCTAAAATGGGAATTGCCTTCGTCATTTAGGCACAATTGACAGTTGAAGTCCCCTGCCAGGATTAACATTGTGTCTTTAGCGTCATCACTACACAGGCACGGGACTTAAGCAAAAGCAGGAAGAGACCGAGACACTTTGCCACAGACCAACTATAACCATCAGGAGATCGCCGTGCAAGCCGCCACCAGCCGAACATTGCTTATCACCCGTAGTCCTCCCGCCGCCGCTCGCCACATCAGCGGCCGCCGAGTGGAGGACTACATTACCCTGGGGGCACAGCGGCAGGAGCCGCCAACGTCATCTCCTGGCCCCGGAGGCGCTACTAAAAGCGCGTACTACCAGCTCCGCGGTACGCCGGGCCGTCTGTGGCCGTCAGGGACTGCAGGAGACTGGGCTGGGCCTGCCCTCTTGCATTTTTGGCACGGACCCCTTCTGAGTTTGCCATAGTAAGCCGTTTCCTGTTAACCTAAGTTTAACACTGACTCTATTGACTGCTGATCCTAAGTGATTATTACACTTTCTCTATCTTCATGTAGTAGATTTCTGTGACTTAGTTATTATTTTTAGTGATACCTGGCTTCAGTATGACCACGTGTACACCAAAGGTTTTACCCTGTACTGTAGGGGTCTTAATATTGGGACCCCTAGACAAATACTTCTCCAGGGCTACCCTAGAGATAGACAGAGAAATCTTGCTGGCTGAGTGACGTGCTGAGCGTCACTTATTCATCGAACTTCTCAAAAACAAGTCCTCATCCCTGGGTCAAACGCACGTAGCTACCTCACCACAAAATAATAATCCAATGGTAACCGTGGATTTAGAGCTACCTAGCACAGAGAATATCCCTTTAATTTTTCAAGATAGATACTTCACAACATCTACCAACGAAATAATTAACAATACCAATATAAATGACCCACCTTCTTTATCTAACTCACTAATTGAGTTGGAAGCAGCCTCAGAGTCCACTATAAATATTTCACCTCCCTTATCTAACTCATTAGTAGAGGTGGAAGTAGTCTCAGAGACGCATTCCCCGGTAGTACCTAATGTCCAGAAAGAAAACATACATAGTAAAAGGCAAACAGGAGCCCAGCGATCACCTCCAAAAAAAAGAAGGAAGAAGGGGAGGGATAGAAAAGTGGGTAAATGCTTAAAAACACCTTTCCCATCGGCTGATTCAACGAGAGAGGTACCACTATATCCAGTGAGGGACGTATTATCTGGTCCCATAACAAGCTTACTCTCAGAAGGCCTGTCCTTAAAAGGGATAACGGAGGCTGTGGAACACCTCTTAAAATCCCTTTTGCTACCCCTCATAGAAAGAGTTAAAAGGCTGGGTGAACAAATGAATCGCTTATTGGAAGTCTCCAATCCCAATAAAGAGGTCCCAAAACAAACTAACTCTCAGGCAAATCGCCCATTAACTAAATGCCCAATACAGAGTCCCAAGTGGACCACCCCATACACAAACCAGTGATTCCTCAGACCGCTCCTTCTAGTTCGGAGCCGTCTCAACAGCAACATATAGAAAAAACTAAAATAGGCTCCTCGAAACCCACCATTGCAAAAAGCACAGTTCCAACTAAGGCACAAAAAACGCATACGCCACAACATAATAGACTTACCCCCAGAAGCATCCAACTACGTCATCATTCTGACCGGAGTCCCGGCAGTGGTAGAAGGACGTATAGAAACCTACGCCAGTCTTAAAAACAAAGTCATTTATTGGCTACGTAATAACAGACCTCTCCCCCCACACTTAAATGGAGAAATAGTATCTGTTAGACGATGTAATTACGTGGGTCCACGACCAAAAGATATTGAGGGGGATGTTGTGATAATTAATTTTAGGGATCATAGAGTTATAACGCACATTAGTGATTGGTTCCCAGGGAGAGCTGATGGTAGTGTCTCATCCCGCAATCTGAGCTACTTTTATCCCAAAGCTCTGACGTCCCCTCTAAACTTTCCACCAACCTTGAGTAGATTTAATCCCCTGCAAATTCCTTATCTCAACTCTCATTTCACAGCGTTAAGATATGGAGATAACAATGTTCCCTCTTTTTTCCCACCCTTACAACATAATAGGTCCTTTCTTCCTCCAGTTAGCAGTTACCACCATATAAATTCTAACGGGCGTTGGAATATTCCACTATATAACCCATTTGATCCCCTCTCTGGACTAGATGAAAACGAATGACTGACGCTACCTGATTACCAGCTAAGATGTACTCATGATCAACCGAGTGATTGTAAAATAACCAACGAAGTCACTACTCCTACACTAATTTCTATTATTAGTGAACGTGAGTCCTTACAAGTTACAACGTGGAATAATGTTCTATTACACCCAGACTTGTCTTCTAGCTTAGGGGCCTCCCATGAGCCCGTGAAGCCTGCTAAAATGGGAAATACTGTGTTAAATTTATGTTCCTATTATGCGAAAAATTATTGTGCCGTATGGGGTAACTCAGCACCTAACAGTTCTGTTATCTTGACTACGCTTGGTGAGCCAATCCCTGGAAAACCCCATTTTCGGTTTTCACAAAAAGTAGAAATTAACTCAGCAGAGAAGTTTAGGAAACACCATACTCTCTTACCTGCAAAAACAAGTTTTATCAGTAAGGGGGAGAAAAAAGGGGTTGTTCCCATGAAACCTATACAAATACCTGAATTCTCCCCCCACTTAGTTCTTAACTGGAACGTGGCAGGCCTTGCTATTAAAACTGGTCTCCAAACATGGTTAGAATTAGTGAGTAATTATTCCATCCTTTGTTTCCAGGAAACATGGGCATTAAATCCTGTCCATCTCCTTGGGTTTCAGACACTTCACTCACCAGCCTTAGCAAGTAACCAGGGAAGAAATAGGGGTGGTTTATGTGTATATATTAGTATCTCTAGTGGTCTCACTGTATTGAAACATGTTCCCACTGAATTCTATCAGATTGTCATGATCAGATGGGGCAACTCAGTTAATCTTATCCTAATAAATTTTTATAACAATGTGCCCTTAGAAAATTTATCACGAACCATAGATGAATTGAGCCACACGATTATTACTTTAAAAGAATTTGAAGGTGGCGACTGCATCCTTGTTTGGTTGGGTGATTTCAATTGCAATATCTGCCAGCATGGCCCGAAGGGAATCTGTGGCCTCGGGTCCGTCTTGGATGATACTCCGAATCATTTCACTCACTCTAAAATGGGGGATATTTTAAACAATTTTCTTTTTTATTTTAATTTGTCATTTATTAACGACTTATGCTCTCCACCCGTACCATTTCAGCCAACGTTTCATGGGAGGGGTTGTAATGTAGTGTAGTTCCTAGTTTCCCACTAGGCCCTGCGCATTGGAATAACATAAACAGTAGTATCGACATGGAACTGCGGATATTCCAGGCCTCCACTGACTATGCTAAACTTAATTGGGTTGTGTTACCAACTAGCTCAGAGGTCACTGGAAACTTTCTTCTCTGCATAGGAAGTGATCAGCTTCCTTGGCACAGACAAGAAGGGATTCAGTTTTCCAACAACCGTGCAACATGACAACTTTGCTCCTCAGATCAAGAGTCAATCTCTAGGGTCGTGTGAAACAATAGACATAGATTTCACTCAGTCAGTCTAGTGCAGTTTACTTTCACGGTATGTAGAGAATAGAGAGACGGGCGTGTATCAATAAAGGGTTAACATTTATTGAACAGTCTTTCTTCTCGTACAAGAGAAATGTATTGCCACAATTGCAATAATTGTTATTATAAAAAGTACGTACAGTAAGATAAGTATTGCGAAATAGAACTGTAAAAGCATTGATATGGTTTCTTAGCCATACAATGGTTTAAAAGTAATAAAACATATATACAGTCATATATACATTAGGCTAACATACTCAACTGGTGCTTCTAACTAAGCCTACCCCAGTGTGCCTGACCTAAGCCTAACACGTGAAAAGGGGAGTAAGTAAGTAGCTTTAAGTTAAGTTGGTTTTGCCAAGGTTTGTTTCAAGAATTCTCGTCTAAGGGTTTAGTCAACACCATACCTCTGAATAGAATGATGGAGGATTGGTATCTCCTTCAGGGGTCTCTCTCGATATCCCAGTCACCCGCGAGGGTAAACCGGAAGCGCCGTGGCTGGATTTCTCTGCACGAGAAAGGCAGCGGCTTCTCTTCAGCGCGTCGAGGAAGGAGGGGGGACAGCGTCCGCGGGCAGCTGGATCTGCTGGATGTCTTCGCAGAGGGACGGCTGTTCAGCTCCTTAAGCGTACTGCACCATAGGTCGCGCTTTAGCGGCGATAATGGTATCAGCAGCTTCACCACCACAGGATAGCAGGCTGCAGCGACAGAGTGCTAGATTTACCAACACGGGGTCGTGCAGGCAGCTGGCTTCAGTAGCTCGTACAACAGGCATTGCTTAAGGCAACATTGGTAATATTTATACCTGACAGGTGCCGGGTTTGACGCAAGTTTGCTGGACATAAGACGTCAATTAAAGATGTCACTAGGAAGTGATAGTTATCAGTTGCTCATTAGAGTTCTATTACTAATCAAAACATAGCAAGCGGGGATTTCCAGGTTTGCTGAGTTTTTATCTTGTTGAAGAACTCGGAGTGTTATCTAGGAATATCAGATAGTGACTACTGCTCTGTCATTGCACTAATTGGTCGCAAAGGAAGTGGCAGAGGGAACTATGCTGGAATGTGGCTCTGTTCGTGTGAGGCCAGAGATGACTTTTCAGAAAATCGCACTTGAACAGTTATGCCAATATAGGGAATAAATGGCTTTATAGCCGAATAGGGGCATAAGGTCACAGTATCGATCAGGAACCTAGATAAACACGCAACACCCACTCCACGGGTTAATGTCCATCAAAATTACTAAAACTAAAGCAATTAGATGCATGTGTAACATTGCCCACCCCAAAATACATAAATGCATTCGAAATAGGCGTACTTGTAATACATGAATTTAGGTACTGTACGTTTTTTAAAGCATAGTAATCATTCAAAAAATTATTGCATATGAAATCAATGAACGATTATGCAAAAGGAATTACACATGAAGTATCTCTGACAGAAGAAAAGCGAGATAAATCATCACATAAAAATGCATTGTAATAACATGTGTGCTAGAGGCTGGTGTAATGTTGTTATGTCTCTAGATGTGTTTAGAAATAGAAGTGTGAAGCTTCTGTTCTCTTAAGAATAGTTTTTACGTTAAGCAAAGAATTGTTCGTGCCAAAAAAGGTCAATATTAGAAAAAATTGTCCAATTAAAAAAAAATAGATTTCCAAAGCTCTTGGCAGTTTTTGTTGATCAAAACTGAAGGCCGAATTCAGAGTTCATGGGAACACTGTGTGTCGGAAAGCTTCTCAAAAGTTATTGTTTCTGTACGGGTGAGAACATCGTATCAGACAGGCTCTCAAAGAATTGGTCTACAAATTCAGGTGATAGTTCAACCAAATTAGATAGCGCTGTAACTTGGTAGGTGTGAGAATGATTGCTGTCATCGAAGGCAGGACCAGCAATGCTCACAGAACGTTGTACCTGGATGATGTTGCTTTTGTCACTCGCTCCACTGTTACCACTTGGTTGTAGCACAGGAGTCTCCACGAATGCCGTCATCAGGATTGGTAGCCGCTGGGGACAACACAATGCGTGAGCCGTTATTGGACTGAGCAAAGTATCGACGTCCATTGGTACTGCTGATGGAAGTGAAAGACAGATGTCCAACACGCATTCATCGCCGCAAAGCATACACCGTAGCACAGGTAAAATGCAATTTTGCCATATCGGTCTGAATGAAAGGAACCAGGTCATGTTTAGATCTCTCAGCCTGGCCAATCCAAGGACGTTAGTTATCCTGTCCCGGTAGCGCATTGCTAGGATTGTCTCTTCCATTCCCATGGGAGCTATGTCTGAGCCGAGGCTTGCCATAACGAAGCAGGAGGGTCAAAAATAAAATCCCTGCGACGAGTCCCAAAAATATTGGTATGCCGCCAACAATGGAGTGCACAAAATTAGGAAAGATTCCCAAAATTGCCTGGAAGGGTGTTAGCAGTCCCGCAAAGACTGTCTTAAATATGCCTGGGATGCTTGTTGCACTAGACATGTTAAGGAGTTGGCTGAACATTTCTACGAAATGCACGGGGCAATTTGTTGATAAAAGGTCATGAACTTCAGTAGCTGTCCTTGCAACTAGAAGATCATACGTCACTTTAGATGACGTTATAGGCACTGTTGTCTGTAAAAGTACAGATTTCATTTTGCTTAATGTATCGATTCGTATAGAATAGAGATTCAGACGAGGCCAGAGGGGAGTCACTATGTCTGGAGGCCCACTCGGGAACAATGCTTGCATACAACATTTGACCATGGACGTAACTTGTACTAGATAACTTTTCCCTGGCGTCAGGCCACAACATCTGTGATCCGTTCTAAGAATGTAACTCCCGTTTGCGAGTTGCATAAAGAAGGGCTCTATCTGAGTTGCAGGTGTGACTAGCTGGTGGCATGAAAGGTTGTTTGAATTTCCATCACATGCTCCGTGTAAATTAATACCCTGACACAAAAGTATACCGCTTAGTGAATGTTTACAATTTTCACCACTAAGAAATACATTTTTGTCGCTGTCACTATAGCAAGAATGAGTGTATGGTAATTTCCATATAGATTTTACATATCCTTTACCCAATTGTTCATATTGGCCAGCAGGTATGTACTCAAGGCACTTTTTAAATCGGAAAGTTGTTATCGGAATTGTGATAATTCCGTGTATTATCCATTCAATGACAGGACTCTCTGACATTGTCAATGGTAATCTCTCGAGTTTTTCGATGCTCAGGATTGTATAGTCTGCTCCTTTCTGTGCCAAACTGATCTGTTTATCAGTAAGGTTAAAACTGGAAAATAATGACGTTGTGTTGATTAAACGCCAAGGCACATAGCCTGAACGAAGATTTTGCAGCGTCCAGCCTAATTCTATAATAGAGCGTAATTGAGACTGGCCATGTTGTAACATTAGCAAATCTCTGTCTATCACATCAAAGGCAGAGGATACAATATTGTCCAAAGAATATATTCTGGAAGACAGAGTCGTTAACCCATTGTCTACCACAGAAAGTGATTTCTCCAAATTAATACGATCAATTTCTCGTATTTTTTCAGCAGTTTCAATTTGCTTTACTTTCCAAGCCTCGTTGTAAGCAGCATAGATACTGGTCGCTATGAAACGCTTTTGACGCTGTTTGCGTGGTCCAAGAATGAAATCGCACAAATCAGCACCATCTTTTAATAAAGACAAGTGTTGCTTAATTTCAGCCAGTGTGGATGTAGTTAGCCATTCTAGGCAGAGTTTCCCTACACTGTATGTTGTAATAATCCCTGGATGTTGTCTCTGGGAATATCTAGGGTCTAATCTGGTCATTTCTAACCCCTGTGTTTTATTCAGGAACCTATCTTGACAGCTATTTGTGTCTGTAGGCCAGATTAACCACTTTTTCCAATCAGGATTTGTTCTGTTGAAATGTAAAATTTGTGACACGTCTAACTCAATATCTGTGGCTGTATTCTCAGGTATTGGCTTCGGAATAGACGGTGTTTTAAGGTCTTTGATCTTAGCTAGGCCAAGACAAGATGTTTGGTGTATTGTGTCATTTAAAAATAACATTTGTTCAGGTATCATGCAGGTTCTAAATAGTGCTTCAATGCCTTGCACCTGCCAATCTTTTGTACCCCAAATTGTTTTCGTTTCAATATTATTCTTCCAATAATCAAAACCAAATGTCATCATTTTGTCATAAAATGCTTCTGAATATATCAATTTAGAATTTGTCAGCATTGTTTTCATTCCTGTTTTATCTAACAGTTTGTAATAAAACGTTTCTGCATCACTGGTGTTAAACCCTGAAAAATATTTGAATTTGCTTTAGAACTGCTTTTAGGTGGTGTAGAACAATGTTCCCATTGATTATACATAAAAACATTTCTAGGCTGTGCAGATTTATGCAAGTAATGATCCCCATAATGGGTGTAACAGAATAACTGCTCATAACTAGATGAACCTTGTAAATAATCATGATCTGTGAATCTAGCTGACATTACTAAATCAGACATCATGTCATTAATACTGTTAAAGTCCCAATCATCAGAGAATGTACTAGGTGTCACAAAGTCACTTAAGGAAACCTTTAGTTGATGAGGATACTTCAGGATTTCGACCGGACCATAGATCTCATAGTCTGTTTTCTCCCATACTACCCCACCAGGAATTGGAATTGCTGTGACATTTACTGTTGACAGTTCTCTTTTCTTCACGTGGGATAATCTGTGTGGTTTCAGGACTAGGTTGATGTTCTGACTTGCTGTGTCCATTCAATTGTACTAAACTTTCCTAAAATTAAAACTAAAATTAGGCATAGTAGGAGTATGAATACCCTTGAGATAATCCAATGCTCAATCAACGGTGAATCCAGATATAGTTCTTTGATTTGTTGAAGGAGTCCTGTTGTATTTTCTTTAGAAATCTTTTTTGTTTCTGGCATCACTTCGGGATCATTTAAATCTTCAGAGAAGTTGTCGAAGTTGATGAAATAACCAGAGGCAGTTCTGTCAATTGATGGGATTGTTCTTTCAATCTGTCTCTCGGTAGCACATTCTGATGCCACATCATTGTAGACCGGTGTTGTTTCTTGACGAACTGTTTCAATCTGTGTTTCAAGAGGCACGAGTTCCATGGCATTATTGCATAGTCCTTCATTGTGCACTGCAGGCTGATCGAATGTGATTAGTCTTTCAGTTTGAACCTCTTGGATTGTTGCAAGTTTGGGTATTCTGTTGTTTCTTGGGAGTCCACTGGGCCTACTGTTGATTATAGGCCACATGCTTGTGGTTTTACCAGATCGATAGACACGACTCTGTTCTCCTTTTTACCAGCAAGGGGCGGTAGCACAACTGATCTTGTTCGGGTGACTGCTAAGACAGGTACTGCTTTTCTGTAAGAAGGCCCAAATTCCTTCTTCACCGCGATCTTTTCTCTGACTAGATCCCCAATCTTTGGAATCCAGACAGGCCTTGCTGGGGCTGTTGCGGGTGGTGCCTCGTCAGTGGTACTTGGCTGTTGCTTTAACTTTATGTTGCTTAATGATTTTCTTGTTTCATTCAGTTCCTGTAAAACAGCCAAACGATCTTTTACATCAAAGTGCATTGTTTCTTCTTGTACCACTGACATCTGACTATCGAGGTCCTGAACTCGCATTCTAATTCCGAACAATAGTTCGTATGGGCTGAAACCTTTTAGAGAATTTCTTGGCATGTTGTTAAGACTAGTTTGGACACTTATTAAATGTTTGACCCACCCAGCGCCTGAACCTAATACCTTCGCTGTTATAGATTGCTTTATGTCACGGTTTTTTCTTTCTACCACACTATTCCCTTCCGGGGTATGACGGACAAGAATACCGCAACCCAATTCCCATGCTGGCCATGGCCTCCTTATAGGCTCGAGAGCTGAAAGCAGGACCCTGGTCAGAATGGAACGTGGTAATTGCGTATGTGCCGATAAAGACTCGCAAATCTTTTATAACCGTTCTAGCGTCAGCCGAGCGCTGGTGGCCTCATTTTTTTTTAAGTGCTTTTCGTCTTAACTATTAATAGGACGCAGGACGGGGTGTAGGCAGCGTTACGCTCTTTCTGACTGGTAGCCGGTAGCAAGGTTCGCTACTGCGATCCCTATTACAGTTTTCACAGTTGTTTGCATATATTTGGTGTTCTACACTCATTCCCGGCCACCAGAATACTGATTGCAATTCAGTCAGTGATTCCTTGATCTCTCTGTGCCTTAGACCCAAACCCATATGTGCGTCTGCTATTAAAAATATTCTCCTGTTCATGTTTGGAATTACTCTGTCCCCCACTCCAGGGATTCGAGCAAAAGGAACGGAGTTTGCATCGATTATGTATGCATAATTGAGTGGATAGTTTACGGGTAGTGCTGCACAGTCGCCTTTTACGGTCGTTTTTACTGCCAGCATGGTTTCCCCGTCTATGTATTTATCTGTACGCTTTTTTGTGGCTACGGAAGCCGGTTTAGTTGCTTCCGCTGTGGCTGTATTAGCCAATGAATTCCCTGCAACGTGAACGCCATCACGTTGAAGACTCTGTGCGTGAATCACATGAGTCTTTTGTAGTTCTTTGTGTAAAAGAGCTACCTCGTTCCAGAGCAATTTATGCTTTATTGTGGCACCTGTGTCATCTTTGTAGTCGTTTTCGATCCAACTCTGCAGTTTATTGTTGTAAGAGTTGACGCAAAAATGAGAATCGCACACTATAAGTGTCGGGAATTCACGTTCTGCATTTTCTAGCGCCATCTTTAAAGATCTGATTTCAGTTCTTTGAACCAAACAGTTTCTTACAGATTCAGTTTTTGTTACTTTCGGTCTGAATTTACCGCACAGCCAACGACCTTTAATGATCGCACATGCTGCATCGTAGTATTTTCTCTCTACGTTGAAATGCTGTACAAAGCTATCTGTATAGATTATACATGCGTATTGTGGGAGAGGCAGAATTTCGATTGGCAGAGGATATTCTTCTTCATATTCTAAATCATTCAGTTCTTCAAATTGCGGTGCGAAATAGTATTTCACGTCTTCCGCTCCTAGAGAATCTATGCACTGTATCCATTTCGGATCCAGTGACACTGTAGGCAGGTTTACTGGGCTGAATAGCGCCTTGAAGGCGGATTCCGCTGTGAGGATATTAATCCTTTTGCCGTGTGCTAGTTCTCGTTCATTTGCTAATGCGATTTGCACTGCGTTCACAGTTCTTTCTGTGTGACTGAATGTTTTTTCTGCTTGTGTGTACAAGTGAGATTTAATTGAAATTGGTACCTTTTCTCCCTCATTAGAGGTTAGGTACGTGAATCCACATCTTCCTGGGATGACTCGGATTACAAGATCGATCGTGTTATCACGTGTATCTAATTTTGTTTTTGCTAACATGTCTGTTTGCAGTGATCTCAAAATTTCTGTGTGTTTTTGAGTCCAATTGATTTGTTTAAAATCAGGTTTAATTAGTTCGTAGAGAGGTTTAACCCTCTCTGCGTAATTTAGAATGTAGGTTCTTCCGAAATTCAGAAAACCTAGAATGGATTGTAAATTCTTCAGCGTTTTTGGAGCTTGGAGTACAGCGCACTTCTCTAAGAAGTTGTCCGCTAGGCTTTTCCCTTCACTTGATAATTCGTACCCTAAAAATAGTACTGTCAGATGGGCAATTCGGGACTTTTTAAAGTTGAATTTGTAACCCTCTGCTGCGAACCCAAGTATAATGGTGTTCACTCTTTTCAAGTGAGTATCCAAGTCGTCGTCTGTGAGATAAATATCATCTACGTAAGACAATGCCTCATCATCATAGATTTGTAGTAACTCTGTTACCCTAGCTGAGAATAGTCCTGGGCTGTTCTTGAACCCCTGTGGGAGTCGACAGAATTTTTCTGCGACCCAAATGCGGAGAAAGCGGTCAAATATCTGCTTTCCGGTGCAATGTTTTGACAAAAGAAACCATTAGAAATATCTAATGTCGTTTTATATTTTTTCCTAACTATGTTATTCATTAGGGCTGCACTATGCGAGTTTTGTACTGCAAAGGTTTTGCAACATGTATTAAGGTGTCTGTAGTCCAAAACTAGACTATATAAATTGTCTGGCTTGGAGACAGGAAACAAAGGATTGTTCATTTGAGAGGTGCATGTTTCAATCACCCCCTGGTACTCAAGTTGATCTAAGATCTCCCTGACTTGTTTTTTAGCTTCATGCTTTATGGGATACTGCCGTTGGGCAGTTGGTTCACTTTTTAGTTGGATTTTGTGAGGCGGTGAATCCTCATCCCATCCTACATGATTTTTATATAATGCAGGTGCCTGGGCTACTGCCCATTTCCTTGCATATGTATATTTTTTATGAATCGGAATGTGATTCGAGAAGGCAGGCATAATCACTTCTTCGCCACGAGGGCACCCCCCTGACAAACTCCGGGGGCCAATCTTTTTCAGCTAACAGAATATCATAGCCTTTTGAGAGCTTATCCCAAAATAGACCCTTAATTTTCCTAGTCTTATCACCCTCTATACGCAATGTTATTTCGTATATTTTATGGGGCTCGCTAAGTCTGGCGTCGGCAGTTTCAACCTGAATGTATTCATTCGTGTCCACTGTCTCCAGATGACTCATCAAGATCTTGCGCGCTATACTGATTTCTGCTGCACTGTCCAACATTGTCAATGCCCACTCCCCGTTTTTCAACTGTGTCCTCAGTATTCTCGGCATGGTTGATTACTCTAATACTGGCTACCTTCTTTTTCTGAAATTGAGATTTCTTATTTTGAGCAGGTTCCTTGTCTTTGGACTTGGTGTGCTCTCCTGGGTCTGACCGTCCTCTTCTTTCCGAATTCTGTGGAAGAGATCGAGAGGGACGTGTATCAATACTTTGATATCTATCAGGTTTTTTCAGATTATCCCTATTTCTAAGGTTATATCTTTTCTCAGAGGGCTCCCTCTGGGGAGACTGGCGTTCTCGAGTCGGAGTTCTTTCCCTCCGTCGAGGAGACCTTCCTCTGGACTGGAAAACTTTTTCCTTGGGAGTGGATTGTTTATTTCCATCCCAGCTCTTTTTAGGAGTGTTTAAATTATTTTTAATAAATAATTTTTCAGGATTTTCGAGCAGTTGGGGCTTAACTGGTTTTCCACCCAAGCTGTCTCTACCTAATTCTTCATAGCATTTTTCTATGATTTTTGCAAGCTCAACAGGATCTTTTATATCTGTTTCCCTCAACTTCTGGCGGATCGCCACAGATGCTGCTTCTCCCTTTACGTTGGCTAATAATATAGCCGTGACCTGCTTGAAGTCTTTCAGTAATTTCATACCTAGATTTAAAGCGGGCTCTGGACCGAATTCATTTTGAATCTGTTTTAGCACTTCTGGTATTACCGCCATAGACGGAACACTGTGTGTTTTTGTGTAAATGGAAGCAAAGACTGTACCCCAAGTGTCACAGTCCTCCACGTGTGGTGCGATTCCCATAGGAAGGCAGATGGTCAAGATTCTGTGTTTCTCAATAGGGGTAGTATCAGGAAATACTGCCTCTATTTGAGTGATTTTCTGGGCTAACCAGAAAGGAATTTGTTCCCGTTTTACGGGTGTTTTACCAAGACATGACTGTATGTTCTGTGGTGTAATTTTATTTGTGTTCCCCTGATGAGGGGTCAGCTGTGGTGTATTAACAGCTGGCTGGACTGTTGCAGTCCGCATTACATATTGGACTAATTGCCTATGTATTTTTATTAATGTGTTTAGCTGTACTAACAGCTCTTCCTTAGACATTCTTACAATGTCAGGATGTGGTGTGTAGCTGGCTAGAACCGGCCACGTTGCTCCTGGTCTACCTAGTGGACCGAGCCTAGTTATGTGATCATTGTGTTTTAGGGCGCCATTAAACCAGAGCAGGTGCTCTTGAAATTTAAGTGGAATTTCAATCTCCTCGAAAGGAGCGTACTCTTCCGGAGGTTTCTCTATTTTGTAATAGTGAAACTCTTTTGTTATAGCGTTTACCGCTGGAAAGTTTATCCATGAATAGAATACCTCTGTCTGCCGATACTCGTGAGCCTCTATCACGAAAATTACTGTACCACCCTGAGGTGTCAGTCCGTTTACTATAAGTTTTGAAGTTATAGATTTTCTTAAATGTGCCGGGATGATTATTGCATCCGGGTCTGTGTATTCGGGACCTTGCCGAGTCGCATCTGCTGCGGCCCCAGTGGTTCCGTTATTTTCTACTGACATTGTATAAATGCAGGTTTTGCAGAGTAGGTCTCCAAGGAGACAAAGATTAGATGCACAATATTTTGGAACACTGTATCCTTCAACGTTGAATAAACCAGAGCTTTACATAGGAATTTCTTCCTACTAAGGTCGGGCGGATTTTAACCTTTCACCCACTCCAGACGTCTATTGGAGTTTTTACGGGAGAAAGGGGTGTGAAATATGCACGACTGAGTTACTCTACAAGTCTTGCGTTAGTTTATCGCCTTACCAAACGTTTGGGCGCCATGTAGTGTAGTTCCTACTTTCCCACTAGGCCCTGCGCATTGGAATAACATAAACAGTAGTATCGACGTGGAACTGCGGATATTCCAGGCCTCCACTGACTATGCTAAACTTAATTGGGTTGTGTTACCAACTAGCTCAGAGGTCACTGGAAACTTTCTTCTCTGCATAGGAAGTGATCAGCTTCCTTGGCACAGACAAGAAGGGATTCAGTTTTCCAACAACCGTGCAACATGACAACTTTGCTCCTCAGATCAAGAGTCAATCTCTAGGGTCGTGTGAAACAATAGACATAGATTTCACTCAGTCAGTCTAGTGCAGTTTACTTTCACGGTATGTAGAGAATAGAGAGACGGGCGTGTATCAATAAAGGGTTAACATTTATTGAACAGTCTTTCTTCTCGTACAAGAGAAATGTATTGCCACAATTGCAATAATTGTTATTATAAAAAGTACGTACAGTAAGATAAGTATTGCGAAATAGAACTGTAAAAGCATTGATATGGTTTCTTAGCCATACAATGGTTTAAAAGTAATAAAACATATATACAGTCATATATACATTAGGCTAACATACTCAACTGGTGCTTCTAACTAAGCCTACCCCAGTGTGCCTGACCTAAGCCTAACACGTGAAAAGGGGAGTAAGTAAGTAGCTTTAAGTTAAGTTGGTTTTGCCAAGGTTTGTTTCAAGAATTCTCGTCTAAGGGTTTAGTCAACACCATACCTCTGAATAGAATGATGGAGGATTGGTATCTCCTTCAGGGGTCTCTCTCGATATCCCAGTCACCCGCGAGGGTAAACCGGAAGCGCAGTGGCTGGATTTCTCTGCACGAGAAAGGCAGCGGCTTCTCTTCAGCGCGTCGAGGAAGGAGTGGGGACAGCGTCCGCGGGCAGCTGGATCTGCTGGATGTCTTCGCAGAGGGACGGCTGTTCAGCTCCTTAAGCGTACTGCACCATAGGTCGCGCTTTAGCGGCGATAATGGTATCAGCAGCTTCACCACCACAGGATAGCAGGCTGCAGCGACAGAGTGCTAGATTTACCAACACGGGGTCGTGCAGGCAGCTGGCTTCAGTAGCTCGTACAACAGGCATTGCTTAAGGCAACGTTGGTAATATTTATACCTGACAGGTGCCGGGTTTGACGCAAGTTTGCTGGACATAAGACGTCAATTAAAGATGTCACTAGGAAGTGATAGTTATCAGTTGCTCATTAGAGTTCTATTACTAATCAAAACATAGCAAGCGGGGATTTCCAGGTTTGCTGAGTTTTTATCTTGTTGAAGAACTCGGAGTGTTATCTAGGAATATCAGATAGTGACTACTGCTCTGTCATTGCACTAATTGGTCGCAAAGGAAGTGGCAGAGGGAACTATGCTGGAATGTGGCTCTGTTCGTGTGAGGCCAGAGATGACTTTTCAGAAAATCGCACTTGAACGGTTATGCCAATATATGGAATAAATGGCTTTATAGCCGAATAGGGGCATAAGGTCACAGTATCGATCAGGAACCTAGATAAACACGCAACAGTAACTCTGTGATAGATTTTACACTCTTCGCCAAAACACACGCCTATTTATTGTCATTGTGGAAAACTTTAGATGATATCTATGGCGATCATTATGCAATCTCATTTACTATTAACAAGCCCCTACACAAGCAGGTAGCTAGGGAAAACTGCCCTACCTATCAGCAACCCATTTCCCTCGGGCGCACCAATGGTTACACCCTTAAATGGGATAAGGTTAACCCTGTGGGGCTTCTTGATAAATTATTTATGTTAAGAAAGGAAGAGATTGATATCTGTCTATCCCCCTCGGAAGATCCCTTAAAAATTGTGGATTCTTTTTCCAGGATACAAGAATCCTTAAAACAGCTTCTCTGCCGTCAGTTCAGGTCAGGCCCCGTAAAACCTAAAGGGTGGTTTGATAAGAACTGCACAGCTGCGCTAAAATCCCTAAAAAAGGCCCTACATGCCACACCTAGATCCCAAACTGAGGTCCGACAGGCCAGACACTTATATCGCTGTGCAATTAAGACTAGGGAGAAAACCCTGAAACATGAGGCTTGGCAAGCACTAATATCTGCCTCCAAAAATAGGGATCCAATTGCCTTTTGAAAGACTGTAAATGCCCCCTATGCCCGGAATAAAAATTCTGAGCCGATAGATATAGCCATAAGTGGGGATTCTTGGGTGGCTCATTTTCAAAATCTGTATGATAATCCACCCTCCACCCATTTATCTCCCCCGGCACTTACCACGCTTTGCGATATTAGTAGATCTTACATGGGAACCCTCCCCTTGGATATTGTTTAGGTCTCGCGACCTATCAATGCGCACAAGCGCATTGAGCGGAGCGAGAATTCATGTCGGCAAAACACAAGTCAAACCAAGGGCTTTGAGCCCCGCGGTTTTCTTGCAGTTCACGTGAATCACGTGAACAAACAAGCACGCGCATCAGGCACTCCTCCCACACCTCACGGACATCTGTTCATTTCTCCTCCCCCTCCCCAGCCAGCTTCCCCCAGGCCGTAGCAGCACTCCTCCCACACCAGCACCTCCCCTCTCTCTCCCCGCAAACACAGCCTTGCCGTAGCAGCACTCCTCCCACACCAGCATCTCCCCCTCCCACACCAGCACCTCCCCTCTCTCTTCCTGCAAACACAGCCTTGCCCTAGCAGCACTCCTCCCACACCAGCACCTCCCCCCTCCCACACCAGCACCTCCCCTCTCTCTCCCCGCAAACACAGCCTTGCCGTTTTTTTTTTGTTTGCCACACATGCATAAAATAGGATTTGATGCACGGGTGATTCATTTGCGTGGCAGGAAGCAGTATTCCGCACGGTCTCACACAGAGACGCATAGTCCATTTTATCAAGGGTATCACCGCTTCTACGAAGATCGGATAATGAAGGGGAAATCACTTGAAATTCGCACGCAGAACTCCCAAGCTACCTTCTGAAGAGGCATCCGAGCTGACTGGCTGGCGGTCGTGAATGAGCTTAATGCTGCTTGCTTTTTCGGACACTTGAGGGAAATGAGCTTGGTTAGAAAGCATGACAGTGACAGCCACGGAGAAGCTAAAAAATATCCGCATCTGCCTCTCTAGAGTGTTTCTATTTCCCGCTGTTTACTTCCATTTTCTTTGCTGTTGTTCTCTAGAGCTCTGTAGATACTTACACCCCATATGCCTGCTCCCCCTCCCCCCACGCCTCGCACCATACTCCCCCACCGCTCGAGATTGTTTCTATTTCGCGCTGGTTTACTTCCATTTTCTTTGCTGTTCTTGTCTAGAGCTCTGTAGATACTCACACCCCATATGCCTGCTTCCCCTCCCCCCACGCCTCGCACCATACTGCCCCGCCGCTCGCCCCCATATGCTCGATCCCTCCCACTGGTTTTATCTTGTTTTAATAGCAATATACCAATGACTGTCACGTGTGAATTACTGTAGAACCCTAAGCACCTATGAAGAAATATCTGACCTTTCATTGGCTAAAAGAATGTTTTTGTGAAGAGACACCCTACAACAACAGTAGGGCACGAACAGAGCACAACCGATATGTTGCCATATGGTCAGCGTCTGTGGACGCCATGTAATGATTTTATAATGACATTCGGGCCAACATGAGAATCTATCTTACTTTATAATGATATTTCTGAGACCTGAAAGGGATACTGGGGTGATACAGAGGTTAAAGCGTCTAAACTCCGTTCCCAATATCCACTAAGCTGCAAAAAATAATTTTCTTTTACATAATTGTCTCGTTTGCTATTGTGGCGCAGATAGCCGTTTGCCGTTGACAGTTACGTTCCCAAGTGGATTTAACCCCTTTACTGCTAAGGCATTATTATTAATCTCATAGTATTTCCATTGAAATCAATGGAAAGTCCATGACGAGTTACCCTTGTCATTAGCAGCCAAGAGGTTAAGAAGTAATTCGTGGCCCCAGGCTTACATTTGTTTTCCCCACACAACATTTCTGCAGGCACACCATTTTTTATTCCTCCTTGCCTACTGCGTTTACTGTTCTTCCGAGCTCTCTGGCACATTAAAATGAAATAGCCGAGAATTTCTTTTGATCTTTTTCTTTTGTACTCAATGGGCTTTCTTTTCAGTAATGATGTCTGCAGCCCGCGCTTATCTAGCAGCGTTTCCCGGGCTCCACTTGCGTTCTTGTATGTCCCAGAACACGAGGCGCGTGCGCACAGCTACCTAGAACAGGAAAAGGAAACCCTTTGCGGTTTCTGAGACACTGAATGACTCCTGCGCAGAAGAAACACGCCACTCACCCACGCAACAACACTCACACATGCAACACCACTCACCCACGCAACGCCACTAACTCAAAGCAACACCACTCACACACGCAACGCAACTCACACACGCAACGCAACTCACACACGCAACGCCACTCACACACGCAACGCCACTCACACACGCAACTCCACTCATCCACGCAATGCCACTCACACATGCAACGCCACTCACACATGCAACGCCACTCACACATGCAACGCCACTCACACATGCAACGCCACTCACACATGCAACGCCACTCACACATACAACGCCACTCACACACGCAACGCCACTCACCCACGCAACGCCACTCACCCACGCAACGCCACTCACCCACGCAAATCCACTCACACCCACGCAGTGCCACTTTTACCCACACTGCACCACTTTCAGACACACAACGCCACTCACACCCACGCAAGCCCACTATCACACACGCAACGCCACACTCACCCATGCAATGCCACTCACACACGCAACACAACTCACACACGCAACGCCACTCACCCACGCAACGCCACTCACCCACGCAACGCCACTCACCCACGCAACAGCACTCACACATGCAACGCCACTCACCCACGCAACGCCACTCACTCAAAGCCACTCACACCCACGCAGTGCCACTTTCACCCACACTGTGCAGTGCACAATAGGTCTCGCAGTAGGAAAGTTGGAGCTATTGGTTTTGTAAATGACAAAGCCCTTTATGTTTTTAAAATGAAAACAAAAATAAAAGGCAGTTATTTGCAATTGTAATAGCTCCAACTTTCCTACTGCGAGACCTATTGGCAACGCCAGTGCTTGTTTTACTTGTGAAGAGGTCTCTTTGGCTGTAAGGGACAGCCCATCAGGCAAGGCACCAGGCCCAGATGCGATACCTATTGATGTTTTTAAAGCTGAAATCGATCTCTGGGCCCCACTACTGACTATTGTGATGAATTGTGCCAACACCCATGGACTTATCGCAACGTGGTCAGAAGTGATAGTTGTCCCTATATTTAAAAAGGGGACAGGCATGATCCATCTTGCTACCGCCCGATTTCCCTCCTTGACGCCTTAATGAAGGTAGCTGGGCGTATTATTTTAAAGCGTGTGCAACAATGGACTGAGGAAGGCAATATTTCATCAATTTTTAGGTCTCGGCTTCGAGACCTATTGCTGCCAAGATGGGTCTGAAGGGACGTAGACTGGGTGTAATGGCAGAGTTTTTGGCTTTATTTAGCAGTGATATAGATCATTAGTCTTGCTCGCATCTAGTATAGGTATTCTTAGCCTGTGTTGGCCCTTTTAAGCCCTTTTTCCAGATCTAGAAGAGGATAGCTGCTTAATATGCCTTTATTCTGGACTTTCACCTGTCTATTGCCTATTGGCTTTGACATATTAGACATATTGGTATGGTTTATGTAGGTATTCTGACAGAGCTAAGGAGCATTTCACCCCTTTCAGGCCTACAGGCCTAGAGCTAGAGGGACTCCATTTTGATGAAACTGGGAGACTTTTCAGGGCAAAGGCAAAGTTTATAGTTAAGGCTGTTTTTCACTTGGAGAGAACCGGTCTGGGCCAGCCCTTATCGGTAGGCTGTATTATTCTCTGTGTAGAAGACACAACAAAAGGCCGGCCGGCTGGGTGTGTGTCCTTGATGCGAGGTGATGCAGAGGCCTGGTGAGAGGCGGGCTGATGGCTGGAACTTTCCATGAGGAAACAGCATTCTATATTTGTGAAGTGCAGAGGCGGAGTCAGTCAGTCGAGGAGAGAGTCAGCCAGAGAGTCGAGCAGAGGGAGTCAAGCAGAGAGGGTTCAAGCTGGAGAAGAGCTAAGTTGAAGAGTGAGCTGGAACTGAAGGAAGCAGTCAGAAGCAGTTGCTTATCAGGAGGAGGTGTGAATAGCTGGAGTCTGAAGTAATGCCTTTTAGAAGAGATAAAGGAGAGCTCGTGGACTAACCTATGGGAGCAGATGGAGTTAATTGGACATTGGCGCAGAGACAGAGTGAATAAGCTAGTGGAATGAACGGTGATCAGAGCGGCAGGAACCATTAAGATTGAAGAAGGAAGGTGGAGACAGTTCGTGTGGGGGAGAGGAGTCCAGAGACAGAGTGATCAGCGCAGAGGTGTACCCAAGAGTGCAGGAGAGAGAGAGAGTCTGAGATGAGCCAAGGCACAGACGAGAGAGGAACCCAGATGACAGCTAGAACAAGACTTCACACTAATCAGGTGATATTGTTTTCATCACATTAGCTACACTTACACTTTATGTCTAATCTTTTCCCTTTCAGCGGAGTGTTCCTGTTATGTTTAATCTTTTCTCTTTCAAGCGGTGTGTTCTACCTATAGCCTTTGTTGATCTGTGTAAATGTTTATATTGTTATAATAAAACAACCCCCAGTTTGTAGAAAACTGGTGTGTAGCCCCTATTCTTGTTCACTGAAGGTAAATATATCTCCTAGGTAGTTGCTACGTGAATGGATGAGTAATCCCAATCAGGTAAGTGGTGATCACATAAATAGGGAGTGAGTGGACCTTTGATGCCAAGAGCAGGGAGTACACTATAATCTGGAACTATATTCAAAGTTATTATTGTAGTTTCATCCCGAGTAGACAGCTGAGATAATATCCCAAATAATGGTTCATAGGAATGTGGTCGTCGTTGATATGCGGCGTTAATGAGAGCACTGGGGGGTCGAACCAGTGTGTATACCCACTGGATTGTGGCTTGAGTAAATGAGAGCACTAGGTAGTTGAACTAGTGTGTAGTTTCGCAGGATTGCGAACAGTTTGGAAAAGGGAGCATTGGGTTCTGCAGGCCCGTGTGTAGACGCACCGGATTGTGTGTCATATCTGCCCTAGGGTAGAACGGTCTGGGTCAGGGTGGCCGCGAGACCAACTGATGTGAATAAGTGTGGTGTAGGGTATGGATATCCCTAGTAATCAGTGAGTATTCTTAGTATCCCTATAGATTTAGTGGTGTTTTTAATAATATGAGCTTGTATATTGCGAGTTCCCCATCCTCAGGTAGGTACCTGGTGCCTGGATATAGAGGAGTCCTGAGGAGGGAAGGTGAGTACGTTCTGGCTGGGTTGGAGGGGCCCCTGGGGGCTGATCCCACCTACTCAGAAAATCCAGCCATTACACTGGGGGACGAGCGCCGATTGCCCATCGTGAACGCGCACGCCGAGCCTCCTGGAGCCGTGCACATCTCTTGCTCCACATTCACACTCACGGAAGCACACACGCACGCACACACACACACACACACACACACCCTCCCTCTCTGCCCACTCCCTCTCTGCCGCCCCCCCTCTACCCCCACTCACCGGGCTCTTTCCCTCGCAGCGGGTCACTCATGGCAGCAGGCAGACTCGGTGTCTTCTCCGGCGATCTTCAGCTGATGTGCACGCCCACGCTGCGTCTCGTGCGCGCCCACCACGCTGTTTCGCGCTCGTTGATCCTTAGCTTGTGATTATGCTCTTTGATGTTGCGAGGGAGGAGGTTTTCGGTTCAGGAGTTACAGGACTGCTGCTGTGAGAACCTCAGACGTTTAAAACCGAAATAAAAGGCCACTGCTGTGCTCCTGCTGCGGCAGCAGGTTTGGTCTACACTTGTGACAGAATCTCCCTCGCGGTCATGTTGTGAGAGTTTGGATGAAAGCTGCTAGGCCTGGAAGCGAGCATTCAGGAGGGCCGGGGGCATTCCAACCAAGTCTGCAACTGATCCCCCAGGAGGACATTTACTCTCTTCTCCCACCAGGTCGGGCACAGGTGAATAATACTGCCATTTTGCCTGCTCCTCTGCATTTGATTCCCCATTTTATTAACTACGCTTTAAATTGTGTGTTTCCTCATTTCTAAACACTTTGCTATAGAATCTCACACCCGACCCCAGGTCTGCCCAGTAGAACGGCGCTCACTTCATCCCTCTGTGAGGCAGAAGGTGAGTGCGAGTGCAGAGTGCGCAGAGTGTGAAGTAGTGAGTGCAGAGTGAGTGTGCATAGTGTGAGTGCAGAGTAGTGAGTGCAGAGTAGTGAGTGGTGAGTGCAGAGTGCAGAGTAGTGAGTGCAGAGTACTGAGTGCAGAGTAGTGAGTGCAGAGTAGTGAGTGCAGAGTAGTGAGTAGTGAGTGCAGAGTGCAGAGTAGTGAGTGCAGAGTAGTGAGTAGTGAGTAGTGAGTGCAAAGTAGTGAGTAGTGAGTGCAGAGTAGTGAGTGCAGAGTAGTGAGTGCAGAGTAGTGAGTGCAGAGTAGTGAGTAGTGAGTGCAGAGTACTGAGTGCAGAGTACTGAGTGCAGAGTAGTGAGTGCAGAGTAGTGAGTGCAGAGTAGTGAGTGCAGAGTAGAGTAGTGAGTGCAGAGTGCAGAGTAGTGAGTGCAGAGTAGTGATTGCAGAGTAGTGAGTGCAGAGTAGTGAGTGCAGAGTGCAGAGTAGTGAGTGCAGAGTAGTGAGTGCAGAGTAGTGAGTGCAGAGTGGTGAGTAGTGAAAAGTGAGTGCAGAGTAGTGAGTAGTGAGTGCAGAGTAGTGAGTGCAGAGTAGTGAGTGCAGAGTAGTGAGTAGTGAGTGGTGAGTAGTGAGTGCAGAGTAGTGAGTAGTGAGTGCAGAGTGCAGAGTAGTGAGTGCAGAGTAGTGAGTGCAGAGTGCAGAGTAGTAAGTGCAGAGTGCAGAGTAGTGAGTGCAGAGTAGTGAGTGCAGAGCAGTGAGTGCAGAGCAGTGAGTGCAGAGTAGTGAGTGCAGAGTAGTGAGTAGTGAGTGCAGAGTGCAGAGTAGTGAGTGCAGAGTAGTGAGTGCAGAGTAGTGAGTGCAGAGTAGTGAGTAGTGAGTAGTGAGTGCAAAGTAGTGAGTAGTGAGTGCAGAGTAGTGAGTGCAGAGTAGTGAGTGCAGAGTAGTGAGTGCAGAGTAGTGAGTAGTGAGTGCAGAGTACTGAGTGCAGAGTACTGAGTGCAGAGTAGTGAGTGCAGAGTAGTGAGTGCAGAGTAGAGTAGTGAGTGCAGAGTGCAGAGTAGTGAGTGCAGAGTAGTGATTGCAGAGTAGTGAGTGCAGAGTAGTGAGTGCAGAGTGCAGAGTAGTGAGTGCAGAGTAGTGAGTGCAGAGTAGTGAGTGCAGAGTGGTGAGTAGTGAAAAGTGAGTGCAGAGTAGTGAGTAGTGAGTGCAGAGTAGTGAGTGCAGAGTAGTGAGTGCAGAGTAGTGAGTAGTGAGTGGTGAGTAGTGAGTGCAGAGTAGTGAGTGCAGAGTAGTGAGTAGTGAGTGGTGAGTAGTGAGTGCAGAGTAGTGAGTAGTGAGTAGTGAGTGCAGAGTAGTGAGTAGTGAGTGCAGAGTAGTGAGTGCAGAGTAGTGAGTAGTGAGTGCAGAGTAGTGAGTGCAGAGTAGTGAGTGCAGAGTAGTGAGTAGTGAGAAGTGAGTAGTGAGTAGTGAGTAGTGAGTGCAGAGTAGTGAGTAGTGAGTAGTGAGTGCAGAGTAGTGAGTGCAGAGTAGTGAGTGCAGAGTAGTGAGTAGTGAATAGTGAGTGCAGAGAAGTGAGTAGTGAGTGTAGAGTAGTGAGTAGTGAGTGCAGAGTAGTGAGTAGTGAGTGCAGAGTAGTGAGTGCAGAGTAGTGAGTAGTGAGTGCAGAGTAGTGAGTAGTGAGTGCAGAGTAGTGAGTGCAGAGTAGTGAATAGTGAGTGCAGAGTAGTGAGTGCAGAGTAGTGAGTAGTGAGTGCAGAGTAGTGAGTAGTGAGTGCAAAGTAGTGAGTGCAGAGTAGTGAGTGCAGAGTAGTGAGTAGTGAGTGCAGAGTAGTGAGTGCGGAGTAGTGAGTAGTGAGTGCAGAGTAGTGAGTGCAGAGTAGTGAGTAGTGAGTAGTGAGTGGTAAGTAGTGAGTAGTGAGTGCAGAGTAGTGAGTAGTGAGTGGCGAGTAGTGAGTGCAGAGTAGTGAGTAGTGAGTACAGAGTAGTGAGTAGTGAGTGCAGAGTAGTGAGTGTAGAGTAGTGAGTGCAGAGTAGTGAGTGCAGAGTAGTGAGTGCAGAGTAGGGAGTGTAGAGTAGTGAGTACTGATTGCAGAGTAGTGAGTAGTGAGTGCAGAGTAGTGAGTGCAGAGTAGTGAGTAGTGAGTAGTGAGTGCAGAGTAGTGAGTGCAGAGTAGTGAGTAGTGAGTGCAGAGTAGTGAGTAGTGAGTGGTGAGTGCAGAGTAGTGAGTAGTGAGTGGTAAGTAGTGAGTGCAGAGTAGTGAGTAGTGAGTGCAGAGTAGTGAGTAGTGAGTAGTGAGTGCAGAGTAGTGAGTGCAGAGTAGTGAGTGCAGAGTAGTGAGTGTAGAGTAGTGAGTACTGATTGCAGAGTAGTGAGTAGTGAGTGCAGAGTAGTGAGTGCAGAGTAGTGAGTAGTGAGTGCAGAGTAGTGAGTGCAGAGTAGTGAGTGCAGAGTAGTGAGTGCAGAGTAGTGAGTAGTGAGTGTAGAGTAGTGAGTAGTGAGTGCAGAGTAGTGAGTAGTGAGTGTAGAGTAGTGAGTAGTGAGTGCAGAGTAGTGAGTGCAGAGTAGTGAGTGCAGAGTAGTGAGTAGTGAGTAGTGAGTAGTGAGTAGTGAGTGCAGAGTAGTGAGTAGTGAGTGCAGAGTAGTGAGTGCAGAGTAGTGAGTGCAGAGTAGTGAGTAGTGAATAGTGAGTGCAGAGAAGTGAGTAGTGAGTGTAGAGTAGTGAGTAGTGAGTGCAGAGTAGTGAGTAGTGAGTGCAGAGTAGTGAGTGCAGAGTAGTGAGTAGTGAGTGCAGAGTAGTGAGTAGTGAGTGCAGAGTAGTGAGTGCAGAGTAGTGAATAGTGAGTGCAGAGGAGTGAGTGCAGAGTAGTGAGTAGTGAGTGCAGAGTAGTGAGTAGTGAGTGCAGAGTAGTGAGTGCAGAGTAGTGAGTGCAGAGTAGTGAGTAGTGAGTGCAGAGTAGTGAGTGCGGAGTAGTGAGTAGTGAGTGCAGAGTAGTGAGTGCAGAGTAGTGAGTAGTGAGTAGTGAGTGGTAAGTAGTGAGTAGTGAGTGCAGAGTAGTGAGTAGTGAGTGGCGAGTAGTGAGTGCAGAGTAGTGAGTAGTGAGTACAGAGTAGTGAGTAGTGAGTGCAGAGTAGTGAGTGTAGAGTAGTGAGTGCAGAGTAGTGAGTGCAGAGTAGTGAGTGCAGAGTAGGGAGTGTAGAGTAGTGAGTACTGATTGCAGAGTAGTGAGTAGTGAGTGCAGAGTAGTGAGTGCAGAGTAGTGAGTAGTGAGTGCAGAGTAGTGAGTGCAGAGTAGTGAGTAGTGAGTGCAGAGTAGTGAGTAGTGAGTGGTGAGTGCAGAGTAGTGAGTAGTGAGTGGTAAGTAGTGAGTGCAGAGTAGTGAGTAGTGAGTGCAGAGTAGTGAGTAGTGAGTAGTGAGTGCAGAGTAGTGAGTGCAGAGTAGTGAGTGCAGAGTAGTGAGTGTAGAGTAGTGAGTACTGATTGCAGAGTAGTGAGTAGTGAGTGCAGAGTAGTGAGTGCAGAGTAGTGAGTGCAGAGTAGTGAGTGCAGAGTAGTGAGTAGTGAGTGTAGAGTAGTGAGTACTGATTGCAGGGTAGTGAGTAGTGAGTGCAGAGTAGTGAGTGCAGAGTAGTGAGTGCAGAGTAGTGAGTGCAGAGTAGTGAGTGCAGAGTAGTGAGTGCAGAGTAGTGAGTAGTGAGTGTAGAGTAGTGAGTAGTGAGTGCAGAGTAGTGAGTAGTGAGTGTAGAGTAGTGAGTAGTGAGTGCAGAGTAGTGAGTAGTGAGCGCAGAGTAGGGAGTGCAGAGTAGTGAGTGCAGAGTGCAGAGTAGTGAGTGCAGAGTAGTGAGTGCAGAGTAGTGAGTAGTGAGTACAGAGTAGTGAGTGCAGAGTAGTGAGTAGTGAGTGCAGAGTAGTAAGTGCAGAGTAGTGAGTAGTGAGTGGTGAGTAGTAAGTAGTGAGTGCAGAGTAGTGAGTAGTGAGTGGTGAGTAGTGAGTGCAGAGTAGTGAGTAGTGAGTGCAGAGTAGTGAGTACTGATTGCAGAGTAGTGAGTAGTGAGTGCAGAGTAGGGAGTGCAGAGTAGTGAGTAGTGAGTGCAGAGTAGTGAGTGCAGAGTAGTGAGTGCAGAGTAGTGAGTGTAGAGTAGTGAGTAGAGAGTGCAGAGTAGTGAGTAGTGAGTGCAGAGTAGTGAGTAGTGAGTGCAGAGTAGTGAGTGCAGAGTAGTGAGTGCAGAGTAGTGAGTGCAGAGTAGTGAGTAGTGAGTGCAGAGTAGTGAGTGCAGAGTAGTGAGTAGTGAGTGCAGAGTAGTGAGTAGTGAGTAGTGAGTGGTGAGTAGTGAGTGCAGAGTAGTGAGTAGTGAGTGCAGAGTAGTGAGTAGTGAGTGCAGAGTAGTGAGTAGTGAGTGCAGAGTAGTGAGTAGTGAGTGCTGAGTAGTGAGTAGTGAGTGCAGAGTAGTGAGTAGTGAGTGCAGAGTAGTGAGTAGTGAGTGTAGAGTAGTGAGTAGTGAGTGCAGAGTAGTGAGTAGTGAGTGCAGAGTAGTGAGTAGTGAGTGCAGAGTAGTGAGTGCAGAGTAGTCAGTGCAGAGTGCAGAGTAGTGAGTGCAGAGAAGTGAGTGCAGAGTAGTGAGTAGTGAGTGGCGAGTAGTGAGTGCAGAGTAGTGAGTAGTGAGTACAGAGTAGTGAGTAGTGAGTGCAGAGTAGTGAGTGTAGAGTAGTGAGTGCAGAGTAGTGAGTGCAGAGTAGTGAGTGCAGAGTAGGGAGTGTAGAGTAGTGAGTACTGATTGCAGAGTAGTGAGTAGTGAGTGCAGAGTAGTGAGTGCAGAGTAGTGAGTAGTGAGTGCAGAGTAGTGAGTGCAGAGTAGTGAGTAGTGAGTGCAGAGTAGTGAGTAGTGAGTGGTGAGTGCAGAGTAGTGAGTAGTGAGTGGTAAGTAGTGAGTGCAGAGTAGTGAGTAGTGAGTGCAGAGTAGTGAGTAGTGAGTAGTGAGTGCAGAGTAGTGAGTGCAGAGTAGTGAGTGCAGAGTAGTGAGTGTAGAGTAGTGAGTACTGATTGCAGAGTAGTGAGTAGTGAGTGCAGAGTAGTGAGTGCAGAGTAGTGAGTAGTGAGTGCAGAGTAGTGAGTGCAGAGTAGTGAGTGCAGAGTAGTGAGTAGTGAGTGTAGAGTAGTGAGTACTGATTGCAGGGTAGTGAGTAGTGAGTGCAGAGTAGTGAGTGCAGAGTAGTGAGTGCAGAGTAGTGAGTAGTGAGTGTAGAGTAGTGAGTAGTGAGTGCAGAGTAGTGAGTAGTGAGTGTAGAGTAGTGAGTAGTGAGTGCAGAGTAGTGAGTAGTGAGCGCAGAGTAGGGAGTGCAGAGTAGTGAGTGCAGAGTGCAGAGTAGTGAGTGCAGAGTAGTGAGTGCAGAGTAGTGAGTAGTGAGTACAGAGTAGTGAGTGCAGAGTAGTGAGTAGTGAGTGCAGAGTAGTAAGTGCAGAGTAGTGAGTGGTGAGTAGTAAGTAGTGAGTGCAGAGTAGTGAGTAGTGAGTAGTGAGTGCAGAGTAGTGAGTAGTGAGTGCAGAGTAGTGAGTACTGATTGCAGAGTAGTGAGTAGTGAGTGCAGAGTAGGGAGTGCAGAGTAGTGAGTAGTGAGTGCAGAGTAGTGAGTGCAGAGTAGTGAGTGTAGAGTAGTGAGTAGAGAGTGCAGAGTAGTGAGTAGTGAGTGCAGAGTAGTGAGTAGTGAGTGCAGAGTAGTGAGTGCAGAGTAGTGAGTGCAGAGTAGTGAGTGCAGAGTAGTGAGTAGTGAGTGCAGAGTAGTGAGTGCAGAGTAGTGAGTAGTGAGTGCAGAGTAGTGAGTGCAGAGTAGTGAGTAGTGAGTGCAGAGTAGTGAGTAGTGAGTGGTGAGTAGTGAGTGCAGAGTAGTGAGTAGTGAGTGCAGAGTAGTGAGTAGTGAGTGCAGAGTAGTGAGTAGTGAGTGCAGAGTAGTGAGTATTGAGTGCTGAGTAGTGAGTAGTGAGTGCAGAGTAGTGAGTAGTGAGTGCAGAGTAGTGAGTAGTGAGTGTAGAGTAGTGAGTAGTGAGTGCAGAGTAGTGAGTAGTGAGTGCAGAGTAGTGAGTAGTGAGTGCAGAGTAGTGAGTGCAGAGTAGTCAGTGCAGAGTGCAGAGTAGTGAGTGCAGAGAAGTGAGTGCAGAGTAGTGAGTAGTGAGTGCAGAGTAGTGAGTGCAGAGTAGTGAGTAGTGAGTGCAGAGTAGTGAGTGCAGAGTAGTGAGTAGTGAGTAGTGAGTGCAGAGTAGTGAGTAGTGAGTGGTGAGTAGTGAGTGCAGAGTAGTGAGTAGTGAGTGCAGAGTAGTGAGTAGTGAGTAGTGAGTGCAGAGTAGTGAGTAGTGAGTAGGGAGTGCAGAGTAGTGAGTAGTGAGTGCAGAGTAGTGAGTAGTGAGTGCAGAGTAGTGAGTACAGAGTAGTGAGTGCAGAGTAGTGAGTGCAGAGTAGTGAGTAGTGAGTGCAGAGTAGTGAGTGCAGAGTAGTGAGTAGTGAGTGCAGAGTAGTGAGTGCAGAGTAGTGAGTAGTGAGTGGTGAGTAGTGAGTAGTGAGTGCAGAGTAGTGAGTAGTGAGTGGTGAGTAGTGAGTGCAGAGTAGTGAGTAGTGAGTACAGAGTAGTGAGTAGTGAGTAGTGAGTGCAGAGTAGTGAGTGTAGAGTAGTGAGTGCAGAGTAGTGAGTGCAGAGTAGTGAGTGCAGAGTAGGGAGTGTAGAGTAGTGAGTACTGATTGCAGAGTAGTGAGTAGTGAGTGCAGAGTAGTAAGTAGTGAGTAGTGAGTGCAGAGTAGTGAGTAGTGAGTGCAGAGTAGTGAGTAGTGAGTGGTGAGTAGTGAGTGCAGAGTAGTGAGTAGTGAGTGCAGAGTAGTGAGTAGTGAGTGCAGAGTAGTGAGTAGTGAGTGCTGAGTAGTGAGTAGTGAGTGCAGAGTAGTGAGTAGTGAGTGCAGAGTAGTGAGTAGTGAGTGTAGAGTAGTGAGTGCAGAGTAGTGAGTGCAGAGTAGTGAGTAGTGAGTGCAGAGTAGTGAGTGCAGAGTAGTGAGTAGTGAGTGGTGAGTAGTGAGTAGTGAGTGCAGAGTAGTGAGTAGTGAGTGGTGAGTAGTGAGTGCAGAGTAGTGAGTAGTGAGTACAGAGTAGTGAGTAGTGAGTGCAGAGTAGTGAGTGTAGAGTAGTGAGTGCAGAGTAGTGAGTGCAGAGTAGGGAGTGTAGAGTAGTGAGTACTGATTGCAGAGTAGTGAGTAGTGAGTGCAGAGTAGTGATTAGTGAGTAGTGAGTGCAGAGTAGTGAGTGCAGAGTAGTGAGTAGTGAGTGCAGAGTAGTGAGTGCAGAGTGGTGAGTGTAGAGTAGTGAGTAGTGAGTGCAGAGTAGTGAGTAGTGAGTGGTGAGTAGTGAGTGCAGAGTAGTGAGTAGTGAGTGGTGAGTAGTGAGTGCAGAGTAGTGAGTAGTGAGTAGTGAGTGCAGAGTAGTGAGTGTAGAGTAGTGAGTGCAGAGTAGTGAGTGCAGAGTAGTGAGTGCAGAGTAGTGAGTCCAGAGTAGTGAGTGTAGAGTAGTGAGTACTGATTGCAGAGTAGTGAGTAGTGAGTGCAGAGTAGTGAGTGCAGAGTAGTGAGTAGTGAGTGCAGAGTAGTGAGTGCAGAGTAGTGAGTGTAGAGTAGTGAGTAGTGAGTGCAGAGTAGTGAGTAGTGAGTGTAGAGTAGTGAGTAGTGAGTGCAGAGTAGTGAGTAGTGAGTGCAGAGTAGGGGAGTGCAGAGTAGTGAGTGCAGAGTAGTGAGTGCAGAGTAGTGAGTGCAGAGTAGTGAGTGCAGAGTAGTGAGTGCAGAGTAGTGAGTGCAGAGTAGTGAGTAGTGAGTGCAGAGTAGTGAGTAGTGAGTGCAGAGTAGTGAGTGCAGAGTAGTGAGTAGTGAGTGGTGAGTGCAGAGTAGTGAGTGCAGAGTAGTGAGTGCAGAGTTGTGAGTAGTGAGTGCAGAGTAGTGAGTAGTGAGTGCAGAGTAGTGAGTACTGATTGCAGAGTAGTGAGTAGTGAGTGCAGAGTAGTGAGTAGTGAGTGCAGAGTAGTGAGTGCAGAGTAGTGAGTGCAGAGTAGTGAGTGCAGAGTAGTGAGTAGTGAGTGTAGAGTAGTGAGTAGTGAGTGCAGAGTAGTGAGTAGTGAGTGTAGAGTAGTGAGTAGTGAGTGCAGAGTAGTGAGTAGTGAGCGCAGAGTAGGGAGTGCAGAGTAGTGAGTGCAGAGTGCAGAGTAGTGAGTGCAGAGTAGTGAGTGCAGAGTAGTGAGTAGTGAGTGCAGAGTAGTGAGTGCAGAGTAGTGAGTAGTGAGTGCAGAGTAGTAAGTGCAGAGTAGTGAGTAGTGAGTGGTGAGTAGTAAGTAGTGAGTGCAGAGTAGTGAGTAGTGAGTGGTGAGTAGTGAGTGCAGAGTAGTGAGTAGTGAGTGCAGAGTAGTGAGTACTGATTGCAGAGTAGTGAGTAGTGAGTGCAGAGTAGGGAGTGCAGAGTAGTGAGTAGTGAGTGCAGAGTAGTGAGTGCAGAGTAGTGAGTAGTGAGTGCAGAGTAGTGAGTGTAGAGTAGTGAGTAGTGAGTGCAGAGTAGTGAGTAGTGAGTGCAGAGTAGTGAGTGCAGAGTAGTGAGTGCAGAGTAGTGAGTGCAGAGTAGTGAGTAGTGAGTGCAGAGTAGGGAGTGCAGAGTAGTGAGTAGTGAGTGCAGAGTAGGGAGTGCAGAGTAGTGAGTAGTGAGTGCAGAGTAGTGAGTGCAGAGTAGTGAGTAGTGAGTGCAGAGTAGTGAGTGTAGAGTAGTGAGTAGTGAGTGCAGAGTAGTGAGTAGTGAGTGCAGAGTAGTGAGTGCAGAGTAGTGAGTGCAGAGTAGTGAGTAGTGAGTGCAGAGTAGTGAGTGCAGAGTAGTGAGTAGTGAGTGCAGAGTAGTGAGTGCAGAGTAGTGAGTAGTGAGTGCAGAGTAGTGAGTAGTGAGTAGTGAGTGGTGAGTAGTGAGTGCAGAGTAGTGAGTAGTGAGTGCAGAGTAGTGAGTGCAGAGTAGTGAGTAGTGAGTAGTGAGTGCAGAGTAGTGAGTAGTGAGTAGGGAGTGCTGAGTAGTGAGTAGTGAGTGCAGAGTAGTGAGTAGTGAGTGCAGAGTAGTGAGTAGTGAGTGTAGAATAGTGAGTAGTGAGTGCAGAGTAGTGAGTAGTGAGTGCAGAGTAGTGAGTAGTGAGTGCAGAGTAGTGAGTGCAGAGTAGTCAGTGCAGAGTGCAGAGTAGTGAGTGCAGAGTAGTGAGTGCAGAGTAGTGAGTAGTGAGTGCAGAGTAGTGAGTGCAGAGTAGTGAGTAGTGAGTAGTGAGTGCAGAGTAGTGAGTAGTGAGTGGTGAGTAGTGAGTGCAGAGTAGTGAGTAGTGAGTGCAGAGTAGTGAGTAGTGAGTGCAGAGTAGTGAGTAGTGAGTAGGGAGTGCAGAGTAGTGAGTAGTGAGTGCAGAGTAGTGAGTAGTGAGTGCAGAGTAGTGAGTACAGAGTAGTGAGTGCAGAGTAGTGAGTGCAGAGTAGTGAGTAGTGAGTGCAGAGTAGTGAGTGCAGAGTAGTGAGTAGTGAGTGCAAAGTAGTGAGTGCAGAGTAGTGAGTAGTGAGTAGTGAGTAGTGAGTGGTGAGTAGTGAGTAGTGAGTGCAGAGTAGTGAGTAGTGAGTGGTGAGTAGTGAGTGCAGAGTAGTGAGTAGTGAGTAGTGAGTACAGAGTAGTGAGTAGTGAGTAGTGAGTGCAGAGTAGTGAGTGTAGAGTAGTGAGTGCAGAGTAGTGAGTGCAGAGTAGTGAGTGCAGAGTAGGGAGTGTAGAGTAGTGAGTACTGATTGCAGAGTAGTGAGTAGTGAGTGCAGAGTAGTGAGTAGTGAGTAGTGAGTGCAGAGTAGTGAGTGCAGAGTAGTGAGTGCAGAGTAGTGAGTAGTGAGTGCAGAGTAGTGAGTGCAGAGTGGTGAGTGCAGAGTAGTGAGTAGTGAGTGCAGAGTAGTGAGTAGTGAGTGGTGAGTAGTGAGTGCAGAGTAGTGAGTAGTGAGTGCAGAGTAGTGAGTAGTGAGTGCAGAGTAGTGAGTGTAGAGTAGTGAGTGTAGAGTAGTGAGTGCAGAGTAGTGAGTGCAGAGTAGTGAGTGCAGAGTAGTGAGTACTGATTGCAGAGTAGTGAGTAGTGAGTGCAGAGTAGTGAGTGCAGAGTAGTGAGTAGTGAGTGCAGAGTAGTGAGTGCAGAGTAGTGAGTGTAGAGTAGTGAGTAGTGAGTGCAGAGTAGTGAGTAGTGAGTGTAGAGTAGTGAGTAGTGAGTGCAGAGTAGTGAGTAGTGAGTGCAGAGTAGGGGAGTGCAGAGTAGTGAGTGCAGAGTAGTGAGTGCAGAGTAGTGAGTGCAGAGTAGTGAGTGCAGAGTAGTGAGTAGTGAGTGCAGAGTAGTGAGTGCAGAGTAGTGAGTAGTGAGTGGTGAGTGCAGAGTAGTGAGTGCAGAGTAGTGAGTGCAGAGTTGTGAGTAGTGAGTGCAGAGTAGTGAGTAGTGAGTGCAGAGTAGTGAGTACTGATTGCAGAGTAGTGAGTAGTGAGTGCTGAGTAGGGAGTGCAGAGTAGTGAGTAGTGAGTGCAGAGTAGTGAGTGCAGAGTAGTGAGTAGTGAGTAGTGAGTGCAGAGTAGTGAGTGTAGAGTAGTGAGTGCAGAGTAGTGAGTAGTGAGTGCAGAGTAGTGAGTAGTGAGTGCAGAGTAGTGAGTGCAGAGTAGTGAGTGCAGAGTAGTGAGTGCAGAGTAGTGAGTAGTGAGTGCAGAGTAGTGAGTAGTGAGTGCAGAGTAGTGAGTAGTGAGTAGTGAGTGCAGAGTAGTGAGTAGTGAGTGGTGAGTAGTGAGTGCAAAGTAGTGAGTAGTGAGTGCAGAGTAGTGAGTAGTGAGTGCAGAGTAGTGAGTAGTGAGTGCAGAGTAGTGAGTAGTGAGTAGGGAGTGCTGAGTAGTGAGTAGTGAGTGCAGAGTAGTGAGTAGTGAGTGCAGAGTAGTGAGTAGTGAGTGCAGAGTAGTGAGTAGTGAGTGCAGAGTAGTGAGTGCAGAGTAGTGAGTAGTGAGTGCAGAGTAGTGAGTAGTGAGTGCAGAGTAGTGAGTGCAGAGTAGTGAGTGCAGAGTAGTGAGTGTAGAGTAGTGAGTACTGATTGCAGAGTAGTGAGTAGTGAGTGCAGAGTAGTGAGTAGTGAGTGCAGAGTAGTGAGTGCAGAGTAGTGAGTAGTGAGTGCAGAGTAGTGAGTGCAGAGTAGTGAGTAGTGAGTAGTGAGTGCAGAGTAGTGAGTAGTGAGTAGTGAGTGCAGAGTAGTGAGTAGTGAGTGCAGAGTAGTGAGTAGTGAGTGCAGAGTAGTGAGTAGTGAGTGCAGAGTAGTGAGTAGTGAGTAGTGAGTGCAGAGTAGTGAGTAGTGAGTGTAGAGTAGTGAGTAGTGAGTGCAGATTAGTGAGTAGTGAGTGTAGAGTAGTGAGTGCAGAGTAGTGAGTGCAGAGTAGTGAGTGCAGAGTGCAGAGTAGTGAGTGCAGAGTAGTGAGTGCAGAGTAGTGAGTGCAGAGTAGTGAGTACTGATTGCAGAGTAGTGAGTAGTGAGTGCAGAGTAGTGAGTGCAGAGTAGTGAGTGCAGAGTATTGAGTAGTGAGTGCAGAGTATTGAGTAGTGAATGCAGAGTAGTCAGTGCAGAGTAGTCAGTGCAGAGTAGTGAGTAGTGAGTAGTGAGTGCAGAGTAGTGAGTAGTGAGTACAGAGTAGTGAGTGTAGAGTAGTGAGTGCAGAGTAGTGAGTAGTGAGTGCAGAGTAGTGAGTGCAGAGTAGTGAGTAGTGAGTGCAGAGTAGTGAGTGCAGAGTAGTGATTGCAGAGTAGTGAGTAGTGAGTGCAGAGTAGTGAGTAGTGAGTGCAGAGTAGTGAGTAGAGAGTGCAGAGTAGTGAGTGCAGAGTAGTGAGTGCAGAGTAGTGAGTGCAGAGTAGTGAGTAGTGAGTGGTGAGTAGTGAGTGCAGAGTAGTGAGTAGTGAGTGCAGAGTAGTGAGTGCAGAGTAGTGAGTGCAGAGTAGTGAGTGCAGAGTAGTGAGTAGTGAGTGCAGAGTAGTGAGTAGTGAGTGCAGAGTAGTGCTGTTGAGTGCAGAGTAGTGAGTGCAGAGTAGTGCTGTTGAGTGCAGAGTAGTGAGTGCAGAGTAGTGCTGTTGAGTGCAGAGCAGTGAGTGCAGAGTAGTGCTGTTGAATGCAGAGTAGTGTGTGCTGTTGAGTGCAGAGTAGTGTGTGCTGTTGAGTGCAGAGTAGTGTGTGCTGTTGAGTGCAGAGTAGTGTGTGCTGTTGAGTGCAGAGTGCTGTGTATTGGCAATGTAAATGACAATGCCATTTATTTATGATTGAAAGAAAAAAAATGTCATGAGCAATGCCAATAGCTCTACCTTTAATGATGCCGAGACCATTGCATTGTAAATGCTTGTTCAATATGGCTTTCGCTCTGGTATGGGAACGGTTGAGCAGAGTCTAAATTTGTACTTTTTAATTTCCACATATACTCAAGCTAAGAAAGGGAACCTTTTTATTACTTTTATCGATTTGAGTTCAGCCTTCGACTGTGTCGATCATAATCAGTTATGGCCCACACTTGAGGACCTGGATATGGAACCTCTAATTCTTAACTTCATTAAGGAACTATACACGGATGCTGGGGCGAGGGTGCGCTTTGGACAACGAGGGGCGTGCTCGTCAAGATTTACCATCAAGAGGGGGGTGAGACAGGGGTGCATTTTAGCGCCCTACTCTTCTCCCTCTATATTAACTCTATTGGCGACCACCTTAAGGGTTCTCAGTTTGATTACCCCTTAGTCCGGGGTCACTCCGTCCCCATCCTCTTGTATGCGGACGACGCTGCCATTATGTCGCAGACGAGGCTGGGCTTACAGAGGGCCGTATCAAAGTTTACGCTTTTTATGAGGGAAAAGGGTCTTAAGGTTAATTTATCCAAAAACCTTCTCCATGCCCTGTGGCCGTTGAACAAAAAAAGCACCTTGTCCCATCTTCCTCGAGGGTAGAAGGGTAGAAACAATTCCCCTACCTTGGGATTTCTTTTGACAGGAAGTGTTCCTGGCATACAGCAATTAAAGCTAGAAAATTAGCATTTTCTAAGGCGATTGGAGCTTTGCAGAATTTTGCGGCCAAAATTGGGGGTAGACCCGTCAAGGAGTTGATTTTAATATATAAGGCTAAATGTGTATCCACAGCCATTTATGGCTCTGGCATCTGGGGGATTGATACTTAAATTTCAATTCAGCAATCTGAAAATTGTTTTCTCAGATATCTCCTGGGGGGTCCCTAAATCCTCACCCAGCTACTTTGCACATATAGAACTGGGTCTCCCTTATATTTCCGATACCATAGTGACTGAGCCTATCCTGTTATGGCATAAGTTGTGGGTTACTCCTGAGACAGCTTTTAACTGTAACATAATTTCTGACTGTTTAAAACTTGATGGTAAAAGGCAAATCAAGTGGCTGTCTTATGTGGAAACAATGTTGACAGAGATTGGTCATCCAGAGTTTTTTAATAACCCATCTAGTATGGAAACGATGCCTAGGAAAGCCCTGCGTAAACTAGCAATGGACCATCTAGCAAATAAAAGATGGTCCATGGAAAAACTTTAAAAATCTGTATTAGCTTATCAGCAAATTACCACAGAACCGGGCCTCCAATTGTACCTTGCAAGTGATCTTAATTGTTATACTAGAATGCTTCTCTCAAGGTTCAGACTGGGATCTTTTTAGCACTTAATTACTTTCCCAGCCTGCAATGACTGGTCGAGAGATTTACTGCCCTGCCCCTGTGATGATCTCGCCCCCCAAACTAATATCCATTGTATTTTATTTTGTAAATTTTATGAGGTTCCAAGAAAGATCCTACTTAAACCAATTTTTAAGGAGCGGGGCCTCCGGTCTTGTAGAAACGCCTTTTTTAGACTGCAACGGCTAGAAAATATGGATGTGGTCCACATCCTAGCTAAATTTTTGAAACTTTTGGTAAAATTTAGGAACTCGATGTAATATATGATATGTATTTATGTATTTTAGACTTTTTTTTTTTTACCAATTAGATTTTAAAGTACATGACTTCTCTTGTCTGTAGTTTTATTGCTACTTCTTTTTCCTTTGTCTTTTAATGCACTTGGCACTTTCTGATTATACCCCTGTTTCAAAATACATGATGTACCCATGATGGAAATGCAATTGGCACTTTGTGATTTATATTTGTTTTTAACACTGCTGCTTTTATGATATTACTTTGAATACCGAAATAAAGCTTTTTGAATTTGAATTTGAATTCAGGTCATTACCCAATTTTCTGACTACAGCCCAACTTTTTCCGATGGGATATTGTTATAAAAGTTGACCAATGCATTACAGTGCCTAATATCCACATGGATTTTAATCAATTGATAAAACGTTTCCTCCACGTACATCTCCAGTTTTTTAATTTTCAACATGCTGGAGATGTAGGTACAAAGCCCACCCTTTGCCCTTCCACTTGACCCTTCCACATTTTGGAATGGAATGTTTTGAACCCATTAATGTGTATTATTTCCTTAGCCCATGTTTCCTGAAGGCACAGTATGTCATAGTATAATACAAAATAGCACCATATGGGGTTAGTCAGCTTAGAGCGCAGCCCAGAGATATTCCAAGAGACGAGATTACACATGGCTCGGTCACTGCTAGCGGCGAAGCTGGTTGTTACTGCTATTCCACAAGGTGGTTTGCCATCATTGAAAGATGTTTGATCTTGGCTGACGTGTTCATGGCACTCCAAGGACACACCCAAGTTACAGATAACGTTCCCCCAACATCTTCCCCTGCTCAATATTACCTGGGGGTGAAAGATGGTTATCTAAAACTACACAGGCCTGGTCAGAAATAATTTTCTGTTTGTGGGCTTTGTCACCTCAATCTCTAATTGGGATAAAACTATTTTTTAAAGAGGGAGAACCCAGATAAGTGAGTCAGTCTATGTCTTCCAATGGATTCAGAGTGTCGTAGCGGTACCTGACTGGGACCGCATATTTAGGGTATCTACTTCCTATGAATCTCTCATCTAGGTAAGTAAACCCTAGGCTCCAAGGAGGTTGGTAAAAGTACCCCAATGGTAAGATGTTGATACCCTGTACCATTGCTGATACATAGACATTTGTCATGGCGGGCTGGGATAAGGCTGGTGACAAGCCCCTCCAGGTGTGTTAACCCCTTTCCTGCTGCCGTCGGCCGTTGGCCGTCGCGAGCACTACCTTGCTGGTGCTGCGAACGTCTAACGGCCGACGTGGCCCTGCCCACTCCGCGGAACCGCTGCACTGCGGCGAAATAACGGCCGCGGTTAAGGGGTTAATCTACTTTCCAAGATGGACAGTTTTTGGGACAGAGGGTCCAACAAGAGTGATACCACTGTTTTTAGCCTTTCCCAAAAACACTCCTCGGATGTCCAAGGTGGTACTCTGTCTGATACCGTGGATGCCGTAGGAGAAGGGATTATGGTAGGCCCTTCTCTACAGGGTCTCTCATTAGTTTTAGTTTTACGCCCCAGTAGATCATAATTCTGCTTCTGAGGGCCCCGACCCTTCCTCTTCTTTGGTGGTGGCTCATAACTGTAATCCTGGCCTGTTTTTAGCCTTCTGACCCCTTGTAGTTATGTTAAGCCTGCTTGGTCTACTTGCTGGCTCAGAGGATATGTTAGACTGAAGATCAAGCTATATGGGTAGAGACTGGGTGATTTGGAGAGATATGTCTTCAGAGTCATTTTGCAAAAGGGGCTCTGTAGGTGTAAATCGATTTTGGAAAAGCTGGGGTCCTAACGATAATCTCCACTTTGTAAGCTCAATCTCATGGATAAGTGCTGACTCTGCCCGCAAGAGAAAAGCATCAAGTGTCCCCACAACTTCCTGCCCTATAATAGACTTTTGTTTGCTCATTTTCGGGTTCCCTAGAACTAGAATCAATGTTGGATTTTAGCACAGTACCTTTCACATCGGATGCAGAAACAGATGCAGAAACGTCCCAAAAACAAAATATCAATAATGTGACCCAGCCCGGCCTCTTAAGGTCTCGGAGCCTGCAGCCATTTTTGTAGCGCCTCCTGGTGCTACACGATGACGCTAGCGGCTACGCGCCGCAGGGAGGGCAAGGAGAGCTGGTGGATGTGGTCCCCCCTGGCCCAGCAACAGGAGCAGCAGACAGGAGCAAGCGAGCTGGATCTTACTCAACTGCAATGTAATACTATGTACTGAGGTGCCAAGTGCAATGCTCTCTCTCTATCTGACAAACAGACATGTTATGTAATGTTATTTGACTATGGTAGTCGTAGTTACAAATTGATGAACTAATGTTGTGGTCACTGTAGGTATGCTCTTTTATGCTTTGTTGCATTGTGACATGTTATACCATACCTGACATATGGTGTATGCTTGGGAAATTCTAAAGTTTTTTCCCCATATGCTCTTAGGTTCGGAATCAAATACGGAATGCGCGCTTAACTTACTTCAGTGCTTAAACTTTTTCCTATTTTTATTATTTATGGATGCCAGACTGGCATTATCTATGTTGAGTTATATTGGGTTGACTGGAATACTAGAGGACACCAATTGGGTCAGACCATATTGAGGCGTAACCTTTTGTTACTCATCTGATCTACACCATATTTACCTTCACGGGTCTCCCACCCTGGCGTACTCTCCCTAACATCCCTTGCCCCCATTTGGGCTCTCTGCAACTCTGGTACATACATATACCTAGCTGGTGCTGCCCAAATGTGGGCCTCTTAGGAGAGTACTGTTCCTGAGGATCTTGAAGCCTGATATCAGTGTATGGAATAGAGCAAACACAAGAAGACGATTGATGGAGTGCTGAAACTTTTCAGACACTCACCCCCAGTCACAGATCTGGGCTGAATCCATCTTCGTTCATTAGCTCACTTCGCCACCCCAGTTCAGACCCAGCCATATGCAAATCAGTCTGGAAATCACTCATGCAAAATGCCAAGCCAGGTCTTCCCTGGCCCAGAAACAAGCATCCTGGGACCGGTTTCGGGGTATCACCCCTCATCAGCCAGGCTAGCTTGAACCCAGTGGCAAAGTGAGCAAGGGACCCACGTCTGGGCATACCCAGCCAACTTAGGGCGAACAAAGCAAACAGATGATGGACGGAGCACTAACATTTTTCCGACACTCACCCCCAGTCACAGATCTGGGGTGAATCCATCATTGTTCTTAACCTCACTTCGCCACCCCAGTTCAGACCCAGCCATATGCAAATCAGTCTAGATCCTGTTCTTCATGGGAACAGTACAGCCCGACCTGCCAAGCCAGGTCTTCCCTGGACCGGAAACAAGCATCCTAGGACCGGTTTCAGGCTAACACCCCATATCAGCCAGGCTAGCTTGAATACTGTGGCAAAGCGAGCAAGGGACCCATGTCAGGCCATACCCTGCCAACTTAGGCGAACAAAGCAAACACAAGGAGATGATGGACAGAGCACTAAAACATTTCAGACACTCACCCCCAGTCACAGATCTAGGTTGAATCCATCATTGTTCTTTACCACACTTCACCACCCCAGTTCAGACCCAGCCGTATGCAAATCAGTCTTGACCCTGTCCTCATGGGAACAGTGCAGTTCGAACTGCCAAGCCTTCCCTGAACCGGAAACAAGCATCCTGGGACCGGTTTCAGGTTAACACCCTTCATCAGCTAGGCTGGCTTGAATCCAGTGGCAAAGTGAGCAAGGGTCCCATGCCTGGGCTTACCCTGCCAACTTAGGGCGACCTTAGCAAACATAAGGAGATGATGGACGGAGTGCTGAAACTTTTCAGACACTCACCCCCAGTCACAGTCAGTCAGTCAAGCATGCTTTATTCGACGGTTGTCATAAAAGCATATAATACTAATACAGTTTATCGAAGAATAAAACAATAAATGAGGTTAAAATTACATTCTCATACAAAACATTCTCTTGATATATATACAATGTACTTCAAGGGAGCTAAAGTGCATAGACTGGGTCCGGAATTTTATTGGTTGGCCTGTAAGGGGGCTTGCCCTTGCAGCAATTTACTTCTTATTGCCCAAGCCCACCCTAGAAACTTTGCCACAGCTATAACCACAGGTTGAGCGGTACAGGTACAGATGATTCTGGCAGCCACCATCTGGCTCCTAGTACCCAGTAATTTACACATGGGAGTTAACCATGTCCTGCGAGGTGCTACGTACACAGGACAAACAAACAGTAGATGGTCAACAGTTTCCCTAGGGGCCAGGCAACCGGGGCAGGCAACCTTACCCCCACTAGACCACCGATTAGTAAACACTCTGACTGGTAGGCTTCCGATTCTAAGTTGAAAATAAAGCTTGCGGTCTAAAGGTTTTGTGATAACATCCCAGAAATCTTCAAAACTGGCCGCATCTTTAAGAACCAGGAAGGTGCCAGTCAATGAAAGTGGAGCAGTATTCCTATAGGCTTTCGCGGCAACTGCCTCCGAATACTGGGTTTTTAAAACTTTTTGGGAAGGAAACCTAGCATTTACGGGGTTTTCCCACATTTCATTCAGGCCTAAGTTCAGTAATACCTGACCAATCTTACATAACCACTTAATCTTATGAAAAGTGCCCTCTTAATTACATCCATAAGCCCTCTAGCAAACACTCTCAATTCGGGTGTTATCCATAACCGCCTCCAGTATAAAACAGGGCGCAAGGAAGCAATTAGTGCAATTGGGCTTAATCCCAGATCGTAAAACAGGGGACACATTGGTGTGCTCTGGGGTAACTTAATAAGATTTCTTAAGAACCGGTTTTCAGAGGATGAAAATTTCCTTAGGTTCTCAAATCCCCAGATCTCCACACCATATAATGTGGAACTGACAACTTTGCCATTATACACTGTTAGGACCAGACCTATTGGCTTGGTAAGAGACCTAGAGTGTTCCAGACTCAAAGCTCCAACAAGCTGGCGATGCTTGAGAGACGCCAGCTCGGTCTGTTGCTTCCAGGAAAGGTCGTGTTGGATGCAAATACCCAAATAATTAAAGGCTTGGACCTTCTCGAGTGGTAATTTATTCATAGTTACAGTACCCTTGAAGAATTTTGATTCGTTAAAAGACATACATTTTGACTTTAAAACGTTCACTTCCAAACCTTGGGTGGAACAAAAGTTTTTAAAAATTCCCAAAGCCTTTTGCAATCCACTCGGGGTTTTTGCAATAATCAGACAATCGTCGGCAAACATTAAAATGGGAACTTTAGCAGGCTAATTGGATAATAATTACCAGGTAAAGATTTATCCCCCTTCTTGAATACGGGTATGATTTCAGCTCCGTTCCATGATTGGGGTATAGGGGCTCCTCTGGCTATTGCATTTGCTAACAGCAGTATGTACCTGCCCGAAGAATCTTTGTCGTGCAAAAATAAGTCAGCAGGGACTCCATCTATGCCTGGTGCTCTTCCAGGGACAACTAGATTTAGGGCAGTAAGCATATCACCTAGGTTGAATACATCTTCTGTGAAAGATAGATGCGGAACCTCCATGATTGTGCTTAGTTCCACACCCTTAGCATATTGGGGTTTAAAATAGGCCACCCATTCATTTTGTGCCACCCAATTTAGTGGTTTATCAGGATTACCCTCACTTCCCCATTTGAGGACACTCCAAAATCTTCTTGGGTCTTTTTGGGCACCTGCTTCTTTTAAATCTTGCCACCTTTGCTCGTCCAATGCACGCTTGGATTTAGAAACGACATTCTGATATGCCACCCTGGCAAGCCGGACATTTCTATTTGATTCCCTTTTTATTGCTCTACCTAAGTCCATTCGAGCCTGCCGGCAATCCCTCGTGTACCAACGTGGCGGGTGGCAGGCACGATTGTCACTCGGCCTGCATGGCCTAACAAAAAGGCTTCTTAGGTCGACAAAAAAGGATTCATGTATTTTGTACTCCTCTCTAAAGCCAGGACCGAGGCCCCTTTGATGGCCTGCTTTCCCAGGTCACATGTAGCTTCTGAAAACTTGCTTGATATAAAATCTATGTGCTCATGGCGCTGTGCGACTTTGGCCCATCGAAGATGGCGCATGTCGTTTGAAATGACTATGTCAGTTGGTGTGTCTTGTCCCTCGCCCCTGGCATCGGTGGATACCTCCCAATAGGTCAGGGACATACATAAGGGGTTGTGATCGCTTCAACCCTTTCGACTAATGACTATCCACATATCCACTAGATGTTTCCATAATCCCAGACTAATCAGGATATAGTTGATTCTGGAAAATCTCCTAAAAGTAGTGGCCCCTAGTTTATCATGCGGGGTCCTGCCATTGATTGCTCTCAACCCTTTATTAAAACAAAATGAATTTAACTGAATTGAGAGTTCGGTCCACCTTTTAACTGGGTCTAATTCTAGCTTCGGAACACCCCGCTCTCTATCTTCCTCATCCATGATGTTCCAATCGCCACCTAACAAGGGCTCAAAAGTCGTGTTAAAATCACCACCTAGGATAATATGTGAATGCTGAGAATAACAATCAATACATTCATCCAGGCGGGCTAGAACTTCCGAGTTCTTACCCCCGTGCTCCGTGCATACAAGTTATAAATATGGACTGGTTTTTAATTTCTAAACTTGAGAGTGAAAATCTGGACGTCCCTGTGATTAGAGGGAAGGGGCTTAATAATAACATCAAGATCCTGGCTAACCCAAATTGATAGGCCACCCGATGGGCGTCCTCTACCTCCCTTTACTGCATGGACACTATAATTCAGGTACCCTGGGAAATGCAATGCTTCTAGCAACCAGGTTTCTTGGAATAGACATATTTCGTGTTGATTAATGAATGAAGCCATTCTGGTGATTCTGCTTTAGATTTCAGGCCGGCCACATTCCACGATAAAATTGAACAGGACTTGCCAGGCTCAGTTAAGAGGCTTGCATTTAGATTCAGGTTAGTATTCATATCTGACATAGAGTTAGTCAGATCCACAGAAGCATGCAAAGATAATGGTATTGGGGCGGGACCCTGGATCGATACTTCAGACTGGGATAATTTTTCTCTACCCAGGCCATCAGCACCACCTGCTAGGGCCGCTTTATTCAATAGTCAATCATTGCAGTCCAAGTCAGAACTTCCTTCTATGTTCCCTCTTGGTCGATTTTCACAGTGCATTGGCCATTTCTGTGGGGGGGATGATTTCATTTGTATTCTGGAATAGTCGGGGGAACAACTCCTAAACTCCAAGTGGATTAGATTTTCTGCCAACTTGGTGTTCTTAAGTATTAGCTCAATTCAATCGACTAAGTCCCCTTGGGATGAGAGCCGCTTGGTGCTAAGGATATCATCCCTGATTACAGATCTACAGCCCCGAACGTATCTTATTTAATGGATTGCTTTATTTGTTAGAGATTCGTAGGATTCCAGGGCCTTTTCAGGGCTCAACTTGGGGATATTAACTAGATAGACCGCTGGTGTGTTGCTTAAGTTAAGACTAGGGTTAGGAAGGTGTTACACTTTGAGCGGGTAGGGACGCAGCAGTTATGGGCAACAACCGGGCTCGGGTTAAATGCGGTTTTATTGACGCTAGTAAATGGTCAGTACAACTCTTTCTCCCGGGTGGGGGCCTCCGTGGGGATCTGCTTCGGCTTCGTCTCCGATGGCGGCTTTTCTCCTTCTTGCGGAACCCTTCCGGACTTCTTAGGGGTGGTTCTTCCTCTTCGGAGTCCGTCGCGGCTGGACTTGGGGCTCCCCAGTAAAGTAAAGAGAAAACAAGGACGTTGTGAGACTTCTGTCCAAACACGTCTGTACAAGGTAAGGGAGTGAGGGGGTTTTCACCGGTGCTCTACTATATAACAGTGCACTAACGTGAGGGAGGGAGTAAGTGCACAGGGAAAGGGTACCGGGATATCAGGCGTCCCGTGATTGTGTACCTAGTGTACCTCTACTGCCTACCCAGCCCCGCAACCGGTCACGCACCTGAGTGAGCCACGCACCTCCCCTGGGTGAGTGGCTGGGCGGCTCGCGGGAACGGTGGCCTCCTGGCTTTCCAACGTCCGTAGCAGACGCCGACTCCGCTTCTGTCAGGTGACTCGACTCCTCCGGCCTCGGATGTTCCTCGCCGCTCTCCGCCTCCTTCAATACTCCACGATCCTTCCTCCGATGTTCCTCTCCTCCCGATATCCGCACCTCCTGACTCCGTCTTCGCCTCTTGTAACCCCGCACTCCAAACACTCCTCTCCTCCGACCTCTGGGTGAACAAGCACACCTGCGTCTCCGAGGGTTCACCTTTTGACGGGAATGCGTAGTAGGCCGGCTCCTCCCACTCCGCCTCCTTCCACGACTTAAAGGGCCATTCCTCTTCTTCCGGATCAGCAACACTTGCCTCAATGTCCTGCGGTGAGGGAAGAGAGAGAGGGGGGGGTGGTAAAAGTGCAATGTCGTTCTCCGCTAAGGTCTGCAGACCGTCCCGCGGGATTCTGGTAAGGGTAGGCGGCGGGGACATGCCACATACATGAGTCCCGTTACAGAAGGGGAGTACCCCGGCTCAACATGTCTTTTCCATTCTTCTGAAGGCTAACGGTACTCTGTTGCGTAGTAAAACTACCATTGGGTATAGAGCCACCACCCTTCTTCCCTGGGTGATTTCCCCCCACAATTGAAGATATTTGCCTGGGACCGTTGGCAGATTTGTGATGTGTTTGTGGTACACCCTTCCCTGTTCTAGTCACCTCACTATGTGAGATACCTGTTAGAGCAACAGTGCTTTGCTTGCTTGGGGGTTGGGTACTACGTTTTACAACTTCAGTTGTCTGGGATCTACTTACTCCATTACCTTTCATAGTAGCTACACAAGACGAGCAGGAAACCAAAGCCGGGCCAGCCCTGCCACGGTTTACTGCATCAGCAAGATGATCTAGTTTAACTTGCATAACCTCAATCAATTTACACAACTGTTAAACTACTAGGGATAGTGGATTAGTGGCTGCCTCTATTTGTGCGAGGATACCAGGAATAGCTTGCAGCTGAGATTCGCCCTCACTTCGAGAGGTGTCTTCCAGGGGAGCTTCTGGAGCAGGATTACTATCACAATTATCAATTTGCGCCAAAACTGCGAATTTGTTTTTACACAGCAAGACTGGTGGGTTAGGCAAAAGGAAAATCAAGGGAGAGGGGTTCTGAACTTGCTCTAAACCCAAGGTTTTACATGTGTTCACCCCTTCAATAGCTTGAGAATTAGCACTACCACCCGCATTCAATTTACTTAAAAACTTTTCAGGAATTACCGATACACTCCTCCTAGCCCCCTTTCCCTTCAATTACTTCAATGTTGCCTCCACCCCCATAGCTCTTCCCACTTGGTGGGGGTTTCGCAGTCAAAAGTTCCTTGCATTCCTCAATCAGATCATTGATGCGGTCCATCACACAATTTCACCCTGCGTGAGATGTGGGTTTCTTTGGGGGGATTGGGGAAGATGGCTTCATTTTTCTAGGTTTTTTACCACCCCTTGGAATAGTGTTCGTACATTCATTCGCATCCTCCGCGATTTTCCTCTTCCCCATAGGTTATACAGTTGGGCACGAGTTTATGCAAAGATGAGGGCACAGTACCTTAGGATAGAAATCTTTAGCTCACGTCGCCAACCCAGTTCAGACCCAGCCATATGCAAATCAGTCTTGATCCTGTTCTTCATGGGAACAGTACACCCCGACCTGCCAATCCAGGTCTTCCTTGGACCGGAATCAAGCATCCTAGGACCGGTTTCAGGGTAACACCCCTCATCAGCCAGGCTAGCTTGAATCCAGTGGCAAAGTGAGCAAGGGACCCATGTCTGGCCATACGCTGCCAACATAGGCGAACAAAGCAAACACAAGGAGATGATGGATGGAGCGCTGAAACTTTTCAGACACTCAGCCCCAGTCACAGATATGGGTTGCATTTATCATAAGGTATGCCCAGACGTGGGTTCCGTACTCGCTACGCCACCAGTTTAAAGTTATCCTGGCTGATGAGGGGTGATTCCCGGAAACGGATCCCAGGATGCTTGTTTGCCAGTCCAGGGAGGACCTGGCCTGGCAGTTCAGGCTGGACTGTTCTCATGGGGAACAGGGTCAAGGCTGATTTACATATGGCTAGGTCCAAACTGGAATGGCATGGCAGGCAAAATAACAATGGATTAAACCTAGATCTGTGACTGGGGGTGAATGTTTGACAATGTTCAACATTCCGTCTGTCAATTTTTTTGTTGCATTGGTGTATGGAATACCGATACACTGAGGCTAATGAGTCACTTTGGAACACAATAATAGTCCACTGATGATACAGAGTCCCTGGTTGGCACAATATCAGACCACATATGTTAGTACGCCATGGATGAGCATAGCATCAATCAAAGCAGAAACTACCAACCTTAAACCCTCTGGCCCCACGAAGAGAGTGCCCAACAGCGACATCAAACGAAGTAAGAAACCTCAGATCATGAACCGTGAACTTCCCTTAATACCTAGAGCCAATTGTGTCAAGATGTGCCTTTAACACCATGTAAATCCTTCCACAAATCTTCCCTACTGTCTAGTCCTACCTCAGAATCAACAGGCCATGCTCGCCCCTGACAGGCCTCAAGTGGATGATGCAAATTGTGGATATGTTGGGCCTCACTCTTTGCACTCCAAAAAGAGCAAATGATCCAAAAATCAACAGGAAAACATTTCCTAAACCTTCCACTGTGGATCCCATTGATGGTGCTGGGTTCCCTGATTCCAACTTACTCTGAAACCCTAGGTCAAGGGACCGTTGGGGCCTGCTTAGTATTGTAGACGAAAGAAATAACTTTTCACATCAGGTTCAGAAGCATAATGATTTATGACTCCGAAGAATCGCAGACTCCAGGTTCTAAATGTAGTGGGTTTATTACAAAGCCAAAAATAGCTGAACATACAAGCACCTCAAGACGAGGTTGTAGAAATACATTGGAAATAATACAAAGCCGAATCTATGTGCAATGTTCAATCTCTGGATCATGAAAAGAATGACGAATTCCAAGATCAGAACACAGGCAATAAGTGCCCCCACTTAAATATAAGACTTCATGGGGTTTGTAAGTATAAAGCATTAGTCTGTCCCTGCAATACCACTAACGTGTCACTCCTACTTAGCATTTCCCAGGCAAGTCAGGAAACGGTGTCAGCACATGAAGATTTCCTAAGAAGTGCACTCACGTTGTATGGGTCAAGTAGCCAAAGGCTACAGAGCTCGTTCTAAGATGCTACTTCCTTCACCATCATTCTCCTCTACTTTCTCCTCCTTTTCTTCATCTCGTTCCTCACCCCCCGAGGCATGGTCCCTAATTCCATCACCAAAATCATAAGACACACCCATTACACATCGTCTGATCGCCTCATCCTGTTTGGCACCTCCTCATAGGTGATTTTCTGCTCAGTTTCGATACTCCCAGCTCCTGGCTCGATGACCTCGATTCCGAGGCCTTCTCCAGTGAGAAAGAACACCGTCTCACATTATCAACACTCCCGGTACAAATGTATCCTCTCCTCCCTGAACCTAGCTCCTAAAACAAAAGCGTTATTCAATCTAACAAAGATGAAATTCTCCACCTGCAACAGAAATGTGAAAAAAGAACAAATCCAACATGCACATGTAATTCAACTATTACATCTCTAATACAAGACCTTCAGGGAGAATGCATTTCAGGCCTACAGAAATTGGCCACCATAAGAAAATAGCACATAGGCCTCACGAACCACATATAAATGAACTCTTTTACTGAGCACTTCTAAGTCAACGCGTTACATGAGCACATCAAATACAGGTATAATTGTGAGCAACCTACACAAATTGTGAACAGTAATATTTCAGCTAAACACGTGTATTGCAACGTTAATTTCTTCACGTTTATGTGAACTATAAACCTAGGACATCACATTTCATACTATTACAGCACACATTCTACAGTTCCATGTTAATACGACAAAAGAATAAATGTAAGTGAAAACTACTTGTGATAATGATGCATCACTACAATGAAAAGAGCACAATCGTGCTCTTACACCATTACATTAGTGCAACAAGCACTCCGCTGACTCCCGATGGTCAGTTGCTCTGCCTTCAAGGCACTCGGCTTTGCCCACACAGCCACCCATAGCCAAGGCCACAGCTAAAATAAATCAATGATGGTAGGCATGTGTGCAACAATCTCCCTGTCTGCTTCATTCCACTCCAAGAACAAGCACAACTATACAGTCATGGAATCAGGGGGGCAAACAAGGGTGGCGCCACTGCTTAGGGCCTGGCATGAGGCAATAAATAGATGGGGGAAACCGGAAAGGGGTGCTCGTAGATACACAGAAGCCCTCCCCCTCCACAAATACCCAGTTTTTACAGCATGAGACACTCTTCGCGACCATTTCCGTCAACTTACACAGCCAGCTTTCTCATCCCTCTAACCATAGCGATAGGCCCCACACACTCCCGACCAGGCCTCCACCGACCCCTGCCTGCATACAGCTTTGCCCCACTGCCCGCACACCGTCCCTCCCCTGCATTAATATCACCTGTGACTCTCCTTTACAACCTCCCGAACTGCAGACCTACACCTTACCACCGCTCCAGCCACCTGATCTTTACCGACGCCCTCTTACAAACCTTGGTTTCAGCCATGCCCCACTCTGCCCTTCCCTCTTTTTCCCCAATCGACCCAGTTTCGCACTTCATTCCCATTTCTGGGGGTTATGCACTAGCAGGACGGTTACCTTCACCTTAGTAGAGAAATCAAAGGGGAGAGGAAGAGGTGGTGCTGTGTGGCACCGAGGTGGGCACGTCCTCCTCTTGCGAAAGTAACAGTAATCAGAAAGGTCCACCTCGAAGAGGGTTAGTGTGTATCCTGTAGACTATGGAGTACACACACTTTGTTAAAATACCCCTCACACACCAAAAGGGCCCTTGGTGTCATGCTTCATCATCGAGGTCTTCCCGCCCGGCTGCCGGACGGGGTAGTGCTGCGACAAGCGACTATGCTGGAGCACCTTTTGAATGTGGGTGCTATGTGATTGAATTTGAGTGAGTGTCAGTGGGGTCAGGGGTGATAAAAAAGTGATGTTAAAAAATACCTGGCCTAGTGATAGAAAAAACTATTTAATAAGCACTGGCTGGTATTGTTGAAAAAGTGGTATCGGAAAGGGTAAGCGGGTTAATGGGCTTACTTTCCTGTGCGGGTCAACATGTTTCGGGGCGCCATGCCCCTTCGTCAGGACCGGGGTAAGAGATGCCCCTGTCACTCACTAATGTATCGCCACAATAGGGTGTATGTACTAAAAAAGTGTAGAAAAGATCAATGTGTATTGATATACAATTTATATTTTAATACACATCCCTTGCTAATACTAAGATACTAATGTAGTATGCCTGAAAGACAAGAGCACGGTATTATTAATGCGCGGATCCCATAGCGCTATTTTCTGAAATACTTGTAAGAAAAAGGACAAACATACATGTAGCAGTAGTCTCGCACTAGGGAACCTAGGGAGCAGTCCATAATTTCTATATTGATGTTTGACTAGGCATGGTTAAGCACACACACAAACTAAACTCACACATTATATACATATATAGTACAGAAAGTTCAACTGGAGAGAGTCTGTACTTATTCTCAAATACATACTTATTAGGGTGAGGAACAGTGCCTCATGAGCCAACACTAGATCGAAGGGTATTTGAGGGTCCAACTGCAGGTGAGACAAAGGTGAAAAAGGAAAGGCATATGTAGAGGGTTTTAGTCCCAGTATACTGATGGTAAGTATCTTAAAGTTGTGATAGTGACACCACATATGCCACTGTCTTTTAGTCCCTCCTTTTCGGCTATGCCGTACTTACTCAACCCCCAGCCTCGTTGTGCTTCCTCCTCTGTCCGTGGCTTCCATGATAGTGAGGGTGGAAGCTGGGGCGGGTGTTTATATAGCTGTGTTAATTAGTAAATTAGGGTTGGTCTAATTGCTTAAGGGTTTATGACTCCGAATAGCTGTGCTCGAGAGGAAGGGTGCCGAGGTCCGGTTTCCACGGTGGCCATTGTTAACTAGTCACCGATGTTGTATTGGCATAGGGAAGGAGGGTGGGTTCCAATGTGCCCTGTGACTTATTGCCATGTGGATCGCTTTTTAAAGTTAGGTAAAAGTGGTTCGGGAGATCAGTATTCTATCTGGGTGCGGCCGCTGCCTATGGCGGAGGAGTGTTGCCGAGTCGCGCATGCGCAGTGGCATGTTGACGGACCGAGAATGCGCGGAGGAGTGGGTAGAGCACCGCGCATGCGCGGACCACCGGGGTGTGATGCGCGATGTTCTCGCTCTCTATATCCCTCGGTTTCCAAAGCAAATTTGAAGACATTCTGATGTAGGCAATGCAAAGGGTGTTATAATCCATATTAGAGTTATTTGACGGGGGAAGTGAAGAACGGATGGTTTTTTATATAAATAATGCTAGTGTGGTCTAGCAATATTGAAAGGTTGCAGTTTTTTTTTAAAAAGGGGGGAAACAGTTCTTTTACAGGCATAGATGGTGACAGCTGATTGGGCAAATGTCATCTTATAATGAAACCTCGTGGAGCTGGTCATGAATTTAAATGGGACCAAGGTATATCATCATTTAGGCCGGTGTGATGTGTACCTAACAGATGCACCCAACGTTGTTCCTTTGTTAGTAAGTCATTGTCATTCTTGAAAACTTCAATGACCGTCCATTTCAGATCATGAATACTGTGACCCTTTGTCACATAGTGTGTCGCCATTTTTGTCGTGGTTTTTTTGCCGCGCACATTGCTGCGGTGTTCGTTCATACGGATTTTCACTGGTCTGCTTGTCATCCCTATATATTCTTTCTTACAGGGACAGGTGATTAGATAGACCACGTTGCGACTATTACAATTGGTAAAAGCGCGTTGTTCCCATGTGGTTTGATTGGAGAATGTGATTGTGCGACTTTTTTGTGTGTACTGACAAGACGTGCATGAGCCACATGGGTGGTGGCCTCCTACTTCAGTAAGTCTGGTGGGGGCGTTGGACTCCATGTTCCTAGGCCTTGTGTGGACCAGCATATCTTTCAGATTTTTGCCTCTTCTATGCGAGAACATGGGTTTAGGGAAATCAAGATTGCCACAGTTTAGCATTCTCCAATGCTTGTTAACAATTTTAGTGATGTTGATTGAGTTAGTGTTATATGTTGTAACACAGATGGGTCTTGGGTCAGGCTCTTTGTTACAAGTTTCTTCTAGTAGGGCCTCTCTGTTGTTGTTGCGGGCTCTCTTTTGGCCTTTCTTGATAATAGCCTTTGGATAATTCCTATCCAGTAATCTGCGCTCCAGATCTGCCGCTTGGGTCTTAAAATCCCTGATGTTGCTGCAATTGCGTCGCAGTCGGAGGAATTGCCCATAGGGTATATTCTCGCGTAGGTGTCGAGGGTGAAAGCTGTCGAAAAGTAACAAGCTATTTTTAGCTGTGGGTTTGAAATGTGTGCTTGTTTCTAGTTTCCCATCAATAGGGAAGATGTTAAGATCAAGGAACACAAGGTTCTCTTTGGAAACCGTGTGGGTAAATTTTAGGAACCGATCTTGTTGGTTTAGCCATTCCATAAACAGGTTGACTGAGTCCTGATCACCCCTCCAGATTACTAGCACATCGTCAATGTACCTCTTCCACATTACTACATGGTTTCTGTAGGGATTCCAGTCGCTGAGGATCTTGGACGTTTCCAGGTGGTGTACATATAAACCTGCCAGACTAGGGGCACAGGTGCTGCCCATGCTCGTGCCATGCTTCTGTAGATAGTAAGTGTTCTCGTACTGAAAGTAGTTTTTCTTCAGTGTTAGAGAGATGCACTCAAGTACCACCTGTCTTGGTGTGTGATATTGCCAGGGGGTGGAGAAAAGAACTTCCTCTATTATCTCCAAGGTTTCTTTGTGGGGGAGGCTCGTGTAGAGACTCTCTACATCCAAACCTACCAAAAGGTGTTGTTCTGGGTCGAACTGTATCTCTTTGACCAGCTGTAAGACAGCTTTCGTGTCTTTCAGATAGGTACTGGTTGCTTGCACAATGGGTCTGAGAAACGCATCTGCAAACTTCGACAAGGGTTCAAGGATTGAATTGATACCCGATACTATGGGGCGTCCAGGTGGATAAGGGGCAACCTTATGAATTTTCGGTATCGTGTAAAAGTACAGTGTTTTTGGGTTGTCCTGAATCAAAAATTCACTCTCTTTTTTAGAGAGCCAATCAAGTGCTGTTGCTTCCTCGACCATTATCAGGATACAGATTCTGACCTCTTCAATTGGGTCATCTCTCAGTATTTCATAGTTGCGTCTATCTTCCAACAGTTTCCTACATTCCCGATCATAGTTTTCGTAGGTCTGTATAACTGTGGCCCCGCCTTTATCGGCTGGCTTAATCACGATATCTTGGTTGTTGGCAAGTTTATGTAGTGCAACTCTCTCTGATCTGGAGATGTTCTGGAATTTGGTGCCTGTGTCTGTGGGCAGTTTATCTAGATCCTCCATAACCGCTTTCTCAAAAGCCAGGAGTTCAACCGGTATTGTGGAGTCTAGTGGGGTAAAGGTGGATTTTTTCTTTAGTCCCGTGTCAGATTGGTCAACAGACTCATTCTCAGAGTTCTGGAAGAATGCTCGTAGCCTTAATTTTCGCATAAACTCTTTCATTTCTTGACAGATTTTGAATTTATCCATTTTGTTGGTTGGGACAAAACCCAATCCCTTTGACAGGACTTTCTCTTGGGCTTCTGCAATTAACAGAAGCCCAAGAGAAAGTCCTGTCAAAGGGATTGGGTTTTGTCCCCGAGAATGAGTCTGTTGACCAATCTGACACGGGACTAAAGAAAAAATCCACCTTTACCCCACTAGACTCCACAATACCCTTAAGCAATTAGACCAACCCTAATTTACTAATTAACACAGCTATATAAACACCCGCCCCAGCTTTCACCCTCACTAACACGGAAGCCACGGACGGAGGAGGAAGCACAACGAGGCTGGGGGTTGAGTAAGTACGGCATAGCCGAAAAGGAGGGACTAAAAGACAGTGGCATATATGGTGTCACTATCACAACTTTAAGATACTTACCATCAGTATACTGGGACTAAAACCCTCTACATATGCCTTTCCTTTTTCACCTTTGTCTCACCTGCAGTTGGACCCTCAAATACCCTTCGATCTAGTGTTGGGTCATGAGGCACTGTTCCTCACCCTAATAAGTATGTATTTGAGAATAAGTACAGACTCTCTCCAGTTGAACTTTCTGTACTATATATGTATATAATGTGCGAGTTTAGTTTGTGTGTGTGCTTAACCATGCCTAGTCAAACATCAATATAGAAATTATGGACTGCTCCCTAGGTTCCCTAGTGCGAGACTACTGCTACATGTATGTTTGTCCTTTTTGTTACAGGTATTTCAGAAAATAGCGCTATGGGATCCGCGCATTAATAATACTGTCCTCTTGTCTCTCAGGCATACTACATTAGTATCTTAGTATTAGCAAGGGATGTGTATTAAAATATAAATTGTATATCAATACACATTGATCTTTTCTACACTTTTTTTGTACATACACCCTATTGTGGCGATACATTAGTGAGTGACAGGGGGATCTCTTACCCCGGTCCTGGCGAAGGGGTATGGCGCCCCGAAACATGTTGACCCGCAGAGGAAAGTAAGCCCATTAACCCGCTTACCCTTTCCGATACCACTTTTTTAAAAATACCAGCCAGTGCTTATTAAATAGTTTTTTCTATCACTAGGCCAGGTATTTTTTAACATCACTTTTTTATCACCCCTGACCCCACTGACACTCACTCAAATTCACTCACATAGCACCCAGGACGGCCCGGGACCAGGGTTCGATTCCCGGCACGGCAGGTTTCTGGACCAGGGTCAGCGGACTCGATAATTCTCTTGCCTCGGTGCACACTCTGATCAGCGTTCACACTCGGCAACTCTGGGCATTAGCTTGCCTCATCTTCACTAACGGCCCCACCAGACCGCCGGGGATGCCTGGTCTCACCCTGGAGATACCCATTAAGGGACCATCTCTCAGGGAAGCCAGGAAGGGTTTCTCAGCGGTCGAAGCGCCTTGGGACCCTCCGGGTAAGTAGTGCGCTATATAAATGCCTATACATTTACATACATTTACATACATTCAAAAGGTGCTCCAGTATAGTCGCTTGTCGCAGCACTGCCCCGTCCGGCAGCCGGGCGGGTAGACCCCTATGATGAAGCATGACACCAAGGGCCCTTTTGGTGTGTGAGGGGTATTTTAACAAAGTGTGTGTACTCCATAGTCAACAGGATACACACTAACCCTCTTTGAGGTGGACCTTTCTGATTACTGTCGGTTACCTTCACCTACACAAGGTAGCAATTCACAGATATTCATACAACAAATTGGGAACTAACATCTGAAACACTTGGTTAATTGATGTGGCACTGCACTATCATCATCGTCGTTCCACTAGACTATATAAGCATACTCCAGGCAGCTAGTCAAGATAGACTGCAGCGCCTTGGTAAGAAGTGGAGAGAACATGAATGATCGATAGAACACATTTGCTTTACATTAGTTTATTCTTGTGGCTGGCTGAAAGGGCAATGGTTATGAGTGTGCGAGTGGCCTAACTGGGAAGAGTTGTGGTGTCCTGCCTGATGAATAGTGGAATGCACTCCCCCTAATTCCATGGACATTTAACAATTGTTTTTTCCAAACGGTTTTGATTGGGGTTTTCAAGAAAAAAAGTTGATAGTAACTAAGCAGTGTACTGTGAAACGGGGGCGACACCCAAATGTGGGCCACTGTTTTCGGCGCGAAGGGGCCTATTTCTGATCCCAATCCCCCCCTGCTTTCAAATACTGCGTTCAGAATTCCAGATGTACAAACATCCATTATGTTTGATTTTTTAATAGACTCTAATGTTGTTCAATAATTATCTTGACCACATACAGGGATCACATAACAACTGTCTTGCCTCTTTTTTACTGTCACCAGCATGTTTAAAAACTATCACTTTTAATATGTACTTCTCAGTGCAGTGCTACAATGTGATCTAGTAATGTGAAAACTTCCACATGTTACAGAAATACACTTTTTAAAAAGACTTGTCCATTGTTTACGCGATTGTTGTTGAATGAGTTCTATTGTAAATGTTTTCAGGGCTCGGCAAGTACACGGACTGTCTCTAAGAACCAAGCCGAACCCCAACTCGGCTCTCCCTATTTATTTGCTAGCTCCCCACCTCTAGACTTTAGGCTGTGTGGGACCCGGCCTGCACGACAGGGACTTGGGTTACTTACGATTCGGGCAACTCTGGGAATCACGTGACAAACAGTAAAGGAGTCGCGTTGCTAAGGGTCATTTCTCTAACGGGTAGTCGTTTCCCTTTAACGGTGAGACGAACTTATGTGACGTAAGACGTCTCGTTGCGTGCATGTCGCGTAGAGACGTAGTAGCCGGTTGTGTGATCTCTGATGGGAGCTGTCGTTCTTTGAGTTAGACACAAAGATCGCTATGGCGGCTCCTATAGATATGGAGCTGAAAAAGGTATCGTACTGCTATTTAACTCTGTTTTAATTACAGATTCGAACGACCGAAAGTATATTCAAGCTTAAGTACCAGTACCTTAACCTTGTTCCAGGCACAAGATGTCTTGTATTTAGCCATCTTTCATACCGAAACCGCATATAGCAAATACTCTAGTTTGATATACGTTAAACCCAGCAAAGATGTATACCGCACGTATTTTTCGTTAAGCCCCCCTCCCCATCGTTCAACCAAGAAGCATCTCGCTGTGCCCCACGTGTCTGTGTGTGTGTGTATATATATATTTATATATATATATATATAATCTATTCATACATCCCACGTCCCCAATTCCCTGTTGAGCCTGAAATAAGGCACACGACCCACCTGATGGACGCGTTCTGATTTTCATTCAACTCGGAAATCGTGCGTGGAACCACTCTCAATTACTCACGCGTGTTTGCCAGTGTGCCACTGCCTCGTATGTTAATCTTAGTTAGTTGTCTCCACCCAACAGACAAGACTAAATACCTTTGGTGCACTCCGGTTTCCCTCATATGGCCAGTATGCAGTGGGGTGAACTCCAAGGCCTGGCTGGCGCAATTCAAGACCCCCAGAGTGGAGGTGGACCTCTGTAGGAATGTAGCTGCTGTGAAGCCAAACTACCCATGTTCCTGATTCTTTTGTTTTAGTTCTTAATTGTGTGAGAGGTTTATCATGCTGAAAGCTCCCTTTTTTTCCAGTCAATGAGACTATTAATTGGTATTAAGTACTTTCAGTATCTGTATTTTCTCGTTTTAGAGGGTTGACGCAATTAGCTTTTCAGTGTAGACCTAAACATCACTCCTCTGACAGTCCTAATATAGCTGGTTATTAGCAAGTGTGCTCAGGGCTCGAAAAAATCCTGAAAATGTTACTAGATCTGCAGGTCTAGTGGCTTAATCTACTTGACCTACTTGTAACGCTCTTGACCCATAAACTGGCTTCAAATGATGTGATCGAGGGCAAATCATTTAGTTAATTGAGCCGCCATTTTGACATATGATCGCACCTTCAAATGCTGTCTGCTTTTACCAAAAGTTCTTTAATTTGATTTCGTAGACCTAAACTTTTTTCCCTATCTAATACACATCTAGCCACATATACGATACACATTAATAGCATTTTTATGAGGGTGGGGGCAGGAATATTTCTCAAATCATGGTTAAAAACTATCACTTTTAATAAATAACTAAAGCATGAAGTGGTGAGCCCACTGTCGTTTGTAATAGGCCGATTTTAAATTGAAATGACCACAAACTTTCCCACTGACATGCAGCTTTAATGCAAAGGTGCTGATGTTTCTAACCTCGAAAGGATGATGCACTAAGTAAGCCCACCAGTCATTCCAATAAATGACCTGCAAGTTTCACAGAGATTTCAACAGCCTGCTGTGGTGTTTTTTGCCATGCTGCTTCCCACAGCCTGAAAGCTCATTGCTGGCTAACATGTTCTCTTCAAGCTGGGTTGGCTGTAAAATCCTCCACTCAACCAACTTTCTGAACTAGTTGACACATTTCATGTCACTGGTTATGCAAATCTGAAAACAAAATCTTAAGCCAGGCCTTTGATAAACTCCTTATATCACCACCCTCCCTGGCAACTCTTTTGTACTGTGCTCTGAAAACTCATTTTCAAAAATTTAGCATATGCCCATACCATTTCACCTATTTCCTGTCTTCTCCTGCTATCTCAAATTGGCTTTGTCCTCCGTGTTGTAATTAAGCTACTGCATTCCTTTATCCTCTCTCTATTAAATAAATCATGTATTTCTTTAATGTGGACCCATTATTCTTATGTACTCATCTTAGAGCCACACAGTTAACTGCTATATTCCTGGTATTGTAAAATGATGCCTGTTTCGATGCCTTACCGGTGACAGTAATTTAAAGTTGCTGTTTAAAACCTCTGGTGCAAATTCCTTGGACTGCAAATAGCAGGAAAAAAGTCATTATTTTCCTCCGTTTGTGCCCCCCCAAAAATATCATGGCATCAATACTGTTCCTCAGAAAAAATAGTCTAATTGAGCAAAACAGACAGCGTACATCTATCCTAGCTTATCCACAAGTCAAATGAAGACAGTCTACTTGACGCTCTGGCGTGGGCAACTGTGGAGGCTGATTGTGCATAATGTTTATTTATGGTTTTGTGTATAATTAGTAATGTATAGTTTATTTTAGAAATGGCATATGCTTATTATGATGTTTGATTTTGGGTACTCTTTATAACGTTTATTTGTTTCAAATGTTGTGCCGAAGAACGTATGGTTTGTTTGCCATTGGTTGGATGCATATAACATACATGGATGCTTGTAACGTAGATATAAGATGTAGCTAGATAAAAGTCCACAAAACAAAATGCCGACCATATCTAAATCTAGCTGTAATGCTTCCACTGAACAATTCTTAATGGCTATCAGGTAGTGTTTTCCAAAAAGTGCTTTCAACTTTACACAGTGAAATGATAATCAGCCATTTTATAGCATTCAAAGTAGTATTTTAGAATGCCGGTGCTGTATGAGGTATACATGTTTAGTAAAGCATCCATTTTTTTGTTTACTTAAGTAACTGAAGAATCAAAGTAATCAATTTCCTACACTTCTAGATGTAGCTGCCTGGGCTTTAGCACATTCTTCAGTGGTGTAGCTATTACACTATTTCAAACAGGCTATCATATCTTGTTTTTTCAGAAGGTATTAGGTTTATAAAAAAAAGTAGATTCTTCTGTAAGTACCCCACCAAGGTGTAACTGTCTCACCCACTTTGCGGTCATGATTGCATCTTTATTTTATTGCAGCCAGTGTTGTCATATTGCAATCAAATCCTTGTATTAGAGGCCCTGGAATAGTCTCCAGGGCTGATTTGGCTCTTGACTGCCCTGACACATGGAGCCTATGGCTAGAAACTCAGACTCCATTCAGGCATACGTTACATGTTTGCAATCTTAAGAAACTATACCGCCTTCTGCTAAGTTGCTAAAGTTGGGGGAAACTGGGAAACCTCTGGAGCAGCACAGAGGTGAAGGAGGGACTGTGCAGCCGGGGGCTGTCGGAGTGAAGCGTGAGAGGCAGCTTCAGGGAGCACGGGAGTGGGAGAACAGCCGCTGTAGCCGAGGCAGGAAGCAGAGCTTGCCTCACACCCCTGCTCTTCCCCGCTCAGTTCAGGGATTCTTTCCCGAGGCCAGAAAGATAGCGTCGCCATTTTTCCCACCGGAGAGGTCGTGCTGCACAAGAACTGAAAGGCGCGGTGCCGACCAGAACCAGCGGCTCCCTCATCTGCCCTCTGCCTCACTAGTCACGCACATATTTACCTCCGGCTCACCGGAACCCGGGGCGTGAGCACCAGCATAACACTTTTTCCACTAATCATCACTAATCGTCACCTATTGCCCAGTGCAACGCAGCCTACCACGCATTATTGACCGTGTATTATTGAGCGCTAATCTTACTGGTGCCTGCTGCTACATCGCACTACTCTTACCACCACTGCCAGGAGAGTCATTCGAGCATTCTACAGTCCCGGTTCTGGCCGTGAGTGGGGGGACGCTGGCCGGCACTACAAGCCCCAGCAGTCTTTGCAGTGCGTATGCCCCCCTGCACATGCCTCAAGTGCCGGGAGTCGCTTAAGAAGACCGTAGGGCTCCCGCAGCGACAGGTATTTTCTTGCCAGGTACCATAGTGTTATACCCCATCACAGATTAATGCTGCTTCTGTGCGCGTTGAGGTGGTACTGGTCCTTATTTTTACAATGAGCAAAAGTAAGGGGTCTGTGGGAGTTACAGGGACACTGGATGCATTTATTATTAGGGAAGAATCACTGCTCAACCATGAGATTGAATTTACAGAGAGAAGGTTATCGTTAGACCCCGCCTCCCTCATTGGGTATTGCTGCTCCAACCATCCCTCATATTTACAACAAGGGGTGGTGAGGGACAGAGTCTCTGAATTAAGCAGAAAGCTCTCACCCAGTCAAGAGATCAGGGCTAGATCCAACACCGTTTTTTAGCTCACTGCACCATCCCAGTTTCAGAACCTGGCTGTATGCAAATTAGTCTGTTCCTGTCCCAGTGCATGATGGGAACAGGGCAAACCAAACTACAAAAGCCAATTCTTACACTGGGAAGGAAACAAGCTCCCGGGGACCGGTTTCTGGCATTACAGCCGTCTTCGGCCCGGTTTGCTTGAATCCTGATGGTGCAATGAGCAAGGGTCTCACATCTGAGAATATCCTTCCACGCTTAGGGTGGACAAAAATATTTACAACAAGGGGTGGTGAGGGACAGAGTCTCTGAATTAAGCAGAAAGCTCTCACCCAGTCAAGAGATCAGGGCTAGATCCTACACCGTTTTTTAGCTCACTGCACCATCCCAGTTTCAGAACCTGGCTGTATGCAAATTAGTCTGGGAACGGTCGCTCCCTTCTGCCCTCGCTGCCTCCTTCTCAAAGCTGCCTGATATCGTGTGCTCTACGCTGGTGAGCTTTCCTATCACCTGAAGCTGCTTGCTCCATTGTATCTGCACGCTAGCCTGCATAGCGCCGCTGGCCTCACTTAGCGCTTTAACGTGCCTGCCTGCCTGCTTGTGCGCTCAATTGTTATTGTATTTGTTCACTGTGTGTTGTGTTAAAATATACCTTTGCCAATTACCTCCGCATCTCCCCCAACCCGGTCTGCCCTCGCGTTGCAGCCGCCATTTGCTGTGCTGTTGTTGTTGTCTTGCCCTGAGCCCGCCCCCTCCACCACGCACCCGCCTCCCATCGGACCCTCCCTCGCCCCTCCCCCTCCACCATCCATTTATGACAGTTTCTTCCGCGCGCAGCGTTCACGCGCAGCGACCGCGCCCAGTTCGCGCCGAAGGTGCGCCAAAGGTAAGCCCGTCTACGCCCGTCCGCGCCTGGACCGCGCCCAGCGCCATTCCCCCTGCCCCTCGCGCTGCCCAGTCCCCCCGCATTACCTACGATGCCGCCATCCTCCTAGCCCTGAACCCCGGCCGCGCCCCCACCTGCGTCCAAGCCGCTCCCGGACACACCCATGGCCCTTTTTCCTGTTATTCCTGCAAATTCAGCGGCACCGACAACATCCCCGCTACGACCACACCACAGATTCCCGACCCCAACCACCTACAATGCATCCTTCTCAACACCCGATCGGTCCACAGACACGCCATTGACCTATGGAACCTACTAGACACCATCTCTCCAGACGTCGCCTTCCTAACGGAAACATGGATGAACGCTTCCTCCGCCCCTGACATCGCCATCGCTATCCCTGATGACTATAAGATCACACGCAAGGACCGCACCGACCATACAGGAGGTGGAATCGCTATCGTCCATAAGAAAACAATCCGCATCTCAACCAGCTCTGATGCCAACCTCGCCAACTCCGAACACCTTCACTTCCAGATCCACATCGACCCCAAGACCACACTCAGAGGCACCCTCCTCTACAGACCACCAGGGCCACGCGCAAAATTCAGTGAAGACATCACGGACTTCATCACCCCACACGCGCTCCCCTCCAAAGACTACATCCTTCTGGGAGACCTCAACTTCCACCTTGAAAAGATCAACGACCGCAACACGGCCACCCTCTCAGACAACCTCGCCAACCTCGGACTTAAACAACTGGTCACTTCCCCCACCCACATCGCAGGTCACACTCTCGACCCCATCTTCACCTCCAGCAACCATGTCTCCTTCAGCCACACTACAGATCTCCTTTGGACTGACCACAGCTGCGTTCACTTCACCTACAACAAGCCGAAACCCATCATCCACCTCCAACCAACTCTACAAAGAAACTGGAACAAAATCACCACAGAGCAGATCTCCACATCACTCCTTCAAACCTCCCCAGCCCCCTCTTCTAACGCCAACGAAGCCGCCTCCAACCTCACCCTTTGGTTATCCAACACCGCCGACACCTTAGCACCACTGAAAAAACGTCAACACAAACTTGGCATCAAAAAGGCTTCATGGTTCAACGACGACCTCAAGAAATCCAAGAAAGTGTGCCGCTCCCTTGAAAAGGCCTGGAAAAAAGACCCATCCACCAGCAACAAGGACGCCTTCAAAAGCGCCATCCGTACTCACCACCAACTGATCCGAAAAGCCAAGAAAACAGCATTCAAAGATCGACTTGACGACAACGCCCACAACAGCAAGGAACTTTTCAACATCGTCAAGGAATTTTCCAACCCCTCGACCAACTCCAACGACATCACCCCCTCTCAAACCCTCTGCGATTCCCTAGCCTCTTTTTTCCACAACAAGATTGCTGACATCCACAACAGCTTTGACAACCAACCCGGAAGCCAACCCACCCTACCACCAGCTGACCATCTTCCCCCCATCAACACCCTTAACGCCTGGAACCCAATCTCCACTGAGGACACCATCCGCCTGATGAATTCCATCCACTCTGGATCCCCCACAGACCCATGCCCCCACCACATCTTCAACAAAGCAGACTCCGTCATAGCTCCGCACCTCCGAGACGTCATCAACTGCTCCTTCAACTCCGCTACCTTCCCAGAAGATTGGAAACACGCTGAACTCACCGCCCTCCTGAAAAAACCAACAGCAGACCCCACCGAACTCAAAAACTACCGCCCCATCTCGCTTCTTCCATTCCCGGCCAAAGTCATCGAGAAGGCTGTCAACAAACAGCTCGCCGCCTTCCTCGAAGCCAACAAATCACTCGACCCCTCACAATCTGGCTTCCGAGCCAAACAGAGCACTGAGACCGCCCTCATCGCAGCAACAGACGACATTCGAACTCTACTGGACAATGGAGACAGTCGCCCTCATCCTCCTCGACCTCTCTGCAGCCTTCGACACAGTCTGCCACAGCACCCTTCTACAACGCCTCAGAAACATCGGAATCCAAGGAAAGGCACTGGAATGGATCACCTCGTTCCTCACCGGAAGAACCCAGAGAGTCCGCCTCCCACCATTCAAGTCCGAGGCCTCTGAAATCATCTGCGGCGTACCACAAGGATCCTCACTCAGTCCCACCCTCTTCAACGTATACATGAGCCCCCTCGCGACCATCGCCCGCCAACACAACCTCAACATCATCTCTTACGCGGATGACACTCAACTGATCCTATCTCTCACCAAGGACCCCAGCACCGCTAAAACTAACCTACACGAAGGAATGAAAGAAGTCGCCGAATGGATGAAACAAAGCCGTCTGAAACTGAATTCAGACAAAACAGAAGTCCTCATCTTAGGTAAATCCCCCTCTGCATGGGACGACTCTTGGTGGCCGGAAGCCCTTGGAAAAGCACCCATCCCGACAGTCCACGCACGGAACCTAGGCGTCATCCTGGATTCTTCACTCTCAATGAACAGACAAGTCAGCGCCGTATCCTCTTCCTGCTTCAACATTCTTCGCATGCTCAGAAAAACATTTCGCTGGATCCCCTCCGAAACAAGGAAAACAGTCACCCACGCTCTAGTCACGAGCCGACTGGACTACGGAAACACCCTCTACGCAGGTACCACCGCTAAACTCCAGAAGAAACTACAACGAATCCAAAACGCCTCAGCCAGGCTCATATTAGACATCCCACGCAACGAACACATCTCTGGCCACCTTAAAGACCTCCACTGGTTACCCGTCAATAAGAGGATCACCTTCCGTCTGCTTACCCACGCACACAAATCACTCTACGACATCGGACCAGATTGCCTCAACTCTCGACTGTCCTTCTACACCCCCTCCCGCCAACTTCGCTCTTCCAGCCAAGCCTTCGCCACTGTACCTCGCATCATCAAGTCCACCATGGGAGGCAGATCCTTCTCATACCTTGCTGCCAAAACATGGAACTCACTTCCCTCTTACCTCCGCCTCACCCAGAATCACCTAGCGTTCAGAAAGCAGCTTAAAACGTGGATTTTTGACAAATAATCCACCTCCCCTCCCTAAGCGCCTTGAAACCCTCTGGGTATGTAGTGCGCTATATAAATGTTATGACTTGACTTGACTTGACTTGTCCCAGTGCATGATGGGAACAGGGCAAACCAAACTACAAAAGCCAATTCTTACACTGGGAAGGAAACAAGCTCCCTGGGACCGGTTTCTGGCATTACAGCCGTCTTCGGCCCGGTTTGCTTGAATCCTGATGGTGCAATGAGCAAGGGTCTCACATCTGAGAATACCCTTCCACGCTTGGGGTGGACAAAAATATTTACAACAAGGGGTGGTGAGGGACAGAGTCTCTGAATTAAGCAGAAAGCTCTCACCCAGTCAAGAGATCAGGGCTAGATCCTACACCGTTTTTTAGCTCACTGCACCATCCCAGTTTCAGAACCTGGCTGTATGCAAATTAGTCTGTTCCTGTCCCAGTGCATGATGGGAACAGGGCAAACCAAACTACAAAAGCCAATTCTTACACTGGGAAGGAAACAAGCTCCCGGGGACCGGTTTCTGGCATTACAGCCGTCTTCGGCCCGGTTTGCTTGAATCCTGATGGTGCAATGAGCAAGGGTCTCACATCTGAGAATACCCTTCCACGCTTAGGGTGGACAAAAATATTTACAACAAGGGGTGGTGAGGGACAGAGTCTCTGAATTAAGCAGAAAGCTCTCACCCAGTCAAGAGATCAGGGCTAGATCCAACACCGTTTTTTAGCTCACTGCACCATCCCAGTTTCAGAACCTGGCTGTATGCAAATTAGTCTGTTCCTGTCCCAGTGCATGATGGGAACAGGGCAAACCAAACTATAAAAGCCAATTCTTACACTGGGAAGGAAACAAGCTCCCGGGGACCGGTTTCTGGCATTACAGCCGTCTTCGGCCCGGTTTGCTTGAATCCTGATGGTGCAATGAGCAAGGGTCTCACATCTGAGAATACCCTTCCACGCTTAGGGTGGACAAAAATATTTACAACAAGGGGTGGTGAGGGACAGAGTCTCTGAATTAAGCAGAAAGCTCTCACCCAGTCAAGAGATCAGGGCTAGATCCAACACCGTTTTTTAGCTCACTGCACCATCCCAGTTTCAGAACCTGGCTGTATGCAAATTAGTCTGTTCCTGTCCCAGTGCATGATGGGAACAGGGCAAACCAAACTACAAAAGCCAATTCTTACACTGGGAAGGAAACAAGCTCCCGGGGACCGGTTTCTGGCATTACAGCCGTCTTCGGCCCGGTTTGCTTGAATCCTGATGGTGCAATGAGCAAGGGTCTCACATCTGAGAATACCCTTCCACGCTTAGGGTGGACAAAAATATTTACAACAAGGGGTGGTGAGGGACAGAGTCTCTGAATTAAGCAGAAAGCTCTCACCCAGTCAAGAGATCAGGGCTAGATCCAACACTGTTTTTTAGCTCACTGCACCATCCCAGTTTCAGAACCTGGCTGTATGCAAATTAGTCTGTTCCTGTCCCAGTGCATGATGGGAACAGGGCAAACCAAACTACAAAAGCCAATTCTTACACTGGGAAGGAAACAAGCTCCCGGGGACCGGTTTCTGGCATTACAGCCGTCTTCGGCCCGGTTTGCTTGAATCCTGATGGTGCAATGAGCAAGGGTCTCACATCTGAGAATACCCTTCCACGCTTAGGGTGGACAAAAATATTTACAACAAGGGGTGGTGAGGGACAGAGTCTCTCAATTAAGCAGAAAGCTCTCACCCAGTCAAGAGATCAGGGCTAGATCCAACACCGTTTTTTAGCTCACTGCACCATCCCAGTTTCAGAACCTGGCTGTATGCAAATTAGTCTGTTCCTGTCCCAGTGCATGATGGGAACAGGGCAAACCAAACTACAAAAGCCAATTCTTACACTGGGAAGGAAACAAGCTCCCGGGGACCGGTTTCTGGCATTACAGCCGTCTTCGGCCCGGTTTGCTTGAATCCTGATGGTGCAATGAGCAAGGGTCTCACATCTGAGAATACCCTTCCACGCTTAGGGTGGACAAAAATATTTACAACAAGGGGTGGTGAGGGACAGAGTCTCTGAATTAAGCAGAAAGCTCTCACCCAGTCAAGAGATCAGGGCTAGATCCAACACCGTTTTTTAGCTCACTGCACCATCCCAGTTTCATCCATCCCTCAAGCCTGTTTGATATCTACTCTGCAGGGGACGCCACAGGCCTCTCATTGTAATGTCAGTGGACGGCGTGTCAGCAGTCGAGTTGCTCGCGCACGTAGACGTGCGCATACGCGGGCGTGATACGTCACACCGCGTACTTGATAAATAAAGGAAGCGTGGCCCGGGAGTTAGTCTGGACCACACGGATCAGTAAATTGGTGTCCCGGGTCCTTGTGTTCAACGCAGCGCCTGCGGCCCTGCGCACCCGCGGCACAGGGCCCGACAATGGCGACGAGGCTCTGAACGGACCCATGCTGTGCCCCGCTGTCCGATCCGGTCTGTCCTACGGCAGTGCGCTGAGGTGCAACCAACGTCAGAGGCCCCATATGCGGTGGGCCCGATCAGAACTATCTGCCCCAGTCGCTGGCGTCAGTGCATGACGACGCGCATGGCCAGTGGCCCCCGCAACAGTGCCCAGGTAGGGGAGAGTGGCGGCAAGCGTAGTCCCCCGAAGGCGGGGTAGGCGGAGACTGTGCCCCCGATAAGCAGCACAGGGTATGGGCAAAGCGCGGCCTGCAACTGGCCAGAGAAAGCCCCAGAGGGCGCCTCAAGTCTACACGTGGCCTGGTCATCTCCCGACTGTCTCAAATCCAGCGCAATTAAGCCGCCCATCGGAGAGGTGAGCCAGGAAGACTCCGCCATTGGCAGCCACTGCTCCAACGTTCCCGTCGAGGTGCTGAAGGACCCACGTGCCAAAATGGCGGATATTCCCCCCATCGAGCCGTTTGTGGTTGACGGCGCACCGGCATCCCTGGCGCCACGCTGGAAAAACTGGATGGAGCGGTTGCAGTTCTATTTCGAGGGTGCTGGAACGGCGCAGGGCGCTTCTCCTTCATCTAGGAGGGAAGGATATACACAGAATTTATAAGACCCTGGTAGAGGCCACTCCACACACCTATGTCACGCTCCTCAACGCACACTTCGAGCCTATGGCCAGTAAAGATTATGAACGATTCATCTTCAGGCAGGCGAGACAGGAAGCCGAAGAATCACTGGACGCATTCCATGGTAGGCTTAAAGAACTCGCCAGCACGTGTGGTTTCCGCGCCGAGCAAGAGGAGATACGTGGCCAAATAATACAGGGGTGCTACTCCTCCAACCTGAGAGTAAAGATCCTCCAAGAAGACGGAAAACCGCTAGTGGACATTTTGAAGCTAGGCCGCTCCAAAGAACTGTCACAAGCGAGAGCGTCACACATGGAAGCGGCACTCCATAGACCAGTCAAAGCGGAGCAAGTCAACACAGCCGAACAAGTCAACGTTGTCCGACTGAAGCAGCGCCAATTCGGAGGAAGAAGACCGCAAGACCGTCGAAAAGAATGTGGATACTGTGGAGGCATGCCACATCGTGCTCAGGACTGCCCGGCATGAGGAAGGAAATGCGGCTCGTGTGGGCGAATGAACCACTTTGCAACTGTTTGCAGGTCCTCCAAGCAAAAACCCGAAGCAGCCCATGCCATCAGAGAAAGCCCAGACAGCGAAGACATGGACGATGATTCAAATGACTACCCAGTCCACTACGTGTTCGCCATCGACCAACCACAAAGGAAGAAGAGGCGTCTCCCAAGGTGCCGCATAAGAATACACCCCCAAGAGGTGAGAGCGACGATCGAAACAGGAGCCTCGATTGAACTCATGGCGGCAAGTGTATACAACCAACTGCGAGAAAGACCGGCTCTGAAGACGGCAAAGATCCGAGTTTTCGCCTATAGACAAAAGACCCCAATCCCGCTAATTGGGTGCTTCCAAACAGAACTACAACACCAGGACCGGAAGATCCCGTCAACCGTTTATGTAACTAAAGAGGGCAGCGGCATGCTCCTCAGCGGGCAGGCGGCCGAAGAACTCCAACTAATATCATTCGCAATGGCTGTGTTGGAAGAGGAGCCGGACACGATTCTCGAAGAATTCGAAGGCACATTCCAAGGAATAGGATGTCTAAAAGGAAAAGAGGTGTCTCTCCATATCGACCCGTCCATTCAACCGGTGGCCCTCAGGCACCGAAGAATAGCGTTCCATCTGAGGAAAAAAAGTGGAACAAGAACTTGAAGCTCTTGAGCGACAAGGTATCATCGAAAAGGTCAGCGGGCCCACTCCGTGGGTATCGCCAATCGTGGTGGCGCGAAAACCCAAACAGCCGGGACAGGTCCGCATCTGCGTTGACATGCGCCTACCCAACGCAGCAGTAAAGAGGGAACGACATTTGACACCCACCATTGATGACATTCTCGGGGAATTGAACGGAGCGAAGTGGTTCTCTAAGATGGACCTCCGGTCAGGATACCATCAGCTGCCCCTGCACCCGGACTCCCGGTACAAAACCACTTTCTCCACCCATGTGGGCCTCAGACGATACCGAAGACTCAACTTCGGGATCTCTAGCGCCGCCGAAGTCTTCCAAAACACCATCAGGGAAGTACTGAGTGGACTCACAGGAGTCCTAAATGTCAACGATGACCTGCTCATATACGCAAATACCGTCGAGGAGCATCACCAAAGACTGAGAAGCGTGTTGCAGAGAATCAAAGAATCAGGCCTAACGTTGCACCGGGAGAAGTGCCAGTTTGTCCAGAACAAAATCAGCTTCTTCGGATACACCTTCTCGGACCAAGGGGTCGCCCCTGACCCAGACAAAGTGAGAGACGTGCAAGCAGCCCCAGCGCCGACAAACATATCGGAGGTACGAAGCTTCCTCGGTATGGTAAACTTCTGCGGGAGATTAATCCCAGACTTGTCCAACCTCACCAGGCCCCTCCGGGAACTCACCAAGTCCACCACCCTGTGGCAGTGGGGAGAAGAACAGAACATTGCATTCCAAAACACCAAGGCAGCGCTGTCGGCGGATAAGACCCTAGCGTACTTCAACCCGGCAAAACCGACCAACATAGCCGTGGACGCGAGCCCGTATGGTCTGGGAGCAGTGCTGACACAGCGCCAGGGAGGTGAAGACTGGGCACCCATTGCCTACGCCAGCCGGTCACTGACTTTAGTTGCCAAGGTTTAGGATTGGTTAAATTCAGAAGAAATACTTAAGTCAGTCAACATGTTTCTGCCATATGGGTGGTTTCAATTTACCACGGCATTCATCAGGACTAAACCCCGGCGGTATGGACTCTCTAATCGTCCACCCTGACCTGGGGGCGTGAAAGTGAAAATTATAAAAAAAGGGTGAAAAAGTGCTTTAGAAAAAATGGAAGAGCGGATTGCTCATTCCAAAAAAAACTCCAAAATCAGGAGTATCTCAGCACTTTAAAATCGGGCGCTACTTGCACCATGGGTCTCGGGAGGGGGGTTGGAGCGTGCCTGGCACATCGCCCACACCGCTCTCAGCCCGCTAGAAACCTGTATTCAGCCTCAGAACCGGACCCCAACGCCAATTAGGTCAAGGGAGCCACGGGTCAAAAAAGTTTGGGAACCACTGCCTTAAGGACTCGGACCTCTAAAGGTCAAAGTGATCGTATGAAAAGAGACTTAACAGCGAAGGGTAAATGGGGCAAAGGCAAGGACATACATAAGCCTAAAGCAGAAAAGGACCCCCGGCATACTTACCCTGCATTGACCTAAATAAATTCCATAAGCACTCAAACTGACGATCTCTCGCCCTCCATATCGGGTATCTTCTCAAAGAATGTGACTGCTGGGGCTGGCAAGTTTACTCTGGACAATGCTCTAACCCAGCTTACAGATCAGATTGACATTAAATTTGCCCTAATGAACGAACACCTAGAACATATAGTCATGGTTCTGAATAACTTGAAGCTGAATAATCAAAATGTGCCTCAAAGTGTGCCTTCTCATATTGCAGCTGCTAAAGGGGTGGGTGTGGGTCTTTTATAATTTATTTTCATCAGTTAAAGCTCCCATTGAGAAAATACTTGTCAGGGTTTCTGCTATTGAGGATGCACTGAGTAGAGCTCAAGGGGTATGTTCTTTTAATAATTTGATCAAGTTTGTAATACCCACTCCTATACCGGATAACGATAGGAAACTCACGCCCCTCATGAAGATATCCCTCAAACTACAGCCAGGGCATCTGAAGGCCATGAGAGTAATATAAACATGAAACATAGCGAGGCCCCAATAAAAAAGAACTCTTGTCGCTCCCAACCACTGTCTAGCCTTAAGCATCTCCCATGAATAGGGAGAATATGGAAGCGGTGAGACTGCATCTGCCGCCAGAAGCTACACCGTACATAATAGTATTGGCAAATGTACCGTCTCTTACCCCCCAGGTTAAGGAAACCTGGGAGGCTTTAAGGAATAAGGTGCTCTGCTGGTTCGGAACTAAGACAGGACTAGCAGAAGCTCTGTTTGCTGAGTTTAAAATGGTAAGAAGAGTAGGATGGGTAGGGACCAGGGAGAAAACACTATCCGGTGATTGCATAGCCCTCACAGTTAGATCGCCTGGTCTAATACGGGAGAACTTGTGAAGACTTGGTAGTGTTTGTGTCGACCAGAAGTATAAATGTAGTTCCCCTCGGGTACTTCTACCCTCCAATAAACCATGTCCAGCATCAGGCATCACAGCAGAGACCTACACCCCCAAATACCCATCCTCAATTTAGTGTTCCAATTTACAATAGATTTGACATACTCTCTTCCCTGGAAAAGATAGATTGACTTAATCGCACATCTAGACACGCAGCGCAGAGTGAGCTCATTGTAAGCCACCCTAAGGGACTAACTCCAACTTCGACCTTTACACCTCCCAAGCAGACAGTTGATCAAAACACTTGTGATGTCTTGCAAGATGACAGCAATTTTTGCAGAGTGGGGCTATTGGCTGATATTCATCCAGATGTTGAGGGGGTAGATGATGGCGATGAACCCTGTAACAACGAACATAGTCTATATCAGTTAAATATAACGACTCCTTGTGTACCTTTACCTTCACCAAACAGCCCACTTTTTAATGCCTTTTTCCCTTGTAATACCTATGACGCTTTCAGCAGCAACTGTGGTGATCAGGGTGCCTATAGGTGTAGTTCAGAGAAAATTATTCCCGGTAACTTGGCTTATAATACTACTGATCCATGTAATCCAACCGGAAATAATATTGTTGATACTAATGATGACAATATGACCCCCATAACAACACCAGGGAATATAGCAATAAATGCAGTAATCCGGAATGGTTGGAATTTGACAGCCTTTGAGATCTCGATGGTGCAAGAATCCTGGGCCAACAACGCTATACATCTTAATGGGTTCAAGACCTTTCATTCCAAAGCAACCCCATCCAGTCACGGAAGATCAAAGGGCGGCCTCTGTATTTACGTATCTAACAAATTGACCTCCACTAGTGTTATTGTACATCCATCGAACTTGTTCTACCAAATTGTCCAGATTGTGTGCACAACCTCTATTTCTTTGATATTAGTTAATTTCTACAATAACGCCCGTGACTTGGACATAAGAGATTCTCTCTGCCAACTTGATGAGGATTTTAAATCTATTTTGGATAAAGGTCCTAATGAAAAAAATCTGCTTTGGGGGGCGATTTCAATATCCAACCTTGCCAATTGGTGGCTAATAAAGTCTGTGGTATGACCTCTGCAAAGGGTGACAACGTCACCCACTTTTCTCATTCAGGGTACGGGGAGAAACTCAATGAGCTGCTTTTTAAATATGATTTAGGTTTTAGTAACGAATTTGGAGGCAGTCCGGTTGTTGTACCCTGTACATTTGATTGCAGCCGAGGTAGGAGAGTAATAGACTTTCTCTTATTTCCTAAACGCTACTCTGCACTAGTTTTTAATTTTATACTACATAATATTGCATTGAGTGATCATTTTCCACAGAGTTTATCATTGGATAGTCGCCTTCAAGGTGAGCCTGGCATAGGACTACCTACCCTTGCCGTGGAAAATATAGCACTCTCTCGTTCAAACGGCTTTGCCCTGCGCAGATCCATGGTTGACCCAGCTTGATTTTTACAGAAAATATTCATAAATCAGAGTAGGGCCTTTGAGGTCTGTCTGGACGAGACTGCCGATGTCAACGCGTTTGTGGAGCCCTTTAGACATATTAGGGAGGAAATTTGTGCTGGGCTGACTACTAACCAGATTAGAGGGGTCATGAAAAAGCATGTGGTTTGACCATGCGTGCACTCTTGCTCATAAGAAGTTAAAGTGGGCTTTGAAGGAGCTACCCAGGAATAACTTAGTAGTACAGAACTGCAGGCGGGCTTATAAGCAAGCATTAAATCATCGTAAAAAGATTCTGAAAGAGGAGGCCTGGCACCATCTGCAAGAGGCGAGCCAGAAAAAAGATTCGAAGTTATTCTGGCGTGTGGTAAATTCACCATTTTGCTGTGACAATGATAAACCTAGCATAGAGGTAGTAATCACAGAACCGGAATGGTTGGCCCACTTTGCAAAACTATATATGGGCCCGATTGAAGAAGGACACGACAACTCTGTGACCGGGATGAGAGTTGTCTCTACTGGGCCTTCCTTCTCATGGAAATATTTTGATTTTAACTTCACACTGGAGGAGGTGATACGGACATACAGAACGAGCAAGGGAGGAAAAGCACCTGGCCCTGACGGCATTCCGATTGATATCTTTAAGGACAATATCGATCTCTGGGGTCCTCTCGTGACCCTGGTTTTTAAGTCCATTCGGGGAGTTGGTTTCCCAGTGTCATGGTCGGAATCACACATTGTACCAATATTTAAAAAGGGGGATCGAAACTGCCCTGCACACTACAGACCCATCTCCCTGCTGGATTCTTTGGTGAAGTTGTGGGCCGTATTGTGCTAGACAGATTACAGGTGTGGTCAGACTGTAATAACATTTTGACTGACTTCAATAGGCTTCCGCCAGGGTGTTGGGACCATAAGGCAGGCCATTAACTTGAACCTGCTAGTGAGCAAATATACACAAGTAAAAAGGGGCGATTTGTTTTTGACATTTGTGGACTTGTCCTCCGCATTCGATTTTGTGGTCCATGATAAACTTTGGTCTATTATAACCTCCATGGGTGTTGACTGTGCCATCGTCAATTTTCTTAGATATTTGTATTCAACGAGTTCTATCAAGATTCGATATGGCATAAATGGTGAATGCGCTAGCCCAGTTGACATCAAGAAGGGGGTCCGTCAGGGGTGTGTGCTTGCGCTTTTTCTATTTAATTTGTATATCAATGGTCTGGGTGGTACCCTTGCGGACTCCTGTATGGACCTGCCTTAAATTGGCAATAGGCCAGTACCAGTATTATTGTATGCTGATGATGCGGTGCTCATGGCCCGCACCCCTAATGCTCTTCAACATCTTTTAGATAAATTTGTTAACTTCATGGAGAATCTGGGTCTTTTAATCAAGATCGATAAAACGTATGTAATGAAAGCTGGCCGAAAGACAGCCAAGGGACGCAGCATTTTAATAGGAAACAAGACTATACCTCAAACATTAACTTTTTCATACCTAGGAATAATGTTTGATAGTAATGGCAACTGGAAAAGTGCAGTAAAATCAAGAATGCAGTTTCTCAGATCAATTGCGGGTCTGAGTAACTTTTCCAGGAAACTGTGACGTTAACTCCCCAGGGACATGTTGAGCATTTATAACGCCAAATGCCGGTCAATAGCGATGTACGGCTCTGAATTGTGGAAACATGTAGAAGTGGATTCTTTTCAGCTGGTAGAAAATGAGTTTCTTAAAAACCTGTTGGGGCTTCCTAACAGCTGTTCTAATTTTGTCTGTCATGCAGAATTGGGTATATCCTATTTGGAGGACCTGATAAGGGTGCAGCCAGTCCTCCTCTGGCACAAGTTATGGACATCAGATTATACGAGTTTTAGCAGAGCCATTTTACAGGACTGCTGCTGTGCTGATCATGTAATGAAAATAACATGGTTGAAGTTCGTAAAAAATGTCATGCATGATATCTGCCACTCTGAATATTATGCAAAGCCTGAATCTTTATTGCATATATCAAGAGAATCACTAAAAAGGGTATGTTTGAACAACTTGGAGGAAAAAAGATTAACATTGGAACTTGTGAAGCCCACCTTACAACATAACCAAATGGTATTGACCTGTTATACGATGCAACCATATTTAATCAGTGTTTTAAATGCCCAGCATAGATTTGTCTCGACACGTTTTAGACTGCATATTTTTTACCGCTTGACTAGTTTCCCTAACACAAATAATTGGTCTCGTCGACTAACATGTAGTCCTTGTGACCAGATCTCCAAACAATCAACCATTTGTGTATTGTTTTTTTGTAAATTTTATACTGACTTAAGGACTATTTTTATTAAGCCTTTAATGAAATCTTTAAATTTTAGACAATGTAGACCGTCCTATTCATTTTTACAATTGCTCCCGGATTTGTTTTCATGTGTAGTAGTGGCAAGGTTTTTGAGGTCAGTTATCACCAAAAGGAAGTTTTTAATGGATGCACCATAAGTTTTTATTGAATCTGTTTTTAATGACTTGAATAACTTTCTCGTTTTAAAATTGTATTGAACTGCAAACTTTTATGATTCTTTGTGTGAATCGAATAAAGTTAAATTGAATTGAGAACAGAGCATCAACGTAACCACAGCAGACCAAGAAGGCAGTTAAGATCAGCAGAATGTGTGTCTTTAATTTAAGTTTATGACAACTTTACTTCATGTAAGATTTCCAGTGCTAACTTATCAAAACCACTTTGGTTGAAATTAAGAGTTGTTTATCACTCTTACTGGCTATTCTGGGAAAAAACTGCACCTAATGTAATTTATATTTGAGCATAGGAAATAGTTTTTTATAAGAAACGTTTGAGTTGCATTTATCCAGTAATTTTAAGCAGTTTTGTGAACTCCTGCTCAATGTATTTGCTGTTTTTTTTTTAATTTTATTTATTGCAGGCTTTCACTGAACTTCAGGCAAAAGTTATTGATACTCAACAGAAAGTGAAATTAGCGGACATACAAATTGAGCAATTAAACAGAACTAAGAAACATGCCCACCTAACTGATACAGAGATTCAGACTTTGTCTGATCAAACTCGCATGTTTGAAGGAGTAGGAAGAATGTGAGTATTAACTAAAGCAGATTTTATTGATCAATGTAATTGAATTCTTGAATAACAGTTACTTTCTCTCCCTTTTTACACTTTTGAAATTTCTGCATTCAGCTACAGGTAACGTGATGTACGACTGACTGCTGGATGTGCCTATTCATTTCAGTGCAACCTGTATTGTCAAATTGCAGGATACACATATGACTGAAGACCTTTTGATGAGGGAGTTTGATTCCGATACTGTGGGTCAAACCGAGGCAGGCTGCATGTGTGTGGTTGGTAAAGTGACTATTTGAAAGTGACAAATCCAGGACTTTGTGTACCAGTTATTTCAGTCAATAGGATCATCTAATTGAGATATGGAATTGGGTGAAAGCACTGGAAACATTTCACATTCAAGAAAGTGGCAGATGTCTGATACCAGGTAGCCAAGATTATTGATTATGCCCCACATATGAAACATTTTACATATTTCTGTAAAATACAAGACACATATTTTTGTTTCCTTTGCAGATATACTTCTAATAAATTTCACTGTCGTGTGGGTACTCTGTTTTCAGTGTTCTAAATCAAAATACAAATTGACCTGTACATAGTATCATAAATGTTGGTTGTACACCATCCAGGAAACCTGATTGTATTCTTCCCCCAAAGCTCCTTTGTGAACTATGTATGGCTTTACTGACATGACTGGTTGATAACACAAGGAATGTGAGATTTTGCACTCATATTGGTCTTCTGGGTTTATTTAGGAAGTAATTTAAGAAATTAGAGACCGGCCTACTTAAGATCTGTAATAAGTTCTGTAGAGTGTCGGGGTCATTTACCATTTTGTTTTAGAAAAATGCAATTGTTACCCTGATTTCTTATGTAATGAAAATCTAACTGTGTGTCATGCAGACAAGTATCACTCTCTTTAGTTTGCAGATGTCTCAAGTAATATTGTTTGGTATCCTTTGTATACTGACAAATTGAAATGTACTGGCCTGCCATGGTTGTACCCAGGGATTCAATTTAGAGATCGTACGTGGTCATAGAGAGAATGGAATGCCGAAACCTCCTGTAGGCTAATGGAAGGAAATTTGATCCTGAGGACTCCATCTTCACAAATCTTCATATCCTAAATAGGAACGAAGAGCAGCACAGGACAGTTCCTTCAGTTGCAAAATGTAAAGAGAGTTATGTCGTAAGTGGTGCAAGGTCAGTATTGTTAAATGTAGATACTAGACCAGGAATAGATAGTATTAGGGCTCCCCTGCATCAGGGCAATACAGAACATCATCCAATTACTTGAGGATCACTGTCTCTATGCTGTTTGGTCTGAATCAAGATTGAGAATAAGATAGATTGTTGATTTCTTCTGATATAGCAAAGTCGTTTTTTCAGTTCTTTTGCCCCAGTACATGAATTTACTTGTCTGAAGTTTTTGAAGCGTGAGGAGTAAAGATTAGATTTCTTTATGAATTCTATCTGTTTTGATTTGGAGATTTATGGAAAGTGCAGTTTATAAAAGATATATTCTATGGAATAGTGGTTGGGTATTTTTTTATTCTGCAATGATGAGTTCAGAGGAACTACACACTTTGATTAATTGTGTTAAAATGTCAGAATGTTTTTGAGAGGTGAGAGTCGGAAATGTGAGGGAGTCCATCTGCTCAGAAAATACGGAGCAAGGAAGCTTGCATGTTTTAAATATTTATATAAATGTAAATGGTAATGTAATTTTTATATATTGCAACAATGTGTATTTTATGTATCACTTTCATGACTTAATTGTCGAATAAAGTTTATACCAACTGAAATAAGGGTGGATTTGAAATGCTGCTGTTTTTTGAAGGCACATAAATTATTGTGATTATGAATATTTTTCAGAAATATTGGGGTGATCTTAAGCAGTACTTCAGTATGATGTGAAACGATGGAGTGTTCAAAAAATTACCATAATATTATAATTTAAATTTCTTGTGTACAATGGTTTTGTTTAGGAGTTTTCTTTGTGAGTTCATTTCCAGAAGTGATTTGGGGGTTTGATATATTATCTTCTGTTTCTTTTAGTTTCCAATACTGTTGGAGAGCATGAGGGTTAACTATCATGGTTTGAGATTCTTTTATCACCAGATTGCCCATGTACTGGAAAGTTTTTTTATTTAAGTGTTCAGTGATTTTATTGACCTTCAGCAAATTGAGGTTACAGTGAAAGTGATTTGGAGTGCGTCCTAGAAATCGATTGAGACGTCCAGAACAATTTAGTAAGGTCCATTAGCAAGATCAAGGGACTGGTTTGACAAAAGCACTAAACTGTGTGTAGAATTTTGTTTGGTTGTCTGCTAATAGTTATTGGTAGGATCCACGTGATCAGTTCTCATGGATCCTCTCCTCTCGGGTGACATTTTTCGGAAATCAGGCTGCACAACACGCACGAGGAACAAATCTTACAAGTATGTCGATATGACTAATCGCCGTAATACATTTGTTCAGCTCTGTGCATTATTGAAGGCGAACTTCCTCGTCTTGCATGATGGACCCCAGTGACGGCCTGCTCAGAGGCAGGGACCGGGTACCCTAACAGGTGTGGGAGGGAATACTTGCGAAAAATGCAGTACAACATAGAAGCAAATTACTGCTCTTTCTCACAGATATGTGCATGCGTTTGCTCCCAAAGACTAGCACGAAGACGGTTTGTTGGCGCTAGTTGTTTATTGCTACCTGACACAATGATGTGGACCCTGAGAGGATGAATAGACCTAATGGGACTAGAGCCTGTAACCCTGGCACTAAACACACGCCCTTGAATCACTAAACCACCGGACCCTGGCTTCCTTAAATTAATCCGTCTGAATTGGCAGATAGATTTCATTAATGTTGTTCCAAAGCCTACGGCGTAAAATGGACGTAAAAAAATGATATGTACGTCCATATAACACACGCGTTTTTTCATCAGTTACGTTTCCTTTGCTAACCAACTTTTAATAACGGTTGTTGCCTTTTGCAAAAGTGTGAGGAGATGGGATGGGAGGGACGGGGTTTGAAGTGCAGCCCTAAATAATAAATGTACTGAAATGAGTGGGGGATTGTGTCCGCGTGTGCAAATGTCGCCTGCCATGTCCTGTTTGCTTGTGGACGCTATTATACTGAGAATGCCTCTCTGCAATTCTGACACCCTCGACAGCGCTGCAGAATGGAACCAGAGTTCACCCCGCCCAGACAGTGCTTGGTTAACTCTGCTACTTAGCCTCCATGACAAATAATAAAAGGGGAAAGCTGCCACTGGCTTTGTTGAGAATCATCCTCATGTCTGACATTTGCAAGGAGGCAATCTCTAGGCCCTTTCAGGTAGTACTATTGGGTGATAAATAGATAGGAGGGTGATATATATAGATACACAGAAAGATCTATCTATCTCTATCTATCTATCTATCACCTTCACTCTATCTATCGCCCTCACTCTATCTAGCACCACCACAGCATCAATCTGTGCAACCATTCAACAACTGGTTCAAATATGTTCTCTCAATGTTTCAAGCTTTATTAAAAATGTCACAAAAAGATGTTAATATTTTACTTCTGTTCTTGGATTTTCATCACACTAAAATACACTGAACATAATCTTCACAAAAGTTATTTACAAAAGTTTAAGCTATTGCCATCATAAATTACAATAACTTTTATTTAAGTGATAATTATTTAAAAAAATTAAGCCATTGTTATTTGTAATATTAATACATCTAAGTCACGTAAATGCAACACATATTGTATTACAAATGCTATAGGTGTCACATTTGCGAAAGTTAAAACTATTGGCTTTGTAAATGACAAAGCTATTAATTTAGCTATTTTCAAAACCAACACACAAATAAAAAATTGGTCATTTACAATACCAATAGCTCAAACTTTCCTAATGCGAGAACTATTGCATTGCAAATGCTTGTTATATATGAATGCAGAACATTATATATGTCCAGTGCTTGTAATAATTTTTGCCCTAGAAAGTTAGTATTTTACAAGAAAGACAACAAATACGGGTTGGTTAATGTGAAAGCCTGCAATCGCCTACAGCAGAAAAAACGTTGTCGTTGTGGCTACCTCTGATTGGAAAACCTTCTTGAATTCTGGAAACACAGGGCCTCTCTCTCATTAGGACTGCATGTAGAAGTGATGGCTACCACAAATACTATCTCTCTTGAAAGGTGTTGTGAACTAACTTCAGTAGATTGAAAAGGATTGCACATTAATTTTGTTAGAAATATGTTTAAGTTCACTAGAAGGAATACTGTTTTAATGTATCTCAAGAAATTCTTGCTACACTGTCCGTGAGACAAGAGACTCTTAGAACCTTTTATGCAGGCCCTAATTGTAGCAAAGTGCACCATTTCAGAGAAGAATTGCAGGCCCAAGTTAATAAAATGTAGGAGATATGGGAGAAGGGTTTTTTTTTTTTTTTTTTGGACACCCTAGAAGGTCTGTTCCAAGTGAGCGTGGATCTTCCCGTGACTGAGAGGTGTGGCGCAGCAGCCATAGTGGCTGACCCTGGAGTACAAGGCTCACGGTTCGTTCGCCGGCAGCAGCTCAGCTTCGCATCATGTAACTCTGGGAAATAGTTTACTTAATCTCCCTGACAGCCCCCAGCTCCTGGATTCCCTTGGGGGTGATAAGTTTGCACTTTACAAATTTGGAATTATCATTATACCTGCCTGTTGCTTTGCATCCCGGAGGAAGTTTGTGCCGAGCTGCTGTGTGCAGCAGCAATCGGTTAGTGCATTGCGGTTAGGAAGACTGGAGGGCAGAGAGGCGATTTCTAGGAAAACTTTGAGCACAATTTGAAATTGATCCAGCCAGCAGTAGAACTTTACATAACAAGGTTTGTGGAGGAGGTCAAGCCACATCATCGGCCGTTGCTGTGACCGATGGAATTGACCCGCCGGCTGTCTGATTGGATCAGGCCTTAAGGTGAGTGCACTCCACTTTCTGAAGGAGTTGGAAGTGGAGAGCATGCAGCACTCAAATCTGAGCTCCTCTTCCCAATAAGTCTATAGGAACTGTAGCCCAAAGTCTCCGATCTTGAAAGTCAGCAAAATGTACTACAGAGCTGCTCTTCTGTGTATGAGTAGGAAATTATGATAGGAAAAGACAAACTGGAAGAACTAAAAAAAAAAAACATTTGCGCAGATCAAATCTTAGGTTTCTGGGTGTCTCTGAAAATTGCACAAATGAAGGCTGTATGATCCCCCTTGGTGAAAAGGTTAACTCAGAAACGCATCTTAATTAAATTCTACAGCAGAGTTAAGAGTCCCAACCATACCCGTAATCCGCAAGCCAAGTTCCCACATACTATGCTTGTTAATTTTGCTGAATATTGCACAAAGGAGTAAATACTAACTAAAACAATCGAAGTAAAGATCCTTTAGGCCTTCAGAAGAATTTATGTCCCATGTTTGTTCTGATATGACAATCTCTGCTCTTTTTTGTAGAAGAGGCTTTGCAGCTCTAATCTGCTTTTCCAGGAAAGGTTAAACTCTGTTTCTTGATTAGACTTCTTTTAAATTTCCAAGAACTTAATTAGGAAGACCTCCTCAGTTGTTAAAATTGCTTCTCCGGCTGCAATCTGCTCTTAAGCGATGGAGTCGAACCATGTTTTTAATACAAGATAGTCCTTTAATAAAAACCTACTTTTAGAGACAAAGTGGTTAACTTCATCTTGCAGTTTTATAGTATATTTGTTTTTCCGCAGCAACCTTGAAACCACTCCAGTTCCTATAATGTGAAATGTTTTTAGGGGCAATGTGGCCACTTTCGCATATGTGGCTAAATTGTATAGAGCTAGAAAATAATTTTGAATCTCCGTACTGTGGGTGATAAGGCAACCATTGCTTTGTTTCTTTGTCAAGAGAATCTTCAAAGATCATCACAGGCGAGGCAAAGTTAAAAGGTTATTAAGAAACTATTTATCCTGTGATCAAACTACCAGTCTTCCATCGAAGCTCCATTGTGCAAGTCTTCCTAAATCATTCCAAAACAATGTATGAATCCCTCAAAGTAATTGACGCAGATTTAAATACTTGGAGTAGATATATTTTCCAAAAATATCTTCTGATCAACAAACAACCTTTATTATATTTCTGTTTAAGATATTAAAATAGTATTATATGGGCTTGCCAGTGCAAAAGCTACAGATAAAGGTTTATAAAGACTTATTTCCTTAATTACAGGAAGTTTAGTAAAATTATGTAATCACATTATGCAACGTAAGTTAACTCCAGGTCCTTTTTCAGAAGTAATGGTAGTCCGTATTCTGAAGAGTGGGGAAACCTCTACTTTAATACATCACGGTCAAATCAGAATGTTTTTTTTGGCTATTCCATTTCGGCTAACATGAATTCTTTGATTCAAGCAATCCAGTACTTTTCATAAACTAATAAATCTGCAATAATAATGATAAATAAAAAAGCTTTTGAATAAGAATTCTCCAAGTGTATGCTTATAACTCAACATTTTATGCTAATTATCAAAATTCTAGGGGGCGTGGCCAAGCAACATGGCCGGCAGGACGTGAGCTCCTCCGGCTCCGTCCATCGGACCCTACAAATCTTGCCAAATATCCTGTTCGGGTTCCTAGACGAGCCGACCGGCGATCGGAACCGGCCCCCTACTGGCTGGGAGGGCCAGCGGACTGAATCCTGAGACTGGCCCCGCGGGTGGCCGCCGTCAATTCCTGCCGGGTGACGCCCCGAGCCTCTTTCTACTTGAGGCCGGGGCTTTCGGCCTTTGCACTGCGGGGTGCGGAGCCCTGTTCCGGGCCGACGGAGGCCTGCCATTGACGACCCCTATTGCCAGGAGAGGCCGGCGGGCCAGCTAGTGAGACGGACCTCTGGGGCTGGCTGCCGTCGATTCCTGCTGTGGGACGCCCGCGCCTCTATCTGCCTGGGGCCGGGGCTTGCGGCCTTCGGCCTCCAACGGGCTGGTGGAGGCTTGAGGGTGAGAACCCCGCGGCGGGGGCGAATTTGCATACCGGAGCCCGCTGCCATCTGGGGCTCCAGTCGCTGAGAGGCCAGGGGGCGCCTGTGGGCACCACACGGGTGCAGCGGCGGAATTTGCCGCATTGACTGAGGCGGGCGGCGTGATCCCGGCCTCCCGCTTGATCTGTGTGACCCTTCCCGCCCCCCCTCTTCGCGGCGGACCGTGGGCTGCACGGGGGCCGACCTCGGCCCGGGCAGGGCCTGACGCTTGGCTGACTTTTGGGGGGTGCGGAGGCTGCAGCCTCATCTGTGCCCAGGGTCTAAATCTGGCTGGCTGGTCAGCCTTTTGGGCCCCTGGCGCCATTTTGAGGGCGGAACCACGCCCTAGACTGGGACCCTTCGGGTGGTTTGGTGGCCGATTTCGCAGACCATTCTCGCAGCTTGCGCACACAAAGAGCCTGCTGAGCGCCTCACCCACATGCTTTGTTTGCCCCCCAGGTGGGGGGGGGGGCAGCTGGAGAAGTCTGTGCCTTGATCTTGAGGTGGGCGGGGGCTGGCCCGGACGCTCTGGACCCTCGTGGCCCTGGGACCCCTTGCTGGTGGACATTGGGCTCGGTTGCCTGTGGCAGGGGCTCCTTCTTGCCAAGACGGCCTGGTGCCCCCACGGCGCTTGCTGGCGCATCGGCCCCTACAATAGGTGGATGGAGACGTAGGGGCTTCTCGTTTCCAACGGGTCATCTGGGGTCCGAGGATCCTGCTCTGGGTGGAGCCTGTGCCCCCTTGCCGGTCCGAGAGGGCCGCAGCTGGAGCTCAAGATGCGTAAGGATAAGACATCTCGGTCCACGCAGCCAAACACCATTCCACAATACCCTACCCCAAGACTCCCGTCTCAGCGGCTCACGAGGCAGTCGGGCCATGACTGTGGCTCGGATGCCGCTGGGGAGCCCTCCCGGGCGGAACTTTTGAAAGCAATTCAGTGCTCCCACTCTGCACTGGAACTCCAAATAGAGACGGTATCCATAGATGTCAATCTGTTGAGGGCCGATCTGCGGAATGTAGCGGACAAAGTGACTGAGGCAGGGAGTAACATCAAACAACTACAGGTGAGGTGGCCGGCCTGAAGAAGACTGTATTATAACTGACTGCCACGATGGGAGCCCTGGAGCTCAGGGCGGAGGACGCGGAAGGGAGGGCGCGTCGCAGTAACATCCGTGTCCTGGGGGTGCCCGAACATGCGGAGGCAGGAAATGCGGAACGCTTCCTAGAAGACTGGATTCGTACTCACTTGTGCCCGAGCGGTCTCTCGGAGGTCTTCGTAATTGAAAGGGCCCACCGGGCTTTGGTCCCGCCGCCCCGCCCGGGGGCACCACCTAGAGCTATCATCGCAAAAATCCTGAATTATCAAGACTGGGATTGTATCCTGCGGGCAGCGCGGGAATCAGAAAACCTTATGTTCGAAAATAGCAGGTCTCCATTTACCCGGACTATACCAAACAGGTTCAGGAGCAGCGGAAATCCTTCCTGGGGGTCAAGCAAAAACTCAGAGAGATGCAATTGCAATACATTGCTTTTATACCCCGCCATGCTGAAGGTTCTGTCGCAGGGGAAGGCACACTCCTTCGAGGCCCTGGCGGAGGTCTGGGAGGGGCTGGAGATCCGGGGAGACTATCTTCCTCCGGGAGAGCGGGGGGCCCCCCGTGAAAGATGGGGCTCCCGACTGCCTAGGAGACTCAATAGCAGACGGCGGCGCCGATCCGGGGCTGCGACCAGTCAAGTGAGCGGCAGAGTTCTGGTCGGTGAGGACGGCGCTTTGCATATGAGTCCGGTGGAGGTGGCCGACGACCTGATGGCTGGACTCCCCCTTGAACGTGATGGCATCCTGGTCCCGGACACTCTCCTGGAAGCGGCTTCAACCGAGCCGCTTACTGCCACGCCGGTCCCGGAGACTGCGGCGAGCGGATCCCAAGGGGCTGGAGATCCCTCTTGAGAGACCTGGACATTAACGTGAGCAAATGGTTGATGGGTGACTCAGTATGGCGGCTGAATGTGAGCCAGTTAGGTTGGTAAGGGCTCCCTGGGGCTGTTTCTGAGGGAGGGGTGGAAGTCTCCCCTTAATTGGAGGGCCTTGCTTTTGCGGGGCCGAGAGCGTGATTTGGGTTATTGCAGTGTGTGTGTATGGTCTGGAATCGAAATGTTGAGCCTGGTCTTTGATATGGACAATGGGGTTGGTGGGGAGTCGGGGGCGGGGGGGGGGTCAGTTTTTCTTTGTTTTTGTAGAGGGTTGGCCTCTTAGGCGTATGGGGTGGCTGTGCACGTCCTGGCACCAGCAGGGTACGGGCAGAGTGGCGCGTGTGGTTGTTGTTGACATTTTGCTCGTGGACGGGGGGCTTGTTTGAATGGGAAATTGTGGGGTAATGTTTGGGGCATCCGTTGTATTACAGGTCGGGCACTGCGGGGGGTACACACTGTGCAGAGGAGAATACGACTGGGTAACAGTTTTTGGCACCCATGGCGTATAAATTTCTGAGTTGGAACGTGAGAGGGCTGGGCACATGCACCAAGCGATACAGGGTCCTCTCCTACCTCCAGAGACACAAGGGGTCTATAGCTTGTTTGCAGGAGACCCACCTGGTGGATGAGGGGGCACAAAAGCTAGGGAAAAATGGCATGGGCAGTTGTTTCATGCGTCCTTCGCCTTATGCCAGATGGGTTCTGGTTTGGGTGGCACCTGGGGTACCGTTCGTTATGCAATATATGGAGGCAGACGTTCAGAGGCAGTACCTGCTCCTTAGGGCTACGCTCGATGGGAGGGATTTGGTTATTCTGAATTCCTACGCACCCAACACTGATGACCCGACATTTTTTGGGGGATTGCAGGACACTTTTATTCAGGATATGGGAACCCCGTTGCTTTGGTTCGGGGATTTTAATTGTATCCTTGACCCGGTCCTGGATAGGTCCCCCCCTCTGGAGGGTACTAAACCCCGCATGACTGCTCAGCTTAGAGAGGTCATGAATAATGTGGGCGCGATAGATACCTGGCGCCTGAAACACCCGTCCCAGCGGCTGTACACCGGTTTTTCGTTCACACATAATACGCACAGCCGTCTCGACAGGATATTAGTGGCTGATGGTGGAACTAGCCTGACGGTAGAGGTGACTCACCAGGCCCGGTTCTTGTCCTATCATTCCCCGGTGTCCTGTGAGGTTTGGTGGGGTTCCCCGGTGGCTCAGCCTCGCACTTGGAGGCTCCCGGCGGACATCCTTCGTGATCAGGTGGGCAGGGCGCATGTGGATAAGGCGATAGAGGACTACGCGGATCTCAATTGGAGCGATGAGACGGTATCCCTGGCCACCAGATGGGAGGCCCTCAAGGCAGTTGTATGTGGCGCTTGTATGGGGCTCACCTATGGAGTTCGGAAGCAGCTCCTTCACGACCTCCAGAGGGAGGAGGAAGCTCTCCTGCGTGACCAATCGGTAGTTGACCCTAGTGGTCCCCAGCAGCGGGAGGAACAGGCGACTCGGGCCCGGGTACATGATGTCCTGGATCGGTTGGATAGGTACACTCTGGGCCAATATAGGCAACGCCTTCACCGGGAAGGGGACAAGTCGGGGAGGCTTTTGGCCTGGATCCTGAAATGGGAGCAGACCCCTGAACGTATTGTTGCCCTACGTGTCCAGAAAGGTGAAAAAGTTTACTCAGAACGGACCCTCCTAGAGGTCCTTCAGTCCCATTTACAGCTTGTGTATCTGGCGGACCCGGCTATTTCGATTGCCACCTATCTCCCCTATTTACAGGAATCTCCCCTCCTGACCCTTTCGGATTCGGACCGTGAGGACCTGGACTCGGTCCTGACCCTTCTGGAGATACAGGGAGCGCTGGCTCGTTTGCCGCACGCGAAATCTCCGGGCAGTGATGGATTCCCCCCGGAGTTTTACTATGAGTTTAGGGAACGTTTGGTGCCTCTCCTGTTGCAGGCCTATCTTGAAGCCTTTGAGACGGGGGTCCTCCCGAGGAGCATGGCTCAGGGTGAGATCTGCATGATTCTCAAGCCAGGGGGGGACAAACCGGACCCTTCCTCATACCGCCCCATCACTATGATCAACACTGATGTCAAGATTCAGACCAAGCTGCTGGCTACCCGGCTGGCGCCACAAATGGAACACTTGGTGCATCAGGACCAGTGCGGTTTTATACCTGGTCATAATACGGCAATGAATCTGAGGCGGTTACACCACATACAGCACAAGATGAGCGGTAGCGAGGAGCAGACGGTGTTAGTTTCTATAGACTAGACCTGGCCAAGGCCTTTGACACGGTCGATTGGGGCAAATTGCAGGAGGTACTCCGGAGGATTGGTTTTGGACCCAACTTCGCTCGCTGGGTCGAGATTTTGTATAGTTCCCCTAGTGCCCGGGTCCGCCTTGGCGGAGCGAGATCGGAGGAGTGGCAGCTAGGACTGGGAACGAAACATGGTTGCCCCCTGTCGCCCCTGCTCTTCGCCCTGGCGATATAGCTGTCGCTCTATGCGGATGACGCCTTGTTCTATTTGTCCAAACCTAGAGAGGCCCTACCGCGGTTGTTGAACCTCCTAGACTCCTTTGGGGATGCGTCAGGCCTGCGACTCAATCGCAATAAATCACTGATTTTCCCGCTTTCAGGGCTTGACTCTGTACACATCGAGGATCTGCCGGAACTGGGATTACGATGGGAATTGACCAGCTTTAGATACCTGGGCATCCACGTTTCCTCGTCGGAGGCTCCGGCCCTGGCCTGTAATGCAGACTGTGATTGCCTCGCTGGGTCAGTCTGTAAAATTTTGGAACACCTTGCCACTCTCCCTCATGGGGCGGCGGCCATCGCTAAAATGGTGATGCTGCCACGAATGCTGTATATTCTGCAGAATACGCTATGCCCTCTCCCCCCGAGGGGTGTTTCGGACCCTCAATTCACTACTGACGTCCCTGCTGTGGGCGGGACAGCGTAGCAGAGTGGCCCTGAGCACTGTGGTGAGCTCCTTTTCTGAGGGAGGTTTAGAGGCCCCACGCTTTAATCTTTATTATTATGGGGCACAGCTCCTTCTGGCGGCCAGATGGTTTTCGGACACAGATATGTGGGAGACGAGGCTGTTGGCTGGGCGGGCCATGGCGCATGAGCTTCAGCAGGCACTGATGCGGGGTTCGGGGGCTTCACCTGCGCTTCCGTATGTGGTACAGCACACGGCTAGTGTGTGGCAGCGTTTTGTGGAGAGGGTTCTGCGCTCTGCGCCCTTTCATAGAGAGTTGCCAATTTGGATCTTGGCCTCGATGGTGGTGGTGGAGAGTCAAATGTCCTTTCGAGCATGGAGGGACGGGGCTGTGAACTGCTTGCAGACTTGTACCCATCGGATAGCTTCCTGACTTACGAGCAGGCTGAGGACACATTTGGCCTGAGCGGAGGGCAATTCCTTCAGTATTAGAGCCTGCGCTCCATTGTGCGATCAATCTGGCCGCAGTGTCCAGAGATTCCCCAAATGACCCATACACTTCATATCATAATGCCCTGTGGTAGGGGCGTAAGTTGATAACTCTGTTGTACGCGGCGATGAGACGCGATTCACCCCCCCACCCCCCAGGTCCCGCCGTCCTGGGCGGCGTGTGAGGGGGACTTGGGTGCACTTCATGGTTCAGGGTCAGAGGAGGTGCATAGGGACCTTGACGAAACACGTGTCCTGTAATGCTCGTTTTAAGTTTATTCATTTTAACTTTCTTCATCGCACCTATCTTACCCCCAAAACGGTGAGCCGTTACTCTACGGATGGACGGGACAACTAGCCCAGGTGTGGCGCAGCAGGGGCAGGATTTTTGCATATGGCCTGGGAATGTTTTTCGATGGGGAGCTTCTGGACCGGGGTGGTGGGTCGCATTGCGGCCACTACCGGCCTCCGAATTGACCTGTCCCCCTTGCATTGTCTGTTGGGTTTGGTGCCGAGGCCCAGGAAACGGAAACTTCTGTATAGGCTGCTGCAGTTGATGCTAGTTTAAGCTAGGCGCAGGGTTGCTATTACATGGATGGGTCAGAGGGACCCTGAGGTAGATATTTGGCTTAAGGATGTGAGGGAGTGGGCACTTGCGGAGGAAACGCATATGCAGAGCTCCAGAGAAGATGACCAATTGCAGGAAGACCTGTTGGCTTGGCGAACCCTGTGTATGGCAGGGTTTGGAGCGGAGTCACACTCTGATTCCGAGGGGACCAGGGGCGACCTGTTCTCTTCATCTGAAACAGGCCCGGGGGGAGCACGTTTATGAATACCTGAATGTGGGGTGCGGCTCTTGGGTCCTGCTCTGACTTCCTCACTTATACTTGAAATGTAATTCTGGTAATGTTTCTCTGTCACATGAACTTCCTTGTTTACAGATGTAGTCCCTTCTGTAGAGTGCCATAATGAGTCCATCGACCTGTGTACTATTGTTTGTAATGCTGCCCATGTGGGGAGAGGGGGGTCTTTTTGCTTTTTGTTTTTCTCGTAAAAACTTTTGAAAATAAAGGTTTTAAAAAAATTATCAAAATTCGATGTCTGGGCTTCGGCCTCAACTAATTGGTGTTTAAAAAGGTGGCCACATTCTTCCCTTCAGTTTCTGGCATGCCAGAGTTGAAACTTTATGCCGACAACATGATTCTTTACTTAAAAGGCGTGAAATCCAACATATAAATCACATTAAGTAAAATGTACACTTTAACTCTGATTAGAGATTATAAAATCAATCCTAGAAAAAAAAAATTAAGTACTGGTTTCTAATGCCCCATAAAAGTCTTCCCTTTAGGTGCCAATGCGGGTATAGCCCTCTCTTGCTATTTCGGATATGTTACCACCTACTAATCTGGCCTATTTAAATTCAGCCAAATAGCTAATTTTATTAAAGTCTGGAATTGTCTTGACAAATCGAAGCAATTTCCCCTGTCATTGGTAGAGTAGAGTAGCTATTGTCAAGATGGAAATTCTACAGCTTTTTATATTTTTAGTTTCTAATGTTCCCATTAAAATCCTGAAACACTTTCATGAAGTTGATGCATTGATTTGTTACTTTTTCTTAAATAATCAACAAGCTTTTTTCCATTGTAATTGTGTGTGGGGGGGGGGGTGTCTGGGGGTTGGCTTAGGTCTTGCCACACCTAAGGTTATATTACCAGCCCGCTTTATGGATACTATATCTTGTTTTAATAATACACTGATTACCCAAGTATTTGACAAATATCTTTTATATACGGTAATGATTGAGTCACGAATACATTTACCTTTTTTTTTTTACCCCTAAGATCTTTAAAGTGCCCAATAGAACTCTATATAAAATTATTTACACTCTTCATTTTGTAAGAAATAATTTTTTAGAGTATAATATCAGATTGTCACACTTTTCGGCTAAAGACTGCTATGGTCTGGGCCTGGATCTTTCAAGTCATGAACCCTGAAATAATGAAATGAATTCTTCTTTGAAGCCTTGGGGACAGAGATATCCAATAGTATAAAATGGCCGGGGCTACGGGTTCGCTTCTTAACACCTTGGCTGCTGTGGTTATTTTTCCCCTGTGCTGTAAAATTCTTGATGCCATATATTCATGACGAGCTCAGCTCGTCATCAGCACACGACCACCGACAGCATCGAAGGGGTTAAAGATTCAAAGTATGCTTCAACAGTTTCCACTTTTGGTTAATGAGAATGCTAACCTAATTGTAAAAATGCTATTTAAGTTTAATCTTGGAGGTTTTGGGATCTGGTATAGCTGCTTGTATCACATTGAACAAACCTCACTCCTTCCCACCCTTTTAATAGAACTGAAAATGATACTGGTAGTGGATTTACAATGCGCAAACTGGGTTTAATCATCTAATATAGTTATAAAGTGTTTAGAGCAGCCAATTTCAGAAGTCTGGAATGTTTATCAAGACTGCTGCTTAATTATCAATACGTTTTTTCCATATTTCCCTAATTGTTGGTTCAGATGTTAGCAAAATGGGCTGGGAGACTGGCAACGTGCTAATTTTTGAATCCACATTTTTCTTATTTAAATTTTTAATAAAATACGGATTTTTCTCCTGGCCCATTTATTATCATTTTTGAATATATAAGAAATAACACTGCTGTTTCAGGCCTGGAGTGTAAGTGTTTCAATGTCTTTTGCTCACTCAGTGAATCTACAACATTGGAAGCCTTCTGATATCCCACGCTTGGTACAAAGGCAGTTATAAAGGAATTAAATGAGATTTTTTTTAAACTAAACTTACGCAAAAAGGAACAATCAAGTGGCTACATTTTAAAAGCTGTTGCAGACGGAGCAACAGAGTAACCATATTTGTCACCTAACACTTTTTTTGCCATGAGACTCCTCATAAAAATCCTTAAGGACCCACCCTCCTCCTTGCCATTTGCCTCACAATGGCAGTTTATATTAAGCCAGGATCTTGAAGTTCTCTTAACAAATTATAGTAACTGCCAATACAGGGCATGGGGAGGTGGAGTTTCACCCTACCTCAAAGGTGCAGTGTCAAATGTTACCTCTGGAATGTTGCTGCTTATCTGGTTCCATCTCTTCATATTTTCTCTTTTTTCATTAAAAATTCATTGAGGGAAGAAATCTCACCCTCCCAATTTTACTGATTGACTTTTCTAATGAAAGAGCAGATTAATTTAGCTTGATGAATGTGCTCCAGGATCCTTCCATGGTGTGAGTAAACCATTTTATTTGTTTCTCAAGCTCTTAAGCATTCCTTGTTTGAAACAATAAATATTTCGACTGAATAACCATTTTTCAAAGTGTACTGAATTTTCTTTTTATCTAAGCAGTTGTTAGGGACCACAAGGAGAAATATTGGGTGTCCTCCTACTGAATATATTTGTTGTAACATTTGAACAACTGCCCATGATTCACTGAACTGGATTTTTAATCTTCTAATTTATGTCGGGATCCACCTGTTTTTCTGACTGCTCCTAGACCAATAGCCTTGGACTGTCTGCTCCCTTGTTAGTTCTTACGACTCCTCCATTACAAGGAAGATTGATACTTCTCCACTGTTCATCAGTGAACACGATAAAGCCTGATTAAGAATCTACACTTGAAAGGGATAACACAGACCGAGGTACATATTTATTTTTCAGGTGTATTTCCTAATACACTGGTTGCCTGTTTAAAGTACAGAATTGCTATGCCAGCACCTGATAGTGTTGCTTTTCCTGTTTGTACTTGAGTGTTTACAGTCTGCTTCTTAGGCGTGAAAGGAAGAACCAGTTCTTCCATTACCTGATTAGGAAAATGTGCACATTACTAATAAAGCTCCTGATTCTAGTGCTGAACAAGAACCTAAATATCCAAAGAAGACCTTGTATGTCCTTTCTCTAAGACTGTTTTTAGTACTTTTCTTGAGATTAGCTCCATCTGTTCATTTTCAGCAGTTATTTGAAATATTTTTAACTGATTAGTCCATTGCTATATGGACCTGGACAAGTTCATCTGGAGCCCTCCATCAAAATCCTTGGATGCCAAGGTCAACAGGCCCAATGGATTGCCTTGTATTAAAGACTAATCTTTTCACAAAATTTGCCATGGTTGGCTACTGCTCCATTAGGGAAAGGAAAATGTATGTTCCTCTAATATAACTTATGGACTAGGAGTCAAACGTGGGGCAGTATCTAGGCAAAAAATCTAACCAATCTCTTATCTTGGCCATAGGCAAATCAGCACAACTTTGATTAGTTACGGCCCATAGTTGTCGTCGTTTGTTATCAGAGGTTTTTTTTAATCCTGCCTGTGATGCAAGCAATTCACAACAAATTAAAAAGCAAGCAGAGACTAATGGTACCAGAATATCATGAAAGTGTGTTTCCCCCAAACCATGTTTTTATTGCATAATCTATATTCTTAGAAAATACAACAATATAGCTGTGGGTCTCATACATCACCTGGCGCCTAAGCATCCTATTTCTGTGCCTAAATACTAAAAACTATGTTCACAACCATGACCTCTGAAAGGAAAGCCCTATTTAAAGGACGAAATCCCATCACTCACCCAAAGGTGACATCATTCATCATCTGGGATCTCCTCTCAACTGTAAACCTAGTACAGTTGAGGGCTACAAACCCCTCAGCTACGAGGGAGGAGCTCTGGGATGTTTTTAATAGGTACCAACGGATACACTAAGATCTGTCAGGTGAAGAGTTAACTATCATTTACAGTGATGGGTGCAGTGCTTAGTGAAAAAAATGTGAAGTGTATTTAACAACTTTAATATATAGCCCATGGTTTCAGGAATAAAAACAGTGCTCGTGCAGTTTGAAAAAATAACTGCCGTTATCAAGTATGTGAGGGTTGGTCTACATGTTTCTGCTTCTGCGACCTACAGAGTATAGAGCATTCCTCAGGACCTATAATTTAAAGCTACTGCAAAAGGTGAAAAAGTGCTAAAAAATAACTTAAAAAAATTATGTAGTTACTGTTCACGATGAAACAGATACAACCTTACACAGCAGATCTACAAATTATGGACTGTAATATTTGTCAGATCTGTGTGAGAAAGAGAAAGCGGTATGAACATGGAAATTAAAATACAGTACTCATACTTGAATGGTGATAGAAAATTAGTCAAATGTACTCAATATTTCAACACTCATTGGTGAAAAAACTATAATTATAAATTTAATGACTCGCCCCTTTATGTATGGGTAGATCCCCTCACCTCTCCTGGCAACTGCTCAGGACGTGAGGCCCCGCTCTAGAAGAAAATCCATAAAACAGACCGCATTAAACACGCCAACAATTACAGATTAGGCTGTCAATTCCATGAAAATGTATAAAAACAAATGTCTATAGTCACTTGGTTCAATAGAAACCGGTTCATATCTTTTTATGAACTTGTATGTTGAACTATATGGTAAAGTGTTTTTGTATTTGAGATATGATGACTACAAATTATGCACTGTCCCAAATGACACTTTTAGAGAGACACTGTGCATATAGAGAATACAAACGTATTCGGACTCCCTTTTGTAGTAGAGTAAATAATATGGAGCACAAAGCAGTCACCATAGTACTCGTAAACCCGGCCTCAAAAATACAAACCGCGATAAATATGCTCACCACGGAGCCTGCAACAAAGCTGGCAAATATATCTAGGCTGAAACCCCGTAGATACCGGGACTATTGTTTAACTCTGTACACTTCATAAAGGTTCTTATAGCAACAAGCAATGTATTCATTATAACAACTCGGATAGAGAATGTAAAGCCTCCAGCTTAATTTCTTCAAAAGACGGATATTAATCGTGAGAAGGAAATATGGAAAATAAGGAGAGGATATTCCCACAAAGATTACAAAAGCGGTCTAATATTAGCCTGCTCACCTGTCCGTCGGTACCCCGGGCTTCACTGAGCCGTCATGGAGGTACTGGATGTAATAAGTCAGGTGGTATTTATCGTCATAGTAAAGGTCACAAAAAAGTGTAACTCTCGCTACTACCTATTTGGGAATTTTAAATTGTTATTGCTTAAAGCAATGTGCAGATGTATGAGCAACTGGTGGGACTAACGTAAGGCAAAAAAACACAGTACTAAGAGTCTGCATGGCCTTCCAAACTACATTAGCACTCGTTGGGTTCTGAGAGGAAAGGATAGATTTTGTGGTACAGCAGTACTCTCTGTAAATGGTTTTTCCAGCTTCCCAGGGGCTTCTAATTTGTTTTAAACACTACTGCTAGATACTCTGTGTTCTAGAGCTTGCTATTAGTAACCCAGCGCACACAGCTTTTAATAATTTATTATAGTACTTGAACACATGATTTGTGAACTACTCAACATGTATAAATATCCCTTGCTCAAAGGCATACCACTCTTAATAAACCGTTGCCAAGAAATTCACTTGCCTCATTGTCTTTTAAAAGACTTGTTATGTATTCTGATACTACCAGTTTCTATATTGGCTTCTAAAGCAACTTCGACATCATTACCCTAAATAAGAACTACGATTCTACTTTGATTTACTCACAGCCTGTCTGAGTATTTAGCGTTTTCCTATTTTAGTATGTCTATTAATATGACTTGTCTCCTTTTAATAATAGGTCATTCATATGCCTCAGTTCAATTTCCAAAATGGTTATCGCTCACCAAGTAAATGCATTGACCCCATTTCAATCCAAGCATATAAATGATCTTTCCTATAGAAATGTTATGTTCATAAAGTCTCACCTGACAACAATATACCTCTTGTTCCAAAGTCCCCATCATCAGAGCTCCTGCTTTGGTGTCTGCTTTTATATTAAGTATTACCTTTTAATGCTAATTCATTAAGGATTAATCTGACTTAAAGTAATACTTTTCCCACTGGTCCTCTGGATAGGTAGTGTGAGAAATTGGATACCTTGAGTTGGAAAGGTTTTGCTTCAGGGAGTATAGCTCTGTGGGTAGCTAATGTGTGCTGCTTGCATGCTTGCTGTGTACTCCCATTCTTTGTGGGAAGTGGAAATTGGCAGTGTACAGTCTTAGCGCACGAGAGATTTCTTTGGGTCCATGGTTTATGATGGTTTGGAGGTGCTAAGCAGTCTTTACAAATTGGCCTTGATGTGACAGACCCTACTGTATGCTGTATGGGTACTGGAGTTATGATATTCAAGTAAGCGTATGCCTAGGGTTCTGGCTTAGGCGATATGGATCCACCACTCATTGAGAGGAGCGTCTACGACCAAAGGTGGTTTGGGAAGAAGGGTCATTGCTCATTTGGGTGTTTTAGGCAGGCTAAAGCTACAGAGCTCTGGGTTTGGCCTGTTCCTTGAGGATAATTAGTCAGCAGTACTGGTGCTTTCATGGGGTAAGCCTGCAGCCTCAGCCTGCAGAGCAGCAGTTTCCCAGGGTTGGTGAGAAAATAGTTAAGCAGAACCAGTCACCCTCTTCCTCTCCTAATGCACCAGTTTCCCCAAAAAAATCTCTGCCCTTGGAGGTTCAGCCATTCTATTCTCAGGTGAGGGCTGGAAGTGTCCTCTTTGAAAAAGTGAAAGTTACATCGGACTAGTGGGTCATAAAGGTTGTTCACAAAGGTTATTCGCGTGCTCTTACATCTATGCCTTCTTAGTCTTCCAAGTGCTCCCAGCACCACTGAACACAACTTAATGCAGGGAATTACCACCTTTTTCAGTGAAAGGCATTCTTTAGAAAGTTCCTCACTCTGGTAGAGGAAATATGTACTATACATGTTATTTAAAATATGGAAGAAAGACTAAGGTTTACACCCTAGGGTAAATCTTCAGTTTTCGAGCAAGTGTTCATTTTTTAAGGTTTTTGGTTGAATGTCTAGAGGAGTTGCTGGGTTTACAAGCTGCCTGCTTTCACATACCAATAACATTCAAGGACAGGCAATTCACGAGGTTCTGGTGAGTAGCTACTACTGTCAGTTTAAGGTATTTCAGCATGCCAACCTGAAGTCCCCTGGGGTGTTTATCCTAGCCCTGGCTGTAAAGGTTGCTCTCCTGCACTGTCAGATGTTGCATCTGTACCTTTATTTTAGCTAGTGTCTTATCAAGTCCGTTTTCCCAGGGCTGATTTTAAAGCTCCTGTGAAATATCATTACCCTTTAACTCGTTCGCTGCGGGGGCTATTCCGGCGCAGCGCTAACAGGGTGGGGCGGCCGCGCGGCGGCCGCATGCTGGTGACAGAACCGCTTCGTCACCGGCCGCGGTTGGGCTGTGCTCGTGACGAAGCGGTTTCGTCATGGCCCGCCCCGCTCAATAGAACGCGCCGCGCAGGCGCGGCGGCCGGGCCATGACTGAACCGCTCCGTCATCAGCACAGCCCAACCGCAGCTGATGACGGAGCGGTTCCGTCATCAGCATCGAACGGGTTAACAGCTGCTGGGGTTTCTTATAAACGTGAAAAGATCACCTTTTCCCTTTCACATAACAGGCAGTCAAACGCCACTCAGGTGATGCTCAGCATGTGCCCCCTCTGCTTTGCTTGGGTGATTTTGAGACTAGGGTGTGATGCCTTCATTTATATGCCTGGATCTGTATTAGTACTTGATGGAACCAGTTTTTGGAGGAAGTGGTTAGAGAGAAACTTCTTACCTTCGTCTTTTATCCCAATGATGTTGATGAATGTCTCTCATTTCCTTTTTCAAGTGGTAGGTGTTTCTAAACCCAGAGCCTCATGTGTTGAATGACAATTCCCAATGGGAGGCCCACCTAGAAGAGGTGTTGACCAGTGACCTTTGTTTGTAGTAGGAGTTTTGATTACACATCAGTCTCTTGTAGCTGAGGGAATTAAGTTTGGAGCTTCAAGCTCTCCTTCATCAAATTCTTAGTCTGCAAGTATAGATATTGACAGGCAGCATGACAACTGTGACTTTTATAAACAAATGGGTATAAGTCTCCTTAATCCCTCTTTGCAATGAAACCGCAGATCGCCAATTATAACAAATAGACTAACACATTGGGTTGTGAGCAGTTCATTTAGCTGGAACTTTGAACTTGGATGCATATTGCCTCAAAAGGTTGCGTTTAGTCATCCATAAATGCACCTTCATCCCGAAGTTGATGCTCTTTTTCTTGTCTTTTTTTTTAACGTTTATTTATTGAAGGTTTAGTGATAATGTGCCACTTTGATACAGGATAGCGCCACTACGAGCTTGCAACACAGGGGGGGCGCAATTAAGGTGAGAAGTATGCAAAGTTTGGTATAACCAAGCAACATGGAAAAGAATCTGAGCTAAATAGCATGCCAGATCGATAGGTTAGTGACCGCACTGCTGTAATCTATAGCGCTCTGATTGTCTGTTCTTGGGGGATTTATATCCCATTCATCACCCTGATAAACAAGGAAAGCACCATGGGGAGGTGCGGTTTATGCATGGGAGGGGTAAGGGGCTTTGGGGTTGGGGTTGAACAGCGGAATCAGCGATAATGAAACATGTGAACAAAATTCAACAGAGCGTCACCAGGTCTGCAAAGCCATAGGGTCAGGTCACTGGTCTAGGATAGAATACCTTTCGTCCGGTCGAGAGCCCATGTGGAAAGTGTCGCCATTTATGCCATGATGGGGCCTAAATGGCTTCAAATATATGGAATTGGTTGGTGCTTATTTTTCGGTGATGTGAAGCTCTGCACGTCGATCTGTTGGTAATGAAAAGAAATGCCCTGGATTTTGCTTCATTGAGTGCAACTCTCAGTGGTCATTTGGTAAAAAGTTAATGGTGTGTATTTTAATGTGGCAGTATGCTTTTTGTTTACTGCGTTTTGCTTTATCTCAGCTGCCTCTACTTTAAAGAACACAAGGTGCCTTTGTGGTGATTGCCCTTTATTGGGCAAGAAGGTCTTAGTACCTCAATCTCCTGATGTGGAGACTGGACTCTCGGTTTCGCTTGTTCCACTGGAAGGTCTACTCTTTCAGCACAGTGGTCTTTTTACAACCAAGATTAGCTTTCTTGCTTGGAACCTGGAAGACTGACTCCAAAAAGGTATGATCTTCCTCAGGTGGTGCTATATGTGGTGGTGTGTGTGTGTGTGTGTGTGTGTGTGTGTAAAGTTTCCTCCTTCTAACATGAAGATGGTCTCTATTTTCTTCAAAATGTAAACCTGACAGTATTTCTTCCTTGAGGGTAGAAGATTCCCAGATTCGTCTCGGCACTTGATAAAAAGGGCCTCTGTGTGGGTGCATTTAAAGGTTAATTGGCAGCCATTTGGCCATGTATTTGCTCAATAAGAGGTCACTGTGCAAGCAGTAAGATTTTTCAAAGAGTTAAATATGTTTTCTCCAAGGTCCTTTGTAGTCCCCGATATGGATTTGAATCTTTTTTTTTCTTCTCTAATTTGCTTTCCTGTCGAATCTATGTATTAATGTTCTCTTAAATTTCTAAAATTAAAAACCTCCTTTTTAGGAGTAGTACTGCGAGGAGAGTAGGTAAATTTGAAGCCTATCTCGTTTCCCTCCTTTCACAACATTCTCAATCTACTTGCCCTCGGACTAAGGCATTTATTCATGCACAAGGTCATGCCGATTGATTTGTTTGGCATCTTATTACCATCAATTTTCTCTTCCACATCATTCAAAGGATGAGGACACGGTTAAATCTTATACTATCCCTGAGTCATTATGTTCATAGGTAGTCCTATTTTAGGCTAGATGACTTCTCTTTAGATTTTGAAGAACTATTTGAAGAAGGTAAGACTATTAAAAAGTGAATATTTTCACAGAAAGCAGATTGCGCGATGGTGGGTCTGGTGCCTGGGCTGAGTTAACAGATGAGCCAGGATGATTACTAACGCGCAACGTACAATTTTTACCAACATACATAGACCCTAATTACGATGTCTGTCGGAGTTGCCTCCAACCGACATCGCTGCGGATGAGGAACCGACCAACCTCAGGTCGGTGGTTCCGACACGGCAATTAGCATTTTTCAATGGGAGCTTGCGCAGCGGCCGAAACCGCACACAGCACAAACTCCCATTGTGACATGGAAGTTTTTAAACATCATTGCACTGTGCAGCAGGTACCTCATGGTGTCTGCCACAATGTGCAGGGATGTGAAGGGGGGCACAATAGGTGTCCCCCAGAGACACATGCGGAGTCCCGGGGGGGAATTGAGGAAGGGCCCCCCAAAGACACTTTCCGATAGCTGTTCCATGTCCAAAAGGCCAACATGGAATTGCTGTCGGAAAGTGCCATCATAATCCCGATGGCGAAAACGCCGCCTTAAGGAATTATGAGGCCTTTCCGACTGACTGGCGGGCTCCTTGAACCTGTGGAACAGAGTTGGATTCCGTGTCTGATTTAAACTCCGACTACTGTCATGGTAACGCGGCGGTCGGAGTTTAATCTACAATGTCGGTCGTAAAGCCTCCTTCCAGTGGTCGTAGGCTTTCCAACCAACATTGTAATTAGGCTCCAAGTCTTTCTCGCTCTTCCTCGTCTTGTACTATTATGTTGCTGTAAACCGCCCTAAAAAAGTGAACTAAGTACTGTGCAAAAGCCATCTGGCCTGTCTTTCCCATGCACAGATGAAATTGAGATAAATGTGGAGTATTTCTAGCCTTGCGCTGACATCCTGGAGAGTACACACAATTGAACTTTCTTTCCTTGTCTTTTTTTTGTATTTATCTATGCCACTTGATGCTGCTATTTATGAAACCAGAAACAACTTTTTTTTAAAACGGTCCACATACTGAGCTGTCAGACCAGCCAGTTGGGCATTGCCTGATTAAAGCATAGGCCAGTCCGACCCTATATCCATTAGAAGAACAAGTTACTTACCGTCATTATGATCTTTCAAGTGGATACGACGGCTTGCGCAGATTCTTTCCGCCTGCTGCTTCTCCCCGTATACGGATGATTTGGAAAATGTATTTAAAAAAGCTGCATTTCCTCTGTCCTGACGGAAGCCTTTAATAGGTGCAGAAACTGTTAAGTATAACTGGTGTCACAGGTGTTTGTAGCTCCCTACATGTCTGCATAAAGCAATTTCCGGCATCCACTTAAATATTGTATCATCCATTGTATGGCACCACGTGGTGCTGATGACCTGTGAAAGTTTCTGGATAGTCATAGGCCTAGAAAAAATTAAAACAATGGAGTCCGAAGGAGCCGTCATTTCAATCATAAAAATCACCCCTGATGGTAAAGAACTTGTTCTTCCATCTAGTGTTGACTGAATGATAAGCATAGAATGTGGCTGTTCAAGAGGCTAGTAATGGTGGCTGGAGGTTGTACAGCATACGCTTTCAGAGTTTTTTCCTGGAGCTGCTGCCTGCATGCCACATCTTTGTGGTACAGTGCCAACTTCTTTATAAAAATAAAATATGCAACGTGTGCTGGCATTCAATAATGTTCAAGTTGGGTGAACCTGCTCCTATTAGCTTGTCGATTTGCATTGGTATGTGAAAAAAGGGTAGTTGGGAAGGGGATTCCGAGAAGAGGAATAGCTTAAACCTTCCAGAGGTACATTTCACACTTGTTTTTTATGCATTTTATTACTAAAGTGTAGCAGCTTTACTGTTTGTCAAGGAGACTCTAAAGATACTTTTGGGTCTTTTAATTGTTTGTTTCCTTGGTCTGGACCCAGAATACAGATTTTCGTCTTTGTAACTGAATTGCGGACCTTGCCATCAATCAAGAAATGTTTGTGATTTCCTGTGGAGTCGCAGCTTGTGCAATTATGTGGCTTCAAATGACTATAATAGTGCATGATTGTATTCACTGGGAACTTATTAAACCTCACGGTCTAGTTCTAAGTATTCTTTAATGAGATAAGGCCATGCCATTGCGCTAAGCTGGCTGATTGTTTCGGTTTGAGTTTTCGTCTTAGATTCAATGTATTTTGTAGGTTTTTTTTTGGTGGATAAGGCGTTCAGGTGAGGGTTAGGGTTGCCTATTTGCTAATAAGGCTATATGGGGTCAAAATCTGAAAACACTTTATAGGTTTCTCGTTTATGGATTTGCCAAGTAGCACTTGAGGTTTCCTTTCATGTAGTAGATCCAGTATTCCAGTGGTGATTTGTAATTAATACATCCTTGTTGCATGGAAAAAAATTAGCTTTTGCAGCTGTTTATGGTGTTTCATAGTCACTTCAGTGTCTTCAACATCTGGCATTCTTCTCCAGTCAGGTATCCAATCGCAACGCCAGGCTATGCTTGTCAGCAGTTTGTGCTCCGACATGAATAATTCGATTCCTATTGTCTATAAGTCAACTTTCCGTTCTTTCTATCCATACGGCTATAAAAGCCTATAGGTATTGGTCCCCCAGAGCCCTTCTTGAATCGTGTATCGACTATATACCACAGTGGGTCTTGTTTGAACTTTTGAAAATGAATGGTAACATTAAAGCTTGTGGTTCATGTTGGAATAATGATTGAATGTACAGTTTTAATAAAAAAAAGTAGGTTTACTATTGTAGCGGTTTTCATGACCTCTTTCATGAAACAGTTTAAGAACCCTTGGTAACATTCTTTATTTTGCAGGTTCATCCTTCAATCCAAGGAATGTATACACAATCAACTAAAAGAGAAGCAAAAAGTAGCAGATGAGAAAATTAAAGAACTTGAGGTAAGCTTTTAGTTCATCATAACTGATTTTAATTTGCCAGCCCATCTTCTTAAATTATGTTTGTCACGTTCTACTTTTGATCTTAGCCTACAGTGGTTTGCAAATTGACAGTATTTTGCAAAGCAGTTTTGCTAAATGTGTTGCACTTGGAGGATTTTATGTTAAAATATAGCAGCAACATGAAAATCTCGCTATCTGTTCTTTTTCGTTTTCCTTACTGTAACTGGTATTCCCCATGTGTAGTCCAGTGTAAATTGTTCTTTGATCACCTCCTCTATTGCCGTAGCACTCGACCTAGGCATATGGGAGCACTGTCCCACAGCGAACAAGACTCGTGGTGGCAGGTGAGAGCATAGCTATACCCATAAAGAGTGAGCTCTGAATATTGTATGCCCTGTATATTCTTGTAAATAGTACGAGGGTTAGTGTGGTTACCAGACACCCCCACATTTACGCTAACTGTAATTCCTCTTGACTTTGCCTCCTATATCTATTCTTCTTTCAATAACCTCTTTATGTGTCAAGTATTGTTCTGTTAGACCGGTTTGAGTACTGGAACATCGTTTTACCCTAAAACATAGCTGTTTTGAAAGCTTGGGTGCAAACACGTATCTGTCCATATACATACCCAGAAACTCCCTCAAATGTGTTTAGGTTTTCATACGTCCATCCTTTTCTAAAGAAGCACTCTCTTTTTAGCCTAGCTACAACGGATTCTTGTTCTCTTGGCATTTCTTGTGCACTTCACCTGAATTCTACTCTGTGGTTTTCCTGTTTCCCAGCATCATTTAACTATCCCCTGGGCTTACACATACTTTATGCTCATTAGTTCTCACTGGCATCAATGGCAACTTTTGACAAATAGCCACATGATCTATTCGAAATTTTCGGATTGGAATTGACTTGTCACATTGTTTTAATTGTTTTGATGTTCTCGGTGTTAATAATATTGTCAGTTTACTGTTTGTATAAACTGTTGTCTTTTTTAACTGATTGATATTTTAATGTTTCATGATAATAGTTTATCTTGTGTACTTCTATGATTATTTGATGATCGAATAAAGTTTTGAAGTAAGAAAAAGATTATATTGGAGAAAATGGTCTTTTAACTTTTACTTCTGTTCAATAGTTTGCAGACAGAGAGGACCCAACAACATAACCTAATGCTTAAAAAGATTGTCATCCTGTTGATTCCAATTCCTTCATAGATGTAACCTACACTGCTAGCTTGACAGTGTTTGCTTCAAAAGTATATATTTCTTTTTTAATCGGTTTCAGTGATGCACCGATATTATACTGATCGCTCTATACTGCACTTGTTTTAAAAATATTCCTTGTCACTCGTGTGTGCCATCTTGAATGTTACATCCTCGATGTAAAAACGCAGGTGGAGTGTTTGCACTGTAATCTTCAAGTTAAATAGTGCAAGAACATTGCCCTTTTTTCCTTTTAATAATGGACTAGGCTGCACACTGGGAAAACGGGGTGCATTTGATTACTCTCCTTTTGGTAACCAAATGTCTCTGCACTTGTATGAAATGAGGGCATAGCTTTCCCATAGAAGGCACGTTTATTTTGCTGAGAGACTCAGCACGGTTAGCTGATTGCTGCTCTTTAGGGACAGGTGACACTGTCAGACGACCTATTTGAGAGGGGTTTTCAGGATGCCGCTTTGATTGACCTGGTTCTACTGCAAAATAAATGGCGTTGACACTGTACAAAGCTGCAGGCCCTGCCTTGAGAATTTGCTACAGCTCCACTGACGATGGATTTTCCTTAGCCTTCACTTCCCAGTTAAAATCTTACATTTTGTTCGAAATCTTTGATGGCATCAATATAGTTTTGATGTTTTATGGTTAATTTGTAAATTAGTTATGCTGTGCTATTGTTTCAGAGAGGGTTTTGAGAGAATTGTCTTTTCAATGTTACTTGGTCTGTGAGCATGGCGTTTATCGTTTGCTAGATCCCCTGACTACACATGAAGATTACTGGTAATCGGAAGTTGAATACCAAAGTACCTGCTACTGTCTCATTTAGTCTTTTGGGTCATTTTGGCCTTCTGCGTCATTTGTACATTTAATCGTTTTAGTAAGATTGCTCTCCTCTGGGTAGGTTGATTGATGACCCCAAGCATAAATTAAATGATCAGTCTTATTTAGCCATTATTTTTATCTTCAATTGAGCATCCTATTTTCGTCATGAGTGCCTACATTGGGGTCATCAACTGTACATGTGTTGCACCTCGAAGGGTTAGTTGCTAAATGCTTGTCTCTGCTTAGTAGTATATTCTTATAATGTAAAGACTGACAAAAAAGAGGGGTGATGTGTTAATGCTTCGATTAGTTACCAGTATTCAGCATTACATTCAGCATTCTTCTAACTCGTCATGGTAGCTAATTCCTCCCTCTTACCTTGTGGTGTTGTAGTTCAACTGCTGTGGCACTGCTGGGGTATTACAGAAAATGGCCAGGTAATTGTCTCCATTCAAATTAAGTGGCTAATAAGAAAGTGGCTAACTTCTCAATGGATTTTAAATGTATCGGGTTGTTCTACATTATGCTGGTGTGACTTACCTTCCTAATATAAAGACTAGCAACAGGGACAGTAATGGTGGTAATAATGTTCATATGGTTTTTCCATGTAGCATTTTATAACTCACTTAGGCTGTTTTGTAGCCCTGTATAAAACCGGTCTTACTAGTACACAATTCAGTGGTACTCTTGATACTGGGTAAGAATTGTGGCCTAATGGTCTTAGCTGCCTGCTTTGGAACTTTGTGAGCTTGGTTAGAGTTTTGGCAAAGGCTCAATGTGATTTGATTCTGGGCGAGTGATCTAATCTCGTTGTGCCTCAAAAGTAATCTGATTTTGTGTAATGTAATCTGGTTCTCACGTAAAGTGTTCTAAGGCAGTTTGTGCTCTGTAAAACTGCTAAAATTAAAAAAAACATTTGAACAATGCAAGATACTGAAATTCAAGCCTGTGTCCTTAAAGTTATAGACTGCACACTGGCAGTCTAAGCGATTAGTGAAGCAACTGATGCGATTAACATTGCAGCCTTAATTCCGTGGCCGGCTTTAGTGCTAGTGCCGCCCAATGCACCATTCCTTATTGGTGCCCCCCTCCCCATATGACCTACCTCTACTCTTAATTCCCTCACTACCACTCTCTAGCAGTGCCCCTTGTGTTCATAATCCATCTCTGACATTTCATGTTTTTTGTACCGCTACTCCGAGTTCACTCGCACTCTTCTGTGATCTGCATGGTGTTGTGTTCTTTGTAGCAGGTACATTAACCCTCTTGGCTACTTTATGATGAGTCAAAACTGCCACTAGACACAATTCCGATCTTTCACCAGTAGGAACATTGATCAACAGAGTTATCTTGACATTTTTATTGTTGCCTGAAAACTGCTGGACGTACAAAGTTATTTTAAACCCAGTGCCTCCCACCAAAGTCAGCACCCAATGCGGATGCATTGCTTGCACCGCCCTAAAGCCAGCCCTGCTTGATTCCTGGGTATAATGGTATTCCTGGGTGAAAAGAAAATTTCCAGCCATAGCAAGAACTATTATTGAGGAAATAAAACTACAAAGCCAGGAAATGTTGATCACAGTTTTTTTTAACAAATTTCTTTTATTGACTGTTTCGAAACCTAGCACTGTGATACATCTGACAGTGTTATTAATCTTCATTTCCAACACCCCTGCCCCCAAAGCCCCCCATTTTCAATCCCCATCATTTGGTACTCCTGTCTCAGCCAACTGATGCAGCGTCTCCGCACCAGGATAACCAAGTACTCCACATAGTTGACCTTTATAGGTATTCCCGACCTTCCAAATATTGCCCCAATTCTTGGGACAACCCCTACCTTCATAGGCAACCCTCTATGCTATCATACACTAGTCCATGTCTTATTTCCACGCCTCAAGTTTAGGGATCTGTTTGGTGCCTCATGAATTTTGACCACTGCCACTGCCACGTTGGCGGGCCGTCGGAAAGAATTCAGGATAGAACGTTGGGAGGCTAGGAGTCCTCAGCCCTCGACCCCGACTCGACCCCTGGTCCGATCCCGACGCAGTGAAAACCGCCTGGCTCCTAGTATTGCCAGCCGACACAGCTGCTGGCCGTGCGGAGCACCCGAAGGAGGAGCTGAGAGGCTCAAGAGGCTCGAGGAGCTGAGCTGGGGCTACGTGCGGCGGCTGCAGGTAGCGGAGAGAGCCTGTCGGCCTGAGAGCCTGAGAGCCCGCGATCCGCATCAGAGTCGCAGCGCTGCCCTGCCCAAACCTGCTCTCTCGGGATTGACATGACTGATAACTGCCTGCCAGATTGCTACTGACCAGGTAGGTGCCACATTTGAAGCTGCGCCCACGGTGAGCTCAGGACCACCGCGCAAGCATCTTTGGGGCATTGGGGGGGACTGGCAGCAGTGAGAGGCTGCCAGCAGGAAGAGAACTGAGGCAATGAGGGCAGAGGATAGAGGCAAGTGGTGAGGACTCAGCCAAGCCAGCCAAACCTCCACTTCGCACGCTGCCAGGTCTGCCCACACTGCTGCTCACTGTATATTGTCAGACTCACCAGCGCCAGTCCGGAGACCAGCTTGCTGATTGGGGGAATCTTGTGAGGCTTGTGAGTCTTGTGAGGCCGTCTGCGCAGCCCGAACCACCGCCTTGCCGCCACTGCTGACCGGGGTCTCCTCCTGCTGCCGGCCCGGGGAACTACAAGACCCAGCATCCTTGCGGCAGGAAGCCGCTCTGACCCGCGCCACGAGGCGCTTAAAATCAAGGCAACCCCCCCGCGGGTCGGCGCCGGGTGAAGCCCGGGACAAGGGCAAGGCTGGGCTGGGCTGTGGCCCCAAGTTCCTTGAGGACACGTAGAACAGTGAACTTGACCCAGTAATGGTGAATTGTTTCCCAACTTAGTACCCCATATACTATATGTGGTGTATAGGAGACAGTTTCTCTTTTTTTGAGTATTGTATGGCAATTTCTAGGATTGCTTCTTTAATATCCCATGTGTTAGGGTAATCACCATTTCATAAACTGTGCTTTTCGGTTTTTTAATTTTATATTTAATATTCATTTGCTACTAGGAAGGGCCATCTTTTTATATTTAAAATGACCAAAACTAACGGAGGGAATATTCGACCTGTTGTAGCCACTCTTGACAATTACCTTGTCAAGGTGGTAGACAAAATTAACAAGGAACGCCGACAATCTTTAGGACTAGGAAGCTCTTCAGACCCCCTCCCTATTCCTATTCAGGCTTCCTTTCCCCTATTTACTCCCTCCGTGGATACTAGCTGCGTTATAAGCCCCCAGATCCTTCTATCACGCCAGTATCCCTCGATGCAGAGTCCACACCTGCGGGGAATGAGACCTTTAACGATTCTGTGGTATCATGTTCACCAGCCCCAAAAGTGCAGAGGGTCCTAAGCTCTGGAAGAAATGCAAGTAGGCCTGTTTTGTCCAAACGGGGGTGTAATCGAAAAAATAAAAAAAACATCGAATTAACTCCCAAAGGGACCATCAAGACTCTGACAATGCTACAAATAACACTTACTTGAAATTAGCACCTGAGCAGTTAGAGATGCTGGTTGGTATTATTGGTGACAGGTTTGTTAAAATTATACAACCCCTACTGGACAAACTTGATATTGTTTCTGGGGAACTGAAACGGCTAGGAGGACTTGTGCAAACCCATTCTGGTCCTAGTAATTGTTTGGTACCTGTAGAAACGGCTCAGGGTAGCGCCTGTGAGCCTTCGAAATCGTCTGGGGTTCAAGCACCGATACGGTAGTGAATTCTAACCCCGTGCCCCCAACTATACCCTCAACTTTGACTACAGAGAATCCACCGAGAATCAATGTAGCTAAGAAAAAGCGTTATGGCTATTCTCAACCTAATCTACCACCTGACTGCGCACCATATGTGGCAGTCTTGACTAATGTCCCTCCAGTAAGGGAGGAGGGACCTGATAGTAACCACGAAACACATGAATCGTTAAAAAACAAAACTGTGGCCTGGCTTAACAGAGAATGTGTTTTTCCAGTCGCCCTGGCAGACCAGATTTTGGTAACCACCAGAACCGACTGGATAGGTACTTCACACAAGAATATTTTGGGTGATTGTGTTATTGTCAACTTTAACAGCCCCTATCTTGCTACCACCGCTTTGATTAGAGCAACTTCTCGCCCACCAAATGACCAGGGTATTTCACTCCGACCCTTGGCCTATTTCTGTAGACATCACACTGGCCAGCCTAATATTGATCATGGATGGGACAGAGTGAAAGGTCATAGTAGGTTTAACATGCCGAGTGGGCCTCAGCTGGCTACCTTCAATCGTTTTCAATGTTTAAGTGGGTTAGACTCTAACGATTGACTGGATTCTGGTTTGGTGCCCTGTTTAACCTATGAGGATTTCGTTTTATCAGGAGTAGAACCATTGTAACAACTTCAGGGCCTGTACCTAAAGAAATCCTGCTTATGCAGATTGTATGATCGCCTGTTTGGAGGGTGAAGAAGAGGATTGTGAAAGCATTATAACCCCGCCCATAACTAATTTACGGGGTAGTCAACATAACAATGTGGCAACAGGATGCTCTAGTTGCCATATTGCTAGTTGGAATATCGCGGGTTTAACGTCTAAATCTGACTGTTTGGGGTGGTCAGATTTTCTGGCACTTTTTGATATCATCTGTTTCCAGGAAACGTGGTGTAAAGATTTCAAAGGTTATAATGGGTTTGTTTCTTATCAATAACCTGCTATGGCTTCCATCTCTGAAAGAGCTAAGGGTGGGCTTTTAGTTCTGATTTCTGTCAAGACCACTTTTATTGTAAAAAAATATGTATTGGTTGGGGCACACACCCAGATCTTATGGCTATCCCAGAAGAAGGGTAGAAATATTCTTCTGATTAAATTTTATAACAATATTTTTGACAGCTCCAGGGTCCTAGTGGTGAATGCTTTAACGAGCGCACTGGATGAAATCACAATGGGTTCCAATGTTGTCTTTGATTTGCTTTTGGCTGGGGATTTTAATATGTCAGTTTGCCCACTTTCTAATCTTAATATATGTGGGATGGTCAACTGCTTTGGAGACGGCGATCTCCATTTTCATCATAATCAATATGAGGAGTCCCTAAATAATCTACTAGCATCATATGACATGGACATTTTGGTCAATGAGAAAAATGAGCAAGGTGAGATAATCCCCACTTTTACTGGTCGGGGGGCAAATACTGTGATTGATTTTATTTGTGCTTCCTCTAGCCTTGTTCCCTGAATTTCGCCCCCTAAAGTCATTGATATTTCTCTCAGCGACCATAACTGTTTAACTATTGAGGCCTTTCTCTGGAAAGAGAATAGTTCATCTAGTACGGGGCTTATTGATAATATCGAACCCCATAGGTCTAATGGGACAAGACTTAGATGGAATGGGGATAAAGCAGTAATGACGTCTGATCTCATTATAAAAAGCTGGCTATCTGAAATCACTGAGATCCTTGAGGATGTTGACGTCACTGCGGAAATCATTCGGCTTTTTATCCAAATTAACTTAGTCATTGATTGCAAGCTTACTATTTCAGTTAGGCGCAAGGCAGACCTCCTAAGGGGGTGGTTTGATCAAGCATGCTCTTCTGCGCTAAAAGAGCTAAAAAGGGCATTGGTAGCCAAACCTAGAGAAAAGAGTCTGGTTTTTAAACTTAGAGCTAGCTATAGGGTCACTTTAAATAGAAGGAAACTGGAACTCCAGCAGGAGGCCTGGGATAACTTGGCCCAGGCAACCAAAACCAATAATTGTACCTTGTTTTGGGCTACAGTGAACAGTCCGTTTCTTAAAGATGAGAAGGTCTCTGAATTATCATCAAAGGTTAACAGAGAAACATTGGTCACTCATTTTTCTACAATTTTTGATACAGACAAAGCTATGGGTCATGAAGAGGCGTGTTGGCCCATCGTCCCTTTGGACATTACTGTCACTGAAGTTTTAGCTAGCATTAGGGCAAGCAAAGGGGGGAAGGCACGGGGTGCCTATTGATATTTATAAATTAGTTCCAGAACTATGGGGCCCTATTTTAGCAAAACTTTTTAACGCAGCAGTTTGTAATGGGGTGCCTCCTACTTGGGAAGAATCGATCATCATCCCTATCTATAAAAAAAGGAGACCGGGGTGATGTGAAGAATTACCGCCCGATCTCTCTGTTAGATTCTTCGTTAAAAGTTAGAAGTATGGTGCTTCTGGTTAGGCTGGAGGAATGGGTTGAGGCCAATGGCATTCTGGCTGAGTGTCAATTTGGATTTAGAAAGGGGCGGGGGACGATCGAACAGTGTCTAAACCTTGAACTGTTGATCGGAAAGTATACGCAGGCCAAGCCGGGCACTATTTATCTCTGCTTTGCAGATTTGAGTAGTGCCTTTGATTTGGTGGACCATGCAATTCTTTGGGCCAAGCTGATCGAAATGGGGGCACCGGAGGGTATCGTCTATTTTTTAGCCCGTCTTTACACCAAATTACGTACTTGTGTACGATACGGTACCAATGGTGAGTGTACAAACCAGTTTAGGATTGGGCGGGGTATTAGACAAGGGTGTGTTCTTGCCCCCTTGCTCTTTACCCTTTTTATTAATGAAGTGGATTCCGTCCTAAAAACCATTGCAGCAGATGCCCCTAAAGTTAATGATGTCAGCGTCCCGGTATTACTTTACGCGGATTATGCTGTTTTATTGTCACGCTCCCCGATAGGCCTCCAACGCCTGATAGATGGGTTTTCACAGTTTATAAAAGGGAGAAAGCTTGTGATCAACAAATCCAAGACCTATATCATGGAATGTGGGCAGGGGCGTAATAGAAATTCATCCTTTTATTTTATTGATGGAGATAAGGTCCAAAAAACTGAAAACTTTTCATACCTGGGTATCACTTTTTCTAACAATAATAGCTGGACTAGTGAGCATAAAAATGTGAGGGCCAAGATGGTAAAGAGTGCTTACGGAGTGTTTACATTGGCCACAAAATTAGGGGATAGGCGGGTTAGAGACATGCTTAAAATTTTTCTGTCTAGATGTCTCTCTACCGCTTTGTATGGCGCCGGGGTATGGGGCTTCGCTCCTGCCGGGAGCTTACAAGTGGAGGAGAACGTCTTTTTAAAAAGACTCTTGTGTCTACCTAATCCTGCCTCTAATGAACTAGTACATAGAGAACTCGGCATTCAACACCTTACCGATCTGATTCTCCTTAGACCCCTTATGTTGTGGCGATCTATCTGGATAAAAGAAGAAACATCTCTATGTAGAGCCATCATTAATGACTGCCTCTCAATGGATAATTATTCTAAGATCCCATGGATTAAATATAATCTAGATAGTTTCAAGGCAATCTATGGCCTCGATATTAAACTAGATCACTGCGGTGCCTCTGATTTATCTAAACCCGAAATGAAGAAGTCCTTCTTGAATCTTCTTTCTGAGAGGCAGCTTAGTAATAGTGGCAACCTATCCACTTGTGTGTCATATTATGGTTTGAATGAATTTGTGGGCTACCAACCATATCTGACCCAAGTGACTAGAACATCACACCGGTTTGTATTAACAAGATTAAGGATCGGGATTGTCCACAAACTGGTGGCTTTCCCTACTCAGAACAGGCACCCGGTTGGACCATGTCCGTGTGACAATACTTCAACACAAAGCACTATGCACTTTCTTCTGTTGTGTCAAATGTATAGGTATTTGCGAATTGTTTATTTAAAACCTATTTTTGTGAAGTTCGGAGTGAGGACTGTAAAGGACTCCATGAAACTGCTTTTTAATCTGTACCATCCTGATGTTTTTTTTTTTACGGCTACCTTCCTCCTTAAAGCAATCAATGTAAGGAAAAGTATGAGTTTTTAATTATTTATTAACCCTTTGCCTGTATATTTTTTAAATGTTTTTTAATGTGCTTTTATGGACATTGTTCTTTGTTCCGAATAAAGCCTTATGAAATGAAATGACCACTGCCAACCTTGTTAACTGACCAACACAGACATAGCTACTTGAACTACAACGTTCTCTTACACATACAACCGATGTGGTGTTATGGTGTTCTTGGAGTTAAAATATTTGTGTGCTCTTTCAGTAATGCAATCACCAGAATTCTAGCCCGGGAGCCTACTGAGCCTCAGGTTTTGCCCCACTAGAAGAGCCAGCAAAGTACTGATATGGCACTTTTTTTTTTATTTTTGAGTGATAAACTCTTTGTATATTGCCTGTAAACAACATACTTATAATTTCGGCATCTAAAAATACTGTATACTCTGACATCTACATTAGAACAATACATCCTACACAATAGTAATTTGGGAGCTGGATTTGTATAAGTAACTATCAGGCGCTCATAGTGTAAAGAAATCCATTTTTAATATCAGCCTATTTGTATTTTTAATTTTTTACTTGGAAAATTTCACTAGTAATAGAGTTAAGCACTTCCTGCTCAGGAAACTGACCTTTTCCACTGTTTTTGCAATGAGAAAACAATATTTGTGAAAGTGGAAAATTACACGTGGAACAAGTGATCGTTTTCCACCAGGATGCTAAATATTTTAACCTCCCTTCTGCTAATTGAAGCATGCAACTATAAAGACGTATATCTGCAGTTCTTTGCCCTTTGGTGTTCTCTAGTCGTTACAAGAACCCATCATATCAAGGCTGAACGTGTTTAATGTGTTTCATTGTGAGACCATACTGACCCGAACGTGGGATACTTTGTTAGAGATTATAGTCCTTCAATGTTTACTGGAAATAAACATCGGAGAATGCATCTATCTTTGAATTCTCGTTTTGTCATCTACGGCGCCAGTGGTTGTCTTTTTTTTTTTTCCATGCTTTTGTTTTACTGATAAGGTTTCCTGTTTGGGATTTTTTTAAATATCCTGTTCAGGAATTGCATTGCAATATATAGGGCTTCACAAAGTGCTCCATATGTATAGGACTAGGGTTGCATCTTAAGACTCCGTGTTAAAAGGACGCACATTTTCTAATCTTGGCTTCATTTTCAGGTATGACAAGATGGGTTTGTTAAACTAACCCAAAACTAAAAGTCACACACTTGTAAATGAAAGCATAAATTGGGTATTAAGAGATGTTCTAGTGACTTGTTGTTGAATGGTAACCCTATACTTGATGGATGTCTGTTTAAGCGAGTGTTTTAGCCCACATAGCTCTGCAAAAACATTTTGCACAAGAGAAGTTTTCACACCTTTGTTCTGAACTGACTAGTCCATAACATGTTTTTTGGTGCCTGATATTCTCATTGCAGAGTAGCAGGAGATACGCCCCCAGGTATTGCGGTTATAGTTCCAAGCGTGTTGCCATTTGTGATCAAACAGAATGAGTATTGGCAGACTTCCAAAGATGTGTACCATCTGCAGTATGCACTTTACTTTTTAGCTGTTTGTGAAGGAGGAATGATGGTTGGGCAAGTGGTGTGATATTTTCGGAAATGTAGGCTGGGATAGAACATTTCTTTTTAATATACTTAATATACGATTACTTAAAAGGGCATTCATGCAAAAATGGCAATTACTGATATTTAGTTTCCATGTCAGATCTTTGTTTTTTAGTTTCTTGTATCTTATTTATGTTTGCGCATATATTTTGGGAAGTGAAAATGTATAGTAGGAAGAGCCACTTGGAAGGAGGAGTGCAAGTGCACATTATTTTAATAAAAATGTAATAACTGATTAATGCTAAGAGTTAGTGTTCTACATTTGCTGGTGAGGTAGAGTCTCTCTAGTTAATGGTAGAATTAATTTTAATTCAGCTTGACTGGGTATAATCGTTGAGGTAATGAAAGAATAGGGAATGATTTGCATCCAGGCAAACCGTTCTAGCTGTATGATGAAAATGTGCTATAAGCCTTTTGCCAGCCATCTAGTGGAAAAGAAACACATAATTAGGGCATGGGGTTCCTCATACTCCCCAGTTTAGTTTGGAGCGGGTTTTCTTTTAAAAAACCAACTCAAATGGTACTCGGTTGAAAGTTGGGAACAGTTGACTTCATCTTTGCTCCACTGTATGTTGAGGTCAAATGACTATGAAGCTTTTTCCGAACAACTCGACCCTCTGTTCGTCTACAAATCTGGCTTATACCATGTACAAAGACCTACTTGAGGGCTTGTTAGTAAAGTTTGGAAGAGAGTGAACCCCATAAGTGTGGCTCATCTGCGCCTGCTTTTTCCTTATTGGAAGTTATTTTTTCAATATCAATACTTTGAGTTTACTGGTTGTTAGACTGGGGTAGAATCTGGTTATCATTTCCTCAAAACCTATTCTCAAAAGTTTGCAGCCCTTGCTTCTTTCTTTTATGGCAGACACAAGCAGCCCTTTCACTGATATTTTGCTGTTTGAGACTTTATTGATGGACACTGTTTCCTTTGGCTGAGCTTAGTCTAACATTTTATTCTGTCTTCTCTGTAGACTAGAGTTATGGTCTCTTCTACATTCTCAACCATTATAAAGAATTTTCTAGCAAGCAAATTGCTAATGGCCTCCGTTGTCAGCTATGCAACAGTGAGGCTAGCTTTGTGGTTTCAGAGAGCTCTCTATTTAATAGTGACCAGTGTTCAAGTGATTCCTTGTGCTTGTTTCATGGAGTGTTTTTTATCCAATGACTTATGACTGTAAATTAGAAGCTGGAGCATTGTTCTTGTACACTGTTGATTTCTTAGGCTACCAAGAGAGACTTGCAATGGTGTGTAGACAGCAGTGGCTGCTGTCTCCAGAACAAACATCTATATCACCACATACCTCTCAGTATTCAGTTGGTTGGCAACAGTGTTTACTTTCAATGTGCTGTATGGTTTGTAGAGAGCAGGCCTGTCCAAATCAGTTTGAGTGGTAGATCGAAAGTCACTGGCACAACATCCATGTGACAACCATCTCATTTTAATAGACGTGGTATGTTTTCTCTCTCAGAAGAATGGGTCTTGAGTCTCCTGATAAATGCTCTACAAGATTTTGTATCTCAATAACCAGAAGAGTACTATATTACACTGGGGGTCCGCCACAAGTGAATTCCATTTAACATTAGTGACAGCTACCCCTAAAACCAGAACCTGACCGAAATAACTGTTGTTGGCAGCTGAATAAGAGTAGTTCGATACAAGCCCTTTTTTTTTTTTTAGGTCTCGCTTGCCAATGCGCTTGCGCATTCGAGCTGGCGAGAGATCTAGGGGCTTATCCAGAGTTTAACCAAACTGGCGATTTGATGCAGTGTCCGTGCGCTTTTGAGGTCAATGCGCAAGGGCATTGACCTAAAAAGCACGGGCACATCGCCAGCCATCTGTTCCCCAGCTTGGTGCCGCAAACAGCTCTTCTAAGGTATCCGCTCCGCCCCCTGCTGTTCCCTCCCACTCGCTCGAACATCAAAGGCTGCTCACTCAAACACCAACCTCTCCTTGTACTTTGTTTGTAACCTGCACACACGTCAATTTTTTTTGATCTGTAATTAGACCGACTTTTCTTCATTGTCTGCCCCAAGCTTCTCCAAGCAGGCAGCCCACCCCCCTCCCTCTCCATATGGTCGCCGCCACAGCAATGCCGAGAGAGCTTCACACTCGTGCTCCGAGGCCTCCAGACCCCCCCATCTCTCCTCCCAGCATGTTTCTTTTGCTCTTCTCTTCCGCGTTATACCTCTCCTTGTACTTTGTTCATTTTTGTAACGTGCACACTCGTCAAATTTCTTTGGGTGTAAAGCTATTCCCAGCAGGCAGCCCACCCCCCCTCCTTCTCCATATGGTCGCCGCCACAGCAATGCCGAGAGAGCTTCACACTCGTGCTCAGAGGCCTTTAGACCCCCCCCCATCTCTCCTCCTAGCACGTTTCTTTTGCTCTTCTCTTCCGTTTCAGTGCCTGCCATTTATTGCAGTGTTATACCTCTCCTTGTACTTTGTTCCTTTTTGTAACCTGCACACACATCAATTCTTTGTGTATTTTCCAAAATGTCTTACTCTTTCGATCTGTAATTAGACAGACTTTTCTTCATTGTCTGCCCCAAGCTTCTCCCAGCAGGCAGCCCACCACCCTCCCTCTCCATATGGTCGCTCGAGCTGCAGGCAGCCCACCCCCTCCCTCTCCTTATGGTTGCTCGAGTTGCAGGCAACCCACCCCTCCCTCTCCAGCGCCTGCCTTCTCTCTGCCCACGCATCGCGTGGCGCGCCTTTTCTATTCATTTGTGCCTAGTTTATTTTTTATTTATTGTATACTTGGCTCGTTCCTCCATTGTCCCTTTATAGCCCTTTTCGTTTGTTTTATTTCCTTCTGCAGTCTGGCACTCTTATCTTATAGAAAGCCAGTAACTTCAATGAAGGGTCACGTAAAGTTCACTTAAACTTAACCCAAGCACATTCACGAACATTCTTCACTGTAAATGCATTTTCCAGGGAGCATGTTACAGTTTTTAAAGTTCTGCTAATAATTTCGTCCTCTTCGTGCAGCTGGTCAGTCTCAAGCACCTCTGTTGCTCTCTCACCCTGCCGACTATCCATTCTGCCCCCGCCCCCATCGGCTCCTTTGTTGCTCTCCAACACCTAGTGTTACTTTAAAAAAAAAAATGATATTCTTTAGAGAAGTCTTGCCAGCTCTCGTTTGCCTCTGGGCCGTTGTTTATTACAAAATGTGTATTTGTGTAAAACAAAAATCTACTCACGCTTACATTATTATTGCTGTTATGATGAGAACTGCTTATACACTTAAAGTAAAGAAATAATTAATTTTCAAAGAAGAACAAATAGTCTACTGAAAAACTACACAGTAAGAGATGTTGCCTGGATCATGTGCCCAGAAAAATTACAGGATTGCAAAGGCAATATTCATTTGATCATTTTATTTCCTCATTTGTGGCCCGTGTGTATACTAGGTGCCCACACGAAGACATTAACTCGCATATTGCTCTTACCTTTTGTGGCACTGAAATTATTCCCAGCACAAAGCTGAAGCATGCTCTTCATTGTTACCTTTTACCATTCTGATTACATTGTAATCTAGTTTTCATTTGCGCAGCTACAATTATTAAAATAATAATTAGCAAGTGTTACTTTGGAACCGGCAACTGGCGCCACTGGGGACAAGGCAGACAGAGCCATTCTGATGGGGGTACCCCCTCCCAGCTCTTTCCTCTCTGCTTGAAACAGACAACAGGCGCCAGTGGGCAACAACAGAGACATCCTGCTTGACAATGGGTTTGTCAATTACGTGTTAACACTAAACCGACCCGAGGTGCCAGGAGAGCACAAGCTACACAGAGACATCCGCCTTTATTGATGTCTTTAATTCACGCTTTACTCGGACCATTTTGAATCTGCAAAAAAAAAAAAAGAATGTACTTTTTTAAGAATACTGTCTTAGACAGTTCCACATTTTATTGTAAACATGGTGGAATACTTTCAGCCTTTCACTATATTGAAATTAAAGTCGGTACGAAAGCACATTTAACAGTATATTTTGTTTTTAAATATGGCATTTCAATTTAGCAACTTTAAACCTTTCATGATTTAAAACATCAAACACTGCAATAGTTTTTAATCTCTCTGCTTCCCTATCTCTTCCTTCTCTCATTCTCATTATACTGCAATAACTCTACGCTTATACTATTTTGGAGGCTTTCTCTCTCACCCCTTTATCTGCGTGGCTTCCAAACACAAAATAAACATACTTCCATTCCACTTCTTTCTGTCTCTATATCACGTGCCAAATTTTGAGATATGGCGACATTTTAATTCTAATTTTCCACTATCCTCTTTCAGTACATTATTTGTCACTCTGTACATTCTTCCTCACACAACACTAACGCTTTATACACACTTCTGTGACTGAGACTTGGTATTTTGCACAGAGACAAACAATATAAGGTAGGCCCACTGGGTGAACATGCATGCACTTTTTTAAACTAACGGCAGGATCCATGTTAACAGACAATTACATTAACACAGTATAAAACATCAAGACTCCAGTCCTGCTTGCAATCGTTTCTTACACAACTAATGTCATAGCACACTTTTGAGGTTTACTCTCCAGTAGCCTTAGGTTCACGAAGCCACACCTAAGCTCAATTATAAATTCATGCAACTATTCCACTATATTTTTTGCTTACATCAATACTTGGATGTCGTCTTCGTGGTGTTTTTGCATTGCCCTTATAAACCTAGCCTAGGAGCTGTTTGCCTTTTTGGAAGTGTTAGAGCTGCACAGCTTAGTGCTCTCGCTCTCGCCACAACTTTTTAAAATATTCATTATAAAAAAAAAAATAAAAGCCATTGGCATTTGAAAGATCAATAAATCTTAGTCACGTAAATACAACACATATTGCATTACAAATGCTATAGGTGTCACATTTTTTTCCCCTCCCACCCTTCCTTTGATGTCCCCGTGGCCTCTGCCTGTCGCCTCTCCGTCCTTCACAGCCCCTCTCTGTCGTGGAATCTCAAATTTGGGAACTACATCTTCAAAACAAGCCTGTTCATGTTGACACTTGCAATTAGAATTCTTTCTTTCTTTCTATCCTTTCTTTCCTTCCTTCCTTTCCTTCCTTTCTATCCTTTCTTGCCTTTTCTTTCTTCCATTCCTTCCCTTCCTCCCTCCCTTTCATTCCTTTCTTTCTTTCCTTCCTCCCTTCTTTCTTTCCTTCCTCCCTTCTTTCTTTCTTTCTTCCCTTCCACATTATCACTCAGCACCACCACATTATCACTCGGCGCCACCCCGGCATGACTCTGCGCCACCCCGGCATGACTCTGCGCCACCCCGGCATGACTCTGCGCCACCACAGCATCACTGGTTCAAATATGTTCCTTCAATGTTTCAAGCTGTTTTCAAGCTTTCACGCTTCATTACAAATCACAAAAAGATGTTAATATTTCACTTCTGTTCTTGGATTTTCGTCACAATAAAAAAAACTGAACATAATCTTCACAAAAGTTATTTACAAAAGTTTAAGTTATTGCCATTACAAATTAAATAAATTATTTAAGTATTAAATATTTTTAAAAATTAAGCCATTGTTATTTGTAATATCAACACATCTAAGTCACGTAAATACAAAATATGTTGCATTACAAATGCTATAGGTGTCACATTTGCAAAAATTATAACTATTGGCATTGTAAATGACAAAGCTATTAATTTAGCTATTTTAAAAAGTAACACATAAATAAAAATCATTTATAAGACCAATAGCTCAAACTTTCCTAATGCGAGACCTATTACATTTCCAATGCTTGTTTTAAATGCCAATATCCCTATGTTATTTGGTATAATGTGCCATGAATAGACTGAATGGAGCCCCGATTATTTATATTACATGTATGAAATTAGGTTATTAGTTGCAAAGGATGTGCACAAGTAATATGTTCACAATTGTTTCCTTACTGGGAACTAACCCCCCCCCCATCGTAGCACTTCACTCTTGCTGCGTAGCGAAGCAGTGCAGTCCGAGGCTACTCTGCGGAGATGGTGTGGGTTAGAAACCCCAGATGACAGCAGCAGCACTTAAATTATTGTCCAGTCAGTGCTTTTTGTTTTAAAAAGGAAAATTGCTTTTACTACGCACACTACTGAATACTGCAAGTTAAATTACAAATACACAATGGAGTTAATAGAAACCGCATTGCTTGACCCCCTCATATCGCATTACACCCGTGTTGGGTTCTGAACCCTATACCCACAATATCCCCATGTATGCTAGATTCAACATCACAATATATGGGGTGTCATTATCCCAAAGGCAGGCCTACTGTTTTGCCAGAGTATCACCACATCTGTACAAGTAGCAACATAAATATATCACCAATGTAACACCATTGAAATCAATGTAGACTGTATCAGCATGTCCATGTTATAACCCGCCTTTAAAGTCAACGGGGGTAACATCAATAGCATTTAGTATTCTGGAAAACCGTGCCAATTAACAAATAGGTTTAAAAAACATGTGCCCAGACTTTTTTATTCCCTCCAGGCTTCTGATGCATCCTTAGGACCCACCACTAGAGGTCAATGCTCTCCAGAGCCCATATCTAGAACTATAGACACATGGAATATTCTAAGCCTCTCTCTGAATCATCTGTATATCCCCTAGGAGATTTGGGGTCACTTTTCAAAGAACCATTCTGGGGGGCCTGCTGCACTCCCTGTAGCCCTCCTCAACATCTACTGAAAGGTTGGTGATGTCCCCTTTCCGTTGTGGGGCACCACATAAGAAGCAATATTGAGATTTCAGAGTGGTCCGGGGGTTCTGGGGTGCTCCTTTGGTGAGGTGATGCAATTTTAATGAGTGTCTTTTCGCTTTATGGAGTGGCGTTGCTCCACTTTTTTTCTTTTTCTAAATCCCTTGTGCCCATGCCCACCAGGCACGAGGGTGCTGCCAGGATCGTTAGATGACTGCTGGGGTAGTCCCAGGATCCTAGCAGCCCCTGCCGTCTTCCAATGGGCACACACCTCTTGTGCTGCATGCTAGAGCCGGTACATCATCTTTTCTGCTCCTACCTGGTGGGAGCAGGTTCTATGTGCACAGACTGAGCTATGGGGGGCAGGAACCACACCTGGCTGAGTCTTCAGTCCTGGGGACCCCGGAACCTTACTTCACGCGACCGACCTTAAGGAGAAGGATGCCCCAGGACCAAAACTGTGCTTGAGGAGGGGGCACCATGCACACCCCTTCCCATAACAAACAAATGTATGTAATTACGTCGACTCCCAGGCGCTTGGCCCTCCGGAGGGTGCATTTCTTGAGAATGCTGCGAAGCGCCATATAGTTTTATTCACTGTTCGGTCCTCAGGGCTTCAAGTTTTGTCCTCCCTGAGACAATCCAATAATGCGATTTCAAGTTGTCTGTGGAAAGAGCTTACCCAAGAGCCTGTACTACGCCTCTAGCTGAATCAGCTGCCTGATCCCTTCCCATCAAAACTTACAAGGCGAGCACCCTACTGTGTTTGCTTCAGAAATGTGACCCTCAGCCTTTGGTTTTGTGGGCCTGCTCTATCTCCTCTATCTCAGTCCAGGTGCAGTGTAACAAGCTAGTTAACAGATGCAGAGTTTCTCCCAACTTCTTTCTTTCCCATGAACTGGGTCAAGCACTGTTAATGGCTGTAATGTGCTCTTGCCTTTGACCCTTCTGCAAAGCAGAGTAATTAACTTTGCCCAGAAACGGGGACAAATGCCTAGAATCTGTTTGGGCTGAGTTATGGAAAAATGAAAACTCTTGATGTGCCATAAGGAGTGTATGTATGATAGGAACTGTAAATCTACACTCTGATGCCTGTTTACTCTTAAACATCAGAGTCTGGGGCTCAATATCATAGTGCCCATGCCCTAGATCAGGGATACTCAAAGTACGGCCCGAGGGCTGCATGCGGCCTCCTGACCTTAAGTATGGCCCCCGGTGAACCACAGCATTGGGCTGTTTTTCACCAAAAGCTGTGAAATGGGCAAACTTTATTTGCATGTCAATTAAACTAAAGGTAAAGAAGCAAATAATGTTTCCTAGACAACTTATTTTTACCACGCATCTGCTTTGCATCTCCCCTACGCCCACCTTGCCCACCTTTCAGCACCCCAACCCTTGTCCTGCCTCATCGTTGCGGCTCTCTGGAAGCCACAGTCACTACTTTGTGGCCCCTGGGAAATGTTTGCGAGTACCCATGCCCTAGATTGACCCAAGTAGCGCAAAAATAAAATTTAGGACAGATTTTGCCCATAATGTGTAATGCAGTGTAAGCACCACAAACCTGCAGTAAGTGCCAGTCCTACACAACGAATTCCCCCTAACATGATGAGGGTTACTCCAAATCAGTACCATTCATTGATGAGTCCCTTCTCGGGCAGACTACCTATGTACAGATGCAGGTCTGAGCAAGGCGATACACTCACACCTGCAGCTCACACACATGCGCACATGTTCGAGTAGCCAACTCTGCACCTCTTACGTTGCATTCAGCAAAATTCTCAAAAGACGCACACAGGGTGTAAGCAATCCCAGCCCATTTACAATAAATTAATTGTGAGTGAGACTTGGATAATGAAATCTGCTCACAGTAGCAGTCCAAAAACTAGGTAGTCTAATGTGAAAAATTCAGGGGGACTAAATGGGTGGAACCCATTTGCTACAGCACACATAAACATTCTTGGGTGCATGAGAAGTGGAGTAGCCTGTGTTAGCATGTAACCTGTACATTGTTAGAGTGCTCTTTGGTATTTGGTGGTAGTCCTCTTTATGTCTCCCCTCTTTCTGGCCGCTCTGTTATGGTTTGTATTGCTGTTTTGCAAGTAATGGATTGTCTAGCTATCCAGCACTGGTGGATTTCAGTGGTTTTTCGGTTTTATTTCATAACTGTAATTGGACTTTAACTGTTTCTATAATGAATTCCTGATTTTTTTTAACCATACATAAAGTTGTAACCAATGCTGAATAAAAGTTACTTTACTTTAAATTTAGGTTTTAAAAAAATAATAATTTCCCAGGGAATCTGCATATTGGTTGGATTGTTTGTGTGCCTGACTTCAGTGAAGACCTCTACAATGCAAAAGATTATATGTCAATTTTCTTTAGTCTTCTAAAATGAATATGTGGGTCGTGGCCAAGATGGTGGATGAGTGAGATGTGATTTTCTCTCTCTGTCCCCTCCACCTATCCGGCCCTCTAGATAGCGGGTACATGCGGCAAAATATCCCTGTTGGCTGCTGCGCGGTGACAGTGTAGGCCACAGAGAATCGCCTGAGTGATCTGTGGGGTTCCTTGAAGCCTGGAACCGCCAAGGGAAGATTGCCGAGCGGAGCCCACAACCTAGTGGCACCCTAGCCGAAGCTTCACGGTGGGCGGAGTTAGAAGACTCATCATTCCCCTGCGACTGTGGGTACCTCTGCCTGGAGACTTGGTGACCACCAGAGAGGGGCACAAGGTGGAGATAGCCTACCACCAGACCACGGTGTTGTCTGCCGGTCCCCCCTCCATCTTGAGCAACTCTCGCCCGGCTTGAAGTCTCCGCGTCCACACCATACACCCAGTTGGCGGTGCATCCCTGAGACCTGAGAGAGAGGGATCTCACTGGGCACTACCGGCTCTTTGGTTCCCCCGCTATAGGGACTGAAACTGGGAGCGGTGGACTGGGAGGCCAACCCTCAACGAGTGCCAGTGCTGGAGGTGACTGGCAGTGCCGGACTGGGGCCTATTGCGTTTCCCAAGTGGGGAGTGGTCCCTGCTCCATTGAGCCTTCTGGTTGAACTAGATGGGCCCCACTCTGACATTGAGAAGTTCCGGGCTGGGGCTCCTGCTGAGTTATCATGGTGAGCTCTGCGGTGGGAGACTGCCTGAGCTGTGCTGACTTGGCCTGGGAGGAGGAAGTGAGGCCCTGTAAGACTTGAAGCCATTGCGTCAGGAGAGCATGAGTGCAACATGCCTGGGATCCCGATTGCCTCCTGCAATGTTTTTGCTTCGGTTCTGGCACAAGGGGAACGCCTGGGACCCAGGATGGGGTGGGGCACGCTCTGTTGCTCGGCTTAGGGCCCTGCTGCTGGTAGGGTGGACCCGAGCCCCCCACTGGATAAAACTTGCAACACAGCCTTGACTCCTCTTGGCTTTTTGCACTCCTGCTACTTCCTGGACATTTTGCTACACTACTGGGGCTTGAGTCTACATTGAGACCTTGTACATTGCTGACCTCTCCCGCGGGACCCCAGATTGCCTCAGTGTCCTGGACCTGGCTGGGTGTGTACGGTGCGTCCGTGGGGACCTGACACCGAGGTGATGGATCCCGCTCCGTCTCCCTGCCAGAGAGAGAGACACTGGTTTGCTGCAGGGCCTAGTAAAACCGTGGGTTTCATCCTCAGTTATAACACTCTAATGTTGGCAGCTTACGTTATCAGCTTGCCCCTCTGCCAAGTAAGGCACTCTAGGATAGATGACCAGGTTAACAGACCTCGGCTTCCTGCACACAATGAATGAAACCATGAATTGATTTAGCATTTATAGAGTACCTGGTTACTCCGGACGGAGTGCCCCTGCACTGAGCAGTAGCATCATGTCAAGGTCCGGATAGTCGGGCCAGGTGGGCTCTAGCTCTGTCTAAAGAGCCACGTCTTCAGATTTCTGCTGAAACATGCTTCCGACTGTTCAAGTCTTTGGTTGAGTGGTACAGAGTTCCACAGCTAGGCTGTAAGAAGAACAAAGGAGCAGCCCCCCAGTCGTGCCTAGCGTACTCTGGGAATCTCTGCCAGTGCTGCATTTCCCAATCTAAGTGCTCTAGCGGGAGTGTATGAATGGATCAAGGGAATGAGGTAGCTGGGACCCCTCTGGTGTATTATCATGTGCGTGAAACATAGGGCTTTGAACGAGATTCTGTGTCTGACTGGAAGCCAATGAAGTTGAGCCAAACCTGACCTAATGGAGGTCCATTTTGGTATTCTTTATAGCATCCGGGCAGCAGCGTTTTGTACTCTTTAAAGCGGTGCCAGTCTGTCTCTTGAGGTCCCCAAATACAGCACATTGCAGTAGTCAAGTGGCGACACCAGCAGGGCCTGCGTAACTGTTTTTTGTGCCGCGGCTGGTATTCGCCTCAAACGTCTGACGGTCACAGCACTCCAAAACGGGAGCACACTGTGGCCCTGATCTGACTAGCAAATGATAGCTGAGTTTCGAATAAGATGCCTAAGTTTTTCAGTTTAGGTTTAGGGGCTAGGGTGTGGCCCAGATCTGCCGGCCACCTTGCCAAGAACCAGATAGAGGGCTGTTTCCCCACTACCAGCACCTCAGTTTTGTCAGCATTAAACTTCAAGCAGCTAGCATGCATACATGTTGCTACGTCAGCGAGAAAATTTTACATTTGCTGTGGCCCTGTTGTGATCATTAGCTAGTGTGATCAGAAGCGGAGTGTCATCAGCAAATAACGCCATTCTCACCAATGTCCCTTGATTAGGTCTGCCAAAGGGCGCATCTATATGTTAAAAAGAGTTGGGCTCACTCCCGATCCCTGGGTCACTCCTTGCAGTAAAGTGATAATATCCGAGGTGTAGGACTTCTGTGTTTCCTGGAAAGAGTGCTTGTAGAGAAAGTCTGCAATCCAGTCATAAGCTTTGCATTTTATGCCGTCTGTCCACAAACGATCTAATAGCACAGTGTGTGACACAGTATCGAACTCTGCGCTCATATCCAGCAGGACCAGAGCCCCTATTTTCCCTTCATCTACCACTTTGCGTAGTGTCTCAGAGGCCAGAAGCAAGGCCGATTCTGTGCTATATTGTGGTCTGAAACCCTATCGAGTATTATGAAGGATATTATTTCCTGTGCTAAACTCTGCGAGTTGGCAGTTGACGTGTTTCTCAGCCAGTTTTGCCTGGAAATGAAGCAGAGAGATGGAGTGAAAATTCTCAAGTTTGGAGGGGGTCAAGAGATGGTTTTTTTAAAGAGTGGAACCACCATTGTGTGTTTCCACTCCGCAATAAGTCGGCCTGCTTCAAATGGTAGGTGAAGCACAGAGCATAGGCTGGAAGCCAGAACTGATAGCCCCAGTTTCCAAATGGCTGGAGGCACGGAGTCTATCCGTGAACCAGATTTGATTTGAGCTATTTTAGCCGCTAGAGAGCATAGCTTATCCCCTGAGATGCTCTCAATCTTGAAGGTGCCCTCCGTGAGCTGCTATGAGTCCCTCCTAGAGGAAAGGCCAACCTTGTATGCGATATCTGGAAACGATGTGTATATCGAGGAGATTTTGTCCACAAAGAAATGGGCAATCTCAGTGCAACTGCTCCTACTCGGAGCCCTAACTGGAACTACCCTCGTTAGAGAAGTAAACGATTTGACAATCCTGAAAATATCTCTGGGTCCGTTCTTTTTTTTTTTAAATTTTTTTTTGTAAATTTTTGAAAACCTTTATTGTGCATGAGGAAAATAACAAATGCGGGCCTACAACCATCCGGCCGGCCACGAACAATCAGTTAGCACAACAGCTTACGTTATGGCGACACAGTACTGCAGCAGAACCGCAAACATTTAAAGGAAGAAAGACTGAAGGATGTCGCAGCACCGTGTCACAGGATGAATGAAGGTTAAATTTTAAAGTTTTTTGTTATGCAACTACCGAAGTCAGGCCGTAGTGTTCCGTACTGATAAAATAAAAGTTAAGAACAAGGTCCATGCAGGTGGGACATGACGTTGGCAACTGTATCAAGCAATTCGTATATCGATAATCAAGTCCCCGCCAGGCAGGATGGTTACACAATAGCTATGCTACAGAGTAGCACCTATGACCCAGTCACATTACCACTGCCACCCTACACCCAGCACTCCCAAACATGGGCAAGAAAGCTAAAATCATAGAGGAAACAAAACAGGTCCCATAGAAACTAACAAAAATGAAATATAACCCCCCACCCTACACACATGCAGAGGCTATGGCCTACCCCCCCCCTAGCAGCGGCCTGTCGCCCTATAAACCCGAAATTTAGGAAGAAGAAAAGTCGGAAGAAAGGAGAAGGGACAGCAAGAAAATGCAGAAAGAAGGAAAAAAGGAGACGAAAAGAAAGAAAATTGTCACTCTTGAATATAGGGAGGGAGAAAAGGACAAGCTAATCTACCACTCCCAAAAGAAGAAAGTGGGGAGGAGCCTACTTAGCATCAGAACACCCGGGACCCTCGGCCATCCACTGTGTCCCACACTGAAAACCTCCTACTCCGAAAGCAACAGCGCTGTAATAAATTGCAACAATAGAAGAGATGGAAGAAATCATTTCACGATGTGTGCTCACAACATATACAAAAGCAGTTCCAATCCCTGTTCAGCCCACACGGGAAGCCATAGCGTTATTAATTACCCCAATCACGGCATGGTAGCGGGCACATGACAAGGCCAGTCACTATTAGTAAAGCATTCACATTTAGAACCCCGGGCCCATACAGAACCGCCCTCCCATCTGCAAGGAACACAACAGTACAGGATAGTCGCAAACTCAAATGGGAAAGAGGCTGCAATTGCAAAACAGTCAGCATAGCAAAACGAAAAATAGTCCGGGTCTCCGCCAGCCGATCAAACAAGCCGAGGTGAGAGGCCCCTTCAACCCTGGCCTGAACGACGAAACCTCTCCAAGCATGACCATCTCAGCGGATACTTGTCCAGCAGAACAAAGGAGCAAAATGGCCGCTCTCGACATGGAAGGAGCAGAAGAGAAGAAGATGAGCGTCCCCAGTCTCCAACAAATTCAGCGGCCAGGATGACGAACCCCCCCCTGCCATGCAGGATGACACTCACTCCGGCAATGTAGAAAGAGGGCTCCGAAGGCTACACCCTCAAAGGGGGCAAACAGCTGGGAGAGCGATAAGCGGAGCTCTGATAGCAGTTGTTCAGGCAGAGTCATAGTTCCCGGAGTGAGGGGAGACTTTGTAGCAGTAGCAGTGTCGGTAGGGAGGCACGCAACATTGTAGCCAGGAACATCTCGATCTTCCGCTCGCACTTGCAGCAACACTGTATCCATTGTAAAAGCACACGTAGGCAGTAGGGAAACAGGCAGCCTCGGTCGCTTTATGGAAAGCACAGCTTCATCGATCTTACCTCCCAGTTCTTGAGCATTGCGCCGCCATGTTGCTCGTAGGTCTGCGAGGGCATCAAGGATATCGCCACAGGTCAGGTCGCTCTGTAACACCAGCCGATCCGCTTCGCACAGTGTCGCATTCGGATCATCGCCCGGGTCAATTGCAGGCAGGTCCGCGCAAACTGGGGATAAGGGAACAGCCCTCTGTCCATGCTGGAGGGCAAGCGCCATTGCTTTCTCTCCCGCGGATCCACACTGGAGGGAGGGGGGCGACTCCGTTATGGAAGAGCCATCGTCCCACCACGGAAGGGCATGCAGCTACCAGTGCGGGGGGCCATGCACAATGAGAGCCCTCTCGTCTCCCGTGGGTACTGATAATGCGCGACTAGAAGGACGCCGCAAGATGGAGTCCGCCCAGGATAGAGGCAGCGTAGGAGTGGAGAGCGAGGAACAAAGGGATCCCGTTTCCCAGGCACACACTCCTCAGCCAACTGGAGTCGCGCCTCACAGGACAGGATAAACTCCATCCATCTTCCGCAATCGGGTCAGTCCCAAACGCCGGCACCTCCACAGCCCGTCCGCCCGGCTAAGAGCACCAGTGACCTGCGGCGGCAATCGGCACAAGGATCGTGGGCAGCCCCGGTGATCGGCTAGTTCCCCGAGTCTTCATCCAAAACGGCCGGCGGAAGTCGCAAATGAAAGCGACTGTCATCAGCGCGTTCATGTCATCGTCTCAGCGCGGTGTAAGCAAGGATTAGTGCCAGGATATCTATGCGAAGCAGACGGCTTGGGGAGCCGGGCGCTCACACGTCCGTCCCGTCCGCCATCTTGGCTCCCCCCCCCCCCTGGGTCCGTTCTTAGCTTTGTTGAACTAGTGTGTAAAAAAAAACAAACGAGCCACCCTCATCTTTTTATGGTATTCCTTTAGCAGCAGCAGATAGATCTCCTTGTCTTGGTAGAAGTAGTTCTTCTGCCAGTTTCGTTCTAAACTCATGCATATTTTTTTTGTTTGTGCTAGTTCCTCCATGAACCAGCCTGCTGAAAGTCTGAAGCAAGAGAAATTCCGTGTTTTACGCGGCGCTATCATATCTTAACGCCTCCTCTAACCTTGCTGATACTTGCTGGTTGGCGTCCTGTGGGCACTTTTCCAGGCATGGAGGACTACTGCTCAGGATAGATAGGAAAACCTCCTGACTAATCTTTGACCAGTTTTAGTGGTTGGGCCTTCGCTACTTTAACGGGGGGATCAATGTCCTGAATCTGAAAAGGAAAGTATAGTGATTGGACCAAGCAATCTGAATCGGGGCGGCCACCTTCACTAAATCGGGATTGGCAAAAATGGGGTCAAGAATGTGCCCCTGTATGTGTGTCTGATCCTTTACCAACTGATGAAGCTGGAGTGGCTTTACATCCTCCGTTAAGTCCACGCTCTTAGGTGAGGTTGGACCATCAAGATGTAGGTTTGAATCCCTTAAAATTAGGAAGTGCGCGTACTCTACCGCAAAAAACGGAATCATTTCAAATGGACTGAGATACTAAGGGAAAAGAAGGATGCTTCGGCCCCACTGATCTATACTTCTGAGAAGTTGCACCATAGCTATTGCTTGCAAATCACCGCAAGCCCGCCTCCCCTACCCTGCGGTCTATCCTGCCTGGTGACGGCATAACCCTTAAGAATGGCATCTAAAATGTCTGGAGAGGACTGATCATGGAGCCACGTTTCTACCAGGAAGAGAGCGCTCATCTGCCTAGCTACAATGAGGTCGGCTATTTCATGTTTGTGCTTTGGGAGGGATCAGCAATTTAATAGAAGATATTGGGCCCCTGTAGGGTTTTCAGCAGGGTTGGAGGGCCTCAGGTGTAGCACAAAGGAGCACCCTTGGCATGTGTTCTGCCCCATGTCAACCTGAACTGAATGCTGGCATGTAATATTGCACTTGCAGTTGAAACAGCGTAGCTCGTCTGATTAGTATTGCACTAAACCTGGCCCACCAGTGGCAGGTGTCTGGCCCCTGGTGCCGTCAAGGCACGGACAGGCTTGCTTTTGGCGCGCCATCGGCGGGGTCGCGACAGGCTTCTAATTTTATAGCTTGCGTGACTGGACTGTTGCCTCGCAAGATAGTCCCACTCCAACCTACGGGAGCCTAGAGGACCCAAACAAGGGCAGCACAAACCTGGAAGAGAGCCCACGCCTTTAGAGCGGGTGAGAGAACTCAGCCTCCCGAATGCGGTAAGACTGTGGCTAAGTACTAGTTTCAAATTCAAATGTCACACGTCCCTCACTGCCCCACCCCATAAGCATTATGGCCACTGGATGAGGGGAAAAGGACCACACACTAAAAGATATGCTTATCAATCCAGAGGACATCAGGGTGATGAGCACCTCCCGTCAAAAGGTAAAGGCTCTGCGTCGAAAGGTGGAGAGATAGAATCCCCAGTGACAAGACTATTCTTGGAGGCTCCTTTTGCCTCTCATAGAGAGGACCTCTAGACCTTTAGAAAAGCCCTCTCGGCTGAGGTCAAGGAAATATGGCAAATAGTTGACAACCTGGGATAGAGTGTCTTCCCTAGAATACCTCAAATCCAGCCGGGAAGAGTAGCCCGAGCAAATGAGTCAGTTTCTGGGACCAAACTCTAGATCTAAATGCACTCACTGAAAATCTTGAGAATCGATCCATGCGCAACAACATCCACATTAAAGACATAAAAAACTGGTGCAGAGGGATCTGATATCAATCTGTTTGTTGCGAATCTCTTTTGCTTGGTTCTGCAGACCTTCCTGGAGACTAACATCAAACTGGATCGTATTCACAGAGTGGGCCCAAGGAGACCAAACTCTGCACCACTAGCTGACAGCTGGCGTGTGTCCCCGATAACACACTGGGAACCATCGCCCAACTCTATCAAGACTTAGCTGCCTCTACCCTTATAAAGCGTAGAACTTTTCGCCTAGTCACGACGCACCTCTACAATCAGGACATCTCCTACACTTGGGGCCATCCTTTTCAGCTGGTTTTATGTCTGCAAGGAAAACTTCACCAGCTCCGCTCCCTAGAGGAAGCTTGTAGACTTCTTGGCATAGAGGATCCCCAAGCAGATTCCTCCTCCTCCTCCTCCTCCTCGCCCTCACCCTCACCCTCCTCCTCCTCCTCGCCCTCCTCCTCGCCCTCCTCCTCGCCCTCCTCCTCGCCCTCCTGCTAGCCCTCCTCCTCGCCCCCCTCCTAGCCCTTCTCCTCCTCCTCCTCCTCCCCCTCCTCCTCGCCCTCCTCCTCCTCCTCGCCCTCCTCCTCCTCCTCCTCGCCCTCCTCCTCCTCCTCCTCGCCCTCCTCCTCCTCCTCCTCCTCCTCCTCCTCCTCCTCCTCCTCCTCCTCCTCCTCCTCCTCGCCCTCCTCCTCCTCCTCGCCCTCCTCCTCCTCCTCCTCGCCCTCCTCCTCTTCCTCCTCGCCCTCCTCCTCCTCCTCCTCGCCCTCCTCCTCCTCCTCCTCGCCCTCCTCATCCTTGCCCTCCTCCTCCTCGCCCAGCTCCTCCTCGCCCTCCTCCTCCTTCTCCTTGCCCTCCTCCTCCTTCTCCTGGCCCTCCTCCTCCTTCTCCTCGCCCTCCTCCTCGCCCTCCTCCTCCTTCTCCTCGCCCTCCTCCTTCTCCTCGCCCTCCTCCTCATCCTCCTCGCCCTCCTCCTCATCCTCCTCGCCCTCCTCCTCCTTCTCCTCGCCCTCCTCCTCCTCCTCGCCCTCCTCCTCCTCGCCCTCCTCCTCCTCCTCGCCCTCCTCCCCCTCCTCCTCCTCCTCCTCCTCCTCGCCCTCCTCCTCCTCCTCGCCCTCCTCCTCCTCCTCCTTCTCCTCGCCCTCCTCCTCATCCTCCTTCTCCTCGCCCTCCTCCTTCTCCTCGCCCTCCTCCTTCTCCTCGCCCTCCTCCTTCTCCTCGCCCTCCTCCTTCTCCTCGCCCTCCTCCTCCTCCTCCTCCTCCTCCTCCTCCTCCTCCTCCACCTCGCCCTCGCCCTCCTCCTCCTTGCCCTCCTCCTCCTTGCCCTCCTCCTCCTTGCCCTCCTCCTCCTCGCCCTCCTCCTCCTCGCCCTCCTCCTCCTTGCCCTCCTCCTCCTTGCCCTCCTCCTCCTTGCCCTCCTCCTCCTCGCCCTCCTCCTCCTCGCCCTCCTCCTCCTCCTCCTCGCCCTCCTCCTCGCCCTCCTCCTCGCCCTCCTCCTCCTCCACGTCCTCCTCCTCCTCCACGCCCTCCTCCTCCTCCACGCCCTCCTCCTCCTCCACGCCCTCCTCCTCCTCCACGCCCTCCTCCTCCACGCCCTCCTCATCCTCGCCCTCCTCATCCTCGCCCTCCTCATCCTCGCCCTCCTCATCCTCGCCCTCCTCCTCCTCGCCCTCCTCCTCCTCGCCCTCCTCCTCCTCGCCCTCCTCCTCCTCTCCTCGCCCTCCTCCTCCTCGCCGCCCTCCTCGCCGCCCTCCTCGCCCTCCTCCTCGCCCTCCTCCTCGCCCTCCTCCTCCTCGCTGCCCTCCTCCTCCTCGCCCTCCTCCTCCTCCTCCTCCTCCTCCTCCTCCTCGCCCTCCTCCTCGCCCTCCTCCTCGCCCTCCTCCTTGCCCTCCTCCTCGCCCTCCTCCTCCTCCTCTTTGCCCTCCTCCCCCTCCTCCTCTTTGCCCTCCTCCTCCTCTTTGCCCTCCTCCTCCTCCTCACCCTCCTCCTCCTCCTCCTCACCCTCCCCCTCCTCCTCCTCCTCCTCCTCCTCCACGCCCTCCTCCTCCTCCACGCCCTCCTCCTCACGCCCTCCTCAACGCCCTCCTCCTCCTCCACGCCCTCCTCCTCCTCCACGCCCTCCTCCTCCACGCCCTCCTCCTCCACGCCCTCCTCCTCCACGCCCTCCTCCTCCTCGCCCTCCTCCTCCTCGCCCTCCTCCTCCTCGCCCTCCTCCTCCTCGCCCTCCTCCTCCTCGCCCTCCTCCTCCCTCCTCGCCCTCCTCCTCGCCCTCCTCCTCCTCCTCCTCGCCCTCCTCCTCCTCCTCCTCGCCCTCCTCCTCCTCCTCCTCGCCCTCCTCCTCCTCGCCCTCCTCCTCCTCGCCCCTCCTCCTCCTCTCGCCCTCTCCTCCTCCTCCTCGCCCTCCTCCTCCTCCTCGCCCTCCTCCTCCTCCTCGCCCTCCTCCTCCTCCTCGCCCTCCTCCTTCTCCTCGCCCTCCTCCTCCTCGCCCTCCTCCTCCTCCTCCTCGCCCTCCTCCTCCTCGCCCTCCTCCTCCTCGCCCTCCTCCTCCTCACCCTCCTCCTCCTCGCCCTCCTCCTCGCCCTCCTCCTCCTCCTCGCCCTCCTCCTCCTCCTCGCCCTCCTCCTCCTCCTCGCCCTCCTCCTCCTCCTCCTCCTCCTCCTCCTCGCCCTCCTCCTCCTCCTCGCCCTCCTCCTCGCCCTCCTCCTCGCCCTCCTCCTCGCCCTCCTCCTCGCCCTCCTCCTCGCCCTCCTCCTCTTCCTCCTCCTCGCCCTCCTCCTCGCCCTCCTCCTCGCCCTCCTCCTCGCCCTCCTCCTCGCCCTCCTCCTCGCCCTCCTCCTCGCCCTCCTCCTCGCCCTCCTCCTCCTCCTCCTCCTCCTCCTCCTCCTCCTCGCCCTCCTCCTCCTCCTCGCCCTCGCCCTCCTCCTCCTCCTCCTCGCCCTCCTCCTCCTCCTCCTCCTCCTCCTCCTCCTCGCCCTCCTCCTCCTCCTCCTCGCCCTCCTCCTCCTCCTCCTCGCCGCCCTCCTCCTCCTCCTCGCCGCCCTCCTCCTCCTCCTCGCCGCCCTCCTCCTCCTCCTCGCCGCCCTCCTCCTCCTCGCCGCCCTCCTCCTCCTCCTCCTCCTCGCCCTCCTCCTCCTCCTCCTCCTCCTCGCCCTCCTCCTCCTCCTCCTCGCCCTCCTCCTCCTCCTCCTCCCCCTCCCCCTCCTCCTCCTCCCCCTCCCCCTCCTCCTCCCCCTCCTCCTCACCCTCCTCCTCCTCGCCCTCCTCCTCCTCGCCCTCCTCCTCCTCCTCCTCCGTCTCGCCCTCCTCCTCCTCCGTCTCGCCCTCCTCCTCCTCGCCCTCCTCCTCCTCGCCCTCCTCCTCCTCCTCCTCGCCCTCCTCCTCCTCCTCCTCCTCCTCGCCCTCCTCCTCCTCCTCCTCCTCCTCCTCCTCCTCCTCGCCCTCCTCCTCCTCGCCCTCCTCCTCCTCGCCCTCCTCCTCCTCCTCCTCGCCCTCCTCCTCCTCCTCCTCGCCCTCCTCCTCCCCCTCCTCCTCACCCTCCTCCTCCTCCTCCTCCTCCTCGCCCTCCTCCTCGCCCTCCTCCTCGCCCTCCTCCTCGCCCTCCTCCTCCTCCTCCTCCTCGCCCTCCTCCTCCTCCTCCTCCTCGCCCTCCTCCTCGCCCTCCTCCTCGCCCTCCTCCTCGCCCTCCTCCTCGCCCTCCTCCTCGCCCTCCTCCTCGCCCTCCTCCTCCTCGCCCTCCTCCTCCTCGCCCTCCTCCTCCTCGCCCTCCTCCTCCTCCTCCTCCTCGCCCTCCTCCTCCTCCTCCTCCTCGCCCTCCTCCTCCTCCTCCTCCTCGCCCTCCTCCTCCTCCTCCTCCTCGCCCTCCTCCTCCTCCTCCTCCTCGCCCTCCTCCTCCTCGCCCTCGCCCTCCTCCTCCTCGCCCTCGCCCTCCTCCTCCTCCTCGCCCTCCTCCTCCTCGCCCTCCTCCTCCTCGCCCTCCTCCTCCTCGCCCTCCTCCTCCTCGCCCTCCTCCTCCTCGCCCTCCTCCTCCTCGCCCTCCTCCTCCTCCTCCTCGCCCTCCTCCTCCTCGCCCTCCTCCTCCTCCTCCTCGCCCTCCTCCTCCTCGCCCTCCTCCTCCTCGCCCTCCTCCTCCTCCTCCTCGCCCTCCTCCTCCTCCTCGCCCTCCTCCTCCTCCTCCTCGCCCTCCTCCTCCTCCTCGCCCTCCTCCTCCTCCTCCTCGCCCTCCTCCTCCTCGCCCTCCTCCTCCTCCTCCTCCTCGCCCTCCTCCTCCTCGCCCTCCTCCTCCTCGCCCTCCTCCTCCTCCTCCTTGCCCTCCTCCTCCTCCTCCTCGCCCTCCTCCTCCTCCTCCTCCTCCACGCCCTCCTCCTCCTCCTCCTCCTCGCCCTCCTCCTCCTCGCCCTCCTCCTCCACGCCCTCCTCCTCCACGCCCTCCTCCTCCTCGCCCTCCTCCTCCTCGCCCTCCTCCTCCTCGCCCTCCTCCTCCTCGTCCTCCCCCTCCTCCTCCTCGCCCTCCTCCTCCTCGCCCTCCTCCTCCTCCTCGCCCTCCTCCTCCTCGCCCTCCTCCTCCTCGCCCTCCTCCTCCACGCCCTCCTCCTCCACGCCCTCCTCCTCCTCGCCCTCCTCCTCCTCGCCCTCCTCCTCCTCGCCCTCCTCCTCCTCGCCCTCCTCCTCCTCCTCCTCGCCTCCTCCTCCTCGCCCTCCTCCTCCTCGCCCTCCTCCTCCTCGCCCTCCTCCTCCTCGTCCTCCCCCTCCTCCTCCTCGCCCTCCTCCTCCTCGCCCTCCTCCTCCTCGCCCTCCTCCTCCTCGCCCTCCTCCTCCTCGCCCTCCTCCTCCTCCTCGCCCTCCTCCTCCTCGCCCTCCTCCTCCTCCTCGCCCTCCTCCTCGCCCTCCTCCTCGCCCTCCTCCTCCTCCTCCTCCTCGCCCTCCTCCTCCTCGCCCTCCTCCTCCTCCTCCTCGCCCTCCTCCTCCTCGCCCTCCTCCTCCTCGCCCTCCTCCTCCTCGCCCTCCTCCTCCTCGCCCTCCTCCTCCTCGCCCTCCTCCTCCTTGCCCTCCTCCTCCTTGCCCTCCTCCTCCTTGCCCTCCTCCTCCTTGCCCTCCTCCTCCTCGCCCTCCTCCTCCTCGCCCTCCTCCTCCTCCTCCTCCTCCTCCTCCTCGCCCTCCTCCTCCTCCTCGCCCTCCTCCTCCTCCTCGCCCTCCTCCTCCTCCTCCTCCTCCTCCTCGCCCTCCTCCTCCTCCTCGCCCTCCTCCTCCTCCTCCTCCTCGCCCTCCTCCTCCTCCTCGCCCTCCTCCTCCTCCTCGCCCTCCTCCTCGCCCTCCTCCTCGCCCTCCTCGCGACACCAGCCAAGAGGAGCACAACAGTGTGTGGAGGCCTTGGTCTAGGTGCTCCATCCGGACTTCGAGACAATAGCAAAGGAGCACCAGGCGATCTTAGACTCCTTGTCTGGAGACTCGGCAGCTCCAGGAGAATCATGAATCTGGTCATAATGTGGCTCCTCTGTTGATCGGTTGGGGTGGGGGCTATACCCATGAGCCACTACATAGCCCCTCACCACTTCGTACACCACCTGGGAATTCACCTTGTATATCCATACTGATGGACAATTTCTTGTTCGTTATCATGTTTAATTATGATGTTTTTTCATTTTATTTGAGTGGGGAGAAAACTGCAGATGTTGATCCTTATTCACTATCTTTTTGGGTCCGCATATGGCATCTCAAGTTCATCAGCGCTCTATTTAACCATACCCGGGTTTTCACACTGAGGAGAGCCTATAGATTCCACGTTATCTCACTATGACCCAGAGCCTGCGAATTTTTACACTCCATGTGAAAGGGTTAAATAAGTCAGTTAAGCGTAGGGCTATATATATTTTTATTGGGAACACGCAGGAGCTCACTTATGTTTGCTTCAGGAAGCATCTTGTGACAGACTGTCCTTGTTTGTGATCCCAAGCCTTTCCACTTCAATTTTTCTATGCTGGCCCTTCTAAAACGGCAAGAGTTGCAATTTTGATCTCTAACTTTTTTCGGGGCACAGTAGGTCCTAAACTGGCAGAAATACGAGGACGGCAGCTCGCCCACTTTGACACTATGGGCAATCACACATTTACACAGGGATACTGTCTATGGCCCCAATGAAGTCCAGGAGCTGTTTCTATGCCGTAAAATTACAGAGGTCATGGCTACACAGACTGCTGGGTGCTTATTGGGGGAGGGTGCTGCCTTAATCGGTTCTTCAATAATGACTGATAGATCTGCCCAACTTTATGGCCAGTCTGGGTTGCTCTCGAAGATGGGAGCTGCGGGAGATTGATCTGGGGACATCAACAGCATCCCAAAACAGTAGATTGCACCTTTTATTCTTTTGCCCACAAAATGTATGTATGTATTTTTTGGGACCTCCGATATACAAACTAATGTTATTGCTGCTGAGAAAGACCCCCACTCTTAATTTGACCATGCAGCTATATCCCTTACACTGACTTTCCCTCAGACTCTATCCTCTTCCAGGCAGTGGTGGCTATGTGACACGCTTTTACTCCGCTTAGAGGTCATCGAACAGGTTGATAAGAAAATAGCTGACTTTTTTACGCTAGACGACACTCCTGACACTTCTATTGTAACGTTGTGGGAAACTCTAAAAGCTGTCAGAGGCACATTTAATGCAATTTCTGCAGCTGACAATAAGATATGCTGGGAAAAAAGGGAGCAACTGACACGGCCAGTCTAGGAACTTGAACGCATTCATAAGCGAACCGCTGCTCCAAGTGTTTGGCGTCAGTTGTATGCTTGCACGGACACCAATAACTGGCATTGACCTAGAGAGAGTAGAGTATGCTGGACTTCACGATCAGCATCCTTACTATGTGGGGGCTGATTGGTGAATGCCTGTTAGCCAACAGATTACAGGCACAATAATAATCTACTGGGGTCTTAGACGGCACGGAGTATAACACTGAAAATTAAGGCCCTCTACGACAAGGTCAGCGAACAGACTCCTGACACCACCACACTCACCACCACAGATAACCGGCCAATCATCACCACCTGGAAACCTGCTACCACTGAAGACCCCACCAAGATCGTGAAGAACACACACTCAGGAGCTCCCATGGACCCCTGCCCACCACACATCTACCACAGAGCCGCTGCCGCTGTAGCTCCCGAACTAGGCCAGACCATCAACACTTACCTCGAATCCTGCATCTTCCCCGACAACTGGAAGCGGGCAGAAGTCAAGACCCTCCTCAAGAAACCCTTGGCCGACTCAACGGGCTTGGAAAAACTACCGGCTCATCTCTCTCCTTCCCTACGCAGCCAAAGTCACAGAGAGATTCATCAACGTCCAGCTGAACTCCTTCACCGAAGAAAACGCCATCCTTGACTCCTCCCAGTCCAGATTTCGCAGCAACGGCACCGAGAACGCCCTCTTCGCCGTCACCGATGACCACTGCATACTGCTCTACCAGGGCCACCCTGCGGACTCTCCACAGCCTTCTACATCGCCTCACACCGCACTCCGACAGCCAGACTTCACGACGCCGGAATGCGAGGAACCGCTCTTGACTGGATCCGCTCCTTTCTCTCTGGCAGAACCCAAAGGATCAGACTCCCTTCCTTCCTCTCCAAACCTACAGAGATCAGCTGTGGAGTACTCCATGGATCCTCGCTCAGCCCCACGCTTTTAAACATCTACATGGCCCCCTCGCCACCATTGTCAGACAGCATGGGCTCAGCATGGTATCTTATGCCGACGACACCTAGCTCATCCTTTCTCTCACGAAGAACCCCGAAGACACCAGACTCTGCTTCGAAGAAGGAATGAAAGACGTTGCAGCTTGGATGAGTGACAACTGTCTAAAGCTGAACTCAGAGAAGACCGAGATCCTCATCCTTGGACCCTCCCCCATGGCGTGGGACAGCTCCTGGTGGCCCCCTGCTCTCGGAAACCCACCCATGCCGAGGGACCATGCACAGTACCTCAGCATCATCCTAGACACCTCCCTCACCATAACCAGCCAGATCAATGCTGTCGCCTCAACCTGGTTGAACTCCCTCTGAATCCTCAGAAAGATCTTCAAGTGGATTCCCCACACATGCAGAAAGACCGTCACCCATGCACTTGTCACAAGCAGACTGGACTACAGTAACGCCATCTATGCCGGAATCAACAAAACCCTGCTAGACCAGCTCCAAACCATTCAGAACACTGCAGCCAGACTCCTCCTCAGAACGCCACGAGACCATGACCCCGCACCTACGAGACCTCCACTGGCTCTCCATGGAGAAGAGAGTAACCTTCTAGCTACTCCCCCACACCTACAAATCCCTCCACAACATCGGACCCAAATACCTAAACAAAACCGTCTTCGACGTACTCAAGAGGAACCTTCGCTCCACCGACCTCACCCTGGCAAAGACCCTCACGCATCCGCAGAACCAGAGCAGGTGGAAGAGCCTTCTCCTACGTCTCAGCAAAGACGTGGAATGAGCGCCTAGTCCACATCTGACGCTCCCCCCCCCCACTCTGAACACCTTCAGCAAGAGACTCCAGACCTGGCTCTTCGACTGAGCTGCAGCCCCCGCCCCCCGTGTCCCCCCCCCCCCCCCCCTGCGCCTTGAGTCCCTCACGGGTGAGTAGCGTGCTTTATAAACCCCTGATTGATTGATCTCCTGCCCCAATATTAACTATGAATGAGGCATTCATAATAGTTATACTGAAACCAGATGAGGATAAACACCAATGTGCCTCTTATAGGCATATTTCCCTTCTTAATGTAGACCATAATATTCACTGGGATTTTGGCGGCCTGCCTGTGCTCACTCCTCCCCGCTATCATTGCCCAAGATCGGGCTGGCCTTTGTTCAACATTGCCAATATAGTGACAACACGAAAATAATTCTCTATCTTATTGACAAAGCTCACTGTTCTAATCAAGAACAAATGCTCTGAGTTATTGATGCCGAGAAGGCATTCAAATTGGTTAATTGGCTCTATCTACAAGAGACTCTCCACGATTCTGGGTTTGGGACCCGGTTTAGCTCTTAGATTCTTAGTAACTTAGTTCCCCAACATCTACGGTCAGAGTTAATGGCCAGACTTCTGCTCTGTGTTCTTTTTCTAGAGGCAGCCGCCAGGGCTGTCCCCTCTCACTGTTATTATTTGCGCTGTATTTGGAGCCCTAGCAAAACACACTAGAGAGAGTCCCGACATTAGAAGCTTACCCTTTGGAAGATTCCTTTTCTTTCTAGATTCCCTAGAGTCTGGGGCCTAGACCATAAAGCCTCTATTAGTCACCTATCACTAAATCTTTCTTAGAGGTCTGGGATCGAGTCAGTGTATGGAGGGGGTTGACCTAATTCCCCTCCCTACTCACCCCGATTGTTGGTAACTTAGATTCCCCCACAGGGCTAAATTTCATGGAACTCCATCCCTGGCAATGACTTGAGTGTCCCTCCTTTGGCCACCTATTTGGCACAGAAAGCCCCTTGTCTTTTTTTAGCAATTGATCCAGCACACACGTCAGTATTTTAGAGATCTGTTACACTAATAACCATTCCACAACAATCAAAAATTAAGTGAGTTGAATAGCAGAGTCTTCAGATGTTTTTTGAAGTTTTTAATCTTTATTCATTTCTTCAATCCAGTAGCCAACGCGTTTCGTCCTCCACGGACTTCTTCAGGGCTACAAACAATATATATACACATATACACACAATTAAAATATATACAATGAATGTAATACAAAACAGTACTTTTCACATCTCAATTACTAACAATACGATAAAAAGAACCACAACCTCAATCTTGTGGCAGTTAGTAAAAAATATATATATTTTGTGCCAAACCCTGTTGAGTGCCAATTACTTAAATATCATTTATTTACACAATATTAACATCTATTTACAAATTTGCCAAAAGCACATATTAGAAACACATTATTATACAATTAGACTCTGCTACTTGCTTAATTACATAACCTAAATAGTCTGGGAAATGGTGGGCCTATCAACCTCATAATTCTAGAAACTGTTGGTGGGTAGATATCATGTGTGATACATGCTGGGCGGTTAGAGACACTAGGGGTGTACCAGAGTTGGATCAAGAGTCTATATGGGGGCAGTTTAGCATAGTAAAACCTATAGGGTTAGCTTACCAATTGGAGTGAGCCCTTCTCAATTTAGGTCATGTAACTGTTATTCCATCCGGAGAAGATTCCAATTTAAAATCAGATTTGTTCTAAAATAAGGGATTTGAAGCCATATTAATATTTCATATATTATGTGACTAATGATTTCACGAGTATTACCTCTGATTAGAATGCCTACCGTTTATTTTATGAAGAGACAATTCAGTTTTGTTAGGTTTTGTGCAGTAAGGGTCAGATAGCCCAAGAGCAAGGATCTACAAAAGACGAAAAAGAAGTGCTAAGAGCTTTTATCTATAGCTACAACTGCATTTAGTACAATGCCTACGCTAACGTGTTGGATAAAAATCATACTTGCCAGCATTTGCATGGCATCTAAACAGATCTTTACTACCAAAGAGAAAAAAAAAACATGCCCTGAACCTACATTATTTCAAGTTGTATTATCATTCTAGTCAGTATATGTAAAAGGTTCATTACCAGCATCTAATGATTAATTATATAAATGACATCCATGATATATCTTCAAGGAACTAAATTTATCTCCCATTTTGTACCCTGTCCCATGTTTTTTATGAAAATTCTATATTCCAGGAAAGCTACTCTTCAAATCACTATGTGGGGAACAAGAGCCGCCATGTTGTAATGTCACATCCCACATCAGTATAACAGCTAAAGCCCCTGAAGAGCGTGCTGTTAGGGCTCCAATGTTTTAATCAAACCAACAAAGTTTGGTGAAAATAATCCCAATGTTATCTCGAGGAACAAAAACAGTGGGGCGTCATCCCGATTTAGGAGAGAGCTGTACTGGCGGCTTACAACTTACTTGAGAATGTAGATCAGGCCGGCTCCATCGCGTGGCGTCTTCTCGTGTGATGTCTAAATCACCTTGAAAAGCGTCTTTTTATAGTGATTAAAATTGGAAAATTACTAGCACCTGAAGCTTGTTTGGGTTGTAAGGTTGGGGTAAACGATCGCGTGAGTCAAGTTTCGGCGGGCGCCATCTTAGGCGTCCCGATTTTATCAGTACAGAACCTATTCGTTTTAGCATTTTAAAATCTATATAGTTGAAGTCGAGCTGAATACGAATTGAAGTGGTAATATAACTTAAAAGTCGTCTCATAAGTTACAGTATCGTTCAACCACAATTATCATGAAAGTTTTGAGAAATTGGGGAGAGAAACTATTATCGTGTCTATTATCATGGGTCATTATACTATGGGTAATAACATAATTTCTTTAAACATCCCGAATTTTCTTGACAAATGTATATCTTATTTGATATGAACATGGCAGCTCGTATTTGAGCGCCATGTTGGTTTGGGATCGAATTTAGACAAAAAGCATGATTTGCAGGCGCCATCTTTTAAAGTCTTGGCGGCACTCACACTCACCGACATTAAAGGCTTACCCTTTGGAAGATTCCTTTTCTTTCTAGATTCCCTAGAGTCTGGGGCCTAGACCATAAACCCTCTATTCGTCACCTATCACTAAATCTTTCTTAGAGGTCTGGGATCGAGTCAGTGTATGTAGGGGGTTGACCTAATTCCCCTCCCTACTCACCCCGATTGTGGGTAACTTAGATTCCCCAACAGGGCTGAATTTCATGGAACTCCATCCCTGGCAATGACTTGAGTGTCCCTCCTTTGGCCACCTATTTGGCACAGAAAGCCCCTTGTCTTTTGCCTACTACGTTCAGAGTTTGCATTACCTGAAACTGTAATCCGGCATTAGATAATGCATCCTACAGTTCGTCCTGGAGCTTAACTATTGCTTACTGCCTTCGAGTAATGGATGGTATCCAAGTCCTCTGATAAGCATCTGATTACTGAGCTCTATAAACTCCTCCAGCAGCCCACCCCTCGGGTCAGTCATACAAGTCAGAAACGTTGGGAGGTGGAATTGGGCCGTTCCCAGGCACCCAGAGAATGCCAGGATATATAGTATTGAGCACGCCACATTGCTAGGAATGTGGCTATTGTAGAAACAGCTACTAGAATTTTCACTTATTGGTACCTTACCCCATATATACACATGGGCAACCCAATATGAAATCCGGATTGTTGGCGTAGATGTGGCTCTAAAGGAACTCTGCTGCATTTTCTCTGGTAAAGTCCAAAACTAACCTCCTATTGGTCCCAGATTCTGGATGATGTGGATGCCCACTTGAATACCCAACTACCCAGATTCCCAGCCTACGTGATCTTGGGTCTTCCCAACCCACTCACTTTCCCCTTAAAATCACTAGGGGTAGACAGATTATTCTGGCTCTCTGTGCTGCATTACAAAATATCCTGACACATTGGGCTCTAACCGGATTCCTATTCATCAGGGGTGGCTTCAACTCCTCTGCTATATACTACGGATAGAAATTATGTCCCATATGCTCCCGGGCGTACCTTTATTACTCTATGGTCTTCATACTATCGGGAGCTTACCTGGCCCAAATACCTCCGTCTCATTCGATTGACAGATGTTCCCGAACATTGAGGTGCTAATTAGGACACCATGCACGATCACATCACTCATAACACCTGGTTCTGGGGCAGGGAGGAGTTTGGAGTTTATCAGTTTCCTTTTGTAATTCATAATACAATGGAGCTGTGTTTGCTTATGATGTCGATATATAATATCGCTATGAAAATGGAAATTAAAACCAATAAAAAGATTTAAACCATAACATTGGAATGTGTGAATGAAAAAAACATGGTGGCCTGAGTGACCCGCTTCCAACTTCCCTCCCCCCCCTCCCTCCCCTCCCCTCCTCCTCCCCAATGATGTTTAGCACTGTTGAACATCTAAGTGGAGCTGTGCTTTGGAGACAAATACGTTGATTCCGAGTAGCGTTCTCGTTTTTCTGATCGCTAAATTCATAAAAAACGGTTGCTGTTTTGTTCATAGTCTAGAAGTTGTCTATTCTAGTGCGGGGGGGGGGGGGGTCTAAAGCCAAGATATTCTGCCAGTTCCTTGTTTACTGCAGTGACATTAGTTTTTATCGGGGAATTGCAAATAGAGCAGTACTTGGCATCTCGTCTGCTGAAATTGCACAATAAATAATGTCTAGCCTAGTCTGCGCACTTACTGAACTGCAAGTAGAGTGCATTGTACTTGTTCTCCAGGAAGTGAAAAGCATGTCAAGCTTTCTTTATGCTAGCATCCGCCCCTTGGAACTTGTTCAGATCTTGTTGTTTTTCGTAGCAGGTATTCTCCTATTTGGTTGTTTTTCCATAGTTCTGGTGCTAGCAACAGGAAACAGCAACCCTGTGTGTTCATGAAATGTTTTTCAGAGAAGGCCTTTAGTGTTCTTCCTGTTGAGATTCATTCCTGATAGCATAGATCAATAGAAAAAAACAAATACAAACCGCTTTGCGTGGAAGAAAACATAACCTAATTGCATTATTGCTTCAGTTACTGAAAATTCTTGACTTTTTTTAATTCTATTTTGCAGCAGAAGAAAACGTATTTGGAACGAAGTGTAAAAGATGCCGAAGATAACATAAGGGAAATGCTGATGGCCAGAAGAGCACAGTAGCAGGAATTGATATTGCCAAAAATAATACCCAGAAGGATGTTTTGTTCTTGAAAAAACTTTACAAATTGACATGCGATATCTTGCATATGTACACTGACTAAATTTTGTTCGTACAATTACGTTTTCATTATTTATATATTCATTGTCGCAAATAAACACAGTTGACTTAAACTTGTCCAAGTTTATCTCCACCCCAGGTTAATCGTGAACAATTACACTACTATACCATACTTTTCTTTTAAATATGTACTGATTATAATTTTTCATGCCCATCATGTTGGTTGTCCGTTAGAAGGCCAGGACTGGAAACTGAGAATGATTGCAAATTGCCAGACTATATTTCAAGATAGAGGAAATACCAGGTGGAAGTTGATGATAGGCCCTTCCCGTGAGTTGGCTAACCACTGTTCTACCATGCTCACCTTTGTTTTCTGTGACCTTCCTTTACCTATTTATCTAGAGCCTTAAGTGAAATACATAATATACCTACTATATTTAAATACTAAGTTTGTAAATTGCTGTGCAAAATATAACATTTATGTTTGTGGAAGAATAACTTAAATTCTGTTGCATGTTTCTGAAATTTTTTGCAAGTATAGCATTTTTTAGTTAAATAGAAATACTTTCATCTCCAATACAAAATTGTGCATTATATGCACAATTTTTAGTGAACGCTTAGAAATATGCCTTGGTTTTGTTAGACCTGTCAGTTATCTTTGCTATGGTTGGCCATAATCTGTTGGTGTACCGTGTGGAGGGTGCTGATTTCGAGGCTCAGCTCTTGATTGGCTGAAACCTTCCTTGGAGAACAAGCTCAGTTAGTCTGGCTTGGCCCTTATAAGCCCTATGTGTTCCATTTGGATTGCCATGTTTCACAGGGTTCTTCCTTATCTCTGCATCAAAATCTAGTTTACTAGACCTGTAGAGAACCACAACCTTCTGGACCTCCCCCAATCCGGCTTCAGAGCTAACCTCAGCACAGAGACAGCCCTAGTGGCAGCCACGGACAACATCAGAATGCTGCTGGACCATGGAGAAACAGCAGCACTCATCCTCCTCCACCTCTCAGCAGCTTTCGACACCATATCTCACCACACACTGAAAGACTCCACCAGTTCGGAATACAAAGAGAAGCCCTCAAGTGAATCGCATCCTACCTCACAGGAAGAACACAGAATGTCATCCTCCCTCTCTACTCCTTGCTCCCTTAGAACGTCACCTGCGGTGATCCCCAAGGCTCATACCTCAGCTCAACCCTCTTCAAATTATACATAACACCCCTGGCCAACATCATCAAGAGCCACGGACTCCATATCATCACCTACTTTGACGACGACCAACTCATCCTCTCCCTGACTAACGACCCAACAACACGAAGGACAATTTCTAAGAATCATGATAGAAGTTGCTGCCTGGGAGAACAACAACAGTCTCAAACTCAACACTGAGAAGACAAAAGTACTCCTCTTCTGGAAAGGCAAGTACACCCTCTGGAACAACAAATAGTAGAAACCTGAGCTGGGCCCAAACCCACAGAACATACCTGCAACCTTGGCATCATCCGCGACAGCCAGCTATCCATGAAGAAGCAGGTCAGCACTGTCTCCTCCGCTTGCTTCTTCACTCTCTGAATGCTCAAAAAAAGGCCTTCAGATTACTCCCACCCAACACCAGACGACCAGTCACACCAGCTCTCGCCACCAGCAGACTAAACTATGGCAGCTCCCTCTGGGTAGGAACGACCACCCAACTCCTAACAATACTCCAGACTATCCAGAACACAGCAGCCAGATTCATCCTTGACCTCCCCAGACGGACTCGCATCACCCCTCACCTCAGGAAACTAAACTGGCTACCAGTCGCGAAGACATGCCAGTTCAAGCTGCTCACCCACGCTTACAAGGGACTACCCAATGAAGGACTTGCGTACCTCAACAATTTAATTACTTTCCACCAACCTGCCAGGAAACGCCGCTCCGACGCATCTGCCGGACGGACAGTGGAGGCCGCTTTTGTTCCCACCTGGCGGCTAAGACCAGGAAAAACCTCCCCCTGCACCTCAGTCTCACCATCCCTCCAGCAATGCAGGAAGGACCTCAAGACCTGGATGTTCAACCAATAGAAGAACAGGCAGTATGTTCTTCCAGCTCCTTGAGACCCTAATTAATGATGCGGCAGCGCTCTACAAATCCTGATTGATTGGTTTAACATCTATATTAGACCTCTTATTCAGGCCTTTGGCAACATGAACTGTACAAGTATGCAAATGCTATTTACTTTTGAGACTAGATGGTTCCCTAGCCTCTCAGAGAAACTTCCAAAATACCATAGATTGCATGAGTAAATTTTTTTTTTTAATTCAACAAGGAAAAGAATGACTGTCAAAACTGATTTTTTAGGTCTCGCCTGTCGATGCGCATGCGCATCGAGCAAGGCGAGAGTATTGGGACTTATCTACTCTTTATCTGCACTGCAAGGAATCGTGGCGATTCCTTGCAGTGCCCGTGACTTTTAAGCTCAATGCGCATGCGCATTGAGCTTAAAAGCGCGTGCACGTCCGTCTTTGTTTACCCGCTCCGCCCCCTCCCCTTCCCGCCGTGTCGCATTTCTCCTCCCCCTCCCCCTTGTATGCCACTCGCAACGCTCCCTGTTGCTGTCTCACACAGGTATGCGTCTCTCTCTCATGTCCTTCTCCCCCGCCCCTCTGCGCTGCTCTCTCCCCCTTGTTATTTTATTTGTTTTCTTCAATATTTTCTCTTATTTTTATTCTACTCATTTCGGTTTCTCTCTTGGTCTATCATCTGTCCATTATTACTTTGTTTTCTTTCTCTGGGTCGTTGCTATGTATTTTTTGTTCATTTTTCCTGTGCTTGTCTGTCCCTTTCTATCTCGCTCAATCTGTCTCAGTACACTTCTTTTGCTTCCCCCTTTCCTTCCTCTGCCCCTTGGGGTTTACTGTTTTCTCTTCCATCATCACGCCTTGCTCCATCCCTTCATTCGTGGGAGGCGTGGATGGTGTTTCTCTTCTGTACCTTGAACACACGCCTTGTTTACTTTTAGGCCGTGGCTGTTGTCTTCGCCCGGTTGGTGCTTTATCACGAGCATGAATCTCACGAGCGCCTGACTCACAGTTCAGCTATGTGCAACAGCAGCTGTCAGAGTGGATTGCCTGACCCGCCCATGGCGCCGCCCCACTGCTAATCACACATCACAGCGGCAGCTGCGTGACACGAGGAAGGGCACTGTAGGCGGAAACGGTGTGCTTAGGTTTACAGGTCAAACTCCTAGTAGCGCATAACGATCAAACTCTTAGAACTGCAGGGTGCTCAGGCACCCGAAACTGATAAGAACTTATAATATTGGAATTGCCATTGTTTCGTAATCCGGGCAATTGGAAACGCTTCACTGCCATACGTTTTTATTTGTAAATGTGAATTTGCTGCATTAGCCGCACAATCCACTATCTGCTGCATACTTTGGAGATTTCAGCGAAAATATAGATGCAACTGCAGATTATTAACCATGCTTAAGACATCAAAGGTTGCTGCTCCCCGTCTGCCCCCCCCCCCCCCACCACCCCAGCAATGCCGACAGCTTGTTTCTTATTCTATTCCGACTTCATCCGCTTCTGTTTCGAGATGAACACTGCATACATATAGCCACCGGCTTGTTTTACTCCATGCCTCCCTCCAGACAAAGCAACCATTTGCTAATCAGCCTTGGCCCTTCTCCAATAGGTACCATCACCCCCAACCGCACATCGATTTCGGCCTTTTTATATCCCATTAGTGATGTGCAACTTGTATCCGCTGGCACAGCGAGCATTTTATATCCATGGTCCCGAGTCCGATGTCTGCCGCCATTAGGACTGCTTACAGACAGGCTATATATATATATATTAACCACTGTACAGAAGAGGCCATTAAAATAAAATATTTTCCAGTATCTTCATTCCTCCGTCTTTATTACCCACTTTTTCTTTTCCTCATGCATTGCTCTCCCTACTGGCAAGGTGGTTTTTTTTCATCCCTTCCCCATCGCTCTCTTCCCCGTCCCCTTTTCTCGGCAGTCCCTTTCGCCTACCGCGGTATTTCCTCCTTCGTCTTAATGCCTTGCCCTGGGCCTCTTTCCCTGGGTTCATTAGTGCTGGGCGCACTGAGGCGTGAGAGGCCGCTGCTCCCTCCAGACAAAGCAACCATTTGCTAATCAGCCTTGGCCCTTCTCCAATAGGTACCATCACCCCCAACCGCACATCGATTTCGGCCTTTTTATATCCCATTAGTGATGTGCAACTTGTATCCGCTGGCACAGCGAGCATTTTATATCCATGGTCCCGAGTCCGATGTCTGCCGCCATTAGGACTGCTTACAGACAGGCTATATATATATATATTAACCACTGTACAGAAGAGGCCATTAAAATAAAATATTTTCCAGCATCTTCATTCCTCCGTCTTTATTACCCACTTTTTCTTTTCCTCATGCATTGCTCTCCCTACTGGCAAGGTGGTTTTTTTTCATCCCTTCCCCATCGCTCTCTTCCCCGTCCCCTTTTCTCGGCAGTCCCTTTCGCCTACCGCGGTATTTCCTCCTTCGTCTTAATGCCTTGCCCTGGGCCTCTTTCCCTGGGTTCATTAGTGCTGGGCGCACTGAGGCGTGAGAGGCCGCTGCTCCCATTCGTCTCATGGTCCGGCATTCAGCACGCGGCCAGGCTTCGGCTGCAGTAACACCTGAGTCTCCTCCCGTGGGGCCAGGATTTTATCTTGTTAGTGGTTGCTGTAGGTTAAGTCACTTTTGTCGAAGAAGGTGTAAATGTGCACTTTCTCTGCCACAAAAATGGATAACATAGCTTAAGCAGCAGCAATCTGCTTTTAACTAAAGTCCTAGCACTAACTTATTTCATCAATTACTCCAAATTACAGTAGAGCATTCTTATGTTCTCTGCATCTTTAGCGAAGTACAAACTTCCATATAGCAAACACATGCCCTGCAGCGCTGTTTACTGTCTGCAAGAAACATTCCTTTTTCTAATCTATCACACCATCTATGTGTGATCTCAATTAGCCGCTAAAACAAGCTTATCCCGTTCGTATACCTCAAGCTGCGCCTTTACCCCTCCTCGTAAATGCTTCCATGACAATTGCAAACAGCCAGACTGAAAGGCGCCCTTGGCGCATATGCCCGGTACATTTCCGCAAATCTTGCAATACTTTTAGATCAATGCCAAACCACTACAACCAATACTCTTACGACACGTTCGATTATTGTACAAACAGCCATCTTAAACTAGGAACAAAGCTACAATAACAATCTTGTCACCGGACATTACCCCGCACGGCACGGGCAGCACGAGCCTTCTGCTAATGCACCTTTTATTGTGCCTTTAAATACAAATTATTTCTTCCATACTTTTCACAAGCTATACACGGGTTTTGCAGCACTTTTCCCACTAATTCCCATGATAATTTGTAACCCATACTACACAAAATACAATTTGATCATTGCTTCCTCGCTTGTCTCACCACCCATCTCACCTTCCTCCTTCCATCACGTCACTAGCGATTATAACTATACACATGCATTGTACCAATTTCAAGTCCTTTACTACAACAATGCTCACATTTATACCCCATGTCCTGTCGCTAAAAATACAACCATGTTTACACTAGTTGCAGTACGTACAAATATTTTAAAATGACCCATTACTCCACAATGTAACACAATACCAACTGCTCATAAATTACTACCTATTGAACAATGCATTTGCTACATTATCTACCCCTACATACTTCTTTAAGCCCACACACATTAAGCACTTTGTGCTAACATATGTTAATGTCCAAATACCTCATGCCTACAACATACAAAAAGCATTTTCAATGCAATAGGTCTCGCATTTGTGAGAGATTGACCTATTGGCATCCTTTTATTTATGTATTTTAAAAGACTGCGATCACGTATAAATATGCACTTTGTACTTATAGTCCTTGTTTGAACTTTCATTTATTTACAGCTGTATGCTTCGGCCATGTTCAAATAATGTCAGCACCTCTCTTCCCTCAATATAGTGCCCCTACAATGCCCATTGCCACTCGTGCACACCGACATGTGAGGCCTCCTGGACGTGCATCCACTCACACATGTGTATGAGAAGCTGTCTCCTTGTATGCATTTGTTTTATTGAGGAAGCTCTCATTATTTAAAATATATTTGAGTTCATGAACAATTTAAAAAAAAAACATATTTCCCCATTTTCAGCAGGAGCTGATTTTAGGCAGAACATGTTGCGAGCAAGAGTATTGGGACTTATCCACTCTTTCCCCAACTTGCAAGGAATCGTGGCGATTCCTTGCAGTGCCCGTGACTTTTAAGCTCAATGCGCATGCTCATTGAGCTTAAAAGCGCGTGCACGTCCGTCTTGGTTTAACAATATTTGTCTCACCTCTGAAGGCCCCCTCTGGCCACCCGATAAGAAGACCAAGTAGTCAAAAGCATTGCGTGTGTAAAAACACGCCCAAAAAACATTATGGGCACTGACAACCACCCAGTTGATGCGTTGCTCAAAGCAAACGCTGATTGAGACAATAAAAAAAAACACAGTGTGCAGCAATTCCCTTTCCAGAGTACACACATAGATGACAGCACAGCTTGTAATACGACAACCTCAACCCCTCACCCTCACTCACCCTCACTCACCCTCACCCTCACTCACCCTCAACCCCTCACCCACCCTCACCCTCAACCCCTCACCCTCAACCTCAACCCCTCACCCTCAATCACCCTCACCCTCACTCACCCTCAACCCCTCACCCTCACTCACCCTCAACCCCTCAACCTCAACCACTCACCCTCACTCACCCTCACTCACCCTCACCCTCACTCACCTTCACTCATCCTCACCCTCACTCATCCTCACTCACCCTCACCCACCCTCAACCACTCACCCTCACCCACCCTCACCCTCACTCACCCCCTCACCCTCACTCACCCCCTCACCCTCACTCACCCTCAACCCCTCACCCTCAACCCATCACCCTCACTCACCCTCACTCACCCTCAACCCCTCACCCTCACTCACCCTCAACCCCTCACCCACCCTCACCCTCACTCATCCTCACCCACCCTCAACCCCTCACCCTCACTCACCCTCAACCCCTCACCCTCACTCACCCTCACTCACCCTCACTCACCCTCACTCACCCTCAACGCCTCACCCTCACTCACCCTCAACACCTCACCCTCACTAACCCTCACTCACCCTCAACCCCTCACCCTCACTCACCCTCAACCCCTCACCCTCAACCCCTCACCCTCACTCACCCTCAACCCCTCACCCTCAACCCCTCACCCTCACTCACCCTCAACCCCTCACCCTCAACCCCTCACCCTCACTCACCCTCAACCCCTCACCCACCCTCAACCCCTCACCCTCACTCACCCTCAACCCCTCACCCTCACTCACCCTCAACCCCTCACCCTCACCCTCACTCACCCTCAACCCCTCACCCCCTCACCCTCACTCCCTCACCCTCACCCCCTCACCCTCAACCCCTCACCCTCACTCGCCCTCACTCACCCTCAACCCCTCACTCACCCTCACCCACCCTCACCCTCAACCCCTCACCCTCACTCAGCGCAACCACAGCATCTTCACTAAATATATTTAATATACTTTAAGCTATTGGCAATATAAAATAAAATCCATTTTATTTACGTATTAATTATTGTTTTTTAAAGCCATTGATTTTTTTTATATCAATACATATAAGTCACATATAAGTCCCGTTAATACAAAACATGTTGCTTTACAAATGCTAGAGGTGTCACATTTAGAAAAATTATAACTATTGGCTTTGTAAAGAAGAAAGCTATTAATTTAGCTATTTAGAAAAAACAACACATAAATAAAAAACAAAAAAATAATTAACACCTATAGCTCAAACTTTCCTACTGCGAGACCTATTGCATTTCCAATGCTTGTTAAATCCTTCTTTTTGGACTACTGAAATTGGGAATCCTCCTTGCCCCAAAACGTCTGCAAAAAAGTATTGGCGTAATTGACAACAAGCTCGCACTAAGATCTCAGATTGGCTCTGATTTTCCTGGCAAGCTCCTATGATTTTAAATTCACTGCCATTTCCAATACGCAGGTTGACAGACAATTTGCAGTTAAGGAAAGCACTCCAGACTTGGCTATTCAGCCAGCCTATCATCTCAAATAATCTAGATTTTGGCTCATGGTTTGGCTATGCAACTTGTGCTGTTCCTCAGCTCCAGGAAATCTTATGGTGAATGTGTGCTGTAAAAATGCCAGTTAAGAATCTTTAACTTCGTGTTAACCCTGCATGTTTATGCCAAAATGGACCTAGGGTTGCTGTTGGGTTTTCGGGAGGACACAAAGATATAATTGTATGAAAAGATAGTTACCTATGAGTATAACCAATATGCATACACTTATTACTTCTCTGAATCCTCATTTTTAGCTTTTAAGTCACTTTTTTTTTATTTGCTTGTTAATCCTTAGAATCTTTGTTTACTTTTACTGCCAAGCAAAATTATATAGGTGGCCGTTTTAAGGCCAGTAAGCGGTCCAGTGATACAATTCTTCTTCTATGATTCCTCATATGTCCGGTAAAACTTTAGTTTGTGATATTTAGCTGCACAAGGTATGTGCTGTAGAATTTGCAATAAGACCCACTTTGTGATCTTTTTCAGACGTTTAACAGGTGCCCTGATGTCTGTCTAACTGTGTTCCCTTTGGTTGTAATTATCAGCCTCTAGGTTTAGATGTTATCTGAGCAGTGCCATAACCAAAAACACTGTGATGTAAGACTAACCTTCAAAGAGAGAGGATATTTCAGCAAATGTTTTATAACGTACATGCAACCCCATAAGACCTGTGCAAACACCATACAGTGTAGGTATATAGAGGAAATCAAAAAGGGCAAAGGCACAAGAACCTCCAAGTTTTGTGAGATAGACCAATTGAAAAGTTGATTTGCACCCTAATAGTGAATGCATATAAAAAAGGCAGACAGTCGGAAAGAAAAATATATTATATACCAACATCCATATACTCTTATATCTGTATTCATCAGTACATGTTTGGAGTTTACCAAATGTACTGCAGTTGAATGTTCCAGTAGTGCCATAGTTTAGCAGGCCCCTAGAATTATGCAGCAGAGGATGATTAAATAATGTGGCAGGGTTAACTAAATGATGCACCTAGCAAAGGCAAATATGCAACCTAATGCTGCACATTTTTGTGATAGTATTACTGCATCATCAATCAATCATCAGAAAATACTTTATTTAGACAAAGTCTGTCAAAGTGCCTAAAATGACTGCATCATTTTTTCTTTATTTTACATATTAACACTGTTGAGGCAGAGATTTCACCACCTTAGTACCAGTTTTACATGGGAATACAGTAATCAGCAACTGAAAGATGACTAGTCCGCCTTTGCATAGAGCCATCCACTGCGTGGCAACCCGCGTTCTGTAGAATTTTAGTAACTTTTGATCTGCTTGAGCTAGAAAACATTTTTTTTGAAATCTGTAGATCCTGCAACTGATGATAGATTGTGACAAATACATAATTTTGTGAATAACGCCACTTCCGCAGGTTCCGGTATTTCCAGTGGCCCCGCTTATAACCGTTGCCAAAAATATAGCGATGCCACTCTTTCCCTTTGGCAATAACGAAGCATTACATATTTGCAAGTATAAGAGTAAAAGGTTAGATTTGTTTCCCAATATTGTTTTGGACTACTAACAAGATTGTTTATGCATTCCAAGCCAAAATGGTTGTACTTACCAGGATCTTAAACATTTACCCACCATCGCTCGGCAACTCTAGTACATCTCGGTTTTAGAATTGTCTACTTTTGCCCACTTCAAACAAAATTAGTGTAAAGTTGAAAACCCTACTGTGCCTAGATGTTCACTTAGAATTTGTATGTGTATTAATTATTCAGAGCTTTAAAAAAAATCATAGATCGGCATGGAATCTTACCAAAGTGTAGTTGTTTGTGTGTATAATCCACAGGAGTACGTTTAGAGAATCTGTCAAAAAAATCCACAACAGTTAAAGCCTTCTTTCTCTATTAAGATATTCCTTTCCCTAAATCCTAATGAAATATGGGAATTTTCGCTTTCCTAGCCTGTGGAAATCTCAATGTATTTTTCTTGAGTCTTTCAGGTTAGAGAATGTCTTGTGAAAGGTTTGTGAATACCCTCAGACCTATATACTTGTGAATGTACTTTGACATTTCGATGGCTACCTCCTATCACTTCATTTCTGACACCGTAAAGTTATTTGCCACTTTCTAAAACTGGCTACTATGACACATTTTCTGCAAAGAATGAATTTGCATCTGTAGGGCTAGGCCCATACACTTGCTCAGTACCAGGATTCTCTCGCAGGTACCTGTCTTATATTGGGACCCTTTGTATTTCACAAAATCTTTATTGAGAGAGATGGAGTAACAAAGAGCATTACAGTCTTGAGCATATATCAAGCATGGTACAGATATTTGACGAAAGCAAAAGCAAAAACAAAAGGAGGGGGCAGTAAATAAAGAAACAAAGGACATTGGACATAGCATCAGTACACAGTGAAGTTGTCACATAACAAGAGGTGTAAATTAACAGTACAATTTATGAAGAACAGAATCTTGGGAAGGGGACAATCACGGAGGCTTGAAAAGGTCGAAGTGAGCATCGAGTTAGGACCATAGTTTCCTATGTGGGGGACGCCAGGGTGTAGAGGCAAGACCTATGTTATTGGCTCCTCTAAGATTTGAGATCCAATTAAGCCAATGGGGGAAAGAGGCTTTACCTGTGTCCTTCCAATTATTCAATATGATTTTAACCGCCGCCGTCAGAAGTAGGTCAAGTAGGGCTTTGTCATTTTCATTGAGAGTGACGGCTTTGGTAAATCCCAGGACTAGAGTTGCAAATTCTCTCGGGAGAGAAATATGTAGGACTTTGGTAATGAACTCAAAGATTCTATCCCAGTAGGCAGTGACACTAGGGCATCTAAATATTAGGTGTTCAAGGTCTCCACCTTCCACCATACAGTTCCAGCAAGAATCATCGGGTAGTTTTTGGTTTGGAGAGGGTCTTTCCCTTCTTTAGGGATAACAATTATCGTAGCCTCACTCATTGAGGGGGAAATACTCCCACTAGACGCGGTAGAATTGAAAACTGTTTGGAGCGTAGGTGTAAGTTGGCTTTCAAAGGCTTTATAAAAAGAAGCAGAAAAGCCATCTGGACCGGGGGCTTTGTTGCTCTTCAGTGTTTTGATGGCTGCTGAAATCTCGGTTTTACTGATGGGGGACCCTAATTGTAGTTTGTCAGCTTCTGATAATTTAGGGAGGTCGAGGGACTCAAGGTAGTCGGTGCAAGCTGTTATGTCCAGGGGTTTGTCGTTCCTATAAAGCTCTTCATAGAAGGTTTTAAATGTGTCTAAGATCTTGGTCTGGTTGGTGTGGGTGTTGTTTGCGGAGTCTTTTATTGAGGATATGGTTGATAGCCTTAGTTTGTGTTTGAGGTAAGAAGCTTGCAGTTTACCCGCTTTGTTCCCCTCGCATAACTTTAGGGCTTTGAATCGGTTGATCCATACACCCGCTCTTTTACTAGTGATGGCATTGTATTCATATTTCTTTTTGATTAGGTCGAGGGGCTTGGGATCTTGGGGGTTGGCTGTGTGTTGGGATTCTAGAGATCTGATTTCTTGTTCCACTTGTTCCAGGTCTTTGTTTAGCGCCTTGTTGGCTTTGGCTCTGATATTGATAATGACTCCACGGATCGTGGCTTTAAGTGCGTCCCATAGGGTGTTAGGCGCGGTGTTTGGGATATTATTTAGTAGTAAGTATTCCTCAATGGCGTTTGCTATCAGAAGTTTGTCGTTGGGGTTGGTTAGGGTTTCCTCATTAAAGCGCCATCTTCTAGGTGGACGGATCGAGCGGGAGCCGGCAAGTTTGGTGTGGATACAGGCATGATCGGAAACCAGTTTGGGGGCAATGTCGGTTTCCTCAATCAAGTGTGTGAAAGAAGTGGAGACTAGGATAAAATCAATACGCGAGTAGGAATTGTAGCAGAGTAAAAGGTGTAGTCTCTCCCATCGGGATTCTGGAGACGCCATGAGTCCTTTAGGCAGTAACGCTCACAGAGACGTAGTAGGGCCTCATGCGAGCGTGAAGGGTGGAATGAGCACTTGGACTGCCTGTCCAGTATGGGATCGAGGGGAAGGTTAAAGTCGCCCCCCACTATCAGAAGGTCATCTTGTGGGATATGCTCCATTGAGCGAGAGACTGAGTCCCAGAACTCGGGGTCATCTGAATTGGGGCCGTAAATGTTCACCACGTGGATGGGGTCATCTTCTCTGCGTAGATGGGTCACTAATAGTCTACCTTCTGTGTCGTGAGTGTGTGATATCCGTGTCAGATTGGATTTTTTCGATAGAAGGGTGATTACTCCACCCTTTTTGTGTGACGCAGGAGAGGACAGAACATGGGAAGACCAGTGAATGTTAAGGAAGCGCAAGTCATCCTCTGATAGCTTGGTTTCCTGCAGCAGGACGATATCCCCTTTTGTTTTAGCAAGATATTCAAACACTTTCCGCCTTTTCACAGGATGATTAAGTCCTTTGACGTTCAAGGAGATTGTTAAGACCGTCTGTTAATGATTTGGCGTTGGACATTGGTATGAGAATTTACCGCTAGATAGAGAGCTGGCGGAGAGCCGTGTGATGAGCGAGTTGTCGTGACACTCATGCGCAATGAGTTGGAAATGTTGGTCAAGTTTCAGTGTGAAACTTAAGGATAGGCTGTATACGGCAGTGTGATGAGATGCAAGTCTACAGATAGGGTTGCGGATACAGTAGGGAAGCAAACTGACTTGGTGTGCTGGGTTGTGAATGTTATATCTGTAAAGAACAGACCCCATCAAAAACAAAATACAATACAAAATGAAGTAAAAAGCTCTTAAACTCTGATGTTTTTTATCTCTTACATACTCTCTCTTTTCCAATTTCCCCAGGTGACCCCTCCCTCTCCCCCCCCCCCCCCCCCCAAATACGTAAGTAGGGAGTACGACGACAGTACCTTGCTAAGCGAAACAGGAGTAATAATAACAGTAGCAATGACATATTAGCAATCCCAATGTTGAACGTAGTGGGCTGTGTATCAAACGAGCATATGGCTCAGAATAAACTTTGTTAACAGTAATGCCATTAAGCGAGACAACTTAGGTATTGGTATAACTTCGAAAACAAGTAGGCAAAGATCTATTCTATAAAGCAATGGAACTATGTAGGCAGCGGCCTACTTGGTATGTGAAAGGTGCGTTATGACGCGCATAGTGTACCAGCTGAATCAACCTACCCAAAACAAAGACCTAGTTGGTGAAGTATTAGATGTAGGTATGTGGAAGCCTACCTGGAAGGCAAAAGGCACCTTATAGCGAGTATATTGTACTAGTTGTACCAAACTGCATAAAGCAAGATTCAATAAGAAACACAAGCAGTTTGTCATTACAAGAAGTCACTGGATTGGCCCAGGTGGCCTAGTCTATAAACTCACGGTACCGAGGGCTCGGCGAGACTGAACGTTGGGCTTTATGGCCGGAAGTCAGGAGCCTGATGGGGTTCTTTGAGGAAAGGCCCATCATGAGGCAGCCGGTGAAATTTCGTAGGGGAAACAACAAAAGTCAATGATCCGCGTGGGCTGCGTCGTGTTGGTTTGTATCCCCAAAAACTTTATTACGACATTAAACCTAAAAGATCCTCAGCCTGTAATTTAAGTTTATGGTTAGAATCTTCAGACTGGAAACCTGGAACATCCACATTCTCACTGTGGCTTGTAGCCTCTGGTTTCATTAATACGGAAAATAAAAGGGGAAAAGTGCTGTCTTCCTGTATATTATTTCAATCATAAACTGTTTAGATACTTGATCAATAATGAGGATAGTTGTCAAATGATTTGCACTTTAAAAAAAATAATTTATTAGGTTTTTACCAGTAAATTGCCCTGGGAACCCCATCCCCAGGATCGGCTTTACGTTTAAAACCCCAAAAAATATTTAAAATGGAGGGGCACCGCGTGGCCCCCTCTTGGCCACTTCTGGCTCTGTAGACCCCATCCCCCGGGGCCTGGCCATACGTTGGGGGAGCCCCAATGCCCCCACAGTCCCAGCTGGCTCCCTGCCTCTTGCGGGAGCCGGCATTGCTTTTGGGCAAAGGGAGCTGCTGACATGCAGCTCCCCTTTCCCAAAAGCAACCTGCCCTGCTTTTTAAAAGCGAGAGCAGGTTTCCTGCTCTTGTGTCCAAAAAGCAAAGCAGCGTTTGCTGTGACAGGGTGGAAGCTGTGCCCCCCCCCCCTGTCCCCCCGTCCCACGGCCATAGAAAACCGCAATATCCCAGGGTTGGGCACCCTGGGACATTGCAGGAGCCGGCCCTGGGGGTTGGCGGAGGTCCCCAGGGCCATGGAGGGCCCCAGTAGCATAGCCCCGGGGAGGTTGTGGTCCCCGGGGACGTGGGTCCGTAACAGCCCTCCATATTAGCATATTCAATGCACCGCGGAGGTGGTGGTCCACGGAGCAGTGTGAGGGGGCACGAGCCCCCCACACTAATTATTTTCAAAGCCCCGGGGACGTGGCGGTCCCCGGGGCTTGGGGGAGCCATGAGGCCCCTCCACCCTTTGTTTTAATTATGCCCCGGGACGTGGTGGTCCCCAGGGGAGCCGCGTGCCCTCCATGCATACATTTATAAGGCCCCGTGGAGGTGGTGGTCCCTGGGGCTGTGGGGGTTCCCACGGGCCCCATCATAATTTGGTATTGCCCCTGGGACCTGGCTGACCGGGGGCTTTTTAACAAATGAAGCGCAGGAGAGCGTGCTTTTTAAAAAAATAATTTTGTCTGGATCTGCGCACCCAGCGCGAATTCGGCCAAAATTGTTTTTTTTTTTATAAATGCTTTTTTTGGGCCTGGGGGTCCTTGTGGGACCCCCGAGCAGGCCTAGGGGGTCGGGGTGTTCCTGAGCACAGCGCTCAGTCATGAGCACAGCGCCCCCATGCTCATGACCAGCTCAGCTGGTCATGAGCCACGGTGCTCCGGTGCTCATGACGATCTGAGCTCGTCACGACCACGCCCGTTTAATGGAACGCTCAGCACAGCAGGGGAATTAGCCCAGCGTGCGAGCGTTCCACGGGCCATGACAAGCTCAGCTCATCATGAGCACCGGAGCACCTTGGCTCATGACGAGTTGAGCTAGTCATGGGCATGGGCATGGGAGGGGTTAAAAAAAATTCTTTAATTTCTCGAACTACTGAACTGATTTACACCATTTAAAAAAGGGTTGCTTTCTGAACCAAGAGCTACTTTTTTTGCCAAATTTGGTGTAATTCCATTCAGCAGTTTGAGCTGTAGCCATGTCAAAATTTACCTATGGAATTTTACATGGGGAAAACGTGTTTTGGGACCCCCTTTTTTCTGGGCCCCTGCTTGACAAATCACCCCAAAACTTTCAAGAAAGGAGCTGACCAGAGCGCCTAATTAGTTAAAAAAAAGAATTGTGAAGAATTGTCAAACTGCGCCAAAGATAATGGCAAATCAAAAAACACTTTTCCTATGGAAACTAAGTCCTAACTATAACTATCTTCTGGCAACCGCTAGTAGGAAAAATGTAATTATCCACCTTAAATCTATAAATCACCAGAACTCTTTCAAGTTATTAGTTCTGTACATTTCACCTACCAAGCACAGCACAAGTATTGCTTCTAGTCTTTTGCCCGTGACCTCCGAGATCAATGCAATAAGCTCCCCAAAGGATCCCCCCATCTGTATGGAAGAAGTCAGTCTTTGACATATTCATCTGGGGCGTATCTGTTTTTCTGCAGATAATTAAATAATGCAAACTTAAAGCATAGGTTACCAGTTACTCAACATATTCAAGCGTAATATTCTATTCTCGCTGTTATCTCTCTCGAACTGCTCCTCCCAATATAGTTTCAATATATTAATGTCTGAATAATAAGTGGGTGCTAAACCATTGGGTACTAAAGATACTGTATTTTCAACATTGCCCTATGTCAGAATCATAGAAAGCTCTGAGTTTGTTGGTTCATTGTTCTCATTACCCCCTGTAAGCTTACATGCCCTCATAAAACCATTGTAGGCAACAACCTGACTCACTCTCAGCCCATATGTCCCCATTAATGCATCAAAAGTGTAGGATGTCCATTGTGTATGTAGGTCCCCTGCACAGTGTCCTTCCCTCTTGCTATGGTCATTAACCGTGCGTGCATGGAATGGATACAAATTTGGACAAACACCATAGCGGAATCTTCGTTTTATAGGCAGTCTACCTTTTTCATGAGTCTGAGATCAGTATCTAGTCTTTCTTAACAGCCTAGGGTCATCATGCAATGATCCAACCTCTCCCAGCAATATACTATGTATGGAATTCTGCTCCCTTTGTCCTCTCCTTTCTGCTCCGTCGCCTCATTTTTCACCCTTTTACTCTTTTTCCATCACTTTTCTTCACTTTTTCATTTTGCTATCTTCTTTTTTCCTACTCTTGCGCTGTTTTTTTGCTTTTTTTCCTGCTCTTCCCGTCCATTTTTGATGCTGCAGCTACTGCCCCCGATTTCCCCCTCCCCCGCGACCAGCCCAAGCCAGCTTCCTTCCCCGATCCCGCCTCCTAGCTGTCCAGCCCTCCCCGACCCCTACTGAATGATGGCCGCTGCGGGGGCAGGGAAGTAAGAATCAGCTATCTTATTCCTACTTTTGCGCTGTTTTTCGTTCCTTTTTCCTGCACCTCCTGCCCTTTTTTCCACAGCTGCTGTTCCCGCAGGACCCCCCTTCCCTCCAGCACGGCCAGCCCAAGCCAGTTCACCTCCCCGCTCCCACCTCCGTGCTGTCTAGCCCTCCCCAACCCCTACTTAATGAGGGCTGCTGCACGGCCACGCAGCAGATGCACCGCTGGCGTGCTAAAGGTGCACCAAAGGCAAGCCCGTCTGCGACCCGAACACGACCAGCACCAGGAACCCTGGACCTCTGCACCTCCATGCTACAACCAAGCTGCACTCCACGCACTCAACCCAGGGCGCAACAACAAATGCAAACTAGCTTCACCAGCCGACACCCATGGAAACTTCAGCTGTCACCGCTGCCGGCACACCTGCAGCACCGCCAAGACCATGGATCCAGCACAACCTGCCAGCAAGAACACAACCTCACTGAAGACCCTGCAATGCTTCCTCCTCAACGTCCAATCCCTCCACAAGCACTCCACCGAAATCTGGGAACTCCTCGACAGCACCACCCCGAACGTCACATTCTTCACTGAAACCTGGACCAACACCACCTCGGACCGGCCATCACCATTCACCAAGGCTACAAGATCTCCTGTAAGGACCACCCCACCCGCCCTGGAGGAGGAATCGCCATCGTCCACAAATCCGCCCTCCAACTGAGCACACTTTCCGATGAGCCTACTGACCTTATGGAACACCTACACTTCAAGATACAGGCCAGCCCTACCACCACCCTCTGAGGCACTCTCATCGACCCCGCGGGCCATTCACCAACTCCATCACGGACATCATTTCCCCGCAAGCCATCGCATCCACCAACTACATCTTGCTGGCAGACATCAACTTCCACCTCGACAACTAGCTAGACCCCAACACCATGTGCCTTCTGCACAACCTCCACAACATTGGACTCTGCCAGATCGTGACCGAACCCACGCACTCAGCAGGACACACCCTCGACCCCCCTCTTCACTACATGAAACTCCATCCCTTTCAGACACACCACCCAACTCCCGTGGACGGGCCATCGATGCATCCACTTCACCTTCAGAACACCCACCATCCACAGACCACAGCACCAGCTCCCACAAAGAAACTGGACCAAAATCACTGACTACCAGCTCACCTACTCACTCGGCAACTCCAACCCCAACCATTGCGGAAGACGACCCCAACACCGCAGCCCGAACCCTGCACAGATGGATCGCCGACAGCGCCAACACAATGGTCCCCCTCAAGAGGAACAACGCACACACCAAGAACGCCAGATGGTTTACCAACGAACTTTGAGAGTCCAGACGCACATGCCGCCTCAAAGGCCTGGAGGAACTCCAAATCTACAGAAGCCGACAACAACTTCTGAGCCGCCACCAACGCCCACCATCAACTCATTAGAAATTCAAGAAAAACAGCGATCAAAGACAGTCTCCACACAAGCGCACAACAGCAAAGAGCTCTTCAGCATCATGCAGGTGTTCACCCAACCCACCAGCGAGTCTTCAGACATCCCTCCCTCACAAGACCTCTGTGACAAACTCAGCACCTTCTTCCACCACAAAATCAAGAACATTTATGACCACTTCAGTGAAGACAGCCAACACACTGAACCCTCACCAACCACCCCGGACACCCTGAAGCCAACGAACGACAGCTGGGCAGCCCTCACCACCGAAGATACGCTGAAGACGATGAAGTCCATACACTCTGGGCCCCCCACGAATCCCTGCCCCCACCACATCTTCCAACAGAGCCGCCGACACCATCGCATCCATGCTCTGCCACACCATCAACCGCTCCCTGGCAACTGCCTCGTTCCCAGACGACTGGAAACACTCGGAGGGCAACCCCTCCTGAAGAAACCCTTGGTGGATCCCACCGACCTCAAAAACTACAGTCCCATCTCCCTGCTCCCGTTCCCAGCGTAAGTCATTGAGAAAGCCATCAACAGCCAACTCGTCACATACATCGAAGAGAACAACATCCCCGACTCCTCCCAATCCGGCTTCAGAAAAAACCACAGTACGGAAACCCCCCTCCTCGCCGCAACAGATGACATCTGCTCCCTCATGGACAGAGGAGAGATAGCCCTCATCCTCCTCCGACCTCTCAGGGCCTTCCACCCAGTCTCTCACTGCACCCTAACACGTAGACTTCACTACGCAGGTACTCGGGACAAGGCTCTTGACTGGATCCATTTTTTCTTCTCTGGCAAAATGCAGCGGGTCAGACTCCCTCCTTTCCTCTCGGACCCTACACCAACCAACTGCGTAGTCCCCCAGGGAATCCTCTCACAGCCCCACACTGTCTACATGGCTCCGCTCGCACCCATCGTCAGAACCCACGGACTCAACATGGTTTCATACGCAGATGACACCCAACTCATCCTCACTATCCAACGAACCCAACGCAGCCAAACACAACTTTCAAGAAGGAATAAAAGCAGTCGTCAAATGTATGAAAATCACCTGCCTACAACTCAACACTGACAAAACAGAAGTACTCATCATGGGTCCACACCCCGACGCCTACCCCCACAGACCACGCACGTAACCTCTGAATCATCCTGGACTCCGAACTCAAAATGGACCGCCAGATCAACTCCGTTGCATCCTCCTGCTGCCACACACTCCATCTCCTACACAAGACCTTCAAATAGATCCCCCTCGAGCACAGAAAGACAGTCACTCACGCCCTTGCCACCAGCAGTCTTGACCACGGCAACGTACTCTACGCCGGGATAAACAAAAACCTCACTGCAAGCTACAAAACATCCATAACGCTGCTACAAGACTGGTCCTCAACCTGCCAAGACACTGCCACACCTCCCAGCACCTGCGCACACTCCACTGGCTCCCCATTGAGGCTAGAATCACCTTCAAGATTAGCACCCACGCACACAAAGCCCTCCACAACACCGGACCAGCATACCTGAGAAGCCGACTCTAATTCCACGCACCCCAAGGGATCCTCTCGCAGCCCCACGCTGCTCCTACGCCGTGGTCCCCCACGCCAGGAAGTCTAGATCGGGATTCCGCTCCTCCTTCCTCTGGGCCAGAGCCTGGAACGCCCTACCGCTCCACCTCAGACAGACGACCTCACTCCCCCTCTTCACGAGAAACTTCAAAACATGGCTCTTCGATAGACCTCCTTCTTGATGGACTGGAACCTACACCTGCCCAGCGCCTTGAGAGCCTTACGGTTGAGTAGTCGCTCTCAACAAGGCCATGATTGATTGATTATCCCTTTGTGCCAGCAAACTAGCCCATACTATCGAAGTCAGACCCATCTCCTCATCCACTCGAGTTGAGATACTGTATAGTTTATATCAAAATTTGCGGGCACCAATACCCCCACACCCCTGCATCCCAGTGATTGTATACCTTTCCCAGTTGCTACACTGAGATTAGTTCCGATAGCAAAGTTTTTTTTAATTCTTGAAAAAAAATATCTCCGAGTATGAGCGACAATGCAAAAAAGATTATACAGCCTTGGTAGTATTAGCAGATCTGCTATAGCCACTCTTCCCATCAGGGTAAAGGGGTATTTTACACCAAAATGTAACGGTGCACGGCACGGCTACAACTGTCCATGTTTCTTGCCATCAGTTTGTCATCTGTGTGATTTACTTTAACTCCTAAATACCTGAACGCTTCCAATTCCCTCGTAAGCTGAGTGACCAGGTCTGGGACCAATCCGGATTTGCCTATGTTTCTGATGAGAAGTAGGCAAGCTATCAACTGAATCCCCAGAAATAAAAGTGCATCGTCTTATAAGGGAGATGGGATGCAGTCTGTCAGGCTACAGTATAGCCCAGTTTTGACCACTCGTTCTCATAGCACATGCCAGAGGCTTCACCACCACTGCAAACAGCAGTGAAAGATGCCAACCTCCCTTGTCACCCTACATATAAGCCAATGTCCTCATAGTATCCTTTTTGTACGTACTCTGGCCAGTGGTTGGCAATACATTAACCCAATCCAGTTCCTAATACCCATTCCTTGACCCATTTTCTTCAGTACTTCAAAGAAGTATGGCGGCAACAGTGTTCCAAACACCTATTTATATCTAGTGATGAAGCCGCAGCATGCCGGTGCATTGAACAGTTTTGCCTAGTAGTAACAAAAGGTGTCACATTTGTGTGTGTCAACTGGCCATTAATAATCCTTTTGCAGGCACATTCGACAGTATCTTAAATTTAGAGTTTAGTAGGGACAGTGGCTTAGATGACCTCGCATCCAAAGGTTCCCTACCCTGTTTTTTGTTTTTCCACAACCAATGTTATTGATTTTTGTATTTGATGTTACATTCCGGCCAACATGGCCCAGCAAATCATGCAGTGCAGTGTCTCTGCTCTGTTTTGATCAGACCACCACCTGCAGTCAAGCCCTCTGTATAGACCAAGAAAAATATCAGAATAAGATGTATAGAAAGTCTTATAGAATTCAAGTAGCAGTTCATCTAGAACTGATGTTTTACTGTTAGTGAATTGGTCTGTTGCATTAGTCACTTAAGTGTCAAGAGCATATCTATCAGTTCACACTTCTTTGGTCTTGAATACGGCAAAGAGAGTCCCTCCAGATAGGCAGTTTTCCACTCTAGGGGGAACCGTTGTTGTTTCATGTAGGTTGCCAACTTATTTATTTCAACTTGAGAATTTGTGGTTGCCCTACTTTCTTGAGTTAGGGCACAAATTGGCTTAATTGGAGTATTTCCCCCTAACCAGCCACACCAACAACGTCCTGGCCTTGATGTCTTTATCATTCTGTCTTGCAAAATACTTTTTAATATTCGCTCATTGTAGTCGCCCCGCCAATGCATTATACTTCTTTTGAACCTCAACCTGAGTTTGCAATTGTTCATGGGCCATTGCCACATTGGATCCTTAAGCTTCTTTATTTTTTTGTTCGACATGTTTAATTTCTCCATTTACTCTCCGTCCTCAACATATGTTGTTTTTATACACCTTCTCTGCAACCCAGTCCTTGGGCGCAATCCATTCTATTGCTGTTATTAGTCGTACCAGCATTCAGTGAAATAGTGGTCTGTAGGACTCCATTCCTGCCTTGTTGGACACATTGTGGAGGACTTCCACTTGTAGTCGCCATGTCGGCACAACAGTTTGAGCCATGCCCCATTTCAATGCAATTAGTGACTACACTAGACAAAGTATTCTTGCAGAGCTTCAGTAGACTGCAGCTACTACAAAAAACGTTGAATCACATATTACTCGTCAGCGTATGATTTACTTTGAGGATAGTGTAGTATTGGACGCCTTTCAGGTGGGATTAAACCTAATGTGGGTATGGAGTCGGCACTGGAGCACTGGGTGACCTCTAAGCTGTGTCTCAGTATGTTGACGGTGTTGGATATTTCTCTGGCATTTCACAGCCGATACATGTTCTTCTGTTGAATTGCCTTCTAGCGATCAGCATTGGTGGCTAAGGTTTTAATGATAAATCGCTTCTCATAAGAAAGTTCGGGAAATGCGCCTTTCACATTTTTTTTTTCATCAAAAATCCATGCCTGTGGTGTGCCCTGAAGTTATTTCTCACCCGGTTTGTTCAATGTTTAATAATCTTGCATGGCTTCCTTTGACACATACCACCTTACAGATGGATACTCATGTAACAGCGTAGTGAGTGTGTGAAGGAGGTCAGTGACTCAAAGGCCAGCTGTTTGTTCAGACTGAACTCTGTTGAGTCTAAAATGATGATGATGGTTGTTGGGCTATGAGAAACTGTGGTACTTTATAGACAATTGTGTTTAACCTTCCCAATGGCCAATGTAGCTGCTGATACACGTTTGGTTAACGTTTCATGGTTCTCTCGTCAGAAATCTCTGCTTTAACTTCTGCATGTCTTTCCCCACCAGCAGTGGAAGATATTATCAAGATTGACCTCCCCTCCCCCCACTCTTAGGAATGAGATATATATTGGAAGCCATGGTTTTATTTCACTGTATGGGGGGATTTTCGTAGACTAAAGCTGCCCAGGAGTAGTTGTCCCTGGGTTGCTATCCTATCGTAAAGCGGATTTGTGTAGCCTTATCTGCTGTAAACCTGTGCTGCTGAGGTGTAGTAATAGTGTTGGCCAGGGTGCGAGATGGCAGGTAGAGTGACCTTGCATGTGTTCCCTCCCAGTGGTACAGGAGTCACCTGGAGTAACTTAATTATGTAAAACAAAATTCAAATGAAACTCATCTGAGCCCAGGAGTTGGACTACCAAAGCAGTACGCCACCATTGGTTAAAAGGAGTGCTTCAGAGTGGTGCTAACTACAACAAACCATTGAGTCTGTCATGTCTGCAGGACAAATGTAATCCTATTTTTGCTGCATATCTGGAGATGATAGATTCTCCCCTTTCCTCCATGGGAGAAACTACACTACAGGTGTTGCTTGAATTGGTGATCCAAATACACAAAACCTAGGTGGTGAAAGGATCTTCCGTTTGGATATCAGTTTTCCTACACGCGGACAAGATTGCAACCGAAAAACTGGAAATGAAATAAACAACATTTCCTGCCTGTTGGAGGCAAATGCTGTAGGGCTCTGAAATTGAGACATTAAATATTGGGGTCTCAAAGCTGACTTCTTGATGTTGGAAACCAGTGTTGACATACCGAGGCTAAACAGAAAAATAGGATCACTGTGGTTATTCAGCTTGGAAAACAATCTTGAAATCATGAGTACTTTAGCTGGTGAACTGCGCTGGAGAATTAAGGGTGGCTGGTGAGTTTGGACTGCGGGTTGGAAGGTAAACTTAGCTACTGTATATTAGGGAACATAGGTTTTGTGCCTAAAGGACTAATTCACAAATGTTTTGAAGTTGTAAATGACCTTCTTGTTTCTCATTCCAAGTTTTTAAGGTCGTGAATGTCATATTGCTCTACAAAAACTGATTTAGGGTCTTTGGTCAAAATTGCAGTTCACAGCATCTGGATTTGAGGATTCTACCGCCCGAGAATCACACTTTACAGTGTAAAAATAGGTCAGTACATCAGATTTTTCCTTTGTAGTAATTGTATGATTGTGGACAATAACATTGGTACTCTCAAGGGTGAGGGGCAGGAGTTCGTCTCTGCGAATCGCCCAGTTGCTTACCACTAATGTTCATTACTGCAGTTCAAAGACTATCCGCAGTGGGAATGAAGTAAAGTTTTCCTCAACCAGGAGACAGGATTGTCTAACAATACATAAAAGTATTTCTCTTTCTTTACTTTCCTACTTCCATAAAATAAAATAAAAAACTGTGCCCCTCGCTCCTGTTAAAGTTCGCTCCAACATTTTTTCGCCTTAAGATTTGTATGCGAACCCTGGGGCGTTTGCCAGCACAGGGGGTTCTTGTCTGTATCTGCCTGTCTGCTTTTTTCGTGGGTATGGTTCCTGCTTTAGCAAACCCTGATGCACTTGCTCATATCATGCATAATATGGAATTTCTCCGAGTTGATTGATTGAATAAAATTTATACCGCGCAAACAATAACCCGAAGGCATCAAGAGACAGAACAAATCTGAAAATGGTGAGTAGACATTTCCTTTCTCAGTTTATGACTTGGTCTGCCTGAAGTTAGTGCGAGTTGTGTGTATGAAAGTTAGACTTCTACACAAAAAAAACATGCACTCTTTGCACTGAGCCAGGGCACCTGAATATGGTATGACTCCTGGAACGTCACTTCAGGTGTATTTCCTGCCGGGGCGTGCAGTTATGGTCGGCTGAGGGCAGCAAAGAGTTTCTAGAATAGATAGTGCGTGTCCCCGGGGGATTCTATGGAGGCTTATGGGGCGAGCCCTTCTGGTGGGTGATGAGGGATCCCTTGTCACTTAGTGCCACCATTGTGCCTGGCGTTGTCATTGTAAGTGCAAGTGGGTGCTGAAGGCTTTTGCCTGGTTCGAACATGGCTGCATGTTCAGTGTACTTGGCGGTCGTTAGCATGGCGTTCTGCTTTGACACTGGCAGAGATACAGACCCCCGGGTCGCCTTCTCAAAGTGTGGATCACCACTGGCTTTGGCAGTTATGGGCTGATCCGATGCACTACCTTTTTTTCTGCCTTTGCTTCATAAATGCAATTCGTAGCGCGTTTGTGTTTTGTACTAGGCGCAGACTATTGCTTCTTCCACGTCAACCCTGGTAAACCCACTGGGTGTTCCGTTTTTTTGAGTTTACCTCTCATCTAACCGTCAATTTTAGACTGCCTGAGTTCTTCTTTAACAGAGCCCTGTATGCAAATTGTTTCTGAAAAACACTACCCCATTTTCAGGGGTAAGTTGAATTGATATGTACACCAGAAAAAACACATGTTTCACTGAGGAAAAAAGTTAAATGTTGTAATGCACGTTTTCCCCGCGCCAATGTACCATTGAGGTTGTGGCAGATGGAGTTCTCCTGGAATCAGTGTGTTGATTTGCACAAGTACTTTTTAGGTCTCGCGCCTGGCGTTGCAGTGCGCGTTACTCTCGTGCAGCGCGAGACTTCTTGTAGGGGGGTTTAAAACTATGCTAGGGGGCGTGGCCAAGCAACATGGCCGACAGGACGTAGGCTCTGTCGGCTCCCGGCAGGCCGCCACAAAAATTCTGTTAAAAATATCCTTCCCAGGACTCTTGGGCAGTAAAGAAGGTGTCCACGAACCCCAAAAGCCGAGGGGCACATCCTGACCTACTTTGGGGCTGTTAACTGGCTGGGAAGCGGAAGCGACGGCCTGGGCACTGCAGAGGCGGGCCGTAATCAAGCAAGGCCGGGGGTCTGCGGCCTACCTCCACGAGACGGAGGCCCACTGACATCGGGACCCCCTGAGGCGTGGGGAGCGTCGACGAAAGAGCTGGGCCCACTGCCAGCTGGGGCCCCATCTTAGAGAGAGACGCCTGAGGCAGGCTGAACAGCGCCGGGGGAATCAGGAGGCGATCCCTGCGCCGGACTGCACGGAGCGGAGGGGACCGGAGTACGCAGCTGGAGCCCTGTGGGCCTGCACCTTAGAGGGGCGATCCGGCTTGGGAGGCGCCCACTGGTATCGGGCCCGAGCGCCGAGGCAGGTGAGCCCGGTGGACTGGCGGCGCCTCTGGCCCTACTGCGCTGATACCGAGGGGCAGCAATCGGACGGAGGGGACTCCCTGTGGCGTCAGGAGCCTCTGGGGGCCTGTAATCCTACTGGTGCTGCTGCGGCCTACTGCGGGTCGGCGCTCCGGGCGGCCTGGGCTGAGGCGGCTGCCATTGCTATTAAGGCAGGGGAGGCCCCGGGAGCCAGGTGAAGCTTGTGGAAGGCCCGGGAGGGCTGTAGAGACGGCAAAAGGGCTCCTGCTAACGGTTGTGGACCGCCAGGGGGTCCGCAAGGCCCTCTGGCTGGCCCACGCGCTTGTGGTGTGGGACTATCCTGCATGGTGAATTCAGGATTGAGGTTGCCGGTTCAGGACTCGGGTGACTGAAGCTGGACTACAACGTGTGACTCCTGACGGGCCCCGGTGGAGGTGTGGGACTCGGCCCTCGTGGACTGAATCTGAGGGACTCCCTCGACCACAAGGTCGCCTGATTGAGCAGCAGGGGAGAAATGGTGGCCCTGGAAATATTTGATTGCCCTGGCGTGCCCGACCTGAGCAGTGGACTGGCCCCGGACGCGGCATTGGTGTTGGGCTCCGGCACAGAGGACATACCGAGATGGGCCCGTGAAGCATTAGAGAGACACCGTGGTGAGTTGGTGCGGACAGAGTGAGAGGCAGTGACTGGGGAATAGGCCTTATATCGCCTTCATCCACGCAGATCTTGGCGTGGGTCTGTTAGGAAATATTTTTTTGCCTCCTAGGGGCCCTGGGGTGAATCTATTTGAGGTCTGCAATGAGTAAAGATAAAACGCCCCGGCCTCGCAGCCAAACACCTTAACACAATATACTACCCAGCGGCTCCCCTCGCAGAGGATCACGCACCAGTCGGGGCAGGACGAGGGGGATGCAACTCCCGAAGAGCCCTCCCGGGCGGAGCTGATAAAGGCGATTCAGGGGTCCTATTCTGCCCTGGAGCGTGACATTGAAACGATATCCATTTATGTGAATTTATTACTGCCAGACCTGCGAAAAGTGGCTGACAAGGTTTCTGATGCGGAGGGGAATATCGTCCAGTTGCAAGGGGAGGTGGCGTCCCTCAAAAAAAAGTTCCACAACTTACTGCCACGACGGGGGCACTGGAGCGGAGAGCGGAGGATGTGGAAGGGAGAGCACGCCGCAGTAACATCCGGGTTCTTGGTAATACGGAACAGGCAGAGGCAGGTAACGCAGAGCGCTTTCTGGAGAACTGATTCGTACAACACTGTGCCCTGCGGGTCTGTCTGAAGTCTTTGTGATTGAACAAGCCCATAGGGCGTTGCTTCCGCCGCCAAGACCCGGAGCTCCACCACAGGCCCTCATAGCCAAGATCCTCAACTATCTAGATAGGGACTGCAGCCTTAGAGCGGCGAGGGAGACTGCGGATCTAACGTTTGAAAATGCAAGGGTCTCCATCTTTCCGGATTACACCCAACTGGTCCAGGAACAGCGGAAGTCCTCCTTCCTGACAGTTAAACAGAAGCTCCGGGAGTTACACCTACAGTATATGCTGCTCTACCCGGCTAAGCTTAAGGTAATTTCCCAGGGAAAGGCGCACTTCTTCGAAGCCCCGGAGGAAGTCTGGGAGTGAGATCAGGGGGGATGCCCTTCCTCCAGGAGAGCGGAGAGGAAACCGAAGCACATGGGGAACACGACCGTGGAGGAGGCGCACTAGCAGGCAACGACGTCTATCAAATGCGGCTGAGCGAGAGGAGGGACGGCGAGTCACGGTGGGGGAGGATGGGGCCCTCCGCCTGGATCTGGCGGAGTCTGAAACTTTGCTGATGACATCAAAGACTCCGCCCTCCGGGAGAAGTACTGGTCCCAGATGCACTGCAGCCTACCACGGATATTATTTCACCTACCAGTGCTACGATTCCTGAGACGGCCTGGGCTCAGGGGCAGATATCGGTGGCCCTGTTCTGAGGACCGGGTGTGCTCCTGTATGGTTTGTTGGACTCCGGAGCTGGTGGCCGGCCGCACTGGGGCCTCTCCCAGAAGTGGGACTGCACTCAGTTTAATGCTGGAGGGGACGTGGCTGCTCGTAAAGGAGCGAAGGATTGGACAAATTGTGGGATCCTTAACTATAATGGCCCGAGCCCTGTATTATTGATGTGATAGCTGTCCTTGCTGGGAGCTGGGTGGGGGATGGGGAGTTTCCTTTTTATCTTTTGCCAGGTTTAGCCCTGTCGGGCGAATGGTGTGGCTGTGCACGTCCTGGCACCAGCATGGGAAGGGTATATTGGCAAGTTTTGTTGCAAGTATATTGCTCGTGGGTGGGGGGGGCTTCTGGAAGGGGTTGTTGAAGGGGAATGTTTTAGGCATTGCATGTATTACATTTTGGGCACAGGATTGGAGGGACACCAGGGGTAGCGGGCTACATCATCAGACATGGGGTATAAGTTTGAGCTGGAACGTGAGGGGACTGGGCACATGCACTAAAAGGTATAGAGTCCTTTCTTTTCTTCTTAGACACGGGGACTCAATTGCATGCCTCCAAGAGACTCCTCTTACGGATGAGAGAGCACAGAAATTGGGAAAAAAGTGGCGGGTCAGGTATTCTCCTTTTCTACGTATGCTAGAGGGGTATTTGTTTGGGTGGCGCCTGGTGTCCCCTTCGCAATCCAATATGTAGAAGCGGACATACATGGCAGATACCTGCTTCTCAGGACAAAATTAGATGGTAGGAACATTATCATATTGAACACATATGCACCCAACGTAGATGACCTGGTTTTCTTTCGGGCCCTCCAGGACGTCCTGATTCATGATCTGGGGGCCCCAATCCTTTGGTTCGGGGATTTTAATTGTGTTCTTGACCCGGTCCTACATGGGTTCCCACCCCGAGTGGGTACAAAACCCTGTATGACTGCGCAGCTTGGGGAGGTTATGGAGAATATAGGAGCTGTGGATATTTGGCGTCAGACAAACCCGACGCAGAAATTTTATACCTGTTTTTCCCCCACTCATAACACATATAGTAGTCTTGATAGGGTCTTAGTAGCGAATGTTGAGTACCCACGAGGCTCGCTTTTTATCTGATCACTCCCCGGTAGCATGCATGGTACGATGGGGGACCCCGGTTTCCCTGCCCACAGACTTGGAGACTCCCAGTGGATATCCTCCAAGACTAGGTAGGGAGGGAACATATAGAAACAGCTCTCTGGACTATGTGGACCTTAATTGGGAGGAGGGGTACCTCTCGCTGGCCACCAAATGGGAGGCCCTAAAGGCAGTGGTGAGGGGAGCCTGCATGGGACTCACTTATGGAGTCTGGAAGCAGCTCCAGCAGGATCTCCGGACGGTGGAGGATAACTTTTTTTTTTTAAACCTTTATTAGTGACAAAATAAAGAGTACACAGCTTCGTGCCTACAACCTGCGTCTGCAGGCCGGCAGCTATCAATTAAAAGTCATGTGTGTGTTTACGTCTAAAAAGGTAAGGCAATAGTAATTTAACACAGCATGCCGCCTACAACCCTTCTGGGCCGGCCGCAATGTAAAGTTGATATAAGCTGTTTAAGGATGCATTATCTAGCCAGTAAGGTAACACGATATATACAATCAGTATATACTTGAGGTTTCTTTTATCATTTATAACAAACTGAAAAAACCAACATAAACTGTTCCCTCCCATGATTTCCCCACCATACTCAGTATGTGGTGTAAAGGACCTTGAGGTGAAGAGCTGTAGAGCGGTACCTTTTATGTCAAAAAGTGACCCTCGTCAGGGATAATGTTACTCAGCACCCGATGAACTCTTCTGGCTGACATGGGAGGGAAGGGGGGGTGTAGTCCATGATCCAATCTGTGAGTTTAACAGTATGTAACGTCCTTGGATGCTGTGCTACATATAACATTCTAATGTAGTGAGTAAACAATCTTGTTATGAGGACAAGCGGCACATCAGCCAACCGCCGGGTAGCTGACGCTGGTGAAATATGTGGTCTAGTCTCCTGCAATCTCAGAGGATAGTACAGTGTCCCGAGTCATTCGCCCCAGGGCCTAACATGCAGGCTGACCTACAAGTGGAATGATGCACAAGGGAGGAGGGAGTCCGCTAGACTTGGCTATCTGGGTCAGGTCCGGGTAAAGGAGACTGGTTAGTTTAGCTTGTTTCTCTGTTACTTCCCACCTCTGACGAATCCTCGCCCTGCTCACGAAGTAGATATGTAGTGAAGGGACCCCATAGGTCCTTAGGACGTGACTTATGTGGTAAAAGTTCAGCATAATTGTGCAGTTGATCCTGCCAAGTAGACATCGTGTTCAGCCATATCTTGAATTTAGGCGCCCGACCCCATCTACATGCCACATGGCGTTTAGCTAATAGAAGGCCTAGCGCGAAAAATTTCCTATGTGATTTTATCGCTGGAGTCGACTGGCCCAGTAGGGCAACCTTAGGACAAGGAGCGATGTCCACCCTGATCATGTCAGACAATGCCTTAAATATCTCATTCTAATACGCCGCTACAGCAGGGCACGTCCAAGCCAGGTGGAAGAAGTCTGCACCTTCGCTCTTGCATCTTAGACCGCTGTCATTGTCTCGAAGTCCAAAGCGGAACAGTTTGGCAGGGGTGTAGTCGAGTCGGTGTAAAAATTTTAAATGAATCAGTCTGTGATGTGCATTGCCTGTCACAGCGTTGGTGTGCGAGCAGCTTTCTTCCCATTGTTCGTCCGACAACGGGACGTCTAGATCGCCGTCCCAGTCACGTCGTGCTTTTAGTGGTGGGGGCGATGGGGCAGCCTGCGCATGTTTATATAGCATGGAGACAACATGTCTTGGGGTGTCTGCTTGTAGGAGGGCATGTAGGGGCGCCATAGTATCCGGCTCATCAGGGAAACTGGGAGTGACCGCCTTAGCATTTTGACGAAGCCGAATATAAAGGAACGTATCCATCACTGAGGGATGGTTATCCCCATAAAATTGGGCCGATGTGCGAAATTGCCCCTGGAGGTATAGATCGCCCCATGTATGGATCGCCAGTTTCGTGAGCATTTTACGGCCAATCTCCTCACAGGAGACTCTTAGTCTGGGGTTATGCGCCAGGGGCATACATGGTGAATATAGAAACTCGACCTCCATGTGATCCGCTAGGCGCTTCCAAGCCTGTACCGTGCAGTCCACCGTGGTTGGGTCCCGGTCTGTGATACGCGCTGCAGTGCATAAATATCCCGACGGTTGTACGGGCCTCATATATCCGTCCTCCACCGCCAGGTGAGCCATGAAGGGAGGAGGATGAAACCAGTACGCAACGAAGTGGCCCTGGGCAGTTATAATATCGTTGAAAGTTTGGAACATCAAACCCGCCTTGATGATAAGGTAACATGAGTGTCTTCAGACTAATCCTGGCCTGTTTGCCACCCCATATGAGCCGTGATAATTGGGAATTGAGGGCGCGGAAGAAGTATGAGCCTGGACTGTACGGTATATTAGTGAAAAGATATAGCAGCTTGGGGAGAACCACCATCTTGATAAGGGAGATGCGCCCCGCCATTGACAGTGGGAGATGGATCCACTTAGTGATGGTGTCGGTCAATTTATCCAGGACAGTACCATAATTAGCTCTAATGAGAGCCTCCCGGTTCCTGGACACTGTGATACCCAAGTATTTTATTTCCTCTGTCTCCCATATTAGGGAGTAGTCCAGGGGGAAATGCAAGGTCTTATCCGTTAAGGGGAATAGTGGAGACTTTGACCAGTTAATTTGTATCCCCGATATGGCCCCGAATTTGGTAATTTCGCGCAACAGGGGTTTGAGGTTTTTTTGTGGTTTGTGTACATATAAGGTCATGTCATCAGCATACAGTGCGACGAGCAGCTGACGTTCCGGGTATATTAGAGAGCGGTGATTGTGATGTTGTCGGAGCTTGGCCGCCAAGGGCTCAATGGCGATCGCGAAGAGAACTGGGGAGAGCGGGCATCCCTGCCGGGTACCCCTATGGATCTCAAAGGGTGCTGAACGGGAGCCATTTAGCAGGACTGAGGCACGAGGTTTACAATATAGCAGTCGGATCCAATCAAGAAAGCTATAAGGGATCCCCATCCGTTACAGAAGGGCCAGAAGGTAATCCCATTCAAGGGAGTTGAACGCCTTTGTGGCATCTAGGAAAACTGCAGCAGCTTCGCAGCGAGGATTAATGTCCTGCAGTACAGCTTGAAGGGCGCGCAGCTTATGTGACGTCGCCCTATTTGGGACAAATCCCGCTTGGTCAGGCAAGACCAGACACTCCATCAATAGGTTAAGGCGTGACGCAAGTACTTTCGCTAATATTTTCACATCGGTATTTAGCAATGAGAGAGGTCTGTATGAGTCACATTGCTCCGGAGGCTTGTCTGGTTTCAAAAGGGATGTTATAAGGGCTTCACGCATAGTGGGCGGCAAAGTACCCTCTTGAAGGGCTGAATAATAAACTTGCTGCAGTATTGGAGCGAGTAGATGGGTATAGGCCTTATAAAAGTCAATTGGCAACCCGTCAGATCCAGGTGATTTGCCTGACTTCATAGACATGATAGCGTCTTTTATTTCGTCCACCTCGAGAATATGATGTAAAAACTTCTGCTGGGACGTGCCAAGCCACGCAATAGCGGTGTCGTCGAGATACAAATTCAAGCCGATAGGTGTCGTTCTTTGGGAGGTGTATAGCGTGGAGTAATGATTAGTAAGGACACAGAGTTGTTCTGTGTGGTCTCTCTGCGGAACTTTATGTTCGTCTAGTAAGGTCGCGACATAGTTATTATATCTAGGGGATCTGACAGCGGAGGCAAGGGCCCTACCGGGCCTATCACCCTCGCCGTAAATGCGCGCAGTATGCGGTTTTCCTAGGAACTTGCATTCCCTATGAGCCGCTTCAGCATACTCATTCAGCTTCTCCCTGAATAGGGCTTTAGATGTATGTCCTCGCGCGTCGTGAGTCCTGCCCTGTTCAATGTCTCGGAGCTCGGTTTCTAACTTGCGCAATTCACCACGTAGTGATTTGAGGACGCCACCTCCTTTAGCAATGCACCACCCCGTACCGTGACCTTAAAGGCTTCCCAAACCGTCGTGAGATTCGACACTGACCCCATGTTACGCTCAAAGAAGTCTTGTATGTCGCGTTCAAGTTCCGCCCTGAAGGCTGAATCCGTGAGATGTGCGGGGTTAAGGCGCCAGCTTAAATATGGGGAGGCATCAATGGGTATGCATAGTGTCAGGAGGACAGGTGAATGGTCTGAGAATGTCCTGGCAAGGTGTAGGGCATTAACTAGCCAAGACGTAAGGCCCGCCGATAGGAACACGTAATCAATACGCACCCATGTGGAATGCACTGCAAAATGATGTGTGCCCTGTTTGAGGGACGGGTGTAAGTGCCTCCAGGCATCGATGTAGTGGTGTTCATCAACAATAGATGACAGTGTACGTTGGGTGTGGGAGTAGTGCAGAGCTTGGGGGTGAGATCTGTCCAGGCCCGGTTCCAATGCTGTATTAAAGTCTCCTCCCAATATGACATGGCCTATGCCCAATGTTAGAATTTTACCCCACATTGTAAGAAGCGCTGCAGTGTCGTCAGTATTGGGGCCATAGTAGAAGGCGAAGAGGACAGTATGCGAGTGGAGTTTCCCCCAGACCATGCAATATCTACCACCTGAATCTACCTCTGTCCCAGCGGGTGTAAACCGCATCCCGCGCCTGACCAAGATCGTCACCCCCCTGGCATAGTTTGAATAAGAGGAGAATACCTTGCATGAGGCCCATCTAGACGCAAATAGAGGGGAGCTATCTGGCATTAGGTGTGTTTCCTGAAGCATGGCTATTGATACGCCCTGCCTGTCCAGGTAACCCAGAATTTGTCTCTTCTTTCTTGGGTTGTTCAGCCCACGAATATTCCATGAGACCAGCTGAAACTGTGCCGGTTGCGCGCCTGCTACGTCACCTATTCAAACACATAAAGATTTGTGCAGCATGTAGATGCATCATCAAGGACCATAGCACAGTCAATATCATAGAGACAACAGTTCCACCCCATTATCCCCCCACAAGACCCGCCCAGAACAAGCGTTACCAACGTTACAATAGCTTCAGCATTAAATCGGAGTGTCTTCCCACACACACCGGCAACCCCAACTGGCCGGGTATATAGCCCCCACCCACCTTGCCAGAACCAAAACTAAACCAAAACCAGAAAAAGTACTAAATATGCCCCTGCCCTAAAGAGGGAAGGGGTGTTTAGGGGTTCGCCCTTGGGGGGTCAGGAACTAGGGGCACCAGACCTGCCAACCACCTCCCTACTTACACCCACAGACACCAGGCTTACCCCGGTTGCCTTTTGCGGGACGGAGGTGGGTGACCGAGCACTCAGTTATACTATAGACCAGTGAGAATTAAATCAGAACAAGCATCTCACCAGGATACGTAGGTATCAGTCTCCACATAATCAATATCCAGGGACTTTTTTGACCCGGGGGCCAGTATCACAGTACATCATTTCTGTCCTGTTGTGAAATTGGTGATTGTGACCTGGAGCGTCGACTCTCCGCATCTTCTCTGTCCTGTTCTTTCCTGTGTTGCTTGATAGTCTTCCACCTGCTGTGGATTTTGAAAAAAGTGGTGCTTGCCTTGATGAGAAATTTTTAATTTTGCCGGATACAGCATGGCGTATGGGATCTCCTGCGCCTTAAGTTTCTTTTTGACGCCTGCAAATTTGCATCTGGCCTCTTGGACCGAGGGGGTAAAATCAGGGAAAAAGGATAGCGTTGTGTTGCCATAGTTCACAGTCCCCAGTTCTCTCGAACGCCTCAACACCGCGTCCCGTCTCTGTAGTTAAGAAAGCGCCCAATGATGGGACGTGGTTGGGCTCCAGGAGGAGGGCGAGCAGCCAAAGACCTGTGGGCTCTCTCGACGATGAGGTGTGAGGAGAAGGATTCTTTCCCAAACAGCTCCACTACGAGGTTCTCAACAAAGATCTCAATTTTCCCTGTGTTGGTGGACTCCGCAAGACCTAAAAAAAAGGACGTTATTATGGCGGGATCTCGCTTCCAAATCATCGTTCTTGTCAGCTATTATTTTAAGCAGCCTGTCCATTTGAGTAACCTGTCTGCTAGTAGAGGTAGCTCCATCTTCCAATGCCGAAATCCTGTCTTCTGTCTCTTTAATGCGAGTGTCATGTTGCTCCAGCTTGGCCACCACGCTGTCCATGCGTGTATTTATGGTATCAATTTTGGAGTCTATTGTTGACAGGCTCTGCTTCATACCTAACAAGTGTTTTCCAGTCTTCCTCCTGAGGGGCAGAGGCGGTAGGACTGCCCTCCGTCTCCGGCGTCGTTTTGGAAGTTTTCTTGGATTCAAAAGGGATTTTTGACTGTCTAGCATCATTGCGGCCCATGTCCCGCCTAGGCGTCCGTGATGCAGTGGAAGAAGTGGCCGCCAGTTCTCAGGAGGTTTCAGGCGGAGGGGGGGGGGGGGCTGTTGCAGACTGGACGGGAAGGCAGGGTGTGGGTTGAAGAGCCTCCGTTGCCTCAAGCACCAGATGAATGGGGGTTCCGGGCTACCGGATGCACTTAGTGCGCTAGGCGCAGAACGCGGGAAGCGGCTGTATTGCGGACCGACGTCCCATGCAATGGCCGCAGGTAGTTCAGGCGTTGTGCTGATTCGCGCCGCTACCACTGCAGATTGGGATGTAGAGACCAGGCTTACAGATCGCAGGCACGGGGAAGCAGCTGCTATTGCACTGCGTTCTGGGGCGGGGGGCAACTCTGTCCTCGCGGTCTGCTGCAAGTGAGCCGGTAGGAAGCGTTGGGCGCAATAATTGTTGAAGCAGGCCTTAACAGTGACGCAGCCTTGAAGGAGGTATGTTCGCGAGGGCCCCGTGTGGTTGTTGGCTAGGTCCTCGGAGGTATCGTAGGGGAGCAAGCAATCCAGAGCAGGTGTCTGAGGACCCACAATGACCCATGCGTTTTCTGCAATGAGTTCGGCTGGGTCCCTGTATGCCGCGCAGCACCGGGTTTGCGTGGGCGGCCTGCCCGTAGATCGGGGGGGGGGGGGGTTCAGACGATGCAGCAGAGGGGTGGGCAGCGGCGCCAGTCGGGCAAGTTTCTGTGGCTCCGTGGATGGCGCTTCAGATATGCAGTGCCACAGGTAGAGGCATATATCGGCACAGCCGCTGATTAGGAGGGCCTCAGGCAGTAATTGGCAACCGGCCCTGCGAGGAGGTAAGCGCGGCCGAATATGTCCACAGCGCCGGTGGGGAGGGGTTACAGATTGCAGGCGGTGCTCCCCTCCAGTAGCAGCTAGGGTCGCTCCGACGGTGACTATGTCCCCCGGACCACCAGGCAATTCGGTGCCCCCAATGGGGCAGGCCTCCCCCGGCAGTTCCGTATAGGCCGCGAAGCCTCGGCCTTTCTTGGCGGGAATGGCCGGTGTCCAGGAGCCTTCTCTCCAACGCAGCAGCCCGCCCTGGGTTCTCCGGTCGCTATCTTTGCGTCAGGTTGGGTTTCTCGGGCAAGCGAGGTACCGCTGAGCTCAGCACGGTGTAGCGGAAACAATGAATCGATGCTTGGACCGAAATCTCCGGTCAGGATCACTGCAGGATGGAGAAAGGTGCTCGATCTGGCGGGAGCCTCACATCAGTGCGGCCATCTTGGTTTGGCGCCACCTAGCGCCCCCAGTGGAGGATAACCTTTTAAATGTCTAGGCCACGACATCCCCTGACGACCTGCAGAGGGAGGAGGAGCAGACTGCCCGAGTTCAGGTGCAAGATATTCTTGACTGGCTCAACAAGTATTCCCTAGGCCAATATAGGCAGCGTCTTCATAGGGAGGGCGACAAGTCAGGCGGCTTTTGGCTTGGATCCTTCGGAAGGAGCAGACCCCTAACGTATTGTAGCTTTGCGAGACTCAAAAGGGGACATGGTTCATTCGGAATGTGCCATCCTTGGAGTTCTCCGATCCCACCTCCAACTAATATCTACTGCAGACCCAGACATATCCAAGGCTTCTTATCTCCTTTATCTACAGGGACTGACCCTGCCGTCCCTCTCTGAGGCGGACCGGGAGGACCTGGATGTGGCACTAACGTTGGGTGAGGTGCGTGCAGCTCTGCCTAGCCTACCGTGCGCAAAGTCACCGGGTAGTGATGGGTTCCCATCATAATTTTATCAAGAGTTCGGCGGAACACGGTCTCGTCTCCTCTTACAGGTATTTGTCGAGGCATTTGAGAGCGGGTCTCTCCCACAGAGCATGACCAGGGGGGGAATCTGCATGATCCTTAAACCTGGGGGGGACAAACAGGACCCTTCTTCGTATCGCCCGATCACTATGATCAATACAGATGTTAAAATTTTGACCAAGCTACTGTCCACTCGTCTGGCACCGCATATGGCGCATTTGGTCCACCCGGACGAATGTGGATTTATTCTTGGGCGTAACACCGCCATGAACTCACGGCGCTTGAATCACATCATACACGAGGTCCAGGGGAAGGAAGAACAGACAATACTAGTATCCATTTACCTCGCCAAGGCGTTTGATACAGTTGATTGGGGCTATTTGCAAGAGGTCCTCCGAGCGATGGGATTGGGCCCCAATTTTTGCCGTTGGATCCGTATCCTATATAAGTACCCTCGGGCTAGGGTACGACTTGGAACTGCGCGATCGGAGGAGTGGCAATTGGGACTGGGTACACGACAAGGGTGTCCCCTCTCGCCACTACTCTTTGCCCTGGCTATAGAGCCCTTTGCAGTTCAGATCTGCTCTGAGCTGTCGCAGTGGGGCATACAGGTAGGAGACACTTGTAATATTAATTCACTATATGCAGATGATGCCTTGTTTTATCTGAGAGCCCCAAGAGAGGCGATTCCCAATATTGTTATACCATCTAGATAGGTTCAGCGAGGCGTCGGGACTGAGGCTCAACAGAAACAAGTCCCTGATCTTTCCGCTGTCGGGTTTTGAGTCAGTGCCCCAGGAGGACTTGCCGGAGCTTGGGCTGCGATCGGAAAGGGAGAGCTTTCGTTATTTGGGTATTCAAGTGGCCTCAACGGAAGCACAATTACTGGCACGCAATATTGATCGGGTGATAAAGTCCCTGCAGCAATCAGTGTCCTTCTGCAATACCCTGCCGCTATCTCTTATGGGTCTGCTGGCTGTCGCCAAGATGGTAATGCTGCCTAGGACACTTTATGTCCTCCAGAATATGCTGTGTCCTCTCCCCCTGGGGTCTTTCGGACCCCGAACATGCTACTTGCATCCCTACTTTGGGCGGGCTGGCGCACTGGAGTAGCTCTTCATACAGTGGTGCGCTCCTATGAGGAGGGAGGCCTAGAGGCCCCGCGCTTTGACTTGTATTATTACGCTGCGCAGCTGTAACCGGCTGCCAGATGGTTTGCTGATGCAGACATTTGGGAGACGCAACTATTGGCGGGTAGAGCAACGGTACAGGAGTTACGGGTGGCTTTGATGCGGGGCAGGGGGCGAATGAGACATTACCCTACATTGTAAGGCACACAGCGAGTGTCTGGCAACGATTCATAGAGAGTCTTGTGAACAGCGCCCTTCCATAGGGACCTGACAATCTGGATCCTGGCACCCATAATGACAATGGAACAACATATGTCCTTCCGTGCCTGGCGCGAGGGGGGCTGTGAATTCCTGGCCGACCTATACCCCACCGAGACCTTCCTAACCTATGAACAAGTGGAAGAGACCTTCGGCCTTGGGAGAGGGCAGTATATACATTATCAGGGTTTGCGCAATGTAGTGCGGTCAATTTGGGCTCCGTATCCGGAGGCGCCCCCAATAACTCACACCTTAAATATTCTTTTTCCCTACTATATGCAGCCATACGACGGGACTCGGCCCGCTGGTGCCACCGGCCTGGACGGCCTGGGAAGTGGATTTGGGTACACCGCTGGACCACGGGCAGCGTAAGGGCATAGGGGCTCTAACACAGAAGGTCTCATGTAACGCACGTTTTAAATTAATACATTTTAACTTTCTACACCGCACCTACCTAACTCTGATCTTATAGAAGCGTTATTCCGCAGACAGGGGGGATAGTTGCCCCAGATGCAGCGCAGAGGGGGTGGGTTTCCTGCACTTAGCTTGGGACTGCCCGTTAATTAAGTGCTTTTGGGCGAGCGTTGTAGATCACATATCTGCCACTACTGGCCTCCGCATCACACTAACACCTTTGCACTGTTTGCTGGCGTTGGTCCCTAGGCCGAGGAAACGTAAGCTGTCCTATAGATTACTGCAATTGATGTTGGTGCTGGCTAGGCGCAGGGTGGCTATCACTTGGATGGGACAGAGGGCCCCAGAGATACCCACATGGCTCAGAGACGTGAGAGAATGGTCCCTAGCCGAAGAAACACTTATGCTGCGCAGCAGGAGAGATGAGAAATTACAAGAGGACCTACTTGCCTGGCGAGGAATTTGTATTTCAGAATTGGAAATAAGGGGGAAAACTTCCCAAAGCGATTCAGAAGGGACGAGCGGCGAGTTATTTTCGCCGCAGGGATCGGGGACGGATGAGGAGGCAGGGGGCGTCTCCTAAGTTGTAGGTAGTACAATGTATAGTGCAGGGTCTGGTTATTTACTCACGATGATATCTCTATGTGTATGTTACTCTGCTATGCCTCATGGGTTTACGTGTATCCAGGTGAAGCCTATATCCAAACAAAAGTGCCATAATGAGACAGTCGATCTGTTTACATGTATTGTTCTGATGCCAGTGGGGGGGGAGGGGGGGGGGTTGAAATTGTGATAATACAAACCTGAAAAATAAAGTTTAAAAAAATAAAATAAAATAAAAACTGCTAGGAATCACACACGCACGAGCATGTGCTTTTCCTTTTGGCCCACCTTATGGGCCTTTGCGTGCGTCTTTTTAATAAAGACCGCCCGCAATTGGCCAAAGGCGGGCGCATTGCTCCGCTCATGGCCTATTGGTGTCTATTAAGCACGCAGCTGGCATGTGGTTTCAATTATCGTGCCCAGACACGGGCGCAATCATTGAAACCACATGTCTCGCTGTGGCGTGCGCACCACTCGTTTTTTTTTTTTTTGCACGAGCTTACATGATTTACTTTTGTTGGGTTTCATGTGCTTCTTATAGATTGGTCACAATAGTAAATGTCACATAGAGGACTTCCATATACAATAAGCAAGTATCTGTAATATGTTGGACCCGGCATTGGGGGGTGGAACGTTGGGTATAACTACCATATGCTTTTAAGGGTGTACGCATAAAAGTTCAAAGCGAACAGGAAAGAAAGAGCGACAAGAGTGAGGTCCCAATTTGTGCTTTTGGAACTTCTACTATTTTTCAGGGGGAAAAAAAGGCAATTCTTGATTAGCCGAAGCAGTACCTGAGCCGAATGATTATGCAACAAATGCACCAAGCCATTCATTGGGGACCTTTCACCTCAGAAAATGCAGAAGGCAAAAACATGAATTTCACAAAATAGTGCGGTACTTTACCATGGCACACAAGCTAGTCATAGAGGGTCAGGAATTGAATAATTCATTCCGTGCCCTGACCACAATGCCAACTCACCGGGTCGTGTATGCAAACATTCGGTCATTGAGACCTTACTCAGAAGCCGGTTTTGAGTCAAAACAATTCTGACTGTCGGTCACATAGATACTTCTTTTTGTATTTTTAGATGCACGAGAGACAGCTTTTATTGAAGGCATTGAAACAATTTACACCCACTGAAAGCAGGGCTGAAACAAATGTTTATTGCGTTCTCTGGGTGGAGCCGGTGTACGGTAGTTATGATCTTCTCATCTAGATGATCTTCCCCGTACATTCTGCGCATGCGTATTTCACCACGCACGCGCATATGCTGCAAGACTATTTTCGCCTGTCTGTATGATCTCCCCAGCACGTAGCATTGACACTTATTCACACTGAAACACATTAGAGCCACTTTTGCAGAGTTTATTGGTTTGATTTTGCCAGCACGTAGCAGTCACACCCGGTCAGTATTTATTCTTTAATTTCTTTTATTTTGCCAGCACGTAGCAGTCAGCTGATTTAATTCACACTGAAACACATTATAGCCACTTTTGCAGAGTTTGCAAGTGAGGCGCTATTTTTAATTTCTTGTCTTTGTTTTCCCTGGGCTTGAAACTAGTGCACCAATCCTGGAGGTACAGCAATGTGTGGTTTGGGAAACAAAATGTGTACTGTGGCTCTGCGTCAGATTTCTGAATAGTGAGTGTAAAAGCATTAAGGTAACCATGTTGTTCCTGCTTACATTTCCCATGTTTTTTTTAAATTTTGCATTCCCTATAAGTGTTAGCTTTTTCCAGGATTTTGTTACTTTATTTTTTGTAGGCCGCATATTGCTCTTGTCTAGTGCTTAATTTTAATTGAGCTGCATCCAGGTGCTTATAGCGGGCAACAATTGGGTTGTAGTTCAAGACAGTGGGAGTTTTTCTTAGTGGGGCAGTACGGTGTTCAGTGGGGGAGAGGATGTGGCACTATGGTCAGAGCTGCTGAATTTGAAACTGGGAACCTGGTTCAACCTTAATAACCAGTCCACCAGACCACTCTTTTGCGAGAGCAAAATCACATGCTAGATCTTTGAAGGCTTCACAACAACTTAGAAGTTCTGGTGTCTTCGCACCAGCAGGTGGACCCTAGCATTACAAGTGTAGGTTAACCTTCAAGGCTTGTCCACCACTATTCATACTGTAGTTCAACTCAGTCTTGCGGGCAGGCCTATGAAGCAGCACACCCTAGAACAACAGTCACAGGACCCTTGAGAAGGCCAGCTCTAGGGCGCTGAAACCAGTGTGACCACACCGGGTGCTGACTTTAGGTGGAACAAAAGGGGGTGGTGATGGACGGAGCATCTGAATCAATCAAACACTCACACCCAGTCAAAAGATCTGGGTTTAATCCATCACCGTTCTTTAGCCCACTCTGCCACCCCAGTTCAGACATGGCTATATGCAAATCAGTCTGACCCTGTGCCTCATGGGAACAGTCCAGCCTGAACTGCCACCCCAGTTCAGACATGGCTATATGCAAATCAGTTGACCCTGTGCCTCATGGGAACAGTCCAGCCCGAACTGCCAAGCCATGTCTTCCCTGGACCGGAAACAAGCTTCCGAGGACCGGTTTCTGGCATTCCAGCCGTCTTCAGCCCGGCTTGCTTGAATCCAGTGGCAAAGTGAGCAAGGGACTCACGTCTGAGCATACCCTGCCACACTTATGGCGGCCAAAAGTGGTACAAAAGGGGGTGGTGATGAGCGGGGTGTGAGTGTTTGATTCAGATGCTCCATCCATCACCACCCCCTTTTGTACAACTTTAGGTGGAGGCATCATGTTTGCAAGTACATTATGGTTTTGAAAACGCTTGCTGCCTCCTTCCTGGCCTCCACCAATTTTCGGCAACAATAAAAATGTCATGATGACTCTGGTGATTAATGTTCTTCCTAGAGAGAGATCAGAATTTTTTTCTAGTGGAAAAGATTTAAGCCACGCAAGGGCCCTGCCCTTGATGCCAAGTTCCGTAACCCGCGAGAAGAGTTGGTAATGATTGTCCATGTGAAATGCTGCTGATAGTTCCAACAGCATCAGGGCACTTTGCTTCTTCTTTTCGGCCCTCACTCTTATTCGTCCAGCACAGACAGCATGTCCAACTCTACTCTATAGTGGGCCTTAACCCCGCCAGATTAAATTGTAGGAGGATGTTGTCCTCTAGATGTTGTGACAGAGAGCTTAATACGTGCTGTCCCACCACCTTTGCCTGGAATGGGCTCTGCGAAATTTGGCTGAAGTTTTTTTGAATGTTCGTGTCTTCCCTGGGTTTTTTCACGAGTGGGATGACACGGGCCCCCTTTGAAATTAGTGGTGACTTGCCCTACTTACATTGAATGATTGTGAAGCAAGAGAACTTTGCTTTTTATCCCAGGGAGTGCCATCTCAAACATCCTTGGTGGACAGGCATCTCACGGTACCCTCTCTATTAAAAGAGACAGAGAATCATGGTTGATCCTGGGGAAGGCACTTAGTGGTGTTTTAAAAATACTTAGTGTGGGAGCTAATGTTAAGTGTTAACGTGAATTTTGGCATGCACTAAATTTCCAGCAGGTCATCCTTCATTTTCGTTGTGAAGAATGGACTGGAACTTATTACAGTCCTCCTTACAAAATTAATACTGCAATTTCTTCTCTTGTTTCAGCTCTTTCAGGATTCGAAAGTTCTTTTTTTTTTTTATCAGCAGCCTCAATTTTTGCTTAATTAAAATCTCTATTTTTTGTCCTGTTGGCTTTTTTATAGCCTGTGAATCTTTCACACGTAATCTGCCCTGGCCTTTGGGCGTACGCGTTCTGCCCGGCTCTCTCGCAGTGGCGAAGGGTTTGATTTATGTTTCTTAAAATGTCGCTGACCCAGGTAGCACCCTCTCCCTTTATCCCTTATTCTTTTTCCTATTTTTGGAGCCACCATATCAATGGCGTTCGTCAATGTAGATCACAGGAAATGCTTTAACATCGATATCACACTGTGTAGATGTGGCAGAGTTATCTAGGGGGGTGACCAAGTCGTCGTCGTCTCTTTTTATTTAGCGAGAGCCATCCAATAATTACATATTGTTCAGACCACGAGCAAGGAATGGTGGCTATAGGGCTTGTAAGTGTATGAGATCTCCCCACTAGATTGAGTGTATTTCCCTTGCCATGAGTGGGAACATTCACTAGCTGGGAAAGGCATAGAGCCATCAGTGCCTCCTCCAACTGTTTTACCTGACAGTCATTCTGTACGTGATCCTAGTGGAAAGTGAAATCCCCCATCACCAAAATACATTTGTACTGTGATTGGATTTTAGATAGTTATGTAAACAGCTCAATGAGTCTGTGCAACTTTTGTGGGGGGGCCGTACACTATCTGGAAGACTATGCAGATGGTCTGTTAGGAAAATTTTGCCCTCAGCACTTTAGCCCTTTCGATGCTTTCTGCTCAACGAATCGCAGCTTTCAGTTGGTCTTTATAAAATCTTTCGATAACCGGCCACATAGTTCAGCGCTAGTGCATCTACCAGGTCAGGGGAAGAATATTTGTGACCGCCTGTGCAGTCACAATGTTGAGAGGGAAGACCAGGACCGTGGATGAGTTCTAGTGACGCCTTTATTGGAGATACAATTGTTCAAAAACACCAGTCTCTGTCTGTTCCGGATTGTGTGGCGTCCAATCAGTTCCAAGCACCTAAGCAGTCAGGGATCCCCACCCTCTCGGTCCTGCATTGCTGCTGCTATCAGGGTCTTTTGAGACTTCTTTCATCCGGGTAAGGGTAGCAAACAAAGAGTGATGATGGGGTCAGTACCTGGAACTTTAACTGTAAGGCAGTGCAACCGTCACCAAGGTGGGGAGTGATCAGGTAAAAGGAGCGTGTTGGGATCTGAAAATGAAAAAAACCCAAATTTTCAACTCCCGTGTACCTAGCTGCCATACTTTCACTGACCTCCCCACCACCCTCACCAAAAACATCCCCCAAGCGGTACTGCCTTGACCCACGACGCCTCATCTTGGCCGTGGCGTCTGGAGCCGGGTCGTCTTTCACCTCCTTCTGCCCACCGGGTGTGCACAGTGTACGGTGGGTCCTCCAGCCGTTATGCTCCATTGTATCTGCCACACCTCCTGCTCCGCACTCCGCTCCTCACCCGGCTCGTCTCCTCCTCTGATGGTCGCCTCTTCTCTCCTACTCCGCTCCTCACACGCTTTGCCTCCTCCTCCGATGGTCTCCTCCTCTCCTACTCCGCTCCTCACACACCTCCGACTCTCGTTCTCCTGCTCCTCTAATCGCCCTCTCACTCGTCTCCTCCATTATTGCGGGCGGTCCCAAGTACCGTGAGGATTGAGGGCTGGTAAAGTCCGCCCGCCATCCTAATGAGGGCCTTTGTGTTCACTAAATATACCAACGACACAAAACTTGCTGTGTGCCTAAGATCACACTGTCTGCCATTTGGCTGAGTGTGATTTATGTTTAGGGTGGTGGTGGTCAGCAGCTGTGAGCATTTCCTATCGGATTTCTTGAATTGCAAGTTGTTTATTTTCTTTCTTCAACCTTTGTTGCATTGGGGGACTTTGAGTTCATCCCAATTACTGCCTTCGAGGTAGGAGAATCATCTTCCCCGTGGTCTTGTCCTGTGGTAACAAGGGACGGTTGCTATTTCCAGGTCATTTGAGGGGATGTTTTTGTGTGAGGGGTTGATGGAGGTCCGGTCATGTAGCTGTTGTGGTCCTTTCTTATGAGGGCTTTGTATGCATGTGTTAGCACCTTGAATGGTATTCTTCTTTCAGTGTGTACCGAGTGTATGTTGTGTAGTTGTTTGGTAATGTGGTTGTGTTGTGAATTTTTGATGAGGACTCCAGCTTTGGTGTTTTAGACAGTCGGTCGTTTCTGGAAGAGTTTTCACTTTATTACTGGCTTACACAGTGTTGCTGTAGTCCATTCTGTTAGTGATGAGTGCATGGGTTAGGTTTTTTTATGAATTACTTGGATCCACTTTAATGTTTTGAAAATTATGCTGATGTGTTTTAAGCATTTCGATGATATGGTGTTGATCTGGCTATTTATTGTAATTGAGGAGTGTAGTATGATGCCTTTCTTGCTTTCGAGTTCTGTTGGGGTGTTTTTTGTTTCAAAGGCAGAAGGCCACCATGTTTAGTCCCATGTGTATGAGGTGCAGCAGAGTATGACGAGTTTTGTTTTCTCAGCGTTGACGGTCAGCCACCTGTTGCTCATCCAGGTTGCAATATCTTTCATCCCTTCTTGTCCATTGCTCCTACTTTAGTTGTCTTCCTTGGTCAATTTTATCATGACCTTTTTGATATTTTTGTACCAGACAATTTATTTTTTTTGTTTTTGCGACCATGGTTGTGAGGTTTCGCTATGTAGACATCGATGAGTGTGGTGGTGATGGAGGCTCATGCTTGTACTCTTCATCTGAAACCTGTTGTTTCTGAGACAAAGGGCAGGTGTCGGATTCTCTGTGTTCTGCATGGGAGGAAAGATCTTATCCAGTCTAATGCTATTTCTCACATGCTGACATAATGGAGCCTGTTGACGATGGTGTTGTCCGAGATGGTCTTTAAGCCTGCTGATAGCTCCAGAATGATGAGGGATGCCGTGTGGCTTTTGTCAAGGAGCCTGCGAATGTTATTTGCATCAGTGATCAGTCTGTTCTCGTTGCTGTGGTTTTTGCTGAATCTGATTTGAGTCGTGTGTCTGTTCTTTTTTCTATATAATTTGCTATCTCGGAGTCCAAGTCAGGTTCAATTAGTTTTGTGGTGAAAAGGAAGCATAAACACTGTCATCATTTTTGGGTGATTTTTTTTTTAGTTCTGTGGTGGGCATCTTTTAGTAAGGTGTTTACTTTGTCGTTCTTCCTGTTGTCAGTGAATTTTTGGCGGTCTTCTGAATAAGTTCATATTTCTGCAAAGTTCTGGTTTGAAGGCATTGTCGGCTCTGTGTAAAATGTCCATCTTGCATGGCTCAGTAGGTGCTACGGACTGAATTTCTATACAGTTTAAGGGGTTTTCTGATGTGACAACTCTTCAGGTTAGAAGGGTTTGTTGGATGGCTTTGTTGTTCATGTTGGTTTAGTAGGTGTTCTCGTTTTTGTTCTCAGTTTTGTATTAGAGCATTTTTATATTGTAGTGAATTAAATTAAAAAATCTTTTTACACCAGTCATGGTATGGTTTGACCTTTTGATTGTTCGATATTTTTTTTTGTAGTCATTTACGACGCCGAACATTTATTTTGATTACTTGGCGTTTTCGGACTATTATTTCTTGGATGTTTTGTTTTTTGTGCTTTCTAATCAGTAATGTCTTGGTGGTGGGCTGTGATAGCTTATTTTTAGGCGTGGTGTCACTCTGGTGTTTTTCAGTTTCTGATCTTTTTCTCCATTGTTTGGCATGAGTTCTTGGATTCCTCTAGATCCATTGTGAACCATAATGCTTGCATGGTGTGTTGTCTCTTGTTCTTCTTGATTGTGGGTGATTCTTTTGGCGCATTTGGCGATTCATTGTTAGACTTTGCTTGCCACTGTATTGCACTCTGTTGTATTTGGTTAAGGAGTGCATACTTTGTTATTTGTTCTGCATGGTGGTACAGCGTGTTTTTTTACGTCACATAGATATCTGCTGTACTGTTCATAGCTCTTGTAATTTATAAAATAGTCTCTTACGCCTGATTTCATTTTCACAACTCTATTGTTTGTCATGAAACTGCAATATAATTTTAAAGACCTAAAAATTTTACTATGTTTTGCATTGACATTTGCTATTCTGTATACTATTGTGTTCTACAATTGTTTATTTTCGTAAACTGTTCTAATACCTCTTTTTGTAGTGAGCTTTTGTCCATTTGTATTTTAATACAACAAGATTGGAACTTTATTGGCCTGTATCCTTCATGGGGTTTTGCTTGGCAGTCATTAATTTACTATACCCTGCACACTTTTGTGTTCTGCTAGATGTTATTTTGTAATTTAAATACTTTACTAGTTAATATAAACCATACATCTACCAAAGAACATACATAAGCAGTCATATACATTTTAAAGACATTCTAAGAATGTATTGCCATCAATCTTGAATCATATACTTTGTTTCTACAAAACAAAATTGTATTTTTAATTCCACTCCTTTTTTTTTTAAATTAGCAGTATGTTGTTTTGTTACTATTCCCATAAATCATCAAAATTACATTTTAACAGCTAACAGCACCACCCGCCGCAATCTTATTAATGTCTGATGCTCCAGCCACTTTTGTGTGTTCACCCTAAAATGGGATGTACAAGAACGCCGCACCCTTACCAGTCGGTAGTATTTCCGACAGGTATGGCTGGCGGTTAGACAAAGTCCCTCTTACATATTAATGTTCCCCTAAACATGTATATAGTCTAAAAAAATACTTTTTTTTTGATAAGTTACTTTTCATACAATTATTTAAAATGATCTTTGTTACTTTATCAAAATTATTATTAAAAATGTTTGTATAATATTTACTAGCATTCTTTTTTTTTCCCAATAATATTTTGATTAGTTATCATTTTTTTTCATTTTTGTGTTTCGAAAGCTGACATGTTAGTTCCTTTCTATATATGTTTTCAGTATTTATTCATGTTTATATTTAATCTTAAATTATCCTTGATAGTACTTAAGTTTAATTTATCATTTCCTCTCTTTTTATATAATTGTTTTAATGACCCTGTTGGTATTTGGCTGGTTTAAAAATGTGTGAAGTACTTTAAATACAATTACATTATATTCATACCGTAAATTAATATTATGGGCATTATTACAATGTCAGGTGTTAAGCCTCTGAATGCTACTTGAAGATTTGCTGACCAACATGTCAGCTTTACAGTTTGACTTTTGAATTGGGATATTGGCTCTTTTATTGAGAAATACTAGATTGTTCCCGCTTGCTTTCAATGTGACTAAAGAGCCCATTGGCCAGTTGGAAACTAAATTCAAACCTTAAGTGTATTGTTTTCATTATCAGCATTACAATGTTTGTCATTTTTTTATGAATTTCAAGGGCTGTCATGAACTTCCTTTTGTGTCCTGGATCAGGGCCCCCTTTACTTGAAGGCCTGCTGGTTTTGGCAATGTTCTCCCCCTTGAAATCCATGCACCGTGTGTTTTGTACTCGATGCTCCTACTCACATGTTGCTTATATTCTCACAATGTAGCAGTTCTCTAAGATACATTTTTATGCCGTCTTTTTGATCACTACACATTCTTCCTTATGGGTATAGGTTTTTGCATCCACACTATGGGGCCCATTAGGATGTCTGGCATTTTCATACACAATGCGGCATACACCGCGCGGTGACTGCGGCTTTGTGTATGCAAATGCATACATACATTTTTAGCATGATGGCGGGCTGTGCTGAGAGCACCGGCCGCCACATTGTTTATTTGCATGTTAAGTGGTTTATAGTTTGAAACGGCGTAAATTAAATATTTTCAGCAATTTATTTTTCTATGTGTTCTTAAATTTTTAAATTACTGTTATGAATATTTTCTAGTCTTACACTTCAGGACATATCTAACAATAACATAGTAATGTATAACATTTATTTTCAAAATAATTTCAAATTAAATATATTTACTTTACAATTCAATTTTTGTTTATCCAACATCTATAAGTTCGCGTCCTATGCTTTAGACATTATAATATTTTGTATTTACATTTAAAAAATCATATATACATATTTAAATGTTTCAGACATAATTTTATTAAATGAAAATTTCCTTTTTTAAGCTATATGAATATTTTGGATTATCTTTTAATTTTTTAAACCTTAACTACTTTCACTACTTTTTTTTAAATTAAAAAAATAAATAAAAAAAACCTAACTTAAGAAGGTACCACTTTTAGGTCGTAAGGTAAACTAAGAGATGGGTGCACATCCCCCGTCCCGTCTTGTAAGCTTGAAATGTCGGTTGTGTGTAAGTAGTTCCAAGTCCCTGGGATCTGCTGATACCACGGTCCCTCGCCGTTGGGTCTCTGTGTATTATTCCATGAAATCCGAATATCCTGCCCCCCAGTCCCGCCCCCTCCTAGTCTTGAACTGGGAATGGGTCCCTAGGTCACTAAACTCTCCCCACCTCCCCCCACTCCTCCTACTCGTCCTCTCCCTCCTCATCTGATGTCAGTGGATCATCTTCCTGCATGGGTTCACAAATCTCCCCCCTGTACACGTTCCACAGGGTCCATATCCTGTTCCATTTACGCGGACAGGCCCTACTGGCATATACTGCCCGCTCTGTTACCAACACCCTGTCCATGTTTGTACACCATTGCGCCAGTGTAGGGGTTTCCGCCGCTCCCCACTTCTGTGCTATATCGCGTTTTGCTATCATCATCCCTAATGTTGACCACTGTTGGCCGTGTCTGAAGAGATCGTTTGGGTCCCAGACATTTAGCAAGCGCTTTCGTGGCTCAGGGACCAGGGACACCCCAAAGCTTTGGATATAGTGCGCATTGTTTGTCTCCAGTACTCCTGGATGTGTGTGCAACCACAAAGACAATAGGGATGTTGTGCCCGTTGTATTAAGTGTAGTGTCGTTCTCGTGTAATACACCCTGTGTAAAATCTTAAGCTGCACCAGCCGGAATTTTGCTGTGATGCCCACCTCCCTGGGCGACGCCAGTGCCTCGTTCCATTCGGACTCCTCCATTTCCCCTAAGTCCATCTCCCATTTGTCTTTCAGTTTTACCATTGGGTCTGGTAAGTTGTTAATCAATTTGCAGTATGTAAGAGACTTAGCACGTTCTGCATTGAAATCCGTGAGGAGGCGATCTTCCAGTGGAGATGCCTCTGGGACCTCCGCTTCCTTTGAGATGGCTGTAACTAGAGCATGCCGGACCTGTATATACCGGAACGTCTGCTTGGGTCCCAGCTCGTATTGCTGTTGCAGCTGCGTGAAGGGGATCACCGTTCCTTTTTCCCACAGGTCCCCCACTGTGGATATTCCTATGCTGTCCCAGTGTGTAAAGCCCTTGCTGCGTCTCAGGTTTCCTAGGGCCCGGGTGTCCCACAATGGGGTGAGCTTAGTGATTCGCCCCTTCCATCCCAGTGCCGCCTGTGTCGTGTGCCACAGCGATGTGGTAATTCTCGTGGGTCCTACAAGCTTATTCACTAAGCGTCTGTCGTAGAGAGGTGCCAGTATGCTGTTAGTGCCCAATTGTGCTCGGTCGGCCCTATATGCCGGGTCCTCTTGGGGTGCATGCAGCCATTGGTTGATGGGCTTTAGCTGTGCCACCCAGTAATACAGCTGCAGATTCGGTAACGCAATCCCCCCCATCGTACCATCCCCTGTGCATTTTAGCCTGAGCGATGCGCGCCGGGCGATTACTCCACAGGAGACTAGACACCAATGCTGACACCTGCCTGAAGTACCCTAGTGCCACCGGATATGGTGTGTTTTCCAGGATATATAAGAAATGTGGCAGCGACATCATTTTATAAAGTGCCGCTTTGCCCAGCAGCGTCAAGGGCAGCTTCGCCCAAACCTTCACATCCTGCTTTAGCCGCTCCAATGGCGGTACCAGATTTTTCCTGAAGAATTCCGGTGGATCCACGGTTACATGGACACCCAGGTATTTAAAGGAAGACCCTGCTGTTCCTAGGGGACAGTCGTCGCTCAGAACCGGGGCCGGACCTTGCAGGACATACAGTACTGACTTTGTCCAGTTCAAGGTGTATCCCGATACTTTCCCTTGTCCATCACACAGAGCCAAAAACGCCGGTATGCTGCGTTCCGGCTCCGTCAGGTACACGAGCATGTCATCTGCGTATAACGGAAGGCGGTCTCCCCCCCCTCCCCTTCCGCCCAAGTGATTCCTTTCAATAGGGGAGTTGTGCATATCAGGGTTGCCAGTGGTTCCAATGCGATCGCAAAGAGCAGCGGTGACTGGGGCATCCCTGTCTGGTACCCCGCTCCAGAGGGAACGTTCGGGAAATGTGGCCGTTCGCCACTACCTGCGCTACTGGTTTAGTGTAAAGTAACCAGATCCAAGCAATGAAGTTGGGTCTGAATCCCAGGTGCACCAGGACCTTGAATAGGTATTGCCATTCCACCATGTCGAATGCCATCTTTGCGTCTAATGCCAGTATGACCGCCGGTTCCGAGAGTGATCCCGCCCCAGCCAGTACGCCGTGCACCCTGCGTAGATTCAGAGCAGTGTTCCTATGTGGCATAAATCCTGATTGGTCTGGGTGTATGAGGTGTGGGAGGTGTGCAGTCAGCCGGGTAGCTAGGAGTTTAGCCAGGATTTTGACCTCAGCATTGAGAAGTGGTATGGGACGGTACGACGTGCATTCCTCTGACGGCTTCCCAGGCTTTGGGATCGCAACGATAGTCGCGGTCCTTTGATCGAGCGGAAGTTCGGCCACCGCCAAGCTTTCAGTATACATAGCTAGTAAGGGCCCGCTGAGTCTCTCCGATGAGGCCTGGTACCACTCTATCGGGATGCCATTCGATCCCTGTGCCTTGCCGGGCTTCACTGCATGTATGGCTATTTGTATTTCCTCTGCAGTAATGTCTGCCTCCAGTTCCGCCACCGCATCCGGTGTCAGTGTCGGAGTAGGAATGTGACTTAACGCCTCACGGGCCATGTCAGCCGATACTGCCCTAGCCAGTGTGTCTAACCCTAACCTGCTTGATACACATAACTATAAAACTGCCCCCCTGTTCCCCCCCCCCCCTGCCTCCCTGCTTAACCGACCCGGAACTGTCCGCCCTCCCAACTTAGCAGAGTGCTTTACCCATCCCATCAACAATGTTCTTGCTTGCTGGGGTGAAGCATCCCCGGAGCAGGCGGCTCCCCTGCCCTCTTCGGGGTCTCCCAGGTCAGTGTCCAAGCGTGAACCCTCCGATCAATTCGCCATGAAGTAACACACCAGGGTGTATTGGGGACTCATGAATCTGCACCTTCCTCTACTTCAGAAAGTTCCTGAGTAGGCGACTTGACCGTCCCAAATCTGCCCGATGTCTGTGATCCTGCGCGGCTGCCTCCCTGTTGGTGCCCGTTATTTCTGTTGGAGCGGCGGGCGGCCCCACTTGTCTCCATCCCTCCAGCCAGTCGCGGGCCGCCTCCGGCGTGTCGAAAAACCACACTTTGTTGTCTGCTACGACTCTTAGTCGGGCCGGATATAGCATAGAGTATGACAGTTCCTTCGCTCTCAACTCCTTCTTGACCTCACAGAAAGTTCTCCTCCGACGCGAGACCTCTGCAGTGTAGTCCGGGAAAAAGGCGAGCGTTGAGTTTTGAATTTGGAGCGGCGTCTCCACTCTCGCCGCCTACAAAATGACGTCTCGATCTCTAAAGTTAAAGAGTCTCGCCAGTATTGGTTTGGGGGGGGGCCCTGGTTTGGGCTTTCCACCGGGGACTCTGTGCGCCCTCTCCACCGAGAAGAACTGCGAGAGCCCCTTTGGTTGTAACTGCGTCTTTATCAGCTCTTCCACATAGAGGTCCATGGCGCGGGCACCCTCCGATTCCGGAACCCCAAGAATCCGTACGTTGTTCCTCCGAGAGCGCCCTTCCTGATCATCCAGTTTTTCCTTGAGTGACTTGTTTTCGGCCTCAACACGCTCCATCGCTATTTGCAGTTCCGAGACATCTTCCACCACGGATTTCGTGACCACCTCGACCTGCTTCACTCTTTCCTCCATTTTTTGAAAGTCTGCACGTAATAGCGTGACCTCTGTGGCCGTGGACCCCACCGTTGTTTGCACTGGGGCCAGGGCTCTCATCACGTCCTAGAGCGTCGCTTTCTTGGGCCCCTCTCCTTCCTGCGTTTTCCCGGTGGACGTTTGCGGTTCCGGTAGCTGAGAGTTATGCTTGTCGAATGCATATTTATTCAGTCTGGATTGTGTAGAGCTGTTTTTTGAGCCTCTGCCCGCCATAGTACCTACAGGCAGTGATCCCTCACAGTTGCCCTTCTGACGTGGTTCCGTTTGCGCCTCGTCTAGGCCGTTCCTATGGAGTGCTATGTCCCTGGCGCTCCATCTCCTCTCTGTTTTTCGGAAATCCGGGCTTCCTGCTGTACGACGTGTTACTGTGGGTGGCTAATGCCGCAGGTTTTGCCCAACCGAGAGCTGCGTCTGCGACCCGCAGCATGCACAAAGTAAAGGCCTCCGAGTCCTCCCCTGCAGCCTATGTGTTGTTGGCGCTGACGTCACGCGGGCTATCCTCCTCAACCTCGTTCTGGCCGCCCACGAAGAGTGCAGGTCCACCTGCTTTGTCCGGTTGTCTGTTTCTCTCTGTGCTATGCTTAGGGCCCTTGCCTCGCTTCTCCCAGCGAGCCCCATGTCCACCTGCATGCGACCGTCAGCCTCACACGTGTACCCCAAATACAAGTCAGTACAGAAATGCCTTGTGACAGCACCGGGGCAATGCGTGCAAATAGAGATAACGGGGCCTCTGCTTGCTAGTCAGTGGTGTAGCAAGTATAATGCTAGCCGGTGGCGTTATCAGGGCCACTGCGTGCCTTTCGTTGGTATAGTGAGGATCCGATATGTTGCGGGCTAATAGAGCCAACAGGACCTTCGCTCTCCGCTCATTGGTGTTGCAAGTTCGATGCGGGCAAAATAAAGTTATTAGGGCCTTGCGTCCCGATCATTGGTGCGATAGGGAGCCACTGCCACCATAAATTGTACTGCGTGTTTGGCCACTGGTCTCAAAACGCCAAGGCCCGGCCAAGAGCAATATTTAACTAATCAGTCCCCACTCTGCCGGATCTAGGTGCAGAATTCTACTTCAAAGGTGCCGCTGTTGTGTGAAGCGGTAGCGGATCGGCTGCTGGGTATTTTGTCTTCCTGATGGGGGCTTACCGGCTTTCTTCTCATCACTGCGGGGAGGCGCTCTTAATTACGTATCTTCGTATCTGCGCTCCCGGCGCTCCCCGCCTCGTCTGCGGCCTCCACTGCTCCCGCTGACATTCATATGAACCTGTTGCTGCTTGTGAAGGGTGAGGATATATACCGGTCTTCAGCTCCGCCGTCAGTCAGTGACGGTCCCCACCAGCGCGGGCCTCCGGCTGCATTCCGCCGCCTCCACCGTACTTCCGCCCGGCCTGTGGAATCACTGTGGCTCGATGAGGTTCGTCGCTTTAGGGCCCCAGGAGTCGGTACCTGTAACTTGTTACCCCGGTGTTCAATTTTGATCAGAGTGCCGTCGGTCGGACTCCGCTCGGCCCTAGACCGGTGTTTCCCCTCTCGAGGCTTCAGTCTTGCGGAGTAATGTGCGGATTGTCGTGGGAAGGCCTCCTCACCCCGGAGCTCCTCTACTATGCTGCCGCCATGTTCGGCTGCTAGCCACGCCCCCTACTTTCACTACTTTCAAGTTTGTTAATATTAATTGACTACTTGTTATTAGTAACAGTAATAATGAAATCCTTTTTCATTTATTGTTAATTAACTCTAAAAGTATTTTTACATTGTGCAATTCATTTTATTTGCATGTAAAGTGTTTTATAGTTTGAAACGGCGTAAATAAATATTTTCAGCAATTTATTTTTCTTACAAAATAATAATTTATGTGAATATTATACATGCTGAATATTACATTTTTTGTTACATTTGTGAAGTTTTGTGTATGTGCCTTAAGTAAAGATAGTCAAAGTTTAATATTAAAAAAATCAGTTTTCTTCATATTAACTTCTTTTGTATATTTCATAGTGGTAATTATTTATATTGTGTTGTTTGTTGGATTACTATGTCTAAAAGTGTGTTAATTAACTTAAATTGACTGCATTTTATTTTAATTTCATATACTTTTAGAAAAAAATTGTAATTTTTTTTTCTTTTACAGAAATTTACTTTTCTATGACGTTACCTTTTGAGTTATGGTTTACGTTTGTTAAGATTAATCATTTCAAAGACTTTGAATTATTACTAATTCGTGAAATAATTACATCCTAATTATGTGTTTTTCTTAAAATTTTAAATGACTGTTGCTATGAATATTTTCTAGTCTTACACTTCAGGACATATCTAACAATAATATAGTAATGTATAACATTTATTTTCAAAATAATTTCAAATTAAATATATTTAATCAATTTTTATTCATCCAACATCTATAAGTTCGCGTCATATGCTTTAGACATTACACTATTTTGTATTTACATTTAAAAAATCATATATACATATTTAAATGTATAGATATAATTTTATTAAATAAAAATTTCCTTTTTTAAGCTATATGAATATTTTGGATTATCTTTTAATTTTTTAAACCTTACCTACTTTCAAGTTTGTTAATATTAATTGACTACTTGTTGTTATTAACGGTAATATTCAAATCCTTGTTCATTAATTGTTAATGAATTAACTCTAAAAGTATTTTTACACTGTGCAATTAATTTTATTTGCCTGTTAAGTATTTTATAGTTTGAAACTGCGTAAATTAAATATTTTCAGCAATTTATTTTTCTTACAAAATAATTGTGAATATTATACATGCAAAATATTACATTTTTTGTTACATTTGTGAAGTTTTGTGTATGTGCCTTAAGTAAAGATAGTAAATAAAGTTTAATATTAAAAAAATTCAGTTTTCTTCATATTAACTTCTTTTGTACATTTCATAGTGGTAGTTATTTATATTGTGTTGTGTTTGTTGCATTACGATGTCTAAAAGTGTGTTGATTAACTTAAATTGACTGCATTTTATTTTAATTTCATATACGGATTTTTAAAAAAGAAATTTTAATGTTTTTTTCTTTTTTTCTTTTACAGAAATTTACTTTTCTATGACGTTACCTTTTGAGTTATGGTTTACGTTTGTTAAGATTAATCATTTCAAAGACTTAAATTTACTTTCAAATTAAATATATTTACTTTAAAAATAAATGTTTGTTTATCTGACATTTATAAGTTTACGTCATATGCTTTAGACATTATACTTTTTTGTATTTACATTTTAAAAATCATATATACATATTTAAATGTATTAGATGTCATTTTATTAAATTAAAATTTCCTTTTTTAAGCTATGTGAATATTTTGGATTATATTTTTATGTTTTTTAATTGCTATGTAGCTCACTTTAGTCATAATATTAATTGCTAACCCTCTCCAACCCTATAATTGCACTACTGTAGCTTTACTTACTGTATGATTAATATTTTTTAAACCTTAACTATCCTTAAAATTCAAAAATGTTGGTCGTACTAAGGGTCCGATTCTGATTGCGGTGAATCCGCATCCTCCGGACCGGCGGAATCCACCGCCGACCCAGGGGATGCGAATTCACCGCTGCGGTGTGTGTGAAAACCCCCCGCCAGATTAGGATCGACGGGGAGACCGTTCGCCACTTTTCCGCCGTGAGACCGCAGTAGAAAAGCTCAAATATGGTGGCAGTGTCTATCCGACACCGCCACCCATATTAGGATTTGCCCTGTGACATGCCTTTCCGCGGTGGCAATGCCGCCACGAAACGGCATATGGTCTTTTCATTGGGGCCTGTTGCGGGCCCCCAGGGTGAAGAGTGGGTGGGGGTGCACATGGGGGGTACCTATGGTACCCCCCTGCATTTGCACGAAGCGGCAGGCACCGCGCGGTGCCTGACGCCTTTTTGCATGCAAATGCACTGCTTGCAGTTTTAACATTGCGGCGGGTGCTGCCTCAAGCAGCACCCGCCGCAATGTTAAAAATACAGGATGTGACCGCCAGGGTGGCGGTCACATCTTAATTCTCACGGAGGGACTGCCGCTGCCCCTGTGGACGGTCCCTCCTCCTCTGGGGTGGCGGACGGACGCAGGCCCCTAAATTTGGAATATTATTTTTTAGTCGACTGTATCTAACACTGTCATTAATGTGGCGCAGGATGTAGTTTTACTACTTAACTGTACTTCCTCCGGTTGGAAACACTTTTACTACTGGTATACTAATTGTATTGTAAAAATACATTTGAACCCTCCGAAATTGATCATTTTCATTATAGTTTCACTCGCTATAGTGGGAAGAATATATTTTAATTTTACACTAGCTAACACTATCCATAATGTTGAACTTAATGTACTTCATATAGTACATTTTATCCCTCCACTACACTTTACTTTTACTACTGTTGCAGTCCCTGTATTGTGAACAATACGTTGGACCTGTCTGCTATCAAATACTTTCCCTATTGTTGCACTCACTTTAGTTTAAAACGTTTGACCCCTCAGCTCTCCAACACTTTTCCGACTCCCCAACTAATTGCAATTTTATAAAATATGTATTTTAACATACAATACAAAACTATTACATACAGTTACACGCACTTTAGTGTTACTACTATATTTTACCCCGAATATATTACACTTTTTTCCATTTGTTCCACATTTTGGATGTTAATTATTAAATTTTGCACGTCCCCAATCAACACATTATTAAATACACTGTAGTGGTAATGCTACTTTTTTGAACTTCGGCGATACTACACTTTCACCATTGTTGCACTCACTGTAGTTAGAACAACAATTTTTAGCCATATATTTTTCAAAACTTTCCCTAGTGTTATATTTTGCGACTTGAAATTTTGAGTCCATCTACTATACACTTTTTTTCCTACTGTTGCACTCTTTGGTGTTTTCAATAAAATTCGAAACATTGTCTACATTACTTTAGGGTTACATTAACACAAATAAAACTTACATTTCTTTTTATGTTCCTTGAGTGCTTGGATTAAAAATGAATATATATTTTGATATACTGTTAGTTACATTACAAAAGTAACAGAATGTGTAACTTTTTTGACATGTATATTAAATCACACTTTTTTGTTTATTACATTTTACGTATTAAAGTAATTTCATATTACTTTATAATTTTGTAAATGTTACATATATTAAAACTATATTTATTTTTTACCGGGAAACTTAAAAGGAGTCTTTCCTTTTTCTTTTTAAATTTTTACATCTATATTTATAAGATATACATTTTTTACACACATATTAAGTTATTTCACTATTTAAGGCTATGTTCTATCTAAATTCAATTCATGATAATGTTTCACAAATTAACCATTCTATATATAATTTTTGAATACACTATCGATTTCTTTTTTTCAAAAATTAGTACTGTATTAATCATTTAATAAATACCATTTCAATTGGTGCAAAAATATTACATACTCACATTACGCATCTAAAACTTTTATATTCTATTAGCCTCTCTTTTGTGTCAATACAAATTATTAACTCTTTAACAGATCTAAACTTTATCATAATCAGGTTCATAATTTAGTTCTTAATTTACCCCTACCAATCCAACATTTACTCTATCGTGCCATTAAAAATGATTTCTGTGAGTTAATTTGAGCAAACTGCAATACAATACTTCACATTGAGCATCATTTTAATATACATTACATTTGCCTTTCAACAAGACTTTCTATGGTTATGGTCACTGGATTATGATGTAACCACCGTCAACCCGTCAGGACCACAATCACTTCCATCTGACCCTTCATTATTTCAATAATGATTAGCATGGTCTGCCGACATAGCGCAGGCAGATACACCGACCTCCATGCAACATACAGGATTAATGAGGTAGTACGAGTGGCTGGAATCCTTACAACAGTGGCATTGAATGAGCTCTCAATACTACTCACCTTATAATTACATTTTCTGCTTGCTCTGTAATGGCAGTTAAACAGCCATGAAGTGGCAGTCACAATTGGGTTACAAATTGCCCATCCTACACCCATTCCCCGTTATCTCTCTAAGAAGGTACATGTGGGCCACCTATGGTTCTCCCCTACATATCCCTGCACTGCTGTGCCTGACTCATACTATATGTATTGGTGACATCATATTTTAAAAAAATTGCGGTGTCATGCATGCCACATCACATGCTGCAACACAAACAATACACATTGCATTTCTTCTGAATGTGCATGAAACGTAATGATAGAATGGGAACCTACAAATCTTAGTCGGCCAGTACTTATTCCACATCGTTTATTAAGACGTAACTTCAACAGACCTCATATTAAAAAATATGGTGCGGTCAAAAACTCCAGGTTGTCTATGGCTGTTTGTCTTGTGGTGAGGCAGCAGCCCGCAGCGCAATCACCATATTTAAAACATTTTGCTATGTAAATAAATGCAGTGAGTGTCATGCACCTTATTGCTGATGCAAGATAGTGCATTTATTTTTAGGAATGCACCATACGTAAACCCAAAGCCGTACCCCCTCTAAGTATGGTGGACCGGACATGGACACCAAAGACACTTTCTATGTGCATCAACTGCTCTGTGGCAGTGTCATTATAATGCTGATGTTGTAAAAACTGACTGCTACGGATTCGTACGCCATTCCAAATCTTCCACGCCCTCATTGATCAAGTCATAACCGAGTCATCTTTCAAAACTAATTTGGAGTTTGTCTTCCTTCTTTGGGATATGGTTGATAGACTCCAAACAACCCATGACAGCATGAAAGTCTAAGATTAGCGATGTGTAGCTTTTCTCATCCAAAAATTAAATAAGGCTGATAATTTTATAATGATGATATAGAGTATGAAACGTTTTAAGCACTCACTCCGTTTACACTTAACATACTGTTCCATTCAATGACTGGATCGTTGCGATTTCATTGTAGAAATGAAAACATTATAGTTTTTATTATGTCATTTTTTACCGATATAGAAATACATAATTTATCCACTCGGCAATAAAAAGCTGGTACCATTAATGTAGCACTTTGTTACGATATATATTTACTTTTAAGTGCTTTTTGGCTACACCCTTTTTTGCGATTTATTTCTATTTTTTAAGTAAATATGCTACTCTAACATTTCTACAACGTTTACATTTAGCCTTGTTTTATGCATACATTTTTTAAATTAAGATACATTATTCACATTACCAATAACCTTTCATATATATTATATTTATTTCGTGTAAATTTTTATATTCTTTGATCAATAATTAAACTAATAATTAATACTTTTTATTTTAAGTTTATTTTGTCTTGCTAAGTGAACCTATTTGTTTATATTTGTTACTTTTTAGTAACTCTTTAACATAATAAAACATTTATTTATTAATATTTTATGTTGTGACCTAGGTGATATGTTTCACAATAAGTGCAGATATAAATATGTGTTAATTTCTATAGTAAAACTCAATAATTTATATAATTAACATTTAAAAATATTAAATACCTATATGTTATCTAAATATATGACTGGTATAATACACACTGTTTCGGTTAAAATAAATAGCAAATTTTATAAATAATATACAATACGTTATTGAGTACAACTAATGCCAATATTTAATGTTAATACATTAATGATCAATATGTACACTTTACAAGCAACATCATTTTTAATTCTATATTTAGGTCATCTACTTTTGCTTATACTATATTTCTTGTTTAATAATATGTAGCTTAAACATTTCCATTTACTGTCTTGTCTTATTTGTTCCAAATTTATTATTGCCTTTCGGTGCAACAGTGTTTCATCCTACATTTAACCTTTCGTCGCTTCTTTTTTACACCTCGAGTTTGGCACTATTAATGCAGTCTCCAGCTTCGCATTAACACACACCATACATCAGCAGTCTTTCCAATTTTGAATTATTTTTTTATCTGCAAACACTTTTTTTTTACAGTCTACCCGTTTTTTCAACAATAGGTGTTTTACCTATTGGGCGCACACAGGTTATCAGAACAATGCCTTACTTCATAAATATTCTTAAGTTCATAGCATTCTTCGAAAAGTTTCTAAAAATACTTATTATAGACCAAGTTTCCTATATGGTCTATCTTCTGTACCTCACAAAAGCCACTGGTGTTTGGTTTTCAAGAAAGTTGTCTTACAGGTGATAAGGTTTAATATATTTGATTATAGATTCCTTAACAACATTGAGAGACAGTACAACATATTCTTAGTAGTTCACGTGCAATATGAACAGGACTACTATTTTAAACCTCTACTTTGATCTTTTGATGCAAATTTAAAAGTATTAATCCTCAATACCCTTATCTTCTTACTTGTCACATATTTTTTTTTATTTTTTCTAGATCTGTGATATGTTTGCACCACATTTACATCGTCAATACTAGATGCTTATTTTAATGTTGAGTTTCCATTTTAAATTAAAGAAAGCCTTTCCATTGCATATCCTTGAGACCGTTGCAAAACTGTTTGTTGTTTTAAGTGACACTTTTTAAAATATTAAAAAAAGACTGTCCCTTACTTGATCCATAATTAATTTCTAACATCATTTTAATCTTGAGCTGTTTAAGCTATCTGCTAGCAGTGTTTCAAATAGTTTTCAAACCATTTGTTTTTATTATGCTGGCGTGACCGTTTTACACTTTTTAATTGGATTCGTAGAATGGTAGTTTTGTACTCTTGTACTGCTAACATACGCTAGTGCATTTCCATTGATTACAATTTTAATATTTACAACCTGTTCTCATGTGCATAGATTTTGTGTTCACACGGTCCTCCCTTAAAAGGCTATTATGTCTACTTTACCAAGGCAGTACTTTCGCACCAACAAAACAAGTTATAGGCCGCGACGAAAGGTAACCATGTTTGGCATTTTATTTCTTTGCTGGGAGTAGGTGTGCAGATTCCCACTCTGCATGCTCCCTAAAGAAGATGTTCTACATAGTGGAGTTTCAAGCCCTCTTTACCTTAATATCTGCTACTTTTTTCATGGAGGTCGCACCACAATGATAAGTCGGTCGTTTCTGACACATGAAAAGTACATAACAGTGCTGTATTATCACTTAGTCATTATACCTTCAATGACCTGGTACCACAACTTTCATTGTTAATGGACACATTTTTGTTGCAGCTGTTCTTACATTGCACAATCCACATTTTTAGATTTCGTGCTTTCTAATGATGATGCTAATTTGACTGCAACGACACATCCTATCCCAAAGTTGTCAATACCCTGTACGGGCCTAGACATTTTCTAAAAGCAATCTTTGGAGATGACAAAAAATTGAATGTTCACTTCTTCGCCAAAGGCCACAATAGATTACCACATAAGAAGAATTACCTATGCCTCTAGTGACTTCACAACACTTATTCATATGAAGTAAGATGAACACAAACTAATATGTTTACCTTAGCAGTAATTTCTGCCTTTTATTTCATTATTTTTTTAAATTAATCTTTGATCACAAAAAGAACACAGTCAACTAAACGAAATACCACATTAGTACTTACACAGTGAAAATGAACAACGTGAAAATGTGTTTTGACATACAATTACAAATAAACTCATAATAATCAAACATCAATACAAACGAATGAAATGTCACAAAGAACAATCCATATATACACAATACGAAATACAAAGTTGTCATACAAAATGATAAATTAGACAACTAGCACCCTTATATTTAGGATAAATCAATTCCTCTGAAATATCAGGGACACAAGGGGGTGTATTTGCAATATTTAACCAAGGAGTTGAGTTCCTTTGTCTGCCGACACGTTTCGAGTGCCGGTTAAATTAATTGCCGCTCTCTCATCAGGGCTGGATTAGTCTTTCTCACGAACAGACTGTTTGTGACAAAAAAGGGTGTGAGGGGTTTGAGTGTTTATTAAAAAAGGCGCTTCCCAAAACCCTAATTCTTTCTCTATCTGAACAAGTTAGTGGTCACATACCTGCATTATGCCGGTTTGATGTGACCAACAGCAATATGTAACAAGCAGTGGTTGCCAATCTGCAATAAAATACATTATGAATGATTTAGCTCATGGGGCGTAATTCTTTTGTCTGATAGCTATGTATGGGGGGAAGGAGGGAAAAAGCTACCTGGTTTTCAATATTGTGTGGCCAAGACGATTTGTAAACAATAGACAGCAATTGCAGCTCTTTACCTCTGCAAGAGAAATAGTACATGTGATTTCGCGTTGTCTGTTTATATAAGTTTGAAACTTAACAACTGAGAGCAAGTTATTTACTTACTCTGGAAGTCCCTGATATTTCAGAGGAATTGATTTATCCTAAATATAAGGGTGCTAGTTGTCTAATTTATCATTTTGTATGACAACTTTGTATTTCGTATTGTGTATATATTGATTGTTCTTTGTGACATTTCATTCGTTTGTATTGATGTTTGATTATTATGAGTTTATTTGTAATTGTATGTCAAAACACATTTTCACGTTGTTCATTTTCACTGTGTAAGTACTAATGTGGTATTTCGTTTAGTTGACTGTGTTCTTTTTGTGATCAAAGATATTAATAAAAAAAAATAATGAAATAAAAGGCAGAAATTACTGCTAAGCTAAACATATTAGTTTGCGTTCATCTTACTTCATATGAATAAGTGTTGTGAAGTCACTAGAGGCATAGGTAATTTTTTTCTTAAGTAGTATAACTGGCCCTAACTACCCTCTAATACTTTGGGCCAAACCCCTCCTTTTTTGACAACAATAGATTACCAGCATATTACAATTATTGAGTAGTAACATAGGTGGATGTCGGTTTTGTTCCCATGGGGATGCGTCATTGAAAGGCGGCTCCACCCTACGAAGAGTCATTGCAATTGTATTTTTCTTGAATTTTTATGGACTTCATTAACTAGCAATTCCTAGCCGGACATGAACCTATGTCCATGCACACAGGTTGGCACATGTTATGACCCCCTGTTTGCATAAACATTTATTAAATGCCTTGTGGTGCTCAGCTCCAATTATTTCCTTACCACATTACTTTTCTTGGTCATACAACTGCTTTTTAAACCATGAATGATACAAAATTCATAATATGCTTGTAGTGACCAATACACTTTAGACAAGCCATATTGTGGACTCTGCTTTCGGGACCTACTTATGAATAATCCCTGGCACAGCTTGCGCTCTCAGTGTTGCTATACTGCCCCAGTTGTGAAGAAGCAGTCACACTACCTTTGCTGTAGTGGCTAAATCTGCCACATCTACAACTCCACAATTTGGCCACTCTTTCCAAACACCCAATTTGTAACAGTACTCTAAGTTTTATCACTCACAATTTGACCAAACCACAACTTATCTGCTCTGTATTGTTTAGTGATTCCAATTTCAATTAAACTCTTTCTTGTTCAGTATGTAATAAGAATTGATTTTGTTTTACTACAGTCTCCATTCGTGTATTCAACAGACTTTAGAACTGATTGGTAAGTCGGAGCAGTTATTATCCTGAAACAGCATAACCACAGTGAGTCATAATTTGGTTAACATATATCTCTGACGCATGTCCTCATTCGATTTCGTGAATATTGTGCAATACTTATCTATAGGCACCATAACCAGTAATTTAAATATGTGTTTCTCCAATGATTTACTATTGTCAGTTATTAAAAGTATTCATTGTTGGTTCAAAGATTGTTATTTCACATTGCACATTTAGTAAAAATTATTTGAACATGCATTTACTCTACTTTTTTGCCATTGACAATGTTACTTCCCTAACATAGCTTTGTATTTGCTCTTGATGAATAACATCACTTATGTTGTACAAATAGTGTGGGAATTTATGCTGTTTATTGCACATAATTGATTTTTCTTTTTAAAATCTTATTTACTTTTTGGTTAACATGAACTTTGTGATCCACATAATATTTTCTGAAATTTCATAAAAAACATTATACTGCATTTAGTTGTGCTTTGTTTTTGGAGTAAGTAAATTCTATGTTGTAGTCTACAGGATAATTATAAACAGTAAATTCCATTTTGTTTCAGGAATCCCAATGATGTTTACAGACTTTTGATCTTTAGTTAAATAGATACATGGTTCTTATTAACTACAGGTTGTAAATATTTATTTTAGGAATGTTTATCCTTTTTTTCTGAATTAGCAGGACCACCAGCAGCAGCAGATTCCAATGCTACACAAAATGGGCAAACTCCATGGATCATTCAAAAAACTTATATTATCACCGTCCCATTCATCAAACGGAATCAATCTTACTTTAAAAAGCATGACCCTTATTGTGCCTGTGTGGATGGAGTCTGATACTTTTGTACCTCTTAGTGAGCGTTTAACATTTTTAACAGTGTGTTTGACAATGGATTAAAAAAGAACTAAGAAATTTTATATTCTTCAATCTCCCACTACAATTTACCACAAAAAATGTAATTCGATGGAACATTTTAAAATTCTTCTAAAGGAGTTGGAACTGAAAGAAATACCATTTTCATTAATCAGGGAACCGGAATAAAGTCTTGTATGCCATTCCTTTGGACACATGAACGATGATGGTTTAAGTCGATCACGGAACAAACTATTTTTAATTGTATTTCACAGTGATCATACCCTGATTATTATCTGGGTCCACTCTTTTTTTTCTTACATTTTCTTCGCTTGCATCAGACTCAGCGGAATGTACGAAAATGTTGACCAACATTTCAAAGTTCCTGACATTTTCAATCTTTCATAAGGTAATTATTTGCTTTACCTCCAATTTGACTAATGAATGATACTTTGAGTCATTGCAATGTTCACGTCCGGTATGAATGTTCTGCAAATCAAAAGATAACACTGCCCTTTATGTGTTAATAATTTGATTCACTATATGTATGCCCAGTTTTACCTACCCACTACAAAAAGAAAAAAAGAAACCAGCCTCTTTTTTTTGTAGCTTCTGTGTTTACGTTTTGACTACTACAAAGTCTCACTATTAGACATAATCCTCTGTGTACAATGAAACATTATTGAGCTATTCTAAAAATAATTTTAAAATCTATTAGCGATGTGGAATTTACAGATTACACCTTGCTTTATACCCTTTATTCATTCCATCAACTATCATTAGTTAATCACATCACTGAAATTTAATTTGACACTATGTTTCTATTAAAGGAACATATACAAGTTGCACAATAATTTCAACTTGTGCAGCACTGCATGCAATGCCTTAATCCAAGAATTGACTTCAATAACCTTTCTTTTTGTGACCATATCCAGAATATTGGTACATTACTTTTTGTTTACAGGTATCAATACCAAAGTAAAATAAATATATATTAGAAATCTTTAATTTTGGAACAACACGTTCATCCTCAGAAAGCAATTGATTTTATTTTCTAAATCAAACCAAAGGTAACGATCAAATTATCAAAAAAGTCATTAGTAAGTAAGCATTCCGGTCCGTTTTTTGAATGATCTTGTGGCTTAATCTTCGCCTTCGCATCATGAAAAGAAAGTAAAAATGTCTCTACAAGAAAATAATTTTTGTGAATCAGGAATTGATTCACCTCTTTTAAAAGCTTGTACACCACCAAAGAATCCAGTTTTAAAAAACAGGAAGTAAATACAATTTTATAAAACTTGGACACCAGTCTGCAAGATTAAGGATAGCCTACAGCCGCACCCACATTAACAAACCTTTCAATGACACTCCTCATCTGACACAATAATAAATGATTGTAGTTGTGTTGCTTCAGTACTCCTGCATATCCAAGCAAACCCATAGTTAAACATTTGGCAATGTAATAGCATCTTGTCTTTTAGTCAGAGGAATTATCAGTTGTCTTAGTCATTTCCTGAAGTTTTTTTACTCTCGCAGCTTCATCGTTCGAGAGTACTTTCATCACATCTAATTAATAGACATAATGAAATGGTTAATCGTATACATTATATTATTATCACTTATGTTTTCAAACTATTTAAAAAATTACTTTCTTTGTAGACAAAACACTAACATTGAGGTCCTAATTAATTGAATTGCAAACCCTGCCGCATGATATCAAACATCAACGAGCTGCCACTTTTTATTACATATTTTTTTTCTGTGTAAGAACTTAATAGATTTCATAATTTAAAACAGTTTTATATTTTTCTTAACATCCTATTGTCTAAAGTCCCAATTTACTGGAGCCACAGATAGTCTGATTATTCGTATTACTTTGCACATAAGCGGATGATCCTTGATTCTATTTGAATCTACAAGAACATGACCAGCTGAATTTTGCGATCCATTAAGTGTTTATTTACACGTAAGCTATACTTTCCTTTTCAAAAGATGGCTGATATGTTCAGACATACACAACATTCTCCGGTATTGGATTCATCTGTTGTCGAACACACCAACTCATACAATTACACCATGTGTAGCCGGATCTCTTGTTGGTGTGCTCTCTGCCCAAAATTATCCAAACTCTGGGTACTCTGCTGATAAAGCACTGACCCTTTACTACGTTTCCTGTTACTCGCAAGTCCATCATGCAAAGAACTCTGGTGAGAAGGAGGTGAAGGGATTTCCTTTATGATACAGTATGAGCATCGTAATTTGGGCAAGGCCGATTGTACACCTCAAATAAACTTTCACTATTACTGAAAACCATACTTGTGACCACCAAATTGTGGGCATCACAGTCTGATCCGCCAGCAATGTCCTCACTTGTGTTAACAATCATTATCAGTGTCAAAAGATTTGGTAATGCATAAACATACTCACCAAACCTGAATTAATGCAAAGAAAAAAGTTTAGTCCTTGGCGAAACTGTGATATCTCTACACTTTGTCATCCATTACAGAAATCAAAGCTATGTATCCAGAAATCATCCAATGTGAAAGTTCTTAGAACAACACGAGGTTTATTTTCCAAAGAATGATAAGCTGGATAAATTGTTCATGAAGCATTTAGCAATTTTTTGGGTGAACGAATTTGTTCCAAAAATATCTATATATGTATGGATAGCAGTTGTCACATAGATTTAGCAACAGATCTGACTGTGTTTTGCATCACGTACCGCCTAGATGTTTTAGTAACGGTTTCAATGTCAATATGCTTATTTTGAGAATAACACAGTATTGTGCGTTGTACCTGTTCAAAATATTGACACATCACAATCCTGCCCTTAACTAAATAACTTTTTGGGTGAAAACAGTTCTGATGAATAATATTTTTGGCTGGTAAATATAGCCATGCACCAAGCATCCGAGCCTGAAACTCTGGCCTCTGATTTTGACGTTTGGTCGTGTTGGCAATTGGAAATGGCCCAACAAATCAACGCCTACATGTTGGACAATCACCGTTTCAGCTTTGTCCTGGCTTCCTACTAAAGTGGCAATAAAAACGGAATACTTTTGACTTCTATGTAAGTGTGAACAGTTACGGTGCTGAAGGTCCTTGTACTCGAGGTGAGCCATAAATACTGCCGGTCTTTGACGTTCGGATTTTCACCTTTCTGGACAGATGGCCAACAGATATTGATGTGTTGGGATACTGTATGTCTCATTTTGTGTCTGCTCTTTTTCAAATTTAGATTTGTGATGCTCACAGTTCCGCAGACTTATTCTACCAAGATTTTCCTCTTCTGAGCGGTTCTGACATGTAACTTGGAATAGTACACCAGAAACATCAAGGACTAAAGCAGATTTACAGATTTTTGCATTTTAGCTTGAAAGCGTTGTTGACATGTGTTCATTATGAGAATAATGTCCTGATGGACGACCAGGATCAACCCGTCCACTTTAAATCTCTCTATCAACGGATTCATCACCTTGTTGATGCAACACAGAACTTAGCCAAGTCCTAAAGTAAGCAAGGAGAACACAACTATAAGTGTGTTCCACTGAAAATGTCAAAAACATCTTTGACTGATAGGAATAGTAGGATTCTAAGTTATGCATCCTTAAGGCCCTGTCAGACCGTCCAGTATTTACCTTGATTATGTTTAATGAGCACATTTATACTTTTAATTGTTAAAAGGTGGAAAATGACACATCCGTTCAACAGAGGGCGATAGAACATATCCTGCTTCCTTACCAGGTAGATGTTGCTGATGAATTCCACTTGGTCGAGTGTTGCTGGAAACATGGGCCTTTTTTGTAACGGATCAGAAATTTCATTTATATTAATGTAATATATTATATCAAGAACGTAAATCATCGTTGAGGTTCAAATTGAGTAGGGTACGTGAAAAAATTTACCTTCATACATTTATTTAATAATCATGCGGCCAAGTTTAAAGAAGCAAAATTGAGTATAAAATTTTGTATTCTGCAACTACATTTATAATTTGCGCTCTCTCCAGTCACACCTTGTCAATGTGTTTGTATGAACAATTTCCACGTCGTCTACCTCCACACCAATGTAGATACAAACTGGTAGGTTTAACATCCGGTACAGTACATTTTTCAAAAACTTACTGTGGTCCTGAAGTGTCTTCTGCATGTTCCTGCACACTTGTTAGAGGATGGATTTTGTGAATGGCCCTGCCAGAAGGCACTGTGCCAAAAAACACACTTGGAGTAGGAGCATTTGATAGACATTTGTGCCTTGGTGGAGGTAGTTGAACGTGTTGAGTAATATACAACATTCAGGAGCTGCAGGAACTATAATTTAAATTGACTCTCACCAATACAGGTCAGCCTTCCGCGTTCCCCATCTCCATTAACATAATGCATTATTTTAGCATCAACGTTCAATAACGTTTCGCATACACTGCTGCTTTCTAATTTAATCTAAAAATGACTTCCATGTGCGTCACCCTGGATAGGGTGTATGCTGACTTTTTTCTCAACGAGGAGTTAACTTCAGCCCTCATATCACGTATTTTCTCTACTTGACCCGCCGTGTCAATATAGTTTATCTAGTCACGCCATCCTTGAACTATTTATCCCCTTTTTTAGTATCACAGATAATTATTGCCTTAAAGTTAGCCATCTTAGAGTCCACTTAGGTGGAGAGTGACACTTTCTAATCGTTGACCGTTCTTGTGCATTATGCACATTTTCAGCATGTAGCCTCCAAGTATAGAGGTTGACTTTTCTTTCAATGCACAAAAGCCGTGGTATCTACACCTGAGTCGTCAATGTCCTTCCTTTAATGGTCAAAGCGAGTTTTGGATGGCAGAAATGAAGGTTGGTGGTTCAAAACACCAAAAATGTATGCACAGCTATCCATGTATTTTTGGTACCGGTCCGGAAGCTGCCTTTTTTTACTCTCAACTGGTGTTAACACTTGTGATACTACCTTGATGATCGGAGGTATCCATAAGGTTTCAGAATAATTCATGATTGTTCTGGTAAGTTACCACCTACTACTCAGTAATACTCATTCGCAATCATCCCTAAAACTATAAAAAAAAAAAAACGGTCTCAGGGCAGAAAGTTGTTAATGTCGGTGTCTATACTACATTAAATCGGATACCCTTGGGTTACTAGTGGATTTTTTTATCCCTTGCATCATAGTTACTTTATTATTAATTATGGTGTTCTCTTGGCTGGGCTTTTTTCACTTTCAATCAATTATGTTACCCGTTACATTTTTCAAGTTCAATGTAGTTCCTCTCAAGCTTGTCAACTACATTTTAGAGCACTAATTTGTAGACAAAACAAAAATCTGTGTTTTTCAAAAAGATTAGAGATTTCAATTAAAATTACATGACGTTCACTTGAAGTCTCGTTGACTTGCATTTAAAGGCTCACTTTGTATCCTTTTCACTGCCACTTTGCTGTTCTTAAATTCTGTGCAATATTAAATTAAATGTTTATTACAATGATAGTTAGGCTGCGGTGCAAGTTTACTTTTTTTTTCTAAATGTTTGTCATCTATGGGTGTGCTCACAAAATGAAAAAATCTGCTCTATGTTTTCTACTTTTTGGTTGTGTATCTTTTGAAACATTGTCGACAAAGGTATCTATAGTAGATACAAATGTGATCACTGAATTTGTTTACTGCTATCTATGATGTGGTTCTAACTGAAACTTTTTAAAATGTCTTTAGGGAGTAATGGATGTCACAAAATACAAAGATCTTTGGGATTATGGACGCAGTAATGTTCAGAAGGTTTCACTAAAATACAGAAGGAGGGCTTACGTAAACATTCTAAAAAATACTCCATAAAAGGTATTACTAGTTTATTTAAATATTTCCTTTATTAATAAAAATTTAATCTATAACCTTCAAATAAATTCTTTGTACTTGTTTGACAAAAAAGATAGGTTCATGTGGTCTACTAATCGATGTTAAAATGTCAAAATTGGAGTTTCCATTGAATGCCCAGTGATTTCAAAATAGGATGGGCCATATTTCGATGTTCAGCTCAATAACTTCCAAATTGCACAGACTTTGTCCAGGGTTTATAACACAAACACTTCTTGGTCTCAATCGGGCCATTACAATGCCTATTAACACTGTCTGGTCGCCTTGTATTGTTCTCATATTTGTCTTGTTTTGTGTTAAGGTTGACCACAGCTATGCACCCTGTGGCTGCCATCTCTCGGTGCATCACATTTAGCCCATTGGAACACACCGTACAAAGGGGGTGGAGAAGTGTGGCTCACTGGTTAGAGGAGGCAGACCTGGAAGCAGAGGTCAGCCCGGGACCAGGGTTCAATTCCCGGCTCGGCGGGGTCTTGAGTCCTAAAATGTCCATGAACTCGACAATTCTCGCTCCGGTGCCTACTTGATTCACGGGTTCACACTCTGCGACTCTGGGCGATAGCTTGCTTAATCTCCACAATGGCCCCTCGCGGCGGGATGCCTGGCTTTCACCTTGCGGATACCCTGCTGGGGTTATCTCACAGGGGAATACCAGGACGGGTTCCCTAAGCAAGCGCTTAGAAACCGCTCGGTGATTTGCGCTATATAAATTCCTGTACATTTACATTTACTTTGGACGCAGCATCTAAACCAATCAAACACTCACACCCAGTCAACAGATCAGGGTTTGATCCATCACCGCTCTTTAGCGCACTCTGCAACCCCAGTTCAGACATGGCCATATGCAAATCAGTCTGACCCTTTGCCTCTTGGGAACAGTCCAGCCCGAACTGCCAATCCATGTCTTTCTAGTAACGCTTTCTGGCATTTCATCCTTCATCATCCAGGCTTGCTTTAATCAGGCGCAAAAGTGATCAAGGGACTTAAGTCTGAGCAGACCCTGCAAATTAATGGCGAATAAAGTGTTCCAAACAAATATTTGTAAAACATGTAATAAACATGCGCTTGATTTTATAAAAAATTGAAATTTAATATGCCTAAATGCCTGATCTTTAAAATTACATGCTGAATTACTACTGATCAACAGATTCAACTAGCCCGTCACAAGCCAGCCGCAATAAGTTTCATCTTTACTATACAACTTCCAACATAGTAAGGAGTAGGTCTTAAAGTAAAACGAACAGCCAATTGATATTTGTGGCCATCAAGGCAACGACCCTTGGTCGGATTTGTATATGTTTACTTTGTAATCCGCTTCAGTATAATCAGCCCATAGAAAGCAATGTTTTTTCAAACTTTTATTATTCTTTTTTTCATTTTCGAAGCAAGCTGCATTGCATAAATTGCTTGTATGAAAATTACATACTAGAGATACTTGATGAAAACTGTTCATTATTTTATATTTTACATGTTAATCTAACTTTGTCCTTTGTCCATTTGTATTTTGTAATAGATAGCACGTTGTTCTACAATCGTAAGGGTAAAAACACAAAAGAAGTTGTTGGTGCTGAAGCTTCCCCAAAATTTTCTTTTGAATTTCATTCTTCCATGATTGGAGGCCATAGTGGGATAAACAAAACAAAGAAATGTATTTGCAGCAGATTTTATTGGCCAAATATGACAGTAGATATTGTAAAATGGGTGAGTTTTTAATTTTATACTCATTACCAACTTAATATTTTAAAACTCAAATCATTTATATATTTAGGTTGTATAAGCCCTTTTCATTTAATGTATTCTTCAATGTTAAAAATATAAAATACTATTTATGATATTTCTCATACATAAGGGTCTTTTCACACATCCTTGAATGTTATACATATTAAGTAATGTAAACGCATAATAACTTTACAGTGCTGCCTGAAGTGTTATGTTATGTTACATGAATTTATAGAGCGCTCAGCTGCCCCATCAAAGGGGCGTCCCGGCGCTGATTCCAGATAAAAGAGGAGGGCTGAAAGACAGCAAAGCAGAAACAAAAAGGATTACCTAAGCGGAAGAAGGTAGGTCTTGATAAGTATCCTGAATTCTAGCAGCACTTCCACTTCATGGATGTGGGCTGGTAGGGCATTCCAAAGTTTAGCAGGTAAAAAGCGGAAGGAACGCTCGCCTGCACGGCTGCGTTTGATCCTGGGCACTTTAGCTAAATTTTGGCCCGCCGAGCTTAGAGTCCGAGTGAGAACATACATGTTCAACAAGGAACCAAGCATTTTGGGGGTAGAAAGTCTCAGAATTTTAAATGAAATACATAGGGTCTTAAATTGTATACACTGGGCCACGGGGAGCCAATGAAGCCTCCGGATGGTAGCCGAAATGGAGCTGAACCGGGGAAGGCCGACTAAGGCTCTGGCCGCCGCATTTTGCATGCTTTGCAATTGAACAATTTCTGCTTGATTAGCACCTAACAGCAAAGAGCAGGCGTAGTCCAGTCTAGACAATCAATCAATCAATACATTTATATAGCGCGCTACTCACCCAGAGGGTCTCAAGGCGCTGGGCGAGAGGGGTCCGCTACTGCTCGAAAAGCCATGTCTTGAGTAGCTTCCTGAAGGAGAGATTGTCCTGGGTTAGCCGAAGGTGGATGGGGAGGGAGTTCCATGTCTTGGCTGCCGCTAATGAGAAGGATCTTCCTCCGGCGGTGACTCTGCGGATGCGTGGAACGGCGGCGAGGGCGAGACTGGTCGACCGTAGCACGCGGGTGGGCGTGTAGAAGGTCAGGCGGTTGTTGAGGTACTTGGGGCCTTGGTCGTGGAGAGCCTTGTGTGCGTTGGTGAGGAGTCTGAACGTGATCCTCTTGCTGACTGGGAACCAGTGCAGGCCTCTCAGGTGGCCGGAGATGTGGCTGTGTCGGGGGATGTCCAGGATGAGTCGTGCGGTGGCGTTCTGGATGCGTTGGAGTCTTTTCTGAAGTTTGGCTGTGGTTCCGGTGTAGAGGGTGTTTCCATAGTCCAGTCGGCTGGTGACGAGTGCCTGGGTGACCGTCTTCCTGGTTTCGGTGGGGATACATCGGAAGATCTTTCGGAGCAATCGCAGGGTGTTGAAGCACGATGATGAGACGGCGTTGACTTGTCTGGTCATCGAGAGGGAGGAGTCCAGGATGAAGCCCAGGTTCTGTGCGTGGTCCGTTGGCTTGGGAGTGATGCCCAGGGCAGGGGCCCACCAGGAGTCGTCCCAGGCGGAGGGCGATGACCCCAGGATGAGGACTTCCGTTTTGTCTGAGTTCAGTTTCAGGCAGCTGTTCTTCATCCACTTGGCGACGTCTCTCATCCCTTCGTGTCGGCTGGTCCTGGCGGTGGCTGGGTCGTTGGTGAGGGAGAGAATCAGCTGGGTGTCGTCTGCATAGGAGATGATGTTGAGGTTGTGTTGGCGTGCGATGGCTGCGAGGGGGCTCATGTAGACGTTGAAGAGGGTGGGGCTGAGTGATGATCCCTGTGGTACTCCGCAGATGACTTCTGTGGCCTTGGATCTGAACGGGGGAGGCGGACTCTCTGGGTTCTTCTGGTGAGGAACGAGATGATCCACTCTAGTGCCTTCTCTTGGATTCCGATGTTGCTGAGGCGCTGCACTAGGGTGCGGTGGCAGACAGTGTCAAACGCTACGGAGAGGTCCAGGAGGATGAGGGCCGCTGTTTCCCCATTGTCGAGCAGGGATCTGATGTCGTCAGTGGCTGCGATGAGGGCAGTCTCGGTGCTGTGGTTGGCTCAGAAGCTGGACTGCGAGTGGTCGAGGGATCCATTAATCTCGAGGAAGGCGGCAAGCTGTCTGTTGACGGTCTTCTCGATGACTTTGGCAGGAAAAGGGAGGAGCGAGAGGGGGCGGAAGTTCTTGAGGTCGGTGGGGTCCGCTGTTGGTTTCTTCAGGAGGACGCTGAGTTCTGCGTGCTTCCAGCTCTCCGGGAAGGTGGCGGTGTTGAAGGAGGTGTTGATGATGTCCCGGAGTTGGGGTGCGATGATGGAGTTGGCCTTGTTGAAGATGTGGTGGGGGCATGGGTCGGTTGGGGCTCCGGAGTGGATGGTGTTCATCGTGCGGGTGGTTTCTTCGGTGCTGACCGGAGTCCAGGCGCAGAGGGTGGTGGTGGGGGGCGTTGGTTCGGTGGTTGGGTGCGTGGCTGGTGCGCTGAAGCTGTTGTGTATTTCGGCGATCTTGCGGTGGAAGAACGAGGCGAGTGAGTCGCAGAGGTCTTGCGAGGGAGTGATGTCGTTTGTTTCCGGCGCTGGGGTTGGAGAGCTCTTTGACGATGCTGAAGAGTTCCTTGCTGTTGTGGGCGTTGTTGTCCAGTCGTTCTTTGAATGCGGTCTTCTTGGTGGTGCGGATCAGCTGGTGGTGTTTGCGGGTGGCGTGCTTCAGGGCAGTCATGTTGTCTGTGGTCTGGTCGTTGCGCCAGGCTTTCTCGAGGGTGCAGCAGTTCTTCTTGGAGTTCTTGAGTTCGTCGGTGAACCAAGAGGCTTTCTTGCTGCCGTGTCTGCTGGGAGGGGTCTTCAGTGGTGCAAGGTCATCTGCGGAGTTGGTGATCCACTGTGTGAGGTTGTCGGCTGCTTCCGTTGTGCTGGCGGGAGGGTTCTGGCTGAGGGAGGTGGTGAGCTGGTCGGCGGTTATCTTGTTTCAGTTCCTACGAGGAACCTGTTGCGGGTGGTGATGGGTCATGGTTCTTCTGAAGCTGAAGTGGACCCAGCTGTGGTCAGTCCAATGAAGTCTGGTGGAGTGGCTGAAGGAGATGTCCTTGCTGGAGGAAAAGACTGGGTCAAGCATGGGGCCGGCATAGTAAGTGGGGGTGCTCACCAGTTGCTTGAGTACGAGGTTGGCGAGGTTGTCCAGCAGGGTGGTGGTGGTGTTGTCCTTGTTCTCCAGGTGGAAGTTGAGGTACCCTAGGAGGATGTAGTCTGAGGAGGGGAGGGCGTGCGGGCTGATGAAGTCTGTGATGTCTTCGCTGAATTGTGTGCGCGGTCCCGGAGGTCTGTAGACGAGGGTGCCTCTGAGTGTGGTCTTGGGGTCGATGTGTATTTGGAAGTGGAGGTGTTCGGCGGCGGTGAAGGTGTTGTCGGAGCTGATCGTGATGTGGATGGTGTTCTTGTGTACGATGGCGATGCCTCCACCCGTCTGGTTGATGCAGTCCCTCCAGGTGATCTTGTATCCGTTCGGGATGGCGATGTCGGGCGCTGAGGAGGCATTCATCCAGGTTTCCGTGAGGAAGGCGACGTCTGGTGATGTTGTGTCGAGCAGGTTCCAGAGTTCGACGGCGTGTCTGTGGATGGAGCGGGTGTTGAGCAGGATGCACTTGAGGTGGTTGCTGCTGGTGCTTGGCTTGGCGGGTGCGGTGCAGGTTCGGGGGCAGGTGAAATGGCAGGCTTGGCAGGTGAAGGGTCCGTGGGTGCGTTTCGGGGTGGCTCGGTAGCAGGCGGGGTTCCCGCCGGCGTCGAGTGCGTGGAGTGTCGCGGCATCGTAAGTTCATCGCGTGCGCTGGCATCGGCAAGGATCAGGGGTTGTGGCGCTGGGTGTGGTCCAGGCGCGGACGGGCGTAGACTGGCTTGCCTTTGGAATCAATCAGTGCCCCCGCTGCATGCGTTCGCCGGGCGGCCTCCATATGAGGGGCTGAGGGAGGGAGGAGCAGCTGGGAGGCGGGAGCGGGGTGGCGAATGGGAACGGCGGGGTGGCGGGCCGCAGGGAGCAGCGGCGGGAAGCAGAGGGCGGGGGGGGCACAGAAGGCAAAGGGGGAGCGAGGGGGACAGAATCAAGGGTACAGAAGGCAAAACGGGGAAACAATCACAGGGCAAACTCAATTACAGTGTAAACAGAAGGCAAAAAGGGGAATGAAAAAACGATACAACACGGCAAAGGATACCACGGAGAGCTCAGGAGCAGCGCACAGCACGGGGAGGACCATGCGGTGGCTAGGGGGTGACCTACCTGGTGACAGGGTCAAGGGTCGCTCCCTTTACCACCGGGCGGCCTCCATATGAGGGGCTGAGGGAGGGAGGAGCAGCTGGGAGGCGGGAGCGGGGTGTCGAATGGGAACGGCGGGGGGGCGGGGCAGCGCCGGGAAGCAGAGGTCGAGGGGGTGCACAGTAGGCAAAGGGGGGCAAGGGGGACAGAATCAAAACCAAAGACTGGACAATTAGCTGCCTAGTAGCCGGGTCAAAGTATTTTAATACAGGTTTCAAGCTGCGCAAAATGCCAAAGCATGTGGCGGCAACCTTTTTGGTGTGAGTACAGAAGCCAAGGGAAGAGTCTAACCAGACCCCCAGATTTTTAACTTATGTCTTAGGCGTAGGAGCTTTGCCCAATGCAGTTGGCCACCAATGATCTCCCCAAAGGTGAGTGCTCTTACCAACCAGCAACACTTCGGTTTTAGAAGCATTCAATTGTAGACAGCTAGCAGTCATCCATTCTGATACATCAGCCAAACCAGCTTTGAATCTTGCAAGATCAGAGTCAATACCTTCCATAAGGGCAACCACTAGCTGCGTATCGTCCACGTATGAGACAATGGTAAGGTCCCAATTTTTTTGGCGACCGCAGCTAGTGGCTGAAAGTAAAGGTTGAACAAGGTGGGGCTCAGTGCCAAGCCCTGAGGAACACCCTGTTCAATAGCGTGTTCCCGTGAAAGAAAGGGAGGTGTAGAAACCCGGAATGACCTCTCTGTCAAAAAAGATCTAAACCAAGCCAGAGCCTTATCAGTAATCCCTACCTCCTCAAGCCGTTGAAGCAGAATCTGATGGGAGACGGTATCAAAGGCAGCACTCAGATCCAATAGGATCAGTGCCATCATTTGACCAAGGTGAAGAGTAGACCGAAGGTGCTCCGTCATGGCCAGGAGAGTCGTCTCCGTACTATGACCTGCACGGAACCCATGTTGAGTTTCGTCCAGAATCTTATTGGCGCTCAATGCGTTGGTATGGATTGAATTAACATGGGACTCCGCAATCTTCGCAGCCCAGGGAAGGGTGGAGATAGGTCTGAAGTTTCCGGCTTCAGAGGGTTTAAGCTAGGTTTTTTTAGTATAGGAGAGACCCATGCCTGCTTCCATTTAACTGGAACAGTAGCTGTTGAAAAGGAGGCATTGATGAGATTGTGTAGCTGGGGCAGGCAACACAGAAATGAGTCTCTAAGCTGATCAGGCTTGAGAGGATCTGCCGGAGAGCCGGACTTTATGCGCAAAGTTAACTTGTAAAAGTCCTCCCAAGAAATTTCAGGGATAATGGACAGTTGGAAAGCTGGGCTAAGTCTCGTGGAGGGACTGTGGTCAGACAAATTCCGAGGGGTGGAGGATTGATAAATACCTCGAATTTTCTCCACGAAAAAGGAAGCTAGTTCCTCACATTGGGCTGAATGAGTTTTGGAGATTTTTTTAGTGCTCAGCTCCTTAAGAATCTTGAAAATGACTTTAGCTTGATAGGAACTAAGTTTTTTCTCGGCTGCATAATACTCCGCCCGAGTCCTACATATGGCCCTATGGTAGGCTTTGAGCTCCGTTAGAAGATGAGCTTTTTTCGCAGATGAATATTCTTTCCTCTACTCTCGCTCATGCCTTTTACAGGTCTTTTTAAGGGCCGCTAAGGTGTCATTATACCAGGGATTGGCATCCTGCGTACGTCCTTTAACCCAGGTGGCTGGTATCAGTATATTCAGTGCCCACGTGAGCTATGCTTAAAAGGAATCATATCCTGTCTCGACGTTATCAACTGTGCCTAAAGGGTCGGATACTAGCAGTGCGTGAAAGTCTTCTAGTTGAAGCTTACGCCACGGTCTTTTAAGGACAGAGCGTTGGATAGTACCTGATGTGGATGTAGGAATAGAGAAAGTCATGTCAACCAGAGAGTGATCCGACAAAGCTACAGGAATGGGCATAGTAGTGTTGGGCATCTCGATGTTAGTAAAGATCGGGTCCAACATTGGACCTCCTATATGTGTGGGGCTCCTGACTATTTGAAGAAGCTGAAAAGCAGCTAAATCAGCAGTCAGGGCACGAATGGTCGGGTCATGTTCTAACTCGAAATGAAGATTATGGTCACCAAAGACACTAAAGTTCGCTGATCCCACATCGAACGCTCCTACTATTTCTAGGAGGGTGTCTTTAAACCCGTAAGCGTGTCTGGGGAGCCTATATATTAACAGCCCTGAGAGGGTAAAGTGAGTGTTAACAGTAATGCTAAAATGTGCACATTCCCCACCATCCATGTTAACCTTCTCAAAGAGGCAAGAATAAACTGACCTCATAATCACGGCAATGCCGCACCCTCTGGTAGCTCTATTTACCATGGAGATCGAGTAATCAGGGGGTAGAGCCAGGTTCGGAATGGCCGTCATGTCATCGCTCATCCAAGTTTCCGTAACGAAAAAGATATCTGGAGATTCATCAGTTATAAGGTCGAGTATCTCCGCATGATGCGTGTCTAGCGACCGTACATTCAACTGTAATATCTTTAACTGTTGTTGAACAGGTAGTTTAAAGGAAGCCCCTATCTTAGTGGGTATGGGAAGAGAGAAAACGCCACATGAACAAGTTCGAGGACCACTCAAGGGATATAGAGGGGCCATACAATCCTGAGACTTAAGAGGGCGCAAACTGACCAAGTCCTTTCAGGTGTAAAAACTACAGTTCGGCACATTTTGTCCAGCATGTCCGGCGAGAGTCGATGGACTGGCGCAGACAGGCTTGCCTTTGGCGCCCCGCCGGCGCGCCCGCTGCGCCCACCCGGTGCACGCACAAATGCCCGTGGACATATACAAGGCAGAAAGTGGGTGGGAGAATAACAGCAACTAGTGCGGCACCCTCACAATCCCACTAAAACGGCGGGTTATCCCATAGTAGTCCCGCTGCAGCACCTAATCGGCTGCGAGGGAGTCGGGGGTAAGGATGCGGCGGAGATGTGTAAGTGAACAGTGCAAGAAAGGTCTTAGCCGCTCTTGCAATTCTAAGTACTTGGTTCTTGTGCAAACGAAAAGTTAAACCAATTACTTTACCACTGTTAGTACATTGTTTGTTAAGGACATTTTTTTTCTAAAGTAAATGTATTTTTCTTACTGCTTTAATTACATACAATTTTAATACATAAGTGAGTCATTAGAAATTGGAGGGTTTCATTATTACGGCAACAACACGTAAAGTTTTTTTAGGATTTTCTAGGATTTTATTTATTACATTGATTCATTTGGGTGACACGGAGTGCAATTTTTATTTCACATATCTTTTATTTGTTTGTAGATAAAGGAATGTGATAACTGTCAAAAAGAACAACCTGCACTCCAGATTTCTGCAGAGTTGAAACCAATGAAAGTATGTTCTATGTGTAGTACATCCCTTATTTTAAAATTTGGAAAGCATAGTGGTCTGTAGCTCAAATTTAGATTGTCTACTTAAAATGATTAATAATTCCAAATAACTTTAAAAATGTTTTTAATAAACAGTAAAAACTTTTTCAATCATTAATATGTTTTGAAATGTGTAAATTAACAGGTTGAATAAGTTTGGGAACTTGTAGGAGTGGATTTGATGGAACCTTTACCAACCACTCCTACTGGATACAAATACATTCTCACGGCCACTGATTACTTTTCAAAGTGGGTGGAGGTGTTTGCACTCAAATCTAAAACTGCAGCTGAGGTCGCATCAAGACTACTTCAAATGTACTTACGCCATGGTAGTCCAAAAAGGGTTCTTTCAGACCAAGGGCGTGAATTTGTAAATGAAGTGAGTATACAATACAAAATGAGAAAACACATTAAGCATTTTGCAGAATTAATGGAATGTGAGTAAAAAATAATTGTTTTGTTTCTCCCCAAATCTGGATCATTAACAATTTTTGTTTGACTATTTCCTCTAAAATTTGTAATGTTTAAAAAAATGTGAAAAAATGTGTCCTGTGCATTGTTTATGAATGTGTAAAAGGTCAATACAGGTGGAGTGAAAGTCTAACATTTTAAAAAGTAAACTTTCCTTTACTATTGGGGCGGAGCTTGCCAGCGCCGATGAAAGAATTGTAGGAGCTGAGCTCTGTGCTATCACCTATAAAATACTGTAATTTATCCTTGATCAACGGAGGCTGTGAGCTACTGAAGTGAGGATACACCCTCCGATGTTCATTGGGATCGTTTGGGAGACCGTCCGCTGAAATCCGACGAAAAACCGAGAAGTTGGGACACACGTGGGCTTGCTGACAGACCAGGCCCAGAGCAGCGGACTCGCCTAGGCAGCTGGCCGACGTACGTGACCCTACGTGTGGCCGGTGGGGGAGCAGCAACCCAGGGACCACCAAAGTGTCTCCAAGGCACGCACAACGGACGGCGAAGCGGAGAAACATTAACGTAATCGGAGGCGAGGCACTGCGGGACACGCTCTGAGACGCCGAGAAACGTTTGATAATCCTAGAGAGCGGTGGAGGGAGAGGCAGGAGATTAAACCGCGCATTGCTATCTTTTAGCGGTTTGGCAACGGGCTCCCTACTAAGGCTCGGAAACAGCTTGTATGACCTGAGCACCAGTCCACCTGAGTTGGATTCTGCCTCTCCCACCGAAAGGACGTGCAATGAGGCTGTTTTTGAGGGGCTGCATGCTGACTAGCTGGATCGATTGACCCCCCCCCCCCCCCCCCCCCTCCCCCTGGCAGTTTGCACAGCACGGTATGACGATCCTGGAGGCACGGGTCTGGTGGAGTGCGACGGCCTTGGAAGAGATGAGGGTGTGGTGACCAACGTGGCGAGCAGGCGGATATAGAGACCCCCGCAGTACCCCTGCTGCAGGCTACATACTAAAGGTGAAACAGGGGATTCCTCCCCCCCTCCCAGACACTGAGTGGACGTGTGAACGGGCGGCGCGAGCTGCAGACTCGCAGCTGAAGCCAGAACTTGGGCGCCATATTAACGGCCTGTACCAGCATAACGCCGGTGCGTTCGCAGTGGAGAGGACTGGCAGTGAGAGTGTCCCACACCAGGAGAAGTGGTCAGGAGGACCGGATTGGGGGACACATCTAAGCTCAGTCCTTACATGAGTTGACTGCTGGGCCAGTGACAGCGCTGCTCCCTGGCGCCTCGGGGTAAGCGATTGGACACTTGGCCGGGAGATTTATGAGAGCAGCAGCTGCTGGAGAGAGTCAAGGGAGCGGGCCTGCTACTCCCTGCTCAGGGAGAGAAGCCATAAGGTTGCAAATGCAGGGCCAAAATAGTGAAAGCAACTGACTGTAATCTTCACCCCGGCGGAGCCACCACAGAATCCTACTACGGCGGCCGCGGCATCCCACAGTGGAAGGCAATTGGAGAGGGGAACAAGTTTGTGACCTTTACTCGCTTGAGGTGCGGAAAATCACTTGTCGGGGTGTAACAGGTCAAGAGGAGCGCTAGGTCGGGGAGCGTCGTGTGCACTGGATAGTGGTCCCGGAGAGTGCTGAAGTGTGGGAGCACTGCTGCGACACAGGAACCATCCTTTGCTGTGGAAATTATCCCGGATCACGCACTGGGAGGCAAGACACCTAACATCCTAGCTACTCATTATGGGCAAGAGCGATAAAACCCAGACAAAGCTTGCGTTCGACCAACGTAGAACTATGGTACCGGAAGCACCAGCGCCTGACCCATCGCCAAGAAACAGAGGCCCAGAGGGTTCAATGTATGCGGACATAAAAGATATGCTCGTGTCGATGGAGAAAGGATTACAAGACAGCATGGCGTCAATTGGCTCGAAGATAGACGCCCTCACCTACCGTAAGGATCGCATGTCAGAGCGGGTGGACAAACATGCGGAGTGGCTCGACATGTCAGAGACGGCTCACCGAAGTGGAAGAAGCGCAGACCGAATGGGATAAAGACCGCAAACAGTTCTCTAGACTACTCCAGGTCATACAGGATAAGTCAGAGGATTTGGAGGCCCGCTCGAACATTCGCATTACGGGGATTGCGGAGACGACACAAACTGGGAAGATGGAACTCTTTGTAGAGAAACTCCTTATCACTCTCCTGGGAGAGGATGTCTTCTCGCCGATGTTTATCGTAGAAAGAGCTCACCACACACTGGGTCCGCGTCCGGGGGCGCCCCCGAGACCGATAATAGCAAAATTGCTGAACTATAGAGACCGTGATACGGCGTTGTGGGTGGCCAGAGACAAAGAGAAGCTACAATTTGAAGGCATGGATGTTTCCTTGTACCCTGACTTCACAGCAAAAGTCCAGGAGGAGCGACGCACTTCGCCCCATATAAGAAACAAATGCGGGAACTTGGCTTGGACTATGCTATGTTGTATCCGTCAAAACTGCGGATAAATAGACGGGGCCACTCACATTTTTTCACAGACCCTAGAGCACAGAAATATTTAAAGGAGTGGTCCAAGGAACAGAGGAGCAGTCCAAGAAGCCAGAACGGGGAGCAGGATGAGAACAGCCACCTGGACGAGCAGGAATAGTTTGGCCGGTGGTATGCCGGTCTGCTCACTTTTGGACTCACTAGAGTTTGGGCGGTGTCATATAAATGGGACCTCGTCTTGCTATGAACCTTGTGATCGGAGAAGTGCTGTTGACAAGAGAACGAAGAGGCCTGTGATTGGACTGCGGCATTATGGCTGGGTGAGACCATTTCATTATATATGTACCTGATAGCAGACAAGTGACATTAATCCGACTATTTGTGGAAATGGTATCGGCATACAACTTAATGCACATAGTTATCGAACTTTGATATGCGGGGTGTACGGTGGGGGGAGGGGAAAAATTGGGAGATGCCTCTTCTGGAACTCACTGCATATTGGTTTAGTCTCATGTTGATGGACATTGTTGAGGGTGATAGCGCATGGGGCGACTGTGTAGTACATAATACTGAAGCATTGTTATGTGTTTCTACTGGCGCCCTCTGCCCTGGTGCTTATAGCACTAACCGCCCCTAGGGGGGCAGGTTTTAGGGGTTGTTCAGGAAGGTTCTAACAGGAGGAGGATGGAGGGAGGGAACGGGTGCTGCCAGGCCAGGTTGGGTGTGGTCGGCTGTGGGAGGGAGGAAGAGGGATGGGGGGACTGTCTGGCCAGGTTGGGGGTGGTCGGCTGTGGGTGGGGGGGGAGTGAGTTTGGGGGGGGGGTGTTTTGGTTTAGGGAGGGGGGTACTGATAGTTACGCCAAGCATTATGTTGCCCGATTTTACTTATGGAAGACTAACCCTGATAGTTATGGCTTTACAGAGAATGTTGTACAGGGCTGAGAGAACCCCGTTTGTTGACTATCAAATCTCACTGCTGGGATGACAGACACGAGTGAAATGACCACAGTAGGCGATCCTGAGTCACTGAGAGCATTGACTTGGAATGTGAGAGGGCTCAATGACTATCACAAGCTTAGAAAGGTGTTAAATTATCTTCACAGGCATCACATTGACCGCGCCCTTATCCAAGAAAATCACCTCCCACTTAAAAGTAAGATGCTGTCGGCTAAGGGGTTTGGGGGTAAAAAAAAAAAAAAAAAAGTGTTTAATACCGGGCACATACACCAATTGGTTTCTTGGCGCTCGGGGACCATGGAAGAGGACACAGGGGGTGTAGGCAGCTAGCCGTGAGCAAGACGGAACAAATGAGTTTTCAGAGATTTGCGGAAAGTGGGATAATCAGAAGTGAGCCGAATTGGGAGGGGAAGGGAGTTCCAAGTGGATGGGGCAAGGAAAGAGAAGCCAGCACCACCATGCTTCTTGCGTCTGAACCTGGGAATGATCAGTAGATTGTGCGCACAGGATCTGAGGTGTCGGGAGGGGTCATAAGGGTGTAAGCAGAGGGAAATGAAAGCAGGGGCAGAAACAAAGAGAGATTTGAAGATAGTGCAGCCCAGTTTAAAGATGCAACGTTGCGCAACTGGGAGCCAGTGAAGGGTTTTTAGCAACGGGGTGACATGTTGGTGTTTGGGTTGCTGGAAGATTAATCTGGCTGCCTGGTTTTGCACCAGTTGGAGCCGTTGAAGATGGTATGCTGGGATCCCCACGTATAGACTGTTGGCATAGTCTAAACGTGAGGTAACCAGGGCCAAGATGACAGGAATGAGAGCCTCTGGAGATAGGAACCTTCGGATCTTCCCGATCCTGCGAAGATGGAAGAAGCAGGCTGAGGTAACAGCATTAATATGCGGCCGCATCGAGAGGTCACTGGAGATGGTAACACCTAGGCTCTTCACGGAGTCAACTGGGCAGGGAGAGGGGCCAAGGGCAGGGGGCCAGAAGTTGGGAGTCCAAGGATGTGGGGGCCCACCAATCAGGACCAGCTCTGTCTTGCTAAGGTTGAGCTTCAGCTGGCTGAAGTTCATCCACTCATAGATGGAAAGCATAGTGGTTTGGAAATTAGAGCGGGAGAGAGGGGAAGAGTCGATAGGAAAGATAAGTTGCAGATCATCTGCATAATTAAAGGTGGTAACAGAAAAGTGGCGGAGAGAGACCAGGAGAGGCTGCATATAAAGATTAAACAAGAGGAGATAAAGCAGAGCCCTGGGGGACACCACAGGAAAGTGAAATGCAGGGGGCAGAAAAGGAAGATAAGTGTACAGATTGGGTCCGGAGTTGGAGGAAGGACACAATCCAAGACAGGGCCAGGCCCGAGATCCCAGCATTTCTGACACGGTCGACCAAGATGTCATGGTCGACCGTGTCAAAAGCGGCCGAGAGATCCAGTAGCACTAGGGCCTGGGCCATGTTCTTATCAGCCCCCTGTCTCAGCGTGTCCATAACCGCTATCACCACTGCCTCCGTGGAATGGGAGGGTCTGAATCCAGCCTGTTGATCATCGAGGAAATGAGTTTCCTCGATGAAGGTACTCAGGCAACGGTTGACGTAGGTTTCCAAGACCTTCCCCAGGTATGGGAGAAGGGAAATGGGTCGATAGTTGCCCAGGAACGCAGGGTCGGAACCGTTTTTTTTTAGAATAGGTACTACCACAGCGCTTTTGAAAGCATTAGGGACAGAGCCTGTGGAGAGTGAACGATTTAGGAGGTCCAGAGGAGGGCCAGGACAGGCCATAAAGGCGTCTCTGAGGATTTGGGGAGGGCAACAGTCCTTGGGGGAGCCCGAGCCCACAGCCAAGAGTAATGAACGGAAAGTGTCTAAAGAGATAGGGGGAAATACATTCAGGGAGTGAGGATTCGAAGAAGGAAGGGCGCTGATCTGAGACATAGTGGTAGGGGGAATATTGTTTTTAATCGTGGAGATTTTGTCAATAAAAAAAGAATTAAGGGAATTGCACAAAGCTTGAGAAGGCTGAGGCTGAGGTGTTACACGGTCGGGTAAAGAAAGTTCAGCTACAATGGAGAAAATTTCTTTTGTCTTGGATGCAGAGTTGATAACTTTCTGGGAGAAATGAGCAGATTTGGCCTAAATAATGGGTTTTTTGTAAGATTTTAGTAAGTCGGTGTAAGCAGACTTGAATAAGGGATCATAGGTACGCCTCCAACGGCGCTCAGCCTGACGAAGAAGGAGTTTGCTGGCCTTCGGTTGGTCAGTGAACCAGCGCTGAGCGTCGTGGGGTCGCTTAGATTTAATGATTTTGACTGGAGCGACTACGTCACTGGCTTGAGACAGCCATTGATCCACTGCGGCTGCTTGAGAGTTCAAATCCAGGTGGCTAGGGGGGAGAGTGGAAGCAAGGGTCGAGTGAAGGAGAGAAATATCGGTGTGCTTCCAATTACGTGCCGAGAAGTTGGAGGCGAGTGGGGGGCGGGTGGGTACAGAGATTTTTAGGGCAAAAGAAATGAAAAAGTGGTCGGACCAAGTGCAGGGATACACCAGTGGAGAGGTAATATCCAGATTGGTGGTCCATACCTGATCCAAGGTATGGCCCTTGATGTGAGTAGCAACAGAGATATGTTGTGAGAAATTTAGGCCAGATAGCAAACCAGAGAATTCAAGTGAAAGGGAGGATTCAAGGGGGTCAAATGGCCAATAATTAAAATCGCCGATGATCAGGATCCTAGCAGAATTAATGGTCAGTTGCGAAATGAAATCACTGAACAAAGATCGGAAGGAGGGCATATTAACAGGGGGACGGTACACTAAAACACAAATGAGGGAGTGTTTGGGAGAGGTGAATTTCAACGTAAGAATATCAGAGTTCAATGTAGGGGTGGTTGTTAAAGAAGTGAATTGTAGGTTGGAGCGAATGATGGCAGCAACTCCGCCACCCGGTCTGCCAGAGGTCCTGTTAGAGTGAAGGATATAGTAGCCCGAGGGTATTGCGGCCAAGATGTCAGGAGAGGAGTCCGCGTGTAGCCAAGTTTCAACGAGGAGCAAGATGTCAATATTGCCATCCTCGAGAAGTTGGAACACCTCAAGCTGGTGTTTCGGGAGAGAGCGGGTGTTGAGATACCAGTGTTGAGGTAACGGTGTGGCAGCAGGGTTCACTACACACTCCAGAGGGGTGGACACATGGGTCAGCCCTCGGTCCAATCTAAAGTTAACACTGATTGAAGCAGACCCAGAGGGCCGCTAATTAATTGCCAGATGTGTCGGCAAAGGACACGATCTCATAGTAGTTAATGTATATGCGCCCAATTATGACAACCCTGAGTTTTACGCTGCTCTGGCTGCGCATTGCAGATCCTGTGTTTCCTCCAGAATTCTGTAGGGGGGGGGGGTGACTTCAATTTTGTGTTCAATCCGGACCTAGATAGATCCGCGGGGCTGCCCCGATGACCAGCTGCTGCGGCCCTTCACATGCAGGCGGAATTGGTTAAATTAGACCTTGTTGACATTTGGAGACATAAACACCCCACACAGGGCGGTTATACACACTACTCTGACTATCATGATGTACACACAAGAATTGACTACTGGCTAGCATCTCAGTCAATGCTCAATAGTATTAAGAAGTGTACGGTATTACCGCGTACTCTCTCGGACCTCTCCCCCTTACTCCTGATACTAGCGGTGCCGGCGAAGAGAACTCCCCCATTTACATGGCAGTTCCCCCTTATCCCTATTGGATGATGTATTCAGAGGAGAACTGGCAGAGGATATAGACCACTTTTTCGAGACAAATTTGGGGTCTGTTGATAGTTTTCAGACAGTGTGGGACACATTCAAGGAGTATGTCGGGGGTATGGCTATGGCCAAACACTCAAGTGTACTTAAGACTATAAGACAAAGACTGAAGCATCTCGAGGCCCAACTGATGGACCTTGAGGGACGGCAGCAGAACAGCCCTGATGCTGACGCTGCAGCGCAACTCAAAACACTACTCGCTGACTATAATAAAGAGGTGGATAGGGAAGGGCAGCACATGGGCAAGTATGCTACGGCTCGAACGTACGGGGAGGGGGAGAGACCTAGTTCTTTGTTGGCTAGAATAATGCGTAACGACAGACGACCCCTGGTGATCGATAAGCTGATAACGACTGCAGGAGATGTAATCACTGATGAGGCGGAGATCCTTGAAGAGTTCAGAGATTATTATGCTGGACTATATGAATCCAGATCCTCACAAGTGGAGGAGTAATTCGACGATTATCTTAGCTACATTAAAATGCCCTTCTTACCCGATTTCACAAAGGGAATTTTTGATGATGCCCATACAAGAGGATGAGATCTTGGAGGCGTTGGAAGGGATGCGTTCTGGCAGTGCCCCAGGGGCGGATGGGCTCACAGTGGGCTTTTATAAGGCTTTTAAAGACAAACTTGTGCCACATTTGATAACTCTCTTTGACATCTGCGCAGAGGGCAGTATGCTGGCTTCTATGAGGGAGGCCCTGCTTGTCACTATTTTAAAACCTGGGAAACCTCCCAATGCATGTAGTTCTTATAGACCACTTTCCCTGATAAACGTGGACGCCAAATTGTATGCTAAGGTGCTAGCTACACGCCTAGCGCTGCTGGTGCCGGAGCTTGTGGCTCCGGAGCGAGCCAGATTCATCCCAGACAGAAACCTCACGTATAATATTCGCATGGTACTAGGGACTATACAACATGTGCGTCAGGAAAACAAAGCGTTAGCGATTTTCCTTGACATGGAGAAGGCATTCGACTCCGTGGAATGGCCGTTCATGCTGAGAGTCTTACGAAAGCTGTGGTTGGGTGAACCCTTTCTGCAGATGTTGGGGGCATTGTATTACAAGCCCACAGCGAGACTACGGATGGGGGATAGCATCACAGAGGCCTTCGAAATAAGCAGGGGAACTAGACAAGGGTGTCCCCTCTCACCCCTTCTATATGTGCTGGTTGCGGAACCCCTGGCATGTGCGATTAGGGAATATCATAGTCTGGAGGGTATCAGCTTTCCAACATACAAAATTGGTATTTCTACGTATGCTGATGACACTCTGCTGTATGTTCGCGACCTGGAAACGAACCTCTCATCAGTACTAAGAGAAGTGGTGAGATTTGGGGCTCTTTCAGGGCTGAAAGTGAATTGGACCAAATCAGTTGCGTTCCCATTAACCCCTGTAACACTGCCGTTTGAGATGGAATACCCACTGCAGTGGACTACGGACTCGGTCAGGTACTTGGGGATACAACTCCACCCAGACATACTGGTAAGGAAAAATTACGGGGTTGTGTATACAAAACTAGTGGAGGATGTTGATACATGGTGCAAGCTCCCATTATCCTTAATGGTAAGGATAGCCATCATGAAGATGGTGGTCTTACCAAGATTCCTGTTTTTGTTTAATAATATCCCCGTGGTCCTCTCCAAAGCCTTTTTCAAACAATTGACTCAAGTACTCATTAAGCTTGCCTGGGGGGGCAAACAACCCAGAATCCAGTGGAAGGTTTTAATACTTCCTTATGAGATGGGGGGGACTGGGCGCCCCGGAGATGGAAAGATACTACAGGGTGTCACAGGCAGCTCATCTGCATACGTGGATACACGGAAATCCGAACATCCCTCACGTGATCCTTGAACGATTATTTGCAGACCCTTACCGGCTACTGTCTGTTTTCCGGTTGACCGCGGTACTGGTAGGCTGGACTCAATCAAGACTACGAACAAATGCCTGGCATGCGTTGTTACAGGCACGGAATGCAGATAGACTGGGCGGTATGGCTTACCCCGCTGAATGAGAAAGGAGTCACGAGGGCACTGAATAAACTGGGAATCACAAAGATGGAAGACCTATTCATTGACTGGGTGGTGAAAACCTGGGAACAGTTTCTGCCCTTGCAGACAGAGGCCTCACTTTTGTTAAGTTTCCAGTTTCACAGGGTCCGAAGTGCGCTACTAGACCTCTTAGACCCGGATCTGGCGGAGCCACCGGATGTACCAGAGCTTATGTATGTGATTAAGACGGTGCCATCTCGCAAACTGGTTTAGAATCTCAATAAACTAGGAGTCCAACATAAGCATCTTCAATACTCTAAAGCTAGGACAGAATGGCAACGTGATCTGCAAATGCAAATAGACGACGAGATGTGGAAGTATTGTTGCACCAGCGCTAGGAAACTATCTCTAAACGGAAGGCACAGATTGGTTCATTTCAAATATCTACAACGTGTTTACTATACACCAGAGAGACTGCATAGGTACAGGCTTAGATAATCAGCAGAGTGTGAACGCTGTCATGCGCAAGTAGCAGATTTTATACATATGGCATGGAACTGTCCTGGCATTAACAAATTCTGGAAAGAGGTTTTTTCGTAACTTAGCCAGATATTAGACACAGAGATGCTGGCCAACCCGGCACTGGCTCTGCTGGGATATTCCAAGACACTCCCGGTGGCACTGCGACGCCTGGCAGATATAGCTTTGCTAATAGCCAGGCGGGTTGTTGCTGTTTGTTGGATGAGGGGTCCGTTACCAACTAAGAGGAGACGGGCCAGGGACATGTTATATTGCTGTACTCAATCGGAAATATACAGCGAATTACTTCTGCCTAAGAGCCTTCCAAAGACTTTCTGGGGTCTGTATCGGACATATGTCCGCGCAGGCGAAGAAGAGTAGACAGACCAGGGTGAGGTAATTGATATGCCTGACACACTCGAGGAGCATGCTGAACATGATTAGCGGGGGCCCTTACTGAGTGTAGGGAGTGTACGGAGTAATGTAGGAATCAGGAAGGGGATGATATTAGCCTGCAGGGAGAGCAGGGGCGGGGAGCACTAACCTACCTAGCTATAATGACAGGGGAGCTGAACGGAGGGGAGATCTGAGCGGCGCTGTACGAATTATGCAGAAGTTTAGAACCCGAGTGGGGTGCAAGCTTCCCTCCAATAGGCAGAAGGATGGGTTGCTTGATTACATACTTCCGGGAACTCAAGTCGGGCGGGCAAACTGCTGGCGTGTTGTGGGTGGGTGGGGGGGTTGTTGGGGTAGGACTTAAGGATTAAGGTTTTATAGGGAAACTGCTTCCGGCCTATGGCCTACTGGGCTTGGCGTGATAATTGCTCGTATGTGCGAGAATGCATTTGTGCAGGGAGCTCGAGACGAGTATAATCCCTTGGAACTGACGATAAGAGTGGAGGTTCTTGCATTACACCCTAATTGAATGCCGCCGGGCCTCCGGGATGTCGGCTAATTGGCTATGTAAGGAGTGACTTAACTATGCGGACATATTACCTAAAATTTGCTGCCGGCCCCAGGGTTGTAGGCTGCACGCTGTGTAAAATATTCTGCAAGAGAATAAAGGTTTTTGAAAAATTAAAAAACTTTCCTTTACTATTTTATCACTTAATATATTTCATTTACTGGTATTTCAGTATCAAAATTTGTGTATGTAATGATAACAAAAACTATTATAAGGTCATGAAAATGAAAAATGGAAAATAATTATTTAAATACGTTTCGAAATCTAATGATTACGTAATTGACAACAGGAATTAGCAATCAGTCATATTTATTGACAGTTGTACCAGAAAAAACTTTAAACACCTTAATTACTAGTATTTTTGCAGCTTTTGTGTCAAAAAGCTTTGAATTTTTATTAAAATACAAGGTGCCTAGCAATTGCTACTCATTAGTCAATGTTAAGCAAAGTTCATTAAAATTGATAAAATTCTTGTAGTTTTTTAATAGATTTCCTTAGCAACTTATTACATTTTAACTATAACATGTTTCTATCTTTATTTTAACATACAGATTAAACTCCAAAACCAATAAAATCAATAATATAATTATGTGGCTTAACCAGTTTTTCTATTTTTGCTTTCAAAGGTGTCTAACATTCGATTATAAAACAGAAATATATTGTTGGAAATTGTTTGAGACTATTTATGCTTAATTAAAATGTTAAAAAAAAAAAAATTATATTTCACTTTCAGCTTAATTCAGAGTTATCGAAACTATTACAAATAGAACGCTCAGTGAGTGCAGCATATCACCCACTGACTAATGGGTTAGATGAACGTACTAATGCTAACATAATAAGGTAAAATTGTTTTGAATCAATTGTTTATACCAATTGTCATTGGCTTTTTATTTGAAACATTTTTTCATTTCCTATTTTTTATCTTTGCCAGTATAGTTGGGTACGATTCGTAATGGGTACAGACAAAGATATTAAAATGCATGTGGTTAAAAGAATCAAACAAAGTGTTTTGTCTAAAATGTAATTTACCATTGATTGGGAACGAATAACCTGAATATTGCATTTGAAATTGCAATGTCCCTTTCCACCTTTCATTTCAAGGATTTGCACACCCAATGGAATGACAGGCAGACTGTACCTTTGTTCATCCATATGAGGTCCCCTTCATGCCTGTCCAACCACATTGGGGCCTGGTGGGCACCTACGTCAATGAACCGTGTTGCACTCAAGATGCAGGGACGTTTGAAGGTATATTTTACTGTATAGTGTTGCAATTTGCAGCGAGGAGCACATTGTCTAAAAAAATTTTTGTCACATTTAAAGTAAGACAGATTTTAATGAAGGCCGCATGACTGCGACTACTTGTCTCTAGATCACACATCATCATTGGTGCATGTTGGATAAGAGTACGACCAGCAATTAAACACCGTCTTCGAATGTTTTGTAAATCAAATTGAAATTTTCAATATCAAAAATTATTAAATGGATATGAAATTTATTTTATGTATAACCATATGGAAATACCTTGATATATTGTCCATTACAATTATGATATGTGCTATATTTTTTCTATTTTACAGCACATTGTCTAAATATGTCAATGAACACCAAAACGATTGGGATTTGTTTTTGGACCATGCCTTGTTTGCATTAAGATCAAAGCCGCATTCCACAACTAAAGGCTCGCCTTTCAAATTAATGTATGGCCGTGAAGCAAGGTTTCCAAGTGAGGTTTCAGATTAACTGGTATGAGTAAAAAAATGTGTTTTTTGATGTTGAATAAAAGTTAACCTATTAACTTTTAGTGATTTATTACAACTATTTTTGGTGATATTATTATTTTTAATTATTCTTTCACATGGAGCAGAGTAATTTGTTCAAGAAATAAATTTCACATTAAATTCATATATTAAGACATTGAATAGCTTCTTCCTACTAAGGCGGGATTTAAAATGAGAAAAATGTATAACCTGCAGCAGCCGATATCGTCATTCGAACTTTATACAAAAAGAATGTGCAAAATCCTGTAAAACCATGCACTAAAGTGCAACAGCCAGGGAAATACAATAACGTGCAACAGCAGAGAAAGTGCAAGTGCTATAAAGTGCAAATACAAAAAAGTTTTTATGATTATAAAGTGCAAAAATTATTTGAAAATATACTGGTACTCTTGATCAAGATGACTGCTTACATTTTCGGCATCAACATCAAATTCTAATTTTAATCATCCCCCCTTAATTATTCATGGTTTTCAAAATACTTCCAGTTTCTTTCCAAATTCCAGACGGCTCCAAAACTACTGGCCTAAGCCTTTTCGAAATCCTGAGTCCTCTTCATTTTATTGCACAAATTCACTTGGGAGGAAACTTCCTTTGATTTCCAGTTCTGCAGGAATAGAGAGCGGCCAACTGTATCAGATATAAATTTAAAAACCTCCTCTGCCCTATAAATCATAGTCTTATCTTTACATATACCAAATAGCCCTCTCAATATATCCAATTATTGTCTCACCGACTGTTTCTAGCTGTGGACAAGTAAATAAGATATGGTGCCACCCGCCCTGACCGTTGACTTGACATCTGTAACATTTATTTTAAACCTCGTGATATCTTTCCCCAGGGCCTCCTGAGTCAATTAGACAAGCCAACGTGATAAAAATGCCATTCTTTTACAATTGTCCGCACGTAGGGGTTTACTACCCAGATGACATATGGTCTCCAAAACCATGCGCGAAAAAACACATTGTGTCTCAAGGCTTATTGTATCTAAATGGCATTCTATCAATACCGTTTCTTCAGGGCGGTGAAGCAACTTATACCAATTTCCTATACTATTTACTTTGGCCCCATAAAGGGCTACTACCTACTCGTTTGCTAAATTAAAAAGTCTGCTTCTATTTTTATGAATAAACTTGATGATTTGTACATATTCTAATAAAATGGGTCTCCTAGGACTATTTGGTCTTGCCATCACCAATTACCAGGCTATCACCCTATTTAGTATAACAAAGTGTCCCAGCTCTCTTAGTCCACTAATATCCAAATTTGTTATGTGACTCAACTTTATTTGGAGGGCCAGACTGGTACATTCCTTTAGACTTAAATAAGGTAAGCCTGATTAGCCGGCCTTTAAAAAAAGTACTGAATTCTGGTAGAATATTACCTCATCATCTGATCTCTCTTTTATTTGGAAGCTTATAAGTTTTTAAAAACACTTGATTTTGAGAACCTATTTTTTGCAACATTTTTTAAAGTAAGAAGCTATCTCGAGTATATTTTACTCCCATCAATCCCGCCACTGTATCGAAAAAAGCGGCATCAATTCATGTTCTTCAATGTGGTGAAGTAAGCCCCCCCTGGTCGGAAGATATTTGTACCACTGGCAGCTTGACCCTGGATTCTTTTTTCCCCTGAAAAAAACTGACGATCGTTTCAAATTCATCAAGCAATTAAAAATTGATCTTATTTGGAACAATATTAAAAATAAATATGAGCAGCGGTAGTATCGACATTTTAATTAGTGATACCCTGCATACTAACTAAGGAGGCAGTAGAAGCCATTGATCTAAAAGTCTGTAAATTGTATTTTTCATTCTTATACAATTCCGAACATATAGCAGGTGGTATTGGCTACTCACAAATATCCCAAGATATCTGATTGGATCTTGGTTAGCAGCTTGAACCCGTAAAAATGAAGGACAATGATTTAGATAGATATTACGAGCAAGGAAATTTTTTTTGCTAGCATTTGTTTTTTAGACCTCAACGTGCTCATATTCTCTACAGTCTCCTTAGTATACTTTATATATATATTTTATTATGCAACAGATATTAAACGATGTCACCGGCAAAGACTTTAAGCTTCGCCATCCAGGCGATAGGGTGTTGGATAGCAGCATTATTTCTTATTTTGATTACAAATGGCTTGTTAAACAAAAGTAAAAAGCAACTGGGACAATGGACAGCCCAGTCTAGTCCCTCGCATTATTATTTTCGATCCTGACAACTTTGATTTAATTATTACCTGAGCCGAAATCCATGATAGCTATTCCGTAACATATCAATTACTTGGACTTGAAATCCAAATTGCCCAAGTGAATACAACAGTGTCCTCCAGTTAACCAGGTCGAATTTTTTTTCTGTCTCGATCATTAATCTTTTGTTAAATCTGTCTGCATCTTGTTTAGAGTTAGATTTACTTGCTTTCTAATAAAAATGTTTTGAAAAGTATTCCAGAATTTTTATTTTGCTCATTTCTGTATTAGAATAATATGGCTTTAGAAAATAATCATTATCATATGTTTGATTTTTTTTTTTTACATGAAAGTAGTTGATTATATTTATGGATAAATAATTATCATTATGCATATTCTTCAAATGTTAAGGTATTTGAAAAAATCTTCAAAAGCGTTGGTACATCATAACTATGTAAAATAGCGATTGAGTTTAATTTTTCCTTTCATAGCTTGAATTTATACTACCAACGGAAGCAGAATATGCATGCACCATCAACCAAAAGGAAAAACAAAGAAGATTTGCGCAAGCAGACCAAAGAAATAATTGTGCTTGCGCAGGAAAAACAACAAGAAAAATTTAAAAAGGGAGTTGCACAAAAATATAAGCCTTGTACATTCACACAACGACTGTCAGTGCCACTGAAAAACTCCAGGCGGAGTACAAGGAAAGGAGGTGTCTTAGATCATAAATGTACTGGACCATATACCATTCTAGAAATTCAAGGAAAACGTGTACGTTTGCTTAATTCTTGAAAAATCGCCTTGCGTACAACACCCAATGAGGCCTTATAAGTCGAGCAACATCAGCAAATCACTGAAAGGTATGTTTTTTGTATTTACATTTATTAATTTGCAAATTAGTTCGAATTATATACTATCACCCTGAGCAAAGTGCTCAGGACTTGTTTCTAAGATATTAAGTTAACAAAGAGAACGCGTAATTTATTTTTACCCAAAAATATTTCTTGTACATTATGTTATATAATTTTTTGGGGGGACAATGTTTTGTTTGTGAGAAAAATATGAGGTGGGTTTGAAATATCAATGCTGATTTTCTATACTGAGTTGTTATTTATGGAAAGAAAGCTCTTTCTGTTTGTGTTGATGTTTTATATAAATGTGTCTCTTTTTACAAAATAATGTATATCATTGGTAGTATTTTTCTACAAATAACAAATTTACTTTCCAGAAACCATGGACAGTCATGAATATCCGGAATCTAATCCAATAGAAACACTTTCAGACGAAAATGAGGATTTACCTGAAAAAAAAAAACTTAAATTGATAATCAAGATGTATAGGTGTTCTCTCAAGCATGTTTGTTATAATTGATATATTTTAATAATTGTATATCATAGTAACTTAATAATTCAATATTTTTCGAAAAAACATTTTGTTTGGCCATGCAAACATGTAGTTTAAGTACATATTCAAGTTAGCGGAGCTGCATCGCGGGCATGTCAACAGACGTTTGAATATGGAGCTCACGCATAGTTCACTTGCAACGGTGGCTGGTCAGTCATGCACAATGAGACAATGATCAGCTTTCTTAACCTTCACAATGGCCCCCAGAGCCGGTATACCTACGTCTAGCTTTTTGCACTTTACAAATGCTGGATTTACCTACTTATGATATTACATATTCGAAATTGTGAAACATTTATTTAGTTTTTGCAACACTGGCCATGTACCAAGACATATCTACATTAACCCTCTAAGCCTGCCCCTCCGCCGTCAATGGAAACTCAATCTTTCAAGCTCTATTGTCTGTTCCTTATCCGCTCACATTTAGCTGGACAGCCTCTTGAGTCATAGACCGATTGCAGCTGAATGGAGCTCCAGTGCACCCCTTTATGCAAATGTGACCCGTGTAGATGCTGAGCCCTTCCAGGCTGCTGAAATGTTTCATTTGGACAATAGATGGCCATATGTACAACAGTCAGTATGAGAGGCATCTGACAAAACCTCCATTCTCCCCCCTAGAATGGCTAGACAACTAAGGGGAACAACCAATCCCAATGTCGTGTTTATTTTAAGCACAATATACGGAAAATATTTGGAGTTAATCAGGCATGACAAGATTTTGAGAGTAAAGTCAAATGGTTACCCCTCTCAACGTGGACATGTTTGCGTCTGGAGGAAGCACGCTATGTGTGCCAGTACTGGGATTAAGATATGTGCAAAATAGCAAACAAATTTGATTTATCGTGTCTGGCATTGTTGATATAGTTAGCACTTTGTGAGCCATCAATGCATCCCTTTTAACTTCTTCCTCCAAACGGCATATCGATCAATAGAAACAATAATTTGTGGTTTAATAAAAAGTACGACTAATAAACTGGAATATTCCAAACCGCTGGGCAATGAGTGCACTTGTATGTTCCACTCTATAATGGATGTTGATTGTTGAATAGGCAGTGTACCTTTTCCAGATGGGCATCTGTGTTGTACTTTTATTTGAACATTCGTTGTCTCCCAACCCACAATTCTACAAAAGGAAGTCCGTGTGTTACAGTGTGGCTAAGTAGTTCCCCATAGAGCAATGCTTCGATCCGTGGAAACACAATGTATTTGTGCTCCAGGCCATATGCCTAATCGCATCATATGCCATTAAAGCAATTGTTGCTCCCCAGGAGACGTGTGGGGAGATAGTACAGGAAGGTGGTTTTTATCTCCATTCTCCCATCACATGATGCACAGTTATAACTTTGTATGTGCCAGCAGGGGATATGAGTCATCCCAAAGGAAGGTTGTGGTCAACTAATGCAGTCCACGCAAGTACCTGTGAGTCTGGTGTACCGTGAAATTATGTAGTACATTGAACAGACGATGCATAACCAAAAATAGGTATAAAAAAAAAGTAGCAGGTACAGAGGTTGCTTCGCCTTTTTCTCCTACTGTCAGTGGGCTCATCCATTGGCCTTGAATTCAGTCAATGTTTGCTGCAGAAAGTGGATACCGTGTACACAGTTGTAGCAGTTGACCGTGGGATGGGACCGGTGTGCACAATAAATCATAGCTTCTAATTTTTCAAATGTTCCATCAATTGAATGACAGTTGTTGTAAATGTGTTCTTGCAAATTTCAAATCACTGTAACTGTACAGCAGTATAAAGATTGCAAATATCGATTTCAAAGTCTCAACTCTCATTAATTTCGATTGAAAATTATTTACAAGCTGAAACTTTGTCTTAATAATATGCTTGTCAAGAAATCAGTTTCATAAGATATATAATATATTTAAAACATTAAAAAAAATATTGTTCGTGTAAATGACATTTGTTCAAAACATTGCATTTCTGAAATTTTTTATGGATTTCACTGTTAACTGTATAAGTATGTGCTCTCGTTTTACTTTTCGTTTTTGGTCTATTACTATTAATACATTATTAAGAGTGACACATTAATTCAGATTTTTTTAAAAATTATTTTTAAATGTGTTAAGATGTAGGGAATTATAGGGTTATATGTTGTGGGGTCATTGAAAATTCATACATTTAATTTTACAAATATAGTATAAGTATTGATTTTAATTTAAAATTGTTATTTGACATTATTAGTTTAGAAGTATTTTTATTAAAAAAAAACAATTTTAATTTTATTTTTAATTGTTCAACTTGTTAAAAGAATAATTCAAATAATCGTGGGCTGTACGATTTAAGGAGGAAAATGGTGGTAAATTACTAAATATAAATTAATGTAAAAATAATTCTATATAAATATTTACTTTTTTTAAATTAGTATTGCTGATATGTTAGTCTCTTAAACATGTTATTTTTTTTAGTATGAGTGGTTTGAATGTTTATAAGTGTTTTTGTTAGTAACAAATATATTTCTAAAATATGTTTATTTTTATTAAAAAAGGCCGGTTGTTAGGTTTTAATACTTATTTCTTTAAGTGTCAATTAATTTATTATATATTGAAAATTGTTTTTTTAATTGTCATTTAATTATAAAAAAATTCATGTTTTACTTGATGATTTTAATTTTTAAATGCATATTTTTAGAGTTAATGTGTTGTAGAATAATAACTAAATTATTGGTTATATAATGGTAAAAAATAGTCATATTTTTTAATATTCGAAAATTTTGAAAATTTTAATGAGTGATGTGTGCTTAATAGTTGCAAATGCTGGGCAAAAGATTTATTACGTAACTTAATGATTACATTGTATTTGATATTACAATTAATGTGTACACTTATGGGCCCATTGCGATGTCTGACAGGCTCAGGTCAGTCTCACATCAGTCTTGAGTCATAGCCAGCCGACTTACTGTCTTCTGTTATGGCCCTGCAAGTACGATGCAACTGATTCCTGTTCAGTGGCCTCGTATACATTACAATGGGAGCATGATTTACGAGTGAAATGCATGCCAGCATCATGAAAAGCATGGGTGCCGTTCATCCATGCACTCTGGTGCCCGCACCCCAAGGTGCCTGCCACCTGCTGCAGGTATCAATGATGCCCCCAGGCGTAGTCACACACATGGGGGACCTGCTGGGTGCACTCCGATACAGTTGCCCAATGCCTTTTTGTGACGGAAACACCTGCACGAAAAGGCAGTTATAAAATGCCCTCGAACTCGGTCTTAAATAGGCTACCAGGGGAGTACTGTAGCATTTACGGTTGGTGAACTGGGTTTCCAAACCCGTCGTTAGCCATCTGGAAATCTTCATTCTATTCCCTTCTAACTGTGCCCATCTTATTGGGTTTTTCGGAAAGGAATCTTGCCGGCACATTCCAATGCGGTCGTAAGTGCTCCGAGCATTGTTGAGAGGCAAAATTAATTTTTTGTTAATTTTGACCTTATTTGTGTCAAATTTGTAATGATTGTATTGGGTTATGGGGGAAAAAAATGTTTTCACAAATATCATATTTGGCATAAAAAGAATCAATTTTTAATTGGAAAATATTGTTCTGATTTGTTTATTTATTGGTTTTTTTTGTGTATTTTTAGTCATAAACCTAAAACGCTATTGCCATTTCATTGTTTCTATTCAAAATAGATTTTAGTATGAATATTACTGGTTTAATTTACAGGATATTCTATTAATAAAGGTGTTATTCCTTTTTTGTTTAATTTAACTGTGTAATGCCAATTGTTTAGCAAATGGTAGGTTGTTTTTGATTGAATTTAGGTAATTATTATATATGCTTAAAATTAACCTTTATTAAAAAGTATGTTTTCTTAATTACATCGATTTTAACATATAAATTTTATGATCATGTTTCATTTTTTACTGCTTTTAAAGAAAAACATTTTTTATATATTTTAAATTAATTTTTTTGATTTATATATTTTTAATTAACATTACTATCAGTTACCAACACATTATAAACAAGTACATCATTTTTCGTAAATAACACTATCCTTACTTTACGCATTGTCTCTATGAGAATTACACATGAACACATGAGCTCTCACGCATTTATCATCAAACTAAACAATGCAATACTTTGTCCCACCGTAACCCCCGTATTGATGGGTACCACGTAATCCATGCCCCCAATGGCTCAAGAACTCTGGCAAATAGTAGCAGTTACAGTGGCGCCCCTGCCTGGTGCCAGGTCAAAATGGGAACCACAACGACAGTCGCCCATGGACTACAAACTGTGCCTTTGGTTTTGTGCACAGCAGTCGAATCCAATACCAAAAATGTGGCCAGAAACCAAGGTACTGTATCCCCGCCAAAAAGAAAGGCCATTCAACCATGTCGAAGTCCATTTTGTCATCCATATAGACAATGGCCTTATCCTCCAGTGTGGTTGTTATTATTGTCATCACACCATGCACTCTTTGGACATTCATTGCCGTGTTTCCGCCCGTCATGAAGCCAGATTGTTTGTGGTGTATTAAGGTTGGGAGGTGGGTCTGCAGCCTTGCTACATGCACTTTTGAATGGATTTTCGCATTATATTTGAAGAGTTAAATCGGGCAGGAGGAGACAGTCTTGTGTGGCATTAAACAGTTTATGAATTGCAATACGTTTTGCTACTTGATGGTTGTCCGGGAGTATCCCCTTCTCAAGGCTAGTCTCATACATCCTCAGCAAGAGTGGTTCTAACATGTCAGAGTCTTCCTTATAAAGTTCTATCTCGATACCATTGGGACCCTGTGCCATCCGGAAATGAAGAACTTTCATGGCTGCATTGATTTCCTCCACTGTTAGGCTAGCATCCAAAGCCGGGGTGTCCAGCGATGTCAATGTTGGCATAGGTATGTCTTTAATGTATGTCCAATTATCTATAAACATAGCTCTTTGGTATGGGGCTATAGACTGTTTCGTAATGGTGTTTAAATGCTGTGACACAACTGTTATGGTCTGTTAGTGTTTCCCCCGAGGGCAGGCAAATCTGATCTACCCAAAGACTGAACCGTTCTTTTTTTTTTTATTTAACCAGTCTAACAGCCTGCCTGCCTTGTCACAGATTTAAAATGTGTTCTGTTGCGTTTTTTAATCTTCCCCTTGGCCAACTCACATTCAAAATCCCTGTATGCTTCTTTCACCAGGCTTAACAAGTGGGTGTTGGTGTCAATGGTATTTGTCGTACTATCAGCTCGACAAAGCACCCGTTTAAGCTCATCCACCTTTCAGTTAGGTCCCGTTTGTAGGCAGTGATTATTGAAATTGTTTGCCCGGGGAGGACCGTTTTATAGGCTTCATATAGTGTTATGGGCAAGGCCACTGAGTGTGTTTTCTATAAAATAATGTTCTGATCTCTTGTGGAGGTGTTTCCAAATTCTGGGTTCTTTGCGTTAGCCCGGGTGTACAGGGTATGTACATTTTCTTAACATGAGGTGCGATGTATATGTCATGAATATGGGCCCATGATCAGAGATACCTCTGTGGAGGTGTTTTATCTCTACTATTCCCTCCATACTTGTAGGGGAAGCAAATGCATAATAAATACGTGATTGACTATTGTGTACTCCTGAGTGGATGGTGTGCTGGAGTTTATTAGGATTCTGTGTGTGCAAAACAAATCTACCAACACAATTGCATCCTGGAATTTCCCAGAGGGGCAATTTGACCGTCTCTTGCAACTTGTGTGAGTATGTATCTAGTGCTGCGTCCATGATTGTGTTAAAGTCTCCTCCTATAATTAATTTCCCGTATGCCATCACTTGCGGATGGTCTCCATTGCTTCTCAGTAGTGCATACTTTTGGCCACTGAAAAATGATGTAGTGGCCTTTCGCAACAGACAATCTTGATCTGGACTGTTTTAGTCTTGTTTCATGCTCAAGGCTAAAGCAGCTGTATGCGCACCTCTGTTTCAGTTCCACAAATATGTAATTTCAGTTACTAAACAGTTGTGATAATACGGTATTTCATAGTTGTCCGCTGTAATCTTAAAGTGCAACTACGGTGTTTGTGTTATAAAGCACACCACCTGTTTTTAATTTTAATTTGGCCACTTCTCTTGTTTGTAGGTTATCTTCTTGAATTAATGTTGATTTGAAATTACAAAAGTAGAATAGATTACATAAGTTCCATTTTGTTTTTTTAAAAGATCTATATATTATTGAAGGTAATGTAACTTCTTACTTCTTACAAGTGCTGTTTGATTTTCATCATAATAAAATGTATAAATTTGTGCTACCAACAACCCTACGGCAGTTGATGGAACCCTGCAATTAGGATGTGCTCTGTCTAAGCAGGATACATTTAAAATGGTAACACCTTTGCAACAATGGGCATGCCAATAGGTTGAAAAATGCAGCTTGTTACATTGGAAATTAACCCTTTTGGCCTAAAAAAAAATGTTTGCTTCCAAACAACAAATTAATCTCTGATAAAAAAATCACAGATTTTCTGTTAGATAAAAAATTCATAATCATGAATGTTGGAACACAATGTTTGTATGTATTAATGTCTAGAAGTACTCGTCTAGAACAACTAGTTTTATCCTTGGACAAGATACAATTTGAGTAAGTGGTCATAATCTAAGCCTACCATGTTTGTGGGTCAGCCTTCAACATGTGGTTTTGCGGCTTTACGTTCCACATTGTAGCAATGTATGAATAATATAAAGTAAATTTAATGTTTGGCAATAGCTTTAACCCCTTCGATGCTGATGACGAGCTCAGCTTGTCATCAGCTACGGCGCTCGTATGCTGATGACGAGCTGAGCTCGTCATGTAACGCGGTATTTTTAAAAATGCCGCACAAAGCGGGAAAAGCCCCCGCAGCGATGCGGTTAATCTAGATAACTTCAAATACATTAAAATCAATATATATCATTAGGTTGTTTTTTTAGTTTATTTAATGTAAGTATTGAACGTAGTGTTGGATTTTTGGAAAAAGTTTTAAAATTATGTTTATCGCTTATGTTTCCACAGAGTTAAAAAAACATGCATTTAAAGACGTTGAAAGACTTTTTGTGGTGTGGCGTAAACCAGTAATTGGGCGTTTGGAAGCAATAGTCTCAAACTTTAAATTGTATGATTCATCATGCCATTGTCTAAAATCGACCCAATGGATATTTGATGAGGTTGGTCTCTATTTCATGTATGCACAGCACATGGCGGAAGAAAAAATACAAACATTTATTATCCTTGTAAACTAATTTAAACAATTTCCAGCGAATTTGGATGTGTTTGAAGTGAGATAATAGAAATTTATCCTGCGTGTTTATAATTGATTTTTAAGCTTGCGAACATCATGTAATTACCCGCACGTTTACTTTATCAAAACTCAAAAGTTCTTTTAAAAAAAAAATCATATCAAGAATTAACTAACAATTTTCATGCACTGGTAGTTTTTGAAATTGCATACTGTTCATGAACAAATGTGCATGTCGGTTTCAGTGCACAAAGTATCAAACCCTGTCTGTATCCACATTTTTACAGGATGTACAAGTGTCCCTGTATGCACCCCTTGTTTTCCTCTCCGCCACAGTTTAATTGAAATGGAAACCTCTCTCTAACAGTAGGTGGTGATGATACTCCTAATATGCTTTGTGGTAGCCTGGTGAATACATCAATCATATATTTTGCTTTGACTGTAGTGGCAGTGCTGCTGGTGTGGCGGATGCTGAACCACCACTGATAACCTTCACACAGTCTGCTTGTTTTCAGTCAGAGTGTAAATCAATCTTTTGTGCACTACTGATTCTAAAAGTTTTACATTTTATATTTCATAGGTAATAGACGCGTACCTTGCCAATTTATGTCTGTCAAGACCCAATGTACGTATAGTTACAACTATTTTGAAAAATAACACAAATTAAAAAGTATTTTGTATGGATATGTTTAACGTTTTCATTTTATTTTAATATTAGTGTTTCGCACTTTCTGCAACAGTTTCATCCTCTATATTCATGGGTCAATATCGTTCGTCTGTCTTTCGGGTAAATACATTATTTCCTTGTTTGACTTTTCAAACTTTCATGGTTTAATTATTTTTAATTGCAATTATTAAGGAGTATATATGAGGCATACAAATATGAAAATCAAAATTTTTAGCAATGGTCAACATCTCACCTGTCTGCATGCTGTGAACCTATGTCCTTGTGAAAAAAACAAATATGTTTACTTTGAGGAATAACATTTTTTAAACATTAAAACCTATAAAATAAACTAAGTTTAATAAGTATGGAATACGAGACACACCTTCAGTAATTCATGACAACATTCTATTATATGCAGGTGCCTTATGAGAATAAGGAAACTGTTCTGTGTCCCACGAATACTGGAGCACATTTGATTCTTTTAGTAAGTGCAACGTTTTTTTCTTTTATGTAAGAGCCAGAGTTTTTTACTTTATTGATGACAAATTAAAGCGGGTTTGTAACTGTAATAGAGGACTTGAAGGAACGTAAAATCTGTTTTCAATGTCACACCCACTTTTTTCTGGTCTTATTATGTATGCATTACAATTGTAATTGATTTCCAGCAATTGTAATAAAAAGTCTATGTGCTACGTCCACACATTTGACAAGGTGAGTACTTAGGTATACTCAATAGTGGCTACTGGTGTACAATTGTATGTTTAAAAATGTAAATAAAATGAATGTCAACAGGACATAGTCAAACCAGGTGTTCTGCCAATTGATGAAGCGTGTCATATGCCAGACTGTAAGAAAACTCTACAATATTTGTAAGAAAAATGCAATTGCAGCATGTGTAAGCTGATGCTAGCAGCAGTTTCTAAAAGTAAACGTTTCTCAATTTATATTTTCAATATGCTTAAAAATTTAAAGTCAAACATAAATTAGGCCTTTGACTACTAAAGTCCGGTTGCTTTGTTATACGTTTATGCATGACAGAGCATGTGACTGATGCACAGACAGCATACGTAGTCCATTTGTCCCTCAATATAAGATAAACATTCATTAGTTTATATGGTGTGACCTTTGCTCATTGTGTTTTGAACAACTAAAAAACTGTCTACAACAAACCCTCCCATGTTTTAAAACCAACATGTTGGAGCCATACATTCAGACATGTAAACCTTTAGTGGGATGTATCTTTAAATGCACAATAAAGCTCCTCTTGGAGGCCCACAATTCTTCCCGGGCCTGTCTTTCTTAACTGAACTGCAAGGTAAAGCCGCTGCTGCAAATAAAATGTTCTTCCCTACTGGTGATGAATGTACTTTTTAACAGTGTATGCCGTAACAAAACGTGTCAAGGCTAGGTGTGACCACCTACCAGACATCGTTGATTGTATTGCATACGGCTAGGGGTGCTTGGTAGCACCACTGAGATTGATTAAAGTACACACTTGGTGCCTCCCTTGCAAACTCTACTTTGAAACCACGTCAGATAGAGGTTTCCTCCAACACTGGCTTTTAACTGGGCAAAGGACATAGTAGTTTTCTCCCCACTGTGCAGGCCCATTTTTTATGTGGTGTTGGACACCACTTTCATCCATATCCTTTACAGTCGGTAATAAATTGATTACTTTTTGGTGTGTTACTTAGTTCGTCATTGGGCTAGTTTTACATCACATACCATTTAGCGTTCGACCATCTAGACACACTCGAATGTAGTGGACCGCAATAAATGGAACCAAAAATGCAATTGGGGAAATTCCAGCAGATCCTGCTATTGTCATCTTTATTTTTTTTTCCTGAAACATCTGTGTGTGTGAACCATACAGGTTGTTCACAATGCCTGTGGTGAATCAAGATATCAAAAATAATCAAAATTTGAATGAGATAATAAATCACCTGCATGTACAGGCACCCTAACTCTGCTGCACTGTATGCCTATTATGGGCTCCCATTGACTCGAACAGGATCAAGGAACATACTTTATGGTTCAGCATTACACTCAAGGCATGATCTGTACTGTAAATAATTTTTAGGCCAGTACACTGCATTTTATGTGCTGGAACACAAACCCTGTGCACTGAGACAACTTGCTGTTGTAAAGGCGAGTTGGCTCCCCCAGAGATGTTTAGGCTCAAATGTGTTCATACCTCCATCATCATCTTCGTCCAAGATCAGCACCTGGATAGACATTCTCTGCACTGCATGCTTGCATCTCTTTGTTGGCTGCTAATGGCCCTCTAGCTACTCGTGTCATTTTTTACTGAGTTTCTTATCAAGTATCTTGTTTAACACCAGTGGATGGCACCAATTGCATGTGACTTGCTCTGACTCACCATAACATGATGAGTCCTTTTGACCTACCTTTATCTGACACTGCACAATTATTGGTAACCTCATTGTTGTCATTTGTAGAAAAATATTGATGACCCTGTCGGACAACGATCACCTTCCGCTACAAATCTGATGTAATAAAGGTAGTATGCGGATACTGGTCGTCTAAGGCGTTGCCTGTTCGACACATCTTGAATGTTTAAACAAAATGTTAAACAACTCTCCTGCATAGGTGAGCATTTGTATTCAGTGCCTCCTGGTAACTCCTGAGTGCCCATGACTCTGTAACCTCTGCTTGCAGGTACCTCTTAACTTTATATCACGTCTGTGTTCCACAACTCTACATACTTTTTTAATGCTCGTATAGAGTAGTGCAGGCGCTGCCTCTATGAGGCATTAAGTAATCTTTAAATTGAGTGAAGCTCCACTCAATTTCTACTGCCTTTTCCCATTGGTTTAACGTTGGCATCCTTTTTCTAAATGAGCTTAATATTGTCTGAAGAGCCGAAGCGTCACTTCCGTTTATTCCGGAAGCAGCACTGCCTAACAACATTTTTTATGCGCTTTCCTGGAGTTCCCTTATTCAGCAGTTGTGTTTAATCAACTCTTTTTTTAATTGTCAGACCACAACCAGCATTGCAAATGCTGGGTGTGCTCTGTACACTCATGCCGCCGTAGCGTTGCTTTCACCCATCTGCCGCCATGTAGAAGCACTGTGTTCATGCTTCCACATTGATGCCGTTTTGTTTTCTTTGAAGTGGGCTTTTTAAAATAAAATATAAAATTTGGAGTAAACATTTCCAGCAGCTGTGCATCCTGGAACAGCGAGTAATAAATAATTTGTGTCACATTTAATACTGTTGCTATTTTAGTACTCTTATGTTTTTGGAACTGCCTCAATAACATTTATTGCTATGGTGCATTGACTATTTTTGGGGAGCATTTCATGATGTTTTATCTGTTTGGAAATTGAAATCATTTAAAGTTATCACAGATTAAACTTTTATTATGAAATTGAGCTTGATTTCATTGTGTTAGTGATTGGTTTTTTTTGGAACACTGTATTATTATTTTTTTAATTACCCTTGTCCCAGTACATTATGCATATTGAAACAAAGCTTTTTCATACTCATTTGGGACTAAGCAAAAAAGCAACTATTATCAGCTGCAACTTATAGAGCTTTACTAGGTTTTCTTACAAATCTAAAATCCACTCAAAGGGGTATTTTGATTAGTGTATGGTGTTCCACTTACAAAAATAAGCACCATATACAAAAACAGTTGTTCAAATGCAATACTCAAATCTTGCATGTGACAAAAATATTTTATTTAAACACTGTTTTTTGCATAGTGTTTCTGCCTTACCCAAATACTAATAAAATGGAAAGAAATAAAAAAATCCACATTTTATATTAATTACAGAATGAAACAGAAGGAATAATGTGAAGCTGTACATGGGTACTTGTGTGATATTATCTGTACCCATTTAATTTTTTTGATCTATTTAAAAATATTTGTCAATACATTGATTGGTATGAACAGAGTGTTTAAAGTACAATTCACATGTATTTATTATGTTTGTATTCCCAATGGGGTTTTTCAAATTAAATTTACGTAATTACCACAGGTATTGAAACCTATTACAAAGAAAGTTATAGTGTATGATTCTATGACAGCCAATCTTCAGAGCTACAAACAATTCTTGAATAATTGGAGGTACCCATTTCAGAAAAATGTTTATAGTATGTTTTTTTGGAGTTAGACGATTGCTAAAATAAAAAAACGAAATTAAATTTTTTTTTAATATTCAATCATTATTTATGACAGTGGTTTTTACTTGTTTCATATTGATTTTGTTAGCTGGACCAGCTGTAGTTTGTAACATCTCAATTCATATGTCTCCAAAGGGCTTTCCTAGTGGCTATTAAGCATCCAGACGACCATTTATGGGAATTGGTGATACAATCTACTCCCAAGCAAAAAGACACTTACAACTGCGGTGTTTTTTGAATGATGGTAATTTATTTTCCAAACAGTTTTTACCATCAATTGTGTTAGCAAATGTAAGAATGTTTAATTTTTTCCGAAAAATGTAATTCTTTTTGTGATATAAATGATTGTTCTGAGTAATGTTCATTAACAGTAAATAGTTTTGTCTAAGCCAAAATGTGTGGTACAAGGAAACTTTGCAGATTATTCTAACAATGTTTCATGTTAAAACACTTCAAGACACTTTGATCCCTTTTAAGATGCGGGTTTAAATTATATTAAGACTTTCTTCTTTCGCATAAGCAGAAATACCAATAAGAAGTAAAATTACCCAGTTTACATAATACGATCCGATATATGGTTAGGTCGTATGATCCGTCAATATTATCAATTGTTAGTTGTGTTTATGCCCGCAACAGTATGAGCATAATGAAAAAAGCAGATTTTACAGTTGGCTTTGTTGTTGTTTGAAGGAATGTCTAACTTTACAAATGAAAAAAACGCCATATTCTTTTTTTTTTTTTTTTTTTTCTTCATCTTTGGTCATCCTGTCTTTCAGCTTTCGCAATGTACTAATGAAACACTTATGTATAAGAAAAAGATTAAGCATTCTGAATACTTTAAATTTACCTTTGTGAATGTTGCCTAAATTATTTTTCTGAAATAAAATGTAAAGTCTTTGTTCTCTTTCCCTTTTTAAGTTCAATGCAAAACTTAAGAAACATTGCAGAATTGATTGTGAGCAAGCGTGTCATTTGCTTGATGGTGTTTCTTCTCTCTGGCAGGTATCTGGCGGTGCCCTGATACATGTTGCATGTAATGTCTTTGGGGCACAACTTGTGACCTCGAATTTCACAATGCGGAGGGCCAGGGGGACATGTGGCCCTGTTATTGTTCACCAAAGTAACTTTTCCAATGCCTTTTAATTGTGTGCTAACCATTGTAAATGGGTAAACGAAATCCAGAAATTTCATCTTAAAATTTATGCTATGCGTTATGCGCTGACTGTCAAAGATTTAATTGCTCACCACCGCACAGTCAATGTTAATGAGCCCATTAAAGTCTGAGCAGTATTACAGCACAGGTTTTAACCAGACCACTAGTATGGCAATAATGCAGTCTGGTTTCAGACCTCTGATGCGTTTGTGGAAACTCCAATGAGCTTTTTTGCCTTTTTCTAATCGACATCCTATTAACACAATTATTTAGTTAAGCATAATATTATTAAATATGATCATTTTTACAAAAATTACTTTGTACTCAACCATTACTTATGCTAGTATAAATTTCATATGTCTTATTAGTTTTCAGATCACTACCTGAGTCAGCAGTCACTAGCAGACATTGACCAAAAAAAATTGATGATTGAAGATTGCGCTGGATCTAATGTATTCATTAGGTTGGAGTTGAACATTTTTTGTAATTTTTTTGAAATTGGTCATGCAATTGAGTCAACAGATTGTTTATATTGGTTTGTTATCTATTATTTTTTTGGGATACTGATATTAAAAGAAAAAACATTAAAAATATTGAAAAAAGTATTCAAAAGTATAAAGTTATGTAAATGTTGTGTGTGAATGTTAAAAAAGGTCCAATGTTTTTATATTTTGGAACTTTTTGAACATTTCTTAATCACAGTAATATGTATTTGTCGCAGTAAAATTGTTAAATTATGTTAATTTGTCTACCTTTTAATATTTGAATATTACCTCTGTGATCCTTACCTACCGTTCAATATGACACAGGGAGGACTTGTGAGTGACTGGCCCCTGTCCTGGATCAAATGGCAAAATTTTGGGAGGGGCTGCTAGGTCATAGGTTCGATCTATCCCCAACACTGATGTTATTTGGCTCAGATTCTAAACTGGTTTTAACAGAAGATGAGGCTGCTTTGGTTTTTATGTTGGTCGCTGTGCTTAGAATCTTAATCTCGGCCGGATGGAAGGATGTTACAGCCCCGTCTTTTCAGATGTGGGTCTCCAAATTTTTGGGTATTTATAATATTGAGTCTTGTCTCTATGAATTTAAAGGTGTTAAAAAACTAGAAATGGGAAGACGATTATGGGCCCCGGTTAAGAAATGGCTGGAGGACAGAATAAGAACTTGAAATGTACTATATTGTTATATTTATTGATAGATCTTCTGTATCATTTTTATCCCCAGGTCAAGTAATGTGTTTTTAGCAGCTTATATACGAGTGATCATGTAATTGTATCAGATGTTCTTATACCTTGCTGGTGGCTAATTATGTATTTTCTCATTGCACCATGAACTCCAATAAAATAAAAAAATAAAAAAAAGGGAGGACATCAGTCCACCAGCCGTCATATTGTTCACGGTACCACCATCAAGATGTACAGCAGTGCCATCAGCACAATTAGAATGCGTCAGACAGTAATGCTGGGGCATTTTTGGCCTTTCAATTTATGGACTGTGATGCAGGCTGCTTTACAGTGTGCAATGGTAAAAGGCAACTATGTACATTTTGCATGAACAATATATCAGGCAGAACACGTGGACTGACACTTTGTTCATTGAAATGTATGTGTGTTCCCGTACACACCAAGGGCACACCCCAAACCCACAGAGGGTGCAAGCAACGTTCCGCCAAAGACATTCCCTGATAGTCAATTTAGCAGTGGGAATATCAACAGCTGATCCTAATCACTACGTCGGTGCGTGTAAAGCACGGATGCAGTGATGCCATTGTGCAGTGGTACGCAATGCGAACATAAACGGACCACCTTGCTTGACCCGCTGCGTAACCAATGAGATTCCCAGAGCCATTCCAATGTTGCATAGGGTGAATCAGATTGTGATGGTGGTAGGATCGCCAATGCTGGTGCGGGGCTGGTAATCGTCACACCATCATAAAGAGCACCTTGGATACAAAAAGGTTGAATAAAACTAGCACTAAATCAGGTAATGTAATTACAAACATAATTGCTTTAAATGTACTAATTTGTTTGCATATGAACATGCAGAGTAGTAGTCAACATAGAATTTCGATGATTCGTATTTTTGGTGAAATTTCTGCCGATTTTAATAATAATAAATTTCCATCCTCTATACATACCTGCCCGTAAAAACTTTTTTGCGGGGTGGTACTTTTTAAAACATGTACCTGAAATGTTTAAGGTTTTATTTTGTTTCACAAATAAGATATTCTAATGAAACTCAATATTACATCTAGATCCCGTCGACGATTTCTGCGGGGTCTGCAACCAAAAAGTCACATGAAGATGCAGAAACATATATGGTAAATATCATGATTTTTTTTAAATAAGAACAATTGTAAATAGCAGAATAATAATAATAAATGCTAAAGAATAGTTTTCTAAAAAAAAGAAATCACTTGCAGTACTACATTCTTTTTGAACATTGCGTTTGTCTAAATTGGCTAAGTAGTTGGGCTGCTGTTGATCGGGTGACCAGCACAGTTGTGGCAGCTTGGGTGGGCCTGATCTATCTAATGGCAATCTGGCTCTTTGAAAGCCCCATTATAACTTGTACCGGTGAGCATCACTGGAACTGTAATGTCTTCCACCATCATGAAAACCATGTATGGAAAGTAAACGAATGTGCATGAGTACCAAATGCTTGACAACGATGTACAATAAGCGCTGGAGCATTTTAATTTTAGACTGGGATCAATGGAACATCATGTGCATTTACAAACTACTTTAACAGTTGGTAAAGTGCGTAAGAAATTCAGCACTCTGCCCTTATTTCCCCCACTTAAATCATTGATTGGAATAAATCCTCTCCCAGGCAAATACATCTATTAAAGTAGGTGAGTATGATCTGCTTTCTAATAGTTACCATCACATTATGGTGATGTATCACTGGTTTACACTTACACTGACTGGGAAACGTCTATTCAGGACCACAGTCTATGTGATTTGTCCTCTACACTGATTAAATTTATTTTAATTACACTCCACAGTGTATTCCGTGGTACCCTTACCAATGCCTCAATTATGGTACGAAATGTAACATAGCATCGTTAACTGACAAAACTCTCAATGGCTCAAACATGTTTTGTGCCAACCCCGAGAGGACATTCAAAATGACACTATAGGTCCGCTACAGCAGCCTCTGTAAGGTGCTGCATGCAATTATAAATCATCACACATATAAACCTTTAATTCACGCATAATGCAGGCATTATCAATCTTGATGGCAGGGTGCTTGTTTTTTTGTGTGAGAGGCAGCAGCCTTAGTAAAAAATTGTGCGTGGTTGTCTGTGGTGCAAGCTACAATATATACTATTGGTGCATTATTCCCTGGCGGAAATTTCTAACTTTAAGAAAGATGTGTACAAAAATATATTGGTTTGTGTCAAACAACTTCGAATCATAACTGCCCGCAAGTAACTGACAGGAGGAGGTATGATTGCTCCTCTTCGAAATATTTATGTGTACCCGAGGTATACCTGGTACCAGCTTCTTCAAACATAGCAACACAAAATGGATGCTGCCAGCACCCACGACGTGTATGCCCTCATGCTGCACTGGCAAAATTAGAGCAGAAGCAGGCCTTACAATAGGTTTGCTGTCGCAGTGAGTTGTGTTCACATCTCAGCAAGGCTTTTGTATATTGGCTCTTGGTGAGTGCATGCTTAGAGTGGCATAAATTCTGCACTGGGGGCACATTTATTGTCACTGTGGATAGTGCAGCTGAAACAGGTTGCAGGGGCCATTTACTGGAGCACTGGCACACAAATGTACAAAGGTTATGGGTATAGCAACCCTTCTGTCCTAATAAACCTTTAATAGAGTCTAATTGCATCGTGCACCAAGTGTAATTGGGTATAAATTAGCAATCATGAATAATAATTTTGTTGATTTTCCACTGACTAAACTCTGGCAATAAAAAACAAATAATTTGATGGTTTAAACAGCCTTGGATAACTGAATAATCTACCTTTGAGTAAAGCTGTTACACCCCTGCAGCAGAAGACAACCAAACTTATCTGACCGGTTTGTATATCCCTTGATCCTGACAAGTCAGATGTTTTCTCAAAGACAGGAGGTGGGTTCTTGAGTGTCTGTGAGGTCGATCAGCTCACCCAGCGAACCGGAGACCGGTATCCCTCGTGTGTAGCGTGCAACCTGTAAAACTTGTGTAACGTGTATTTTTGCAGAAGGACATTTTTCTTGTCATTCGTTGACGGTGTGCTTTTGCGTACGTATTGTCCAGACCACCATCAGCATTTCCCAGATAAAGATGTACGACCCCCAAAACATGTCTACTCTGTGTGGTGGTGTTTTTTAAGTTTGATTGTGGTCCCCTTGCAATTCCAAGTCTGTTAGACTGTGTGTCCTGACGCGGGTTGCTTTGAATTACCTTTCCCTTTCCTAGTTGTTCCATACATTGCTCTATTTCCAATTATATTGGAGAGTCTCCTGTACCATGCTAATTCACACCTTAACCTCTGCCCATGTGTATTGCCTTTAGCAATGATTGTTGGTGTGTAATACGTACAATGACCCCTCAGAAATTAACATCATTTGTGTGACATATCAAATATGGACTGTGGTAATTGTGTACCGCTAATGGTGACCATGGGTGAAGAGTCATGCATTCTATCGTCACACAATTTAGGCTGATAAAAGTGTAGTGCTAATTATTTCTTGTAGTAGATTATTAAATTATCATGATACGCATTATTGATTAAAATTACATCTATTTATAAATACATTCTTTTCATTGATCAATATAAGATGATATTGGAAACCATGTAGACCGTGTGGAACTTATCTATAATTTGTTTTCAATTTGTCAGCAATTTTTGCAACACAAGGCGTCTATAAGCATACTGATTGATTATAGAAAATAATGCTAAATGATATAAAATAACTTAAAGGCATGTTGCTTCCATTCATGGTTAGAGTTGGCCGGTGGGAAAATCTAATAATATTAACCAGCGTTTTGTTTGTTGCATTCTTGGAAATGCTATTCATCATGTAAACAGGAAAAAAAAGATATTCAGAAAGCACATGCTGTTCTTCACTCTAAGGTCTTGAAAGTACTCCTAAATCGAACATGCAAGGATTACTACCCTGGAAATTCATGGACAAATTTTAAGTCTGTTATTCCTTTGACTTGTTTCAACACCTTAACTGCCCACTTTTAATGCAGAGTAAAGTATATGTTAAGGAACAAAGTCATTCAACATGAGAAATAAACCTGTGGACATATGTAACGTTTTGGTCTTACCATTCCAATGAACGGGGAACATCCTTTACTACGCGGTAATAACAACGCAGTGCCATTACCACGCTGGTTTCACAGCGCAAGTAGTTATCACGACTTGCGCTGGAGGGTGTCCTAGGCTAATGAAAAGTAGATTTACTATTCCAGCACCTTCCCTACTGTACGTAGGCTGGTGTTGGAATAGTAAATCTTACTATTCCAAAGTCCAGCACACTACAGCGCAAGACGTGTTAACGACTTGCGTTGTAAAACCTGGGTGGTGATGGTCTGTGGTGTTTTATGCCACGTTGTAGTGACGTACATCCCAATGAACACCTTAGTTATTGTCCATACTCTTATAAACATTGTAAAGAATCTTAACAATCTCATTTTTTTTGTTGATCTATTTTGAATACGGTACTTACAATAGAATATGATTCTCTTTTAATTTAGTTTGTTTTGTCATTAAAATAATAAGTATGTGTTGTTCAATTTGTGTTTAACAATGTCTAACTATCTGCTATTTTTTTAAAGGTTTTACAAACACATTTAGATGAATAAAGCATTGAATATTTGTAAACCACCCATTTAAATGTAATGTACATTTTTTTAAACCATAAACTATCATATAAAGAAAAATAGAGATGGATATAATTCAATACCTATGCCAACATGAAATAACTCATCATCGGTGATGACATGTTCGTGGAGGTGTCACACCACCCATGTTGGGAAACTTACTGCATTTCAAAGGACACAATGTGTCATGGATTGAGGATGTACATTCCACGATCTGTATATACCTGTGTTACATAAAAAAAATGTCATGCTGCCAAGAATCCATGTTTCAACAGCTGATTGAGTAACCACCCTGTTTGGAACATATAACAATTGTCTCCACCCTTAACAGGTGTAGTATATTCATTGTGCAAGAACAGTCTATCATCATCTGCGGGTGTCAAACTTGACTGTGTTGGCAGTCTGCTAAAACCTGACCAGGCAACAAACCAGTCATCACAAGTTCTTTATGTTACACCCTTAACATGCACTCTGTGTTTGAAAATAAAAGAATCCAATGCAGTTGTTGGTATGTGTTTATCAATACAAGATGGTTAAGGCCAAACATCATTGGTTTACTTTAGACCATCATAGCCTTGGTAAAGTTAATAGTGCCCGTACTTTGATCTAATTCTATGTTCAGTTGTACTGTCAGTAATTGGACTGTATAGTGCATTGTTAGCTGTGATAATCCTAATATGTTCTGTTACTGACTAAAATGAACAATGCCTTTTGTGATAAGGTATGTTGTATTGTTGATTTTGAGATATTTCCGTCATTTGGTAGTGCGTATATTAAACAATTTTTTTTCTCAAATTGTAATTTAAAAAATATTCCTTTTTGCATTATGATATCCATGCAGTATTGGGACTCTGTGTGTGGGTTTCTTCAAGGATCTCATAAAAGTTTCAAAATATATGCATTTACTTCTAAGGGACCATTTTTAATACCCATATTTGGTTTTAAACATGTTTACCACTTAATGGAAATTACCCGAGGTGCTAACATCCATCTCGAATGGGAATCAAAGTATGCATTTAACATGTTTTTTTAAAGAATTTTAGCACTATGTGAAAAGTTCGTATGAACATATTTACAAAAAAATAAATTTTCACCCTTACATCACAAGAAAAGACGTTTAGCCGCCTTATTCAACTGGTACAGGGTCTTATACATACTTTATACAAAGTCAAATACATTTTTTTAAACATTTAGATAAGCTTACATTTTAAAGTGAATAATACGTTTTCTTTTTTTTCCTTTAAAAACAGGCGTTTTGTGACGATTGTGGACGTTGGATTCATCTTCATTGCATTAAAACAAATGTAACTTCCTTATTACAGACTGAAGACTTTAAATGTAGCAAATGCATTTAATACTAATCTTAAAAGAACTGTCAGAGTATTGAAAACACTGTCTCAGATGTGAATGGAGTTTTTAACATACCTTTAGCGTATTTTCAAATTGTTGCAAAGACTAAATGTGTTGTTTGTGTTGCTCACATTTAATCTTATTTATGCAAATATATATTTAATAATTATTTTTCAATAGCAGAACACAATTTTCTTCTTAGCTTGCAAATATTTTTTATAACGTTTGATAAATAAATTAATATTGTTTCACAATGTATTGTGTTTTATTAATTATAGACAATTCACCATTGGTAAAAAAAAAATCCCTTTGCATGACATGATAAATAGATGCTTTTGTCACTGTGTAGCTATGGTAAAATGTAATCATCATTTAATATTGAGTAGCCAGTTAAAATGTTGATATTTTTTAGCCAGTCTTTTTAGTTACATAAGAAAAAAAGAAACATGCTACAACATTCTGCTTTGTTGCAATTTTTTTTGTGGAAATCTGTTAAGATAACACATCACCTAAATCTTCATGATTATTGCTCCGGAAACAGTATGAATGTAAAAATACTAAGAATGTTGAGGCACTTAGTGGTAAAACATTTCTTTGTAAATGCATCCTAACCAATAAAGTCACAGTTGATGCATTAGTCTTACTTTTATAGCAATCCTAAAGCCTTAACTTAGAAGAATGATAAATGAAAGAAGCTTCAACTTTATTTTGTTTTAACTATATTGATAGTGTAATCTCTTATTAAAGTAAATCACATAATTCACAAAAGTGTTTAAAAGAAATAGAAAGTATGTTCAAAATGTATTAAAGTAAATTCTGATACAGCTGTAAGTAACCCTTCTTTCCCTAGTGCATCTGAAACTATATATATATATATATATATATATATATATATTCCTTCGTAATTTCACACGTTCCTCTCAGTATGAAAAAGCACGAGCCCAAGTGCATCCAGAAGTATTTATTTCAGCAAAAAGGCAACAGAAAACTCAACGCGTTTCGGGATAGTCTCCCTTGCTTGACTCGTGAGCAAGGGAGACTATCCCGAAACGCGTTGAGTTTTCTGTTGCCTTTTTGCTGAAATAAATACTTCTGGATGCACTTGGGCTAGTGCTTTTTCATACTGAGAGGAACGTGTGAAATTACGAAGGAATTGCAGGGCTCGCCACCCAGCACGAGCCCACATCGCAAGAGGTCGTGTCAAGGCGGCGTTTCAGCGCTTGCAGAAACTAAATTGATTTAATATATATATATATATATATATATATTTATCCTTTCCTGCTTCCAAGTGAACGCGCTCTCAGGAAACACAACAGTCAGTTCATGAGATACAATGGTTGTTTACTTCACAACGCCATTCGCCACTGGCAGTGGCTTGCTCACGTGATCAAGCCACTGCGAGTGGCGAAACGCGTTGTGAAATAAACAACCTTTGTTTACTCTGAACTGACTGTTGTGGTGTTTCCTGAGAGCGTGTTTACTTGGAAGCAGGAAAGGATAAATATATCTATCTATCTATCTATCTATCTATCTATCTATCTATCTATCTATCTATATATCTATCAAAGCAGAATTCAGGTAAAAGAATCCATACGAGCCAGCAGTTCATCCAAAAGGTCTTTATTTGGCAATCAAGGGGTCGAGGGATAGTGCATTTCGGACAACAAGTTGTTCTTGGTCACAAGACCCGATTTCATCACATACCACCTTTTAGTCACACAAATCAATAAAACCAGAAAGCATCCTTACTTATATGTTCAATAATTCTTGATACATACGGATTTTAGTATCAGTTACTGTCACTGACATTCAATAATATAAATAATACTGATAATAGTGATTTAGTGTGAAAATACATTGTTCCTTAGGTGCAAAGTGAATAAACCAGCTCATTGTTCTAATGCAAATCAAATGTAACAAAATTTATTAGGTGGTCCAAGATTCAGGTTTAGTACCAATGCTATATTGTGGAATAAATTATGGTGTAGTACCATATGTCCAATCCGACCAACCCAATTTGTATACATGTATGTCTTTCAAAGTAAACCAATATTGGTGTCATAGCAGAAGAAAATATATAATTAAGAGGTACAAACGAGGGTTTATTTGGTTGTCTCCTATTTCGAAACTAGGAAAAAGAAAGAAAAAGGAAAATATATATTGGTTTGCTATTGGCATTCGATTAGTCTACAGAATCCATATTAACACTTTAAGGACCAAAAGAGTGCAGTAACATCTTTATATAGTATTTTCTATTATTTAATCAAGCTGGTATAAAAATCAAGGTGTGAGGGTGTGCGGGAGGGGAAGTTTAAAAGTTACATTTATGTGGTGAGAATACAGTTCTCCTACTATCCAGACCACTGTCCACTCCAATTGTACACTTTTAAAGATGGGAATGTAACTCCTCATCCATATTCAAACTGTCGGGAAGCGGGTACCTGCCAATAGAATCAACCTTGACTCTAATTTGCGTAATGCCCCCAGTCTATCTCCACCTCTGATACTGCTTTTAATCGTTGCAATCCCTATATAGCTTGCTTTTGATGCATCATTTTGGTGGAATCGGCTAAAATGCCTGCCAGTGCTGTATGAGAAGTCCTGATTAGTTATTGCACGCCAATGCTCTAGGATGCGTTTTTTTACAGATGCTGTGGTTGACCCAATGTACCATAAGTTGCAGGGGCAACGGATTAGGTATATCACATACTCCGTAGTACATGTAATAAGGGTGTTAATCTTCCATCTCATTTGAATTTTTGGTAGGAGGATCTCATTGCAATTCTGACTGTACTTGCACGCCTTGCAGTTTGCACATTTCCTGAACCCTTTCGTAGTTTTTAACCAGTCAGTTTCTTTAGGGGATAAGTGGCTTTGTACTAGACAATCTTTTAAAGATTGGCCCCGTTAATATGAAATGCCCGGAGTGGTACCGACGACATTTCTCAAGATGGGATTTTGCCTCAATATCTGTTTTTTAATATTTGCCGTATTTGGTTAGACTGGCTGCAATATTTCGTTATAAATCTCACTTTAGGGGTTTCAGGACTGGTCGTCAGAGTGTTAGTTTTAGGAGTTAGGGTCTCCTCTCTTGATATCTTATCAACTCTGGATTCTGCCTCCCTGAGTGATTTAATGGAGTACCCCCTAACTTTAAATCTCTCTTTCATCTCCTCCTTAGTTCTTTGAAAATGAGATTCAGTAGAGCAATTGCGTTTAGCTCTTAAGAACTTGCTGAAAGGGATTCCTCATGGAAAACTTGGAGGGTGAGCACTGGAGGAATGGAGGAACGAGTTCCCCGCTGTCTCTTTGCGAAAAAGTGAGGTGGTCAATTGGTTGTTCACTTTGGTAACCCTGACGTCTAAGAAATCTACAGAGTGTCTGCTGTAGTGTCTTGTAAATTTTTGATTCACATTGTTGATGTTAAGACCATCAATGAAACAATTCAAATTGTTCTCAGACCCTCGCCAGATAAAAAAGACGTCGTCTATGTATCTCATCCATTTGACTACATTCAATGCCCATTTTTCCATGAGGTCGTTCCAGAGCACCTGCTTCTCCCACCAGCCAACCATGAGGTTGGCATAGCTTGGGGCAAAGCAGGTGTCCATGGAAGTCCCCTGTTGTTGTCTATAATGTGCTTTGTCAAATAGAAAAACATTTTCGTTTAAACACAACCGGATCATTTCTAAAAACATACAAGTATGTTTCAAATGTTCCAATTTTTGTTGCTTAAGAAAGAACTGGCATGCTTTGATGTCATCATTGTGCCTAATGCTTGTATAAAGGGACTTGACGTCCAGGCATACCAGCCAACAGTGCTCATCCAGTTCAATTTCAGAGATTTTATGAATGAAATCAGTTGTGTCTCTTACATAAGAAGATAATTCTTTTACATAAAGAAAGAGAAAATGGTCTATGTAAATGCTTGTGTGTTCAAAGAGGCTATCTATGGATGAAACTTTGGGCCTCCCTGGTGGTTTAGATATGTTCTTATGCACTTTCGGCAATAGGTAAAAAGTTGGTGTTTTGGGATTTTCTTTGTGGAGATATCTTTCTTCATCCCATGTTAGTAACCCTTTGTCTCGCCAGTGCTCCAATTGTTTATAATATGTCTCCTGTAGGTTGACTAAATACCGCTTGTCTACTTTACAATAACATGTTTCATCCAACAATTGTCTTTTTGCCTCTTCTATATATAGATATCTAGGCATTAGAACAACATTCCCACACTTGTCTGAGGGTTTAATTATAATATCGGTGTTCTGCTGAAGGTTCTTAATAGCATTCCATTGGTCTTTGCTGATATTTCTACAGACTGTTCGGTTTCCTAGTAGTTTGTCTAAATCCCCTTTGACTAGATCACTAAAAACATCAATGTTGTCTCTCGGTATAATTGGCACAAATTTAGATTTTCGTCTAAAGGTAGACCCAGCCGGGGCCCCTGTATCCCTATCTGTGAGGTGTGCTGTTCCTAACCCATGTGTAGTATCGAAGGGGTCCGGTGTATTAGGACAATCCTCCTTGGTTTTATATATTTGTGTACAATTATAAATAAAGGGTGTTATCTAATAAAAAGCGGTCTAAATTGAAAACAACAAACATAAAGAACAATTTTTTTATCTTCAAAAATGCTTAATATGGTACAGACATGAACTAAACAGAGATTCATTAACTTTAAAAAACTGTACGTAAAGCTTGATCAGTAAGATAGTTTACAACTGAGAATCTGTGTACAGGATGAAGTTGCCAGTGTACTAGTCAAGACGTCTTGAAATTATTGTCCGCCATCATTGTGAGATTTGCTTTGAATATGTGGCCAATCCCTCTTTTTAGACATTATACCTATAACTTTGATTGCTTTCCATGCCATAGGCGCATAGCCATTAATTAACTGAGTGTAGAGTATTACTCAATACTACTATGGCATTAAAGGGAACTTTCATAATTGAAAAGAGGCAACAATGTGTCATTAAGGAATGTGCCGCTTGATCATGTTTAAGAAAATGCATTTCCAAATGTAGGTAACTTGTCCTTTATGATTAAAACTGAGTACCAAGAGTTAAATTACCTCTGATCGAATACACAATCAATGCATGAAACATAGCTTTGACTGTGTCAAATTGAAAACAATAATTCCTGAATACAGGACAAACAGTTAAAACTTGGGAATATAGGCAGTAGTATGCACCGTCTTTGGGATGGAATGGTCAATTTGATAGTTGATACTAACGTTGAATAAGAACACTATGCTGGAGAGCTGTGGTGGCTCCCTTTGCCAGGGACAAATGGTACATAAGAATGTCATACGTTTTTTCCTACAATAAGGCGTAATTGATCTTGATATAGAGCATAGGTACTCTCAAACTTTCCCGGTGGCCAAATTTACAGTATGGTTTGTGTCCGAGGGCCGAGCCAGTAGGGGCGGGGTCAGTGGGGAAGGAGGCGGGGCTAGAGCAAAAATAAACTGTGACCATGAGGTTGATCACAGGTCCCTGAAGCGGACGCCTTCGTCCACTGAGCTAACAGACCCGGCATACACACATCTCTCTCTTTCTCTCCCTCCCTCTCTCTCCCTCCCTCCCTCTTTCTCCCTCCCTCTCTCCCTCTTCCCCCTTCCCTCCCTCTCTCTCTCTCTCCGTCTGTCTCCCTCTGTCTCACTCACTCTGACTCTCTCACTCCCTCTCTCCATCTCTCCCTCTCTCATTCACTCTGACTGTCTCACTCCCTCTCTTCCTCTGTCTCACACTCTATCTCACTCTCTCTTTCCCTGTCTCCCTCTCTATCTGTTTATTTCTCCCTCACTCTATTTCCCTCTCCCTCACTTTATTTCCCTCTCCCTCACTCTATTTCCATCTCCATCACTCTATTTCACACTCCCTCACTCTATTTCCCTCTCCCTCCTTCCCTCTCCTTCCCTCTCAATCATTCCCTCTGCCCCCTCTCTCTCCTTCCCTCTCCCTCACTATGAGGTCTCCATCACTCTGAGGTCTCACTCTCTCTCCTTCCCTCTCCCTCACTCTGATTTCTCCTTCTCCCTCCTCCCTTCCCCTCACTCTGAGCTCTCCCTCTCTCTCCTTCCCTCTCCCTCACTATGAGGTCTCCCGCCCTCTCTCTCCTTCCCACTGTCTCCCTGACTCGGAGGTCTTCCTCTCTCTCGTTTCCTCCCCCTCAAATTGAGGTATTCTTCTTTTTGAGGTCTCACTCTCTCTCCTTCTGTCTCCCTCTGTCTGTCTCCCTCTCTCTGTCTCCCTTGCTCTCACTCACTCTCTCACTCCCTCGCTCTCCCTCCCGCCCTCGTTCACCCTCCCTCCCTCTCCCTCGCTATCCCTCGCTCCTTCGCTCGCTCTCCCTCACTTGCTCTCCCTCCCTCGCTCTCCCTCCCTCACGCTCCCTCGCACTCCCTCCCTCGCTCTCCCTCCCTGGCTTTCCCTTGCTTGCCCTCCCTCTCTCTCCCTTGCTCCCTCTGTCTGCCTCACTCTCCCTCCCTCCCTCGCTTGTTCTCCATGCCTCCCTCGCTTGCTCACCCTCCCTGGCTTGCTCTACCTCACTCTCCCTCGCTTGCTCTCCCTCCCTTGCTCTCCCTCCCTTGCTCTCCCTTTCTCCCTCGCTCTCCCTCCCTGTCCCTCCATTGGTCCCTCTCTCTCGCTCTCCCTCACTCCCTCTCCCTCCCTCACGCTCCCTCCCTTGCTCTCCCTTCCTCACTTGCTCTCCCTCCCTCGCTTGCTCTCCCTGCCTTGCTTGCTCTCCCTCTTTTGCTCTCCCTACACCCCTCGCTCTCCCTGCCTCGCTTGCTCTCCCTCTTTTGCTCTCCCATAACCCTTTCGCTCTCCCTCCCTCTCTCACTCCCTCGCTCCCGCACTCTCCATCCCTCACTCTTCCTCTCTCCCTTGCTGTCCCTACCTCGCTCTCCCTACCTTGCTCTCCCTCCCTTGTTCTCCCTTCCTCTCCCTCCCTCGCTTGCTTGCTCTCCCTCCCTCGCACTCCCTCCCTCCCCCTCCCTCGCACTCCCTCGTTCCCTCGCTTTGCTCTCCCTAGCTTGCTCTCCCTCCCTCCCTTGCTATCCCTCCTAACCCTGCCTGTGTGTACCCGGGCTGTGACAGCTTCCATGCGTGCACACACACAGCCGCACCCAAGCACTTCACAAGTCTTTAAAAGAAAATTGGCATGATAATGAGGCTTTGTTCACCTCTCAGTGCCCCTGCAGCCCCACTCGGACTATGGCGTGAATCGGCCGACCCCCACAGAGCAGCAGAGTCTGAGTCGCGCTCTGGTTGCAGACCCTCTTACAAAAAAATTAATTAATAGGGTACGATGTCTCAAGGTCCGGGTGCCGCCACGGAAGGCTTGCCGGGCCGCCACCGGACCGCGGGCCATACTGAGAGTACCCCTGATATAGAGGATGAACATGCAGGATAATTTCATCGTTTATAATGTCCGTCCCGTTCTTTTATCAATCAAATCCTAAAAAAAGCATTTGAGTCTCCATGAACTCGTTCTAGTAATTAGATTAGCATGCATAGTAAATAAACGTTCAAATGGAAAATGTTACAACCTTACTTAAATTAAATTTACATTGTGTGTAGCACAACTTTAGCTACACATTTTGGTGTCTGCAGCTCACTCATCCGACTTATTTGTTTTATTGTCATGAAAACACGCACAGTAAATACTGTGAAAACATATAGGACACTTGCAAGTTTGTTAAAGATGTGTTGATATAAAAAATGTTGGTTCCTCTTAGGCATAAAGGAAGATAGATTGCAGAAAATAATGTCTTAAGACCTTCAATAAGCTATGCGCAAAAGGGCACTTATAAAGCGATGGCTGGTTGTGCATCCTTAGTTAACCCCTCCCCTGCTGGTGACGGAACCACTCCATCATCAGCCGCGGTCGCGCTGTGCTGATGACGGAGCGGTTCCGTCACGGCCCGTTCGGAACGCCTGCGTGGCGTGGATTCCGCGCCTGCGCTGAGCGTTCCATTGAGCGGGCGGGGCCGTGACGGAACGGCTCCGTCATGAGCACAGCGCAACCGCGGCTGGTGACGGAGCAGTTCCGTCACCAGCATGCGCCCGCCGTGCGGCCCCCCGCCCCCTTAGCACTGCAGCGTAATAGCCGCCGAAGTGAAGGGTTAATAAACAAGGGCCAAGCAATAGGCATTCAAAGCTTTCATACAAGAACCACAGAGTACCAAAGAACAATTAATAACTAAATATCTGGAATTGAGGCAGATAGGTCTTTAACATGCCATTTGTTATAGTTAGAATAGTTTTTACTTTGCACAATTGAAGATTTGAATCTCTAAAGGAAAAAGAGTAGTTAGAGGACGAAGGTAGATGTGGAATAAGGTTTAGTGAAGAGAAAGCATTCATGAAACCCCATCCTGTCTGTGATAAAGCGCAACTGCCACACACGCAGTTCAATTCATTGTCCAAAAACTGACTCTACATTTTGGAACTATTGGAGTTATTACAACAGGGACATGTAGGACACAACACATTGATATACTCACTTAGTGGCGGGATTGACAGACTTACACAATAACTTCAAAGAGTTTGTTAAGAAGGATGAAAGCTGACAACTGTCACCGCTCAATCGCCAGGCAAGTAGGCGAAGGGTGGACGTGTTTGGCTGGAGGTTCATCCCCCCAACACCTCTGCTTCTGTGAAAGAAGATCATCGTTAAGTGGGAGCCTGATTGGAGGATTTGTTTTATGGAAGGAGTTAAAGGTACCGTAATCCATATCCATATCAGTGCCTATATAATTAATTCTGGCCAGTTATTCCTGATCTTTTACATAACTTGTAAAAAGTGGCATGGACGTTATTGACTAAACCAGTCCTAAACACTACTTAAAAAAAAGGAATACTAAGAAATATACACCACTAAATTCTAAATCTTCAAAAGTACAAACATTCGAACAGATCTGAACAAATATCTGGCAAATGCTCATAAGAGTCCTTGTGCATCGTCTGAACAGAGAAGACACTTGTGTTCTGCAAGGCACCGTCAGCTTGTTTTGTGCATTCTGGCATTTACGGAATCATACAGTTTATAACCACACAGGGAAATACACTATTGTGCCTGCAAAGTTCAAAGACACGTGCATTGCCACAGAGGGATACTGGAAACAAATCACAAAGGTTATAGCAGTACCACATAACAGTAAGGTTGTATGAGACCACAAGAACCAGCCTACCTTGAATGATTGCAAAAATGACAACCGGATTGTCGGAAGTTCCACAAATTTCATATTGACCCTAAGCGTCCTCTAACAACCACCTCTCGAACATGGCCTCCAGTTATCCAAAAGGTATGTATCTCTCACTAATGTTCCTTTTGTGTTGATAAAAATAAGTGTTCTGCCTCTGATCCTTTTTACACAATGCAGAGCTTAACATTTACACTCAAAGGTGTGAACAATATTGGTGTGATTAACCTGATGCAGTTCCCCGTGGAATTTCCATGCACAATGTTGACAGTAAGGGCCCCATTAGGATGTTAGGCGGATCACCACCGCCATGTGGGCAGTGGTGATACGCACGACATCCTTACCTGCCCACCAAGTATTTCCCCCCCCGCAATAATACTATGGCGGTGGAGACCGTTGCAGACGGAAAGACCGCCCTCTTCTTTTCCACCCAGTGAAGGAGTTGACCCGTTGGAAAACGTATTCATATGGTTGCGGTGTTTGTTAGACACCACCATCCATATTAGGATGTGGGAGGGAACATGCTTTTTTGACCCATTGCGGGCCCCCAGGTACTCCGAGGGTGGTGGGGGTGCACATCGGGTACCTATTGAAACCCTTGCAATTCACTGTAGAACGTAGCAGGCAGGCACCGCACGGTGCCTGTCGCCTTGTGCAGGGAAGCGCGCAATGTGCATTTTTAGCATTGAGTCTGGCTGTGCTTTCAGCACCGACTGCAAAAATGTTAATAATGCTGCATGCACCCTTATGTTGTGCAATCCCGTTTAACGCCAGGATGGCGGGCTGACAAAGTCCACCCGCAATCCTATTGGGGCCCTAAATATGCAATCTGTCACTGTCAAAAAGCTGGGTATAAGTAGCAAAACTGCCTCCAAGTGCTTATCTCTGAAACAAAGTATAGAAGTACAAACATCAGTATTGTAGATTCATTTGCATTGAATTGCTTCTTTGAACGATAAGTCTTAAAATGCACAATGTTCAGAAGTAATACGATGAAAGTAGGTGTATGAGTGAGAAACTGGTGTGACTCCATGGAGTTTAAAATGAACTGTAGCAAGTGGAGGTGGTTCGCTGTAGTCAGGTGGTTAAAGACTGCTATGTTTGATAACACAGTAAAGAACCAATCATTTTGATGACGGATGTCTGGAAATACTCGTCTACAACGATGAGCTGTGATCCCCACTATCTCCATAATGCATATTGGTAAGCAACATCACATTTCTCAGGAAGAGTTTGTGCAACAGACTGTTTCATGACTTACGTTAAGTTCTCATACATATGTGTGATTGTTGTGAAACACACCTTGTGTGGTCACCTCCTAATTGAGTGTTTTTTTAAGGACCGTCAAAAAGGATGACCTTTTCAGATACTGATACGGTATGGGTTGTAAGTAATTCATTAGAACAACAGTGACATCCCGGCTCTAAGTGTGTATTGATTTATTTTTAAATTAATATTGGTAGAAGTTATTTATTTCTATGAAGACATTATTGGGTTTTAACTCATATATATCTATATTATTTTTTTTGCTTTATTAAAAATCCAAATATTGTGTTATATGTTTAAACATTTATAAACCAAACACGATTTTTAATAAAAATGAATAGCAAGTATACATTTTTAAATTGATTATCAAAGTTTTCAGCTTTTTTTTTTAATGAATGATCTTACATTGTTTCATAATAAATATACCTTCAAAAATGAGTTAATCTACTTTTATTTTGTCTATTAGCAATGTTGGATAAAGTACGGAATAAAATATTAATTAAAAATCAATTGTTTTTGTAATTACTCAACATGCAAATCCAGTTCGAACCCAACTTCACGACAATGTTTTAAACATTTTATTATTAGTATAAATAATCATACTATTTTTTTTTTTAAATCTGTTTTATTGGTACACGTTTTTGAGATCAAAAGAGAGAGCAAGGGATATTTTCACTCAGAAGTGAAAAGAGATACCTCCTTTTCCCCTGATAGGAATATTTATGCAAACAAAAGAAGGAGTATCCCCTACGTCAAGTTTTTGAAGAAAAACTTTCGGAGGGTGAGTTGTTTGGCAAAAAAAGGAAAAAGTCAACCTTTTTGTTAGGAAACCCCTCACTCACCACCTAGTGGTGACTTGCTTCATCATCGGGGTCCACCCTGGTGACCTAGCGTCACCAGGATGTGCTTCGACACCTGTGTTACAGTGGAGCAGGTTGTGACTGTATGTGCAAAAAAAGGTGTTAAAAATTGTCCTGGTTTAACTAAAATCAAATTTTATTTTTAAAGTAATCAGAACAATGTTAAAAATTGCTGGCGAGATACTGGTTGGTGAGTTACGGCCAAGGTATCTCTATATGTGTCTGTGTGGCTTGGTCGACATGTTTCTACCATCAGGGCAGTAGCCCGGTATTCTTCAGGACCAAAAACAGGTGGATGGGAGGTGTGTGCCCCCTAAAAGGTACACCCTATCCTGATCCCCTGTAAACCAACTGGAAAAATAACCAGTGGTAGATGTGCTCTTTTAAAATAAAGAGAGCCGTCTGGTTACAAAAAGGAAAAGAGACCTGTAGGAGAAAGCAAAAAAGTACTGATTTCAGTTGAATATCTATACTTTCCTGTTACGTCGTGAAGTGTCTCTGTGATATGACTAATCATGCCAAGGGGAAGTGCCCTCCGAGTGATCAAGTATCGTGTTCAATACGGGTGGTTGGCAGGGAAGTATTATCAGAGTATGCACTCTTATCAATAGGTGCTCGTGTATGCCATGCAATATATATTTGCTGCCTTCATAAAGAATTACGGGCATGCACTTCATTTCAAATGCATGCATACATGATTTATCATTCGTCTCATTCAACCACTTATTGTCTTTTGTGCCCAGTGACTTTCTATGAGCGCCTTAGATAGGTGTGGCAGGTTGTGGCGTTTCCTCGTATGTACAATAACACTTAGGTGCGCCAAAAATTATAAATAATAACAAACAAGACACACATACATATAACATATAGGAGTACGCGTAGATTCCATGGTTCGAACAGGGGGCTTACTTGTTTTAAGCCTCTAGATTACTTCAACGGGCAGGGGGTAGGTTCTTCTAACCGCTAAACCAAATTCTGAAATGGCGCGAAAGATAATAGTAAGGTAAGTAGATCGAGCGAAGTGCCCGGCCGGAATCAAAATAATCAATGGTCTTGGATTCCATCTCTGTTTGAAAAGCGGGGGGTATTAACTTACAGTTTGCGGGAGAATTAAACGGCCATTCACCTACTGCTATCCTCCTCTGCTCGGCTAGTGGTGCCGTGCGGGAGTTCCAACGTTAAATGAGATTTCCTTCCGGGTTGGGCGTGGTGCCGTGCGCCGGAGGGGGAGGAGTTTCAGGGCGGGACCTGGTGACGCTGTTAACGCGTATGTTGGTAAACAAAACGCGTGTCAGTTGCTATTCAGCGTTTGAGATGATTTTGGGATTAGGGTCGCTAGCTAATGCTGAAGAGTTAACGTCAGTATATTGTTACTAACCCCAGGAGAGAAATGCGTAGAATTTTAATGCGCAGGTGAAAGTGATATGAATAGAACCCACTGATAGCGGGTGGAGCTAGATGTGGGAAAACAACTTAAATTATGCAGGTTTAGATCATGATATGGACGTTAGTATATAGTTACTAATTCCAAGAGAGAAGTGCATAGGATTATAATGCGCATGGGACAATGGTTTGAATAGAACCCACTGATAGCGGGTGGAGCTAGATGTGGGAACACAACTACAGTTATGCAGGTTTTGATCGTGTTGTGCAGGCCCAAAGTTCATGGGTCATTTGAGCACATTGGCCCATGGAATGTTATCATTGAGTCCAATTTTGTGCGTGGAAAGTCTATAAATCCACCTCTGCTCTTTCTCATAGAGGCGTGACTGTATGTTAGGGCCCTGCTGTATTTGCTCAATAACAGTCCACCTCATGTCATTTGGGGTATGCCCCATTACAAGGAAATGGTCTGTGAGTCTTGTATTGTTCTTCTTGCACCTGATTGTGCTACGGTGTTCAGATATCCGTTGCTTCACTTTGCGGGTGGTCATTCCAATGTATGGTTTATCACAGGAACATTTGATCAAGTATACAACGTTTTGGCTGTTGCAGTTTGTGTGTGCCCTCTGTTCCCAAGTTTTCCCTTCCTCAAGGTTCAATGTTTTGGTGTTGGCAGTCAAATGGCAGACGCTACAATCCCCACATCTTGAATGTCCTGTGACAGGGGGGAGGCCCCATATTTCCGTGATTGAGGGGTTAGTAATGGTCAAAGTTGGTTTAGGTCTAGTGTTCACCAGAGTGTCTTTTAGACTGCGTGCCTTTTTGTAAGAAAACAGAGGTTTTTCCCATTTGTAGTTGCCTGTATGGAGTATGGACCAGTGTTTCTTTATACTTTTGCTCACTTGATTGGATACAGCATTGTATGTCGTGACGCATGCTAGTGGAACCTCACCCTCGTCTTTGGTTGTGTCTTCCAGTAGGGCTTGTCGAGGCTGGTTTCGAGCTCTTTTCTGGCATTTGTTAGTAATTTTCTTGGGATAGCCACGGGAGGAAAGTTTTTGTGTTAGGTCATCTGCCTGGCTCTTGTAATCGGACAATTTACTGCAATTCCTTCTGAGGCGGAGATACTGTCCATAGGGAAGGTTTTCCCTAAGGGGGCGAGGATGGAAACTCTCGTATCTAAGTAAGTTGTTCTTTGCCGTTGGTTTGAAATGTGTTTTAGTTATCAGATTCTCATTTTCTCTTTGTATTTCAATGTCCAAGAAGACCATCTTGTTCCTGTCTATGCAGTGGGTGAACCGTAGATTCCTGTCACGGGTGTTCAGCCAAGTTATGAATTCCATAAGAGTCTCTTCTGAGCCTTGCCATATGGAGAAGACGTCATCTATGTATCGTCGCCAAAATTTTATGTGGCTGCCAAATGGGTTATCCTCTGCCAAGATGTATTTCAGTTCAAAGTCATATACGTAGAGCCCCGCCACACTAGGGGCAAAAACACTGCCCATAGATGTACCCCCTACTTGTAGGTACAGTGTGCCCTCATATTCAAAGTAGTTCCTTTTGAGGGCCAGGGTGGCACATTGTATGATGAACTGTTTTGGTGTGTGGTAGTTCCAAGTGGTGTTTTCCAAGGTTCTTTCCAATACATTGATGGTGGCGTCTTGTGGGATGTTTGTGTAAAGGCTTTCGATGTCAAAGCTGAGGAGAATATAGTCTTGTTCCATTTTGATGTCCTCCAAAATTCTCAATAGGCTTTTGGTGTCACGTAAGTACGTGGATGTTCCCTGTACAATAGGTTTCAGAAAGAAGTCACTGAATCTTGATAACGGTTCCAGAAGTGAGCCGATGCCTGACACAATAGGTCTGCCTGGTGGGGGGATCTTACCCTTGTGCATTTTAGGCACCACATAGAAGTAAGGAATTTTATTATCGGTTTTGCTCAGATAGTCTGCTTCTTGTTTTGAGATGTAACCTCGGGCTTCAGCTGTTTCCACCATGTTGGTGATTTCAATCCTTAGATCTTCAGTTGGATCTCTGGGCAGTATTTTATAGTTTTTTGTGTCGCCTAGTAGGCGTCTGCATTCTGCATCGTAGTCATCCTTATTCATCACTACAAGTCCTCCGCCTTTATCTGCCGGTTTTATGATTATGGTTTCATCATTTTTCAGGTCAGATATGGCTTTGTTTTCAGCTCTGGTGTTGTTGTGGAACTGGCCTTTTGCTTCCAATTTTTCTACATCATTGAATACTGCCTGTTCAAAAGTGTTAATCTCGACTGGAACCGAGTGTGGTGGAGGTATGAAGGTTGACCGTAACCTGAGACCTGTTTCATTGGGGGTGTCTGTTGGGTCGTTACTTGTGTTATCATTGGTAGGGTTCTTTTCGAAGAAGGCTTTCAGTTTGAGTTTGCGGAAAAAGGAAGCTAATTCGCAATGTAACTTGAACTTATCTAGGGATGCAGTAGGTACAAACCCTAGTCCCTTATTAAGCACATTTGATTCTGTGATGGTTAGTGTGCGTGATGATAAGTTCGTGACTAGCTCCTCGCATTGCTGGGGCCGGCCTTGTTCGCTCCTGATTTGCTCCTGGTGATGCTGCCCGTGTTGTCCTCTTCCTCCCAGTGGACGTTGTTCCCGCTTCTGTTGCGTCCCCTTCCGCGCCTGCCTCTGTTGTGAAAAGGAGGACGGAATTGGTTCTGTGGAAAGGGGAATTGCTGGAAGGGTGGTTGCCATCCGTACATTTGGAAATGTGGTGGTATTTGGTATGGGTTTGGAGGTGGTTGTTGGTAGGGGTTCTGGAGGGGATGGCTGTATTGGGGCCATTGGTTGTTCCCTCTGTATCCACCTCTCTGTCCCCTTCTCGGGGTCCCATTACTGGATCCAGTGCTGCTATTTGAGCTGTTGGAGGTGTTGCTCGCGGCGTCAGAGTCTTGATCTTGTGGGCCCGATATTTTGTAGTCCGGGTCTGAATAAGGGTAGACCTTCACAAATGAAAATTTTTTCAGATCTTTTTGGAATTTCAATGTTTTTTGTTGTAGTAGGTTTTCTTTGTATTCATTAACTTCCTTATTTAAGTCATCCAATTTTTGCTTGTAGCCTTTGATGCTGGCTTTTATTTGAGTTTCTGTTATTTGAATCTCTATCTGGATTTTCTCAGACAGACGTATGGCAGTTTTTAGGATCAATATAATCCAGTCATGCGTGCAGTGCCACGCAATTAGGGCCCAGTCTTTTCTAAATTCTGGATCATCCAAAAAAATGCGTGGTGCGTTGGTAACCAACAGGCCCTTGGGAGCTATATTATTGGTAACATATTCTTTCATGATTGTACCATGTAATATGGTTCTGATCCGGTTCCGCTTCATTTCTGTCAGTTTTTCCCACTCAGATGTTTGAGAGATGGTGTTGCTGATGTTGGCGTCTGCAAAAACATTTAAGTCACTCATGATCGAGTCTATTTCTTCCGTGGAATAAGTTAAGCCTGTGTTCTCAGCCATGTTGTCCGTATACGTACTCCGTTATGCCTCTGTTTGTGTGTTTGACTCTCACAGCTGTGCGCTGCCAAGAATTTGAGATCAAAAGAGAGAGCAAGGGATATTTTCACTCAGAAGTGAAAAGAGATACCTCCTTTTCCCCTGATAGGAATATTTATGCAAACAAAAGAAGGAGTATCCCCTACGTCAAGTTTTTGAAGAAAAACTTTCGGAGGGTGAGTTGTTTGGCAAAAAAAGGAAAAAGTCAACCTTTTTGTTAGGAAACCCCTCACTCACCACCTAGTGGTGACTTGCTTCATCATCGGGGTCCACCCTGGTGACCTAGCGTCACCAGGATGTGCTTCGACACCTGTGTTACAGTGGAGCAGGTTGTGACTGTATGTGCAAAAAAAGGTGTTAAAAATTGTCCTGGTTTAACTAAAATCAAATTTTATTTTTAAAGTAATCAGAACAATGTTAAAAATTGCTGGCGAGATACTGGTTGGTGAGTTACGGCCAAGGTATCTCTATATGTGTCTGTGTGGCTTGGTCGACATGTTTCTACCATCAGGGCAGTAGCCCGGTATTCTTCAGGACCAAAAACAGGTGGATGGGAGGTGTGTGCCCCCTAAAAGGTACACCCTATCCTGATCCCCTGTAAACCAACTGGAAAAATAACCAGTGGTAGATGTGCTCTTTTAAAATAAAGAGAGCCGTCTGGTTACAAAAAGGAAAAGAGACCTGTAGGAGAAAGCAAAAAAGTACTGATTTCAGTTGAATATCTATACTTTCCTGTTACGTCGTGAAGTGTCTCTGTGATATGACTAATCATGCCAAGGGGAAGTGCCCTCCGAGTGATCAAGTATCGTGTTCAATACGGGTGGTTGGCAGGGAAGTATTATCCGAGTATGCACTCTTATCAATAGGTGCTCGTGTATGCCATGCAATATATATTTGCTGCCTTCATAAAGAATTATGGGCATGCACTTCATTTCAAATGCATGCATACATGATTTATCATTCGTCTCATTCAACCACTTATTGTCTTTTGTGCCCAGTGACTTTCTATGAGCGCCTTAGATAGGTGTGGCAGGTTGTGGCGTTTCCTCGTATGTACAATAACACTTAGGTGCGCCAAAAATTATAAATAATAACAAACAAGACACACATACATATAACATATAGGAGTACGCGTAGATTCCATGGTTCGAACAGGGGGCTTACTTGTTTTAAGCCTCTAGATTACTTCAACGGGCAGGGGGTAGGTTCTTCTAACCGCTAAACCAAATTCTGAAATGGCGCGAAAGATAATAGTAAGGTAAGTAGATCGAGCGAAGTGCCCGGCCGGAATCAAAATAATCAATGGTCTTGGATTCCATCTCTGTTTGAAAAGCGGGGGGTATTAACTTACAGTTTGCGGGAGAATTAAACGGCCATTCACCTACTGCTATCCTCCTCTGCTCGGCTAGTGGTGCCGTGCGGGAGTTCCAACGTTAAATGAGATTTCCTTCCGGGTTGGGCGTGGTGCCGTGCGCCGGAGGGGGAGGAGTTTCAGGGCGGGACCTGGTGACGCTGTTAACGCGTATGTTGGTAAACAAAACGCGTGTCAGTTGCTATTCAGCGTTTGAGATGATTTTGGGATTAGGGTCGCTAGCTAATGCTGAAGAGTTAACGTCAGTATATTGTTACTAACCCCAGGAGAGAAATGCGTAGAATTTTAATGCGCAGGTGAAAGTGATATGAATAGAACCCACTGATAGCGGGTGGAGCTAGATGTGGGAAAACAACTTAAATTATGCAGGTTTAGATCATGATATGGACGTTAGTATATAGTTACTAATTCCAAGAGAGAAGTGCATAGGATTATAATGCGCATGGGACAATGGTTTGAATAGAACCCACTGATAGCGGGTGGAGCTAGATGTGGGAACACAACTACAGTTATGCAGGTTTTGATCGTGTTGTGCAGGCCCAAAGTTCATGGGTCATTTGAGCACATTGGCCCATGGAATGTTATCATTGAGTCCAATTTTGTGTGTGGAAAGTCTATAAATCCACCTCTGCTCTTTCTCATAGAGGCGTGACTGTATGTTAGGGCCCTACGTATATGACTTTGAACTGAAATACATCTTGGCAGAGGATAACCCATTTGGCAGCCACATAAAATTTTGGCGACGATACATAGATGACGTCTTCTCCATATGGCAAGGCTCAGAAGAGACTCTTATGGAATTCATAACTTGGCTGAACACCCGTGACAGGAATCTACGGTTCACCCACTGCATAGACAGGAACAAGATGGTCTTCTTGGACATTGAAATACAAAGAGAAAATGAGAATCTGATAACTAAAACACATTTCAAACCAACGGCAAAGAACAACTTACTTAGATACGAGAGTTTCCATCCTCGCCCCCTTAGGGAAAACCTTCCCTATGGACAGTATCTCCGCCTCAGAAGGAATTGCAGTAAATTGTCCGATTACAAGAGCCAGGCAGATGACCTAACACAAAAACTTTCCTCCCGTGGCTATCCCAAGAAAATTACTAACAAATGCCAGAAAAGAGCTCGAAACCAGCCTCGACAAGCCCTACTGGAAGACACAACCAAAGACGAGGGTGAGGTTCCACTAGCATGCGTCACGACATACAATGCTGTATCCAATCAAGTGAGCAAAAGTATAAAGAAACACTGGTCCATACTCCATACAGGCAACTACAAATGGGAAAAACCTCTGTTTTCTTACAAAAAGGCACGCAGTCTAAAAGACACTCTGGTGAACACTAGACCTAAACCAACTTTGACCATTACTAACCCCTCAATCACGGAAATATGGGGCCTCCCCCCTGTCACAGGACATTCAAGATGTGGGGATTGTAGCGTCTGCCATTTGACTGCCAACACCAAAACATTGAACCTTGAGGAAGGGAAAACTTGGGAACAGAGGGCACACACAAACTGCAACAGCCAAAACGTTGTATACTTGATCAAATGTTCCTGTGATAAACCATACATTGGAATGACCACCCGCAAAGTGAAGCAACGGATATCTGAACACCGTAGCACAATCAGGTGCAAGAAGAACAATACAAGACTCACAGACCATTTCCTTGTAATGGGGCATACCCCAAATGACATGAGGTGGACTGTTATTGAGCAAATACAGCAGGGCCCTAACATACAGTCACGCCTCTATGAGAAAGAGCAGAGGTGGATTTATAGACTTTCCACGCACAAAATTGGACTCAATGATAACATTCCATGGGCCAATGTGCTCAAATGACCCATGAACTTTGGGCCTGCACAACACGATCAAAACCTGCATAACTGTAGTTGTGTTCCCACATCTAGCTCCACCCGCTATCAGTGGGTTCTATTCAAACCATTGTCCCATGCGCATTATAATCCTATGCACTTCTCTCTTGGAATTAGTAACTATATACTAACGTCCATATCATGATCTAAACCTGCATAATTTAAGTTGTTTTCCCACATCTAGCTCCACCCGCTATCAGTGGGTTCTATTCATATCACTTTCACCTGCGCATTAAAATTCTACGCATTTCTCTCCTGGGGTTAGTAACAATATACTGACGTTAACTCTTCAGCATTAGCTAGCGACCCTAATCCCAAAATCATCTCAAACGCTGAATAGCAACTGACACGCGTTTTGTTTACCAACATACGCGTTAACAGCGTCACCAGGTCCCGCCCTGAAACTCCTCCCCCTCCGGCGCACGGCACCACGCCCAACCCGGAAGGAAATCTCATTTAACGTTGGAACTCCCGCACGGCACCACTAGCCGAGCAGAGGAGGATAGCAGTAGGTGAATGGCCGTTTAATTCTCCCGCAAACTGTAAGTTAATACCCCCCGCTTTTCAAACAGAGATGGAATCCAAGACCATTGATTATTTTGATTCCGGCCGGGCACTTCGCTCGATCTACTTACCTTACTATTATCTTTCGCGCCATTTCAGAATTTGGTTTAGCGGTTAGAAGAACCTACCCCCTGCCCGTTGAAGTAATCTAGAGGCTTAAAACAAGTAAGCCCCCTGTTCGAACCATGGAATCTACGCGTACTCCTATATGTTATATGTATGTGTGTCTTGTTTGTTATTATTTATAATTTTTGGCGCACCTAAGTGTTATTGTACATACGAGGAAACGCCACAACCTGCCACACCTATCTAAGGCGCTCATAGAAAGTCACTGGGCACAAAAGACAATAAGTGGTTGAATGAGACGAATGATAAATCATGTATGCATGCATTTGAAATGAAGTGCATGCCCGTAATTCTTTATGAAGGCAGCAAATATATATTGCATGGCATACACGAGCACCTATTGATAAGAGTGCATACTCGGATAATACTTCCCTGCCAACCACCCGTATTGAACACGATACTTGATCACTCGGAGGGCACTTCCCCTTGGCATGATTAGTCATATCACAGAGACACTTCACGACGTAACAGGAAAGTATAGATATTCAACTGAAATCAGTACTTTTTTGCTTTCTCCTACAGGTCTCTTTTCCTTTTTGTAACCAGACGGCTCTCTTTATTTTAAAAGAGCACATCTACCACTGGTTATTTTTCCAGTTGGTTTACAGGGGATCAGGATAGGGTGTACCTTTTAGGGGGCACACACCTCCCATCCACCTGTTTTTGGTCCTGAAGAATACCGGGCTACTGCCCTGATGGTAGAAACATGTCGACCAAGCCACACAGACACATATAGAGATACCTTGGCCGTAACTCACCAACCAGTATCTCGCCAGCAATTTTTAACATTGTTCTGATTACTTTAAAAATAAAATTTGATTTTAGTTAAACCAGGACAATTTTTAACACCTTTTTTTGCACATACAGTCACAACCTGCTCCACTGTAACACAGGTGTCGAAGCACATCCTGGTGACGCTAGGTCACCAGGGTGGACCCCGATGATGAAGCAAGTCACCACTAGGTGGTGAGTGAGGGGTTTCCTAACAAAAAGGTTGACTTTTTCCTTTTTTTGCCAAACAACTCACCCTCCGAAAGTTTTTCTTCAAAAACTTGACGTAGGGGATACTCCTTTTTTTATTGGTACACGTGGCATACAATTACATTTCTTGTGTGCTTAATTCAAAGGGGAAACAACAATTGGAATAGTTCTTACATCATCAATGCGAATGTTGGCGACTATAGAAAGCCAATAAATGCACTCACTGTTAATAAGTACCATCCGTTATCTTGGGGCGGTCCCTGCATTCACCAAATCATTCGCTTCATTGCTTCTATACAGTGTAATGCGCTCTGTCTGCCTTACTATGGTGCCAGACCTCACCCGTCAGGGCGGGCAGCCTGAGGGCCAGCCGCGCCCCCGGTACTCGCGACCCACTGGTTGGTGATGTAGCAAGTTGTCTCTCAGTAGTGTGAATAACCAGCCGGGCCCGGTTCCAGGCAACCTGCATATGTACTGTGGCCAGCTAGGAGGTTCCGTAGTCCGCCTCCGTGAGGCAGAAGGTTGCGGCAGTGGTTTGCATGTGTGCTGCACTCCTGTGTGTCGTCGCCGTGTGTCGAAAGTGAAAGGTGTGGGTGGGAAAGGTAGATCCGGCGTGGACAACTGGGGGGTGTCCTGTGCCGTAAAAACGCCACCAATTCAAACTGGGGAAAAACAGGAGAGTAGGTGAGGGTGTGAAGAGTCCGATCTCGGAGTAAGGGGGGGGGGGGTGCTGCAGTATTGGTGCTGCCTAGGCATTTTCGGGTGTAGTAGACTTGCGGGGTGCTGGCCCTGAGTGTGTTCGGGGGAGGAGGTATCGGTGGTGTGCGGTAGCTCTGGGTCTCGGGTGTGGGCGCACCTGTGGGGCCGACTGTATATGCGGGCCCCGCTGATCAGTGGGGGGGTTGTAGGTCATGTGGGTGGGCAGTGGTTCGCTGGGGTGGTATTTCCTGTCCATATATGTGTGGCTCCCGATACTCCCCTCTCTCATCACTCAGTCTGTGGTTTGGACCTGACCCCCCCCCTGTCCACTGGGGAGGAACCATCTCCTTACAATATCCCTTTATCGTGGCAGGCTCTGGTGAACGCTCTCAGGAAGCCCTCCCATGTCTGGGCTATCGGTATGGCCCTCCGCCCCGCCGTCTCCTCCCTACGTAGCACCGTGCCTTCTGCGGTCGCCCAATAGATGAGGGAGGCGCTCCAATGTTTCGTCAGGGGCGGTTCCGCGGCTTTCCAGTGGCGGGTTATGAGTCTCTTGGCGGTTATCAGCCCCAGATCCCAGAACCTCATGTGTGCTTTGTTATGTTTGGTCCTGGTTAGGAGGCCCAGTACACAGGTGTCCCAGTCGTGACGTAGGCTCAGCGCAGTCCCTTTTGTCAACAGCGCGGTAACATCATGCCAGTACGTCCGGAGCTTGGGACATGCCCACAGCATATGCAGGAGATCCGCTTCTAGGAGCGCGCATCGCGGGCATTTGGAGGTATTCAAACCAAAGTAGCGGTTAATCTTGTCTGGGGACAAGTATGCTCTATGCATGATATAGAACTGTATGATTCTGAATCTCGAATTACGGGGAACGTGTTGCGGCCCCTCTAGGATCCTTTCCCATTCTTTATCCGACCAGTCCCTCCCCCTGTCAGTGGTCCATCTGTCCCTGAGCGACTGAAGGGAGGCCGTTGTGTGGGACCTCAGCGCCTGCGTTAGCCAGTGCACAACGTGCGACCCTGCCCCCATTACGTGCAGGTATTGTATTAAGAGGTGGGTCTCGGGTTCCACGGACATATCGCCCCAGTGTTCCGTTAGGACCCGCATCATTGATGCATGCATCAGGAATTGTCCCGCTGGCAGTCCCGGATTCTCCACCAGCCCCTCGAACCGTACCATGGCCCCGTCGTCATACAAGTCCGCCAGTGTCTCAAGCCCCACCTGCGCCCAGTCTTGTAGGTGTGCTGCAGTCACCACTCCCCCAGGCCTTGGCAGTCCTTCTAGCGGCAGGGCTGGTGCGTAGGGGGCAGTTTCCTTGGTCAATCGCAGTGCACGCCTGTAGCATCTCAGTGCCACTGCTAGGTGTAGCTGCGTCTCGCGTGTCGCTCCTCTGAGTGGGTGGAATAGTGCGAGGGCTTCTGCATGGGTCAGGGCCAGGACTGTCGAGGCCGTGTCGTTTAGGTTCCTACCCGCAAGCCAGGCCACCACCCATTGGAGCTGCGCGGCAAGGTAGTAGTGCTCTTGATTCGGGACCGCAAGTCCCCCGAGGTCGTCGGGGCATACAATTTCTTCAGGGCCACCCTTGGTCTCCCCACATTCCAGATCAGTGTTCGTGTTAGGGTCTCCAAGTCTCTAAAGACCCGAGCCGGGACATACACCGGTATGTTCGAGAAATAGTACAGGAGTCTAGGTAGGACTATCATTTTAGTCAGGGTGATTCTGGCCGGGACATTGAGCGGGAGTGTGCCCCAGAATTGGATCTGGGCCCGCAAGGAATTTATGGCTCGAATCAGGTTGCCATCCAGTATATCTGCTGCATTTCTATATATGTGGATGCCCAGATACTTAAAAGTGCCGGCATACCATGTCAGTGTTGTGTCCCCTAGTTGCACTGCGAATTCCTGCATATCCGGGTGAAAGGGGAAGACCCCAGATTTACCCCAGTTGACCCTCAGTCCCGAGTGTGTTGTGAATTCGCAGAGGGCGCCGGTTAGTCCCGGTGGTATCCGTGTTAGGTCCCTGACGTAGAGGAGTAGGTCGTCGGCATACAGGGAAACTGCGTGTACCCCATCTATCAACGGGATGCCCCACTCGGCGCCCTGCATCCGCAGTATCTCCGCCAGCGGTTCCATGGCCAACGAGAAGAGTAGAGGCGATAACGGGCAGCCTTGCCGTGTGCCCCGCCTCACCTGTATGGCCTCCGATAGCAGGCCGCCTATCCGGACCCGAACTGTTGGCGTTTGATATAGGAGACCCACCATGTCCAGAAAAGCGTCTCCCAGGCCAAACTTTTGCATAACCGCCCTAAGAAACGGCCACTCCACCGAGTCAAATGCCTTTTCCAGGTCCAATACTATGCAACCTGATAGTGGCCAAGGGCCTCTCGCGTACTCCTGCACTCTAAATAGCCGGCGGATGTTGTGCGATGTGCTGCGTGTGGGTACGAACCCGTTCTGGTCAGGGTGGACCAGGGTAGGTGTGTATTGGGCCAGTCTCCTCGCTAGCGTAGAGGCTAGTATTTTGTAGTCTGTGTTTAAGTGGGCAAGGGGCCTATATGAGCCCATAAGTGCCCCGTCCTTACCCGGTTTCAGGAGGGAGACCAGTGTAGCCTCACTCAGAGATGGGGGCAGGGAGGAGTCATCCAGAGCTGTCTCATACAGTTTTACGAGTTCAGGGACCAGGAGGTCTTGGTATGCTTTATAAAACTCCGCTGGGAGTCCGTCCGGGCCAGGGGACTTTCCGTTGGAGAGCGCCGCTATGACTTCCCGGAGCTCCTCGGGAGCTATGGGTGCCGCTAGGACGGTACGTTGGGCATCGGTGAGTGTCGGCAGCAGTATCTGGTTAAGATACTCCTCCGTGTCCGGGGCGGGCGTGGGTAGGCAAGAGCGATACAGTGCTTTGTAGTGTGCGGTGAACGCTCCGTGTATCTCTGACTGTGTATGTAAGGGCACCCCATTCGCGCCTAGTACTTTTGTGACTGGCTTCGTCCGATCTTCTCTAGCGATGAGCCACGACAGCAACTTGCCGGGTTTGTCCCCCCCTATCGTGTGTGCGCGCCGCGTGAGCCGCGAAGTTCAGACATCTGAGCCTCTCCAACAGTTTTTCGTGGGCCGCCTGCGCTTTGTGAAGTCCAGTGACGTGTCCTCCCACCGAGTCCCGCTCATGTCGACTCAATTCCTCCTCCACCCTGTGTAAGTCCCTCTCCACCTGCCGTTTGAGGTTCCCCTGCGTGCCCAAGCATTGTCCCCTAATGACCACCTTGAACGCCTCCCATTCCATCTGCAGAGAGGTGGCTGTACCTGCATTATCCTCGAAGTAGTGTACAATGTGTGCGAACAGTGAGTCCCGGAAGGGTGCATCTAGCAGGAGGTCCGGCTGCAGCCTCCATTTGGGGACAGGGGGGCGTGTGTTTGCCCATGAGATCGTCAACATGTGTGGGTTATGGTCTGAGTGTGTCCTACCCATGTATAGCGCCTCCGTCGCCAGTGGGAGTAGATCATCTGTGAGCATGAATCTGTCTAACCGGGTGTGCAGGGTATGAGCTCCTGAGTAGTACGAATATATCCTGGTCGTTGGGTTCCGGTGGCGCCACACATCATGTAAGTTCCAGTGTGAGGCCCAGGCTATAAGAGCTTTCATGGCACCCACCACTGGTGCGCTGGGTAGAGGTGGGAATGAGCGGTCCAGTGTGGTATCCAATACGCTATTGTAATCCCCCCCAATATCCAGGGGATCCCGTGCCAGTGCGCCAGGGTTGTGGACACCATTTCCAGGAACCTCTGTTGGTCTGTGTTAGGGGCATATAGCGACGCCACCACCAGCGGTCGTCCATCCAGGCGTCCCTTCACTGCCACCAGCCTCCCTTCCTTGTCTATGTGTGAGTCCTCAACTTCAAACGGGAGCCCTGGTCTCACCCATATCAGTGCCCCCCTGGCGTAAGAGGAGAACCCAGTCACATAGATCTGACCTCGCCACCGCCTGCGCAGGGTGGGTACCTCTGGGGTTGTCAGGTGCGTCTCCTGTAGGAGTGCTATCTGCACCTTGTGTCTCTTCAGGTATGAATAAATCATGTACCTGCGTGCGGGTGTGTGCATTCCGCGCACATTCCAGGTACACATTTTGACTTCAGCCATCAGCATTCAGCAAGGCAGTCACACCCGTTCCCTCCCTCGCTCCAAGCACCCTCCCAATAGGCCCTCCGGCTTTCAGTGTCAGAGTATCTCCTTTGTCCGAGCAGCCCCTGGAATAGTCCAGCGAGCACCCCTGCGAGCCATGCATGCAGCGTTTCACAATAGGGAGAAGGGGGGTAAACATTAACTGGGGATAACTCCATCGGGTCGGTTGCCAAACGGGCAGCCGTCCAAACATTCTGCGAAAAGTACGAACAATCCATTCTGGGGGGTTGCTATTCATCACGCAGTCCAAGCAGCCAGTGTGTATCTGTTGAGCATGAAGGCGTGAGCGCCCTCCCAGGGGGGTGTGTTAGTTAGTCTAAGTGGCCAACCGGCCGGCCCACCGGCTATTGAACAGTGTATTTGTAAAGACACGGGGCCACTGCTCTGGTCAAGCTTGTAGTTGGTAACCTTCGCCCACCCATAGGGACCCCGCAAAGTGGTGGTGGCCCCCGTGGTGTGGGTGCCTTGGGGCGTCTGCCCCGCAGTGGATAATTGCAAGTGTGACATCGTCATGACTTACTGCGGGTTCAGTGTCCGTTGCCATTGGGCAGCGCCGTGTCAATGCTTCCCTCGCTGAGAGCCCCATGTTGCGGCCCTTCTTCAGCCGTACAGATCCGACGTTTGTGGGGTGATGTCTGGCAGCCCACCTGAGAGTTGCGAATCCGGGAGACCATATATCGCCTCATCGTCACTCGGTGATGTTCTAGGGCTGGTGGCAGGCGGGGAACGCCGTGTCGGGGAGCTGCTGAGCTCCGAGACCATCCGCAGGGCTTCCTGTTGTTCTCTGCGTATGTCCTCTTCCGGTGGGCTCGCGCTATGTTGGGTGCCGCTGGCCGCGGGGGAGGGTGACCTGGCGCCACGTCTCCTCTTGGATCTTCTGCGTCTCCTAGGCCTGTCCGGGTTTCCTGATCTCCCCGTGCTCTTGTCCGTCCCATTGTCCAGCCAGGCCTCCACGTCTTCCGAGGAGTCAAAGAAGTGTGTCTTCTCATTCGCTATCACCCTGAGTTTCGCTGGGAAAAGGAGGGAATATGTAAGCCCCATTTGGCGTAGCCTCCGTTTTACCATTAGGAATGATTGCCTCTGGCGCTGCACCTGGATCGTATAGTCTGGGAAAAACATTATGTTCGCGTTTTCAACTTGAATGGTTCCCAGTTTTCGGGTTTCTCGTAGTACAGTGTCCCGGTCCCTATAGTTCAGGATGCGGATCAGAAAAGGGCGCGGGTTTGAGCCAGTGTGGAGCGGCCTGGTCGGGACTCTGTGCGCCCGTTCTACCACGAAATATGGCGAGAGGGTGCCTTCGGGCAACAAGGTGCGTAGCCAGTCCTCTACGTGGGCGGTCGGATCTTTGCCTTCCCATTTTTCTGGCAAACCTACTATACGGACGTTGTTGCGTCTCGCCCTCCCTTCTGCATCCTCTGCCCTGTCCTCTAGGAATTCCACTCTGTTGAGGAGGTCCTTAATATGTTTGTCCGATTGGGCGACACAAGGTTCTATGTCCGTCACTGCGGTTTCCAGGGTTTTGGTGCGCTCGGCTAGTTTCTTATGGTCCTCCTTCAAGTGCGTGAGATCTATGGCGACTCCGTCTATTTTCGCCTCGAGGGATGTCCGGGTGAATTGGATGGAACTTTCCAGGCGCTCCATGGCCGCCAGCACCGAGTCCAGTCTGGCCGTTACCGGATCCGCGTCCGTTTGCTTCTGCGGCTTGTCCATTTTGCCCTTTTGGGACGTGTTCCCCGTTCCTGTGCGCTTCCCGGCACCTCCAGACATCCGGGCGGGGTGGTGGTCCGTGGTCTTGCGGCGTTTCCTGGGCAGGTTACTGACACCTTAGAGCCTCCTGTGCGGTCGTGCCGTCCAAAGCGCCGCATGCGTCGGTGGCAGCCGTTATCCCGTTCAGGACTCCGGCAGTGGGTGACGCTGTGCTCCTCCCGCTGATGGTCGTGTTCTGGGCGCCTCGCTTACCCCCTGCTTCGTCGGGTGTCCAGTTGCGTCGTGGTTCCAAGGGCTCCGGAGTTATGGGCTGCGTGTGGCTGGCAGTGTCACCCCACGGTGTCCAACTCTCCCAGCAGTCCCTATGGTTCTGTGCGTGCGGCCCTCCGTGGCTGCGGCAGGTGCCTGAGCAGTCGGACTTAATCTGGGTTTCGTGCTCCCTGATGAGCCGGGCTTCCGGCCTAGCCGTGGACTCAAGGGTGCCGGGGTCCGTCAGTATCCAGCTGTGGGCGTTGGCGGCGTGTGCATCAGGCAGTGTCTCCCCTCGGCGCTCCCCCCACACGGCAATCTCCTCAGGCCTGCGCACGTGGTCAGCAGCGGGACTTTTAGCTGGGCAGTGGCTCCCACCGGTGTTGCCCCTCTGCCCCCCTGTGTCTCTGGATGTGGCCTGCTGGGCGCCTGGGAGGTGTCTCTTGGCTGCCTGGTTGTTCGTGGCGCCGGGTGAGCCGGGCAGGTATTGCACCCTGTGCTCCTCGCTTCGCGGCACTTACCGCCCAGGGTCGCAGCAGGCGACGTCGGGGGTCCGATCCCAGGTCCGCTCCCCCCAGTGCTGCTCCGTCCCTCAGTTGAAGGCCGGGTGGGGGATGGGCACCTCCTCGTGTCTAAGTTGGCCTCAGCAGTCCAGCGGGCGGCCTCAGTCCCCCAGCGCTGCGCCTCCTCACTGTTCTCTGGGCATGGCCAGACGGGTCGTCTCTGCCCTCCGTGGTCCGCCGAGGGTCGATTCGCTGTGGTGTGACCCAGCGCCGCCGCCTCAGTCCGCTTCTCCCGGGCGCCCCTTCCGCGCGGCCCTCTCTTCCGGTTTCGACACCGGGCTCGCCTGCCGGGTCTCGCCGAGCTCGTGTCCACTTCTTCGGCTATGGTGGCCGCGTTGGTGCCGGTGCGGCCCCGGGGCTCGATGGACCTTGAGTTTCGGTCCGATGCTCTGGCAGCACCCTCTGGTCACTCGCTGCGAGTTTGGGCCGGCCAGGTGTTGTTTTGTACGGATAAATGACCCCCTAAGTACGGGCTCTCGCCGGAGCTCTGTTAGGGAGCAGCCAGTCTCGCTGCGCGCGTAGCCACGCCCCCATAAATAATCATACTATGTATCCTTTTCCATTTGTTCCCAACAATGTAATTTATTTATCAATACTTAGTTATGTTAAAAGCCATAAATCTGGTGATGCAAAATATCATAATACATTTGAAAAATGTATTAATTGTTTAATTGAAGATGTTTGCAATTTCTAAATTAGAAAATCAAAAAAAGTTTTTTTTATATTAATGTGCCATAAATAATTTTTTTTAAAACAGTATAATGCTAACATATTATTGACATCTTTAAATCAAAATGTATTTTGACATTTTTTTTTATAGAAAAAGATATTAGCCACAACAACTATGAGGTCATTAAAATGTCATTCAGCGATATTGCGCCTAACACCTTTAACTATTTGTAATTTTACGAACTAGAGTTCGCCAGTTGAATCTGACAGAATGCTATGCTTCAAGAAACTGTTCTGGAGGAATGCCATTCAGTATTATGGGAGCTTGTGTTTGCACTAACTACAAAAACACAATAACTATAATGGAGATATCTTACTTTAGAAAAACTGACAACTTGTCCAGTGGATTTATCCGAGACCCTGAAGTTTAAAAAAAAAAAAAAGTTTTATAGTTGGTGGACACAACAAATACGAAAGGCTGTCAGAATAATAAATATGAATGGATCGCTTGTACAATGTATATGCAGGTCTGTATGGATCGCCTTAGACATACTTGGTATCTTTGATTGACATTCATGACAGATTACAAAAAAGCAAAAAGTTATACCTTCTGACCGTCAGCATTATCAGTGGTCATGCAGATTTGATTGAAAGATACTCTGGAAGATGGGTTAGGACTAAGGTGATGGAAACACGACTGTAGAGACCATTTTTCCCAAACAACATGAGGCACTTGCTGTTGATTTTTAGTTTTTTATTTCACACAACAATATTTGAACAATGCAATTTTAAAATCACTATCTGTATGTCACACTTAATTTTTTTAATAAAGTTTGTTAACCAACCAATTTGTGCTCTACGTTTGGTTTGAACGCTGTGGACTACATGCCGCTGCCTACAGCCTCTGTTTGCATGGGCCTATACCGTGGGCATTGACAGTGACGAAAAAGACAACGCCTAAGGACAACTCTGCACTGATCACCGTTGAAATGTGTATAAGAGTTTAAAATGTGTAACAAAATTCCTGACGATCCCAATTCCTGCTTTTGCCTGCCGTTCAAAAACTTCAGGCTCGTAAAACCAGAACGATTCACTTTATTTTGCATTGTGAATCAAATTTGGATGTGAAAAATGTAATCCGTGCGTCTTAGTAGCGTTGGAAGTAGATAGATGTTGCTGAAATGGAGCTGTCCCATATTAAATTTAAAAAAGGCGTTTCTTATTGCAATGTACATCAAAGGCAATTCTTGCCATATCTGTTTCTCCTTACATAGCACAATTTTGGAGACCCTGAAAACTGCATTCTCGACATTGTCAAGATAAAGAAGTATATTTTAATAACCATACAAAACTGATCTTATTGTTTCTTTGGATAAATTATAAATAAAATTAGTTTTGTTTTAAAATTTTCGTAAAGATCTCCACGATTCATGCTAATCAAGTATCGAATATTGTGAGTGTTTGCAGTTGCCTAAATCTACTCGCTTGTAAGCCTTCTGATAATATAAGTCACCACACTGTAAAATGAATATTTGGATTGGTAGAGCAAGACACGGACATTTTTAAAGGAATAGTAGGAATCTTTTATACATGAATTCACTTTACGATATTCTTAATAAAAATCTAGCTTCCTAAAGTAAGGCACATGTCAATCCGGCATGTAAGCCGAGAGCAGGTACATAAGCAGACTGAGTACACGTCTGCTGAGAGCGACGTGGACGCAGTCCAGCTTCTAATTTTCAAAATCTGTTTGTTAACCTTGTTTTTAAAGAGACTTAGGAGACATGTAGATGATGCCACACTTAACTTTGTGGTTTATATAGTTATTAAAATTTGTGGGCACCTGAAAACGTGAAGGCCTCAGCTTGGGTTCACCAGATATTGTGTTGAAATAGCATGCTGTGCGCCTAGGGGCTCTGAGGAGAGTTGTATACCGGTCTGGAACAGCTTGGATTGTTAAATGACCAGCACACTCTGAAACAACATGTAAGGGGACTGCACGAATAAGGTTCACCTCTGTTTATCCACCACAAGTTGCATTGCCGAAAAGGGGTTGCAGATTTGATTAGCAGTTAGGCCTGGATTTGAGTGTGCATGTCACAGGAAGGATCACTCAATGCGGGCTGGTGATCAGTGTCACAGTGCGAGATTAATGCAGCTCCAATGGCAGGGCAATTTTTCAAAGCAAATGTTTCAAGTCCACAGACAGTGATCAACTGAGTATGTACTATAGTGTTCTGCCACAATGAAATCAAAAGAGTGAACTGTTAATATTAACCAGTCTTCTCTTTAGACGGGGTTGTAATACATGCCCTGTTTCCTTTGATTGTGTGCCATCAGTGGTTAATGTAGCTTGCTGACACAGTGCTTGAGTGCTCCTTGAGGGCAACTGTGGGGATGCACGCAAAGAGTCCACCCCTATAGCTACTTCTGTTGTTTGTGAAGTGGAGGTTACATTTATGAAGAAATGATTGACCAGGCCAGCAAATCTTACCTCTAGATGTCACTTGAGTGTTGTACATGTCCCAGCTCAATTCAAATGACATGGACCAACTCTCAATATGCGAGGGTGTCTCTAGTATAACTATGCAAAGTTTTCCAAAAGCAGAATATGTGCTGCTGGCACCATTATGTTTTCATAATTACTTGTAAAATACCTGATCCATAAGCAAATCAATATCCAATTATGCACGTCATCTACTTTATTACAATTGTCAATTTTTTGCCTAGGCTTACAAGCGGAGTTATGTAGCTTGATTCCTTTTTTTGGGCTGAAGTGGACAGTGGCATATTTTTATGACGTATGGTTCCCCTTTAAGTAGACTGCAAATATGCTGTTGTTGAACAACTCTGGTATGTTGTCTATCAAGTTATGAACCAGTGCACACAGCCGCTGATAAGCAACTTTAGTATTTGCCAGATATATAATTTATTATGGAAGAAACAAGGTAGAGAAAGACATAGGAAAAAAGTTTAATATGTTAAAGTTAAGATATAATAACAACTGAAATTTTGAAAAATGACTTGTCGTTCAAAGGTAACTGAGGTACGGTACCTTCTTCACTTGTAATGCCATAATTTACCCTTGACTCCCACAAGAACCTTACTTATTTTACCCTGGATACATGGTTTAAACTGCCATTTGTTGATACTGCTCAAAGTTCTGCTAATGAAAGGGGCAATGATGTGTCATTGTTAAAGGGAACAGGTCACACAAAGAGCATAAGAAACAAAGGGCAACTTTACGATGAGTCCTGTCCGGACTCCAAACATCAGTCAAAGACCGGCATCCCACATATTGATTGTATGCTCCGATACCGCCCAAAGTGACCCATTTAAATGTTCTTGGTGAGAATGAAATCCTAATAGTTTTTCAAATTAACTTCAAACGGGCATTGTGAGCATTCAGCCATTTTGAAGGCATTAAGTAATCAATTTCACAGGTTTATTTTGACATATAAATTGAAATTGAAGATTGCCGCTAACCTTCTGTGTATGCCTTTCCGAAACAGAAATCATTGTGAATGTATCTTTGTGGTCCCACAGCATGGACACCATGGGTGAAAGGTCGCAGTATCACAGGCTCGGGGTTACGTATGGCTTAACCCTTTAGATCCATGCATCAAGTGTTCAGTAACTTAAATTACCTGCCAACAGGTGCATTAATTAAATGCACACAAGCAGTTTAAAATGAGTGCATGTTTGATGTTCTGAATGCATGCTCACCTTGTAAATCTTTTAATTTAAAACAAACAATGTTCACTTGCATTAAAAGGACAGAAATGATAGCAATGACTAAGGGTTATTCAGTTCCAATTTTATGTTCAATGTCGGGTGTGCACCGGCATGCCAGGAATTGGAATGGGAATATCGGACAGGTTTGTGTGAGGTTGCTAAGATACCTGGCAGTAAGGCAAACCACAACGGCACGAGTAGCCGCATGGCACAGATAAAGTGTGTGAAGACAATGCTGTTTCACTAAAATCACTGGGTATCCGCACATTGCGAACATAAATGATAGTACAGTTCAGATATTGTTTATGAAAATTTTTCAGACTCATTAAGGTTTTTAAATTATGGGAAGTTATTGTGTTCACTAAGTGTTAATTTGTACTTCCATTATAAATTCAGCCAAAATGATTTTTTTTTATACAAAGGCTGTTTACAATGTCACGAGTGAACATGGTTGTGGGTATTGCGGGGTAGGGAACTTGACAACTATGTTATTTTCATACTGACAATGCTGCTCACGTGATTACTGCAATCTGACATTACAGCTGTGAATGCCATCATAGATTCCTTGTGCTTGACAAACAATAGACACAAAGACTACAATTTGAGCTTATGCATCCATGGCACACTTTACCATATTGAGGACTTTTTGGTGTCAGTGAGACTAATTAGTAAGCTAGAGTTTAATAAAGACCTATTGAACAGCAAAACATTGTCATCTTGCAATTGTACAAAAAAGTGTACTGATATGTTAACTTGTACCTGATATACTGGTGAGATAAAGAAATCGTATGAAATGAAAAATGTCAACAATAATAATTAAATAAGTCTAATAAAACACAATTGTAATAAATAAAGCAATTTGCAAAATGTTTTTTGTAAAATTTCAAAAAATTCTCATTTATTCCAAAATGAAATAAAAACACACAAATACTTCTGTATTGGTTGCAAAGATTTTAAAAGTAGATCTATATGTGTGTGTGTATATATATATATATATATATATCAGCCAGCCCTGATGGCAACCCTGTTACCCACGCCATTGACTGTTTGTACTGTATTTACCAAAACTTCCTTGTAAATGGCGCCTGTCTGTTGGACTGAGTCACGACATCCATGTGGTATCTACTCTTGCATCTCATCTACCATGACTGTCAAATAACTGCTCCATCACCACCTTCATGTAAATAAGCCCGCACCCCTCACATGTCAACTAAGTAAATTAAATACCTCAAACACCTAATTTTGTGTACTTTGGTTTTTAATGTACTATGTACAGTGTTGTAAATGTCCATGATGTATGCAAAAGATGTACACTATGTAGTTATGGAGAATGTCGACGCAGCTTGGGAGACACAACAGTCACTGTTGTTATTGTGGCTTCACATACATAACTGTGCATAATACATCCACACACCATATACAACACTTTCTCTACTGTTGCCACCGCTGTAGTTGGAGTATTAATTATTACCCCTACGCGATCCAACGCTTTCCCTACTGTAGCACCAAATGTTTTCATTACTGTAGTTTCTTACTATTATGTTTGTTATTGTAGTGTAATACTAATGTGAAAAATATTAAAAGTATATTTAAATTTTTTAATGTATTCATTATAATTTACTTTTTAGTTATGTAATTGTTTTAAGTTTAGATGTAAATGTAATTGGTAATTTTTTTAACGAAATTAAAGGGTTAGAAAAATAATTGCTAAAACTTATGCTGAAGCAAGTATATATTCTATATTTTATGTATATGTTTAAGTAATGTTATAATATTGTATATTTCAATTTCTAATTTTAAACCGTATTGAATATTTTTAAGTATGTTGATTTGTTTTATTTTTTTTAATTTAACATTTTTAGTAATTTCAATTTTCTTTTAATTGAGATATATTAATAACATCATTATTTGTATTTTTACTTTTTTTGTAGTTAACATTTTGTAGATAGGATGTAGATATTCTTGCCTTCGATATTCCAGCATTGATTTTTATGTAGTTGGACATTATTTATGTAGAAATTCTGTTAGTGATTCATTGGAGGGTTGTGGGTGCACTGTGCACCCTACATGTACCTGTACAAGGTGGCAGGGACTGTGCAGTGCCTGCATACCCAGTGCATGGATATGCAGGACATGGTCCTTTTGACATTGCAACGGTGCTGCTTGCAGCAATAACCGCCGCAATGTTAATGGCTATGATCATACGACCGTGGCCCCATTTGGAATGCGGAAAATAAGTTATTGAAACAGTTATGCCGTGGTTATTGTAAGTGATCTTTTCCCGCTAACATGTTAATAAGAATAGTTGTGATACCGCCAACCGAATTAGGCCAATATTGGTAAAATGATACTATAAAATTGACTTGCTTGTTTCTGAAATAAGAGTAAAAATAGTAAGCAGAAATTAAAATATAATTACATTAAAATTAAAATTCAGAAATTAACGTCAATTTTTAAACACCCACAAAACATATACTGCTGCATAACCTTACATCCAAAAATGATGCGAGTTATAGAAGCAACAATTATTACTTATATTTTGGATTAAAATTGCATGTTGCAGAATTTTCATGTTTTTTATTAACCCCATAAATGCGTATGGAAAGCAAAAATTACAGGGTTATTGTAACACATATTTAAAATCTTAATTAAAAATAATGATTAACATTTTAAAAACAAGAGTAATAATGATCAAAAGTAAGAAAACCTGTTATAACATATACAATACAATCACTTTTTTAAAAAGAAAAAAGCAAAATAAGTTTATAATATTATTCACGTTGAAAGTTCATTAAAATATAGTAAAAAAATACAACAATAATAAGAACTGTATTATTTACTGGCCCAAAAAAAAGCTTAATTCTGATAATCTTGCAGACCTTACTTTTAATTGAAAGTATTGCACAAACAATATTTATGCATGGGAAAATATACTGTAACAACTTTATTCTGAAACACCAGATCTACTGAAAGCCTAAATTGGGCAGTAGCATAGATGTAAGAAAGTTTGTGTGTTGCTGTACCTTTACCATTAATTGATGCTAGCCAAACAGGAGAACTAACTTATAAGAACATCAGAGTACAAGGACAGTAATGAGAAGCATCTATTGTGCCACTAAGTGAGATGCAATTTGGTATGAGAATGCTGTAACAGTTTGATGTGCACTGGTACTGTGGACACACCGAAAGTAATCCGTGAGAGGACATTTGATGAGAAACTCCTCAGCCTTAAAAAAACAGTTAGGTCAGACAATGCAAGTGGTTAATGTGCATGATCATTTGCCTGACTATAGCACATAACACTTGACCAACAACCCCTGAACATATATAACTTATTCTCACCATGACAAATGTAATGACTATAAGAAGGAGAAATAATAGAAAATGTTTTTTTTATTAAAGCAAAGACATTTAAATAAAGGATAGAGGCAGTATGCTGATTTGATGCACAGTTTGTTCATGCACAGTCACAGGGCATGTTAAAGACAATGACATGCACAAGTGATGGTCGACTCACAGGCCAGCACGATATATTGCAAATAATGGAAGTTTTACCAAGGCACTTGACTCCTTAAATATGCTGTAACATTGATCCAACAGACAGAGGATTGAAAAATTTACTAAGGACATTTACTATATGACAAATGTAATGGTCACGTAAAACGAGTTTTACAATAGTACTTACCTAAATATATTAGCTCATAATGTCTGTTTAGATGAACCTGATACTGTGTATATCAACAATCACAGCTCCTCTGTTGTTATTAAGCAGGGGCCTTATTTTATTATTATCATGACTGTCAAAGTATTGACTTAACATATATTAATGTAAATAAAATAGATAAAAATATTTTGAATTCAAACATCTAAATAACCCATAAGTCAAGAGGTACGTACTCCAAAAATAAGAATGAAAGTAATGGAAGTGAAAAGAACAGCTATAGAATAAAAAAATATGTATAAATAAATCTATACAAATCTATCTCTCTCTCTCTCTCTCTATATATATATATATATATATACATTTTTTTATGTGAATTAAAATAAATATATATATAATTGAAGGTGAATGTTTAAAATTGAGTCCAATTTGTAAATAATAAAATAACGTTTGATGGAAAAATAAATTTGAAAAAAACGTTTGTACACTAAACAACCAAAGTGAAGACTTAAATATCACATCCATATTTAAAATAAATATAGATAATAATTTATATAAATATGTAAAATTATTGCTTTGATGTATTTAAAATTGTATAACAACATAAACAAGGACATATGTATGTGTGTGTATATATATATATATATCGAGAAAGGCTGTGTGCCGAAACGCGAGGGCGTCTGTCTTGTCTGTTGAAATAAAGCAACCTTGTTGGCAACCCCGTGAGTGTGGGTAATTCTTTACAGCACGAAGAATATGAGCACAATATATATATATATATATATATATATATATATATATATATATATTTGGTTGAACAGCTGCAGCCAATCTTCCGGGGAGTGGAGTAGCTTCGGAAGCAACCACCTTCCGAAGTGAAATGCGCAAAGTGTAGCTCTCTCATGTGATAACCGCAGCTGCCGCAGCAATGTCGTAAAGAAGCCACGCCACTCCAACGTTCGTAATGGGCCAAAAGACAGTTTATTTGCGCTTAAGCCACCAGATCCTACGCGTTTCGGGGATATGCCCTTGTTCACAGATCGTTTGTCAGTAAAATCTCAACAGCTTAAATACAAAAGTTTTCTCCCGGGCATTTTTTTCACAACCACGTGATGATAGACATTAAAGACACACTACACATCTTAGGCTGAGCAGTCTTTCTTCTCCAAATTCAGTGCCATATAGAGCCATTACATGAATATTATACCAGCATAAATGCATAATCATGTTAAAATCACAATGATATTACAATTTATTTTATGGATTAAAAAAATAAATACATTTTAGTTTATAAAAATATATTATTGATTTCTATAAAAAACACGCAACAGAGACAATGTGCAAATATCGCAACCAGCAAATTTGTGCAAAAAATGCAGGGATAGTGCAAAAAGCAATGCATTAAAGTGTCGTGGTCTAAAGTGCAATGTTGTTTCAATAGTCAATGACTAGAATTTGTAAACAAAACACTCTGTGCATAAAGAATTATTTGTACATACTCCACCGGAGCTAAGACCTGTTGTATGTTGTCTCTAGTCTGTTAGATAAGAAATTCATCTAATATCAGCGTAAATGCTCTATAGATCCATCCTGATTTTGTATGCTGTTTAGAAATGCTTATATGGTCACTGGAATAAATCGCATAATACGAAAAAGTGTTACCACTGCTCGTCATCATGCCCCCTTTGTCTGTGTCAATGTTAAAGTGCTATAATAAACCCAAAATCATGAGTACACCCAAAAGAAAAAAAGAAATGGAAAAAATCCTAAATGATATTCTTCCAATATGAATGGAGAGTGAAAGAAGAACTCTTACCCAATTCCAAACATGTGTGCCGAAAAATAAAGAGATGAAATTAAACATATATTTCATTCAGAGACTTCAAGAAAGGGAAGGGGGGCGGGTAATGGCAGGAAAGTTTTAAACTAAATACATCTTGGTCAACAAATAACTTACAGGAATACATGGAGGTCTTCAGTCGTATTTAGACCATTAGGAAAACGACTGTCCAGCTCAAGGATAAACTGGGATTCCAGTCTCCTCAGCATTAGATCCCTGTCCCCTCCTCTGATAGGTTTAGGTATGGAGGCTATGACATAGTATGTCAGGCATTCAAGGTTGTTGTGGTGAATAGCCTTAAAATGTCGAGCCACGGGGTATGAGCTGTCGTTGTTAACGATAGCTCGCAGGTGTTGCAGTATTCTGACATGCACCTGTTGGCGTGTGCTGCCAACATATCTTAAGCCACAGGTGCATGTCAGAACATAGACTGCGAACTCGGTTTTGCAGTTATGTTTGCCCTTAATTTTCACTAGATCAGGTCTGAGGGGTGTGGGGTACTTGGTGGTGTTCACCCCAAATTTACAGGCTCTGCAGCTAGAACAACGGATGAAGCCAGGCTTATCCATCCAATTGTCTTTTTTGATGACTTCAGGGAAATCTCTGCTCAGCTGGGTTCTCAGTCTAAGGCCTTTCCTATATGTAATGTTGGGTCCTGCCGTTATTCTGGGTGCCAATACCAAATCAGTTTTTAAAACCGGCCACCTTTGTTTAATAATAGACCGAATTTTACGTTCCTGTCTATTAAATGTCAATATCAGTCTAGGTGCACTGATGTCTGAATCTGATGCTTTCTCCATAATGGATTCTGAAATGGGTGTGTTGGAGTTTGACAAGAGAATCTCTGGATCTACTTTTAGCTTTCTCAATCGATTGCTTCAAGACAGATTTTTTTATATCCCCTCCCTCGAAATCTATTATGGGCTTCTGCCGCACAAAGTTCATAATCTTCATCAGTGCTGCAGATTCGTTTGAGCCTTAATAGCTCACCGAAAGGGATATTGTCAATGGTGTGTCGGGGTGAGAGCTGCTGGCATGGAGTGTACTATTGCCCGCAGTGCTCATACGATGTAGTTTAGTGCATAATTTGTAATTTTTAACAAATATCTTGACATCAAGAAAGTCTGCCTCTGCATGATTGATGTGTGATGTAAAGTGTAGATTTTCGTTATTGACATTGAGTGATTTTATAAAGTTTTCTGCACTCGTATGATCCTCCCTCCACACCAAAAAGACATCGTCTATGAATCGCATCCAGTGAATTACATTGTTCGCCATGATATCTCTGTAGGTGATGTTAAGTACCTGCTCCTCCCACCAGCACACGTGTAAACACGCGTAGCTGGGGGAGAAGCAGGTGGGAACATAAATCCCTTACTAAGTACCTGGAGGAGGGGCGGGTGCCCCGCGGTCTTCGCATTCTCCTAGCTCCGAGTTATGAAAATCCTAATCCGGATATGCTAAGGGAATGGGGGCAAACCAATCTTGAATCCTCCAGCAAATTGATACAGGTACTTGTTAAATACGCTGTGATTGACAGGGAAGCCCTAATGAAGGAAATAGAGGGCATAAATGAACTGCTTTGCACGTTTGAACCCAATGATTTAATTGGGAAGCTACGGAAAGAAATTGACGACCGTCTGAAACAACAAGAGGAGAAAATCAAAAATCGCAAAATATATAAATTCGCCCGTGACAAGGAGGATTATGCCCAAGGGCGAATTTTCACATTTGCTAAAAAGTACGAGAATGCAAAGAGGACAAGATTGGCACAACAGGCATCAAAGAAACCTATTTCCTCTACTGAGACCCCAGTGACTGCCCCCACCTTGGCAGGCACTGGCGTGGTATCTGAAAACAGCGATAATGAGTCCCTCACCAGCGGTTCGTCTTGGGAGAGCAGAGGTGATAAGTCAATGGACACACAAACAGCGATTTTGAATCTCGGGGAGGAGATTGATTTTTTATGCTCAGACCGGCTGCAAACACTGAGACCCAGAAACCAGAAACAGCAGCCGCAAAGCAATAAAAACGAGCAAGGGCAAACAAACGCCGAAGAGAGCGCCGCAAAAAGCAAAAAATCACCCAAAAAGCCAAAGAGGCAATACTGGTGAAAAAAGAAGTAATGGACAACGTAATCATTAATTTATCCACCATTGTACTTACTGTAGCAAAAAAACAGCTTCTAAGTTGGGGACTCACTTATTGCCCTGTTTCAGACTTCAGCTACACTAAAACACGTGTAGACATCTTTCTTTATATTCGCAAGTTAAAACTTATGAAGTTTTTCAACATCAAGGAGGGCATAAAAAACAATCTCTCAAAGCAACCTGAAATTGCATCAACCTCAAGCTTGCTCAACGTCCCGGCTGGAGACACCAGAGCTTTTTTGACTGTACATCAATTGGCAAGGAATGATGCGCCGGTTGCTGAAGATGTGCTAACACAGGATGAACTCTGTACAGCACAAATACCACAGGTAGGAATGAATTTAAGTCCATTCAAACCAAAATCAAGTTTCATCCCAATTATGCCCCGTGACTCAATTGACACATTTCACGATGTGGTTATTGAAGATTTGAAACTACTTTACCACAAAGTGAAACACAGAAAGAGATACAGAAGCAATAGAGAACAGGCTTACACAACTCTGGTAAATAAGTTAAGCAAGGACCAAAGCATCATAGTCACCATGGCAGATAAAGGCGGCAACGTCGTGATTTGGCCACAAAAAGACTATTTTGATGAAGCGATGCTGCAATTAAACAATGGGACCTGCTACATGAGAACTACCATGAGATTGTATAACGAATCAAAAGAGGCCCTTAAAAACTATTGTTTAAGTGGAAAAGGGAAAATATGTTGTCCAAACAAGAATTTGATTTTTTAAATGTTGAAAATCCAGTGCTACCCAAATTATATCTTTTACCTAAGGTGCACAAGATGGTGAGTCCTACTCCTGGCAGGCCCATCATCTCTGCTATCTCCAGTGTGGCTGAGCATATTGGGGAATATATTGATTACTTCCTTCAAAGTTTGGTGCAAGCATTGCCAATTTACATTAAGGATACTGGCCACTTTCTTAATAAGATCAGGAATGTTCCTTGGAGTGATGATCTGCTATTAATCACCTTAGACATAGAATCACTCTATACCAGCATTAATCATCAAACTGGGCTTAGAGCGCTTGAACACTTCTTAGGAACTAGACCCATCAGTTGCTACAAACATAATAAGATGCTGATAGAACTAACAAATTGGTGTTTGCATCATAATTACTTTATGTTTGGTAAGGAAATATTTCTGCAACAGAGAGGGGTGGCAATGGGTGCCTGCTTCTCCCCCAGCTACGCGTGTTTACACGTGGGCTGGTGGGAGGAGCAGGTACTTAACATCACCTACAGAGATATCATGGCGAACAATGTAATTCACTGGATGCGATTCATAGACGATGTCTTTTTGGTGTGGAGGGGGGATCATACGAGTGCAGAAAACTTTATAAAATCACTCAATGTCAATAACGAAAATCTACACTTTACATCACACATCAATCATGCAGAGGCAGACTTTCTTGATGTCAAGATATTTGTTAAAAATGACAAATTATGCACTAAACTACATCGTAAGAGCACTGCAGGCAATAGTACACTCCATGCCAGCAGCTCTCACCCCCGACACACCATTGACAATATCCCTTTTGGTGAGCTATTAAGGCTCAAACGAATCTGCAGCACTGATGAAGATTATGAACTTTGTGCGGCAGAAGCCCTTAATAGATTTCGAGGGAGGGGATATAAAGAATCTGTCTTGAAGCAATCGATTGAGAAAGCTAAAAGTAGATCCAGAGATTCTCTCTTGTCAAACTCCAACACACCCATTTCAGAATCCATTATGGAGAAAGCATCAGATTCAGACATCAGTGCACCTAGACTGATATTGACATTTAATAGACAGGAACGTAAAATTCGGTCTATTATTAAACAAAGGTGGCCGGTTTTAAAAACTGATTTGGTATTGGCACCCAGAATAACGGCAGGACCCAACATTACATACAGGAAAGGCCTTAGCCTGATAACCCAGCTGAGCAGAGATTTCCCTGAAGTCATCAAAAAAGACAATTGGATGGTTAAGCCTGGCTTCATCCGTTGTTCTAGCTGCAGAGCCTGTAAATTTGGGGTGAACACCACCAAGTACCCCACACCCTTCAGACCTGATCTAGTGGAAATTAAGGGCAAACATAACTGCAAAACCGAGTTCGCAGTCTATGTTCTGACATGCACCTGTGGCTTAAGATATGTTGGCAGCACACGCCAACAGGTGCATGTCAGAATACTGCAACACCTGCGAGCTATCGTTAACAACGACAGCTCATACCCCGTGGCTCGACATTTTAAGGCTATTCACCACAACAACCTTGAATGCCTGACATACTATGTCATAGCCTCCATACCTAAACCTATCAGAGGAGGGGACAGGGATCTAATGCTGAGGAGACTGGAATCCCAGTTTATCCTTGAGCTGGACAGTCGTTTTCCTAATGGTCTAAATACGACTGAAGACCTCCATGTATTCCTGTAAGTTATTTGTTGACCAAGATGTATTTAGTTTAAAGCTTTCCTGCCATTACCCGCCCCCCCTTCCCTTTCTTGAAGTCTCTGAATGAAATATATGTTTAATTTCATCTCTTTATTTTTCGGCACACATGTTTGGAATTGGGTAAGAGTTCTTCTTTCACTCTCCATTCATATTGGAAGAATACCATTTAGGATTTTTTCCATTTCTTTTTTTCTTTTGGGTGTACTCATGATTTTGGTTTTATTATAGCACTTTAACATTGACACAGACAAAGGGGGCATGATGACGAGCAGTGGTAACACTTTTTCGTATTATGCGATTTATTCCAGTGACCATATAAGCATTTCTAAACAGAATACAAAATCAGGATGGATCTATAGAGCATTTACGCTGATATTAGATGAATTTCTTATCTAACAGACTAGAGACAACATACAACAGGTCTTACCTCCGGTGGAGTATGTACAAATAATTCTTTATGCACAGAGTGTTTTGTTTACAAATTCTAGTCATTGACTATTGAAACAACATTGCACTTTAGACCACAACACTTTAATGCATTGCTTTTTGCACTATCCCTGCATTTTTTGCACAAATTTGCTGGTTGCGATATTTGCACATTGTCTCTGTTGCGTGTTTTTTATAGAAATCAATAATATATTTTTATAAACTAAAATGTATTTATTTTTTTAATCCATAAAATAAATTGTAATATCATTGTGATTTTAACATGATTATGCATTTATGCTGGTATAATATTCATGTAATGGCTCTATATGGCACTGAATTTGGAGAAGAAAGACTGCTCAGCCTAAGATGTGTAGTGTGTCTTTAATGTCTATCATCACGTGGTTGTGAAAAAAATGCCCGGGAGAAAACTTTTGTATTTAAGCTGTTGAGATTTTACTGACAAACGATCTGTGAACAAGGGCGGATGCCCGAAACGCGTAGGATCTGGTGGCTTAAGCGCAAAAAAACTGTCTTTTGGCCCATTACGAACGTTGGAGTGGCGTGGCTTCTTTTCGACATTGCTGCGGCAGCTGCGGTTATCACAGGAGAGAGCTACACTTTGCGTATATATATATATATATATATATATATATATATATATATTGTCATACCAAGTGCCCAAAGCATTGAGAGGGAACTTGACTGTGCTCTGCCATCCGGCAGTGTAAATGCAGGCTGCATCTTGGCTCCAAAAGTTTCCTATTGCCGGAAATGGTTTCAAATGCGAAGTGTCAGCCTGTTTTCCAAAGCAGCTCATGAAGAAGAGGCTCAGTGCCTTGAAACGCGTTGGCAATAGGAAACTTTTGGAGCCAAGATGCAGCCTGCATGTACACTGCCGGATGGCAGAGCACAGTCGTGTTCCCTCTCAATGCTTTGGGCACTTGGTATGACAATGTTACACACAGCCGCCCTGCTGTGGGGAGGAGAACCATCGTCAGCTGGTAAAGGAAGGCAATTTCAGCTGACAGAGGCTTTTGGTCACGAACGACTCGAGACTTTTACAGCACCGTGTTCTACATGCTAATTAAGACTGCAACGAGACTCTGACACCTACTTAAGGTTTGAATAATGCTTTTAAAATGGAAACTACATGCTGAACTCACTCGCATTTGAGAACTTTGATACCCATCATGCATTAATGACAACTGCCTATAAGCACACGCCCTCTGGGGGTGATCATGATAAAAATGCCAGAAATGGTTTTAAATGCAAAGTGTCAGCCTGTTTTCCAAAAGCAGCCTATGAAGAAGAGGCTCAGTGCCTTGAAATGCGTTGGCAATAGGAAACTTTTGGAGCCAAGATGCAGCCTGCATTTACACTGCCGGATGGCAGAGCACAGTCAATGCTTTGGGCACTTGGTATGACAATATACATATATATATATAAATATATATATAGATACATATATTTATAGATAAGAATAACAAAATCTGAAATACATAAAAAATGTATCATACAGAAAAAACTTTAAACGGATCTAAAATCAATATAGTACAATATAGTACTGCAGTTAGTGGAAGAGTAGTGAAAATGTGGAAAAGAATAGTAATTTAAATTACTATTGTCAATTGAGTGAGTGTACCAATAGTGAAATTGTTGTATAGCCAAGGAGTATAAATTCATGTTCATAATAAAATAAGTGTAACAATAGTTAAGTTGTAGCATAGCGTATGGGTAATGAAAAAGATATTCACAAAACAAAGAGTTAAAACATTTTTTTAAATGGAAGCATATTGGATAACAAAAAATTTGTATTCACACTAAAGTTAGTGCAATAGTGGTGGAAGTGTTGGATAGTGTTGGGTTAAATTGTAGAATTGAACACTACAGTTAATGCAACACTAGTATAAATGTTGCCTGGCTCTGGGTAACATAGACTATGCAAACTCAAATATTTGTAACTGTAGTGAAAATGTTGTCTAGCGGAGGTGTGAAAATGAATCTTAACACTGCAATGAGTGTAACAGTAAAGAAAGTGTTGTGTAGCCGAGGTCTAGAAATTTATTTAACAAATCCAATGAGGGAAACAGATGGGAAAGTTTTGGATAGTGTACAGGTAAAAAAGAGAATAAGAACACTGAAATTAATGAAAAAATTGGAAAAATGTTGGTTAGATGCGGAGGAAAAAATAATATTCTGAATACAGTGAGTGCAACAGTGGAGAAAAAGTGTTTGAAAGTAGCGTGGTAAAATGTACTATTCCAAAAAAATAAATAACTATAATTAATATTGAGACTCCTTTGAGTACCAAAAAGACAAAATATTAAAAATATAAAGAACATGAAAGTGAATTAAAAATGAATGTATAAATATAAAAACTATGATCCAAATTCCATTGAAAGTATATGTAGCAGAACATATGGAACAAAAAATCTCCTTACGATAAATGCGTATAACCCATACGGAGAAACAAAAATATGATATTATGTTTTGATGATTATTACTTTATAATTTTCTTCAAAAAAAGTAATACATTAATTATGAAGTATTCTTACTTATTCATATTTCCTACCCTATAACAATATGGAATTGAAACCCTACATGTAAATTAAAGAAAAGATGTTCATAACTAATGCCATAACAAATTTACAATGAAAGAGAAAATAAAAATTCTCAAAATAATATAACTTGGAGAAAATACCACACTATACCAAAACACTTATTAACATGAAACAATGTAAGCAAATTTTGAAAAGTAAGAAAGAAAAATTGACAATTTAAAACTAATGAGATTAATGAAGCAAATAGAATGCAAATAGTGATTGTACAAGAAGTAAAATTAACATAATTGTAAAAAATAGCATATAAAAATATTAAAAGTACAAAATTATACACAGTGAAACTAAATAAATATAATGTATTAATTAATAATAATAAAAAGATCAATATTAATTCACTATACTTAAATTACTTAATACACTTTAACCAATATTAACCCCACAGTCGACGCCTAAAAAAAAGGAAACAATTTACAAGTTATGGGGTCGATTCTGATTCGGGAAAACAATCTGTAAGACGATCCGTATTCATAGCCATTACGATACAAATCGTACAAATTGCATTGTACAATCCAGAGGAAATTAATACATACGAATGCCTGCGAACCATACGACAAATGAGGTAAAATCCATACAACATAAAGCCACACAGTGAACCATTCCATTGGTAAATATGCTGCACGACCCGCCAAGTATGATCCGGACCGGGGATCGTGAACGCGATTCATACAAAAAGCGGCAAATGAGCAATTCGTACAGAGAGCCACACATAAACAAATGCACCGTAGCCCTGCGATCATGGGGGTACCCAGTGTACCCCTATGATCTGCACCCCTAGGCAACATACACATAAACACCGTACAACTGCGCTACGTACACCCATGCACCGTACATCCAAAAAATTTACACCAAGGCTACGTACACACATGAACCGTTCCCCGATGTACCATAACCCAATGCACCGTACCCCTACGCTCCGTACCATGACGCACCGTACCCCTGAGATCATGGGGTGCACTAGGGTACCCAGGGTGAGTCCGTTTCACACGTGTTTAGAGTTGAACAGTGCTTTTACGGATGTTTTAAAGTACCGTACATAAATAGTGTTACGGAGTGTCGTACTGATGAATCGTACTTGCTGGTTCGTAAAAAGGTGCCTGGATGCGCACGAACATCGTGTACTGCGTGTTCCGAGTGCGATCGGTATGGTTTCTTGAATCGTACGGTCTTTTGTACGATTCATAGAACTGCATTGAGTACACATCGTACTGCATCGTACGTACGGGTCAGGTACTGCGTACGAATCGTACGGGAAAAACGCTTAGTACGGCGATTCGGACTGCATGTTACTGAATCGGACCCTTAATTAATTATTCAATATTAATTAAGAACAACTTAATTTTGAATTTAAAAATAATTGCTTCACTAAATTGACCACTATAAAGAAATGATTCATACATCCCAAAAATGTAAACAGTTTTTAGTAACTGTGTAAATATCATCAATCATTCGGAGTAGCTTCTTTTCAAAAATGTTTTAATAGAAGATTATATAGACAACAAAAAGGGTTATGGCTGATATCACAATAGTCTGGGATTGTCTTAAAGGATGCATTAAAGGCTCCAAGCTACAATGTGTTATTGATTAAAATCGACAGGACTCTTCAAACTTAGAGCAAAATTTAAGAGGTCAATAGATCGTGACTGTTTACATGCGACAGCCATAGCCTCTAAAAAACACGAAGAATAAGTGATGTGGCAGAAGGTTACTTAGGCGAAAAAAAATATTTTGAGAAGGCTACAGGACAAAGCAGCAAAAATGTATCGCAAATTGAAAACAAATCAGTCCAAATATGGTGAGAAAGTGGGTAAAGTACTGGATAATCAAAAAACGGATCTAAGGGCTACATCATTTGCCCAAAAAAAGAAAGGGGTAGATGGTCTGACTTAAAAAAGATGCACAGTTATTATAAAACAATGTAGGTTAATTAACGCTAACGTCAAAGGTGATTGTGGTCACTTCAATAACCAAGCCGCTTCAACCTATAATCAGTAGTGTGCTATGCCGGTTCGGGACCCTCTTTATCTAGGGCTTCTCCAAAATTACATTCGGGTTTGGGAAATCGAGGATGCAATCGCAGCTCTGCCTGCTGGCAAGGCAGTATTTGAGGATAAGATCGAAAAATTACAAAGTACATTAGCCCCTTTATACATAGAGCTCTCAAAAGATGTTATGGAAGGTGGCAAAATGGCCCGCCTCTTTAAATGGTAGTAGTATTGTGATGTTTCCGAAAAAGGGGAAGCCTATTGATGAAATGTGTTATCAGCAAATATCATTGATAAATGCAGATGAAAAACTTTATTGCAAAATTCTTGAAACACACAACTGGCTCACATTATCCATAAATTGAATTCTGACCAACAAAATTGTTTCATCCCCGAAAAACATACAGCGTAACATATTAATACTGCAATTAGGTAATTCGACATCTCGGGGACGTTCAGTCAGAAGCTGGGGATGCTGATATTAGATACCGAGAAGGCCTTTGACGAAGTTAGATGGGGAGTTTTGAGTACAAAAATTACTTTCATGGTACAAGGTAAATGATTTTTCTCGGATATACAACAAGTTTACATTAACCAAAAATACTGGAATCAAACTTAACGGCAATTCAAAAGCATGGTTTGCAGTACACCAGTACAAGCGGCAGGGCTGTCGGCTGTCCAAACTGCTGTTTGTAATTTTCATCGAGCCTTTTAATACACATCAACTATACAGTGCGGGTATTAAACCAGTTACTTTAAACGGGAAAGATCTCAAAGTAACAAGATAAGCAGATGACCTTGCGGTCTTCTCAAGTCAGCGGATACCTGCTGTGGCTGCCATAATCAAGGAGGCACAGCCATTGGGCTCCTTCTCTGGGTATAGGCTTAATGTGAATAAAACACAGACATTACTCAATTTTGAACACAATACTCTACAAACAGCTTTAGGTATAAAAACAAGTACTGTATACTTAAGAGTTACTTTAAGTAGAGAAGTTATGACCATCATATCTTTTAAGTATGAACATATTTTAATGAAAGTAGTCCTTAACTTACGCTGTTGGCAGCAGCTCAAATTGAGTATATATAGTAGATGTAACATTGTCAAAATGAATATTCTTAAAAGAATGTTAGTATTGTTTGCGTTCTGTTCCACTGAAGCTTCCTCAAACATTTTTTAAACGCCTGGATGGTGCTGTAGGCAGTTTTATTTGTGGTTATCTGCATTGCAGGAGAGCTTTACGATATATAAAAATACAATTTAAGCAGGCGGATTTAAAAAAACAACATTTTAATTTATACATTGTGGCTGCGTTTACTAGACGAATACAGAGATTAGTGAAAGGACTTTATATCACTCCAACTTGGCTTTCATACCAGGTAGACTCTGCATTTTCTTCAGGGTATTTACTGTATAAAACATCCAATCCGAATTATTTCAAGAGACTGCGATTCAAGACAGTTAGGGGCATAGGTAATATATTGCCGAAAATCTCAAAGGCAAACTAATTACATAAGATGCATTGTTAGACTGTATTAGGGGTGAATGCTCTACTGCTGAGTATTTTTCATTCATTTTTTATTGAAGGATGGTAAAGTAATGGTGTTAACCAGTTGGCTCACCTATGCAATTTGCATGGTTATCGATCCTTTCAGAATCGGAGAGTAATTCACTGTACCCTACAGATTTATTTTTAAAATAGCTGCAAATGAGGACTAGCCATGTCAGACATAGAGTAAAAGGAATCTTCTTCTGAAGGTATATCTGCTTTCTTTGTGGCAGCCAGACAAGGGTCCATTGGCTAAAGGTATCACAAAGTAATCGGGCAGGTAGCGATAATGGCATACAATTAGCGGACAAATTCACTTGACTAATTAAGTGTAATAGTACTAAGGAGGAGATTAACGAATCTCTGGAAAAAATAGATGCAGGAGTAACCTCAGTTAATCTGTAATGCAATAAAACAAGATTAGTTTTGTTACTGAATTATACAGAGGAGCGATTATCTAAATAGGAAAGCAACTCAAACAACCGGAAATCAAATTGACAGAAATGCTGTGAATTTACTGCTAATTTAGGTGATATAATTATTTCTTGTACTCATTGAAAGGAATGCTGTGCTAGTATCAGTAAAGCACTTGGAGTCTGGACTTGTTACAAGAAAATAATCAATTTGAAAGCACTTCCTCTAGAATGTTATCAAATTTAGGTTGTCTTAGTAAACCCTTTGTCTCTATTGGGTCTCTTTGTACTCGCCTATGTGTTGGACGTTCTTGGATTCAGGGCATGGGCCCAAGTGTTAACGAATTTTGGGGTTTCTTAAGACACAGCAACGAAATGAAGATGGCAGTAGCTAAAACTAGAGGTCCTCGGACTTGGCACAAATTTGAAAGGATATGGCCTTCCAATCTATGGGTTTGAGAGCATACTTTATAAATTATTTTACATTAGAATGTGGCCATGCCCTTGTTCTCTAAAGTTTTTTAGCGTTGTTATCTTTTATTTTTTTACAGTTTTTCTTTCTCTCTTTTTTGTTTTGCTAATTTTTCCTGCCTTCGCTTTGTATAACGTAACTGTTCATGATTGCTAAGCTGGTATATTCTGTACAAACTTTTTCCATGTTGATTTTTTTTTAACTGTGAGTTTTTTCTAATACTACACACAATTAACAATGGAAAATGAATATTAAAAAAATCTTTAAAAATTAAAAATACATGAATTTATTACAAGAGTTAACCCGTTGCCTGCTGATGACGGAACCGCTCCGTCATCAGCTGCGGTGGCGCTGTGCTGATGACGGAGCGGTTCCGTCATGGCCCGCTCGGAGCGCCTGCGCGGCGCAAATTCCGCGCCTGTGCTGAGCGTTCCATTGAGCGGGGCGGGCCATGACGGAACCGCTCCGTCATAAGCACAGCGCCACCGACGCTGGTGACGGAGCGGTTCCGTCACCAGCATGCGGCCGCCACGCGGCCGCCCCACCCCCTTAGCACTGCGGCGGAATAGCGGCCACAGTGAAGGGGTTAAATGATTCCAAAAGAAACCATAAAAAATACACAATACACGCTATGGATATATAAAATGCAAAATTTAAAATAAAAAAAATTGATAACTTAGAAAAAAATCACACACAAATGTTAGAAAACGTGAACAATTTATTATCTAAATCGCAAAAATCACATACATTATAAATATATAGTCAAAAACATAACAAAATATTTAAAAATAATGTAGTACAGAAGTACAATTTAGAAAAAGAAGATATTTAAAATATTTCAGGTTTTAAAACAGGTAATCATAAACAAAATATTAATAGCATCTTATTCTGACTCACGATATTTAGAAATCAATATTTCTGCAGGGCGAAATTAAAAAAAAAAAAGACTGACAGAAATTCACGTAATTTAACAAACGTGGTTGCGACACACTTCAATTTGCAAAGAACAAACCAATATCAAACTAAAATGCAGATATAAAGATCAGGCTGGAGGGTTTGTACAATAAACTGAAGTTCTACAATACATAATTATTACACATGAACAAAAAAAAGCGAATCATGATAGGACAAACAAACATCCACAGTTGGAGATGCAGAAGGATGAGAAGGTGGTGGTCTCTCTTGCAAGAAAGAAGGGCTACAAACATATGGAGAGGACATAGATCTATGGATGGCAGGGGTCATGGAGGTAAGGAACGCTTATTTTGCTAACAGTATACTGATTATAACATGCTACTATGGCATGAGTGACCTGTGGGTGCTTCTCATCCACATTTTTTGCTGTCCTTTGGAGCACAATGCAGGGGCGCCAATATTTACCCTGTGATTTTATTTTGTAATGTGCCCAAAAAAATGGTAAATACAACTGAAAAAAAATGAAAGCGAAATATCTATTCATCCATAGCATATAAAGATTAAAAAAGAAATAAAAATGTTTTTTTAAAAAAAGCTTCTTGAAAACATATGAAAAACAAGAACATTAAAATATTACAATAATTTATAAAAAAATAAAAAAATATTTAAAAATTGAAACATCGACCATGGAAGTGAAGATGTGGAAAAAGTTATTAAACAGCTAAATATGAAAAACTTCCTCCACATAAATATTGTAATAACATTACAAGACTTATAATGGTGTACGGCACCATAGCGGAAACATGACCGAGCACCCTCCAAACAGCGGTCCAGACAAACTGATTACAAAAAGACCAAACATGGTGCGCTGCAGTCGCATTCTCAAATTCCACAATAAGAACATGTGCTAAAGAAGCAAACTGGTCGAAGATCAAGCAGACACAGGGAAAAAGGAGGTGGAGTTCATCCACGCACCCTGTACCAGGGAATGCTAGGTGCTTGCCACATGGTGCAGGGATCAAAAAGTGGGCATCGTAGATATAAAAATTAAACACAAATCAAAGGCTGAAAGGTGAAGTATGTTTCAAAAATGATTTCAGTGTGTGAAAGCAGGATATTAAAAAACTGTAACGGAAAAAAATGAATCATAATCCAGACTGTTTAAATCGCAATACATATAAATTACATACCAGTAGATATGAATCAACAAGTTCAGTAAGCACGTCGGAATCCTGAGTGAATAACCAGCAGGTTTAACTTCAGACAGGCAGTATTATAATTAGCTCGTCATAAGGGAAACAGACAGTTTAAGTCAGAAAGCCTCTGAAATAAAGTGATAGACTTTCAAAAAAGGATCAAATGAAGGCCGATATTTTACACATAAAAAAAAATAAAAAAATCTACACATACTTATTAAGGGGCAGATTATGAGGAAAGGAGGCTTTTGTCCACCAGCCACTATAAAGGTGATTGGTACCGCTCGCCAGACATGCAGCGGTCTCACAACTGCCATCAGGATGCACCTGCAAATAAGGGCGAACGCATCCTGCCATTAACAATGCAGGCAGTGCTGGGGGAAGCAACACCTTCCGCAATGTTAAAGGTGCTTGCACCTCATTTAACTGTACCAAGTGGCAGGCTCCACAAAATATATTTTCAAAGAAGGGAGACAGTGAGAGGGGTGGGTTTCCCACTCAAGGAGAGAGTGGTAGGTCCAGCTAGGTGTTCGCCCAAAGTAACATGAAACACAAGGGGTACCAGGCTGTTCCTAAATGGGGCGAGGGTTTTGTGTTGGTGACACCCTTGAGTCGTGGATAAACGCGTGGGTATCCAATTTGTTGGATATAATGGCCTCACACACCCTTGCAGGTGTCATGCTTCATCATCAGCAATGCGCCTCATTGGGTCGGCGGTGCAATACCCAACGGGCAACACCTCAAAGAGGGGCTTTTTGGCGGAGATCTTTTTCCAACTGCCGTGTGGGTGAGAGGCCAGTATTGTGTAGACGTAGGGAGAGTTAAAATTGGGGTAAAGGGTACCAGGATCAAGTTTATTCTAGCCGTCCCTTATTCCAAATTAAAAATGAGAAATAGAATAGGCTCGGAGGGAATTAATGTCCCCTGGTAGTCGACTAGACTAATGTGTATATCAATAGGTCGACATGTTTCTCGCTGTTTGTCCTCTGATTAGCGATTCTTCAGGACCAAAATGAACAAAAAGTTTGTGGTACATTAAAGCTATCTACAAAAGTACCTTTACCTTGCTATAGAACATATTGCAAATAGTGTAAAGGGTCAAAGGTACCTATGTTGTGCTGTATTTGCCTATCTTGGTGGGGGTGAGCTACAACAACAGCACCCGGCAGGTAGAGCTACGGGTTCAACCTCTTAGTTTTCAGGTTGTATTCTCCCATGCCTCCGCGGGTGGACCTACCCCTCTCTGCCGGGAACCGGATAGGTACACTTGATCCTGGTACCATTTACCCCAATTTTAACTCTCCCTACGTCTACACAATACTGGCCCCTCACCCACACTTCACCCATACGACAGTTGGAAAAAGATCTCTGCCAAAGAGCCCGGCTTTGAGGTGTTGCCCGTTGGGTACTGCAGCCGCCGACCCAACGAGGAGCATTGCCGATGATGAAGCATGACACCTGCAAGGGTGTGTGAGGCCATTATATCCAACAAATTGGATACCCACGCGTTTATCCACGACGCAAGGGTGTCAACAACACAAAACCCTCGCCCCATTTAGGAACAGCCTGGTACCTCTTGTGTTTCAGGCTCCACAAAATGACTGACAGTTTGGTGAATGAAAAAAGGGGGGTACCATGGGTACACGTCAATGCAGCTACCACCACCCACCCCAAAAAAGAAACCAGCAAATAGGCCCAAAGGGCTATTCACGAGAACATTTACATGGCAGCACCAACGGCATGGAAAGGGCTCTTACAGGACACAAAGTAATATGGGGGATGGTGCCTGATAGTCACCCCAAACATATTAGTGGGCCTTTTACATCCAACTGGCAATAGGTGTTATTGCCACCAACGGAAAAACAAAGGACAGACTTTGCATCAGCAACAATACACTCCTCCATGCTAATACGGCGGTGGGTAAATCTGTATGTAATGTCGAACATAATAAGCACCTACTATAATACATATTAGTAAACCTTAAAGGTTTTCATGGTAGTAAACATAGAAGTGTACCTATGTATTACACAATATATCAAAAACAATAACAAAATCCAAACCATTTACTAAACTTAACTACCTCCCCTATAATATTAAAGTGACTGAAATGAAAATTATAATTTTTTTAAGTTACCGTATCCGATAACCGTTACCAGAAAATTCAAGCCTTTCTCTCCCCAAAAGTGTCCAAACAATAACAGGGCTAGATGAAAAAATATACAGGGAAAAAAATATTTGAAAAAAAATAATGTGTACATTTGAAGTCAATATACGCAAAGATTCAAAAAATAGAGGTGTGAAAGATATATTAAAATCTGAAAAAAAGGTCATAAAATAGTTATAAAGAAATTATATAAAACATAAATATATAAGTATAAGGGCTTCAAAGAGAAAATTTATGGGAGTGTCAAAGTAAACAAAACAGAAGATGCAACAATGATTAAGACATCCAGTTGCACATTTTAAAAGGGCCTCATTAGTTGCTGGAGCGCATAGGTTGAAGGCAGTGGAACACAAACCTAGAAGTACTCGATTAAAAAACAAATAGGAAATTAATTGTAATTGGCATGGATTCATATTTGTCATTGTTAGAAGTATTGTAATATGAATCAATATATATATATATATGTATATATAAATATATATATATAAAAATATATTAATTGTTTACATACAAAATATTGTGATATTACTCCAAAAATAAATACTTCTTTTGAAAAGATAGAAAATTTCTTTAGAAACAAAAAACTAGGCGGCATTTTTTTTGCTTTTAATGTATTCTTATGCTACATACGAAAATAAATTGACACTTAATGGTTCAAACTGTAAAGATTTGAAAAACCTTGATACACAGACAATAAAAATGTTTGCTCTTTGTTCTCTCCAAAAGGGGTAGCATCAGTGATTTAACTAATTTTTCTAAAAGCCCCTCATTTGCACTCCCTTGGATAGGCAATTGATTTGAATCGGGGGAGGCTATAATCAGACTAGGGGGCTGAGATAGATGAGGTAAACCCTGATTTAAACCAGTTTTCTCTCATTATTTTTGCTGAGCCACCCTTCTGTCGACCACCCCCTCTTTTCCTTTTACCAGAAAAGAAATTGGCCTTGGTGTTTTTACTCCCTGGGATTTCCGGGTTTTGAGTTTAAGGTGGGGGACTATGTAGCGAAGGGGTTTTGGAAACCCTTTGTCGCGAACTGCTAGAAGCATTACTCCCACCAAATGAATTTAATGAGGAACAAACCACAGAGTTTTCAGACCCTATCTGCAGAGGACTGGATATTGGACTCTGAACAACGAGAAGATCTTTTGGTGCTGGTTGTTCAGGAGTCATCGCTGACCCAATAAGGCCCAACGATGATCGCTTCCCCGTTAAGAGGTCTAGGGACAAGCGTTTCTCAGTAAGGGCTATTTATTTTTCTAAAACCACTGTAGCTCTTTTGATAAATTGGTCGATAGTACCAGTAACCGCCCCCCCAGTGGTGGAAAGAGTCACCTTTCTACCCTTCCCGGAGCGTAATGCCATTTGAGATCACTACTAAGGAACACACCCACTAGCAAAATACAAACAAGGAAGTTAGAACATTAAATAAAAATAAAATAGCCTGCCATACAAATAATGACTAGAGGAACTCTCTGCGCTAACCCAAATCCAAGGGGGGGTGGCCCAGCCTGGCCTAGATCGACCTCGGACGGCCTCAGACAGGCCCGCCCTTGGCGCGGGTTTCCACCGGCGCGCACCCGCGCGCGTCCCGGGAAACGCGGATATGGTCGTGACTAAATAGGAGGAGGTAGGGGCGGGAAGAGGGCCCAGCTGCGGCAGATGACAGGCCGCAAAGCACGCTGGTCCTCCCAGTCCCGCAATCCAGCAGTGTCCAACAAAGTACAGCCCCAAAATCAGCAAAGGGTCCTGGTGTGCACGAAGCAGTCACTGCGTCCAGCAAGGTCTCCTATCACCCACAAGCTACGACTACGAGCGGCACCCCTATTTATGGACCATGTGTGCCCACCTGCATCTTGAAATGCAGTGAATATTCATCATAACTGTGAAAACCGATGTAAAGCCACCTATACTGCTCCCCTCCTGGCAAGATCCAGGTGGTGAGTGAGTGAGTGTACACTTGTAAAGCGCATGGCTACCAAAGGCCTCCCAGCTCTGAAGACAAGCCAACACAAGTAAGGCAGCCGACTCAGGGGAACAGCATAGTCTTTAGAAGGTTGCAGAACCGTAGTACTCCGGGAAAGGTGCATGTAGGCGAAAAAACGAGTGTTAAAAAACAGCTTTCACAGTCGGGAATCGGGCTGGCTGAGAGCTTACAGTTAAAAGTATCTTTATAGATGACAGCTGGACCCCCTCCTCTGCCCAGTTCTCGAACTTGTCTCTGGAACAAGAACCCATGAGGCAGAGCTTGGACAATCGCTGGGTCTGAGGTACTGGAGAGCCATGTGAAACATGGCATCAGGATTGTGTTCCTTCAGGAGTAGATGGAGTTCAATGCTATGCCTGGGTAGTGAACGGCAGTTCAGGAGAAGCATCTTAAGATTTTTGTTAGTAATTTTTCCCGCTGGGGTCATGTTTAATGAGTTAAACTCAAAGGGGCTGTGAGGACATATGCTATAGCTGGTAGCTGGTAGTAATGTATGACCGCATTTAGAAAGTAGAGACTCTCTAATGGAGAGCAATTGGTGAGAAGGGTACACTAATTTACCTGAGGAGGAAGAACCAGGGAATCTGGCCCCGGGTCCCGGTCGGTTGTGGACGGGCGCAGACGGGCTTGCCTTTGGCACGCCTTCGGCGCGCCCGCTGCGCCCGTCCGCTGCACAGGCGCATCACCCGCTCCTTAAGAGGAGTGGTGAGCGTGGAGGGCATCGCAACTAGACTGCCACCTCCAAAATGAAAAGATTCCGCCTGAGGTCCCCCCCGGAGCATTAAACAGAGCTCCCTACTCCCGATTCCACGCATGTGCAAATTTAGCAAATATGGTGTCCCGGAGCGTTGAACACAACTCCTTCCCCCAACAGTGCACATGAGCAAGCAAAAATTACATAGGTCACAGTAAATTTTAAAAACACACAATCACAATCATAAAATAGATATTTTAAGAGAAAAGGGTTCACGCTGCCGCTATTATCTGCCAACCCGAGCCGCTAATGCAAGGGTTAGCTTGTCTAGCTGCGCGGCGCGTCACCCGCTCCTTAAGAGGAGTGGTGAGCGTGGAGAGCAACGCAACTAGACTGCCACCTCCGAAATGAAAAGATGGTGTCAGGCCAAGTCCTTTATCTTTAGATCATACAATAATTCACCCCAAACATTGAATATTGAAGTTTCTGCTCCCCACCTCTCTTATATCTTTTTTGATAGTAACCCATTTCTGGAGATCGTGCAACCTATTAGGTAGTCCCAAGCATTCACTTTATTTCATGGGCAGGTATCCATATGATTAGCCTGCTTCTAGAACAGTGCTGGAAATTTGAGTCTATGTAGCCTCTTTTTTGTGAAGATCAGGCCAAAGAACCATACACCAGTTTAGTATTTTATATTCCAGAACAGGAAATCTTCAATATATGCAACCACTCCTACCCAAAATATTTTGGCTGACGTTCTACATAAGTGAAAGAAATCAGCTAGTTTTGAACCACACCAGCAAGTGGGGCCTTAGCTAGATCATTCTAAGGTAGCTTTACATGCTCTTACAGGATACCTATATTATATATTATGAACACGGCTATTACAGAACACTTGTTTAGTTGGTCAGCAAGCTCTACTCGAGTCTGATTCCTAACTTAGGGCCCTAAATCTACCTTGTGGATGGCCCTACTCTGACTACTGCAGCACAAAAAGAAAGCAAGGTATTAGAAAGTCTGGTTATCTAGAAAGATCCAATTTCCTTAGACACACTTTAACACTAGTCTCTGCCCATGCTTTTCTAGTTTACAAAAAAGCATCCACCCAATTTATCATCCGAAGTTCACTGAAAGAAGCAAAATAAAAATATTATCTATCAATGTACATATTCCCCAAATTGCAGATTTTGTTCAATGGGACTTGTTTGGGTAATTATTTTCATGTGAACAGCTAAACATAAATATTGCCAAGATTCAGAAATGGTCGGTTTCCCCTTACTGGACCTCCGGCACACGCGGTACAAGTGTGGCACGCTGCCACTCGGCACCTCCAGTGGGAAGGGAAATTAACCCTGGCTCCCCCGTTGTGGAATTCAGAGAGGCTGGGTAGCCTTTGGAAATCGAAGGGCTTTGACAAATGGGACCTCATCGGGATCTCGCAGATCAAAGATGTCTGGGGGAAGGATGGTATCCTTACATTTGATGCCCTACGGGAAAAATATCATCTACAGGAGAGTGAGCAATTTCGATACATTCAGGTCCGACATGCCATATTAGCAAATATCCCCAGAGGAACAGTGCTTCCAGAGGCCTCCCCTTTGGAGGACCGGATATTGGATGGTCATCTTCCAGAGAAAACTATTTCATTAATATATAAAAAAATTAATAAATCATATGGGGGATCCATTAGCGACTCTTAGAGAGCAGTGGGGTGCAGACGAACTAGTGTTAGATGATGAGGAATGGAAGGAAGCAGTTTCCTCCCCAAAGGTAGTAGCAGTACCCATGAGACTTAGGTTGGTCCAGTTAAAGATCCTACACCGCTACTACACCACAGGGCCTAGGCTGGTACGGCTGGGTCTGGCAAGTAGTGAGGAATGTCGGAGAGGGTGCAGGGAGGTCGGTACGTTTATGCATATTTTATGGAACTGCCCCGTAATACAAGACTACTGCGGTCAAGTTAACGAGAAGATCTGAGAGGTTATGGGAGTAGAGTTTGCGCTGGAAACCCGTAGATGTCTCCTAAATGTTTGGGAGCCCACGGACCTGACTATTTCTGGGAAAGTGTGTGTAATGCTGGCATGCATGATTGCTAAACGTAACATCGCTCAGTTATGGGGTGCTAGTCAGGCGCCCCAAATTGGAAAATGGATGGAAGATCTAGATTGGTGCATGTTCTATATATTGCCAGGGGTTGCCACAGGAAGTGGGGGGCGTGGAAATGATACAGAGGGGAAATATGCACACCACCTGTGGCAAGGGAGGAGGTACTGGCGTTGGAGCCTCAGTGATCCCTAAATTATATCTGATTACTGATTCTGATGTATGAACATGTATATCTGATTAATGTGAAAGTCATGATTCTCACCTAATGCCTTTCTTTGTTTTACCTTTCTTTGTGGAACGTGTTAATAAAAAGATGTTTAAAAAAAATATTGACACTAATAACCTAAAATATAGATAGCGCTTTCGGGTAGTGTGTGCTACCAGTTCACACACAATTAGTCAGGACCCAATTATAGCTATAGCACATTATTATCCAGTGGTTTCACCCAGGGACCACCTGGTATAAAGTAAGTTTTCACAAGTGTGACAGGTTTGTGCCCATGATAATTATATATAATCCCAGGGTAAAGAAATCCCATATTCTGGATTTTGTGTGGCTACAGGAAGTAGAATACTTTGCTGTTCATTGTCTTATCTTCTTTATTTGAATTCAGTAGTGAAAACAAAGACAGCCGACATATGATTCACCCAAAGGACCAGCAGGCCAGGGCTTTTTCAAGGCAAGCTATGACAGCTTCTGATTGTAAGGTCTGCAGTCGTAACAAAAATCATCCGGTTTCTGAGACATCCCCAAACGGGATGCGTAGGATATACTCTGCGGTCTGATTGGGCAGTTCCAGGCACCCAGCTGATCTTTGTTATTCTTTATCTACTAAAATATTCTCCACATTACGGATCCCTAGATGCCTGGTCTGAAACCCCAGAGGGTAGATAGTCCAAACCCAGAGATAATTATGAGATGTAACCTGTTTTTCAAGTGTTTTTAGTCAAGATTGAACATTTGTACTAATTGTAGGGGCACATCTGCCTCCCCTCTTTATCAGTGATATGTACATACATATGTATATGGCATTTCTGTAGCACAAACCAATCAAAAGGTAGCGGAGCACTGCACATATTCAAAGACAATCATAAAGTCAACAAGTAATACGAGAGGATCCTGGGTTGTGGATGGTTAATGCGTGTGATGTAGTGTTCCTTAAAAATGGTGAATATTCAACTCTTTTCTAAACTGGAATGGTCATGCTGTCTTTTTTTTAAAAAAAATTTAAAAAATTCAAGGTCAAGCCTGGTCAGCGCATGAACTGCTCTGTGAGGTATGCTGTAGTCAGGTAGGCTCATGTAAGCTCTGACCACTCTCCGCCCATAATTTTCATTGGCTTGTGCCACTGTCCACTGTGGCTGTTGATTGGTCAATAGGCTTAGTAGTCTTTCCTTAGTACTGCCTTGTCTCATTTTGTAACCTCCCATGGCGACACCCCTTGTTACGTGTGTTGTTACTCAGTAGGCTTTACTTGCAGCCTCCAAGCACTATTTTCTCAAATAGCTTCGTCCTGCCTTCTGTTTCAGGTAGGACACGCTCTCTCCTAACACTTTTAAAATCAATTTATAGCACGGGCACCAAATGCATTTGCATTGCAATAGGTCTTCATTTGCGAGAGTTTAAGCTATTGGCATTGTAAATGACAGTGCCTTTTATTTATCTATTTTAAAAATAACACATAAATAAAAGGCATTGTCATTTATAATGCCAATACCTCAAACTCGTGTAAATGCGAGACCTATTGCATTGCAAATGCGTATTTATTTATTTACCTCAAAGCGTATAAACTGTGCTCCAAATAGCGGGGGGGGGGAACTGAGATCCGACTATTTGAAAGATGTTTATTAATTTAATTTAAAAGACCAACAAAACTGCTGGTTCGTGTAAAGGTCTGTTTTACTAAGGTCTGAGGCAGTTAGTTATTCGGTCAAATTCATGTTGGGAGGGTCTAAGAACTGATACCGTTGACTAAACGGCCCGACGATTATTTGCTAGGACTAGCCAGTAGGTGTCAGGCTTGCGCATGAAATGGGAATCGAGACTTCTAGCAGCAGCCATGTCGCAGTTACATAAGGAGCTAGTGTCCAACTCCCTACGAGACCTGCCCTGCCCTCCAGGCTACAGGGGAGGGTCAGTGGTCAGGATATGTGCATTTCTTAAGCGCACGTTTGCCCCTGTGGGCCTTTGGTCGCCAAATGACAAGTCTATTGTTACCCAACTCAATGACAGTACTCCTTCTTTTTGACCTCGGAATGGTGAAATGCTGAGAGGAACCGACATGAAGCGAACTTCTGACGAGGAGGTCAAACGCATCTCTGCAGTGGATACATTGGTCGACTCCCAAGATTTGAGCCTAGGGACCTGGAACCTCCTATAGGGGCATTTACTCTTCCCCTGAGGTGCGAGGATTTTGTGGAATGTGGACACTCAATGATGATGCACATCAATGTCCTTTAACAAGTGCTGTCTTTCATTTAGACGGAAGGTCATCCTAAGCTGGGCTCGAGGGCCCACCAAACAGCTGCAGCGGTGCCTTTTTTGGTAAATGTCCAGTTACCTCCCGCTTCTAAAAGATCTCAACATTAAGAGGCAAGCTGTTGGGCCAGTTGTGTTTGGTACAAAGGACAAACTATGTTTATGAGGTAATTCGTAAGTGGATTGCAATTTGTACCTAGTTTTATCTATGTATTTAATTTATTAGCACAAACAAGATCCACTGGGTGGTTGAATGCTCTCAAGGGTAGGTGGTCAAGAGCAGTTTAAGACATTTGGGGGGTTTGGTAAAGGTTAGACATCAAAGTGTAACACCTACACAGTGACTAAATAAAAAAAAAGAGAAGAGGCATAGCTAAAGGAATAGAAGTATTTACTGAGACGCGAATGGCTGTTCCCGATGGTGCAATATCCGAATTTTGGGATTCCCGGAGCGAGCAGAAGGAACATCGACAGAACAATTTCTGGAGAACTGGATACGGATGGTACTCAACCGCAGGGATTGTCCGAACTGTTTGTGTAGAGTGGGCACATAGAGCCCTGGCCTCGCCTCTGTGCCCAGGCAGACGTCCTCGAGCCATCATTGCCAAGATCCTAAACTACCGCAACCGAGACTGTATCCGCTGGGCGGCATGGGAAGGATTGCCCCCCACCCCCACCTGTTTGATAACGCTAAAATTGCCATTTACCCAGACTACATGAAACAAGTTCAAGAGAGGTGTTTATCATTTCTAAGTGTTGAGCAGAAATTGAGGGCCCTTAATCTTAGGTATATGCTCCTGTAATCTGCCAAGCTCAAAGTTTTACACAAGAATTTTTTTTGTTGAATGCCCAGAGGATGTATGGGAATGGCTCAAAACCTCTGCCAGGGGCTAGCCACTCTTGGACATGGGGGACATGCATCCCCAGACCTTCACGGTGGAGTCAAGCAAGGGCAACTAGCCCTAACTCTCATCCTCTGGGCCTCATAAAGTAAAGATTAGTGAGTTTGGCAACATGCAGCTAAGCACCATAGAACTGACCACCACTGAACAGAACTTGGATCTGCAGGCTCATCCTGAAATAGGTGCCTCCCGCCCAGTGCTGTACTTTGTGCCTGATACTATGGTTGTCCCTGAGGTGGGGTTGGTAAGTGACTAAACATTGTTGCCTGGGGTGCATAATTGTGTGGAGATGATTGGAGGGGAACTGAGCGACTACCTGTTGAATGCATGATTGAAGCGGCTACCAGCGGTGTTTGTGTTGTTGTAGATATGCCCCCATTGCTCGAAAGTGTGAAGTGTGTCAAGTTCACTGGTAGGAGGGAGTATAGACAGTCTATTCATATGGAGGTTGGTTGGAGATGTGGGCGAGTTAGATGTGCAGCACCAGATGTTAATGGATAAGAATGACTAGCCGGGAAGCTGCTTGGCCTTTACCATTAGCTAGCCCCGGTTAGAGAGGCAGAGATGCTATACACATCCTGGCACATGCAGATAATCGTACTGTTGGGTTATTTTTGTCTGTGGGTGGGGGTGTTTGTTTTATCCTGTTGGTGTGATTTCTTAGTTCCTCAGCGGCAGTCGAAAAGGGCATGATTAGTGAGGGAAGGCACGCCACAAATCCCTCTCAGGGATGTGGGGTGATTACAAAGTCCTAACCTGGAATGTTTGGGAGCATACATCGTAAGGTACAGAGTTCTCACCTTCTTGAAATGCCCTAAAATTGACATTGCATGCCTGCAAGAAACCCATCAAGATGACGCGGGTGCCTTGAGATTGGCCAAGAAATGGTGGGGACAGGTGTACCACGTCTCTTTCTCCACATATGCTACGGGTACTTTTATATGGGTGGCTCCAGGCGTCCCTTTTTCTCTCTCACGTATATGGAGGCTGATGTAATGGGTAGAAATGGCCTCCTCCAGGGCACTCAGGCTGGATGTGATCTAATCATAGTTAATACAGATTACCCCACCGCCTTCCTCACAGTACAGGACCTCATTACCCAGGTGGTCAATTTGCCCCTGTTGAGACCGGGGGATTTTAACCGCATTCTGAACCCAGACATAGACAGAAGTCCAACTAGAACAGGCATAAAGCCCAACGTGATGGCCACGCTCTGGGGAGTTATCGCCAACACAGGGCTGGTAGATGTATGGTGCCTATAACACTCTGCAAAGAGCATATACACCTGCTGTTCTGCAACACGCAACACACACAGCAGATTGGACAGGTGCTGGTGGCGGTGTTTCCCAGACTTGATAGCATCCATATGACACATTTGGTGCGCTTCCTGTCCGATCACTTGCCTGTCTGTTTCAATGTGATGATGGGTGATGCTAGGCTGGAGGTCTCGGTGGATGCCCATGGATGTACGGGAAGACCTGATCAGGCCGGAGGAGCTGCCGCTGACAGGCTACTTTCAGATGAATTGGGGCTCCACCGCAAGTAGATCCACGGAATGGGAGGCCAATAAAACAGTTCTGTTGGATGCCTGTATGGGATTGACATGTGGGGGCAGTAGGCAGCTCCAGACCGACATGAACAGGGAGGAAGGGATACTTATGAATGTCCAGACGGCACACCCTCCTAGCACTGCCTCCCTTAAAAAGGAACACAAGTCCATGGGAATATATCGGATATATGGGACCGTCTTGAGAAATACACAGTAAAAAGAACGATACTGACAAAGACTACACCAAGAGAGCGACAAGTCTGGGAGCTCTTCAGCCTGGATCCTGCACAAGGAACAGACATATCCCCCCCCCCCATGCACTTATCCACCTGCGACAAGTATATATGGCAGATCCGTCCATCGACACTCACCTGTACACACCATTATTATTGGAGGACTTAGAGAAACAGGACTGGAAGAACTCAGGCGAGCACTTACTATTCTTCTGCGGTCTAAAGCACCCGTTTGTGATGGCTTCCCCTCTAAATTTGATCAAACATGCTCAGCCACAATAACACAAGGGCTCCTGGAAGTCTTTCAGGAGGCTTGGAACACTGGGCTACTGCCCCGACCATGTGTGAGGGTGTGATCTGTATGCTTCTTAAACCGGAGGAGAGTCAGATAACCCTGCTGCATATGGGCTCCTCACAATGATACATTCAGACCTGAAGGTACTCTGCAAATTACTGGCCAAGTGGCTGACACCCCGTTCGTCGCACCTGGTCCACAATGACCAATGGGGCTTCATCGCTGGGAGAAGTACTGGTATGAACCTTCAGCATTTGGCACATTTCCTACACGAAGTCGAAAACCTGGATGAAGAGATGGGCTGGTTGCGGTTGACCTGGAAAAAGCATTTAACACGTTACACTGGGGCTACTTCATCCAGGTGTTGTGTGTTATGCTTCTTGGTCCTCAGTTCTCTGGGTCGGTCCGTCTCCTGTATACAGAGCTGAGTGCAAGAGTACGTGTGCGGTGATACAGCTCGGCGGCCTGGACGATGGGCCGTGGGACACAGCAGTGCTTGTCCAACAGGATGAAATCTTGAAGGCAGTGCACATTGTTCCTATTACAGAATTATGCTATGAAAATATGCACCAGAAAAACATATATGTAATGAGTTATATGAATTATTTGATGAATAATAACTCAAAAATCGTAGAAATTTGGTTACTTGTTTTTGTGGATGGACACATTAGTTTACAAGTTTTTGTAAACAGAATAATACATAGACCGGTTGGTTCTATAATAGGCACAGTGTGCACTGCAATCAGCATTTCATCCTGTTCGCCCACAAGTTTTATTCGCATGAGGTCAACACATTGCAGCAGTGCAGCACCCTTAGTGTAAATTTGAATGAATTGTTTAAAATATTGGAATTAGCCCAGAGTGCTCCTCTAACCCCAGACTTTCACACAGCAGTGCTACCCATGGTCACTGCTCTTGTTTGCACTTGGAATAGAGCATTACCTCCTCGTCCGTCTTCCTCGCCACAGTATTCACATATGAGCCTCCGGCTCCACACAGAACTCCAAGCATAAAAACAGCTCTCTAGTCTCCCTCTTCCTCCTCCAAGATGGCCCCCAGTGGCTCCAGCCAATCCCATTAAGGGATATAGAATCACCAACACGACCTGTTCTTTTTTTCTGCACTAATCCGAGTGCTATGTTCCCTGCTGGTCAGGTGAGTGGGGCTGGGGTCCTGCTTGAGCAGTCCCCTTGTGTCCTTTGTATCTAGTTTGGGGGAAGTAGTTTTTTAATGTTCTTGTTCGTGTTTTTTCGATGATTAATGTTTGTGGGTTTTCATATGTTGTTTTCCCCCTTCTTCTGCCTTCGCACCTTTTTGTCCTGCCTTAGTGGACTTTGATGGTGTTTCTTTCCGGCTGTGATCGTTTACTGGATCGTTGGGTGGGGCGCCTGGAGCCCTGCTTTGCCGGTTGTTTTATTTGCCTTTCCCGGCCGCGCGTCCTGCTGAGCGGCCGCATCGCGACTGGGTGCACTTGCTCTGGGAGCCGGAGGCTTCCGTTTGCATTTCTTCCCTTTTTGACGTGCCGGGTGCTCTTGATGTGGGGGCCGGAGGCTCCCGATGGCATTCTTACCTGATGATGGTTCTGGGCATGCGATAAGGGCGCTTTCGGGTCTCCGTTTCTCCTGCCTTCAGCAACGGTGTGGGGCTGTCTTTTGCGCATGCGCGCGGCACTTCCCGGTCCATTTATTTGTTGGTGACCGAGTGAGGGTTGGTTTCTGTGGTTGCCTAGCAACCTCAGGTCCTTTTTCTACCGGGCATGTTGTCCTGTTCAGTGCCTGTGTTTTTCCACTCGTTTACTCGTGTGTGGCTATGATGGAACGTGGTTCTCCGGATCTTCCTGCTCCTGGTTCCTTGGATGGGGCTTGTGGTTCGGGGGTGACTGTTCCTTCTATGGAATTGTTACAGCAGATGATTAATTCTGCTGTGGCTGCTGCATTACAGGGGCAGGTACCTGTTCCTCCTGATAAGAAGGCGAGGGTTGATACTGCTGCTGCTACTGGTTCTGATAATGAAGAGGACGTTGATGTCAGGGGTAGGTTTGTGCAAGGTGCCGACCTGAAGGATGTGCTGGGTCACATTCGCGAGAACTTGGTGTTTCCTGCGTCAGTGGTGCCTCTGGAAGACAATCTGTTTTCTCAATATCAACGACCTGAGCCTGATTCTTTGCCTCTCCATTCTTCCGTTTTGAAGGTCTTGGACAATGAATGGAAGGATGTGGACAAGGGTTATTTTCCGTGTTTTTTGAGTAAGAGATACCCTCTGCAGGATTTTGCGGTGAAATACCCTGCCTCTGTGAAGGTTGACTCCTTGTTGGCCAGCATGTCTTCACATGGGACTGTTGTTTCGGAGGATTCTTCTCCTGCTGACCCGGTTGACCTTAAAGTGGATGGTGCAGTGAAACGCACTTTTGTGGCTGCAAATTTTTCTATCAGGGCTGCGGCCTATTCGTCTTACACTATCCAGTCCTTGCTCAAGGATTTTCAGTCTCTGCCGGAGTTGTTGGACCAGGGGGAGGATGTTTATTCTACTCTGGCGATGATGGAGCAGCAGGTTCGTCTGCTTTCTGATATCTCCTTTGATTCGTTGGGGGCAGCGGCTTCAGCGGCCGGGTCTTCTGTGGCTTCAAGGCGACAGTTGTGGCTCCGTTCGTGGAAGGCTGATGCTGCACAGAAAAACTTGCTTATGAAGATCCCCTTTTCTGGGGTTAAGCTTTTTGGTTCGTCTCTGGACGAGATGGTGAAGAAGACGGCGGAGGACCGTAAACTGCTTGCTCCTGAACCTCCTGGCCGATTCCGTGCCTTTGGTTCACAGAGGTCTTTTGGTCCTTCTAAGAGGGGTCGGGCTGGTCAGCCCTTTCGTGGTAGGGGGCGTGGCCGGGGTGCTCCTTCCTTTGATAAGTCCCGGTTCTCCGGTGTGTCTACCTCCTCCGCTCCTGCTTCCAAATCCTGACTGGATCGCTCCTGGTTTAGGTCCGGTTGGGGGTAGCCTCACTTGCTTCATGGACTCTTGGCGAGAGACTGTGTCAGACCAGTGGGTGCGTTGGGTGATTTCGGAAGGTTTGCGCATTGGATTTGCCCAGACACCCCCAGACTGTTTCAAGGCAACTCCTTGTCCCAGAGATCCTGTGAAAAGGTTGACGCTTTTGGAAGGCATAGATTCCCTGGTGGTCAAAAAGGCGGTGATTCCTGTGCCCAGCGATCAGTTGGTGAAGGGGGTGTATCCCATACTTTTCCTGGTGTCCAAGCGCACCGGGAATCTTCGGCCTGTGATGGACCTGAAGTGGGTCAACACTTTCATCCCTCACCAAAAGTTCAAAATGGTTTCACTTCAATTGATCCTTCCTCTGGTGTCTCAGGACGATTTCCTTGCATCAATAGACTTGAGAGATGCTTACCTTCATATTCCTATTCATCCGGACTTTCAGTAGTTTCTCCGGTTTTGCGTACAGGGTTGTCATTACCAGTTCCAGGTATTGCCTTTTGGGCTTTGCTCTGCTCCCAGGATCTTTACTAAGATTCTGGCTCCTCTTATTGGACATTTGCATGGGGAGGACATTAGTGTTTTTCCGTATCTGGACGACATTTTAATTTCTGCTTCTTCTCTTTCTAAGGCGGAGTTACATGTCCAGAGTGTGTGCCCTGTCCTGGAGCATCATGGGTTCCTCGTGAATGTGCCAAAGTCATCCCTGGTTCCTGCGCAGGAATTGACTTTCATTGGGGCTCTGTTCAAGACTCAGTTTGGGATGGTGTTCCTGCCCCCTCCCAGAATTCTGTCCCTGATGTCTGCAGTTCGTGCCCTGTTGGTGGGGCATTCTCATCCAGTGAGCCTATGGTTGAGGGTTCAGGGTCTGATGTCGGCGTCGTTATTGACGGTGCCGTGGGCTCGCCTCCACATGTATCCGGTGGTGTCCCACATTTTGTCGCATTGGGACCCCTGTTCCCTAGATATGGGTGTTTTGGTTCCTATGTCGAAGGATGTTCGGGTGGTCCTGAGTTGGTGGTTGGACGACACTCATCTGTCCAGGGGCCGCCCCTTCCTGATTGTTCCCACCCATGTAGTCACTACCGATGCCAGTCTGCTGGGGTGGGGTGCTACTCTGGGGGATTCGACGACTCAAGGGGTTTGGCCTCAGTCGGTGTTGTCATGTTCCTCCAACTACAAGGAGCTGAAGGCCGTCCTTCTGGATCTGTTGGATTTCTCGGATCTTGTTCGGGGTCACCATGTACAGATCCGAACGGACAATCAGGTTGTAATGTCTTATGTGAACCATCAAGGGGGATGCAAGGTTCACTCCCTCAGTTGCCTCAGCCGTCTAATTTGAAGTTGGGCGGAGGTTCATCTGGAGTCCCTTTCTGCCATTTACTTACCTGGCGCGGAGAACACTGTGGCGGATTGTCTGAGCCGGGTTTTTCCTTCCATGGGGTCCTTGTCCCTCACTCGATGGATGTTCAGGAGGTTGCAGGTGATGTTAGGCTGTCCGATTGTGGACCTGTTTGCCTCCCAGGACAATGCCCAGATCCGATGCTTTTTCACGATTATGCCTTGCCGGGATGCCTGGAGAGTGGACGCACTTTCGTTCCTTTGGCCGGAGGGTCTGTTGTATGTGTTTCCCCCTGTTCACCTGATTCCGGCTGTGTTGCAGAAGATCAAGAGGGAGGGGTCCTTTGTGCTTCTGGTTGCTCCTTGTTGGAAGCATCGCCCTTGGTATCCCCTACTATTGGAATTGGCTGTGTCTCCGGGGTGGGCCTTGCCATTCGTACCTTTTCCTCTGTTGGGTCCTCTTCTTCCCTGGCCTGTGTTCCGTTCCCTGGGTCTGTGGGCCTGGCTCTTGAGAGGGATTCTCTGATACGTGTGGGTTGTTCTGTGACTGTGGCTGGGGTCATTCAACAGTCCCGGCCGCCTTCTACTCTTAAGTCCTACGCCAAGCACTGGGATAATTTTGCTTCTTGGTGTGTTGGTCGTGGGCTGTTATTAGGTTCTTTGGATCCAGCTCGCATTCTGTATTTTTTGAATGATGGATTTGTGTTGGGCTTGGCCATTTCGACTCTTCGGGCTCAATGGGCCGCCATTCGGGCATTTCATGCCCTCCCTTTGGTTTCTGTTTCTCCATTGATTGCTAGACTTTTTAAGTCTCTTTCTTTCCACCGCCCCGTCCTATCATGTGTCCTCCTCCTTGGGACCTACCTTTGGTTTTGCGTTCCTTGCAGTTGGCTCCTTTCGAACCATTGGAGTCGGTGGACTTGAAGTTTTTGACACTCAAGGTGGTGTTTCTTGTGGCGATTGCTTCTGCCAGGCGTATGGGTGAGTTGGGTGCTTTCCTTCGTTCTGCCCCATTTTTGTTGGTTTTGTCGGACCGTGTGGTCTTGCGCCCTCATCCTACCTTTGTTCCTAAGGTGGATTCTTATTTTCACTGGTCTGCTGAGGTGGTTCTTCCGGTTCTTTGTCCTGATCCTTCCTCGGCTGAGGAATCCCTTTTGCACCTCTTGGATGTTCGTCGTGCCTTATTGATTTATTTGTCACACACGTCTTCCTTTTGTAAGGTGGACAACTTGTTTGTCAATTTTGGTTTGTCGCGTCAGGGCCTGAAACCCTCCCTCTCCACGATCAGTCGTTGGATTAAGGAGGCCATTCTGTTGGCATATGCTTCGGTCACTTGGTCCCCTCCCTTCCTATTCAGGGTCGTTCCACCAGCTCTGTGGCTGTGTCCTGGGCTTCTTTCAAAGGGGTGTCCATGGAGGATGTTTGCAGGGCTGCTACGTGGTCTGCTACGTGGTCTTCCCCACATACCTTCATGTCCCATTAGGAGGACATGAAGGTAGGAGGAGGTAATGCCCCGGTTACTTACCGGTAATCTTCATTACTCCGAGTCCTTGTCTTCCTCGCCACAGTATAGTTTCCCTTCCCTCCCGGCCCTGGTGGTGGCTTCATGAATGCCGCTTGGTTCTTCAGGTCGTGTTGGGGATTCTGTATCCCTTTATGGGATTAGCTGGAGCCACTGGGGGCCATCTTGGAGGAGGGAGAGGTAGACTAGAGCGCTGTTTTTATGCTTGGAGTTGTGTGTGGAGCCGGAGGCTCATATGTGAATACTGTGGCGAGGAAGACAAGGACTCGGAGTAATGAAGATTACCGGTAAGTAACCGGGGCATTTGGCTATATAGGCGTGAAGAGAACTCTGGGGCTGGAGCATACAACTCGGGAATGTCGGCTCTACACGGATGATGCCTTATTTTCTCTCTCCTCACCCCAGGATGAGTTTCCAAGACAGTTACAGATGCGAGACAAATTTGGGAACCTGTCATGCCTCCAGCTTGATTGCAGTAAGTCCATGCTATTCCCACTGGCCTCACTAGTCAGCACGCTTGTAGGCTGGTTGCCAGTTTTGGGTCTGCGATGGGAATTAACCCACTTTAGATATCTTGAGGTTCAAATTACGCACACCCACTTGTTTCAATTATGCTTTAATGTGGATAAGGTGTTGGACACATTGAGGTAGTCTGTGGCTTTTTAGAACACGTTGCCGCTCTCCTTAATGGGCAGAATGGCAATAGCTTAAATGCTCCCTTAGAACCCTATATATACTTCAGAATTCGCTCTGCCCTTTTCCACCAAAGGTCTTGAATCAGTTAGACTCCATTTTAATCTCTCTTCTGTGGGCGGGACGATGTGGCAGGGTGGATCTGACAACACTGACTAAAAGATACGAGGATGGGGGTCTGGAGGTCCCGTCCCATGACCTGTATTATGCCATGCACCTTCAACATGCAGCTTGTTGGCTATGTGAGAACTGGAAGAAATGCCTAATGTCTGCTAAAGTTGCGGTGGAAGGGCTGCCAGAATTGCTGATGAAGGGCACAGACGTCCTGCAGAGCCTTCCATGCATAGACCGACAGATGGCCCTAATTTGGCAAAGTTTTGTACAGGCTGTGTTGAAAAGGGCCCTTTTTCATAGAGAACGCTGACACTTTGAACTTTGAAACCGGCCAGGCAGATAATGGAAAACATGTCCTTTCAGGCATGGCAGGAGGGAGGGAGGGTGGACCTACCTTGGTGATTTATACCCTGGGCAGACCTTTATTTCCTTTTAGGATGCCCTCCAGGAGATCACTTCCAGCCCTGGTCATTTCTTGCACCATGCCAGCCTGGCTGAAATGTCCTTCGCAAACGCTTGGGTTCCTTATAAGCTGTGGTTCAGTCCGCCACTTGATTGCACGGTTGTACTGGTCTATGCATGTGGACGTGGCAGGGTCACAGCCCGAGCTCATGTAGCCTGGGACCTGGGCACCCCTTTGGACGAAGGGGACTGGGTATGATTCAACAAATTAACCCACACAATCTCTAGCAACATCTGCTTTAAGTTGGTACATTATAACTTCCTTCGTAGGCCCTACCTTACCCCCAGGGACATGCACTTTATGACTTCCTACCCGCCATAACAGTTGCCTGCGCTATGGTGCCAGCAGGGCAAGCTTTGTGCATTTAGCTTGCCAGTGCCGTTTAGTACAGTACTTCTGAAGGCAGGAGGTCAATGGCATTACTAGGACCACACATTTGAACGCGATCCTTCCCCTCAGCGTGGTCGCCAAGGCAACATTTAGCAACCAAAGGACAGGAAGATGTCACACAAATTCTTACAGCTGGAATTAGTCTTAGCAAGAGGAAGGGTCCTTATCCTGGGAGGGACAAAAGGCACCGAAGATTGCACTCTGGCACACAGATGTGTTGGAATGGACCTTGGCAGAGGAGACCCACATAAAGATCAACAGACAAGACAAGAAGGTGGATAACGACCTAGCAGATTGGAGATTCCTGTCTGACACTCTTCTAGATCCAGACTTGGACACAACCTCAACAGACAGTGATGGCACTGACGACAAGGGGGGGGGGGGAGGGAGACACTGCCCGGGATCCCAACACCTTTGAAAAGAGGATGTAGCATGTGGTCTGCATGTAGGGTGAATTTGGTTGGTCTTTTGAGATTCATGACTGCCCCATTGTCTATAGAATTAATGGTATATTGTGATATGTGCAATATACCTTTCGCCCTGCACACTACTGCTTGCTGCTTTTTTTCGATTTTTAGCCCCTTCCCTGCGGGGGTTATTTTACCGCTGTGCTGGGGGGGAGGGGGGCGCGCAAGGCGCCCGCATGCTCATGACGCTCGTCATGAGGCACGGCGCTCCTTTGCTCATGACGAGCTCAGCTCGTCATGACCACACCCGTTCCCGTGGAACGCTCAGCACAGCAGGCGAATTATCCCCGCATGCGAGCGTTCCACGGCTCATGACGAGCTGAGCTTGTCATGAGCACCGGAGAGCCGTGGCTCATGACGAGCTCAGCTCGTCATGAGCATGGAAAGGGTTAATGTTCTGTAAAACTGAAAAATAAAGGGTTTATGTTTGAATATCATCTGGGATTTGGGCCAAAGTGTCTTCAACTTTAGGCGGGGAAATTTACAGATACAGGAAAGCATTGTTATTTAGCAGTGATACTAGATTGGTTTAGGATGGAGGTGAGCGATTCCCTGTAAAGAGTGAAAAGTGTGAAGTGAAGAATTACTGCTTGGGGAACCCCAGGTTCTAGCAAAGCTAAATTGACTTAACATAAAATGAACACCCCCCACCCCTCTGCAGAATGTGATGAAGGGGGCCCTTAGTCTCACATACATCATAAATAGTCATTGGGCTTGAACAGACTAGGGGGCTTTGAAAGAATGAGAACCCCCCTCCACCACAGAGGCATGTTATGCCTCTACAAACCAGGGTTGGAGGAAAAGGTTGACATCTTTTACCCTGTAACATCATATATCCATGCATGCTTAGAACCGGCAAAGAACGGTGGCATTCAATCCCATCATCTCCTTGAGGATACCTAGTAGAATGAAGTGATTCACTTATGAAAGGCCGCTGAAAGGTCCAGGTGAATAGAAGGCAGAAGCCCCTTCTGTCCGGGATGCACAATGCGTACATTAGGTTGGCCCTATAGGATACTGAGCAATTTTGCTATAGGGACTCTGTAATATTGTCTCTCTAATAACCTTCCTCTTGCATTGTGAAGGTTCAGACAGCCTTTTTTGGGAGAGCGGGAGGGATGAAATGGGTGGGGAAAGCACAACTAATGCGATTATTATTATGTAGGAAGCCGTATACGAGACAAACAGATAATTTTCGGGTTTCCCAGTGTTAAGTTGAAGATCCCTAGAAAAATATCCTTACCTGAAGTGATCAAGATTTGAGTGAGTAATTCAGTGAGCTGTTCCCCTCATGATATTTTGCCCCAAGTTGGGTAGTACATTGAATGACGTTTGCTGGAGACGTGCCCTATTTGTAATGGACGCTAGGTATAATTGTTATTCAAACCTGACTTAAATCTAGATGTTAGATAACGAAAATAACACATACAGACAACATGTTTGCACTTGTTTTGTGAGCGTTATTACCTAGGGTGCTGCAGGGTATGCGTGTAATCGCCACCAGGTAGACCCTTGTAGTACTAGCTATAGACAACTCAGGAGCACAATCCTCACTATAGGCACTAGCCCAAAACAGGCGGTGAATTTGAGTTATTTGTTTTCACTCCACAGCTGTGTCTAAATTGGCCTCTAGCTGTTGCTTTTTAATGTATACATAAGACAGCGTTTCAGAATATGCCTCTGCTTTGGATAGGAATTCGAAAGAAAACCAATCTGATCAGCACCCATGAACCTTTGCTTCTGGATGGTGTGGCTTTGTGGGTGGTAGATTCAGTTAAATGTCAGCTTGAAGCCAGGCAGCATGGAGAAGTCGCATCCCTACCAGCCCTGCAAGTACCAGCGCCTCGGCGGTGAAAATGAAAGATAATTGTTTCTATTCCTAGACTTAATGGTTCTTATAATTAATCATGCCATGTAGCAGATGCTAGCACAGCATGAAGCTATCAGTCTTCAACAGGGGAGCTCCAATGCCCCAATATGAACCTTAAAAAAAAAAGTTATCCCCTAATATCCCCTCATAATGCTCCAGTGTGTGCTATTATGGATAACTGTTCGATGCAAGTGTGCACAATTGTTTTCTAGAAACATGTTTACGCACATTGTGATCTTTGATCACCAAAGACAATTAAATGGTTTAGTAGTGGAATTAATGTATTGACTCATAAATATCTACCGTTATTTACCATCGTTTTCACATATAAAAGGAATATGGTTGTGCCCTGTACGTTGCTTTTCCTTTGTCTTTATTTGGTGGCAATATAAAGATATGAATTAGAGGATTGCTTTATATTTTTATTGGCTACCAAGCAATGAGTATGTTGTGTACTTGGTTCAGGGTAGGCAAACAATCTTTATACATACATCTGCCAGAGGAAACAAAATGCAATGCGCCTTCTGACAAATTGATACGCAAGTACAGAGGTAACCACAACAATGTTCGGTTAATAATCTTAAGAACATGGGCTATATTTTGAATTTACTATAAGCACTGTGCCCATTCTTTTACAAAACATAGGGCAAGGAATAAACAGAATAGGAGCTGTTCGCACCGGCTAGGTTTCCCGTATGACCTTCTTGAGAAAAAGGAAGCTGTGTGTGCGCCCTGGTCAGCCAGGATACTACTTCGATATTAGTAAAAAAAAAACATGAAAAAGAAAATAGCATTGAGGCATGAAACGCATCCTAAGTAAGGATCTATTTGATGGGATCAGATTTAACCTGGATCTGCATAGCTTGATCTTGAACCTTGTGTTTGCATATCCGAATGGCTGAGTTCGCATGTGGCCTTCATGCTTGCAAGTTCGGAACTGGTGCCGCATAACATGAGTCAGCAATGAAGAACCAGTAATTGAGTAGAGATGAATGGAATCACTGAAATACACGAAAGCATCCTGAAGTAGAGGCGCCGACAAACACTTGCATAAACCAGCAGCGCCAAAACAATAGAAACATAGGCATTCACAAATGCTGTGTGTCTTTAAGGGGATAGTGAGTGTGTTAGCAAGTTAGTAAAATCAATAAAGAGCCTTTTTCTACACAACAATGAACTTCTGACTCAATTTATATGAACAAGGATTCAGCCTAAAGATATAGAGACCTGTTGCTAACACACTCACTATCCCCTTAAAGACTTTATTGTTCAAAACTCAAGAGGTCCAGTTTTTTTGAGTGTGTTTCTCCTACAAAACCACGTGAAAACTGATATAGCCTTGGATTCTCCTTTGGACCACCCCCTTTTTCTAGAAACAAATGCTGTGTGTGTGTGCACTGTAGCCGTAGAAGTGTATCACAAATAAAGGCTGGCCTACTGGCTTTGTTAATGTAGGAGAAGAGCAGCAAAACATATTGGTTTCTGTGCAGAATGCATGTAGGAGAAAGCTCAATGTGAGGAAACAGCCCAGTGGAGTTAATTTTTTAGATTTTGAATAATGTCTCTTTTTTTAATGGAACTGTTTCCGGGGAGGCAGAGTGATACATTGCTAGCTCAAGGCATAGGGTGAGAAAGTAATACTCCTCGGGGTGGATTCAACCCAACGCCCACTAGTTGCATATTTTAAAGATGTGCCACGAATGTCATCTAAACACCTGTGGTATCAAGCCTGACCTAAAAAGGGAAGTTTACCTTACTTAGGAAGGCTATTATACATTTGTTTTAAATAGAATAGTCATGCTCTAATATGTGGTCGTTTACAGAAATACTACTTTGGGGAGTCATGAAGAATGTGTGGAAAGCTGCTATTTTTGCGTTGAGAAAAGTACTGCATTCCGTGTTTATTGCTGCAAGAGCAAAAGCAAAAAGTGGGTACTAATGTTCACCAGTAATTGTGGAATTTTGTTTTAAAACAAAAAAACAATGCTTGCACAATTATTTCTTAACTTACGGCCTGCGCACTTCTTTTGGCACTTTAGCCAGACTGCCATCCATCAAAGTGAGCATTGTTCACATCAGTGTCAGATCCCGCAGTAGTCAAGACCTACTTGACAGGTCTGCTGGGGTTTTTGTGACTTTAGGGGCGTTCTTCAAAGAAGGGAAACGAACGCCAAAACAATATATGTATCCACAGTTTGGTTACTAAAGCTCAACTTTATTCTACTAGACTTCTGTCTTAGAGTTTGTTGGGGATACAGAGACTACCTAAAACTCAATTTTAGTATTAGATGTGGGAGTACACTAGTATATACACCTCCACACAAATCTCCAGTCCTCCGAACCCAAGTTTAGTTTGGCGGAAGATGTCAGCCATCTTGAAAAACCTCTAGTAACCTTTACCTCATTCGTAAAATAACCCCAGTGGTCATTCCGACCTAATAGCTCGGGCCAGCAATAAATGTGGCCTCTTCAAGAACCCACTTCTGATCTTCCTCTGGTCCAGGAGTGTTCTGTAGAGGATTGAATCTGCAATGTGAGTAGAGCCTTGGACCTGCTCTCTCTTGTACCCAGGACAAAGTAGTTTACTCAAAGGGTCATACACCTGACCTCCAATTCAAGCTACAGGGGTAAAACAAACTAGAAGGGGCTTTTTCCTGCAATTGGCCAACTAACTAGAGGCAACTGGATCCTTCTGTTGGCTCTTCCAGTCACCCTTGTGAGTGTCTTAAGTTTCTCACATGAAGTCCGTGGGGGGAGGAAGGGGGGCTTTAGAAGTAGATTGGGACATGAAGGACTCTAGTATGAAGGTAAAATCTTTGACCAGGATGAACCTAGTTAGTAGTGTATCTGATCTTCTCTCCATCATGAGAAGTGTCAAATTGTGTTTAGGTCTTGTTCTACTAAGACCATTGGCACTATGTTCTTTTTGGTGCTATTTCTACTTAAAACTTGTATCTCCAGTTTCCCTTATTTGATTTGAGTCATTTTGGCAGCATTTTGTTTATTCCGTGTTAATCTCTGTTGTAGGATTCTTATTGTTATACGTTTCAACTTTAATGCTGTTTTAGTACTGCATAAAAACGTTGCACATTGCCTGTAGGTTAAGCCTGTGGCTCTGTGCCATAAGTACCAGGTAGTGGAGCAAAGGTTTATTTAGTGACTATAATGGTTCACCCTGACAAAGTGGAGAAGCGTGGCTCAATGGTTAGAGCAGCAGACCCTGATGCAGAGGTCTGGCCCGGGACCAGGGTTCAATTCTCACCTCGGTGGCTCTTGGACTCAATCTCCCCAGACCTGATAATTCTCACCTAGGTGCCTAGTCTAATCATGGGTCCCACTCTGTGACTCTGGGCAATAGCTTGCTTAATCTCCACAACGGCCCCAGCAGCGCTTGGATGCCTGGCTTCACCCTGGGGTGCCCAGGAGTGGACATTTCACAGGAAAGCCAGGAAGGGTTCCACAGCGGTATGAATACAGCGCTATGACACCTCAGGGTAGAAGTGTGCTATATATTTACAAACACAAAGACTGCGATTATTACTTCAGGTGGGTACTACTACTAATCCACTTTACTATGTGGACATTGCACAGGAGGGTTTCATTTTTTCCCTCCATTAGAAAATCTTAAAATCATCCGTGAAACTGGTCACTCACTGCCGTAGACAGGCATTTCAGGAACAAGGCAACATTTTATTCATGCACAGCAGACTACAACCTCAATTATCTGCTAATTTTATGTTTCAAGGGAGCCACTGCTTTAGGTAATTCATTTCGGTAAATGGGCTGCTCCAAACCTATTGACTAGGCCCCAGAGGTCATACTTTGGAGGATAAATACTACCTCCGTGCACCCAGTGGACAAGATTGCTTCACTCACTCAGTAATGCAGCCAGAAGGGAGCGGAGTAATCTAATTGCAGGCATAAAATGGGTATTCAAAACAAGCATGCTTTCATTACAACATGAAATAGAACTGAGTCTGTCAGCTGAATCTATAAGACCAATTTGTAAACTACGTTTACATTCAAAATTTGAGTGTATGCAGTGTGATATTCAGGTAGAGATGCGGCCCATCTGCATTAGCACCAACTAGGGAGCCAGATTTGAGTTCCGGCGTCTCCTCAACACCCTATGTTTCTGGGCAAATGACTTAATCTCCCCGTGCCTAAAAAGACAAGCCCAAAAAATAACGGACCTTGTGTAATGTGGTGCTCATGTAAAGCACTTTGTTGCCTTCGGACAAGTTTGTGCTATATAAATCAAAACTGCGTGAAAAGAAAAAAATCTAACGTCCTTTTTGTGAGGCAATTGTGGAATAAATGTACATAACTCTCACGAGAAAGAATCAACTTTTCTAAAAGAACTATAATCAAACTTATGATACTCATTGAAGAAAAACTTTAATAATTCTTTAAACTGTCAGTGGCTGCTTCTGCCCTGGCCGAGCAAGGTTAGTGTATTTGTGAGGCAACTGGTTGATTGCGGTTATCATTTTAAAGCCCACTGAGTAAATCACTGTCAATTTTTCATGCTTTGACGTTGAAAGTGCAGCTCAACCAATCTCTATTATAATGTGCGCTTATACCTACATTTGTAAGTATTACATTGTGTAGTGTTTTATTAACTGAGCTTAGATTAAGTCCACGTTGGAGAGTTTTGAAATCTGAAAAAAAACATTGTGAGCTTTTTCTCACCTGAAAGAGAACAGATTAGAAGCAAGACCAAAGTGAGCACCAGAGAGTACAAGATAGTAAGGCTCAGATATACTCACGCTTTACAGCAGGTTTGAGTTACTTTTATAGTGCACACCTGACGCAAAGTCTCTTGCTGGGATTTACTCCCCAACACAAATCAGTGTTTGCATTGGATAGTCCCCCAAAGATGCGTTATGAACTGCTTTGTATTACTTTGTACCATCTGTGGGACATCACCTTGATGCAAAGACATTCTATGCAACCATCCATGGACTGTGACGCAAATCGCGATCTTCAACATTCATAGACAGTTTAGTAACTGCGTTGTGATGTGTGAATTTTTTTCTTAAATCCGGGCCTAAGAGAGGTATAGGACAAAATACTTACCGGTTGTCTACTAAAGTTTTGCTTGGGTTATCCGCATCGGCTCTGTTTACTTAACATTATAAAAGTCTGTGGCTGCAACTCCACACACGTGTCTGCTCATCACTTAGTAAGTAAACACTGTTAACATTGGCCTAATCTATGCCTTTGTGTGAAAATGACAGCCCTTTAAAGTCATCACTCTATGGGTGGGAAACTGTGGACGGAAAGCAAACCAGTCAGCTGCACAAAAAACAAGCATGGAAAAGCAAATAGGTATCAACTATTAGGCCTATTGGCTTTGCTAATGGTTATATTTTTGATGCTGTGCAGCATGGCTTATAAACGGGGGAAAAAACTACCCACTCGGCTGTTTCCTTTTGTAGGCATGCTTATCAAGCACGCAAGTGGGATCAGTAAACAAAAAAGGTTATGTGCGCAGGTGTGGGCAGAATCACTGAGGGTGGAGAAGCAACATGGAGAGCTGTCGGAAGCAACACAGGGGTGCGAATCAACACTGACGGTCAAAGGAAACGAGAAAAGGAGCGCAACGTGGAGTTGAAGTGATCAGGACAGTGACTTGAAGGATAAAGATGTATAACAGTAAAACAAAAGTACATAGGAGCATCTTGAAGGATAAAGATATGGAACATTTAAATTTTATAATGTTGAAAAGAAATGTGGTGGGAGAAGTGGGAAACACAGGAAAACATGCACACTCCCGAGTACATTTCAAAAAAGGAACAAGCATTTACAATGCAATGGTTTTGCCTTTGTTAAAGTTAGAGCTATTGGCATTGCTCTTGATATTATTTTTATTTATGTTTTTTTACCATAAATAAATGGCATTGTCATTTACAATGCCACTTGCTTTATCTCTCGCAAATGACACACACAAACACACACACAGAGCCCCCCCACACACACACACCCACACAGAGCCCCCCACACACACAGCCAATTTTTCGGTACATGAGGAGTTGGGTGTCCCCTATTTAAGTGACAGAATAGCAGTGAACCCGGTACTGTGCTGGTTGAATTGTTGGCTTAACACAGATATACCTCTCATCCAAGCTTTATTAAAAGAAGCCCTAACACTTGATGGGAGGTTTAAAGTTCCGTGGTTGAAGTATATAAAGGACTGTTTGACGGCAATTGGCCGGCCTGATTTGTTTTTTGCTCCCAACTTGATCACGAAACCCGATGTTATCTTTGCAAAAAATGCTATGTTAATACTAAGATGCTCAGACAGAGAAGAGGTTGAGCTACAGAAGGACAGTATTAGGAAACACCTACTTCTCAAAACCTGTCCACAAATGGAACCTTATTTGTCATGGCACATGACTGGCTATGAACGTTTTTTGTTAACAAGGTTCCGCTTTGACCTATTCCATCTCTTACTGGCGGTTCCAAGTGGGGCTCATCGGGGTGAGGTGTTGCCAGCTTGCGGCTGCGACGGGAAGTCTCCGCAAGATCTGGCACACTTTTTATTCATTTGCCCTTATTACACTTTACCACGGAAACTATATCTTAAACCGTGCCTCAAAAAACTGAATTTTGCACAAATCAAACCTGCACTTTACTATCTTCAATTGCTGAATTGTGATTGCACTTTATTTGTCTGTAACTTTTTAAAATCAGCCATCACCTTCAGGAAAAGTATGGATGGATAATTATGCTGCTAATGCCTTAGGCACTTTTAAATTTTATAATGAAATTATTTATGTTTTTAACTTATTTTTAATAATGCTCATGTTGCCCGCTGCTTTCTCTTTTCTACCTTATACTGTGTATTGGATCCCTTACTTGTCAAATGAATTATCCAGACTGTTTTTAACTGTTTGTCGATGATATGTACTTTTATGATTTTAATGTTCACAATCAAATAAAGTTATTTGAACTTGAACACAGCCACACAGAGCCCCCCACACACACAGCCACACAAAGCTCCCCACACACACAGCCACACAGAGCCCCCCACACACACAGCCACACAAAGCCCCCTCACACACAGCCACACAAAGCTCCCCACACACACAGCCACACAGAGCCCGCCACACAGAGCCCTCCACACAGAGCCCTCCACAGACACCCACACAGCACAAGCAGGCAACAGGGGCACACGGAGGCACAAGCAGGCAACAGGGGCACACGGAGGCGCAAGCAGGCAACAGGGGCACACGGAGGCACAAAGAGGCAACAGGGGCACACGGAAGCACAAGCAGGCAACAGGGGCACGAAAACGGAGGCACAAGCAGGCAACAGGGGCACAAAAACGGAGGCACAAGCAGGCAACAGGGGCACGAAAACGGAGGCACAAGCAGGCAACAGGGGCACATGGAGGCACAAGCAGGCAGCAGGGGCACACAGAGGCACAAGCAGGCAACAGGGGCACACGGAGGCACAAGCAGGCAACAGGGGCACACGGAGGCACAAGCAGGCGACAGGGGCACGAAAACGGAGGCACAAGCAGGCAACAGGGGCACACGGAGGCACAAGCAGGCAACAGGGGCACACGGAGGCGCAAGCAGGCAACAGGGGCACACGGAGGCGCAAGCAGGCAACAGGGGCACACGGAGGCACAAGCAGGCAACAGGGGCACACGGAAGCACAAGCAGGCAACAGGGGCACGAAAACGGAGGCACAAGCAGGCAACAGGGGCACGAAAACGGAGGCACAAGCAGGCAACAGGGGCACATGGAGGCACAAGCAGGCAGCAGGGGCACACGGAGGCACAAGTAGGCAACAGGGGCACACGGAGGCACAAGCAGGCAACAGGGGCACACGGAGGCACAAGCAGGCAACAGGGGCACACGGAGGCACAAGCAGGCGACAGGGGCACGAAAACGGAGGCACAAGCAGGCAACAGGGGCACACGGAGGCACAAGCAGGCAACAGGGGCACACGGAGGCACAAGCAGGCAACAGGGTCACGAAAACAAGCACAAGCAGGCAAAAGGGTCACAAGCAGAATTTGTCATTTAGACGGGGCTGAAGTGGAGAACGGTCAGTAGAGAAGTAGTGCAGCTGGTGCAGTGGTACCAGGCCGAAAGGTGAGAGGGGCTGTCTGCACCCCAGTTTGGACAGTTTCCACTACCTAACAGGGATTGGTGGGAGGGGGGCGTACTTCTTGCTTGCTTTAGGGCTGTTACTTCGGGGACGCAGTGCACGCTCTTGCCTGCTGCCACCGGGACACGACAACAGGCAGGGAGAGGACAGGCAGGGAGAGGGCAGGGAGGGGACAGGCTGGGAGAGGGCAGGCTGGGAGAGGGCAGGGAGGGGACAGGCTGGGAGAGGGCAGGCTGGAAGTGGAGAAGCTGGGAGAGGACAGGCTGGGAAAGGTCATGGAGGGGACAGACTGGGAGGGGACAGGCTGGGAGGGGACAGGCTGGGAGGGGACAGGCTGGGAGAGGGCAGGCTGGAAGTGGACAGGCTGGAAGAGGACAGGCTGGGAAAGGGCAGGGAGGGGACAGGCTGGGAGAGGGCAGGGAGGGGACAGGCCGCGAGAGGACAGGCCGCGAGAGGACAGGCTGAGCTGCGAGAGGACAGGCTGAGCTGCGAGAGGACAGGCTGAGCTGCGAGAGGACAGGCTGAGCTGCGAGAGGACAGGCTGAGCTGCGAGAGGACAGGCTGAGCTGCGAGAGGACAGGCTGAGCTGCGAGAGGACAGGCTGAGCTGCGAGAGGACAGGCTGAGCTGCGAGAGGACAGGCTGAGCTGCGAGAGGACAGGCTGAGCTGCGAGAGGGCAGGCTGAGCTGCGAGAGGACAGGCTGCGAGAGGGCAGGCTGCGAGAGGGCAGGCTGCGAGAGGGCAGGCTGCGAGAGGGCAGGCTGCGAGAGGGCAGGCTGCGAGAGGGCAGGCTGCGAGAGGGCAGGCTGCGAGAGGGCAGGCTGGGAGAGGGCAGGCTGGGAGAGGGCAGGCTGGGAGAGGGCAGGCTGGGAGAGGACAGGCTGGGAGAGGACAGGCTGGGAGAGGGCAGGCTGGGAGAGGGCAGGCTGGGAGAGGGCAGGCTGGGAGAGGGCAGGCTGGGTGACGGCAGGCTGGGTGACGGCAGGCTGGGAGAGGACAGGCTGGGAAGCAGGGAGGGTCTTACCTGCCATCTGCCAGCGCGGAGCTTTCTGGGGCGCAGAGCAGCAGCAGGGCCCAGCAGAGCAGGGCGGGGGGCGGCATGGGCTTGCCGAGGTGTCTCCTGGGGCAGCCGCCCAGGTCCACCATGGTGCGGCTCCGAGCCCCAAGCTCACATGGTGCCAGCGCTGCCCGCTGCCGAGCAGCGCCGAGTCTCCGGGGCGCAGAGCAGCAGCAGGGCCCAGCAGAGCAGGGCGGAGGGCGGCAGGGGCTCGCAGAGGTGTTTCCTGGGGCAGCCGCCCAGGTCCACCATGGTGCGGCTCCGAGCCCCAAGCCTCTGGTGGTGGTGCTGCTGCGCTCTGTAGCCCATTTAACTTACCGGGCACTCTGGCGGGGGCTCCTTGCGATGGCGGCAATCTCTTGGGCACTTCTCCAGTCTCCCTCTTTGGCATGGGAGACCGGCAACGTCCTCCGCTTCTCCCGGGGCTCCCTCCAGGCCACGGGAGCCCCGCGTGGGCCGCCATACTTCTTCTCCTGGGCTGCCGTCTTCCTTCTTCCCCCGGGCTGCGGGGGCGGGCACTTCCGGCCGGCCGCGCTAGGATTGGCCGGCCAGCCGGCTAGTCACTTCCGGGTCACCGCGGGCAGCGCGGCGGCCCGTCTCTAGCTCAGGCAGGCGGCGAAGTTTCCAGAGGAGTGGGCTCCCTCGCGGATCGCTGATGACGATCTTGAAGACGAACACCACGCCCACGGAAGAAAACACAAAAACGCCTCTGGGAACGCCACCGAATCTGGTCCGCGTTGACAGACAGATTCAGCTCCCAATGGGGGGCCGGAGACACAGACCGCGGGAGGGGGGGCGGGAACGGGCACACCGAGAGGGGGGGCGGGAACAGACAGAGGGAGAGGGGGGCGGGAAAGGGCACACGGGGAGAGGGGGGTGGGAAAGGGTAATCAAAAGGCAGAGCACTCACCTGGACTTCTTGGAGCAACAGGAAGTCGACGGGCCCCGGCGCCATGACAAAAACATGACTTGAGGAAACTCAAAAAATAACCCCGCCCACTGCCGCATGACTACACAGAGGGAACGCCCATGGAAAAAATCTCAGGAACGCCCCCGAATCTGGTCCGTGAATGACGGACAGATCTCTGTTCCAATGGCTAGCCTCCATTTATGGAGCTAGCCAATGGAACAGAGGGGCGTATTCAAGTCCCCCTTACTGAAAACTAGAGATTTCTCCTGGGGGGGCGGAGCTAAAGCTCCGTGCCCCAGGCAAAACCTAAAAAGGGTTCACGACAGCAGTCGCGTGGAAGGATTAAAGGGGCCACTCAGAGAGATGATAAATACGATTTAGTCCACTAGAAGACAAAGAGTAGATAAGAAACCCATCAAATAAAGAACAAGGTAGGGACACAACTAAAAGGCCAATGGAAATCAGTGGGCAGAATTGCTTTCCAGGTCAGCATGTCCCGAATAGGTCTTTCACAGCCAGACAGCTGCACTGTCTAGCAGGCTTCAACTTAAAAACGTTCTTCGTTCCTCAGCTGCTTTAAGATCTTTAGTTAACTTCTCTACCCACCCTGTGGGCGGTGTTTCATTGGTTTCATTGCTAAGAGGACAATATTTTCCTGTACCAGCACCATTATGGAGAATGAATTGTATGCATTAGAAGTTCCTGCAGACAGGTCATCCTCGTGGAAGCAACAAACACATACTTTTCCCTATGACCACTTACAAGACAAACACTTTATTCCAAAAGAATTCCACAATGAAATAATTCCAGTGTATGAGAGGTCCTTTAAGAGCATATGCTCAACAGCATAAGTCCTGCTCTTGCCCTTAATGAAGAGGCTATTTAATCCTTCCTGGATCAAGGTTTTAAGACAGCATGCACTGCACAACTAACTGGGGTGAGCTCCTCTGTGGTGGATCCCCGACTCAAAAAAGAAATAAACAAAAACCGAACCATAAATTCCCAGGCAATCTCTTGTAGGTGTGTGGGTAATCCAAAAGAGGTCGAGACATTTGACATACTAGACTCTGTGGGGTGTTTGCAATTCAGAAAAACAATACAAAACTTTGTCCACGGGCTCCCACCAGACATCTATCTTCCTTTAATTATGTTTATTCTAGCCCAAAAGGATATACAGATACAAGTCGGGAGCATAATAAAGTAAAAAACCAGCAGCCTTGTACAAAACAATAACTAATTAAAACTACCCTCCACAAATAAAAACTCATGGGTCATGTCTAAAGATAAATAGAACGGTGGCAGTTGCATGAAAATAGTTTAAGAACAGCATTGAGTTACTATGTCTAACAGCAGATTTTAAAAATAGTCCCACTCCATAACATGTTTCCTGCATATGTAGGGACTGCAAATAAATTCGGCTCTACAATTTATAATCGGTACCTTTGGATCGCTGGGATAAGCAGGCCATTAGACAATTCTTTATAAAATCTGCAGAAACATACAAAGTGCAATAGGTTTGATCAGATGTTTCGTCGCAACGGCTGATGGTGGCAACTTCATACTGACCAAGAGAGACACATGGTTTTGATCCACCTGAGCCCAGGCAGAATCTAGTGAGAAGTGATCTCTCCCAAGGTTGATTAACGCATGCCATGTATGGCTCAAACCCAGAGCATGTTTGGATCCTTGCATAACTTCTAAGGGTATCCGCTGCAGACATTGCCAAATCCCCAATCCTGGCCCGCTTCATCTCCTCCTCCTTCTTCTTTGAGGTAGGGTTGGTGAAGAGGCTGGGTCTCTGTAAACTAGAGAGGTTTGACTAGATGCACATAACCCAAGGTATCCAAGATCCCAAGGCACATGCCAAGCAATCCTCAATTTCTTCTTTATTGAGGGAGGCCTGAACATTACACCAGATGGAACAGCATAGTAACAGAGGGGCAAGCTTTAAACAGTCTTTCACTTAATCTAATCCAAGCTCCTCGCGCACCATAAAATTATTGATGCTGGGAGAAAACCTCAACAACTTAGGAAGCACCCTATGTTCTTCAATCTGTAAATTATCAGTTTTAAACAACCTCAGATCCCAGCACCATATGTTATGACAGGGACACACCTGTGCATCTCAACAAGTGGGCAAATGGGCTTATTTCCAGTCTTTGCCAGGACGTTAAAAATTGAACCAGTAGCACGTGGGAAGCTAACACTCCAATTTATAATACATGTAGTCCAGCTAACGTTTACCTCAAAAGTGCCACCTAAGTAGAGAAAGGATCACACTCTCAATACGCTTGCCCTTAATGAAAAAGGTCTAGTCCTCACATTCTTAGGGCTGCAAACCTTAGCAAAGGTTTTGGAGCGATTGGCTTCAAAATATAGGCTCTCCATAAAGATCACAAAACCATCCACAACAGCCTTAAGTCTATTAGAAGCTCTGACTAACAATACGCATCATCAGCACAGAGGAGCGCTGGCACTGATCTGTTCTTGATCATTGGAACATCAGCTGCTCCACCTTAAACAAGCATTTGCAATGAAATAGGTCCTGTGTTTCCGCTATTTTGAGCTATTGACATTGTAAATGACAATGCCTTTTTTTTGTTTTCGTTTTTTAAAACCTAAATAAAAGGCATTGTTATTTATAATGCCAATAGCTCAAACTCGCGTAAATGCGAGACCTATTGCATTGCAATGCTTGTTTTAATATAGTTCTGCAAGTTTATAAATCGCTATTTGGAAATCGAACCTACTCCTTTTAGTTTGGTATCGATTTAGTGTCCGAAGAACACCATGCACATCTTCCCTGGTGGAGAGTTCTTGATCAGGTCTAAGCCACTACGTTTTTGTGCACACCCCACATCATCCACATGGAGGAAAGAGCAACTCGCAGGTTGGTGAAAATAATTTTGTTTTTATTCAGTTTAAAAGCATGCAGCAAATAAATACGGCTACGCGTTGGAAGAGGGGGCGCCCTTATATAAATGTACAAAAGAGAAAACTATTTTTGCTGTAAAGTTCATCAGCGTTAACAGATCATATTCGTTTCTACGTTCCTTTTTTTGGAGGGGGGTTACTGAAAATTCCATCTAAGGCAAGAAACTCGCAGTCACTAAAATGCTTAATTTCTTCTACAATAATAGCTGAAATAAAATGAAAACGTTATTTCATTTGGACAAATAATCATGCCCACACTACAACACATCAGATTAAGTAGTAAAAGAACGATACACGCTTATTATTGTTATAGTAGAGGTCACCATCCCTGAGAAACACAATAAGAATTCAGATTACACACCATTAACAAAAGAAATCCTCACGGGTCCGAAGAATGTGGTCCAATTGCGAAATATTTTCAATGTACAGCATCTTCCCTGGTGCAAGGAGCAGTCTGCAGCCCCTGGCTTGTGCGTGTAATTTGGTTCTGGAGAGTGAGCTGTTCCCCTACACCGCGAGCCATACACACCTCCTGTCCCCCTTCGGAAGCAAATCGATCTAGCCAAAGCGAGCAGCGTATGTGCTGTGTCGCGAGGCAAGACCTAAAAATGGACTATCTCATTACTATTTAGTAGGGAAAGGATTGGAGCCAGCAGGCACCCCTGGTATACACGTCACCGGAGTCTAAAAGGGTGTGAACATTCAGCATTGTTCCCATATCTCACTGTAGCAGAGATTAATTACAACTCTCTAAAAAACTGCTCTAACCTCTTCTCCATCCCCCACCCATCCCTCCCTCATAATTGTCTTGAGATCCCAAAGCTTGGATCTGTTAATGCTGTCAAACTTGCAAGACATATCCATAAAAGCGAGATGGATGGCACTGGGCTTGAGCAATTCATACTTACCTATAATAAGGTGAAGATTGAGACATTGTTTGATTATGCCCAATCCAGGTCAAAAACCATACTGAGGCCCCCGACAGGCCATTTTTATCACTGATCCAAAGTTCCAGTCTATTTAAGATTATGCAACCCATTGTTTTAAGAGAGAGATGGGACGGTAACGGGTCAGACCCTACATGTACCCTTTTTATAAAACTGGAACTATAATTGCAGACCTTCAAGACTCTGGAAATCGCCCCACACAGGAAGAATTAAAGAGGTTCGTTAGCAGGGGAGGTCAAAAATTGATATTACCCTTGTACAGGTCCACTGGAACAACATTAGGGCCAGGTGCTTTGTTGGCTGGGCTTTGCAAGATAGCCAATATAACTTCTACCAAGGAGGAGTTGTTTTCAGTTGGGAAATTTGACTAGGCAGGGTCGGATCCACTATGCTCACTGTCCTTCAGGTCATATCTATGGTGAAAGTGATTCACCAAGCCTTATAATGTTTCAGCGAAGGGCCTGTTTAGGTGCATTGGACAATGAATAGTTGTGAACCAAACTCGAAAAGGACCTATATACACCTTTCTACAGTTCGCCATTTCCTCGCTGTCCTTTGGGGATTTTATCACAGCAATATGTTGTTTCCAACAAGTCGACCTAGAAGCTTTACCAAACCAGAAAGAGGCACCCAGATCAGTAGCCTTGACTTTTTTCCTAAGAATCATTTTCGTGGCAGATCCCAGTGACACAAAGGAGTCGACTACTATTTGTCTGTCAACTTCTAAGGAGAGGCAGTTTGATACTGTTCTAATTACCATCCATGAGCCTGGCAAAAACTTGTGTGATGTCAGCGTGCCTCCAAACCAATCTGCTAAAGTTGTCCTTGACCACTATCAATGAGTTACCTGCCATACCTCCCCTTTTGCCTTTCACAGGATGGCTGATAAGAGAAATAGAAGGCGTTGTGGTCACTAAATACATTTGAAATGACTCCGTCATTAACAATTCCAGTAGACAGGTTTTGTGTGACAAAACCAGTTGATAGTTGACCACTGGTCGCTTGCAGTGAATGTCGCAACCTTGGCAATTTCATTGTCAAAGGACTCTAGCATTACATAGACCAATACCACAAGTGAAGGTCCACACCAGTTTAAAGAACTGAAGTAACAGATGGAGAGGCGGTGCCTACAGTCCAACAAGAGTAGAGGCCAGAAGCAAAAAGAAAATGTCCCTCAGGACAGTATGATCTGTGCCTGCACAACAATCCATGTAACATAAATGAGGATCCAGACATCACCCAAGATCTTATTTGGTATACTTATTAGATCAAGGGAGCACAAACTCCCCGGAAAGAAAGCTAAAGGAATCACCAACATCCGCAAGAACGAACCTAGAGTGGGTGGTGAATTAACCCATATTCAAGAAGAAACGGAAGATTAAAAATAGCCATAAGCCCCAAAGAAGGGGTGTAGGCACATCTGAAGAAGAGCTAGGTCAGTAACTAAACGTTGTGGTTGGTATTGAAGATGTAATGGAAACGTCTCCAACAAGCACAAAAACATAGTCCAAATGCGAAAAGCAACAGCAGCTTCACACAGGCTAAAAGCAAATTAAAACTGTCCATGCAGAAGCATAGAAGAGAAAGGGTCGGCAGAGTAGGCCACCCATGCCAAGATACAGACAAGATACATCTGCAAGGAACCTAAAGAGAGAAGGGCCGGAGCCAGTCTTCCCCGCGTATAGTGAGAACTATCACAAGTGGTGCTAACGCCTGAAGAGAGTGAAAAAGAAAAACTACCTAGGTCAGGACCAGACTGTGCACCCTAGGCCTATGTCTTTTCCCTTGCATCGACTAGGAAAGAAGGGCACCAGATAGAGTGTAAGGAAATAACCCCCTGGCTAGTGTGGAGAAACACTCAACAGCCGGGGACAGGGACAAAAAGGGGCAGCATGCGGAGTCTGTTAGAAGGGCTACCATTGTGTCAGAAACATATGGAGGATTACCTTTAAGGCATACAGACGAACTACCCTTTGGGATAGGGAACAAGGCAACCGTGCATCCGCACAATACCATGAAAATACTCCAACTAGAACTTGGATGGAAAGCAAAAGAACACATTGAAGCCACCGGCGTAGAAACTCAACAGGGCCAAAAAATAAGACGCATCCTGAAAATCAACCAGGGACCACAACCTGTCTTCGACAGAGTAAGATAACAAGTAAAGAATATACTGCCGGGGTAGGAGCACCTCACGGTACCATTCTGAGCGGACGAGTGTAAAGAAGTAGTCAAGGGGCACAACCCTAGAAAGGCTCACACATAAGGAAACAAGGAGAGCATCCCCAGATAGACTGAGTACAAGGAAAGGAAGAAGATGGTATAGCAAGCAGAACCTAAGATTTCGCTCCACCCCGACTATCCCAAAAACTGAATTAAACAGTCAGCTTGAATGCCAAACAGATGTTGACCATCGAATGGCATGTCCACAAAGGTGGATTGAACAGCTTCTGAAAAAGTAGAGATGCTTAGCCAGGCATGCTGGTGAAGAGCTACCAAAAGTGTCCTGGCTCACCCAACAGAATCTGTGGTATACATGCCACAGCAAAACAGCAATTTAGCCACCTGGCGGCCATTCTGGGGTACCAGAGTAAGAGTATCCCAAGTGTCATAAGGGACGGAGGGGAGAAGCCACGAGAACGGATTTCACAATTCGTGAAAATGGCCTAGAACACAGGTCGGCAAAGCGGAACTGTTGGTAGAAAAGATATATCAACCAAGAGCATCTAGACTTTTAGACTCGCTGTCTGGAAGGATGTCAGGCAGGGTGCCGAAGTCAGGGGAGGCTGTAGCAGCCTGAAACACAAAGCTGCGTGGAATAGGCTGTTGGAAGAGGCAGAGCGGGTGTCCAGGGGCAGAATGGTGCCTATGAGCTATAGACCAGTCCACGGAAGTCCTTGAAACGGGTTTAGCCTAAGAACCCAACAGAATACCAAATATCTAAGAGGATCAGCCCCCATACAGCCCTGATAAAGCACGCAAAGTAGGGGCTCAATGGTCACCTTTACAGAAGGAAGTTGCAGCTCCAGAACCACACCAACTCTCCACAAAAGCAGAGCTAGCCTCAGTAGCGAGGCTAGGAGGAGAAAACAAATGGTGAAGAGTCGAGGCCTCTAGCCTCACCAAGGTCGAACACTCAATGAAGCTTCAGAGGAGGCTTAATAGTGTTACTCAAGTCATCACAGATCTCACCAAAATACTCTTTTCGCAAGGGGAACATAGCAAGGGGCTCCTCTGCAGGTGGAGAAGGAATCCCCAAAAGAACTTCTCTGCCGACGTCGCTCCCGGTGTCAAAGAGATGACACTTTGGTGTCGGGGAGGTGATCAGCACCATCAACACCGAAGTCGCGCTGGCAATCCAACACTAGCGTCATAGGTGGGAACCCCAAAGGGCTGGGCACCGGGGCAGAAATGGATTCAATAACGGATCCAGAGGGCCTCCCTGATACCAAGGGTGGTCCCTACTGCTTGGAGTCAGTTAAGGCTTTTCCAGCCTCCTTGGGGTTGAGACGCTCACCAGAGGGAGGCAGAGAAATGGAAATAGCATGAAGGGAGTGAAAGTATTCCTTCATCTGAGCCAGTCTCGCCTCTGTGCCTGGGAATATTGGAAGACGCGGGCAGATTCTCACTCTGACTCCGTAACCAGAGAAAAAGGAGGCGTTGCAGGGACACTGCATACTCAGTTAAGTCAGGGAAGACTGAGATTCAAACTGGCACATGCATCAAAGCTTTTTGCGATCGCAAACGGTGCGATTAGCAAAAATAGGCCGTTTGCGATTGCAAAATTAGCTTTGGCAATTCATCAAGGGTCAAGGCCCTCGCAATTTGAGAATTCGCAATTAATTGCGAGTTCTCAAATTTCGATTGCATTTAAGGAATCGCATTTTTTGATTCCTTAAATGCAATGCAAGAACCACTTTGAAGTAGGGATTTCACTACTAGGGGTAGCAATTTACCATGAAGTTGAACTTCATTGTAATTTGCAAAAACGTTAGAAAAAAGCACTTTAGTGCATTTTTCTAAGGTGTAGGTTACACACACACATGTCCTTGGGCCATGTGTGTGCGCAACATCAATTTCAGGGGTGCAACAGGGTGTCCTTTTGACACCCTTGCAATTGCGTGCGCAATTTGCGAGGACCTATTGGTACTCGCAAATTGCGCATGCAATTTCCTATTCATTCCTAAGGGCCTGTAGGCCCATAGGAATGAAAGGGAAGCCATTCCATATTTGCAAATCGTAATTCGCGACTCGGAAATAAGGAATGTGTAGGAATCGCTATTTTTATAGCGATTCCTACATGCATAGGCTTTTGCAAGTCCTTAATTACGATTCCTTAATAATCGCCATTAAGGACTCGCAATATCCTATCTTGATGCAAATGCCTACAGAAGACTTACCAGTCGACAGCAAAGACTAAAAACTTCGAGAGGTGGCTCTCAAGTGGTCCTAATGGGGAAAGAGGACTTGAACCGACGAGGGACAGTGTTGCTAACAATCATGCAGGCGCTCCTGCAACGCGTACGTCTGAAGCTGAAGACATGAGCCACACCCTTAGCAGACATGGTACACACTCAGACACCACATGCAAATAGAATGAGTGTGTAGGTCAACATCGTAGTCCAGTGGACCCCAAAAACACTGAAGCCTACAAATGTAGAGATAGACCAAAAATGCCCAGAGTTACCGCACTCTGAATCTGCATGGAAAGGAAGAAATGGACGTCAGCGCATCAGGGGATGGCTTATATGGACTCAATCGACTTCACATCCAGTGAATGTCGTCATCACTACAGTCTGGCACCGTTGGATAATTATAAGGTAAGAAATCTGTAGCGAGACGTCTCAATCAGATACTAAATGTGATGGTTTCCCTTACTTTCCAACTGCAGAGAGAGGTGTCTTCATTTCATTATAGCTAAACTCTGGTGCAGGCTTAGGGGTTTCCATAGAACTAATGTACCTTCACAAGCACATACATTTTTCTAGAACTCTATAGTAGAACAGATGAGTAAGTTACTTACTTTCGGTAATGCCTTATCTGGAATAGGCAGGCTCATGCTTCAGATTCCTTATCTTAGAATCCTCCCCAGGCGCCAGACTGGATCTGTAAATGTTTCCAGCAGTAGCTCTGCGCTTTGGTAGAGAGTCTCAAGCGACTCAGTAGCAACGTCGTCTCCCGAATGCGACATCAACAGAGTCCATATAAGCCCTCCCCGAGAAGCTAACGTCAGTTTCTACAGTGGCTATTTTCTCACCAACAACACAGAGCCACTTCGATAAACAGTCTCTGGAAACAGTGTGCCAAAAATAAATTTCTGGTATGAACAAGTACAAATTGAAAGAAATGTAGAAGTATGCTAAGAGGGGATCTTGGAGACAATAGGGCCCTCGGTTCCCTCAGTTTTGGGAAGATGGGTGGGTCGATAAGGAATCTGAGGCTAAATCCTGTCTCTACCAGATGCATAAGTTACTTACCTTTGTTAACGATATATCTGTAAGAACAGTAGTTAGTGTTAGATTCCTTACCTTAGAATATCCCCAGGCGTCAGGCTGAATCCGGAAAGTTTTGGTCAGTAGGCGTCATCTGCGTCTCTGCGTCTGTCGTCGGGATGAAGTCGTCGGAGTACTTAGACGCCGGTCTCGCGCGCTGTCAGTTCTGTACATAGCTTTCCGCGCCATGAACGCAGAGCCACGATAGAAACCGATATAGGTGCTATGAAACTAGGGTCCTGTAAGGGATGTCCTTAACCCTAGATATCAGTTCGCAGGACGGGGGATGGGTGGGGCGGTAAGGAATCTAACACTAACTACTGTTTCTTACAGATATATCGTTACCAAAGGTAAGTAACTTGTGCATCTGAAAGAAACAGGTGAGTGTTAGATTCCTTACCTTAGAATAGATACCCCAGCAATACCAACCCCGGTGGTGGGTCTGCGAACCAAGATCACACCAGAAAGTCCTGGAGAACAGAATGGCCAAAAAAGCCATCTCTGTCCTGGCAGTAGTATCTAGCAAACGAGTGCAGCGAGGCCCACGTAGCTGCCTCACAGATATCCTGCAAGGGGACTCCCCAACCCAGGGCAGTAGTAGCCGCCGCGGCCAGAGTGGAATGGGCGCGCAGCCTCACAGGAGGCTTCTTTTTCGCCAAGGAGTAGCAAACCTTGATGCACAAGACGACCCACCGAGAGATGGTCCGCTTGTGCACCGCCCGTCCCTTCTTTAGCGCCCACATAACCAACAAAGAGCTGGTCGTCCACCCGGAACTGGCGTGTGCAAGGATCACTGACATAATATCGAGGGACATAATATCGACTACCTAAAATATCGGCGACAAAATATCGACAGACAGAATATCGACTTTGTATCTACAAACAGGTAAGTACAAAAATATTGAGTAAAAAAATATCGTTTACTAAAATATAGTTTGTAAAAATATCGACTTTAGTAAAAACAATGTTAAATTAAATTATTAAAAATTATTTACTAAAATATACTTAAAAAGACTTTAATTAATTATTTAATTATTATAAGTTAATTTAAGTTATAAAATATTTTTTACAATCATATTTGTTAAAAAAATATATATATAGTAACATAATATAATTAAAAAATATCCAATATTATTACCGTAAGATAGCGGAAGTGTAAAATTACTATTCCCACTCCAGAGAGTGCAACAGTAGATAAGGCGTTGAATAGCGTAGAGGTAAAAATTACTATTCCCACTCCAGAGAGTGCAACAGTCGGGAAAGCGTTGGATAGCGTAGGGGTAAAAATTACTATTCCCACTCCAGAGAGTGCAACAGTAGGGAAAGGGTTGGATAGCGTAGAGGTAAAAGTTACTATTCCCACTTCAGAGAGTGCAACAGTAGGGAAAGCGTTGGATAGCGTAGGGCTAAAAATTACTATTCCCACTCCAGACAGTGCAACAGTAGGGAAAGCGTTGGATAGCGTAGGGGTACCAATTACTATTCCCACTCCAAAGAGTGCAACAGTAGGGAAAGTAGATACTTCATATATTATTTAAAAATATATATATATTAATATCTATAAAAAAATAATTAAAAGTAATTACCAATTTAATATAATATACAAATTTATTATTTCCAAATACTAATTTAATGTAATCATTACAATTAGTTATCTAGTAATACTAATTATTACAAATTAACAATTAATTAATTTGTAATTAAAAACTTACTTAACAATTAAAATCTAATAAATACCCCAAAAAATTAACATATGTAATTAGTTATAATTAAATTACTTCCCACCCTACTCCCCTATAAACCCACAACCCGCTACAAAAATTACATTAATTAAATTAACATAAGTATCAATTAAATAAAATTAATTGGCAATTAAAATGTAATTACAAAATAAAAATTAACAATTAATTATAAACAAATACCAATAAATACATTTACATATTTAATTAATTATAATTAAATTACTTCCCACCCTATTCCCCTATAAACCCACAACAGAATTAAATTACACAAAATTTAAATAACATTAAATTCATTAATTAAATTACATTATAACATAAATAAACACTTTTAACACATAAAATACACTATAAAAAATTCGATATTATTACATTTTCTATATTTTTATTAACCTATATTATGTACTTCGATATTTTGTCTATCTATATTTTAAATTTCGATATTACATTACTTACCTTCAAAACAATATTTTTGATGTCTATATTCTGTCCATTCGATATTCTGTCCAGCCTATATTTTGTACTCTATATTATGTCCATTCGATATTTTGTAGTCGATATTTTGTCTGTTTACCGTGTGCAGTCTAGATAGGAGAGCGCACGTTTTGGGTCCAGACGGTGGAGCCTCTTTCTCTTCCGAGGAATGAGGAGGCGGAAAGAAGGTGGGCAAGGTGATGGACTCCCCGATATGAAAGGCTGTAACCACCTTGGGCATGAAAGAAGGACGAGTCCTCAGAACAAGTTTATCCGGATGGACAGAGAGGAAAGGAGGCTTAGAAGATAGAGCCTGGAGCTCACTCACTTTCCTGGCAGAGGTGATGGCAACCAGGAATGCAGTTTAAGAGTAAGAAGACTAAGAGGACAGTTATGGAGTGGTTCAAAGGGAGCGCACATCAGATAAGTCAGTACAAGGTTTAAGTCCCATGAGGCATCACGAAAGGAACAGGAGGGAACATGTGTGTGATGCCTTTTAAGAATCGATTTACGACGGGACTTGAAAAGAGAAGACTGATCAGGAAGCCTTAAGAAGGCGGAAATGGCCGAGAGGTAGCCTTTGATAGTGCCCAGAGCGGAGCCCTGCTGGGCAAGAGAAAGAAGAAGAGGTAAACCTCTGAAAGGTGGCAGAGAGTGGATCCACAGCCTTTGCTGTGCACCATGCCACAAACTTGTTCCACCTGCAGGCGTATACCGATTTTGTGGAGGGACGCCTGGCTGCCAGAATCACATCACAGACTTCAGGAGGCAAGTCAAATGGCCTAAACTGTCGCCGCTCAATCTCCACGCATGGAGGTGGAGACTGGACAGGTTCGGGTGGAAGACCATCCCCTGCTGCTGTGACAGAAGGTCCTCCTGAAGAGGCAGACAAATCGGGGGATAGACTGACATACTGAGTAGCCTGGGATACCAGTACCTTTGTGCCCAGTCCGGAGCCACAAGGATGACTTGGGCCCTGTTGCGCCTGATCTTCTTCAGCACTCTGGCCAGAAGTGGTATAGGTGGAGAGGCGTACAACAGACCACAGCTCCACTTGTGACGAAAAGCGTCTCTGAGCGAGTGCAGTCTTTGAAATTCCAACGCGCAGAACTAATGACATTGGGCGTTCTCTTCTGTGGTGAATCGATCTAACCAAGGCTCTCCCCACTGCAGAAAGAGGCCTTGCGCCAAGTTCAGACGCCATTCGTGATCCATCATGCACAGACGGCTGAGTTAGTCCACCCTGGTGTTAGGGAACCTGCCAGGTGTTGAACCACCAGGGTGATGCTCTGGCGTTTCAGCCATGTCCAGAGGCGCAGAGCCTCTTGACAAAGGGTCCAGGACCCCACCACGCCCTGTTTGTTGCAGTACCACATGGCAGTGGTGTTGTCCGTGAACACCTGCACTACACTTCCCCGGACAGAGGGAAGGAATGCCTTCGGTGCAAGCCGGATCGCCCGCAGCTCAAGAATGTTGATATGGAGCCGGGTCTCCGCCGGAGACCTGAGGCCTCTGATCTCCGCCTCTCCCATGTGGCCCCCCATCCAAGGAGGGACGCATCCATCACCACTACATGCTCCGGTTGGGGTAGGTAGAGGGATCTGCCGTTGACCCACTCGAGGTCCGTGAGCCACCACTACAACTGACTCGCAGTGCCCTCCGGGATCAGGACGTGGTCGACAGGTTGCCCTGATGCTGTGCCCACTGCAACTTCATGTCCCACTGCAGAGCCCGCATCCGCCACCTGGTGTAATGCACCAGTAGGATGCAGGAGACCATCAGCCCCAGGAGCCGCAGCGTCAACTTGAACGAGACCCGGGATAAAGGCTGAAAGATCAGAATCAGAGCCTGAATATCCCAAACCTGCTGCTCGGGGGTGGGGGGTGGGGGGGCCAAAACTGCGCGCATGTGTGACTTTGACACGTTGATGGAGAACCCCAGCAGGTGGAGGTGGTCGCCGTAGTCTGGAGGTGGGAGACAACTGTCTGGGGCAAACCCGCCTTCAAAAACCAGTCGTCGAGCTAGGGGAAGACTGAAACCCCTGATCTGCTCAGATGAGCTTCGACCACCGCCATCAGTTTCGTGAACACCCGAGGGGTACTGGTGAGGCCGAAGGGGAGCACGGTAAACTGAAAGTGCTCGTGGCCTACCGTGAACCGCAGGTAGCGCCGGTGGGTCGGCAGGACGGGGATGTGGAAATAAGCGTCCTGCAAGTCCAACACCACCATCCAGTCTACAGGGTCTAGGGCAGCTAAGACCTGAGCCAATGTCAGCATCTTGAAGTTCTCCTTCCGGAGGAAGCAGTTGACGTTCCGGAGGTCCAAGATAGGGCGTAGGCCTCCTTTGCCCTTCTTGGGAACCATAAAGTAGTGGGAATAACAACCACACCCTACTTCTGGCCCAGGAACGGGCTTGACAGCCCCCTTGGCCAAGAGGGCCATAACTTCCTCTTGCAGAAGTTGCAAGTGATTCCCCGACATGCGGTGGTATTGCGGTGGCATGGCTGGAGGGGTCACCCCGAAGTGGAGGGAGTAGCCCCTTCGGACGATTTGCAGCACCCACCTGTCCGACATAAAGGTTTGCCAGTGAAGGAGGTGATGGTGAACCATGTCCCCCACTGGCGTAGAATGGGCCTGAAATGCCGGACTAGGAAGGCTTTGAGGCAGATACTGCAGGGGCAGATGTGGACTGACCCTGCCGGTGTCCCCCAGTACTGCCACGGTGGTAACCCCGTCGGCAACCGCGTTGAGACTGGTTCTGCGGCCTGTGGCTGTCTGGACGTGTGGGGCGCCCCTTCCTTGGCCATGAAAGGGGTGAAAAGCGGAAGTTTGCTGGCGCTGGCCGAGGCCTAAGGACTTGGCCGTAGCCCTGGAGTCCTTGAAATACTCTAGCGCACTATCCGCCTTGTCACCAAAGAGGCGACGGCCATGTCTATGAGCGTGGCCTGGACATCCCCCGAGAAGTTGGCAGACCGCAGCCAGGCATGGCGACGAATTGCCACCGTTGTGGAAATCGCTCTGCCCAGAGAGTCTGTGGTGTCAAGTCCACATCTAATCAAGTACCGTGCTGCATGCCTTCCCTCCGCCAGGGCTTGGGCGAGCAGTGTCCGAGCCTCCTGCAGACACTGTGGCAGCACCTCCGTAACTGTATCCCACAGAGAGTGGGCGTAACGGCCCAAAAGGCAGGCGGTGTTCACAGACCGCAGTCCCAAACTCAGAGTTGAGAACAGTTTCTTCCCAAACTGATCATACCTTTTGGATTCCCGATCCGAAGGAGCGGTGGGGAATGCGGTCTGGGACGTAGAAGCCTGAATCACCAGGCTCTCGGGTGTGGGGTGAACGGACAGAAAGCAGGGGTCGCCCGGAGCGGGCGGTGGGGTCGGGCCACTTTCCGATCCACAGGGAGGCCTGTAGAGGGCTTGGACCAGGTGCCCATCAGAACATCGGTGAGGGCTTCGTTAAACGACGGTAGAGGCTTCAAGGAGTTTGCCTGCGGTTTACGCACCTCAGTGAGGAGACCCTGACTTTTTGTCCTCTCATCCCTTACCGGAGAGTTTGGTGGTGCAAGCTGCCTGCTCTAAGAGATCTGTAGGTGCTTTTCCTCCGGTACCTGGAGACAAGCAATCAAAGAAGTTGGACCCGACTGCAAAAAAAAGCATTTTCATCTGGCAGTATGGCCTTAAAATCAACAAATGCCACTTGTTTGCTAGGACGGTATATCCATGCTTTGATGGATTCAGTGAAGCAGTTGTCACCTAAGCTTCCTGAAGAGGACAGAAACAATTTCAACGAGGTGATTTCTGACACGCAAGCTGCTGCTTGGCAGGTCATTCAAAGTGGTATGGACACAGCACTCGGTAGCAAGAGTAATGGGCTCTTCGATTGCCACTAGAAGAGCGGCTTAGCTAAAGACTTTGGAGTTCTCGGCTGATGTTCAGGCTGCATTAATGAATTTGCCAGTTGATGGCTCAGGCCTTTTTGGAAAGAAGGCTGATGCTGCTTTAGAACGGTTTAAGGACAGCAGGGCAACAGCAAAATCTTTGGGTCTGCAATCCAGAGGCTCTGTGACCAAAAGATATAGGGGATTTGGAAGATCATCTTTTCGACCCTATAGGCAGACACAGCAGCAAAATCCTTTGTATAGGTCCTACAGAGGCAGACAAAGAGCTCGTCCCCGTGGACAGGTACAATGACAGGATAAACGTGTAACAACAAAAGAATCGCTGAGATGCCTGCGCTAGTGAGCACGAAGCAGGATTTGCAGCATTACAATCAACAAACTAAGCGCAGGCCCTCCGAATCCGCTCACCCATGAAATCAGAATAGTAGAAGCATGGCAACCAGACACTGGAATTTAAACAAAATCAGGATATTTCACCAATATTACTAATAAGGGAGAGACTAAAGGAAAGATTGAAGAAAAAGAAAACCATAAGAAAAGAAAACTGAAATGAAACAATAAACCCATCACCCCACCCTGCACCCCTGCATATGGCTATCGCCTAACCCCAACTAGCAGTGTGCCTGTCGCCCTAACTAAGTTCTAAAAGTAGAAAAGAGAAAAAATGGGGGAGGGCATTTCCGTATGGGCTCCCGGTCCCCTTCCCCCCGCCAGAGACAAGCACCCCCTATGATGAAAATACAACTTTATCTGAGATCACAGAAAAAATAAATTAGGGGGAGCTGTGATACACCGCCCAGCCTCCTGTGAGTCCTACAGTTACAAATCCCACCTCCATTAAGGCCATAGTACCAACTCCGGTCAATTGATCTCAGCCTTGGCCCTTCTGAACCATCATGCGAACCCCTCCCGGTAGGACCACTATGTCTACAGGAGAATCAAAGTGCAAAAAGAGTCTGAAAAAATTCAGTCCAAAACAAATCAAAGTCAGTAAGTACTCAAGAACCCCATCCGCACAGAAACGCTCCCTCATGGACGGATAGTACCAATGTTGTTTTCTCCACAATCGTATAGTCACTAAAGAGGGAAAGGATGAAACTGAAGTCCAAGAACAATCACCAACAGGAGTCTCCAGGAAGGGAACGCCAATCGATTCTCCTAAAGTCAGCAATGATGGTAGGTGTAGCAATACATTCGAAACACCGGGTTCATGATTCTCCGGAGTACTGACCAAGGGCTTCGGCGCCTCTTGTCGCACGGGGTCCTCGTCCAGAATCAAAATGGTCGTCATGTGAATCGTAGCTGGTTGCAGTTCCTGCAGTGGAGCAGGGTCCGGTTCCACACACACCCAGTCTCAAATAGACCTGTAATCATTTTGTGAACCAGGGCATCCATATGTGAATGAAATGCCCCGATGGCTGCCAATACGGTCTTCAGCAACGGCTCACGCTCTGTCCGGCCCATTTCTCCTCGCTCAGTACAGACCATATTCACTTCCCCCAGAGAGCCCGATTTCTCCGGGGGAACAGACAGGAGCGGAACGGACGGCGTCGGAGGGTGACTGATCGGTTTCTGTGGCAGAAATCTGCCCTCTGGTGCCGCGAGCGAAGACCCCGACTCACCGAACCCCGGCGATGGCAAACCGGGTCCGCTGGACATGGACCTCCACCCACAGCCACTGCCATGCCACGTCACTCCTCCCTAGATGTTAGTCAATCAGAATGACCACCGTCAAATTCGGTCAAAAAAGACCTCCATTGCGATAGACCGGACCCTGCTTGATTCTCACGGCTGATGTTGTTCAACTGCAACCCGGCTGGGTCAAAACTCGAGGCCCCGGCTCTTCTGCTGGACTAGGCCGCAAACATCAACTCGACGCAACTCCGTCTAGCAAGCCGATTAAGTTTTCGGGATTGCACCATCAGAGTGTACATCAGTTTATCTACACAGAGGTCGGGCGTAAAATCAGGATTATCGACAGGATCATCTGGTAGGATACGGAGGTCGGCGGAGCCGGGAGCCTAAGCAGCCATCTTGTTTGCTAGCGTAGCTCCTCCTCCTTTTGGCTAATTTTGAAGAATTGGTTTTACTAGAAGAGCGAAGATGTGAATCAAAGGAATATTTTAAGAAAAATAAAATGGAGTCTGTGCCTTAAATTCGAATCAATGCTTAAGGTGGAATTTGGTGACATAGCTAAAGATATTGGTTAAATATACAAATTGGGGCATGCTGATCATTTGTTCTAATCTAGTGTGGAGGTGACTGTTAAGGAATGTTAGGATAGGTGTGGTTAACAATCTTAATCCTCTTTTTTTGTAAATGGCCACTATTGCCCATAAAGAAGGGAAGTAGCAGGGAAAAAAACAAAGTTGAACTCCCGATAAGGGATACTAAGTGTATAGGAAGCTCACAGAATGCCCCAAGGCATACAAAATAAGGTCCCCAAAAAATGGGGAACAAGGCTACAGGCCATTCATCTAACAAACAGAATACCCACCATTGAGTAATTACTTGTGTAGACAAAAATCAAGTGGCTACAAGAACCTGTAAGAACAGGCTCCCACTAGGCCGCAAAGTAAGGAATATGCTACTTACCAGTACGCATCTGTTCTTGGCATGTAGGGCTGCTGACATTCATATCTTGTGCATAGATCGCCGCCTAGTGTTGGGTCCGGATGATTGCACTTGTTGTCTTGGAAGAGTCTTCGAAGTATCATGAGATAGGTGACTCCTCCCCTGGACTACAGTGCGCATGGGCATCCTCTCCATCCTCAGATTGTTTTTCGCCATTGTGGCAGAGATGGAGATAGTAAAGTAAGAGATGGCCATCCCAGAGAGAATGCTGCAGCTGCTACAGGCACCGGTGGAGGAGGACGGGTGAATAGAATGTCAGCAGCCCTACATGCCAAGAACAGATGCATACTGGTAAGTAGCATATTCCGTTCGAGGCATGTGGGCTGCTGAATTCATATCTTGTGCATAGACTGTATAGCAGTATCTCCTCTAGCGGTGGCTACCTGTGCCAGCTGCAGCAGTTTGAAAAAGAGTTTTGAGGACATCCTGGCCTACAGCAGCTTGCTGTTTTTCTTGCACATCTACACAGTAGTGTTTTGTGAAAGTGTGTATGGTGGTCCATGTGGCTGCCTTACAGATATCTTCGAGGGGAATATTTCCTAGGAAAGCCATGGATGCCCCCATTTTCCTAGTGGAGTGTGCTCTTGGGGGAACAGTTTAAGTGCATTTTGCCAGCATATTTGAATGCATTTAACTATCCATCTGGCTCTTCCTGATTTTGAAAATGGATTCCCTTTGTGTTGTGGTGCAAAGGCAACAAACAGTTGCTTTGTCTTCCTAAAGGATTTAGTTCTGTCCACATAGTAAAGTAGAGCTCTCTTTACATCTAGTGTGTGCAGGGCTCTCTCAGCTACTGACTGTGGATTTTGAAAGAACACTGGAAGTTCTATTGATTGGTTGATATGGAAATTGGATACAACCTTAGGCATGAATTTAGGGTTTGTTCTAAGAACCACCCTGTTGGCATGTACACCTGCATGAAAGGTTCTTGAATTGTAAGCGCTTGTAATTCACTCACTCTTCTGAGTGAGGTGATGGCTACCAAGAATGCAACTTTCCACGTTAGGATTTGTAGTTCGCATGAATATAAAGGGTCGAAAGGAGGGCCCATGAGTCTGGTAAGTCCTATATTGAGATTCCAGACTGGGGAAGGGGTTTGCCTAGGAGGAATCACCCTTTCTAAACCCTCCATGAAGGCTTGGATTTGCTGGTATTCTAAACATTGAAAGGTGTTGCCTGTTTTGAAGGTATGCTGCTTTGGCAGCGAGGTGTAGCCGTATCGAAGAGTATGCTAAGTTACATCTTTGTAAGTGCAGCAGGTAACATATTATGTTTTGTATTGAAGCGTCTAAGGGGTTGATTTTTTTTTATTGGTGCAGTAAATAACAAATCTTTTCCATTTCGCTACATAGCACGCTCGTGTGGTTGGTCTTCTTGCCTCCCTAATGATATTCATGCAATCTGGGGGCAGGTTAAGGTATCCAAACTCTAAGACCTCAGGAGCCAGATCGCTAGGTTCATTTGATTGGGATCTGGGTGTCTGATTTCTCCATGGTTCTGAGTTAGAAGATGAAGTGCAAGGTGCAGTCTTTGATGGGGAACTACTGAGAGTTCCAGGAACGTCGTGTACCATGGTGGTCTCGCCCATGTGGGAGAAACTAAGATTAGTGTGAGGGAGTGTTGCCGCAGTTTGCATGCCACCAGCGGGATCAGTGGTGCTGGGGGAAAAGCGTACACAAATCTGCCTGACCAGTTCATCCATATCGCATTGCCCTGTGACAATGGATGTGGGAACCTGGCGGCAAAGTATTGGCATTTCGAGTTTTCTTTTGTGGTGAACAGGTCTATTTCTGGGTGACCCCAATCCTCTAAGAATGGCTGAAGGACCTGAGGGTGAATCTCCCATTCGTGTAATTGCTGGCTGTGCCTGCTGAGCAGGTCGGCAACTTGATTGTCCTTCCCTTAGAAGGTGTTCTGCTAGGAAAAAAATGTGTTTTGGAATCGCCCACTGCCAGATGCTTTGTGCCAGATGGGACAGCTGTGGAGAGTACGCTCCTCTCTGTTTCTGGATGTAGTACATCGCGGTCATGTTGTCCGTCCGGATCAACACCGTCTTGCTGTACAAGTATTTCTGAAATGCTTTTAGGGCTAGGAATATCGCTAGCAACTCTAGTTGGTTGATATACAGCCTTTTCTGTTGGTTTGTCCAGAGCCCCTGTACTGTGTATTGAAGGAGATGGGCACCCCAGCCTGTCAGTGATGCGTCCGCTATTAGTACTAGTTGTGGAACCGGCTCTTGAAACAGTCGCCCCTTGGAAAGGTTTTGTGGGTTCCACCACTGCAGAGAGTTGTGAGTGCGACGGTCTACCAACACTAGGTCTTTTAGTTGTCCTTGAGCCTGGTTCCATTGCCGTGCTAGGCATTCCTGCAATGGGCGCATTTTAAGTCTGGCATTAGAGACAATGAATATGCAGGAGGCCATCATGCCAATGAGTTGCATGAAGACCTGAGCTGGCAAAGAGTGTTGTGGCAGGAATTTGCGAATGAATGTCTGCATACTGGCTATCCTTGCTGAGTTTGGATATGCATTTGCCAGTGAGGTGTTTATGGTGGCTCCCAGGTACTGCTGTATGTGGGACTGTTGCAGATGTGATTTTGTATAGTTGATTGAGAATCCTAAGCTGTGTAGTAGCTGGATTGTCTGAGACGTGTGTGCTGCACATTGTTGGTACGATTTTGCGTGTATTAGCCAATCGTCCAGGTAAGGGTACACATGGACGTGCTGCCTCTTTAGATGTGCTGCCACTGTCGCTAAGCATTTTATAAACACTCTTGGAGCCGTGGTAACCCCGAAGGGCAAAACCTTGAATTGGTAGTGTTGACCTTCTGTTGTGAACCCAAGGTATTTTCTGTGGGCTGGATGGATGGGTATGTGGAAATACACATCTTTGGAGGTCCAGTGTTGCTGGGAAATCCCCTTGTTGTAGCAACGGGAGCACTTGTTGTAATGTTATCATATGAAAGTGCTCCGACAGTATGTATTGATTTAGGGGTCTGAGGTCCAATATGGGTCTGAGAGAGCCGTCCTTCTTGGGAATAAGGAAATATAGGGAGTATACTCCTGTCCCTTGCTGTTGGAAAGGGACTTGCTCTATGGCCCCTTTTCTAGCATGCAGTTCACCTCTTGTTGTAACAGGGTGATGTGTTCTCTGGACATCGGATGATGTCTGGGTGGTATGTTTGGTGGTGTAGAAGTCAGTTCTAGGCAGTAGCCAGACTGGATAATTTCTCTCACCCACTTGTCTGTGGTAATTGCGTTCCAGACAGGTAGGAACTGTTGGAGTTTGCCTCCGACCAGTTTTAAGTGGTCTGGAGGCCGTGTAATAGAGTCACTGTTTTGAGGCAGTGGAGGCTCTAGTGTTATTTTCTCCACGTCCTCTTCCCTTGGTATGGTTACCTCTGTAGCCTCCTCTGGTAGTGTTTTTGGTAAAGGAACTTTATGTGTTACCTTTATATGAGGCCTTTGTTTGTGAGGCATGTCCTCGTGTATTTGTGAGGCATGTCCTCCTGTATTTGCCCTGTACGAGGAGCGACGAAAGGAGCCCCTATGTTGCTGAAATTGTAATGCCCCCATTGATTTTGCCGTCTGTGTCCTTTTTCATTTTATCTAAAATTGTGTCGACAGCAGGGCCAAATAGAAAATCCTGATTAACAGGTTGGTTAAGGATAGTGGACTGCACCTCATTTTTAAAGCCAGAAATGCGCAGCCATGCATGTCTGCGGAGTAGAACGCTAGTGTTGATTGACCTAGCTGAAATTTCTGCTGCGTCAAGCGCGCATTTGATGGAGGTGTTTGTTATGAATTTTCCTTCCTGTATGAGATTTTTGGCTTGTGCTTTGAAAGGCTCAGGTAGGAGTTGCATGAGAGTCGTAATGCGCCCTGTCGTAATGAGCCAGTAGGACTTGTGTATTAGCGATCCTCCATGAGTTGGAGGCTTGTGCTGCTACTCTTTTCCCTGATGCCTCTAGTATCTTTGACTCCTTGTCTGGGGGAGGTGCCTCCCCAGTGGTTTGGGAGTTGGCTCTTTTTCATGCGTTGGCCACTACCAGGGAATCAAGTGGTAATTGTCCTTTGATGTAAATAGGGTCTGTAGGAGCTGCCCTATACTTTTTTTCTATTCTGGGGTTGATTACCGGTGACCTGGCTGTATTCTTAAATATGTCAGGTGCATGTTTCAGAACTCCTTTTAACATGGGAAGTGTTTTGACACTTTTTTCTAATGTAGGGAAGGTGTCAAACAATAAGTCTTCCTCAATAGGGTCATTATGTATATCCACGTTGTGGAACTGTGCAGCCCGGTCTACGAGTTGATTAAAAACTACGGTGTCATCAGTAGGTGACGGCTTAGTAGGATAGGAGGACATATCGGGGATGGGATGGGTGTTGTAAGGGTCAGTTGGCTCTTGCCATGGTTCCTCTTGTGGTTCAGGGTCCTGTGGGAAGTCATATAGAGGCTGTGGCTCATACCCTGTGTTACCTTCATCGTCCCCGTGATGAGAAGGAGAATAAGGAGTGTATGGATTAAAAGGAGTAGTAGGCATGATAGGAAAAGGGATGAAGGGTCTAGAAGGAGAAGTCCCAAAGTCCTATTTTTTCAGTGGAATAGGGGACTGAGGTTCAAAGTCCAAAGGCCTCTTTTTCCTATGCAGGAGGATGGTAACTTTACCAGTCTCTGGGTTAATATAAATGCTTGCTTGGTCGTCAGAGGGATCTGGGTGGAAGAGTTCTTTCTCAACAGTCCTGGGTTGAATGTTCGACCTTGGTTTTTCGACGACTTTTGGTTTAGCAGTCGATTTTTTTCGGCTCCTGGCCTTTTTTCGGGTCGACCGTGACTTTTGGGTCGACGTGTTTTTTGTGCTCCGTAGGCTTCTTTGGAGGAGTTCCTCTTCCGAGTCGATGTTCCTGTTCGGATCGACTGGTGTTTTTGGAGCCGGTGTCTTCGGGCCGATAAGCCCGCGTCGAAGCCGCAACGACCTAGGTACGGCGCCTTTTGCCGGTTCGACGGATTTTGGTGCTGAAGGCTTATTCGGGTCGGCGACCTTCTTTGGTTCGGCACCCTTTGGTTGCGTGGCCTTGTTGGGGTCGACAACCACTTTTGGCTCAACAAGTTTGGGCTGCACGGCCTTCTTGGGGTCGACAGTCTTTTTCGGCTCGACGCTCTTTGGCGGTGCGGCCGTTTTCGGATCGACGCCCTTAGGGTCGACGACCTTCTTTGGCTCTGGAACCTTCTTTGGGACGATATTACTGGGCCCTGGTGTTTCGGAAGGTTTCGGTTTCTGAGCAGAGCCGGATGGCGGGGCAAGCAAAACTTTATGATCTTGGCTAAGGCCCTTTGGCAATGCCTTGACCGGAGCCGTTGTTAACGGGGTAGATGGTGTCGGGGGCAGGGTACTCACGATTTGCCCCGGCGGGATGTCATCATTGGAGTCAGAGTAGTCCTCTACGGTGACGATCTCTAGGTCAGAGTCTGGCGCTTCTTGTAGGTCTTGGTCATCATCGAAGATGCTGTCCGGGTCGGGTGCCTGTCGCTGCATTTCTTGCCTGGCGGCACATCGGTTCCGAATAGTTTTCTTGGATCGAAACTGTGCACAGGCCGGACAGCTTTCCTCCTTATGGTCTGGGGAAAGACACTTGTTGCATACGGAGTGCTTATCAGTATGTGGGAACTTGGAGTGGCATTGCGGGCATCTTTTAAACGGGCTTCTTTCCATCGACGGTGGTCCCACGTGGCGCCGAAAAAGCCCAACGGCCCGCGTCGACGACCGCTTGGAGATGGAAGGCTGGATCGAGTAGAGAGGTACCGAGCGAGAATAATACCGTCGAATCGAAGGCCTTTTGGCCTTTATAAAAGTTTTGTTTTTGCTTCCAAAGTTGGAGTATAGGAGTTTGCATCCGAACCCAATGGCGGAAAAAACAATCTGAGGATGGAGAGGATACCCATGCGCACTGTAGTCCAGGGGAGGAGTCACCTATCTCGTGATACTTCGAAGACTCTTCCAAGACAACAAGTGCAATCATCCGGACCCAACACTAGGTGGCGATCTATGCACAAGATATGAATTCAGCAGCCCACATGCCTCGAACGATATGCTTCAGATGGCTGGAAACAAAAAAGATCACTGACAGCATAAAATAGCAGAAAGGCACTTGCAGCAAGCAGGAATACCACACCGGGTGTAAACCTTGAAGGGAGAGAAGTACTCAATCCTATGAAGGCTGATAGGAGACTAACTAGGTTGCAACAAATTGTCCCTGAGACACCTAGTACAAACAACAGAGTTAAGACTCCGTACCCCTGGGACTATCTCTGAACCGGTGTAAAGCCGAATCAGTGTGCGTGCCAATAAGGGAGGCATCATCAAAAGCAATGTCAATCAAAGTGGTTTGCACAGCCTCCGAAAACCTGGAGGTACGCAACCATGCACACCGACGTACAGCTACTCAGTAGTATCCATGCCACAGCGGATGGTAAGTTTGGTAGCTTGTTGCCCATCTGGTACCAATGGAAAAAGAGCATTCCAGGCTTCCTCCGAGAGGAAGGGCGAGAGGCGCTCCACTGAGTCCCACAAGGCGTGGGAGAAGCGGGTGAGGCCACAAGTGTTCAGAGATCACAGGGCAGAGCTAGAAGAGAAAATTCGCCTACCAAAAGCATTGTTTCCAGACCTCTTTCTTGTAGGGCCAGGAGAGATCAAATTAATGCATTAGCCGCCTAAATTAATAAAATTCGGACGGCGAATGCAGCCTGTACCACAAAGCTCTGATTAGATGGATGTCTAAGAAGGCAGGACAGATCCTCCAGGGTCGGTTGATGCCTGTGAAAAATACAGCGATCCACAGGAAGCCTTGTTTCAGGTTTAGCCCAAGCACCCACCAGGTTTACCATAAGAAAGTCAATATAAGGAAGGACAGGCTCTACGTCAGATTTGTCAGGATGTAGAAGCCAAGTAAAGGGTCCATTGACAATTCCACAGAAGAAAGTTGCAAAGCCAAAACAACTGAATCTTGACTGGGCATGTCTGCCCGAGTGGTAATTGTCTCTGTAGCCAAACCAGGAGGCTGGAGAATATTCCAAGCCACTGACGTCACCCAAGTCAAGAACCAGCTATTAAGTATAGGGGGTGGAACAGAGTCCGAAATGGGATAGGGACACACCACACCTTCCTTATTACTATCCCAACCATGCTCCACAGAAGGAGAAACCAGTGGAAGGGCTCCGCAGAGCAGAGGAAGAGTCAGGGCCACGCCCCACATCGGGCGCCGTAACCGAAGCAGGTAGACGCAGAGAAGGTGACGCCTTGACATCTGAAGGAGCGATGTAGATGGCACCACTATTAGAACCAGCAGACAAGAGCCTGGCGCTGGAGTCAGCAAACCAGAATCAGGCACCGAAGGTGGTAGCTTTGATGGGCTGTGCACTGACATCACTATGGTTTCAGAAACCAGAAGCGGAGGGAGAATCCGCCGGCGGGGAGCCAGGTATGACCTCATGTACCTCCTTGGGGCACAAGGGTGCTCCAGAGGATGGTGAGGATCCAAAAATAGAAGGAAGAGATTGATAATATTTTCTCATCTGGCTCAAAGTTGCCCCAGCCCTAGCCCCAGGATAAGTGGGGAATCACACAGCAAATTCATGACCTGAAGCTTCAACAGAAGAGCAGGGACCAGCGGTAGGTGTCAAAGGCGGAGAGCGCCATGACTTCAACCGCCTACGTAGAGACTTACCTCCAAATGTCGATCGAGAATGACGCCTGCGGGAACGGCTCCTAGAGCGGTCGTGCGGTCAGTCTGTGGAGAGGGCAGGGGAACGAGGTAGACGTAAAGACTTTGATGACTGACACCAGAGCCGCAATGAGCTTCATACAATGTTCTCTTCACTCCTTATGTCGGGGCTGACAAGAGTTGCACTTGTCTGAGTAATGGTGCTCACCCTGACACCACATACAAACCGAGTGAGGGTCTGTGGAGGGCATTTATCATCCACAGGACTCACAAGGTTTGAATCCCGAAGACATTGAAAAAGGGTAGAAAAAAAGACACTACCCCATGGACAAAAAAATACAAGTAGGCCGAAAAACTGTACAAGGAAATGCAGTTCAGATTTGCGTTGCTAGCGCGGAAAAGAAGGAATTGACTTCGAGGGTGGGGGACTTATATGGACTCCGTTGATGTCAAATTCGGAAGACAATGTTGCTAAGGAGTCACTCGATGCCCTCTACCGACACGTAGCGGAGCTGCTGAAAAAATTTCTGGATCCAGTCCGGTGCCTGGGGAGGATTCTAAGAAAAGGAATCTGCAGCTAGATGTCTATCAGATCATTGTTTTCAGAAGTTCCCAACATGTCTTAGTTAAACAAGAAAGCACTTACTTTGCTGGTATCTACCAAGTTCTTGCCGAGCTAGGTGAGAAAGCCACCCTCTATGGGGAGTGATCGATTGGACGGAAGGGCCCACTCCATTTTGGACATGCACAACGGGACATGATGACAGAATGGCGACCACCATGACAACACAAGGCAGTTTGTGGGGCAGGGTGGGGCGGACTGGAGAGGGAGGATGAAATACCTGAAGAAATAAGTAAAGAGTGACAAAGTGTGCATGTGGTCTGGTAACCCCTTTCCCACAAAATACTTGGGCCCTTTACCACACCCTCTTTGAGGCTTAGTAGCAATCTTTGGAAAGCAGAAGACAAATATAATATATGTTATTTACACTTTTATACTATGGACCAAATTTATAAAGATTTGGTGCATCAAAGGGAGAGAGTAGTACAGTGCCCTATCTACGTATAGTGCTGTTTCTCTCCTCTTGCCATGGTATAATTTTTGGGGCCTTGCGTCACAAATGCTCTTGCATATAAGTGCAAAGGCATGTACATATTATCTAGTAGGTTTTTTTACTGGAAGGGTACCCATACAGTACAAAATACTATGCTTAGAGAGTCAGAAAAATGTGGAAAAGTTTGTTCCTGTGCATTATAGCACGCATGCAAACATAGAAAGGTTTTGGGGGAAATAAAACTTCTCACCTTTACACCTGCCTTGAGGAGATGTACGTTTTCAATACAAATATTTGTCTACTTTTTCAGTGCCACTCATGGAATGCCCCATTAACGCAGGTTGTTACGTTAGGGATGCTTTGTAGCACAAAAATAAATCCCAATGTAACAGGTGTGCATCACAAAAAATATGCAAACCAGTGCAAAATGTTAGTAAATATGAGCTAAAGTCTGATAAAAGCAAGCCACATTTTACATATCAAATTAAAATATATTTCAAATGATGCACTTAAAACATCCAAACTCATCCCTCCCTTTTTCTCTAATGCCGAACCAAAACATGCCTCGGCACACCAAATCTACTTTAGCTGCAAAACCTCTACTGAAAGGTAACGTCCACCACTCGTTTTGTCAAGATACAATCCCTTGAATTAAAATCGTGTCAACCACTTTACAGTTTTGTGTTGTACCTTTCAGCCACCACATAGCTTCGAGATGACCAACTTCTAAAACCTGCAATGAGAAAATCAAGGCTGCACTGTTCAATTGACACACAGGTTTCTGGCAGTGGGAACCCACTGAAGGCATCAACATAATGGCACTAACTTTGCACTGTACAAGTTCAGAGCTTCCATAGATTTGAAGGTCTTTGTTCATGTTCGATGCCCAAAGGCGTTGTTAGTGGGTCACTGCAATGTACACCAGTTGAAAACCTGTTGATAAGGTATCGCTGGCTCAGTTATTTCAAACATTTCACCTGCTTTCTAAAAGTAAATATGAGATTCAAAGTTCAAAAATGTGTTAATAATTCACCTTCAGCACTGACTAATTGAAGGTGTAACTTTGCGTAATTGGCTTATCTTTTTCTTGTTACCATGCCATTGCTGTTGTTCCTATCACCCACGCCTTGATTTAAGGTCACACGTTTTGGACGTCTTTTCGTTCTTGATGTTTGAGTGATGTTGGGTAATGGGATCTGATTTTCCACAGAAACTTTCCAGAGTCTCTGCTTCAACTTCTAAGAAGCTATACTGAAATCCATTTACCACACTATAGAACTAGTGGTTTACTACCACAACCTTCTTAATTTGTTTCTTAATACATTACAACCCCAAAGTTTGTGGAAAACAACGTCATAAATGTATAATGAATCAGCAAGATTGCCTCCATATAGTAAAACATTTTTCATGCAGCATGTAGTAGTTTAAGTGCCACCCCCAGTACAGAAGTCGTTCTCCTGTTTTTTTTTCATGCTTTCTCTCAATATGGCAATTCCTGTATGTGAAAAATTGCTACACAGGATGTTGGAGGAGATGAATAGTTTGGTGCCCTCATGTGGGGGAGTAATGAGGAAGTACTCTGGCATTTGGTGTAAGGTGTAAGTAAACTCTTCAAGGGCTGAAGAAAAACTGCATGAGAGATCACCTCCAAGTATGTTGTTATAAAAAGTGGTGCAACACACACCGGCTTTAGGTATGGTAAGGCAAGCAGAGTCTTAAGAAGTTTACATTTCACTTTGGGAGAATGGGCTTAAGGGCTCATTTAAAGTTCAGAGTATACGCCATCTGTTAAACTGTTTAGGGTCAGGGCAAATATGTTTCGATTTTGCTAGTAGAAACCTCTAACTGATGGCTGTACCACCACTGGACCTTTCGTCAATGCACCTCTGATAACTCATGTTTCCTATTCCCAACGACTAGGGAAAGCCTGGTGGTTCCAAACACGATATCAAAGAAATTAACCCCATGTGCTAGAAGAATTCTCCTGGCACACCAGGAGCACTTTTTTTGTTTCTCCAATAACAAACTCCAGCTTTCGGAGTTTTGAAAAACAAAAAACTTTGCCAAGTGGGCACATTAAACATTTTGCCCGCATAGCAAAGCTTCAATGTCTTCAGCAGCAGTGATTCCACTGAAGGTACAGAGATCACCACCTACCTAAATAAGCAATAGGATCTTCCAGTAGATACACTACTACTATTCCATCTAGCAAAGTACCTGTAGCATAGAAAACGACTACTAATGCTAAATGAATTTTGTAATACTCATTCCAAACATGATTTGGAGGAAAGGCAAACCAATAACATCACTTTCTTCCTGTCTCTCTGAAACTGGCTATCGTGATTACACATACAAAGACATCACTATTACCAGCTTTCTATACTAGATGGAAATAGTCCATTCCTTGATTAACCCATGGTCCTAAAATCTTTTGTCTCAATTACATTTAAAGAAATGTTCGTATCTCTCCCTAGTCAAAGCATGAAGCAATACAGTCATTAAATGCTGCATCAATGCTAAATGTTTAACTCCTTCATGTTCTGCAATAACAATGAAAATGTATCCCAGATCAACCAGCATTTAGGCACAGGAAGATCAGTCCTACCAGTACCTTTCATAAACCAAAAATCTGATCACCGTTCTGGAACATGGTGGCCTGCAGTCTCGTATTATTGCTTCGGTGGGCCTTATTAATGGCCATTTGTCAGCTCTTGAAACGCTCACCACCTGGAGTAGGTGCCGCCTCTACAGTACTGGAAAGTACTACAACATGATCACTTTTATACAATTTAAATTCTGCAGCAAAGCATTTGGCTTACTCACAAGATGACAAATTTCGAATTTTATTAATCTTAATGAAACGTAATAAATAAAATAAAACAGTTACAGCTTACTGTGACTACTTTTCTATCTAAGCATTGGCCAATGAACAAAGTATTACTGCAAATTTAAGTTTAAGAAAGTACGTTAAAGGGATAAATATTTTTTTTTCTTCAGAAACCTTTCATCATAAATTATTCAGCACATTCTCTTACAACAAAAAGCTATGAAAAATACTTTAAAAAAGTGATGGCCTCAATCAGGAGAGGCATGTACCATCACACATTTAAAGATAACCAATACAAGTGATGTTGTCTTGGCAAAAAGCTCTAATTAACAGCAGTAGAAAGACAACATTAACAAAAATCAGATCTGGATGCATAGGACTGTAGATTGACGAGGTATTGGCGTGCAGGGCTCGGTCAGTACTCATGTTAGCATGTCCCAGAGGCAGCAGCAACAGAGCGCTGTCCAGCAGGCGGTTAGACAGGCACCTTCTCCGGATTCATCTCTTCTGCGCTCTTCTACAACGTATACTGAGGATAAACATGGAAAAAACAAAGTTAAACTTACTCGGTAGCTTTGAAATTTGTTGTGTGGATTTTATAAATTACATTAGATAATACCTGTGTCTGCGTTTCGGATTATTATACCATGTCTTGCTTCTTGTCACACAAACATTGTATACAAAACGATTACCATCAAGATACTCAATGAGAATATCAGAAATCTAAAATACAATCATTCCGCTAAAGTACATTACAGGTTGGGACCATTTCAAAGATTCCACAAGTTGCATCAATTTGAGGGGTGATACAGGTCACTACAAGTGTAAAAATATTTTTTAAATTACACAATTGTTAGAAAAAAAACGTATGTATCCGTTATGTTGTTTTTCAGTAATGTAGGGGTTTTGTTTTAAAAAAAGGAAGAAAGAACTCGCATCCGAATATGTGAAGTCCCCATCTTTACCACTGCGTTCTCGTCCAGTAGATACGATGGCAAAGTTGGCAGATTTTCTTTTTAAACTTTTTTACCAAAGTAATGCTTGGATGTTTACAAACCTCAACTTGCTTTTGCCAATGACAAGTCCTGATTTACAAACACTGATCTTCTGATTATTGTGGCCCCAGTTGGCACTTACAATAAGCTAAAAATATACGCTTAGCTGGCTTTTGGTGGTAGGGAAATGGATTTCTCCAACTGGAAAGACGTTTTCGAAATGAACGAAAAACGTACGAATGCAATCTTTCTATTTTAAGGACAATTCAAAGTCAAATTAGTAAGGCATATCCATATGCACTGGTAGCATTACGGAATTCACAGTAAATTCTAAAAGTATCCATTTGTGTGATAAAAAAACGAGTAACTGAGGTATAAGTAGGTGTACTTCTGAGCATGCTTGGACTTACAGTTGTTAGTAAACTACATCAATCACATTTACATTGAATTGATACTATTTCCAGATTTCATGTAGGCGACGGTCAAATTAATGAAAAAAGAAGGGTCTGTGAAAGTTCGAACATCACATTTATCTGTACCACTTCCGACTTACACACAGGGCCTTCGTAGACGAGTGCCAAAGTTTAAAATTTACAAGCAGTTAAGCAAATCTGGGCAACTTTCACTCCGTTTTCAGTTGCATATATTGGTGTACCTATTTAACCAAATGGCACTGTTTTTTTTTTTACAGCTTCCGATGCCATTTTTTATGTATGAATAAGTACTGGGATTCAACCAAAGTTCATGCAGACAGAGCACCAACAATTCATACACTACACCTCTGTCAGAAAGCAATCCAAGTCACCAATCTTCGTGAATACTTCCTTTGAGGTTCAGGAACATAATTCAATGCAAGACAGCATTTGTGCTAACATTCTTACCAAGTTTAGCCCACAACTTCGGTCGAAGAAGAAACTTTCAAGCATAGAAGTAGGTTCTCCTAAAATATGCTTATGGAAATTGTTCTCCAAGCTTCAGGCCTCGGTGTTTTCACCTGGCCAGCTTATAACTCCATAGCTGGCACACATCGGTAGTGGTTTACATATATTGCAAGTTTTTTTTTGTGCAACAAAATAGAGTCAATAAGAATGCTACAAAGGCTATATTGCACATTTCAAGAGGCATTACAAAATGAAGCTATGACAAACCAGTCACTTATTAGCTCACCGTCCGATTTATCAAAGGATTCTGAAATTCTTGTACTAATTTTGGAGAGACAATGGTTAACTCCGATTATTATGTATGAAACTAGCATTATCGCGACAGGTTTTGCTGTACTGCAAACATCTGTGCAACATAGCCCTTCATGGTTACTTCGTTAACTTGATTAAACAACCCTTTTTTCCTGTTAATTTTTATTGTAGTCCTTACTAAATTATTGAAGATACTGTTGACAAAGAACCAAAAGGTATTTATGGTTATATTGAGAATTTTTAACCCTAAATCTTCAATGTAATCAGTTATAGACTATAACAATTTTAAAATTTGAGAGCATATGATCAGCAGGGGACAAGGTTTACAAAAGGAAAAAAAGCCAGTAGGTGTCACCTTCCAAATGTAGGTGCAGAACGGTCCGCTTTAGTGGTACTTCACCCCCCAACCCCACCTGCAAAATGATCAACCATCTTGGATTTTTTTTAAAGAATAACAATAATAGGTTTAAAATGGCCACTGATGTGTGGTCACACATGGAGACCATCTTGGAATTCGTTTGTTTTTGTGAAACTTTATTATTAATCTGCTGTTCCAAGAAGGAAGATTTGACTTTTTGGAACAGTAAATTAAGAAATTTGGGATTGCAATTTAAGCAGAGTAGCGAGTGGCCTTAGGAGCACTGTTCTGGGCTCCTGCAAAAATATATTTAAGGAAAAATAAAATATATATATTTATATAAACCAGGCATTGGGAAGTGGAGTAGCAGAGTAACGAAAAGGAAGGGTGCGATTCAGTGGACTTGTGTGGCTCCCAGGCTCTTGCAAAAGCAATTTTAAAAATCTGAAAGAAAAAAAACAACGAAGGGGGAAATAACAGCTCACCTTGAGGTGTAAAACTGCAGTACTGTACGAGACACACTGATGAGTGATGAAATCCACGCACTTTCATGGAGTTTGAAAATTCAAATGCAATGTGGATGCCTGATGTTAGGGTGGAAGGATACAATTGATCCAATCTAAATCTTTCGAAATAAAAGCTGTGCTCTAGGTGCGGGACAAAAAAACAAGGATATGCAGAAAAATAAGGAGCACTGACCTGGGATAGACGAGACCCATCCAATCACAAGAGGGCTGACCTATTGCCCACTATGTGATGTAGACAAGAGGTTATTGACAACAGACAACTAAAGCAGGCTGCAGGCAAAATTTAAAAATCAAATTGTTAAGCAACTTTTTTCTTTGTTTTTTAGTGAAGTTTCAACCTAGTGAAATCCTTCTCTGGCCAAATCACGATCAAACCCTACCTAGGGCTTTTCTCTTCATTACCATTTGAAATGTAAAGCACCAGATCCCTCTCCTTCTCGTTGGCCCAGACAACTGGTGGTAGTAGTCGATTTGCAGATCTTGGACTCAAATGCAATTATTTGGTTGTGAGAGGTTTCAGAGGAAAACATTACATACATAGCACACTGCAATGTTTTGCGAATATTTCCATGTTAATAATTTGCATCTGATCCTGTTTCAAACGGCGTTTGCTTACACTTGGAAACCGCATCAGATTGGGTGGTTAGAATTTTTTGTTCGTTTTATATTGTCAAGCATTTCAAATTCCACAGACTTTACTCTTTGAACATAACATTCCAGAGTCATTATTACGAGCGAAAGTGCGTTGTCTCCTACCCACCCTTTATAAAATAACTGTAAACTCCTCCCTGAGTCACAACTGTGTATTTTCCTGTTGCTGTAACAATGTCTCTAATTCAGGCAGCCCTGGTCTGGGGTTGAACCACTGACTGGACCTATAACTCTCATTGGTGAACCCTGTGAGCCCCAAAGCACAAGTTACTTACCTTCGGTAACGATATATCTGTAAGAAAAAGTAGTTAGTGTTAGATTCCTTACCTTAGAATATCACCAGGCGTCAGACTGGTTCCGGAAAGTTTTGTGTAGCAGTACCCCTGTGCATCGGTAGGCGTTGTCTGCGGCTCCGCGTCTGTTGTCGGCGTTGTGGTTGCCGGGATGACATCTGAGTACTTAGACGCCAGCCTCACGCACGTCAGTTATTGTACATAGCTTTCCACACCAGGAACGCAGAGCCATGCCAGAGACCGACACTGGTGCCAAGAAACTAGGGCCCTGAAAGGGGTTTCCTTAACCCTAGATATCGGTTCGCAGAACGGGGAGGATGGGTGGGGCGGTAAGGAATCTAACACTAACTACTGTTACCTTCGAAGGTAAGTAACTTGTGAACCTGAAAGAAACAGGTTAGTGTTAGATTCCTTACCTTAGAATAGATACCCCAGCAATACCAACCCGGGAGGTGGGTCTGCGAACCAAGATCACACCAGAAAGTCCTGGAGAACGGAACGGCCAAAAAAGCCATCTCGCCGGACTTGGCTGTCCAGGCAGTAGTGTCTAGCAAACGTGTGCAGCGAGGCCCACGTAGCTGCCTGACAGATGTCCTGCAAGGGGACTCCCCGCCCCTGGGGAGTAGTAGCCGCCGTGGCCAGAGTGGAATGGGCCCTCAGCCCAACAGGGGGCTCCTTTTTAGCCAAGGAGTAACAGACCTTAATGCACAACACGATTCACCAAGAGATGGCCTTTTTGTGCACCGCCCGTCCCTTCTTCGCGTCCATTGAACCAACAAAGAGCTGGTCGTTCACCCAGAACTGGCGTGCGAGATCAAGGTAGAAGGAGAGCGCACCTTTTGGGTCCAGACGGTGGAGCCTCTCTTCCTCTTTCGAGGGATGCAGAGGTGGAAAGAAGGTGGGCAGGGTGATGGACTGTCCGATGCGAAAGGCCGTAACCACCTTGGGCAGGAAAGAAGGACGCGTTCGTAAAACAACTTTGTCCGGATGGACAGAAAGGAAAGGAGGCTTAGAAGACAGAGCCTGGAGCTCACTTACCCTCCTGGCAGAGGTGATGGCAACCAGGAATGCAGTCTTAAGAGTTACAAGACGAAGAGGGCAATTGTGAAGTGGCTCGAAAGGAGCGCACATCAGATAGGTTAGAACAAGGTTCAAGTCCCAATGAGGCATCACGAAAGGAACAGGAGGGAACATGTGTGTGATGCCTTTTAAGAATCGATTTACGATGGGACTTGAAAAGAGAAGACTGATCAGGAAGCCTTAAGAAGGCGGAAATGGCCGAGAGGTAGCCTTTGATAGTGCCCAGAGCGGAGCCCTGCTGGGCAAGAGAAAGAAGGAAGAGGAGAACCTCTGAAAGGGGGGCAGAGAGAGTGGATCCAAGGCCTTTGCTGTGCACCATGCCACACATTTGTTCCACCTGCAGGCGTTTACCGATTTTGTGGAGGGACACATGGCTGCCAGAATCACATCACAGACTTCAGGAGGCAAGTCAAATGGCCTCAACTGTCGTCGCTCAATCTCCACGCATATAGGTGGAGACTGTGCAGGTCCGGGTGGAGGACCGTCCCCTGCTGCTGCGACAGAAGGTCCTCCCGAAGAGGCAAACGAATCGGGGGATCAACTGACATGCTGAGTAGCTCGGGATACCAGTACCTTCGTGCCCAGTCCGGAGCCACAAGGATGACTTGGGCCTGGTCAAGCCTTATCTTCTTCAGCACTCTGGGCAGAAGTGGTATAGGCAGAAAGGCGTACAACAGATCGCAGCTCCACTTGCGACGAAAAGCGTATCCGAGCGAGTGCCGCCTTGGAAATTCCCAACGCGCAGAACTGATGACATTGCGCATTCTCTTCGGTGGCGAATAGATCTAACCAAGGCTCTCCCCACTGCTGAAAGAGACCTTGCGCCCCATCAGAGTTCAGATGCCATTCGTGATCCATCATGCAAGGCGGCTGAGTTTGTTCGCCCTGGCGTTCAGAGAACCTGCCAGGTGTTGAAACACCAGGGTGACGCCGTGGCGTTCCAGCCATTGCTAGAGGCGCAGAGCCTCCTGACAAAGGGTCCATGACCCCACCTCACCCTGTTTGTTGGAGTACCACATGGCGGTGGTGTTGTCCGTGAGCACCTGCACTACACTCCCCCGAACAGAGGAGAGGAATGCCTTCAGTGCAAGTCGGATCGCCGCAGCTCCAGAAGGTTGATATGGAGCCGGGACTCCGCCTGAAACCAGAGGCCTCTGATCTCCACCTCTCCCATGTGGCCCCCCCAGCCCACGAGGGACGCGTCCGTCACAACTACGTGCTCCGGTTGGGATAGGGAGAGGGGTCTGCCGCTCACCCAATCGCGGGTCGTGAGCCACCACTGCAACTGTCTTGCAGCGCCCTCCGAGATCAAGACATGGTTGGACAAGTTGCCCTGATGCTGGGCCCACTGAAACTTTAGGTGTCACTTCAGAGCCCGCATCCGCCACCTGGGGTGATGCAACAGAAGGATGCAGGAGGCCATCAGCCCCAGAAGCCACAGCATCAACCTGACCGAGACTCGGGATAAAGGCTGAAAGATCGGAATCAGAGCCTGAATATCCCGATCCCGCTGTTCGGAAGGATAAACCCAAATCTGCGCCGAGTCCAGAACTGCTCCGATGAAGAGGAGCTTCTGAGAGGGGCACAGGTGTGACTTCGGCACATTGATGGAGCACTCCAGCAGGTGCTGGAGGTTGGCCTTAGTCTGGAGGTGGCTGACAACTGTCTGGGGCGAGCCAGCCTTCAACAGCCAGTCGTTGAGATAGGGGAAGACTGACAGCCCTGATCTGTACTGATGAGCTGCGACCACCGCCATCACTTTCGTGAACGCCAGAGGGGCGCTGGTAAGGCCAAAGGGGAGCACGGTAAGCTAAAAGTGCTCGTGGCCTACCGTGAACCGCAGGTAACGCCGGTGGGCCGGCAGGACGGGAATATGGAAATATGCGTCCTGCAAGTCCAAAGTTACCATCCAGTCTCCAGGATTTAGGGCAGCTAGGACCTGAGCTAAGGTCTGCATCTTGAACTTCTCCTTCCGGTGGAATAGTTGACGCTCTGGAGGTCCAAGATAGGGTGTAGGCCTCCTTTGCCATTCTTGGGTACCAGAAAGTAGTGTGAGTAGCAAGCACGTCCAACTTCTGGCCCAGGAACGCGCTCGATGGTCCCCCTTGGCCAAGAGGGCCATAACTTCCTCCTGCAGAAGTTGCAAGTGATCCCCCGACATGTGGTGGTACTGCGGTGGCATGGCTGGAGGGGTCACCTTGAAGGGGAGGGAGTAGCCCCTTCTGACGATTTGCAGCACCCACCTGTCCGATGTGATGGCGGGCCAGTGGAGTAGGTGATGGCACACCCTGACCCCCACTGGTGTCGAGTGGGCTTGAAAGCACGGACTAGGAGGGCTTTGAGGCAGATGCTGCAGGGGGGGATGTGGACTGGCTTGCCGTTGTCCCCTGGCACCGCCACGGCGAATCCACCATCACGCTGAGGTTGGTTTTGTGGCCTGTGGCTGGCAGGACGTGAAGGGGCGCCCCTCCCCTGGCCACGAAAGGCAGGAGTTTGCTGGTGCTGGCCCGACAAGCCCAAGGACTTGGCCGTAGCCCTGGAGTCCTTGAAACGCTCAAGCACACTGTTTGCCTTGTCGCCAAAAAGGCGACTGCCATCGAACGACATGTCCATGAGTGTGGCCTGGACATCAGCCGAGAAGTTGGCGGACCTGAGCCAGGCGTGGCGACGAACCGCCACCGTAAAGGAAATTGCTCTATCTAGCGAGTCCGTGGTATCCAGTCCACATCGTATGGAGTAAGGCGCTGCATCCCACACTTACGCAAGGATTGAGCAAGCTTTGCCCGGTCCTCCGCCGGGCACTGCGGCAGCACGTCCGCAACCATGTCCCTCAGAGAGTGGGTTTAACGGCCCAAAAGGCAAGCGTTGTTGACAGACCGCAGTCCCAAACTGAGTGAGGAGAACAGCATTTTACCAAACTGGTCATAACTTTTGGATTCCCGATCCGGCGGGGCAGTTGGGAATGCGGTCTGGGAATTAGAGGCCTGGATAGCCAGGCTCTCAGGGGTGGGGTGGGTGGACAGAAAGCAAGGGTCACTCGGAGCTGGGTGGTGGCGTCGGGCCACGTTCCGAAATACAGGAAGGCTTGTAGTGGGCTTAGACCAGGTGCCCAACAGAACGTCGGAGAGGGCTTCGTTAAACGGCAGGAGAGGCTCTGCGAAGCTTGCCTGCGATTTGAGCACCTCAGTGAGGAGGTTAGTCCTCACGGCCGCGACAGGGAGCTCAAGAGCCAAGGCCTTGGCAGCCCTTGTCAACACCACACTATAAGCAGCCCCCTCCTCCGTAGCCACGGTAGGAGGGGAGACAAATCCAGTGCTGGGCGAAGTGTCCAGACCACTGGCCTTCCCTAGCTCAACTTCCCAGTCCTGATTCGACTGGCAATCCAGTGCCAGAGGGTCCTCAGACCCCTCCCAATCCTCCCCGTAATCCATCTCCTGAAAGACAGGAATAAAGGATGGAGCCGGGAGGTCGGTGAAGAGCTCACCAATCGGCGTCGAAGACGGCGCCGGTCCGACTCCAGACTCGGACCGGGGTGGGGATCGGGGGCGTCGTCGTCTGAGGACGGCATCGGGGGCGACACCCTTGGTGACGGCGGAGTTGTGAGGTCGATCGGCGGCGTCACGGATCCAGGCCTGGATCCTGAGGAACCCTGCGGCGGCGGGGCCAAAGTCGTCAACGGCACCAGGGCCGAAGCACCGGATGGCTCAGAGGCCAGAGACACCGGCCCACTTGAGCTCCCAGACCTGACCCGTAGGGCCCAAAGGCGCCTCGACGGGGCTCACAGGTGCCTCGACGGGGCCCAAAGGCGCCTTGACGCGGCCCGATGGAGGGAAGCGCGCCCTCATGGCTGCGAGGAAGGCGCTGATCTCTTCCGGCGTCACGTGCAGCCCAGGGACCGGCAGGTGTGGAGCCAGACGCGGCGCTTGCAGCTCCGACAGAGCCGCGTGGGCGATGTCGCCCTAACCCCCGGCTGCATCGTGCGAGCGTCGGGGGGGGGGGGAGTCGGAAGAGCGATGTCGCTTCTTCGATTTCTTGTGCCTTGACTTACCTGAGGACTTGGAGCCCGACGAGTGGTGTCGACTCGCCGAGCTGTGATGACTGCGGCCCCGCGACCGGTCCTTCGACCTCCTCCTGGACCGGGACCTTGAGCGGCGCGGGCAGACTGCCGGATCTCGAGGCGCTTACAAGACCGCTCCGGCCTCGCCTTTGACATCAAGTCCCGGCAGTCGGGGCATGACTTGTCATCGTGGTCGGCCACGAGGCAATAAAGGCACAGACGGTGGGGGTCGGTAACCGACATCATGCGGTTACAGTTGTCGCACGGTTTGAACCCGGGCATCCTTATCGGCACCGGAGTCGAGAATCGACTCGAGAAGATCCAAAAGAGATCGAAAAAGTTAGTCAAAAATTGACTAGGAGTACTGCTCTTCCCGGATCTGCGCTTGCTGGCGTGGAAAAAAGAAGAACCGACGTCAGCGCGTGAGGGCAGCGTCTAAGTACTCTGACGACATCATACCGGCGACCCCGACGACGGACGCGGAGCCGCAGACGACACCTACCGACGCGCAGGGGTACTGCTACGCAAAACTTTCCGGATCCAGTCAACCGACCATTACTAAATCAATAGTACAAGTGAGGCCCTACTCCATTCTAAAAAACGCGTCAGGACCAGAAGTCCAAATCAAATCCTTTGAAAAAGATGGCGTCCATGCAGATCCAAGCCAAGGCTGGGGGTGGCTGCCAGCGCTCCTGTCCTCTAAAAACCCAAACTGACCGTTCGCGGCCGAGATGCAGGCAGAAAAACAGAAATCCCCCGGAAAACCACACTCGGCAGTAGAATCACAGTTAAAAATAGACAACAGGAACTGGTCGTTGCCCTTTTCACTGTGCTCATGGAACATCAGCGGGCTCCACCAAAATACCTCTAATGATGACACCCTGGCCTTCCTATGCAAACACGAAGCAATTACATTACAGGAAACCTGGGCCACAGAGGGCCGCCCCATCGCAGGTTACATTGAATTTTGGAAGCCAGCACTAAGGGACAGCCACTATGGTCACTCTAAAGGCGGTCTGTCTACATATATTTCTAACAACCTAAAAGGTTTATTCAACCAACTTTTACTTAAAGAAGACTGTTTACTAGGGGTCAAAATTAACCCGTGGAGGAAGCAGCGCTCACTCTTCCTCATAAACGTTTATATTAACCCCAGCACCCGTACCAAAAAAAGACCACCTGGCCCGCCTTAGTGAAATCATGAATGACAATGCCACAGAAATTCCAATTCGGACTGCATTGTCACGGGGGACTTCAATACCAATTTATTTCAGGGGAAAGCTGCAGACATGGAAGGGTCCGCCCTGACAAACATCATTGAGGCCATGATCCAAACTAAACCTTCGAATCAAGCTCTCAATAAATTGGGTGAGCTCTCCGTGATGAGATTCTACAATGCAGGCTATTTGGTAATGAATGGAAGGTCAACCGGTGACACTCCCCCAAATTGGACCTGGTCTAATGGAAGCAAAAACTCTTACCTAGACTTCACCATCTGCAATTCAGAATTATTATTCAATCTGGACAGTTTTGCATCCACCCACGGTCTGAAAGTAACCACAGGCCACAGGTTATTTCTCTTAACACAAAGATAGAATTTCACAAAACGGCACCCGCAACCTACAAGGGAATACATTCCGAAAATTTAAAGCGTCTCAAATAGAGCGAGAATAACAGTAAGAATATCTTAACAGTAAGCAAGGACTTTATCAAAGGCAGATTCGATCAAGACGCCTCCCCGATAGCGAAATGGTCGCTGTTTTGCTCTCACCTGATCAGCCGCTTTCCAGCGACAGTGCAGGGTTCAAGCCGCACCCCTCCAGCTGGGCTCACAGTTTCCACTAACACTAAGTCTCTAAAGAGAAAGAGAAATATCGCTCCAAGGTCAATCTTAAAATTCCCGGGGAATAGCGCCAACCTCATGATATACCAACAAGCTCAAAAAGCATTCAAGAGGGCAATTATCCAAGAGAAAAAGGCGCAGGAATCCCAATACTGGGTCACATTGGTGAGGGAGAGCAAGAAAAAAAACTCGAGGAAATTCTGGGCTCTCGTGAACCGCACCAATTCGAACCTGACAAATTCTGGCTCAGCAAACATCCAGGAGGCGGAATGGGCAACACATCTAATGGTCCACTTCCAGGTACAAGTTCATTCGGGCCATATTGGATCAGCCAGCGCACATGGCACTGGCGCTGGTGTAACATCGAGCACTACTTTTGATCTAGCACAAGAGTCCGCCGTGGAATATGTACTACCCGAAGAAAGAGTCATCAAAGCAGTGACAAAAGGGAGACAAGATGGAGCACCAGGCCCGAACGGCCTCCCACAGAGGTTGTTTAATTTGGACATTCCCTTCTGGTCCACGGAGCTAACAAACCTTTTCAACTACACTCTGAGGACAGCAACAATTCCGGACTCATGGCGTGGTGCAATCATTCACCCCATTTACAAATCTGGATCACGCGCTGCCCCTAAAAAATACAGATTAATTGCCCTGTTGGATATAGAGGCGAAACCTTACGCAGGGCTTATTCCGGAGGACCTTGGGCAATGGGTAAAGGACCATAACCTGATACCACTGAATCCATCAGGGTTCGTTGCCAACTCAGGAACCATGACAAATCTATTAGCGGTTTCTACCATCGTCGACAAAGCCCTTTCAACATCTAGGACAGCATTCTGCTGCTTTGTCGACGTCAAAGCTGCATTTGACAGGGTTCCCAGGGCGCTACTCTGGGAAAAACTGAGGCAGTGGGGAATTCCAGACAAAATCCTGAACCCTATTATACAACTACACTCTAGTACCTGGGTCCGAGTAAAGTTAAGGTCCGGCACGCATCTCTCGCGAAAAATCATGACCTCAAGAGGAAGTTAAGCAGGGATGCGTGCTGGCCCCCCTTCTCCTCAATCTTTTCATAGCAGACTTGTCAAGCACCCTAGACAAAGTAAACAGTCACCCGCCCAAAGTAGAAGGCACAGCACTATGTAATCTTTTATACGTCGATGACCTGGCCCTGTTCAGCCTCACAAGGGTAGGGTTACAAAGGCTTCTTGACTCACTGATGCAATATACGACTATTTACCAACTAGAAATCAATATGAAAAAGACCCTGATTGTTCTGTTTGATAAGAAACGCTACGGCGGTGGTGGCTGGTCACTAAACAAAATAAGCCTCACCATTGGCCAATCATATAAATACCTAGGCGTCCATTTGGACTTCAGGGGCAATTTTATAAAGCAGAGTAATGTGATTGCAGCCAAAGCCACGCCTGGTATCATTGTCCAAGCTGTCGAAGAAACTCTCAGGCCCAACCCTCTCTCCCCTATTAGAAGTTCTAAGAGCAAAGATTGGCCTCACACTATCATACGGTATAGAGACCTTTAAAGGTAAAATGAACACCGCCTTAAATAAACATACAACAAAAATTTACAAAAAGGTACTCTATCTGCCAAGTTCCGCATCCCCTGCACAGATCAGATTAGAGTTTGGGTTAACTAATTACGAAGCCTATAATCTTGGTATCTACCTCAAGCTCTGCCACAAACTAAGACTGGCTGAACCTGGTACACTAGAATTTCTAGTTTGGAAAGAAATTAACGAGAGCAACCCAGGAAGTTCATTTGGCTGTCTTTTGACGGATTACATCCACCAGATATCAGCTGCTGACCTCTGGGGCCTCAATCCTAGTCAGTCTGCCTTTAAAAACGCAATAAAAAAATGTGTGAGATCAATATCTCTCGCTACTGACAAAGCCCTCCTCACGAAACGCAGCCATTCTTGGGCAGTAGTCAACTCTTATAAACAAGTATCTGCAGCTATGTATTTTTCCACCACATTTTCACTCCATTTAAAGCGCAGTTTCATTGCCCTAAGAATGGGGGACTGGCGCTTTCTTCAAAATCTACCCACTTGGCGTCGTACGGAGGAGGATACAACCTGTAGAGGATGTCGGCTAGCGATAGAAACAATTTTGCACGTGGTTTGCATCTGCCCTACCTTTAATTCTCAAAGCAGGTGCATGCTTAAGTCAAAATGGATCAGGTTGGGGGTTCGGACCTGTAGGCATGCCATCATTGCTGCTTTGTCCACGGACAATACTGTTTTAAATATAAAATTTGCAAAATTTATTCAGCAAGGGTATCGCAACCTTAACACAAAGAAAACTGTCATGGCTTTGCCACCCACCTTTTAGATTAAATAATGTACTGTAACAGAATCTACAACGACCAGGAGGGTCGCAACACAAATTGAAATTCTGTAGCATGTATCTTTATGGTTTGATTTTATTATTGAATACGATGGGAGATGTTTGAGACACGCCAGGTCATGTTTTACAAAACAGTTTAAATTCTTACTTTTTATGCTTTTTACGCCTGTATGGGTTTCTCTTTTACACTACTTTTCTCACAAAACTGTACACAATGTGATTTGGGAAAAACTTTTAAAGATGTTGTTTTATATCTAAATAAAGACTTGTTTAAACAATAAACAGTCTGACGCCTGGGGATATTCTAAGGTAAGGAATCTAAGGTAAGGAATCTAACACTAACCTGTTTCTTTCAGATGTGAGAGCTCCGAGGAGGCATTTTCTGGATCCTTTAAACTGCCGACTAGAGTTTCCTAGCCCCTGGCCACTTCAATCAAACCAATCGCTAATCTAGCCTCTCTTAACAGAACTCCCTCCTGATGCCCTGCCCAGCTCTCTAGTTCCCTCTTCCATGTGGTTACTCTGGGTCCTCCTGGGGTCTTCCAATGCCTCATAATTTCCCTTTCAGCCAGCAGGAAGGCCAATTCCTGGAATTTGCTGGTGACCTTGGTTTTAGAGGTATGGGGGAACCAACCCAACAGACAATGGGCTGGGGAGCAGGGGATCTCTTTTCTTGCCTTTAGCTACCACCTTAGAGATACCCACCACTGACAGCTACTGGGAGGAGAAGTCCAGAGCATATGTGGAATTTCAGCTCCCACCTCGCCACACCAAGCTGCATCATCTGTATGGCAGCACTTATTAATACACCTGGGAGTAAGGTACGCCCTATGTGATATGTGGAAGTTAATCAATTTGAATCAGGCATTTCTAGGTACCTTGGGTATTCTCTCAAGGATAGTTGCCCAGTCTCCAGGATGTACGCGTATATCTAGTGGGTGTAGCATGTGTCCCCCCCCCCCCCCGCATGGCTCAGTAAAGTCACGTGACCGCATTAATCGTGACCCCTGATAGGCTCATGTATTGTGATGTCTCGGTTCTGACGTACCTGTCCGCCAGGGATGGCGAAAGGCCGCTGTCATCGCTCTGTGAAGTAAAAAGTGGCCTGTGAAAGATTGAATCCTGAACGGAAATCCTGAAAGGGAAAAAATCTCTCCCTCTTGGAACACATCTCCCACTCTCATCATCCCTGCTTCTATCGATTCCTCCACCCCCTCTATTGTTCACTGTGGGGCAAGACTTTTAGCATGGTCATGGGTGAAGGTGAGTATGGTGCTTAACTGTGTGTCAACCAGAGATCTGTTCCAGCAATTACTCAGAACTCTCTGGTGTCGTAAATTTCATATGACCCAACTTCAACAGCACCCTGTCAAGGTTTGGGACAAAAGGCCCCACCATCCGTCCAGCGTACGCCTGCCAATCATTGCGTGAACCATTGGATCTGCCCTGCTAAACAATAAATCTCAAAGTCTAGGACGGTCAACCCACCGGTGGTTGGTTAGCGTGGATAGTGCCACTCTCTTCTAGCCGATCTCGAAATAAAGGCTGTGGTCAAGGAATCCAGCTCTGAAATTCACGCCCTCGGGATCCAAATGGGAAGTGTTGCAAAGATATAATAGTCTAGAAAGCGATACCGTCTTCAGTACTGCTGCTCTCTCCACTACTGTTAAAACAGCGTCTTCCAGAAACCCATATTGTCTTGCAACGATCCAATAGGTGGTCCCTTCAAGCAAATGAAAAAAATCCTAATCGCCAGATAAGATAGGCAACGAGTTTCCCTCTGCAAGGTTCCTAAATCCTCCTGCGAGTCATGGTCCCCTGTCGTTGGGAACACACTGGATTTCTGCCAGTTGACTAAGGCCTGAAAGGGCACCAAACTCCTCCATCATTCCCATAGCTCCTAGCAAATAATCTCCTGTATCACTGATGAAGATCAACAAACCATCCGTATAGAGTGCTATATGATGGCAATAGGCACCTGTCGTATACCTGGATATCGACTCTGTTCTGGCCAGGGGTTCCATAGCTAGCGTGAAAATTAATAGAGACAGGGGCATCCCTGTCTCATTCTTCTCTCCACGGTATGCCGCTCTGATATTGTGTGGCCTGTATGGACCCTAGCAAGCGGGTCCGTGTAAAGCCATCAAACCCATGTTATGAAGTCTCTTACCAATTGCATGAATTCCATTACCCCAAATAATGCATGTGTTCCATTACCCCATATAAAAAGCTCCACTCAAGATTGTCAAAACCCTTTTCTATATCTATATCAAATACAGATGGCACCTCACTATCATATTGATTAGATCCCAGCAGCGATAGCAGCGTTTCGGCCCCGGATTAATCCAGCCTGGTCAGGGTCTATTAGTTTAGTCATATACGGGTGGAGTGTAGTGGCAAAAAGTCTACTCGATATCTTAAAATCCAGATTCAACATCTACAGAGGCAGATAGGCCCTGCAGTCATGTGGCAGTTTACTAGGCTTTAGGAGAAGTACTAGCAGAGCTTCTTGGGTGGAGCCAGGGAAGCAGCCCGTTGCTCTGGTGGCAGAGTAAAGTGCCACTAATTTTGCGGCCAATTCCTCAACGTAGGCGGTGTAAAGCTAGACTGGGAGCCCATCGGTTCCTGGAGTTTTACCTCGTGTCAGTCCCTTAACTGATGCTCTCACTTCCTGTATTGTGAGGCTCAGAAGGGGTAGGCCTGAAAACAACTAGGGTTGGCTCGTAATCAGTAAGGCTGAGCCGCAATCAATAATCAACAAAGAACAAGTGCCTATACTGATCGTGATTTAGAGATGTTTAGCCACCAGAACAAAGGAAGTTTATCAGAGCTGGGGTGTGCTATTAAATCGCTTTTTATTATATTGTCTAAGTCAAAAAAAGTATATTTGTATTAATCATATACTGTTGAACAGAAACAACATTTTTTTGTAAACACAAAAGAAGTTTTGGACAAAAAACAGTGAAGCATTAAAATCCAACATGCATTCCATATTCAGTCATATCACAATCATACCTTGCCATTCATACACAAAACACATACAAATACTCAGCACGATTGGATATGAATAAACAAGCGCATTGAGTATTAGGTCTGCTGCAATATATACAATTATATATACAATTTATACAGTGAATTTGTACAAGTATAAATCAAATGGATCAACAGAATCAAATGTCACGGTCAAACAAAATATATGAGACAGTTTTTAAACCAATAGTGTGACGTTATGTTCACACTAAAGAAAGAGCAAAAAGGAGCAGACACTGGACATCAAGGGGCCTACGCATACCCACCCAAGGTTGACACTAAATGACCGATATCTTTTTCAGGCCATCCAGCCTTATCCAGCTTTTTCTAACCTGAATCTATATAAGCGAGGCCATCGTATACATCTAAGGTAAATGCGCTCCCCTTTCTTCCATGACGGAAAAGAGAAGGCTACACAAACACTTCCTAATATTTATGTCATTATTATTTTTGTTGTTGACACAGGTGTTATCTCTTCTTGGATATTCTCCACAGTGGTAAGCATTGGCAACCGTGGGTGGTTATGCTCTCGAGATTCTTGGTTTTTAATAGATGTACACAATAGATTTTTCTTCTTTTTTCAGAGCTACCTGGCCCTGATGAGAATCCCTCCCAATCCATAGGGATTCGAAATGCGTAGGCCCCTTCATGTCCAGTGTCTGCTCCTTTTTGCTCTTTCTTTAGTGTGAACATAACGTCACACTATTGGTTTAAAAACTGTCTCATATATTTTGTTTGACCGTGACATTTGATTCTGTTGATCCATTTGATTTATACTTGTACAAATTCACTGTATAAATTGTATATATAATTGTAATATTGCAGCAGACCTAATACTCAATGTGCTTGTTTATTCATATCCAATCGTGCTGAGTATTTGTATGTGTTTTGTGTATGAATGGCAAGGTATGATTGGGATATGACTGAATATGGAATGCATGTTGGATTTTAATGCTTCACTGTTTTTTGTCCAAAACTTCTTTTGTGTTTACAAAAAAATGTTGTTTCTGTTCAACAGTATATGATTGATACAAATATACTTTTTTTGACTTAGACAATATAATAAAAAGCGATTTAATAGCACACCCCAGCTCTGATAAACTTTCTTTGTTCTGGTGGCTAAACATCTCTAAATCACGATCAGTATAGGCACTTGTTCTTTGTTGATTACAGAAGGGGTAGGGGCATGGGAAAATCCCAGATTGCTGCTTTGTCATGCTCTGCAGTACTCCAAAGTAGGCCGGCATAATAACTAAAAAAGTGCTGATGGATTTCTTCCTGCCAATATCGTCCAAGTTATTCCTCTTCTATTGCAACTATGATGAGCCTCTCTTTATCAGGTTAGCTAGCCATATAATGCCTGTAGTCAATGCGTCACGGCCTTTCAACTGCCACTCTCTCTATGGTGTCTATTACGATCTGCTGTATTTCAGGGTGCTCCGGTCTCTGTTTTTCTATGTCCCTCAACTCCTGTTCAACCACCTCTACCTCCATTAACAGAGTGGTCCTGACTCCCATTGACGCTGCTATACACTGCCCCTAATCACGGTCTTAAAAGTGTACCACTCCAGCTGAGGGAAAGACGCTGTGCCTGCATTGTACACAAAGTAGTGTGCAATCTTCTCCATAGTCCACCTGGCCTAGGGATTCTAGTTTGAGTGGCCTGGTGGGAAAGAACTGCAAGAGGACTGGATTATGGTTGAACAACGTACGGGCCAAGTATTTTACATGGGCCACCACGCTGTGGATTTCTGTGTTGCATAAAAATGTAAAAAGAACAATTGATGGACACAATGCACAACAATCTCATACTTTCACCCCAGTACAGAGATCTGGGCCTATATCCATTGTTTTTTTGCTCACCATGCCATTCCAGGTTGTACCCAGCCATATGCAAATCAGTCTTGACCCTGCGCCCAATGGGAACAGTCCAGCCCAAACTGCCAGGCCAGGTCCTCTCTGGACTGGAAAGAAGCATCCTAGGACCGGTTTCGGGCTTTCAGCCCTCATCAGCCTCATCTACTTTGTAGCGCCACTCCCTCCTTGACTAAAAAGTGAGTCTCTTGTAAGTGAGCAATGTGGATACCTCACCTGTTCAAATAGGGGAATACTTTATAATGCTTGGACATTGTATGACTCGCCCCCGATATTGATATTCCAATACAGGACCTTGTAGTCACAGGGGTATCCATTTATTTTATTTCTGTAAGATACGGTGTCATCTTGCCCAATGGTAAACCTCCCACTATAGGAAGATGACCCATCGTAGGTCCTGAACCAATTGGTCTCAAAACTGTGACTCATGTTGTCCCCGTTAACAAAAAAGCAAACAGCACCCCAGGTCAAGTGGGTAAGTACCACCCCATCCAAACACTTATACAACATACTGTTTACAGCCACTCACGGGAGCACCCATGACCTACATTAAATGGGGGTAAAACTTTTTAAAGCACAAGGTTCGATCCCCATGGAGGTACCACTCACCCAGCGTATAATAATACAGGGGCTATTACTGACTCAGGAGAGATAAGTAAGACATCCCCTCTCCCATTGTGGCAGATGCCTAACACAGGCACCCGCAGCGCGGGGGGAGGGGACTCAACCTCCAGGGGCCCCCTCAGCACCGCACTTCTTGCCAGAGAGCTCCAGATTGAGTCTGGAGGGGACCCCTGCACATACCCTGCAGGGGGCCTCCTCAAGATTCGATACGCCATTGCATCGTGCCCATCTTTATAGACCAACCTTTCTCCCTCTCAGGGACTCTTATATAAGCCCCTTCTTAAATAATATTGTTGGATGTTCCGAGAGTGCCTCTAGGGAGATCTAGGCGGGAGCCGGAGCCCTGTCATATTCTATAGCAGTGATTAGAGTCAGAGTTCGGTGTTGCCCTCTTGGATGCTGGCGACACCCTGCCCATTCCATTGGTATTCTGTGAGGCCACTGTCGCAATCCCTTTCCTGCTCTCTTGTGTTGTCTCAGCACTGGATGAAGCCGCTGAGGTGCGAGTTCCACCCCTGTGCTGTGAGCTGGCTCTGCTTGCTTGTCGGTCCTGGAGGTCCCCATCAGGCCCCAGTTTGCAGTTGTTCATCAACCAAGAGCCAGACCCCTTGTGGGGTATTAAAGTATCTATTGCTGTGGGATTCACAACTCTAAGCCTCGCTGGGAACATTACTGCATGCAGGAGCTCCAGCTGTCGGAGTCTCTTCTCCCTGAAGTGGCAGTTTTGCAGGCACTCTATGAGCTCACTCGAAAGCATAGAAGAAAGAAAGGCCTGTCACCACTACTTTCTCCTGAATCCACTGCTTTAGGTAAATCAGCATGGTCTTACCTTCAATTTTCTTAGATAGTTCGACCACCCGTAGATTATTTCAGAGCCATCTGTTCTCGGCGTCCTCAGCCCTCAGTTCAAGTGTTCGTACTTTTCACTTCCATGGTAGTAAGCCACAAGTTTGCCAAGGTTAAAGTCGGGGGTATTTCTGCCAGCTCCTTATCCGTCAATGAGACCCGTTCTGCTACGTGGCTATAGTCACCCCTCAGAAGGCCTAGGTCTTCTTTCAGGGTATCTATTTTAGATTCCACACCTTACTAAAATGCTGTAATTGCCTGTAGGATGTTTTGGAGGGTAGGCCATTCCTCCAACGCAGTGTGGAAAGCATCCCCTGCATCTTCTGAGTGTGGCCCCCTATGTCCGGGTCTTATTTACACATGGTTTTCTCCATATTGGGGAGGCCAAAGGAAACCCACTGACCCCAGCAGGGTGTAGTTCACTAAGGCTACTATTCCTATTCATGTTTACCCCGGTTGGCTATGTAAGAGCAAAAAACATCCACAGTGAAATACAAACTGGTCATTGTTGTATGGAAGTTCAGAAACATCTCACAGTGAAGTACAAACTGGTCTTTAATGTAAAGTCAATGCAGCAAAGTATGACTTTAGACTACGTCATATGCGGTCGTGCCCAATGGCCTCCATCCTTGGACATTATAAGGCTACAAATGAAACATTAAAGAAGCCCCATCACATTTGGATATTCTGTCAGGTTTTTGTCTAGCAGGAGCTAATGAGAAGCTTCTTTCTGAATAAGCACAGCTGACACTTTAATTTCATGGCACCAGCACAAGGAGCGTACAGTCAACGCCGTCTTATATTCTAATGGGAGCAAGCAGCCACGGGTGAGCTAGGCTGGCAACAGATCGAGAACTTTCTGACAGAGCGAGCGGCCCTTTGACTTTGCCTGCACGGCTGCGTGAGGCACGAGCTGAAAGGGAGTTGCGCGCTCCTATTGTGAGGACTGAGCAACGCATTCCTTCCTTGGGCTAGGTGAGTCATAGGAGCGCCGCAGATGGCATGTGACCAAGCCAGCTAAATTGATAACATTAAGTGTTTTCAACACCACTTCACGGTTTTCCTAGCAACCTTTCTGGACTTCGAAGTTGGCCTTTGTACGTGCATGTTTTTTGTTTATATAAAACAGTTGGCTTTTCCGTGATCATTGTGGCATAAAATCAAGCCCGAAAATAACAACAAAAGAGTGTTCTAGTGCAGGTAGGGTGGGGGTCTGCACTGAGCACAAGGAGTCAAACACAAGCCCATTTGGTTTGTTAATAAAGCCCTCACTCACCGACCTGGTCGGTGACTTGCTTCATCATCGGGCCCCACCGGGTGTGACCGAATGTCACCCCGGTGTGCTGCAACGCCAGAGTTACTGCAGAGCTGGTCTTGTGAGGATGGAGGGGCTATGTGATAAGTAACGTGAGAAGTGTAAAGAGTGGTGGTTTAAAATTGTCTTGTATGTATCAAAAAATTATTTATTAGCTGATCATCAAGGACAAAGTAAAAAATGTGTCGATAAACAAGGCCAACTAATTGGATGGTCTTGTACCGATAACATTTAAGTGAAAGTGTGGTTGGTCAACATGTTTCTGCCCAAGCGGTATAGTTAACCAGGCATTCGTCAGGACCTAGAGTGTAAACCCCGGCGGTATGAGCACGCTAAGGCCCACCCGACCGTAGGCCTTGAAAGTGAAAAATTCGTGTCTGTGAAGTAACGAATTTTTCACTTTCAAGGCCTACGGTCCGGTGGGCCTTAGCGTGCTCATACCGCCGGGGTTTACACTCTAGGTCCTGACGAATGCCTGGTTAACTATACCACTTGGGCAGAAACATGTTGACCAACCACACTTTCACTTAAATGTTATCGGTACAAGACCATCCAATTAGTTGGCCTTGTTTATCAACACATTTTTTACTTTGTCCTTGATGATCAGCTAATAAATAATTTTTTGATACATACAAGACAATTTTAAACCACCACTCTTTACACTTCTCACGTTACTTATCACATAGCCCCTCCATCCTCACAACACCAGCTCCGCAGTAACTCTGGCGTTGCAGCACACCGGGGTGACATTCAGTCACACCCGGTGGGGCCCGATGATGAAGCAAGTCACCGACCAGGTCGGTGAGTGAGGGCTTTATTAACAAACCAAATGGGCTTGTGTTTGACTCCTTGTGCTCAGTGCAGACCCCCACCCTACCTGCACTAGAACACTCTTTTGTTGTTATTTTCTGTTAATCTATTGGGGACTAAGAGTGTTCGCGCTTCTCCCTACCTCTCTCTTTGTTGATAGACAAAATCAAGCCCTCCAGCTGTGAGCCAGCCCCAGAGCATTTCGCGAAGAAGTATGCAACAGGCAGTGTGGCTGGTACTAGTTTCCCTCCACTTAACACCATAGTGCCACCTGCACAAGTTTTTAAAGCATGCCAGTTGCACCGCCTGAGACAGACTCCAGGACCCCTGTCCAACGTCATTCACTGCTGCTCATCAGATTGAGTATGTTGTGGCACTGGTTTCCATGCACGTACTCTTGCCTCCAATTTTACGTACAGAACAGAAAAAAGGAATAAGAAGACAGGAAGTGCTTTAAAATCTATGGTAAAAACAAGAAGTACTCGTGCTAAACACTGGTGCTTGTGCTGGCATGCCCCTTGCGAGAGCGAGCAGCAGCGCACGGACCATATGTTTACAATTAGCACGTGCGTTGCTACTCGCTCCTGCAAGGCACTCCACAACACCGGATCAGCATACCTCAGACGACTCAGCTTCTACACTCCACCCGCCAGCTTCGCTTTGCCGACCTTGCCCTCGCCACAGTCCCCTGCATCCGAAGAGTGACCTTCGGCGGCAGATCGTTCTCCCACCTCGCCGCCAAGACTGCAACACCCTCCACATCCTCCTCAAGACATGGCTATTCGAGCAGTAGCAGCATCCCCCTCCTCCTCCCCCCTGCACCCTGACACCCTCACAGGTAAGTAGTTCACTTTACAAATGTCCTTAATGATTGATTGATTAATTCCAGCACAAGCACAAGTGCTGAAAAAGAGCTGACCAATTTCTAAAGGTCGCAGCGAATGCGAGCTGCCTAGGCGAGACCTACAAACGGTGATGGGAAGAATGCTTGCCAATACTATCATTACTGGCACTAGCTCGGAGTACCATTCCAACCCATTGTTTTTTGTCCACTATACCACTCTAGACAAAGGTCCACCCCATGTAGATTGGTGCTGACCCTTCACCTCATGGGAAGTCCACCCAAAACGGCTAGGCATGTCCCTCTTCAAGAAGGAAACAAAAGAAACCCCAAGCTGGAGTTCGCCTTGGTAGGCCTCATCAGTGAGCTATAGCCTTCATCCTATGGCACAGGGAGGAAGGGGATCCCCCCCCCCCCCCTTTGTTTTGAGAAGACTGTAAAGAGTGAGGCTGGGTGGATCGCAATTTCCCATTCCATCACTCCTATTGGGTCCCTGGAAACCCAAAGGGAAAAACAGATTAGAGTTTACCTCTAACACTGCATTCAGATCCTGAAGTTTAAGTGCTCTCACAATAGCAAAGGTTCAAAACTGGCACTCATTAATTCGGCAATATATGGCACTCTATTGGAAACAGTCTGGTTAAGCTTTGCGCTCGGTAAATATCTGAAGTGGAAATTAAACCCTATTCTGGTCCATGCATTCCGGCAGTACAAGTGATAAATACAGGTGCTCATTGTAATTGTAGTATTTATTTATACAGTGCAACTTTACAATACATGTTGAAGATGGTGAAGCGTAAAAGAAAGCAATAAACTATTAAAGCAGGATTCAAATCCTAGTTCAAAGTAACTACCATCCAATCTACAAAGGTCCATGATGTTCAGACGAAAGAGTGACTACAAACACCACAGACAGCGGCATCTGGTGGTATGTAAGCAGTGATGTGGATTCAGGCAATAAAATCAGAGGCATACACACACATCCCCACCCACAAATGTGACTCCACTAGAAGACTAAATATGTTCCTTCTTACCTAGTCAATCTGTGAGAGGGCTAAGATTTTTTAAAATAATATATTTTAATTTAAACTTTTTAGGACCACACAGCTGAAGTTACATTAGGTGGAATAATATACAAGACAACTATAAGGATTCATTGCAACTATCCATGGTGACAGTACCCATCCTTAAAGAAAGAGCATCCACTCGAATAATTCAGTATTTTGGCACTTTCTGTACATACACAAATGCATTCAAATATACTCTACCTTACAACAAGGTTCTAATGGGGTAAAGGAGAAGGGAAGCATAGTAAAAAATTAAATAATCAAATCATCATCTTGAGAAGGTGTATGGACGTCCAAAGCAACTGTAATCTCCTAGATTCATAAATTTTCTATATGCTCCAATTCTTAAAATCTATTTTCATGGCTCATAATCAGTGACGCTCTGTCGATCCGCGGCTATGAATTAATACCCGCCTCCCTTGTTGCCATCGAAGTAGCCAATTGCTTGTGGCCTCCTCCTGGGTAGAATATGCCTGTCTGCCTGCTGGGAAGCTTTGGTAGCATGATCTGGTGTACCAAAGATGGCAGGGAAGAAGCTAGAAATTGATGCAGTTTGTGGCTAGGCATCACCCTTGCTCAGGAACGCTTGTGAAAACAACTCAGAGTCAAGAGAGTAGAAAACGAGGTGCGCGTGCCACAATACATCGAGCGCGGGTGGAAACTTAATACTGTTGATACAGTCTAAGCACTCCAAATCAAGTATAAGCAGTAGAGCCACAAAGAAAATCAAGTAGTAGGTGGTCCAAGGGTTATGTATTTCGATATCTAACTTTAAATACACGACACAAATATATCCTTCCTTAAATGAAAACTAACAGAATATAGGATAAAAGAGAAGGACATTCAATGGTTGCAGTCAGGTGAGTAAAGATCTAGACCTACCCCACCGACTAGGTTTTTTAATTTTCAGTATGCATAATTTCTTTTAAAAAAAACAAAAACAGGATTTTCATTGCCCCCAGGCGAGACATTGCTTGGATACAGGAAAATATATGATACTTGCTTTTACTTGTCCAGTTTTTCAGAATATGTCTCTTCTGCACTAAGTACCTTACACACACAATCTCTTATTTCACAATTTGGTTTTAAAGGCCAGGATGCCATTTAAATATACACCCTTTGCTTTCATGTCCAAAGTACCATATAAAGAGTTTCATCTTGGAGAACTTCAATATTTTACACTTTATAGAGCTAGAGCCGTTCTTGGACATCCAAGACTTTACCTGTCAAAGACAATAGAATATTGTATTGCACTTCTCTGTGTATCCTCCGGTCTTTCTCATCCGAGTGTCACCCATATACTGATGTCAGTTCTGGATGTGATTATTGATCAAACTAAGTAGAGATCCTTCAGGTTGGACCAGCTATCTTGATCCTAAAGACCAGACTGTCCTTTATGGCGACAAAGGCACAAACTGAGACGCAGGACGAGCAGTGCCAAAACCAAGAGTTAATAATTGCCACAGTGATCTTGTAGCCTCGTTTAAATGGGCATGAGGATGGACTTTAAAGAAGGAAGGCCACCGGCAAACCATATGGTAACAGGCACATGTTGGTTAAGAACCAGCAGAAATAGGATGTAGACTGGACAAGTGATAGCACCCATAGCTGAAAGGACCTCAAGGGAGAAAAGGAAGCCAGAAGCGAGAGACTGCTCAAAAGCGGACATAAAGGCACAGGAGCATAACAGGGAAAAAAAGAACTTCTGAGGCACAACAAGTAGCAGGAATCCAGGAGTTCAGTATGCTGTGGGATAATGTGCATAGGGGTAACTCTTTTGTAGTGGCTTGACTAGGATGGATATTTTACAGACCTGGTGCACACGTGGTTGCTCTGCAGAGATTGAGTATGCACAGGATTTTTAAGGTTTCTCCTGTACATGTAGCTCGTTGAAGGGTGTTTTAAAATCGGTTGCCTTTTCCCATGTGGCCTTTTCTTGAGGTAATTTCTGATCTGAGGACCGTCCTATGTCTCCATTCAGACCATAGCATTTTATCATGCTAGCTCTCCTGGACTTCCTTGCAGTTCTCCAAATGTGACCCACAGTACTTTAAGTTTGCCTAGCATAACACCCACATCCCAGCGCCTGTTCGTCTTGTGTGTGCCACACCATATCTCAGCACCATCATCTAATTTACCAATTTGGATACATTCTTGCAAAGAGACCATGACCGAACCCCCTACATCTTCGAGAAGCTAAACGAGCAGGGTATGCTCCACTATGTCAAATGCTGTAAAGAAACCAAGGACAAAAGCCAGATTGTAAACCTCAAGAATGCCAAACTTGTCGAAGACATTTTGCAGTTCGTTTACTTTTTCATCAGCCTGATGGTGAATGGGCCTAATTTTCCTTACAAAGCTTTGTGCGTCCGAGTAACTGTAGAAGCACTAGCATGATTGGGGCTGGAGTCTTCTTCACAATACAGCCCCAGAGCTGCAATTGTAGACCTTTCAGAAGAGTAGGTTACGTCTTTGAGTCCATGTTTGTCTTTTACAACCGCCTCCTAGTCAGCTCCTGCAACTGTGAGAAAAGCTAATGGCGGATGCTGCGATTATCTAAGAAAAAAGTCAGACCCTTCCCTTTATGCTGGTCCTTGCGACCCCCCCCCCCCCCCGCCCCCCCAATAGTGCCTTTCAACGTGAGTGACAGATTTCAGAACGCTTTCTCAACTAATTCCCTAAATGCTGGTGAACCATCAGCATGGGAGGGGTGCAGAGAGGCAGAATGCAGCTCACGCGAAAAACCATGCAAAATGACCTGCCCCTTCCGACTCCTTTCACCTCTCTATAGGTCTTTATGCAAATATTAGCGGTTTCACCAGCCAGCACAAGACAATCTCTCAACGGACCTTGCAGGGAGTAGCATAAAGGGTTTTATTTTTAATCACACCTTCTTGTTGTCACTGCAAGCTGGAACTTGGGCTGCTATCAAAGAAAAACAATTCATGAATGTCAAGACTTCACGAAAAAAACCTCATGTGATTGTACTCGAATGTCAAAGTTTCCTTCTAGCATATCACGTAAGAAGCCACCTTTACAAACATGTACCCAAGAAATACGTAACTGGACAAGGGCACACGTCACCAGCTACTGGGAAAACTATCAGACGAAAAGTGATCGGTCATACTTCCGAGGGTAAAATGCACACACGGTTCTCTGTTCTCCATTACGACTCTTCACACAAAGCTTTCGGCATGACATTGAGTTGATCATTTGCAAGGTATTAACCATGTCCACATTTTGCTATATATGGAAATGTTCTGTATCACAACAACACAGAAAGCCCAGTTACTGGAAGAAACAAAACTCTTCGTTTCACCACCACAGCAGGGAGTTTTATTTCACTAAATCAGTCTTTTCAGCTTTGTACAAATACTCTTTGTTTAAAAAAAAAAGCAAACACTGCACGAAGTGCCTTTTCATATCATACACATTAAGTTTATCTTGGGTACATAGATCAAGTTCTGCCTTTTGTTAACCAGTAACCCAGCAGAGAAAAATAGAACAAAAGACACACGACATCAACAAACGTAACCTTCTTTTAATGGAAAGCTGTGCTCCTTTGAAGGGAACCACGACCGTTTTGGTTTCTCTTTGAATGTATTTTAAACTAAAATGCTTAAAAAAAAAACTTTAAAGGGAGTTAATCTACGTGAAACACTCCTAATCAGGCAGAATGAGAAATTTCATTCTGCAGCCTGAAAATTGAGGGAGTCTTATTCAATCTGGCAAATGAAGAAGCTACAGGAAATGTTTTCCTCCCACTAAATTCGATTTAATTAAGAACTCTATACAGCCATGGGAGACCCCAAGCGGCAACAAGCACTTACCAAGCCAATCGGCCTGACTATATATTAATCTTAATCACACAAAAGCTTTAAAATTACACTAGTAAATTGTGTGGCATATGTGAAAGATGTGGTCGGCACTTGCTATAGTGTGGTATTATTTACTTAGTGTTACGTTATAGTAGATCAGCCGAAGTTGGGTTTTCCATGTAACACGATAAGGTAAACATCTGACTGCATGTTTGATATCACTGTGTTACAGTTATGCGAGCAGCGAGGGCCACTTGCCTTCAGACACATGAAAACACATGTATTTACTGAGGGTGGATGTGGCGACCCACTGTCCAAAGCCTGCATAACCACCTTGGAGCATCAACATCCTCAATCTGGGTGTAAGAATGTGCAAAATGCAGTTTAATTCAGAGGTGTTTTCTAGCCCTCCGACGGCCTCCACTCCTCTGTAAAAGTGGCAACAAGTGCATAGTGAGTTCTTGAAGTTGTGTCGCTGACCTGCTGCCTGGTAGCGGATATCTCAGCAAACCACGCAGTATGCGCTTAATTTACCCTTGCGCCTGTTTTGACACTCCGACACAGAGCACATTTGGGAAGCCCTTTGATGGTAAGTGAGGCGGCAAGAATTAGTTCAATGGATAGGTCTATCGCGGAAAAAAGCAGGGGAGTGATAGACACGCAGGGTTGGAGGATCTCTACATTAGGGGGTTGTAATATTCTCCATTAAGTAAGCAAACTTTAGCAAATTCGAGATTGTTGGTCTTGGCATAGTTTGTGGAGTTTCCTGCTTTGTCTTCAATTTACCCACACAATATTTTTTCTCGTACCGGTCTGTATGGTGTTAAAACTAGATGTGCAATTTTCTCGCAATGCATAAGTGCTGTGTTTTTTATCTTTTACGCACAGCTGTCACTCGTGAGAGAAAGATATACCAAATTAGAAATGCTTATAAAAAGCATGCTAACAGCTACATCTGGAAACGAAAGCTTTGTTGGTAAAAACAGAGAATATGCAAATTTACCCTAGGGGGCACGACAAAAGGGTTTGATTCCGGCTTTTATTGAAAATCTGTTTATTTTGGGATCTGGAGTAAAACACAGGTCCAGGTATACACAGCGTCAGGCCCACAACCCCATTTAGGGCCGGCCGCATTTTGTAGGAGAGTCTCTACGAGTATGTAAAGGCAGTAGTAAGGCAAATTGAAAACAGCATGTCGCCTACAACCCGTGCTGGGTCGGCTGCGTGACATATTATATATAATAATAGTGGCTTCTTGTGGGAATTCGCAGGACCCTTTAAGAACTACAACATTAGAAACACGGGCAAGAGGCCCATAGAAAGCGTACAGCGATGAGTGGACAGGAAAGAGTCGAAGAGAGAAGTAGTAGTAGGAAGGACAGATAGATAACAAGAGGAGGAGAGATCGTGCGGGCGGGCAGGGGGAGGAGTTCAGCGGCGCTTGCTATTGAAGGTCCTAATATTTGTTAAAGGATTTTACGCGCAAAATTAATCTGACTGCGGGAGTAGTCTGTTGGGAGCAGGTGGAAGTATAGCATCTTCGAAAAGTCGTAGGGCTCGAAGCTTGGAGGGGAGGTATCGTGTATGCTTTATTTTGCAAAGGTACTTAACTAGGAGTTGCAAAACATCGGTGAAGCGAGTGTCATGTGATTGCAGTCGCGCTGTAAATACTTCCATGGTTATTACAGGCCTTAAGCGTGCATACCAAGCAGCAATTGGGAGGCGTCTCTGCTTTCTTCCAGTATAACGCTAGAAGTTGTTTAGCAGCTCCAAGCATGTGAAGTGCTATAATCCAATTGCTGCGGGTATGTGCTTTTAGCCCGGCAGGTTTGATGCCCAAGAGGATCACAGTTGTGGACTCAGGCAGGGGGAATTCCAGTACCCTTTTAATATGACTAAGGACTTCCTTCTGATACAGGGTCAGGAGTGGACAAGCCCACCAAATATGAATACAATCCCCAGATGCAGCTGAACATCTCCAGCACAGAGGGGAAGTGGCAGGGAACATTTTATGCAGCCGAGCAGGCGTATAATACCATTGTGCTGTAATTTTGTAAGCATTTTCCCTCTGCGAGATGCTACGATAGACCTTAGATAATATCTCGCCATAAGCGATTCCACTGTGTGGGTGTGATTTCCGTTGAGGACGCCAGTTGCCATTGGCGTTAGTATGGATGGGTAGGCAGTACCAGGGGATGTTGTAGGATTTGATACGTCTGGGAGATTAGGTCCTTCGAATCGTCAAAGGAGCGGACCAGCCGCTCAAAGGGGGTAAACGGGCGGGTGGCCGCCTGCTGCATCTCCGGCATAGATACCCAGTGCTGCAGTTGCGCATATTGTATTCCCGTTCCCAGTGGAAGGTGGAATTACTCTCTGCACTGAGCAAATGCCTTGAGTGTTTCCCCCTCGTAGAGGTCGCAGATCACTCTGCATCCCCCCTGCAATTATTTAGCAAAGGTTTACGTGCGATGAGCCGGAGGATATAGTGGGTTACCAACGATGGGAGTGTGCGGAGAGGGGAAGGTGGTTAGCCCCCTCCTCACAACCACCTTGTCCCAGATATCTAGGACCGTTTTTGTGGGCACAGCAATATAGACGCTTCTGGAGTGCGCAGTGCGGTGGAGCCACGTAAGATCCCAGATGGTACGCCCAGTCATAATCCTGTCCCTATGGAGCCAGATCTTTTCACTTTCAGTGGTTGTCCATTCTGAGACAAAGCGAAGATGCGAGGCCCAATAGTAGTCCAGGAAGTTGGGGCAAGCCAGCCCTCCTCTATCTCGCGGTAACATGAGGATCTTGTGGGAGAATCCTGGTTTACGCCCGCCCCATATGAAGGTGGTAAGGTCCCGCTGACGGTCCTGTATCTGGTGCTGTGGGATAGGGGTGGGAAGACATTGAAATAAATATAGAATTTTTGGGAGTATCGACATTTTGATGGCATTAAGTCTGCCCAGCCACGACGGCGTCAGAGACCTCCACCCTCTCAAGTCCTCTAGTACAGTCTTCCTACATTTCCGCCAATTTACTTGGGTCCATGTGTCCAAGGAGGGAGTCCGCTTACGCCCGAGATACCGGATGTGATCAGTGGCCCATTAATATGGAGCGAGCTTCTTCAAAACGGGCATCTCCTCCTCAGGAATTGTGAGATTCAGGGCCCAGGATTTGCCATGATTGATTTTGAGGCCTGAGGCCCGTTCAAAGGTCTGCAGTAGGGAGTGAAGTGCCGGGAAGGATAAGTGCGGGCTTGATAGTGTGAGGAGGAGATCGTCCGTGAAGAGCGCTACCTTGTTCTGTCGACCCCCAAGAGAGAGGCCATTTATATCCGCCAACTGCCTGATCATTTCCGCTTGGGGCTCTACCGCAAGGGCAAACAGCAGGGGTGACAGGGGGGCAACCCTGCAGAGTACCCATATAAATGGAGAATGGCTCTGTACATTTCCCGTTGACTCGCATCCTAGCCTGTGGGGAAAGGTAGGGGGCCATGATCATAGAAATAATGTTCCGGCCCAGTCCAACTCTTTGCAACACTGCCCAGAGAAAGGTCCAATCCAGTTGGTCGAACGCCTTCTCAGCGTCCAGCGACAGAAGAATGGCCGGTATGTTCCAGTGGTGCCCTTTCCCCACCAAGTGCGCAATTCTATGCTCATTATTCGCCCCTTGGTGGTTGCGGATGAAGCCAACTTGATCCGGCTCCACAAGACCAGACATGTGGGGGTCTAATTGTTTTGCAAGCATTTTGGTGTAGATTTTAGGATCAGTGTTCAGCAAAGCTATGGGACGGTAGGAGGCACATAGAGTGGGATCTTTCCCCGGTTTAGGTAGAAGGGCTATTTCTGCCATACCCATGGAGAGCGTCTGCCCGTCCGTGTCAGAGAAGTGAGGAAATATAAATTTTTGGTCAAGTTGTGTTCCCTAGCGTGTACCCCACCGTCTCCATGTACCAGCTTATAGTGCATGTAACTTCCCTCCTGTGTCAGCTATGAAGACGCAAATACATTTGCGTCCAACGTTAACCTGTCCTCTTTCAGACCCACCCTGAATGGGTTGAATAGTCCGTTCCTAAGTATGCTATGCCAACGTCTTTTTGTAGTGTACTTTACACGTTTTTCAGCTCTGGCAAAGTAGGCCCTGAAATCCTGCCATCGAGCTTTTTCTGGCTTCTGACTCTGAAAGCCTCAGCCCAGGCTGTCTCTGTACCCGTGAACTCTGACTTACTTTCAGCGCGGCTCACCGCGCTTAGCTCAGCCTGCTGCCTGCCAAGACTGACTACAACCTTCGAATTATCTGTTCCGCTCCTCGAAAATGCATTCCTGCCTACTAGTTTAAGAAAACATTCCCCCAGCTGCAGAGCAGAAGGGCCGGCCTCACTGTCTCCGTGCAAGTAATTCATAGCTCTGTTACCATGCTCCCATGGAAGGCCCATGCCCCCACGCTTCTCATGCAGACACTTAGGCGCTTATACACGCACTCACAGTCAGTATAGGATCGCTTCTGCCCCAGAGACCTTTTCCGTTCAGATAATATAGTTCCTAAAACATCAGATATCAGATATGATAGAAGTACGAGTTGATCTGACATGCCAGACTTCTGTCTCTTTCCGCTAGTGTAAATGTCAAGTCCCCTGCACCCTCCAGTTTCACGTCAATCACACGTCATGCAGCTGCGCGCGCATCCAAGCCTCCGATTTCTGCTGACATTGCAACATTTCTGTTTTGTGCCACCCACTTATGACACCTACCTGTGACGTTTCTAGCACACACCTCTATGTTCACGCCCAGTTCACGCCTTCTAATTACGTATCACTATCACGTGGATGCTGTTATCTTTCTTCTCTCAGCTGTTACGCCTACTGTATTGGTTTCTATTGTACGATTTAAGTATATAAGCTATGTATTGTCAATAAAATATTGCTCTATCCCTTCCTGAACCCCTTGTGGTTGCAGGAACATGATATCCAGTTCCGGAACGATTCCTTTTTAAGGAATAAAACCCCTAAGAACTCTAACACCACGGACTCTGTTTTTTTCTTTCCGATTGAGTTATTATTGATTAAGTACTTACCTGCATAGAAATTAAGACGGTAAATTAAATATTTACGACATTTTGGCGCCCGAACAGGGACCCCTCCCCCACCCCACGCGCCGGTTGGTGCGTTGCAAGCTCTGTCCCCTGCCATCAGTTAGAAGGAAACTACGCGTACCGGCAGGATTTCCTGTATCTCCCTCTGGCCCACGGAGGTGACGAAGACTGCAATCAGCACCCAGACGAGGCGGTGAGGAGTGCGGAGGATCCCGACCAGAGCCTAGCCGAAAGAAGCAAGGTCCGAGGTGTCAAGAGGCCCACCAGTTTTCCGAAGTATCCACGTGTCGAGTCGAGTCGAGTCCAGTCCAGTCCAGTCGAGTTTTCCGAGGCCTTCTGTTTCCGTGCTTCCCGGTGAGTACCATTGCTGGGACGTATCTAGACGGGTTTGGGTACACAAGTCCGGTCTGCACTGTTTTAGACAGTGTATCTGTGCTGTTTAGCAGTACATCAGTTATTCAAGTTTTTGCATTGTTTTTAGACAGTGTATCTGTGCTGTTTAGCAGTACATCCGGTATAGGGGGTATAGGGTATAGGGGGGTAGTCGTATATGTCTCAAATGTCTTTTCATGTGATTAATGTTGTGGTATGAGTGTGACTGTTTTAATGTTCATTATTGTGTTCTTGTGTAACTAGCTGTATTCAGTATTAAGTAGCAAGGATTGAGCAGTCAGTACTAAAGTGAACAAGATGCCGTTTTTCAACAAGTTAAAGCAGATAGGAACTAGGAAAGGGATACTAGAGGAAGAAATTCCTATCCCCCCTAGGGACACTCCTGGAAATTTTATGTACCATAAGCATGGCTTAGATGCCATATTGTATCTAGATTTATGGGCCGATTATACTAAGCACCTAGATGAGAGACACAGATGGCCTGTTACCGGAACATGGGATGCCGAGTGCATCATGAAGGTAGAGGAAGCACTATGGAAAAAGAAAGCCAGACAATCTCAGAAAGACGCCATAGAATTTTGGCGTAAGGAATCACATAAGCGTGCTGAAAAAGCACTACGTAGAGAAGATAGACTTAAAGAATCAGATCAAGCCCAAGAAAATGAATTAGTTACTGAAGGGATCCGAGTAAAATCAGAGCAAATAGACCGCGCACGAAACAATCTCGTAAATGGCATGTATCTCGCGGCCGAGGGTTCGCCTGAGGCCACTTCAGAAATACCGAAAAATCTGCCGCCACCATTAGTTCCAACTAAAGTAACTCACAGGACTACTAAAGACATATTCTTGAATTCCTATCTAGAGGATGTAGCACCCGCTTACACCAATCTGCCTGTCCGCGTCCCGCCTACTGACGGTGACGGGGGTGTCAACCCGCCTCCAGACCAAATTCTGCCACAACTGCAACCAGGTTTTCCTGTTCGACCGACCATTCCTCCACCTCCACCACTTCCCGCACTTAAAACTGATCTACCGAAACCGCTTCTACCGGACCCTACTAAAAGACAAATTCAAGTTCAGATACAGACTCCACAGAGAGGTAATGTCCAAGCTTCCGCCTCAGGAGGTGCGATAGGGGGTCTTCGGACCCCGCCATTGACACACAGATTACACCTTAGGGATATGCAGAGTCCTTTTACGTTCAGATCACCCCGCCTCAACATACTCAAAGAACCGCTTGCAGTTTGCCGATATGATCCAGTACCCGGCAAAGACGATAGAATGATGATGGCATCACTACGCTTACGATATGCTGCAGATTACCTACTGTCATTTTCAGGAATGCAAGAGCACCTAGATAGAATATATCACTTTGTCCAGACTGGGAAAGACCCTGACAGTATTAAGGATGCCATGGTGCATCAGAAAGTTGACACTCAAGCATATATACTACGTTTTTTTATAAACTGCCTAATAAGAGAACGAGACAGGCCTGAAACAGAACAGGATGAATTAGATGCACTAAACAAGTGGGGTCAAAATATATCTGAAGGAAAACATGATAAAGGGGGCTGTATAACCAGTATGTACAGAAAAATAAGAAAAGCAGTGATAGAAATACACGAAAAAGAGAAAGAAAAGGCTTCCTCCGAGGAGGAAGAAGAACCTGAAGAACCAGAAAAGACTACAGATACGATAGCGTATGTAGGTAAGGGAACTTACCTTAGGAAAGGCATTCGTCCCGAAAGCAAGAGAGTTTTTCTCTCTGGCTTAACCAATCCGAATTCTCCTGAACATCAGTTCCAGGAGACCGATAAAAGGCTACGAGACCGAATAGGGTACCATGTACTCAATTCTATGGATGAACAAGAACTAGCCCGGTCAGCCGTATTATGGACTGACAATCCGGATATATACAATGATGACACAGTAGCGCAGACATTCCTGAACCTTTCCCCAGACGAGCAGAAATTAGCAGGTGTATACATGATTCAGCACCTCCTCACGTTATACAGACACCAACATTCTGATCCAGGTCCCTTACACGATACATTAGAAGCACTACTCATGGATAGATGGAGAGGTCTAAGTGCAAAGTTAATACAAATAATTCTAGAACAACGACATAGATATAACACTTTCGTAAGTTCCGAATATGTTCCCGCTCCGCCACCAGAAAGGAAAATGTATCATATGGAACGTTTACATGGCATTGAAAGTCAGAACCCCTTACGAGAAGTGCATCCAGTTATGGGTGAGGATCATACCTTGAAACGTGTGTATGTACACACGCCTCTGACTAAGTTAGAACTGTTAGAAATGAAGAAACTAGTCCCGTGCCATGATAAAGACCCTGCAGGTTTTCACAGAGAACTTAAAGACATGTTATTGATGGGGGATTACAAATATGAAGATATCATGAAAATGTTAAAAGTACTGCTGCCCACGGGCATCTACGAGAAACTCAAAGAAAAAGAATGGGAGGTGGGAGAGAAAAAGATTGTATGGGCAGAAATAGAAGACGAAGAGAACAAACGTATCCCAGGGGTAGGCCTTGGGGAGAAAACTAAAGCATTACCAGGTTTGATAGTACAGGTTCTGCCAAGATTATTGGCAACTAGAAAGGAAGACTGGGACGCAATCTCAGCATGTAAACAGAAAGCAGATGAAGATACTAGTGACTTCTATTCAAGATTCGAGAAATGTTTCATTATTAATAGTGGTCTTAAACCAAGTAGCGAGTCGTACCCGCATCTTTTTGTATCAAAGTTAGTCGAGAATTCCCTGTTAGCAGTTAAAAACCGTGTATACAAGGTCGAGAGTACATGGCAAGCAAATACGCCATCACAGATGTTACAAATGTTACAATACCATCAGAACAGAATTAGAGAAGAACAGGATCAGGAACAGAAACGTATGAAAGACACGAAAATGAAAATGCTAGTAGCCCAGTCGGTCCCAACCGACGGCCACAGAAAGGGTACGACCCAGACAGGTCACGCCGCAGCTCCCATTAAAGGGACATGCAACTATTGCAAGCAGCCAGGCCACTACGTACATGAATGTCTAGTTCTGAAACATAACATAGCAACAGGTAAAACTAAAGAAAGACCGCATCCACCAAGACAAGATCAGGCCCAGCAACAGACTTCACAGAACGTACAGCCCATGCAGAATACGCAGCCCATGCATGCTTCATCACATACAGCACAGACAGTAGCGGTACCACCGCCACAACCCATTGCCGCGACTCAACAAGTCTCACAACAAATGTACCAGTATGCCCAATCTGCTTACCCCGATTACCAACGATACGCATGAAACAGCCTAGAGAGGGAGTTGGGCTTGCCTCTTATTGAAATTCCTGTAGATCAAGAAGGTCCTTATGTACACAGTCAAGTATTGGGAAAAGACAGAAAGTTTTTAATTGACACAGGGGCAAGCCGCACCACAATAAGCCATGACGAAGTCCCAGGGGCACCCCTCTCAGGCTCACAAAATGTTTCCCTTGGTTTTTCAGGACAGCCTATTGTAAATGAGGTATCAGAACCAGTTCCCCTGGCTGTGGGTCCGTTATCACGTGTTACAGACTTGTTACTTACGAAATCATGTCCAGAAAATCTGTTAGGAATAAAAACATTGAAGGCTCTAGGAGCTGTTATATGTTGTTCCCCGGAGGGAGTTAGACTCTTTCTGAGGGATTTCAAGGGTCACTATGTATTACGAGAGTTTGATGTCAGATTGAAAAATGTACCAGATCACTTGTGGGCAAAAGGCCCAACTGATGTAGGTTGTATGCATATCACACCATACCGTGTTACACTCAAGACAGGAGTTGTTTTACCCCGAATCAGACAATACAAGTTACCACCCGATGCTGTAGTGGCTTTACTGGAAATCATTGAAGAGCTCATTGCCCAAGGAGTGGTCGTAGAGACCGACTCCAATATCTGTAATTCACCCATCATTCCAATTCTTAAACGTACTGATCCCAATGCACCGCCAGTATATCGGCTGGTGATTGATCTAAGAGAACTGAATAAATGCATTGTTCCACAGTATCCTGTGGTCCCCGATATCTCTTCCCTATTGACTGCTATTGATTCTGAAGCAACGTTCTTTACTGTAATTGACCTCAAGAACGCCTTCTTTAGTGTACCCATTGATCCAGAGAGCCAATACCTCCTCGGATTCAGTTTAAATGGACGAAGTTTCAAATTTTCCCGCGCACCTCAAGGATTCACAGAAAGCCCCAGCATCTATAGTCAAGCACTGAAAAGACAACTAGATTGTATTCAAATGCCAGTTAATACCGCTTTACTGCAATACGTAGATGATCTGCTGATCACCGCACGAAGTGAGCCCGAATGTGAACAAGCATCACTGACAGTTTTACATTTCCTGGCCGACAAGGGACACAAGGTGTCTCCTTCGAAGCTACAATTCTGTGTTCAGCAAGTTGTGTACTTGGGTCACTTGCTGTCCAAAGTGGGGAGACAGCTCACTCCCGATCGCATTCAGTTAATTGTAAATATGCCACAACCCCAGACACAAAAGGAAGTGCGGGCCTTCATAGGCCTCACCTCGTACTGCAGACAATGGATCCCCCAGTATGCATTTCTAGCTAAACCACTCATTCAGTTAACGACACAGGAGGCAGCGACTTCGACTGTCCTCCCTTGGACTCAGGAACACACACAAGCCTTTGAAGAATTAAAGAAAGCCTTATGCCAAGCACCAGTTTTAGCGACACCATGTTACAGCAAACCGTTTACACTTTTTGTTACAGAACGTGATGGCACAGCATTGTCTGTCCTCACTCAAGATCAAGCAGGTTCACATAAGCCTTGCGCTTATTTTTCAAGTACATTGGATTCAGTAGCCCAGGCACTCCCTGCGTGCTTAAAGTCAGTAGCAGCAACAGCATTAGCAATCAGACAGAGCGACTCAATTGTTTTAGGACATCAATTAACAGTACAAGTTCCACATTCTGTAGAGGTTCTTTTAAACAGAACCCAGACTCAACACTTGACTATAGCACGACTGACAGGTTACGAATTGACGCTATTCCAGCCACACATAGAAATCAGACGCTGCAGCATTCTAAATCCCGCAACATTGTTACCCACGATTATGACAGATCCAGCCCCGCATGATTGTATAGAGATCATTAATGCAGTAACAAAGCCCCGACGAGACTTAACAGATGTTCCACTGACAAATCCAGACCTGACACTTTACGTGGATGGTTCATGTATGAGAACAAGTACAGGAGAATTAGTGGCCGCGTATGCAGTGACCACTGAAACTGAAGTCAAAGAAACACATCGTATTGACACACTGTCCGCTCAAGCGGCAGAGCTTATTGCTCTGACCCGAGCCTGTATACTAGCCAAAAACAGAAATGTCAACATATACACTGATTCCCGTTATGCCTTCGGAGTTGTACACGACTTCGGCATGTTATGGCAAGAACGAGGTTTTTTGACCTCTCATGGTGCCAAGATTCAACACGGTCCCCTCATTCAAGCCCTGTTAGAAGCAATACATCTGCCTTCAGGCATATCCGTCATGAAGTGTAAAGCACATACTAAAGTTACAGACTCTGTTTCCCAGGGTAACGACCTGGCAGACCAGACAGCAAAACATACAGCATTGACTCACAACCAGACAACTGACGTGACAAAGACAATAGTACCGACAAATTGTATGACAGTCAGGGATCCCACACTAGATGTAATCGATATTCAGACACATGCTACCCCAGATGAAATAAAGAAATGGACTGAACTAGGAGGGATCCAGACAGATCAAGGTTGGATGACAAAGGGAAAATCTACATGGTTTCTCCCTGACTCTATGGTTCAAGTCATAATCAATACAGCACATAGTCCAGCACATCTAGGAGAGAAAGCGATGTTAGACAGTTTACAAAATCTCTGGAGCAATAAACACTTACGAGCAGCAGCAAAACAGAAAGTGCGTACTTGCATGATCTGTTGTCAGTTCAATCCAGGTAAAAGCGTCCCTGTAGAGCAAGGTGGATTTCATCCTCCCGATCACCCTTTTGAAGTCCTCCAGATGGATTATATCCAGATGGACCGTTGTCGAGGATTCAAATATGTCCTCGTAATTGTTTGTGCACTTTCCCGTTGGACCGAAGCATATCCAGTCCCAGATTACACTGCTCCGACCACTGCCAAGCAGCTGGTTCGAGAATTCTTCCCACGTTACGGCTTGCCTCGTGTCGTGTACTCAGATAACGGACAGCCATTCTCATCCGAATTAATGAAACAAGTTTCCTTGCTGCTAGGATATCAGTGGAAATTCCATTGTGTCCGACATCCCGAAGCCGCAGGCCTTGTAGAGAGGCATAACCAGACACTAAAGATCCGCCTTGCTAAAATATGTCAAGAGAAAGGGGTCGACTGGATAGTCGCCCTGCCAGTTGCACTGTTCTACATGAGAATGGTTGCCCACTCGAGATCAGGACTATCCCCGTACGAAGTGGTCTTTGGCAGACCACCGAATATGTGGGGGACGCCCATTCCTAAGAAAATTACTGATGTTGATTGTAACATGTTGACAGATTACCTTGCCTCCTTGATGTCTGCACTCCAATCATGTCGTTCACAGGTTGCCGCAGCCTTCCCTGACAACACTGATGTGAAGCCGCATGATGTCCGTCCTGGGGACCTGGTCTTAATTAGGAACTTCGACAGGAAAAGTCCGCTGGAGCCCCGCTGGAAAGCGCCGAAGACCGTCCTTCTTACTACGAGGACCGCAGTAAAAGTGGAAGGCAGAAAGGGGTGGATCCACACGAGTCATATTAAACAATGCAACGAACTGAAACCAGACCCAGACTCGTCCACCCCCTCCAAAGACTGTATTGAGCCTAGTGACTTTAAAGTTCCCGAGCGAGAGAAAACTCCCCAAGAGGAGTATAAACTAAAACTCCGATCTAGCAAGTCAGACAGTTAAATTGTTTAAGTCCTCCCCTAGGTGAATCGGTTAAATAGTTTCTGACATGTATCCCCTAGATCGAGATAGAGAGAGAGAGAGACAACTCAAGAAACGTACATATTGCAAATCACTGCGTAGTCACTGTATAGTGACATTATTAATTATGTTTTTTTCTAAGTCTTCTGATTATTGTTGCAAGTATACTGCTTCCTATCTATTACCCTATTTTCAAGCGTGAACAATCTGCTTACAATGTTTCTGCTGAACATTCTTTTAGTGAATTACCTCCCCATGAACTTTCTTACAGACTTGCGCTGCGCAACAACACATTCATTAGTATGTTACATCATTCCCATCAGACTAACAATGCTACAAACTGCTGGATATGTGGCCGACTCCCTCCCTACCAGAAATACAAGGGAGCTCTGCCCCTCTTTCCGTACCCGTTCACTCACAATGGCTCCTGTGGTGCATGGTTTAAAATAATTAATTCATTAGATCCTGATATTGCTGTTTTCAAAGGGAGCTGGGTTTGGGGAAACTTGAACTTAGTTCTGCTTAACGTCTGTTACCCTGACAAGAAGGGACTTCCCACTAGAATAGGAACTGATCTAGAAAATGAAGTATATGGATTAGGTAATTACACAATTAACCTTATGATTCTTACTGTTGAATCCGAAGCTGCACCAGTTCTGCCCGCGATGTCAGTATTACCAGTTACTGGTGAATTATGTGTCAGTAAGAAAGGTTCAGTACACTTAGGTCATAGTAAATGTACTACTGTGGTCAAATTCAGTGACCAAGGCAAATCTTCCTTTAGAGCTACCCGTCATTCCTATTTTGTTTGTGGCCATACCGCATACATACGCTTACCTCCAGATTGGGATGGTACCTGTTACATTGCTTTCCTTCTGCCACCTGTTTTTCTAGCTCCTCCTGATTATCACAGAAATACAAATCTAGTAAAGAATAGACTCCGAAGAGATCTCCCGCTTGTCGACTACACAGAAACGGCATGGGAATAATACACAGATTTTAATAAAGGATTCTTTTTCTTCTTAGGCCCCGTTCAAAATAGTAAACTAATACGCAGATTAACTAGAACACTTGAAGCAGTAGTAAATGAAACTGCCTCCGCCTTAGGTAACTTAACAGAGGAGCAGTCCGCCATGCGGGTTGTTGTTCTTCAGAATCGTCTTGTTATTGACGTCATCTTGGCAGATAGAGGTGGAGCCTGTAAGGTCATCGGGTCAAGTTGCTGTGTTTTCATTCCAGAAAACGCGCCATCCGTATACAAAGCTATTACACGTCTTCATAAAATTGCAAATCTGATACATCAGAATCCAGGCACCTGGACTTGGTCCGGTTGGTTCTGGACAACGTGAACAGCTTGGGGATGGAAGATCCTATCCTTCCTAGGTATTGGCCTAGTCATAGTATTCAGTTGCTGCCTGTGCCTGCAGTGTGGGCCAGCGATTTGTGGACTGTGTGCCACATCATGCATTGAACATTCCAGTTTTCTCTCAAGACGTGAAAGAAAGAAAGAAGAGCAAATGATGCTACAAGAACAAACTGATCGATTCATGAGGATCGATATATCATGAAGGGTCCGTAGGGAACAAGGAGGGAATGAGGAAATATAAATTTTTGGTCAAGTTGTGTTCCCTAGCTTGTACCCCACCGTCTCCATGTACCAGCTTATAGTGCATGTAACTTCCCTCCTGTGTCAGCTATGAAGACGCAAATACATTTGCGTCCAACGTTAACCTGTCCTCTTTCAGACCCACCCTGAATGGGTTGAATAGTCCGTTCCTAAGTATGCTATGCCAACGTCTTTTTGTAGTGTACTTTACACGTTTTTCAGCTCTGGCAAAGTAGGCCCTGAAATCCTGCCATCGAGCTTTTTCTGGCTTCTGACTCTGAAAGCCTCAGCCCAGGCTGTCTCTGTACCCGTGAACTCTGACTTACTTTCAGCGCGGCTCACCGCGCTTAGCTCAGCCTGCTGCTTGCCAAGACTGACTACAACCTTCGAATTATCTGTTCCGCTCCTCGAAAATGCATTCCTGCCTACTAGTTTAAGAAAACATTCCCCCAGCTGCAGAGCAGAAGGGCCGGCCTCACTGTCTCCGTGCAAGTAATTCATAGCTCTGTTACCATGCTCCCATGGACGGCCCATGCCCCCACGCTTCTCATGCAGACACTTAGGCGCTTATACACGCACTCACAGTCAGTATAGGATCGCTTCTGCCCCAGAGACCTTTTCCGTTCGGATAATATAGTTCCTAAAACATCAGATATCAGATATGATAGAAGTACGAGTTGATCTGACATGCCAGACTTCTGTCTCTTTCCGCTAGTGTAAATGTCAAGTCCCCTGCACCCTCCAGTTTCACGTCAATCACACGTCATGCAGCTGCGCGCGCATCCAAGCCTCCGATTTCTGCTGACATTGCAACATTTCTGTTTTGTGCCACCCACTTATGACACCTACCTGTGACGTTTCTAGCACACACCTCTATGTTCACGCCCAGTTCACGCCTTCTAATTACGTATCACTATCACGTGGATGCTGTTATCTTTCTTCTCTCAGCTGTTACGCCTACTGTATTGGTTTCTATTGTACGATTTAAGTATATAAGCTATGTATTGTCAATAAAATATTGCTCTATCCCTTCCTGAACCCCTTGTGGTTGCAGGAACATGATATCCAGTTCCGGAACGATTCCTTTTTAAGGAATAAAACCCCTAAGAACTCTAACACCACGGACTCTGTTTTTTTCTTTCCGATTGAGTTATTATTGATTAAGTACTTACCTGCATAGAAATTAAGACGGTAAATTAAATATTTACGACAGAAGGAGTTGTACAGGCGCAAGAGGTGGGGCTGGAGCTGCACCAGAAACATGCGGTAAAAGGCCAGCGGCAGGCCATCCAGGCCTGGTGTCTTTTCAGGAGGGAGGTCTTTTATCGCCGCGGTCAGCTCCTCTGCAGTGAGGGGCCCGTCTAGGTGTTCGGCGTGATGAGGATGTATTGGGGTCCAGGAACATTTGTTCAGAGCGTCATTAATGAGGTCCTGCGACGGTACTTTCGCTGTGTAAAGGGTAGCGTAATCGGCCCTAAAGGCCTCGCATTTGGCCCGCTCTGTGGTGACCCGCACTCCGTTAGGCAGTTGTATGTTAGCTAGGTGGGCTTTTCTGCATGCGCTCTCAGACGCCTCGCCAGTAATTTGCCCACTTTATCTCCCACTTCAAAGTAACACTGTTTTAGGGTTAGCAGGGACCTCATCTTTATTGGTGAGCAGGGCGCATATTCTGTCCTATCAGGAGGGGCGCGCCCAAGCCACAGAGTCATCCGCCCGCCACACCTAGTAGGCAAGAAAAAGTAAAGAAGAAGTTAGGCAAGTAAGAAAGTACAATAGTGAAGAGTAAATAACCAGCAATAGCCAACCGGGCCACATTGTTCTTTTCCAGTCACGGGACAGCCTGTAGCACAAGGTGAGAATGATCCCAGAGATGTCACTCTCTCAAGAACAGATGGGGGTAGGTCTGCAGCCGCTTTCAGAGTTGTCCAGGGAAGGTGCTCCGGCACCACCCACACTGCAATCGGGGAGCTAGGGTATTGTCTGGATTGCTAGAGCAATCATCAATCCCGTTGGGGAAGGGCACGCCTCCAGGGGCAGGTATCAGTCGCTGTAGATGTGCGAGCTATCTATCAGGGGGTTGATGGGCGCGAAGCTGTCTCAGAGTTATCCCCCTCTAAGTAGCTTATATGTTCGATGATGTCTTGCTTGGTATGCGAGGACGAGTGCTCGTCAAGGGGCGGAGAGAGTCGGCGACCCCGCACAGTAGACCAGGATGGTTTGGCAGGCACCCGCGCCGGAGGTGGGGGACGGGTGGGGCTGGCAGGCAGTGAGGATGGGAGTCTGAGTAGTTGAGCCGCTTCCGTGTAAGACCGCATCACTCTACGTTTGGACTCCCATTGAAAAATAAGAGCGAATGGATGCCCCCACTGATACGAAATGTCCATGCTCCGCAATTTGTCCGTCACAGGCTTAAAAACACAGCGTCGTCTTAAGGTGTTAGGTGCTAGGTCTTGGAAGATCTGGATCTTGTGCCCATCGTAGGTGAGGTCCTGCTTATCTCGAGCTGCCCGGAGGATAGCCTCTTTTTCTGTAAAGAAGTGGACCTTGGTTAGAACGTCCGGGAGGACACCCAGTCTTCCCGCGGGTCCAGATACCCGATGAGCCCAATCTAGGGTCGGCGGAGAAGCGCTATAGTCCCCCCAGACTTAATGGAGGAGCTACGCTATATAGATCATGATATCTTTCCCTTCTGCTCCGAGAGGAAACCCCCCCCCCCCCCCCCCCCCCCTCACCCACCCAGATGCGGAGGTTGTTCCGGCGGCTCCGGTTTTTATGGTCCTCCTGTTTCATTTGCAGTTCTATGTGTTGTTCCTCCAGGGTGGCCAAGCGTTGCCATAGTAGTTCCTGGTCCTCCGTACGGGTGTTGACTGTCTTCTCCAGCCCGTCTACTCGCTCTCCCAGATCTGCCACCTCTTTTCTGAGTTCCCGAACACAGCAGTGCACCTCAGTGCACAGGGAGCCTATTTCAGTCTTTAGTTCGGACATGAACACTTATGTTACCGGCGGTGAGTCCCCTTCGGCTTGTGGCGCCACATTGCCGCTACAGGATTATCTCTGGGGGTTGCCGCCGAGTCGTCCTTGCCCCCTTTGGAGCGTGTTATTATGAATCCGTGGGCTCCCTGCAGAGTGCCAGTTGTTAAGGGCAGAGAGGGTCCGTAGTAGGACACACTGGAAGGCCTGCATTCCAGGTATACTCACTAAGCATCAAACGCAGGAATCACCGGGGACAATAACAGCAGCTGACTCGTGATGTCCATCAGCGACGTAACCAGCAGTGTCCAGAGCTAGTGCGAACCTCACCACCTTTGCAAGACAACAGGGCCCAGACTTAGCTTCCACATGAGGAGAGGCCAGAAGAGAAATCCAGAGCGGTGACCATCTTGGCCCATTCCAGCCACGGCACGCCTCGAAGTAGTAGGCATCCACACTCCAGGCGCCTTGGAGGGGGGTACTATCCCCACGCAGCAGGTCGCTCATGTGTCCACAGGTTTCGTGTCAACTTCAAGAGGGAGGTAAGCCCAGTACAACAGGCCCAGGCGTGCCGGCAGTCGAGGCTAGTCAGGATATCATAGTAAGGCCCGTTCCCGGTACCGCCTACTAGGCCCACTGTGATCCTTCAAGGCTTACGGCGGTCCCGTGGAAGTATGCAGTCAGCCCCCAGCATCTCAAGATAATGTCCAATCCAGGGTCTACACCTGCCCCGCTCCAGCTGCAAGGGAACAGGTGGGCTCCAAAGTAATCGACCCAGCCGCTCGGGCCCAAAACTGGGACCAGGTGAGTCTAGCGCACTAAGCTCACCGAACTGCCTCAAGTCTGTGCGCTTGCCAGGGGCTATTCCCCAAGATGGTGGCCAAATCACTGGGGGGCACCCAAGTCTCATCGCTTGCCCCACGACAGCTCCGGGGGCGGACGGGTTCCAGGGCAACAAGTCCAAGGACTTAGGATGCCGCAGCGCTAGTCAGACCGGTCAAAGGCGCTAGCTCTAGGGGTCCCCTATGGCCCAGAGAAGTCTATGCAGGCCGCGCGCCCCCGTTCCACAGGCCCATGAAGGCCAGACACTCGCACTCACTGACAGGGTCGTATACGCCGTCTCCGGCCGTGTGCGGCGCACAGCCCTCTCCACCAGTCCGCTCCTGCACACACAGGGGGACCTGCTCTGTAGACTCACGGGCAGCAACAGCCCAGTCACTCCCGCAGCGGGGCCTTCCAGGCAGCCAGCCCGCCGCTGGCGCTGTGTCTGTGGGGCTCACAACCCCTATTGCTCCACCGCCCATTCCACTGCTGATCGCGGGACCCAGGCACAGGGACACTGCCCTCCGCTCCCCCGGGGCGCCCCCGCTTGGAGGACACAAAATGGCGGGACTCCTATGCTGGGCCAAGCAGCCCGCCGGCGCCTTCAAGCGTTAATATTGCTTCACTAGAGGGGGTCTTCAGAGTCCGTCAAACTCCGGTCCCCAGCCCCACCAGGGCCCGTGTCGCCAAGGCCCCCAGACACGCGTCACAAATCGGGCCCCGTCAGGCCAAACTGCAGCTCTCTGCCTCCTCCGACCCCGGGGAACGTCTCCAATGCAGTCAGTAAGATGCCGCCCCTGATTCTGTCTCCCGTCTTCTCTCAGGCGTCGGGCAGCCAGGCACTCTGTTGCTTCTGGGCTCCACGCCGCTGTATTGTCCGGCCTCCACCGCAGAGGATCCAGGGAAGCCGCCGGGGCACAGGGAGAGCCCCGCGGCAGGCGCCACAAAATGGCGGGCAACTCCGCCCTTTTGTCGCTCCCCAACAACATCTGCTATGCAATCAGCTCCATCCAAGTCTCAGCTCGCCAAATTGCGGCCCACACTTGCAGCCGTCCGTGCACCCCCAGGAGCGGTGACGATGACCCCCCCAGCTCTGCTATATAGCTTTATAAATTAGCGGGCAGCTGGAGCTCTCTGAACGCGCATCTCACCGCATTGCTGGCAGGACTACGCCCCCCCGATTCTGACTTTTAAGTTGTTGATGTTATTAGGGATTTGTACTCTTGCACCAAATCAAAGGAGAAGGACAGGATTTTCTGGATTGCTCATGTTCTGAAAGGAAAGGATGAACTTAAATAAATAAGGTCTTTTAAAATTGGTAGTGAAGCAGTGAGTTTGTGGTAATTTACAAAGCTTCTATTACCTGTGAGTCTCTGTAATTTTTATTTGTTTAGAAGTGGATTCTGAAGCCCAGGATCCACTTCTAGACTAATAAAAATCCCTAATAACATTAATAACTGATTAGTAGGAACAAAAACCTTTTGTTGTGCCCCCAAGGTAAATTCATAACCAGTGCGCCATGTGAAAGGATATTTGAGTTTGACGATCTCTCTACTCAAAAGTCTTTTTCCTTCACCCTTGCGGAATTCACCTAACACTTGTCCTGAAGAGCACTCCCAAAGAAAGTGTGGGTTCGATACGCGTAGACCAGGATCAATAGGGGATCCTAGTTCAACCAGTATCAATATGAACGTATAAATGAATTTGTCTAAAGAAACTATTGGAAACTCATATTAGATACCTTTGGACCCTTTTAAACGTTCCAGTACTAAGAGCACTTCTTTGAAGGTAACGCTTTGGTCTTGTAAAATCTTGGATTAGTGAAGATGCAATTTTAGCATAGTTCATGTATAAATTTTGCTTTATCACAATGTATATTTGATTTATCTTTCCATATTTCACATTGTTTTCAAATATTTTCACTGTATATCCATCGAGTTGAATGTGAACTGTCTTTTCTTTGATCGCACCAAATGTGAAAGTTTAAAAAACGTTTGTGTTCAATCATTACTAAAAAAAAATTGAGGTCATGATTATCGAGTAAAATGTACCTCATGCTCAAAGAGGTGTTTAAATGTTCTGTGTATACAATTGTCTAAGGCCAAAGGTGGTTGTAGGTAAGGGCCAAACACCCCAATTCACACAGCATTCAGGATATGGGCATGAAGCTCCGCCCACTTTCCGCCCATCTTTTTAATTGGCTTCGGTTAGTGTCCTCTGTAAATGGAGGCTTTTTATTGGTTAATAGACTTAGTAGTTCCTCCTTAGTACCACCTTTTCTCTTATTGTAACCTCCCATGAGGACTGCCCCTGTTACATGTGTTGTTACTCGGGGAGATTGAATTACAGCCTCAAGCACTATTTTGGCAAATCCTACTCTCCCCCTACTCTTTTTATTCCTTCAATTTATTAATTTAACCAGCACGGCACACCTCAGGTCCATTATTGCCGGCTGTGCTTTTCTTTTATTTGCAGCTCACAACTCTGCTGCATGCCTTTTTTCCTGTTTCTTTACTTTTCTTACAATGGTGGCATGCCCGCGTTAGCTTAAAGTATCTTAAGGTAAAGCGCGGGTGCCGCAATTGCTTCAACAGTAAAAAAAATAGAAAAACGTTTTGTCTATTTCTTTACTTTTGAAGAAGCAATCACGTGGCGCTTTACCATAAGGTGTTTAAAGCTTAAACGCAGGTGCTGCGAATGACTTGCAATGCAATAGCTATCGCAATACTGAAAGTTTGAGCTATGGCGTTGATTATGATTAGCAACGCCAATAGCTCAAACTGTTAGTAATGCAAGACCTATTACATAGCAAATGCTTATTTTTAAATACATTTAAAGATGGTGGACACCAATTTTGGAGTGGTATATGAGAAAAAATAAATAAAAAGAAGGGGCCTGGTATCAAATTGCAGATGCCGACCCTCCAATTATTTTTTCAAAGCATGTTTTAAGAAACTGTAAGGATCACGACGGGACAGATGGGGTGCAACAGTGGAGTTGGTGGGGGGTATACATCAACACATGAAGGGAGCAATGGAAAGTGGGAAGAGGTGGACGGGGGAGCAGCAGAGGAACTTAATGCAGTGAGGGAGAAGAAAAATAAAGAGTAAAAGCAAGAAAAAGCTCGGCAAAGATGGATTGAGTAAATAACGGATGAGAGTCGAGAGGGGAGCAAGACAGAGCATGCAGAGTGGGGGTACTTGATAAAAAAGTAGTCTCCAGGATGCAAGCAGCATAAGAAAACAAGTCATTCAATCAGATCACAGAGAAGAAGATATGCCCTAGAGGCGGAACCGAAGAAATAGAGAAGACGGCATTGAATACAAAAAAGCAGGGAAATAAGAGACAAGAAAACCATCCAAACAAGAGCCACGGGCTGACCCTGGGCATTTGTTTTAATGTAAAAGTGACAACAGGTCTTTGACAACAAACTGGTAAAGTTAGCTGTAGGTAAGACCTAAAAAACTTAGCACATCTCATCTGTGCATATCAATTAAATACACACAGAGTTGTTGTGTAGCCATTTCACTTAAGGGTGTCTAAGTAAACCCTGCTAAATGTGACAGCGGGCAATTTAAGCTAGCAGAAATGGGTCATGTCCTATCCAAATAATCCTCAAAGTTGAGGGAGGCCGGATACGGCTGCAGTATGCATAAGGTAGACGGGTAAGCACTGCAATAACATCACACAAATTCACATGAAGTGGCAAAAAAACTCCCTTCTTTCTCCTCGCTTGTATGTCTTAAGCCTGATGCAAGAAATTACTTTTGTTTTCACACAGAAAAGTGTTTCGCCCGTGATTATGTAGCTAAGTGTCCACTGCTAGATGTGTGCCGATGCAGGGCACTATCATTTATGGGGACCGGCACTGCTACTTCATCATCAGACTGTGCACCAGAGTAAGCGAGAGGGGTTTATAACTGGAGACACATGAACACGGTGAGAAAGGAAGAGAGCAGCGAATGAAGAGGGAATTAGGACGAAGCAGCCTGGTAAGTGGTTACCCTGGTATTCGGCAGCGAGCTCGTCACAGTGTGAGCAAATGATGTAACGTGCATGCAATAACCCAGGAACGTCTGCTAGCTCTGCATGTTTGTCTATCACAGTTTATTTAAAAACTTATTTAAAAACTGCCACACACAAATTAAACAAAGATTATGTATAAAAATTAAGTTCCAATTGCCGTTTCCAAGTCACCGCAATTACATGATGGTCTTCTCTAACAATCTTTTGTATTTTTATTCTTTTTTTTTTGTAACAGAGGGAGATTACAGAGCAGTCAATGGAACTGAAAATGTTTCCACTAAATGAAAGATAAACCTGCACGATCTAAAACAGTGCCTCAGAAAGGCTGACCTTTTAAAGTTAATGTTTTACAACTCCGAGCTCATTAAACATTTCCTGCAAACTCCAGAGAGAGATGGAAAAAAATGTTAAACAGCAAAACATGACCATGATGTCCTAAAGCCGAAAGGGTGGCGCCTCAACCACAGACTAAGCCACTACAAATATGTACTACACACTCGGTTTAAAACCTCACTGGTATCACGTGCTTTCGATCCGCGCGCAGAGAAATGAGCGAACTGCCTTCTAGAAGGAAACAACACAATTACTAGGTTGACACAATGGTGGCAGGTGTAGATATTTAGGTTTCGAAATTACTTGTTTGTTAGCCTCCGACACCAAGGTATATTTTCTGCGTTATCATTTCGACTGGTAACCAAAAATCTAATGCCGACTGCAGCCAGATATTAACTCCGGTGAAGCCTGATTACTGGAATCTAGGGGGCTCCACTGAATCATTATTGGATTCCAGTATCCTGACTGGGTCATTACTGGAAGTGGGGAACCCCGGCTTAAGTAATTGTGATAATTTCAACCTCAAAACTATACACAAAATTCAGAAACAAGCATTCATCAAATAAATACACACATGGTGAAATATTTTATTTAGTTCCAAACATGTACAACAAAAATCTAAATTTTAATGGGAAGGTTGTGGCTTTTCTGAATTCAACTGAGGGGACCCACCGTTCATTCAAAACTATTTTTTAAACATTTGCACTGCTCCCCCGAATAAATCGGAGGGCATGAACATCATTTTTCACCTCCAATTTTAAATTCCTACACATTATTGAAATGGTTAAATTTTTCATTTTGCTTCTTTATTTATAAACATGCACTTTATTAATCTGTTGATATTATTTAATTTTCTAAGCAGCCAACGACCCCGAGGGGATGCCTTGGGTCCCCAGGGGTCTCTGGACCACAGGTTAAGAAGCATTGGCTTTTGGATAGTGAAAAGCTTTTCTTTGCTGGCAGAGGCACAGATACTGGTCAGTAGGGTAGGAGATAAGTGAAGAGCAGCCCAGGGGCTCAGATCAATGGTGTGACAAAGCCTTAGGGGTCTCCCTCGAGAATCCTTGGAGGGCCCGATCATATCCTCTCCACCTGCCCTGCAGATGTACTTCACCTCTGTTGCCCGGGCAGCGGAGGTGCAATAATAAACCTGCAGGAATTTCAGTGATAAGTGTTGGCTGTGGATGAATTATAAGTCCGATGGCTGGATGAAAGGTGGATAGAAAGGTTGATGGATGGAAAGATGGATTAAACCTAGGACCAGTTTTGCACTAGTTATGACTCTTGAGCCGGGTATAGCTTGGATTTAGTGGCACAGTGAGCACGGGACCAACGTCTGGGCATACCAAGCACACTTAGTGCTCAAATACAAAAACAAGGTGATGGATAGAAAGCTTCAAATAATCTCAGCCACTGGCAATTGCTCAGGCCACATCCCAAGCCATTATTTTTTGCCTGACAAACCACCTCAATTTGAACCCAGCCATATGCAAATCAGTCTTGACCCTGCTCCTCATGGGAACTGCCCAGCCCAAACTCCAAACTGCCAGGCCAGGTCCTCACTGAACCAGAACATAAGCAAGCTAGGACCGGTCTCACCCTAGGTATGTCCAGGTTGTGCAGGGTTTCCTTCCTGGTTTGTGGGATAAGGGTGTTTCTCGCCAAAAGCGTTCGGGGACATAGGATTCTTATTTTCCTTTTGATTTAAGGAAGGTAACCCATCTCAGTCTTCATAAAGACTAAAGGGTTCTATGGGCCCTAAAAACAAGGTATCCTACTTGCTTCCTCGCAGTATAAAACAGCCATAATTTAGGTTAAAAAAAGCCCACGCAAACCCATAGGCCTAGTGCCACTGCACCTACTGCACTGGTGGTAGCTATGGATCCTCTGACGATGTGCTCTCTATCTATGAAAAATACAATGTAAAGATGTCTGCATGTCGTCCATCCCACATTTCTAAAGATCACAGGCGATTAGACCCTGAACCCAAGGCAGAGCGCCATGTTCTGCATCAAGAAGTGCATAGACCTAGTAACCGGTAAACATGAGTCACATAAACACATAACTTCTCGGAGAACATTGATCATGGGTAAATCTGCGGTCTTTTTGGAAAACACTCCGATTGTCGTGACATTGGAAGAAAAAATCTGCAAGGGGCATTTTTTGTTTAAATGTGTTTCTTGCAAAAGTACCACATTGGATTGCAAATGTATTATTAGTGCTCCAAGAGTCAAATCAAACGTTTCTGTTGATTTAAGCCCTTCTATTATAAGTGCTACAAGACTGAGCCCATATATCTGTATTTGGGTTCCTTAAAAGTGTCCTAAATATGAGAGTCTTCACCAGTAAACAAGGTAAAGTGCCGAAATCGTCTCCAGGCTCTGAATGTCATTATTTCTGGGTTAAAGACACCATACAGTGAAACCTTCAGATTTGGTTTAGTTTGGGCATCATTAGTTGTTCGTTAATTTTTTACAAGAGAGGGTCCCCAATGGATGTTATAATTTTGTGTTGGGGCGCATATTTCTGCAAAACTGGGAGTAGTGTATAAAAATACGGTTGCCAGAATAAAAATAGGAGACATAGTCACAGCTACCATACAAATAACTAGGGGGACGAGGCAGGGATGCCCGCTCTCCCCACTCCTTTATGCACTGACTGCAGAACCGCTGGCCTGCGCAATGAGGGAATATCATAGATACAGACGTCTCAGTTTCCCTGGGTATGAATTAGTGATATCGACATTCGGCAGATGATACACTGCTTTACGTGCGCGACCAGAACAGAATCGGTCTCCTGTCCTTCAGGAGGTGGTTCAGTTTGGTGCACTGTCAGGCCTCCAGGTCAATCAATCAATCACTGTATTTCTAAAGCGTGCTACATACCCGTGAGGGTCTCAAGGCACTGGGGGGGGGGGGGGGGGGGGGGGGGGGGGGGCGCTACTGATCGAAGAGCCAGGTCTTGAGAAGTCTTCTGAAGCAGGTCCTGGGTCTGTCGTAGGCTGGTAGGGAAATGTTCCAGGTCTTGGCAGCAAGGTAGGAGAAAGATCTGCCGCTGGCGGTGGCTTTCCGAATACGAAGAACTGTGGCGAGGGCGAGGTTGGCTGAGCGGAGGCTTCGGTTGGGGTTGTGGAAGCTGAGTCGGTTGCTGAGGTATGTAGGTCCGGTGTTGTGTAGTGCTTTGTGTGCGTTGATGAGGAGCTTGAAGGTGATCCTCTTGTTGACGGGGAGCCAGTGCAGGCCTCTCAGGTGGGGTGTGATGTGGCTGCGTCGGGGGACTTCGAGGATCAGTCTTGATGAGGCGTTCTGGATTTGTTGTAGACGCCTCAGGAGCTTGGTTGTTGTTCCAGAGTAGAGGGTGTTCCCGTAGTCGAGTCTGCTGGTGATGAGGGCCTGGGTGACTGTTTTTCTCGTGTCGGGGGGGGGGGGGGGATCCATTTGAAGATCCTGCGGAGCATTCTGAGGGTGTTGAATCAGGACGCGGAGACGGCGTTGACTTGCCTGGTCATGGAGAGGATGACCCCCCAGGTTGCGTGCGTGGTCTGTGGGTTCTGGGGCTGTGCCTAGCGATGTGGGCCACCAAGAGTCGTCCCAGGCTGATGGGGTGGGTCCGAGAACGAGGACCTCCGTCTTGTCTGAGTTCAGCTTCAGTCTGCTGTCCTTCATCCAGTTGGCTACGGCCTTCATTCCTCTGTGAAAGTTGGCTTTGGCGGTGAGGGGGTCTTCGGTGAGGGATATGATCAGCTGGGTGTCTTCGGCGTAGGAGATGATGTTGAGGTTATGTTGTCGTGCGACGTGGGCGAGTAGTGCCATGTAGATATTGAATAGCGTCGGGCTGGGGGAGGATCCCTGTGGGATGCCGCAGATGAACTCAGTGTTTTTTGAGCGGAAGGGTGGAAGGCGGACGCTCTGGGTTCGGCCGGAGAGGAAGGATGTGGTCCAGGCCAGGGCCTGCTCTTGAATTCCAGCTGATAGGGTGCGGTGGCAGACTCTGTCAAATACTGCGGATACGTCTATGAGGATGAGGGCGGCTGTCTCTACTTTGTCCATCAGGATCCTGATGTCGTTGGTGGCGGCGATGAGGGCGGTCTTGGTGCTGTGGTTGCTGCGAAAACCTTATTGGGAAGGGTCCAGGATGTTGTTGTGTTCGAGGTGGCGGGTTAGCTGTTTGTTGGCAATCTTCTCTGTCACTTTTGCTGCCGGGAACGGGAGCAGGGAGATGGGCCGGAAGTTCTGGAGGTCTTTGGGGTCCGCCTTGGGCTTCTTCAGAAGGGCGTGGATCTCGGCGTGCTTCCAGCTTTTCGGGAAGGTTGCGGTCTCGAAGGAACTGTTGATTGTTTTCCGGAGGTGGGGCGCGATGGTTGTACTGGCTTTGTTGAAGACGTGGTGAGGGCAGGGGTCAGATGGGGATCCGGAGTGGATGGAAATCATGGATTTGATGGTGTCTCCGTCGCTGACGTAGGCCCAGGTGGCCAGGCGGCTGGTGCGGGAGGTGGTCGCAGGGGTGGTGGACTCTGTGGTGGGTACGGGGGTGTCGGAGTTAAAGCTGTTGTGGATGTCGGTGATCTTGCGGTGAAAGAAGGTGGCCAGGGAGTCGCACAGGTCTTGTGATGGTGGGATGGTGTTGGTGCTGGGGTTGGAGAGTTCTTTCACGATGCTGAAGAGCTCTTTGGTGTTGTGTGAGTTGTTGTCTAAGCGGTCCTCCTGGCGGTCCTGATGAGTTGGTGGTGACTGCGGGTGGCGCTCTTGTGGGCTTTGTGGCTGTCTGGTGTTCGGTCGTGGAGCCATTTCTTCTCCAGCTTCCGACAGGTGCGCTTGGAGATCGAAGGTCTTCGGTGAACCAGGCGGCTTGTTTGCTGGTGTGGTTGGTTGTGGAGGTCTTAAGGGGGGCAAGGGTGTTGGCGCAGTCGTTGATCCACAGTTTGAGGTTGGTCGCGGCGGTGTCTGGGTCGGCGGGTGGTCTCAGGGCGAGGGTGGTAGTCAGTTGGTCCTTGGTGACCTTGCCCCAGCAGCGGCGTGGTAGTTGTTGGGTGCGGTGGTGTGTGGTGGGTTTCCTGAAGGTGAAGTGGACGCATCTGTGGTCGGTCCAGTGGGGTTCGGTGGTGTGGTTGAAGGAGACGTGGGGGATTGTGGAGAAGATGTGGTCCAGGGTGTGTCCAGCGGCGTGGGTGGGTTTTCAACTGGTCCAAATTAATTATATTCCCACTCACTAGCGCAACAGAGCAGTTCACCCCAGAGTTCCCTTTGCAGTGGACCACGGACCCAGTGAGATACCTAGGCGTCAGGGTACACACAGATTCAGAAGTAGTGTTCCTCGAAAACTATGGCGTCGCAGTCAGTAAGCTGGAGGATGATGTGGAGCGCTGGCTCAGACTACCGCTCTCGCTATTGGCTAGGATCTCCATTATGAAGATGGTGGTTCTGTAGTGTGGTTCCTATTTTCCCAATAGGCTCTGCGCATTGGAATAACAAACAATAGCTTAGATGTAGGACTGAGGTAGACTAGGTCTCTATTGAATATGTTAGACTTAATTGTGTGTGCCAGCTAGCTCAGAGGTCACTAGAAACTTTCTCGAGTAAACAAGAAGGCGTTGAGCTTTCCTGAATAGACAAGAAGGGATTAGCTTCTGACAACCATATCACATGACAACTTTGTTCCCCCTGCAATAAGGAATGTATCTCTAGAGTCGCGGAAACAATAGATAGCTATTTTACTCAGTCAATCGTGCATGCTTCGTTTCACCAGGAATGCAGAGAAATAGAGAGACTGGCGTTTTCAATAAAAAGGGTTATTTATTGAGCAGTCTTCTTTCTCATGCAAGAGAAATGAATTGCCACAATTGCAATACTTGTCAAAGTAAAGTGCGCACAGTAAAAGGAGTATTATGAAATAATACTGTAAAAGCATTTATATGGTTTCTAAGCCATAAGATACTTAAAATGGATAAAATACATACAATGATAAAATAATTACTAAACTTACTCAACTGGTGTTTCTAAGATACGCCTACCCCAGTGTACCTAACCTAAGCCAGGAGTAGATGAGTTACAGTTTCTGCCAAGAATCTGAATCAAGAATTCTAAATGGGTCTAATCAGTTCCGTACCTTGGGTATAGAATAAGGGAGGTCTTATATCTCTCGCTCAGGACTCGATCTCCCAGAGACACACGAGGGTGTCAGGGAAACACTGGAGCTGGATCTTCTCCGCAGGAGAAAAGACAGCGTCTCTCTCAGTGCGTCAGCAGGGAGGGTCGGCTTCCTTCTGCACTCGTATCAGCTGGGCGTCGGGCAAGTAGATAGCCGATCTGCTCCAAACCACTGTGTGTTTGCTTAAGGCAGATGCTGGTATATTTATACCTGGAAGGTGCCGAGTTTGACGTAAGGTTGGACATAAGACGTCACTAAGAACTGGAAGTTCTTTCGGGACTCTCAGGAGTACTAGGACAAATCAAAACAGAAGCAGGGAAAATTCCCGGGCTGCTGGAGGCTTGGTTTGTTTAAGAACGCGTTGTACTTTCTAGGAGTCTATGGGAGTAGCCTTGCCGTATTTGGACTGCATTGGCTATGACTTAATATGGATATGATTCTTATGCCTTTATAGGGCTAAGATTTATTATAACCACACAAGGGCATAAATCGGGAATATCTAATTAGGGTCCTAGATACATTCACAACACCCACTCCACGTATAATGTCCATCATTACTAAATACTAAGCAATACTAAACATATAACGATGCATGTGTTTTTCAGCCCACCCCAAAATACATAGTTTGCATTTGAAATGGTGTATACACGACAAAATGAGTATAATACTGTACGTTTTCGAGCAGTGGTATTCAGATATTGCATATTTTGTTCATTTTAGAATGTTGGCTGAATGAATCCTGAAAATTACATTCAGCTGTGTGCTCGCTATTTCAAATATTATTCCAGTTGTTAGGAGAGAACATTACCTCAGATAGGCCGGCAAAAAATTTGTCTACAACAGTAGGTGAAAGTTGGGCCAACTCCGAAAAAGTGGAAATAGTGCATACATGCGATGCATTGCCATCATCGGTGTTTAGATCAGCAATGGTCACGGAAGGTTGTACCTGTGTGCGGCTTTCATCTAGTACCTCACCGCCACCTAATCGTAATGGTGAAGTCTCAACGAATGCCGTCATCAGAATGGGTAGCCGCTGGGGACAACACGTCGCATGAGCCGTTACCGAACCAAGCAAAGCATCGACATCCATAGGTACTGCTGATGGAAGTGTGAGACAGACGTCTAACAAGCATTCTTCTCTGCAAAGCATGCATCTTAATACAGGTAGGATGCAATCTTGCCAGATTGGTCTGAATGAAAGAAACCAGGTAGTATCCAGAGCTAGGATGGGTGGGTGTTCGTTTAGATACCTGGCTTCCAAATGCTGGAACAAACTCATGCTCGATCTCCGAATGGAACCCTCTGAAACCAGGTTCGGGGAAAACTCAAAACGTTCCTGTCCCCCCCTGCATAACACCCCTCTTCCCTTTGCACTTCATGGCTCACCCTTGGCGATGTAGTAGTATTTAGCGCGGGGACACACTTTTCTGTGCAGCCAGGCGCTTTAAAAATGGTTTTATTATTATTATTATCTCTTAGCCAAGCTGAGGACTTTAGTGATCCGCTCTCGGTATTGTACTGCTAGGATTGTGTCTTCCATTGTAGCCTGAGTTTTGTCTGTGACTGGACTTGCCATATCGGAGCAGAAGGAACAAAAATAAGATTCCTGCTACGAGCCCCAAGATGAGAGGCAGGCCGTTGAACACAGAATGCACAAAATTCAGGAAGATACCAAGAACTGCTTCGAAGGGTGTTAGCAGTCCCGAAAAAATTGTCTTAAACACATGTGCGATGTACGGGGCAATTTGTTGATAATAATGCATGTATCTCAGCTGCTGTCCTTGCAACTTGCAGATCATACGTTTCTCTAGATGAGGTTAAAGGCACAGTTGTTTGTAAAGGAATAGACTTCATTCTGCTTAAAGTATCAATTCGAATAGAAGAGATATTCAAAGAAGGCCATATTGCCGCCTCCATGTCTGGTTTGCTGTTTGGATACAATACTTGCATACAACAAGTGACTATGGAAGTAACGCTCACGAGATAGGCTTTTCCTGGCACCATGCCACAACAGCTGTGGTCACTTATTATAACGTACCTGCCGTTGGAAAGCGGTCTGAAAAAAGGCTCTATCTGTGTAGCAGGGGTGCCTTGCTGGCGACATGAAAGGTTATTTGAAGAACCTTCGCAGGCTCCACGCAAGTTAATTCCTTGACACAGAAGTGTACCGCTTAGTGATTTTTTACAGTTGTTACCACTAAGAAATACGTCTTTCTTGCCCCCACTCCAACATCTATGTGTATAAGGCAAGTTCCAGGTTGACTTGATGTATCCTTTACCCAACCTTTCATACAGGCCTGCTTGTATATACTTTTGGCAGTATTGAAATTGAAACGTTATCTGGATTGTAATGGGGCCATGTATTATCCATTCGATGACCGGTCGTTCTGACATTGTCAATGGTAATTTTTCTAGTTTTTCAATGCTCAGCACCGTATAGTCTGCCCCCCTCTTTGCCAAAGAGATTTGTCTATCTGTAAGGTTATAGATAGAAAATAATTACGTTGTGTTGATTAGACGCCATGGCACGTTGCCGAACGCAAATTTTGTAACGTCCAGCCTAACTGTACAATAGAACGTAATTGGGACTGGCCATGTTGTAACATTAGCATATCCTGTTCTATTAGATCAATAGCAGAAGATACAATGCTGTCCAGTGAATAAATTCTAGAGGACAGAGTCGTTAACCCATTGTCCACTACAGAAAGTGATTTTTCCAAATTTATACAATCAATTTCTCGTATTTTTTCTGCAGTTTCAATTTGTTTTATTTTCCAAGCTTCATTGTAAGCTGCGTATATACCGGCGTATATGAAACGTTTTTGACGCGGTTTGCAAGGTCCCAGTAAGAAATCTCGCTAGTCAGCACCTTCTTTAAGTAAAGTTAAGTGTTGCTTAATTTCGCGAAGTGTGGATCTCTGTAGCCATTCGAGGCATAGTTTTCCTACACTGTATGTTGTAACTATCCGTGGATGTTACAAATGGGGGTGGGGTCGCACACTACTCACACCCCGGCGGTGTCTCCCCTAAGGACTCTGGTTAGTGTAGTTAGGTGTTCGCGATGCATCATCTTTCGATCTTCCGCTATCTTCGCCGTCTTCGCCATCCCTGGACACATGTTTCGGGGTATCACCCCTCGTCAGCAGGGATAGGCAGTGTTCTGGGGTTGCCGATGGCTGCCAAATATCTGCCAGGTATAGTACCACTCAGGCGCGTAGGTGCGGGATCCCTGGCTAGTCAGCCGTGAGCTCAATGGAGCTTTAAAGTTACAAAAGGAAGTGGGGTCGCACACTACTCACACACCGCCTATCCCTGCTGACGAGGGGTGATACCCCGAAACACGTGTCCAGGGATGGCAAAGACAGCGAAGATATCAAAAGATCGAAAGATGATGCATCGCGAACACGTTACTACATTGACCAGAGTCCTTAGGGGCGACACCGCCGGTGTGTGAGTAGTGTGCGACCCCACCCCTATTTGTAACTTTAAAGTTCCCTTGAGCAGCGGGCTGACGAGCCTGGGATTCCGCACCTACGCACCTGTGTGGTACTACACCTAGCAGATATTGGCAGCCATCGGCAACCCCAGAACACTGCCTATCCCTGCTGACGCGGGGTGATACTCCGAAACACGTGTCCAGGGATGGCGAAGACAGCAAAAGATCGAAAGATGATGCATCGCGAACACGTTACTACATAGACCAGAGTCCTTAGGGGCGACACCGCCGTGTGAGTAGTGTGCGACCCCACCCCCATTTGTATCCCTGGATGTTGTCTCTGGGAATATCTTGGGTCTGGCCTATTCTGCTTGAACCCCTGTATTTTGTTCAGGAATCTATTTTGACAGTTATTAGTGTCTGTGGGCCAGATCAACCATTTGTTCCAATTAGGATTTGTTCTGTTTTGTTTTAAAATATGGGACACGTCTAACCCCTGTAGTGTTATTTCTATCAGGCATAGGCTTTGGTATAGACGGGTTGTTTAAATCTTTTATCTTGGCTAAAGATAGGTCGTTTATTGAATGGTGTCATTCAGGAACATTATTTGTTCTGGGATCATGCAGGCTCTGAATAATGATTCTAAACCTTATACCAGCCATTCTTTAGTACCCCAGACAGTTTTTGTCTCATTGTTTTTCCAAAATTCAAAACCAAATGTATACATTTTTTCATAACATTTTTCGAAATAAATCAGTTTAGTGTTTCTCAACATGTTTTTCATTCCTGTCTTATTCATAATTTTAAAATAAAATGTTTCTGGACCAGTGACATTAAACCCTGAGAAGTATGGGGATTTTTCATAAAATGTTTTCAAACTACCTTTTGGCGGAGTTGGACAATGTTCCCATTGATTATGACTGAACACATTTCTAGGATTAGCAGATTTATGCAAATAATGATGCCCAAAATGATTGAAGCAATACATTTCTTCATAATTCGATGAACCCTGTAAATAATCATGTTCTGTAAATTTTGCTGACATTTCTAAATCTGACATCATATTATTAATATTTTCAAAGTCGCAATCATCAGAGAAAGTACTAGGTGATACAAAGTCACTTAAAGAAATCTTGAACTGATGTGGATATTTCAAGAGCTCAACCGGGCCATATATTTCGTAATCAGTATTGTCCCATGCTACACCACCAGGTATAGGAATGGCTGTGATGTTCACGGATGATAGTTCTAGTTTCTCAACATGAGATGATCTGTGAGGTTTTAGAACCAAGTTGATGTTCTGACTTGCTGTGTCCATTGTACTGTATTTTCCATCAATCATTCTTCCCAGGCCTAAAACTAAGATGAACCAGAGCAGGAGGAAAAGTACACCTAACACAATCCACAGTTCAATCCATGGTGAAATCAGATATGTGTCTCCAAGTTGATTAAAGAGTTCTGTAATTTTGTCTTTGAAAGTTTTGTTTTCTGGCTGGTCTCCATGTTCACTTGGGTCATCGGAAAAGTCATCGAAATTGATAAAGTAGCCAGATGCAGTTCTGTCAATTGTTTGGATGGCATCAGGATTGTTATTAATCTTTGCAGCTGCTTCTTCCTTTTTCATATTAGAATAGTCCGAGGCTACATCATTGTAGACAGGTGTCTTAGTTTCAAATGTGTTTTATTGATTTTTCCAGTAGAAGCAACAGTAGACATTGTGACATAATGTAGAGGCAATAGGCATATACAGCTGGCGTGACAGACAAGCATGTCTTCCCTGAGATTGAAAGGTGAAGCGAGGTACATATGCCAAGAAGAGAGTACGATATCAAGGAGGCAAATATTAAGCATTGCAAGAAGGCAGGACAATAAAAACAACAACCAAACCCCCCCCGCCCAACCCCAACCCGACCCCCCCTCCCCCACCCCAACCAGTGTGCCTTATGTCAGCATAAAATCGGCGAGAGGGCCAGTGACGATTGGTGCGAGTAGCCAAAGAGTCAGAGAGTCATGTATAGTGTCAGTGAGGCGTAGAACCCGGAGATATTTAGGGCATGTGACTTCATTGAATTCTTTGGACAGGAGGGATAGCAATGGAAGCCATGTTTTTTTTAAATGAAGTGGTGGATTTTGTGAGTGTAGCCGGTATGCGTTCCATCCCAAGGGTGAACCAGAGCTTGTGTAACCACCCTGTGTGTGTGGGCTTAGTTGTCGAGCCCCACAGTGATAAGATGTGTTGCGTGGCTGCCTGCATGGCGATCCCCATTTGACGACCCCGAATTGATTTCAAAGGAAAGGTGAGTGCATTGGGGAGTCCCAGTATAGCATAAGCCGGGAATCTTGGGATTTCAGTTGCTAAGGTGGAATCAATGTCGTCTAGTACCACTTCCCAATAGTTCCGGATTTCCTGACAATCCCAGAGGAGATGGGATAATGTGCCTTGCTCCCCGCAGCCCCTCCAGCAAAACTCGCTGCGTGATGGGTTCCCCTTGTGAAGCCGGACCGGGGTGAGATGCCAGTACATTGCCAGCTTCACTACAGTTTCCCTTGCCGCTGTACTGCGTGTGGTGTGTTAAGCCCTATAGTACACGTAGCCCCATTCCCTAGATGTTAACATCCTACCTAGTTCAGCCTCCCAGCGCTTTTGACCTAGTGTTTTATCTGGAGTGTGTGGTGGCGTGAGCATCTTGTAGATATCGGATACGAGATGTTTGTCTGTGTCTTTGGTTAGTAACCATTTCTCAAAGGTCGTCATTGGGCGACCCACCATGGTGGCGGTGGCCGGGTCAGCGAGCCAATGTCCAAGTTGGAAATATTGGAAAAGGTGAGGATTCTCTATCTCGTACCCTTGTTTGATTTCTGAGAGGGGAAGGAAGCCTGGTAGGTCAAAAAGGTCACCGGCAGAACGACACGCAATACCACGCCATTGTGAAAATGCACGTGGGTCATTGCCCGGAGGGAATGCTGGGTTATCCAATATGGGGGTGAATGGGGAGGGGAAGGTTGTCAAACCCCTCTTGAGAGCGACCCTGTCCCAGACCTGCATAATTGTGCGGGTAATAGGTGATTTTAATAGGTATTGTGGCCGATGTTGCCTGGTGAGGAATGGAATCCTCCAGAGCGGAGTCTGAGCCATGGCCCTATCCTGGAAGTCTTTTCCGACTCTGGCCTATACCACTCCACTAGATAGAGGAGTTGAGAGGCATGGAAGTATTGCAGCAGATTGGGAACGCCAAGGCCTCCTACGTCCATGCTCTTATACGCCAGTTGTTTATGGATACGTGCGCGTTTCCCCTCCCAGATGAAGTGGTGGAGGGCGGCCTGCAGATCTTTTAAGGTGCCTGCTGGGGGCGCGATCGGGAGGGTCTGGAAGAGGTAGAGGATCCTAGGTAGAACTGACATTTTCACCGCCGCCACCCTCCCCAATAGAGAGAGGCTGCTTTGACCAGCGCACGAGATCCGTCCGGATCTGGGTAGCGAGGGATTTGTAATTAGTTAGTAACGTCGACTCCGTTGAGGAGGCGAGGGTGATCCCCAGGTATGGGATTTGAGTGGCAAGCTGAAGACCGCTCCCCTGTCCAGTGGCAGATTCGTTAGACTGCGCATTCTTGCCCAATGGTAATATCAGAGGTTTCCCTTTATTAATGCGGAATCCAGAGACTGAGCTGAATGAATCAAGCTCCTCCATAAAGGCGGGTATAGAGCGGTCAGGGTGGTCGAGGGCAGCTATTAAGTCATCGGCATATAGGCTTATCGTGTGGGGTTCGTGTCCAAAAGTGATGCCTCGAATTTCCGGATTGTCCCGGACCTTCTGCGCTAGGGGCTCTATATACAGCGCGAATAGAAGGGGGGAGAGAGGACACCCTGGTCTCGTGCCGCGCTGAATTTCAAATGGGTCCGAGCGAAAGCCGCCCAGCCGGACCCTAGCCTGGGGGTGGTGGTAGCAGCAGGCAATCCAAGAACGAAAGCGATCACCTAATCCGAAACGCCTCAGAACCCGTTGTAAACAGGTCCATTCCACGCGGTCGAACGCTTTCTCAGCGTCGATGGCAAGCAGTGCGGAGTCTGAGGCCTGAAAATGGGCTTTGTAGATCAGATTGAGTACTCGTTTAGTGTTGTCACTACATTGTCGGTTGGGCACAAAACCGATTGGTCTGGTTCCAAAATCCCGGGGAGGCAGGGGCCAAGACGTGCGGCAAGAATGCCAGTAAAGAGTTTTAGGTCGAGGTTCAGTAGTGAAATAGGGCGGAAAGCAGAGCAGTGCGTAGGTTTTTTACCCGGTTTTGGCAATACCACCACCTCGGCAGCCAGCATATCTGAGGGGATGGTACCAGGGCCCTCAAAAGAATTGGAGTCGGGTAAGCTCCGGAGCTATCAGCTGGCTGAAGGTCTTGTAGAATCCCGCCGAGAAGCAGTCTGGCCCCGGGGACTTAAGTGGGCGTAAACGGGATATGGTTGCCAGTACCTCGTCCTGGCGGATGGGGGCATCCAAGGCGTCTGCGTTTGCCTTGGAGAATTCGGTGACCGCCATTGCATTCAAGTACGCATCTATCTCCTCAGGAGATGTCTCCTCTGCCCCGTATAGCGAGGCATAATAAGATCGGAACGCTTCGGCAACCTAGTGTCTTCCGTGAGAACTACTCCGGTGTCGTCTGTGAGCCCGGTAATCTTGGAGCGTTGGGTCTTAGCCTTCAGGGGACTGGCTAGTAAACGGCCAGTTCTGTTACCGACCGACATAATAGGTATGTCGAAGGCGGAGTGCTGCGAATTCCGCCCTGTCAGTATCCAGGCTGGCTAGTTGGGCCCTAGCCGCTTTTAGTGGTCTCCAAACACGTGGAGCGCAGGTACGGCTGTGGACCCTTTCTAATTCCGTGACACGCGCTGCGAGGTCATCTCGTTTAGCTTTGCGGTCTTTGGCCTCAGCGGCTGCTATGGCAATTAGTTTGCCGCGGGTGACCGATTTCAGAGCCCCCCAGAGAGCCGTCATGGATATCCCCGGCATGTTGTTAGTGGCTAGATAGTCAGTATGCAGTCGTTGATTCTTTTAGTAACCTCTGGATATTAGAATTGCCACTCCGGCATTGTTCGTGGGGAGGGAGGAGAAGAATTCTTGTGGGAAGGCGTGGGAGCGCATTCTATGCCAGTCCTTTGGCAAGAGATGGGTCTCCTGCAATAAACAAATATCGGCCCCAGAATTTTCTAGGTAGGAGATGATTGTTCGTCTCTTAATGGGGTTATTCAACCCTTTCACATTGAGGGTCAGTACTTTTAATGTGGTGTCAATCATGGCAAGGTGAACATGTGGTATAGCTTAGATTCAGAGTCATGTGCATGTGGTGCATCAGAACACAAAGAGCAACCCCCCCCTGTGACATCGCAGACCGCCCACGACTTCCCCGTGGGCTGTATTCGTCACTGATCGTGACTGGCAAATGAAAGACATATCCAATCTGTCGTCGACAAAACCCTTTTGGCACACTGGTTTCCGCCCTTGATCCCTCCCGCGATCCCCAACCCCCCCCCCGAACAATCCAACTGTCAAACTCTATGCTCAAGTTCAGAGTCCATTGTTCCAGATCTGAATAACTCCCCCCCCCCCTGCCATCTCCCACCCCCTAATCCCCAAACCAAGAAAAAGCATAGTCCCAGTCCTGTTGGTCCACACAGGGCTGTGGTAGTGTTTCCTGTATGGGTCATTCCCGATGGCGGCCTCTCTGGCCCCCCGCCCGACCCCCCCCCCCCACTGCATGGGCAGAGTATGTGCTATAGGTAACCTCCCTAGCAAAAGTACCAATCACTCAGAGGAAGAGGGCTCCTTGGCCACCTCCGCCACCGCTGTTGCTCTTTCCTGTGTGATGACAGAGGCGTCTGGTTTCAGGTGGTGCGACGGGGATCGCCTTTAACTCACTGTTTGCCATCCCCCCCTGGACGGCCCTTGCGATTCTCTCGTTATAGGCTCATCATCTTCCTGGTCGAGTCCCAGGAGGGTGCAAGTGTCCTTAAGCGACCTCAGTTGATGTAACCGTCCGTTCCAATTGAATATTAGTCTAAACGGGTGGCCCCATGAGCAGGGGACCTCTTGTTGTCGCAGGAAGTCCGTTGCTCTCTTGAATTCTTTTAGTTTTTGCAGAGTGATGGTTGAGATGTCTTGATATAGGGCTATGGGGTGACCCTGAAACTGAAGGGGCTGGATTCGCCGGGCCTCTTGGAGAATCCGCTCTTTTAACGGAAAATAAGGGAGGAAGGCCAAAATGTCTGGTGGCGTGGCCGAGGCTCGCCGAGGCAGCCCAACTCTGTGTGCCCTGTCGATACGAATGACAAAGTCCGCCGGCTCCCCCAAAATGTTCCTGAAGAGGGATTGCAGGTATTCGGTGACATCAGTCCCCTCTGCCTTCTGAGGGACCCCCCGGACCCGTATGTTGTTTCGACGGGAACGGTTTTCAAGGTTCTCCGCGTGGGCTTGGAGGTCCAGCTGCTGGTCCGTGAGTCGCAGGACCTCTTGTTGGAGCTGCACAATTTCATTGCTTCTGGTTTGGTCTCCCTCTTCAATGGCGACCACCCGATCTCCAAGGCTCTCCACATCGCGCCGGAGCTCTCGGACCTCACCTGCCACCTCCTGCTTTAAGGATTTGAAGTCCTCTCTGAGTGAGTTAAACAGTGTTTCTAAAAAAGGATCTGGTGATGGGTATCTGGTCATCTGCAGGTGTTGGCAGTGATTTTGCGGTCACCGGGGAGGGTGGGTCTTTGCTGGGTTTGGGCTGAGACTTAGCCAGTAGTTCAGGGAGCGACTGGGGCCCTTTCTTTCCCCTCTGTCCCGCCATGTTGTGGGCAGCCCCGGAGACAAGCAGGCGGTGGATTTCGGGGGCCCGTGGTAGGTCCAGGAGTCTGGCGTTGCAACTTTTAGGGGCGAGTCGTGCTGTCACAGGTCAGCTCACCCCCTGCGCCACCCGGGGTCAAGACGGCAGATACGGCCAATCGCCCCCCCGCCAGCCAAGAGTTCAGCTAAATCGGCCCCTTTCTCCAGTTGGTCATACACCCCCCAACCGGGTCGCTGTTCAGTAGGGGCTTGTGAATTGCGGCATCCAATATCCCAATGTTAGTGTGCACAGTCTGGCCTCTCAGGCCTAAGTGTGGTGCAGCTCGGGCCTCTCCAGTCAACCCCACGCCGGGGGCTCGATTGTGCCCCCCGAGCCTTCTAAGGTGCCCACCTCCACTCTCCTCACCTCTGTGCTCACTGGTCTGGGAGCGGTCCTCCATCACGATTCTGGCCCTTCAGCGCCGCTCTGGGCTCCCTCCGAGTGTACCCCGGTTCTGTGGGGCTACAGGGCCACCGCGGCGCCGTCCTCATTGGCCGTGTTGGTCGCGCTGGTCTGCATGGGGCACTTTCCAGGCCCGATTCACCGTTGGGGGGGGGGGGGCAGCGCCGCGCAGTCCGCCGCTGGCAGGGTCCGCTCCTTCCTCGCAGGGGCGCGCCGGGCGGCCACGCCGAAGACCGCAAGCGTCGGGGTATGAGGCCCGAAGCCGGGGCCTCGATTTTCGCGATCACCGGCCGGGTCTCGCCTGATCACCGGCCGGGTCGCGAGGATGGCGATGCGCTGCGTAATGGGTCCACAGCTCCGGGGCCAGTAGCGGGGACTCGATCTATCAGGCTCCGCACTCGGCTTGCCAGGCTTACCCCCAGAGATTTCGGGGCAGCGGGCGTCCGGGCCGGTCAGGTCTCCGGCGCGGTCGCCATTACGGGCCGCGGTTTGGCGTCCTCCCGCGTCCGGGGCCCCCTATGAGGCACGCAGGTCAGTGGCTCGATTTCGGGGCCGCAGCTGCTGTGCAACACCTCTCCCTGTGCTTTTCTCTGCTTTTTAGGAGATTAGTCGATGATTGCAGGCATTTAGGCGGGATCGGGTAGGGAGACTTAGAGACCTGCGTCCGATCACGCCGCCATCTTGGACACGCCCCCGACAGGTGTTTCTTGACGAACTGTTGCAATTTGGGTTTCAAGAGGCACAAGTTCCATGGCTTTATTGCATAGTCCTTTTTTATTCACTGCAGGTTTATCAAATGTGATTAGTCTCTCAGTTTGAACCTCTTGGATTGTAGCAAGGTTTGGTCTTCTGCTACTTCTTGGGAGTCCACTGGGCCTACTACTTATTATTGGCCACATGGTTGTGGTTTTACCAGGTCGATGGATACAACTAGGTTCTCCTTTTTACCAGCAAGGGGCGTAGGACGACTGATCTAGTTCCGCTGATAGCTAAGACAGGTACTGCTTTTCTGTAAGAAGGCCCAAATTCCTTCTTCACCGCGATTTTTTCTCTGACCAGATCCCCAATCTTTGGAATCCAGACAGGTCTTGCTTGGACAGCTGGTTTCTCTTCAGTGGTTTTTGGCTTTATTTTTGTGTTACTTAGACTTCTTGATTAATTCAAGTTCTGTAAAACAGCCTAACGATCTTTGATATCAAAAGTTTTTTGTTCTACCACTGAAGTCTGACTATCGAGGTCTTCGATAATCATTCTTGTACCAAACAAAAGTTCATACAGAGTATTCCACCCAGAGAATTACTTGGCAGATTGTTTAGACTACGTTGGACACTTATTAGATGTTTGACCCACCCATCACCCGAACCTAATACCCTTGCTGTTATAGATCGCTATGTGTCTTGGTTTTTTCCCTCCACTACATTTCTACCCTCAGGCTGGAAGTGGATTAGAGTACCGCAATGCAATGCCCATGCTGGTCATGGCTTCTTTCTAACTTTGAGAGCTAAACACAGGACCCTGGTTAGAATGTACCATGCCAATTGCGTATGTGCCGATAAAGACTCGCAAATCTTTTATAACTGTTCTGGTGTCAGCAAAGCGCTGGGGCCACATCCAAATGAATCTCGTGCAGGAATCCACTACGACCATGATATATTTACAGTTTCCATCCCTTTGTAAGGGACCACAGTGGTCCAGGTAAACACATGCTAATGGTTTGTCGGAAATTAGAAGGGGCGTCTGCGCAGGTCGTTTCACTGTTAATACCTTCATTTTTTGGCATATTTCACATTCTAAAACATAGTTTCCAGTCTGTTTTCTCATGCGTGGCCACCAGTATCTCCGTTTTAATAATGATAATGTGGCCGAGGGTGGTGTGACGGAGCAAGAGTGACACTGTGGTTCCCGACTTCCGAACATTTGACTTATCACACAGCTGGGTTCGATGATTCTAATATTATTGTGATTCACTGTTGTATGCCCAAGGGTGGCGGGGAAAACGAGACTCTTTGCTCCTCCGCGTTTCTTTCTGTAGATTAGTTTAATGTCAGGGCGACAGGCACACTGCAAGTTGGGGTGGCTTCTGAGTCTAACGGAGGGGTGCAGGGTGGGGGGTGTTGTAACGGGTTAAAGTTGGGGGGTGGAGGGGGGAGTTTGTGTGTTTGTTATTTTCTTTCAAGGCAACGTATTGTTCTCTTCTTTTATCTGGTCATTGTGTTCTTTGTGGGGTGGATTCTGCATCCCTTGCTGGGATGGGGGGTAGTGGGTTGAGGCTGATGTCTTGTAATGTCAATGGGTTGGGTGATAGGATGAAACGGGGAGTGGTGCTGCAATTTATGCGACACCTCTCCCCGATGTCGTTCTCCTACAGGAAACACATCTGGTTTGGAATACGTGCCACGCCATGAACAGGCGGGGTTATCGTCCTGCTGCACACTCGTGATTTACTTCTGGCTCTAGGGGCGTGGGCATCCTAGTCCGGTCCGCTCTCCCTTTGGAAATAGATGATGTAATCCTTGACGATAGGGGGCTCTATGCCGCTCTCACTGGCAGATGGGAGGAAAGGACTGTTTCACTGATTACCATATATGTCCCGCCGGGTCTACAGACCTCTACTTTTGCTGATATTGGGCGTGTATTGCTGGGGCTTCCTGATGGTATCCTGGTTATGGGTGGAGACTTCAATTCAGTTGTTTCTGGCAGCGTAGATCGTTACCCCCCCAGAGATCTTACCAAGTCTCAATCATGGCTGAGTGGGTTCTTGGAGACTTTTGGTCTAGTAGACTGTTGGAGGTTGATGCATCCCGAGCAGATACAATACACTTTCCATTCTGGGGCCCACGGCAGCCTCTCCAGACTGGACTACATTCTGATGCCGGCGGCACAATCCTCTTCTATCAGAGAAATTAGACATCTTGCCCGGGGTATATCAGACCATTCCCCTTTGTGGCTCTGCATGGATACTAAAGTGTGTGGTGAAGGACGGGTCGCTCCCATAAACCCTTGGTATCTTCGCAATCCTAAGACCCGCACTGATTTGATAAAGTCCCTTGATCAATATTTACTTGAAAATGTGGGGTCTGTGTCCTCTTCAGTGTCATTGTGGGAGGCTTTCAAGACGGTCATCAGTGGGCAGGCTCTGTCGCTAATCGCTGGTGCTAAGAAAACTAAATACGAGGAAACTGCTCGTCTTGAGACAGAGATAGCCGAGCTAGAAAGTGACCTTGAGGTTGGCGTGACTCGTGCTAAACTACACTCCCTCGGCCTGAAGTAGCTAGACTACAGAGCCCTGTTGACTGATGCTGCTAAAGTAATGAATAGAGAGCAACAGGGCTGTTGGGGACGTTGGGGACAAGGCTGGTAAATTGATCGCGTGGCTCGATAAGAAAGAAAGGGCGAGTCCTGTGGTTCCAGTGATTGAGAAACTTGATGGAGTGTGTGTGACAGACCCGGCTGAGATTGTCGAGTGTTTTGCGGAATACTTTCGAACGGTGTACTCTCCGGTCTCCGATAGGGCAGAGGAGGATTCTCATCTGTTGTTGCGCGACATTGCATTGCCGCGCCTACCAAAGGTCGACAGTGACTTAATGGATGCTCCACTTTCGGCGGATGAAATTGCCACCGCTATTCGTTCCATTCGCTCTGGCAAGGCTATGGGTCCCAATGGTCTGCCCATTGAACTATACAAATTGCGTCCGGATAAAATGGCGCCGTATCTTCGAGATATGTTCCTGGAGTCGCGAGACCTTGGCTCCCTTCCCAGTGATCAGCGTCTCGCTACGATCGTGGTTATCCACAAGGAGGGGAAGCCGCGGGATCGCTGTGCTTCCTATAGGCCCATTTCGCTTTTAAATGCCGAACCCAAAATTCTAGCCAAATTGTTAGCCAACCGACTGATCAAGGTAATTAGTGACCTGATCCACCCGGATCAGTCTGGTTTTATCCCGCATCGCAACACTGCGCTTAACCTGCGGCGCTTACATGGCGTTCTCGCGAGGGCGGCGTCTGTTCATGAGCCGGCCATTTTGGCTTCCTTAGACGCCACAATGGCCTTTGACACAATAGAATGGCCGTATCTCTGGGCCGCTCTCGTGAAATTCGGTTTCGGTTCTGGGTTCATCGGGTGGGTGAAACTTTTATACGAGAAGCCGCTGGCTCAGGTGGTCTTTAATGGACAAGTATCAGACTCCTTTACCCTCTGGCATCAGGGCTGCCCGTTGTCCCCCCTACTATTCGCCCTTGCTCTGGAACCACTGGCTGCCTGGTTGCGATGGGAACCCTCGATAAAGGGTATCCAGTGGACTCCGGATTTTGAGGATCGAGTATCGCTCTACACAGATGATATCTTGTTGTACCTCATGTCCCTCCGAAAATCGCTTAATGTGTTGTTTGACGTGCTTACTTCGTTTGGAAAGAACTCCGGTCTAGTTATCAATTGGACTAAATCCTGTGTTTGTGCTTGCGGGTGGCCTCCCTCCTTTGCCACGTAGATTTCCTATCCAGGTCTCGCAGACGGGATTCAAATATTTGGGGATCTTCATATCTTTAGACCCCGCTGTCCGCTACGAGCACAATCTGCTCGCCCCTCTTCAGAGGCTGAAACTTGATGTTATGCGCTGGCGTAGGTTGCCATTGTCACCGCTCGGGCGCGCGGTGCTTTTCAAAATGATGTCCCTGACACGATTTTTGTACGCTCTCCAGAGTACGTTAGATATTATTACGGCGAGCTATTTTCAAGAGGTGGAGAGCTTACAGAGACGGCTGGTCTGGGACGGACATGCGCGTATCGCCCTTACTAAGCTAACACTCCCCTGGTACGACGGAGGTATAGCGCTTCCGGATATCAGGCGTTATTATTGGGCCTCTCAGTTGTGCCATTAACCACGCAACGTACGCACCTGGTCCTAACCAGGCATTCGAGATGGACAAATACCTGTTACCGGGAGGGAACTACAATAGTGCGCTCTTTTCTAAGGTAGTAGGGAGGAAATTATCTGGACCTACCAAGATCGCGGTACGGGTCTGGCATGATGCGAATGTGGTTTTGGGATGGAGAGATCGACTGACCCGTGCAACTCCGTTATACGCATCTGAAAGATTGGGATGTCTCTGGAAAACGAAAGGTTTTGAGAAATGGGACATGATTGGTATCAGCAGGGTTGGGCGACCTTTGGGCCAAGGGCAAAATTAAGACCTTTGAGGCATTAAAGATAGAATACGATTTGAGCGACAAGGAATTTTTCAGATATGCGCAGATTCACCACGCTATGACCTTGGTCCTCCCTGTTGGCGCTGACAACCCCGAGTCCTCCCCGCTCGAAGATCGTGTGCTTGACCGTCATGTGCCCGATAGCACGATTTTATTAATATACAAAAAGTTGATCAACAATCGGGCGGATCTACTTGTACGTCTCAGGGATGTCTCGACTGGTGATGGTTTGGAGCTGGATGATGAGGACTGGCAATACGCGTTATCCTCGCCTAAGGAGGTGGCTATTCCCGCCCGTCTGCGCCTTGTCCAGCTTCTCCATCGTGTGTATGTTACTGGTCCGCGCCTGGTTCGTATGGGTTATTCCCCCGATGGGTTATGTAAGCGTGGCTGTGGTATGGTTGGAACATTCCTTCATATAATTTGGGAGTGTCCGGAGGTGTTTGCATTCTGGAACCGTGTGCATGCAGTGATGGAGGGTCACAGGAGTTGTATTGCTGCCTGAAGCCAGGCGCTGTTTGTTGAACGTGTGCGAACCAAATGATTATAATGTTGCTCAGACCGAGTGGGCGACCCTTGGGAACATGATTGCAAAGAGAGACATCGCACAGTTTTGGGGTTCCCAGCGGCCTCCCACGGTATCGGTATGGAAGGAAAGCATGGATTGGTGTATGTTTACAGAGAAGACTGTTTATGTGGCTAGGGATAGAACTAGGAAATGGAATAAAATATGGAGCCAGCGGAATGCTTACCGTGGGAATATATGTACGCCCCCTTTCGTTGAGACCCTAGATGTCTCCCTTTCCCCCCTGACCTGACATTCCAGGTATCTTTTACTTTATGTTACCATTGACTTGCTTCCCCGCTGACCCCCCTACTCTCTGTATTAGTTATATGCTGAATAACACTATGCTCAGAAGTCCCTCCTTTGTGAACACATGTCCGTGTATATTGTACTATTGCCTTGTGTATTCTTAAAAAAAAAATAATAATAGTAAATACTGTTTAATGCTATAAAAATATAAAATTGGACCTACACAAATCCGCATTCGGAACGCGAACCATATACACACACATTGATTTATAACGCCGCCGTACCCCCGGGTTGTCGGTGCATGGGCTGTGTAATCCAGATATTATTGCATACATGAGAAAATGTTGCGCCTGGCCCCAGGGGTTGTAGGCCAGAAGCTGTGTAATTTTTAAATGGTACAATAAAGGTCTTTTAAAAAAAATATATATAATGATAATGTGGCGGGAACACCTGCATGTGCAGAGGCGAACCATTCGTGTGCCGCTAAGATTAGTCCTAACCTGTGTTCCATGTTTGGAATTGCCCTATCCCCCACTTCAGGGATTACAGCAAAAGGAACATTGTTCGCATCAGTTTTGTATGAGTACTTTACTGGAAAGCCTTTCGGGAGTGTCTTACCACTATCTTTTACTGAAGCACTGACAGCTAGCATTATATCGCAGTCTATTTTTGTTTTTGACCGGGTGATTGCAGCTACGGAAGCTGTTTGCACAGCTGCCTTCGCGGCTTCATCAGCCAATGAATTCCCTGCAACGTGAACGCCATCACGCTGATGACTCAGTGTATGAATCACGTGAGTCTTTTGTAGTTCTTTCTGTAAAAGAACTATTTGTTCCCAAAACATTTTATGGTTGATTGTGCCACCTTTTGCATCTTTGAAACCATTTTGAATCCAGTTCTGCAAGTAATCATTGTAGGACTGGACGCAGTAATACGAATCGCATACTATAAGTGTGGGGAATTCCCGATCAGTATTTTCAAGCGCCATTTTAAAAGCCTGTAGTTCAGCTCGCTGAGCTGTACAATCTCCGAATGATTGAGTTTTAGTGATCAATGGTCTAAATTTTCCTTCATGCCATCGACCTTTAACAATCTTGCACGCAGCACTATATGCCTGTTTACCCCCAACTGCGGGTTGTGCTGAACCGTCTGTACATATTATACAGCCTTAATGTTCCAGAGGCAGAATCTCAGTCGGCAGAGGACATTCATATTCATATTGGAGAAATTCTTGCTTTTTTAAGTTAGGATCAAATTTGTATACTACGTCTGGTGCAGCAAGAGAATTAACCCATTGTATCCATCGCGGATGTAATGCTGTAGCATTTGGAATGCTTGCTCTTGTTACTGTTTCTAAAGCAGGTACAGGGGGGCGTGGCCAAGATGGCGGGGTGAGCAGACGCTTCCTCCCGTAGCTCCTCCGGCCCGGCTCAGCTCGAGCCCCGATTTCAGCGCTTCTCTCCCCCCGCGGCTGCTTTGCGGGTGAGAGGAATGTGTCGGAGTTCCTGGCGCACCTATTGATACTACTTTGACTCCTATCGCCCCGGGGGAAGTACCCCGAAAGCTTGCTTAAAGTTCGGAGCACGGAGGAGAGCCTGGGAGGAGGAGCGTATTGCAGTGCTGTCCAGGCGCCTCGGCTGGGCCTGGTGCTGAAAGCTGGTGATCCCGAGTGTTCGGTCCCGACGTGCTCCGGAGAATAACAGCACTCCCCGGCCGAAGCCTACGTGACCGGTATCACCGACGTGCAGAAGGCCCTGGACCTTAGCTGGCACTTTGGCACTTTGGCCCTTCGCTACCGACAACGGCGCGTGGCACGGTGTGGGTCCCGGACCTGGCGGAGAGGGACGGAGGCATCTAAACGGCAGCCGACCTGGGCGAACCCACGGGCGGAACTGTGAGACATCGGCTGTGGACTTTCCTTGCTTATTGTGCTCCGGAGGTCGCCGACGGTCTCGCCAGCACAGGGCGCTCTGTTGGGCCCCGCCCTGCCGCCATCTTCTCCCTGAGGAGCTGGAGCTGGCGACCTTCACCCGTGCCTTTGGCGGGCAGGGGCCCACTTTCGCATTGGCTCATGTCCTGATCGCCCAAGGGGTGCGCTTCTGAAAGGCCCTGACTTTGGCCCCCCTGATTACCACCTTGATCGGTACAACGATTGTCTCGCCCCGGCCAGAGCCGCCATTTTGTCGCTTGTGACGCAGCACCCTTGCCCTCGGCGGGGTCTCACATCTGGTGCCCGCAGGCGACTGAACGCATCTACAGCGGCCGGCCCTGAACCTTGCCCATTGCAGTGGCCACGATGACTGGGAGAGGAGGCTCGAGAAGGGGCGATCGTACTCTGCCGGACATGCTCAGCAGGGCCCAGCAGCTAAGGGACAGGACGCAGCCGTCGCCGGGGTCCTCCCGGGCCTCGGCAGACGCAGCCGGCGGCGAACCACCGGTCACGAGGTCCTTTATGGAGGACTTATTTAGCTCCCTCAAGGACGACTTCCAAACGCTAAAGAAGGAGGTGGCCAGCGAGGTGCGAGAAGTGCGCAAGGAGGTGGAGGGCCTTGGTGAGCGTGTTGACAAGGTGGAAACGGCGGCCCAGCGCCGTGACGAGGAGATTGTCCATCTCCAGCAGGACGTTCTCCGTCTCCGAGAGCAGTGTGTCGAGCTCCAGGCCCACTCTGAAGACCTCGAGAACAGGTCCAGACGGAACAACATCCGGGTGCGGGGTGTCCCATCAGCGGACGAGGGGACGGACCTGGTGGCCTATCTACAGGACTTGTTCCGGGAGATTCTGGGAGAGGACGCAGATTTCCCGATCCGCATAGACAGAGCGCACAGAGTGGGCCGACAGCGCCAGTCTTCGGCACCCCCACCGGACATCCTGGGGTTCCTGCCTGATTTCCCCTTGAAGGAGCGCATCATGGCGGAGGCCCGCAGGAAGCAGCCTTTCACTTTCAGAGAGCGGCCTGTGGCGCTCTATCAGGACCTGTCCGCCATCACGCTGCAGAAGCGCAGGTCCTTCCGGATTGCTACAGACTTTCTGCGGGAGCACGAGACGCCCTACTCCTGGGGTCACCCCTTCCGCCTCATCTTTCGATGGAACGGAGTGCTACACCAGCTGCGCTCCCTCCAGGATGTCTGTGGGGTGTTGGGACTCACGGCCACGGAGGAGGACGGAGCGACGCCCACGTGGAGGCGCTCGGAGAGATGGAATCGGAGGAGATAGACGAGGAGAAGATCGTCAGCGACTGAGTCGCCCTGATTCCCCTACCATCAGGGCAGATATGGAGGAAGCCCTGAGGACGGCGGCCAGGAACTTGCCTGACTCCGACAGCGTGGCCTTGACGGCCTGATTTCACTCCGGGGGGAGAGATGCTTAGCTTCTACGATGCTGGGTTGGGAGGGAACGGTTGGAGGTGAGTGGCTGAACGTCCACTTGTTTGTTTTCTACAGACTTGCCCGTCTGGGCTGGACTGAGACAATGGGGTGTTTTTATTTGTTCGTGGTTTTGGCTAGTTGCCATGGGTTGGTTTTGGGAGGGTGTAAAAGTTGTAAAAGTTGTTTTGTTGTTGGTGGGGTCCCGTCTGATAATGCCCAAACACACGTGAGGCCGGTCCTGGCCTTCCCTGCGCTCCTGCCCCGCGCGCCCCCTCCACTGATCCCTCGCTTGCTGCATAGCGCTTCGATCCCCTGGGAGCGATGCCGTCCTTGAAGGTGGTGACCCTTAATGTTAAGGGTCTGAACAACCCTGTGAAGCGTAGGGCGATCCTTTCCCTGCTAGAGGGGACGCAAGCGGACATTTGCCTTTTGCAGAAAACTCATTTACTTTCCAAAGATTGTCACAGGCTGCGCTCCGCCAAGTTCCCCACCCAATTCTTCTCTTCGGCGGCGACCAAGACTGCGGGTGTAGCCATTCTTTTAGCCAGCTCCTTCAGGGGCGAGGTATTGTACAAATATGCCGAGCAGAAAGGGAGGCTCTTAGTGTATCGCATGCGGCTTGGGGGTATCGCCTTCACGGTTGGCTCCGTTTACAGCCCGAATGACCACCAGGATCGTTTCCTGGAATCAGTGCTAGTGGACGTCACTGCCTCGCCCGATCGCCATGTTGTCTTGGGGGGAGACCTAAATATGGTCTTCGACTCAGCTACGGATAGGTCTGCCCAACGCTTCCCGCAGACGGGGGAGCTTTCCCGAGCGGTGCAGGACCGGATTGCAGAGATGGATCTGCATGACCTCTGGCGCACTATGCACCCCACCGATCGGGACTATTCATACTTCTCCCATGCGCACCGCACTTATTCGCGGTTGGACTATCTCTTGGTGAGCGGACCGCTTCGCTCGGCCGCCACGGCAGCAGACATCGGGGTTTTGTCCCTGTCCGATCATGCACCAGTGTCCGGAGTCTTTGCTTGGCCGGCAGCCCCCCTCTCCAGAGGGATGTGGCGGCTTCGGGATACTCTTCTACATAAGAAGTCGGTGGTGAAGCGAGTGGGGGAGGTCATTCAGGAGTATCTGGTCCACAATAGCAACTCCGACACGTCTCTAGCGACGCAGTGGGCAGCCTTGAAGGCGGTCCTCAGAGGGGAATTTATCTCCATTTCCTCGGCGGAGAACAGAGAGCGGCAATGTAAGAGGGACGAACTGACGGCGCAAGTCAGGGAACTTGAGCAGGTTCACCGCCGAACGGGAGCTCCTCGAGTTTGGAGGCAGCTGAAAGCGGCGTGGAAACTCCTCTCTGCGCTAGATCTAGATCGGGCGGAATACGCAGCGTTGCGTCTGAAGCATGCCTTTTATACGGGCGGGGACAGATGCGGTAAGCTCCTGGCCCATCGGCTCAGAGCTGCACAGCAACGCAATGTGGTGAAGGAGCTAGTGGGTGCAGATGGGGTTCCGGTTACCGGTGACGCGGACGTGGCGGATTCCTTCCGTAGCTTTTACGAGGCGCTATACGCCGCGGAACCCTCCCCACTGGGAGAAGCTGAGGCCTATCTGGAGTCTATGACCCTCCCGGCTCTGGAGCCCGCCCAGGCGGACCACCTAGAGAGGGACATCCATGTGGAGGAAGTCATCTCCGCTATTGCACGATTGAAGCACGGTAAGGCCCCAGGCCCGGATGGCTACACGGCCTTGTTCTACAAGACCTTCTGCTCCACTGTGGCGCCTATCCTGGCTCGCCTGTTCAACTCCTTCTCTGAGCCGGGAGCTATCCCGCCGGACCTCCTTTCCGCGACGGTGTCGGTTATTCCGAAGCCCGGGAAGGATCGGACCCTGTGCGGTTCATATCGGCCTATTTCGCTTCTGAATGTGGACCTTAAGCTCTACACGGGGATCCTGGCGGCCAGACTTGGCCTGCACCTACCGGGCCTGGTGGAGGCGGACCAGGCTGGTTTTGTGCCCGGTAGGCAGACAGTTGACAACACCAAGAGGGTGACGCACGTGTTAGAAAAGGCCTCACGCGTCCCGGGGGAACGGATGTTACTATCGGTCGATGCGGAGAAGGCCTTTGATAGGGTTCATTGGCCGTACCTTGAGCTGGTTCTCGGGAAACTGGGGATCGGCGAGAAGTTCCGCACCATGGTCTTCAATTGTTATAAGAGACCGTCGGCATCGGTGCGAGTCAACGGACATAGCTCTAGTAGTTTTGCCATTGAGCGTGGTACGAGACAGGGCTGCCCCCTCTCACCGCTCTTGTTCGCCCTCTATATGGAGCCGTTCGCCCAGAGGATCCGCGACAATCCGGACGCTATGGGGGTTAAGATGGGTCAGTACACCCATACTGTCCTGCTGACCCTGGATGACCCCAGGCGGTCGCTCCCTGCTTGTGTCCAGGAACTGAACGCCTTTGCACGCGTGGCCAACTTTAAAATGAACATGTCTAAATCGGCTGCCCTGGATGTGTCGCTCTCCGCGGACACCAGGCGAGACCTCCAGCGTCTTTTCCCCATGCAGTGGTCCTCTTCCACGGTGCCGTACCTGGGGATCCTGCTTGCACCTTCGCTGCCTGAAATGGTCAAAGCCAACTATTCTTCCCTTAGCAAGAAGATTAAGGAGGAACTCGGCCGATGGGGCAAGGGCCTGCTCTCGTGGCTGGGTCGTATCGCGGCGGTGAAGATGACGGTACTGCCTCAGATCTTGTATCTTTTTCGTGCTCTACCTCTCCAGCCCCCTGTGGGTTGGATACGGCAAGCGCAGGCTGACATCTCCCGTTTCGTGTGGCAGGGCCGCAAGCCTCGGATGAAGCGGGTTCTTTCCACGCTTGCCCCGGAGACGGGGGGTCTCGGTGTTCCGGACCTCCGGAAGTATTTCCAAGCGGCACAACTCCGGTATTTGGTGGAATGGAGCAGGTGGGAGTCGGACAAGCACTGGCTCTTTCAAGACCAGGCGGTTGCAGGTCGCACCCTTCAAGAGGTTCCATTCCTGCGGCGCGCACATCGCCCGGCTAATCTCTACGCCTCCTTTGTCACCCAGGTCCCACTGCAAGTGTGGGACGCGGTTTGTGAGCTCCGCGAACTAACCACTTTCCCATCACCGTTTACACCCATAGTTGGTAATCCAGACTTTACTCCGGGCCTAGAACCGGGAGCTTTTTCTCACTGGGTGAGTGCGGGTTGCAGGGTGCTCTTTCAGATTTACGGGCCAGAGGGTGTGCTCCCTTTCCAACAACTCCGACAGGAATTTGGTCTGACGGAGGTGGACAGACTGCGTTATATGCAGGTCCGTCACTGGGCTCTTCAGCCTCAAGTGCGCGACGTCGCAGCCCGTCAAATCACACCTTACGAGCGGTGGCTGGTGACTCGGACCTCGGATGCCAAGCTTATCACCGATCTGTATAAATTTCTCCAATCCCCGCCGTTTCATTACCACAACCCGGGGAGGGAGCGCTGGCACAGGGAGCTGGGCAGAACCCTGAGCCACAAGGAGTGGGACAAGATCGCATATCGGGCGAGGCACTCTGCGTATCACACTGGGCTGACGGAGACCTTCACCAAGGTGTCCACCTACTGGTATTACACCCCGGAGAGGCTCTACGAGATGCACAAACTCACCGACAAGGGTTGCTGGAGGGGCTGCGGACAAGAGGGTACTCTATCGCACATTCTCTGGGGGTGCCCGGTGCTGTCTGCTTATTGGAAGGAGGTCTTGGATGAGGTGGACAGGCACTTTGAGGTTGAGCTCCCGCGCTTCCCAGCATACGTCCTGCTAGGCCTTCCCAACGACTTGATGTACCCGCTGAAGTCCCGCAGGGGTAGGCAGATTGCTATTGCGCTAGGCTCAGCGGTTCAAAATATCCTTGTACACTGGCGCACCCCCACTGCCCCCTTTATCACTGGCTGGTTACATAGACTCTGGCAAGTACTGGGTATGGAGGAGATGTCGCTCACTGTGGCTGGAAATGTAGACCAGTTCGAGGAGCTCTGGCACCCTTTCTTGGCACTGCTGTCCACGGAATTTCGCGAGCTCACATGTCCGAGGTACCTGCGCCTTCTTAGGCTGACGCCGCCGGAGGCTCCAGCGGAGTAAGAGGGATGGGCTCAGGGGGACTGGGGGTTGGGGGTAGGCGGCTTGGGGTGAATGTTTCTACAACGGGCTATTGGACGGGGATGTTGGGGTATCGTTTTCTTTTTTCTTTTCTGGGGACGGGGGGCTTAGAGGGACTGTGTTGTTTTCGCTGTGTTGCGGGACGCTACTCATGCTTAGCTTTGATTGGGAGGTTGGGGACTTTTGGAGGGTTTTTCGCACTACCTTATTGCCTTGTGGCATATGCCTCTTTTCCCCTCCGGGACTACCGACCTCCCTGCTTTCCGCCAGAATTGCTGCAACATGTCTCTTTTTGCATTGTATGTAAACTTGACCTCCTACTTCCCTTCCCCATGTTTTTTATGTTTTAATAAAATGCTTTAAACCTAAAGCAGGTACAGATGTAACGATTATTATACGTTTACCTTGTGCGAGGGCTCTTTCTTTTGCTACAGCAGTTTGTACCGCAGTTAGAATTTTTTCAGTAGGACTGAATTTCATTTCAGCTTGTGTGTACAAGTGTGATTTGTAAGCTATTGGTACCGTTTCTCCCTCATTAGAGGTCAGGTATGTAAATCCGCATCTTCCTGGGATGACTCGGATTACAAGGTTGCGTTCGTTTGCACATGTTTGCAGTTCTGTTTTAGTTAACATGTCTGTTCGTAATGATCTTAAAATTTCTGTGTGTTTCTGAGTCCAATTAGTTGGTTTAAAATCAGGTTTTATTAATTCGTAGAGTGGTTTAACCCTCTCTGCATAATTTAGAATGTAAGTTCTTCCGAAGTTCAGGAAACCTAGAATTGATTGTAAGTTTTTCAGCGTTTTTGGAGCTTGGAGTACTGCACACTTCTCTAAGAAGTTGTCTGCTAGGCTTTTGCCTTCACTTGATAATTCATATCTTAAAAATAGGACTGTCTGGTGGGCAATTTGCGATTTTTTAAAGTTAAATTTGTACCCTTCAGATGCGAACCCAAGTATGATGGTGTTCACTCTTTTCAAGTGTGTCTCCAGGTCATTATCTGTAAGATAGATGTCATCGACATAGGACAATGCCTCATCATCATATATTTGTAGTAACTCTGTTACCCTAGCTGAAAATAATCCTGGGCTGTTCTTAAATCCCTGTGGGAGACGACAAAATTGCTTTTGGGCTCCCATGCTGGAGAAAGCGGTCAAATACCTGCTTTCTGGTGCAATGTTTTGACAGAAAAAAACATTTGAAATATCTAATGTCATTTTATATTTTTTGCGCACGATATTATTCATTAGTGCTGCACTGTGTGAATTTTGCACTGCAAACGTTTTACGACAAGAGTTTAGGTGTCTGTAGTCCAAAACTAGACAATATGAATCGTCTGGCTTGGAGACCGGAAACAAAGGATTGTTAATTTGGGAGGTGCATGTTTCAATCACCCCCTGATATTCAAGTTGATCTAAGATCTCCCTGACTTGTTTTTTAGCTTCTTGCTTAACAGGATACTGCCTCTGAGCAGTTGGTTGATTTTTTAACTGGATTTTATGGTGAGGAGAATCCTCATCCCATCCTACATGATTCTTATATAATGCAGGGGCTTGGGCCACTACCCATTTTCTAGCATATGTGTATTTTTTATGAATTGGAATGTGATTTGGGAAGGCAGGCATAATCATTTCTTCGCCATGTGAGCACTCCCTGACAAACTCTGGTGGCCAGTCTTTTTCTGCTAGAAGGATATCATAGCCTTTAGGTTTTCCCAGAAGAGACCTTTTATTTTTCTAGGTTTTATCTCCCTCTATACGTAATGTTATTTCATATAGTTTATGGGGCACGCTAACTCTGGTGTCTGCAGTTTCCACTCTATTGTATTCATTCGTGTCCACTGTCTCCAGAAGATTCATCAGGATCTTGCGAACTATTGTCACTTCTGCTGCGCTGTCTAGCATTGTTTGGGCCCACTCTTGAGTTGTGTCCTCAGGATCCTCGGCATGTTTTACTTTAATACTGGCTAACTTCTTTTTGGGAAATTGTAAATTTTCACTTTGATGAGCAGCTTCTTTGTCTTTGGACTTGACGCGCTCTTCTTTCCGATTTCTGTGAGGAAGTCGGAAAAGATCGAGAGGGAAGTGTATTAATATCTTGATATCTGTCAGGTTTTCTTAAATTTTCCCTATTTCTAAGGTTATATCTTTTTTCAGCGGGCTCCCGTTGCAGAGACTTGCCCCCCCCCCCCCCCTTCTTGAGATCTCTCTCTTTGTTGGGGAGACCTTCCTCTGGTCTGAAAATGTTTTTCTCTGGGATTGGTTTTCTTATTACCCTCCCAGTTCTTTTTTTGAGAATTAAGATTATTTTTAATGAAAGTCTTTTCAGGATTTTCAGTCAGTTGCGGTTTTAGTGGTTTCCCACCCAAACTGTCTCTACCTAATTGTTCATAGGATTTTTCAATTATTCTGACAAGTTCAAAAGGTTGGTCTGCTATTTCTGTTTCTTTTAGTTTTTGGCGATTGCCACGGATGCTGCTTCTCCTTTTATGTTGGCTAATAGTATAGCCGAGACTTGCTTAAAGTCTTTCAGTAATTTCATACTGAGATTTAAAGCAGGCTCTGGACCGCATTAATTTTAAATCTGTCTTAGTACGTCTGGTATAACCGCCATAGACGGGACACCATGTTTTTTTGTGTAGATTGAAGCAGAAACTGTTCCCCAAGTGTCACAGTCCTCCACATGTGGTGCAATCCCTATTGGCAGGCAGATTGTCAGAATTCTTTGTTTTTCGTGAGGGGTAGTATCAGGAACTACTGCCTCTGAGTAATTTTCTGAGCTAACCAAAACGTAATTTGTTCCCGTTTTGCGGGAATTTTACCAATGACTGATTGAATATTCTGTGGTGTAATTTTGTGTTCCCCTGGTGAGGGGTGTGCTGTGGAATTTTTATCGCTGGTTGGACTGTTAAAGTCCGCATGACATATTGTACCAATTGTCTATGTATTTTAATTAATTGTTTTAGTTGAACTATAAGTTCTCTGTCTGACATTTCTTCAATGTCAGGATGTGGTGTATAGCTGGCTATAACCGGCCATGTGGCTCCTGGTCTACCTAGTGGACCAAGCCTGGTAACGTGATTTTGATGTTTTAGGGCGCCATTGAACCAGAGCTCATGCTCTTGGTAGTAATTTCAATTTCCTTGAAAGGAGTGTATTCCGCTGGAGGTTCCCCTACTTTGTAGTAGTGGAACTCGTGTGTTACAGCATTTGCTGCTGGAAAAGGTATCCATGAATAGAATACCTCTGTCTGCCGATATTCATGGGCATCGACAACAAATATTACTGTACCCCCTCTTGATGATACTCCATTTTCTATAAGTTTTATAGTTAAGTTTTTCCTTACATTTACCGGGATGAGTATTGCATCCGGTTCATCTTGTTGGAGACTTGTGTCTTCCGTCAAAAGTTGAGCTGCTAGTCTAGCTCTCTCCCTTTTGTCTTCACTCTCTGACATTTTGCTGACAAAAAGTATGCAGAATAAGTTTCAAGGAAACAAAGATTAGGTGCACAATATTTTGTAACACTATCCTTCAATGTTGACTAAACCAAAAACTAATACATAGGAATCTCTTCCTACTAAGTTTTGGCAGATATTAGCCTTTTACCCACTCCAGACGTCTATTGGAGTTTTTAACGGGAAAAAGAGGTCTGTGTGAAAAGCACGACTGAGTTACTCTATTATCTAGCGTTAAATCGCCTTACCAAACGTTGGGCGCCATGTAGTGTAGTTCCTATTTTCCCAATAGGCTCTGCGCATTGGAATAACAAACAATAGCTTAGACGTAGGACTGAGGTCGACTAGGTCTCTATTGAATATGTTAGACTTAATTGTGTGTGCCAGCTAGCTCAGAGGTCACTAGAAACTTTCTCGAGTAAACAAGAAGCTTTCCTGAATAGACAAGAAGGGATTAGCTTCTGACAACCATATCACATGACAACTTTGTTCCCCCTGTAATAAGGAATATATCTCTAAAGTCGCGGAAACAATAGATAGCTATATTACTCAGTCAATCGTGCATGCTTCGTTTCACCAGGAATGCAGAGAACTAGAGAGATGGGCGTTTTCAATAAAAAGAGTTATTTATTGAGCAGTTTTCTTTCTCATGCAAGAGAAATGAATTGCCACAATTGCAATACTTGTCATAAAGTAAAGTGTGTACAGTAAAAGGAGTATTATGAAATAATACTGTAAAAGCATTTATATGGTTTCTAAGCCATAAGATACTTAAAATGGATTAAATACATACAATGATAAAATACTGACTAAACATACTCAACTGGTGTTTAAGATACGCCTACCCCAGTGTACCTAACCTAAGCCTAGTACAGGGAAGGAGTAGATGAGTTACAGTTTTTGCCATGAATCTGAATCAATAATTCTCTATGGGTCTAATCAGTTCTGTACCTTGGGTATAGAATGAAGGAGGTCTTGTATCTCTCTCTCAGGACTCGATCTCCCAGAAACCCGCGAGGGTGTCAGGGAAACACTGGAGCTGGATTTTCTTGGCAGGAGAAAAGACAGCGTCTCTCTCAGTGCGCCAGCAGGGAGGGTCGGCTTCCTTCGGCACTCGTATCAGCTGGGCGTTGGGCAAGTAGATAGCCGATCTGCTCCAAACCACTGTGTGTTTGCTTAAGGCAGATGCTGGTATATTTATACCTGGAAGGTGCAGAGTTTGACGTAAGGTTGGACATAAGACATCACTAAGAACTGGCAGTTCTTTCAGGACTCTCAGGAGTTCTTGTGCAAATCAAAACAGAAGCAGGGGAAATTCCCGGGCTGCTGGAGGCTTGGTTTGTTTAAGAATGTGTTGTACTTTCTAGGAGTCTATGGGAGTAGCCTTGCCGTATTTGGACTGCATTGGCTATGGCTTAATATGGATATGATTCTTATGCCTTTATAGGGATATGATTTATTATAACCACACAAGGGCATAAATCGGGAATATCTAATTAGGGTTCTAGATACATTCACATCAGTTCTACCGCATTTTTTGTCTGTTTACATACACCCTGATGGTTCTCCCTGGGTCTTTTTTCCGCACTCTTACAGCGCTCCTGCTCCGGCTGGCCTGGGCTGGTAAACACGCCAGGGTGCGATTGGACGTCCCAACGGTGCCTTACCGGATGGGCGGCCTTGGGGCACCAGACCCGAATTTGTACTATAGGGTTGCGCAGTGCGCTCATGCTAATTTTTTGATACATGGCCCGTAGATGCACCTCCTCTCTAGATTGAAAAAGTTGTTGCAGCGCCGCTTCCAATGCCAGAGCTTTTATTTCAGCCTCCGAACCGCAGAACTGGGACTCTAGATTTGATTAATTTGGACGTGCACGCTTGGCACTACCTTCTTAAGTTGCAAGCTGAAGTCATACTATATCCTCCACTGGCTTTTCTGGAATGGTGTCGCTGGCTTTCGGCATGCACAGACAGGGGGGTAACTCAGGCTCTGAGCGACATCAATATTACTAAGATTTGAGATTTGTTTGGGGAGGGTGTGGCTGAAAGTGGGAAGACATAATTACTATGGGCCAGCATGCTACACTACTGCACAGATTCCATTTTCATAGAGGCACTTTCTAAAGGAAATACTGGGGAGTGATTTCGCGGAGCCACCCGAGGTAGCTCCACTCACTGCCATGATAAGGAATGCGATACTTACCTGTAACTGCAGTTATCCAGTATTGGTATCTTCCATAGATTCACATGCCTGAATCATTCCCCGTCACCGGGATGGGAGTACCCGATACATAAGTAAAGTAATGTCTCATTAGACATATAGAGTAATAGGCCAAGGGCCTCACATTAGTAATATATCCATGTCCTTTGGTAAAACGGACCAAACTTCGGAGAAGAGCCAATCCGCTATCACCACCCTCTGGAACTTTCCCTGAAGGAGCTCTAGTCCCTCAGATTTTCGTAAGCACAGTGCTAAGTAGTTGCATTACTGAGAGGACTAGGAGAGCCTTTCCAGGGGAGGTGGGCGGATTGCATGTGAATCTATGAAAAATACCAACACTGAATAGCTGCAGTTACAGGTAAGTAAAGCATTCCTTATCCAGTATTAGGGCATCTTTCATAGATTCACATGCCTGAATCGGAGTAGTAAGCAATGATAAGCACATTTCTGATGGTACAGTATCGCAAATTCACCAGATAATAACATTATCAATCTGAAACATATAAAGTACGAAAATGCAACGAAAGAGAATAGTAAGGAACACAATAGAGAAATGTGCGTACTGCAGAAAGGATGGTGGGATGAAGAGAAAAGGCTCACTTCTAATAAAATAAATGACGGAGCACAGCTGTCCCACTGCCGCATCCTTCATCTTCCATGTTGCCGCTCTGCAGATGTCTGTAATGGGCACTCCTGCAAAGAGTGCCATGGCGGTAAAAATAGCCCTAGTGGAATGGGCTCGAACCATGGAACGCAGGGGTTGCCCCGCTTGCTGTTGACGGAACATAATAGCTGCAGAGATCCATCGAGAGATACTTTGCTTAGTGAGCGGAAGACCTTTCCTAGGTTGGCTGAAAGCCATAAAGAGTTGGTTGGATTTACGAAATGTCTTTGTCCCGTCAATGTAAAATATAGGCAGCGTTTAAGGTCCAGAGAATGTAGAGTTCTTTCTGCCGCCATTTGAGGGCTTGGAAAAAAGGATCGCAATACTAAAGGCTAGTTGAGATGAAAGTCTGACAGGACCTTGGGCATAAATTTAGGATTAGTTTGAAGTATGACCCTGTTGTGTTTGAATTGAAGGAAAGGGTCTTGAATTGAAAATGCATGAAGTTCACTTACTCGCCTTGCCGAGGTAAGGGCGAGAAGGAGCGCCGTTTTCCAGGAGAGATAATTAAGATCAGTTCTGTGTATCGGTTCAAAAGGGTGTTTCATAAGCTGGGCAACAACTGTGTTAAGTTGCCAAGTGGGAGGTAAAGTCTTCACAGGAGGGAATGTCCTGAATAGGCCTTTAAGAAACTGTTTAATCAACCGACTAGACCAAAGAGAAGGGCCTGCAGAGGATCTTCTGAAACAGGATATTGCTGCCAGGTGAACTTAAATGGAAGCGTGTGCAAGACCTGAAATCGCCAGATGGAGAAGGTAAGGCAATATTTGTTCCAGAGAAGATGAGAGGGTGTATCTTTTTCGACTTGCAACAGATGCAGAACCTCTTTCATTTTAAGGAATATGTTTTGTTGGTACTGTAGGCTCGAGCCAGAACTGCCCTGCAGTCCGGAGGAATGTCTAGGCCATGGAATTCTCTGAATTCAGGAGCCAAGATGATAATTTGAGTGATGCTGGATCCGGATGTTGGACTTGTTGCTGGCTCATTGTGAGAAGAGAGGGAAACTATTTCAATGGGATAGGCGGTTCTAGGGAGAGAAGATGAAGCTCCGTGAACCAATGCTGGCGCGGCCATGCTGGAGCTATCAAGATGAGAGTGCAAGGTTCTGCTTTCAACTTCCTGTGGACCCTGGGAATCAAGGGAAATGGAGGAAAAGCATGCGCAAAGACGTTGAACCATGTGATCGAAAAGGCATTCCCTAGAGATCCCTTTTGGGGACGCCAGCTTGCGAAGTGTTGGCATTTGGCGTTCTGCTTGGTAGCAAATAGGTCCAGGTGAGGGGTTGCCCCATTGGGAGAAAATGCGGTTGAGAGTCTGTTGATTCAACTTACATTTGTGGCACATTGTTTGTTGTCTGCTTAGTGAGTCAGTGAAAACATGGTCTGTTCCTGGGACGTACTCTGCCCGAAGGGAAATGTTGTGATGAAGCAACCAGTTCCAGATTATTTTGTGACTCGTAAGAGAGTGTCAGAGAACGAGTCCCTCCCTGTTTGTTTAGTGCATTGTTGTAGTTTTGTCTGTCCGCACATGCACTAGAGAATTTTTGATCCTTGGAAGGAATGCCAGAAGAGCTAAATAGACAGCTCACAGCTCGAGGAGATTTATGTGAAGTTTCCATTCAGAAAGGGACCACTTTCCGCTGATCCGAAGTTCTTGGAGGAAAGCTCCCCAACCTTCCAGAGACGCATCTGTTGTGATGGTATGTGGAGAAGCTGGAAGCAAGAAAGGCAAGCCTTGAGAAAGGTTGAGGGCGAATCCACCACCTTCGAGCCTTGACCATCTGAGGGGGTCACTCTGATGACATCGTCGAATGACCCTGTACATTGGACCCATTGAGCCGATAGCACCTCTTGAAGAGGGCGCATGTGGAGGCGACAGTGCGGAACCAGTAGAATGCAGGAAGACATCAACCCGAGCAGGGATTTGAAAAGGCGCACTGAGAGAGACTTTTGGATCTTATGCGATTTGCCAAGGAAAGAAGTCTGTCTCGTCGCTCTTGTGAGGAAAAAGCTTTCTTCTGGGCCGTGTCGAGTGTAGCACCCAGGAAAGTTATACGCTGGGAAGGCTGGAGGACGGACTTGTTCTGATTGAGAGTGAGTCCCAAGCGATCGAAAAGCTGTAGACAGGCGTTGGAAGACCAGGTCGCACCTTCTAGAGAGGGTGATTTGACGAGCCAGCCGTCCAGATATGGAAAGACTTGATGGTGTCTGAGATATGCGGCCACCGGAGAACGGCATTTCGTAAAAATGTCGCTGATTTGAGTTCGAAAGGCAGGACCCGAAATTGGTAGTGACTGCCCCCCACAGCAAACCTCAGGAACTTTTTGTGATTCAGGTGGATAGGGACTTGAAAATATGCGCCCTGAAGATCTAAGGACACCATGCAGTTGTTTGTGTTGAGAAGTTGCAGCACCGCTTGAATGGTAACCATCCAAAACGACTGCTTCTTTAAAAATTTGTTGAGACTTCTCAAGTCTAGGATTGGTCTCCATTTCTTTTTTCTGAACCAGGAAAAAACGGGAGTAAAACCCCTTCCCCCGTTGACTAGCAGGAACTCTTTCTATAGCTCCCTTCCAGAGCATCAGTGAAAGCTCCAGGAGTATAATACGTAAGTTCTTGTGAAGCATAGGTCCGGGAGGGGTTTGAGGAGGTATTTGTATTAATTTCAGCGAGTGTCCAAATTAAACCAGCTAGAGGACCCAGTGGTCTGGTGTTATCTTTTTTCCAATTGTGTAGGAAATGAGAAATTTCTCCTCCAACTCTGGAGGGTGGAAAGGAAGTGGAGACCAGTGGTAGTTAAGAGTCATTGTCGCCGAGCGGCGTCTTTCTGTCGACCACCTTTTCCTCGAAAGGAGGGCTTTGTGTAAGACGACTGTTGTTGCTGTTGACGCTGCTGGTACTGTGGCAGATATTGCTGATTGGCAGAATAGGAAGATCGGTAGTGCTGGTAGTCTCCTCTCATAGAAGACTGTCCCCTTCCTCTTGAGCCACGAAAAGGAGGGGTTTTGAATCGAAGGGTACCCAAAGCTCTAGCTGAATCTGTATCCTTTATGCCCTGAAGAGCGTCATCGATATGTGTGCCAAAAAGAAACTGACCGTCGTAGGGGGTGTCAAGAACTTTAGTTTGCACTTGCGGTCAGAATGCTGTCGCCTTTAGCCAACCTTGGCGCCGTAGTACCGCAACACCGGCCAGTTGGCGAAAACCAGTAGAGGCGATATCCATCGCACAATCGATGATCTCGGACGCCGAACGATCGCCCTCCAGCAAGATCTTTTTTGCTTCTTCCTTTGAATCGTTCGGCAAGGCCCCAAGATATGGGGCAATGTCTGCCCACATCTGTCTATTATAGCGTCCTAACAGTGCCAAGGAGTTGGAAGCACGCACTGTTAATGCGGACATGGACGAGAAACGTTACCCAATATTATCAAGCCGTCTACCTTCCTTATCTGGAGGAGTGGTCAGGGGTGCGGAAGGATTTTTAGATTTCCACTGAGCGGCCTGTGTGGTGACCGAGTCAGGTTTGGGGTGTCAGGTCAGGCATGCTAGAGAGGTGAAGGGAGCCCTGTATTTCTTGTCCAGCCGAGGTAGCACCGGGGGTAGAGAAGAAGGGTTGTGCATAATCTTTACACCCTGATCCCATATGTAGTCAATAATAGGTATAGACCTGACAGATTTTTTCGAAAGGTTCCTTAAAGTCATAAAGGAAGCAATCCTGTTGGTGGGAAGGCATAGGTATTTGGAAATGCTGTGCATTCTCTCTAGGATGTTATGGAAACCCTCGATATCCTCAGGAGGCGAGTCAGCTTGAGTACGCACCGGGGGATGCTGGACAGGGAATTAAGTAATCATCCCACTCATCATGTGTCGATTGGGAATCTTGAAGTCCCCCTTCCTCCTGTGAATCCTCCTCCTCATCATCCGTGGAAAGTGGAGACTGAATTGGAAGGCCCAGGCTGTAAAATCAGGGCCGAAGGCCGTGGTCTTGGTGGCGGAGAGGCTACTGGAGGAGGTGGAGACATAGCCTAAGTTGGAAACCTCTGCTTATAATCACGGATCAGAAATTGGAGGTCGGAAACCAGGGACACAGGTAGGCAAACCATAGGAGGTGGAGGCGGATGGCATTCTTCAGGATAATCCACCTGGTCCTCCTGCTCTTGGTCATCATAGTCCAAGCTGTTGTGGTACTTGACGTGAAGTTCAGATGGGCTTGTTGCAGTTCTGAACATAATGCCTTCGTCAGAATCTTCCTCCTCCAAGAGGTGAGTAGGTGGCAAAGGTTGGACCCTACTAGGAGAAGTCTAGGCCGGTGTCGGCGTGCGTTTTGTAATCTTAATGTGGACATACGCACTGTGTAGTTTAGGTTCTGTTGTAGTCGATGGAGAAGTCGTCGAAACGTCGACGGGCACCACCGGTGGCAACGGCGAAAGAGCTCCCGTCGACGGAGCCGTCGTCAACGGTATTGACGTCGTCGATGGGATCCTAGACGGTGTCGTCGTTGACGGATTTCTTTATTTTTATCGTCGACGAAATAGACCTACCAGCCGTCGAAGATGAAGTTGTCGTCCTCGACGTGGATAAAGTTGAAGAAGCGACAAAAGTTGAGACTGTCGTAGTCGAGGAGTTTACAGTCAAAAATGTAAATGGAGACTTCCTCATCATTGAAGCCACCGTCTACGAGGCCGTCGTCGATGAGGTGGAAACAGCCTTATTGAAGGTGTGAAGAACCTCCTGAGGAGAAACCTTTGCCGGCAGAGCCTTAGGATGTGCCTCTGAAGACTTTTTGTGCGTCTTCTTATGAGGTGGCTGGGATGAAGGTCCTGGAGAGGCCACTCTAGGTCTTTTTGAGAGTAATGTGAAGAATTGGAGGAACATTCACTCTCCTCCGAAGACACAGCTTGGTCTTTATCTTTAAGCCTCTGCAGCCAAATTAAGAGGCGTCCCTCCCTGTCTTTGAGGGTTTTTGAAAAAAAAGTACGACATACCTTACAGTCCTTTGAAGAGTAATCTGGGTAAAGGCAGTAGAGACAGTCCTTGTGTTGGTCATCCACATGAAGTCTCTTTTTTCATCCACATGAAGTCTCTTTTTTACCACATGAAGCGCAGGACCTAAAAAGGCCTTTCTTAGGAGTATCTGCCATGAAGAACCTGAGAACTCCACACAGATTAAGGAATTCTGAAGAAAAGAGCGCTGGTAATCCAGAAAACAAGGAAAGCTGAGCAGAGCTCATTAGAGACTCCCTTGGCATGACGTGCAGTAGAAAATCTGAGGGACTAGAGCTCCTTCCAGGAAGGTTCCAGAGGGTGGTGATAGGTGATTGGCTCGTCTCTGAAGTTTGATCCTTTTTAAGAAAGAACATGGATATGTTACTAATGTGAGGCCATTGGCCTATGTAGCGATCGCCAAGGCCGGCACAGCGGGGAGACAGACTCCGTGTTCAGCGTCCATTACGGAAAAACTACATGTCCCAGAAGGCCATGCGGCACTGGAGATCGGGTCGATGGGTGGACTCTATTTAGACTCCTCCCGGAGAACGGAACAGTGCTTGTCAATTCGTATCCGGGTGTTCACCAAGCCGGATGGTGTGTTTTCCGCCAGAGTTCCTGCGCTGTCAGCCTGCGCCGACGAAGAGCCTGCGAGGTCAGAGTTCCTGTGCTGTCAGCCTGAGCCGACGAAGAGCCTGCGAGGTCAGAGTTCCTGTGTTTTCAGCTAATACAAGCCGCATCCTGTACTGCAAGTATACCTGTGGAGTGCGGGCTCGCCTCCTACGTCTTTTTCTTGTTTCATTTGATAACCGTTTGTTTCACATGTGCGGAGTGCACATCTTGTTTCATGTACCCTGTGGTTTTATTATTTCGTCATTACCAGTTTTTTACTGGAGCCTACCTTTCTACTTTCGGGAACTATTATCGTCCACAAGAAGCATTGTGGTCACTACGAGATGTGCCTAGATAACACCTCGTATTAGAAATCCCCACGGCAACTAAAATAAGCAAACTGAGGTGTAGAAAGAAAGAGAAGTGGAGATAACTTCTCAATACTATTTGGCACGATTCCCCTTCACCTTGTTACGAGTATTTTCTGGATTCATTCAAGGCAATTAAGGGTGGAAGAATCGGTGAGTCTAGTGCAAGAGGGGAATGAAGTTCAGGCAATTGTAGCTTGTGATACTGATATTCTGCTCTCGGTCTCCTCCTCCTCCTGCAGTGTCGTAATACCGGTGTCTTCGGGGGTAGTCCAGACCAGAGATTACCGTGAGCACCATATACCCCATTTGCCATTCCACCTCACGGCCTCTTTCTGTACAGGCTCGATTAGTGGTTATATTCCCATTGTTGGGTGCTGTGCGGAAAGGAGTTGGGAGGACTATCGTCTTATCGTCTCTGCTGGCCATCGGAGTCAGGTTAGTGGCGCGTGCGTGTTCTTGCGCTGCTTTCAATCCCCACAGATTGACAAGCCCAAGAATGCTGTCCAGCCTAGGCGATGGATACGAATACCGTTCTTACCTCCTTATTGGAGAGTTTTACGGAGTTACAACAGGAAGTCCAGACCTCTCGCGCAGAGAACCAAGCCTTGTATAAAGAAGTATTCGACTTGCGTAGAGAGATGTCGGATCTTGTGCATAAGGAATCGGTTGTGAAACCGTTGATTAGGCCCGCTACCTTGCCCCCACCTCCTTCCTTCCAACCGGGGGGTTCTTTTGTGGCACCTTCAACTTCTACCGAGGCCAATCCAACTGTACATATCATCCAAAACCATGGTATACCTTTAGCGCCTCCTGAAAGACTTTATGGAGATCCTAAAAAATTCGAAACCTTCCTGAATCAATGTCGTCTACACTTCCTATGTAAACTTATGGTATTTCAGGATGAGGCTTCCAAAACAGCCTTCATGATGTCGTATATGGGAGGGAATGCGTCCAGTTGGACAATCCCTTTACTAGAACGGGATGATCCCGTATTACAGAATTTTTCCGATTTTTTTCTTGAATTAAGGAAATTATTCGACAGGAAGTCCGATATGATGTCCCTAGACCGCGAGTTAATGACTTTACGACAAGGATCGCAAGACCTATTGTCCTACACTACCACGTTTAATCGCCTCATAGTCGAAACGGACTGGCCGGCTCAGAAACGGATTTCTTTGTTTTATCAGGGCCTGAGGGGTGAACTGAAGGATGTATTAGCACAGGTGGTGCAATTGCCTTCTACTTGTGAGGAACTCATTGACTTAACTGTCCAACTAGATCACCGATTGTTGGAAAGGAAGGGGTATAGGAGCAGAGGAGACAGTAGGTTTTCTTATCCCATGGCCAGACCCCGACAGGGGGGTGAAGAAAAAACCAAGGCTCTTGAAGGACCTAAACCTATGCAGATCGGGGGGATTCTTGGTCCTCTCACCAGGGAAGAAAAAGACAGGAGACGGAGACTCAAACTGTGGTCCTTTCATCGGGCCCTGTAGTGTACCACACCCTTTCTTTATTGATGGAGTTCGGGTTGGATCACTGTGAACATATCCTGTTCGATCTCATAGATGCCCCGCAATTTCGTCTTATCCTGGGTATGCCCTGGCTCACCTTACACGATCCTTTGGTGAGCTGGTCATCGCGAACTGTCAGTATGACTTCTGGTTATTGTAAGGAGCATTGACAGAGTAAAATAACTTGTAACTCCACACCTGGACCATCACCCGCTACTTACCTAGCTGGTGCATGTTCCGTTGACCTGTTTTGCTGTGCCACGGTCCTGCCGGTTGAGTACCGCGAGGTTCCCGCCTTGTTTGACAAGAAAAAGGCCACCCAATTACCTCCTCATCGTGCATACGATTGCCGTGTAGATCTTGTCCCAGGTGCGGATATTCCGTGCAGCAGGGTGTACGCCTTGACGGAAAAAGAGACGCTGTATCTGAAGACCTACATTGAAGAAAATTTGGCTACTGGGTTTATAAGACACTCCACCTCTCCTGCCTCCTCGCCTATGTTCTTTATTCCAAAGAAGGACTGCGAAGAGCTGAGACCTTGTATTGACTATAGGGCTATTAACAGAGTGACTATTAAGAACCGATACCCTCTGCTCCTGATTCCCGTTTTAATGGACCAATTGAAGGGAGCTCGATATTTCACCAAACTATCTCCGTAGAGCTTACCACCTCGTGCGCGTAAAAAAAGGGGATGAGTGGAAAACCGCATTCAGAACCAAATTCGGCCTCTATGAATACCGGGTGATGCCCTTTGGCCTTTGCAACGCCCCGGCCGCCTTCCAGTTTTTTATGGATGAGGTGTTAAGGGGGTGTTTGGAAACCTTTTGTGTAGTGTACATTGATGACATTCTGGTTTATTCTGCATCGCTATTGGAACACATCACACACGTAAAAACTGTGTTGGAGAGGCTGCAACAAAACTCACTGTATGCCAAGTTAGAAAAATGCCTCTCATGTTCAAGAGGTGGCCTTTCTGGGGTATGTGATTAATGCTCAAGGGTTCAGAATGGACATGAGTAAGGTCGATGCCATACTGAACTGGAAAACGCCAAGGAATGTCAAATCTGTGCAGAGCTTTCTTGGCTTTGCCAATACTATCGGAGATTTGTTCAAGATTTCTCCAAGATCATTCAACCTATCAGGGCCCTCTTACGAAAGAACGCTCCCTTCATTTGGGGAGAGGAAGCAGAGGGGTCATTCCAGCTTAAGGAGAGGTTCACCCAAGCACCTATTCTTAGACATCCAGACCCTCATCTGCCATTCATTCTTGAAACTGACGCATCCCAGTATGCCCTCGGTGGAGTTCTGTCACAACGTCACCCTTCCACAGGGCAGCTCCATCCTGTGGCCTATTACTCAAAAAAGCTCACGCCCTGTGAAGTCAATTATACTATCACGGATAAGGAGCTCCTTGCAATCAAAAGAGCCTGCGAAGAGTGGAGACATTATCTCCTAGGGGCATTACATACAGTGGAAATCATTACGGATCATCGTAATTTGTTGTTTTTGAAAACAGCAAAGGCATTAACTCCCCGTCAGTTGAGGTGGACACTCTTCTTTTCCGACTTCGATTTCGTGATCAAATATAGACCCGGAACACGCAATGGAAAGGCAGATGCGCTCTCCAGGCTGGAGGATGAAGGGGTGATAGTTCATACTGAACCCCTTCTATTCTTCGAGAGACAGAGCATTCGGAGTTGTCTATTGCCTTGATCACCTCCGAAGATTTCCTAGAGGATGTCAGAGTTGCTTTATCCGACCTGGATATATCGTCCTGGGTCCAAGAAGAGCCAACACACCGATGCGAAAAAGACCAGCTGGCCTACCATTACCATGCCTTGTACATACCCCGGACCGAGTTACAGCGCCAGGTGTTGAACTGGGACCACGATTCTGTATTGGGTGGACACATGGGTATTTACAAGACCACCGCTACCATGGAACGGTCGTTTTGGTGGCCTAGCGTTCGAACTGATGTGAAGGAATACGTAGAAAATTGTGCAATTTGTGCCCAGCGAAAGTCCAGTCATGCTAAACCATCGGGTCTGCTGCATCCGTTACCGATTCCACCCAAGCCCTGGCATACCTTACCAATGGATTTTATTGTGGAGATGCCTCCCTGTGCTAATCAAACAGTTATCTTGGTGGTAGTTGACCATCTCACGAAAATGGGACATTTTGTATCCTTACCAGGTCTCCCTACCTCCTGGGAGATGGCTAGGGTTTTCTTGCAACACATTGTGCGAGCACATGGATTACAGAGTGTGTTAATAACGGATCGTGGGACTCAATTCACTTCCCGTTTTTGGAAAGCTCTCTGTACCATCCTCCAGATTGACGCACGACTCTCCTCCAGTTACCATCCACAAACTGATGGTAAAACAGAACGTTTGAATCAAACGCTTGAACAATATCTTCTCTGCTTTACTATGCAAAATACCACAGAATGGACCACCCTTTTGTGGTTGGCAGAATTCGCTTACAATAATGCAGTACATGCCCCCTTGGGATGTTCTCCTTTCTTTTGCCTTTACGGATTCCATCAGAACATGCTTCCCTTTGATTGGCCGGCAGAATCCCTGGTTCCTACCATTCATGGACATCATGCTCATCTTCGGGCGATCATGATAGATGCTCGGACTTGTTTGGAAAAAGCCCAAGCAGCCCAGAAGCTCTTTGCTGATAGGAGACGGTCCCTAGAGCCTGAGTATAAGGTAGGGGATAAAGTCTGGCTTTCCACACGTAACCTACACCTGAAAGGGATTAGTAAATTGAAGCCTAAGTTTGTTGGTCCCTATGGTATTTGTGAGGTGGTAAATTCAATGGCCATGAAACTCTCGCTGCCTGTGTCCTGGTCAATACATCCTGTGTTTCACGTGTCACTCCTGCGTCCTTGCCTTCCGGGCGTTCGTTTACCTGAACGCCCTCGACCTATGGAGATCGAAGGTCAAGACGAATATGAAGTCTCGTCTATCCTGGATTCTCGCATGGTGCGTGGCAGGATTCAATACCTTGTTGATTGGAAGGGATATGGACGTGAGGACCGGACCTGGGAACCTGTGGATAATCTTCATTGTCCCGACTTGGTTGCCCAATTCCATGAGCGACACCCTGGTAAACCAGGTCGACTGCCGGGACGGCTGTCCTCGAGAGGGGGTACTGTAGCGATCGCCAAGGCTGGCACAGCGGGGAGACAGACTCCGTGTTCAGCGTCCATTACGGAAAAACTACATGTCCCAGAAGGCCATGCGGCACTGGAGATCGGGTCGATGGGTGGACTCTATTTAGTCTCCTCCTGGAGAACGGAACAGTGCTTGTCAATTCGTATCCGGGTGTTCACCAAGCCGGATGGTGTGTTTTCCGCCAGAGTTCCTGCGCTGTCAGCCTGCGCCGACGAAGAGCCTGCGAGGTCAGAGTTCCTGTGCTTTCAGCCTGCGCCGACGAAGAGCCTGCGAGGTCAGAGTTCCTGTGCTGTCAGCCTGTGGAGATAACTTCTCAATACTATTTGGCACGATTCCCCATCACCTTGTTACGAGTATTTTCTGGATTCATTCAAGGCAATTAAGGGTGGAAGAATCGGTGAGTCTAGTGCAAGAGGGGAATGAAGTTCAGGCAATTGTAGCTTGTGATACTGATATTCTGCTCTCGGTCTTCTCCTCCTCCTGCAGTGTCGTAATACCGGTGTCTTCGGGGGTAGTCCAGACCAGAGATTACCGTGAGCACCATATACCCCATTTGCCATTCCACCTCACGGCCCCTTTCTGTACAGGCTCGATTAGTGGTTATATTCCCATTGTTGGGTGTTGTGCGGAAAGGAGTTGGGAGGACTATCGTCTTATCGTCTCTGCTGGCAATCGGAGTCAGGAAGTGGCGCGTGCGTGTTCTTGCGCTGCTTTCAATCCCAACAGCCTATTACTCTATATGTCTAATGAGACATTACTTTACTTATGTACCGGGGACTCCCATCCAGACGATGGAGAATGATTCAGGCATGTGAATCTATGAAAGATACCCTAATACTGGATAAAAACAGAACTGCCAGAACGGCTGGTATCCAGGTTATACAAATCGGCTCAGGAATACCATGCGAACCAAAGCTCGTCTGGCCTGGCAAACAGATTTATGGAGGGATATTGATGACGAAATGTGGAGGTACTGTTGCGAAAACACGAAACGCATATCACTAAATGGCAGGCACTGATTAATCCACTTTAAATTCCTGTATAGGGTACACTACACCCCTGAACAGTTACATAGGTAAGGACTGAGGGAGACCGCGGATTGTGACAGGTGCGGTGCCACTTCAGCTGATTTCTATCACTTGGCATGGTTGTGCCCGGGGATTGCTAAATTCTGGGCTGCAATATTTAAATCTTTGGGGGAAATTGTAAAAGAGCAACTCCCTCCAGACCCTGCACTGGCGTTACTGGGCTACTCCAAACATTTACCCAAATCGATCAGACGTTTTCCAGAAATGAGGTTGCTCATGGAGAGGCCTAGGATGGCTATATGCTTGTCTTGCGGCCTGACCCCTACCGTGGTCAGTTGGTCGACAGACATGGTATACTGCTGCACACAGACGAAAAATTATAGTTAACTCCTCCCACCACGCAACTGCCTCAAGAACTTCTGGGAGCTCTATACAATTTATAGGACTGCTAAGGACAATGAAGAAGGCGGGAGAGTCCCTCCTGCTTCGAGATAATACTCATGGAGGCGAATGGTTGTGTAACGTCACCTACAAAGGTCTCTTAGTTCGGTTTCAGGGCTCCATAGCTGTATAACTGGTATGTCATGTTGGGATTCGATTGGCTGTAACAGTTGACTGAAAAGACCTTTCAGTCTCGCAATATCCTATATGTTATTTTTTGATAATCAATTTTTTATTGAAGTTTTTATAAAACAGGAAAATCCATTGGTAATGAATCACATGTCATAGCTGAAAACCCCCCATCCTCCATGATGACAACACAGTTTATGTAGGTCAGCACTATGTAAAGAAAGGGACCCCCCCCTTTACACTGATAATTCGGGCAAGGGCCCATCATGGCGGGATTAGGCCAAACCATTCGCCCCACACTTTGTTGAACATCTCTGGGCATCCTCAGGCCTCAAAGAGGGATTCCTCTTGGATCCCGCACCAGTCCACCCCCCTCCTCCACCTCTGCAGTGTAGGCGCCTCAGCTTGGGACCATCTAGCCGCTATATCACGCTTCGCCACTGCCAACGCTGTTCCCAGGAACCACTTGTCTGCCCGGGAGCCATCTAGGCCATCAAACACTCCCAGTAAAAGGTGTCTCGGGTCATGGGGAACTACCCAAACCAAGGCCTGCGTGAGTTCACGCTCCACCCCCACAGAACGGATCTAAGGCCGGACACAGCCACACCATGTGGTAGAAGTCGGCTGAGGCCTCATCACAACGCGCGCAGGCCGGTGATGCGCTCAAGCTGGCATGAAAGAAACACAGCGGTGTGAGGTAGGCCGTGTGGAGATAGTAAAGCTGCACCAGGCATAACTTAGAGGATGTAGTGAGTGTTTTAGGTGCCATTAAGGCGTCACGCTAGTCCGCCTCATCTAGGGGGCCCACCCACTCCTCCCACCTGTCCCTAAGACGATCCAGGGATGTGGGACAGTTATTTATCAGAGCCCGATATATATGAGATACCCTCCCTCTCCCCAGGTCTCCCATCATGACTTGGGCTTCAAGAGGGTTAAACTCCGGAAGGGAGGTGGGTACCGGTAGGTGTATGTGGAGGGCGTGACGGATTTGCAAGTATTTGTAGAACTGGGAGGGGAAGAGAGCGTGTCTGCGCTGAAGATCGGAAAAGGAGCGCATGTGGTCTCCCACCTACACGTCCCAGAGTTGTGAGACCCCAACCAAGTCCCAGCGGAGGAAACCCTCCAAGGACGAGACCTCCTGCAACCAGGTGCTATGCCAGAGGGGTGTCTGCCTAGTCGGCTTCCGGTCCCAGGTCACCAGGCGAAGGGCAGCCCGCCAGGCCACAAAAATCGATCTGGTAACGGGGGGCAGGGATTGTGGCACCGGGGAGCCATATAGGTAACTCTGAAGCTGCGCGAAATCTAGGGCATCAAGCTCCACCTGGTAAGCCGGGTCGGACCAGCCGCCCGCAAACCAATCATGGAGCACAATGAGTTTTGTCGCTAGGTAATAAAAATGAAGGTTGGTGACGGCCATACCGCCGTTGAAGGGGGAAACTCGACAATGGGACAAGGACATCCGCGGTCTCCCACCACCCCACAGAAATAGGGTGAGTGTGCAATCCAGTTCCCTGAACCAGCCGCTTGAGAGGTGTACCGAGAGTTTTTGGAGAATGTAAAGGAAACGGGGGAGGATCATCATTTTAAAAAGGGCGCTCCTGCCCAGTGGGTTAAGGGGGAGGGACTGCCAATTCCCGAGATTGATTTTCATCCGGGAGACCAGGGGGGCAACATTGAGGACCCATTCCAGCTCTGGCAGAAGGGTCACCCATATTGCCAGGTACTTAAATGATTGTCTCCGGAGGGGGATCGTTGTCTGCCAGTCGAAGCAAGCTCGGCTGGGGTGTAGAGGAACTAAGGTAGACTTCTCCGGGTTGAGGAGGAGGCCCGAGACTTGCCCAAAGTCCGATAAGGATGCTAGAGTTCTGGGGCCAGAATGTTCCGGGTCAGCCAAGTAGAGCAGAATGTCGTCCGCATATAGAGCGATTTTGTCCACGTGGTTCATATTCCACACCCATCCCTGAATAAGGGGATCCTGTTGAATTAACGTAGCCAGGGGCTCCATCGCCAGCGTGAATAAGCGGGGCGAAAGAGGGCATCCCTGGCGGGTGCCCCGACAGATCGGGAATGGCTCAGAAATCGCACAGTTGAAGAGTACACGGGCTCTAGGGCTGTTGTACAGGACTGGACCAGGCGGCGAAAGGAAAGGCTGAAGCCCATTCGCTCCAGGACATCCTTCAAGTATCCCCAGTCCACCGTGTCGAAGGCCTTTTCAAAGTCAACGAGTACGGGGACAAGCAGTGTCGGTGGGCCAGTGCCAGGTGGAGACGACGGATACAGTGGTGGGTGCCCCTGGCCGGCATGAACCCGCATTGGTCAGGATGGATCAGATCTTGTGGAAGGGGCCGGCGGCGTTGGGCTATTACAGTAGCGAAGATTTTGATTTCCGTGTTTATCAGCGAAATTGGGCAGTAATCCGCACAGTTGAGGGAAGGTGGTTGTGTCTTCGGGATGACCACAATGGTCACCATGTCAGACTTCGAGGGGAAGGACCAGTCTTCAACCACCTGGGGGAAGAGGGCCGTTCAGTGGGGAACCAGGTTATCACGGAACACGGAGTAATACTCCTGGGGAAAGCTATCGGGCCCGGGCGTTTTGCCGGAGTGGAGCAGAATGATAGCCCCATGGATTTCTTCTGGCGTGAGGGGGCCACCCAGAGTCTCAGCGGTTTCTCGAGAGAGAGACTGGGAAAGGCAGCTCCAGATCCCTCCAGCAATTGAGCGAGGGAGGCTTGGGGGGGGGGTGTGCCGCGTAGTACTGGGCAAAGGCTTGGGCAATAGCCCGTAATGCCACCAGGTGGGTCCTGTGTCTCGTTTGGATCTCTGGAATGATGCGGTGGGCCCTGGGATAGGAGATCAGGTTAAGGAGCAGTTTGCCATTCTTGTCCCCCCCAGCCATAAATACGGGCTACAGAAGAACGCCACAGCAATTTGGCTGATTCCAGGGAGAGTCGACTAATCTCATTGCGGACAAGCGCCAGCTGCCTAGAGGAGTCGGCGTTGGCACTAGTCAATTGAGCCTGTTCCAAGCAAACCGCTCTGGATTCCAGTTGCACCAACTGGGTGACTTGGGCCGCATGTTTGGCATGCACTAACCACCTTGCTACCCCCCGAAACACCACTTTCCCCGCCTCACAGAGCGTTCCCTGCGAGGGGACCGACCCTGTGTTTGCAGGAAACGAATGGCGAAGTTCTTGGCCAAGGGATTCCACCAATTCGGGGTCCTGCTTAAACCATGCATTGAGCTGCCAGGTCTCCCTGTGGCCAGTGGGGAAAGATCCGATGCGGATGGAGACGGGGATGGTTGGAGATTCCCCTGGGGAGGATCTCTACCCCGGACACCAGCTGGCAATCAAAGCCAGGCATCAGGATTAAGTCGATGCGGGAATGGGTATGGTGGGCGGCAGACATGTGTGTATATTGTATCTTTCAGGGATTCCACACTCACCAAACATCGCAAAACCCTACCGCCGAGGTCCAGCCCACAAGACTCTACGCGGAGGCCACCCGATGAGGCAAAGGAGGACCCGTCACATCTCTAGAGGGCTGTAGGACAGCATTGAAGTCCCCCCCGATGACAGTAAGTCCCTGGGGTAGGGCGGAGATCACCGGCGTGAGGCACTGAAGGGTGGATGACAAGAGCGCCGGGGGAACATAGGTGCAAAGGAGGTTCACAGGGTTGCCCTCAACCATCCCCGACACAGCCACATATGTCCCTTGCGTGTCGGTGGCGACATCAACCACGGTATTTGCCTAGTTCTGCGTTTGTGATCTTTACAAGCAGACGCACATTAAAGAGGCTAATTTCCCGAAATCTATTACTTCTTACTTCAGTCATTAGTGTGACGCTGAAGGTTCTCTTCTAGATCACTGAAATCTTCTTATTTAAACTAACAAGGCTTTGTTATGCAACTGTTACCCCACTCTTGCGGCCCACTGGCGAAAAGCCCAGTGCCAGATGTGGCCAGTCCGGCCCGGATTAAAGAGGTGATATTCTTCAAAGCCTTGTGGTCTGCATATCGGTCTGGACTCCCGAGTATCACAAAGGCAAATTGGAGAGTTGCAACTCTTTACGGGCTCTGAGTTCTTGAACGCCAGTCAAGCCAAATGATCATCTTCACAAGCTAGGGGTGGAGGGATATTGTTTTTCTGCTTTGACCTCCGCTTTCTAGCATAATCTACCAGCTGATCGTAACAGGGCCGGACTAGGGGACAGGCTGTTCAGGCATAAAGGCTCACACCAGCCCCTCTGTCTTCGTCTCCTCCATCAATCCCTTTCCAGCCATCCATTCTCCCTCTCTCCTTTATCTCTTCTCCCTCTCTGATCGCGGTCTCTTACCTTGCGCCTTCTCTCTCTCTCTCGCTCTCTCTCGAAGCTTTCCTCTGCCTGCTGCTACAAACCTTGGGGCGTGGGAAAGTGACAGAAGCACCAGGAGTGGCTCTAAACTTTCAAAATCGACCTGTAAGGGCTCCAGCCCACGGGGGGAAATACCCAGTAGAATAAAGGGCCATCGAGCCCGGCTGATGTATGATTTAAATAACTTTTGTCACAAAATAAAATGTATTCTGGCGAAACAGTGGCAAAAAAGATCATACTCCCAAATACATTTTTCAAAAGGCGGACCCCTTCAAAACCTTCATCTCTTACAGAATCAGTTTCGAGACAAATAAAGTCTGCTCAGCAGTGAAAAGTTTGTGGTGAAGCAAAATACTTTTATATAAAAAAAAGACAACTATATCTGTGTGTCCATCTTAGGTTTGTGGCAAGTAGAGAGTAAGGATGCACAGCAGACCTGAAAGTGTTACAGTATCAAGTCTCAAACAAGCAATATGCGACAGGAAAAACACCACCAGTACCCAAAAACAAAGTCACTGCAAAAACTGCACATATCAGGCATTCTTTAAAAAGAACACAAAATATTCATTAGGAAATATCAGCTTGAGGTAATAAACGTCCACCACATCCAAACGTTTAAAGCCATAATAAGTCAAATACTATGGCAGAAGAACAATTTTGTGAATATTAAGTCATGAGGAATGAAGGAATCAACAAAAAACACAAACTCGAGATAAATAAATCCGGTCAGCGTAATGTGATTCTAGGAATATTTTTAACAGGGGGAGAACAAACTTCAGAATACACAGAAAATGCTGCCCCGAATTCCATGCCAGTGGAAGGAGACCATGGTCAGATACCTCTGAGTACATCTCTACCACTCACTGGCTGACCTCTATGACGATAACATGTGAAAAACCCTGTCCAAACGGAAATCACAAATGCAGTTCTGGCAGAATCTCTCATTATCCAGCCCTGGGAAACTAGTACGGTCAAAAAAGATAATCCTACCCTGGACCCTCTATTACTTTGTAAACCTCACATCACACACACAAACACACACACACACTCCCTCTGTATTTCTTCCAAGAACTAGACAATGGTGGGAGAACTCACCTGGGGAGACCGACGTCAGAGAATAGCGCTGAAAACGCTGCAACTATCGGTTGGCAGGGGTGGACTCTGAGCAATGTCTTTTGAAGCCTACTACTTAGCGACACAGCTGAAATGGGTGTGGCGAAGGCTGTCGGAGCACAACCTGGGTGAGACACGCCATGGGCCCAGCCATCTTGTACCGGCCACGATAAAAGGCTTTATGCTCCCTAAAAGGACCCCCCCCCTCCCCTTGGTCCCTGCAGGCATAGGCGCAGATGCAGGGCTAGGGTTCAACTTCTACCACACCAAACCCCTCCATATGCCCCAGCGCTCCCCCTGCTGGGAATCCCATGATTCCTACTCGTCCACTGACCCGTGGAGCTGGCAGAAGCAGTCAGTAATCATGAGTGGCGACCTTTCTAATGGTCACCTATTCACATTCAACCAAAATATTTCTGACCACGCCATGCCAGGTCCTCTAGTCCGCAAGTGATGAGGAACCTAAGACCCACGCTGTCGTACAGACTCTGCTTTGTGGGAGGGGGGAGGAGGGGGGGGGGGGGGTGAGGAGACAAACACTTGATCACATAGATTTATAAAGTATTGCAAAACATACCGGGTATCCACCGACTGATGTGCGGGGCACGTAGGACGACGACATAGGGAGGGCATTACACAACAGCAAATGGTAACAAGCCTTGGAGTTCCCAGAATGGGTTCAAAAAGGCTCGATTTGAAAGCATACAGTTCTCTGTCCTCCCCAGAGCCTGACAGAGACCCCAGAGCAGCTCAACTTCTATCTTCCCACTGCACACTTGCGCTGCACCTGATGCCGCTCTCTATTGCGGATTTGCAGCATAAGCTATGGTGGTGCCTGGCCCTTTCCTCATATTGGCATACAGTCCACAACGCTCTGTGGGAACTCACCAAACACACTGAGAGTTACTCTTGAGAGGCCTGCACCTTAGGCATATTTAAACGCAGGAAGCGCCACAAGGTGAGGACACGCTTTGCCGGTATGGCTTTTTTACTGTCTAAAAGAATCTTTATCCTATAGTAGAGAACAGCATCAGCACCACCAGAAGTGGCTCGCACAGGGAGGGGCGAGGGGTGGTGGAATTCGACAAATGACGGGCTAAGTAATATTAAATAAATAAATAAAACCACTTACTTTCGTTTTATTCATTAATTTATTTAATATTACTTATCCAGTCTGTTGAATTTTACCACCCCCGCCCCACCCAGTCCCCCCCGCTCTTACCTGTGCGAGCCACCACTAGGCACCACCAGTGACAGCATGGCATGGGGCATTTCAAAAGTGGAGGAAGGCCATCTGCAATGAGGAAGTCCGACACTATGGCATGGGACAATCTTCTTACTCCATTTCTACAGCTTACACAAGGTGACGACTTACCCCCGTGAACATAATCGAAACCTCATCAATTCTAGTTGGCACTCATTCAAGCCTTTAACAGGCAACCCCCTCAAACCCCATCACCCCACCAATGCCCCCTCTCCCCCAACAACTACATAGTCACACAATCTCCCCCTCAGCAGCTTCAGCAATTGACCCAGCACACAACTACCCTACGGCATCATCAGTGCCACAGCTGGAGTCCAACTCCAGCGATACACACTACTTGCCTTTCACAGGGAGACTGAAAAGAAGATGAAATTCAGGTAAGGTTGTCAAGGTCTTCTTTATTGCTTCCAGTATGGTGACAATCTCGGCAGCAACTGCCATTCGAGCATTCACGCATTCCACACCCCGAATACCCCAGTTCCACGCGCGCACTAACTCACGTGGGATAAGCATAACGTGGCATAACCTAGATAAATATCCTAACACATCCCCATTCCTTTATTTAAAACATAGAAGTTAAACTTTCCCTCCCCTCCCAATGATGCAAGCAAAAGAACACAAGAGAAAAAAAAACAAAAGAAAACAAAACGCTAAAAAAACCCAAAAGAAAACTTCACCAGTATATACTTTTCAAGATAAAACAAAATCACGATATTTGGCAGGAACAGATTTGATTCTCTAAGACCTCCGCTGAGGAACAGAATAATTATCAGTAAAATTCATATTCGGATTCATACTGGCACCAGGAGAAACATAGGAACCAAGTCCAAATTTATCTTTCACAAAATCAACCTTGGACTTTGGTACAATTAAAATGCAAGACTTATTCCATATCTTGTCAAGCACCACAACATGGTCTTTTACCTCTGACTCGCACAGGAGGAGAGAACTTACCATGTCCTTTGCGCATGAGTACAGGTTTTTTGATTCTCACCCAATCACCTTGACATACAGGAGATGTTCTGATGATTCATATTTTGCTTGAGCAGCACCCCTAACATCAGCTACACGTCCAATTTTATCAACATCAATTTCCTTCCTTAACCGCTTCGCCGCGGCGGCTTTTCCCGCTGTGCGCGGCATTTTTAAAAATCGCGCGTTACGTGACAAAGCCAGCTCGTCATCCGCGCAGCGCAGGTAACGCCCATGACGAGCTGGCTTTGTCATCCGCGTCGAAGGGGTTAACATCCAATCCTTATTAAGCATAGAACCTGCTACTCTACCCCTGAGTGAAGTGAAAGGTGACACACCCGTACTAGCATGAGGGGTAACTCTCATAGCCCACAACATGTCAGAAATTACCTGCTTCCAATGAAAACCATTAATGGAAGCTAATTGTAACTGATCTTTAATAACACGATTCAGACGCTCAACTAAACCATTGCTGCATGGATGATATAAAGAGGTAAGTACATGTTTAATACGATGCTTCTTAAAATAATTCTCCATTTCAGCAGAAACCAATTGGGTACCATTGTCGGATACCAATTCCTCCGGAAACCTCTCTCAAAAAAACATCCGTAAAGAAATTAATCACCGTGGCCGAATTAATACCCTCAACAAATTTAACCTCCGGCCATTTTGACATGTAGTCAATTAAGACTAATGCATACTTGGGAGTACTACCTAAATCATAAAATGGACCAGCCACATCGAACGCCAATTTGCACCAGGGTACTTCTTTATAGGATTCACAGCTGAAGGACAAGTAACTTGAGTTTTGTCACTCAAATCACAGGCTCCACAATCACGCACATAGTTTTCAATAGCCCGATCCACACCAGGCCACCAAAAATCTTCACGCACTCTACGTTTCATAGCACGGATACCAAAATGACCAACATGAGCTAAATCCAGGACAGTTTTACAAAGTGATTTGGGCACAACCAACAAACCACCCCCTGCGTAAAATACCATCCACCAAGGACAATTCATCACTAACTCTACTGAATGGAACCAACTCTGCAGATAAAGACTTGTCACACGGCCATCCACCAGTTAAAAAAGATCAATCACTTTACACAAGTCAACATCCTCAGAAATTGCACGTCTCCAATCAACTTCAGACAAAGAAGCACATATCTCAGACACAGAACTAACCGCGCACACCATCTGCAACTGGTCACATTCCTGCTCTAAATCATCGTGAGAAAGGGGTAACCTCGATAAACAATCAGCTACACTGTTCCTTACCCCCGGTACATACTCTAAACGATAATTGAACTCTGCCAGTCTGTACTGCCACTTCGCTTTGCGAGGAGTAGCTCTTCCACCACCCTTAGTTGTGAAGAGATCCACCTAAGGTTTGTGGTTAGTTTTGAGTATTATGTGATTACCCCACAAAACATTTCTGAAATATTGTACACCCCACCATAAGGCCAAAGCTTCCTTTTCAATAGTTGAATAGGTACTTTCAGCACCACGAAGCGTTCTGGAAGCAAAAGCAATCCCCTCCTCTCCATTATCTGACCTCCTTTGCATTAAAACAGCTCCCAGGCCAACGTTACTGGCATCAGTAACGACGATGCACTGATCATTGAGATCAAATAACTTGAGTGGACGTGCCTGCACAATTACTTCTTTCAAAGAGTTAAAATCAATAGCACACTGCTCAGACCACTCATACCGTGCATTCTTCTTCAGCAAATTACGTAAACACACAGTTTTATCTGAAAAATTGGGAACAAATTTTGCGTAGTATTCAACTAGTCCCAAAAAGGAACGTAATTGATCTTTGTTTTGCGGTTCTGGAGCATTACGAATGGCATCCAACAGTTTCATTTTAGGTTCTACACCCGTGGCTGAAATATGGTGACCTAAATAATCTACGCCATCCCTGAGAAACTTGCACTTATCCTTCTTTAAAGTCAAACGATAAGATTTTACAATATCCAACACAGTCCTGACCCTCTCATTATGTTCAAGAATAGACTTCCTATGTATAAGAATATCGTCCTGAAAGAAGACGACCCCTGCAGTGTCTTTAAATAGATTACCCATAAGACGCTGAAACACAGCAGAAGCCGATGCCAGTCCGAACGGCATCCTAAGATAACTAAAAGCCCCCTCAGGAGTCACAAATGATGTTAGATGTCTAGAATCTTTGCAGAACTCAATTTGGTGGTATGCTGAAATGTCAAGAGTAGAGAAGTACTTCGCACCCTCAAGAGTACACATTTCATTTATGTTAGGCAAAGGTTGACGATCTATCCAAATGCAGGAATTCAAGTCGCGCAAATCCACACACATCCTAAGGGAATTATCCGGCTTGCGCGCCAAAACAATGGGAGATAACCACTCCGACCCCTCAATAGGCTCAATAAAACCCAAGGCATGCAATCTCTCAAGTTCACACTTCAACTCATTACGCATACTAAGAGGTACCTTGCGAACCTTGTGTACAATCGGCTTAGCACCCTCTTTTAAAACAATACGATGTTGGAAGCCCTTTAGTTTGCCTAGATTATCATTGAAAACATCAGGATACTTCTGAACCCAGTCACACTCACTCAAAGCACACACAGGATGCACAGGCTCCACATCCGGAAGAGAGGCATAATACTGCTTTGCCTCACCCCTAGATAAAACCATTTCAGGATGATTTGGGTCAAGAATGATCCCAAGCTCCCCTTGTTCATGCCAACCTAATAAATTAGCACCATCCTCAACGACATAAATTGCACATAATGTACACTCTCCCTTAAATACGAGCTTGGCTTTAAATTTGCCAAAAACCTCTACTCTTTTACCACCATAAGCAAACATCTTAATAGATGATGGTGCCAAAGAGATTTCACCCAGAACCACAAAGTCTCCAACATTGATCAAAGTGAAAGGAGACCCTGAATCAGCAAGAAATTTGGTGGACTTATCATTAAGATTGATGGCACACATGGGAGATTTTCTCCTCTGAGATTCATCAAGGGATGCAATTTCCACCATACCCTCAGCCTCCATGGAAGAAGCTGATAACTCATAACAGGTATCATCATCATCACACTCCACATTATGCTCCTCTATATTCTTAACAGTATGTGCAGATCCTTTTTGTATGACAGAAGCCTTAAACATACGTGCAAGATGACCTCTTTTTCCACACTTGAAGCAAGATTGATTAACAGCAAAACAAAATTTTAAATTTCCCAAATGCGATCTACTGCCACATCGATAACATAACAAACTTTGAGCATCGTTCTTTGGTTTAGCAACTGATGGCCGGGAAACACTCGTATTCGTAAACTTGTAGGTCTTAGAAGGCTTAGGAGTGAGTACATTAATCTCAGTTACTGCAGAAGATGCATGTGAAGGAGCAGTAGCACGTGCACTTATCTCTTTCATGCGGAACTGAGAATGTTCAACAGATTTGGCCAGAGTCAAAGCAGTCTCCAAATCCAGATCATCAGAAGACAAAAGCTTCTCTCTGACTTTTTTGTCACATGTGCGTTCAATTAACTGATCACGAATGATCTCATCCCTGAATTCTCTGTAATTGCAGTTCACAGCTAAAATTCTCAAGGGTGCGACAAAGTCATCGATGGACTCCCCAGGCATCTGTGCACGTTGTAGACATGTATGACGTTCCAAAACAATGTTGCGTTTAGGATTGAACCTCTTATCAAGAGTCTTTATTAGAGAAGCATACTCATCAATAACTAGTGAATCGCCATCCTCACTTGAATTATTGGATATTCTCACTTCCTCTAAAGGTAACGTTTCCAGAATAGATCTGCCTTCAACCCCTAAATTGTACACTAACAACGCCTTCTTCTTCTTTGAAGTAAAAGTGTCACCCTCAATAGCATCAATATATGCTTCGAAAGTGGCTTTCCATTGCTTCCAAATCATGGGAGGAGGACCAGGAGATTGAAAAAAGGGGGGTGGTGTTGCTACTTTCTCCATTTGCGTGGGTGAGTTGCTGCCCCATAGCCAATGGCATAAGTAGAGAGTTAATAAATGACTTGAAGATGGAAAAAAATCGTGCACAACAACGTTGAACTCCTTGGCAACACCTAGATACATGCAGGAGCGCACGCACACAGGAAGCTCGGAAAAACTTAGCATAAATAGAGGCTAAACACTTTGTGAAATTCCAAGGTCTTATAAAGTGCACAGCACTACACAGTTAGCTTCTCCAATTGCCTTAAAATGACTTGTTGGGAAAAATCCAAATGTCATACAAGAAGGTGTAAGGTGAAAACGTAGGTCACAATGTCTTTTTAATCGCATTTGAACAAAATGCCCAAAAACATGCCATCAAAACGCGCTGAAAATGAAGATGCGTGCGCCTTTAATGGAGAGTTGTTGCTAAATCTCCATGGAAACACACATTCAGAGCCACACAGTGACGTAGCAGCGCACGCGGAAGCGCACTTGCCAACTCGCGCACTGGCAGACAGGCGCATTTCAGGAGACTCGCGCACTCAGGCGCCAAACGTTGATGGCAAACAGGCAAAAAAAAAAAATTGAGATAACTCCTCAGGCAGAGGAACTCACGAAGTGTAGGCAGAAAGAGTCCAGTAATGCGTCCGTCGGTAACATCAAAATCGCAGATTTAGACCAAACGTCGCAGTTGCCTCGCCGTGGAAAACTTCCAGGACGTTCAGCAACACTAGAGAGAGCAGTATCTACTGGAAGCCCTCCGCGCCAATGAAAAGAAGATGAAATTCAGGTAAGGTTGTCACGGTCTTTATTGCTTCCAGTATGGTGACTCTCTCGGCAGCAACTGCCATCCGAGCATTCACGCATTCCACACCCTGAATACCCCAGTTCCACGCGCGCACTAACTCTCACGTGGGATAAGCATAACGTGGCATAACCTAGATAAACATCCTAACAGAGACATCAGCATCCAACACTTTATATTGGAGGCCTTGTGTATTAGTCACAGCTTCTCAATAGATTGACACGCTACTCCCTTTTTCGGGGCACATACTGCTGTATTTGTTTTCTTTTATAAACCCCAATAAAAATAGTTTTTTTTTTAACAAATACCATGCCAGCGGAACACATGATATCAATGCATTTCTGGGAGCGTTCTTTTTGCTTTTCTAAGGACAAGTCTGGAAGAAACCCAACCAGATTCTAAACACAGTCTTCTTCAAATTGGTTTCAACTATTTAATGGAAAAAATGTATAATTCACTTTTTTTTTCAAAACCTGAAAAGATCGTGCCACTCAAGATTAGAGATGTAAAGCAAAAACCCCTCAAAGAGACGACCTACCTGCCCACAAAAAACAGGCCTCTCACATTCCACCCACTATCTAACAGTTTAGTAGAGCAACTCTGGGTAATTAATCAGGATAACCTGTGCTGCACATATTGGAGTTCTCCAGCCATGCCTAACAGCCATACAGAGAAAAGGCAAGCATCATAACCTATTTTTCCAAAAGAGGCCTCAAACACCTCAAAAACCTTTTATAAATGTGGTAAACAGCCATGGCAGGCACTCTGTTCTCGATCCTTGCAACCCCACTTCTCAACCGGCTCAGTGACTACCAGTCCAAGACCCATAATAACAATGATGTAAGACCATGCGAAAGCCAACCATCCTTAAATGAGCTGAGAAGAATAAACCTATGGGTTGACTCTTACCTTTTAGAGATAGAGAAGGTCAACCCAGAGCCACGTCATCCCCTGCCATTTTTACCCTACCCAGCATCACAGAGTCCGGAAAGGTGCCTGAAAGTCAGCCTGCTCCACCTACTACATCGCATCCCAGTAGGGGAGAGGCCTGACAAGTTACCCGTCAGCAGCGATGAAGGCATCACATCAGAAAATGATGCTTCAGGAAAGAGTGGCCGTTTAAGTAAGGGGGAGGCTGACTAGCTGAACATCTTTCTGTCTCAGTACTACAATATCGAGCAATGGAAAGAAAAGTCTCAAACCAAGGCCCTAATCGAGCACCCAGAATCTGTAATATACGAGCACTCAAGCAATGCTAGAACAGGAACAACTAACTACTTAATATATGCAACAGATACAGTGAGCTAGAAGAAACATCTCATAATTACTTAATCATCGAAGATTACCTGAGGCCACAAACTTACATTCTCAACTAATGAGTATTTTACAAGTATCTCAGACACCGGAACAATTATGACAGTGATGAAATCTTAGAACGTTTGAGTAATCAGTCACACAACAAATTTAAAGATAGTCAACCTACAGTGTACACAACAGCTTCAGCACTCAACCGACGCACACCACGACCGAACCTCCGCCCCCCACCGCCACCCTCCGCGCCTGGACCCCGATCAGCACCGAAGACACCGTCCGCACGATGAACTCCATCCACTCCGGATCTCCTACCGACCCCTGCCCTCACCACGTCTTCAACAAGGCCGACGCTGTCATCGCACCCCACCTGCGGGACATCATCAACACCTCCTTCGACAACACTACCTTCCCAGAGAGCTGGAAGCCCGCCGAACTCAGCGCTCTACTAAAGAAGCCATCAGCCGACCCCACCGACCTCAAGAACTACCGCCCCATCTCGCTGCTCCCGTTTCCTGCAAAAGTCATTGAGAAGACCGCCAACAAACAGCTGGCCGCCTTCCTCGAGACGAACGGATCCCTCGACCTCTCGCAGTCTGGCTTCCGGGCCAACCACAGCACCGAGACCGCCCTGATCGCAGCCACCAATGACATCCGAGCACTGCTTGACAACGGAGAAACAGCAGCCCTCATCCTCCTAGACCTCTCTGCGGCCTTCGACACTGTCTGCCACCGTACACTAGTGCAGCGACTCAGCAATGTCGAAATCCAGGAGAAGGCACTGGAGTGGATCATCTCCTTCCTCGCCAGAAGGACACAGAGTCCGCCTCCCCCCGTTCAGATCTGAAGCCACCAAAGTCATCTGCGGCGTTCCTCAAGGCTTCTCGCTCAGTCCAACCCTCTTCAACGTCTACATGAGCCCCCTCGCAGACATCACACGCCAGCACAACCTCAACATCTCCTACGCCGATGACACCCAGCTGATTCTCTCCCTCACCAACGACCCCGCCACCACCAGAGCCAACCTTCACGAAGGGATGAAAGAGGTAGCCGAATGGATGAAGAACAGCCTCCTGAAACTGAACTCGGACAAGACGGAAGTCCTCATCCTGGGATCCTCACCCTCTGCCTGGGACGACTCCTGGTGGCCCCCCCGCCCTAGGCAGCGCACCCAAACCAACAGACCACGCACGCAACCTGGGCTTCATCCTGGACTCCTTCCTCTCCATGACCAGACAAGTCAACGCATTCTCCTCGTCGTGCTTCAACATCCTGCGCATGCTACGCAAGATCTTCCGGTGGGTCCCCACCGAGACCAGGAAGACGGTCACCCAGGCCCTCGTCACCAGCCGCCTGGACTACGGCAACTCCCTCTACGCCGGAACCACCGCCAAACTCCAGAAGAGACTCCAGCGGATCCAGAACGCCTCAGCACGACTCATCCTGGACATTCCCCGTTGCAGCCACATCTCCGGGCACCTGAGAGACCTGCACTGGCTCCCCGTCAACAAGAGAATCACCTTCCGACTCCTCACCCACTCACACAAAGCCCTACACAACCAAGGCCCAGGATACCTCAACAGCCGCCTCAACTTCTACGCTCCCAAACGCCAGCTTCGATCGACCGGCCACGCCCTCGCCGCCGTCCCCCGCATCCGAAGAGCCACCACAGGGGGACGGTCCTTCTCCTACCTCGCCGCCAAGACATGGAACTCCCTCCCGACCCACCTCCGCCTGACCCAGGACCACCTCGCCTTCAGGAAGCAACTCAAGACCTGGCTGTTCGAGCAGTAGCGGACCCCCCTCCCCTAGCGCCTTGAGACCCTCTGGGTGAGTAGTGCGCTATATAAATGCTTTGATTGATTGATTGATTGTACAAACCGCAATTTCAAAGTGCACTGCACCAAGATAGTGGGACTACCAATCTAGTTATAGGTAGCACGCAGTTTCCTTTCGGAGCCGACCGTCTTAAATGCTCACCAACCACAAGGCAATAAGCATCCTTATCAAGGTTGATAGAGTCAATGTCCTCTACACTCCCTCAGTGGGAAAAGCAACTCCAACCAACAATACAACCAAAGGACCTTCACTTCAGGCATTCCCAGTCAACAAGGCAACAGCAAAACTAGCATTACACCGGAGTAATGAGGACCTGTTTTCCTGGCCCGCCACATGTCAAATAACAAAACACGAAGCACACAATCTCTGAAGTATCAGCTAACACAAATTTTCAGGGCTCAAGCACAGGATACAACTCCATAACACACGTAAACAAAAAACTGTCAATGAGTACGACCCACTGGAAGATCACAAATTGAATCGTGTAGACTAGCAGAGCCATGGTTTTCAGAGAATGTCTTCACTATCTTGAGATAATCCATGAAAACCACTAAATGCTCCTTGAAAATATGTAAGACAACTGAGAGGGGGACTTATAAGTAACTGATGCAGACTGCTCAGGCACCCAGACCAACTGTTTGATATTAAGCCACTTAACGCGCCGTTAGGAAAAACAATTTCCTCGCCTCAACCATGAAAACATAGAACAGCTTATAACACAGCATTCCTCAAAGAGATATTCAACGGGACTGTCATCCTGAAAAAGTCAGTGCATAGGATCCTTATTACAAGAGAAAGTAATCTAATAAAACAAGCAAGCAATAAACCTGGTAAAAATATGGAGCTACTTGGGCTCAATCAATACAAGAAGCCCCCCCGGAGACAAAATCGGGCTACACCCTGAAGTTAGCTCTTAAACAAAATCAGTTTGAAAACTATTTCAATCTTCTGGTGAATTCACACCACGTACATTAGCTTGGGAGTCCAAGAGAATTAGCCTTTCTATGTTGGTTCCTTCTAGGAACAAGGGTTTCAAACTCGAATTTAAATGCTACTTTCAAGGGCTGGACTGCAAACGAAAATCAGCCCTGGCACACACATTTTCAAATCAGCTCAGCTCCCTTAATATTCTCTCAACCCTCTCCCTCTCTTCCAAAGCACCCGCTGCACCTGCTGAACAGCTAGGGGATCTGAAGAAAGTGGTAGAGGCGCCGGCAGTGGCCCTCTGCCTTCAGAAACCAGCTTTGAATGGCTCCTGCCCACGGAGGAAATGCCAATGAAATAACTGGGCAGTTCATAAGTGGGGAGTCCGGGACAGCAGCTTTCGATTTGAGCTGTTGCCAAATAGTGATCAGCTACTTGTCTCTTTTTATGAAATCAATTCAACTTCACTAAGTCTGCTTGGATCCATAAAGGAGAAGAAATAAAAACATCTGGACCAAAAGAAGGTAACACATGGTACACTATTGAGTTGTCCAACGCAAAAAGGAGGATATATCGAAAGGGATTCTGGAGTAAGTGCACAGATCTTGCAACACGGCCCATTAGACCGGATACCATGATGAGGTGAAAGGTGAAGAGACAGCTGCCATTCCAAGAGAATCTGTGAAGCACCAAACACAATAAATAAACCAGTTACCAGCTAAGAATTGAGTTTATAATGAAAGTCCCACATTTTAAATTAAACCTTTCAACGCCCACCTCCACCCCAAAACGCACATCACCCAGATTGTTCACTGTTTTCAAACTAGGCAACCCAAATTCAGCTAGCAGCATAGGAAGACGAGCATTGAACCAGCTGACAAAACCTTGAGTGGCTGTGGAGATCACATCATTTGTTCCGGACAACATAATTCTGATAAGCTCTTCCGTGTCGCACAAACACCTTTAAACACCTTTTCAACACCCTGTTCTTGGAAAAACTCTGTTAATCCACTAGACCCAGAAAAATACTGCATGTTAACGTAGCATATGTACTGTCCAATGGCACTAATAGTTCTTCAGTTCTAGAATTCCATCTCGGCCTGATGCACTGGCCGACAAAATAGAAGAACAGATGCTGTGGTGACCAACCGGCACATCTTTACTTGCTTTCTACCAGGACTCAGATAAAGTTACATTGATGACAGAGTAAAACGCCAGTATGTCATCATGCAGGAGTTATAATTAAAGGAGACAGCAGTGTCATAAAGAGATGTTGTTTGGGGAATCAGATGCATCATTGAATATACTGCAATCTCTTGCCTTGTAAGTGTTGCACCAGTTGGACTTTGTGTACAATAGGGTTACCCACGTGGGGAATCTTGGCACCATGACAAATGCTGACAAGCAGATAATCCGGAGACTAATACAAGGTCAACCAAGCATAAAAAGATAAACTGAAGAACTGTCAATTAACGGCTAAATCCAGGAGTGGGAGGGTTCGAGGGGGTGGGTGCGTTTAAGTAAAAACAGTTTATTGTTCTTAAAATAGAAGAAAATTGGAAGTTAAATTGGTAAAATACAGAAAATCCAAATCCGAGGATATAAAACAAAGGATATAAAACAAAACAAAAAGAAACTGCCAACCCAACAGGAAGACATAAGGAAGAGAAAGATTATCACATACACACAACAGGAAATAAGTGGTGTGGTACTTCTGTCCTTCCCCCTTCTAAAGCTGTGCAGTGCAGTTTCGGGCCCTCGGAGTGACAATAGAAACAAATACCATCGGATGGACCCACAGCCCTCCTAAGAAGTACTGTTTATTGTCGTTCATCCATAGCAGGCCGGGTATCACATTTATTGAGTATTTTACTGCGCAGGTACCAATTGTGCCTTGAGCTGTCAATCACAGGGAATGTGAGGCACTGGAAATATGTTGACCTTAAGGGTGGAGCTGGGCGTAAGAAGAAATGAAGCAGCCTGTCTGGACTCATGCAGCTAGCCAGAGGAAGGAGAGTCACAAAAAAGTTTCCGATACCGTTTGTCTGCATGTACCTGCGTGCAGGAGAGTGCTGGTCCCAGCATATTAATGCTTAACAGCCAGAGGCTTCCTCATGGTGGTTTTTTTGCACTTTACAAAAACTTCAAATAAAATATAAATACATTGGCAACTATAGATATATGCCCCTCCTAGCACATCATGATGGTGTCTATCACAATGCTGGCCCTGTCGTATGGGTGGTGTGTCCAGGTGTATACGAGCCACAGCCATGGCCTGAAGATGGAGACACCCTGCTGATACAATGCTGGTGATGAACCATTGTTGAGAATTCTTGGAATATTGTGGGTATCTCTGATCGGGTGTTACTCCCCGATATAGCACCGGTCCAGGCAGAACACTAATCTCTGGCTCTGTATGGCATTCATGACATGAGGGTTTCGACCTCGGCATAATGGTGGCCCAGATCGATAGTTGCCATTTGTAGCATGTTGTATACATCTCAGGAATGGCAATACCACTTCTGATGCAGATGGCGCTATCGTTTGATAATATTTCTTGGCATATTCTGCACAGCCAACTGCCCACCCGCAATAATTCAAACTCTGATATCATAGGGACAATTCTTGGCAAATTTGTGTCATTTGTGGCCATCCTCTTTGCAACACAGCACCAGTTATAAACAGCACTTGCAAATCCTGGCTGAGTATGAACATTCATGAAATGAAGTTGCCCACCCTAGTACAATGCTGGCTGGCCCTGGCAAATGTTGGCAATTCATGACAGGCATCTACAACTGAATACCCACCCTTGACTTTATCCTGCTCTAGGCATACTGGTGGAAATTCTTGTGATATTCTGGGCAGCAATGCCATACAATGGTGATACACAGGTATGCCTTGCAGGATAAATCCATAGATGTCATTACTACATGGGTGAACTTGATGTAAATGACAAATTGATGTATAGTCATAAAACATGTATTTACTGAAAACTAATAGCTGGTATTTTTGTATATAAATGTTGCATTCAAATGAAAACAACAAGGGTTTGTTTACAAGGAATGGGGTTATTTCCCCAAAATGGGGAGAGTCGGTCAAGCTTGACTGGCACACCATAAGAGTTTTGGAACATTTCAGGAGCACCCTTTCACAGCTAATGTCTTTTTTTTAATGTTGTGAGAAAATTGTGCATTAAAATGCTCTTTTAAAATCTTTTTTTTTTTTAAACAGGTTTTATTGAATTTTTAAAGTACCTCGCCAGTAATTGTCCGACATACAACAGTTGCGTACAGGATGATAGCTTATTTCCAAATTTGAAATACCCGTTAGGTACACTTTGTAAACAGAACATACGTAAAAACCAAAACTTCACGCTGACTGCCTGCCCCTCCGCCCACCCCCTCCCAATCCCCAGCATTGGCAAATAGTATTAAGGAGTAGTTTACCTGTAACTCCAGTTCTGTAGTAGGGGTATCTATGTGATAGTCATAATCTGTGAATACTCCCGCCCATGTGCGGGGACCCCGGAGCAATCAGAATAGTCTCTTAAGTTGTTTACTTCTGCAGTTCTGTATAGACACTTAAGAGAAAATGAAAGACAAATAATGCAGCCTGACATTAACAAGTCTACATTGGCCAGCACTTCATCCTGAAGTGAAAAAAGATTGCCAAATAATACAGAAATGTACACATTTTACAGAGTTTCACACAGAGAAACTTCCCTTCACAAAAATCCTGTCATGATAGAGAGGAAGGGTTGGACAGACAAGCCCCATAGGCTGCCATTATGTGTCTGGAAAAGGGATACCATGCCTTTAAGGAACCCTCCAGAGACCCTCGCTATCCCATGATGCACAGCCAAAGGCAAGTTACTTTCAGTTCTTTTTTCCGGCTCCTGCTAGCAGGACCCTGGAGCATTGAGCTCTACCTTTATTGGAATAACTTCAATTTTTGGAGCTTTTTGAAAAGTTTTAGTGTTTCACTTGACGTCTGTGGCCTTTTTCTTCCTTTTGCAGTCTTTTTTGAGCAACTAAGCCACCTCTTTCTTGTCGAAATGCCAGCTTTATTTGACAAGTGCCTGGAGTGTGGCAGGAAGAAGGCCAAGTCAGACTCTCACAGAGTGTGTATACTCTATCTTCCATCTACTCATGTGTCCTCTGCAAGTCATTCTCCAGGAGGACCCTGAATGACCGGGAGAAGATTAGTCTACAAGGCCTGGAGCAGAGAAGACATCAGGATGCAGGTGGGACCTTGGGGCGTGGAGGGACTATCTGCTTCCACTGCCTGTGATTCCGCCGCTGGGGGGCTCCCCAGTCATAAGAAGGCCCAGAAACGTCATTGGTCCCGGTCTCCGTCGATAGCTACGTCGTCGAAAGGTATGACGACAATATGTTCCTCGTGGACCCAGGGCTAAGGGGGTCGACGCTTTGTGTCGAGGGGAAGGACGTCGAGACCTCGGACGAGGTCAACGTCAAGGACTTCGCAGACTACGCCGACGCATCATCTTCGTCCATCTGAGTCCCGAAGGCATCGGCACTCGCAGTCAAGGCGACACCGCCGTTCGCAGTCAACGTCGACGAGCAGGTCGGCGTCGAGAAGGAGATCTTCGCCGTCAGCGCAGAGAGGTCAGTCGACGTCGTACAGGAGATCGACGTCGAGGAGAAAATCGACGTCAAGGAGATAGACGTCGAGGAGAAAATCGACGTCCAAGAAGAGGACTCCTTCCAGGAGCAGATTGTGCTCGGTGGTCAACATTACTACAACTGGCAGCTCCAGGTCGGAGTGGCGCAGGCGGTCTCCATCAGGGGACACGGCCTTCAGGGTACCTTCTTCAAGGCCTGCCCGTAAGAGGAGGAGAGTGGCTTATTCACCAGACTCTGAATACTCCAGGACCTATTCACCAACTAGGTCTCCAGGGATGGACCAGCCTGTGGTTCCGAGTCTTTCGCCTCCATCTTTCTATATTATTTGGCTATCCTTTTTCACTTCAGGATGAAGTGCTGGCTAATGTAGCCTTGTTAATGTCAGGCTGCATTATTTGTCTTTCATTGTCTCTTAAGTGCCTATGCAGGACTGCAGAAGAAGACAACTTAAGAGACTATTTTGATTGCTCCGGGGTTCCCTGCACATGGGCGGGACTATTCACAGATTATGACTATCACAGAGATCCCCTACTACAGAACTACATTTACACAGTGAAAATACAGGGAGGACATAGTATCATATGAAATGGGCATTAACATCCGGTGGGAGCGGTTTGTTACAGGGTTTGCGAGGGAAGAGGGGTAAGATCCATACCCTTGTAGGTAACCCATCTTGACCAAATATTTCTGTGCTTTTGTGGGCAACCCCGTGCTTGGAAGACTGCTATTTCTGCCCCATGCAAGTGTCTAGTGCCTTTCGCCATTTCCCTATTGCCGGGGGGGAAGTTCCTTCCCAAAGATGAGCGATATTACGTTTGGCAATTGTGAGCGCTAGGAAGAGTAAGTGTTGCTTGTAACGGTTCCCCCCTATAGCCTCTGTACTATGAAGAAGGAATAGTCGAGGGTCCTGCAGGAAGTCCCAAGACAGCACCTCCTTAAGACTGGTCAGAACCTTGCATCAGAAGAGGTGTATTGCAGGGCAGCTCCACACCGTATGAAAATACGACCCCTCCTCCCGGTCAAAGCGTATGCACTTGGGGGGGGGGGGGTGGGGGGGGAGCAATAACTCACATCCTCCAAAGACAAAGGCGTGTATAGTATACCCTCTGGACAAATTTTAATTGAATAAGACGGAATATAGCGGACACTGCAGCGCCCCCTAGGACTAGCGAAAGCTTCTGCCCAATCGTTTAAAATCTTGTTTTTAACTATTTGATGATGCACGGGTGGTGGTGACAACACTCCAGCACCATCACAAGGACGTCAGGCTCTCATTCAGGGCAGATATAACACCCTACCACTTTCCAATATCATCAACCACCTCCGCTGAGTTAATAGGAGATAAATCCAATTAGGATAAAATAAAAAAGCTATACAAACCTAATATAAAAAACCTAATACGTGATGCTTTGAGAGGTTTTGCATAGAAGGTGGGATAAAAGAAGGAGGAAGATAGCAGGCAAGGTAATAGTAAAGAATAAACTGGTAATAGAGATTTTTTAGAAGTGTACAACAGTTTCTTCAGCTAAATGCCTGCAGCGCTAGATTCAAACTAGCCTGGCTGATGAGGGGTGACACCCCGAAACCAGTCCCAGGATGCTTAGTTTCCGATCCTGGGAGGATATGGCCTGGCAGTTTGGGCTGGACTGTTCCCATGGGGAGTAGGGTCAAGACTGATTTTCATATGGCTGGGTCCAAACTGGGGTGGCATGGTGAGCAAAAAACTATGGATTTAACCAAGATCTGTGACTTAGGGTAAATGTTTAACAATATTCAGCATTCCGTTCCATCATCTTTCTGTTTTGCTATGGTCTGAAACCATAAACAAGGATCCACTAGATCAGAGGTTCCCAATCTGTGCACCGTGACACCCTAGTGCGCCATAAAATCTAGCTAGGGGGTCCGCAAACAGATTGGGAACCATTGGAAGAAACCATTACCTTAAATTACAGGCCTGCATCCTCCAGCACGGACTATTAGAAGCCAGCTGGCTGCCTGACTGAACAGTTTTGTAAGCACAATGCTCGGACTGGCAGGAAATGCAACACTCAAACACATTTTTATGAGGGGAAATTGTGAAAATGGTCGCTTTACGCAAGGTAAAATTAAATGTTATCCCCGAGACTGCCAGAGCTGGGCGCAGGCATCATTAGGATTGATGTTTTACATTTTTAGGGCGTACCACGAACAAGGTTAAATAAAGGTTACTATGCCATTTCCTCATTTTAGTATTGTTCTTATTTCCTTTCAAACTATAAATACCACACAAGATAATGGGCTTGCAGGTTTTTGTATGCCACACTTCCAGTTCCTGGGAGTCATTTAAGGATTTAAATCTGGCAGTTTGGATTTATTATTTGTAACCACAGCTTCACCGAAGTGTCTTGATGCTAAACATGCAGAGGGGGCAGAGTTCGCACTAGTTAATAAGAAAGGTTAAAAAAATTAGTTTTTGGAGTATTGTAAATGGGAACAGATGTGTAGTAGAGCATAGATCTTTCATGAGATTATGCTATTACTTGACCGAAATATATTGAACTGGTTTTGTAAATGGGAACATAGGGGCACTTCTAAATTTAGTAAATTCTGGGTTGCCACAATAGTGAAGTAGAGTCGGTTCATACATCTGTAATATTTAGATAGCTTGTCAATTTATTAAAACAGTTTCTACATGCGTTTGGCCAGTATTTAACGAAACAATTTTAGGCACATATATAGAAAGTTAGAAAGCTACAACCATTTTCTTTTTTTCTTTTTAGGACAAAAAGAAAAATGGTTAATAAAGATGCAGCTATTCTATATTAATGCTAATGAATGCTTTTGGCTTTTAACACCTTGGCTGCTAGAGCAATTTTCCTCCAGTGCTGAATTATTTAAAAGCCCCTTGTTCATGACGAGCTCAGCTCGTCATCAGCACAGCTCCACTGTGCCTCATGACGAGCTGAGCTCTTAAAGTGCATCTATCCATGTCCACTTGAATGCTTGCATTGAAACGCATGACTAATTAATGGATAATTATACTACTCTATGTTCACTCTACTCCTGCTGGCATGCATTGGCACATTAACGTGATCTTGCGTAAGGTGCCAATGAGAATTATTTATTTCGTCACCCACCAATCTCCCTCTCACCTTGGTTTCCAGCAGTGAGCCCCTCACTCTAAAGGCATTTTTTTAAACAAAGACTTGTTTAAAAATTCCATATGTAGGCCCCACTGCTGAAGAGTATTGTTCCGGACATAACCAATTAAAGTTTTTATTAAATAATGGTTATATTTTTAATTTATCTACGATTATAATACCTTCATCTGCTTCATCCCAAATATTTTCAGGGTGAAAAATGTTATTACATCCAAGGCTGGGCTTACATCTCCCCTGCCAAAAAAAGTTAACATAATGAGGAGTCACTGCCAATGGCCAATAGGTCAAGGAAGCCGTGGGTCGAATACGTTTGGGAACCACAGAGGTAAGGGAATGGTGGGGCAGGGTTAGTAAAAGCTAGATTAGTGGATTGAGGATACTGGTGATGACCAGTAAGAGTGCTTCACTTGCGCCGGTAGTTTCCGGTTTTTAACACCGGCACTCAATTGTCAACACTGGCACTTGTGACAGATAGTCTGCCGCAAGATGGCGCTGGCGGTTTAATTTAGAGCGGACCACAAAACAGTTCATTATTAATTCAATATACATTAAAAATTACTATTACCAGTCACCCAAGCCATTCTTATAGCTTGGGGTGGGTGAATAGTCTGAATTGTAACACTTTTAGAAGTCTGAATGTTAGTAGTTGTGTTGTTACTATCATTGGAAGCACGGCAGAGGCAATGGGTGGTGCAAACTGCAGTGGCCTCGTCACAAGAGCCCTGGCACTTAATTTCTTCTTCTTTTTTTTTTTTTTTTTACAAATAAAGCACTGCAGTGAGAAAGAGGGGATGGAAAAGGACATGGGAGTAGGAGGCAAGGAAGAGCAACAGATAGGACACAGAGAAGGATATTATCAACAATGAGGCAAAGAAAGTTAGAAATCAAGATGGCAAAATGAAGTATGGAGGGAGTTAGACTGAAAGATGGGGAAAACACAATATTTTGTTCTGAATCTTTGCTGCTGTAATTGATCTGCAGGCTACATTTCACAAAATGGAGGCCTATCCAAGTTAGAAAAACACCGAATACAAAAAAAAAAAAAAAAAGATTAGATTCCATAATCCAGCAGGAGGTAAAACATTAATAGTTGGGACAAAGATTTATTTTGAAAAAAATAAAGTATACATGCTCTCAAGTTTTACTGTTAGAAGAGTGAGGCGATGTGTGTTTGTGAGATTGGTCTGTGAATCTGGGCGTGCATCAGTGGAGATTGGCTGTAAGAGAATTTGGAGGTAGAATATGTTTTTTCATGATCCAGGCCAAGATTTACTGTGCTTTTGCAACGGTGTTGTGTCACTTTTGTGGCAAAGCCAGACGCAAAATCTTAGTGGGCACTTACTCAGCCATGCAAAGCCAGTTTGAGTGGCTATGCAGGATTTAGTAAATACACAGTAAAGCTTAGCGCTGCCTTGCATTACTTTGTGTTACATGGGTGGAGCTCAGGTGTTTCCATGCATCCACCCAGACGCAAACCTAGATTTACAAAGACCTGTAAACCTGGGTTTGCACCAAAATGGTGCACCTACTCGACAGAGGCGTAACGTGAATTGTTTTATTTCTCCTCATTCCTTCCTCCTTTCATGTGTGCTGCAGACTGCATCAAACTTACAAAGAGGACTATGACTCCAAGGGTTGTTTTTGTGCAGAATGGTGTGCCTTCCTTTACATAAGGAATCATGCCCTTGAACTATGGTGGTAAATTTACTTTAGATTACATGTGTCTGTCTGCAGAGGGGATTTTTCTGCACAAACAAGTTGAGTTTATAGTTGTGAGCTTTTCTAGGTTGTATAAAAGCATTTTTTCTCACCATTTTACCACTTTCCCTAATCCCAGGTTAGCAGTATTCACCCTGATCTTGAAACGGCTGGTTAACCTGGTATAGAACACCTGTCTGCAAGACCACACCACAATCCATTGCCATGACCCCTTCCTGCCATACCAAAAGAGCCAGTAGAAGCACCTCAGAATAGTCTTTGGCTTTTGCCTTGTCTACACCTAGTACTTTTGCAGCCTTTTAAACCAGAAACATTATCAACGATGACAAGTCTTGCCTCTTTAGACATTTTTTGTTACAGTACCGGTTCTATTTTACTGGACTAGCTACAAAAACTGATCATTTCAGAAAAAAGAAGTCTGATAATGTGTTTGTGTGCTTAGATGCATCTCCAGTGAAAACAGCATTCACATTCCTGCTTTGATGAATTGCCTACGCTGTGGAACATGACTTGCGACTTCTGTTTAGCATAAAAACAAAACAAGACTTGCGACTTCTGTTTAGCATACAAACAAAACACGACTTGCGACTTCTGTTTAGCATACAAACAATCAATGTAGCTCTCGGGTAGATACAGGCATAAGTGTAGCTTACGCTACATTGACAATGGCGACTCGAGTATTGGCGTCTGTCTTTCAAGTATGAACAAAGCTATCCATGGAGTCAGCCGTGGGGTTCCTGCCAGCGTTCTGGCTGTTTGCCCTTGCAAGTCAGTGGCAGTAAATGGGATTTGCATTGCGGGAGGTCTTGCCTTATTCATCTTTCCCATCCCAGGCTTTGATTTCTCATAGATGTTCAAATGCGCAATGCCATTTTGCTTCTAAAATAATTCATTTGGAAAAAAACACGAAGGAAACATTTGCTTCAGTTTCTGTTCTGGCACAGATGGGGAAAGTTACCCTGGAAGTTCACAGTAAAAATTGGGCAGGTTCGGAACATGGTATATACTACTTTTATTTCAGTGTTTGCTTTAAAAATCTTTCTTTCAAGCTAGACCATTAAGCATTGCTGCAACCCATGGGAAAGAAGGGAGGGGATAACTAGGTCTGCGACTGCTCCTTCCTCCCGCACTGTACCCATTAAGTTGTGGGGGGTTAGAAATTTGACGCAGATACTGAAGGAATGAAAACAACCAACAGGCAGTGCCTCTAGATCCTCCAGAGACTCCAAATGGCAATTTATTTGTTTCTAGCAGAACAGAAAGAACAACCTGCCCCTTTAAGTCTAAACAATGTTTTCCCAGTATAAACATGTCCAATCACTGAACATGAATGTTTTTCAATTTCTTTCATACATTGTTGCACTGGTGCCTGTTGGTGCTCAGGCCCTGAGGAATGTGAACTGTATCCGTCAAGCCTCCACAGACAGGACGTAATGCACCTGAAAACTTTCTTCCTGCACTGCCACCACCCTGAAGCGGGCTCTAAACCGGGTACAGTACAATGCAACAGGTACTGTTCAACTATGTAGAGCCTGACCATTCAGCATGAATTCTGTAAACTCCACAGGAATCTTCACTGCAGCCTGAGAAAAGGTCTCACTATTCAGAGGTGACCTGATTGAAACAGTCTGCTACTGTAACCAAAGATATCGGAACCAAGAAGCCACAACGTGCCTTTACCTCAGGAAGCATTGCCACTTCAACCCGGTCTTAAAGCTCTCCTCTGGATCCCAGAAGATGCCAGAACTAAATGCTAGGTATTGTGTACAGTCCTCAAAATGTTCTTAGGCAAATAACCCCGCTCTGCATCCCCCATCAGACACCAATGCTTAATGCATTCCCAACTCCTCAACCACCATTCTTAAACAGGAGGAAACATGGTGGCTGATCTCTGGGTGTGCAAAGGCTGGTGCTCTGGAAAGCCCTTGACCCATATCTAAGATCTGAACCAAACCACATGAAGTTCTGAAAACAAATTCCTGGAAAATGAACTTTACAGACTCACCTTCAACTGAGAACGTGTAGGATTAAGGGTTGTCTTGAAGGATATTAGACCAGGTTAATCCTCCATCCGACTGGATGCAAAAGACCCTTCTGCCAAGAATCTGTTCTCTCTACCTTGTTTTGTTCAGAGGTTGTACAAAAGCAAAATGCTTTGCTATGCAAATCAAATGTCATCAAAAAATGTATAAATAAATAAGTAAATGAATAAAACAGTGCCGCAGTAGCTCACAAATTTAAATGCCCCAGATGCTGGCAATATAAAGTCCAGTCACAGGAAGCAGACTCCAAATCACGTTTGTTTTGTCCTAGATGCACTGAGAACAAGCATTGATAATGCATCGGTTTCGCAGATGTAAAGAATAAAGAGCTGTTTTCATTACCCGGGAGAAGGTTAGAGCTACCCGACAGATAACACATGATGTGGAGAGGATGTGGTGCAGTGACCAGAGCTCCCGGTTCGAGTCTCAGCAGCACCGCGCAACATCCTGTGAGTCTATGCAAATCACCTAATCCCTCTGGGTGATACATTTTTATATAAATATGCTGCAAAAGTAAAAGGTAAAACGTTATGAACATATAGTTCCACCAAAGCGGATGTTAACAGTATTTTGGTGGCAGGAAACAGATAAGAGAAGCGGACGAGGGACAAGCATTGGTAAATGCAGGAAACTATGCTACAGTCCCCAGAAATGGAAGAAAGGTAAGTGGCATGCACAGGAACCAATGAAAAGCCAGGAAAAAGAAGAGGCTGGATGCAAGTCCCTTTTAAGTTCATTAAAAACAATAGATTTCACAAGCGCTGTGCGGGTGAAACCTAAAAAATAACATGCTCCAAAAACCACCATGACAAAATATTTATAAAAAATGCACTAACTGTACTGTGTGTAGCAAACATAAAACTGCAGACCTAGAGATACTCAAGGCAGGCAACACTATAAACTCTGCTTCTCACAGATTTTAAAATGCTAAGGCATAGTTTCTAGTGCTGCGGTAAAAAAAAAAAAACCGTTGCTAACAGAAGGAACTTGTACAAAGGGGCACTATGGTCTTTCCTACGTCATGACTATGACAATATTCCAGCGGAAATAGATCTTCTAACACCAAAGTATTGCATCTAGAGAGCAACTTTCCCATACTATTGTATCTCACCCTGGAATAGCCTCCTTCAGGTTTACCTGTGTATTCAGAGTCCCTTGCCTATAGATCCTCCTGATGAGACTGAATGAGGTAGGGATGAAGAGCACGGCATTACAGTGGTTTGAATCACATATGACGAATAGGCAACAGGCAGTGGCACTACCACCATATCAATCAGATTTCATCAATATCCAGCACAGTGTTCCTCAGGGCTCAGCAATAAGTCCGATCCGGTTTAATGTTTAGATGAGCCCCCTGATCGCGATCATCAAATCTTACAATGTTAGCCTAGTGAATTACGCGGATGACACTCCGCTCATCCTAGCGCTCGAGGGAGACCAATCAACATTTCTCAAAAATGTCAATGCGTGCATGCAGGAAACACTATGCTGGCTCAAAGATAACTCTCTACAATTTAATGGGGAGAAAACAGATTGTATTCTGTGCAACCAAGAAAATCTCACATCCAATTCTGACAAATTTGTGGCTGCTGCCAGTGAACAAGCCACTAACACCGGTTAGGGCAGTACGCAACTTGGGAGAAGTAATTGATGATAGACTCAGTCTAGAAACCCAAGTAAACAAAACAGCCAGTATCAGTCTCTCCCTAATAAGGATGTTAAGGAAGATCCTCTTAATGCTACCAGACAAAACTAGGGCACAAATAGTCAGAAGTGTGGTTCTTAGTCGACTGGATTACTGTAATGCGCTATTGCTGGAGGCCCCGAAGTATTTAATAGAGAGACTCCAGAGAAGTCAGACGATGGCAGCTAAGCTAAGCCCTTAGGAAAACACGCAGATCATCAGCCTCGTTGGCCCTCAAGGAACTATACTGGTTGCCTGTGTCGCAGAGGATTCAGTTCAAGTCACTATGTGTAGTCTTCAAGGCCCTTCATGGGATTGGGCCCACACCATTGCAGTACCAGTTTGGCTGGTATATCCCCACCAGATGTTTGCGATCATCCTTTGCTAAACTATTAAAAGTACCCAAATTTAAAAGAACTACACTAGGAGGAAAGGCCTTCAGCATGGCAGCCGCCAAGCTGTGGAATGCTTTACCAAATAGCCCAGACAAAAATAAGAGCTTTTGCAATTTAGGAAAAAATTAAATACCTGGCTTTTTCCTAATGGGGCTGCCTAGGCTAGTCTTCCTGCCAACAATTGCTTTAATTGTAAATTGGTGCATGGTTAAACTAGTACTCCCAGCGCCAAGATGCCCATGGGGTGATAGAGCGCTTTATAAGTCAGACTAACATTTAACATAAGAAATAGCACACTGTCAGAGTGAAAAGTACATAAAATGACACTCAGGAATAGTCTTACCTGTGTTTTTTGGTGGTTCTCCATAACCTGGTCCTGGAGGAGCATTCTGCCAGCCGTATTGAGGATATCCTTGATAGTTCGGCTGACCTGGTTGGTACGGACCTCCTGGTCCTGGACCGTAGCCTGGTCCTGGACCGTAGCCTGGCCCTGGCCCTGGACCGTAGCCTGGTCCTGGAGGATAATCAGGTCCTCCTTGTCCAGGTGGGTAACCAGGGTATGCATTAGGGACTGGACCACCTGGCTGGTTTGTATAAGGTGGGTAGGGTGCAGAAGGGCCAGGACCCGTATAAGGCGGTGGATTTTCGTAGCTCATGGGGAATTAAAACTGTTTCCTAAAATAAATGTTAAAAAAATGGTGTCAACTCACATCAAACAAACGTGGCACTAATAGTTAAACTGCCAATAATATGCACATTCATCAAGAAGCGTTGTTTTATTCAATGAGAAATCTGTACATTGTAGCCCTTTATGCAGATAAAAAGTATTTCCAGACTGTGAAAATCCTTCACTCTCTGGCACTGCACCACATACAGGCCTGTGATTTCTACAGGAATGATAGTCCATTTTAACCTCTGTTAATCTTAAAAAACATGAAAAATCTTACACAACCACTGCTATATTTTTTGGGCTTTCATACAGTGAAAACGTTTTTGGGGTTATACTTTAGGGGTTGGAGTTGGAGCAGGTGCCCATTAGGGAGGAAAGCAGGGGAAACCTACATTTAGGATAGATAATAGTTGAGCAGTATGCACTATAGGGGTAGGAGTAGTCGGTCCACCTCTGGGGATGAACATGAGTTCTGGTGTGTGGGAGTGATACATGCATACAATGCGCAGGGACCAAACCATAGTACAGTAGCTGCAAATTTGGTCACACAAGGAGATTATACACATGGTTTTTACTATAGAAGCGGTTTACAGTGGCTATGGCTGTAGTGCAATTTTAATTTGCAACACCCATAGTGCATAGTGACACCACCACAGATAGAAAGACCGAGACTAGCACTGCCAATGACTATCTACTCGAGCGGCAGAAAGAAGCTGCTCCCCCTCTGATGCACCGCATGGTGCAGTTGGTGCTGATTTTACAGCACAGAACAAGCTCCCGGTGCTAAAAATCAGAGCAACAGCACAACATGCACAAATTCTGCCCACTCATGGAACTCAGCGGAATCTCGCTGAGTTTTGATCTAATTCCGCAAAATTCGGCGGAGTGAAACACTGCAAATTCCTCTCGCCCCTAGTTTTGATACATGAAACTGGTCTCTGACTGTATATGTAATTTGACCAGGCCATCTCAAATGTGCAATCATATTAGAGCTCATTTTAGTTTTGTGGCTTCAGACATGGGATAATGTGCGCTTCACCCAACTGTAGTCGTCTAATTAGAATTCCTTTGTCACCTACTTCGCATCTCAATCACTTAGTGAGTTTTGCCTGGCATTTGTTTCTTCACTTCAAAGACAGCCTCTCAAATGTGAGTGAAAAGGAAGAAAAATATGACCTGGGAGCCCTGCTGTTGCATTTGACAAGAGACAAGGCTGGGTCATATTTGGTATCTTCAAGAAACGATCCAGGACATGCAAGTCCTCTCCACACCTCATGGGTGACTCTGACAGAGTACTGGCACAAGGTGCTCTAACCCCTTTACATAGCCTTGGCTGAACTGGTTGAGAGGAGAAGGGGCTGGGACAGAACGAGGAGCTTCTCAGCTCCAGTAATATCCAGTGCTATTTTGGTTTTTCAAGAGCAAATCATAATAGGAAAATATTGGTGCCATCAGGAGCAGCATAGCTGTGGAGTGAGTGGGTCTATGGGAACTTTCTACAGATTGGTAAGGGCCTCCTACCAGTGGTATGCTAGCGCTCCTTTTAGGATCCCTGCAGACACCAACACTTGTTTGGAACACTGGCAAACAGGAAATCCTACTCAAGACTACAAGACCGACCTCTACAGCCTTCCCAGGAAGTATTGTTGCAAGGATCCTGCTCATACACAGAACTGTGCACAGAGACATAGGACATCAGTGAATTGTGGTGTACCAGACACTCACCTCTGTACCTAGAAAAATCGCAACCAGCTCGCATCAGTGTCACATTAGCTCTTCGTCCTAAAGTAACCTATGATTAGACAACCTAGAACATGCGACTTAGGACCATCTCAGGAATGGTGGGAAGTGAGAACACTTTTGTTGTACTCTCATACCAGTCCACAACAGGAGTAAATAAGAGACAAGGTAAGGTTAAAAGGTTTATTTTAACGACGTGATCTCATGGGCAGTATCTTAGTCAACATAAGCAGACATATGATTAAATATAATATGGTCAGCATGGTTACAACTCCATAAAATACAAAAGGAGAAATCATATTACAATGATGGTGAAAACAGGTCCTATAGCGCCTAGTTTTAACACCCTCCCTATATAGGAACTATGTATTATAAACTAAAGAAGGTCTCATAGGCTTGGTTTGGGGGACCCATTACCTTTCCGCTCAGTAAGAGTAAATTACATCTGGATCAGCTTAGCTCTCTGCATCCCTGGAACGGAAATCTCCCAGTGAAGTAGTGTGGCTCACTGGTTAGAGGCGGCAGACCCGAGAGCAGAGGACGGCCCGGGACCAGGGTTCGATTCCTGGCGCGGCAGGTTTCTGGACCAGGGTCAGCGGACTCGATAATTCTCTCGCCTCGGTGCCCACTCTGATCAGCGATCACACTCGGCAACTCTGGGCATTAGCTTGCCTCATCTTCACTAACGGCCCCACCAGACCGCCGGGGATGCCTGGTCTCACCCTGGAGATACCCATTAGGGGACCATCTCTCAGGGAAGCCAGGAAGGGTTTCGCAGCGGTCGAAGCGCCTTGGGACCCTACGGGTAAGTAGTGCGCTATATAAATGCCTGTACATTTACATTTACATTTACAAGTGTCTGAAATCATGGCAAGTGTGCAATGATAAAGACACCAGCATCTTACTTGACTCACAGCTGCCAAAATGTTGTGTCTAGAATGAGTTACACGGACATGTAGAAAAACAGCTAACATGTTTTGATAACCTTGACGGCTCAGCACTCACTGTTCAGACTAGGGGCACGATGTAAGTCTAAAAATGTCGAAAAACAAACCTTTTCTCATGCGTAGACCTTCGTGAAAGCTAACATACAAAAACAGCTATGCAGTGTTGTGTGCAAAAGCAGCAAAAGATAAAATGGCGTTTAAACTTCTAATAAGCCATGCTAACATAACATGCACACAAAAGTAGGCCCTACACATACTACAGTATTAGAAAAAAGCTTCTCCTGCATCTTGAATCTTTGTGCCCAGGAATGGTTTCAAAATTATGGGACCCAGTACCCTGACTTGCTCTATGTGGTTATTTATATGTTTGTCAGCTGAGAAAGACACTTGTTAGAAAAAGCCTGCTTCAAGGAGCTGTGTGTCCAAAGCTGCAAAGAACCTAGACTCGGAGGGAGATGCAGGTCATGTGAACTGACTACCGTAAACTTGAAAACATGAGTTTGGCCCTGTAGTGTCTACGGGGGGTCTGCACACCTGGAAGGCCATCCTGTTACTCTGTGAAATAGTCCTGCTGTTTGATTAGGAATTTGGAAGGACAGATGAGATCAGTGCATTATGAGATGCTCCAGCTCTTTCATCAAATGAGCGGAGCTTCATGGATCTCACCGTAGGGGTTACCACACTGAACGTTTTGTTTTTAGACATTTTTTACAATGGATAGGTACATCACATCAAAGTAACTAACTGCACCTCAATGTATCTGGCCTATTTAAATCATTCCTCTGGTGGCCGATATCACTGAGACCAGCCCCGACACCCACTGACCACGTACGCAACCTGGGGGTCATCCTCGACTTCACCCTCTCCATGACCAAACAGGTCAACGCCGGCTCCTCATCCTGCTTCAACACCCTACGAATGCTTGGCAGGATCTTAAAGTGGATCCCCACTGAAACAAGAAGAACAGTAACCCAGGCCCCCGTCTCCAGTAGGCTGGACTACGGAAATGCCCTCTACGCTGGAACATCAAACAAGCTCCTGAGACGGCTGCAACGCATCGAGAACGCCTCGGCACGACTGATCCACGAAATCCCCCGCCCCAGCCGCATCACACCCCAACTGAGAGACCTACATTGGCTCCCCGTCAACAAGAGGATAACCTTCAAGCTCCTCATCCATGCACACAAGGCCCTCCACAACGCCGGCCCAGCGTACCTCAAGAAACGTCTCCGCTTCTACGCCCCTACCCGCAAGCTCCGCTCCGCCGGCCTCGCCCTCGCCACAGTACCACGCATCTAAAGAACAACCGCCGGCGCAGATCCTTCTCCCACCTCGCTGCCAAGACCTGGAACACCCTAACCACCAACCTACGGCAGACCCAAGACCTCCTGGCCTTCAGACGACTTCTCAAGACCTGGCTCTTCGATCAGTAGCAGAACCCCCTGCCCCCCCCCCCCCCCACCCCACCCCACCATCCTGAGACCCTCACGGGTATGTAGTGCGCTTAACAAATGTCCCGATTGATTGATTATTATGTCTACACACTGCTGCCACCTGGTGCATGTTTAGATTACAATTACTTACTGGTCTTATTTGAATCAGTTTCCAGTGATATGCCTTATTTTTAGTGAATCAGTTTTTCATCTTACTTTGATCTAACTGCCTTACTTACATTGTTTAAAAAGCACTTCACATATTTTCTGTGGGCATGGGCTTGCTTCTCTGGCCTTGGTCCTGAAGGTTAGCCTATACAACATCCAGGAAACCGGTTTACCTCTGTAGACTGGACTGCAGATCACTGCAAACGAGTCACTTTAGAAAAACTGTGTTGCTCACTAACCGCTGCTACCAGGGCTTGGTAGGCTGAGGGTTGCAAACACCAACATTTGCCAATAGTGTTGTCACTACTCACTTGGCATACAGAACTCATAGTAGACGCAAGTCCAGTAGGTCTAGGAGCAGTCTTAGCACAACTTCGACATGGAGGAGAAATGCATAGTATTCTATGCCAGTTGTAGCTTGTCAGACGTTAAGCAAGCCTACTCCCTTGCAAAAAAAAGAAAGCTAGCCAGTTGTTTATATCAAAAAACAATGTACCAGGCGCGTTTTTTAGCTCTGACAACAACAGCGCAATTTCACGGCGCACTACCAATAGGCTTATCACCATCTCAAATTGAACTTGTCCACTTGTATATATTTAATGTGAAAGCCTTTAATTGATTGTTTTTATTATTTTGCGCCGACCACGCTGTCTTTCACTTTCACTTGCGTCGTCACTATCACTGCGTCATCACATTTTCACCAAGTGCTATTTGGGTTGCTTCATGATGTTTTTCATGTACAGTGCTGCCTTTAACTGTGCTTCCCGTGTTTAATGCAATTGGTGATTAACAACCTTTTCACAAAATGTATTGAGACTCCCTGGTGTTCCTTTCTTGCAATACGTACTGTATGCAAAAATCTGAATTGTCTTTGTTATTGATACCTAGTGGGACATTGTTTTTTGATATAATTTACGCACCCAGTCCCATTTTGGTCTATGGGTTATACTCCTGTCTCCTTCACTCATTAGCCAGTTGTTTGGGCACAAGCACAATATCACATCTTCATCTTTGGGAGACAGTTCAAAATAATCACGGATCACCAAGGACTTATCTTCGGAAACCCTAAGCAAAAAAAGCCAGAATAGAGCACTAGGGATTCGTCTACAACAATGCTCCTACTCTATCTGGCACAGACCTTCAAAGCACAACAACCACAGAAGACATATCTCGACATCGACTTCAGAGTAGGACAAGCATTAGAAATGCAATAGGTCTTGCATTTGTTTACGTTTGAGCTTTTGGTTTTGCTAATGGCTTAGTATTTTAGCCATGAGTGTATGTATGTGATGCAAGTGTATTTATGTGGGTTGAATTGTAATTGTTAGCTGTGGAGCAGTATGAAGCATAGAGTTAGGAGGCGAAGAGCAGTGTGATGAATTGTGAAGGAGAGTGAGGATTAGAAGAACAGCATGAGGGATAAGGAAGGGAAGTGAGGAGGAGAGTAGAATGAGGCACGATAAAGGCGAGTGAGGAGAGCTGTATGAGGGAGAAAGAAGAGAGTGAGGAGGATAGCAGCCTGAGGTAGAAGGAAGGAGAGTGAAGACAGCAGCATGAGGCAGAAGGATGGAGAGAGGAGGAGAAGAGTAGCATGAGGCGCAAGGAAGGAGAGGTGGAGAAGAGCAGTGCGAGGTTGATGGAAGGAGAGTACAAAGGGAAGAGCAGCGTGAGACAGAAGGATGGAGAGTGAGAAGCTGAAGCGTAGTGTGAGGCACAAGGTTGGTGAGTGAGGAGAAGAGCAGCATGAGGCATATAGATGGAGAGTGGGGAGGACAAGAGCTATGCTCTGTCGACTAAGGTAACATTTGGTTTGGTCCCCAGACATACCTTATTGGCTAGACTTTGATGCACGGGTATTATGCCGATTAGAGAAAAATGAATAATTTTACTACACACCAACATCTGCTAACATTATTGCTGTTTCATATCTTCTTTGGTATAAATTAGACAAATCTCAATGAGGAGATTTTATCAGGTTCCTTACATTCTCTCAACATAACTTCAGCACCATGCTCGTATATGGAAAGTTCTAAGGAAAGCACCTTTTAATTTGCATCAAGACGGATTCTGCAGACCTGCTTCCTAATTTCACTACAGGGAACCCCCATGTTTACTTCTCAGTAATTCAGGCAGAAGCTCTTTACCAATGCATCTCTCTACACAGAAAATAAAGACCAGGGGTACATTTTTGCTGATCCCTCCCTTCGTCCCAGTTTCTGAGCTGAAGTAGGAGAAAACGGAAATGTGAGAAAAGCATGCACGATCATTGGTTTTACATCACTGCCTGTTCATTTCTACGGATTTGAAGGAATCCTCGTTAAAAGTCGAAATTCGTTCCTGCAGCCGATTCTCTACAGGCCATTCATGGAATTTGAAGCAGGATTTTGGGAGATGGGCTGAGTTTTCATTTGCTTTAATCCGTTGCAAGTGAACAGACCACTCCAGAAAGTTCTTGATTTGTGACACTTGTTTAGTGCTTTAAAAAGACAAGCGCTGCTGGCATTTCTCAGAGGGGGCCACCCAGGGCACAAGTCCTAAAAAAAGAAGTGGGGGGACTCTCCAAGGTAGGCGTGGTCACAGGAAGTGACACCACGACAGGAAGTGACACCACGACAGGAAGTGACATCACAACAGGAAGTGACATCACAACAGGAAGTGACATCGCATGTAAGGCAGATCTATCATTTGCGTATATTGCAAGATTTAACAATTGAAGCTGCTTGGTACTTAAGCCTGTGACTTAAGGTCCCTGTATGGAGGAATTAGCAGCCCAAATGTGGATGAAGTTTGGCGTACAACTACATTAGTCAAGCCATTAAGTGCTGTAAGTTAGGCATACTAAAACATGGGATCATGAACAAAAGTAGAATTAGTGTGTTGAAAAAAGCCGAAGAAAAGCACATACTAGAAACTACAATAGTGATTATCAAAACTATAAAATTTATTACGCTACCTAGAACACGACATTTACATTTATTAACAAGTATAATACACTGTGACCATGAGAGAAAAAAATGCAAGGTGCACACTTACAGTAGTGCAATTATCCAAACACTGACAGGATTGAGCCTAAATTAAAAATATACTGACATACGTAATGCCAAGTCAGACGTCATCATGGAGTCATGTTTAAATGAACAATCCAGCGCCATCCTACACCTCCCCATTCCACAAAATTATACAATTCAGACCGACAACACAAACTAGAAGGGGGCGTTGCTGTCATCATTAAACATTTCATGTGGAAACAGCGACACACGGAAGAACACACAAGGGTACACCATCATACTACTTACATTTTGTAGCCTGGTGTCAATTGTTCAATGCAGGGCTTAATTTGTGTCAGTGCTTAGTGCCGGCACTTAATTGGCAGGGCCGGGTCTAGTGGGACTCTGATTCTACACGCACGAGGCGCACAGTGCATGTAAAATGTTTTAATTTAACTTACAGCACACTTGCTAGTACTAATACTTAATTAACTCCTCAAGTCTCGTGCAGCCGCATCGCATTGTGTTTAGTTTTTCACATCTCAGTTTACCCTTAATTGTTCACCATCACTTGAATAATGAATGAAATATTCTGAGTGGGAGAGCTCTTTGGCAGCACTCTGCCAGGTTTCTCTCTCGTCACTCTCATGCTGCTGTGTTAAAGAGCCTCGGTTCTACCGCACAAAGAATTAGGGTGACCAACTGGCATTGGTGCAAATTCAGGACGGTGAGTGTAAAAATTCAGGACAAAGGGTCAAAATTCAGGACACAAATTCAGGACAGGAGGTCAAAATTCAGGACAAAACTTCAGGACAATAGGTACGTTTTACAGACACATCAGACGTCGCGCAATAGTATATAAGTAAGCCCAGCCATTTCCAAAAATATTCAACCATTTGCAAACCTATCCATCATGTATCCTTCCATCTATCATTTCACTCATCCATCCCTTCATCCATCCCCTCATCCATCCTTTCACTCATCCTCAATTATCCATCCATCCATCCATCCACCCTTTCACTCTATCCATCTGTACACTTATCGATCCACTCCTTATCCCATCCATCCATTCACTCATCCATTCAGCCATTTACCCTTTCACCAATCCAGCCATCCTTTCACTTACTAATCCTTCCACCCATCCACTCTTTTAGTCATCTACCCATTTTCCCTTTCTCTCTCCATCAACCCTTTCACTTAGCCTTCCTTCCATCCATCCATCCACCCACCCATCCATCTACTCATCCACTCATGAATCCATCCATTGCCCCTTTCACTCATCCATCTATCATTTCACTCCTTCACACATCTATTCATCTTTTTGTCCATCTACCCTCCCTTTCACTCACTCGTCCATCCTTACACCCACCCTTTCACTTATATGTCCATTAATTCACCCTTGCACTTATCAATCCATCAATCCATCCATCATTTCACTCATCCACCTACCCCCCATCATCCACCCACCATCCACCCACCCACTCATCCATCCTTTCACCCACCCACCATCCAATCCACTGATCCATCCTTTCACCCACCCACCATCCACCCACCCACTCATCCATCCATCCATCCTTTCACCCATCCACTCATCATCCATCCATCCATCCATCCATCCATCCTTTCACCCACCCACTTATCCATCCATCCATCCCTTCACCCACTCTCCATCCATCCATCCTTTCACCCACCCATCATCCATCCATCCATCCCTTCACCCACTCTCCATCCATCCATCCTTTCACCCACCCATCATCCATTCATCCATCTGTCCTTCCCCTCATCATCCATCCATCCATCCCCTCATCATCCATCCATCCTTCCCCTCATCATCCATCCATCCTTTTCCCTAATCATCCATCCATCCATCCATCCTTTTCCCTAATCATCCATCCATCCTTCCCCTCATCATCCATCCATCCATCCTTTTCCCTCATCATCATCCATCCATCCATCCATCCATCCATCCTTCCCCTCATCATCCATCCATCCCCTCAATCATCCATCCATCCTTTTCCCTCATCACCCATCCATCCTTTCCCCTCATCATCCATCCATCCATCCACCCTTCCCCTCATCATCCATCCATCCATCCATCCACCCTTCCCCTCATCATCCATCCATCCATCCATCCACCCTTCCCCCTCATCATCCATCCATCCTTCCCCCTCATCATCCATCCATCCTTCCCCTCATCATCCATCCATCCTTCCCCTCATCATCCATCCATCCTTCCCCTCATCATCCATCCATCCATCCTTCCCCTCATCATCCATCCATCCATCCTTTCACCCACCCCCTCATCATCCATCCATCCATCCATTCTTTCACCCACCCCCTCATCATCCATCCATTCCCTCATCATCCATCCATTCCCTCATCATCCATCCGTTCCCTCATCATCCATCCATCCCCTCATCATCCATCCATCCACCCTTCCCCTCATCATCCATCCTTTCACCCACCCCCTCATCATCCATCCATCCTTCCCCTCATCATCCATCCATCCTTCCCCTCATCATCCATCCATCCTTCCCCTCATCATCCATCCATCATTTCACCCACCCCCTCATCATCCATCCTTTCACCCACCCCCTCATCATCCATCCATTCCCTCATCACCCATCCATTCCCTCATCATCCATCCATCCCCTCATCATCCAATCCATCCACCCTTCCCCTCATCATCCAATCCATCCACCCTTCCCCTCATCATCCATCCTTTCACCCACCCCCTCATCATCATCCATCCTTTCACCCACCCCCTCATCATCATCCATCCATCCTTCCTTCCCCTCATCATCCATCCATCCATCCTTCCCCTCATCATCCATCCTTTCCCGTCATCCATCCATCCTTCCCCTCATCCATCCTTCCTTTCATCCATCCTTCCCCTCACCCATCCATCCATCCCATCCATTTATCCTGCCCTTCATCCATCCATCCTTCCCCTTACCCATCCATCCATCCATCCCATCCATTTATCCTGCCCCTCATCCATCCATCCTTCCCCTCCATCCATCCATCCATCCTTCTCCTCATCCATCATCCTTCCCCTCACCCATCCATCCATCCCATCCATTTATCCTGCCCTTCATCTATCCATCCTTCCCCTCCATCCATCCATCCTTCTCCTCATCCACTTCTCCTTCCTCTCATCCATCCACCCTTCCCCTCCATCCCTCATCCTTCCCCTCATCCATCTTTCCCCTCATCAATCATCCAGCTACCCTTCCACCCATACATCCAGCTATTTACATTTTCTCTCCATCCTTCCCCTCACTCATCAATCCATCTATCCTCTCTCATTATCCATTTATTCAATCTTTCATTCACCCTTTCACTAATTCATCCAGCCATTCACATATCCCTTCACGTACTTACACGCCCACCTTTCCATATTAATTTTGAGCTGAGCCCTTTTGAGAAGAGGCCCATCAAGAACTTCACCCTCGCTGCAGGGGCCGTTCCAGGACTGGGACAGAAGCCACCCAGGGCGGAGACAGGATCCACCACAGGGGGGGACAAGAGCCATCACAGGCGGGGGTGGACTGGAGCCACAACATGCGGGACAGGAGCCATCACAGGCGGGGGTGGACTGGAGCCACAACAAGGGGGGACAGGAGCCATCACAGGCGGGGGTGGACTGGAGCCACAACATGGGGGAACAGGAGCCATCACAGGCGGGGGTGGACTGGAGCCACCACATGGGGGACAGGAGCCATCACAGGCGGAGGTGGACTGCAGCCACCACATGGGGGGACAGGAGCAGGAGTCATCACAGGGGAGGGAACGTGGCCCATCAGGGTGGGTACAGGGGTGGGCATGCAGTGTTCTAGTATCATCTTGGGCTTCTCACCCCCTCCTGCACAAGACAACGAGAAGACAGGCTCTCTGTCCAAAATGCCATCCCCCACTGTGATGTACAGTACTTACAGGAGATACTCTAAGAGAACTGATTGTCCTCCATACTTTGTTAATCGGTGTGGGTGCGATTGTGCCATTTCTTTATTGTATTACATTATGCATGTTTGAAGAACCGAGGTTTGCTTACAAATTAGTGACAGTAATTAAGCTCGGTGAAGAGAAGCAGGTGCTGCCTCGGTGTAATCAGGGGTGAAATCTGGCCGAGTCTAGGATGTTTGGGGCCCTGGGTAGAAATGGAATGTGTGAGCCCCTCTAAATAGCAGATACAAGACACATTCAGGGCTGTTTGCATGTGAATGGATGCCCCCTGCTCCTGAACCTGCAGCCCCTCCCTCTGTCACCTTCAAGCACCTCTTAACAGCTCATCAAGGGCTGGAGGTGTGAGGGTTGCCATCCCGCTGTGCCTCTACAGTGCTGCTGGGGGTCTGAGCTTTCATACAGCATCGGAGTCAAGAAGGGAGGTGGGGGCAAGCTGTGCCCGGTTAAAATTACAGACAAATGGTAGGTGCAGGGGCGTGGTGACCACCGGCGTGCTTGGTAACTTCCGGATTCAGCCAGCCACTCGCCCACCCGGAAATGCTTTAGCAGAAGGTCTGTGCGGGCTGGGCAGGACTGCATCCAAATTGCAACATCCTGCATCACTCCTCCGGTTTTCCGTTGCCATGGATGGTACCAGTGAGTGACAGAGCAGTCTGGTGAAAAATAAAACGAAAGCTGCAGGTGTGCTTCTCAGCCACGCGCAGCCTCGCTCTTGGTGTCCTCGTGCAGGTGACATCACCCACCCGCCTCGCCTATTGGGGCTCCAAAGTTGTCCAATGTGGGGTGAGCTGTCAGAAGCGCTGACTGACGTGCAGTCCTTCGTTTATAATGGAGACGGAAAACTCCCAGGATGCAGAGCACCGTGAGCTTTAAAACCTGCACTTGACCAGTCACCTATAATCGACTTGGATCTGTGTACCCAGCAGGCAGAGAGAGGCCTGAGTGAGCAGGCACTGTCCCAGCAGATGCGCCCAATTATGCGGCACTAACTGCATTGTTTCCTTAGCAAAACAACCCTCGCGGTCCCGTTTTTAGGTCTCGCCTGTCGATGCGCATGCGCATCGAGCAAGGCGAGAGTATTGGCACTTATCCGCTCTTTATCCACACTGCAAGGAATCGTGGCGATTCCTTGCAGTGCACGAGAAATTTAAGCTCAATGCGCATGCGCATTAAGCTTAAATGCGTGTGCACATGCCCCCAGCCGCCTGCCTTGCCTACTCTCTCTCACAGCCTCCCCCAGCTCCGCCCCCTCACTACTTGATTGCACGGCCGCTAGGCCGTGCCTCCCCTACTCTCCTCCCCCCTCCTCCTCTCCTCCCCTGCCTGCCTGCCGCTAGCCTTGCCTACTCTCTCTCACAGCCTCCCCCAGCTCCGCCCCCTCACTACTTGATTGCACGGCCGCTAGGCCGTGCCTCCCCTACTCTCCTCCCCCCTCCTCCTCTCCTCCCCTGCCTGCCTGCCGCTAGGCCGTGCCTCCCCTACTCTCCTCCCCCCTCCTCCTCCTACTCTCCTCCCCCCTCCTCCTCCTACTCTCCTCCCCTGCCTGCCTGCCGTGTCGCACCTCTCCCCTCTCCGCCCCCTCCCCTGCCCGCCGTGTTACGGTGAAAGGCTTGTTGTTTAACCCAAGTGTGCATATAATCCAGATATCTTCCAATAGAAATCGGTGCTCCTTTTATGGGAAGGATGTTTTTGCGTCTTGTTTTTGGAAAAGCATGTTATTTAAAAAAAAAAAAGGTAAAAGAACATTGGTGGTAGTTAGATACATCTGAGCCAGCGGGGTCTCTTTTCTTTCTGATTTGAATGGTCGTTTCTCTCATTATCTGCGAACCTAAGACGAGCCGAACATGTATAAATAAACCGGTTCCACAATGGATGTTTTTTTAAAGCAAAGATTGCAACACAGCGCAAGAACCGTTGAGAAAGAAAAGCGCGAGGCAAATTCCCAGCAGGCTGCTCCTGTTCTCTCTCTCCGCCCTCCCCTTTCTGAGAAGCCGTGGAGTTTTTTTAATGCAGCTTGCTCGCTCGCTCCCTTCCCTCCGCTCCCCTCCCCCGCACGTAGGCTCTTGGAGAAAGGAGGGGAAAAAAAGCTCCCAGCCTGACTCGAAAATCAGCCTCGTTTCCTCAGAAACCGCAGCTGCTGCTAGAGCAGAAAACACGTCAGGCTGGCCCTCCAACGTACACAGATGTGCCTTTGTAACTCCACATAAATGCTGGGAAAGGATTGCGCGTTGGAGCAAAAAAAAAAAAAAAACTCCCATGCTGGAAGAGGCGAATGTTTCGTGCAGGCTATGTTTTTACCCTCGATGGCGCCTTCCTTCGCCCCTCCCCTGACCTTGTGTAACAGTTACTTTTGAGCTTTAAAGTTGTATTTATTGTTGGTGACTGAAAGGATTTAGACTTGAGGAAGAAAAGGCATTCCGATTTGCAGTGAATAACAGTCCGCTTTTAAGTTTTTTACTTTCGTTTTTTTAGGTTTTCAAAGACCGAGGTAAAATGTCAAGCTGTGTTTACATGGGAACCTTTTTATTTTGCTCTAGGCTAACTTCAAAGTGTGAGCGTTTATAGGAAAGAGGAATGCAGTATACTTGCTCCAAAGAGCCTGCTTGTGCCTTTTAAAAAAAAAAAAAAAACCTCACTCACCCTCAACCCCTCACCCTCACTCACCCTCACCCACCCTCAACCCCTCACCCTCACTCACCCTCACTCACCCTCAACCCCTCACCCTCAACCCCTCACCCTCAACCCCTCACCCTCACTCACCCTCACTCACTCACCCTCACTCACTCACCCTCACTCACTCACCCTCACTCACTCACCCTCACTCACCCTCACTCACTCACCCTCACTCACTCACCCTCACTCACTCACCCTCACTCACCCTCACTCACCCTCACTCACCCTCACTCACCCACCCTCACTCACTCACCCTCACTCACTCACCCTCACTCACCCTCACTCACCCTCACTCACCCTCACCCACCCTCACCCACCCTCACCCACCCTCACTCACCCTCACTCACCCTCACTCACCCTCACTCACCCTCACTCACCCTCACTCACCCTCACTCACCCTCAACCACTCTCACTCACCCTCACTCACCCTCACTCACCCTCACTCACCCTCACTCACCCTCACTCACCCTCACTCACCCTCACTTACCCCCTCACCCTCAACCCCTCACTCATCCTCACTCATCCTCACTCACCCTCAACCCCCCACCCTCAACCCCCCACCCTCACCCTAACTCACCCTCACCCTCACTCACCCTCACCCTCACTCACCCTCAACCCCTCACTCACCCTCAACCCCTCACTCACCCTCACTCACCCTCAACCCCTCAACATCAACCCCTCACCCTCACTCACCCTCACTCACCCTCACCCTCACTCACCCTCACTCACCCTCACTCACCCTCACCCTCACTCACCCTCACTCACCCTCACTCACCCTCACTCACCCTCACTCACCCTCACTCACCCTCACTCACTCTCACTCACTCTCACTCACCCTCAACCCCTCACTCACTCTCACTCACCCTCAACCCCTCACTCACCCTCACTCAACATCAACCCCTCACTCACCCTCACCCACCCTCACTCACCCTCACTCACCCTCACTCACCCTCACTCACCCTCACTCACCCTCACTCACCCTCACCCACCCTCACTCACCCTCACCCACCCTCACTCACCCTCACTCACCCTCACTCACCCTCACTCACCCTCACTCACCCTCACTCACCCTCACTCACCCTCACTCACCCTCACTCACCCTCACCCTCACTCACCCTCACTCACCCTCACTCACCCTCACTCACCCTCACCCTCACACAGTGCAATAGGTCTCGGAGCATTTGAGTTAGAGCTTTTAGAAATGTTTATGGCTTTTTTTTTTTAATTCTTTAGCATTGGCTACAGGAAACAAAAATGCTAAAGATTTACAAAAAAACCCATAAACAATTCTAAAAGCACTAACTCTAATGCTGCGAGACCTATTGCATTTCCAATGCTTGTTTAATGGTGGACTCGGTTTTGATTTAGCAGGGTGGACGGCGTCCACCCTGAAAAACCCTCGGAAATAAGTGGGTGGATGCCGTCCACCCGCGTGGTACCCCGACTCGTGCCCTGGGGCCACCCACACCGCAAGCGGCCAAGAAGAGCACAGAGATCCAAGTCCCAGAGCAGGGTCAGTGCAGCCAAGTTAATGAGCCAGCACAAGATGCACCATGGGACACGTGAGGTCTTTAACCACCTCTGGCCGTTTTATACTAGGGTTTCGCACCCTACAATGTAGTTTTATTTACTCGACCCCAATACAACTAAGAAATGAGGAAAATAAGAGAACTAGAGGTCAAATGAATGGATCTACTAAAATATATTGGATAAACATCACAACCCTCATGAAGGGAGGGACAGTTCCCGCACTTTAACACACGGTGTGATCGTGGGCAATGCATTGCTTCTGGGTTGAGCCCAAATTAATGTGGTTTTGGTTCCTTTATATACACTTAAAAAGTTAGTATTTGTGTAAGTGACATAGGGCCCTTCGAAGCAGGGGCTAAAACAGCAGCAGCATTCCCTAGAACTGGGGCAGGGAATAGGCCTGAGATTTCAACAGCGGTTGGAATAGAATCAAAATAGTGCAGGCACTCCTTGTGACAGAGTACCTGTCTGCTACTGAGAAGTTCCAGTACTCTCCCATTAAAGGTTTTGAACCCCTGCCGAGGAGTAGTGCACGTACTCTCCCTTTAAAAGTAAAGAAGTGCAGGTACTTAGTACCAGCGAGTGCTTACCCATGTAAAGCACTGAATTTAAGTCTTCTACTCAGGCTCTGATAAGTACAGGCAGCCTAATCTCGGATTTCGTCAAAAAGGCGCTAAAGGCTGCTGCGTAGGCTCGGCTTGACAGGGTGCCGTAAACTAATCGTATCTCACTTCTAAATACAATAAAGGGACTAAGAAAAAACACCCGCCACATTGACCCCTCCCACCCCCTGAAGTTTCAAACAAATGAACATGAAAAGTACTGTCATGCAGCTGAAACAATTAGAAATGCGTGCAAAGCGCCACGGTAGAGGGTAGTACTGTTCACGCTATATAAACCCAATTACAATACAAATAAAATGGATTACTCTTACACGTAACGTTAGTCAAATTAAGGCGGGAACGCGAAGGGAAGCCCTCCCTTTTACGCTCAGACTTTAAAGGCAGCCCACTCAATGGCGTAACGAAACTTGAATCCCTTCTGTCGCCTCCCCCTATATACTCCCTGCAAGGTACATGCAGTGGTGGCTGGTGAGATTTGAAAGTGGTAGGCGTAAACTTTGTCGGAGTGCACCGTGGAGAGCACCGTGGAGAGCGAGTGACCCATACACTGTCAGTCAGGGGACACACTACAAAGACATGTTGTGAGTTTCCACAGTGTGCTCAGGACACAGCCTACTAACCTAATGGGGGGTGTGCTTCGGAAGTGCACTCACTATAAACCCTCACCTGCAATCTGCGACTCACACTGAGAGCCAGGGTGCTGAATACGAAGGCTGTCTATACTTTTCACCTCATGCCGCTTTTTATCCACCAATGTACTCATTCTGTCCCTGCCATCCTTGCAGATGTACTTTTCATCCCGGCATTCTCCATTTTCCACTATTTTGCTGTCTTTGACTTCCTCCTGCTTTTACAAATTGCTGCTTTCATCACTCACTCTCGCTCTTGGGTAAAGTCTGATGATTAAAAATAAGTCCCGGTCCCCAAAAGAGTGCCGGTGTGTCCCACCAGCAAACACAGTTCCAGTTCAGCATTGCGCTTCCCACAGTAGCAGCCTCTTTCGCTGTGACCAGGGGGCTCTGCTAGCACCATCTTCGGTGCCACACACGTTAAAGAGGGGGATACATTATTCCACTGGTCATGTCCGTTAGAACATCCTTTCTGTCTTGTCTGCCTCTTTAACGTGTTGAATCGATGATGGTGCTATCAGTGCGTTATTCGGATCTGCTGTTATCTAAAGTCCAGTATTTACCGTTTCTGTCTCGAAATGGTGTTTAATTAGAGCAGGGGAGGGGCGGGGCAAGGTGGGGACGGCTGTGGGGGGGATGGGGGATGAACAGGGGCAAAGGGGGGGGTCACCCCTTCTGTTTGATTCAGAAGGTAGCGAAAGGGAGTGGGACGGGCTGGCTGTGTTTGCGTCGTGGGAGGAAGGCATCAGAGAGGCTCGCGTGGCGGCGGCGAGGGAGGGGAAGCGGGCGGGGGAGGCGAGGCCAGATGGGGAGGAGGCGGGGCCGTCGGGGCGGGCGGAGGTGGCTTATGGGCAGAGTGGCGGCGGGGAGAGGGCAGAAAGGGGGTGGGTCGGGGACGGTGGGGCTTCCGCGGGCGACGCAGGGACAGGAGTAGGGGGGCTTTGTTGGAGCGACGACGAGGAAGAGGGGGGGCAGGGGGGGCTGGGAGAAGTGGCGCTGGGCGGGCGAAGCGGAGCAGTGGCAGGGGACCGGCACACCAGCAATACCTTTTTTATTTCAGGGGGATAGCCGTCGAGGGGGAGCGGACTTGGTAAGGCTTGGGGCGGCCCAGCGACACCAAGGAGAAGGGAGGGCGGAGCTTCCGGCGGCGAGCCTGGAGACCACGAGGGATCACGGCGCGGCTGGCTCAAGAAGGCCCCAGGCGGGCTCGCCGGCCCCAGCACCCACAGGGCCCAAGCGGCTTGGGGAACAGCAGCACACATGGAGCACCAACAAGGAGGACTATTTTACTTTGGTTGAGGGCAGAGGCGAGGGGAGGGCCTCTGGCAGGTTTCAGTCGGCGCCGCCCGAGGCGCGCCGGAGGTATAGGTGGGGAGGTGTGGAATTGGTGGAGGATGAAGACGGTGTAGAGGAAGGGGAAGTGAGAGAAGGGCCGGGCGGACGGGGGTCCGGTAATGTTGTTGGTTCTTTGTTACAGGTGTCACGGGGCCTGGGTGCCGCCGCGGCCCGGACACATTCGGAAGGCAGATCGGCGTCGGACAGGAGAGTCGAGGAGCGGCGAGGGGACGCTTTGCTTGCAGGTAAAAGCAGGGAGACGCCGCGGATGGTGTCAGTTGGGGTGGGGGGGGGGAGGGGAGGTGGGGCGGGTGATCGTTTATGAAAAGGGAGGTATGTGGTGGACCGGGGTGTGGGGACGGATGCGGCTGCGCTTGGTGGAAAAGGTGGGGGCATGGAGGGGTTGACAGGGGAGGGGAAGGTGGAGAAACCGGACATGGGGGGCCATGCAGACAGCGGGCAGCGCAGCGGCGGGCAGCGCGTCGGCGGCGGAGGAGGGCGCGAAAAAACCTGACAGTAAAGAGTTAAAGTTTAAACAACTTCCTTATATGGGGGTCACAAAGCCGCTAGGGGCGCATTTGATGGCAGCCACAAAAGAAAAAATATGGAAGGGAGAGTATGTGGAATTGTTGAAGCTGCTACATAGGGAAGTTAGGTCGGAGGAAGAGTACGAGCTACAGAAGCGCCCGAGGGTGCCGCTTACTATTGAGAACTGGACGGCTGCATTTCTGATTTTCGCAAGTGTGTATTGCGAGAAATTCCCAGAGAGGTCGGTGTCCCTGTTTAAGTACATGGACGTTATCCGGAAGGCGCAGATTACTGGGGGGGGATTTGCGTGGGCGCAGTACGACGAGGAGTTCAGGGCACGAATGGCGTGGGACACGGAGGCGAAGTGGGGGGAGCTAGATTGCGACTTGTGGCAGCACACGATGGGTCTGGCGGGGTCGGGCAAAACTATCTTTACCGCAAGCGGGCTCCCGATAATTTATCACCCCTTTCAAGGGCGCCCCTCCCGAGGAGGGGTGGGGGCGGGAGCCAAGAGCCAGCCCGGGACCGCGTGGCCCTGCTGGGACTTTAATAAAGGGGCGTGTGCAAGAGAGCACTGTCGTTTTCGGCATGAGTGCTCGGGGTGCGGGAGGTATGGGCACCCTGCGACACGGTGCTGGGGCCCGCCCGGGCAGCAGTATGGCGGCGCACACGCGGCGGCGGGAGCGGCACGACCCGGGAGCGGGCAGCAGTCGGGAAGCGGCAGGGGTGGAAAAGGGCCTGGGCCAAAGGGCTCATACGCCGGTTAGGGTAGATAAGTTGACGGCGGCCCTACGCAATTACCCAGACGCGGGGGCCGCGGAACGTCTGCGGAACGGGTTTCGAGACGGTTTTCGGCTGGGTTACGAGGGTCCTCGGGTGCGTCGGTGGGCGGACAATTTGCGTTCAGCGCGGGAGCACCCGGAGGTGATACAGACTAAATTGGACAAAGAAGTGCGGGAGGGGCGCATGGCGGGGCCTTTTGAGGACTGGCCAATGACTGACTTGATAGTGTCCCCTATAGGCGTGGTGCCCAAGAAGGAGGCTGGGCAGTTCCGGCTCATACAACATTCGTCGTGGCCGGACGGCGAGTCTGTAAATGATTTTATCAGTGAGAGTGAGGCCACGGTAGTGTACTCCTCGGTGGAGGCGGCAATGGCCTTGGTGGTGAAGGAGGGAAGAGGCGCAGTGATGGCCAAGTGTGACATCAAGTCGGCTTTCCGGTTACTGCCTGTTCACCCAGACGACTGGGGCCTACTGGGGATCCAGTTTCACAGCCGCTGGTATGTGGACAAGGCGTTGCCGATGGGCTGCTCAATGTCCTGCGCGCTTTTTGAATGTTTTAACACGTTCCTGCAGTGGTTTTTTACAGAGAGCACGGGTCACCAAGGAGTCACGCACTACCTGGATGACTTTTTCTTGGTCGGGGCACCGGACTCTACGAACTGCCAGGTGGCTCTGGACAGGTTTCAGGAGATCATGGTGGACCTGGGGGTGCCGCTGGCACCGGAGAAGACAGTGGGGCCAGGCACGGAGCTGTCGTTCTTGGGTATCGAGATAGACTCACAAAAGATGGAAGCAAGGCTGCCCGCGGACAAAAAGCAACAGATGCTGGGGCTGCTGCAGGTGATGGTGGCCAGGAATAAGGTGACAGTGTTGGAAGTGCAAGTGCTGCTGGGGCACCTCAACTTCGCATGCAGGGTGGTGCGGGTCGGTAGGACGTTTTGCAGACGTCTAGGCCGGGCTTTGGCGGGGCGGAGGCCTCCACATCATCGCGTGCAGGTGTCGGCGGGGGTGAGGGAGGACCTGCGGATGTGGCGTTTTTTCCTGCACCAGTTCAACGGAGTGCCCTTACAGCGGGACGTGGACTTGGTGTGGGATGTGCAGATCTTCTCGGACGCTGCGGGTAGCGAAGGTTTCGGGCTCTACTGGAACGGGAAGTGGTGCGCAGAGAGATGGCCCCCAGAGTGGTCAAGGGGCGGAAGGAGCATTGCGTTTCTGGAACTCTTCCCTTTGATAGTGGCAATCTGGCTGTGGGGAGAGGTGCTGGCGCATCGCCGAGTGACGTTCAATGTGGACAACATGGCAGTGGTGCAGGTGGTAAATCGCCAGTCCGCCAGGGATGAGCAAGTGCTGAAGCTGCTGCGGGTGTTTGTGCTAGGCTGTTTGCGCCATGATATTGCTTTTCACGCAGTTCATGTCCCAGGAGTTGACAATGACATTGCGGACGCTCTGTCTCGTTCGCAGTGGGGGAGATTCCGTGGGTTAGCCAAGGACGCGGAACGGGACCCGACTCCACTGCCGGCGCGGATGTGGGACATAGGCAACACCGGATGTTGCAGCTGGTTCTAGGATCCTTGGCAGAGTCAACCAGAACAGCGTATGTGGCAGCCTGGGGGGAGTTTGTGGCGAATGGGGCGCGGTGGCGGCCGCCGGGCAGGGACAGACAGGAAGAGGTGGTGCAGTACTTGCTGGAATTGATTGGAAGGGGGTTGTCGAGAGTGACGATAGCGGGTAAGCTGGCAGGGATCGGGTTCATGGGTAAGCTACTGTGGGGGTACGCCCCGTCCGCAGGTGAATTGGGGTCCAGGATGTTGGAGGGTTGGGCGCGGGAATGCGGGCGGGGGGGTGGGTGCGGCGGCCGGTGTCAGTGGAACTTTTGGGCAGAGTGGTGATGATGCTGCCGCGCGTGTGCAAGGATGACAGGGAAACATGCTTGTTTGGGACACTCATGGTGTGGATGTTTGCTGGGGCCTTCCGGGTGTCGGTGCTGTTGGGCTCCAAGGCTGAGCAGGGAGTGGAGTGGGCAGAGGTCCGAGTGTCGCAGTCGGAAGTGCGCTTGTGGTTGCGTAAGTCCAAGACAGACCAGAGGAGCGTGGGGGCCTGGGTGACCATGGTAAAGGGGGGAGAGGGCGGTGAGTGCCCGGTGCTTTGGGGCAGGAGATGGAGGGCGGTGGGGGATGCGAATGGTCTGGTGTTTCAACACGCGAATGGCACGGGGGCGACGGGGCGTCAGTTGTTGGGAGTGTTGCGGAAGGCATTGGCGAGATTGGGAGTGGATGGGCGGCATTTTGGCACGCATTCCTTTTGAATAGGGGCGGCATCAGAAGCGCACCGACGGGGGCAGGGGAGGGGGGCCATCATGCGCTTGGGTAGGTGGACATCAGATTGTTATCAACGCTATGTGCGCGCGGGTTGGAATTGGGGGGACAGTGTTGATTGACATATGTTTCTAATTCCAGGTTCGGTGGCGGGACCCGAGTCCCGAGAGATGTTGATCTGGATTGTGGGTCACTCGTTCGTGAAGAGGGCGAAGCTGCAAGCGCAGGACAGCTATTTTGGGGATGGTTTGGGGTTCAATCCTGATTTGTTCAAGGTGTTTTGGTCGGGGAGGGGGGGGATGAGATGGAAGGAGCTGGTCACAACCCTGAATGGTTTAGTTTGCGGGGGGCGGTGCCCCGACGTGTTGGTCCTCCATTTGGGGGAGAACGACCTGGTACAGGAGACGGGCCTGGTGCTGATGAGGGCGATGCGGCGGGATCTGGCGGAGCTGCGCAGGTGTTGGGCGGGGTGTACGGTGGTGTGGACCGAGTTGGTACCGCGCAGAGTGTGGCGAGGAGCGGTGAAGCCGCAGGCGGTGGATAAGGCGAGACGGAAGATAAACGTGGAGATGGTGCGTTTTTGTCGTCATTTGGGTTTCACGCGCATATGGCACAGGGACATCAAGTATGATGCGCCGGAGATGTTTAGAGGAGATGGTGTGCATTTGTCCCGGATGGGAATGGATCTATACCTGTTGGAGCTTCGGGAGGTGTTGGCGAAGTTGTCGGGGGTGCGACGGGAGTGATGGGTTGGTGACGTGCGCGGAGGTGTCGGGGTGGGGGTTGGGGGGCAGGGAAAGGGGGGGATGAGGTGTAACCACCTACCCCACTTTCCCTGGGTGGCGGAGTTTGGGTTGATGTTGGCCAAGTTTGGCTGGAGTTCGGGTCTTTATCAGGATGTTTGGGGATTTGGGGAGCGGGAGCGGGGAAAGGGAAAACAGTTTTGGAGTTACATTAGAGGGACTTAGTTACAGTTGCAATAAGGCAGATAGGTCTGCAGGTTTGACAGGGTTTGGAGTTAAGATGTAGGGGGGAAAATGGATACATGACGATGTTATGGAATTGTATATCTGTATATGCAGGGTGGGGGGATTGTATCATGTGGGGATCGTAGGGGTGGAGGGAGACACAAACCTAAGGGGTCAGGTAACTCGATGTTTAGAGAGGTGTTAGTTTTGTGAGGCGTTTGCCAGTTGGTAATACATGTGATGTGCACCTGTTTCAAATAAAGCGGCCTTTACACACAAAATGGTAGTCGGTCTTGATTGCCCCCTTCATCCCTCCCAAGGGGGATTTGGGGGGCAGCCGAGCCACGAGGTCTGCCCCCCGGGCAGGTTTGGGAGGGGGAAGGGGTTTCATGGGCGCAGCCATTTTGCCGCCGGTTGGGCTGCCTGGGAGAGCCCAAAGGCAGCCCAAAACTTACCAGCAAGCCCAAAACGGGCTACATAAGGGGGCTTCACTTCCGCCCAGCCACCATTTTAGGTATTGTAACCTGGTGGCTGGGTGCGAAGTATTTTAACTTGTCCCACCCTCCCACCCTTAAGTTAGGCCCGGGGGGGGGGGGGGGGGGGGGGGATTTTGACGGCCAATATCGGGTCAGGTGGCGTTGTCCGGGACAGGTGCACAGGGGAGGTTTTTGCTGTATGGATTTGTCGCTTGGAGCAGGTGCAGGCGGAGTTTGGGTTGATGTTGGCCAAGTTTGGCTGGAGTTCGGGTCTTTATCAGGATGTTTGGGGATTTGGGGAGCGGGAGCGGGGAAAGGGAAAACAGTTTTGGAGTTACATTAGAGGGGCTTAGTTACAGTTGCAATAAGGCAGATAGGTCTGCAGGTTTGACAAGGTTTGGAGTTAAGATGTAGGGGAGAAAATGGATACATGACGATGTTATGGAATTGTATATCTGTATATGCAGGGTGGGGGGATTGTATCATGTGGGGATCGTAGGGGTGGAGGGAGACACAAACCTAAGGGGTCAGGTAACACGATGTTTAGAGAGGTGTTAGTTTTGTGAGGCGTTTGCCAGTTGGTAATACATGTGATGTGCACCTGTTTCAAATAAAGCGGCCTTTTACACACAAAATGGTAGTCGGTCTTGATTGCCCCCTTCATCCCTCCCAAAGCATATTTGGTGCACAGTCTGAGCTCGCGCTACAATACTTGCGGGGGGGAGGGGTGTTAAGGGTGAGGCGCGGGGCCCGGGGGAGGGTAAAATAAAGCAGAATGCAGCAATATTGTATTTATTAAGAAAAAACACTTGGCTTACCCGGTCCGCGCCGCCTCTGTGAGTCCTCCGAGTCCTGGGCCCGGGTCCGACTTCCGCGTTGGCGCCTTGGCATGTACCGTACGCGTTGGTCTCAGCCAATTCAGATGCTGCTCCAGCAGCAGCGCCAGGATTGGCTTGAGCAGTAGTGCGCATGTTCTGGTTAGGGCTTAAAAAATGTTGCAACCATTCCGGACATGGGCACTAGGCTGCTCATTTCAAGAGCGGCATGGTACAACCCTCGCTCTTCTAATGAGCACCGCCTACTGCGCATGTTTAGGCTGGTGGCAAATTTTTTAAGCCCTAAACAGAGCTTGCACACTCTTGCTGTTGTGCGCTCCACTGTCGACCTACTGATACATGTGACATCATCAATCATTCAGACTGACTGACACTTCCAGCAGCTGAACTCGGTGGTGCTGCCCCGCCCCCTTCTGAGCCCACTGCCTCCGGCGGCCTGATGGGATAGAATGGGATTGCATTGTTGTGAGATGAAAGACTGAAGGCAACGCTCGGGGGGGGGGGGGGCAACACCCATTCGCCCTAATGGATGCACCCACCCTGGGTACATGGAAGGTCCCCTCCTGAGCTAATCAGGAGCTCTCCGGTTTGAGGACTGCAACTGTGCTGAGGGCCGGTCCGGCGGCCCCCCAGCACCTCGCAGGAGTATGTTATGCCACCGAGCCTACTGACTAACATGAGGTGCATGGAAGAGGCAGTAATAAATGGACCGAGTCCAGAAGAGGATTGTTTTAAATTCGGCAGTAGATTACACTGCAAGCAAGAGACCGTATACCAGATGAACAAGTCGTGCACCATTTGAGAAATAACATTGAAAAGGTACATTCTAGATATCACCAAGCTGCACCGTACTTTCAACCGATCAGAAAAATCAATACATTGGTTTTGAGTACGGGGGGGGGGGGAGAGGGGGAGTTGCCTTATTGTATATCTGCTGTAGTAACACTTTAATCCAATTTGTCTTCAACAAATGGGCAGAACAAGGGTGCTGCCACAGGAAGCTCCTATGAAGAAGAATTGTGTTTGCGTATTAATTAAATTTCGCTGACCCCATTGGGGTGTAGAAAACCACTAACTCCACCTCGCACACCAAGGGATTTCACGTATTCAACCGCACTAAAAGGCAACCAAAAGTATTCTCCCATCAGTAACTCGAACCACCCTGAAGCCTTACTCACTTCCCATCACTGACTTAAAACACAACCAATGAACTAACGTTTATGGTCAAAGAGCGCAATATTTCCCTCCAATGCTTCAAAGGAATTGCGTTTATATGCTACAATCTCAGCACCAAGCTCAGCACACTAACTACATGTCGCCCACAAGCCCAAACATAGGGCATCCGGCTTATCTGCCCATCCTCCCACAATCTAGAAACCGAGCTTTCTGAGTTTACCTTGACCTCCCACTGTCTTCTGAACGGCAGCCTAAGCGTAGCGGATGCCCATCTAGCACGGTTTTAGAAAGCCTGCATTGAATCATGCATTCTCTGCAGGGGCCACGCTCGTCTGGAACAAGCATCCCACCAGAATCAAAAGATGCTGTAAGAAAGCATTAACGATCTGCGGTTTCTTAAACCACACTCATCTCTCATGCAGTCCCACCTACTTTACTTCCACCGTGTCAAGAGGCCTCACTTCAGCAGATGTACATGACACCATTAACATAGAACTCTCACCTCCCATAGTCCCAGAGTGCCCCCATGTGAAGTACATCCTAGGCGCTGGTGAAAATCCACATTCCTAGCCTATTACTACTCTGATATACAAATACAACTCAAATACAAAAATGTCCACTCATTTTCGGTCAATAGCCATCGCCTCAAATATTCTCACTTTCACCTCACATCCAACTGCTTGGCCCACACCCTTTGGGTTCCTTTAAAGGCACTCTGAGCCCTCTACCAAGTCTGCTTCTTTGGGGCCTCACTCGTCCCGCACACTGCCCCTTCCAGGTTCTTGCATCAGGCTGGACGGGTCACTCACTGCTGAAACAAACATGTGGGAATATGAAGGTTGAGAGCCATCTATCAATCTGACACCAGGAAGTTCAACAGTATTCAATTAGGAAATAGAAGCATCTTCGCTTTACAGAGCTCACAGACGGTAGGAGTGTGCCGTGACGAGCTACATTACATCGAAGCATCAATCATTAACAAGCAAACGCTGATCACTTGAGCTTTGAAAGGGAGTGTTTTCTCAGAGCACAGACCAACATGTGTAGAGACTCGATTCAGAGTTGAGGTAGATTCATTCACTGCATTGAAAACTCGAACTAATTAAGAGGCAGCAAGCAGATCAATCCCACAAGTGTCGTATCCTGCGCTCGTCATTCAAATCTCCTCTATACAGCTCACAATGTCGTGAAAATGTGTAATTCCAACTGCCTCCCTAAACAAGCACGGTATCGAAAATTGTGGTGCGCACGCGCCACAGAAGAGCCGAACGTGGGAATCGAAACCAGTGGTGCGCACGCACCACAGAGGAGCGGGTGGGTGAGGGAGCCTGTCGTCTGTGCCGTGCGTCCTAGACACGGACGGGAATGGGCGGAGCAAAGGAGGAAATGTGACCGTCTTTGCCCAATTGCGTGCTGCATTTCTTTTGAAAAAAGCGTGCGAAAGCCAATGGCAGACGGGGAAAGCAAAACCACACACATAAGCGTGAGGTCAGATTTCAGAACCCCGTACAAGAGGTCTCGTGCTACGCGAGCCCTGCTGTGCACTGCAATGCAAGGCTTGAGACCTAAAAAGCAGGTCCTCCCTGCAGAAGAATATCTAAACTTCATAATAAACCACGCAGTGCCACCCAACGCAACAGGGATTGAAGAAGCCATTCAAGCAGATACCACCTTAAGAGAAGTGAGAAGACAGATCCGACAAGGGCAATGATGACATCTACAAGAGAGATCATGAAAAGATGCAACACACATGAAAGACTTATCAGCATTTTGGCACCTACCGGAAGAACTATTGGTGAAACAGAGGAATAATCTTAATAGACCCCAGAATAGTAGTCCCCCGAACACTTCAACCAATGGCCACTGATTTTGCACATGAAAGACAAAAGGGGAATAGTGGCAACAAGAGACGTCTAAGAGACTTCATGTGGTTCCCAGGACTGGATCAACTAGTTGAAGATACTCAAGGCATGCCATTAGTGCTAGGTGATCAGCGGACTGCAAGACCACCACCACCACTTCATATGTCAGCACTACCGGAAGCGGTCTGGCACATTATTGCAATAGACTTTTCGGACCACTAGCATCAGGAAAATACATCTTGGATGTGATGGAGGATATTCCAGATTCCCCCACAACAAACAAGTTTTATCAACCAGCGCAAAATCAGTAATCCCAAAGGTGGATGAGATGTCACAATGTGTTATTCCAGAAATGGTGAAAACAGACAACAGGCCCCATTCAGCAGCTATGACTGCTGAATTTGTGACTCATATAGATTTTAACCACCAAAAGATCACACCCTTCTGGCCACAGGCAAATGGCATGGTAGAGCCTTAAAAAAAAAAGCTAAAAATGGCGACACAACAAGCAAAATAGGACCATGTATCACTGAACTCAGTCCTCAGAATATATCGCAACACCCTCACATAAGACCATGGGCAGTGCTCAACTACACTAAAGTATGGGTGGGAATTCTGGAGCAGAATACCAAGCTGGAAACACTGCCGAAATTAAGAGCACACATTGTATTGTATTGTATCTATGCTTGTATAGCGCTACTGCCACCCTACGGGTATCCTGGCGCTTCAGATATCAGAGCACTTGATCAGCTTGATGCTGAACAGAAGGGTGGAGCCTGTGGATCAGAATTTCGGAAATAGCCAAGTTTTCAGGGTTTTTCTGAATTCAGTTAATGAACCAATCTGTCTGATCCTTTGTGGCAGCTTATTCCATAACTGTGCCCCTACCACGCTGAAGGCCCCCCCCCCCCATCCGGGAGCGTTTACATTTTGTAATTGCCAGCAAACCAGTACCAGAGGACCGGAGCGGTCTCTGAGGAAGGTACCAGGAAAATCTTTCTTGTACTGGGATTGGGTCCATCTCATGTAAGGCTCTGAACACCTGGCAAAGTGACTTGAAAAGAACCCTTTCCCTGATTGGTAGCCAATGAAGCTCTCTCAGTGCGGCGGGTGAGGACGAGTGGCGTCGCAAACTCAGCACCAGTTTTGCCGCTGCAGACTGGACTCTTTGTAGCCCCTGCAAGATATACTGGGGAACTCCTAAATACAGGGAGTTGCAATAGTCCAGTCTGCTCAACACTGTGCTGCTCACTACCAAAGAGCGCAGATCTTTTGGTAGGATAGGAAGTATACTGCGTAGCAGGCGTAACAAGCCAAAGCAGACACTAGCTGTCTTAGTTGCCTGCGACTCCATCTGGAGGTTCTTGTCTATTAGGACCCCCAGATTCCGCACCATATTGGCCGGAGTCAGTGGATCCTCCTCCGGAGTAAGTCTAACCTCCAACGGAGAATATGTGGGCGGCCTTGCCGGTGAGCAGTAGAGCACCTCGGTTTTTGCACCATTGAACTGCAAGGAGTTCCTCCGCAGCCAATCTGCGGTCTGGCGCATGCATTCTTGGAAGTGCTCCAAAGAAACTGCCTGTTCTCCTTCCAAGGAGAATGCCAGCTGCGCATCGTCCGCATAGTTGACCAAGTCAACCCCGAACGATTTGATAGGAAATAATGGCTGCAGATAAGCGTTAAGAAGATGGGTAACCGATGACTTGCAGGAGGTAAATGGTGCCATGGAGACTGGCTGTTTCCTTCCTGTCAGATAGGACCATAGCCATTGCAAGGCTATTCCCCTAACCCCCATCCCTTCCAATCTCTCTAAGAGGATTGGATGGCTTTACCGTATCGAACGCGGCCGACATAGAGAAGTACCAGCACTGCACCATTCCCATTGTCGGCCCGCATTCTTAAGTTGTCCGTCATAGTCGACAGAGCAGACTCCGTCCCATGCCCCGGCCGAAACCCAAACTGATCCTTATCCAACAACTGAAGTTTCTCCAGGAAGTCGGACAAGGATCTGCTTACAGCCTTTTCCAAGATTTTAATAGGAAATGGGAGCAGAGAGATTGGACGAAAATTGACTGGGTTTGTGGGGTCCAAGAAGCATTTTTTAATCAGTGGTGTCACCACCGCCTGCTTCCATTCCCCCGGGACGGTGCCTTCTTCCAGAGACTGGTTGCATATCTGTCTAAGCCAAGAGAGAGTGGTATGGCCATAGGTTTTCCATATTTTCTGTGGCAAAGGGTCAGAAGGGGACCCTGAGGATATGCTTTACGCCACTGCGTTAAAAGCATGGTCAGAGAGAGCCTGAAAACTATCAAGGGTGTGTGACTGACCCGGGGCCCCCCTCCATCTCCTGTGAAACAGGGGTCTGGGTGTCAGTATTATGCACCCCGAGTGAGCTGACAATCTTCCCCACTTTATCCAGGAAATGCGAGGCGATATTATCGCATAATTCCTGGGAGGCCACCACTTTATTGCTCAGACATGTTGGAGCTGATAGATCTGACTATCTTGAAAAGTTTTTTTTAGTTCCGTTAGAGGCATGTAAAATAGAATTGGCATAGAAGTGGGCCTTACAGTCTAGAATCCGTTGCTTGTACACAATCTGTGCTGCCCTCAGCTCTAGCCTGTCCCCCTCTCAATATCCCTTCCTCCATTTCCTTTCCGTCTATTTACACAACAGGCGTAGGTGTCTCAATTCGTCATTATACCATGGTGCAGAGATTTTGTTACCTAATCAGGATTAATTGATCCAGAGCATCCACGATATAGTCCCGATAGGTGTTATAGTTCGCCTCAACCGATAATATGGCATCTAACCTACCCAGCTTCGCCCATTCCCTCCCGGCCCGATAAGCCACAGGTATCATAGCTTGTCCCATCTGTTCTGGAAGTGTGATTTGGAAGAGAACTAGATGATCTGTCCAGTTTTGAGGTAAAATGCTCAGTACCTCCGTGTCCATGTCATTGGCAAAGAGCAGGTCGAGTGTGTGGCCTCCTCGATGGGTCGGGAGTTTGATTAGCTGTTGAAGGCTCAGATTAGCAAAAGTATGCGTCAGTTCTCTCAGATGGATACCCAGAGAAGCATTCTCTCACAAGTTGAAGTCACCAAGGATGATCATTCTGGAATGCGCAAGAGAGATTAGTGATGGTATCTAGAACAGCTTGATACTGAGTGGCGCTTCCTGGGCGTCTATAGCAAACCAAGCCCGTGAGTTGGCTGCCTTTAGGTTCCTGCAGCGAGAATCCCATGAGCTCCAACCAAGTAATTTCATCCACCTTTATTGGGGTGAAGTTCAGTTCTTCTCTATAAATCCCTTCAACCCCTCTTCCTCTGTCCGTTATGTAGAATGTTAAACCCCTTTGGGCAGGCAAGTCCTATTTCCAACACAGACTCTGCTCGAATCCAAGTTTCTGTTAGAAATAGTACATCCAGATTCATATCTTCAATCAATATGGAGATTTCCGTATGGTGCTTGACCAGCGACCAACAGTTAATCAGCCCACAGCTCAATCTAGTATTCCTAGCCTTACTTGCTTCTTTCTTAACAGAATCCCGATTGGTAGTATCAGGGTCTGCCCTCTTACCAAGTTCCATTATCTATCACGCCGAACTACAACCCAGACACAAAGGCAAAACAAAAAATAAAAGAACACGTGGATAGACAGAGACAAGCTCAAGACTCCAGCATGGACATTGGCGATTGGGTACTGGTGATACTACATCAAACAATTAAAACAGACAAGATACAGCCCTGCGCCCTCTTCATGCAGTAGAGAGTGAAGGGACAATGATCAAAAAGAGAGGCAAGAAGACAAGCGCTCGCAAACCTCAACAGGATCCAAAAACCACCCCTTAACGTCATAAGTCAAACAGAAGAACCAAGAATCCCAAAAGAATCAAAGACATTGAATGCATATTCTTAAAGAGGGGAGGTAAGGCGGGGAGAAAGAAGAAATGAAAAGTTAGCCATGAAGGGTTGAGCACAGAGTAGGTGAACAATCTACCTGCTGAGCAACAGGAAGTTCCTGGACTGGGAAGAAAGGAACAGAACGCACATAGTGACCTGGCAGGTCAGACATGGTGAGGCTAGCTCCACATGAGTATGCCATGTGAATCAGCATAGGGATATATGAAAGGTCACAAGCTTTGGCTGAGGGTCATCATTGGCACTATCTTCTAGCAGTCAGGAAGACTCCACAGATACCATGAAAGTCCGAGAGAACTTAAAGCAGAACGCTCAACAAAATTGACAGGCGAACCTTCCTGCACTTCCCTGCCTCTTGGCCAATTCCCTTTTGGAGCACCAAATCATTCCCTTGTTGTATGACTATCTCACAAATGCAACCACAGAAAAGTAAAATCAGAGGGTTATCAGGGGATTAAAGGAGAAGAGAACCGTTTAAATCCCATACTGACATGCATGATAAAAAGTAGATTTACGCAATGGAATTAGCAGATCATAGCCTGTGCCAGGGAAAAGCTCTCCCAACATTATAAGCACATAACTTTAATGTAATGATGAGGGTCCCTCATTCAAAAATGCGTACCTTTGGCAGACATCCTAAAATTATATTTCAAACATATAAAACAAATGGTGTGCAAATGAAGACAAGATAGAGACATGATACGTTTTACTCGATTGCCCACAACACCAAATAGGTTATAACCCACACAACAGAGCTGATTTAAGGCTCAAGATCGCTTACTTCTTCTAGTCAGGGCCAGCTTTGGCGCAGTGCGACCTGGCTGTACAGCTGCACCTGGTACGGAGTTTGTTAGGGGGGCTGTGTCTAGGGAAATTATGGGTTAAAAAACACCTGCTGCAGAGATCCTTGTGTGTCCAGCAGTTTTCAAGCAACAACAACGCTTGCTGCAAAGAGAGTGTAACCATAGAACTATATTTTCTTTAGCTAGCTCAGTGGGTTACTGCTTTAGACACAGATCACACAGTGAGGTGTGAACTGTCATCAAATAAATTAGAACGTTATGTTTTTTCTTCAGTTTTCATCCTCCTAATGTTGTTAAAAAGGGTTTGTTTAGGTGGAAACAGCCAAACCCAACCACTATGGTACCTTTTAAATCCCGAGTTTGTGCTTCTACAGACCAAACACTCTTACAATCTCCTGCCTAATAGCATGGATAACATTGTAATCCTCACTGTATTACGTAACATTTCCTATAGATTGATTTACACATGTATGATTGACTGTATATTGTGTGTGCGATGTAAAGTGCTCCGACACCCTACAGTGGTACGAGTAGCGCTGTAAAACAAATGAAATGCATGTGAGAGGGGTTATAGAGAGATGAAGGGCACGGTGGGGGTTGTAATGAGGGAATCTGAAGAGAAGGAGGTCACTTAAGGCACCAAAACGATTGCTGCACGAGACCCCACCAGCGCTAAAGCTGGCCCTGCATCTAGTGCAAGAAAAATTACGGTATAACTCTGCCATGGGTGCTGGGTTAACTGAGAAAAATATACGCAGAATGAAAAACAGTCTACGAAATAAACACAAAAGTAGTCCGTGAATTAGTTGGTACATACAAAGAGTTTGAGAGTGGAAAAGGGAGTAAATGGCAACCTTTGTGGGAAGGGTTTAAAAGTAAGCATTTACTATAGGGGAACATAAAAGTGCATTCCATGGTAGGGGGCGTGGCCAGCAACATGGTGGACTAGCCGCAACAGTAGGAGCTCCGGCTGCCCCACACAGATCTGTGCCATAATCCTGCCTTCTTCACACTTAGAGTGCATTAGTTAGAAACAAAGGCTTGTGCTACCTGGGGCTGTGGACTCAGGAAGCTGTTGTGACCCGAATCGGCGGGGAGAAGGCGCAGACAAAACACTGGCTGAAGGTGATACTGACAAAGATTGAGTTTAATTCCGAGTCAGACCCGGGAGTCTGAGAAGGAGAGACGCTCTGATTCCACTGGGAGTTGAAGCAGAGCGGAGAAGAGGACACTCCGGTAGAGCATGGTGAGCATAGGAGTACTGCGTTAGTAGAAGGGCTGCAGACATGCTTGTATGGGCCCGAACAGATGGTGCCCCTTGCAGACTCCATGCGAGGCGAGAGCGCTGGTGTGGCAGTCCCGTAGCAGCCTGCACATCTCCGGGGTCGGAGGGCGGATTCTGACGGTTGAGAGCCGGCTGCGAACAGTCTGGTGAGCCGGGGCAGGGCGGATCGGTAGCACCCCGTAGAGAGCTGACCCGAGTGAAGCAGAGGGTAGGCGGAGACAGACAGACCTAGACCCCGGCAGTGAACTAGTGGAGTAACAGACTGCACCGTCCCGCTGGAGGGAGGGGAAGGGGAGCCCAGCGGGACAAACCAGTGACGTGGACACGCAGCCAAAGAGCCCCTGGGTATATATCCTGATTGACAGGGGGGAAATAAAATGGAGCATGGCCATGTCGAGCACTCGTCTTGGGCCCAGCTGCAGAAGTCTGAGTGGTAAGGCAGAGAGCTCGAGGGGGAGTGCCACCTGGAGTTAAAGACGGAGGGGATCCCTGTGCCCCTGGAGTAAATAAGGAGGGCAGTCCCTCTCCCCAGGAGAAGTTAATTAACCCCTTCGATGCTGATGACGAGCGGATCACCCACGGGTGGCGTGTGCTGATGACGAGCTGAGCTCGTCATGTATCGCGGTAATTAGAAAATAGCCGCACAGCGCAAAAATTGCCGCAGCAACGATGCGGTTTAAATCCCAGTGAAGTGCAGAGATGGCTGAGCTTAATAGTGGTCTCCGCATCGCAAACTACGACATACCCAGAGGGGAAGGGCTGGATGCGAAGGGCGGTAGACATAGGCGGAAGGGGATGGAAGTCCTGAAGTGCGGACATGCTCCCTCCTGGGAACAGTTTAGAGGAGTGCTAATTAAGCTGCATTGAAAGGACGTTGGCAAAGGGCTGAAGACACAAGAGGACAGGGCAAAAAGTCTTGTGGTGCAGGGGAGTGCCCTCGTTGACGCGGCTTAGAGGAGCGCCAACCAAGTTAAGACTTAGCCAAGCTTCGGCGTGAACAGGCAACCCGAAACTATGACAGATACTGCCTCCGCACCAGACAATGCAATGCTACAGCGATCAATACAAGCCTGCTAAGACAAGACCTTATAACGATGGGCGCTGTAAGAGTGACCCTGAGTAGAAAGCCCATGGCTAGGGGTTTCATTATTTCACCTGTGTGTTTGGTTTTATCTTGTTGATACAGGTCCTAGATATACATATGAGTGCCCTGATGAATTTGCTGAATGGATAGCAATGAAACATGCCGGCAATTTTTGAATGTGTATGGTATATGAAAATCCATTTTTAACTTGGAAGGCTTGCAGCTCCAGAATAAAGACAGAAAGCTAGCAACCCTTACCATTAATTCTTTTTAATAATTGTTGCACTTCACACTTTCCTTAGTCTTTGGTTTTGGGTTCACATGGATACAGATACACTATTTAAGTGCACTTTGGCACCTGTTTCTGGTTTCTTTACCACTATTTGTGTGTGGTTTTTTTTAACCTTTTCTCACACTCCACACAGAGAGAGCAACCGATGATGAGAAGTGGGTACACTGGACATTGCTAACCAGGAACCCCCTCGGGAGTTCCGTCCGTGAGGGGCTCTCAGTGTTCACACATTTTTTGAAACTTTGGGACCTGTCCTTCTTTGTGTTTTAAATTTACATCTTTGACCGAGGGGTTTAGTGTTAGGTAACACACTTGGAGGATCTGGACGATGCTTCAGACTATCCCGGGGATCTATGAATTTTTGATGTATTCGTAGAAGGTAAGGCTGAGTAGCCTACACCTGCTTGCCTCTGTGAGCTACCAGAATCACACTCTGCGGTTGGTGGTGTGTCCCAGAGCTGCCTGTCCCGTTTTTTCCGGAACTTCCTTGAGGCCATGATGCAGAGAATGCATCATTACATCCGGTTCCCTGACACAACTGCGGAACTTTCCAAGAACAAAACTGATTTGTATCAACTGGCACACTTCCCTCACGTGATAGGCTGCATAGTTGGCACTCACATTCCACTCTGTCCACCTGCAGCCACTGAACACATATACAGGAACCGTGTCAACGCACTCCATCAATGTGCAGGTGAAATGCAATGCTGGCAACATCATTACGGACATTGTGGCTAAATTCCCGGGAGTACCCATGACTCGTACATATTCCAGAACAGTGGGATATACACACGCCTTGTTGCTGGAGAGTTTGGGGACGGATATCTGCTAGGTAAAGAACTGACACACCCTGATAGTCATAGCAGATGATTGTATAATGAGTATGTAACTAATGGACCTTTCATTTCAACCTAGGCGATAGTGCATATGCCCTGCAGTCCTTTGTGCTCACACCCTCCCTCAATCCAATTACCAGGAGTGAGAGGCGTTATAATGTGGCTCACAGGTCTACTCGCAACATTTTGGAGCGCACATTTGGACTCCTCAAGAGCAGGTTCCGCTGCCTCCACAAGAGTGGAGGTGCACGCCAGTATACTCCCATCCTGTGCTGCAAGATGATAGCGACCTGTGCTATGTTGCACAATCTTGCCACCAAGGAAGGCACAGAGGTGGAGCTCACACATCACGAGGATATTGATGATGACCAAGAACAGGCAGAGCCCCATGCAACAGGAGCAGCAGCAAAAGATGGGAGATTGAGACGGGCAGAGATCACACGTCAATATTTCTAAGTAAGTAAGGAGACACAGACAGGCGTAGTATGTGAAGTATGTAGTTTAATTGTCACTACACCATGTTAAAGATTCAACACCATGGTCCTACAATGTCTGTGTCCATGACTGGGTGGTCGCAGTTCTATTCACTGTGACCTGTCCTGTGGGTTGAGGCCATTTTTAATGTTTGCACCCACGCACTACAGTGCGGGATGCACGAGGCTGGGTCTCAACACTGTCGGTGGTGCCTGGGTCTGAAATTTGTCGCCTGCTGCTCCTACGTATCTCAGGGACAGGAGTGCTGGAGCCATTCCTGCTGGTGGACTCTTCAGTTTCATCGACACCTGTGTCTCCAGCAGTGCCGGTCTGATTTGTGAGCATCTGCTCCATGGCAGAGGTGACTCTCCCCATCCCCCTTGACAAATCTGTGCAGCAGGGCACAACTGCATCCTGCATGGCGACAGAACGCAGGCACAGCAGTGAGGTTGATGTGGCAAAGCGGTTCAGGGCTTTTGACTGCTGCTGCATACACTGGCGCTCCCTGCGCCGCTCTGAGTGGTCTCTATCCAATTTGTCACAGAGAACACTCATGTACTGTGTGATGTCGGTCATCCCCTTTGCAATTGACTGCATGCTCTCAGCCCTGTTGCCAATTCCATGGTCAATGTTGAATATTTTGCAATTTATACTGCGCACCTGCCTGTGCACTGCCAACATTGCCTTCGCCTGTAGGCGCTGCACCTTTACCATGGTGGCCTCTAGTCCACAAAAGACCCCTCTCCTTTCTGGCCTTCACCTCTCTCCCGTGCCCTTCGGGCAAGGACACTGGCCTGAACAGCACCTGCAGTACTCTGCTGCCTGGCCTTGTCTGCCACAGGCGGATTGCTTTGCATTTCACCCTCCTCCTCCTCCTCATCTGAGGTTTGCAGGATCCTCAGAGGGGCACATGAAGCCTCATTGCCCTTTCCTGCACAGAGGACTGTGTTGTTGGTGTTGGGGAAAGTGCTGTTAGTTCCAACTCTTGTGTCCCAAACAACAGAGGTGACTGAGGCTGTGGTGTTGTGGGTCGCTCAGGTGTTGTGGCTTCCTGTGCTGTGGTGTTGTCTTTCTCTACAGTGCTGTGACCTGCTCTTTCTTTCTTCTTTTCCCTCCTCTCAGTTGTTGGTGCCCTCTCCTCCCTTTCTTGAGCTGTACTGCGTGAGGACTCTCCTGTGGACAGATATGGACATTGGGTCAGTGGTGTCGTTCACCTGTGTGTCATGATTAAATTACATTTCTATCACACAATTTCCTAGTCTACATCAGCATGTCGAAGTACTGTGTGGCGTGCCTTGCTGAATTCTATGGTGACTGCATAGAATGTATGTTTCTAAGACTACGTCTCCCATGATGCATTGCTGGACATCAGTAAAACCTGTTCTGGAGTGTTATGCTTACACACACAGTGGGGAAGGGGGACAGGGAAATGGGTGGGATTACTATCCATGCATCTTACCTTGCTTCTTTGCAGCTCTGGCAGAGCTATCAGCGTCCCCAATTCCATGGGTGCTTTCTGGCTCCAGGGTGGATTCCACCAGCTCCTCAAGGTCTGTTAGTCTTGGTGCTCTGTTATTTCCTCCACCTGTGGCTCTAGCTTCCTTTCTTTGTTCAGCAAGTTTTTTCTTTGTAACGATACGCATATCGTACCATCTTTTCTTGAGGTCATCAATCTCCCTGTGCGTCACCCCAATGGCATTGACCTTTGTCTGGATGTCAAGCCATGTATTATGTTTCACAGACTCTGCAACATGCAGAGACTGTTTCCCAAAAATGTGGGTATTGTGCTTGACCACCTCTTCAACAAGCACCTGCAGTTCTGCTGGGCTGAATTTTATTTTCCTCCTGCGCTCTGCTGCATCCTTCTGGCCATCCTGGGACTCCATTCTGGTGATCAGGTATGCTCAGGGATGCCTGCTCCTCTCGGTTTCCTCATGCTCTGCAAACAGTTCAGTTGCTCTGCTCCTGCATGGGTGTGGCCACTCCCAGGAACTGGGGAGGGGTGGTTGCATCTGATTGGTTGGATCCTCTGTAGCTTTGTTGTGGGGTGTGGTAGGTGTTCCTGATTGTTTAACAGGCTCACATGGGTTCTTTTTCATATTACCGATTTGGTATTTTACCGATTCGGTAATTCCCATTCATTCCTATGGGCAAAGGGGACCATAGGAATAAATGGGTATTACCGAATCGGTATTTACCGATTCGGAAAATACCGATTCGGTAAATACCGATTTCATTTTCAGAGTGATACCGAATCGGTAATTTTTACCAATATCCCATTTTCCGAATTTTAAATACCAATTCGGTATGAGTCGGTATTTAAGAGTCGGTAATCAGGATTTACCTACATCTGGTCCTTTAACTCTTAAAGTTGGTCTCTTAATATTAAACAGGATTAAAGTAGCCCGCAATTTTGCACAGATGTTGGTAAACGTCTGTGACGTGCAATCCATATAATACCCCAACTGACGTGTTAAAACATAGGGGCCTATTCTCAAATACATGTTGGAGTATTTAAAGCAGTACTCTTTACGCACTCCTACAAGCCTCTGTGAGCAGGCCCCAAAACATGTAAAATTAGAATAAAATGTGACTAGGCACATACAGTATTGAAAATAGAAAGGAAGCCCTTTTTATACCTTTATTATTAAAGAGTAGGATGTTTTGGGCCGATTCACAATGGCACGTAAGGAGTAAATAAAATAGAGTACTCCTGTAGTACAGCTTATTGTACACATACATGTTTTTTGAATATACCTCATGAAGGTTTTCTTGCATCTGGTAAAGGTGAACAATGCACGTACTCTTTTGCTAGTCAGTGTGATGTCACTAGACACTGGAGGATAATGAGACTTCCCAAAGGTCTATTTGTTTGCTTTACGATCCTCTCCGGCTTTGGTTGCTAAGGCCAGTAGAAATCTCTCAAGTTTGTTTAAAACCGTGTTGCTAAGGGCCACATTTTAATGTTCTGCGCCACTGCAACTAATGCTGCCTTGCCGAACAAGGAATCCCCAACGAGAAGTTCTAATGCGCAAAGATATATATTTATCTTCCACGCAGTCACTTCCTCAGCTCGTGATACAGTGGCACAAAGACACCTTAGAACCCACGATATCGGATGTTGCAAAATGTATTGCAAGCCTCCAACAACCATTATACAAGAGTGCAAAAAAGAACAAAAAAACAATAACGTGTTTTGGCTAAACGCATTGAATGGGCCTACACTATAATATGATATATATTATATATATATATATATATATATACACACATACATATATATATATATATATACATACATACATACATACATACATATATATACACACACACACACACAAACACGTTCTTCACCTATAAAGGACGAACGCTGTTGGTCACAACTGGAAATCAGTGAAGTAACAGAGTTTGTGTAATGTATAAGGATACATACATATATATATATACACATACATATATATATATATATATACATATATACACACACACACACACACACACAGATATATATAAGTGGTCAACACGTTCTTATCTTAATTCCACCTAGTGGACTCCATAATCTGTAGCAGTCCGATATAAACGCGCATTTTGGTTGTTCAGGTATGACTTCCAAAAGCATCTGCCACTCTATTTTAATCATGTTGCACAGGAGTATTAAATTCCTAAAAGCAGCTTCATGTTAAATAACACTTCGCATTACTAAAATGTATGCCTTACAAAAGACTATAAGCAGAAAGTCTAGAAGCACCTTCTGTATCTGGACAAAATTCAACAGCAGTGCTGTCCGCACCACAAGATGAACCCTCCCTAACGCAGCTGCCCACCTTTCATCAGCATTTTTAGGTAACCAGGACATGTGGGCAGATTTTTTGTTTCCAATACACAACATGTACTTAGAATGGGATTTGAACCAGTCCACTGCTTAGGACTCTGATCTTGATTTGATTGCTTACCTCCCTATTGCGTTTTTTCTGCCCAGGAGTGTTTTTGTCACAGTGTTACGTTTGCTAACTTGCATTTATCCACTGCATACTTTTTTTCAACCAATTTTGATTGTTGTTTATTCATTACAATCCTTTCGTTCTTCATACATCATTATCTGTATAGACCAGGGGCGTAGCTAGAGCTTGTGGCGCCCGGGGCTATCTTTTAGATTGCCGCCCCCCTCGGGGGGTGCTGGGAAAAAGGACGGCGAGCACCTGAAAGAGGTCCGAGAGACACGTATTATCATCGCTAATAGTTACCTCGATCATGCAAGTTACATGCATGACACGGTCCAGGGCTAGACAGCGCCCGTCTCCAACCAAAATAGTGCTGCCTGGGGCAGACCGCCCCCACCTAACTACGCTGCTGAAGGAAAAGCAAACAGAAACCCAAAACTTACATCAGTTCTACATACCCATCACACCACCAAAGCTGACTCGAACCCGAGCTGCTTTGTCGGGTTGTAGACAGCAGGCACATTCTCTCTGTCTCCTTGGGAGTGCAAATTGAGGGTGCTGAGGCCAATCCTGACGCTGTGAGAGCAGCATAGAGATTGGCGGCAGTGCAGTCTGGGAGCCTGTGCCTGTAGTAGAGACAGAAGAGCGGTAATGGGGAGGGATTCAGGTACTTTAAAAAAAATTGTATTGTTCCCCTCCTGCCTGCTACTTTGCCCAGACACCAGCACCCGACTAAGTGATTTGGACAGGCAGAGATTTGGGGGGTGGGGGTAGGGACAGGTATCGCTCGAGCAGTGCCTAATTTGTAAAAATAAAAAGGTCAGTAGCATGGCCCTTCACGGGGGCCCCTGCAGCTTGCACCACCCATTGCCCCACTAGTGCTGCCAGTGACAGTACCAGCACAACAAATAGCCCTCTCACTTCTACAAGCGTGAAAATTCTGAATATGCCAGGCCACCCAAAGGTATACGAATGGCACTAGTGGCAGACATTATCCATTTTTAATATATGTTCAACTATTTAACACTGTTTGCTTATCTCAAAACTTTGATAAACAGCACCACCACTGTCAGAGCCAGTATTGAGAATAAATTATGGTGCAGTGCGCCGGAAATCTCCATCTCAAATTAAGCACTGTGGTAGACAAGAATGAATGACGGGCAGAGGGGAGAAACAGGGATGGTGAGGTGGGGGTGGAGGAGGAGGAGCAGACAGGCAAGGAAACAGGGAGAATGAGGCATACAGATATGGGGAGAGGGACAGAGATGAAGAGAGACAGATGGAGGTTGAAAGAGAGACATTAGAAAAGACAAGCAAAGAGGGTGTAGACTGGCAGGGAGAGGCAAACAGTGGAATCAGATAAAGTCGGATAGAGGTGGAAGATATATACCGGGGACATGTACAGATAAACTGAGAGGCAGGCAGAGTAGATAAAGACAGACAGGTGGAAGACAGAAAGAGTGGGCAGAGTGGAGGCAAAGAGAGTGAAGCGAACGACAGACAGAGGGGAAGAGGCAGATAGAGATTAGGAAGTCAGGTTTAAGTTCAAGTAGGAAGATAGAAATAAAAGGCAGATAGAAAGACAAAAGAAGAACTCAGGCATAAACAGTGAGAGAAAAATAAAAAGTGTTAAAGAAAGTAAGACAGGCTGTAGAGGAGACACAGACAAAGAAAGGTAGAGAAAAGACAGTGAGGGATAGAGGCAGTCAGCTATGGGGAGAGATAGATAGAGGGAGAGAAACACGATGGTGCAGATGGGGCAACACATGCAGACATGGAGAATGGTGGAGTGGACAGGCAGAGAGACAGACAAAGAAGACAGTGTGAATGAGAATGGAATGAAAGACAGAAAGAGATAAACACATTTAGAGGAAAAGAGATGGACAGAAAGACAATCAGAGACAGTGACAGACAGAACTAGAGAGGGGGAGACAGGCAGAAAGGAAGTCAGAAACAAAGGGGCAGAAACAAAGACAGATAGGGAGTCAGACAGGTAGAAAGTAAGCAGAAAGAGGGAAAGAGATAGGCAGGTACTTATATCAGTGGAGATGGCAGACACAGGCAGTAAACAGTAGAAGAAGAAGAAAGGCAACTAGGAAAAAATTACAAAGAGTGAGACAGAGATGAAAGATAGACAGAAAGGGGGGAAACGGAGAAGCATAGAGGTGGGCTGGCATCAAGACAGAAAAAGATAGCTTGGTTCAGATGTCAAGGGATAGGCAGGTGGGAAATGATGCTGTCAGGAGAGATACACATACTTGCCAACCATACTGATTTAGGAGGTATGCCACTGCTCTCAATTCAACTACAGCCTGCTTGCTTGTTGAAGCCATTTTATATAGCTTTTGGGGAATCTGTAAATTACACCCCACCGAAGGCAAAACAGGCTGCCAGTGCCAAGAAAAGAAAATGATTTGCAAGTTTCGGAATATAGGGCTTGGGAATGTAAACAGAATGACCGGGGTTACTGATTGATAACATCACACCACTTTGATATGCTTGTGAGTGATTTGTATTAAAGAGATCAGTGTTGGCGCGGTTTTAAAAAAAAAGCCAATCTTTTATGCCTCGTAATATTCTCTGGTCTAGATGACCGCACTGCCAGTCATGCTGATCGTGTCCAGGATCACGTGATGATGTCATTTTGGGCCTACAATCTTATAAACATCATTAATTTACCTCCATGGTCTTCGGAATCCAGTTTGCCCCTGCCCGCGCTCCTTTCACAGTCACACACACCCTAAATTTTCCACAGCTTTGACCTCGGGTTTTTTAATATCAGGAAAACCAACATTAAAAACTGGCCCACCAGACCAAAACAAGCATTAAAAATGCAATAGGTCTCGCCTTTCATAAAGTTAAAGCCATTTGCTTTGCTATACAATACCATTAGCAAAGCAAATGGCTTTAACTTAATCAAAGGCAAGACCTATTACAATTTCGATCACATAGTTGCAACAGTTATAGTTGACCTGCAGTAGATTAACAAAGAATAGGACGAGCAACATTGAGGTAGGTGGTAACAATCTATTGAGTAGGTCTATTCTTTTAACATTAGGCAGTCGGGCTGAGGGTTCTAGAACGACGGAGCCACTAAAACTACCTCAGTCAACAGAGGAATCTCAGGATTGCGTGGATCATAACTAACTAAAAGGGCGTGGAGATACGAGTCGTCCCTCCTGTGGGAAAGAATGTGAATGCTGCACTGTGAATGTGCCAATAAAACGTGACTTGGCTCGCGTTGGTAGCGTACACTACGTCCTCTCACTTTGTGTGATGTACATGCAATCTATAAGGAAATAGTCTAGACGAGAGTGCGTTTACTCGCTCTCTCTCTCTAAATCAATCCCCGTTTTAGATATAGCGCGGGCATTACACAAATGGGTTGATTTTCAAAATAAAGAGTTCATTATATAAGGTATTTATTAAAAGAACTACTTTAAGGTAAATACTGCGAGGCACATACAGATAAAGCCATCGCTCGCCATGAAACTGAAAGTGACCATACACAAATGGTGAAAAAAGTGCTCAACCTAGTAATTAAAATACTCTGTGTACTGCCGCCAGTAAAAGGAGGGATTAAAATGCCTCCTGTGCAATCCTTACACTGTGTTTTGCATAATCCAGGACGCAAAACGACGCACACGAATGAGAAATGCAGGCGGAGCAGAGACAGGACTTCTGGAACTGTATTGATTCCAAGAAGCCCCCGCTTGGCGAGACACCGCATCCGCGCTAACGCCAGGCGAGACCTAAAAAGGGCCCACATACAGACCTGAGAGACCAGCCCATCGGGTACTGCCTGAGTGCAGATAGGCCAGTCCAACACTGTTCTAGGCATGTGGCTGTGCTAGTTATTTCTTTTGTTCGATTCATTACGATTTGATCCGTTTGGTCCCAGCGCTGGTTGTGGTCTAACTCAGTATTCGTCGATACCTTTTTATAGTGGCATCCTTTCAAATGCGACTAATATTTAATTTCAGAGATTTGCTATTTGTTTATTTCTAAAGCCTCTTTTTTCCACAGTGTGGTGCATTGCTTATGCTCGGTGCCCAGTTTTTACATTCCTTTTGGCAGGGGTAGTCCTTGGGGGTATAACCTGGGGGACCCCCTCTGCTCTACTACAGCAACGTTGGAGTTTCTGAAGACCAGACAAGGGGGAAGGGCTTTCACAGTCAAGGAGGTCCAACTCTGGAATAGGATGCCACCATTTCTAGGAGCCAAAAAGATCTGTTTCACTTAAGGAAAGCACTGAAAACATGAATAATCCCCAAATGCAGTCTTGTTTCTTTCCCCTGTTTTTTTTCAGGCAGTAGTACCTACTTACATTGCTTAGCACCAGGATGCCAGTTTGATGACAGTTGCACTCTACAAATGAGATAAATAAATAAAATAGCCACTGGTCGCCAGGCCTTTCTCCTCCCTTCATTAATAATAGTGGTAGGTTCAGGTTCTATTACCAGCTTTCCTTGGTTTGGGACATGTAAATGAGCCCAGTAAACAATGTATAGGCGATTGCAGACTTGTGCACTCTAGCGTTTCTTCACAGACTTCGGTAACCCCTTTCCAATATTCATGAATAATGGGATAGTTCCATATCATATGAAAAAAGTTGGTATCCTGAAGTGCACCACTAGGGTATGACATGTGTTGATGTATGCATTTTGTTTAGTCTCTTGGGGGTTAGATAACTTCCAATTGTGTACTTTTATTTAATACATTTGAAAATGGTGCTTTTAGATGTTTTTTGGGTATATTCTGATGTCCATTCCTTATTGGTCAGTGCCTTTCCCACGTCTACCTCCCACTTAAGTCTCACAAATTCAATGTTTGTTTTAGTCATAGATTGTACGGCCTAACCATGTGATTAGATGCCCACTTTCCCCAAGGGCGAGTAATGTAGGTAATAGTTCATGTCTTTGGGGTTCTGACTCATTCATATTCCACTACATCTTTATTGCTTTGGACACAGGCCTACATGTTAGGAATTGGCTGGCTGGTATTCTGTCGCCTTCTGTCAGCTGTTCCATAAATTGTTTTTAATACTCCTGCAACATAACAACCACCCACTTCTTCAACACCAGCTCTAATCCACGTCTCCAGTTGTTTGGATGGAATGTGTCCTTGGGAAACAGGTAAGCTTATCAAATAGGAGTGACAGTGTGTATAATGGTATAGGTTTGGTCAGTATCTTACTTCTATTCCAACATTTCTAAGCTCTCCGATGTAGCCATGTTACAGTTCCCATTGGAATGGCTCCTTTATTTGAAGGTGAGAGTGTTAGTCTAACTCCCATACAATTAACATTTCTTTACCCATTTCCGGGAGGGCGACATTGGCCATTGCAAATACTGGTAGGGTGTTTCAGAATTCCACACAGCCCTTGTGAGAATGTAACAATCTACCCTGGACCCAAACTAGTAAATCCGTATCAGAGTGTTAAATCTGGTACCCCAGGTGTTTAAACTTGGCAATTTCCCAGGTAACACTTGTTACATCCCCAGGGCCCTCGAGCATCGGGTGGGCCTGGCCGTGTTGTGCAGCGTCGCTGCAGCAAGGAACGGGACGCGGACACAGTGGTGTAATTAGCGCGGACTGCCTCAGCGGCTCTGCCTACTTTTATTTACATCAGTGTGCTCTGCCTTCGGGCGAAAAGGGCAAACCTTTCGGGAGCGTGCGCCGGAAAACAACTAGCACGCTGTCACATCCCATCCCAAATCAGTCCTTGACCGTGCCCCCAAATGTCTCATGGCTCATGGCAGGTGAAATCCTTCAGGCGAGTGCTCAGCTGGGGATGGGGTCTCAGGGCATGTCGGGACTGGCTCCTGCTGGAGCTGGGGTCAGCAGCTGAGGCTTGTGGTGAAGGGCCCACAGTGGGGGGACTCTTGGACAACTTCTGGGGTCTCCGGTGATGCAGCGGGATCGGGGTGGCATACGTCTACTTCGCCGGGCTGGCTTGTCATTTGTCCCTTCAGCGTACTGGGACGGATTCTCCACTTGCTTGAACCATGAGATGTTGCGGGTCACGGTCTCCCCTTCTTTATTAACCGTCACCACGGTGCCGTTCACGTCGCCCACTGTCCAGAATCCTTGTTCATAGAGGGTCTGGTCCAGCATGATGACTGTCTCCGCGGGGCAGTTGGCGAGATACGGCCCTCCTGGCTTGGCTGGCTGTTGCATTTCTCCCTCCTCCTGAGGGCGCAATCTTCATCAAAAGGAGGGGGTGCCCACCCCGCAGCAATGGTAAGGCCGTCGCAAGCACCATTGAACATCAGCACCCAGGGCGCTTGGCGTGTGGAGCTATGGGGGTGCTCTAGTATTCTCTCAGAAGTCTTTGGAGGTATTGTTCTGGGTCGGTTTGTTTAGCCACGGCGATGTGAAGGGTTTTGTTAATGGTCCTCAAGAAGCGTTCGATCTCGCCGTTGGCCTAAGGCCATTGCTTGGTGATTCGCCGGTGCCTAATACCATGGCGCTGGAGGAACTCCTTTAACTCATGTCCTTGAAACAGAGGCCCATTGTTGCTCTGGAGTTCTTCTGGACACTCAAACATTGCGAATATCTTTTCCAGCGCTGGGCTGACATGCGAGAAGGCAGTTGAATGGACGACCCCACGACAGGGTACTTGGAGTAGCGGTCGATCAAGTCTAGGGTTAGTCGGCCATCCGGGAAGCTTCCAACGTCCACACTCAACTTCTCCCAAGGACTCCTCTCTTGTTCTTCCGAGTGGATTGGTGCGGGCCTCTCGTGGCCACTCGTCACTTGGCAGGATGGGCATCTTCAGACTATCTAGTCGATCCGTGCACCAATCCCCGGGAACCAGACTTTTTCCTGCATGCAGGCTTTCATTTTCTACACATCTTGGTGTCCTCCGTGGATGAGTTGGGTCGCTCGTAACTGGAGAGATGTGGGGAATCACGATCCGGGACCCCCTTAGCAGGATTCCCTCTTGGGTAGCACTCAATTCATCTCTGACTCTACACATGTATCAGGCTCTCCTTCTCGGGCCGGACCACAAATTGGCTTACTGTATTGCTGCGACAGCCACCTCCTCCAGGGTCAGCGCTCGGGGGCACGGGAGTGCTGAGATCATATTCAGATGTGCCTCCATGGCCTCGGTACCTGGCTCCTACCTCGTGTCTTCTCCTGTGAGCGGATGTCTTGAGAGGAAATTAGCGGGATTTTTGGCGTCCGGCTGATAGGCTACGTCCATGTCTGCTGTTGGAGTCCAATGGCCCATCGTTCTATGCCTGGTGGTGGGTGGGGTGCAGAGTCTTTAAACAGAGGTACTAGGGGTTGATGGTCCGTGATGATCATGAACGGGTACCTGCCAAGGTATAGATGGAAATGCCTGCATGCCCAGCGGATGGCCAAGGCTTCCCTCTCAATCGGAGCATCTCTCTTTTTGGTCAGGGAGAGTGCATTGCTGGCGTAGGCCAGAGTGGCCCATTGTCCAGGCTCTTGCTCTTGGGTGAGGACGGCACGAGACCTACTGGCCTGGCATCCATGAGGATCTCTGTCTGCTTGGCGGGATTAAAGTACATTAGCGTGGTGTGGTAAAGGAGTGCGTGCTTCCCGGTTTGCGAGGCGGCTTCCTCACTCTAGCCCCGCTGCCTCATGGCATCCGGCCGGGAGAGATTCCGAAGTGGCTCTACGAAGGAAGCTAAGTCTGGCATGAACCGGCCGCAGTATGTGGCCATCCCGAGAAAACTGTACTTCAGCTACAGTTTGGGGTGCGGCTGCATTCTTGATTGCTTGGGACTGCCTGGGGTCAGCTTGGATCCCTTCCTGTGTTTAAGTGCAGCCGAAGATTTCTATGCGTTGCTGGAACAGTAGATATTTCCCCCTGTGTAGGGGGACCCCGCGGTCCAGAAGCCTTTTCAACGTGGCTCTCATGTGTTGGTAGTGTTCTTCTGCCATTTGGGAGTGGAGGAGGATATCATCACTTACGTTTAGTACACATAGGAGCCCAACCAGTATCTCCTTGACTGCATTCTGGAAGATTTCGACCGCTGATGATATGCAGAAGTTGAGGCGCTTGTACCTCCATAGTCTCAGATGTGTGCTGAAAGTGTTTATGTAGCAGCTCTCTTTTGCCAGCACTAACTGGTGGTATCCAGCGTTAAAATCCAACTTCGAAAACCACCTGGACCCATTCAGGTCGGCCATGATGCCATCCACGGTCGGCGTTCCCACCAAGGGGCCTTGTTGGGCATGCTCATGTCGATACAAAAAGTCTTATTTTCCCTGGTTGCCGGGGTTTTTCTGCTATCACCATGGTAGTCACCCAGGGTATAGGTACAGATACCTTTTCGATTACTCCCTGATCCTCTAGCTTCTGCAGCTCTTCTTCCACTAATGGTCGGAGTTGGAAGGGGATACTTCTTTGCCTCAGTGCTCTTGGTGCGACTGTCTGGTCTTTGCGTAGTTCGATTGGGGCTTTCTTGATCCGGCTTAGCCCTTTGAACAGATCCTCAAACTGACTGAGCAATTCTTTGGTCTGGTCCGCTTGTACATTCCTGGCGAATGTTACCAGTCCTAGGTCTTCTGCCACATGGCTACTCAGTAAAGTATCAGCCTCTTGGTTGATGACGTGATTGTCAATTGTGATCTCGGTGCCTTTCGACCTCACTGGTACGGTCACCTTGCCTCAGAGGGACAAGGGAGTATCGCGGTCGTAGGTGAAGATCTGGGTCTTTGACGGCTGGAGCTCAGATTTTGGCTTTAATTTGTTATACTGTTGTATCCTCATGACGGTGACCAACACCCCCATGTCGATCACAGCGTTGACTTCTGATCCGGCTATGCATACTGTGCACCGTGGCGGAGGACGTCATCGCCTCTTAAGGCTTGAGTGAACGAGACTAGGTATGTCTCCCCTTCCTCGTCCGACGGCAAGTCGTCTGCGTGGTATACGGTTTGCTCTTTCCTTTTACCATCAGATGAGGAGGACAGTGAGATGTTCGACAGTTGGCGGACCACTGGCTTTGGTCCGTTCCCCTCTCTCCACTGTGCCTTCTTCCTGCACACTGATGCGAAGTGGTTCGCGATACCACAGTTGGTGCAAGTCTTCCCTTGCGCCGGACATTACTGTGAGGGTGTTCCTCATACCCGCAGTACCCACACTGACCTTTTGGGTGTGGCCGTGGGCGGTCTCTCGAACTATAGGTCCTGTCACGCGGCCTGACCGCATCAACGCGTTCCGTTTTGACGGTGACGCTCTTCTCCGTGTTGCACACCAGGGCGAGGTCCATTTCCTCTGCTCGTGTGGCCGACAGATTGTTGGCTTGTGCTAGCACCAGTATGCCGTTCCCTGGTATATTCAGCCGTCTTAGAATGAGGCCTCACAGAACTTTGCTGCGGGTCCCAAGTATCAGCTGAACTCCGATTTCCTCTGCGGCTCTGTCTCCCACTTGGTGAGTGCTGACCAGCTCCCTCAGTCTTGCATGAAATGAGTCAACCAATTCTCCTTCCCTCCGTTTGGCCTGCCTCAATTTAAAATGTTTAAAGTCCGGATTCAGTTGAGGGTCGAAATGAGCGTTTAGGGCAGACACTGCTGCCAGAGTCCTCGGGTGGAGGAGGGAGTGGGGGGGGGAGATGTTTGAATAGCAAGTATACCTGCTCCCCTGCACAGGGAGGAGCAGGGAGCGCTTGACGCCACGGTCTGTCTCTCGGGTGGCGATAAAATAGTTCTCTTGGCGGCCTAGCCAGATCTGCCATCTTGGATTCGCTGTAGCGGGGTCCACCTACTCACTGATAGGAGGCAGGACTCCTGTGGGGGGGAAGGGGGGAATTGAATTGTGGCCCTCACCGGGACTGGAGCTCCTCCAACCTGATCACCCATGGCGCGGGCGGTGTGGTCTTAGCACGTGGAAGCGTGGTGCGTAGGTACGTGTTCAGACCTTGCCATGCAGATGCGCGCTAGGGGTGAGCCACCGTGCGTTGTGCGTGGCTTACCAGTAGTGATGAGGGTGCTGTAAGCTGGAGCGTGTCTCTGCCAGGTGCTCCGAGGTGAAAACCTGCCCCTTCTTGATGGCCTTGTGCCCCAGGAGACCTTCTGCCGTGTTGAACAGCCAACGCCGCCTTGGTGACGATCCAGTGGTCTCCTGCTGTGCCACCAGGTCTGCCGATCGTGCAGCTTGCGTGGGCACAGGGATGCGCTGCGGCACTGTGTACCAGGTGTATCGAGGGGTGGGGTTTCTCCGTCCCTCATGGCCAGTGTTACATCCCCAGGGTCCTCCAGCAGCGTTGGGCCTGGCAGTGTTGCGCAGCGTCGCCGCGGCAAGGAACGGGACGCGGAGACAGTAGTGTGATTAGCACGGACTGCCTTACGCAGCTCCGCCTATTTTTATATAGATCGGCAAGCTGTGCCTTCCGGCGTGATGGCAAACCTTTCCGGAGCGTGCGCTGGAAAACAACTAGCACGCTAACTGTCACAACACTCAAGTCTACCAGTTCAGGTGAGGTGTCATCCATCAATGGTGCGTGTGGGAAGGCACATGTTGTATTCCAGCTGCACTTAAGCACAAGACTTAAAGGCCTTCTATTGCTTAAGGCAGTCCGTAGTTTCATTTTCATTAACAGCAGCAAATCATCTAAGTACCGAGGGATAGTATGTGTTCACCAGCCAATTGTATCCCTCTCCAAGTCCCTTCCTCTCAAGCGATGCTAGCAAAGGGTTTCATTGCCAGAGCAGACAACATAGGTGAAAGCAGACATTCTGGTCTTATTCTGAGGGAGTAATAAAGCACTGGTAATTTGATCTCGCCTAGGCAGCGCATGTGTTGTCTCTTTGAGACTGCTGTTTCTACTCTGTGGGGTAAGGGCACGCCCAGGTGCATGCCCATTGCTGCCATTGGTTCTTTGTAGTGCCTCTATTAAATGCATGTTTTTTACTGGCCACTTAGTTGTATTCACCATTCCTTTTGTTGCTTGGGTTTCTCCCATGCAGACTGCCCATGTTACATGCACGCTTACTCTATTCTTAATGTATGTCTAGGTCAGCATACTATTTTTCCGGTTTGGCTCGTTTTCAGCTTCAGAATGGCGACTCAGATGCACTAGTCAAAATGGAACGCAAGTTCAGCATCCAGTCGCTACTGTGCTCCCTTATCCCCACAGCACTCCAGGCTTGTTTTTTTTCCTGCTCACGTTTCGTTTGCAGGTCCTCCTGTCTTTCTTACGATTTGTGGTTGCTGCACAAATTAAATATCTTTATAGCTACTTGTCATAGTGGGTCACTACTTGTACTGCCCCTCCCGCTTTGTTGTTTGACGGGTCTACCCCCCACCACTCTTTCCCCCTACTCCGCAGCTGCTGGCCCTTGCCCCCTCCCACGTGTTACCCTATTGTCGGTGTTACCCTGTCTCTCTTACCCCTCCCGTTTTGTTGCTTCAAGCCGTAAGTTCACGAGCACGAACTGCAGTCGCACTGCACTCTTCCACTCGCGGAACTTCGCTGTGTTATTTTGTAACTTCGCGGAGTTCCGGAAGGCTTGCTGAGTTTGCTCCCAATATTGTAGTTAAACTGGCCCTGAAGCAACATTACATATGCACAAATGCTTTATCAGTGCTGTACATATAAACACAACTCACATCTATTGTTTTGGCGCCCGTTCCTAGACAAAGACTGTTTTTGCAAGATCAGCGTCCTCTTTACCACCAAGGTTCTTTCCAATGACACTCCCCCTAGCTCTCTTTCGTCTTTTCTGCTCTAGTCTCTTCCTCAAAACTTGCAAACACACTCTGTTTTCCACTCCTTTTCAAATTCATAATCCTCTGCCCCTTTCTTCTCTAACCATCCATTTCTCCATGTCACTCATGCACACTTCTCTCGAAACCCTCTTTCGCAGTCTCCCTCTCACGCACACATTCCGCTCCTGTATCACGCTCTTATCATGCATTATCCCCGACGCTTTACAAGAACTCCTTTTTTATTAGTTTTTCCAATGGGGCATTTATTTTCCACCTCACCTCCCTCGTAACAGATCTCATTTTCTTGTTTTCCAGGACCACGAGGTCATACGAATGGCAATAGCTCTTTGCAAATCACAACCGCAAAAAAACAATAAATAAAAAAAACATTGTCATTTACAGTGAATAACAGCATTGGGAGCCCAATGTTATCCTATAGAGACGGGTCTCTGCGAAAAGAGGCTACAGGCTCGTGCTAGTAGGCCATTCGGGCTCAACCACCAGGGGGTCTCAAGCTTCACGATGCTCTGGGACTTAGGTACATCTTTGGTCCTATTCTCCATGGCCCAGGGGCGACAGGTGCAGTAGTATTCTTAGGCGTCTGGTTTTTCCTCACTGGAGCAGTTGCCGTAGAGGGGGCCTGCGTGCATAGGCTGCAGGCGACGTTGGAGGGTCCACGAGGGGTCAAACCAGGCTGCGGAAGCCCAGATATGCTTGAGCTGGATAATCTACAATCACTTACATATTTATTGACTGCGCAAAACACACAGCATGGTATATCCATATTATATAATCTCTTCAGGGTACGGGGCACTCAGGATAAACTTAAATTCCAACTGGATTGGGAGGAGGAATTGGCTATTAAGATTACGCCAGTGCAATGGTAGGCATAGATTGCTTCATTTTAAATACTTGCATAGATCGTACTATACCTCAGCGATGATGTGTAGGTCTGGCCTTAGAGAGGACAGTAAATGCATGAGATGCACAGCTATGCATGCCCACTTCACTCATCTAGCTTGGGAATGCCCAGGCATATGTAAATTCTGGAGCGAGGTACTTGAGGTCTTATCCAAAAGGATTGAACATTCTATTCCAGATTCACCATTGGTAACCCTTTTGGAGTTTGATAAACAAATACCCAAGGGAGTGTGCAGGTTGGCGGTTTTACGACTCCTTTTTGCAAAACACAGGATTGCCATGAGATGGATGAGGGGTCCACTATAGCAGATTGGCACACCGACCTAGCGTGTAAAGATATATGGGGGCCTTTCAGACAATACTTGTCAGATACAGCTGCCTCTCAGGAGGAGCTAGATCGCACTGGAGTGGGGTGAGGGGGGTGGTTGGAGGGCAAGTAGAGGTTGGCAAACACATGCACTCTGTAGTTACACTGTGTCGCCAACGATAGGGATCGCTCATTTGTTGTTTATCATTGCTGGAGAAAGGCAGTTTTCTATAATGCAAAATTGTTAAATTTGTGAGCATATTGTATGAGTCATTACTTTGTACCACAGAGTTGATACGGGGCGGAATCGTTGTTGTATGTCATTTGTTTAATGTTCGGACTGTCAAAATTGATTTGACCCATTAGCGGTTTATGTATATAATTTTTTTATTTTCCTTTGTTTTGCTGTACTGTGGAGTTTTAAAATGACCAATAGCATTTTAAAAAATAAATAAACAAACAGACTGGGGAACCTTGATGGCACAGTTAATCAGCTGCTTCTTCTCTCCCCTCTGCTATTGTGGCTCTTCTGTGTCCTCTCCCTTTGGTCATCAGGATCTGCTTCTCTGGTGCAAGGGACTTCATTTAATACTGAATTTAGGGGGCGTTAGGTGAGCATACAGTGGTAACCAATGGGCTACTGACCCTTTGGGTCACTATGCCCCCTATAGGACCACTTCCTGTTATAAGTGGGCATAACCCTGTACCAGAATTCCTAAGTATGCCATCACAAAGATGGCAACTTCTGAAAAACCTTGTCCACCTCAGTGTAGCCCACCTTAGGGGTGGTACTATCTTGGAGGTGGCAAGCCTACCTGACTAGCTAATCCTACCACCTTTCCAGGTGCCAAGAGGGTCCAGACCAGCACAGGGGCATATCTGCTCATGCAGGTATGCCCTCACATGTAATTCCGCAGTACCCGACCCTAGGGCTGTCAGGCCTATTGCAGCAGTGACACACAAATTTCAAATGCACTGTTAGTGGATATGGCACACAGGGATGTGTGACATGTCTTATTTTCACTTTTGTCTGCACCTAGACATGCAGCCTGCAATGGCAGCCTTGCATGTGTTTGGTGAGGGGTCCATTAGGGTGGCACAATTCGTGCTGCTGTCCTTAAAGACTCCCCCATTAGTGCCTCAGTCCCCAAGTAATGGGGGTACCATTTACTAGGGACTTACAGAGGGTGCTAAAGGTGTTTGCCAATTGGGGAAACAATTGTACAGTTTTGGGAAAGAGCTCTGGCACTGGGGACCTGGTTAGCAGGAACCCAGTGTACTTCCTTTCGAAATCACATCAGTCACTAGGCAAAAAGTGGAGGTGGCCATGTCAAAAATAGATACTTTCCTACACATGGTATGAAACCATAGTACACATTTATATGTGATTAAGTTTGTACTAAAAATCAATAGAAAGAGGTACAAAAAAAAACCTGTTTTTGTTGTCACAGCTGCAAGATTAATGATTGTTCGCCTGTCTCTTCCGATATGCAAGATTAAAGAACATGGCTGTTCATTTTCACCTTATTTTCATTAGGTTTGGAACACTTTCTGCATTCCAATGCAATTCTCTATTGGTCAAAAAGGTTACTATTTCTAAGTTGTAGCTAAACCTATTGGTCTATGTATATAAAATGTTAACCTATATTACACATTCAGAGAACATTTGCTTCCTAATGTATTAATCATTCAAAAAGGTAACTTTTTCTTTCTGTTATTCTCGAACATAATTAAGTCAACATATTCCCACTGAACATTTCAATATGAAAATAGTAAATGCCATTGATTTCAGTTGTTGTTCATTCCATATGAAATATGTGTGCTCTATGCAAATACTGTTAAAGAAAAGTGACCAAAACCAAAGTCTTACACTCTTCCTGTGCAAAGACCATGACAGTATGAATCTTAACCTGTGCCATTATTGTGACATTTTATTACAGTATAACATGGTCCTCCTACTACGGAAAATATTTTTGTGAACAGGACATAAGGAATTTAAGGCAAACTAGAAAGTAGTCTAAGGCTACAAAGATGATCCTCATCAACTAAAGCATTTCCAGAATAATAATCTTTAAGTAGACGTCCTTCACTGAAAGAATAGTTTTGATTGGCTATTAAAGCCTCCATTCTTCATAATCACCTCTGGGCTTCCTCGTAACTAATCAATACAAAACTGAGGGGCATCCTTTACAGTTGCTATAGTAAACAAAAAGGCTGATCAGAACTTTGGAAGTAAATCCTTGCAACGCTGAGGTCAAAGTACCTGCCAATATTGGAACCTGGCAAGGTAGGAATTTCTGATGCCAACAGGTCATGGAGAGAACATTTAAAACATACTTCGTGTGGACAAGTAAATGTAAAATGCATGCTGCTTCAGTCAGTGGCATTTAGTACAAGAAATGTGAAGTAAAGATGCTTTTTTTGGTGATCAAAAAATTAAAAAACTGTCGCTGCACCATTACCTTACAATGTCTGCATGCCGAAAAACAAATGCATTTTTCACATTTAATCATAAATAAGCTTGATTTGTCCCAATCTGTGTCCAGTTAGGACACACACTTGGTGAATGCTCAAAATATACTGTAGTGCCTAAACAGGAGGTGGCAGGATGGCCGTTATGTGTGGCAGACATAAATCTGCTGAATGGTGTTGTCATTGTTTTTCATGGATTAAAAACTTTAATCAAAATACTGGACCGCTCAATGTATCCCATTTTGCAGACTTGTATTTAACAACTATCATTACCTAGCTCAATAGTACTTAATTTATGGTAGATAGAGAGACTGAAGGCTCAGTGGGCCATGTCCGGACTTGAACCGAGCACAGGTCTCAAATATATCGTTTTTAATTAATGAAAAACGTTGAGCAAGTTTGTGCCATATTACTTTGCTGAATTACTTTTTACCAGTGATTGACTAGTAGCTTAAATCAGGTCATTTTTCACTGTTTGTTTTTGTTGTATACAAAACCATCTAACAAACATTGATTTGAAGAAGACATATGAAAATAACTATGTCCATACTTACAAATAGATTAGGATAAATCCAGCAATGTTGCACACAATATAAAAATTACACCAATAGTTTAAAAAACTCAGTTAAGATAAATATTGCTGAAGAGGGAATCTTTGTCCTGTAACAACAGCATCGCAAGTATATATTTAATAGAGTACAATGAACTGCCTTGTTCTAACTCAGTCAGTAAAGTTGCGTGCCAGTCATCATGTTTTTTCCCACCACATCATTGCTGAAGAAGTGGGATGAGTAAACACGCTTAATGGCTTTTCAAAGGCCTACAAAGCCACACACCAATATGCCCCAAAATACATCTTCCACTAACAGAGCCTCCGGGTATGAAGAAGTCCTTGATAAGCAATTCTACTCCAAGTAAGATTCTGTAAGCAATACAAGTGAAGCGTCCCTTGTTTAGCAACACTCCCAAAATGTTGCAGGATCTCTTATGAAGCATAAGACTGCCCTCTTTGTTTAGCATATTCAAAGGAAACCCAAAGTATCCCCTTCCAGGCACTTACTGAGTTCCAGTACAGTCTCCCACCCTGCCACTCAACTACTTATCATTTATGAAAATATGCCTCATCAAGAATTATCATTATTAAAAAAAACTACTTTATCAAGCAAACTCTTTAAATTTATAAGATTTACTTGACACAAATGCTGTTACTGCTGCTTTTTGTTCTCAGAAGTAAACTACTGCGTTTAGTTGAAGCCCATGGTTAACTCTCCACTTCCTCCATCTATATTTGCCATGTCACTTAATTCATATCAAGCTATTTCTTTTTATTATAGCTCCTTATCACGTAAATTCTCAGGTGCCTACTTGTTTTTTTTACAGGGCCAGGTCGTGCTATATCAAGTTCAAATAAAAATTAAATACAATAAATATGCGAAACCAAGTTATTGATTAGAAATTATGCTCCATATTTAATTAGGAATGACTGTAAATGAAATAATTCCAATGAGCGTTAGGGAAACTTGGCATCAGTAGGGTTTTACAATTTGGCAATACTTAAACAGGTAGCAGCAAAACAGTTTCCTGAAATGCAGGTAGTTGTTGCACGAGAAAAAGGTAGCACAATGTTCCATAGAGGTTGGCTTGCTACAGAGAAATATCAATGCTCTTTAGTAGATAATCCAGCTTTGGGAATCCTTGCTGCAGCCAAGGAGGAGCGACACAGTTCACGGCAGTAGATGGACCATATTGGTTTTGGCAAGGAGACTGAGGCTTAGCAAAGTCATCACTTCTTTTTTAGACAGACTAGCCTGAATAAGATGTGGATATAAAGTAAGCAACAAGAAGACAGAGGGATATGTGTTTCTTTGCTTTCTTTGACCGGTAAACTCACAGTGGAATCTTGCACACTTTTGAGGTATGGTCAAACAAGTCTGTAGAATTCTGTATATGAGACTTTGTTAACATTATAGATTGAGGAGGAGAACCTTCATGCCGGGAAGCAATGGGCCTGAAATACCATCCATAAGGTTAAAGGTTAAAGAGGTGAGTGTGTGCCCGAACGCCTATTGAGGAAGAATCTTGGTTTTAAATTCTATGCTAAACCAGTCCGAGAACCTCACTTCATGGCTGTTTCTTCCAGTTTCTTCTAGATCAAAATCTTAATAAAGGCCTTGCTACATCTTACTCTAGATGGCAGAGAGCGATTGCTTACTGAGCCACTGTAACAATAGAAGAGCATCTTCCACGCTTCTGCCTCCACTGTGGAACTTTGACTCTACTCGCGTGGCAGGGAGCTTTGCTAGTTTTAGATAAACTCTCACATCCGTATTCCTACCTCAATGATTCATTATGGGAGCATCAAGACCATTGCCTATCAATCGATGTTACCATTTTTAGGAAACATTTGACGTACCATAAGGGCTGCTCAGACAATACCTATTCAATAGACTGGCGGACTTCCAGTAGGACTGAAGTGAGTGCTGCAATATAGATGAAACAGATACTAAGATGAGAATCCTAATAAAGGAAGATGTTTCAGCAATTTGCTAGCCCTTAATAAGTTTGTCAGTGCCCTGTGTGTAAAGCCACCACTAGGCACCCAGCGCGGCCTTACTGAATGCTTTTAGCCCGCTACAAGGAGCCTTGACTTTAATGTTATGTCTGTCCTTTTTTACCCCCCACAGGTACAACTCGAGAGGAAACACCTCTTGCACATATAAGCACTGTAGCGTGTGCTTTACATACAGGGAACTGAAACTCATACAAACCCCTGTAACACCGTACACATATAAGGTCCTGACGTAAGCCAGTAGAAGAAAAGGGATGGCTGAAACTAGTTGACCGCACAGGACGTCGGAGGCCATAAGCCTACCGTGCACGTCCGAAAGCCTTTGTTTTTATTGACTGCATGGGGCCCACCATTAAAACAGTCTTTGGGACACCCAGGACAGTATTTTAACCCGCACTCAGAGCACACTCACAGCACCCTCACGAACCAAAAAACCCGCTCCGCAGTAATCTGGCGTCGAAGAAAAACCAGAGGTACACTCGGTACCTCGGGTAGGGCCAGATGATGAAGCAGGCCACCAAGGTTGGTGGGTGAGGGCCTTCATAAAACCTAATGGGCTTCCTCCACCCGCAGACATACAAACAATTTAAACCAGAGCTAGTTCTCATTGAATGCTAACATATTTTCTATGTTGTCTGGGCTGATAGAAGCAATGACCTGATAAGGACTTTGACAATTTGAATTCTATTGGCCAACATAATTCACATGGGAGTAAAGTAGCCTTGCCACATAAAGAACTGTTTTCATGCGGTGCCTTTGAAAAGCTCCTTATTGTGAAGGTTCTTTTGAAAAAAAAGCAACCTCTCGACAAAACTTATGAAGCAGATATCACATCTTGGGAGAGAAGGGCTGGTCTCCTTTCAACATGAAGATCTTACCAAGGATTTAGAAGTATAGATGCACTTTTGGTTCACTAATGTCAAGCATCTCCAAGTCCAGATTATTTAGTGGCATTAAATCACATGGCATCAAGTATGAAGCCTTGAGTTTGAGGAAGAAGTTAAAGTATCTTTAGTGAATGGCACCATCGCAGGTATTCTCTTATTAGGCATTACTGGGAGTGGTTTATTAAAGTATTTCCTTCTAACTAAGAGGCAGCGTTCGAATCCACAACCGTTTAATAAAAAACCAAGGGCAACAGTCGATCAAGAAAGCTAGTCTACCCTACTCCAAGCCAAATCATCAAGATAATCAGTCGCTCCGAAAACTCATATCGACAGCAGTATACATACAACAGCTTCCCTACCAAAGCAAAAGAAGTGGTGTCCACCCTCGATCCTGTGATGGATTTCACGTACAAATGAAAATAAATTGAGAACAGATATTTCCGTTTAAATGAAAAAAAAACGTTTGAAGAACTTATTCTAGAAAATGATGCACCTATTAACTGTGCAATAAACTGTTAAATAAACCTGCTGAGCAGTTAAACGGATAGCAGAAGCCACACCTTACAACCACACTTAAAACAGCAGTATGAATCTTCAAATGCTATAATACACAACAAGAAAGAGTTCAGCAAGTACACTGTTCTGAAAAAATTAGGAATGTATTCCATTAGCACAGAGCATGTGTTAATAATACCAAGTATGTATGAATAAAGAATATTAAACAATACAGAAAAGATTTAGCTGCATTTAGTTTGGAATAAGCTTTCTTCATGTCCTGCGGAACGCATTGTCAAATATTTGTTGTGCTCGGACAGAAATTTCTAGCATATTTCAAAAGAAAGAGGTTCACTGATAAAGTGGATGAAAGACAAGGGAAGAGACAATTTCGTCCAGAGCACGTTCGTTACAGTCCCATTCACAGGCGAGTTTAGTGGCTGAATGGACTCATTGTTCAGAAATGGCAAGGAGATTGTAAACAATTGTGTAACTGTATGGGATCAGCACAGAAGATTGATGTAATGCACAGGACAACTTCCAAACCAGTAACCACTTCATCAAACTGACTGGCTTGTGATTGGTCTTTAACTTTGCAATGTAACTGATAGACTAACCGGTCATGTAGCAAAATGCCCATTTGTAGGAGACTAAAACATCATTCCCCATTAACATGTGGGAGGTTAAAGTCATTTCAAAACCTCCTACAAACTCATGGATGGAGGCCTACAGGGAACCAAAGACCTATTGCTGAATTCCTATTCCCTGCAGGTTGATTTTCCTTCTGAAGGCCGCTGTTGTCACTCAAAGTGTGAGCAAGTGCTTTAAAAAAAAAAAAAGTGAGAATGCAGGGAATGACTGAGGGAATATGCAGTAGGTCTCCCACCACCACTCACTAGGTGGTTTTGTCCATAGGGTACCACCCCATATTAAGTGCTGGTAACCTGCCGCTAAGCATGGATACATATCATTGAGACTCACAATGAGGAGGGAAATGTTTCTCTCATGGCCCTTTGTGATATAAAAGAGTTGCAAAGGGCACACAGACATTTCCAACTCACAAAACACTTTTAGTACACTGGGACTTATGCTTTTACAGCTTTTATTAACTGCAGGCTTTGCGTACGCAAAAGCACTTTTGAACGCTGGGCCCTTAGTACTTACATTTATGGGAGGGGACAACAAGTGTGTGGGGCTCAACGTTGGTACAGAAGCGCCCAGTCCATTTCAGATTCTAAGGATATCCATAGATTTGTGTGACGGACCTTCACACAGTTTAACTGTATGTACATTTATGTTAGCTGGATATCCTGAAAATGTTGCAAGGATCCAAGCTTCCGAAACTACGTTGGGCAACCTAGCTCTACACTACTGTGAAAATTACAAAGTGCATTCCACTCCTAGGGTGGAGAGACATCGAATGAAGTCCCCGCTGGATTTCCCCGAAGATATTCAGCAGCTCCAAGAAGAGCTTGTCAAGAACTTGACATCAAGTGCAGCTGCCAGCACAATGGGATGTTTATTGAACAGGGCCAATAGATTTTAGGGTAGGTTTTCACTGTGGACGAAGTTGGGGGAATAGAGCACACTGCACCTAGGTGGCAAATGCTGGACAGCCACTTTTAGTCCTCGATAGATGCCCATTTCTGACCAAGAGCATACATTTCAGGCCCGAAGTTTCAGACGTTTTCTCCTTTACAAAATCTGAGTGCAAAACGTACGTGCCGGGATTTGATAAAAGCAAACATCCAAAGAGTCGGTGTGCATTGCAATGTCAACTGTTATTGTGACTCCCGACAGAAGTTTGCCACGTCTTGCAAAATTTCAAGGAAACGTGGGTAACAAGGAGCATCTCCTCTCCCTTGTAAGTCATGAAAAAATGTATGAGACAAGCATTTGCAATGCAATAGGTCTCGCATTAGGAAAGTTTGAGCTATTGGTTTTGTAAATGACAATTTTTTTTATTTATGTGCTGTTTTTGAAAATAGCTAAATTAATAGCTTTGTCATTTAAAATGCCAATAGGTATAACTTTCGCAAATGTGACACCTATAGCATTTGTAATGCAACATGTTTTGTATTTACATGACTTAGATGTATTGATATTACAAACAATGGCTTTTAACCCGTTAAGCGCGCCGCTAATTCCGCCCCAGTGCGGACGTTCCATTGCGCGGGCGGAATCGGAACGTTCAGCGGACGTGCGCAGCACTAGCGAGGTAGTGCACGCGACGTCCGCCGAACGTTCGCAGCACCTAACGGGTTGATTTTTTAAAATAAATAATACTTAAATAAAAGTGATTGTAATTTAGAATGGCAATAGCTTAAACTTTTGTAAATAACTTTTGTGAAGATTATGTTCAGTGTATTTCATTGTGACGAAAATCCAAGAACAGAAGTGAAATATTAACATCTTTTTGTGACAGTTGTAATAAAGCTTGGAACATTGACAGAACATATTTGAACCAGTGATGCTGTGGTGGTGCTGAGTGATACTGTGGTTGCACTGAGTGGTGGTGCTGCGGTGGTGCTGCGGTGGTGGTGCTGCTGTGGTGCTGCTGTGGTGCTGCTGTGGTGCTGCTGTGGTGCTGCTGTGGTGCTGCTGTGGTAGTGCTGTGGTAGTGCTGAGTGATGTTACTGGGAGTGAATGTTAGACAAGGTTTAGCATTTTATTCATCATCTTGTTGTGTTATGTTTGATGTACTATGCCAAATTATGCTATAGAATAGAAAGTTATCTTAGAGGTGCAAAATGCTCTGGTATCGTAAGTATATGTTACAGAATGAGGTGTTATGCTGTATGAAACTGGATCTGCCACCAAGGCAGTGAGATGCGATCCATGTACATTTTAATGAAATTCATTTAATATATAGACTAAGTAGGAGAAACAAACATAAAGCAGGGCTGGCACATGTCGGAGTCAATGTTGAAGGATTGTTAGACGCCTGCCGATATTTGTATAAATGGCTCTGCAGTGCAGTGACAACAATTGGCAAGGAAAAGGTAGTCCAAATTGCCCGCTAACATGTTGACTCCTAGTGGTCCTATTATTGTGAGAAGATATATTACAAAGTTAATGTATCTGCTGCAGAATTTTGAACACAACTTGCAGATCGCAAGCATCACGTGGGTAAAACTCAGAAAGACGTGTTTTACTAAAGATGATACAATCAGTTAGACAACAGCCACACCGGTGAATACAGTATTCAAAACCGCAAACCAGAGGCCTTGTGGCTCTCATCGCACACTCATTTTACTCCTCGGAGCGGCTGGGTTTACGCAGCAGAGGGTGCAGCTTGGCGCAGGCCAGCAGCTTCAGCGGCCGCTACAGGCCACCTGACCTGGCTTGACCCCCCAGGAGGGTGGCCAGCAGTGCAGGCCCCATCCAATGTCCAGTGCCCGCCGGCCCCCTCGGCACGGCTCCTCCTGCTGCCTCTGGCTGGACTCCTGGCACGGCATCCCACAAAGTAAAAATAACGGAAGTTCCGGAGCGTCACGTCATAGGGCGGGACCTTCTGCTTTTGGCGGGAAGCCCGGCCCACGGAGAGCAGCGGTGACGCGGGGCTCCAGAGCGTGAGGGAAGCCCAGAGTATGGTGATGCGGCGGAGAAAACACCAGGGGAGTGTAGAGCGCAGTGACAAAATAGCACACGTGTGTGTGTGTGCCTGTGTGTGTGTGTGTGCCTGTGTGTGTGTGTGTGCCTGTGTGTGTGTGTGTGCCTGTGTGTGTGCACCTGTGTGTGTGTGTGTGTGTTTGCGCACTTCAGGGAATCTGAGGCAGGTGATGTGCACGGGGCCGGCCTGGACGTGCATGTCCACAGACACCAATCGCCGCGCGTGCCCGACCATGGTCTCAGATTCCCAGGAGGCGGGCAACATTAGTTGTCGAGCTGGACGCAATGCTTCCCATTGCTTTCTCCAGGTCGACCTAAAAATGTATGAATGTTTAAAACTAATCCGGTGCTTGCAAAGCAATTTAAAGGCATACAACAGTCATCTGCCAAGAGTAAACTGGATATGAGGGACATTTTCCATTTTGGGAAAGACCTCTATGGCTTCCCATGGTTTGCTTCTCGCTCACCACAATGGCCGTTTAGTGATGGGTCACAGTTTTTGATATGTATTAATATTATGGGCAGGAATTGCAAGACTAGCTTTTAGTCAAAGTGAATGTAGCGATGGAAGTCTCTTGTAGCCCTACTTCTCCGCATTCTTAGCTGGTAACAATACACAGATAGAATCACTCATACTTGTGAGGCTGCAGTTCTGCAAACATTTGTTAATGTGATGGTTTAACACATCCAGCATGGTGCCTGGTCACATCTGAAAAGCTTCAAAAACTGTGCTGAAAAGTGATGCAGTTGATAAGATATTTGGCCAATAATGTCCGAAATGTTCAAACTCCATGTATTATCAAAATTAATCTAATGAATTCTGAAAGCAAGTTATAGTACGTTTCAAATAAGAAACTAAAAACTTTCAGCTGGGGTTCCCCATTGGACTTCGTATCTGTCAAAAAATATTTCCGGGCATTACACTTCAACCATACTACTTCGAAGTACATAAATGAGAATTATAATATTGTTTTTATTGAGTGTCATGTCTGCCAAAGATGGAAGGGTGATTTAGCCTGCCAGGATTTTAACTCCTAAACTGCATAACAGCACATCAGTCTGCGGCAAGTGGTTAGCGCACAGAGCCATTCTAATGGTTGAAGCACACAAATGAATCTGCAAGTCTATTGCATGTAAGTACAGAAAAATAAAAGCATATGTTTGAGCTCTTAACATCATGTTGACCAGCCTGACATACACAAGACAGGAGTTCCAGCTCTGAAACTTTTTACAACTATTTGCCACCAGCGGAACATTTGTTGGCAGCCGAGCCCGACATAACTTTCTGTTTTAGATTAGATTAACTAAAAATACCTTGTTTGGCTGAATGCTAATCAGCAGGCCTGGGTGGAAAGCAACCTGGAGAGTCGCATGTTACCTTGAGCCAAGTGACACCTCTTGCTTTTTAATCGGGAATTAAATGTATCCGATTTCTTCTAATCTCTAAACGGCCATTGGCTTTCAGCTCGCTAGAAAACTGCTGGCTAAAAATCAAGAGCTTTCACTCTCCATGGAGGTCTATCTTTTCAGACGAGCATCTCAGCCATTTATCAGTGACCTAGAAAGTCTCCCGGAAAACACATGAAATTTCGATTTGGTAAATAGTGGTTCAAGGCACCATAAACCACAGGTTGCTTTACACCCAGTCCTGATGAAGACCCTTACTGATTTGTAAAAATGGCGATTTTCAAGAGTTGAAACGTCGATAAATTATTTAGATTGCCTGTACTGAATCCAAAGTCCAGTGGACAGCAGAGAAGATATAACCTTATGCCCTTTGCAGCAGAGACTTACAGACCAATTTATCCCAGACAGGTTGATTTTATTAGTCTGCTAAATTTACTCTGTGAAGTCAAATTTGTTTCTTATTTGTACGTAGTCACATTTTGGCACGTGATGCACAGCACGAGCACCTACACTTTGCACCTATGATGCAGCCTCTGTGAGTATTTCATGTGATTCTAATCTAAATGTATATGCATATACCACAAAATGGTAAACAGACCCATGTGTGTTTAGTCATTTTATGTTCTACTTTAAGATTAATACCTTATGTTTGCAGTTACTAAGCTACTGTCGGATATCATTTTCTTCGTTACAACAGAGCCAACTGTCTTTGTATACTAAACGATATCCAGGTTCTGAGGAATACAGGGTTATCCCATTGCAGCTTAAGAAACTCAGGTTCAGCAGGATTATTGTAAGAAGAAAAACATCTTGGAAGAGTTCTACAGAAATCCTGTGCCGAAGTTTAGTGGGCTCAAAATGAAGGAATTTTATTTTTATTGGAAAGGAAATGGAAATTAATGGATCAAAAACTACAGTTATCTTCTGGGACCACATAAACTAATGAAATCAAAAGAAAACATCATTGCCTTTCAACTTCCACATGATTTGGCCATTGGCAACAATTTGCCGACAAGACACAAAAAGCAGAAAAGGGGAGCTGAAAATGAACACTAAGAAAGGAACAGGAGTGCACAGTGAGTTCTTGAGTTTAAGAGAGGCTCATAGAGTGCTCTGTATGTATGTAAAGAAATCATGAAATTATGATGGGGACAGACAAACGCCAACCTGGATCACACCAGCACTGTTTCGTGGAATGTACTGGCCTACACAGACTTAGTATATGCGAGCAGTTTAGCTTGTTTCATGTTTGGGGGAAAAAAAAGGGAATATGTTGATCCTTTTCTTCCTAGCTTTTTAAAGGGCTTGTGAGTATTCAAATGTATACAATTTAATGTGCTCAGCAGGGTTGGACTAACGTACAGAGCAATAATGCTGTGCCCAAAGAGGTGGTCTGAAAGGTCAGCGTGTGGGCCGTATTCAGGTTTCGCCTGCACAGCATCTATTGTATTTAACCCCTTAAGCGCTGCCGTCGGCTACCTCCCCAGTGCTGCCGTCGGCCATTGGCCGACGGCATTCCACCCGTGCACGGAAACGCCCGCACCGCGGCGGAATTACCGCCGCGGTTAACAGGTTAATATAAATATTAAACTGGGCTTACATCCAGCCTTTGCTTAGGATGGGTTGGTGTCCTTGCTACTCACTTTTCCTCTGTTTCCACAGTACGTTTTGGGCCATTTTGAAATGTACAGGTTTACTAGATTTCCCTAGGTGCTGGCTGAGCTAGAGTCCACTAGGCACATTGCGAAAAAAGGGTAAGTTCTCAGTGGGAAAATGTGATGTGTCCATGTTGCGTTTTGGAATGTTTCCGATCGCAGTCAATAGGCCTACCCACACAAGTGCAGTACCATTTTTATTGGGAGACTTGGGGAAATGCTGGGTGGGTGGGTGGAAGTGTGCAGCTCTCTGCAGATTCCAAAACAATCCATCACAGAAATTAGGATTTTTATTTTTTACAAAGTTTGAGGTTTGCAAGGGATTCTGGGTAACAGAACCTGGTGAGAGGCATTCAATTGACCACATCCTGGATTCCCCCGTGTGTCTAGTTTTTAGAAATGTACAGGTTTGCGAGGTTTCCATAGGTACCGGCTGCACTAGGGCCCAAAATCCACAGCTAGGCACATTGCAGAAATAAAAACATCAGTGCCTAGTGGGCTTTATGCCGCCGGGAGGGGGGGGGGGGGTGAAATCAGGGGCTATTGCCCCAATATGCCCCCAAGGTGAGCAGTAAGACTGTGGCCATTTTCTTTTGGGGGTGGGGACAACGGCATGCCCATTTTGGTAATCCCCATCCCTGCTGTTTGCAGCAGAGAGATTTAGTGCACATGCACTCATGACGGCATGGTTCAGTCATGAGCATATGGGCACTGGTTCTCATGACTGAACCATTCAGTCATGAGCACCGAAAGGGTTAATGTGCCAACACATGCACGACTAGCATATTAGAGCAGTTGTTTTTTAATTCTACGCCTACTCAAAGGGGTACACGGCTGCTCAGAAAATTAAACAATAACAGATTAATAAAGCGTATGTAAATAAAGAAGCAAAATGTAAAATAAATAATTTTCAAAGGGTAAAGTAAAAGTGAAGAAATTTGCAATTGGAGGATGTAAATTAAATTTGTGGGCTTAGATTGATTTGTGATAAATGCATCGTAAAATATATAGCATGGGCATTGATGCACCCTCAGTTGAATTTAGAAAAGCCCCAACATTCCAAATAAAATGAAAATATTTAGCATTTTAATATCTATGAATTAAACAACATATTTAATCATGTGTGTATCTTTTTGGGAATGCTTGTTTCTCTATTTCTGTGTACTGTGTTGAGGTTCAAATCATCCCAATTGCTAAAGCCAGGGTACCCGAAGACTTCCAGTATTGACTCAATGACGGTCCCTGGATTCCAGTAAAGATTAAGTAGGGGTCCACAGAAGTCAAAAGATTAAGAATTACTGCATTATAGCAAGACATTCAAGAAGAAGCCACCAGGAGTTGACAGAGAAGCTAAGTTGTAAAGTTATCAATCATGCAGTTAAATGCAAGCATTGGTATGGAGGTAGAGAAAGACACTCAAATAGCCAGAGCATTAGGTGAAAGATTAATACTCCACTGGGCTGAGCCAAGACCTTATTATCAAAGTCTCAAGCCAATATCTGAAAGAAGCTGGATGAAGAAAGTCTGTATTTTAAAGGGGTGGGTGCAAAGTTCACTCTGTATAGAGTCAGCAACAGATCTGCATTAAAGCTGTGCAGTCAAAACATAGACCTTAAAACATTAAGGTTTCTAGAGAGCCTGAAGTGCCATTAGGGCATTTGGGGTTCACAAAACCAGCAGTGTGTTGTTCCAAATGGGGTTGTTGACATGATGCCTACAGAGACCTGGGGTAAAAGATATTGACCTACAAATAGAAGGCTGCAGCAACATTTGACAGGGAATAGAACCATAAGAGTAAATCCATGTATACAGTATTTTGAACGCACAAATCTAATAATTCCCTCTCAGCAGTACAAACGGGAAAGAAATGAAATGCACGCACCGCGTTTCCCTTTCATAAAGGATGCTATCATGTTTTTCATAAACTTCCAACATGATTGGCTCACGATTCATTTGTTACCTGAATGTGGAATGCTTCAATGTGACCTGGCACCTCAAATTGGGGCATCAATTAGCACATCAGTAAGTGGCATCAGGCCTTCCTGATGTCTTTGCCACATTCCTTTTATGGGAATCCTCACATAATTATACATTGCTAGAGCGATTATCTCAGGTTTGCAAAAGGGATTAAATACAGGTCTGTCAAGTGCAAGCACTGGTAGAATGATACATGATTAGCCACGCTAACATTTCTTTCTGGCAGGCTTGACTAACAAACTGCTGTCAATTGCATTTCGGGGTTGTGCGATTGTTGCTTGATCTCGTCCTGGCCGACGGCAACGCTACCTCCCCAGTGCTGCGAACGACCGTTGGCCGACGGGCCAGTGCTCGTTATTCGAACGTTCAGCACTGGGTGCTGATCGTTCGACGCAGCAAAGGAGTTAAGGATTTGTGTACACTCCTCAGATGGAATAATTATTTCTCACCCATTTCTTCCATGTGGCCACTACTTCGACCCCTTTCTAAGCTCTTCTATGATCACCTACTTTGATATGCCAATTCAAGTAAGTGATCTTCATGCAAGACTACCCCTTAGTAACATTATGATGACTCGCCAGAAATGTATAAGAATCAAATGCATTTCTCCACTTTCTGCTAGATTAGTTTTCAAAATACTTCTGGTTGCGTTTCACTTTTCAATTAGGTGTGGTTACAGACACCCTAGACCTTATGTCCTCAATTTGTAGCGAGAGAGGGTTAGAGAGGGCTTTGGGTCAGCTCTCTTCGGCTTTGACTTTCATGTGTTTTTCATAGTTTGCCATTGTTTGGATGGGCTGGCCATCAAGTGTAAGCCATTTTGTTGGTGGTTATATTGTGTTCCCATTTGCTTTTACTGATGTACATCAAGCTGTCCTTTTGTTAGGCCACAGATGCAACAAGAGAGCCACTGTGTGTTCTTTAATGCATTTACTTTGCTAACACAATGACATTTTAAGGACCAATTAAAGTCATTTTTGTTTAGGTGTGCCTGATTTCTGTGCGGTCATGATAAAAGGTTGTTGGATTTGTATTGTATTGTATTGTATGTCGTTTTTGTAAAGAGCATGGTTACCAGAAGGCATCCCAGCGCTGAATTGAGAGATACTCTGAGGGAGGAGGGAAAGGACAGAGGATCAATTGGGAAAGAGGAAGGTTTTTAGTGTTTTTCGGAAGAGGAGGTGACCGGGTTCAGCGCGTAATTGCAGTGGGAGGGAGTTCCAATGTGAGGCCGCCTTCACCGAGAAGCGGCGGCCTCCGGAGCGAGCTTTCTTAATTCTAGGCACCGAGGCCAGGAACCCTTTGTCTGAGCGCAAGGGTCTGTTGGGTTTGTAGGGGGTGACTAGACTGCTCATAATCGGAGGTCCTTTGCCTTGCATGATTTTGTGGGTAATACAAAGGGATTTAAAGATAACCCTCTCTCGCACGGGGAGCCAATGAAGCGCTTTGAGAGCAGGTTTAACAGATCTAAGGGGGATACCCATTAATAACCTGGCAGCGGCATTTTGGGTTTGCTGCAATTTATTGATTGTGGCTTCAGGGGCTCCTAGGAAAATTGCGTTACTGAAGTCTAGTCTTGAAAGAACTAGACCTTGAATCAGTAACCTCCTGGAGTGAAGGGGAAGAAGAGGGAGAACTTTGCGGGCAGAGCGGAGTAGGCCGAAACAGGTACCTGCTGTCTTATTCGCTTGTGTTTTAAGCGAAAGTTCCTGATCAAGCCAAACCCCTAAACTTTTAATTTCTTTTTTTGGGGCGGGGGGGATCACCTAGACAGGCCGGCCAGATGCAGGAGGGCATGGTTGCCGCCTTATGGCCTAACATCATGATTTCTGTTTTAGATCCATTTAGTTTGAGTGAGGAGTCACTCATCCAGGCATGGAACTTAGTAAGGCACTGATGGAAATTATCGGGACATTGGTTGAGTTGCGAAAGTGAGACGACCAGTTGGGTGTCATCAGAATATTTTTACCGAAAGGGGCGACCACATCCTCCAGGGGGGCCATATACACATTAAACAATGTGGGGCTCAGGGATGAGCCCTGCGGCACTCCACACTGGAGGGGTATTAAGGCGGATTGTGAGTTACCTTCCTAGACCTGAAAGGTCCGATTGGAAAGGTAGGATGTTAGCCACGAAAGGGCTGACCCACGTATTCCTGCTTCGGCCAGGAGCTGGATCAGGATACGGTGATTCACTGTATCGAAGGCCGCACTAAGGTCCAGTAGGATCACTGCCACTGATCCTCCCGAGTCCATAATGCGCCTAGCCTCCTCGATAACAGAGAGGAGGGCGGTGTCCGTGCCCTGGCCTGGGCGGAATCCGGTTTGGAAATTGCGCAGCAGATCGTTGGACTCCAGGAAGTGGGAAAGTTGGTGATTCACCACTTTTTCTGCGATCTTGCTGAGACCGGGAAGGAGAGATATGGGTCTGAAGTTGGCCAGCTCTAGAGGGTCAAGCTGGGGTTTCTTCAACAGGGCCTTAGCAATGGCCCTTTTCCAACTGGGAGGCACAGTGCCCTGTAAAAGAGAGGAGGTTGATGAGCTCAGTTGCCGGGGTAGAAATAGTGGCAGCTATCTGTTTCAGGAAGCGCATCGGAACTGGGTCGCTGGGGGAACCACTTTTAATACTAGTTAAGGTTTTGAGGAAATCCTCCTCGGAGATTTGATGAAAGGCGTTCAATTGAGGGCCCGTATCCTGGGGCAGATTCTCATTCTCGTTATCTTTCCGTGGGGGGCTTTCAGTTTGGGGAAGAGAGGATAAGATGTTTTTTATTTTCTGATCAAAGTAGGTGGCTAGGTTGTTGCACTTGGACCCAGAGGGGTCTTGGGGCACCGGAGGATCAGGAATCTTCAGAAGTTCTTTCATGATTTTATAGATTTCTCTCGTGGAGGTAGAGGCATTTTTGATTCTGTTATCATAGAAAGTGGTTTTGGCATTTCTAAGGGCGATTTTGTATGCTCTGATCGCATCGCGGTAAGTGTCTTTGCTAGCAGTATCCCAATTTCTTCTCCAGATACGCTCATGCCTTTTACTACCTTGCCTTAGGGTTCTGAGCTCGGGGGTGAACCAGGGGGCAGAGCCCGTTCTAGTCTGCTTTTTCCGCAGAGTTTTTTTTGGTAGGACTAGATCCAATGACTTAGAGAGCCAGTTAGTAAAGTTGGTGTCAGCTACCATGGGGTCCGAGGCAAGGGGCGGGGGGGAGCGTTCTAGGGTGTCAGTCCACTTCTCCACAGAAAGTCTCGACCACATTCTGTCATGGGTGGCGGTATGGGGCGTTAGGACCGGTTTGAGGTCGACCTGCCAAATGAAGGTCAGAAGGAAATGGTCTGTCCAGGGAAGGGGGGACAGGGGGCTGGTTTGAAGTGACCTGATATTAGACAGTAATGGGTCTAAAAGATGGCCTTTGTGATGTGTAGCTCCTGTGTTCAGGAGGTGGATCTCGTCGGACGCGAGATCGAGGAGCAGGTCAGCGGCTACTTTGTCTACTTTGATTTACAGCTATTGTTGCTCGTAAAGAATAGACCTAGATGTACTACACTTTCTTAAAATGCTATGAAAATACTGCCCCCTTGTCAAAAGTATCCATTATGCAATATTTTGCTGTATATACCATTCAAGCTTACATTTGAAACAAGATTAATCTTCGGACTATACATCATATTTTTCAAATACAGCTTATCTCTGCTAATGCAGTTGATTCAGAAAAAGAGAAAACTATCACAGCTTTACTGCTGTAGTACACTCAAGATGTTGCTTCATTGTAGGAATTTCTTCCTAGGACAATTGCAGGCAACACATACATCATTCACTATTACCAAACATTTCTCCAACAAAAAGCCAGACCTAATGGCTTTTCCAAATCGTGTTTTAAAAGTATTTCTAGAACCACAAATCATACTCTGTGCCCTTCAGTGTGCTCAAATGTAATTACTGTGAAAACATGTCATCTTCCTTTACTCCTTCACGTTCAGCAACAAGATTGTATCTTTCTTTCAAATTTTTTTCCAACCCTCAACACCTAGGAATCCAAATCTCTTCACAAGCTTAGAGACCTGCAGGTATTAAGCGCTATATAAATTAAAATTAACAACAACAAGTTGTACAGCATGTGCCCTGGTCCAGCACTCAAATGGCTGGTCCAGGACACAAGCGGACAACAGTCTACAGCCCTCGTCTATCAGACTTACCAGGGGGCCTATACCATTAGCCCAGCACTTCCTTTCTGAAACATAGTACAGATATAAAACTAAATACGGTCCAAACATTCTGCTTTGGCGACCCTATGAAATGAGTAACCTCTTTAACAAGATTTGTTTCCACATCACTGGTATATTTTGATAAGACTGTGTTTATCTGACATCTGCAAACAAAACAGGTTTGCAAAATTGAGAAAGGTAAGAATTTCTGTAGATGAAAAGGTTTCCTTTAAGCTATAGATATTTCAGTGGACGTCTCAAATGGTCAAAAAAGCTCAAATAGATATATTTGATGTAAAATCTGATATTACACAGACAACAAGCAATACCAAAAAGCTACAGATGGTTGGTCCATCTCCAAATAAGCCACTGCCACAGTTGCCTGCCAGTTCCAGTTATTGACAGATAATTGTGGAGAGTTAGAAATGGCCTTGCCCACCGGTGTACCTTTAGGTAAACAGCAAACTGGCAATAGGACCATCTCCAATCAGGATATGCAGACTTTAGCTTTGGATCTTGTTGTAAATTCATACTTAGCTTTATATGGCTTCTTGGCTTCTTTAGTCCTTTCTTTGTGTTTCTTTCTTCTTACCTAGCTGTGTTCTATCTGGTGTGTTGGGATTCTAGCCCTGGCAGTTGGTCTGGTCAGCTGTGAGCCTTTGTGCTCTGCTGCCTTATCTTATTCTTTGTAACTTAATAAATCCAACTTAACTACTGGAAGATGTGTCCTGCTGCCTACTTAATTTATGTACAACAGATCTCATTTGGCAAAACCATTTAGTAGTCTGTTTGTGCTGAACCGCATGGCCTATAACCTTACATTATTGGTTCATCTGCGATATGCAGTACATCATAACACACGCCATAGGACCTTTGGCTGCACACACTGTGTGCGCACAACATAGTTTCATCAGAGGGCCATCTTTAGTGCATCAATGTCAGGCACCAAATAAACACCTATTAACGTCACTGCATTTGTGTTTTTTTTACAATATAATAAACATACACCCATCCCAGAATCAAACTATAAAATTTGGTACATCTGTGTAATGAATGCAGTTTACTGAAAGTACTGTAAGTTCAGGACCATCGGCAATGTGCATATTCCAAAAAAGAAAAAGCAAGCCTACTGTTCGTGATCATGTAAGTGGCCATGATGGGTGATAGCGGAGGTATGCGACAGGCATTCACCAGCATGCAAGGACTTCTCCAAAAAGACTATTTAAGAAATGTAGCATCACACTTCATCAGAGTGCTGAACACAGATAACTCTGGACACAGATTAAGTGCGACAAATATAAATAATGGGTTAATTTGGGCCAGTGATGGCAGGGCTGGTTGTATCGCCACTGCCAATAAGAAGTCTGAACAAGAAACAGGTGCTTTGAAAGTGTAAACATATTATATTACATTTTATTAAAATTTGCCGGGCAGGTCTTATCAGTTTTTCTTTTAAGTTCTAAGCTCACTGCATTGCTATCATAAAATCTAATTCTGCTTCCCTATCTCACATCCCTTCTGCCATTAACCACCGACTCTTAGGCCACATCCTGGCTGTCCAGTATAATATTTTAAGTTACAGTCTCCTAGTGAGAGGGAATGTCACAACGATACATTTACTCTCCAGTGCTCCCCGATTCAAGCGTATACGTTTTACTCACTCAAGCTTCCATTTTCACTAAAGCGTTTTATTATACCGTGTCCTCAGCACATAATTGCTCCAAGAGTCCCAAACATAGGTAAGCAAGATTTACATTTTTACAGCATTTTGTCCTAAATGCTGCTAACATTTTATATCCACACTTCGAGTTACTAATTTACACAAACAATAAGAGGGTATAAACTTTGCATTGTTTTGCTTTTAAAGCTGGCTTTCTCCTGCTGGGTTCCCTTATGTCAATCCCTTCATTAACTTTTAGTAGGCACAGTACTCACAGTGCCTCTCCGAATTACTACCACTACTTAGCGTCCATTCGGTTTTCAGAATTTTAATCCCTGACCTCCAGGCAGTCCTGCTGAGTAGTGCACGTACTCTCCTTGAAAGTCTATAAATATTCTGCTGCCATGTGGTCGTTCTAAGAACAAGGGGTGTCTACACAGAAGGGGCCAAGAGGAAGAGACACTGTAAATCACTATAGATTGACACTTCGAAATCCGGATATATGATTTTCTTATAAGGAGGCTAACAATAGGACACTATCTGATTGAAAACCCACATCAAGGAACGGGACAGGGTTGGGCTTCGTACCCGCACCGCCAGTTCAACAGTCTAAAAAAAGAAATTTCATTCCCATCCTGAAACTGCTGACTACAAAAAAAACTGGCCACTGTTCCAATAATATCACACGTTTTTGAACGCACAGGACTAAATCCGTCCCGTATTCTCCAAGTCGTTCTATGCACACATGTTGATGTTGCAGGTATTTGCAACTTCTTTCTGCATGTTCATCTTATCCGAACACCTTGCAGAAACCACGAATAACATGCACAGCTACAATAAGGAATTGCATTACTGCTTTCACCTTGATCCAGATGTTAAAAACATAAAACAAATTGTTTTTCATACACCTCACCACCAATGTGCTTATAACTGGGAATAACGATTCAGAAAAGGGGGATAGAAGTGTGCAAACGGTTTTGCGTCTGTTCTATCTGCCTTGCGCCCATATTTTAAATTTTTTTAGTGCGCATTTACCATCAGCTTTTAACTTGAGGAAACTGCCCGAATAAAACAAGAACGAGTGCATTTGCACGTTGAAATGGGTGCGAAGTACAATAAATCCCATTTTGCCACTTGCTGATGGATCCAATTGATCCAGCGTTATTACCATTGATGATGGGCGAGTGCAGAGTTTTAGTGACGACATAATTCTGGCGGTGGAACAGCACTTACTGTTTCACAACTGTCTACCCACTATAGCTTCTCATTTTGCAAGTTATCCAAGCAAACATAACTGCATACACCATCATCACTTGGAGCGAAAATATGTTTGCTGTAATTCTTAAAGCATGAGTTTGCAGGGTAGCATTATACGATTTGAGGAATATTGGGTTAACAACTGCTACTCGTGGCTTCTTGCAACTTCTGGCCTGTATTGACACCTTAATTTAGCCAAGCGGAATACTGCTATTTTACATTGAGTATGCCTTTCGAATTTGCTAGCTTTGATACATGAATTATTGGTTTTGCCAGTTAATAATTACAATTTATTGCCATAATCCTGCTTCCAATTTTCTAAAAGATAGTTTAAAAAATACGCTAAGTGGCCCTCATGGTCAAAAGTTGTGTAGTTGCTTCCTGGCGGAAGCATGCCATTTTCAGAAACATGAGGATTGTAAGAAATTGGGTTATTAGTTGAGAGGGGTGAGAGGTCCACTCAAGTAATGAACACAGTCTTTATCACGATGAACCACAACAGTTACTAAATAAACATGTGCTTAATGCTCTAGTTGTTTGGCACAAAGCATTCAAGCTTAAGAGGCACTGTGTAAAATATTTATGTAGCACTAAAACAGTAACAAAGTGAAAACACAACACAAGAAAAATCCCAAACGTATTTAAGAAAATAGTAAAATGTAATTAATAAGATGCCGCCAATGAGTAGAACCGGAATTATGAGTTTTTAAAGTTTAATGTGCAAATGCAAGCAAGAAGCACAAAGCACCACTGGCGGTTATCTGGTCATGCTGCTCTGGGACAAAGTCACGTGTTCAAGCCTACCATGATGGGGCGCGGGTCAGATACAGGGATCATGGTTTCCCCGGGTTAGGTTACCTTCACATAAGTCAAAGTCCACCCGAGTAGGCTCAGCTGGAGCTTTGCGTTGGCGTGGACCGCCAGGAGATCGAAGTTGGAGCAAGAAGAGCAGGCTGCTGCTGGAGCATCAGGTTGGAAGGGTGACGCAGGAGGTTGCGGTGTGGCGCACAGAGCAGGCTGTCGCTGCAGCTTCTCGATGGTTCGAAGATGCAGCGGTTGCTGCGGACAAGGGCGGTTGTAGCTGATGAGAGGGGCAGGTTGTCACTGGAGTGTCGTGCTGGCACGCATTGCAGATGGTCGTAGTTCGCCGCGATGAGTCCATTTGTGGGTGCAAAGAGCCCAAAGCGTCTGGATTTTCACCTGGAGTTCGGCCTTGGGGCAGGAGGAGCACATGGTTGTCACCGAGGGGGGGTCCAGGCCTTGGTGGGGCTCCTTTTGGGGGTCAGAACTCACTCCAGCAGAGGCCAGCAGCAGGGCTGTTTCAGGTCCAGTTGGTGCTGGTGAGTTGGGCAGTTGTAGGAAGGCTTTTTGTGTCCATGTAACTCAAACAGGAGGGCAGTCAACTGACCCTTGGAGTCACTTCTGGGGATCCTGGGTTCAAGGCAAGCAGGCCCAGTCTTCCTTCTTCAGGCAGCAGGGCAGTCCTTCTATATCTTCCACAGGTCCAGGAGTGTTCTGATGAAGGTGTCCTTCTTATACCCCATCCCTGCCTAAGGGTGGGGAAGGATCACTTTTTCTAACCTTAACCCCTTACAGGGTCAGACTCCACTCTGTCTAGGGTATCAAAAGGAGGGCATGCCTAGATAGGAGCGCATTTGTCAGTGGCAGGGCAGACTGCCCTTAGGAGTCATGGAGTCATGAAGGGGTTACCACTTTGAAGCTCAGGAAGGCTGATTACAACCCTTAAGACATCCTGCTGAGGCAGCAAATCACTTGCCCCACACCAAAGACCCTTTGTTACCCATGTCTGGAAGGGATACACATCACACCAAAAGAGAGCTAATAAAGTCATGTGACTCAGGACACTGGCAGTAAGACACATTTGGTTTAGTCAGAAATTTGCCAACTTTCTAAAAGTAAAAGTGGCACTTTCAGGATGGTAACTTAAAATCAGACTTAACCCTGAACAAGGATTTTAAATTACCATTCAAATGCGCGGCAGGAGTAATTTCCCACTATTCCCAAATTGAAGTTATCCCTATAAGATAACCCAATGTTAGTCTATGGGAGAGATCATCTTTCAAAAGTCGCTTATGGAAGATTTTCACTGTCAGGACATGTAAAAAGCTAAAGACATATGTCCTAAGTTTTAAATACCATGTATCCTACCCTATAGACTTTTAGGTCCTACCATGGGATGACTTGCATGTATTAAAAAGGAAGCTATAGGCCTAGCAAAAGGTTTATTTTGCCAGGTCGAAATAAGAGTTTAAAACTGCTGTACAGGTTGCAGTGGCAGGCCGGAGACATGTTTTGCAGTGCTACTTTAGTGGGATGCACAGCGAGTGATGCAGCCCACTTAAAGCATTTATTTACAGGCCCTAGGTACATGCAGTAAAGTTTACTAAGGACTTAAGTAAATTAAATGTAGCAATCACCTGTATACCAATTATATAATGTTTTCAAGAGAAAGCACAAGCACTTTACCACGGATTGGCAGGAGTAAAGTGCAGAGAGTCATAAAAGCAAACGAACAGGTTTAGCAGAGGATGGTAAACATCTGGGATGACCCTGCAAACAGGGAAAAGTCTAGCAAGGATGCTTCCACTTTCCAACGACGTTGGCGAAAAACCACGTTCATTACTTTCACGGAAGGTTAGAATTTGAACTCTTAATATAAAGATAGGTCATGTACCATAAGAAAAGGCATGGATGCAGCCTTAATGGATTTCGGTTTACAAAATGGAACTTACTAGCAGTAGCGATTCGTGGAGGGAGTCCTATGGGGCAGTGGGAGGGGGGGGGGCGAGCAGGGTGGGGGTAGTAAACCACAGAATACAGCCGAACGGAGGTCAGCAAATAAATAAATAAAGAATTTCGTCATGTGCGCTGCATTGCATTTGGCAATGCAGTGCCCGCAATGAAATTCGTTTTATTTGTTTACTTACCTCTGTTCAGCCGTATTCTGCAGTTTACTACCCCCATGCTGCTCCTCCCCTGCGCCGCCCCATCCACCGCCCGCAGCATTCCATTCACAAATTGCTACTGCTTACTAGAGTAATGTAGAAATAATATCCTTTGACATACATGAATGTTTTATGGACTATCTTATAGGAAAAGTCTACCTTCTAGAACATGTTGTAGGTGATCTTTTGCACCTTAGCTCCTAACGTTAATAACAGCAGCCTCGCAGCGGTTTGAATCCTTGATAAAAGGCAAAGTGCATCACTACCCACAACCATAAGCTTGAACAAACCTTTGATGTCCCCAAATAGTGCAAATACGTTGCTCCATGCTCTTAAATGGGGACATCTGTTGCAAACAGTTCCACTATTCTGCACACTCTGGGATATCTATTTACAAAGGGAAATTCAGCCACTAACTTTAGTTCACAACCAAATTCACCTTAGTTACTTCTGCAATTAATTCACAAAGGGATTCCCAAAAAGCATAAGCCCAAATATGCCCCATCAATCCCACTCAAAGGATGGGATGGAGGGTATTCCAAGGCATAGTTAGCCTTAGAAGTTTGTCAACTCCAACAAGCTAGTACATTTGTGGGCCTTCAAAACATCTTCGACGTCCACTTACCAGCCAGGAAAGGACTGGAGATGTATTTTAGCCAAGTCTACTGTAAATCCATTTCCAGGTAGGAAAGGAAAGGAGATCACTCCTAATTTTGGTGCTAGTGTAGGAGGGGGGGGGGGGGGGGTTACTCCACATGGAAAACTATTTTTTCCTGTGGATTACTATTTTAAAAAAATGCAAAGGTCTGTATATTACAGCTCTGGAGTTGTCACTAAACTCTGGGTTACATGCCGCTGCAGCATTGCTTGGGTGTAGTGTGCCCTAGGCCCTGGTCTGTGGTGCTCCTGCAGACATGAACAGGAACTGCTGTAAGGGGCTGCCCAGCCAGGACAGTGGGCTTTAAGTTGCTTACACCCACTTCCAAATTGAGCATAATTACCCACAAAGGTGGCTGGTGCAGAGATGTATGCAGAGTAGTGAGATGACAGCAGGCATTTTGAGACTCAGTGTCGAAGGTTAGATCAGATGTGGGACTTGGAGGCTCGGGGTCCAAATTGAAAGCTGTGGAATTTTTTGGACTCAGGCCAGGCACGCCCCAGAGCACTGCAACAGATAGGGTTTCATGCAGACCCCTGCAGTAAAGATAAGCTGGGCAAGACGTCCTCCTCTGCCACAACCCCGCAAGATTTCTGATAGGTGTGACTATCTAGCCTATTAGAATTGAAGTTTGAGGGCTGTCCTTGGGACAGATGTCTTATCTGGGATATTTCACGTGGAATTGCTTTAAACTACTGAACTGTGGGGATTCCACCCAGCTCACACCTCACTCAGTGAATATGTGTCTTCTAGGGATTCAGGAGGAGCACATCCTTTGGAGGACTACTTTTGACAGTGCCCCAGCTCATCCAGCACACACACAGATTGCAGAGGTGACGGAGTGGTCATTTCTGGTGCCTTTACAAAAGGAAAGGCGACACTGAAGGAAGCTTTAGAAACGTTTAGACAAGAGAGGCGTGGTTCAAACCTTTGGAGAACCATCTAGACGTTATAGCTGTGAAAGCTGTCACTGCTTAAAGCACACTACAATCTGTGGTGAGGAGAACCAAGAGTTAAAAGTAAAAGCTTCAGCGTCAACAGGAGAGTTTGGATCAAGTGGCCAGTTTCCAATCTTGTGTTTCTACCTCCATCTCTTTGTTGGAAGAGACACTTAATAGAGTCGAAAATTCAAGAGAGCCACTAACCTTGGGTTGATTGAATGGAAGGATTTGGATGATGGCAGCAATGTGTAAACTGCAATTGCTGCCATCCTGGAGGGGGGAATGGATCTGGGTAGCGATTGGGCGACTCGTATCAGGTGAGCTGTGCCATCACAAGCAAAAGGGGTGTCCACTGTGTTGGTGAGATTACAAAATTAGGCACACTGCAAATTAGCTTTGTGGTGAGCTTCGAAGTAAAGGGACAAGGGACATTTCACGGTCAGCCCTTTGTGTCCTCCTTCTCCTGATCTTAGTCCTGTCACTGTAGAAAAATGGAAAAGAAGCTGTTAAATGAGTTTGTAAGCCATTGAGTGCAGTCCTGTGTACTTTTTCCAGTCACGCTGAAGTTGGCTGTTAATGACCACGTCTACCTGTTCACAAGCGCTGACACTAAAAGAGCTTTTATCGAAGGTTTGGGCTCCAAAGAGGGAATGCAAATTGGATTAGGAGTTTGACTTTATCTTTATGGTTTTGATGCTAGGTTTTTGGGAATCCTTCCTTGAGGAGACATTCTACTTTACCTGATTTGCCCTACCGGGTTTCGGTGCTAAAAGCTGCCCTTTCGCCCAGTTTGTTACGAGGGGAATAGATGCATAGAAAGCTGGCATTCTTTAATCCAGTCAGTGGTATTTCTTTTTACTTTAGTGAGGTTGTAATGTGAATCCTCTTCAGGTCGTGGTAATGCTCGGATTGCTTTGCCTACTTTTGGATATTATATGTGAACATTTTATTTCGGTTATTCAATGTGTATGCTGCATGTAGACTGCGCCTTCACCCACTATCTCAAAGGTTTAAAAAAAGTTTGTTTTTTTAATGTGCATTTCGACCAGGTATTTTATTTCCCCTGTGCGGAAATCTCAGCCACGAAAAGCACCATATAGAGCGACCAGACTCCAGATTGGAAATCATATGGCTTTCCATGCAATCCGCACCTAACAAAAATGAGTGTGTCCATCTGTAACAAAACTGGTGCTCATGTAAAGCGCTCTGATACCCGATTTCTTGGGTCTAGTTTGAACTATATAAAACTCCTCAAAGAAAAAAATCTGCATGAAAACCTGCGTGTCAGACAGGTTTTAATTTGAATACGATCAGAAATAGTGAATTCCAGACAGGTTTCAATTCGAATACAATCAGAAATAGTGAATTCCAGAAAGTAGTGAAACTACACTCAGAGATAGGTTTAAAATTGAGTATATTTTCCTACTTTCTTTTTTGAATAAGCCCTTTGATTTTTAGCACCTTGGCAGAAGAAGAATGCAGGATGAGTTTAGAAGATTACTTTTAAGAGGCATACTAATTGTAGGATTACTAATTTCCTGATGCCAATCTTTGGCATAAGCAGCATCTACCACTGACAGAATAGCTGGTGGGCAAGCCGTATTCAGGGGATGTACAAATGCGTATCTACATGCATTGTGTAATTGGGTTACACAGCATTCTTGCCCAGTCAGGAGACAGTTGTACAATGTATATCACGACTTAGATATATTAAAAAACTTAATGCAATCTGAAGGCCTTTTTCTTAAGGGACTCTTCCTTCTTACTTCAATTATTCTCTATAAAATGATGTACAGTTTCTCACAGGAAGTATCTAATGAATTACTTTGTTTGTAGATCAACTTTCATATAAATACATCAATATAAAAAGGGGAATTCCTTCTCATATAAATTGGAAATATCTATAATGTAAACATTAAATGTAACATTTACCATCAATTTGTATAGGAACATATTACTTTCAAATGCCAAGCCTTCTTGATGCTTTAGTAAGCAATCTGGTGGCTTCAACACAAATCAATTATCTGTTTTTTAACGGCATTGTTTTTGGTGTACCTACATATTGGTCAACATTTTCAGTCAGCCTTAAAACTAGCAATGGTTCTCTATTGGAAGACTTACAAATATAGAACAACGCAAGAAGGTGGTTTCTATAAATGAGCCTGTGTCATAATGTAACACTGCTGCATGTGTGTGCAGCAGAGTCAAGGCAAATGGGTGATATGAAGCCTCGATGTCCTCCCACAGCCATTACCCCAGAACGCGAAACACTGCCAGCCACCCAGAAAGAAGTGACTACTCTATTCATCCACACAACCAAACAGTATAGAGGAGAGTGAGACTACAGATAGACCACGACACCTTGAGGAGAGGTGACCTCTCCGGGATTAGACTTAGGTGGCCAGAATGCAGAACATGGCACAGATCATGTGCAGGCTGTTCGAAGTGCTGTATGTGTCTGGTACATCAGGGCATGGAAAGGAGAGATGTAAGATCAAACCAGTATCCCATTAACACCCATGTATCCAAGTGCATTCTCCTGCTGCAAGAATTTTTCAGATGTAAAGATATATGCATAATGTTCACCTTTCTTTCTGAAACCTTGAAAATATTAAAAAACATTAATTAGAATGAGTAACTTTATCAAATCTCAATTTAAAAGTCGTTATTTTTGTTCAATTTGTAAAGCGCACAAATACCAGTAAAGGTGTGATTACAGGATAAGAGTAGATCCACAAAAAAAAAAAGATTTTATAACAAAAAAATAATATCGAATACTTTAACAGCCACATTTTCAATGCCTTCCTGAAGGCAAAGAAGTTCAAAGTTAGAAGAAGGGTGGTGAGGACGGGGAGGACTCTTACACCATATGTAATTGTAGTTGCTTGAAAACAGAAAGTGTTTGCCCTGACATGGGAAAGGATGCCCTGACATGCCACTGGAAAATGACAGAAATCAGATATGGCTGACCTAAGAACACGAGATGGTTGATAGAACGAGTTGGACCTGATACTCGCCAGGTAATGTTTCCCTGCACTATTTGCTTTTGGCCTGCGTTTTGCCGATTCTTGTGTGGACTCCAGGCTCTGGGCTCTTTCCAATTGTAAATACAGTGTGAAAGTGCGCACACCCTTCCTATTCATGTTGGGAAGTGGCATTAACTTCTGAAACATGTGCCCGGCTTACCATTGCAGTCTGGCCTGTGCGCACTGGCCTCTATCGTGAGTGAACTCATGAGCACCCTGCTATTGCAGGCTGCTGTATGTGCAGACACGGACCAATGGTGCCCGTGTTTGAATGTGCAGCCTGCTATTGCAGGCCTGTATAGCTTAACATGGGGAAGTGGTTGAAAATACTTGAGGCTGCAATAGTGGATTGAAGTGGAGCAGCCACATGATGTTTCCTATCAATTGATTCGGCATGCCAAACCTTTTCCAGTGGTAAAGGGGGTTTTGGCATAACTTGTGTAGAATTGCTAGTTATTTTTTTTTTTTTTAAACAAGGGAACCCAAGCTATCTGGAAGGGACGCAAATTCATATAGGAACAACGGTCCCTCACAACATAAAATTAATATAGTAATCATCACAGAGATACGACACTATGTTCATATATCAAGAAGGATGTTCTAATTTATTATAAGGAATCCACGAAAACATATAAGTGGGACAATTTACAACAGACAAAACAGGTTGCCAAACTCAGGCATTGCACATATTAGCCGAAATACAGATTAAGTGATTTAGGCCAAGAAACATACCTATTAGCACCATAGCACTTTATAGTTAAAATTGTGTCAATTGTCGACTCCAGCACCTTGACATAATTGAGATTTTTGAAACTATAAAGTGCTATGGTGCTAGTGTGCCTATTTCTTGGCCTAAATTACTTATTTGTATTTAGACAAATATGTGCAATGCCTGAGTTTGGCAACCTGCTTGTCAGCTGTAAATGTTCCCACTTAAATGTTCTCATTTATTCCCAATAATAAATTATAAGATCCATTTGGACATATGAACATAGATGTCATTGTATCTCTCTGCTAATTACAATAGTATTTTTATGTTGTGGGGGGCCGCTGTTCCTATATAAACTTATGGAATAGGGGCATTTCTATGTTCTAAGAGTCTTGTGTGCAATGGTTCCTGGCTCTAGTGGACACCAGGGGGTCAGGGGGAGCACATCTGTGCAATCCCCAGTGACAGCCATAAACCATAGGCATACCCTTAGAACAAGACTTCTGCCATTCGATGTCGAATAAGATACATCGGCGGGAGAGGTTTTGACACCTAGCCTCTGGGGGCTGGATGATGGCCCCACTAAAGATTAAGCTCTACATTCCACGGCCCCATGGCATACAACCCTAGAATTTAGGGGAGACATCTGTGCTTCAAAGGGAAACCCCTTCAACCACCCCCAACTTCAAAGACATCCAACAGTAGAACTACTGGTGCCATCCTTCAGCAAGGGGTGGGATAGCTTGTGGGGACGTGGGACCGGCAAACCCGGACTGTGTTGTGCACACTGCCAGAGGACTCTGTAGTGCACATGGAGGATTGAAGAGGACAGCAAGCCCGTTCTGAATAGTGCCTGGTCTGAACACCCGCAGAAGCAGGGCACCATGAGGTGTGCTCTCCAAGGGCCCATCAGCGGGCCTCCTGTTCTCCAGGAGATCTCAGGGACATCAAAGATCTCCCGCAAGGGACTTACTATATGTGGCATCTGGAGAGTATAGCCCTCAAGTGCCCACATTGGCTACTGAATCCCAACGGGTAGTGTGGTGTGGGCATGGAACCAAGACTGGTGTCTGGAGACTGGAATATCAAGTGCAGAGCCCCAGATATCTTGCCCACATGAGATTAGGAATAGTCCACGGGGTGCCTACTATTGATACCCAAACAAAATGAGTGGGTCTAGTAATTCTAGTAATATTTCCAAATATGTTTTATGCCCAAGTATCGGATGTTCATGATATAATGATGGAATAGATGTGTTGAATACAAACGTTTTTACATACATCCTGTGTGGTTTCTTTTGTGATGCTTGGTGTATTTATCACTGCTGTGCCTTTGCTTTACACACTGCCTCTGTGATAAGCCATACTGCTCAGTGCCAAGCAACCCAAGGGTGAGCACAGGTTATACAGAGAGTGTAATCACCTGCCCTTGACAGGAGCGGTAGGTTCTGCCTGGCTGGAGACATCCCTCCAGCCAACCAGAAAGTGCTGGTTCCAACAGAAGGAAAACAGATTCCTTACAATTTCAGTTACTTGAGCAAAAGAGGATTTGTGGCAAAAAGTCTTTGGAAAATTGCAAGCCAATGCAACTTGTACAAATAATCAGAAATGGTAATTATCTTAGGAAAGCCCAGCAAGAGTTGTGCCACTCCGTTTTGCAATCCTTGAAAATCTTGAATCGTGTATTCTGAATTCCTAAATACAATGCATTCATTACCATATATAAGTCGGGAGCCTACTAGGGCCTGATTAATTGTGAAGCGAGTATGCAGAGAAAGAGAAGAAATAATTTTTAAGATCTTTAAAAGGCAAAAATAAGTAAATTCAACACTGGTTACTTCAGTTCACAAGAAAGAAAAGAGAAAAAAATAAACATGCTCAGAGAGTATCTATTTGCAGTTACCAGTCCCTCAAAAAGTAGAACTTAACTGGTTAATGCCCCTCACTGTAGGAGATACGCACAGAGACTGGTGAATGCTGCTCCAGACAAAGTAATTCTGACCAGTAGGGTTGATGTTAACTAAAACTGGAGTCACGGTTGGTAGATATGAAGGGCCAATACCGTTTCTTGATTTTGAAATTCTAAACTCAGTGACATGGCTGATCCCTTTCACTAACCACAACTCCAATTGATTAGATTAATACCACCTGAAGGTGTATCCCCAAAAAGAAATCTTCACCAAGGTAGAAAATGTGCTAGGTATAGAATACCTCAGGTTTGAGAAAATGAAGATTGAAAAAATCCAAGAAAGAACAAATGCTTAGACAACTAAAAAGCAAGACAAATTACCCCAATCCTGGAGGAATGAACAGCTGAGGAAGAGGAACCTAAAACTGGCCAACCAGAAAAAAGGAACCTACAAGCAAAGAACATGCTGAAGGAGAAAACCCTGTTTTGCATTTGCAAGGCACCTAGGTCAGGTACTGAAAGGCTTTGATAGGAACAGGAATTATTGGGGAAGAAAGTCCTGGAAGGTGTTTCTTCATTTTAGATGAGAAATCGATCAAGGAAGCTGAAAACCTATACAGGATATCAACTGAGGCTATTCAAGTGGAAGTGACCAGGGAAGGAATAACTATGCCCCCTTTATCTTACTCAACAAGGCTTTCAGTTTAGTGTGTAGAGAGACACATGACCAATTGCCCCAGTTGGAATGACTCTCTGACTAGAACCATTGGACCATTGAGAGAAAGCTGTGACACATCTGGGAAAGATGTCCGAGGCAGCAAGAAAGTGGTTTCTGGACAGCCACAACATGGCAGAGAGGAAGCAAAGCAGCCCCTCCGGTTGCCAAACCAAAATGACATAGGAGAGGGTTTGGATCTCCCTCAGGGGGTGTATAAACTTGGCCCGTCGCGATCTTAACAATTCCACGTAAGCCTATCATGCCTAGCACTAGTCTTGACTACCTGTACTTAGATGGTAGGAGCTGTAAGGTGGAAGTACGGATGGTCCAAGATAATTCTGAAGATATTTCATCTAGCTAGAAGGCAAGTAATTGTGGGATCAAGTCAGTTGGCCCAGCCCAGCCACTTCTTTAAATCATCCCCTTCTAATTACACTGTCCATGGCTAGTTGTAGGTAGAAGTGTTCGGGGAGAAACATATTGGGTCTGGGTGCCTGGCAGTGGGACATCCAGAGGGTTGACCAAGTGTTTTTGGTATTCTAGTCCCAGCAATCAGGACCTCTCCTACTCAAAGAACAAAAACCCTGTAGGCTGTGGTACCCCAGATATCACCCGATCCAAAACTGTGGAGCAGGCTTATATTCCACAGGGCTACATTAACAAGATCCAGGATATGAAAAGTAAAAATGAGTGACCTATCTTTGGCTTGGTGGGAACCTGAAATGCCGACAGCTCAGCTCAGTTACTGCACCATCAATGCCGTGATGCAACCAATCTACACATTTATACATAGATAAGCTAGGAGAGGAGAAGGAATGAGAGTTGTCTAAATCAGATAACTAACAATCAGCAGCGCAGGGCATTGCATGCAAATAACGAGTACATAGTGCCAACACCTCTTTTGTACCTACGATGGCTGACAACACTCATGATAAAGAAATTTCTTATCTGGTGAAATGAGCAAACAGGCATTTCACCTATAAAGTCAGGCATTCCCCCGAAGCACTAAATTACTACTCAATTACTGTGACTAGAGCTTTCTATATTAATATATAGAGATTCTGGATTTGAGAGGGTGTTGGCGCTTCCAAGGGGCACTCCTTACACTATGTGAGCTGTATCTATAGATATTTATCCCAGTAAATGCCCAAGCTGCATCTTGCTGTCTGGCGTCATCAAATACCGGAAGGATGTGTCACCAAATGTATTTCTGTTCCATTGCTTTTATATAGTTTTCTTGGAGTTGGATTATTCTCACTGAAGAACATATAGTTGAGAAGACAAAGTTTGTTTCAAGATAGGAATTGTTTTTCATTGGACGTTGTGTAATGAATATTAATCTCCATCCATGTTCACAAAATTCATCAACCTTGCATTTCACATTTCTCAGTGCGCTTCTTCAAGAGTGTACAATACAAATAAACATTTTAAAACATAATTTGGAAGAGTAACGTTAATTGCCAACCTCATCATTTAAACATTATTTACTTTTTTTTTTTAAACAAAAGATTATTTTCCAAACTCATTAAAACCATTTTTTTTATTACTCAGCTAAATATCTTAGAAGCCTTTCTTGCGGGTATTTATAACCATACATTAATATTTGTAAGTCATTCCTTTGCTCTATTTACATTATTTGGAAATATTATATCTGCAGGTGTAAACTGGAACCATTGCATGTTTGGCAAGTCTTTAGCCTCGAGCAGGACTAAACTCGAGCAGGTGCTTTAAAATTGGAAGTGTTCATAATGAAGTCTTATCGGAGCCAGCAAAACAGGATGCCTGCCCTCTGAAGATTGCGCCTGGAGGCACGGGCCTGCTAGTTTGTACACAGTAATCTTAAAACAGTACGGTCATCAATCTACTTCTAAGAATTGAGTGAATGGTACATACACAGTAATAAAGTCCCACTGTTTATCAAATATCTCAGTATCATCTATCCTAAGAGAGTAATCATATCCTGACTCGGGTGACTCTCAAACTAGAAGAAGACCAGGTGGAAAAAGTGGCGGAAGAAAAATAGTTGATATCACTCTAACACTGGAATACTAATTTGTGTTGGTTACAGACGAACCATAACCAAGAAAAGTCTGCTAACAGAAGGCGGGTGGCTTCCTGAACAAACAAGCATCATACCTAAATGAGTAGGCAGAAGCTTGAGGATTGTCAAGTTTGTAAAAGAATCCTCCACACTTATAGTCCGGCTCATGTTAGACTGAGTAATATGACAACACTGAATTGATAACCTTAATCTTGCAACTCCTTATATGGAGTGACCATTACCATCAGCTTCGGATGAAGTTCTGGATGAAATCTCAGTTCGCCTTGCACCATGAAAAATGCCTCCTGAGAAAAGAGCCCCACTTCCCTTCACAAAATTGAACAACCAAAAATCATTAGTCTAGTCACACTTAATACTTTGTCAATGCCTAGCGGCAAACACAGACAACTGAGAGCTTTTTGCAGGGATCAAGATTCTTGAATGCACTATACTCATCCTTCGAAACATAGCCAAAAGCCCTACTGTTCAGGAAAAGGAAATATTTAAAGTTTGCTTTTGACTTTTCAAATATATTAAGATATGTGGGATGGACAGGGGAGCCATCTTATATCCAAACCTGGAAACCGGCCTTTGATAAAAGTAAATAAACAGAACACTTCCTCACTAACATTCCACTACACAGTTGACCCTCCCTGACTGATATGACAAATAGGAGAGGTGTAGAGTGCAAAAAAAAAAAAAGAAGAGCAGACCGAGGGGGGGGCTGAAACTTGGAGGTGCCCAATGTGAGAGCTGGAAGGAAAACTGAAGGACCACAAAAAGATTGAGATGGGCCGTTCTGAGAAAGAGTTGGCGAACAAGGCCAGTAGAGAGAAGTATGTGAGATAGCTGAATACCAAAAGCAGTAGGGAGACTGTGGGGAATGAGGATTAGGAAAATGGGCTCGGATAAGGGGTATGAACGTTGCTATCAAGCAGGGTAAGGGTGGAACAGATGTTTGGTTGAGAACGTCAGGAAGTGCATTAAGTGGATGGGAAATATCAGGCAGCGCACTTGGTTGTAAGTGAAGGACTTGTGCAGGGAGAGCAGGGCTTGGGGTATTTTTGAAGACAGCGGTGTAGGGATAGAATTGAGACTAGAAGTAGGCATACTTTAGCGAGCCAACAGCTGCAGTGAAGCCTAAAATGGATTACTAACGTACATGGGGTCAGAGGTACAGGCTTCGACTGCATGGGGAAGACTGGTGTTTATTGATTTAAGAGAGCCTTGTGGGGTTAATCCTAGGTTATGAGCTGGATGGCTGAGTTTAAGATCCTGAGTGGTGAAAAGGAGTCAAGGTTCAACTGAAGCTTCATGTTAAGAATCAAAGGCATTGAAAGGACGAAGCTCTGCAGAGGTGAGAGAAGGTCTGCAATGCAAGATATTGATACAGTAAACCAAGCCGACAAAAGCTTGGTTTCTTTATAAGGGTTGATGTAAGTTCAGTGGGAAGAGAGTGATACACATGTGCGTTAAGGAATGGCCGGAGTGTTAAGATCAACTGTGGGTTGACGGTACAGTTTTACACAGGCTTACCTCATTTGTTTTTCTCAGATATGGGGACAGCCAACTTTCCATTTTTCCTATCCCTGAACTCTTTCATCCTTCTTAGACAACACTTGATTTTTTTTTCTTTTTCACAACTTATGTTATGTGTGGGCTCCAACTCCACTCAGCTCTCCTGCCAGGTTATGCTGCAGCACTCACTTTCCAAATTAAGTTACACAAAAAATTAAAACGTGTTGTAAAACAAGCTATGGGTCGACTGGTTCACACACCGATTGTTTTTCTTTCCAGTTTCTAAAGCTAACAGGATTTATACCTCTGCAGGAATTAACACCCTCTCTTTGTCAATGCTTTTTCTATGAATGCACCCATTGTATGAAAACAAGCATAGTCTAAAAGCTAAAATGCATATTTTTTATGTAAAAGCACACATTGCACCAGTATTCCCTGGCACTGAAGGATCGACTTATTTTGAAAATGTGTACATTGTGGAAGAGCAGAATATTGTAACTAGAGGTCAGGTTATGGTCGGGGTGGGCTGACACTATGCCCCTTGCTGTAGACTGTGGTGGGTGGAAGCAAAATGTGAGTGACAACAGCAGACCAGGGGACGATAAGGGCTGACTGAAAGCCCCTCAATGTATATATACTTTAATTAAAACTAAAAAGGTCTTGGCTAACACCTGACCTAACTAATGATGCATGTAGTTTTACTTTCATTATCTTAACAGCAAATAAGAAAATTAACCCATTAACATGAACCAATGTTCATGAATGGGTTTCGTTGCGATATCATGCACAGCTAAATCATAAATATGTGCGTCGTCATAAGCAGGTAAAATCCGGGCATTCAGTTGAAAAAAAGTTCATGAAAGTTCAGTTAAGTTCAATACAGAATCACTGCACACAAGTTTGTTTTGCAATTTCTCACCGGAAAACGCCCACGTGTTTTTTTTTATTACAGAGGATATGCTGCGAAGCCGATTTTGAAATGGGGACATTTCCCAGGAACAATTTGCATGTCAATCGGTATGTGGACATTTTCATGGGAAAGGCACCTTTGTTGCAACACACATTTCGCTTTTATCGACGCATTTTAATGTGCTATGGACGGTGAAACAACGGATGCAACTAGAACAGACTAACCAGTTACGCTAATATACCTTTTTTAAACTGATGTATTTTAAACCATACATGCGGACATCAAGACAATATTGCATACTTGTAAAAAACTTCTGTCCGTCTGATAAAGCGATTCATTGTGTAGCTTCTCACAGCTCACTGTTAGCACTTAGGAGGTAACAAGCAGGTGTGAATGCACAAAGAAACTGCCATCAGTTAATAGCTCTCACCACAAAGGTACCAAGAAGTCGTATTTCTTCATACCAGTCAACTTTATGGAATTTCAATTAAGTGAAGTGGGCTTTGGGGAGGTGGGGGAATCAAAAGATTATTACAACATGCTGGAATCTTAAAAATAACACTTAAGCACAACCTTCCCATGGTTGCATGCATTAATTAAAGTAATTTCTCAACCCAGTGGTATCTGTACCATCAACCCTACTGGAAACAAGGAAATAGTCCTTCGTCCCACTACCCTGACAGGTGGGCGGCATAAATCGTCCAATATGGAGCACCACAACAGTTCTTAAAATTAGGTAATCTATCAGTCAGGATGGTGATGTGAACTACAGTCTTCTTTCCTTCCAGTTCCAGTACTTAATTCTAGAAGGTATTCCCTTCACTGCCAGATAACTCAGTTCTGAATCAAAAACATTTTTTTTACTCAATTCCTTTTTAAGGGTATATAAAAGACGGGTCCTCCTCGGTTTTGTACAGTACCTAACATTATGCATTTATGCTGCAGCTCCCTGGGTGAAAGTAGATGAGTATGATGAAAAAGAGAAGATGTGGCATAATGAGGATTATCATACAAACATACTCGGGGAATTGCCAACTTCTCCTTATCATACTACTTCCTTGAATAAATGCCAAATTTTGCTAGGAAACAACACTCTCAAAGACATGTATACATGCAGTGACAGAAAAGTAAGGCTGCAGAACCCAATGTATCTGCAAACCCTGTGCATGTAGAGTTTAACACAAGCCCATGTAGCTCCTCACTATTATTAACCAGAGGGCAATGCAATGTCTTTGCACCCTAGCAGGGAAAAGAAACATCATAAATCATAGCCGCTTGCCATTATCATGCATGCTCAGCTATCTCAGTACAACCAGGTGCTTTGAGACCAGTTTGAGCATTTCCAAAAGTTACAAATATATGGTCGCCTTTCTCACATGAAAAAGTAAACAAGCTGACCTCCAATTAAGTACTTACCTCAAGGAAGAAAAAGGGGACACTAGAAAACAAAATGGAAAACCCTATCCTGGTCTGAATGAAAGTTCACCAGAAGCGTATGCATAAAAAAAGAACTTATTCTTACACCCAAATCTATCAAGGTGTACATGAGTACCAAAAACAATTGCCTCTGTTCCAAATGGCTCTGAAAACGGAGTTGTTCCCCACTCGGTACTGCAAGGGCTTGGCAAGGCATCACTGTGGGTGCCTTAACAAAGGATTCCTGTTGTGCACACCTTGTTTTAGGAATTATTTGCAATCTTCTTTAAATCTTCAGATTTGTATGGGCGGGCTACAAAGGAATATCTGTTGTCCTGGGAAACATTCACTTGGATCAGTATGTGCTGCTCAAGGTCTTTCATCAGGGGAAGACTCAGTGTTGCTATGCAGAATGTAGTTGTGGTTGGGAGCCTTGTAGTGGAAGCAGTTGCTTTTACGCGTGTTTCTCCCTGCCTTTGAGCTGTCCATTCCACCAGGGTGTTCGATAGCTCAAAGACTGCCTAAGGTTGTTGGTTTCATAAATAGTACAGCTTTTTGAAGATTTAGAATGTTGAGTTTTCACTTGACTAAGGACCTCCAGTCCGAAATGCATAGGGGCTTGGATTGAACATAGGCTAGAATGCCTTCATATCAATTATTATAATATGTACATGAGTAATGAATCATAAACAATGGATGTCTTCCAATATGTATGCAATACAATTCAAACACAAATGATGGATGGAGTGCTGAAACTTCATTATTCTTTAACTCACTTCTCCACCCCAGTTCAGGCCCAGCCATATGCAAATCAGTCTTGACACTTACTTATGGGAACAGTCCAGCCCAAACTGAAGCCAGATCTTACCTGGACCGGAAACAAGCATGAGAGGACCGGTTTCGGGGTTTGACCCCTCATCAGCCAGGCAAGCTTGAATCAAGTGAACAAGTGGGCAATAGACCCACGTCTGGGCATACCCTGCCAACTTAGAGCGAACAAAGCAAAGCATGTGTTGGCTGTTCTGCTTCGGGTTGGATGGTTACATTTACAAAAGAATCAAGTATGAATAAAGCAATGTAATCACCTAGTCATCGATCTTGCATGGTCTGCCTTCATTTTTGCTAAACTAGTACTCAATCACAGTGAATTGTGTGCTACTACTTATTTCTAACTTTCGTGTAATTCAACCCCTACTTATTAACAATTTTGGAGCTAAAAATATAGCCCACATTCTGCAAATCATGGGCAGTTTAGAAACTGTAAAGTCAACCAAACTTCATACGTGTTTTGCAAGGTATTGGAAACTGCATGTATTTGTGCTTCCTGACTGGAATGTGGTTTATGGTAATGTGACACATTAAAGGGAAAATAGCATGGGAATCGATTTGTATTTATGTGTAAGAAAAGAACTGTAGAATAATATTGCTGTGGGTGAAAAGATCAGGTGACACTTACACTTCAAGCCAGACTTAAAGATCCATGTAGCTTAATTATTGCCCTCCTCTCATCTGCGCTGCTGCCAGAGAAAAACAACATAAATCAACTAGCCATCACAGTCACTTCAGTAGAGGAGAAGTGTGGCTCACCGATTAGAGCGGCAGACCTTGAGGCAGAGGTCTGGCCCTGGACCAGGGTTCAATTCCCGACGTGCAGGGTCTTGGGCTCAATGTCCACGGACTCGACAATTCTCGCCTAGGTGCCTACTCTAATCATGGGTCCCACTCTGCAACTCTGGGCAATAGCTTGCTTAATCTCCACAACAGCCCCGAAAGCGCTAGGATGTCTGGCCTCACCTTGGAGGTACCCAGTAAGGGGCATCTCACAGGGAAAGCCAGGAAGGGTTCCACGGCGGTATAGCGCGCCAAGATACCTTCTAGGTGATAGTGCGTTTTACAAGTATACACACATTTACATTTACAATAGCATTACAAAATCTTGCATGCATCCCCAAAAATTCAAGCTCAGGCACCTGGATAAATGAACAAAATAACAGCGGTGTCCAGGGAAAGCACTTTTTCTGTGGAAGCAGACAACTTCTGCCTAATTAAAACATTTGCTCCTGGCTTCCAACATGTGGTTGAAGCCAAAGCTCATCTCTACTTATACTCGCATAATTGGTGGCAAGCCAGACCATAAGTAAAAACAGCCCACCAGACTATAAACCAGGTCCACAAACTGCCAAAAATCGGCCCACACACTGACCAGTCAGAATAGCCCCTCTGGCTCTCTCTGGACACTTGCCCTTTAGGCAAGTCTGCCTCAGCGTTAAGAAAATAAGTAGGTGCTAAAGGTGTTTAAGGTCCAGGGTCCTTGATGTTAGGCTTAGCATACGTTCACTTGCATCCTCTTTTAGTACCTTATTGCCTTGTCACAGTTACTGTGATTTCACTGATGATCTGAGCAATGTTTATTAACGGAGGATTCGTGTAAATCTTTCCCATTGTATTCGTATTAAAAGATGCTTATGTATCCACAGCCGAAATTGCATTTTCGATTGAATTTGCCTTATGGGTCTGGCACTGCCCACGGGTAGAGACAGAATTAGGTGTTTTGGTAGCGCTTACTGGATGCACCAGAGATTTGGGCACTTGTCTTGCGCGCTCACGCCTCCCTCTCCCCACGTCATCAGCGCAGAGGCCCGCCTCCATCGCTTCCATGTGACCCAGCATGTCATGCTTCACAGAAAGGGGATCACTGCTAGCAGCACTTTGATTTTTCCAGGTCAGTTTGTAGAGCACAAATTACATCAATCAGAGCGAGGGGCGTGGCGCACGCAGCCAGATGCAAACTATTCTTACACAGACACTAACCACCGCGACATGTGACCACAAACTATTTGTTTAAAATCCTACAATCTAAGATTCCTCGCTGTGCCAAAGTACTCGAGCAGTGCAACCCTGCCATTAACAGAGGTTCTTATCACACAGAGTGCCATGGCCCTGCAGCGCATTTAAATTAGTTCCTTTAATGATTAAGTGAGAGTACAAAAGACGCTGAAGGAGGAACACCTGCCCAGAAAACTGGAATTATCACGATCAGTCGGTCACCGCTTGCTCATACTAGTGTGACCAAGAGCGGAGCCTTTAGTGTCGCAACTCAGCAAAAGAGTAAACAGACCAACCCCTGCCCTTTGTTTACCGGGAAACAAGGAAATCTGATAATACTGTACATGTTCTGAGATAGGCTGGGGCAGTGGCTGGCGCACATCGCAGGTATTAAAGGGACCACATCTGCGAAGGCAAAGTCCTTCACTTTAGTCAACAAACGTGCATTGGCCCCACCCACGTCTGGACGAGAATTCATAACGACATTCATACACATCCCCTTTTTGGTAGCAAAGGGTTCCACTTGCATCCAGACAAAAAAATACTTTATGTTCTACATTTTTTTAAACTTGCATCCTCCCCACAAAAAAACAATTCCCCCCATTCATTTCAGTCTCAAAATCCGCAGTTATACGACTAAATACATAAACATTGGGATGTATGTAGCATGACATGAATAAGAAACATAAATAATTTACCTGCCACTCAGACAGCAGGTGCTTTTTTTGCCCAGACAGCAGGTGCTTTTTTCTCTTCTGTTAAAATAAATAAACATCTTTAGCCCCGTGTGGCACTCAAAGCAAGCGTTTGGAGACTTTCTTAGGGTGAGCAAGCGCTATATAAATGCCACAATGAATGCAGTACAAGGTACAACAACACAGAACGAGCACGTACTTAAATACAGCCCAAGTCTAGCGTTTAAGCGAGGTAAGAAGGGGCCAAGTCCGCTGCGCATTTAAGGGGGAGGGGGTCTTAACGTGCGCAGCCAGCGAGCTGCCTCCTTCAGCCCTTTAGAATGAACGACGGGCAGGGAAGCGCGCGCCGGGAGGGGGGCGCTGCGGGAGGGGGCGGCGTGGCGGGTGCGGCGCTCACCGGCTCCCACTGCTGAGGCTGCGGCGGCTCCTTCCTTCCCGGCTCCAGGCGTTCTGCTCAATGAAGCCCGTTGCAGCTGTCCCCGGAATCAGCAGGCGCCTACGTCACGGCCTCCGAGGTTCCAGCGTCACCTGATCCCGCGTAACTAGGGAGGCGCCGAGGCCGCACGCGAGAGCCTTGGAGTGTCCGGGATCTCTGGGAATCGGCACGAGACGAAGGCGGGGTAGAAGCCAGGGTGCTGCAGCCACAGTCTCCCTAGGGGCGAGAAACCAGTATTGCCCCCCACTTTTCACATGGCAGGTGCCGGCCGCTTAGAACCCGTGGTTCCAACATGGGTGGCTGATACTGCCCTCACATCAGCAGGCAGTTACATAAGGATGGATGAGTGAAAAGGTGGATGAGTGAGTGGGTGAGTGAGTGGGTGGGTGGGTGGATGGATGAGTGGAATGATGGATGGATTGATGAATTGATAAGTGCAAGGGTGAATGGATGGACAGATGAGCGAAAGGGTGGATGTAAGGATGGATGAGTGAGTGAAAGGGAGGGTAGATGGACTAAAGGATGAATAGATGAGTGAAGTGAAAGGGTGGATGGATGAGAGAGCGGATGGGTGGGTGGATGGATGGATGGAAGGAAGGATTGCTAAGTGAAAGGGGCGATGGAGAGAGAAAGGGAGGATGGTGAATGACTGAAAGGGTGGATGGGTGGAAGGATGAGTGACTGGGTGGATGGATGAGTAAGAGAAAGGATGGCTGGATGGGTGAAAGGGTAAATGGCTGGATGGATGAGTGAATGGATGGATGGGTAGAAGAGTGGATAGATGAGTGTACAGATGGCTAGGGTGAAAGGGTGGAAGAAGGATGGATGAGTGAAAGGATAGATGGAAGGATACATGATGGATAGGTTTGCAAATGGTTGAATATGTTTGGATATGGCTGGTCTTACTTATATACCATTGCGCGACCTCTGATGTGTCTGTTAAACTTGTCCAATTGTCCTGAATTTTGACGTCCTGAATTTGTGTCCTGAATTTTGACCCTTTGTCCTGAATTTTTACACTCACCGTCCTGAATTTGCACCAATGCCAGTTGGTCACCCTAACTGATGCCCATCTTGTTCATCCGGAGAAGGTGCTGCTTGGGTACTGCTCTATGAGGACCGTCCCTACAGCGAGGGCAATGTAGTCTTGGGGCACCCAACAAGAATGTGGCACTGACTGAGGACAGGCACCCTAGCGCGAGAAGTCAACTAGTACTGTGGTCTAATGGGTCCTTTCTCTGTCACACAGCTATACCAACGCCCCTCCCACCCCTAGGTTGGTAATATGAAGGTAGAATGGGTTTCTATATTCTAAAGTGCAGAAAAGCATCTAATCGTTATTGTCCAAAATTTCCGAGTAGCGTGTCATTTCTGACATTGAAGATCAGTGATAGCTTTTCTTTCAAGGTCACTTTACGTTCTGGAACTTACTTTTTGAATTTTACCATTGCCGTTTAGGGCTTCAAATGCCCAAACTATTGTTATCGAAAACAAAACTGACGGACCACTCGACTGCTGGGGCTTTGCTGTGCTGTATTGTGCTCAATTACTTTTTAGGCACCCATAGCAACGACCTATATAGTGGTCTCTCTTGTTTTTGTATGAAAAGGAAAATGAGTAAAATATTAAGCGAGTGTGGGTAATATAAAACAATTCTAAGTTTATTTTAGTTGTTAGTTTTTGCATAATACTAACCTCATGTATTCCTGTATATGGATGTGTTCTGGAACAAATGTAGCCCAATATCGAGGGGACTCATGTCATCCTGTAATCCATTGATGAGAGTACTTAGGACCTGATTATAACTTTGGCGGTGTGGGAGCAGGCCACCGCCCACTCCCGCATTGCCAGAGCTCACCACTGGCAGCCCGCGAGAATACAAGTATTTTTGTACTGTGGCTGGTGGTCCTTTGGCGTTCCCACAGTTGTGCCTTTCAAAAAGGCACCACATGGGAACATTAGAGGCTGTGCCTGCACAGCATGGCTTGATAAGTCCATGCCATGCAGGAACAGGTGGTGCATGCACACAGGGTTGTGCATGTATCCCCAGGTCCAGAGACACATGGGGGGCCCTGTAGGGCACCCTTTGTTTTCTCCCTGCCTCACATTTCACAGCTGGCAAACCGCCTTGAATAGTGAGGCCGGAAGGAAACTTGTAATTTGCTTGGCGATGCCATAGCAGCACTGCTAGGCATATTGCGGCCTTCAGACTGCCACGTATCCCTAGCGTTTGCAGCAGTCTCCTCATGATCCGACTGTCGCACTCGTAATGCGACAGTCTGACAAATAGGTCCACGACCGGCACCACATCTTCACCACAGGTTTGAACTCGTATTCAGACCCTTAGAAGTATAGCCCTACAAATCACACAGAATGTCGAGAAAAAGTAGAGTAACCATCGAGGGTGACTAAGCTGTGTGCAGCATCACCAAACTGGAAATTTGTATTAACTATCCCTCTGCTGAAACAAGCCTTGATAAAGACAGCCAAGTTATCTTTGATGTAGTAAAAGATTTTTGGTAAGAAGCTAGCAATGTCTCTGTGCACTATCTTTACATCCAGCATCTGGGTCATTAGAGAAAATTGTCCCTTCACCAGTTACAATTGCAAGATTCCTCTGATGATCAAAGGTCGGTCTAATTTAGGGGTCAGTTTAGCATTTAGTACCCTCTCGGCCAAACCAATGGTACACGCACCCTATTTTTATGGTCGGGAGGACTTCCAGCTTTGTGTCCCCAGTTGGCTCAGTTGATGGAAAGCTTTCTCCGACAGCCCAACAGAGAAGAAAAGGCAAGGCACCACCCTTCCCTATTTAGGCTGTGATGTCTTTTTTTCTGTCACAGTCGCAATGTAAAATCCGTAGGTGAGGGACAGAAAAAACAAAGACATCTCCCCTCACAACCAGAGAAAGATTTGGTGAACATCCATCAAAACTGATGGTGGTTGTCCACCAAACATTTTGTATCTTGACAGGAACCACCATGGTGGTGGTTCCTATCAGTATACAGAGTTCACCACTAGGTTGCTGGTGATCTCTAAATACATTAGACTGTAGTCCGTCTGGGGGGGTGGATGGAATGACCACCCCTAGCCTGACATGCTGTGCTCCATCTGCCAAACCTTTTAGATCAGGTTTTTAATCTTTCTATTGATATATTTCAGCCTGGTTAGAAGAAGGTCTTGGGAGAGTACATGAAATACAAACAAATTGAATACACAGTAGTTAATGGAATTGCACAGAGCTCTCTCACTTTCAGCAGGAGTAATGGTCACTTCACAACACACACACATATATACTCCTTACCTTCTGCTGTTGAGCTACCTTCCCAACTTCTGCTGGTGGGCTTGTCTGGTTGCTGTTCCCTAGTCATTGCTGCAGAGAGGAGGGGTGGCCAGGTTAGAGCACCAACGGCAACCTGGGGAAGAGGACAGTTGCTAGTGCTTGAGTGAGAGGTGGAAACCAAGTAGGGGTGGATCAGGGGGAAGGAGGAGATGGCAAGAAGGAGTGCCTTAATTTAGAAGGCAGGAAGCAAGTTGGAGGGCTTTGAAGGTAGGTGGCAAATCAAGAGTAGGTACCTCAGGGGCAAGCAGGAAAAGCCTTGAGGGAGAGCATGTGGGACTGCCTGTTGTGACAGGAATATCTGTGTGCTTCAGAGACCAGGTTGGGGGTAGAAGACAGTCATCATTGGTCTCAAGGATTTAGGACATAGTTTAGCTGGTGTGATAGGCTCCAACTCTGCAGACACTTCCCCATCAGGCAGATTGGTTCTGTTTGATACCCCATCCCTGCTGGAAAGTTTATCAGGAGTATTTTTAGTTACATTTTGCTGTGCAGGAATGATTGTATGTTTGGAGTATTTGTATGGCATAAACCTAGCCAAAAGACAGTGCAGCGATCTACAGGGTTGAAGGCAAAGTTAAAATCAACAAAAGCTTGATGAGGTGGCTAGGTTCTGGGACCATCATGATGCAGTAGTGTTCTTTCAAGAGGTTTGATTTTAACTCTTTCCTAGATTGGAAAGATTCCTAGATTGGTTCATTTCCTATGTGCATAAACAGGGAAGGTGTGTTGCCTTGCTTTTTCTTTTTTACATTTGTTTTCCTCCAGTCTGATGGTATCTTAGCTGCTGACGTGCCAAGAACCACTGTAAATGATGACCTTGTCATCCAGATAGGTAGGGTTGCTGGTCGTTATGGCTTTGTAAATAAGGCAGCTGGTCCGGAAACGATGGAGGCCAGTAAGTGGAGTCAGTAGAGTTCCCCTCACAGTGGGGGAGATGTGGTCATATTTCTTCAGGTGATGGATGAGTTGTGCTGTGGTGTCTAGATTGCCCAAATGGGAGACCAGTGTGGAGTCTGGGAACCATGGAGCAGAGTGTTGTCACAATCCAGATGCGAGAACATAAGAGCTTGAACGGAAAAGTGTGAAGTCACTTACTGGGAGAAACCGTTTCACTTTGCTTTGTAAAGATAGCTGGTATCAGATTGTCAAAACCCATTTTAGGAACACGGGCCAACGAAGGTTACTGAGCCTAAATTGTGGCACTGATTAACCGGGGTCAGACCAATGGCATTGCAACCTGGGTGCCAAGTGCACTGTGTTTCATCTTAACTGTCAGAGTAGCAAGAATGAGCAGTCAGTGGCTTCTCAGAGAGGTAATGTGGGGAATAGGGAATCAGAACCCAGACGATTATACAACTGACGATACATGCTGTTGAGATCAGAACTTTTCTTTATAAAAACAAATAAGTACTTTTATTACACACCAATACCTAATATTGTACAAAGTAAGATCAATAAGGAATAGGGATATAATACAAGTGCTACTGGCTTATAATCAAATATTAGATGACTAGGGAGGATTGTAATACAGGTTCAAGCTCATGTGCAAGCCATCTGACTGACAGTAGGTTGGTTCACTCTGGTTCTACTACTGAAAAATTCCCTGGGCTGCCTTGTGAAAAGAAATTTAAATATCCTTTCACTGTATCAGTAGAGGCACAGCCAATGTTCTAGTTCACTTGGTTGGTTTACGTGAAGTACTGGACATTTGAGAATCTTAAATTTGAGTCCTGTACACAACCTCAGTGTGAGCCGTCTTGCTCGTAGTTCACAGCAGCGATACAGTCAGGCCCACCTCTTTTTCCTTGTGTTGGTTCAGGAATGGGTAGCTTTGGAAAAGCAGAAGCACAGACCTAAGTGAGCCCTCCATCCTGACAGCAAGGAGCCCCCTCACTGTTGGTGGTCAAAAGTCCTCCATCCACAGTGTGTGCTCTCTCGGCAGAGTCCACATATATCAAGTCCACTCCTGATGGTGGTTTGCAGTGTCACAGTTGTGCTGATGGTCACACTCGCAAGTTGCTGGCTGTGCATGCCTATGAAGCTGGTTCAGGAAACCTCTGTGGAGGCAAGGAGACCCACTCCCTTGACTCAGTACACTCTTCTGTGATGTCAATCTCTCTCAGAACAGCAGATGGGCTTCTTCTCCTCTAACAGTTCTCTCCGTCAGCAAGCAAGGCAGGCTTCCAGGCATCAGGCAGACCCACAGTTTTTCTAGCAAGATGGTGCAGACTTTAGAAAATGTCCCCTCACCTCTTGGAAACTGGCTGTCTTACGAAGCATTCACTCCCTTGGTCATGAGGAAAATTGAAAGAGTGGGAAAGTTTGGGTCTCACTCTTGTAGTACTTTTCCAAACAATCAGTGGTGATCCCACTGTCAGTGCTCTGGAACCAGTTTGGAACAGTTATCTTTCAAAAGTAGCTTCTCCTTCTACAGAACAGACACAGTCTTTGCTGAAGGTGATGGCTCCCACTGTTTAACAAACTGAAGTAGCACTCTGGGGAGACAAAAGGGCAGGCACTGACTAGAAGAAATTACAAGACCGGAGGCTACCATTATGCATTAATCTTTTAATGCCAACTCCACACAGTCACTTTTAAGTATGAAATCACAGTGCGTATTGCTCTAGCAAATAATACAGTCAGGCTTTAACACCTTGGGTGCTATGGGTTTTCCCCCTCCGGTGCTGACATTTTCTGAATCGCACTCTACATGACAAAGCCAGCTCGTCATAAGCACAGCGCAGGTAATGCCCATGACGAGCTGGCTTTGTCATCAGCACTGAAGGGGATAATAGGCATGCGGCCAGCCTCATCTGCCTCTTTTAAATTCAGCTCCACACAGATAAGTAACAGAAAGAATTAAGGTGCAAGCCTATCTTTCGATGAGACTGTTTATAGATGTTTCTTCTTTTGAACTGCTACCTATTATAGTAGATATGTATTGAGGAAACAACCACCTTTATATTACTGTAATATTGTATTTATAAGGTAATGTTCTATTTATATGGCTGAAATCTGTTTGGTAATTCGGGTAACTAACCTCTAATACCCTTTCTCAACAAACGGGCATACGCAGAGCTTCCAATTTCTGGTTGCTCATTATTTCCCCTTTCCCCGCTAGCCTTCAGCGGAGTCTGCGCATGAGGGTTATCGAGCACGCCCACGAAGTGCTCCGCTCCTGTTTTCACTGCCCCGCTAGGCACGCCCGAGCAGTTTAAGTTCCAACGGAACAAGAATATGGGGATTGCAGCACCCCTTGCGAACAAGAACATCAGTAACTGCCAAACAGGCTTCTCCCAACACGGCTTGTCATCTGAGCGCGTCAGGAGAGGCTGTATGGAAAAAAAAATTATTAGAGGAAAGGTCTTGGGCTACAACACGAGCCGTAATACACACAGCTGTTCGCCCGAGAAACGTGGACAGTTGCTTATCAATGCGAACAACTTACTGGGACTCCGCGGCATGATCCATTATATAAATTCTCTCATTGGTTCACAATCTTTCCCAAACGAATATTAAAAAACTCAAATCATTTAGCCCTTCACCTGAGAGCCAAGGTAAGGCAAAATAGGAACACACAGTGGGACCAAACACACAAAAAACACCTTTGTAATAATAAAAAAAATATATATATAAATTCACTGAAAAAACCATAGATTTTAGGGGTGTTATAGTTAGCTGGACATTTCACTCGTACAAAACCATTGAAAGTCCTCCGTTATAGCTAGTTCTGCTAACTATAACTCGCATGCCAGCAATCCACTGCTGATGATGTCACATATTACATCATTAATGACATGACCAGTGACATCACTGATGACATCATCCAGTGAATGTGGTTTGGTTCATTATTTAAATATGTACTATATATATAGCAATCTGCATTGAAGAATGAGTGGATATATAAATATAAATATCTGGATTGAGGATTTAGTAGCAGTGTGATTGACTGTTTACTTCACTAATTTATAGTGTCTCACTAAATATATTAGATAGTGACTAACTGTGTGAATATCTGTAACACTTTGTCAGTTGTTGTGTAAACTGCTGCACCAGTTAGTTACCAGCTATGTGAAAGTCTATATTAGTTATTGATTAGTTAACTGAGTAGTTGTATGGGAGAGTGAATGAGTGTGTGGTTCGTTGGGGTGTGTGTGACTGCCCAAAGATGTGTGAATAGTTAATTCGGTAGGTATATGAGGTTAAGACAACATGTTATAACAGTTGCTTGGGTGAGTGAATATCTTTATGGGTGTGGTGATTAGCAAATATATCTTTCAATGGTTCATGTCCAACAAACTAGAAAAATAAAAGGCAGTGTATATGACAGTTGTATATAAATAAGTATACATAAGACTCAGTGATTGTATGAGTGACTGTATTGATAACTGTATACTTGTAATAGTGATTTTATAACACACTAAGTATGAGTTACTATCTATATGAATAAATTAAGTGGTGTTTGTATAAGTGTGTAGCTGAGTAAATGTACGTATGATCCATTGTTTGCATAAGTGAGTAGGATGACTGCATAAGTGAAGAGGATGTGTGCTGGTGTGTAATGTTGATATAGGTGTATAAGTATTGTTGTATGGCGTTTTAGGATCCAAGCAAATTTCCCCCGATTTTTGCCCTTATATAGGTACAATTCACATTGCCCTAACATAGGCATAGAAATCATACCCATATTTTGACATAGCCCATGCAGTCCAAATACAGGCATGGCTACTTCCACCCGTACCAAAACGTCACATCGATTTCTTGGAAAATCGGCTTAAGCAGTCAGAGACCTCCCCTTGCTTGAATATTGATTTGTCCAAGAACTCATGGAGTTTACAAATAACTACTATTCCCTTGGGGTTCTTTATTGACGTTATTATGCCCCACTTTACGTCAAACTGGGCACCTTCAAGGTATAAATATGCCCTCACTTGCTCTAGCAAGACACGATGGTTCGGAGCAGTTCGACTTTCTACTTGCCCGACGCAGCTCGCTACAGCAAGTGCCGAAGGAAGCCGACCCTCCACCTGACGCACTGATCGAGAGGCTGTCTTTTATCTCGCTGAGAATCCAGCTCCAGTGTTTCCAAGCTCCCCTTGCGGGGTGTTGGGAAATCGAGTCCCGAGACAGAGATACCAGACCTCCTTCATTCTAAACTAAGGTATGGAGCTGATTAGAACCTAAGAGAAATCTTGGATAGATTCTTGGCAAAGAAAACTAAACCTATAGTTAGATCTGGGGGTCTCTAGTTGGCAATGGTATTCACCTTTGTCCAAATAGGGACCCTTACTTCTAAGTCAGGATAAGGGGATTACACTCCTTAATAACCCCTGCTCACCCCCTTGGTAGCTTGGCACGAGCAGACAGGCTTATCTCAGAGGCAGTGTGTTAAACATTTGTGAATATACACAGTAATACAGTGAAGACACTATAGATGGACACAACACAGGTTTTATAAAAATAAGTATTCTTTATATCGACTTAAACACAAGACCACAAAGGACGAAAATCCACAATACTACACTTCAGATTACTTAAAAGATGATTCAAGTTGCTTAGTTCAAGTTGATGGTAAATGCGACAAAGTTCTCAACAAAGTACCTGGATGCGTAACGCAAAGTAAACAAAAGGTTTGCAAAAGGGGAGATGCGTCAGATCCGTGACCCGGGGGAACGGTTGCATCCTGCCTCAATGCTTGCGCAGAGTAAGGGACTCGTTGTGAGCCTTACCGGTGCGGAGGTGATGCATAGATTCTCGGCCTGCGGGCCCGTTGCGGTGCACAATATGGCGCCTTGATGCAATGCGATGATCCAGTTGCGATGCGAGAAGATGGCACCCTTGATGCGGCGATGTGATGACGATGCGATGACGCCCTGGCAGCCTTGCGATGAATCTGTACTTTGGAGCTGCGTCAGGCCCTGTGACATGCTTCTCCGGTGATGTGATGGCGACTCTCATGATGGCGTCACGCTTCTCCGGTGATGCGACAGCAGGCAGCTTCGATGAACACACGCTTCCAGGGACATGCGGCGAAGGCTCGCTTCTCCGGCGTTACGACGATTTTAGCTGCGGCGGCGAAACGCCTCTTCTGGATGCGTCGTGCTTCCAGCTCCCAGCGGCGCGCAAGTGTCTGGAGTCAGAATTCCCAGCAAGGAAATTCAGTGGGGAGCTGGAGGTGAAGTTTTTTGTCCCTGAGACTTCAGCAGGAGGAAAGTACAGTTCAAGCCCTTGGAGAATATTCTGTAGATGAAAGTCCTTTCAAAGTTACTTCTCCTTTCCCTTGGCAATGAAGCAACCACTGCAGGCCAACCCAACAAACAGAACACTGGCAGAGGGCCAGTACAACTCCTACAGCTTCCTTGGTTCTTCTCCTTGGCAGAGAAGTTTCTTGTCCAGAAGTGATCTAATTTTTGGGGATCACGGTCCCAATATTTATACCCCAAAATCCTTTGTTCTCTGAAGGCAGAGCGGCCTCTGCCTAGTCCAAACCAGTTCCTGAGCACTTTGTTTGCATGACTCTCTTCTTCCTTTTACTGTGCAGGGCAGAGACATCAGCCGCCCCACAGGAGGTGGAGCCAGCACAGGGGAGGGAAGATACAGCTCTGGAGCACTCTGTTAACATGATTCTTCCTCTTCTTTCACAGTGTAGGGCAGAGACATCAGACAAGCCACAGGGGGTGGAGCCAGCATTGTTGAGGGAAGGCCCAGCCCTATTCAGGTTCCAGGTGCAACTCCTCCCTCCCATCTAGATGCAGATCTCTCTATTCACCACTGGGCTGCCCCAGCTTGTCTCCTGGAATCCCCCAGCCCTGTCACTCACAAACCCAGACAATGAATACACAACCCAGGGGAGGCAGGCCTGGATAGTTAGGCATGAAAAGACATACTTTCTAAAAGTGGTATTTTCAAACACAGAATATTAAAACCAACTTTACTAAAATATGTATTTTATTATTCTGAGTTCAGGCATACTAAATTCGAATTTCTACCATGTTTCTTCAGTCAGTTAGGATTATACGAATGTAATAATCTAACTGCCCATTCTGGCCTATGATAACAGGTAGCCTTCAATAGTGAAAAATGAAAATGGCTGTTATTCACTATTAGAACATGCTACACACATCAGAGCATATCCTACCTTATACTTACAATGCACCCTGCCCTTGGGCCTACCATAGGGGTGTCTAATATGAAGCAAAGGGAAGGTTTAGGGACTGGCAAGTGGGTGCACTTAGCCAAGTCGACATGGCAGTGCTAGACTGCACACAGGCCTTGCAATGGCAGGCCTGAGACACACTTTACAAGCTGCTTCTGTGGGTGGCACAACCAGTGCTGCAAGCCCACCAGCAGCATTTGATTTACAAGCCCTGGGCACACGTGGTGCACTACTAGGGGCTGACAGATAAATCAAATAACCCAATCATGGAATAACCAATTAGTACATCAATTTAACATAGGGAGCACTTGCACTGTAGCACTGATTAGCAGTGGCACAGTGCCCAAAACATAAATCCAGCAAAAACATCTCAAAACAGAGGAGGCAATCCGTCAAAATGGAAGGGAGACTCATGCCAATGATGCCAGGTCTAACACATGTCCCCTCCAACTGAAATATGGGGAGAACTACCCTTCCCCTTGGGAGTTCTTTTCACTAAGGCGGAAAAATCTGGACAGACCATCAGCGTTGGCGTGTTCTGTACCAGGGCGGTGTTCCACCGTAAAGTCTATACCCTGTAGGGAAATGGACCACCTCAACAATTTTGGGTTCTCACCCCTCATCTGCATCAGCCATCTGAGGGGCCTGTGCTCGGTCTGAACCCGGAAGTGAGTCCCAAACAAGTATGGTCTCAACTTCTTCAGTGCCCAGACCACTGCAAATGCCTCACGCTCTATTGCACACCACCTCTGTTCCCGGGGAAGTAACCTCCTACTGATGAAGGCTACAGGTTGGTCTAGGCCCTCTTCATTAATCTGTGATAGAACAGCCCCCACACCATGCTCTGAAGCATCTGTCTGTATGATGAATTATTTTGAGTAGTTGGATGCATGTAGCACGGGTGCTGTGCACATGGCAGTCTTCAGGGCGTCAAACGCCTTCTGACAGGTGTCAGTCCAGTTCACTTTCATGGGCTGCTTCCTGGAAATCAGCTCAGTCAAGGGTGCAACAATGTTGCCATACCCCTTGACCAACCTCCTGTAGTAGCCTGTGAGTCCTAAAAAGGCTCTCACCTGTGTTTGAGTCTTAGGGGGTTCCCATGCCAGGATGGTATCAATCTTGGGTTGTAGGGGGCGCCACCTGGCCGCTTCCTACCTGGTGACCCAAGTACGCCACGGAACCCTGCCCGATCTGGCACTTACTTGCTTTGATCGTGAGGCCTGCCTTTTCCAACGAGGAAACGAGGTAGACGCACGCATCGAAAGGAACTCTGAACATAACCGGTTCACTGTAACACAGAAACAAGACGCCATACCTCGTTTGGAGAATTTTAATTCAGTACAAGAAGATAGCTACTGGAACAAAGATCAGAAGAGTACACAGGAAAAGATAACGGGAAAATAGAAAACCGTATAGTTCCTGGGCAGGTCGTTCCAAGGTTAACTATAGAATCACAAGACCAAAGAGAAGAGTGTGACAGGAACATCGGCCTGCTCTACACAGTTCTCTCTCTGCCAACTTTGACCTTGTGAGAAGGTGGCCTGATATGCAGTGCTCACTATTCTAGTGAACACTATGTATCAGTCCAGCAACCCTTATTGATGATTGGTTGTAAGTCAACCTTATAGACCAGCTATCCTAGTAGCGTGGATACGAGCAGTCTAAGGCTAAAGACTCGAGAGGGCGCGTTAAGCCAGCTGTTTACCACACATATACCCCTTGAATACCAAGTGAAAGGACACCACACAAGTGTTATGAAAATAAACAGTTATTTATTTAAAGATCACAACAGCCCTGTACTCTTTATGAGGACAGGGTACTAAGCACAAACCAAAACTCTTACAAAAATACTTAAGTTAGCACAGTATATACAAATGCCCGAGGGGCACGGAAAACCATATACTCTGAAAGTGGAATGCGAAATTCCTAGCAGGTAAGTACAGTACTAATAGCTTTTGGAATCGCTAGGACTTGACTAGGGAATCGTTAGATTATGTCTAGGAGGCCTAGGGGACTCGGGTGCAGTGTGTGCACTCTCACGCGAGATGCGGGACAAAAGTCTATGGTAGCTAGGAATTAGAAAGTTAGTGTTCTCGGGCGAACCCGACCTGGTAGGGAGAAAACGAAAGTAGATTCTGACCCTTGGATAGTGAGGCTATGCTGGGGCACCGAAATGCCGAAGTTACCTAGCCCAGGGGCTGCAGCTGCATAGGTCTGAAAAGACGTCGGGAATCCTCGTAGACGGACCAGGAGCCGGAAGAAAAGATGCTGGCCGGTGACCAGTGAAGAAAGTTCAGTTGGATCCAAGCCTGGATCTCGAAGATAGATGACACCTGAAAGCAGAGGGGACCAAGTTCGAGACTACTAGCCAGTAGTCAGTGGGCACCAGGAGGGCACCGGATGGTAGCCACCTCGACTAGGTGAGTGGGTGACGCTTGACTCGAAGATCTCACGGACCAGGAGGCGTTGTCGGCGACCAGGATGGAGGATCGAGCTGTCCCACGAAGATAGAAGCTGTCGGCGTCGCTGGACCCAGGATTGGGCAACAAAGCCTTGGCAAATTCAAGCCCACGCGGTGGACCTAAAATGGCGTCTGGGGTGGACCAGGAGGGTCCGGGGTGCCTCTCTTGAAGAAGGAAGCAAAGGCCAGCCTGGAGCAACCAGACCAGCAGTCGTGAAGTCGTTGGGCGTCGTTCAGAGGGCCACAAGCCAGCCGGCTAGTAGCCAAACAACGCGGTGCACAGCAAACAGCAGAAGGGCCCCACGCAGATCGTGGAGATGCAGGGGGGCTGATCTTGGGTGCTGGAGCTGCGCAGGGTCGGGGCTTCTCGGACCCCAAAGCACTCACCAGTGGAGGACACGGTGGGCTTGCAGTAAAGATGTCGTGCAGTCTTGGCGATCGTCGGTCCCTTGAGGTCTCGTCGCACTCACGGTTCTCAGCTGGGCTGTAGAGGTGAGTAGAGGTCAGAGGTGCCAGGGAAGCCGGGTCTCGTCGAGCTGGGTCGTCGGATTCGTGATGAAGGACTTGCAGCAGACCGCAGTGTTCTTTAGGATGGTGCCTGCGGATGCAGGGTGACTACTCCTTAGCCACAAGGGAGAATCTTGAAGAAGAAATCGTGAAGTCCTTTCGAAGAAAGTGGTATCTTGATTCCAAAGATGATCTAATTTTAACAGGGGGCCCGCTCCCATCTTTATACTAAAAAAGGGGGCTGACCCGGTGACTAGGTCCTGCCTATGGGTGGGACTAGGTGGGGGGTGGTTACACCCCTCTGCCATGCCGGACTTCCCCAGGCCAGGGGCTGGTGTGCCCCTGGAACTGGTTCAGACCGGCCTATGCGTAGTGAGCACCGGGGTGCCACTCAGCAGTCACCTTCCTGTAAAGCCCTGCCTACCCAGGATACACAAAACCATGTCTGGGACGGTGCTAGCACCGCCCCTGACAGGAAACCCTTTGTCCAGGCTCCCCTCACTGGAAGGACTCCCAGCTGCAGGGGGTCAGACTCGTGTCTGTGGTGGCAGCATCCATTTTGTGGAGCTGAGGCTTCAGTTAACTTTAACCGGGGTTCACAGTTACATACATGTCGTGTCCCTCTAGAAGGGTGGAATGCTAACCCCGTCGCCAGAATTGGCGAGGGGTTAGTATTCCAATTCGTATGACACCTTACTCGACATGTTTTGATAAAGCAATACCAGAGATAGCATTTAACCGCGAGGATTATAATGCACTTAAGAGTATATGGTATGCGATATCATGGAACAGCTATTAGGACTTGATTCCGCAAGCTGCAGACAGGCTCAGCTCATGCCAGAGCACTATCTCACATGATTCCAAGCACTCTGCCTTCAGGATTGTCAAGGCCTGCCATAGGAGTGACTGATAGGAATCTGTGTGTCCATTTTAGGGTTAGGTATAGGGATACTACACCTACAGCAAAGGGTGATTACACGACTTTGCCCCAGCTGTCATGCAGCCAGTTGTGTCAAATTTAGGAGGCCAGCCAGGGGTGGCATAATACATGCTGCAGCCCCTGGCAGCCCTGGGTACACCCATGCCCTGAGTTACAGGGTCTGATAGGGTGGCCCAGTACCAATTGGAAATGTACCTAGGGTACATGGAATCCATTTTAAAGAGAGAGCAGTAGGCCTGGGGTCCTGATTGGCAGGGTCCCAGGTCGACTATGTCCAAAACCAGCTAAAACACAGGGCAAAAAGTTGGGGGCAACCATAGTCAGGATGTACCTTCCTACACAACCCCCCCCCAAACGAAAGGAGATAAGGCTATCCTTGTCCAGGTAAGCCTCTATTACCTAAGTGGCCATATAAGGAAGGACCAGCTCTGGCTTGGTTTCCCCCTGTGTCATGGTCCACTAGGCAACCCCTCACCCTAAGGGTATCTGAGGGTCTCCACCATAGGGAATCTCTGTCTCTGGTGTGTCTTGGGAAAGAAGAAGGCTGATGCTGGGATGGAGTACTGAAGTGAGGCTCCTCTACCTTTGGGCTCAACTTCCTCCAATCACCATTCATCATGTGTGCCTTTCTTTCTTTAGCTGAGATGCACTGAGCTCTCAGGGTCAGCCTCTGGCTACCTAAAGCTGGAGGCTGAGTCCCTCTGTTTGGCTTACTGGAGGTACAGGTCAGGTCTGGGGTTTTTAGGCCCCATGTTTGGCTGTGCCCACCAGTGTCCAGCTGTGGGAGTTCCCTAACTACTTTTAAGGGGGATCCCTCAGGAGTCTGTTCTATTTTCACTTGGCTAGGTTTACCAGCTTCAGTGATCCTAATCTGTTGATTAAGGGGTTCTTTTGGACAGGGGGCCCTTTTGGGTCCACCACTGGCCTCCCTGGTCTCTTCAGCCCTGGGCTGACTGAGGCAGGGTAGAGAGGTGCAGGTTACCTGCTCCAGACTGGGTCCCACCTGGGAAGGGTCCACTGCCATCAGGGGCCCTGCCAGGCTAGGCCTGACTACCTCTGGGGCAGTTCCTTCAACAGGGGTAGAGTCAGTTCCCTGAGGAGGCTGGCTCTCACCTAGTGTCTGGGAGGGGGAAGACTCTTCTTCCTCCTCAATGCTCTCTGTTTGAGTGGAGTGATCCATTGTTTCAGGCTTCACAACCTCACTATCTGTCTGAGTAGAGGCTGAGACCATTTCAACCTTGCCAACCTTTCCAGGAGGGCACTCAGTCTGTGTTTGGGCTGTGACTGTCACAGCCCTCCTATCCTGTTCTGTAAAGTCTGTCTGAGCCTGGGCAGTGGCTACCACTGCCCTTCCAACCTTTTCAGGGAGGACTGGTGCTTGGACTGGGGCTGTAGCTATTACTGCCCCACTAACCTGTCTGGATAGGCCTATCATTCTGGAATGAGTTTCTTGTTCCACCTCAGCCCATGCTGAGAGTTCCAGGTCATTCCCCAGTAAGCAATCTACAGGTAGGTTATCTGTCACTGCCACTCGCATGGGCCCTGTGACATTACCCCAGCTGAGCTTGACTACTGCCATGGGATGCCTTCTCTTCATTCCATGAATGTCTGTCACCTGATAAGTAAAACCAGGGGTCAGTTGAGCAGAGGGGACCAGATGGTCACTCACCATGGTGAGGCTGGCCCCTGTGTCTCTGAATGCCTCAACTTTCTGACCATTCACTAAAACTTCTTGTCTATACTTGCCCAAAATGTGGGGTCCAGTAGTGAAGTTGGCAAACCCCATGCCAGTCTCACAGACAAGAGTGTGATCAGGGAACCTGGCTAAGCCATAGTCCTCCTGATTGCCCAAAGTAATGCCCACCACATTCTTGGGGGCACTCCCACCACCTGGGGGATTACCACTAGTGGTAACAGGAGGTTTAGGAGTATTACCTGGGGGTACATTTCCCTTATTGCCATTTTTAGGGCAACTGGCATCACTTTTGTAATGGCCCACCTGTTTACAGGTATGACAATAAGGTTTCTTTTGCTCTGAAGGAGTGTTCTGGGACCCACCACCCTTGTTGGAGTTTTGGGGCCCTTGGGAAGTCTTCTCTGTGGATTTATCCCCACCCTTCTCTTGAGGCTTGGTTGATTCCTTTTTCTGGTCACCACCCTGGTTTTTAGGCCTAACCCTGGTTCTGACCCATTTGTCTGCCCTCTTACCCAATTCCTGTGGAGAGGTCAACTCAGAGTCTACCAGGTGCTGATGTAATAGCTGGTTCTGACAATTACTTAAGATTTGCTCCCTCATAATTAGATTATACAATCCTTTAAAATCAGTAACCTTACTACCCAGTAGCCAGCCTTCAAAAGCCTTAGTGGCACAATCAACAAAGTCAGTCCAATCTTGAGACTGAGTTTTCTGGGTGTCTCTGAACAGCATCCTGTATTGTTCAGTGGTTAAACCAAACCCATCAACCAGTACATTCTTCAAGACTTGGTAATTGTTAGCATCCTCCACCCTTGTGGTGAGGAGCTTATCTCTACCTTTACCATCAAAGGAGAGCCACAAGATAGCTGCCCACTGACTTTGGGGAACACCCTGCACAGTGCAGGCTCTCTCCAAAGCAGTAATCCATTTGTGGATGTCATCCCCTTCCCTAAAGGGGGGCACTATCTTATTCAGGTGCTTTTTATCAAAACTCCTTTCCCTATTGCTAGGTTTATTGCTGCCACCAGTGGGAACTAGCCCACATAATTCTTGCTCTCTAGCAAGGGCAAGTCTCTCTTTGGCCAGGGCAAGTTCTTCCCTTTCAATCCTCAGTTTGACTGCCCTTTCTTCAGCTTCATACACTCTCCTCTTAGGGGAAGGCATTCCTCTGTGAGAAGAGTTGAGAGAGCCATTGGTTCGAAAGGATCTGTTAGAGCCTCTTGATAGAGACCTAACTCGTCCATTCCCAATGTTAAGCTGACCTGAGAGTGGGCCCAGGAGTCCCCCAGTACCAAGCTCATGTCTGCTTAAGTTGGACCTGCTTAGTCTACTGACTTCTAGCTGTCCCTTATCTGCCTCATCCCCAGACAACTCATCCTCCTCCTCAGCATCATCTGCCTCATGGAGGGGATGGATATCAAAGGGACCCTGTAAGGAGGGCATACTTCCTTCTGGATTAGAAGGGTCTGGGTTACCAGCCCTACTGGCATCATAGGCCTCTAAGAGACCAATCAGAAAGGAAGTGGTGGGGTTAGACCCCTGTTTTAGTTTCCTGAGAGTACACACTTGTCTCATCTCATGGAAGCTAAGAGCAGTATATTTTGAAGGGATGACCTGTGGAGGGTCAACTGACACAAGGGGAGACTCAGTGTTTCCTCCTGTGACCGACATACTGCTTCTAGTGTGGTGTAAGTGATGCACCTACCTACACTATGTGTTACCTACTGGTCCCTTGCTAGAGTTGCAGCCAAGGTGTGCTAAGCCTTGAGGAGCTACAACAGCTGGTTCAGTAGAACTCAGAGTATTCTAAGCTTTGGTTATATGTACCTAACAGTACTTATGTGATCTTTCAACAAGATATTCTTAGGATACGTGTGGTAAAACAACAGCAAGCTCAAATCCCAACCGCTGCTCACCAATGTGAGAAGGTGGCCTGATATGCAGTGCTCACTATTCTAGTGAACACTATGTATCAGTCCAGCAACCCTTATTGATGATTGGTTGTAAGTCAACCTTATAGACCAGCTATCCTAGTAGCGTGGATACGAGCAGTCTAAGGCTAAAGACTCGAGAGGGCGCGTTAAGCCAGCTGTTTACCACACATATACCCCTTGAATACCAAGTGAAAGGACACCACACAAGTGTTATGAAAATAAACAGTTATTTATTTAAAGATCACAACAGCCCTGTACTCTTTATGAGGACAGGGTACTAAGCACAAACCAAAACTCTTACAAAAATACTTAAGTTAGCACAGTATATACAAATGCCCGAGGGGCACGGAAAACCATATACTCTGAAAGTGGAATGCGAAATTCCTAGCAGGTAAGTACAGTACTAATAGCTTTTGGAATCGCTAGGACTTGACTAGGGAATCGTTAGATTATGTCTAGGAGGCCTAGGGGACTCGGGTGCAGTGTGTGCACTCTCACGCGAGATGCGGGACAAAAGTCTATGGTAGCTAGGAATTAGAAAGTTAGTGTTCTCGGGCGAACCCGACCTGGTAGGGAGAAAACGAAAGTAGATTCTGACCCTTGGATAGTGAGGCTATGCTGGGGCACCGAAATGCCGAAGTTACCTAGCCCAGGGGCTGCAGCTGCATAGGTCTGAAAAGACGTCGGGAATCCTCGTAGACGGACCAGGAGCCGGAAGAAAAGATGCTGGCCGGTGACCAGTGAAGAAAGTTCAGTTGGATCCAAGCCTGGATCTCGAAGATAGATGACACCTGAAAGCAGAGGGGACCAAGTTCGAGACTACTAGCCAGTAGTCAGTGGGCACCAGGAGGGCACCGGATGGTAGCCACCTCGACTAGGTGAGTGGGTGACGCTTGACTCGAAGATCTCACGGACCAGGAGGCGTTGTCGGCGACCAGGATGGAGGATCGAGCTGTCCCACGAAGATAGAAGCTGTCGGCGTCGCTGGACCCAGGATTGGGCAACAAAGCCTTGGCAAATTCAAGCCCACGCGGTGGACCTAAAATGGCGTCTGGGGTGGACCAGGAGGGTCCGGGGTGCCTCTCTTGAAGAAGGAAGCAAAGGCCAGCCTGGAGCAACCAGACCAGCAGTCGTGAAGTCGTTGGGCGTCGTTCAGAGGGCCACAAGCCAGCCGGCTAGTAGCCAAACAACGCGGTGCACAGCAAACAGCAGAAGGGCCCCACGCAGATCGTGGAGATGCAGGGGGGCTGATCTTGGGTGCTGGAGCTGCGCAGGGTCGGGGCTTCTCGGACCCCAAAGCACTCACCAGTGGAGGACACGGTGGGCTTGCAGTAAAGATGTCGTGCAGTCTTGGCGATCGTCGGTCCCTTGAGGTCTCGTCGCACTCACGGTTCTCAGCTGGGCTGTAGAGGTGAGTAGAGGTCAGAGGTGCCAGGGAAGCCGGGTCTCGTCGAGCTGGGTCGTCGGATTCGTGATGAAGGACTTGCAGCAGACCGCAGTGTTCTTTAGGATGGTGCCTGCGGATGCAGGGTGACTACTCCTTAGCCACAAGGGAGAATCTTGAAGAAGAAATCGTGAAGTCCTTTCGAAGAAAGTGGTATCTTGATTCCAAAGATGATCTAATTTTAACAGGGGGCCCGCTCCCATCTTTATACTAAAAAAGGGGGCTGACCCGGTGACTAGGTCCTGCCTATGGGTGGGACTAGGTGGGGGGTGGTTACACCCCTCTGCCATGCCGGACTTCCCCAGGCCAGGGGCTGGTGTGCCCCTGGAACTGGTTCAGACCGGCCTATGCGTAGTGAGCACCGGGGTGCCACTCAGCAGTCACCTTCCTGTAAAGCCCTGCCTACCCAGGATACACAAAACCATGTCTGGGACGGTGCTAGCACCGCCCCTGACAGGAAACCCTTTGTCCAGGCTCCCCTCACTGGAAGGACTCCCAGCTGCAGGGGGTCAGACTCGTGTCTGTGGTGGCAGCATCCATTTTGTGGAGCTGAGGCTTCAGTTAACTTTAACCGGGGTTCACAGTTACATACATGTCGTGTCCCTCTAGAAGGGTGGAATGCTAACCCCGTCGCCAGAATTGGCGAGGGGTTAGTATTCCAATTCGTATGACACCTTACTCGACATGTTTTGATAAAGCAATACCAGAGATAGCATTTAACCGCGAGGATTATAATGCACTTAAGAGTATATGGTATGCGATATCATGGAACAGCTATTAGGACTTGATTCCGCAAGCTGCAGACAGGCTCAGCTCATGCCAGAGCACTATCTCACATGATTCCAAGCACTCTGCCTTCAGGATTGTCAAGGCCTGCCATAGGAGTGACTGATAGGAATCTGTGTGTCCATTTTAGGGTTAGGTATAGGGATACTACACCTACAGCAAAGGGTGATTACACGACTTTGCCCCAGCTGTCATGCAGCCAGTTGTGTCAAATTTAGGAGGCCAGCCAGGGGTGGCATAATACATGCTGCAGCCCCTGGCAGCCCTGGGTACACCCATGCCCTGAGTTACAGGGTCTGATAGGGTGGCCCAGTACCAATTGGAAATGTACCTAGGGTACATGGAATCCATTTTAAAGAGAGAGCAGTAGGCCTGGGGTCCTGATTGGCAGGGTCCCAGGTCGACTATGTCCAAAACCAGCTAAAACACAGGGCAAAAAGTTGGGGGCAACCATAGTCAGGATGTACCTTCCTACAGACCTGATTAAGAAAAGGGAGATTTATAAAACAGGAAGTCAACACCCTGATTGAAACAAAAATCCCCTAGGATTACAATCAATTCCTGAGCAGGAAAAAGAAGGAACTAAGCATTGCCACCCTTTCTTTTTAAAGGAAATTTATAAACGATGACCCCATGAATTTTGCTGTCCTGAAGAAGGTGTTACTATATCAATGAAATAACACCGAAACGCGTTGACGCATGGATAAATAGAACCCAATAAAAACCCAACGAGATAGCAGATATACCACAATTTTGGATACTGTAATTTCTAACTACTCTAAAATCATACGAGGTTATTGGGTCAGGAAAGTACGGTAGTAGGAATTTTTTGTACCTACAGGTTTGGAGGGGTTGTCAATTGTGATTTATTATGTACTTGGAAACTGTGGAAGCTTAGTAGTAACAATTTTGTGGTTTTTATATGATTTTGTTTTATAACATTGTATATTTTATGTAATAGTGTGATTAATTGGTTCAAATGTGATAATATCATGTATGTTTTTAAATAATGCCCTTCAGAAAGGGATCTGAATTTTAAATGAAAAAAACACAAATTAATAAAATACAAAGACTGTAAACGTCATATTTTCGTGTTGGTTTGATACATATTTAAAAATTGTGTTGCTATTAAGATTTGGGTATATGAAAGATAAGAGTGTGGAGAAAAGCATATGTAGTCCAGGGATTCCTTTTTGACTTAAATTGTCGACAGTACCCTGTTCCCTGGAACTTAGTGGGGTCTTCTCTTTTGTGAAAACTGCCTTCCGCAGTGCCATCAACACTTCTCAGAGGTGCTGCAAGTGTTCTTCCCAACTGGCGCTGAACATTGCAATGTCATCCAGGTAGGCGGCACTGAAATCTTCCAGCCCAGCCAACACCTGGTTGACCAACCTCTGAAAGGTGGCAGGTTCAGTCTTCATCCCAAAGGGCATAACCTAGAATTGGTAGTGCCCATCTGGTGTGGAGAATGCTGACCTCTCCTTAGCCCCATCAGTCAAAATGATCTGCCAGTACCCAGACGTCAAATCAAATGTGCTGAGGTACCGTGCAGCCCCTAACCGATCTATGAGCTTATCAACTCTGGGGATGGGGTGTGCATCAGTCCTGGTGACTGAATTGAGCCCTCTGTAGTCCACTTTGAACCGGAGTTCGGGTGTGGCACCCGGCGAGGCAGCCTTTGGGACCAAGATCACAGGGCTGGCCCAAGGACTGTTTGAGGACTCAATGACCCCTAAAGCAAACATCTTGGAGATGTCCTCCTTAATGTAAGCCCTAACCTTGTCAGTCACTCTGTAAGCCTTGTGCTTGACAGGAGGACTGTCGCCAGTGTACACCTCATGGGCACACCACTTTGTGACACTAGGAACCAAGGAAAATAGATCAAAGAATTGCCCCAACAGCTGGCGACAATCTTGCTGCTGATCAGGGGTCAGTGTGGCAGAGAGGCTGACACCATCCACTAACCCACCTTGCTCTGTTGCACACAGGAGGTCAGGAAGAGGCTCGGTCTCCTCCTCCATTCCATCATCTGTCGCTAGGAGCATGCCCACTTTGGACCTTTCTCTGCTTGTTTTATTATAACAGAGTAAAAACCTTTTTCGCTAATAACCCAGTTGAGTTGCCATTTGAAACAACTGGCCTAAGGAATAAATCAACCTTTTTTCCTGCAACGAATAAAATACCAAAAGAAGTGGTCATTTTTGAAAAAACTATCCTGTCGGCAATCACCGAAATGGAAAAGAAAAAACGATGGATTAAATATAATACCTCAAAATTGGAAATAGAGGCCTTGAACAACCTCAAAAAAGATGTGTCTGTTATAATAAAACAAGCAGACAAAGGGGGCTCTATTGTAATATGGGACAAATCTAAATACATCACAGAAGTATTAAGACAACTAGAGGACATTACATGTTACAAAATGATCAATAAAGACCCGCTATTGGAAGATAAAAATGAATAGTACTCCATTCTCGAGGAAGGAAGAATTCAAGGCATCATTGGCAAAAAGGAATTTGAGTACCTAAAAATCAAATGTCCATGCACCCCTTTATTTTACGTACTCCCCAAAATACATAAAGATGAAACCACCCCATCCGAACGCCCAATTGTGTCCGGCTGCGATTCACTGATGGAACCCATCTCCAAATTTGTGGATTTTTTTCTAAAACTCTTTCTGCCTCAGGTACAATCTTTCCTAAGAGACATGACAGATTTCATTAATAAGCTGACAACTCTGGATTTTGACGAGCACGTACATTTCCTAGTGACTCTTGATGTGGTGTCTTCACACACCAAGATACCCCAAGACGAAGGATTGAAGGTGATTGAATCCTTTTTGGATACACGCGAAAAACCAACAAAGGTACCCACAGAGTTCATTGTGAGTCTGGCCAAATTTGCATTAAAAAAGAATTATTTTAATTTTAATGGTGATTTTTACTTTCAGGTTGGCGGAGTAGCCATGGGCTGTCCGTTTGCTCCGGAGTTGGCCATACTGTTCATGGCAAAATATGAAGAAAAGTTTATATATCAGAACAACCCGTTTGGACAATTTATAAAAAATTGGAGTCATTACATTGATGACGTCTTTTTGGTATGGACGGTGTTGGACCCGGCCCTTTTGGCAGGTTCACCCCAAGACTTTTTTTTTGCTTTTTCCTAGCCTGTTTCTGTGACCTGGTGTTGGTGATTTTAGGCCTCTACACACTTTTTCACTGTGGTACAGTGTAAAGTGCGTGAGCTCTCTGTGTATGTGTGGTGAGTGACCTGCCCTCCAATAGGAATGAATGGGGAATATGTATGCCCATGGTAGTTCCTGATGTGTGGGGACTGCAGGGTCGAGTTTGGTATCTGCGAACTCGTGAGATTGAATTCTGCGTAATGGTATATGCGGCATGATTGTGTCTAGTGGGGAAGTGCCACTTTTAGAAGTTGGCATATTTGTGTAATTTGTGTCTGGTGTGTGATTGGCTGAGGCTGGCTGGTGAGCCTGGCTCCAAGAGTCTGGAAGGGTCTGCCCCGGTGGTGAATGGAGTGTTTAGCATGCTGATGTGAGGGGAGGAGTGAGCCTGGGCCTGCTTGTGGATTGGCCGTCTGGTTTGAGGGTCCTGAATGAGGCTGGGTTTTCCCCAAACTATGCTGGCTCCACCCCCTGGGGTGCGTCTGATGTCCCTAGCCTGGCCAGTGAAAGGAATTCCCTATAACCAGTTCTAGCTGGTTCTCACACTGCCTGCACCTTTTAGACAAAGGATTTTGGGTATAAAAAGGGTGCTGTGACACTCTAAAAAGGTTCTTGTTTCTGACTTGAATCCTGCCAGGGGCATGCTGCTGCTTGGGCTCAGGGGAAGGCTTGCCTTCCAGAGCCCTGCCCAGCCCATGGACACCTGATGGACTTTCCTGGATGCCTGGAGGACTTCTGGGGGACCACTCTGCCTTGCCTGGGCTGATTGGGGGGACTTTGCTTTGCCCCTTGGAATCTCTGGGACCTTTGGCAGCATAGAGAAGCTGCATTTTCCTTCAGAGAACTTTTTCTTGCTTTTGCCAGGGCTTATTATAGCCTAAAGCGCCTGGAAGCGCTTTGTTTCCTGTTCTAGCGCTAAGAGCACTGTGGATTGTCATTTAGCGCTGGGAGCGCTTTATTTGCTTTGCAGGTGCCCACCCTGCTTATGGTTGCCCTAGCGAGTGCCCACCTCGCTTATTTGTGATTATTTTGTGATTATTTTGCCCCCTGGCAGGTGCCCACCCTGCCAGGGACCTGGCCGCTATTTTTATACTTTAGCTCGAGGGACCCCACTCCTCGGTTAATTCAGCCCCAGCCTACGAGTGCCTGAAACAGGCCCACGCGCTGCCCGCGACGACCCGGAAGTGGTTGTCCGGCCGGCCAACGGCAGTGCGGCCCGGCCGGAAGTCCCGCCCGCAGTCCGGGGAGAGAGAAGGAGATGGCGTGGGTCGGTGCGGGGCTCCCGTGAGCTAGAGGGAGCCCCGAGATGGACAATGCGGGAGGTCGGGAGCCCACCCCGCCTCCCGGAGCAGGGTGACAGTTCCGAGTCCCGAGGAGGGGGGGCCCGGGGGAAGCAGCCTTGCGGAGGGGGCGCGAGGCACATTGCCGGTGCCTGGCCCCCACCGCGCCAGAAGAAGAGCGACGAGACTGCCGCCGGGAGCCCTGCTGGTTCCGCACTGAGTCCCGGTCCCAAGACGGGGGACCGGGTGAAACAGAGCCCGCGCTGGAAGTTGGCGTGCCGTGAGGAGGAGTCGTCGAATGAGGAGGAACCCCCCTGAGCAGCCCGGTGAGTAATCAAGGGCTGGGGGTGCCGTATGGACGAGCGTTTGTGCCGGATCAAGGCACAGTGAGGCTGAACACTAGGAGCGGCTCCGGATGGCAGCGGGCCGCTTCGCCAGTTATAGCCTGTACTTTTAACTTCAGAGAGCCTGTGTGGCTCGGACGGGGCCATATTTGTTTATAGGGGCTCGTGGGGGCATTTCTTTACGTAGAGCCCCGAGAAGCTCCATGGGGGCGCAGGTCGGTGCCTGTGTAGGCACAGCGTCTGCGGGCATGTTTGCTTAGAGAGCCCCGTGGGGCTCCAACGGTTGGGCAATTGATTTTTAGAGCCTCTGTGGCCCCGATGCACATATTAGTTAAGAGCCTAGATGGCTTTTAGGGGGCAAAGTTATTTACTGAGCCTGCTCGCTCCAACGAAGCCCCAGACGATGCCAGAGCCTAGAGGGCTCCCACCGGTGCATGTTTTGTGTCCGAGCCTGTGTGGCTCCAGCTTGGCGCAGCTTTGGTTATAGGGCCAGTAAGGGCCCGGGCGCAGTTTTGTTGATCTCCAGCTGCCCAGCAATTAATGGGCAGCTGCACCGTTTAGGCGCAATTGGAGAGAGAGTCCTTGTGTGGGACAGAGAAGGCACAGTGGTGCCAGGCCTGCTACAGCTGCGCAGCACTTAGTGCCAGCTGCAACGTTAAGGCCCTTGTGATGGTTCCCAGGTGCCCAGCATGTACTGGGCACCTGCAACGTTTAGGTTTCGCGCCGGTGGCGCACCCCTGACTAGCGCTGCGTGGCAGCGCGCCCTGACATTCTGGACACAGGGCTCTTTAGTCCCTTTATTAAATGGGGGCTGGTATGTGATTTTATTTAGGCGCAATGTGCTTATCTATGTGATGGTAATTGCCTAATGTGAGTTTTGCGCAATGTGATGTGGTACTAGGAAATGTAATGCATTTAATATGATTACGCACCTTGATCTTACACCTCTGAATGTTTTAGGCATCATGTGTTTTTGCGCTATTGAGTTAGGTTCTGGCACCTCTGAATGTTTTTATGCATCATGTGTCTTCCTTGATTTTACACCTCTGAATGTGTTGGTTTATGCATCATGTGTTTTTCCTTCCTTACACCTCTGAATGTTTTAGGCATCATGTGTTTTCTCCGGTACCTCTGAATGTGTATTGATGCATCATGTGCCATGTTATTACACCGCTGAATGTATGTTTTATGCATCATGTGTTTCCCTTCCCTACACCTCTGAATGTTGGTTTTGCATCATGTGTAATGTGTTCTTACCTATACCCCCAAATGTATTTTATTCTTAGGTGGTTGTTCTTTCTAGTACAGGTGGTCCTAGTGAGGTCCTGGTTCCCTGCGTGACATTTCTCCTAAGGTGTTTAGGGTTGCGTAGGTGGTACTTACCTGTTCCCAGTAGTTACTGGTTGTGATCTATAACTGTTATTTTGTGCTATACTTATTCTAAGTTCTAGAAGTGCTATTTCGAAAAGTGTTGATTCTGACAGTGGCCCATGTGGCCCTGTCCTGTAAATAATCACTTGTGAATATTGCCCGTGCCAGTTGGCACAATGTACATGTGTGACTTCTATCTGATGTGTTTTTACAATACAGAAGTTATTTTTATATAACCTTGTGTGGAGTTCCTTTTGTGGTGCGCCTAGGATGTTGTTGCTGTTGTGTGCTGGCGCAAATGCTTTACACATTGCCTCCGGGATAAGCCTGTCTGCTCGTGCCAAGCTACCAAGGGGGTGAGCAGGGGTTATCTTGGCGTGTGACTCCCTTGCCCTGACTAGAATGGTGGTTTCTGCCTAGCTTTGGCATCAGCCTTAGCCAACCAGAAATAGCCAGTTCTAACAGACGGGCACAGAAGAGGATTTATTCTTATTCCATCAATGGTTAAACAACCACATACAGGAGATACAGTTCACTTTAAATTACTCAAAAAGCAAAATGCCTTTCTTGGACGTGGAGGTTTACCCATCAGATGGTGGACTAGTTACTACGTTGTACAAGAAGAAAACGGATCGAAATAAGGCATTACATTTTGCCAGCAACCACCCCCGGAGTCTGAAGGAAAATCTTCCTTTCGGACAATATCTCCGAATCAGACGGAATTGTCATTTCAAGGACGAATATTTACTGCACGCAAAACAACTTTCAGAAAACCTACAAGCACGTGGGTACCCCAAAAAACTACTAAAGAAAGCTATGAAACGAGTGTGGTGGACCCCACGCGAATGTCTTCTGGAAAAGAGACCCAAAAAAGAAGCAGACAGGAAAGTATGTGTTTCAACATTTGGTCCGAATTCTAATATGCTGAAAAAAGTGATAATACAAAATTGGCACTTGGTAAAAAACGTAGACGCAACTTTGAATGAAATCCCGCTCTTTGCTTTTAAAAAAGACTGTAGTATAGCCAACTACTTGGTACGAGCTGGGCTCCCCCAAACAATTCCTATGACAGTCAGATCATTTGCTGGGTTACCACCGATCCAAGGACTTTGAAATTGTGGTACGTGTTTGTGTTGTTCTTCCACAAAAGAAGAGAATATTTTTGAATATCAGAAAATGTATTGGAAACACGACACGTTTACTAACTGCAAATTAAGATATGTGGTATATAGGATCATATGCCCCTGTAATATGCTGTATATTGGTAAACCAAACCAAGAGATTCGGTCACGCATAATACAGCATAAGTCAAGGATCAAAAATAATATCCAAACAGCACCACTAGTCAACTACTAGCACCTGCATGACCACAAAGAAAAGGATTTGACTTGGACAGTCATCTCAAAAGTCGAGAGAGACCAACGAGGAGGTGATTTAGACCAAAAATTGTCAAGACGAGAGGCCTTGTTAATTGTCAAATATAATACCGCAGTAAATGGACTAAATGAGCTATCTGAGATTTATAATCTCAAATGAATCTGGGTGAAAAACAGACCCCTTGAAGCCTACTGCAGGATAATAAAACCGATAGGATTCTAGGACCATTACTGGCAACAGGCTGTCAGTTTTTTCAGTCACCTTATATGAGCCTGAGTTGACACAGACCCCATGATTTTACTGGTGTCAAACCAACCAATGTTTCATCAATACATCAGACCTTCCTTGTTGGAAGTAATGAGACATCGAAAAAAATGCTCTTCTCCATTATTATGACTGACCATTTACATCAGATTGTACATCGGAAAAAGGGACCTCCGATGACACGACTTTTTAAATGTGGAGATTGAAAAACAAACCACACCCACCGGAATTTAAGCATTAATAATGCCCTTGCACAGACTATTTCAAGCTTTTCCTCATACAAAATCATTATGAGGTAAGATAGATCATGTTTGTACACTAACACGCAGTTACATCGCATATCCCCTTGAAACTACTTTTCCCATGATCCTTGGAGCCTCAACTACAACTCCCATGATCCTCTTGCTCGCAGTCCGGAAGCTGTATGTGTACGGAGGCTGTTTGATTTCGAGCCAAGCATACGGAGACGACCGCGTCAACCATTAGGTAAGGCTCGCTGTCCCCCTTTGTTCTATCGAGACACTTTTATCGATATGCTGCAAAAAAGACGCCCCATGAAAGAACTCATTGACAATCCTCCAATTCATTTGTTTCAGAGCGTCACAGTGCAAGGGACTTTAACCCAATAGACGCTAACACCGAGGATCTTTTAGGGTAAGTTCCTACCTCTGCTGCTACAATTCAAATTAGTTATCCCCGCAACAAAGCGCATATATTTCAGTTGTCATTTGCATTCCACCATAGGTAACCAAGACCCCAACTACCCCCACATACAGACAGGAACTACGGTCCTATCAATCACATGTAAGTCTAACCACCAGTGCGAATGCGAACATTGTTGAGAAAGTGGGTACAATGATTTGTTTTTCATTGAGTGCTAATGCAGTGATTTTCATTGCAGTGTTTTGCGACGGATTCATTTGGGTTCTGTTCAAATGTAGAAAGGTAAGAGATGCCCCAAGCTAAAAAGAGAAGGTAGGCAGGCTGATAAGAGTAATGAGACTAATGAGGTTGTTATTTACTTTCCCCACAGCTTGTCTTTTTGGTCCTGATGAGAACTCTAAAAACCAACTAGAGTTCAAAACGCGTAGACCAGTTATTTTTCTAGCCATAAGATCATGTAAATCTTGACCCCAAAAGATTTTTGGAAAACAAACTTTGTTTTGAGTTAATTTTCTACTGCAATATAAATTGAAATGTTTTGAAAAAGTTTTTGAATATTGTAAATGCATTGTTTGTTGTATATGGTGAATGTGTGGAGTGGGTGTGACTGAAGGTGAGAGAATCCGAACTTTGTAGTGTTTGAAAAACGTATTGGATGTTTTTGAATTTGTATATTATATGTGCTTTTAATGTTGCAATTTCGTGAAAAATTGAAAAAGTAAAAAATTGAGTTCAAAATGTGATATATTGAATAAACAATAATTTCGATTTGATTAATTCAGACAGAAAAGGCAGTCTATGTCACTTTTTGTTTCTGAGTCAATTAGTGGATGACCATTAAGAAAGTAAAGTATTTACAGTACTGGCAGGAATTTTGTCACTTAGTTCTTAGAGGCTTTGCCTTACTGTTGGGAGCCCAAACCCAGTGGTGTTACTAATGCATTACAATTGTAGCAGTTCAGTTTACTTGCATGAGAAAGAAGACTGTTCAATAAAACCTTTTATTGAAAACGCCCGTCTTTCTAGTTCTCTGCACCTCTGTTAAAACAAAGCATGAACGATTGACTGAGTGAAATATTCATCTATTGTTTCTGCGAATCTAGAGATACAATTCTTATTCTCTTGAAACAAAGTTGTCATGTTTATGCGGTTGTCAGAAACGAATCCCTTCTTGTGTATTAGAGAAAGTTTCTAGTGACCTCTGAGTTAGCTGGCACATTCACTATTAAGTTTAATACATTTGATAGAGACCTAGTCGACCTCAGTCCTACGTCTAAAGTACAGGATATATTATTCCAATGCGCAGAGCCTTTTGGGAATATAGGAACTACACTACAGAATATTTTATAGTGTTCTATTGATCATCGATAGCATGTATGAGTGAATCTATAGGTAAGTGATTAGATGTGTGTGTAGATCTAGGAATCACTGAGTGGGTTTTTAGAAACTTATATTGGTGTGTCAATGGATTTAAATATGGTACTCTTTATTTTACAGTGAGTGATGAAAGGTTATACTAGTGTATGATGAGGTGTATCTGATTGTCACATGGATGATGTCATCAGTGATGTCATCAGTGATGTCACTGACCATGTCATGAATGATGTAATATGTGATATCATCAGCAGTGGATTGCGGGAGCCAAGTTATAGTTAGCAGCACTAACTATAATGAAGGAATTTCAATGGTTTTGTCAGGTGAAATGTCCAGCTAACTATAACACCCCTAAAACCTATGGTTTTTTCAGTGAATTTCTAAGGTTTTTTAAATGCTAATTTCTAACTATAACATGTCTGAAACCTATGGTTTTTTCAGTGAATTTCAAAGACTTTTTAAATGCTAATTCCTAACTATACCAAGTCTGAAACCTATGGTTTTTATTTTTTAAATTACCTTATAATTACATTACACATTACATTACAAAAGATACTTTCTCAAAATGAATTACTTTAGTTTAAATACTTTGCAAATAGGCAATAGACTTTTAAGTACAATAGTTACAGTTGTTGCAATGGGCAACACAATTTTAAACACAATACAACATTGAGCTCAATGGGAATTTCTAGTTAAATACAATTAGTTACTTTATGGAATTCTTTTCTAACCACAGGACTGGATCCTAGATTCAGTACTGGGACATCTCTTGTAAACAGTTGAGTAAAATTGTTTTGGTTACAGTAGTGATTTTTAAGGAATATTATTGTATTTTAAAAGTTGACACTGAAACTTTTTCAAATAGAATCACCAATGTTATCCTATGGGAGGAAATTCACTTAGCAGGTAAGTAGTGTTATCGTTACTTTTTTTTACTCAGTGGTGGATCCTGGATCTAGCACTGGTGCATCTCCTGTAAACAGTAAAAGAATGCTTTTAAGTTATACAGGCGATTTTGAAGGAATATTTGTAGTTTGTGAAAATCGACGCTTAGAAACTTTTCTGGTGAAAACCAGACAATGGATTCCTATGGAAGGAAATACAAGTTACTGGTAAGTACGGTTAGAATTACTATTTAGGGTCAGTGCTGGGCTAAAAGATGCAGCACTGGGTTCTCTCCTGATAACAGGTGAGTAAATTGGAATTCGTTGTTCGAATGATTTTAGGTGAATATTTTAAAGTTTGAAAACTCCGCACTTAGAAGAATTTCCAAGTGAAACCAGTCAATGTTAGCCTATGGAATGAAATTCAAGTTACTGGTAAGTATGGTTAGAATTACTTTTAAGGATCAGTACTGGGCTCAAAGATGCAGCACTGAGTTATCTCCTCATAACAGGTGAGTTAATCGGAATTCGTAGTTCGACAGATTTTAGAGGGTCCCTAGGGTCAAACTAGCCCACCAGGTATCTACAATAAGGGCCAGAGAGACGTGTTGCAGAGTGGTGTAAAAAGGTGCGTGGCCTCTGAACACCTGTCTGCAATGCAGCTCCCTGGTGCATACTGGAGATACCTGTTGGGCTATTTGGCCCTCAGGGACCCTCAGTATTGAAAGAGAATTAATTCCCCAACTTAAAACCCGCAACGGGGCACAGCGGTGAAGGAAGGGGATGTAGCCTGAGGTGACATGTCTGCAAACACGCCCTGTGGCACGTTTTAAGTTAGAGAATTAATTCCTCCTCAATCCTGTGGGTCCTTGGGAGCCAACTAGCCCACCAGGTACCTCCAGAAGTTCAGAGATTTGGCAATCAACTGTGTATAAGGGAAGGAACTCGCACATCAACAATAATGTATTTATTTTAATACTCGAATAAATTTAAAAAATCGAATTGCACCTTTAAAAAAAATAAGGATAATAGGGGTTTTGGGTGGGGAAGTGTATTAAAATTGTGCACAGAAACTGTACACAGTAACTGTTGGACCCGGCCCTTTATGCAGGTTCATCCCTAGACTTTTTCCTTTTTCCTAGCCTGTTTCTGGAACCTGGTGTTGGTGATTTTAGGCCTCTGCACACTTTTTCACTGTGGTACAGTGTAAAGTGCTGGAGCTCTCTGTGTATGTATGGTGAGTGACCTGCCCTCCCATAGTAATGAATTGGGAATATGTATGCCCATGGTAGTTCCTGATGTGTGGGGAGTGCAGGGGCGAGTTTGGTATGTACAAACTCGTGAGAATGATTGCTGCAAAATGATATATGCGGCATGACTGTGTCTAGTCTAGAAGTACTACTTTTGGAAGTTGGCATATTTGTGTAAGTTGTTGCTGGCGTGTGATTGGCTGGTGAGCCTGGCCCAGAGTTCCTGGGCCTGCTTGTGGATTGACTGTCTGGTTTGAGGATGACAGGGGCTCGAGAGCCCAGGAGGTTGTCTGAGTCAGCCCATGGATGAAAGGTAGCATCTGCTGCCAGGGAAGTGGGAGGAGATGGCACCTGATAGTGAAGGGCTGTGCCTGCCTAACTACAAAGCTGGCTCCACCTCCCGCTGGGAGACTGTCACCTCTGTCCCTGATACTGAAGGGGCTTCCCTATAACCAGTTCTAGCTGGTTCTCACACTGCCTGCTTCAAAGGACTTCAAAGGACTTCAAAGACTTTTCACTGTATAAGAAGGGGCTGTGCCCCTTCCAAAAGGTTCTTGTTTCTGACTTGAATCTACCAGGGGCGGGCGCTGCCCAGCCCCTGGATGCCTGGAGGACCTCTGGGGGACCCCTCTGCCTTGCCTGGGCTGAGGGGGGGACTTTGTGGACCGTTTCTCTGCAAGTACCTGGTAGGACTTCATTTCCCCTGTAGCAGAGCGCTGTATTGCCAGGAGGAGCGCTTTATGGACACTGGCGATGTTCCCAGCTGAAGGGGGAGCCTGGGTGCTGAGCAGCGTGGCGCTGCAGACCTTCCAGAGGGAATCCCCCTCGTAGGGACTCCCCCCTCCTTTCTATGCCTGCTGAGGTTTTGTTATGCAGGTGCCACCCTGCGTCTTTGGATTTACCTTAAAAACATGGCGGGTGCCCGAGCCGCTATTTTTATATTTTACATTTTAACTCGAGGGAGCCCACTCCTCGGTTAACTCAGCCCCCGCCTGCCTGCCTAAGGAGAAGGGCCGCTGCGCTGCCCGCAGCGACCCGGAAGTGCTTGGCCGGCCGGCCAATCACTGCGCGGCCGGCCGGAAGTCCCGCCCCGTAGCGGAGAGAAGGAAGTGTCGGTGGCGAGGCACGTGGCGGCCATGGTGGACGTCCCGGTCCCGAGATGGGGGACCGGGTGAAGTGTGAGGAGAGAGCGGAGGGGGCGCGGGGCACATTGTCGGTGCCCGCCCTCACCGCCAGTGAAGCTGCACGAGAGGAGGAGTGTGGCCGGCTTCTGGGGCTCCTGTGTGCAGAGGGAGCCCCGAGTGAGGAGAGGAGCGGCAGGCCGAGACTTGCGGAGGGGGCGCGAGGCACATTGTCGGTGCCTGCCCCCACCGCGAGCTAAGAAGAGCCGCCGCCCGGAGGAGCCCGCCCCTGAGTCCCGGTGAGTCTGGGCTGGGGCCGGGCAGAGTGAGGCAGAGGAGAAGGGAGGGGCGCCGGAACACATTGTCGGTGTCTGCCCCTCCCCCAGTGGCGCGAGCTCGCGCCTAGTGCCAGTGCGAAGCCGTGAGGGCTTCAAGGGCGGCCCCAGTTGGCAGTGGGTCGCCCCAACGTGTGTGAGCCCAGAGAGGCTCTGGGGGGCCATTTGCCATTAACGAGCCCAGCGAGGCTCGAGGGCCATTCTATTTTTGTTGAACGGCGCAGAGTCAGGGCGGCCCCGATTGGCAGAGGGTCGCCCCACCGTTGCAGAGCCTTGAGAAGGCTCTGAGGGGGCATTTCTTTGTGTAGAGCCCCGAGGCTAAAGGGGCACAGTTGTTTTTAGAGCCTGTGTGGCTCCAACGTTTGACCAGTGTTTTTAGAGCTTCTGTGGCTCCAAAGATGGGCCTGTCTTGTCCCAGAGCCTGTGTGGCTCCAACAGCGTGGCGCAGTTTGCGCCTAAGGGCCAGTGAGGGCCCTGGTGCAGTTTGGTTGGTCCTCAGCTGCCCAGCACTTTGTGGGCAGCTGCCACGTTTAGGCTTTTGTGCTTTGTGACTGGCGCTGCATGGCAGCGCGCTCTGACATTGGACTCTGGGCATCTTTGCCCCACAAGGCCAGTTGGCCTAGGGACTGCCACAGGTGGTGGCTTATGTAAGTTATGCGCAATGTGATTCCTATGTTTTTAATAGTAATTGCCTACTGTGTGTTTTTGCGCTATTGACTTACGTTCTGGCACCTCTGAATGTGTAGGTTTATGCATCATGTGTCTTTCTTTCCATGCGCTGCACATCTGAATGTTTTAGGCATCATGTGTCTTCTTGCGCTGCACCCCTGAATGTATTCTATTGCATCATGTGCTTTATTCTTAACACCTCTGAATGTTTTAGGCATCATGTGTTTCTCTTTATTACTCCTCTGAATGTGGTTCATGCATCATGGGTAATGTGTTCTGGTATACCCCTAAATGTATTTTATTCTTAGGTGGTTGTCCTTTTTAGTACAGGTGGTCCTAGTAAGGTCCTGGTTCCTGTTACCAGTGGATACTGGTTGTGATCTTTGTGATTACCATTTTATGTTTAGTATTACTTATTTTAAAAGTACTATATCTGATTCTGACAGTGGCCCATGTGGCCCTGTCTTGTAAATAATCCCATGTGATAATTGCCCGTGCCAGTTGGCACAATGTATATGTGTGATTTTATCTGATGAGTTTTTACAATACAAAAGTTATTTTTATAATAACCTTGTGTGGAGTCTCTTTTGTGGTGTGCCTAGTATGTTGTTGCTGTTGTGCGCTGGAGCAAATGCTTTACACATTGCCTCCGAGTTTAGCCTTACTGCTTGTGCCAAGCTACCAAGGGGGTGAGCAGGGGTTATCTTGGCATGTGACTTCCTTGCCCTGACTAGAATGGTGGTTTCTGCCTGGCTTTGGCGTTAGACTTAGCCTACCAGAAATAGCCAGTTCTAACAGTAACCAATAAATATACTTGTTTTAAAAAATAAATACAAAGGTATTTACTTTAATACTCGTATAATAAAAGAGAGAAAGAATTAAAAGAAAAAAGAAAGAGCGAATACGTATGAGGATATAAAATGAAACTAAAACTGTTTAACAAGTTTCACGTTTACAAAAATACGTGCGCAAGTTAAACAGTGGAAATGTGAGCATGTGTCAACTGAAAAACGTGGCAAAAAAATGGGAGGAGCACTAAATTGGTTCCTTAGTGACTTGAATAACCAAAACGTATATAAACCACACCCGTAGGATGATTAGTTTTGTTTCTGTGATTTAATTACGGGTGACCATACTATGAGCAAGATAAAGTTTACGATCGTCTAATTCATCTTCAGTTTATCGTCCATTTCCTCAGAGGGAACATAAGGATAATGTGTATATTGTAATATATAAAACATTATGCTCCCTCCAGAGGAGTTCGATGTATGTCGACGGAAGGAGGAAAGAATTTTAAAGAGAGGTAAATTAATAGTAGAAGTTTATGCTTTATATACTTTTCTAATGCAAGTATATTATTATGATTTCTAAATGTAGTGTGTAAAAGTATAATTGTACTTTAGAAACGAAATGACGTAAGAACAGTTCATGTATTATCATCCTGAATTGAAAATACTACGAAGACGCAGAAAAAAGGTTTCAAATATGTACAAATAAAAAAAATATTATCAAGTAATTCTCTTTTTCTTCTAGAGTGAAAATGGGGTTATCAGTATGTATATGGTGTAGTACTGTGACGTATTTTCACTCATGAGGAACTGGAGGTTTATCGTTGCAAGCAGTAAACATGAAAAAAATATTAATGTCAATTAACAAATAATAAAATAATCCTTTTTAACAGTCACAATGTTTTCATGAAGAGTAATTGAAAAGAAATGTACAAAAAACAAAAAAGAACGATGAAGTAGTGTTTGTAGTAGCACTTCTATTTTACTTTATCTGAAAGTAAATAATGCCCTCTTATATTAATAAGAATTTGGGGCAACACTTTAAAAAGATTTGAATAGAAAATAGTGTTTGCGGAGAAAAAAAGGAGTGTATGCATATTTATATAGCGCATTGTCGACCCAAAACTATATCAGCAATTTACATGAGCACCGTAGTTACAGTACATTTTCAGGCAGGCGTAGATTATATCATTTCTCTTCAATAACAGGATGTGGATGTGACTCAGAGGCTCAAACACTGATTTCCAGCACCAAGTTCGACAGTGTACCTGAATGACTACATACGTATATATATTAGCTGCCCTTCATGTGCCAAAAACTGCATCCTAAAGCTTTCATAGCCCTGTATTACTACAGCTACAACACTCCACTGAATGTACAACAAATGTTCATATTTGCAGAAATACGTCATGTCAACCATTTTTTCTGTGTGCAACTATGGATGAATATAGGGTCAGTGATACCCTGTACCTTCCATGTTGCCCATGCTGTGGTACTTTACAGATATAATGACACATTTACGTTTAAGACCCGGGTGACGTCAGCACTACAACACGGACACCCGAATCAGTTGATTTCTCATATAGCTCACAACGGAACCACACCCATAGCTCCGGAATCATGGTTCACAGCCTCGCGCAGCACTGACATACGTCAGTCCAGCCCACTCCGCTTCCAGGAAACCACAACAAATTTAATGACACTTTCCTAACGCTAAATCGACGATAATTTTGACGCTGTCCTTGTAAATATGCCCCCAATATCGCGAGAAATACATCGAAAATTCATGTTCACAAGTGAAAACCTTGTTAATATAAGACTGTGCATTTAACATATCAATCCACCTTGCATATTAAACATGCTTAAGTCTACTTCTGAACAGATGTTAGGATCCGACATAAACCGCAATTAGCGAGAGTTTTGCTTTCGGTCCTCAAATCCAGGGCCCCTTGTAAATACAACGCTGTTGTCCTACCTCCCTCTTCTATGTTATATTGTCATAGGAACACCTACCTTGCCTCTGGGAACACCTACTTTGCAACTCATTGGAGATATGAGGCGAGCCCTTAGCAAACCAGCTGCTAACATGCATTAATGCATTTTAGTGTTACCTAGTAAAAAGGGCAATATAATTTTCACCACAGTTTTGGCTTTTTTGAAAAAATTGCGGTGAAATGGCACTTGTTAATATGCCCTCAAGCTTGCTATGACACAGCGGGAACCTCGACTCCCGCCCTGCCATAGTACACAACAGTGTCCCGGGGGTAGACACCCCGAAACACATCAGGAGTCCCTCCTGGGGGGTGGTGTTCCCCAAGGCTTTTGACTGCTCCAGAATGGAGACCACGCGGCCCCCCTCGCAAAATATAAAAAGCCCCGGAGGGTGGTAATCCCTGGGGCTTAGACGGACCTTTGAGCTCCCTCACCCAGCTATTTTGTAGCACCGAGGAATGACGGTCCCTGAGCTACAGGGCCCCTCTGGACCAACATCAAATGTAATATTTTGGTCCTTCCCAGGTTGCCAATTTTTAAACAAGCACAGTACCCCGCGCTTCGTTTTTATTTTCTATACGGAGGATCCATGCACCCAGCGCACATTTCTCTGTTTAAAAAAAAAATGTTGCCTTAGGGGTCCTTGTGGGACCCCCTGAGCACGTCTAGAGGGTAAAAATATTTCTTACCTGCCCCCTTTATACATTTTGAACACTTGTTCCACTAATTTCTAGATCCTCGCTTCTACCGAGGTACAACATGGCTGCCAACACTTCCTGGTTTCAAATGTTGACAACCACTTGACAGCCAATCAGCATTCAGCGCATGATTGGGACGGTGCGCTTATAGTCCGCGCAAGATGCGCGCATCCACCGAGGCCATAAATATATATGTACTTTTAATTGTCATTTTCTCAGGACCTACTGAACAAATTTACACCATAAAAGCAAAAGGCACAAGTCTGAACCAAGGACTACAACTTTGCCAAATTTGGTGTAATTCCGTTCAGCCGTTTGGGCTTTTTTTTCTCAGCCCCCGCTTCACAAATCACCCCAAGACTTTCAGGATAGGAGCGTACCAGAGCGCCCCACCAGTTTTGAAAATTTTGCGAAGGTTTGTCAACCGGTACCGCCAGTAGGTAATATATATATATATATATATATATATATATATATATATATATATATATATATATATATATATATATATATATATATATATATATATACTTTGTCCTATTACAGAACACCTTCCTTTCCTAAATTGCTCAGATTTACACAAAATATAAAATTACTAACCCAAGATGTCTGAGGCCAGTCAAAGCTCAGAAACGCCTCAAAACCTGAATAAGGAACTTTAAAAACTGATTCAGCAGGAAATGAGCTCCTGTGTGCGAGAGACCATCCAACAGGTCATGTCCAATAAAAGATCCACCCTCTCGGAAGAGCAATCCGAACCTGAGTCAATGTCCGATGGAGACTCTGAAGCCCCCAAACAGGGGAAAAAGTTTGAAAAAAGATAAACATCTAGAGGGTACTTCTTCAAACGATAACCCACTAGCTTCCAGTTTTTTAAAACGTTCAGGAGGTTAAAACACCTCCAATGGCAGAGGAGGTCTAAGCACCTTAAAAAGACAGTGGAGGTCTAAGCACCTCAAGAATGTTGGGTGTCCTACGCAACACAATCCCTTCAAGTGCGCACAACAGTACTGGTACCCGCACTGGTCAGAAGAAGAATTTAGAGGTGTACAAAGTTAGCCCTCTGAATGAGGACTTACTAGATAAATACATTCTTGATCTCGACCAGAGAGACCGAGATGTGGATGCACTCCTTACTGCGGAGGCACCCTCCACATCCAAAGGCATCATTCTAGACTCCCTAGAATAGGAAATGTTCTCTCCGGGGAACATAAAACACCTTAGAAGTGCAGAGTGGTGGCCCCAAGACCACATGGCCAAATTTATTACAAGGTGGCTAAGAAACCCACTAGAGAGGGAGACAGGAAACCTCCTACGATCCGAATGCTCCAGACCGGTCATTCTAAATAAGTTGTCCCTAACCCCAAAACTGGACCCGGAACTCATAACCTTCCTTTTTAAATTGGGACGAGACTCAAGGAAGGGCAAGGAAAAGTCCCTAAATATTTGCCAGGACCACCTACTTGATGTTCTGGGCCCACTAGCTAGGATCACTGACATGGCAGAAGATTTCCACCTGAAGCAACACCATGTAAACCTCACTATCCTTAGGGGCTGGAGCCAAAGGGTTCTAATCTTGCTTGGTAACGCTATTGCTAGTATAAATGCGGAAAGACGTAGAGTGATCCTATCAAAAATAAACCCCAAACTAAGAGATCTAGCTATAAATGCAAAAAGAACAATTGATGGACAGAATGCAGAACAATGTCATACATTCACCCCAGTACAGTGATCTGGGCCTATATCCATCTTTTTTTGCTCCCCATGCCATTCCAGTTTGAACCCAGCCATATGTGAATCAGTATTGACCCTGCGCCCAATGCGAATAGTCTAGCCCGAATTGCCAGGCCAGGTTCTCCCTGGACTGGAAACAAGCATCCTAGGACAGTTTTCGGAGGTTCTCCACTAATCAGACAGAAAAGCTAAAAACCCTGTTCTGAAGTGACCTTGAATACACCTCTTTTTATTGGAGTACTATCACTCCCTAATTCTCAGTCAGTATGTTTCACATTATTAGCAATCTCACAGTGCACTACAAATCACGTCTAGAGTAAAATATAAAATGCATTTATTTAGAAAAAAGGCCTCCCAATGGGTTACAATCTAAAACAATTATATTTCTATTATCATATAAAAAAGTCTCATAAAAACAGTCTCCCCTAATCAGCCAGGGTAGCTTGACTCCAGTGGTATGTAGAGCACGGGACCCACGTCTGGGCATACCCTTCCCACACGGGGTGACAAATGTATCTGTGTGCCTTTTGCTTTCTTGCCCTAAGTGCACAGGGTATGCCCAGATGTGGGCACCGGGCTCACTGTTCCTCTGAAATAAAGCTAGCCTGGCTGATGAGGGGTGATGCCCCGAAACCGGTCCCAGGATTCTTGTTTCTGGTCCAAATAGGACCTGGCTTGGCAGTTTGGTCTGGACTGTTCCCATGAGGCACAGGATCAAGTCTGATTTGCATATGGCTGGGTCTAAACTGGGGTGACACAGTGAGCAAAAGATCAATGGATTTAACCCAGATCTAATGACTGGGGGTGAATGTTTGATTTGTTCTGAATTCCATCCATCATCTGTGTGACTTTTGCTTTCTCGCCCTCAGTGCACCGGGTATGCCCAGACGTGGGTCCCGGGCTCACTGTGCCATTGGATTCAAGCTAGCCTGGCTGATGAGGGGTGATGGCCTGAAACCGGTCCCAGGATGTTTGTTTCCGGTCAAGGGAGGACCTGGCTTGGCAGTTCAGTCTGGGCTGTTCCAATGAGGCACAGGGTCAAGACTGAATTGCATTTGGCTGAGTCTAAACTGGGGTGGCATGGTGAGCAAAAGAACAATAGATTTAACCCAGATCTAATCATTGGGAGTGAATGTTTGATTTGCTCGGCATCATTCTATCCATCATCTGTGTGTCTCTAGCTATAGAAGAGCCTTCTGAAAACCCCAAAGGCCTCCTATTTAGAGAGGTATGATCAAATCCTTTACTAAATACGTCTAAACTTTACTGGTGGAGAAGTGTGGCTCAATGATTAGAGCGGCAGACCCTGATGCAGAGGTCTAGCCCGGGACCAGGGTTCAATTCCCTGCCTCGGCGGGTCTTGGGCTCAAAATTCCACGGACCTGATAATTCTCGCCTCAGTGCCTATTCCAATCATGGAGTCCCACTCTGCAACTCTGGGCAATAGCTTGCTTATTCTCCACAACAGCCCCCACAACGCTAAGGATGCCTGACCTCCACCTTGGGGGTGCCCAGGAGTGGACGCCTCACAGGGAAAGTCAGGATGGATTCCACAGCGGTATTCGTACAAGCGCCTTGAGACCCTTGCGGGTGAGTAGTGCGCTATACAAGTATCAATTTACAAGTATCAATTTACTGCTCTGGACAAAGCCCGATCAAACATTCGGAGGGTTTTCAACCCCAGTTATTTTGTTCGGCCTGGAAGAAGGGACCTTTCTCCCACCCGCACCTCATCGAGGCCCAATTTCAGGGGAGGGGCTTTGGCAGAGGCTTCCAGCAAGGAGCACCACCAGTCTTTTTCTGCCAATGCGGTTGAGGTTTCCGCTCAAAAGGCCAGAGAGGACGCTCACCGACTTCCTCCTTCAACAGTGAGTACCAATTTCCCCCCTTTCATTTCTTCCCAGGTAAAGGTGGCAGGTCGCCTCAAATTCTTTCACAAAGCATGGTAAACAATAACCCAAGATCCGTGGGTCCTAAATACAATTCAAGGGTTCAAAATAAATTTTTCAAAGCCACCTTACCAATCCCACGTCCCCGGGCAATCAAGTCTGACCCCAGATGAACAGAAGGTAATAGAAGAGGAGAATTGCTCCATGCTAATGAAAGTCGAATAATAATAGAAGTACCACTGAACCAGCAGGTTTTTATAAGTACACTATTTTTAATACAATAGAAAAACAAAGGTTGGAGACCGGTCATAAACCTCAGAAACCTAAACAAGTTCCTCGTCTACAGACACTTCAAGATGAAGGGCATACATCTCCTAAGAGAAATCTTATTGAAGGGAGACTGGATAGTAAAACTTGACCTCGAGGACGCTTATTTCACCATTTTAAAGGTTCGGGAATATCCATGCTACCTCTAATTTGTATGGCAAAATCATCTTTTTCAATTTCAGACACTCAACTTCGGGCTAGCATCAGCCCCCTGGGTATTTACAAAAGTATTGAGAACAGTCATCTCTTTCCTCAGAGAAAGAGGAATATGTCTTATTATATATCTAGATGACATACTCATAATGTCGTGGTGCCAGGTGCAAATTCTCAAAGATCTGGAAAGAACATTTTCCCTCTTAGAAGATCTAGGTTTCATCATAAACAGAAAAATCTGTCTTAACACCCTCGAAAAGCACAGAATTCCTGGGTTTTTCTATAGACACAGTAAAATCTATTCTCCTCCTACCGTCAAAGAAGGTGGCCAAAATCTGCAAGGAAATATGCTCCATCCTGAAACATAGTTTTCTAACCCTGAGGAAACTGGCCAGACTGTTAGGCCTTCTATCCTCTTCCATTCAAGCAATATTCTTCAGTCCCCTCGACTACTGCGCTCTTCAGACAGTAAAACCGAAAGCTTTATGAGCATGCCTGTGGTACGGAGAAAGAAACACCCTCTGATCTCTGCAGTCACTTAGAACCTTCTTGCTTGGAAAATATAAGGAAATCTAGAGAGATGTTAGGTCTTTCGGGAAGAGCTGATGAACTCCTCAGAGAATCATGGGCTGTAGTGTGGCTCACTGGTTAGAGGCGGCAGACCCGAGAGCAGAGGACGGCCCGGGACCAGGGTTCGATTCCCGGCGCGGCAGGTTTCTGGACCAGGGTCAGCGGACTCGATAATTCTCTCGCCTCGGTGCCCACTCTGATCAGCGATCACACTCGGCAACTCTGGGCATTAGCTTGCCTCATCTTCACTAACGGCCCCACCAGACCGCCGGGGATGCCTGGTCTCACCCTGGAGATACCCATTAAGGGACCATATCTCAGGGAAGCCAGGAAGGGTTTCGCAGCGGTCGAAGCGCCTTGGGACCCTACGGGTAAGTAGTGCGCTATATAAATGCCAATACATACATACATGGGCTCCTGGAACCCACAAGTGATACAACTCAATTTGCAAGAAATGAGTTTGTTGCAGCCTGGAAAGGGACCAGAATCCCGTGGAGGCCCCTATAGTGCAATTCTTTTAACTTCCTAGTGGAACAATGTGATAGAGGCTCCTCACTTATAGAACTCTGAATTTCTACAGATCAGCAGTCTCAGCTTGTCACAACTTAGTTAGTGGCAGAAGCATTGGAAAAACATGATGATATGTAGAATTCTCAAAAGTATAAGATTGCGAAGACTGCCTAAACCTAAATATGAATCTCCCTGGAATGTCAACTTGGTCCTAAAGCTTTTCAACTCCTGGCCAAATAATAGATATTTAACCAAAAGTTGCTTTCCATTAAACTAGCCTCTCTTTTATGCATGATCTTCTGCAGAAGAGTGTCGGATGTTAAAACCTTAAAGGTAAGTAACGGAATGTACAATTCTTTTGGAGTGAAATTTGAAATTGTTCAAAGAACCAATACTATGACTGACTCCATTGTTTACTCTAAACTTGATCTATGCAAAAAACTGTGTGTGGTAGAATATATGAAAGAATATGATTATAGAATGAATGAACCTTGCATTAACCAACTTCTCATTTAGTTTGTTAAAACTTTCAAAGCAGTAACTTACACTACAATAGCTTGTTGGGTAAAAGAATCGATGCAATTAGCAGGCATCGACCGGAAGAGATCCCAAGCACATTTCCTGAGAGGTGCGATGGCTAGCCAACCCCTCTGGAAAGGCGGCAGACTAGAGGACATCCTTAGAGCCGCTGATTGGTCAAACTCCTCTTCTTTTGCTAAGCATTACTGTAAGCCAATAGAACACATGTCAAATGTAGGTCTGCAGAGCTACCAACATGCATAATGGCAGCCTCCAGTCTTGTATTGAAATATCGATACTCCTAATTACCATGCCCAAAAAATCCAAATTTCATCAAAGACACGGAGGCTAACATTATCCCACTCTCCCAACCCCCCCAAAAAGGGAGGGAAATATATCAAATATAAAACAATTGGGATTTAATTGTGCACAGATAGTCGTGATGTCCAACCCAACCAAGATTTTAAAGGTAATATTTTTAATTCTGTATTCTCATTGTATGAATTAAAAGAAGAAAAGAGAGGTGAAATCTCTTAGAATACTTGTTCATTTTTTATCCTACTTGTAATCTTAGAATACTCGCTCAAATTTAACTCCAATTTGTAAAAAATTTGTTCTGATAACAATCCTTTTTTTCAGAGAATTCCCAATAATCTAGGAGCATCCGATAAAATCGCCTGGAAGACTCCACGTCTATTGAGCATACCGTCCGGTTTATGCGGATTTCTGCATCCTAGTCCACCGTTAATCCATCTTCCAAGGATCTTCAGTTTCCTGTCATTTTCTTCAACAAGGTCACCCTTTGACCATATGCTTGCAAACCTTTATGTTACATGCCAAGTACTTTACCACAGTTAAAAGAGGTAGATGAGACTGGCCACATACCTATTATAGCCTTACTGTATTATGTTCTAGAACAATACACACTGTGATGTCATACTTTAAAGTGGCTGTGTGGAGTTGGCATTAAAAGATTAATGCATAATGTTAGCCTCCGTGTCTTTAATTAAATCTAGATCCTCTTGGCATGGTAATTAGGAGAATCGCAATTTTTTACGCACAACACAAAGGCACAATAATACCTACCCGCACCCATCATCAGATAAATAGTAGTGCCTAGGAAAAGACGATCAGTAGACCCTTGCTAACAAATGTCACTGCTGCATTTCTCAAGCAGTCCTGTCTCCATCTTTGTATGCTTCAGTGTCTGAAGCCATACCCTCCTGCTCTGCAATGCAAGGAATAGACTAAAGCTGTCTAGGAAGACTGTGCCACAATCTGCATCTTGAACTATGTTTTACCAAGGGCATCCAAAATGGATCCCATTGGCCTCTGCAGCAAATCAATCACTATAGCCATGAAGTCTTGCCACCAGTCACTATACATACATAACACACGTCTCACACACACGTCACTCTCACACACACACCTCAGAACCCGGCCTTAGGTTTCTTGGTTAGTAATAAGGCCTAGTCCTCAGTATGCTTGTAGGATTATAATGTGTGCTGGGCCTAAAAATGTCAGAATTCCAGAGAACCTACAGCCGAGGTCACTCAGGGCAGGAGTGCACATCTGTACTGCCATGTGGGGAAAATTCACGTGCCATATATAACAAATATAAAACATATTTCTTTAATATCTTACCAATATATTCCCTGAAACAAAATGAACATTATTAAAAACTACATTAGAAACAAACATTAAAAATAAACTACACATTAAAAGAAATTAAACACTATAAAAATGAAAAAACAATTGCAAAATTAAATAATTTATACAACTAATAATCAATTAAATATTTAATTAACATAAAAACACATCTACATTCTAAATACATACATTTAAATTAGATGCAATTTAATTAACTTTCCTTTCTATTCCCCTATAAACAAAAGTAAAATGAACAAAGTAAACAGAAAAATATAAAATAACAATTAAACAAAACATTTAATTGATATTATTTGAATAATTAATTTACAAACTCTGTTTTTAAACTTTATATTTTACAGCAATATGACATTACAAACTCTATTTTTAACATTAATAGCAATTATATTAACAATACTATCACCTAAAATTGATACATGAAATAAAACATAAAATTATTTACGTTTTTTATTTTTACATCTTTATTAATAAAATGATATCAAAAACAAATATATTTTTTTAAACTATTTTTTATATTTAAAGAACTGAAATAACCCAACATTTTAGCAGAAGATATTCTGTCCCATGATATTTTGATAGTATAAATATTTGTGTCCGACGATATTTAAAAATCAATATTCTGTCCAAACTCTGTCTGTGCCAATACAAGACCATCACCACATCCCATGCTTTTGTTACTACTTTGACTGACAGTGCCTCTGACAGACTTGTGGCTGAGTCAAGGATTGGAGGGCAACAGCCGTGAAGTCAGGATGTGCTTGCAATGCTGCTTTGAGAGGAAGAGAGGATGGAATGATGAAGTAAATAAATGAGTCAGGGTGAAAGGGAATAATGGTATAGAAAGGGGGAGAGAGGACATATGGAAGGAAAATGTTGTAGGCAGTAGAGAGTAGGAAGAGAAGAAAGAACTAGGGGAGTGACTCACTTTTGATGGAGTCGGAACACTCCTATCAGGCTCAAGAGCAGGTGTGCGGCACTTGTAAGGGCAATATGGGGAGTCGGTATTGGTGGTAAGTGGGAAGAACTTGCCCTGTTGGAGAATGTTGCAAGTCTGTAGAAGAGTACAGTGTAATGAGCTATTGCTGATGCGCACGTTCAAGGAGAAGCTCCTATTGGTGTGCAGTGTGAGGATATTTCCCTGGTCAGCATTGTGGCACAGTGACACTGATGTGCACTGTGAGGTGCAGTGCTGAGAGGTAGTTTGAGCAACTATCTGTGGTGGACAATGAGTAGCTTGCACCAGTGTGTAGTGGGACGAGCCAGCACCAGTGGGCAGTGACTCAGTCTGCACAGTGGGTAGTGTGAGAAACATTAACTTGTAGGCAGTGGGAAGAGCAGGCATAAGTAGAGGGAGTAGAAAGCAAGTCCTATGCTGCTTGTGAGGGGCAGGCCCTGAGATTGTAGTGTTGCAGATGACATGGATGTGATCGCGGGTAGAGGAGGAGCTAGCAGTAGTAGGTAGGAAGAGGCGCTGACTTGGTGACGAGCTTCAGAAGCCCACTTTGGTGGGCTTTGTCAGGACCCAGCAGAGTGTTCAGTGTGATGTGACACCGGTAGGCAGGTGAGTAAGCCTGCATCAATGGTATTAATAGCAGGCACTGATTGGCAGTTTAAGGAACTGGTGTTGGTTTGTATTGTGAGAAGTTGAGTGCAGTGTGACTTCAAATCCCAGCACTTTGAAGACAGCTTTCTTCACAAGTACCAAATGGGCTTCTAAGATTGACGCACATGGAATGTGATACAACATAGGCAGGATAGAAGCCATCAGAGTGTTTACAATGGATACTCACCAATAAATAGCACCCCCTCATATCACCAACAAATCGAAGGATGGACGAAGCAGAACACATTTAATAGCCAATGTCTTTTTAGTGGTATCCTGAGATCTCATTTGTGTTGTAAAGCCATTGAACTTTTGTCTTTGGCATTGATTCGTAGCGCTTGTGCACTATAGCGGTGATGGACACTCCTATGCCCTTCCAAAGATAACCTAGTGACTTTTTATCTGCCTCTAGACACCTCTCCCAGGGTTGCATCTGCTTTGGGGGGGCAGATCTGTTCTTTTTCAATGAACCCGCAGAGACAGAGATTTCTCTTTCCTTTGCTTTCTGGAAAACAAACTGAATCTGGTTAAACATGCACTCATCAAACATAACAACTAGACCCATCCTCATAGCCTATTTGCAACAGACAGTGGCCCACCTTCCAGCCTCCCCTATGTATCATTTTCAAAGCAGAGGGGCGGCCTCGCTGAAGGCTTTCCTCTGCTTCTCGTTTTTATAACACACACATTAACTGAGGAGGTGTCAGTTCAGCACACAGACCAGTAACATCTAGCAGGGTTGGAGAAACCTCTTATATAGAAGTGAAAAGATACCAAGAGAGTAGAAAGTCAAGAGGTTATAACATCAGTTCAAACCAGTTTCAACATGAAGGACAAAAAGAGAAGACATCAAGTTAAGTGCCAGGGAGAAGTCAGAGAGGAACAGAAAGAAAGGAGGCCGAGGGTTTAGGAAGTTGGAATAAGGGGGAAGAATATGTCAAAGGGTTAGGAAACTATGAAAAAGGGAGATCTCAGGCAAAAAAGACCCATTTTAGGTGAGGTGGTAGGACAGAATTAAAGAAGGATCTGCAAACATGGAGAGATGAAAGGGTAGCGGTGTAAGTCTGTGGAGTACAAGGGGAATGACTGTGTTTAAACAAAGACTAAGGTACAGAGCTAATAAGTAGCAGCTCTGGTAATAGAGACCGTTGAGTGATAGGCGTCAAGTAGGAAGGAGCAAGGTGTTACACGAAGAGTAAAGACAGAAGTATAGTATGGTGCAAAGTCAGGCAATGCTGATGGGAGAGGGTACATATGGGATGTCAGAAAGAGAGTGAGCAGAAAGTCAGCAAAAAAAAAGAAATATCTCAAAGATGTCAATCAAATCCTCCTGCCTTATGGTGGCTCAGGTTTGCAGCATAACTTCTCACGTCCTAGGTGCTTATCTACTCCCAGGACCAAAACATTCTTCAGGAAGGTTTATAGGGATTATCCACAGATGGGACGGGCATGGACATATTTCTCTTAGCTGGAGAGTATACCCCTTTAAACGGCAAGCATTGTTCTCAGATGCTCTGAGCATCCAACTGGTTGAAGGAAACCCAACTCACAGCCATGGAGTAATCAATGACATCCTAATAAACTAATACTAGTACTGATGACCTCATTTGCTTTTTGACTCTTAATTCCCGTTACGCAGATGAATGTAATGGTGATATCAGTAAATGTGTGCTTATTTGTGTGGCAATCCTTCAATAAAAATGATTTAATACTAAACTGAATGTAGGCGTGTGACAGCCAAAGCGCATAGCGAGAACCTTCCATATCATGCAAACAAAAGGCATAAATTGCACTTTTTTTAAAGCCTTACTGCTGCTGGTTTCTTTTTAGATGTATATGACATGAAAAGTTCAATGACAGGCGGCAACCACGTGGGAATAAGATGTTAATGTAAGAGATGTTCTGGATCTTCACAGGGCATAGAATAAATGACATCATTGTGAGAAGTTGTTTATTTTAATCATAGAGAAGCAATAGCATTTATGCATGAAAATATGCATAGAATGAATGAATGAATGGGTATGTTTATAAAGCACAACGTTTACTCCAGGGAGTATCTTGGCACTGGCGGGAGGGGTGTGGTGAGGAACAAATAGAGGGTCATGGTAAAGGGGAAGCTCAAATGAGAGAGAGTACCAATTTGTCAGACGCAGAAAACATCCATGGTTTTAGGAGTTTTTTGAAGAGAAGTTCTGATTGTGTCAATCTCAACTGTAATGGCAACACATTCCAGGCCATAGTTCCTAGTCCAGCAATGGGTTTTCCCTCTTTTGTTTTCAAATGATAACTGGAGGCTGCTAGGAAGTTACCTGAGGTAGACCGCAGCAGACGCTGCGTAGTATAGGGGTGTATTCTAGACCTACGATATGCCGGCCCTGTTGCCTTTAAGGCTTTGTACATGATTACTAGGACTTTAAATAAAATCCTTTTGTGGATTGGCAACCAGTGCAGCCGTTGGAGTGCTGACACTGATGGGGATCCCCTCGGAAGTCGGAATACCAACCTGGCTGCGGCGTTCTGGACCACCTGTAGTGTTTTCAGAACGGCCTTGTTTGTACCTGCATAAAGGCTGTTGCAGTAGTCTAGGCGAGACAAAACCAATGCAACAGCCACTGTCTTCCTAGCATTCATCAGGAGTAGGTCTAAGAACTTTCTCAGTATTTTTATGGTATTACAGCACACACCTGAGACTGCAAGTGCTTAGCTATGGAAAGATAGGATTGGATCAAACTTGATTCCTAGATTTCGTGCTGTATCCGCAGTGTTCTGCGGTGGAACAGTGTTTGCCGGCCACCACTGACAAGGCGTGAAGGGATTGGCTTTCCAGAACAGCATGATTTCTGTTTTCTGGCTGTTACACTTCAGATGGTTAAGTTTCATCCAATTCATGACTACCGTTAGGCAGTGGTGGAATTTCTCTTCTGCAGTGGTGGAGTTTTTGTCTAAGGTAAGAGTGATCTGGGTGTCGTCTGCATATGTGATAGCTTCGACACCGTAAGAGTCAATTAAAGTAAGCAGTGGGGTCATGTAAAGATTAAACAACATCGGGCTCAAGGAGGAACCCTGCGGTACACCTGCTGATAGCTGTTTTTCTGAGAATTTGTGGCAACCAAGGGTCACAATATTACGTCTGTTGTCTAAAAACGATGAAAAACAGGCGAGCGCCTTGTTAGTAATACCACTCATCTTGAGTCTGTTTTTCAAAATATCATGAGAGACAGTATCAAACGCGGCCGATAAATCCAACAGAATCAGTATTGCGTCTCTGCCTTGATCTAGGGCACACCTTATGGTTTCCATGGTATGAAGCAGCACTGACTCTGTTGAATTACCTGGTCTGAAACCAGTTTAATTGGGATGTAAGATATTTTCTTTCTGCAGGAAGTTGTTTACTTGCTTATTAGACAGCTTCTTCACTTTTTTTTTGCTCATGCAAGGTAGCTTTGATATGGGTCTGAGGTTGGATAAAGTGATAGAGCAAACCACCTGCACAAAATGGTAGGATAGGCTGGACTTTTACATAGATTAATATGATACATACATTACATATTGTGCATTAAATAGTGACTGACAAGACTGTAGGAGGCTAGAAGGTGTTCTCCGGACTGAGCCACTGTTGACGTTTGGAGAGTAATGTTCAATACTGTCAGGGAAGTCAAGGCTCCTGGTCGAGCACGGGCGTTCCCGTGACTTTGGGCAGAATGCGGGTAAGGAAGTGAGTGCAGCGGGGCAGGGAGACCTTGAGAATATGAAGGTTGGCAGAGGCAGACGTCATGAAGGCGAGTGCCAGTTTCCAGCAAGTGAGGGGGTCGAGTGCCTGGACATCAGCTGGGAGCAGGAAACCGGGGAGCCTGGTGTCAAAGGAGCTCTGAGGCAGATATGGGGCGACATTAACGAGCATCCAGGGTGGAGACCCATGATTAGACTGTTATAGTATTACATTTGTTTTATTTAGTAAACTGACGCTTTGGGACATCCTGTCTGCCCTATTGAACCTTCTACTACATCTCCACACCAACCAACCTCAAAGGGGGTCAAACGGTTGTGTGCTTACACCAACCCTGTTTAACCTGTACATGGCAGACATGATATCAACTTTAAGTACCTGCAATGCGCATGCACCTCGACTCGGTGGCAAAGCCATCTCCAGCATCTCATATGCTGATGATGTGGTCCTGGTAAGCCGTACCCAAGTGGGTATGCAATGCTTATTCAACATTAGTTTTATTGCCTTTGGATTAATGAGGTACAGGATGGGAGGGGTTAAATTTTCTGGTAGTAAGTAGTTTAGTAGAAGTGCATTGAGGGTAAAATTAGTAGTGTGGTGTCTGGTGTAGAGCAGCAGATACGGTTTAGAGGAATCAGGGACATATGTCATTTCGCACTCTCAGGAATGGAACATAAGGGACTCCGGAGCTCCCCAGTGTCTGGTCCTTGTAAAATAGTAGGAGATGTGAGTTTTGAGCTCAAGAGTGAAAGAAGGAAAATTGGATAGGAGTTTGGTTTTATCACCATAAAGATGACAGGAGAAGCCACATGAGGAACTATTATTGCTCAGCAAGCAGGTGTTAATATAACACCACATACCATAACACATGATCGTAAAACACCCTATAGCACACACTAACATAACACAGCATAGCACAGCATGCCATAAATAAGCACACATAACAGTGAAGCCCTACATGGCACTACAGTGCACAGCACATCATAATATACCACAGCTTAGCGCAGGACACCACAGCTTCACAGTGCATAGCAGATCATATCCGAACATATCGCAATGCACCCTAAAGCAACACTGCACACCATAATCCAACTAACTTAACATAGCATTAACCAACACATTACACAGGGAAACTACCTTTACAACGCAGTCATTACAACGAAACATCCTTTACATTGCATGCCTTTACAATGCAGCCATTACATCGCATGTCACAACAACGCATGTCTCTACAATGCATGCCATTACAACGCATTATAAGGTAAGTAATGGGGAATAGTAATTTTTACCCCTACACTATCCAACACTTACCATACTGTTGTACTCACTGGAGTTGGAATAGTGATTTATACCCCTCCGCTATCCAACACTTACCCGACTGTTGCACTCACTGGAGTGGGAATAGTAATTTATACACCTCCGCTATCCAACACTTACCCGACTGCTGCACTCACTGGAGTGGGCATAGTAATTTTTACCCCTACACTATCCAACACTTACCCTACTGTTACACTCACCGGAGTGGGAATAGTCATTTTTACCCCTACACTATCCAACACTTACCATACGGTTGTACTCACTGGAGTTTGAATAGTGATTTATATCCCTCCGCTATCCAACACTTACCCGACTGTTGCACTCACTGGCTTGGGAATAGTAATTTATACCCCTCCGCTATCCAACACTTACCCGACTGTTGCACTCACTGGAGTGGGAATAGGAATTTTAACCCCTACACTATCCAACACTTACCCTACTGTGGCCCTAAATGTAATATGCGTTGTAATGGTATGCGTTGTAATGGTATACGTTGTAATCAAATACATTGTAAATGTAGTTTCTAAAAATGCGTTGTGATGGCATGTGTTGTAAAAACATGCGTTGTAAAGGATGTTGCATGTAAAAACTGCATTGTAAAGGCATGCGTTGTAAATGTTTGCCTTGTAACGTCATACATTCCATTACACATCAACACAGCATTGCATCACTCAACATAATAAATCACAACATAACCTAGCAAATCCCTGCTATAAACAAAGCAGACTCTAATATAACACACTGCAATACAGCCCATCACAACACACCATTGCATAACACAGTAGAGCACCGCACGATAAACCATCACTTAACTGAGCTAGATAAGTCGCCCTAACATATTAGCATAGTAATACACCAAATGCCACACTCTAGCGTAAAGAACTGCTTTGCACAGTATTGAGAGGTACAGCCTAACAGCTTAGTGTGTTAGATCGATCTGTGAACTAATGGGCGGCAGCGGTGATCTGTGCATCACCTGACAGGCAGATTTTAGAATCGTGGAATATTTGTTTTCCTTCTAAATTTGGAAAAACAAGCACCAGTCAGTTGGGTAATAGCTTGCCATCAGCGTCTGGCGACAGAGGCCGTACTGTCATTAGCGTCTGGAGACAGAGGCCGTACTGTCATCAGCGTCTGGAGACAGAGCCCGTACTGTTCTAGGTGAAGTTACTTTTTTTACTGCTTCCTCCCCTAGCAAAGGGCCAACGTTGAGAGCAGCATGTTCAAAGACAAAACGCTAGTTTTCTAGGACTGATGAATATATGGGCACCTTTTATTCCAAACACACAGGCTATGTTTTAATGGCGATTCTAAATCTATTTTGTATATTATCAATTTAGATTGCATAGTATATTTCTCAATAACTTTATGATTGTTTCTGACTATTGATAGAGACAACATTAATTACAAGACAACCTTATTGGCTTTGCAGTGCTTGTTTTTAGGTCTCGCCTACTAGATATTGAGTGCACTGTCTGTTGCAAGATATCTTGTTAGCTTGCAGTAGGCTTAGAGCCCGCCCATTGCTTACTATTGATTGGCCTTATTGCCACTCTAATTTGCTTGATTCGTATTCGTTTGCTTGTGTGGGCTTTCCTTCCTCTTCTTGTGTTTTTCCTCCGCCTGATAGAATGAACACATCATTTATGAACTTCCACTGCTCACTTCCACTCTGTGTTGCTTCTGCAACACTGTTGCTTCCCCTCACCTGCTTGAAAAATCCTTCTGCTCTTTTTTTTTCTTTTTAGTTACTAATCGAACTCACCTACAAAATGACACTGCACTTTTCAGTTTCTTTTTTGGCCATGTAAAAAGATTTTTATTCTTTAATTCCTTAGCCGTGCTTTATAGCACGGGGGATGCTGTGCAGTATAGCTAAAAACTACTGGCAATGCTAATAGGTACCAAAGGGGAGACCTATTGGCTTTGCCAATACTTGTTTAAAGTAATGCTTTCTGCACATTGTGCCTCACACAAATGTATATCAGTGAATGTTAATTGTAATGCATGTAATCTGCCTAATGTCTTGTCCACCCATTCAAAATTCATGCTTTTAAATGTTAACCTATAACATTCAGTTGGCTTTATCATGCGTGGTAATAAATGAGCCCCAATCTGCATGTTCATAGGAGTAAAACGCACTCCATCCAAGCATCTTCCCAGAGCAAAATGTGCACAACCTGTTAGGAGCACAAACTTCATATTGCAAGAACGTCCATGCGTAAAATATTTGATTTGGCTGCATGCTTGTGAGAGGAGGCTGCCTTGTGCTGAGGTTAAAATTCCTACACCCTACAATGAAACACATATAGAGTCTCAAAAATACATTTGTAGTCTGAAATGAGTCGAGTCACATGACCTCCGGCCTGGTTCCTTCACACTGACCCGTGGTTCCCATTCTACACTGTCAGGTGAGGAGCATGGCCCTGTTTTCATCATGACAGCAAATGGGAGAGGTCAATGTATTTAAAAATGTATTTAAAAATGAATTTGGGAAGAGGTTTTCTCCTTAAAACAATCCCCCCCCCCCCCCCGCTTGTATCTTGCTTGACTTTTGAACAAAAGATTTGCCCTTATGCTCAATTTTCACCCACGATATCTTGAAATTAGGTTTTGGGAAAAAGTGTGTCATTCACTTAACTCTCATGAAATTTTGCAAACTAAAGTATGCAAAATCACCAGGCTTCATTAAATCCAGAGCTTGGCCAAAAAAGTAGTAGGGCGATCAGATTAAACTGTAGGCTGCAGTGTTGACTAAAAAAACAGTCGAGGCCTACTTCCTAAAAAAGTAGGTTTGACACGTACAAAATATCAATGATTAAGTGCTTACTGTACTGAGAACATTATTCCGACCTAAGGGCTAGATGTAGGTAATCACATATTACCGATTCTTAAGTACCGAATTTTACCGATTCGGTATTTAAGAATCAGTAATTGTGATGTAGGAAATAATTCGATAAATGTTACCGATTCGGTAAGATTCCTTATTACCGAATCGGTAATACGGATTCAGTAATAAGGAATCACCATTCACTATTACTGATTCGGTAAATACCGAACCGGTAATAGGGGGAGCATATTCAAGGGTGGCAGGGTGTCACATTGACACCCTGTTGCACCCCTGAATAGTGCATGTGTGCACATGTGGCACATATACATGCCCTAAGGGCATGTATGTCTGCCACATGGCACTTTTAAAAAAGCACAAAATTGCTTTTTAAAAGGTATTCGGTATTTACCACCAACTTGTAGTTGGTGCTGATGCCTTAATTTAAGGAATTAGTAAATTACCGAATTCTTAAATCCAGCCTCCTACATCTCAAAAGACTAAAAATACCGGTCGGTAACAGCAAATTCACCAATTTTCGGCCGTTACCGACCGGTATTAGTCCACATACATCTAGCCCTAAGAGGTAAATGCCATTCCCCTGAACAGGATGGCAATAGCCAAAAGCACTTGCTAGAATTACTGACTGTGTGCCACTCATGTGACTATTAATGAGCGTGTTACTGCTGTGAGTAGCTGACCATAGAGATGAAAGCGTACTAATTTGCACCGTTTCATTTATATCTCATGATGTCGTCTGGGTCAGAAGTCACATGCTTATTTCCTTCTACCATTTAATGTCATGTGAGTTTCTGTGCTGCTATTGTCTGGCCAAAGGCCATGTGATATCATTACTGGCAAAGCTTTCATTGTGCTAATTAGGGGTTATGACACTTGACAAGTTTGACCTCTTTTTGGTCTGGGAATCTTGGCACATCTATGTTATTTTCATGTTATGTTATTATACTCTACAGTGTACTTTGTACAGTGCTTGAAATGGAAAAATAGGAAGTGCACGTACTCTGCACTAGAGTGTTTCTTTCTAAGAAGTGCCAGTACTCTCCAATAAAAGTATTGCATTTCTCTTGAGAAGGGCCGGTACTACTCTCCCTCTCAAAATAGAAAAGTGCTGGTACTCCGTACCGGAACTATCGACCCATTTAAAGCACTGACCTTGCCTAGAGAGGCAAGATGGCGGCCGCTTGGTCGGCTGTGTGAGCTGGCGTTCTCCCACACTGAGACCTCACCCGAGCTGTGATAGCATCCCAGGCGGTTTCTCCAGCTACTGCTTTTCGTTAAAAAAAGAATGAGAAGATCTGGGGAGAATCTGGGGAGAATATGGCTTTAAACATCGACTGACATGCTCAGATTATTTACCTGTTTATGAGCTCCGGTCCTAGCAGCGGATATCGGCTGTTTCGTCCTAGTACGTGGCGTGTGGTTTCCACTCTTCAGAGCTTTCACGCTGACGGCTGCAGCATGGCGCCAAAGGTCATTTCCACAGCTACATTAGCGGCGAGGGCGCGTTCCGCGGCAGCTGCGGCTGGGGCATCCTTGAACGTCCGGGAGGCAGGGAGTGATTCCGGGAGCATCACGAAGGGTGACCTGAGGAGTGAGAAAACGTCAGGATCGGCTCACAATGGCACCAATTTGAAAGGAAGTGCAAAGACAGTACCTGCTTTATTTAACCAGGTAAACACTAAGACTAAAAACCTTGTTGTAGCGCCTTATCAAGCTCCTGAGGGTTCGTTGAAGGCTATTGAGGTGAAGACAGGGGGGACAACGACGATTTTGATTCCTGTGTCTGCATGTGTTGGCAATGATGGCAGTATCCCCTCCACACAGGATAAAGCTGTGAAGATGCCTGTGGCCCCTGGACAGGGGACCATGGGAGATTGCTTGACGCAAGGTTCTCAAAGAATGGATTTGAGCTTCAACTTAAGCAACTCGGTGAATTGCATTCTGGGAAACGTAGTTCAGTCAGGAAATGAAGTGCCAGGCTCGGTGCATATGCCTGTATCTAGTACATTTGTGGATTTAATCAAGTGATACTGCTAATCAGGGTGCTGACATTGCTAACCAGCTTTGCAAGGAGCTTGAAAGCAAAAAAATGTTCTCTCTCTCAGAGCATACTGGGTCATCTCTGGATGGGGATGAGCTTGATCCTGACTGGACGGATGATGGTAGCGGTAATGGGGATTGGCGTCAGAATGATATTCTGAGCAGTGGGCTGGGTCCCCGGCATCCCCGGACAGTCCGAAAAGGAAATGGGCAGAAAACTCGGGGTCCTGTGAGAGAGGACTCAGAGATGCGCTCATGGATAATTCCCTAATCGATGGTGGTGATCCAGAGGCTGGCAGGTTAGTGGCAGTAACCGCAACGCAGCTTCAAGAATCTGAGTTACCACCCTCTGAGATCACGCTTTCGCTTATTTATCAAACGATTATTGCGCATCGGGAGGAGTCGCACCAAGAGAATGTCAGCCCTCAAGGGGTCTGTCGTAGAGTCCAGAACTCCATCGGGAGAGTTGCAAAAACTTGCACGGAAATAGCAACTAGAATCGGGGAAGCAGAAGAAAGGATTTCCAACTTAGAAGATGCTCTTGCTGCGCAGAAGAGTGCCACTGATTTGATTGGGGCACAGAAAGAGGACATATTATGGGAATTAACTGACTTGGAAAACAGATCGAGAAGAAATAATCTTAGGATTTTAGGGGTTCCAGAAGGCTGTGAAGGGAAAGATGTGAGACAATTCATGGTGGAGCTTTTCCAAGAGGCATTTCCGGAAGTCCTACAGTGGGACTGGCAGCTGGAAGTCCTTTGTACCCATTGATTTCCTTTCAAACAGTGGCAAAAAACTGGGGATAAGCCCTTGCAATCCTGATATGTCTCAATAACTTTTTAGCGAGGGAAAAGCTATATGATTTAGCAAGGCCGGATAGAAAAAGGCGCTGTAAGGGCTGTGATTTTTTTGTTCTGCCGGATTTTTGCTCTGCGACAGTGGAGCGGAGTTGGCAGCTCCGCCAGCTGATCGCCCCCTTTCAGGCGAAAGGGGCACAGGCTTTTTTGCTTTTCCCTTCAAAGCTAAAAGTCATTCGGCAAGGGCAGACAATTTTTTTTTCGTCTGAGATACAGGCTAAGGAATTCCTTTTGTACGATATAAATTTTGTAGTGGAATAGGGAGCGGCCGCTTTGGGGTGCCTACTTTTTAGTAGGTAGAGCGGAAGGGTGATGGGGCCAGCGCTAGGAGAATGATGGGAGTAATAACCTTTTCGGGTTCTCATGGGTTTCTTTTTTTGTTCGTTTTTTCTCCCCCCTTTTTTTGCTAAATATTTAGTTTTTCTCTTCAACTAGTGCTTTTGTCCTTAGCCCTTCCTCTTTTTTTTCCTTTTTGCATTGACGGGGTGAAGGAACCAATGTGGGAGTGGGTCACCAGCTCTTTCCATCGCAAGGACTTAGTCCTGTTGCCACATAGGGGTGTTGTAAGGGATGGTGGGGTGAATGGGGGCGGGGCAGTTTGGGTAGGTGGGTAGGTGTATGGGGGATGGTGGTGAGGGGGTGAGGTAGGGGTAAGGTTAAGTAGGATTTTGAAAGTCTCTGCAGAAATGGCAATGAAGGTTGATCAAAATGATTATATGTTTATTTTTGACGCATTGGAAAAATTGGGAAAGTTACAAAGTAGGTTGAGATTGGATTGTTTAGATGCGGCAGGATAAACTTGTTATAGGCACATGGAATGTATGTGGTCTCAATGACGCTAAGAAGCGGGCCTTATTTTCTAAAATTGTACAGACTATGGGCCAGATGTAGGTCGCCAATTACAGGTCGGTAACGGCCGAAATCGGCCGTTACCGACCGGTAATTGGTGATTGAGATGTAGGGGCCATTATTTTACAGAATCGGTAAATTTACCGAATCGATAAATTTACCGATTCTGTAAAATACCGAATCGGTAATTTTACTGAATTCGGTAAATCAAGATGTAGGTGGCACTCCACAGAGTGCCACAGGCCCTTAAGAGTCGGTATTTTACCACCCAATCCTATTGGGTGGTAAAATACCGAATTCAGGTGTGCATGCACATCTGTGCATGCACCCCTGTGCCATGTGACACACAGACATGCCCTTAGGGCATGTATGTGTGCCACATGGCACACAAGCCTGCACTTGGGGTGCTAGAGGGTGTCAAAGTGACACCCCCTGCACCCTTGCTGGATTCGGTATTTACCGATTCGGGAAATACCGATTCGGTATTTCCCATTGATTCCTATGGGCTCTAAAGCCCATAGGAATCAATGGGGAATACTGATTCGGTATTTACCGACTCGGTAAATACCGACTCTTACAGATTCGGTAATTCAAAATAAAAAATTACCTACATCTCCCTCCATCTAATTTACCGATTCATAAATACCGATTCTGTATGATTCGGTATTTATGAGTCGGTAAATTAGATTTACCTACATCTGGCCCTATGTATCTTGATATTTTATGCATACAGGAGACGCACATACCCGTGTCTGAAGTTACCGGGGTTTGACCTTATAGTATGCTCTAAACAGTCTTCAATGATAAGAGGAGTGGCTATTCTTATGAGGCGGGGAGTAGGGGCCTGCAAAAGGGTCCGGGAAGATCGAATGGGGAGGTGGGCCATCGCTTAATTGTTAATTGGTGGTAGGTTATTAACAGTATGTACTATGGCTCTAACATTGAGGATCCTGATGTGGTTAAGTATCTAAATGTTGAACTAGCCACGTGGCCTAGCCCACTCCTGTTATGTGGGGACATAAACATTAACATAACAAGTGATTTTAATCTTGCAAAAGGTGCTAATTATGTTGGTAGGAAGCCAAAAGTGTTTAAAGCGCTCCAGACTTTACTTCAGGAGCATGGGGATATAGATTTATGGTATCTGCAGAATAAATTGGATATGGATACACACACTACTCAGCTCCCCACAATAAATTTGTGAGGTTAGATTATGTTTTTCTTTCAGAGCAGGTGGCAGCTGTCTCTTCTATCTCTTCTCCTCCCCGGATTGTATCGGACCATAATTCATTGATAGCAGAATGTCCGTGGCCACGGGTTAGAAAACCTCCACGTAAGTACACATTTGAAAGAAGGCTGTTATTGGATGAGGCCTACTGTGCTCACATTAGGAAATGGATAGTTGAATTTTTAAATATTAATATGGGCACTGCAACAGATAAGATAGTTTGGGACACTTTGAAAGCCGGTCTGCGTGGAGAAACTAAAAGTTTTTCTTCATACAGGTGGAAGACAGAGCAAGAGCAGATTAAGAGTCGAATAAAGGAGTTAAGGGATGCGGAAGTAAAACTTGCTCTTAAAATTAAGCAAGGTCATGACACAGAGTCCTGTCAACAGGAGGTTGCAATAATAAAAGCCAGACTTTTGGAGTCTTTTGGACAGGACCTTGCCACAAAGTATCTTCAATATCGCACAACGATGTTTGAGTTCGGTGAGAACTCTGGCAGGGTTCTTGCCAAGAGACTTCACCAGCGAAGTGTACAGAGTTGTGTCATAAAAATCCAAGATCAAATGGGGTAGTGCATGACACTCAAGAGGATGTAAAAGAAGTGTTTTTAAACTACTATACCAACCTGTATAAGGAGGATATTCCAAGGCCTCCGACAGAGATAGAAGTGGGGGATTTATAATTAGGGGTTGATACTCCCAAGCTATCACAGGAGCAGAGTGAATTTCTGTCGGCTCCTATTCAATGGGATGAGGTGGAGCTTGCGGTGAAGTCTTTAGCTAATGGTAAGGCTTGTGGCCCAGATGCTGTGCCTCTTGAGTTTTATAAAACATTCTTGGGTGAGATTCGGCGGGACTTGCTTAAAGTACTTAGAGCTGCACAGAAGGGTATTGTGCCGGAATCTTGGCAAGATACTATTATTAGTTTTGTTAAAAAAGAAAGGCAAGCCGGAGCTGTTACCATCATCTTTTCAACCGATTTCACTAATAAATAGCGATTCGAAAATCTATTCGAAAATCCTGGCAGCTAGGCTAGCTCAGGTGATCATTCCCTTGGTCTCTTTGCGCCAGCATGGATTTATTCCGGGGCGGGACACGGCTGACCATGTTAGACGTGTCATAGCTTTATTAGATTGGGCACAGGTCATGGCCTCTCCCCTCGGGATGATCCTGTTGGACGCCGAGAAGGCGTTCGACAGGGTCTCCTGGGGGTTCTTGTGGGCCGTGCTCCATTGGAAGGGATTTAGCACTGAATTTGTTTAGGCGATTCAGGCGTTGTATTCCTCCCCAAAAGCTGCACTTCGTGTTTCTGGCCAACAGACTATTTTTTTTTTATAAGTAGGGGCACCCGACAAGGGTGCCTGTGTTCACCCTTGCTGTTTGCCCTATATATTGATCCATTCCTGAGCAAAATAGAGGGCAACCAGGGCATAGCACCAATAAGGGTTGGTAACACTACGTATCGTACCTTAGCATATGCAGACGATATAGCTGCTCTAACATCCGATGTTTCTTCTGCATTTAGTGCGCTTAAGTTTTGGGCTGAGCAATTTGGGGCAGTGTCAGGGTACAAGTTAAACGTATCTAAAACTCAGGTAGTTCAGACACCTGACATGCCATCGTCAGATGCTCCAGTCGTCACAGAAGCCATATATCTAGGGGTCCGAATAACTGCCGCAGTTGAAGCCATTCCGGATTTAAATATCCTTCCGGTGGTAGAGGCGGTTAATACTAAATTAGAGCGGTTAGATTATCTCCACCTTTCCCTTTATGGCCGATGCAGTATCCTTAAAATGTTAGTACTCCCGAAGTTTTTGTATCTATTTAGGACGATTCCTTTAGAATTATCTCAAAGTAGTTTGATTAAGGCAGATAGGATTTGTTATAGAATTTTGTGGGGGTATAGGCGCTCTCGCCGGGAAGCTAAGTGGATGTGCCTTCCCCGGGATCGTGGTGGCTGGTCCGTACCAAATGTATTATTGCACTATTGGGCAGTTATGGCTCAATCGCTGGGAGTACCACTACTCGGAGATAAGGCTGTGGTGCCACTATGTAATCGTCGGGCTATTTTTTATTTTTATTTTTTGAAAACCTTTATTGCAACACTATGAAAATACAAGTATGGGCCTACAACCGCAGGGGCCGGCTGCTAGTCATAAATGTAACCAATCAGAGCACAGGTTAACACAGCTCATCAGCCGGCAGCCCTGAGGTCCGGCAGCGATTCGGGATGAAGTTTGTCTTGGAACGCACGAATAGGGTACAGGATATAATAAAGGTTTCATTTTATATTATAGAAATAGACGGATCAGGCGCCATACAATCAAGCTAAAGGAGATGGGGGACAGGCCAAGAAACAGGATATACGTCAGAAACAACAATATGAGGAAACCTGGCGCCAATGCTTATGAGTCAAAGTGAAAAACAATACCGGATACAGTTTCGTAAGCGCCGGTTCCTAGATCCTGCCCACCCGGACTTTCGATTAACCTAGGAAGCGTGAGCACAAAATTCCAGAACACAGTGTAGTCAGAATAGAACACAGACGATACTGACCCGAGAGGAAGAAAGGGAAGGGAGAAAAAGGCCATAGAAAATAAGAAAGGCAAAATAAACCCCCCCTCCCGTCCAACCCCCCACCCTGCACCCCTGCCGATGGCTATAGCCTAACCCCACTAGCAGCGTGCCTGTCGCCCTAAAAAACTAAAACCCCTAAAAGAAGGGAAAGAAAAAGGAAAAGCAGAGGAGGGCCTAACTAGCATGCATTCTAGAGTCCAGCTAGCAAACGTTCACATTGGATGGCACCGTAACCATAAGTTCGCCTCCGTTATTTCTGCATATATCCCAGCAGCACAAAAATCAATGACATTTCAATTGCAGCACCTATAACCAATCTAAAAGGCTTACGTTAGGATAGTCAGGATTTACGCCAGACAATACCAGGGAGCACTGAGTCACGAATTCCTGCAGCCTGCGCAGCGCTCTAAAGAAATCAAATCTCACCCTATAATGAGTCAGGATAAGAAAATGCATCACACAGAATACTCAAACCTCATTGGACAATGGATGATACTTCAGTCCCAATGCTCAAATGCCCCCAGGTAACAACTTTACTCGACAGGATAATAAAAGCATTGCCACCCGGAAACCCAGACATAGTGAGGAGAAGTGATACTGCAGTGTGCTTGTCGCCCTAAGTAATCTAAGAAATTCACCCCCCCCCCCCCCCCCCCCCAAGAAGGAAAATGGAGGAGGACACCAGGTCAGGCCCCCGGCCCGCCCCAACCCTGCCACATAAGTTCCCTGTGTCCACACAAATTACCGAGTTTTAATATCAAAATCTTCCGATTAGTGGAATCATTATTCGCCAACTTGCCTTCCGTACCCCAGTAACATAAGTTAAAATCCCACACAGGCACCAGACGGAACAATAATGTAATTCTCAACCCAGACCCGCCCGATCTAATGTATGGATGTGACCTGTTTCATTTACTGCAGCAGTAAGCAAGTCAAAGTACCGAACTGGGTCGAGGAAGTCATTCTGGAGTCCGGCAGCATACAACAAAGCACTGTGAAGCCCATCACCACCGACATATCCAAGAGCTGTCAGGAAACCCAGTTGTTGTCGTACGGTCGATAGCGCAGGGTCCGGGAGAAATAAGAGAGACGTGTCCTGGCGCCACCGCAGCTCCTCGTCAGAGGTCGGAGGGGGGACAACACTGATTAATATTCCCAAAAACAATGCCTCCATCCGACCCTCTGGTTCCGCCATGGACACCGGGCGCCGCTCGTTATTGCTGTGTGCCTGGCTATCGTGGGCAAACAATCCGCTGCGTACATACTCCAGCACCGTGAACTCCAGGGGACATTCCGCAGCCATCAGCCAGTCCGCATCATGTCCCATAGCCGCCGAAGACCCATCTACCGTAGTGAGGTCTGCCTTGCGTAAACCTGTCCCCGACACAACCACATCAAAGCCGCGCTCCAGGGCTTTCATCCTCCGGCACAGAAAGGAGTGGAGATCCACAATAGCCACCATGATATCGCCCAACTTTATTTCCGTTTTCTCTCTCCCATTAGTGGCCTCCTTCGCGTCCGTCAGAGCTCCATCAAAAGAGGCAAATCTGTCCGGAGCATCAAATCGGACCATGATGTTGTCTTCGGCGGATCGAGTCCTGATCGTAGCCGGGCCCCCTTCAAACGCCATTGCATGCATTTCTGCTCGTATTGTGGTACACACTCCGTTAGGCAAAAAACAAAAAGAAAAAGGGAAAAAACGCCCCGCAGCTGCTATCGGCCAGCCGGTGAATAATCCCGCAAAAGTTGGGACACAGCTGGCCGGTGTCGGGTGTTCTCCTCGCACTCAGGATATTTGCGATCGGCGTGTGGGGTATCCACTCTGCGGGGCAGCCGACGGGGGGGGCCACTTCGGTCACAAGCAAAGCAGCATATTCTGGTTATGCTACTGCCGCTGATAGAATGCGTGGTCTCCCATCCAATTCGGGAGGATCCCAACCTCGTCCGCCGGACAGGCACTTTCCCGTTCCTCACTGCCATTGTTATTCAACTCGGGTCGGCCACTCCAGTACCATGGATTCCGGTGTCAAATCAGGAGCCGGCCACAATCTTCGTGATGCCTTATCTCCGTCCATCCAGCAGGTAGGACATTCGGGGGTGCACCGATCGGCAGCATTTCCTCTTAGCCGTTCTGGGACATGGCAAGGGCACAGGATAAACGCCAGGATATATTGCCCGGAGAAGGAACTCAGCGGAGCTGGGAGCCTAAGCGGCCATCATGGTCGCCAGCTTGGCTCCTCCCCCCGTCCGACTATTTTTGAGATAGGTTTAGGTGCTGAGGCTAAAGGTATCCTGTTGGAGGTGCTAGAATCAAGTTATTATAAAAGAACTAGATTCAAGGTCGTTATGGCTATGTTTGCTATCTGGCGGAAAATAAGGCGGAATTTATGTATCCCTAATCTCAATATATATACCCCCTTTGAAGCTGCTCGACTTTTGCCCGGTATATTCCAGGACCAAACGATGTTTAGATGGCAAGCGCAGGGAGTACGGGTGATCGGGGATTTAGTTGGGGATTGGCAATTATTACCTAATGTTTCTTTAAAGGACACATTTCAGTTGCTATCATGTGATTTCTCTAAATATCCTCAGATTCAAAGCTTTCTTCATACATATTTGAAGGTTGCACCTTCTATGTTAGACACATTGCCCATTATAGAATTGATTAAAAAAAGAGGTAGAATAGGAATGTTGTATCAGTATTTACTATCTATTCTCCCTGACGATCTGCTGGCCCAAAGCACTAAATGGGAAGGTAAGCTTGGAAAGACAGACATTGATTTAACACCAGTGCTGGAGCTTGCCAGCGAGGTGTTGGTTTCTGGAACCCTCAGAACCCAAAGCTATATGGCAATGCTGGATTTATATTATACACCGGCCAAAATTTCAAAATGGGGCAGTAAAAAGGGAGATTCTTATGCAAGGTGCGGGCTATACGCAGCTGATGTTATCCACATGTTTTATAACTGCCCATCCCTTTCTGGCTTCTTGGCAGATATCGAGCTCTTTATTAATACTACGCTTAAGATTAGTTGTACTCTGACTCCAGAACTGGTGATATTTGGCTTTGACGTTGGGACTAATGAAGAAGTTAGAAATACGTGATATATATCAGCCTTTTTGTTTATAGCTATGTCCCAGATCCGGTTGTGTATAACTTCTCAATGGTTGTCCTCTGAAGCTCCTACCTTCATGAATTGGCGAGCTAGATTACTAGCTATCCATAGGCTTGAATTTTCTGTCTTTTCTTTAAAGGGTAGGAGGAGAAGGGAGATAGCATCTAGGGTTTGGGCACCGGTTGAAGATTGGATTCATTGAAATGATAGGATATGTTTATTTATGTCCCTCTATGCATATGGTTATTTCACTTGTTTTGAGGATCAGTATCTTTGTGTTTCTTTCCCGTTTCCTTATATTACTTGTTTCATTTTCCTTCAAGAAATTATCATAATATTGATTGTTGTAATAAATGTAAATTTATTTTTTTCTTTTTTTCCCTTTCTTCTAATGTATTATTGCCATGACTGCATTGCTCAGATCTAAATTTCTGTCCTTAACATTTTTTAAATAAATAAAGCACTGACCTTGCATGTGCTTTTAAGTGTTTATAGTTGTGGGGGAGAGCAAGAGATATCTGACTGTGGAAAAGTGATCGGAGAGAGTAGACTCGGTCTCTGGAACGATGCACTACACCACCGAATGGCCTTTAACAATGCACCAGTTTTTCACTGTGCAGTATGTGATTCGGAGATGTGTCCCAATAGAGCCGATCAAAGAGGGAAGAGGGGGTGCAGAGGAGGGGGTGTCTGGACTTTTCGTTGACTCTCAATATGCTGTTTTCACGTGATATTGATGTAATTTTTTTTGTATCTGCCAATAAAAACTTGTACAAAACGGGTTTCTAGTGGTTCAGCAAAAAAAGGTGCATATTAATAGAATGTGTTTGAGTTACAATATTGTTTTTTTAAGTTAAATTGGTGATTTAAAGATTGGTTTGCTTCCTTATTATTTTCTCATGTTAAAATGTGTATTTCTTTCTCATTTCTTGGGTGGTTTCTCTTTACAGCGGTGAGAATATTTTGTAATCCTATGATTTTCCCACTGTGTACCTAGTCAAAGTGTCATTACGCACCTTAGTAAACATGTTGTAAGAATTAGGCCCTGGCAGAAAAATAATTTCGCTTGCAGGAATTTTGTAACTGCTAAATTCCATCAATTGGCACATGGTGGAATTACTCTCTCATATGTGGCTTCCGGTGTTCACAGGAACAACGCAAGGTTTTGCAACGTGCGCTTGTGAACGCGAGTTGCTGGCCCCTGTCACGATTACCGGTTGCTACAGAGACTTTCGCCACCATTTTGTAACAGGGCTGCTTCTCAAGTAGATTTTCTACTTGTGCAACATATGACTCAGACAGAACATGTAGTTTACATGTTCTAATAGTAAACATGCTAAAACACCATTTTTATTGTGGAAACACTTAGTCGCCCAATTGACGAATACAGGGTTACACGCTGACCCCTCAGATGTGCTAACTCCTGAACGGTGCAATCAAAGTGGGCACTCCAAGGTATCATACAACTCATTACATTAAGCCTGACTTGTATCTCAAGTCGAAAGTATTTTAATTGGTTGCAATGTGCAGCTTTAGCAAAGCTACCACTTTATTGCCTTTAAAACTCCTATGCATTCCCGAGCACACATGGAGCCTGTTCCACAAGACAACTTTATGCCCTCCTGGAGAGACATGCCAGTGGCTCTCAGGAAGGAGGGTGATAAGGGAGTGCAGACCAGGAAGGTGTTATCTGCCTTCTGAAGAAAACAACTTAAGTGTTTGCCCCAAAAGGCAGGCTTCAAAGGAGAAGTCATCTTTGAAGGGCAGATGTGTCATGCTAGGGAGAAGAGCTGACCATTGTTTAGGCGGACCGGCTGGCAGAGAGGAGAAACAAGTTGCCAAACTGGTTTCCCAATGGGCGTGTTGCCTTGAGGTGGCCACATCCCAGGGGTGGGTAGGGAGGTCTGAACACCAATAGAGGGTCTCACCATCTTGGGAGTGGGCATAATGGTTTATCCTGGGATAGCCAAATTCTACACTCCACATGAAGTGGTCATCAGGTGGGAGGCTACCAATGACATCCTGCCCTGGGGGGCATATTCCAAGTATAAAGGGGGTACCCCTGGGACTCAGAACTCAACCAACTTGGAAAAAGGACTGCCCTGTTAGACCAGCAAAGAGAGGCTGCACTGTCAAAGACTGCACCTACTGCACCTGGTGACTAGCGAAGAGAGGGAGTGTGCCTGCCATGTCCCGCTCAAGGTGAAGCTGTCTCCAGAGTTCCGTCCAGCTAAGAGAACTTCAAGGGCCAGCTGACTGCCCTGCTGTTTGCAGCACAGGGGCACAACAGCTGAAGAAGCCTGCTGGGGCAAGTTGGTAGCCCAAAGTCTTCAAACCACTACTACTGCCCGTGCAGCACCAAAAACCCGATGCGCACAGAGTTGAACCTGATTTAGCTGAGCCCAGGGCTGTTGTCAGAGAGTTGCTGCCATCCTTAGAAGGAGAGCTATTGATTTTCGACACAGGAAGGATTAGCCTGTGACCGCAACATCAGGCGACTTGTAGTCCAGTGGCAGCTGCACTTCGGCCAGACTGGAGAGGACCTCATGGGATGTCGATTCTGCTACTAGGATCCCCTAGCCATATTTGTGGATTGAGGAATACCATCAGAAAGACCCCCATCGACTTGTCGCACCCACAGAATCCTGAAAGCATTATCATCCTTCATCCATTACATCCCTTACTTACATCATGACCACTCCATAGGAATTTTTTGCAACACGGATAAAGTGCAAGAAACAGCTGAAGGACTGCTTCTTCACTGAAGATAACTGTTCTTGAGGACTTTGCTGTTCCACCTGACTAGCTCCCTGCCAGAGTTAGTTGCCCCAAGTACTTCTAACTGACCGAATTGACACTTACCCACATTTTCTTTGCAAAAGATTCTAAGTGTCGAGTTTTTTGACTTTGCCAAGGCTTGTTTGCAGTTGAGTGCAATTGCTTTGATTTATCATTGCTTGTAAACATCTATATCTTCAGAACCCATTGGTGGATTTTTTTTGTTCTATTGTCTAAATTCTTTTTTTTGTTGTATTTTTTTATTAAAGCACTGCATCACAGGATATCAATAACATTCGGGTGTCTAAATTCTTATAAAAAATATAGTCTATTTGTATAAATTAATGTTGATTTTTTGAGTGTGGTGTTGATTTCTTCTTCAATTGTTCTGGTGCTGTTAAAATGCTTTACACTTGCTCCTCTGTCTAATCCTTGCTGCTCAGTGCCAAAGCAACCCAGGATTGAACTAAAGGATTGACAAGCGAAACCTAAGGGTCCTAAAGGGTTTGAGTGAGGTCACACAACCAGACCATGTAATACACCCCATTACCTCACAGTCATAATGTGGTCAGCAAAAGCCTGCTGTAACCTTAACAAAACTATACATATTAATGTGTACAAGAACAGCAGGGCAAAACTCCATAGGTCCAATTACATATAGGGTGCATTTTCCCTGTTTGCGCCAAGCGCACCTACAAACAGTTGCGCCGAGTGCAAACAGGGAAAGTGCCCCCTATTAGGTTGAATGCACTGTCCTCACAGCATCTGCGAATTTCACGTTCAAGTGAAATATGGAGCGACTGCTTCAAAGTCGCTTTGTGTTTTACTGTGAATGCGGTACCTGCCTGCACTTGAAAGAAGTGAGAGAGATCCCCTTTGCTGGCGGGTGCAGTAAGTGACTGCACCCTCCTGCAAGGGGATGTCTGGGGGTCAATAGGACCCTTTGACCTCCTCCAAAGGGCTGCCATCAGGGAAGGGCACTGATAGTGCACCACCTTTTTTGTGGCGCAATGTCAGTGCGCCTCCTGATGGTTTCCTTACCTCTGTTCCAGAGTCAATAATATGGCACGGGCGTGGAGGTAAAGAGATTCCCTCATTTGACAGGGCCACGCCCCCCCTGCAAATGAGGAATACCCTTTTGAGATAGCGCTAGTGCAACATATGCGCTAGCATGATCTGTATTACAGGAGGGCCCCACAAGCGTCTGTGGCCCCTTCTGTAATACCAAAGTGCCCCAGGGGGGCACAAAGCGGGCACAAACGCCTATTGTGCCTCCAGGACACTTCTGTAATATGGGCCAATAAATCATCAGGCCTCCTCCAGCTCACATTGATACTTATGGTTTGTTTGATGTTTTCCTGCTTTTAAATCCAAATGAACGGGGTTATTCTTGCTTCTCAAGAGCACACATGATATCACCCAACACTATTCTACTTTCTTCTCTCACCTCATCATTTGAGTTTCATACTTATTCTTATGCCAATTTTACAGTAAGTGTTTTTTCATTCACACCTTGTCTCATTTCTATTGAAATCTAGAGAAAATTTTCTTTCTTTAAACTCATCAGCCAAATATTCTCTTCCTGTTTGTTCATCAGTTGCATCGATCACCTTGTACAGTTTATTTTCCTCTTTCACTTATTTCCTCTACTTCTACTGGCCAGATATTGGGCTTCATCGCAAATGCGCCCCTATTATTATCTGAGCATATGTCTCTGTAACCTACACATCATGTCTGCAGCTTCCAACCAGCTAAGTTTTCTCCTGGTTAAGGGCCACATACATCTCTGTAAATTGCGGTCACAAAGTGGCAGATTCGCAGAATCTGCCCCTTTGCGACCGCAATTTTTGCATTTGGGATGCATTGCACCAACTATAAAAAAATAGCGATTTCACAATTAAGAAACGCAAATTACCATCAAGTCAAAGTTGATGGTAATTTAAGAGAACTTCGAACAATGCACAAAAGAGCATTTTTCAAAGTTCTGTGTTGCACACATACATGTCCTTAGGGCATATGTAGGTGCAACATGTGTTGAAATTGCAAATTCAGGGGTGCATCAGGGTGTCCTTTTCGCACCCTTGCACCCTTGAAATTGCATGCGCAATTTGCGAGTACCTATTTGGTGTTTGCAAATTGTGCATGCAATTCCCATTGATTCCTATGGGCCTCTAGGCTCATAGGAATGAATGGGAAGCAATTCCTTATTTGCGAATTGCAATTTACGAGTAGCAAATAAGGATTGTGTAGGAATCGCACATTTTTTTTGCGATTCCTATATTGTGATTTCTTAAAAATTGCAATTTGTGAATCGTAAATGCAAGTTTGATGCATGTGGTCCTAAGTTCCTCTTCCTTTCCACTGTTTATATTGCTCTAATTATTGTGGCATTTACAGTTTCAAAACCAATTCTGAAGTCTTCAATCCACATTCATTCCAACTCTTCAGCTTTCCACGAATCAATGTTACTTTATCCGTCACTTCTTAAGTATTTATAACATTACAGACACACTTGCTCTTTGTTTTCTCAAGTTTCTATTATATCAACTTGCTTTACCTCTCTGTTCTCCTTCCTCGTCCTCACAGTGCTCCAGTTGCACTGTATCTATTTTTGCAAGGTGCTTTGAATAAAGGTTCCCTTGAAATGCAAATAAATGAACACACCTGCCTGGATGATTAGATGGGGTGCTGTTCTTTAAAAGAAAGATCAGAACAGGTTTGGTGTTTTAACTCCACGCTTTTGGTGGATGGCTCGTGTCTATTGGTAATTTTATTAATTAGGGGCTGGTTTGTTCTTGGTTTGGTTTGACTGGATTGTCTGTTGTCTGCATTTCAGTCTGTACATTCCAGTTCCCAGCAGTATGATGTTTATCAGAGATGGATTCCTGAGAAGTGAATCAGCGAGTTTGTTTTTCCATTCCCAGGAACCAGTTGAACCTGCAAGACACATCAGTGAGCCTGTAATTTCCAGAGATGTAGTTTTGGGGATTACACAATCGAGGGACATCTTCCTTCCATTACACCCAGTCCCGATGGATGGACCTCATTCTTTTGATGTTTCTCGTTTGTATTTCCTGCATACTCCTGCTGCGGAATTTAAGTCGAAATTTTAGATCTCAAACTTGCATCACCTCATTCGACACTTGTTATTTTTAAAAGTGTTTAAACGAATTGCTTTAAAGAACATGTTTTGTCTTTCATGTGTTTACTAGAGACTCTCTGGTGCTCATTTAGTGATAGTCGGACCTTTCCAGTAATGACAGTTTTTTCTGATGCTAATTGGCACTGATTTCCTGGGCACAGAACTGGTTTCACGGGATTAATGGAGGGAGCAGCACCACTTTTTTTTCTAAATACAAAAATCGTATTAAATGTAGGGAAAACTACATTCCACAAATTTTACAACATTTTTCACACCTTCGTAAAAACTGTAATTGCAATCAGGGTCACTGGGTGTTTATTTTAAAGCCTGTGTGCAAGGCCGACCTGTGGGGGGAGCGGGCTCAGGGCGTGGTTACCCAGGGCCAGAGCAAAGCAGAGCTGTCTGTGTTAAGGTCATGCAAAGTCTTCCTCCCACTTGGATCAAACTATTCATGAGAAACAGCTTTTAATCCCATTTTACTGAGCAGCAGGCACCCTTAACTAACCCCTCTTCGAGTCCCTTCCTCCTCCCACATCTATGTCCCTCTTACTTCTGCACCGACCCATCCCCCCCGGCTCTCTCCCACGCCTGGTCCTAGAATTCTGGATCTGGGAGAGCCACCAAGAAGTATGGGTGGCATGAGGATGCAGGATGGAGCAGACAAAAAGAAAGAAGGGCATTTCGCAACATATGCCATTTAGACATTTCCACCTATCTAATTTTGGCCTTTGTAGAAAGTTACATATTTTAGAGATTGTATGTGTAGGACGTTAAGCCACATAATGTGCCCAATGCTTAATTTGTACTGTAATGAGGAATATGTGCCACCGGCTATGAGTGGAGATCCTGTCCAGTGCTGACAGGACAGTGCTGCAAGCCCTGCCCATTGGGTTGTGGAGGCTGGCTACAAGGTCTGGGCTCTGGTCAATACCCGTGCCAGTGCACACTAGGCATAGACTTGACCCACCATTGCCACAGTGTGTGAGCTCTGAATTGTGGGATGTCATGGCACCAAACCTAACAATAAATGTTTAACACTTTAAAAAAGAATAGTTTTCATTATAATTATATTGCTCCTATGCCAATGGCTTCAAAACATATATTTCACAGGAATTTTACAAGCCTAAGAATTATTTTTTTTCAATAGATTGTGGAAATTACAATTGGCCTATGACTTACAGAAGGTAAAATAGTATAGAGAATACAACAGTAGGATCTAGTAGCGGTTAAATTAACATGTTCCTATTTTAAACATTGTAATATAAAAAATACATACTAGGTAACTTGTTCTGGTGACATTTACAAACAAGTCTGCCTCGTGGTTGATTATTATGTCACAAGACCACTGTGCCTTACCTAGGCCGGGTCGCCCCCACGCTCCTCCTGCTGCTCTATTGCCGCCTTCTTCCTTTGGATTTCACTGCCGCTGCAGGCGACCCAGCCGCCGCTGAGCCGCCCGCATTCCTCTTCCCGCTTTCCCGCCGCTGCCTCCCTGCGGCCCCGCACCCCGCCAGCCGACTGGTCATCCCGCTCCCGCCACCCAGAGGACCCTCCCTCCCGGCTCCCTTCTTATGATGCCACCACGCACGTGCAGCGGTCACGCGCAGCGGGCGCGCCGATTGTATGCCGAAGGCGTGCCAAAGGCAAGCCCGTCTGCGCCCGTCCGCGCCTGGACCTCGCCCAGCGCCAGGACCCCTGGTCCCCGAGGCTGCCAACTCATCCGCCGGTCCTACGACACCGCTACACTAAACGCACTCAACACCGGCCGAACCTCCGGATGCTACCGAGCCACCCCGCGACACTCCCACGGACCCTTCTGCTGCCGAGCCTGCAACTTCTCCTGCATCCGGACCTGCACCGCACCCGCCAAGACGAGCACCAGCAGTAACCACCTGAAGTGCATCCTGCTCAACACCCGCTCCGTCCACAGACACGCCGTGGAACTCTGGAATCTCCTCAACACCACATCTCCAGACATCGCCTTCCTGACAGAAAACTGGATGAACGCCTCCTCAGCGCCCAACATCGCCATCGCCATTCCGGACGGATACAAGATCACCCAGAAGGACCGCGTCAACCAGACTGGAGGAGGCATCGCCATCGTCCACAAGAACACCATTCTCATCACAACCAACTCTGACGACACCCTCTTGGCGGCTGAACACCTTCACTTCCAGATCCACACCGACCCCAAGACCACCCTCAGAGGCACCCTCATCTACCCCCAGGACCCCGCACACAATTCAGCGAAGACATCGCCGACTTCATCAGCCCACACGCCCTCCCCTCCGCCGACTACATCCTCCTCGGGGACCTCAACTTCCACCTGGAGAACAACAACGACCGCAACACCACCACCCTGCTGGACAACCTCGCCAACCTCAGACTCAAGCAACTGGTCAACACCCCCACCCACTACGCCGGCCACACGCTTGATCCAGTCTTCTCATCCAGCAAGCACATCACCTTCAGCCACTCCACAGGACTTCACTGGACCGACCACAGCTGCGTCCACTTCAGCTACAGAAGAACCACGACCCACCACCGCCCGCAACAGGTCCCCAGCAGGAGCTGAAGCAAGATCACCGCCGAACAGCTCACCACCTCCATCAGTCAGAACCCACCCCCCAGCACAACGGACCCCACCAAAGCAGCATGCAACCTCACGAAGTGGCTGTCCGACTGCGCCGACGACCTCGCGCCACTTAAGAACCCTACCAACAGACACAGAAGCAAGAAAGCCTCCTGGTTCACCGACGAACTCAAGGACTCCAAGAAGAACTACCGCACCCTCGAGAAAGCCTGGCTCCTAGACCAGACCACAGACAACATGACCGCCCTCAAACACGCCACCCGCAAGCACCACCAGCTTATCCGCACTACCAAGAAGAAATCACTGAAGGAACGACTGGACAATAACACCCACGACAGCAAGGAACTCTTCAACATCGTCAAGGGGTTCTCCAACCCCAGCACCGGCAACAACGACATCTCTCCTTCACAAGACCTCTGCGACTCTCTCGCCTCGTTTTTCCACCGCAAGATCGTCGACATCCACAACAGCTTCGGCGCACCATCAACGCACCCAACCGTCGAACCAAAGCCCTCCACCACCACCCTCCGCACCTGGACCACGGTGACCACCGAAGACACAGCCCGCACGATGAACACCATCCACTCCGGATCTCCGACCGACCCCTGCCCACACCACGTCTTCAACAAGGCCGACTCCATCATCGCACCCCAACTGCGGGACATCATCAACGCCTCCTTCAACACCGCCACCTTCCCGGAGAGCTGGAAGCACGCCGAGCTCAGCGCCCTACTGAAGAAACCAACAGCGGACCCCACCGACCTCAAGAACTTTCGCCCCATCTCGCTCCTCCCTTTCCCTGCCAAAGTCATCGAGAAGACCGTCAACAGACAGCTTGCAGCCTTCCTCGAGACGAACGGATCCCTCGAACCCCTCGCAGTCTGGTTTTTGAGCCAACCACAGCACCGAGACCGCCCTCATCGCAGCCACCAACGACATCAGGACCCTGCTCGACAACGGGGAAACAGCGGCCCTCATCCTCCTGGACCTCTCTGCAGCGTTCGACACCGTCTGCCACCGCACCCTAGTTCAACGCCTCAACAACATCGGAATCCAAGAGAAGGCACTGGAGTGGATCATCTCATTCCTCACCGGCAGAACTCAGAGAGTGCGCCTCCCCCCGTTCCGATGCGAGGCCACCGAAGTCATCTGCGGCGTACCACAAGGATCATCACTCAACCTCACCCTCTTCAACATCTACATGAGACCTCTCGCAGCCATCGCACGCCAGCATAACCTCAACATCATCTCCTACGCCGACGACACCCAGCTGATCCTCTCCCTCACCAACGACCCTGCCACCGCCAGAACCAACCTACACGAAGGGATGAAAGAAGTAGCCGAGTGGATGAAGAACAGCCGCCTGAAACTGAACTCAGACAAGACGGAAATCCTCATCCTTGGATCATCACCCTCTGCCTGGGACGACTCCTGGTGGCCCCCGGCCCTGGGCAGCGCACCCAAACCCACGGATCAGGCACGCAACCTGGGCTTCATCCTGGACTCCTCCCTCTCGATGACCAGACAAGTCAACGCCGTCTCCTCATCGTGCTTCGACACCCTACACATGCTCCGCAAGATCATCCGATGGATCCCGACCGAGACCAGGAAGACGGTCACCCAGGCACTCGTCACTAGCCGACTGGAATACGGAAACACCCTCTACGCCAGAACCACAGCCAAGATACAGAAAAAACTCCAACGAATGCAGAACGCCTCCGCCCGTCTCATCCTGAACATCCCCCGACGCAGCCACATCTCCGGCCACCTGAAGGACCTGCACTGGCTCCCCGTCAGCAAGAGGATCACGTTCAGGCTCCTCACCCACGCACAGAAATCTCTCCACAACCTGGGACCCAAGTACCTCAACGACCGCCTGACCTTCTACGCGCCCACCCGCTAGCTACGTTCGACAAGCCTCGCCCTCGCCGCTGTACCACGCATCCGAAGAGCCACCGCTGGTGGCAGATCCTTCTCCTACCTGGCGGCCAAGACATGGAACTCCCTCCCCATCCATCTTCGGCTGACCCAGGACCATCTCGCCTTCAGGAGGCAACTCAAGACCTGGCTGTTCGAGCAATAGCAGTCCCCTTCCCCCAAGCGCCTTGAGACCCTGCCGGGTGAGTAATGCGCTATACAAGTGTTATGATTGATTGATTGATTGAAGAGCGCCATATTGGCGTTATAGGACTACTGGTATGCAGATCATGCTAGCATAGTATCCCACAGAGGGAGACTGTATACTGTGCTCTAAATCAGGGGGATGAGTGACAGCAGGGAAGCACAATAGTCGCTACCAAACGAGAGTTCCCCATCCTAACTGCTAAACGTCCTGCTCTTAGACTACCAGCATATGAAGAGGTAGAGGTACTTTGCTCGTCAAAACTGGCAAGAAAAGTCTTGAAACGTTATGATTCTGACCCTGCACCATGCCAGAAATGTTACCACTGCTGCACAGGCCCCCTCTGTTTCTCATGATATTTTTTAAACCTTTGGACAACCTTAAGAATAAATAAAATTAAAATAATATAAAAAGTGCTAAGCTTCATCACTTTTTTTAACACAAACCTCATTGCATTTTTGAGTCATACACGTTGCCCTCATCTGGTACTTGTCAATAAACCATAGCCATTTACACCAGATATCAGGCAAAGATTAGGTGTACAAGTTTAAGCCCATAGGAGTACATGGCTTAGTAGCAGGTGGCACAACAGTTAAAAAAAATACTATCAGCTATTAAAAAATGCTATCTATTATCCTGTCTAAACACATTAATACGCCCCCACCCTCCCTGAACTGGACATCGTAAAAAAACATATACATATCATATTTGTGTTCAGAGACTGGGTTTACCCAAAGCAAAGATAGTCAGGTTCTGCATGAGTGATATTGTGCAATAGAGATCCCAACATTGTCTTGGTGAAATACCTCTGTTGCATGAGTATGCGCGGCTTAGGTGATTGTGTCCTATATAGCATAATATTTGTCTGTAGATGGGGTTGGATGTGCAGCATCCAAGGTTTTGAAGGACTCCAACAGGGCATCCCATTCCAGTGCTATGGGCTTTTTCCCGAAGCCGAAAAGCTTCACAACTTTGCACACTACTATATACAAACGTTGCCCATATTTATCCTATATACATACAGACATGGTGATTTTATGGTGGCATACTTGTGGCACTATAATATCACCAGTATAGTTAATATTAAGTTACCCTTTCCAAGGGGAACTCAAAATCAATTTTTTGCTGAACGTGTACCGTCTTCAACTAAAGTTCAAAACATTTTAAATGCCCTTCTTCGATGCATGTTTGGCAACACAATATACATTTACTGAACAACGAGCAAGGATTTGATAGTTTGAAAGACAATTTATAGGAATCCATTTTAGAGGACTACACTTACAGGGGCTTGTTCATAGATATTTTTATCAGTTGAAATTTACTCCTTGAAGCGTGAAACGCCACAAGGTTGTTCCTTTAGCCCTATTTGATCTATTTCATAAATATTCGCATTGGAGACACTGATCAAGTGCTTTACCCAATTTTCTATGTATATGCAGACAGCACACAAATCTTGGTGTTAAAATATGATTCTCTGGCTTGTCATATGGATACTTCGTTACATATATTGCGTTAAGTTAGCATGAGTGCATTACATGTTTAAACAGCCTTTTTTCCTTCGGCTTCAGTTTTGCACACGACACATACTTGTTGTTGTCGCCTTCACCCTAGAAGCGGTGAGGTGGTTTATTTGAGAATAATATGTTATTTCTATGCTATCAGCTTTGCCTGGTACACTTGGTACAACTGTCTGCACACTGAGAGCTGCACACTCTAAAATTAACCTAACACAAGGTTGCTGGGAGGCTTGATCCTCGCACCACATTAGACATAACACAAATAATGTTGATGCCAACATTTTGGGCTCTACGCGGGTTTAAGATAGAGTTACACGGAATAAACGTAGACACTTGGTGCTGCGCATGAAGAGAGCTGGTAGCTGTTGATGTGATCTGCTCCTACTGACATTGAGAGGTATGGGGCCGCCCTGCTAAAGCCCGAATGAGACCTTCTTAGATATAAAATAATATGCTAGATAGGGTGCGCGAAATATAGGTGATATAGATTTCTATAGAAATTGCATTATAACATGCTAGCACCTTTTGCTTACTATGGATTAGTGACTATGCTGCTGACTCTGATTTTTATAATCTGCATTTTGGTATTATACAAGATACTGCGTTTGAGAACTTTGCATTGAATAATAAATATTTCAAACTTGCACTTGTGTTCTTTGACTCTCAGTTTTGGTTTGAAATGATTATATAACGAAAGAGTGTTCATGTGTTCCACGACTCCTGAGGTATTCTAAAGATCATGTTCTGGTTTGTCTAAGACATGGATCATTCCATAATGATCCATGAGACACTGTAGCTAGCTAGGTAAGGGGATTTCTGACACTGAGATGAGTTTTTGGATCATCCTAACTCACTGAGGTTCTAGATCTCTATGCACAGTTCTGTGGGAGAACGGAAACCCTGCTACAGGCTAAGGCCTCCTCTTTCTTCCAAGCATATCTAACTACTCAGGCAGATTTAATGTCAGCAACACACTAAAATGGAAATATGAGACAGCAGAGATACTCAATGCCGGAGGGACCTCTTTCCCTCTCTATCTGGACCGCTGCTTTATGGGCCTCAAGCTTTGGCTGGTACACATGCCACTGAAGCAACAAACCTAGTCAATATTTCATTCAGAATTCACCTTGAAGAGATGCATTGTGTCCCAGAAGCCATGGAAATTACTTTTATAGTCTTCTGGATTATTGACAAAGCCCAAAAGTATTTGCAGAAAGATTTGTTGCCTCTACTGATGGCCTCTCCTTCTGTTATAAAAAGGTGGTTTTGTGGACCTTGCTCCATTTTTTCATGCTAAAATCCAGACTTTGCCATCCTTTAGCAAGGAGCTCAAAACACAAGTGTTCAGAGAAGCCTTTACAATGGGTGTACCCTCAGTTTCCCTTTTCTAAATAATAATCAAATAAATAAAAAGAGAGGGGAACCCAGTTACCATGAGGTGCGCGTTTATATGTATCTAAGATTGGTAAGCGAAATGCACTCAGGTAAATCGATGCTCGCCTCACAATTTCTTAGATGTATGAGTTATATGATTGACAGAATGTATCTTTTACACAGTATGTATGTGTATGTGTATTATAATATATATATATATATATATATATATATATATATATATATATATATATATATATATATATATATATATATATATATATATATATATATATATATATTCCAGTACTCTATCCTTCAGAATCCACTCACCAGCCAGGACTCAGATAGACAAACGCGGACCCATTTTTTCGTGCTTTTCATTATTTATTCAAAGAAAATTCGCCACGCATCAGTATGCCGCCATGACGCGTTTCGGTCCGACCTGGACCTTGATCACATGACGCGTTACTCATGGACCCATGCCAAATTTAAAGCGACAGGTAACAAATAATTGTAAACAGCTGTTACATAGCAAAATGAAACTGAAAAACAGACTATGCAACGAACATAATGTATATAAACCAGACTGCTAATGGAATATATAGACAAATCCTGATAGAATGTACAATTAAAATCATGCGTATTTACAAATAATTTCATGAATGTACACCTTCATATTGATACAAGAATATACATATAAGTCTCAATAGAAAAATATATATATATATGCATCTCTTAATAAATAAAGACATTTTAAGAACTAGCTCCCAAATAATATAAGGAGCACTCCTCATATAGTCTTAATATATAACCAAATCACTGGCCAATCGCTATATATACTATATATAACTCCAAATGCAGTCTTAAATGTGCTGTTTACTTTAATACAGCCCAAGTGGGCGAACACTTTAAAAATGGCAAAAGGATCCTGGGATATAAAGATCGATATTATCAGCTGCCTGAAATGTATAGGCGAGAAATAATGTGATAACATAATCGTAAATCAGTGAACCAAAGAAAATGGAATAAAAACCAAAATACTCCATTCTATTACTAGAGATAACCAACAGTGTGTTACGTGAATTAAAATGAGAAAATACTCAAATTCATATTATAGCGCAGATGTATATTTTGGAGAGACATATAGAGAGGCATTGTTAGCTAAGCTAAATGGAGATTCAGAAACGTGCCAGATCAGTAAAGATAATTAACCAAACAGTTATTTAAAGTCTCTCAAGTCATACAAAGCCTGTCAAAATCAAGTTAGCAGTTATTACAGGGACAGTGAGACTGGTTTTATATACAAGTATATAAGTCCTCCATGGTGTTAAGACCGTTTGGGACTTTGGAATTAAATTCCAAGATGTACCTGGTTTCCAACACTCTCAGGGCACTGTCTCTGTTGCCACCCTTGCGAGATGGAGGTATGCAGTCAATGGCAAAGTACTGAAGCAGAGTGTTATCACTATCATGCTTCGCTTGGAAATGCCGTGCTACAGGATATGTTTGATCCTTGTTATTGATGGCCCTGAGGTGTTGCAGGATCCTCATGTGCACGGGTAGCTTAGTACTGCCAATATAGCGCAATGCGCAGGGGCATTCCAACACGTAAACGACGTATTCAGTTTTGCACGTAATACGTCGCTTGATTTTAACTGGTTGGGACAAAAATGGAGTACTGTATTCCTTCACATTTTTAGCATGTTTGCAGGCTTTACATTGGAAACACTTAAAAAAAACTTTTTGCTTGGAAAGCCAGTTTGAGGGGGGTCTGATTTCGGGATTGCATTTATCCAAACAGTTTCCCATGGATCTAGCTTTCCGAAAAGTTATCTGAGGGGTAGGGTTGTCTCTAAGCAAATCATTGCCTATGACAGGGTCCTTCAACAACAAATCCCAATGCCTCCTGAAAATCTTCCTAATGGCCGCCTGTTGTTTATTATAGGTTATAATGACTCGCAATTTATTATTGGCATCATTGGCCATGGCAGGGATTTTGGGGGATAAGATACTCTCACGACTCAAAGATTCAGTTTTCCTGATAGCTTTTTCAATGATCGCGGGTTTGTATCCCCTTTGAAGGAACCGCTCTTTACAACTTTCCTGTGCCAGTTTACATTCCTCATTGTCACTGCAAATGCGTTTGATCCGCAGCATCTCCCCATAGGGGATGCTGTTGATCAAGTGCTGGGGATGATGGCTTGAGGCATGGAGAACAGAGTTTCCAGCCGTAGGCTTACGATGGAGTCTAGTGCATATGTTATTGTTACTGACATACACTTCCACATCTAGAAAGACTACCGAAGTTTTGCTCATATGAGCAGTAAACTGTAAGTTCAAAAGATTGTCATTTAACTTTTCAATGAACTCCCTGGCTCTTTCCTCAGACCCCCTCCATAAAATGAAGAGGTCGTCAATGTACCTCAGCCATAAAGGGACATGTGCCTTCAAGATGGTTTCATGTTCCCTTTTCAAGAGCTGCTCCTCCCACCAACCCATATGAAGGCAGGCATAGCTGGGGGAGAAGCAGGCCCCCATAGCTACCCCCCTTATTTGCTGAAAAATGGTGTTGTCAAAGGTAAAATAGTTATGTTCTAAACATATTTTAACCATTTCTACCAACATCTTATTGTGGAGAGAAAAACATGCAGGTCTACGATTAAGATAATATTCAATCGCTCTGATCCCATCCTTGTGACTAATGGAGGTGTAGAGGGATGTAACATCCATGGTAATTAAGATTAGGTCATCCAACCAATTATTGTCACTGATTTTTCTCAAGAAATCTGAGGTGTCCCTAACATATGATGGAAGTTTGAGCACCCATTCTTGTAAGAAAAAATCCACATATTTGGAGGTGTTCTCAGTTAAACTACCAATACCCGATATTATGGGCCTGCCAGGTGGTTTTTTCATATTCTTATGCACCTTGGGAAGAAAATATATCGAAGGCACAGCAGGGTAATCATTATGCAAAAATAGGTATTCATCATTGCTAATTAAACCACTACTTTTCCATGCCAATAATTTGCCATAGTAGTCCAACCAAGATGACTTCATAATTTGAAGGTTACTACGCTTGTAACATGCAACATCATTAAGTTGGCTGTAAGCCTCGTCCATGTACATTAGTCTAGGCCAAAGGACAATGTTGCCCCCCTTGTCAGAATGTTTTATAACAAGTTCCTCATTGGCCTGTAGTTTTTTCATTAGTTCTATGTAGCACCTTTGTTTGCAATTCATTTTGGTGCTACATTGATTAATTACTCTGTACAAATCCTTTAAATCCGAGGCAACAAGTTCATGAAAACGATCTAAGCTGTCATGCATCATAATTGGCAAAAAAATCGATTTAGGTTTAAATGGGGTCTTGATGGTACAACCAAAATCCATACCTTCCAACCCCAAGGCATCAGTGGGTTCAGTTTGTTCTTCCTGAAGTTGTTGTAAGTCAAAGAATAAATTCACATCACCAGCTGAAATTAAAGGTGGGCTAGTAGCATATTGAGGAGTTTTGTCGCTTTCCTTATTCCCTTTCGTTTTATGGAATTTTTTCAATTTTAATTTCCGAATAAAATGGAACACATCCATTCGGGTTTCTGAATAATTAAAATTGCTTTCGGGACTAAAAGAAAGACCAAGGGATAGTATCTGACACTCCGCTTTATTTAATGCAATGTCAGACAGATTGATCACAGTATTGGCAACATTATCCAAATTCATTTGCGGTTCCATCTGCCCTTCGTGGTTTTTTTCTTCAGAGGCTTGCTTTCGTTTGCGCTGCCGGTTGCGCTGTCTCCTGGCCCCCCGCTTGGCGTTAGCGCGCCTTTTTGCTGCTGCTGTTTCTTCCGGGGTCTTAATTTGTCTCTCCAATCCTGGCAGAGTACATTCATTTCCTCTGCCCGAGACATGAATAAAATTCCTTCTTTTGGCTGATTTGACGGGCCAGCTTCCTCCTCATTTTCGCTCCCACTGACAACACTTTGTTCTGAAGTGGAGGTGAGCGAGGGTGTGCTATCACTTGCAGTACCCTGTTTTTTGCGCTGAGTGGCAATGTTGCTTTTCTTCTTGGCCGCGCCATACCTTCGGGCAAATGTGAAAACGTTACCATTTTGATAATCAAGTTTGTCTCTATTAAACTTGAAAGCTTTGCGCTTTTTAATCGCATCCTCGTCTTTGCGCAATCTGGTTAGCATGTCCTCTCTCATTTTTTTGGTGTTTTCGGTCGCCTCAATTGCGGATATTTCCACCTGTAATGCATCGATTTGTGCTTGTAATTTCACTCTGTCACTCGCTGCATACTTTACCAGTATTCTGAGCAGCTTGGCCGATGATTCGAGATTGGCATCCGCCCATTCTCCAAGCATGGCAGGGTCAGGGTTATATATATATATATATATATATATATATATATATATATATATATATATATATATATATATATATATATATATATATATATATATATATATATATCATCCCACAATTCTAGTCTTCTGTACCAGAAAAAACGGCCAGCACTCGGATGAGGTGTTATTCTTTTTTATTTTGTTTCCGAACCCCCTACACCCCCGACAGACGCGTTTCGCTCAAGGCTTCGTCAGTGTTGTTTGTGAACAGACATTTTCGCCATTTTAAACAGTCCGCCTTTGCTGTTAGTAGACATAGAAGATGGTACATGGTTTGTTTACATGGCAGCCATTACTGAGTGTGCATTTACTCATTTCTCTCTTCCTGTTCCAAAATGGCGACAAATAAAGTGCACCGTGCAAATATAAAAAAAGTATGTTCGACAGTTGACTGAAATAATTATTTAGACTACCATATATACACTATTCCTATAGAATGATTGATACCATAGAACTTCGTTATTTACATCTTCGTGCAAAATATTTACAGTGGTTATGTAGGGGTGTATCCCCAATCTCATTTCTATCATGAATAAGTGCAGAACCGATATTTACAAAAAAATAAATCATTGTAGCTTTTGTCCCATATTTACAAGACTCTCATCATTCCTAAGTTCATCAATATTTTTGTTACTCCTATATCATGGCTCTTGTATAGGTATTAGGTGCTATTGGGCAAAGCTAATTGTTCCGTTATGCCGCCCTGTATGGGCTATCGGTTTACCACACTTATCCTTCTCACTTTCTCGTTCATGGTACCTTTATGCATTCAACGTTTTTCTCAACATGTGCTATAAGTCTAGGCATTCATCAAATTCAATAGACTAGATTTTTGGTCTTTCCTGTTAAGGTTGTTGGGTATTCCACCCCATGTATCCGTACAATCGATGGAATATTCTATCAGGTTTCTGTCATAGGTGCACCCACATCTCGGCATCGTTGTTGAGACCCCAAGGTGTCATCGTCTTAAGGTCGAGGATGTACTTTGATTCCATTATTCTGAGGGCCTTCTCCCTGTTCCCCCCTCTTTCAGATTTCGGAACCTGATCTATACAATAGTACATCAGAAGGTCTCTATTGCTTTGGTGTTGTTCCGCAAAGTGCCGGGCTATTGGATAGTTTTTATCTTGGTTCACAATAGCCCTCATGTGTTCCAAGACCCTCATCTTAGCCGGTTTTATGGTGCTTCCTATGTACCGTTTTTCACACGGACATACCAAACAGTAGACCGTGTATTCTGAGTTACAATTCAGGTGTTTTAAGATCTTTCTGTTCGGTCTGTCTTCCCCTGATCTACATGGGTACTCCTTCACCTTTTTACTGAACTTGCATGCCTTGCAGCGCAAACAGGGATAGAAGCCCACCACTTGGCTCACCCGTTTAGTTATTTTCTCAGGGGAATAGTGGCTGTGAACCAAATAGTCCGACAGGGACTGGCACTTTCTGTAGGTTACTAGTGGTTTGTCTTGTAACGCATGTTTTAAGATGTTATCAGTCTGCAGAATGTGCCAGTTTCTCCTGAAAGACTGGACCAATTCTCCCGACTTACTGTTATAAGTCGTGATCATTCTGACCTGATCATCACATTTTTTGGACTCATTTATCAGCAGGAGGTCTCTCCTGTTGATGGTTTCTGCTTTTGCACTGGCTTGGTCTAGGACATTGCGAGAATATCCCCTCGCCTGGAATCTTTCCCTAGCTTCTACCTGTGCTTTCCTGAAGTCCTTGTTCTCAGAGCAGTTTCTTTTGAGTCTTAAAAATTCACCATACGGTACATTTTTCACTAGACTCCTAGGGTGGTAGCTTTCTGCATGCAGTATAGCATTGCCCGCATTTGGCTTCCTGTATAGTCTTGTGTGGAGATGATCCCCTTCCACAAATACCTCTAGGTCTAGATAAAAAACACTTTGGTTACTGATGACACTGGTGAATTTCAGGTTCTTATTGTTCATGTTAAGAGTTGAGACATATTCCTCAGCCGAGGTCCTGTCCCCCCTCCAAACTATGAACAGGTCGTCAATATAACGGGTCCACATGAGTATGTTTTGGTTCCATTTTTCATTTTCACCTCCCCAGGCCTCGTGCTTCTCCCACCAGCCCACGAAAAGATTCGCGTAGCTAGGGGAGAAGCACGATCCCATAGAGGTCCCTCTTATTTGTTTGTATATCTGGCCTGCAAACAAAAAGTAATTATTAAACAAGCCTTCTTGTTCATGTTATCTGTAACCAAAAGCCTCTTCCTTCGATCTGTATGCACTGTTTATTTATTTAGGATGTTTGTAGTGAGAATTTCAAATGTGTTGAGCACTGATTTTTGGCATTTCATGTCTTTTTTATAGATTGAGTTCCACACAGAATTCGACAGCATTTCACTCTTTTTCACCCGTCCTGCCATTTAATGGACGTTCATCTTTGGGAGCACTTTATTTCTTCTCTTCACTTGGCATCTAGTCAGTTTCCGGCAAGGTAGGCCCCAATGTGGAGGGCAACCTTACACCTTGGACTTGGTACTTTGAATTCCCTTTGGAATGTTCCTCTGGGTGCGCTGTGGTATTTGTTCTTCACAGCATTCTGACAATACTTGTTTCTCGCTATGTTGCCCCTAGGTATTTTACCAACATAGACTGGTGGTTATTATGTACCAACTGCACAAAACAGGTTTGTGCATTCTGTTTCTTGTTGTATGTTGGCTCACATTTGCTTATAAATGTAAATGCATATACCGTGGTTACCGACACAAACCTGAGGTTAGTTTTTTTTTTTTTTTTTTTTTTTTAATCCTCATATTGCGAAAATTCTATGTATATGGAAAATTTGGTTTCTACCTCTGGAAATATTTTCCGTACCGTCACCGCCCGTTTCTCACTTGCCATAAGATGTTCCTTCTCCTTGTTTTCTCAGAGGAGACTCCTTTGCCATTACATATCCACAAGTCTGTAGGCGAGGGAAGAGGGAGCTAGCCACCTTGGCTACTCTTATGAGTATCATACTCATAATCCAGACTGTGTATTCGCTTAATCATAGGACAGAATGTTATATCCTTTTTATGGATTTACGTGTTTTTCCATAATTTCCCAATAATTAAACCTTTTACTCCTATGACCCATTCTATCCAGTTTGTTTGTTTTGATGACAGAATTCATCCATTCCCCATGTGAGGGGGCTGTTGGAACAATCCACTTAATGCATATTTCTCTTCTTGCTATTACCATTAAGACAAAAAGTAGCTTTGTTTCCATTACTGTCAGCCCTATTTGATCTGTTGTGTTACCAATCCCAAAAAGAATAAGAAATTCACTTACTTTTAGATGTTTTCTGAATATCAGATTTAGCGTCTTACCAACTGCTTCCCAGAATGTTCTTAATGTTGGGCATCTCCAGAACATGTGGATGTCATCTGCCCTTTCCTCCCCGCACTTCGGGCATTTCTTAATTCCTGCATTCTTAAATTTTGAGAGTCTTTTCGGGGTCCAATAAGCTCTATGCAGGGTGTACAAGTGATTTCTTTTCAGTCTTACAGATTTTAGTGTTGACCAGCATTTCTCTACTGACTCTTCCCATAGGTTCTCTAAATCGTCTGTTTCCAAATCTTTTCCCCACGTTTGTTCTGCTATTTGGTAGCTTTCTTCTTCTTCTGTTAAAAATGTCCAGTACCATTTTGCTACCTCCTTTTTTATGGGTAAGGTTTTTGTCATTTCTTTTTCCAGATTTTTGCTGTCTTTATCCTGTGATGGTATTGTTCTTGCCCAACTGTTTAACTGATAATATTTAAATTTGGATATTGTCCCATTAGTAATTTTATTTATTTCTTCCCAGGAGATCAATGTTGAGCCATTTAGTAGTTGACCCCAATAGTTGATGTTGTTTTGTCTTAGTGGATTTGCCATTACGTCTTTCAGACAGATCGGGGTTCCTGGAGAATTCCATATTGGTGCCAGTGCACTGTAGTAGGGAATTTTTAAAGTCAGTCTAATTTGTGACCAGAGTTTTAGTGCTTCTTTAAGGACCTTTAATTTAACTTTTTTAAAGTATTTTTGGTGTCCGAATTTGAACAGATAATGATCCTCTGCTTCTGTAATTATTTGCAAATATTCTGGGTAATATTGATGTATCCCCAAAAGATTCCTTATGTTTTTAAATTGGAATGCTTTACAGTATTCCATTAAGTCCGGACTTGCAATACCTCCTTTCTCTTTTTTTCTCCTTAGCTTCCTCCATGATATTCTGGTTCCCTTAGATGCCCATATGAAACTTGATAGTTCTCCCTGTAATTTTCTGAGTTCAGTTTTTTTGAATTGCAGTGGAATGTTATTAAAAAAAAAGGTAAATTTTGGGAGGATGTTCATTTTTATAATGTTTGACTTCCCTATGAAACTTAAGGGCCGACTAGACCATACTTTAAGTAGTTTCCTTACGTCTCGGGCTACTCTGTTTAGATTGTTCTGTGCTATTTTGTCTATGTTTTGATTTATCAAAATGCCCATGTATCTTATCTCTTTTTTTATGTTGGAGCTATGAAAATTGGTATTCCATGTCATTATTTCTGTTTTAGTATGGTTTACCAAATAACCAGAAACTTGACCAAAATCAGACATGATTTTTTCTATAGCTGGTTTGGATTTCTCGTATTCCTCTGTAAATAGCATGAGATCGTCTGCGTATAATGCTAATTTTTTCTCCCAACCCTGATATTTGAAGGGGATTATATCATTACAGTTTCTAATTTTATTAGCTAGGGGTTCTATATACAGGTTAAAAAGTAAAGGGGAAAGGGGACACCCCTGTCTCGTACCTCTAGCAATTTTTATGTTATTTGTGAGATTTCCATTTACTAGAATTCTGGATCTAGGGTTTTTATATATTTCACTTATCACATGAAGAAAGGGTTCCCCTAGATGTGAGGTTAGTTTGTACCAACTGCACACAACAAGTTTGTATATTTTCCTTTCTTGCTGCATGTTGGCTAACTTTTGCGTATTATTTGTACACACGTATACTGTGAATTTGTACATCCTCGCAGTATTTCACATCCCCTCTCCAAGATCCGCCGCATTTCAAACAGTTGCTGGGCTGCCATTCAGTCTTCATGATGTGTATTTTCTTACGCCTGGTTGCCGTAGTAACGGGTAGTTCTCAGTTGTTCTTTGACTACAATCATGGCGGTGGTTGCTCCGGTCACATGTGTTAGTATTGGGGCGAATGTGACTAATAGTATGCTCATCCTCTGTGCAGTTAACTGGAGGGGGCAAAAAAACGATATAGTATGCATTTCTATATTTGCAACAAGTTTTTTACGATATGTAAGAATTTATTTTATAACGTACTAAATATGTTTTGGGCAACGCTCGACATAGTAATTATAGTATCAATCTAAATATGTCTGATATAACTGAGTTACTTTACATTTCATCAACTGTGCTATTAAGTCCTGTTTCTATGGTCATGCACCTTGACACTTTATTTACCGGAAACTGCTCTTTTCAAACTAGCGTGATCAAGGCTGTCCGCAGCCGAAACATGTTGTTAGTTTAAATAAACACCCTTGAAGACTACAGCGGTGTTGTGTTATTTTGCGGACTGAGAGCACCTGTTATTCTGGAACTTTGAAGTAATTACATTACCGGCTTGCTCGGCCGGCATTGGTGCCACTTCCCGAGGGGCCGCTGTCAGCATTCTTGAGCGGACTTTGGAAAATATATATATATATATATATGTATATATATATATTTATATAGGGTCATCACCCACAGGTACCACCCGTGGCTTGCTTCATCATCTGACCCTTAACCAAACACTGAACGTGAATGGGTTGACTCAACGCATTTGTAAGCAAAGTTCTTTAGATAGTTAAAGTGAGTGAAGTACGGGGTATAGTTGAATAAAAAATAGCCTCTGAATTCTAAATTGCCAAATGTAAAGATGTAGGATTTAGGGCTAGGTTAAAAGAACAGTGTGGGGCTCTTAGGATTTAATGTTACCAGGCATCTATTAGGTCGACATGCTTTAGCTGTTTTGCTGCCCCCAGAGGGTCATTCGACATTCCTCAGGACCTTGATTTACCCTGCGTAAAATAATTTTCTTGCCTGTTGCTGTGCAATTAAGTTAGAATAAATATGCACACTACCATGAAGACCATACTCAAAGGACCTTTTCCTGGTATGGCCACAGATGTCTAGTTTTTTCAATAGACATCATGAGGTATTTCAGGCGAGGACCGTCCCTGTAGTCAAACATTCACCAAGGTTACGCATTTGCTCTCACTTGTGGAGTGTCCCTGTATCCTTGCATCTTAAATTTAAAGGCTTCCTTATCAGATATGAAGTCCAAGTGCCTAGATACCCTTAGCATACTCATTCAAATTGATAGGAAATTTGCTTAAAGATCACCTTAAAGCACTCATATCTTTAGTCTTTATCCATGAAATTTCACAAAACTTGGCATGCACATATAATCTACTTGCTTCATGTGCACCTTAATGATGAGTAAACAACGCCTCTTCCATTCCAAGAAAACACTCAGAATGTGTTCAAGATTTATGTATAAAGTCTGTAGCCCGAGTGTCCACAGGAAATAAAATAGCTTATATTCAATGAGTATCTTAAAAACATTGTGTTTAGCCCCATTGCAAATTCAGCTTCTGCAAGTTCAGTTACTATTCTTCTGTGTGAATGACATGCAACTCATACCCTACCTCTCGCACAAGCCCCTCAATACAAGAAACAAGTTCACGGCCTGCATGACCAAAGTCGCTAACTGTGTGAGAGCCAACTGCTTTAAACTCAACTCAGACAAGACAGAAGTAGATATCTTCAGCAGGAACACCTCACTACAATTGGTGACCAGCACCCATTGCAGGAACCTATCAATAACCATCAAAAGCCAACTGAACATGACCGCTCAAGTCAATGCCATCATGCATCTTGCTTCAAGACCCTAAAGATGCTGATGAAGATCTTCAAATTGGTTCCAAGCAACACTAGAAAAACTGTCGCTCATTGCCTATTCACCAGCAAGTTGGACTACGGGAACACCTTCTACGCCAGGATTACCAAGCAAATCAGTAGACGCCTACAAGCCATACACAGCGTAGCAGCCAGACTCATCCTCAACCTCCCATACAAAACTCACATCTCCCGCAGTGAGGTCCACTTGCTCCCAATAACTTGACATAGCTGCTATAGAGCTAACGTGTGTGATTGAAGTGGGAGAGCAGTGGTGAAGTTTGTGCTCATAGACCAGGCAACGCCATGATGTAATCCACCACAGGCTGAACTGGGACCACAAAAAGAGGGCCTCTATTGCCCCATTTTACTCTGCTGCAGCATTGAGGGAGACATATTTAGTTCTTTAAATGATTTAATTTGAGCTATGGCAAGCCCTGTCTTCATGGTGGTCTTTGGTAACATGGGGTGCAGGATGTATGCAGAAGAGATATTGTGAGGGTACTCCTGAAATCTTTTAAGTATGGGAAAGGTTCACTGCCATTGCTGTAATCACCCTACTGAAGGGGTGATTACAACTGAATATACGACGATACTTAGCATGCCATTACTACGCATGATTTTAGTGCGATGTTTTTACATCACAAATACCTTTACTTTGCATATTTTTATGCGCAGTCCATTACTTCGCAAATGCATTTATAAGATAATACTTTACTTTTACAACGCCTATCCTTACTACATATACCACTACTTTGTGTACATTGTTAATTTTTAATATTTTAAATTATAAGTAACCTACCCCCTGTGACGGGATTCCAGGGAAATAGGGGTTTTGGGTGGGGGAGTAATTTTAAATATATTTTAAAAATTAATACTCGTGTTTGAAATTAAATACATCGTATAGTTTAACATCACATTTTATCTTTTTTTAAACACCTCAACACTTAGAAACGTAAAAAAATATTTTTCAAGCATAAAATAAATAAATAAACACCCCAACACTACGCAAAATACTAAATGCAAATGCACTACACTACACAACACCAACTTCACAACACTACTCTGATCCCATCAACACTACCCCCAGCACGGCCCTACCCTGTGCCCCAGTCCAGCCCCTACACGCAAACACTTCCATACACGACCCCCTGACACTACCCTAAACCCTAAAACACTACTCTACACTACACAAACACTACAACACTACTCTAAACCCTAAATCACTACCCCCAGCACGACCCTCCCCCAGTCAATCCCCTACACTGATACTCTACCCTACATGACCCCCTGATACTACCCTAAACCCTAAAACACTACACTACAGTACACAAACACTACAAAACTACCCTAAACCCTAAACACTACCCCCAGCACAACCATACACCTACCCCCTGTCCGTCCCCTACACTAAACCACTACCCTTCACAACCCCTTGCCACTACCCTAAACCCTAAAACACTATCCTACACTACACAAACACTACAACACTAAAATAAATCCTAAAACACTACCCCAAGCACAACCCTGCCCCTACCCCCAGTCAGCTCCCTACACTGAAACACTATCCTGCACGACCACGACACTACCCTAAACCCTAAACCACTTCCCTACACTGCACAAACATTACAGCACTACCCTAACCCTGAAACATTACCCCCACCACGACCCTACTCCTACCCCAAGTCCATCCCCTACACTGATACACTACTCTGCACGACCCCCTGACTCTACCTTACATCCTAAAATACTACCCTACACTACACAAACACCACAACAGTACCCTAAACCTTAAAGCACTACCCCAAGCACGACCCTGCCCCTACCCCTAGTCTGCTCCCTACACCGTAACACTACCCTGCTTGACTCCAAACACTACCCTAAACCCAAATACACTACTCTACTCTACACTACACAAACACAACTACACCACCCTAAAACTTAAATAAAAAATGACCCCCTGCACGACCCCCCTTTTTGACAACACCCTGGCTTACCTCTCCTGACGTCCTCCTTTTTGTTGTGTAACCCTCTGAGTGTCTTTTGCGCACATGGCCCCTCAGTCCTTGAAGACGGTGGCAGCGCCCCCTGTCCCTTCATCCGCCGCTCTCTCTGCCACCTCCCCCTGGCTGGGGTCGCTCTCCTGTGAAATCAAATCCCATGCGCACGGGGCGCTGACTGTACACAAAGTCACGGCGGCAGCATTAGCTCCAGACGAGATTATGCAGCAAGTATTTTATTTCATCGAATAGTCCATAATGTGTTTCGACCCCTCTTGATCACATGACACAGGGAGTGTGAAAGACTAAATGGGCATAATACTTTGGATAGAACCCCAACTAAAAATGCACCATAATGACAATGTTTTAAAACATGAGTCAAAACACCAGTTAACTATTTAGTACTGTATATAATCCATTTATGAGTGAATATCTCCAGTTAGTTACTACATTATCTTTCTTACCCATCAAAGTCACGTAGCTTTACAAGGTCCTGACATTTCGGGACTAAAGAACTGGTTGAGTGTCAACATACCATGTCATAATCTCTACGCTTGTCTTGATGTCGTATGGTTCAACTATCAACAAAATCCATTGTTTTTAAACTAGCGGGCAGCTTCAGAGTGTCCATATTGCCCTCATCTCCAATACTTTATCACGTAACAATTATATCTTATGGCTCATCTATATTGGAAAAACCCAAAAACCCCTCCCTGCTTCCAGGATTCAATTTCATACTGGGCAAAGTGCTTGTGTCTTACTTATCAGATGAGGCAATGGTAATGATATTGTTACTCCTTCGTTCACCGGTTGTTTCCCAGGGATTGCTGCTATTCAAAAAGACCTCCGCCGCTGTCCAATCATCTCTGCGATAAACATCGACACTGTGCTGAAGTACATTACCCCTACAAACACTGGCTGCTTCAGATTGTCCTGTAATGAGTGGGCCTTAGGCGGTTGTCATGCCTGGATTCCACTCTCTGTCATAACAGTGAATAACTTCAATATGTAGCCGGCAAGCAAAAGAACCAAAGGTTACAGGGGTGTTATAGTTAGAAAATAGAATTTTAAAAAACTTTGAAATTCAGTGGAAAAAAACAAACATTACATGAATGTTACAGTTAGGCTGATATTTCACTTGAACAAAACCAAAGAAATTCAGCAGTTATAGTTAGCTGAGATAACTATAACTCACACCCCCACAATACACTGCTTATGACCTCACATATTACATCGCTCATGACATGGTCACTGACATCACTGATGACATCATCCAGTAACTGTGAGTGTTTATAAAATGTTTATGAGTATTACATATATGTATATACCAAGGTGCATTGATCAATCAGTGGCTGTATTAGTGCCTGTATGATTGATTCAGTGGGTACATGACTGACTTTATAAGTGAGTGATTAGGTATCTCAGTGAATGTATGAGTGAGTGACTAGGTTTTGAGAATATCTGTATCAGTCGGTCAGATGGTGTCTAAGTGGCTGTATGGGTTGGTAGGTAGGTATGTGAGTGGCTTTATGGGTGATTGATTGGGTGTCTGAGTACCTGTATGGGTGTATGAGTGTCTGCGTGGCTGGGTGAGATGGTGTGTGTCTGCCTGCATGGATGGGCGAGTGGGTGAGTGAGTGGCAGTACGGGTTAGTAAATGTGTAGGTGAGGGGCTATATAGGTGACTGTGTATGGGTATGTCAGTGAGTGGATGAATGTGTCAGTGGTATATGGGTGAGTAACTAGATATGTAAAAGGCAGTATAGGTGAGTGTTGGAGTATATGAGTGACTGTGTGAGTGAGGGATTGTGATAGTGGCTGTATGGATGAGTGTGTGCTTGTGTCAATCACAGTATAGGTGAGTGAGTATGTTTTAGTATTTGTATGAATAAGTGAGTGAGTGTGTATAACTGTAAAGGTGAGTAAATGGCTGTGTGAGTGACTCTAGGTGAGTGAGTAGGTGTGTGAGTAGTTCTATGAGTAGCTCACATTGTGTGAGTTGCTGTATGGGTGTATGAGTGGATATATCAGTGGCTGTATTAGTGAGCAAGTTGGTGTATGAGTGGCTGTATGTGTGACTGAGTGGATGTGTGTGTAGACTTATGAATCAGAGTTTGAGTGTGTAAGTACTGGTATGGGTGTGTCAATGGTTTTGAGAATGGTAATGTGGATGTTGGACTGGGTGTATGAAAGGTTATATGGGGGTGTGAGTGGGTGCATCAGAGATTCTGTGGATTATGCAAACACAAAGAGATGATGGACGGAGTACTGAAACACTCACCCCCAGTCACAGATCTGGGTTGAATCCATCATCGTTCTTTAGCTCACTTAGCCACCTCAGTTCAGACCCAGCTATGTGCAAATCAGTCTTGACCCTGTGCCTCATGGGAACAGTCCAGCCCGAACTGCCAAGCCAGATCTTCCCTGAACTGGAAACAAGTATCCTGGGACCGGTTGCGGGGTAACACCCCTCTTTAGCCAGGCTAGCTTGAATCCAGTGGCAAAGTGAGAAAGGGACCCACATCTGGGCATACCCTGCCAATTTAGGGCGAAAAAAGCAAACGCAAATAGATGATGGACGGAGCGCTGAAAGTTTTCAAACACTCATCCCAGTCAAAGATCTGGGTTGAATACATCATCGTTCTTTAGCTTACTTCCCTACCTCAGTTCAGACCCAGCTATATGCTTTATGGGCCTCAAGCTTTGGCTGGTACACATGCCACTGAAGCAACAAACCTAGTCAATATTTCATTCAGAATTCACCTTGAAGAGATGCATTGTGTCCCAGAAGCCATGGAAATTACTTTTATAGTCTTCTGGATTATTGACAAAGCCCAAAAGTATTTGCAGAAAGATTTGTTGCCTCTACTGATGGCCTCTCCTTCTGTTATAAAAAGGTGGTTTTGTGGACCTTGCTCCATTTTTTCATGCTAAAATCCAGACTTTGCCATCCTTTAGCAAGGAGCTCAAAACACAAGTGTTCAGAGAAGCCTTTACAATGGGTGTACCCTCAGTTTCCCTTTTCTAAATAATAATCAAATAAATAAAAAGAGAGGGGAACCCAGTTACCATGAGGTGCGCGTTTATATGTATCTAAGATTGGTAAGCGAAATGCACTCAGGTAAATCGATGCTCGCCTCACAATTTCTTAGATGTATGAGTTATATGATTGACAGAATGTATCTTTTACACAGTATGTATGTGTATGTGTATTATATATATATATATATATATATATATATATATATATATATATATATATATATATATATATATATATATATATATATATATATTCCAGTACTCTATCCTTCAGAATCCACTCACCAGCCAGGACTCAGATAGACAAACGCGGACCCATTTTTTCGTGCTTTTCATTATTTATTCAAAGAAAATTCGCCACGCATCAGTATGCCGCCATGACGCGTTTCGGTCCGACCTGGACCTTGATCACATGACGCGTTACTCATGGACCCATGCCAAATTTAAAGCGACAGGTAACAAATAATTGTAAACAGCTGTTACATAGCAAAATGAAACTGAAAAACAGACTATGCAACGAACATAATGTATATAAACCAGAATGCTAATGGAATATATAGACAAATCCTGATAGAATGTACAATTAAAATCATGCGTATTTACAAATAATTTCATGAATGTACACCTTCATATTGATACAAGAATATACATATAAGTCTCAATAGAAAAATATATATATATATGCATCTCTTAATAAATAAAGACATTTTAAGAACTAGCTCCCAAATAATATAAGGAGCACTCCTCATATAGTCTTAATATATAACCAAATCACTGGCCAATCGCTATATATACTATATATAACTCCAAATGCAGTCTTAAATGTGCTGTTTACTTTAATACAGCCCAAGTGGGCGAACACTTTAAAAATGGCAAAAGGATCCTGGGATATAAAGATCGATATTATCAGCTGCCTGAAATGTATAGGCGAGAAATAATGTGATAACATAATCGTAAATCAGTGAACCAAAGAAAATGGAATAAAAACCAAAATACTCCATTCTATTACTAGAGATAACCAACAGTGTGTTACGTGAATTAAAATGAGAAAATACTCAAATTCATATTATAGCGCAGATGTATATTTTGGAGAGACATATAGAGAGGCATTGTTAGCTAAGCTAAATGGAGATTCAGAAACGTGCCAGATCAGTAAAGATAATTAACCAAACAGTTATTTAAAGTCTCTCAAGTCATACAAAGCCTGTCAAAATCAAGTTAGCAGTTATTACAGGGACAGTGAGACTGGTTTTATATACAAGTATATAAGTCCTCCATGGTGTTAAGACCGTTTGGGACTTTGGAATTAAATTCCAAGATGTACCTGGTTTCCAACACTCTCAGGGCACTGTCTCTGTTGCCACCCTTGCGAGATGGAGGTATGCAGTCAATGGCAAAGTACTGAAGCAGAGTGTTATCACTATCATGCTTCGCTTGGAAATGCCGTGCTACAGGATATGTTTGATCCTTGTTATTGATGGCCCTGAGGTGTTGCAGGATCCTCATGTGCACGGGTAGCTTAGTACTGCCAATATAGCGCAATGCGCAGGGGCATTCCAACACGTAAACGACGTATTCAGTTTTGCACGTAATACGTCGCTTGATTTTAACTGGTTGGGACAAAAATGGAGTACTGTATTCCTTCACATTTTTAGCATGTTTGCAGGCTTTACATTGGAAACACTTAAAAAAAACTTTTTGCTTGGAAAGCCAGTTTGAGGGGGGTCTGATTTCGGGATTGCATTTATCCAAACAGTTTCCCATGGATCTAGCTTTCCGAAAAGTTATCTGAGGGGTAGGGTTGTCTCTAAGCAAATCATTGCCTATGACAGGGTCCTTCAACAACAAATCCCAATGCCTCCTGAAAATCTTCCTAATGGCCGCCTGTTGTTTATTATAGGTTATAATGACTCGCAATTTATTATTGGCATCATTGGCCATGGCAGGGATTTTGGGGGATAAGATACTCTCACGACTCAAAGATTCAGTTTTCCTGATAGCTTTTTCAATGATCGCGGGTTTGTATCCCCTTTGAAGGAACCGCTCTTTACAACTTTCCTGTGCCAGTTTACATTCCTCATTGTCACTGCAAATGCGTTTGATCCGCAGCATCTCCCCATAGGGGATGCTGTTGATCAAGTGCTGGGGATGATGGCTTGAGGCATGGAGAACAGAGTTTCCAGCCGTAGGCTTACGATGGAGTCTAGTGCATATGTTATTGTTACTGACATACACTTCCACATCTAGAAAGACTACCGAAGTTTTGCTCATATGAGCAGTAAACTGTAAGTTCAAAAGATTGTCATTTAACTTTTCAATGAACTCCCTGGCTCTTTCCTCAGACCCCCTCCATAAAATGAAGAGGTCGTCAATGTACCTCAGCCATAAAGGGACATGTGCCTTCAAGATGGTTTCATGTTCCCTTTTCAAGAGCTGCTCCTCCCACCAACCCATATGAAGGCAGGCATAGCTGGGGGAGAAGCAGGCCCCCATAGCTACCCCCCTTATTTGCTGAAAAATGGTGTTGTCAAAGGTAAAATAGTTATGTTCTAAACATATTTTAACCATTTCTACCAACATCTTATTGTGGAGAGAAAAACATGCAGGTCTACGATTAAGATAATATTCAATCGCTCTGATCCCATCCTTGTGACTAATGGAGGTGTAGAGGGATGTAACATCCATGGTAATTAAGATTAGGTCATCCAACCAATTATTGTCACTGATTTTTCTCAAGAAATCTGAGGTGTCCCTAACATATGATGGAAGTTTGAGCACCCATTCTTGTAAGAAAAAATCCACATATTTGGAGGTGTTCTCAGTTAAACTACCAATACCCGATATTATGGGCCTGCCAGGTGGTTTTTTCATATTCTTATGCACCTTGGGAAGAAAATATATCGAAGGCACAGCAGGGTAATCATTATGCAAAAATAGGTATTCATCATTGCTAATTAAACCACTACTTTTCCATGCCAATAATTTGCCATAGTAGTCCAACCAAGATGACTTCATAATTTGAAGGTTACTACGCTTGTAACATGCAACATCATTAAGTTGGCTGTAAGCCTCGTCCATGTACATTAGTCTAGGCCAAAGGACAATGTTGCCCCCCTTGTCAGAATGTTTTATAACAAGTTCCTCATTGGCCTGTAGTTTTTTCATTAGTTCTATGTAGCACCTTTGTTTGCAATTCATTTTGGTGCTACATTGATTAATTACTCTGTACAAATCCTTTAAATCCGAGGCAACAAGTTCATGAAAACGATCTAAGCTGTCATGCATCATAATTGGCAAAAAAATCGATTTAGGTTTAAATGGGGTCTTGATGGTACAACCAAAATCCATACCTTCCAACCCCAAGGCATCAGTGGGTTCAGTTTGTTCTTCCTGAAGTTGTTGTAAGTCAAAGAATAAATTCACATCACCAGCTGAAATTAAAGGTGGGCTAGTAGCATATTGAGGAGTTTTGTCGCTTTCCTTATTCCCTTTCGTTTTATGGAATTTTTTCAATTTTAATTTCCGAATAAAATGGAACACATCCATTCGGGTTTCTGAATAATTAAAATTGCTTTCGGGACTAAAAGAAAGACCAAGGGATAGTATCTGACACTCCGCTTTATTTAATGCAATGTCAGACAGATTGATCACAGTATTGGCAACATTATCCAAATTCATTTGCGGTTCCATCTGCCCTTCGTGGTTTTTTTCTTCAGAGGCTTGCTTTCGTTTGCGCTGCCGGTTGCGCTGTCTCCTGGCCCCCCGCTTGGCGTTAGCGCGCCTTTTTGCTGCTGCTGTTTCTTCCGGGGTCTTAATTTGTCTCTCCAATCCTGGCAGAGTACATTCATTTCCTCTGCCCGAGACATGAATAAAATTCCTTCTTTTGGCTGATTTGACGGGCCAGCTTCCTCCTCATTTTCGCTCCCACTGACAACACTTTGTTCTGAAGTGGAGGTGAGCGAGGGTGTGCTATCACTTGCAGTACCCTGTTTTTTGCGCTGAGTGGCAATGTTGCTTTTCTTCTTGGCCGCGCCATACCTTCGGGCAAATGTGAAAACGTTACCATTTTGATAATCAAGTTTGTCTCTATTAAACTTGAAAGCTTTGCGCTTTTTAATCGCATCCTCGTCTTTGCGCAATCTGGTTAGCATGTCCTCTCTCATTTTTTTGGTGTTTTCGGTCTCCTCAATTGCGGATATTTCCACCTGTAATGCATCGATTTGTGCTTGTAATTTCACTCTGTCACTCGCTGCATACTTTACCAGTATTCTGAGCAGCTTGGCCGATGATTCGAGATTGGCATCCGCCCATTCTCCAAGCATGGCAGGGTCAGGGTTATATATATATATATATATATATATATATATATATATATATATATATATATATATATATATATATATATATATATATATATATATATATATATCATCCCACAATTCTAGTCTTCTGTACCAGAAAAAACGGCCAGCACTCGGATGAGGTGTTATTCTTTTTTATTTTGTTTCCGAACCCCCTACACCCCCGACAGACGCGTTTCGCTCAAGGCTTCGTCAGTGTTGTTTGTGAACAGACATTTTCGCCATTTTAAACAGTCCGCCTTTGCTGTTAGTAGACATAGAAGATGGTACATGGTTTGTTTACATGGCAGCCATTACTGAGTGTGCATTTACTCATTTCTCTCTTCCTGTTCCAAAATGGCGACAAATAAAGTGCACCGTGCAAATATAAAAAAAGTATGTTCGACAGTTGACTGAAATAATTATTTAGACTACCATATATACACTATTCCTATAGAATGATTGATACCATAGAACTTCGTTATTTACATCTTCGTGCAAAATATTTACAGTGGTTATGTAGGGGTGTATCCCCAATCTCATTTCTATCATGAATAAGTGCAGAACCGATATTTACAAAAAAATAAATCATTGTAGCTTTTGTCCCATATTTACAAGACTCTCATCATTCCTAAGTTCATCAATATTTTTGTTACTCCTATATCATGGCTCTTGTATAGGTATTAGGTGCTATTGGGCAAAGCTAATTGTTCCGTTATGCCGCCCTGTATGGGCTATCGGTTTACCACACTTATCCTTCTCACTTTCTCGTTCATGGTACCTTTATGCATTCAACGTTTTTCTCAACATGTGCTATAAGTCTAGGCATTCATCAAATTCAATAGACTAGATTTTTGGTCTTTCCTGTTAAGGTTGTTGGGTATTCCACCCCATGTATCCGTACAATCGATGGAATATTCTATCAGGTTTCTGTCATAGGTGCACCCACATCTCGGCATCGTTGTTGAGACCCCAAGGTGTCATCGTCTTAAGGTCGAGGATGTACTTTGATTCCATTATTCTGAGGGCCTTCTCCCTGTTCCCCCCTCTTTCAGATTTCGGAACCTGATCTATACAATAGTACATCAGAAGGTCTCTATTGCTTTGGTGTTGTTCCGCAAAGTGCCGGGCTATTGGATAGTTTTTATCTTGGTTCACAATAGCCCTCATGTGTTCCAAGACCCTCATCTTAGCCGGTTTTATGGTGCTTCCTATGTACCGTTTTTCACACGGACATACCAAACAGTAGACCGTGTATTCTGAGTTACAATTCAGGTGTTTTAAGATCTTTCTGTTCGGTCTGTCTTCCCCTGATCTACATGGGTACTCCTTCACCTTTTTACTGAACTTGCATGCCTTGCAGCGCAAACAGGGATAGAAGCCCACCACTTGGCTCACCCGTTTAGTTATTTTCTCAGGGGAATAGTGGCTGTGAACCAAATAGTCCGACAGGGACTGGCACTTTCTGTAGGTTACTAGTGGTTTGTCTTGTAACGCATGTTTTAAGATGTTATCAGTCTGCAGAATGTGCCAGTTTCTCCTGAAAGACTGGACCAATTCTCCCGACTTACTGTTATAAGTCGTGATCATTCTGACCTGATCATCACATTTTTTGGACTCATTTATCAGCAGGAGGTCTCTCCTGTTGATGGTTTCTGCTTTTGCACTGGCTTGGTCTAGGACATTGCGAGAATATCCCCTCGCCTGGAATCTTTCCCTAGCTTCTACCTGTGCTTTCCTGAAGTCCTTGTTCTCAGAGCAGTTTCTTTTGAGTCTTAAAAATTCACCATACGGTACATTTTTCACTAGACTCCTAGGGTGGTAGCTTTCTGCATGCAGTATAGCATTGCCCGCAGTTGGCTTCCTGTATAGTCTTGTGTGGAGATGATCCCCTTCCACAAATACCTCTAGGTCTAGATAAAAAACACTTTGGTTACTGATGACACTGGTGAATTTCAGGTTCTTATTGTTCATGTTAAGAGTTGAGACATATTCCTCAGCCGAGGTCCTGTCCCCCCTCCAAACTATGAACAGGTCGTCAATATAACGGGTCCACATGAGTATGTTTTGGTTCCATTTTTCATTTTCACCTCCCCAGGCCTCGTGCTTCTCCCACCAGCCCACGAAAAGATTCGCGTAGCTAGGGGAGAAGCACGATCCCATAGAGGTCCCTCTTATTTGTTTGTATATCTGGCCTGCAAACAAAAAGTAATTATTAAACAAGCCTTCTTGTTCATGTTATCTGTAACCAAAAGCCTCTTCCTTCGATCTGTATGCACTGTTTATTTATTTAGGATGTTTGTAGTGAGAATTTCAAATGTGTTGAGCACTGATTTTTGGCATTTCATGTCTTTTTTATAGATTGAGTTCCACACAGAATTCGACAGCATTTCACTCTTTTTCACCCGTCCTGCCATTTAATGGACGTTCATCTTTGGGAGCACTTTATTTCTTCTCTTCACTTGGCATCTAGTCAGTTTCCGGCAAGGTAGGCCCCAATGTGGAGGGCAACCTTACACCTTGGACTTGGTACTTTGAATTCCCTTTGGAATGTTCCTCTGGGTGCGCTGTGGTATTTGTTCTTCACAGCATTCTGACAATACTTGTTTCTCGCTATGTTGCCCCTAGGTATTTTACCAACATAGACTGGTGGTTATTATGTACCAACTGCACAAAACAGGTTTGTGCATTCTGTTTCTTGTTGTATGTTGGCTCACATTTGCTTATAAATGTAAATGCATATACCGTGGTTACCGACACAAACCTGAGGTTAGTTTTTTTTTTTTTTTGTTTTTTTTAATCCTCATATTGCGAAAATTCTATGTATATGGAAAATTTGGTTTCTACCTCTGGAAATATTTTCCGTACCGTCACCGCCCGTTTCTCACTTGCCATAAGATGTTCCTTCTCCTTGTTTTCTCAGAGGAGACTCCTTTGCCATTACATATCCACAAGTCTGTAGGCGAGGGAAGAGGGAGCTAGCCACCTTGGCTACTCTTATGAGTATCATACTCATAATCCAGACTGTGTATTCGCTTAATCATAGGACAGAATGTTATATCCTTTTTATGGATTTACGTGTTTTTCCATAATTTCCCAATAATTAAACCTTTTACTCCTATGACCCATTCTATCCAGTTTGTTTGTTTTGATGACAGAATTCATCCATTCCCCATGTGAGGGGGCTGTTGGAACAATCCACTTAATGCATATTTCTCTTCTTGCTATTACCATTAAGACAAAAAGTAGCTTTGTTTCCATTACTGTCAGCCCTATTTGATCTGTTGTGTTACCAATCCCAAAAAGAATAAGAAATTCACTTACTTTTAGATGTTTTCTGAATATCAGATTTAGCGTCTTACCAACTGCTTCCCAGAATGTTCTTAATGTTGGGCATCTCCAGAACATGTGGATGTCATCTGCCCTTTCCTCCCCGCACTTCGGGCATTTCTTAATTCCTGCATTCTTAAATTTTGAGAGTCTTTTCGGGGTCCAATAAGCTCTATGCAGGGTGTACAAGTGATTTCTTTTCAGTCTTACAGATTTTAGTGTTGACCAGCATTTCTCTACTGACTCTTCCCATAGGTTCTCTAAATCGTCTGTTTCCAAATCTTTTCCCCACGTTTGTTCTGCTATTTGGTAGCTTTCTTCTTCTTCTGTTAAAAATGTCCAGTACCATTTTGCTACCTCCTTTTTTATGGGTAAGGTTTTTGTCATTTCTTTTTCCAGATTTTTGCTGTCTTTATCCTGTGATGGTATTGTTCTTGCCCAACTGTTTAACTGATAATATTTAAATTTGGATATTGTCCCATTAGTAATTTTATTTATTTCTTCCCAGGAGATCAACGTTGAGCCATTTAGTAGTTGACCCCAATAGTTGATGTTGTTTTGTCTTAGTGGATTTGCCATTACGTCTTTCAGACAGATCGGGGTTCCTGGAGAATTCCATATTGGTGCCAGTGCACTGTAGTAGGGAATTTTTAAAGTCAGTCTAATTTGTGACCAGAGTTTTAGTGCTTCTTTAAGGACCTTTAATTTAACTTTTTTAAAGTATTTTTGGTGTCCGAATTTGAACAGATAATGATCCTCTGCTTCTGTAATTATTTGCAAATATTCTGGGTAATATTGATGTATCCCCAAAAGATTCCTTATGTTTTTAAATTGGAATGCTTTACAGTATTCCATTAAGTCCGGACTTGCAATACCTCCTTTCTCTTTTTTTCTCCTTAGCTTCCTCCATGATATTCTGGTTCCCTTAGATGCCCATATGAAACTTGATAGTTCTCCCTGTAATTTTCTGAGTTCAGTTTTTTTGAATTGCAGTGGAATGTTATTAAAAAAAAAGGTAAATTTTGGGAGGATGTTCATTTTTATAATGTTTGACTTCCCTATGAAACTTAAGGGCCGACTAGACCATACTTTAAGTAGTTTCCTTACGTCTCGGGCTACTCTGTTTAGATTGTTCTGTGCTATTTTGTCTATGTTTTGATTTATCAAAATGCCCATGTATCTTATCTCTTTTTTTATGTTGGAGCTATGAAAATTGGTATTCCATGTCATTATTTCTGTTTTAGTATGGTTTACCAAATAACCAGAAACTTGACCAAAATCAGACATGATTTTTTCTATAGCTGGTTTGGATTTCTCGTATTCCTCTGTAAATAGCATGAGATCGTCTGCGTATAATGCTAATTTTTTCTCCCAACCCTGATATTTGAAGGGGATTATATCATTACAGTTTCTAATTTTATTAGCTAGGGGTTCTATATACAGGTTAAAAAGTAAAGGGGAAAGGGGACACCCCTGTCTCGTACCTCTAGCAATTTTTATGTTATTTGTGAGATTTCCATTTACTAGAATTCTGGATCTAGGGTTTTTATATATTTCACTTATCACATGAAGAAAGGGTTCCCCTAGATGTGAGGTTAGTTTGTACCAACTGCACACAACAAGTTTGTATATTTTCCTTTCTTGCTGCATGTTGGCTAACTTTTGCGTATTATTTGTACACACGTATACTGTGAATTTGTACATCCTCGCAGTATTTCACATCCCCTCTCCAAGATCCGCCGCATTTCAAACAGTTGCTGGGCTGCCATTCAGTCTTCATGATGTGTATTTTCTTACGCCTGGTTGCCGTAGTAACGGGTAGTTCTCAGTTGTTCTTTGACTACAATCATGGCGGTGGTTGCTCCGGTCACATGTGTTAGTATTGGGGCGAATGTGACTAATAGTATGCTCATCCTCTGTGCAGTTAACTGGAGGGGGCAAAAAAACGATATAGTATGCATTTCTATATTTGCAACAAGTTTTTTACGATATGTAAGAATTTATTTTATAACGTACTAAATATGTTTTGGGCAACGCTCGACATAGTAATTATAGTATCAATCTAAATATGTCTGATATAACTGAGTTACTTTACATTTCATCAACTGTGCTATTAAGTCCTGTTTCTATGGTCATGCACCTTGACACTTTATTTACCGGAAACTGCTCTTTTCAAACTAACGTGATCAAGGCTGTCCGCAGCCGAAACATGTTGTTAGTTTAAATAAACACCCTTGAAGACTACAGCGGTGTTGTGTTATTTTGCGGACTGAGAGCACCTGTTATTCTGGAACTTTGAAGTAATTACATTACCGGCTTGCTCGGCCGGCATTGGTGCCACTTCCCGAGGGGCCGCTGTCAGCGTTCTTGAGCGGACTTTGGAAAATATATATATATATATATATGTATATATATATATTTATATAGGGTCATCACCCACAGGTACCACCCGTGGCTTGCTTCATCATCTGACCCTTAACCAAACACTGAACGTGAATGGGTTGACTCAACGCATTTGTAAGCAAAGTTCTTTAGATAGTTAAAGTGAGTGAAGTACGGGGTATAGTTGAATAAAAAATAGCCTCTGAATTCTAAATTGCCAAATGTAAAGATGTAGGATTTAGGGCTAGGTTAAAAGAACAGTGTGGGGCTCTTAGGATTTAATGTTACCAGGCATCTATTAGGTCGACATGCTTTAGCTGTTTTGCTGCCCCCAGAGGGTCATTCGACATTCCTCAGGACCTTGATTTACCCTGCGTAAAATAATTTTCTTGCCTGTTGCTGTGCAATTAAGTTAGAATAAATATGCACACTACCATGAAGACCATACTCAAAGGACCTTTTCCTGGTATGGCCACAGATGTCTAGTTTTTTCAATAGACATCATGAGGTATTTCAGGCGAGGACCGTCCCTGTAGTCAAACATTCACCAAGGTTACGCATTTGCTCTCACTTGTGGAGTGTCCCTGTATCCTTGCATCTTAAATTTAAAGGCTTCCTTATCAGATATGAAGTCCAAGTGCCTAGATACCCTTAGCATACTCATTCAAATTGATAGGAAATTTGCTTAAAGATCACCTTAAAGCACTCATATCTTTAGTCTTTATCCATGAAATTTCACAAAACTTGGCATGCACATATAATCTACTTGCTTCATGTGCACCTTAATGATGAGTAAACAACGCCTCTTCCATTCCAAGAAAACACTCAGAATGTGTTCAAGATTTATGTATAAAGTCTGTAGCCCGAGTGTCCACAGGAAATAAAATAGCTTATATTCAATGAGTATCTTAAAAACATTGTGTTTAGCCCCATTGCAAATTCAGCTTCTGCAAGTTCAGTTACTATTCTTCTGTGTGAATGACATGCAACTCATACCCTACCTCTCGCACAAGCCCCTCAATACAAGAAACAAGTTCACGGCCTGCATGACCAAAGTCGCTAACTGTGTGAGAGCCAACTGCTTTAAACTCAACTCAGACAAGACAGAAGTAGATATCTTCAGCAGGAACACCTCACTACAATTGGTGACCAGCACCCATTGCAGGAACCTATCAATAACCATCAAAAGCCAACTGAACATGACCGCTCAAGTCAATGCCATCATGCATCTTGCTTCAAGACCCTAAAGATGCTGATGAAGATCTTCAAATTGGTTCCAAGCAACACTAGAAAAACTGTCGCTCATTGCCTATTCACCAGCAAGTTGGACTACGGGAACACCTTCTACGCCAGGATTACCAAGCAAATCAGTAGACGCCTACAAGCCATACACAGCGTAGCAGCCAGACTCATCCTCAACCTCCCATACAAAACTCACATCTCCCGCAGTGAGGTCCACTTGCTCCCAATAACTTGACATAGCTGCTATAGAGCTAACGTGTGTGATTGAAGTGGGAGAGCAGTGGTGAAGTTTGTGCTCATAGACCAGGCAACGCCATGATGTAATCCACCACAGGCTGAACTGGGACCACAAAAAGAGGGCCTCTATTGCCCCATTTTACTCTGCTGCAGCATTGAGGGAGACATATTTAGTTCTTTAAATGATTTAATTTGAGCTATGGCAAGCCCTGTCTTCATGGTGGTCTTTGGTAACATGGGGTGCAGGATGTATGCAGAAGAGATATTGTGAGGGTACTCCTGAAATCTTTTAAGTATGGGAAAGGTTCACTGCCATTGCTGTAATCACCCTACTGAAGGGGTGATTACAACTGAATATACGACGATACTTAGCATGCCATTACTACGCATGATTTTAGTGCGATGTTTTTACATCACAAATACCTTTACTTTGCATATTTTTATGCGCAGTCCATTACTTCGCAAATGCATTTATAAGATAATACTTTACTTTTACAACGCCTATCCTTACTACATATACCACTACTTTGTGTACATTGTTAATTTTTAATATTTTAAATTATAAGTAACCTACCCCCTGTGACGGGATTCCAGGGAAATAGGGGTTTTGGGTGGGGGAGTAATTTTAAATATATTTTAAAAATTAATACTCGTGTTTGAAATTAAATACATCGTATAGTTTAACATCACATTTTATCTTTTTTTAAACACCTCAACACTTAGAAACGTAAAAAAATATTTTTCAAGCATAAAATAAATAAATAAACACCCCAACACTACGCAAAATACTAAATGCAAATGCACTACACTACACAACACCAACTTCACAACACTACTCTGATCCCATCAACACTACCCCCAGCACGGCCCTACCCTGTGCCCCAGTCCAGCCCCTACACGCAAACACTTCCATACACGACCCCCTGACACTACCCTAAACCCTAAAACACTACTCTACACTACACAAACACTACAACACTACTCTAAACCCTAAATCACTACCCCCAGCACGACCCTCCCCCAGTCAATCCCCTACACTGATACTCTACCCTACATGACCCCCTGATACTACCCTAAACCCTAAAACACTACACTACAGTACACAAACACTACAAAACTACCCTAAACCCTAAACACTACCCCCAGCACAACCATACACCTACCCCCTGTCCGTCCCCTACACTAAACCACTACCCTTCACAACCCCTTGCCACTACCCTAAACCCTAAAACACTATCCTACACTACACAAACACTACAACACTAAAATAAATCCTAAAACACTACCCCAAGCACAACCCTGCCCCTACCCCCAGTCAGCTCCCTACACTGAAACACTATCCTGCACGACCACGACACTACCCTAAACCCTAAACCACTTCCCTACACTGCACAAACATTACAGCACTACCCTAACCCTGAAACATTACCCCCACCACGACCCTACTCCTACCCCAAGTCCATCCCCTACACTGATACACTACTCTGCACGACCCCCTGACTCTACCTTACATCCTAAAATACTACCCTACACTACACAAACACCACAACAGTACCCTAAACCTTAAAGCACTACCCCAAGCACGACCCTGCCCCTACCCCTAGTCTGCTCCCTACACCGTAACACTACCCTGCTTGACTCCAAACACTACCCTAAACCCAAATACACTACTCTACTCTACACTACACAAACACAACTACACCACCCTAAAACTTAAATAAAAAATGACCCCCTGCACGACCCCCCTTTTTGACAACACCCTGGCTTACCTCTCCTGACGTCCTCCTTTTTGTTGTGTAACCCTCTGAGTGTCTTTTGCGCACATGGCCCCTCAGTCCTTGAAGACGGTGGCAGCGCCCCCTGTCCCTTCATCCGCCGCTCTCTCTGCCACCTCCCCCTGGCTGGGGTCGCTCTCCTGTGAAATCAAATCCCATGCGCACGGGGCGCTGACTGTACACAAAGTCACGGCGGCAGCATTAGCTCCAGACGAGATTATGCAGCAAGTATTTTATTTCATCGAATAGTCCATAATGTGTTTCGACCCCTCTTGATCACATGACACAGGGAGTGTGAAAGACTAAATGGGCATAATACTTTGGATAGAACCCCAACTAAAAATGCACCATAATGACAATGTTTTAAAACATGAGTCAAAACACCAGTTAACTATTTAGTACTGTATATAATCCATTTATGAGTGAATATCTCCAGTTAGTTACTACATTATCTTTCTTACCCATCAAAGTCACGTAGCTTTACAAGGTCCTGACATTTCGGGACTAAAGAACTGGTTGAGTGTCAACATACCATGTCATAATCTCTACGCTTGTCTTGATGTCGTATGGTTCAACTATCAACAAAATCCATTGTTTTTAAACTAGCGGGCAGCTTCAGAGTGTCCATATTGCCCTCATCTCCAATACTTTATCACGTAACAATTATATCTTATGGCTCATCTATATTGGAAAAACCCAAAAACCCCTCCCTGCTTCCAGGATTCAATTTCATACTGGGCAAAGTGCTTGTGTCTTACTTATCAGATGAGGCAATGGTAATGATATTGTTACTCCTTCGTTCACCGGTTGTTTCCCAGGGATTGCTGCTATTCAAAAAGACCTCCGCCGCTGTCCAATCATCTCTGCGATAAACATCGACACTGTGCTGAAGTACATTACCCCTACAAACACTGGCTGCTTCAGATTGTCCTGTAATGAGTGGGCCTTAGGCGGTTGTCATGCCTGGATTCCACTCTCTGTCATAACAGTGAATAACTTCAATATGTAGCCGGCAAGCAAAAGAACCAAAGGTTACAGGGGTGTTATAGTTAGAAAATAGAATTTTAAAAAACTTTGAAATTCAGTGGAAAAAAACAAACATTACATGAATGTTACAGTTAGGCTGATATTTCACTTGAACAAAACCAAAGAAATTCAGCAGTTATAGTTAGCTGAGATAACTATAACTCACACCCCCACAATACACTGCTTATGACCTCACATATTACATCGCTCATGACATGGTCACTGACATCACTGATGACATCATCCAGTAACTGTGAGTGTTTATAAAATGTTTATGAGTATTACATATATGTATATACCAAGGTGCATTGATCAATCAGTGGCTGTATTAGTGCCTGTATGATTGATTCAGTGGGTACATGACTGACTTTATAAGTGAGTGATTAGGTATCTCAGTGAATGTATGAGTGAGTGACTAGGTTTTGAGAATATCTGTATCAGTCGGTCAGATGGTGTCTAAGTGGCTGTATGGGTTGGTAGGTAGGTATGTGAGTGGCTTTATGGGTGATTGATTGGGTGTCTGAGTACCTGTATGGGTGTATGAGTGTCTGTGTGGCTGGGTGAGATGGTGTGTGTCTGCCTGCATGGATGGGTGAGTGGGTGAGTGAGTGGCAGTACGGGTTAGTAAATGTGTAGGTGAGGGGCTATATAGGTGACTGTGTATGGGTATGTCAGTGAGTGGATGAATGTGTCAGTGGTATATGGGTGAGTAACTAGATATGTAAAAGGCAGTATAGGTGAGTGTTGGAGTATATGAGTGACTGTGTGAGTGAGGGATTGTGATAGTGGCTGTATGGATGAGTGTGTGCTTGTGTCAATCACAGTATAGGTGAGTGAGTATGTTTTAGTATTTGTATGAATAAGTGAGTGAGTGTGTATAACTGTAAAGGTGAGTAAATGGCTGTGTGAGTGACTCTAGGTGAGTGAGTAGGTGTGTGAGTAGTTCTATGAGTAGCTCACATTGTGTGAGTTGCTGTATGGGTGTATGAGTGGATATATCAGTGGCTGTATTAGTGAGCAAGTTGGTGTATGAGTGGCTGTATGTGTGACTGAGTGGATGTGTGTGTAGACTTATGAATCAGAGTTTGAGTGTGTAAGTACTGGTATGGGTGTGTCAATGGTTTTGAGAATGGTAATGTGGATGTTGGACTGGGTGTATGAAAGGTTATATGGGGGTGTGAGTGGGTGCATCAGAGATTCTGTGGATTATGCAAACACAAAGAGATGATGGACGGAGTACTGAAACACTCACCCCCAGTCACAGATCTGGGTTGAATCCATCATCGTTCTTTAGCTCACTTAGCCACCTCAGTTCAGACCCAGCTATGTGCAAATCAGTCTTGACCCTGTGCCTCATGGGAACAGTCCAGCCCGAACTGCCAAGCCAGATCTTCCCTGAACTGGAAACAAGTATCCTGGGACCGGTTGCGGGGTAACACCCCTCTTTAGCCAGGCTAGCTTGAATCCAGTGGCAAAGTGAGAAAGGGACCCACATCTGGGCATACCCTGCCAATTTAGGGCGAAAAAAGCAAACGCAAATAGATGATGGACGGAGCGCTGAAAGTTTTCAAACACTCATCCCAGTCAAAGATCTGGGTTGAATACATCATCGTTCTTTAGCTTACTTCCCTACCTCAGTTCAGACCCAGCTATATGCAAATCAGTCTTGACTCTGTGCTTCATGGGAACAGTCCAGCCCGAACTGCCAAGCCAGGTCTTCCCTGAACTGGAAACAAGCATCCTTGGACCGGTTTCGGGGTAAAACCCCTCTTCAGCCAGGCTAGCTTGAATCCAGTGGCAAAGTGAGCAAGGGACTCACGTCTGGGCATATCCTGCAAACTTAGGGCGAACGAAGCACACACAAAGAGATGATGGACGGAGTGCTGAAACTTTTCAAACACTCACCACCAGGTCCTTCCTGAACTGGGGCAATGTGGGGGCTTGCCGGAGGTGGAGGAGCGAGGTTGTTCCAGGCCTTGGCTGCGAGGTAGGAGAACAGATTTATTCCTGTTCTGGTCTTGTAGATGCTTGAAATGGTGGTGTCACACTGTGCCCTATGAACTACTAACCCCTGATACAGAATGGTGGTCTGCTCCCCCCTGTTTCTGTGCCTCTTATTTCTCAGCAGAAGGATTGGACTGCAGACTTGTTTACCACGCAGAAAGCGGGTACTTGAGTGTGGGAGAGCGGGCCCTTTAAACTGGCTACAGGCTGTGGACAGACCGCCTCTAGACCGACCTAAGCGCCCATTGGCCAATAAGAGGAGAGGACAACAAGGCTGGGACGAAGTTCGCTTCCGGGTTTAGCCACTAAGAGGAAGAGACCTTCGCCGAGACAAGGGATCTGAGATCTACGCTCGCAGCGGCAAGACCTGTGCTACAGACATGAAGGGCTCGGGAGAACCGAAGCAGCAAGGCGGCCACCGTATCCACGCTGCGCCCAGCCACGCTTCAGGAGAAGCTTGGCTCTCGAAGGTACGGAGCAAGGTTGCGGGTGGGTTGGGACAAGGTAGAGGTCCGACCCGTAGAGGGGGTGTTTTCCCACTCTCTATCCTCCGCTTCGTATTCCCGATACCTTGAGCATGTGCACTTACTTTGTACAGCCCGAGCACTTACCAATTTAGGGCGAATAAAGCAAACACAAAGAGATGATGGATGGAGTGCTGAAAGTTTTCAAACACTCACCCCAGTCACAGATCTGGGTTGAATCCATCATCGTTCTTTAGCTCACTTTGCCACCTCAGTTCAGACCCAGCTATATGCAAATCAGTCTTGACTCTGTGCCTCATGGGAACAGTCCAGCCAGAACTGCCAAGCCAGGTCTTACCTGAACCGGAAAAAAGCATTCTGGGACCAGTTTTGGGATAGCACCCATTTTCAGCCAGGCTAGCTTGAATCCAGTGGCAAAGTGAGCAAGGGACCCACGTCTGGGCATACCCTGCCAACTTAGGGCGAACAGAGCAAACACAAAAGGGATGATGGACGGAGTGCTGAAACTTTTCAAACACTCATCCCCAGTCACAGATCTTGGTTGAATTCATCCTTGTTCTTTAGCTCACTTTGCCACCTCAGTTCAGACCCAGCTATATGCAAATCCGTCTTGACCCTGTGCCTCATGGGAACAGTTCAGCCCGAACTGCCAAGCCAGGTCTTCTCTGAACCGGAAACAAGCATCCTGGGACCGGTTTCTGGGTAAAACCCCTCTTCAGCCAGGCTAGCTTGAATCCAGTGCCAAAGTGAGCAAGGGACCCACGTCTGGGCATACCCTGCCAACTCAGGGCAAACAAAGCAAATACAAAGAGATGATGGACGAAGTGCAAAACTTTTCAAACACTCACCCACAGGTCCTTCCTGAACTGGGGCAGTGTGGTGGCTTGCCGGAGGTGGAGGGGCGAGGTTGTTCCAGCCTCGGCTGCGAGGTAGGAGAAGGGTTTTCTTCCTGTTCTGGTCTTGTAGATGCTTGAAACGGTGGTGTCACACTGTGCCCTATGAACCACTAACCCCTGATACAGAATGGTGGTCTGCTCCCCCCTGTTACTGGGCCTCTTATTTCTCAGCAGAAGGATTGGACTGCAGACTCGTTTACCATGCAGAAATCGGGCACTTGTGTGTGGGAGAGCGGGCCCTTTAAACTGGCTACAGGCTGTGGACAGACCGCCTCTCAGACCGACGTCAGCGCCCATTGGCCAATAAGAGGAGAGGACAAGGCCGGGACGAAGTTCGCTTTCGGATTGAGCCACTTGGAGGAAGAGACCGTCGCAGAGACAGGGGATCTGAGATCTACGTCGCAGCGGCAAGACCTGTGCTACAGACACGGAGGGCTTGGGAGAGCCGAAGCAGCAAGGAGGCCACCGTATCCACGCTGCACCCAGCCATGCTTCAGGAGAAGCGTGGCTCTCGAAGGTACGGAGCAAGGTTGCGGGGTGGGTTGGAACACGGGTGAGGTGCGACCCATAGAGGGGTGTTTTCCCACTCTCTATCCTCCCACTTCGTATGCCCGATACCTTGAGCATGTGCACTTATTTTGTACAGCCTGAGCATTTACGGGTGATCCCTCATTCCCTTTCCTGCACAAATGTCCCCACAGACCACTGATATTCTTCTCCTTCTTTTACCTGAGCATCATCGGATTAAGCCCTGACCAGACCCAAAGACGAACTGAAGGAAGCGGAGAGGAAGAGGGCCTGGAAAAAGATCACCGGCTTGAACCTTAAGTCTGGCTTCCTTCAGGAGGAGACGTTTATGTAAAATAAAACCCACCCTATCCCGATACGGTTTTGAAAGTGTTTCTTCCCCATGCCCACAGGTGGCCAGAGAGAGCTCGGCTGATCAGAGGTGTCTTTTGGGTGGATGTCATGAGTGATGTAATATGTGAGGTCATAAGCAGTGCATTGCAGGGGCACAAGTTATATTTAGCTCAACTAATATAACTGCTGAATTTCTCTGGTTTTGTATGAGTGAAATATCAGCCTAACTATAATGTCCCTGTGGTGCAGAGTATAAACATCATCGCAAAAATATCGTGGGACAGAATATCGCCTCAAAAAGATCGTGGGTAAGAAATATCGACAACAAAAATATAGTTGACAAGAATATTGACTGACAGGTAAGTAATATCGATTACATACATTTTATGTATTTTAGTGTTTTTAATGAGAATTGTTTGTCATTTTATTATATGTTTTAGAGTTTTACTAGTTATTAATTTTTTTTAAATGTAATTCTCCATTTTTAGTTCCGTAGCAGGTTGTGGGTTTATAGGGGAATAGTGTGAGAAGTAATTTAATTTTATAACATGTATTGAATAATAATTGTGTTAATTGATTAATTAATAATAGTTTAATAGTTAGTTGTTAATTAATTTCAATTAGTCAATTAATAAATAAGTAGGTTAATTGTTTAATTAATTTTAGGTTGGCGTTGTGGTGTTTATATGTGTAAATTGTGTGAAGGGTGGTAAGTAATACAAAATTTGTATTGATTAATTATTAAATACTTTAAAATTAATTACCATTAATTAATTGCTAATTATTAATTGTATAATTAATTTGTGTGTTTTGGTGTTTATATGCGTAAATGGTGTAAAAGCTGGTAAGTAATTAATTTTGTATTGATTAATTAATAAATAATACATTAATTTTCATTAATTAATTAGTCATTATTAAATTTAATTGTGTCATTAATTGTAAGCGTGTGTTTTAAATACAAAAATTATTTATAAGTATGTTATATTTAACTTTTACGCTATCCAACACTTTCCCTACTGTTCCACTCTCTGGATTGAGAATAGTAATTTTTACCCCTACCCTATCCAACACTTTCCCTACTGTTCCACTGTCTGGAGTTGGGATCGTAATTTTTACTCTTACGCTATCCAACAGTTTCCCTACAAATTTTTACCCCCACGCTATCCAACACTTTCCCTACTGTTGCACTCTCTGGAGTTGGAATAGTAATTTTTACCCCTATGCTATCCAGCGCTTTCCCTACTGTTGCACTCACGGGTGTGGGTATAGTAAATTTTACCCCTACGCTATCCAGCTCTTTCCCTACTGTTGCACTCACTGGAACGGGAATAGTAATTGTTAGCCCTTCGCTATCCAACTTTTTAACTACTAATGTTTTTATTTTGTTATTAAATATATGTATTTTTTTAAAATAGTTTAATATGTTAATTAAATATAGAATATTTTATTTAAAATTATTTATATATGTGTTTATTTTATTTTTATATAATGAAAAACGTTTATAAATGACAAAGATAATAGTTAATAAAATATATTTAAGTAAATATATGTATATGTACATATTTGTTTGTGTTTATACTTCTTAAATTAAGTTTATTTGTTATAATTACTTAAAGTATATATTAAATTAAATGTATTATGTTAATAATATTAATATTATTGAATTAATTTAATTTAGGTTATGTCATTTTTTTAAAGTCCATATTTTTTACATCTATATTTTTTAAATCTATATTTTTGAGTCCATATTATTGTACTTACCTGTTTAAATATAGGGAGTCGATATTTTTGTAATCCATATTTTTACATCAATATTTTTTTCATCTATATTTTTGTAATTGATATTTAAACATGGAACAGTCCTTGTAACCTTTGTTTTTTTGCACTGAATTTCTAAGGGTTTTTTAATTCTATTTCCTAATTCTAATTCTCCTGTAACCTTTGGTTTCTTCAGTGAATTTCTAAGGTTTTTGTAAATGCAATCCTGACTATAACGTCCCTATAAACTTTAGTTTTTTTCAGTGAATTTTAAAATGTATCAAATTCTATTTCCCAACTCTAACGTCTATGTAACCTATGATTTTTTATTGATTTTTTAAGGTTTTTAAATTGTATTTTCTATCGAGCAGACATCAATGACCACCAACACATCCAAAAATAATATGTAAAAAAATCCAATCTGAACATTACCTTACACATATTACTATATACATACTTCTTTCAAAGCATGTTTAAACTCTTGTTTTTTAATCAGTTACTTTTAAAACCATCTTTAAAATCTATCTTCTGTTTTCTTGGTCATTCAGGGCATTGCGATGACATCGTTAACCGCCACGATTGCCACAATCACGCCATTTCAATAAAGTGAAATCACATATATGCACACATATTACAGTACTTTACACACTAGGGTTTCATTACAGTACACTTCAAACTCACATTTTTCTGGTGTATTTCTAGAACAACAATCACTAAAACCTATTTACCGTTTTCGGTGTCTGTGGAGATCGTGATGACGTTGGTAATTGTGATTTCCCTGGACATGTCACATCACAAAAGTGTTAAGCAAGAGTAGACATTCAATGGCCACCAACACAAACAAAAATAACATGGAAAAAAATCCATTCTGAACATTGCCCTACACATATTACTATATGCATACTTCTTTCAAAGCATGTTTAAACTCATGTTTTTTTACGAAGTTTCTTAAAAACCCATTTTTAAAACCTATTTTTTATTTTTGCGGTTATTTGGGTAATCGCGATGACGTCATTAACCCCGATGATCGCACCTTTTCCATGAAGTCTAAAATACTTAAATATGGGTTTGTTACAGTATTCTCTAAACTCATGTTTTTCTAGAGAGTTTTTATAAAAACCATCTCTAAAACCTATTTTATATTTTCGCAGTAACTCTGGAGAACGCAATGACGACGGTAATGGCGATCCACTGGATATGTCAAGTAAATGAAAAACAAAAGCAGAAATTCAATAGCCACCACCACATTAAAAAATTATAACTATATAATTAATTCTAACCATCAGAGTAGGTAGCTAACTATCTAAATACCTCTATAAAAACAAATATCAGAATCTCAATATCTCTATAACAATGCGTATTAATGATTCACTGATATATATTTTTTTATTTCCACTAATATTTGCGATAATGCTGAGTTGATAGTTGTGATGTCCCGCAACAGTACATGCCACTGCGTTGGCGCTCGCGTCATCGTCATGAATATCGCATGTGATTAAAAAAATCCATTTTGGACACCCAACTTGTGTCACTAACACCCCCCTTTCTCAACCATGGGGTTACAGCATCTCCACCCTGACCCCTTATGTGGGCTTTCACACAAATTTTCAGCCCCAGGAACCGTTCCTGATAGATAAAAGGGCAGCAGAAACTCTCGGTTCAGGTTCAGTCCAGCCAATCAGGGTATTCCCATTGGCGCGTGCATTTGTGATTAATCGCGAGACCACCGCAAAATATCTGTGGCCAGAGACCTCACTATAATTTTAAACTTACATTTCTCAGCAACTACTGGACGGATTAACTCCAAGTAAGCAAACGGCACATCCTTGAACCGACATCTACCTCCATGCCAAATTTGGTGTAAGTCCGTTCAGCGGTTTGGGCTGAAGGTGTGGCTAAAGGTTTCTATGGGATTTAACATTACAAACCAACCTTATTTCTTGCCCCAAATTCTTGGTCCCCTCTGCATGGATCACCCCAAACTTTCCATGACAATAGAACCCACCTTGGTAATGTGTGTGTGTGTGTATATACACACACACACACACACACTCACACACAATATATATATATATATATATATATATATATATATATATATATATATATATATGTATATATATATATATATTTCAAGCTCCGCAACTCTGCTACCGGAGACCGGCAGCAGAAAGCAACAAGACGGCACTCGCAGCAGGTATAAACCAAGTCCGGTTTATTTAGCGCAAAAAGAATAGGATCAGACGCGTTTCAGCACTTGCCTTCGTCAGTGTCAGCTGGCGTCGGCAGTGCAGCAATAGATAAGGCAAAATTCATTGAAACAAAAAAAGGTTCAAAAGGTCAAATGAAAGCGCCATCTTGTAACGATGAAATCGCGCTATTTACAATTTACATTTCACATTTTCAAGTTCAAGCAATGAAAGTAAATAAACTGAACATTCATCAACATTCTATTATCGTGTTAGTAACTGATTGAGCCCTTGATGGGCTAATTGAACACAAATTCCTACTACAGTGAAAACGTTCATTGCTTTCCTCATCATATCGTGTTGTTGGTATACAGTGGAAATAACACAATCCCCATAAGTTCTTAGTCTATGGTAATAATTGAGGCCTGGATGGCCATACACACAAATACCAATATTAACAAAACCACACAACATAAACCCTAACTAAAGGAAAGGGGTGTGGAGTGGGGGGGTGTTTGTTCTTCTGAAACCAACTGATAACTACGCCTTATGTAAAGTGAACGAAGGATATTACTACAGACAGTAACGTGGTTCAGAAACAAGTAGAAGTGTTCATAGGTGTGATAGTAACTCCTCCCCTGCATTAAGTCCTCCTGGTGACTTCGTTTGGAGGTCGATAATATACCGAGACTCCAGACGTCTGAGTCGCCTCTTTAAGTCTCCACCCCTAACATCTTGAGGGATGCAGTCTAAGCTGAAAAAGCTGAGTTTTGTCCTGTCGCTGTTGTGGTGGCTAGCAAAATGCCGGGCCATTGGATAATTTTCATCCTTATTCGCAATGGCTCGTTGGTGCTCCAAGATTCTCAACTTTACTGCTTTCGTGGTGCTTCCTACGTACATCCGTCCGCAGGGGCACTTCAAACAGTATACCACGAATGTGGTTGAACAAGTAATAAACTTGTTGATTTTAATTTTTGAGTCCCTGTGTGGCACTTGATAGCTCAATACCCTCTGACTGTTACTGCAGGCTTTGCATTTCCCGCATGGGTACGAGCCATGCATCGACTGCAGTTCTCCTTTGGATCTGCCCTTCGGTAGATGGCTAGTGACTAGTGTGTCTTTTAAAGATCTTAGTCTCCTAAAGGTAATCATGGGGTGTTGTTGTAGATCTTTTCCGATTACATTATCGGATTTCAAGATCCCCCAATTCTTAGCCATGATGGCTCTAACCTTATTAGCTGCCACTGAGTAGTTAGTGATCAGTCTAATGATACCACTTCCTTCTTTAGGGCTGCCTATCTTCTTATCCTGTAGGAGGGTATCTCTGTTGACTTTCTCTGCCTTTTTCTCAGCTTGAAGGAGGGTAGATACGGAGTAGCCGCGAGATTTAAAGCGTTTAACACTTTGTTGAGCGGCCTCTGTGTAATCTCTCTCCAGAGAACTGTTGCGCTTGATCCTCAACAGTTCCCCGTAGGGGATACTTTTAACCAGGGAGGTCGGGTGGCTGCTGCGTCCGTGGAGGACAGAGTTACCCGCCGTCTCTTTTCTAAAGAGGGCGGTCTGGATTTTGCCTGCATCAACGAAAACTCTGAGATCTAAATAGTTAACCTCACTCTTGCTGATTGTACAGGTGAAATGCAGGTTAAGGTCATTCTGGTTCAGAATCTTAATATAATCCATAGCTGAGTGTTCCGACCCCCTCCAAATAAGGAAGAGGTCGTCGATATACCTCCTCCAGCATATCACCTTCTCCACCCAAGGGGTTTTATCGTCTGCCCAGGCCACCTGCTTCTCCCACCAGCCCACGAATAAATTCGCGTAACTGGGGGCGAAGCAGGTTCCCATCGCAGTCCCCCTTACTTGCCTATATCGTTGGTTCTGAAAAACAAAAATATTGTTATTCAAGCAAAACGATATGAAGTCCAAAATCATCTGGCTGTGTTGCAAGTAACGGGCGGGTCGCAGATTCAGGAATGTCTTAACAGCTGCAATGCCATCATGATGACTGATGCTCGTGTAGAGGCTCGAGATGTCCATAGTGATCATCAGGAAATCCTCCTCCCACTCCACGTCTTGTATCTGCCTCAAGAAATCCTTGGAGTCCTTAGTATAGGAGCTCAGTTCAGTAACCCAAGGTGCCAAAAATGAGTCGATAAACTTCGACATATTCTCAGTTAGCCCACCTATGGATGACACGATGGGCCTCCCTGGTGGTTGCGTGGAGTGTTTATGAATCTTGGGGAGGTGATAAAAACTCGGTAGTCTCGGTTGTTTGTTCTGTAGGAATGAGTATTCCTCCCTGTTTAGTATGCCCTTTCCATACCATTGATCAACTAGGGAGTGGTTATTCCGGATACTCTCCTGATACTCTCGTTCCGTTGCCGGCATATAGTTATTACAGTCTTGTAGTTGAGAGAGGGCTTCCTTGCAATACTGTTCACGATTTAGGATAACAACGTTCCCGCCCTTATCTGAGGGCTTTATTACTATAGAGTCATCTTGTTGTAGACTCGTAATTGCTTTACGTTGTTGGAATGACAGATTCCAATGTATATCCTTCTTCCGTGCTTCTTCAGTTTGCGAAAGCTTTTGTAGGTCCTGGTTAACGGCGTCTGAAAAGATATCCAAAGCATCCATTGGTGTCTGTGGGAGAAAGCGGGAGGTTGGCTTGAAGTGGCTTGGTTCTCCAATCTGGGTTATGCCCATGGACATGCCTCTCCCAACGGTGTCAGTTGGAGGAGCGATTTGACTTAGTCCTTCTTCCAAAAGGTCTTCAAGCACCGCTAGGCCTTCCAAGTCATTGATATTCATTTCCGTGGGATCAATTTGAGTTGTAGCAGACTCCCTTGGTGGACCTTGTGCCTTCTCCTTGAGTGCTTTCTGTTTGAAATATTTCCAAAGTTTAAGTTTGCGGATGAACAGGAATAGGTCTATTCGTGTCTGTACATATTCATAGCGGCCTGTAGGGCAGAAGGAGAGTCCTAACTTGAGGACATTTTCTTCGTCCTTATTAAGTACTCTATCTGAGAGGTTGATGATGTTAAGATCTTCCATCAGTTCCTCTTGGACCTGTTTTGCCGAGACCTCTGTTTCCTGATTTCCCCTTCTCCGCTTCCTCCCGCCGCGTCTTGTGATGCGTCTCCGCTTTTTTCTTTGGTGATTTCCGGGGGGCGCTTCTTCCCTCCCCTTAGCCAATTGGAGCGGATTAGATCGCATTCCTCGTGAAAAGAAGCCGATTCTTCAGCTTGTGCGCTTTGTTGCGCTCGATTCTGTGCCTCGTCTTCAGACTGCTCTGCACTGGTCACCTCAGATTCAGAGGTTTCTCGTTGCACTGCTGGTTTCTGCCGTCTAGCCTTCAGAGCTCGGCGAGGCGCGTCGTACTTACGTGCAAAGGTCAAAATTCTTCCCTGCTCATAGTCACGAGCATCACGTTCAAATTTCTGTTGTTTTCTTAGTTGGATCTTCTTTTCGTAGCTTGTTAGCCTTTTTTTCATGGACTCCTTCTCTGTGTCCAGTTGTCCCTGGTCTGCCAGGTCTACAATCTCTTTTTCCAGCGCTTCAATATCTTGTAGAGCCTTTTCCCTATCTTTCCAGGCAAATTTGATTAGAAGGCATAACATCCCTTCCGAAGAGTGTGCTGTCAAGGTAGCCCATTCACTCAATAGTTCTGGGTCGGGATTCTCATAGGCTGGAATCGTGTAGATCCGAAGACCCCGTGGGACCCTCTTAGCATCCACGTAATGCTGCAGCGAAGTGGCCTCCCACCACTTCCTTGTTTCCCTTTCGTATAGTCTCTCTAGTTGTTGGTATTTGCTCTTTAGGGTTGGCTGAACCACATCCTCTGTCTGTGCAGCGTTCCGTGCCCTAGGCTCCGGTCGCTCTTTGAAAATGCCTGTTGCTGCCTCCCGGCGCGCTGTGTCGCTGAACATTAGAATTGTAGATTTTAAACTCCCTAATGTCGTGCACGTTCTGCTTCACTCGTGCCCCTTTAGAGTGGAATAGGTCGGCGTCTCCTACCTCGATCTCGATCTCAATCTTTCCGTCCCCGTTGCTCCGGTTGTATTCCTAGGTCCGAACACAGCGGGACTGGTGTCGAGGCTGCCGACTTCCTGGGCGGTGCGTTCTCCCTTTCCTCCGTCAGCTGCTCCCAGTGAACGCCAATGGAGACCGCACTCAGCCGAGTGGGTGCCGAAAAAAACGGCGGCGTGCCGTTTCAAATATTTCAAGCTCCGCAACTCTGCTACCGGAGACCGGCAGCAGAAAGCAACAAGACGGCACTCGCAGCAGGTATAAACCAAGTCCGGTTTATTTAGCGCAAAAAGAATAGGATCAGACGCGTTTCAGCACTTGCCTTCGTCAGTGTCAGCTGGCGTCGGCAGTGCAGCAATAGATAAGGCAAAATTCATTGAAACAAAAAAAGGTTCAAAAGGTCAAATGAAAGCGCCATCTTGTAACGATGAAATCGCGCTATTTACAATTTACATTTCACATTTTCAAGTTCAAGCAATGAAAGTAAATAAACTGAACATTCATCAACATTCTATTATCGTGTTAGTAACTGATTGAGCCCTTGATGGGCTAATTGAACACAAATTCCTACTACAGTGAAAACGTTCATTGCTTTCCTCATCATATCGTGTTGTTGGTATACAGTGGAAATAACACAATCCCCATAAGTTCTTAGTCTATGGTATGGTAATAATATATATATGTGTGTGTGTGTGTGTGTATATATATATATATATATATATATATATATATATATATGTATATATATATATATATATATATATATATATATATATATATATATATTATATATATATATATATATATATATATATATATATATATATATATATATTACCTACTGGCGGTCGCCAGTAGGTAGTTATAGTTAGGATCTACTTTCCATAGGAAATCCGCAACATTCTATTGGGAATAACTTTGGCGCCGGTGGACGAATCTTCGCGAATTTCTCAAAGTAGGTGGCCCGCTCCTTCCCTGAAAATGTGGGGGGGGGGGATTCGTCAAGCAGGGGCCGAGATAAAAGGGGGGTCCCAAAACATGTTTTCTCCATGTTAATTTCCATAGGGCGGTCGAACTCACTTTTAGCCCGAACGGCTGAATGGATTTCCACCAAACTTGGCAAAATTGTAGGGACTGGTAGCCCGATGTGCCTTTGCTATGTCTCAAGATATATGCGCCAGTGGTTTTTACGAAAATTAACTTTGAAAAATATATATTAGGCTACATTGTGCTATATATATGTTAGAGCCCAAATGTAGCCCAATGTAGCCCAAAGATGGCCACCAGAGACAAAAAAACAAATGTAACTCAAATATCAGCCAGATGTAGCCCAACTATAGCCCAATGACAGAATGTCCCAGAGTGTTCTAAAGAACAACTAGAGCGCTAACAGTCTTACTTATAAAGAGTTAGGAATTAGCATTTAAAAAACCTTTGAAATTCACTGAAAAAACCATAGGTTTCACACCAGTTATAGTTAGGAATTAGCATTTAAAAAACCTAAGAAATACACTGAAAAAACCATAGGTTTCACACCAGTTATAGTTAGGAATTAGCATTTAAAAAACCTATTAAATTCAATGAAAAAACCATAGGTTTCACACCAGTTATAGTTACCTGGAAATTTTACTGACATAAAACCATTGAAATTCCCACGTTATAGTTAGTTGGACTCACTATAACTTGCGCGCCTGCAATGCACTGCTGATGGCGTCACATATTACATCACTCATGACATGGTCAGTGACATCACTCTTAGGAAGAAACTTCCGCAGCAGAGGACAACAGAAAGATCCGTGGGAAAGACGCCCGCAGAAGGCTTGTCAAGCAGCCAAAGAGAAAAAAGCAGAAGGCCTAATCTCAGGGCCAACCTGGTGTAAATAACCCAAAACAAAAACACACAGTCCAGAAGGGCCAACCAGCAGCCAACAGAGCCACAGTCCCAACAAAAGAGGACTCACAGGCACATGAAATCCTACAGATCACACAACTGAGGCAACAAAAGAATAGCTCCCAACAACCAGATCAACTCACAGTTCACTGAGGGGGAGAAGGAAGAGGAGGTGGCCGAAGCCCCACCAAGAACCTTCGGATGGCCGAGTCTGCCAGGACGTGCAACAAAAGAGTGCCATCGAAGGGAAGAGCCACCTGCCGTTCGCGAACATTTTCTGGGAGCACACTGTCCTGAAGCAAAGCATGGCGGGGTAGGGCAACCGAAGAAGCCATGGCACAACCAAGCACCTACGAGATGTCCAGAGCGGAGCGAAGAATAAACGCCGCCAGCTCGTGGTCATCTAACGCATGGTGATGCAAGTCCACACTAGAGCCCTCTTGGGAAGCTGCAGATTCAAGGGACTCCGCCGAGTCCTACAATCAAGAGGTGGCCCTAGCCAGCACACATAAGGTGTTAAGGGCCGGCAGAGCCCACTGGTTGAAGCAAACATATTGCCCCAAGAGTCCAGCCAGCTTGCCTCCCATGATGGTGGAGACAGCAGCGACGGCAGGGTGGGAAAGGCGGTCCGCAAAAGAGGGCCACTGGCAGAGGGTGGAGGGAAAGACAAAACGGGTCACGTGGTCCCGGAAGGTGCCGGTGCAGAAGGTGTTGGGGCACCGGATCCCCCGTGGCGGGGTGCCCCCAAGTCCCCATCAGAGAGGAATGGAGTGAGCCCTCAAAAGGAAATAGCAGCTCCCTCTCATCAGAGCCCTGGTGAAGAACTTCTAATAGATGATCCAAGGGGAAATGTCAACTAAGAATGAGCAACCCAATATACCCTTGAGGGCTTGGGCGGTAGGTATGAAAGGGTAATTGTGTCGTCAAGGGTTTTGTTGAACTGTAGAGTATTCAAAATTATATATTATTTTGTGGTCCTAAGCATTTGACACCACTGATGCACAATTTGTGTCAGACAAAGTTTTTAAACAAATAGAGCTAATACCAAAGGGTAATAAAAAGAGAGAGCAATAGCAGGGTGTATGGAAAAGTTCTGTTTGTTTTAATTATTCACAAAACAAAAATAAAATATACATGGGTATACCATTTGTTTCAAAAGCTACAATAGGAAAAATATCAATAAAACAGCCTTTTTGCAGCAATTGTTGTAGCTTATCCACCTATTTACAAGTTATATCATTAAAAGCAGTGGAATAAGCGCAGTCGACGTTTCGGTCTCTAGACTTGCGTTATGGAGACCATCCTCAGGACAGACAAATCAAATCATGAATACCCTTTCTTATAGATAAATGAAGTTCATGGAGTTTTAATGGGCCTCAAATTCAAGTAGATGGTAGCGATGAGTACAATCATCTGTAAAGACAGGAATCGACTGATTTTATATCTCCCTGTGTGACTTTGGAAGTGGCGCTGCTGATGAAAACGCACAGATAGTCTATACTTCAGTTTTCTGTGTATTTAAGCGATTTGCAGGCCCTTGATCACTTTTAAATGAAATTCACTTAAAACGGCGGTCCTGGTTAAACAAAGGTCGAAGGCGATCCTCGCAGTTCAACAGGCAGCAGCTGCCGTTTTAAGTGAATTTCATTTAAAAGTGATCGAGGGCCTGCAAATTCGCTTAAATACACAGAAAGCTGAAGTATAGACTATCTGTGCGTTTTCATCAGCAGCGCCACTTCCAAAGTCACACAGGGAGATATAAAATCAGTCGATTCCTGTCTTTACAGATGATTGTACTCATCGCTACCATCTACTTGAATTTGAGGCCCATTAAAACTCCATGAGCTTCATTTATCTATAAGAAAGGGTATTCATGATTTGATTTGTCTGTCCTGATGATGGTCTCCATAACGCAAGTCTAGAGACCGAAACATCGACTGCGCTTATTCCACTGCTTTTAATGATATAACTTGTAAATAGGTGGATAAGCTACAGCAATTGCTGCAAATAGGCTGTTTTATTGATATTTTTCCTATTGTAGCTTTTGCAACAAATGGTATACCCATGTATATTTTATTTTTGTTTTGTGAATAATTAAAACAAACAGAACTTTTCCAGACACCCTGCTATTGCTCTCTCTTTTTATTACCGTTTGGTATTAGCTCTATTTGTTTAAAAACTTTGTCTGACACAAATTGTGCATCAGTGGTGTCAAATGCATAGGACCACAAAATAATATATCATTTTGAATACTCTACAGTTCAACAAAACCCTTGACGGCACAATTACCCTTTCATACCGAGGGGAAATGGGCAGCCGGATCACCCTTGCGCAAAATTCCCACAGCCGTGGAAAACAGCGTGAGCGAAGGCCGCACTCGCCTCCGTAGGGCCCCACGGTGGGGAAAGCAGCTCCTCCGTTGGCGACGGCTGCAAGCTAAGGCGGTCATCCCCTAAGCCAATCGAAGTGGGGAAGGGCCAGGGCCGGAAAGGAGAAAGAGGCGCCGAGGAGTGGGGGACCTGTGGCTCCTCTGGGGAAAACCACTGTCCGGCGTCTCCGGCGAGGAGCCGCCCTTGGATGATGGGAAAAAGCCATGACACGGCGGCCCGTCTCCGGCGAGGATGACACCAGGAAGCGCCCAACCTCTGGGGAGGAGGGGACGTCTGAAGACGAGTCCACGACTTGACGCCTGTCCGGTGCCGTAGAATCCGCAACCTGGAGCAGGGCATCGTCGGCGTCATCCAGCGCCACCCGAGATACCAGACAGGCCCCCGCCATATCACACAGCGCAGGAGACCGGGGCTGAGGCTGCTAAGGGACAGTGCCGGAACGTCACCGACTCGACCTCCAATGAGGCAGCCATCTGCGTGGAGGGATGAGAGGCACCCGGGGAGTCGCAATGAGCTACCCGCCAGCCTCGACCCATAAGGGGACGAGAGTGGCCTGCAGACCCCCAAGGCGGCGCCAAGGCCGTCTCGACCTCCAGCGAGGCAGCCACGTGTACGGAGCGACCAGAAAGACCAGGGGAGTGACAAGGAGATCCCCGCCAGCCTCGACCCACGAGGGGACGAGAGGGGCCCTCCGACCCCTGCGGCACCCCCAAGGCCAACTCGACCTCCGACGAGGCGGCCGCCTGTGTGGAGAGATGAGAGGGGCCCGGGGAGGGATGAGGGGTCCCCAGCCAGCCTCGACCCATGATGGGATGAGGGGGGTCCGCAGACCCCTGTGGCCAGGGCCAGCAGCTGCCGGCGCCGAAGTGGCTTCACCTCGGCCTTAGACTGCGCCTGTTCCAAGGGCCGAGAGGGGTTCGGGGATGCGACCTGAGCCCCGGCGACCTCCCGCGACACCACAGGGACTCTCGCAGGGGTGCCGTGGTCTGAAGGAGGGACCCCCGAAGGGCCGCACCCCAAAGGCACCACATCCTCCGAGCCTAGATCCGAACCAGTCAGAGCCGGGGCTGGAGCCGCCGGTGACGCCACAGAAGGCACAGGGCGAGGGATCCTCTGATGAAATGGTGGATAGGGGGACGATACGCGGGCCGCATCACCCGCGGAGAGCCCACACCCCCAAATGCTCTTGCGGCACAGGAGAAGGATGAGAACGACGATGATGACGGCTGCTTCGATAACCTTCCCCAGAAGCTGATCGAGGTGACAAAGCAGACTTGGACATGCAAGCCGAGAGAAGTTTCATCCAGTGCTCCTGCCGTGACTTCGGCTTCTACTGTTTGCACGCCTCGTAATCAGTGGAGCCGTGATCTTCCCCCAAGCACCCGTTGCAAATGAGGTGAGGGTCCGTCGCCGACATCAAACATCCACAAGACAAACACGTTTTAAAGCCCAAAGGCATCTGCACAATGTTCCCACAAGCACACGCAATAGCGAAGGGGAAAGCCTAAACAGGCCCAGAGCACGAACCGGATTCGTGTTGCACGCGGAAAAGGAAAAAACTGATGTTGGTGCGCCGGGGTGGGACTTATGTGACCTCGCTGATGTCACGCCCGCAGACGACATCAGGGCGGAATCACGCGGTACCGCCCCCGCATGCAGAGATGCTAGGGAAAAGACCATTTTTCCAGATCCAGTCTCACGCCTGGGGATAATTCTACGTTAAGGAATCTGCGGCTAGTAGTCTCTATCAGATACACCCACTCACTGACTTATACAACCAGTCACACACACACTCTCAATAGTTACATATTGCAGTTAGGGAATAAAATGAAGGTTCTGTGCTCTACCCTGTGTGGGCAGCCATCTCCCAGAGCACATTGATGAAGGCCATGTAAAGCTGGGTTGGCCGGGGGCCTGGTGCCTAACTCTCCACGTGTGGCCAATGCCAGTAACAACTAGCTTTCAGCTATGCACAAGAGGGGTTGGCCATAGGGCACTCAACCCTTGACAAGCAGCCATCCTTCCATGGGAACCCAATCCAAGCTGCGCAAGGCCATGAGACAAGTGAAGCAGGGGTTTGGTTGCTGGGTCTGGACTGTGACCAGGCCATGCTCCCATCCCACCATGTCTAGCGAACCCCTCACATGGGGCCTTTGGCCAAGCACAGCACTCATTCCTTTTATTCATTTTGTACGGGCTTTACAAAGCCTATGGTGGATTTATGAATCTGAGGTCTGTGAAGGGTCCAGGATTTGCCAATCTGTCATGAGATTCACAAACCCCAAGATAAAAATATTTTCTTGATAATTACTTTATTGCCATGGTGGGTCACTTTGGGACCTTAGGATCACTGTAGGTTCATTCTGCCCTTTTGTCAATAGGTCTCACCTATCCAGCGCGCAACGAGGGACCTCTTGAAATCGCTCCGGGCTTTTGTGGAAACTTGTACATGTTCTGCACTGTTTTCAAGGGGCCCTCATGCATGTGTGGCGTTTGCCATGCAGGAGCGAGCAGCAGTGGCATCTGTTTGTAATTATATCGCCCGCTGCTGCTCGCTCCCATAAGGTAAACACTGTAGATGGACTTTCGCGGCCGTGGCCGCGTTAGTCTTTCAGCGCTTGTTTTTTAAAGTTGCTTTTCTCCCGTCTGCTGCTTCAGCTTTCCCACCACATTCAGCCACAAACAGAGCATTTAAATGTTGTCGGGTGATTCCTGTAGTATATTATAGTCCTTCCATAGCTGCTTACTTAATACAAAGTGCTGAATCGCTCGTGGGTTGCGGATAGCAGAGATTACTGAAAGGTGCTCTTTAGCCCCTCTTCACCATTAGCCTCTCACTCACTGGTTCTGTTCAGTGTCGCTAAAGGGGGCAACCCTCTCCCGTGTCTTATGCAAAACTCCCCCTTGCACCCTGCAGAGATAGAGGCGATGCATAGACTGCAGGCCCCTGTGCTGCAAGCATAAAGCCGCCCACCTCACTACAGAGCTTAGGTACACTTACCTTCTCCGCTGGAAGGAGCTCTTTCTTTCTAGCAGCTCTCCTATCTGGCATGTGCCCATTCTCCGATAAGACAACTGTGAACTGAAGCTTGCACCTCAGTAAGGCCTGTTGAGCAATTCGGCAGCCTTCAGATTAATATTTCACCCTTCTGAGGTCATTATGGGTATTGTGCATTCGGTGAGGAGCCAAAGGCCAAGATGAGTATTAATAGTCACTATTTTTCAAAGATTTCCCAGGCGGAGTGCTGGAGATTCCCATGGTGAAGCTTGAGTTACCGAGCCACCCACCCCATCCATATTTTTGCATCACATACTGGAACTTGTAGTACTGATGTCATAACGGTACAGGGACAACGTGACTCGGAGTGTAAAGAAAAAAATATGTTCTGGATGCGACTCTCACGCTTGGACCTGGGAAACTTGAGCCGGTAACACTTAACCCTCGAGCCTTGCTTGGCAGGAACTGTAAAGACGCTGCTACATAGTAGCTACTTTCAGCAATGCCCTCCATCGGCCACAGGACCACCCCTTGGTTTCAAGCAGTAGACAGTATCTATAGCAGCTCGAGTTTCACCAACCCAGGCGTAAGTAACTCGTTAGTACTGTTTTTTTCTTTCTTATTCTGATGTGCTTAGTCTTTTTTAACTGGATTAGCAGGACTGGTGTACAAGAATAAGAAGCATTTGCAATGCAATAGGTCGCTAATTGCTGAAAGTTTAAGCAATTGGCCTTGTATTAATATTTGCAACGCCATTAGCTCAAACTTTTACTAATGCAAGACCTATTTCATTGCAAATGCTTGTTTTTCTTTTGCCCAGCATTGTGCTGGATGCACTGTATTGGGTAATGGCAGCCATTACGCATGCGCATATCGAGCGATAAAGCTCCATGGTCCAATGATGTGCTTTTTTTTTGTTGCATTCATGAATTGTCCATGGATTCCAAGCCAAGTAAATGCACTTCCTTCAGTGTGTATAAATATGTGTGTATTTGTGTATGTATGTATGTATGTATATATATATAAATATATATATATATATATGTGTATTTGTGTATATATATATATTTTTCGTCACAAAGTGATCCTGCAGATAGCGAGTGCGCTCACCAGCGTGTGCTCGGCTCAGGGGTCGGATCCTGACCCAGTTTAGAGTTTATGTCACAAAAGGAGCGGCAGAACCAATTTCTTATTGAAGAAATTGGTTGTGCCGCTCCTTTTGTGACATATATATATATATATATATATATATATATATATATATATATATATATATATATATATATGCATGTATGTATGTATGTATATATATATATATATATATATATATATATATATATATATATATATATATATATATATATATATATATATATATATATATATATTTATGCCAAAAGAAGGTTTCCACCATGCGAAGAACCGGAGAAAACACAGCGGGAATAACAGGTAGGTTTTTTATTTCAGCATGGCATGACGCGTTTCGGACGTAATGCCTTTATCAAATGCCTGCTGCAACATGAGTCCTCACAGCCAGTCAGCCTTCATGTATGTGTGTGTATATATATATGTATATATATATATATATATATATATATATATATATATATATATATATATATTCGAACACTTTTTCACTCCCAATCCGGGCTGAAAGATGGCAAGCGCACAGGTATCCGTTTTCAAGTTGATTTATTACAAACCCCTCACCCCTAACAGACGCGTTTCGCTTAAAAAAGCTTTGTCAGTGTCAGTTTGTGTGCACATGGTGACGCCATTTAAAGCCACGTTATGTTGTACATTCATCAACATAGAAAATGGTATTCAGTGCCTAGATTACATTTGCAGCAGCCATCTTGTAGTGTGTTACCAATAATACAGTTCATGTGGTCATTTAAGGCGTATTTCAAATAAAGTGCTCTAGTGCTAACTATTTAATGACATGTGACATCAGACTGAAAATTATCACAGTAAATACTGGCTTTGAACAAAACAAGGGATGATTTTTCTCCCATAATATCATTAAATACATTACTCATCCCTTTCTCTTTTGTAATGTTTTCATGGCCCTGAGTGGGCTTACTCCATTCATTATTATGTTTGTTTGTAGCCCTGAATGGGCCTGGTTACTAATCATTCTCTGTGGTTACAGGCTGTCATTTACTATGAAAAGTTCATTAACAAGTGTTCAGGGTGTCTATGCCTCATATTTTAACTTGGGCACTTGGTGGAAAATATGACTACACAGTAATCCTGCTGTGGGGGGCTGCAACATCCATCAATTAGGAGGCCGCGGTTGGAACGAGTCCAAACCAGCATGCGGTATGGCAACTTCGGACCTAATAGGAGCACGGACACAGCTCTGAAGTCCACTTCGGACTACAACAAAAACTCATACTATGAACAGCACAGGACCTACTTAAGGTGAAATATACTCCGTTTATGACTACATGTTCCATGGTGCAAAGCGCGCACGAAGCGCGTCCTACTGAAGGCGGAGTTTGCAGGGTTTACCTATCGTGACCCACGGAGCTCCCTGTGGTTGTTCAGAGACACTTAGACCTCTGATGAAGAAACGAGTGCTTGGAAACGCGTAAGGTCGAAAGTAAAGATATTTTCAAGAGAAGTGTGGTGTGGTCTTGTCCCTTGAAGAACACCGATGGTGATACTTGTGGCAGGTGGAACCAGCTGGTGGAAGCTGCAGTAGGTGCGCCCCCACATGCTTGGGCAATTGGTGGAAAATATGACTGCACGGTAATCCTGCCGTGGGGGGCTGCAACATCCATCAATTAGGAGGCCGCGGTTGGAACGAGTCCAAACCAGCATGCGGTACGGCAACTTCGGACCTAATACGAGCACGGACACAGCTCTGAAGTCCACTTAGGACTACAACAAAAACTCATACTATGAACAGCACAGGACCTACTTAAGGTGAAATATGCTCCGTTTATGACTACATGTTCCATGGTGCAAAGCGCGCACGAAGCGCGTCCTACTGAAGACGGAGTTTGCAGGGTTTACCTATCGTGACCCACGGAGCTCCCTGTGGTTGTTCAGAGACACTTAGACCTCTGATGAAGAAGCGAGTGCTTGGAAATATGTAAGGTCGAAAGTAAAGATATTTTCAAGAGAAGTGTGTTGTGGTCTTGTCCCTTGAAGAACACCGATGGTGATACTTGTGGCAGGTGGAACCGGCTGGTTGAAGCTGCAGTGAGTGCGCCCCCACATGCTTGGACAATTGGTGGAAAATATGTATATATATATATATATAGGCACTCTGCTTAAACGAACAAACTGCATGCTGGTTGCTGTAGTCTTTGGAAATAAACACTGAGCAGCGCGAGTGTCTCTGATACGATGGAGGAGTGGCCAACACTACTATAGGGGGATGGGCCAACCTTCAAAAGAGAAAATATGGACTTCCTGCACCCGAGGCATCTGATGAGGCAAACATCGCCGAAACGCGTAATGCCAATTAATAAACAGTGAATTCTCAGTCCCGCTGTGTCCCCTTATCTTCTTTCATGGAAGCGGATTGTTTTAGGAGAACTTATAAGAGCTAAACGTAATTGCAGTACTCCAGAAGGATATATACTTGTAAAAAACTGTATGATTAAAAGATTTTTGGAAAGGGGATACAGTCGATCCTTAATTAAACAGGCAGAGGATCGAGTGGACTCACTTAGTAGAAAAGACCTACTTATCCCCAAGACACATGACAAAAATGAAGAACAAATAAGATTCATCACCACATACGATAGTCAGGCATGGCAGGTCCGTCGCAGTCTTAACAAATACTGGGATGTGTTAAAACTAGACAGCGATATAAAGGAAGTAATAAACGAAAAACCTGCAATAACTTATAGGAAGGCAAAATCCTTAAAAGACAGTCTGAGCTCCACTTTGATCAAGGAACCCAAAAAAGCTAATAGGATCCAAGGGTTTTTTCCGTGCCAGAAATGTAAGGCCTGTAGGCATAGTCACAATTGTAAAGCACTCAAATTGTCATCAGATCATGAACCGCATAAAATCATTAAACATCTTCACTGCAACACTGACTTTGCGATTTATGCGCTTCGTTGCCCATGCAATAAATTTTACATTGGGTGTACAACTAAACCAGCAAAAATGAGAATACTGGAACACCTTAGGGCAATAAAAAACTTAAATCAACAATATCCAATGGCAAGACACTTTGCCATAGATCACAAACAAAACCCTGATCTTCTTGAATTTACGGTGAATTTACGGTGATTGACTGCATTGAGAAAAGAGAGAGGGGAGGGAACAGATGGCTGGAGCTCCGTAAACTGGAGTCTAAATACATCATCCAGTACGATACTTTACAACCAAAAGGTCACAACGTGGGTGAAGAGTTGGCAATTCATCTATACAGTTAATGTGTTTATTGATAATGTTTAACTATGACAGCCGCCATAGGAATTTCTCCATTTATTTATTTATTTATTTATAGTGTTTTATATAGCGCGAACAAGACCCGTGGGTATCAGAGCGCTTAACATAGACGATTACAGATTGACATTATAGTAGCAATTATAACAACAAAACAAAACAGGTGAGGTAGATGGTGATATACTATCTAGGGCGATTTAGATAAATAAATTCTTAGCGCCTGTGCCATTAGCATTAAGAGGTGCATAACGTAAAGCTTGAGTCATAGTCAAATATTCGGCTCGGTGAGGTAGGGTTACATAGTATTATAAGTACAATTATCTAAGTAGATTAGCACTGAGAGTAGAGATAGTTTAGATAGTAGCGAGGATCGTAAAGATAAACAAAGTAAGGTATAGGTAGTATCTTTCAGGTGGGAGATACAGTGTAGAGATCATATAAATATGAGGTAGCAGTAAGGTGTACAGCCGGTGTTTGCGCGGTAATCAGTCCTTTGTCTTGTCGATCTTCAAATTATTCAAGATGAGTCTGATCCTCTTTTGGCATAAATGTTCACACCAGTAGTCTGTAGGGATCTTTATGTAGGGTATATACTCATCATGTGGTTCTTCAGTTCCCGTTTAAATGTTGCAGTGTTTTTAATCTTCCTGATGTTAGGAGGGATTGAGTTCCAGACTCTGGGGGCGGCTCCGGAGAATGCTCGGTCATATGTCTTTTTCTTTCGGAAGAAGGCCGGCTTCAATAGCAACTCTTTAGCGCTTCTGGTTGGTCTGTTACCTCCCGATAGTTTAATTTTCTTGGCTAGATATCTAGGCGTGTTGAAGTGGATCGCTTTGTGGGAAATACAGGCTATCTTCATTTTAATTCTAGCTTCATAAGGTAGCCAGTTTAGTGCCTTCAGGTGAGGAGATATGTGGTCGAATTTCCTGGTTCCCGTGATGAGTCTTGCCGCTGCGTTGAGACAGGCCTTTAATGGTGCCGTCGATGTTTTCGGTAGGCCAGCTAACGTGGTGCAGCCATATTCGATCCTTGAAATAACTAGCGATTGGATGGCAAGTTTTAGATCCGCTTCTGAGATAAAGGGTTTCAGTTTTCTTAGATAGTTCAAGTGGAAGCGGGCGCTCTTAGCCATTGAGTTGATGTGTTCTTTCATGTCGAGGTTCTCATCTAATATAATTCCTAGTGATTTGGCTGAGTTAACTAGGGTCGGAGTGCATTGAGCGCAGTCACCAATTTAGCCCATTCCTTTACCTCTGGTTGACTCCTTGTCGGTGAGATTAACAGGAATTCTGTTTTGTTGGCATTAAGTTTCAGATGGTTGGTTGTTAGCCATTGCAGCGCTTTCTTTAGAGTTGCATTCAGTAGGTCTATGTCGTCACTGCAGGTGATCTTCATATATATTTGCGTGTCGTCTGCATACATATGGTAGGAGATCTGTGATTTTCGAAGAATCTCCGTGAGGGGTTCTACATATAAGTTGAAAAGATCTGGGGATAATGTTGAGCCTTGTGGTACACCCATTGCGTTAGGGCATGGGGAGGAGATTGCTTGGTTGACCAGGAATAGCTGAGTCCTGTTCTGCAGGAAGGAGTTAAACCATTTCAGTACGTTTCCCGATAAACCCATCCTGTCTTGTAGCCTGGTCATCAGGATCTCATGATTTACTGTGTCAAATGCAGATGACAAGTCTAGAAGGATCAGTAGACACGCATGATTTTGGTCAAGGGCTTGTAGGGCGTCATCAACAATATGTAGGATCGCGGTTTCAGTACTGTGCCCTGTTCTGAAACCTGATTGGCAGTCATCAAGTAATGAGAACTTAGCGATGTGTTGACTCAATTGGCCCTGCACGCATTTCTCAATAAGTTTGGCGAGTAAAGGGATGTTGGTCACTGGTCGATAGTTATTCGGGTCTGTTGCATCCGCTGTCGGTTTTTTGATGATGGGAACTACCTGCCCTGTTTTTAGGCAGTCAGGGAGGGTCCCTTGTGCAAGTGAGGCATTTATTATCTCAGTCCAGATCGGAACTAGAGTGTGGTTGATTTCTCTTACACATTTTGCCGGTAACGGGTCTTGATAGTGGTTGTTCGGTCTAAGTACAGCTAGTGTTTTGGCGATCTTTCCCTGGTCGTATAGTTCAAATGTGTCCCAGTTTGCCTTATTTTTTGTTAGGAGATCTTCCGAGGTCACATTAGTCTCATTTTCAGATGAGGGAAAGGTTGTGATATTAGCAGCGGCACTTGTAAGCTCAACTTCTAGCAGTTTAGTTTTATCCGTGAAAAATTAGGAGAATTCTTCGCAGCTTATGGGATTTTTCGGGTTCTCTTGAGTCGTTTTAGTTAGTTTATTAGACTGTTGTTTTAGGATCTCAAAAAGTTTTCGTGGTCTGTTTTTGGCATTGTCCAGTTCCGCCCTTATAAATTCTTTTTTGGAGTTGATGATCTTTTTGTTATATTGCTTCCTTATTTTCCTGAGGGCTTTCAGCTCGGGGGAGGATGGATGTTGTCTCCATTTCCTTTCAGCCATTCTCAGTCTTCGCCTGTCCTCGTTCAGTGCCTCATTAAACCAAGGATTTTTTGGCTTTTCCGAGACTCTTTTTAACTTTTGAGGCAATGTGTCATTAACTATCTTATCGATCGACGTTAGGTAGTGATCCGTCATCTCATTGACATTCTGCCTGTTGTTACAAGGCTTCAGGTCTTTCTCACATCTTTCGACCAGAAGTTCAATATTAGCTTCTTTTGTATCTCGTATCATTTTTTTGGACTTACGGGGTTGCACGGTCCTGCCTTTTTTCATTGTAGGTATTGTGAATGTTATGGCGTGATGATCTGACCAATCACACGGGTCTATAGCAAGGATTGATATCTCTTTGTTTCTTGAAATAATCCAGTCTAGAGTCGCTCCTTGTGAGTGAGTGGGCTGGATGCATGCTTGTGTAAGGTCTAGCTCGTAGAGGAAGTCTTTGATCGAGTTAATTAGTTTGTCATTGTCGTCGTCCCAGTGGAGGTTAAAGTCCCCTAGGAATATGTTGTTGGCATCTGGGTTAGAGTTGGCCGTTATAATCTCTATAAGATGCTCTGTGAACTTTGCGTTATCTCCAGGTGGGTGGTAGAACGCGTGTAGGTTGTAGCTTTGATTTTTTGGTAATCTTACATTAAGACCAAGGTATTCACAAGATTCTATAGGGTCAGATTGGAATTTGTTGACCTCGATCTCTGAGCGGTGAATACACGCTATACCTCCTCCCACTTTCCTCGGTCTGTCTAATCTGACAATGTTATATTGTGGTGGTACTAGGAGATCCATGGAAGGAGAGGATGATTCACTGAGCCAAGTTTCCGTGAGGATGGCTAGGTCGATTTCTTTATAAATGATTAGGGCGGCTATGTCTGATGCGTGTTTATTTGCTGATCGACAGTTAAGTAGTAGGCAGTTCAGGGTTTTCTGTGAGTTAGCGCTCTTTCCATTTTCTGTTTCAGTTGCAGTTACCTGGATATGTTGTAAGTTGTGGTGGATTACTTTCCTATCATTCTTTCTGGACGATCTATTAGGGTCAATAGGTACAATTTCGATATTCTCCTCCTTTCGTAGAGCAGATTGTTCATAGGATCGGAGTAGGGCCAGGGCTTCTTCGTTTGGTAAGGGATTGGTCCTGTTTGGTCTGTTGTGTCGGAGTACAAGATTCTGGATGTGTGAGACCTTGGTGTGCGTATTTATCGTCATCTCCCAGATTTTCCCGATTGTCTTTGAGACTTTCAACGAGTCTAGTGCCAGGTTGCCTATTAGTTTCTTGAGCTCCTTGACTTCTTTCTGTGTTCGGGATGGTTTCTTATGTGGGATAGATCTGGCTGTTAGCGTTCGGCCTTTTGCTCTCCTCCGTGGCTGGTCTGTTCTCGTTGCCACATATTTTGCCGTTGTATCCATAGTTAGGTTGTGATTCCTGGCTCTATTAGTGGTGTCGCCATTTTTTCCTGTGTTGTTAGGTGTAAGGGGTGTTTTTGTGGATAGGTATCGATGGGGCTCTAGATTCGTATTCGAGGGAGGTTGGGGAAGGTAGGTAACCTCTACCTTGTTCCTTTCGTAGATCTCTTCAGACGGGGGCTCACTCTGAACTGAGCTACCCTCTTCAGGTGAAGTGCTCTTCCAGTGAGGTCTGGTTCATCTCTTTGTTTCCCAGGGTATTGTATACCTCTATCCTTTCAATCTCAGTCTCCGGTATTGCCATCGCAGATTCAGGTAAATCTCCGGGGTTAGAGATTATATTATTCTGGCAGTCCGTTGTATTGGCATCTCTAGTCATAGGGTCGTCGTTGTCAGGTGTGATGTCTGGTGAGGTCATGATTTGGTGGTGATTTGGTCCTACTATGGATTCCTTTAGGGTTTGGAAAGTTATCTCGAATTTCTCGAGTTCTTTGTTGGTTGCTTGTATCAGCACTATTCCTGTTTTATACATAGTAATGCATATTTCTGTGTTACATCTTTTAGTTATTGAGGTCGTTATTTTTGTGCCATGTGGTATGTTTTTTACGGTTTTTGTGAACAGCATTTTTGTAAAGGCGTTGCGCCATTTAGCTGTTTTGTCCGTGTAGAATATCAGGTCATTCATCATGATACCTTTAACTCTGTCAAAATAAGGGTCAGCAAACAGAGTGTCCGCATTTTTTCTCAATGTGCAATGTTTGAATTTTTTGGCCGCATTTTTGGATATATTGGAAGGATATTCTATATTCTTTGCGTGAGACCCGGTCGGCCCTCTGTAACTTCCCTCCATTTCTGTTTCACCTGCACGTTGTGGGTCTTCAGAAGCCTATTGACTATTTTGTACTGTGAAGTTCCTGCTGGTGTTTTGTATTATGTATTTTCCTGCTGGTATATCTTGGTAGATATAGGAGTCTAGGTAAATCCAGTAATACTTTTCCTTGACGGTAGCTGTAGTTTCTTTGTAGTTTGGTTAGCTCTTATTATGCCATTGTGATCATGTCAAATAAAGAGGTTTGAGTGACTTCCGAGCTCTAGTTTCATGGTGGTAGGTATTATTGATTATTAAATTAATGGCTTGTCTAATTAAATGACTTGATTGACTGACTTTCTTTGTGAGAAGTGTTGTCTGGAGAAACTTCAGTCAGTGTCGGATGTTGGCCGAATCAACATATTATTTCCTGAGGGGAAAGTACTTTCTCTCTTTCCTTCTTGCAGTTCTTTAGTCCCTTATCACTTTCTTCGTTCTTACTCTCTTTACATTCCAACTTGGTTGGTCCCTTCTCTCTTTTTAGACCAGGATAGTTGTCCCTTGTCGCTGTTCCTAGTCCATTAGGGCATCTGGGAAGTCTTACTTCCTTTCCAAATGAAGTCGCCAGTCTCCTTTCCCTGTCAATGCCCCTGGGTTGTTGATCAGCATTCGTCTCATACGGCCGCCATTTTAAGGTCAGGCGCGACGTTTTTCGATCTCTTTCACTGCCAATATCCCTCGTTTTCCGTTTTCATTAGTCAGGGCGAGTTGTGCGCTAAGGGGGCTGCGCAGGGGGAGAGGAAGACCATACCTTTCTTGAGGTCACCAGGGTCTCTCAGCTCCGCCTCCGCGATGGTCCGTTTATTCCTGCCGGCACCGGCGCTGCTGCCCGTGTGTCTCCTCCGAGGTCCCGGCCACACGCAGACCGGGGTGACAACCGGTGGCTCCTTCTTTCTTTGTTTTGGGTCGGTTGAGTGTCCTCCCCGGCCGCTCCGCATCAGGCGGTTCCCATCCTGTGGAGTCCGTCGTCCGAGGGGCGGAGGCAGTCTTGACCCTCGAGCAGGTAAGCAGATTCTTCTTTCCTGCGTCCTGCTTCCCAGGCTTTTGCTTTCTCTTCACTCTGAGACAAGCAACAGTTGTTCCGCTTCGTCCATGTGTTGTGTTGGGGGTTGCTCTGGGGTTACATAGGGATTTAATCCAAAGTTGGAGATCCCTGGCCCCAGCGCTCCTCACTAGAGCTCCCCCTCGTCTTTCATATATTTTAATAATTGTGATCAAACTAAACTCAGAACAGCATAGTAAGAATATCATTGTTGTCTTTTTTGACTTGCAGGATGTTGAAACTGATCATTGCAACATGGAGATTTACGCCCACTGGGGCAATATAACTTAGGAATGATCGTTTTGGGCAAGACTTTGTGACTATTAATTTTCCACAATTCTGGGAGATAATATATATAACAGCAATGTTATTGGACTATACATGGACCATTTAATTTAAAAATGATGCTCAAACATGTGGTTTCAACATGTGACAACACTGTGTCAATAACTGCAACTCTATATTACTTTTACAACCACTTGGTTAATACTGCGCAACAATGTAACGCTGTTAGTATTTTGTTTATGTTGATTGATCACATGCACGCAAAATATGTGTTTGTATCACTTTAAAAGGAATGGCAATGGAACAGACCTGGACCCGTGAGCAAGAAGTCGGCTGACTTCGAAACGCGTAGGGTAATTTTCCTTGTGCCTGAATAAACCCTTCTGCGCACTATTGGGGCTTCGACTCTGGTTCTTTCTTTGTAAGAATAGTTTCCAGGAGGTGATTGAATATATATATATATATTCCTTCCCTCGGTTATCTTTGCGCCCGGGAATTGCAGCGCTCGATGTCCAGTTCGTATTACCTGCGGCAGAACCACGCCGCTCCCAATGTAAACACAATTCCCCCTTAGCAGGGCGGAAAACGTGACGAACTCGCGTGTTTAGGTTATTTTGCTTTTTTTATTTGATTTTTAAGCCTTCAGCTAGAATCTTTGCAGATAAAGACAAACACTGATCTGCCCGCCAGGAACATGATGCTGGAATTCGAAGGAAAGGGGGTATTTTATTTCCTTAAGCTAATACGCCTCGCATTTGGCAGCTGACTCGAAGTTTCAACATTATGGAAATGGCCATGGCAGGAGTGAGGGGACAAAGAGGAATGACTACAGTTTTGGGAGCGGTGTTAACAGTCCCTGCCAACTCACCTGTGACACGCACGGACCCATTGTCTTTCAGTTTCACCCCCACGCCACCGACCAGGATTTTGCCGAGACTGTGCATACTGGGAAATGCAGTTCTGTGGACTGTAATTGGAGCTGCACAGGTGAGCCTACAGCTTAAGGGGGAGGAGCATATGTGCAGTCGAGTATTCCACGCAGGAAGAGTTTCACTGGGGAAGGACACAGTACTGGGCGCTGAGGAAGGTCTGCTGACCGAAATGCATTCGCCGCTGCTGGCATCCTCCTCAATAAAGTAGCTGTTCTTTCAGAAATCCCCTCCGGCCTCTGTCTTCTTTAACTGGAAGAATTTCGTGACGTTTTCTGCGCCAGCCAGAGGCGCTGCACAGAAGGCCCCTGCCAAACAAAGAGACTCGGCTTCAAAACTGGCGTTCCGCTGTTCCAGCGTTTCAAGGTTGAGGGATCAATAATAGCCGGAGCCCGTCAGGAACATGATGCTGGAATTCGAAGGAAAGGGGGTATTTTATTTCCTTAAGCTAATACGCCTCGCATTTTGCACCTGACTCGAAGTTTCAACATTATGGAAATGGCCATGGCAGGAGTGAGGGGACAAAGAGGAATGACTACAGTTTTGGGAGCGGTGTTAACAGTCCCTGCCAACTCACCTGTGACACGCACGGACCCATTGTCTTTCAGTTTCACCCCCACGCCACCGACCAGGATTTTGCCGAGACTGTGCATACTGGGAAATGCAGTTCTGTGGACTGTAATTGGAGCTGCACAGGTGAGCCTACAGCTTAAGGGGGAGGAGCATATGTGCAGTCAAGTATTCCACGCAGGAAGAGTTTCACTGGGGAAGGACACAGTACTGGGCGCTGAGGAAGGTCTGCTGACCGAAATGCATTCGCCGCTGCTGGCATCCTCCTCAATAAAGTAACTGTTCTTTCAGAAATCCCCTCCGGCCTCTGTCTTCTTTAACTGGAAGAATTTCGTGACGTTTTCTGCGCCAGCCAGAGGCGCAGCACAGAAGGCCCCTGCCAAACAAAGAGACTCGGCTTCAAAACTGGCGTTCGGCTGTTCCAGCGTTTCAAGGTTGAGGGATCAATAATAGCCGGAGCCCGCCAGGAACATGATGCTGGAATTCAAAGGAAAGGGGGTATTTTATTTCCTTAAGCTAATACGCCTCGCATTTGGCAGCTGACTCGAAGTTTCAACATTATGGAAATGGCCATGGCAGGAGTGAGGGGACAAAGAGGAATGACTACAGTTTTGGGAGCGGTGTTAACAGTCCCTGCCAACTCACCTGTGACACGCACGGACCCATTGTCTTTCAGTTTCACCCCCACGCCACCGACCAGGATTTTGCCGAGACTGTGCATACTGGGAAATGCAGTTCTGTGGACTGTAATTGGAGCTGCACAGGTGAGCCTACAGCTTAAGGGGGAGGAGCATATGTGCAGTCGAGTATTCCACGCAGGAAGAGTTTCACTGGGGAAGGACAAAGTACTGGGCGCTGAGGAAGGTCTGCTGACCGAAATGCATTTGCCGCTGCTGGCATCCTCCTCAATAAAGTAGCTGTTCTTTCAGAAATCCCCTCCGGCCTCTGTCTTCTTTAACTGGAAGAATTTCGTGATATATATATATATATATATATATATATATATATATATATTCCTTCCCTCGGTTATCTTTGCGCCCGGGAATTGCAGCGCTCGATGTCCAGTTCGTATTACCTGCGGCAGAACCACGCCGCTTCCAATGTAAACACAATTCCCCCTTTGCAGGGCGGAAAACGTGACGAACTCGCGTGTTTAGGTTATTTTGCTTTTTTTATTTGATTTTTAAGCCTTCAGCTAGAATCTTTGCAGATAAAGACAAACACTGATCTACGCGTTTCGGGAGAGCTTCTCCCTTGCTCATGATCACCTGATCACAGGAAGTGTGTTCTTTTAAAGTGATGTTGTGTCCTTTCCTGTTTGGTGTTCCCATTGTCTCTAAGCATTCTGGAGGTTGTAGTTTTTATTAAAATGTTTTTCTTCACTTTGTTAAATCTTAATTGTTTATTTTGTGAACTCTTTCGTTATTTTCACCATTGTTCCTGTTTTTTATTTTTCTCTCATCAGTCCAACAATCCTCTCACACAGATTTCACTCATACAAAACCATTGAAATTCAGCAGTTATAGTTACCTGAGCTTACTATAACTTATACACCTGAAATGCACTGCTTTATGACCTCGAATATTACATCACTTATGGCATGGTCAGTGACATCACTGATAACATCTTCAAGTGAGTGAGTGTTTGGTAAATGTTTCTGAGACTTAAAGATATATAGTAAGCTATTGCATAGGTTCAATTAATATTCTTTCTAAACTAGTAATGAGTGATACTCTTTCTAACAATTGTCATCTGAGTGGGCGTGTGACTGTATCAGCGTGAGAGTGGGTGTGTGAGTGGATGTATAGATGAATAAGGTTTTGTGAAAGTAGCTGTATGGGTGTGTGAGTGACTGTGTGAGTGGCTGTATTGGTGATGGAGTGTGATTGGCTGTATGGGTAAGTGAGTGGCTGTTTGAATGGCTATATGGGTGGGGGAGTATACAAATGGCAGCTTTGGTGACTGGGTGGCTGTGTAAGGGGTTCTATGGATAGGGGTTAGGTGTGTTAGTGGCTGTATGGGTAATTTAATGGCTGTTTGAATGGATGAATGGGTAAGTGAGTGTGTGTGGCTGTTATGCACATTAAGTGTCTGTGTGACTGGTTGTATAGTGTGTTACTGCTTGTATGGATGTGTGAATGTGTATGTAAGTTATTAACTGGGTAAGTGAAAGGATATGTGAGTAGCTGTATGGATGAGTGAGTGAGAGTGGCTGTGTGCTATGTAAAAATACATTGTATTTTGATGAAAGAAAAAGGGTAAAGTCAGTTGTTGATAAGTAGATGATTTGGTTCATGTTAAAGCTCCTGTAGGTACTGTGTCTTGGTCCAAATTCACTGTTCCCTTTCATGTAACGAAGTGCTTTAAAAATGCTGTTAAATTGGAAAATGGAAAAATTTGGAATTTGAATCGTTGTGCCATTCTTAGACCTAACTCTGTCAAGACCGTTCTACCTTAGTTATACCATTTCAGTGTGTGTACCACCCCCTAAATGTTGCAGAATCTATGTGTTCCCTTCATTCGATTGGTCAGAAAGACGAGGAAAGGTCATCACACCATACTAAGATGAGGTAATTTTCATTGACCTAAATTGATCAAGTTCCCGCCCATAATTTACTTTCCCATGAATTTTATACCACCCAGCAATATTAGTTTCAATTCGTATACAATGTATTTATACAGTTCAATATTTCTTCCTCTCATGGGGTCAGACGGTCAGGTTCCCAGGAACATCTTGGGTAAGACGGGTTTTGGCAGCCATTCAATCTCACGACTTCAAGGAACTTTGTGCTTGACTGCGCGTGGTCGAGAGCTTTCAAAATGGAGTACACGTTCCCCTCAGGCCCAAATACGAGCTATCAATAAAGTTAAAGAGAGACACATTAGAATACAAATATAAATGAATGCATTGTATACCACTTACCTCTACTCTAACCCCATTACTTTATTTTAACTATAGCATTAGTGGTTAATCTAAACACACGAGTTTTAGTACAAGCAGAAGCATTTGCATTAGTATGGGAGAGCATGAAGCGGCCATCTTGGCACTGGTGCTCAGATGCAAGAAATTCCCACCAGAAGCGAAAGACGTCACACCACGTAGATGTAGAGGACGCATGCGCAAAAGAGTTCCTGCATTTTCGGTGGCCATTTTAGGACACTCGGGTCACTATTAGTAAAAGCACATAGACAAGCTTCCCCATCTTACTAGAAATGCCGTGTAGTGTAATTTTAGTAAAACAAAACATGTTGATTAATTAGTTACATGTAATTTCGAGAGGACTGAGTCCAAGCACGTTTCTGTATGTATGAAACCTTGCTCCATCAAGCATCCAATGTAAATTTTTCTAACACAATGGACGTATTCTGATTGGCTGCCTTTCGTCCACTCAATATGTGTCTCTTTATAGACTACTTATATTTGCAACCGTGTAGTAGTGGTATGTGGCTTTATGGGGGGATCACACCCGCTATACACATAGTTTTATTTTGTCTGCAATTGTAGAAGCAATCCCCGTAAAAGGGGCATTCATAGTGAGATCCACATTCACAAACCACGGAAGAAAAAACAAAATCACTCGCCTCAGATGCACAAAGTTAGTTCTTAACACTGCGTAAGTTTTCATTGGAGTTTAAGATAAATTAAATGCGTAATGTATTTAGAGTAAACTATTAATTTTCTAGTCAATACTGTTACTGGCTTTTGTATGCTCATTTTAACTGGAAGGCTACCTAACGTTAAATTGAAAGAAAAACTATAAAATGCCTCAAGGCGTACCATTGTTTCTTAATGCAAAGTTAAAAGTCCGTTGCTGCTTTGAAGTTGTGAAGATTGTATAACCATCGATGGGTTTTAGGAGCTGTGAAAATGATTTATATATACAGGACTGCACTGGAAAGCTCCCAGCAGTTTGCTTTTAAAAGCGCTTCAAAGCACAGAGCTCAGTTTGAAACGGGATTGTAGTCTGAACTGCAGCCAGATTCCCCCAGGCTGCTTCATTGTGTCGCTGCTCTGGTTTTCGAAATATAGGGTCGAGTGTTGCATAGAATATTTTATAGTTTCACCTCATGTGGGCTCATTTAGAGTCCTTTGACATGCCGATTTATTGGCAAAAATACGCAGTGCCCGATTACAGGACATTTTTGGTAATTCAGTGAACAGAGATGCAAGTGGTTTTACTGTGGTACTGAATAATGCGTCACTCAGTAATACTGCGTCACACCGGAAACATGCTGTTATATGGTTTCCACAAGCAAAACGCTGTGATGCTGCAACTGAGTGCTGGTGGTGTGAGATGGGTGGTCAAGGGGTATAGGACAAGGGGAAAAAATAGTCGAGAGACAAAGCAGGAACAAGGGTGCGGGAATGATGTACTCCAAACCCTAGTCCCTTCAGACAGGCACAGACATAGGGCATGAGGCTTTGAATAGACGGTGATAGCAGAAGGGGCAAGAAGGACATCATGGAACAAAGGAATGTTTGTAGAAGATAGTAGGACCTGGGACAGAGAATACGAAATTGTGGAAGCTTTTGATGTCAGAGACAGAACCTGAGAATTGGACTGTGATTGGTGATGTAGATTTTCGCACACAAAGATAGCAGCTGCGCTCTGCTCAGGTGCCATCACCTCCTACCTGTGTGCTGCAGCAATAAATGATGGATGGAATGCTGAATGAATCAAATATTCACCCCCAGTCAAGAGATCTGGGTTAGGATCCAGCTTGGCAGTTTGAGCTGGACTGATCCCATGAGGAGCACGGTCAAGACTGATTTGCATATGGCTGGGTCTAAACTGGGGTGGCGTAGTGACCAAAAGAGCGATGGATTCAACCGAGATCTCTTGACTGGTTGTGAATGTTTGATTCATTCAGCATTCCGTCCATCATTTGTTGCCACAGCATTTTTCGCCCTAAGTGGGATGGGTATGCCCAGACATGGGTCCATTGCTCATTGTGCCGCTGGTTTCAATCTAGCCTGGCTGATGACGGGCGATAACCTGAAACCATACTAGGATTCTTGTTTCTGGTCCAGGGAGGATTTGGTTTATGATGCATTCAATCCAGATCTCTTGACTGGGTGTGAATGTTTGATTCATTCAGCATTCTTTCATCATTGGTTGCCGCATCACCTTTTCACCCTAAATGGGATAGGTATGCCCAGATGTGGGTCCCGGGCTCACTGTGCCACTGGATTCAATCTAGCCTGGATGATATGGGGTGTTAGCCCGAAACCAGACCTAGGATGCTTGTTTCCAGTGCAGGGAAGACGGCTTGGCAGTTCGGTCTGGGCTGTTCCTATGAGGAGCAGGGTCAAGACAGATTTGTATATGGTTTAGTCCAAACTGGGATGGGGTAGTGAACGATGGACTCAACCAGATCTCCTCAGCATTCCGTCCATCATTTGTTGGCGCACAACATCACCTCCTACCCGAACACTGGCAGCCTGGTAACATAGGAGGCAACATCAACAATAGTATCTCCGGCTGCGTCACTACTGGTGGTCCATCTAAACCCTGCCAGTGTTAATCATCCAGTCATTACATGGGCTGGCAGGTCAGAAGGAAGGTAGTGGCGTGGGCCCCACCAGCTCAACTCTGGTGACATCACCAGCTCCCTCTCTCTGGGGCTCAGGGTGCTTCTCACAAGTCAAAATAACGGTTTACTTGTGAGGACCATTTTCACTGACACTACAAGATATACGCATTGACGCTCTATTGAAAGCAGGAAACAAAAACTGTCTCTCACTCATAATACACTCCTTTGTATTGAGAAATGTTAAATCTGTCCTTGAACATAGGATTTCAAGACAGGTATTTAGAAAGTAGGAAATAAATACTTTTCAAATACTGAGCAATCAACCAATTTAAAAAACAAAGATAATTTTATTCAGAATAAAGTATCTTCAATTGGATAGGACTGAGCGCCCAACTTCATGCTTCCCATTTATTGTGCAGTCCAAATGTTTCTGCATTGTTTATGCAGAACAAGCAGATGCGTTTGCAAAGGATTGTGGGTATTGAGATATTAAGCTATTCTGGAGTTGGGATGTTCACAGTCCTTTGCTGCAATGGTTGACAAGGGAGGAATAAGTGAAACAAGCGTTGGCAAAGCCAGTAGATCTGGTTTATTACTAAACATGCAAGCCAATGTTTGTGTCACCTTCAACGACCTCAATTTCATCCCATACGGCTTGTCTGTCATAGTCACTGTGAACAGTAGCCCGGTCCAGTATAGACATCCGCCCCTCGCGCAGGAGAGAGACACTGTTTCCTCTCCCGCTCTCTTTCCCATTCTTTGACTTGGTTCTTTTGGCAGGTCGTGCTTACATTAGTCATAAACAGTCCCTGCCATCCAGAGCTCCAAACGGCAGCTACTGTCGGATACGCAGTACTGCAGTGCTTTAGCTGGACAGTGAGAATAGCAACATCTCTCAGCAGAGGTGCAATACCTTTTAACGGGGAAAGCGCAGTAACCTCTCTATACCAAGCAGATACCAAGAGGTAGTAAGTACCCGCTTCAGCCTTACCATCTCAAACATTGTTACCATCCTTATCGCTGTAAACCCTGATAAAAGTCTCTGTGACAGTCACCTATCTTGCAGACAATCTTGTTGGAGGAGAAGTAGAACAGGAGCGCCACCTTGTGGCAGCTTCTTCTCCCATGGGCCTTTCCGCACACCGTTTGGCGTTATTTTGTAATATTAAATAACTATATTGTGATAAACAACAAACCGTCTGTTTTATATTGTATTAATAAAAGCGTAAATGATCTGATTGAGACAGAAAAAAGACAAGGCACCAAAATAAAAATGTCCCCCCATTAGAACATCATACAGCTAAAAACGTGGCCCACATTTGCAAATCATGGGCAGTGTTGAACTTGAGCAGACCCGCTGTATAGGAGTTTTGTAAGGCATTGCAGGCATTTGTGTTTGCTACATGCAATGTTCGTGATGATATCAGCGAAATCAACAGGAAACACCGTCCCACCGGCCCATACAACAGGGCAACGAAAAGCCACAGAGAAACACAGCCCCCATCTCTGATCTGTTTTACCAGCCCTACTGGCACTGCCTGATGGCCGTATTCCTAGCCGTATAGTCAGAGCCACTGAAATTATGCGATTGTGCGACTGCAGCGTTTTTCACATAATTATGGATTTGCCGCATTTGCCATACAATCCATCATCTGCAGGTTTTAACAAAAAAAGTTTCTAGCTCAAACGGTTCAAAAGTTAGTAAAAACGCAGCGACATGTAATGCTGCGCAGTGGAAGGCCCTTTGCAAACCTCTGCAAAGGTTGACTAGCCACCTTTCTGTTGCTTACTTCTTAAATTAAGATGTTAAATTGGTAATAATGAGGTGCAACCTATGCCCAGACAGTGTTAAGAAGTGTAAATTGAGAATAGCCGAACGATGTTGACTCGATTAACCGAGTATTGGGAAGTTGTTCAACTGTTGAGCTTGACAGTGGTCACGATTGATGCTAATGTTGTGGGCCTACTTTACACACTAACTCCTAATGACAACAGTAGTTAAGTCATATACCTTCCTCCTCGAATGTGTGTGGCAAGGGCTCAATCCAACAAGCATTTGCAATGCAATAGGTCTCGCATTAATTAAGTTTGAGCTATTGGCATTGCTAAATATTGCAACCCCAATTGCAACAAAAGTCTATAAATTGTAGGCCAAAAAAATGAGTATTTATTTTTGTAGCAATGGTGGCATGCTGCGCTTTAGATGAATATGTTTAAAAGTAAAGTGCGCCATACTGCGATTGCTACAATAGTTAATTGTGGGTGCGTTAACAATTGATGTTTGCACAGATGGCTGGTGGTGTGTGTGCCTGTAGAAATTGTACACTGATGGCTGGTGGTGTGTGGGCCTGGTGGAAGTGTGCACTGCCGGCTGATGGTGTATGTGCCTGGTGGAAGCGTGCACTGACGACTGGTGGTGTGTGTGCCTGGTGAAAGTGTGAACAGACGGCTGGTGGTGTGTGCTTGGTGAAAGCGTGCACTGACGGCTGGTGGTGTGTGTGTTTGCCTTGTGAAAGCGTGCACTGACGGTTGGTGCTGTGTGTGCCTGATGAAAGCGTGCACTGACGGCTGGTGGTGTGTGCCTGGTGAAAGCGTGCACTGACGGCTGGTGGTGTGTGCGTGCCTGGTGAAAGCATGCACTGACAGCTGGTGGTCAAGTCATGTCAATAATCTTTATTCGGATATTTCGTTATCCATAAAAGTACACACATAATCACGTACATGGTCATGATAATAAAAATCACATTAAAAGTAAGATAAAAACGTTGTTATGTTTTCCATTTCATTGGCAACAACAGCAATACTTGCATGACAATGTGCAAAAGTGCATTATTTCCCAGAGCATCACCAACTTTCAGGTATATTTCTAAAGCAGCATCAGAATAAAGTGCCCATGTGCAGAAATCACCTTTAAGATAGCAGCAATATATACGTAGTACACAAATTCTCATAGCATCAGCTACAGAGCAGTTTATTAGAGCAATTAGCAGCATTGTCTAAAGTGCTAGTTTTGTAAAGTGCATAGTTCCTGTTTAAAAAACCGTTAGATTAAGGTGCGAAATACAAGATTTCCTGTGGAACATCAAAGAGACCAGATTACTGTAGCTCATATAATTAGCAAATAGCAGCATTAAATAAAATGCGACTGTGCAAAGTGCAAATATACGACACCTCTAAATACATGTAATACATCTTTGCCCAACGACAATTAATTCATATAGAAACGAGAACGAATAGACATTTTTAAAAAGGTGCACACACGATATATAATATCATCATCTCTGAGCTGGAAAACAATTTTACAGGTCACTTTAAAATCCTTTATACCTTTAGCTCTGAAGAACGGTATCAACAAGAGCTTACTATATTTTTGATAGAAGGAACAAAAGAACAAAAAGTGCAATATAGATTGTTTCCCTGAATTCTGACATGGGCAAGCCAAGTTCTCAATGTTAGGTTGATAGCCTATAGGGAAACACAACAAGTATTGCATCGATCCTGCTCTTAATCAAAAAAGAAGACTGCACTCCCAACATGTAATATCTTTGAGGAGATAACCAACGGGTAAACACGAAATGGACTCAATATCACCTTCCATTTGAATGTACTGTTTCACAGAGGTTTTGACAGATTCTTGTTTATATCTAATCTCCCCATAATGTTTATATAGGATGTTCCGAATCGTCTTCCTGTCAATCCCATCTAATTCATCAGGTTTATCAAAAATATATTCGAGATTGACTGCTGTCAGGCTCGCCTGTACTGCACATGCACTGACAGCTGGTGGTGTGTGTGTGCCTGGTGAAAGTGTGCACTGACGGCTGGTGGTGTTTGTGCCCGGTGAAAACGTGCACTGACGGCTGGTGGTGTTTGTGCCCGGTGAAAGCGTGCACTGACGACTGATGGTGTCTGTGCCTGGTGAAAGTGTGCACTGACGGTGTGGTTGTGTGTGGTTGTATGCGTGGTTGTGTGTGTAGTTGTGTGTGTGGTTGTGTGTGTGTGTGGTTGTGTGTGTGGTTGTGTGTGTGGGTGTGTGTGGCTGTGTGTATGGTTGTGTGTGTGGGTGTGTGTGGTTGTGTGTGTGGATGGTTGTGTGTGGCTGTGTGTGTGGTTGCATGTGTGGTTGTGTGTGTGGTTGTGTGTGTGTGTTGTGTTGGTGGTTGTGTGTGTGGTTGTGTGTGTGGTTGTGTGTGTGTGGTTGTGTGTGTGGTTGTGTGTGTGGTTGTGTGTGTGTGTGTGGTTGCGTGTGTGTGGTTGTGTGTGGTTATGTGTGTGTGGTTGTGTGTGGTTGTGTGTGTGGTTGTGTGTGTGGTTGTGTGGTTGTGTGTGTGTGTGTGGTTGTATGTGTTGCACTGGTGCATGCAATGCTCCAGGTCAGGCACTTCCTGTCTGCAGGCTCTACATTGGTCAGGCTCTTTGCTAACCCTTGTGGGGTGTGTTCTAGCCCTGTCTCAGCTTTAGAGGGAAAGCAGAAAGGAGAGGCGGCAGTTTACACACCATTAGCAGGACACTGGTGGGAGCACTCCTGTTCTAATTCAACCATTCTAATAGTGACTGAAGGATGCCATTAATTGGTTTGTATAGTCAAGCACTAAATACACCCTTAACTATATAAGCAAATTATTGTCTGTGGCATTAGGATTTTTTGCACTTAATACACATTGACAGTAATCTCATTATGTTTCTCCAATAAATACAGCATGTGATATTTATATTGCACAAACTAAAAGGCCTAGGAGCACAGGACAAGGTAGACGGCAGAGGCCAATAGTGAGTGATAGGTGCTGAGAAGGCCTGCGCTATTTATGGCTTACCCTTGTATCTTTTAAAAGGAAATACTGCTCTTTTGCCATTTTGTGGTGAATAACAGAGGATAGTCCTTTAATGTAACAGTGCATCGTTCAAAGTTAATGGACTTTGTCAGCCGAGCTGGGGTTCTAAGTTATGTAACGCAGATCACACTATGCGACACTAAGAGATTAACTCGGTCTCATGGCAGCAGGATGAGGAACTGACAAATTCCATTCATTAGAGACACAATCACATTTTAAACAAATAATGAAAAATGAAATCTGCAGCAGAGGTTTTGACACTTGCCTAAGTAGGCCCATTTAGTGCTGGAGTACTCAGAACCTTCTAAAGCAGTCTGAATGGAATGGACCTGAACACAAGCAAACTAATGTGCGTGAAAACAGCACAGCTCACTGAGAGAAGCAGCATAAACAGCAAACTGCGGTGAACTGATGCCACACAGGTGTAAGGGTCACATGAGGAGACATGCAGACAGTCTAATCACCAACACCAGGTTACTATGTGATGCCGTGTCACAATTGTGAAGCCTTTTGCCAGCATTAAGATTAAAGAACCTTGTTCGAGTTTCAGCAATAGCCTCACCACTGTGTGACTCTGGGCAAATCTGTTAATTTTAACATTCCCGTGCCAAGAAAAATCAAGGTGTCCTCGTGTAATGTAATGTAATAGTGTTCGTGTAGAGTGCTCCAATACCTTTGTGTCCAGTGAAAGCTATGTAAAGATAGCAACAAGAAGAGAAAATGAGCGAGGAAGATCTGGCCTTGGAAACGCCCCCTGCTGTTTTTATTTTTTTGCAGAGGGAGTGGTGGGGGAAGGGAGACCTAGAAGCATACATCAGAGCCATTCACAAGTTTAAGAACTGGAAGGTTATACGAACGAACTGTGACATGGCAGACATGACTAAAACACCTCAGTACATGAAGCCAACACTATAGACATCTATACTTATTTTTTAATCTTCACGAATTCTACTTACTGCATTTCCACAAGACGAAATAATGGGTAAAATCTAGTAAAACAACTTGCTTTGTGATAGATAGATTTAGTGTCATTCTGTGAAAAACGATTTCATGTAGTAAAGAGCTGGCTGGGGAAATTCTTCAATTATAAACAAAATCCACCTACGTAGACATTTCACTCTGGGAATTATTTCTGTTTGTTCATAAATCTGTTCTGCTGGACGAATGTCATTCTTTTCACGCAATGCCATCCACTACTCTGTTGTGTAAAAGAAAATGCTCAGACCTAGTAAAGAGCATTCGTACCAAGTGTATATGATAATATGCACTTTTAAAACTGCCCCCAACTAACCAGCACTTCATTAACTAATATATACCGAAATGTATTAATACCTACAAGCATATAAACTGGGTGATAGTTCAATAAATAAAAGACGACATTTCAAAGGTGCAGACCTGGCGGCCGCAGTGGCTGCCTACCTTTAGCCCGTGGATGTTGCGCTTTCACAGAGGGTTTGCAGGCTGAAACTGTAATTTACCAAATTGAAGCACACATCAGAGGCATTCACAAACACGCTCAAAAGCAATTGTTTAACAAGCAGGTCGTAGGATAAGGGAGGTGGTGGCAAATGGTGAGCACTTTCGCGGCCACTTTGATGTTATCAGTGACCGCGCGGCTAACTGAGAACATCAAAGCTGTTGCGAAAGTCCTCCCAAAGGCTGCAGGGAGCATTTTTGAGAGCCCTTATTTAACTCTAGCCGAGTTGTCTCAGTGAGACCTAAAAACAACATAGAATATTAGCTTTACTGCAGACGCTACACGCACATTGTATATCTTCAAGAAACGCACCTAATACCCACAGAAGATCACAAATTGAGTGGAAGATGTAGGGGACAATTACACACTACTGCTTACTCAGCCTTTTCACGCAGTGCGGCAGTGTGGATCCGCGCAGTTGTCCCATTTTCACTGATAGAAGCCAAGATCGAAATGTGCTATGAAATGGCACGTTGGACGGGAAGCGGGTGGTGTTTGGCTCAGTGTATGCACCTAACACTGATCAGGAGACGTTTCTATCCTGTCTATCGTTGGACTGGACTCACTACCCATGGCTGTAGGGCTAGACCGATCACACCCTCCACAGGGTGGAATCTGGAGGCTATATGGTGGACCAAAATAGTGGTATGCATGAATATTCCTTTTCCTCCCATTCCCAGGGCCTTTACTCCCACCTAGACAGATTCTTGTGCTCACCGGCCCTACTTCCAGCTTCGACTTACACCACCTATTTGGGCAAGACTATCTCAGACCACAACCCACTTGAACTGACTCTTAACTGAGGCTGAATTATGTATTCAGGAACACAATAGCTTCAGCAGTCACCTCTTACTTTACAGAAAACGTGGGCACTGCCACAACGTGATTGGTGGAATGGGAGACTTCGAGGTCACGATTTATGTTGTTTCACTGGGAACAGTAGTGAGGGCTAAACAGAACTATCCTGTGACATTACTGAGCTAGAATCAGAGTTACACTCCTTGGGGGTGGCTGCCCAGACTAATGCACTAAAAGAAGGGAGGCTCCAAGATGCCAGGGTATGGTACGCAATACTCTTGGAGCGCCTCCGTCTGTTCGACTTGAACACATTCATTATGCGGTCGCACACAGATGCTGACAGGTCTGGTACTTTGCTAGCTCGCATAATAAGGCCACAACCTTCCCCCATGCCTATATTATCTGTTATCACCACCAATCACAGTCCGGTGACCACGCAGCTCGGGGTCGACACTGCGTCCCATGACTATTACACACAATTTTACTCCACATTCGTGTCACAACTAGTCCCCAAGTTGTTATAACCGTATGAAACATCCCTTGAGGAAGAATCCACCCCCACAACTAGGGAAGCAACAGTGACCTAGTTATTAAAACCTGATAAACCGCCCATGGACCTCTCCTCTTATAAGCCTTTATTGGCATCCTGTTTTCTTCCCTTGCTTCATGGGCTGATACATACTGAACAAAGTGGCTTCATACCCCGCCGGGACACTTCCCTAAATATACACGACTCTTCAGCTTAATAGACACAGCCCGTGACCACTTCCCTTATGCAGGCTGCCTGAAATTAGATATACGGCAAGCCTTCGATACATTGAGTTGGAACTATATGCTTGCACCACTGAGAAAATATGGGATCCCCCTGAATACTGCAGTTGGGTAGAACTACCATATACAATGACCACAGCTAAAGCAAAAACTGGCCACCACATCTCCCCTGCATACCAGATATTCCGTGGACCGCTCCAAGTCTGTCCCCTATCACTGCTCCTGTTTGTACTGGAAATTGAACCCCTTGCCCAACACTTGCGCCAAGCGATGATACCTTATGGTATACCGATATGCCTGGACACACACTCTGTGTCCTTATATGCTGACGCTATGCTATTCTATCTTAAAGATTTATGGCTGGACTTACATTTACTAACCACTCTCCTGACCCGATTCAGCTCCACTTCGGGACGACAATTAAAAGCCTCCAAATCGAGTGTATATTCCATTTATAATTTTTACAATTTGCCCACTTTGCAATTTGGCACAGAGCAGCTTTGGGTGGACCCGGTAATCTAGGCATCCAGATTTAAAGAGAAGCACACAATGTCCTGGAGGGGAACCTAATCCATGCGATCAACGCCCTAAAATCACAGATGGCCTTCTAGATTAAATTGCCTTTGTCCACGGCTGGGCAGCTCGCAGTGGCTAAGATGGTAATGCTGCCAAGGTTGTTATACTGGCAGGACCCTAATGCCATATGCTGACTTCACACGCACACATGGAGTGCCTAATACACTATTCTTGAACCATGCTAGCATACTACAATTTATCCGGAGACACTGGCTGGACGAGCATCAAGAGCCCTCCACATATGAATGTTTGAGTGCACTGCATACAATGGAATATGGGAGCCATTTTTTTGGTTAGATGGCTGTATAGAGGCCTGAGAGAACAATTATTAGTCGCATTACTTCGTTTTTTTGGCAGAAATGGCAGGCGGATATTGCAAGGGCCCTTACTGAACAAGGATGGGCAGTTATTCTTTAATATCCCAATAGGGTCTCTCGCAATACCAGGTTCAAGTGTATACAGTTTCATTAGTACACAGAGCATATTTAACACCACATAGAGTGCATGCAATTTTCCCCTCTGCCTCTTCATAATGCCCCGCTGCCACTAGCCCGACACCGACTTGATTCATATGCTTTGGTCATGTCCTTCCCTGCAAGAGTTGTAGAGGGAAGTTACTGAAGGCCTGTCGCACTTATCCGAAAACCCCTCGTGGCTATCTATAGAACCTTGTATCCTGGGCTTGTCCCCGCTACTGAGGATAGCTGTGGTACTGCACAGCTTGACCGATCTATCCCTAATATTGGCGAAAAGGATGCTCACACAGCGTTGGACATCCCACACAGCACCTACATAGGGGGCATGGGGAGAGCAAGTTATGTGATGGGCCATTGCAAAGAGAGAGGCCCAGAAGCGCATCTCCATGGAGTGGGTTCACCTGCTACAGCAGCTCAGGTCGTTTTCCTCAGATGCTTAGGGAACTTAAGAAATGTGGCCCTCTTACCAGTTAAACTATTGCGCATTATAATACACGTCATTAGACAATTGTTCTGGGGCCCACGGCCACCTCCCTCCATTTGCTTTTTTGCTCACTCTTTCCAATGTACACACTAAGGACCCACCAGACCACTCAAGCAAGTTTAAAGGTGGGAGGGGGGAAGGGGTTGAGCTATTTGCTGCTGTTTGTAACAAATGTACCTTGCTTTCCTCACGCATAGGCAACCTATGTGTACCTGCACATACCTTTGGAAACTGTCTACTATAGTATGTACATGGAACAGTGCTTTGCACACTGAATATTTAGTCGCTCTTGGACCTTTTCTTAATAGGCTACCAAAGTAAAACAGTAACAATGTATATGCAAAGATCTATGGGCTACCTATATCCAGCTGCTAGTCAATGGTATTGCGAAGGGCTCGCCTATCCCTGAGACTTGGAAGGGAGCCGAGATTATCCCTGTCTATATGCAAACTAACCTTTTAAACCCAATAAATCATGAAAAAAAGAAGTGTAAAATGAGAAAAGAATGAAGTTCTGCTTTCACAAAAAATGCAGCAAAATGTTTCTTTTCTTGCTGCATAATTTAGTCAACACTGTCACATAATTTGGCCCTCCCCTGCTGCATAATTCCAGTGGCCCGCATAAATCCAACCCTGAAGGCTTAACACCAATTGTGTGTGGTTAAGGTAGGCGTTGGTAAATACTGCCAGAAAATGAAAATTCGTTTCTGGGATTTTGGTGTACAAAATACAAGAACCTTACTGAAGGAATTATTACAGCTGCATGAAAAAGGACTTTGAATGTGAAATAATAAGTCATTGATAATGATAGGGGAGCTCCTTCTGTTGAAAACACGAGTAATATTTAACTATAGGTTACCCTTGTACCCGCCTAGTTTTGACAGAGTCGACCAGTTGACAATTTTTATTTTAACCTCTGTACAAAAGAAATACATTGACGATTTCTTTAAATTTAGGGTGTAGTCAGTGGGTTAAATAGAGTGGATCCAACTGCAGGCGAACGATAGGGAGGCCAGAAAAGACATCAACAGATGAATCCAGGAGACTTCTGCTGGACAAGCACATGAGGACTTGAGATTATCAAGGACTGTGGGTCGCGAGAACTTGTCACAAGTGTCTTTACAATTATGTTATGTTATGTTAGTTTGACTTATAACGTGCACAGCTAATCAAGAGTGTCCCGGCGCGAACAATTTAGGGGAGCAGGAAACTAGCAGATGAAAGGATACGTTTTAAGATTTTTCTTGAAAGCTGACAGGTCTTCAATACTGCGTAGAGCTAAGGGAAGTGCATTCCATGCTGTCGCCGTTCTCTGAGTCAGAGACCTGCCTCCCAGCCTCTGAAACTGAAATCGAGGAACCAGTGCTAGTCGGAGGGATGCCGATCGATTATATGACAAGAGAATTGTGTCCACAGAGGATTTCACAGCAGACCCATGTACCCATAAGATTATTAAATGTCCTTTGTGTACAGTCTCTGAGGTTTCTTGCTCCTGCTTTGAGGGTGACTAGTTCTTGATCCAGGGTTTTATTTCTATTCCAGGTAAGAGTTTCCCCGCACTGCCATGAACAAGTGAAAAGGAACCACCATCCTAGACCCTGATTCTGCTCTTTATAACACTTATCTGACGTGTGCTTCCCCTAACTCCTCCTTTTGTCTTCTGATAAGGACCTGCGATAAAAGTCACCCTCAGCATTGGTGAAGGTGTAAGAGTAAATTACATGTGTAAACTACACAGAAGTTTAATACTTTTGTAAATAGCCCTACAGTTTGTGAATAGGCCCAGGGCCCTTTAATTCGGTGAAAACAAGCTAGTTATAGTTTTGGAGTAAATTTACATTAGGATTTTGTAAACATCTAAAAAGCTAACAACTCACTCACAGGTGTAAAGTTATCTTTGTGAAGGAGGTCTTTTGTCTTTGCAAGGACATCTTAAGGATTTTAGGGGCCCAGGGCCAAACATATTTTGGGGGCCCTGGGCCAAACATATTTTGGGGGCCCTTGTTCAGAACGGCTCTGAATTTATGATACAATTTCAGCTTTTTCATGCCCTCATTGGTCAGTTCACCACGCTGAACTGGCTGTAGCTGACCCCGAGCATTTTCCCGGTGGGCCGGAAGCGTGGGGATGGGTTTGGACCAGTGGGGGCCGTTTTTGCTACTGGCGACGGTCTTGCAGCTGTACTGCAATTCCAGCCCCCTGTAACAAAAGCGCAGAAACAGTGTCCACTCTCCCTGTCCCCCCCCCCGCCCACCCTGCGACGTAATTGCCAGGGCTGGTTTGTGTTCCTAGTCTGGCCCAGGGAGTTGATGTGGACACATTGTATAGTATGAGCCGGGTGGCTCACTATAGGTGGGTACTAGCTTGTTACTCCATGTCATCAGACTGCCAAGTAGTTCTACCCCAATGTCTCCCTTCTTCCACATACATTTCACTCTCGTCCATAGTACATGTACATAGTCTCTTAACTCCGCCCTGGAACCAAAGCTAACTAAATTTGAAGAACGAACATATTTTAAACGTTTCTAAGTACTCTTTAGTTTATGCCGTTATGAGTGGAAAAACAAGCCTCATCTTTGGATCCAGCTGAAGCCTCGAAAGAGGAGTGCCTGGGCCACCAGATTACCATAGAGAGAGGCATCGTCACTCCTGGCACTGAAACAAAAGAAGGACGACTCCTGCCCTCTCGTTTAAATAGGCGTATTTTGCTCATTTAAGAATAGCAGTTGAACAGGAGAGTCCGACAGCTAATAAGCCAAATTGAACACTTCAGGAAGCAAATGTCGGGGCTTTGAACTGGTAAAAACATATTGGTGTCCAGTATCGGACTAACAAAAGAATGGAAGCATATATATTGCTTGATTGTATTTATATTCTATTTATGTTGATGCATATAACGCTGGCAATAATTTGTGTGCCTCTCTCTTCACAGAGGCTGCTGAACTTTGACTTCTTGAGGACTTCATTGTTTATTTCTGTTTACAGCTGCTTTGTGTAGAAAAGTAAAAACTCTTTTCTGGCTTATGTTAACCAGATTATGCATTAACCACCTTTCACAGGGACTTAAGCCCACACAGCTACAGGCTATCTAACAGAGAGTGTTTTCCAAGCCTGGAATGTGTACTTTGCTGTTTGTATTGTGTTTCTAGAGTGCTCTTTAACTCGCATGCACTGTGACCACAAGCATTGCTCATCTATTGAAGAAGCAGAATTGTGGTTTTTCCTCTTGCTCTAAGTGTTCCCGTGGTTGTAAATGGTAGAGTCTGCTTTAGAATGATGACCGGCCATGATCGGTGTGCGCGACGGGCAGCTGTGAAGAAAGGTGAAGCTACGCGTGAAAGAGAACAGGCAGGCAAACAAAGAAACGGCGCTGGACCATTCAATAAAGGTACTTTGTTGTTTGTATTGTGTCTTTTTGTGTGCTCTTGAACTTGCAGGCACTTGATTACTTATTAAAGAAGCCCGATCGTGGCTTTTGCATTAAGTAGATGCGGTCTCCATGTGCTTGCACATGGTAGAGTCTGCTTTAGCCCGATGACCAAGCATGATAGGTATGCACGACGGGGGTCCGTGAATCAAAATGAAGCAGAGCACGAATGCGCAGAGGCAGGGAAACAACAAGAAAAGGTGCTGGACCACTCAAGGAGACAAGCCCAATCCTAGAAAAAAAAATTACTGTCAACATTGAAAATTGCTACAAGCCTAAAAAATATAAGCAACGAAGAAGGAGGCATGGCAAAAGACATACCCCAATACATCTGTGTAATTAGGAGGAGGTGGGAGGGAGGAAAAATCTATTTAAATGTAATCAGCTATGGTGCCGAAACTACACACAGGCAAACAGAAACAGAGCAGGAAACAAAGAAAAAAAGTAGTCTCCCAGAGAACCGACAAAGAACTGTAGTGTGATGAGACAGTATTTAGTCACTGCTACATGGGAGGAACGGAAGAGAGAAAGGAAGGACAAAGATGCAGGACTAGCCACTGGCAAGCAAGGAATTTTCAAGGTCACTGACACAAACAAATCAAAAGGTGGGGGGTGGCTTTAACCCGACATAAGAAATTACAATAGGTCTTGAATGCTCGACCTAAAAATGACAAATCCAATAATGGTGAAACTAAAAATGTTCTGTGGGTGAGTGAAACACAGAAAGGGAGAAAAGCAAGAAATAGAAGCAAGGCACCTGAGATTGGCATGTACACCATCCAATTGTGACTCTGGAGTATTGTGTACATTGCTGTCTGTAGCGAGATAGCAAAAAAACATTAGGTGCAATAAAAATGGACAGGGGTCACATTCAGTATGAAGGTGTCTGCACATGAGACTGTGGCGAATGGGGCAGTCAGCGCACCCAGTGCACATGACTATGAATGTAAGGTTGGGCTTATGAAACATGCAATGAAAATTGATAACATGATTACATTTAAAGTTACAAAAACAATATGGAAAAGGGAAGGGAAATTAGAAAATATGAGTTCTGGGGCTTCTCTTCTTACGTATAAAGAGAAAAAAATAGCACAGAATACATAATTCAATACTGCCTTATACAGGGAAAAAAGAAAACATGTATATTTGATAACATCAAAATTCAGTTTTTTATTCATGATCTCAAAATGATTGACTCCAAAATTAAATACTCAAGATTAATGTTACAGTAATTATTAGATCTGAAACATTCATATTACATAAGTGCATCCATATTCAAGATCCGGCACAGAATGCAAGTCACTAGCATATGTGGGTAGCCCATACAAAAAAGTGATTTGTTGATCCATTCTGCTCCTGTAATAACAGTTTTATGGGAATCTGCCTGGACAACCAACGTGGTAGAGCTTGCGCCTGATGATGAGTATCACTTCCAGGGCTTACTCCAACCTATCATAATCACTTATTTAAATATGCCCACACCATGTGATTTCTATATAGGTGGCAGATGTTTCACTTCATAACTGAGTGGTCAGGAGGAAGCTTTCAATATGGCGCTCACCCTTTTAGCTGCAGCAAATAATATATCAATGAGACAGGGCTATGTCAGTGGAACAGATACAACAGAAGGGTGATTTCTCATTCTCTCCTGAGTGCATAGATACCAGACATGCAAAGGTATGCATGACATTTGGGGCCTACACGCACCTAAGGCTCAGGGGACATACCAGCATGTGCAGAGGGACACCTACCAGCTGCAGCCTTTCAAATCCCTATGTGTCCTGAACATGACAATCACCAAGGGATCCATAGGTGGAGGCAGATCACCAGCTGGCTACTGAAGAAAAAAAGGAAGTATATCTAAACAGAAAACAAAATCCACAGTTAATGATGGGCTTCTGTCTCTTGGCGAGGTTAATTGATGAGTCAGTTCTTCAGCTTTGTGCAGAACTTGAGAAGCGATGAAGAGGCTCTGATGTGGTAAGGGAAGTCGTTCCATGCTTTGCAGGAGAGTTATGAAAAGGTGTGGCCTCCGCCAATGGCTTTACGGATGCTGGTATGCGTGCCACTGACTCTACAGCTGGTATGTAGAAGTGTATGCGGCTGTTAAGGTATGAAGGTCCGGTGTTGAATAGTGATTTGTATGTGTGTGCGAGCAGTATGAATTAGGTGCATTTGTGGATTGGGAGCTAGTGCCGTTCTCTGAGTTGTGGGATTATGTGGTTGTAATGCGGTAGGTTGAGTAGGAGTCTTGCTGTGTCTTTTTGGATTGTCTGGGGCAGGTTCAGGAGTGATTCCTGTGTAAAGTGTATTGTCATAATCGAGTCTGCTGGCAATCAATTTTCTTGGCTTTCTCAGGAAGATCTTTGATCTTCTGTAGCATCCTAAGGATGTGGAAGCAAATGGAGGTCATTGTGTTTATTAGGGCTGTCATTTGGAGCTTGTCGTCAGGGCATGACTGGCCATACAGTGTATTGGGCGATTCCCCAGGAGGCTGGAAGGGTGGGGGCCGGATTTGCAGAGGTGGGGGTCCGGTTATGTTACTGGGGGCCAGTTTTGCAGCAGTACTACAATATCGACCCCCAATTACTAAAGCATCAAGCAAGTGTTTCCATCCTCTTGGGGTCAGGCAGGGGAGAAAATTGTCGGGCTGCTTGGGTTCCCAGTCCGGCCCTGCTTATCATGCAGGATGATTTCAAGATTTCTTGCATTGGTGGTTGGGGTAGGTGAGGATCTGAGGTTGGTTGACCACCAGGTGGAGTCCCAGGTGGAGGCTTTCCCTCTGAAGATCACTTGCTCAGTTTTGTCTGTGTTCAGTTTGAGGCAGTTGGTTTTCATCCATTTGGTTACAGCAGTCATGCATGTTGCAAAGTTGTTTTTTGTACTAGGGGTCTTGTCTGACAGAGAGAGTATCAGTTGGGTATTGACTGAGTAGGAGAGTATGTCGATGTTGGAGGATCTGAGGAAACCCGCTAGGGGAGTCATGTAGGTGTTGAATGATGTAAGGCTTACGGATGATTCTTGTGGGACTCCACAAAGGAGGTTATTGACGTTTGATGTGTAGAGTGCCAGGTTGACTCTTTGTGTTCTTCTTGTGAGGAAGGAATAAATTCAGTTGAGGGCAGTTTCTTGTATGCCTGTCTTGTGCAGTCTTTTTATCAGGGTGGAGTGGAAGACTGTGTCAAAGGCTGCAGAGAAGTCAAGTAGTATAAGGGTGGCTATGTTTAGACTGTCTAGGATCATCCTGATGTTATCGGTTGCTTCAATGAGGGCAGTCTTGGTGCTGTGATTCGGCCGAAAACCTGATTGCATTTTGTCCAGGAGCTGGTCAATCAATCAATCAACCTATCAGTCATTTATAGAACGCAGCAAATCACCTTTGAGGGAGGCGCTGGAGCTGTTCTATACGCCAAGGCGACCTTTGACTCATCCCTCCAATGTCGGCTGGTGGTCCCAAGGTTCCGTTGGTCGCGGATTGGTGGTCAGTCTTTATCAGTCAAAGCAGCTATGATGTGGAAATCTCTACCGGATGATCTCCAGCATATTCAGGATTTCCATATCTTTAAAAAACATCTTAAAACGTTTCTGTTTAAACAGCTGCATTAATATTTCTGCTCCCTCCTGCCATTGTCCACCTACGCGCCAGGACACTCCAGAGTATTAGTGAGCAATATATATTCCCCTATAACATAACATAACATAACATTAATCAAACAACCTGATCTTTAGCTCTCTTCTGAATTGCTGAAGTGACAGTGTTGTCCTGAGGTGCAAGGGGAGGTTGTTCTAAGCCTTTGCTGGCAGGTAAGAGAAGGAGCGTCCTCCCCTGGTTCCTTGAAGGATCTGTGGGGTGTCTGTAATGGTAAGGAAGGCTAAACGGAGGGATCCGGGCGGTTGGTGGAAGGTTAGGTGTTTGTTGATGTAAGATGGTCCTTCGTTGTGCAGGGTCTTGTAGAGGTGGGTCAGCATCTTGAACTGGCACCTCTTCTGAATCAGGAGCCAATGTAGTTTCTTGAGATGAGATGTAATATGTGTTCTTCTTGGGAGGTCGAGTAATAGTCTTGCAGCTGAGTTCTGTATCATTTTGAGTCTCTTCAGGAGGTATGCAGTGATTCCTACGTAAAGCGTGTTTCCGTAGTCCAGTCTACTGGTGATAAGAGCTTTCATGATGGTCCGTCTTGTGTTGACTGGGAGCCACCTGATGATCTTGCGGAGCATATGAAGGTTGTAGAAGCAGGCGGAAAAGACTGCGTTGACTTGTTTCTGCTTGGATAGTTTGTTATCCAGAAAGATGCCAGGATTGCAAGTGTGATCTGTTGGGTATGGGGTATACCGAGCTCTGCGGGCAACCATAAGTCATTCCATTTTATCCGAGTTGAGTTTGGAACACTTGTCCTTCATCCAGTACGTGATGTTCATCATGCATCTGTGGAAGTTTTGTGGTGGAGGGATCTTTAGACAGAGAGAGGATCAGCTGTGTGGCATCGGTGTAGGAGATGAAGTTGAGTCGGTGTGATCTGATGGTGTCGGGCAGGGGGGTCATGTAGGTGTTGAAGAGGGTCGGGTTGTGGGACGAACCTAGGGGGAGACCGCAGATGATCTTCTTGGGCTCTGAGATGGTGTGCATTGAGGTGGTGAAAGAATTGCTTGTTTATTGCTTTTTCCTCAATTTTGGCCAGGTAGAATAGGAGGGAGATTGGTCATTAATTTGCTAGCTGGGTAGGGTCTGTTGAGGGTTTATTTAGCAGCGCGTTATGACAAATATGATAATATGACAAGATGCGTAGCAGTACTTAATGCATGAGCACAAGCGCACAAATAAGAGTGTCTTTGCATGATTGTGTGACTAAGACTTTATTTCGACTTCCTGTCAGTGGCTGACACTTCAACTGGTTACAATCTAACCAACGGGTGTTTCATCTTGTCTTATAAAACAACAACATCTTCATGGCTAATGATGATTAGGTAAATCATATGCTGTTTATCCTCTAAAAAGATTATTCCTAGTCATAAAATCAATTTCTGAGCCATACCTGACTCGAGTTACAATGAAAAGCAATAAAATTCATAGGACAGGTAATAAACTTCGAATCCTTATTTTTCAATAGCGCATGTATGTAATTTGCTTGCATTTAGTAAACCTCAAGATGTAGAAAGATCTTTATTATTCCCAGGATCCAAAGGTTAAGAGTCCAGTATAAGAGTCCAATATACTGCAAGTGTGCATTTCTGTGTCTATTGGCTGCTGCAGTCTCGGCCTTTAGTCTTGAATGTTGTTTTATTTTGTATCCATTAGCTTCAAATATGCTTGCTAAATTTCATGGCTCTAGTCGGCTCAGGTGTTATGTTATTCAAGGCTGTTAAAGAATTATGCAAAGCATTACCTCACTTTCAGTCCTGGCAACCGGAAGCAGGATTTTGGGAGACTAATGACCTTAGTACTGCATTCATGAATGATTTTTCTACTTCTGGATGACGCGTGCTTCCTCAAGTAGAAGATACTGCCACCTGCTCATTAGAAAAGTTTTTTCTGAAAGTAACACGTTTCTGACACGTGATCAAGTTCCATAGACTTGTATGGAGAGAAAACCTATATAAACTATCCTAAGTTGCATGTAGGTTTAGCATTATGCTCCAACTGACCCTTTTCCAGAGAGAACCCTGGGCAGTTGAAATGACAACTGTCTTTTAATCATTTTGCTGTGCTGCTTGCTACATTGCATTGATGGCAAGTTAGATTTTGGGCTTCCTGATGTCACATCTTCAGAACCTGGCTATATTACAGCAAAGCATGCCCTTAACCTCCGCCCCGAGAATCTTATGATCTCCAGGTTGCAAGGTCCTCAGCTGAGATAGAGGCACTATTACAGACAAACTGCCCTTTCCAATTCACAGAAATGGTACAATGTATCTTTAACATGTCTCATACGACGGGTATAATCCACCTATTTAAGACCATAGGTTCTGGACTGTTAAGCACCTTTCAGACAATCCTCAAAGTTAATTACAACTTCATACACTCTGTATTCGGAAGCATTTTTGGAGGGCTTCAGCTGATCCGGTTCCTAATAGCAGGTATCCTTATTGTAATTTTTCTATTATGCAATGGACTTCCCAGTCACCAAGAAGATGGAAAAAACGCTCTTGGAGTGCAGATACCGTGATCGCTTGGTAATCCATCTGGGCACACCTCGTCTTCGAGAACTGAGCGAGTCTTGGTTCTTGTCAACTAGACCAGTCTGTATCGACTGTATTCTGCCTGTCCTACAATGCCTGTTCTGCTGACAAGAATGCATGTTGGACCTCTGTCTAACACTTCAATCAATTGTGCAATTGGACATTGATGCTTTACTGGGCCCAGTAACGGCCCATGTTCTACAGTGTCCTCAGCGTATTCCAATGTTGATGTCTGCATTCTTAAAGCCACCACAGGATGCTTCAGCTCCTGTCGGAAAGGATACAAACTCCTCAACAAATACTCAGCAGCAGCTGTGGAGAATATGGAGGAACATATGTGCTCGATTGACCTGATCTGCGAGGTGTTGCAGGGACCGTCATCTGCGATCTGCATCAGCCACAGAATAACATCTTGGTTGATGCAGTGGAAAATAATGGCTTCTGTGTGTTTAGTGTTACAAAGTCCCAGCCTGTGACAGAAAGCACTGTGAATATGTAAGTCAATATTTGAAACTTGCATAACACACACTATAAGATAGAATGCTACAAAATACACAAAAAGGTTTAAATAAAAGGATGCTTCCAAAATAGAGATTTTAGTAATACCCAGACTTTTTATAAAGCAGTCCCTTGAAAGCAAGCACTTCACAGCTCAGCTGGTAACTCCCTTGCACTACTACTCAAAAAGAGTAAATCTTTGCCATCACAAAGCTTCAAGTGATTCCATCAATTAAAGCGAGTACCAACTCTCAAGCACCCTTAACCTTTTCAGATTAACTAGTTGCACACCTTTGCATTTCTTTAAGGCAAACAGGGATCCTGGCAAGAAAGCTTGTTTATTGTTTAGCTGTGTGCCCGCCATCGGTTTCACAGTACAGAAGACTTCCTGAATAATATTTCTGCTGAATCATTATAACCATTGGAATTAACCGTCCTGGGGCGGTTGTCTTTTCACAAAAAGTGGGGGAACGTTTTTTCCTAAATTAAAAAAGTATGGGCACAATGTGCCCCTCCGATCGGCCTACTGGTTAGTTTACATGTTGATATTAAATTAAGAGACTGCCCATGCCGGGTCACCACACGGTCTCTGCCGGGGGCTTCCCTTTGCCAAGCAAGCTCAGTACTTAATTTGACCCAGTGGTTTCCGGTGCTCGGCACTAGCACTTAATTTTCAACAACCTCGCTTGTGACAGTCTGTTACAAGGTGGCACTGACTGAAATGACCATAACAACAGTCAATTATTAATTCAATATAAATTACAAATTACCTGCGCCCAAGCCCTTCTTTTGAGGCCTGGAATAGTCCGAACTGTCACACTTGCAGGAGTGTGATGGCTCGTAGTTGTGTTGTTACTGTCACTGGCAGCACAGCAGGGCCAATGTGTGGTACAAGTTACAGTGGAATCCTGACTAGAGCCCCGGCGCTTATTTTTATACAAATTAAGCACGGCCCGGCCTGCATTGCGCCCGTGCACTGCCGTTTGCCGTGTATGGAATGTTGTGTGGTATTTCTCTCGTGTCATCGGTTTATAAGGTGCAGGCGTGGGGGCTTGCCAGTGCTCGTTGCAGACAAGGAAGAATAAATGGGCCCACTCTGTTTGCACAGAAAGCCTTTGAGCCGTGCAACCAAAGAGGCGCTAATAGCACCCCATGCCTGGCAGCGGTCCAATCGTACATGCCCTTGGATCCTTACATTCCTTCGATGTATCCAGTGATGCATACCCCTGCGTTCCCAGACGGCAACAGGCAGCTGGTGCCGGGTTACTTCAAATATGCACCGAGGCGAAAATCGAATCAATAATCTTTTGCGACTCGTGTAAAATGGAATAGGGAGTGTTTGCACTTTTTGTTGCGTTCATAATAAGAAACAGAAACAACTGATTTGCCGTAAACGAAATATTTTTGTTCATATTTTAAAAGTGGAGAACATGTTTTTCCAAAATAGCTGAAACTCAGCTTGCTTCGCTTTTTGTGAACAATCTTTGTGTGGAATCTTTAATATGTACTGCAGTAAAACCAATATTCATCCTTTTCCTGTGTCATAAGTAGCAAAACGAGACAAAAGAACCTGACTTCATATTTTCACCAGTGCATTGATTACAATATTCAGCCCGAGAAGTCTATCTATGAAGGTCTCTAGGAGATGCAAAACGCTTTGTCGATGAACACAGCACTTCAAGGCTGTTTTTTTATATTATCATTTATGGCCATTGTCTCTTTGATGTTTGAAGTGCTGCCACATTTTCTAACAATGAGGCACTTGAACTGTGAATGCAGGATTCAAAGTTTGAGGCATTGACATCAGGTGGAAGCACTTGGGCCTTGAAAACAGATTAGGGAACCTGATTCCGTGCAGGGACTGTAGTGCTTGGTGAGCATGCAGGCTGTCAGAGTCTTTGCCTTTGTAGCATAATACCATAAAATGAACATGTTTCCTCCAAGTCTGAGTATGATAGGGGTGTAGCTTTCTTTGGTGCAGCAGGCGCAGTGGCACCGCGGCCAAGAGGCCTAAGTCGCCCACTGAACCCTGCTTATTGCTGTCTTTCAATCAATCAATCAATCATAGACATTTATAGAGCGCTCTACTTACCCGGAGGGTCTCAAGGCGCTAGGGGGGGGGGGGGGGGGGGGGTGCTGCTACTGCCCGAACAGCCAGGTCTTGAGCTTCTTCCTGAAGGCGAGGTGGTCTTGGGACAGGCGCAGGTCGGGAGGGAGGGAGTTCCAGGTCTTGGCGGCCAGGTAGGAGAAGGACCTTCCTCCTGTTGTCGTTCTTCGGATGCGGGGGACGTGACTGGCTGATCGGAGGTGTCGTTTGGGAGCGTAGAAGTTGATGCGGTTGTTGAGGTAGCTCGGGCCTTGATCGTGGAGAGCTTTGTGTGCGTGGGTAAGGAGACGGAAGGTGATTCTCTTGTTGACCGGGAGCCAGTGCAGGTCTCTTAGGTGTCCGGAGATGTGGCTGTGTCGTGGGATGTCGAGGATGAGTCTGGCTGAGGCGTTCTGGATCCGTTGGAGTCTCTACTGGAGCTTGGTGGTGGTTCCGGCGTAGAGGGCGTTGCCGTAGTCCAGTCGGCTGGTGACGAGGGCCTGGGTGACAGTCTTCCTGGTCTCGGTGGGGATCCACCGGAAGATTTTCCGTAGCATGCGCAGGATGTTGAAGCACGACGAGGAGACGGCGTTGACTTGCTTGGTCATGGAGAGGGAGGAGTCCAGGATGAAGCCCAGGTTGCGTGCGTGGTCTGTCGGTTTGGGTGGGGTTCCCAGGGCGGGGGCCACCAGGAGTCGTCCCAAGCGGAGGGCGAGGATCCCAGGATGAGGACTTCCGTCTTGTCCGAGTTCAGCTTCAGGCGGCTGGTCGACATCCACTCGGCTACCTCTTTCATTCCTTCGTGAAGGTTGGCTCTGGCGGCGGCGGGGTCGTTGGTAAGGGAGAGGATCAGCTGGGTATCGTCGGCGTAGGAGATGATGTTCAGGTTGTGTTGGTGTGCGATGGCCGCGAGGGGGCTCATGTAGACGTTGAAGAGGGTTGGGCTCAGCGAGGATCCTTGGGGTACGCCGCAGATGACTTCGGTGGCCTTTGATTTGTACGGTGGTAGGCGGACTCTCTGGGTTCTTCCGTCGGGGAAGGAGATGATCCATTCCAGTGCCTTCTCCTGGATTCCGACGTTGTAGAGGCGCTGCACTAGGGTGCGGTGGCAGACGGTGTCGAAGGCCGCGGAGAGGTCTAGGAGGATGAGGGCCGCTGTTTCTCCGTTGTCCATCAGGGTTCGGATGTCATCGGTGGCAGCGATGAGGGCGGTCTCGGTGCTGTGGTTGGCTCGGAAGCCAGACTGTGAGGGGTCGAGGGATCCGTTCGTCTCGAGGAAGGCGGCCAGTTGCTTGTTGACGGTCTTCTCGATGACTTTGGCCGGAAACGGGAGCAGCGAGATGGGGCGGTAATTCTTGAGTTCGGTGGGGTCCGCTGTTGGTTTCTTGAGTAGAGCGCTGAGTTTGGCGTGCTTCCAGCTCTTAGGGAAGGTGGCGGTGGTGAAGGAGGTGTTGATGATGTCCCGCAGGTGGGGTGCGATGACAGCGTCGGCCTTGTTGAAGACGTGGTGAGGGCAGGGGTCGGTCGGAGATCCGGAGTGGATGGAGTTCATTATGCGGACGGTGTCTTCGGTGCTGATCGGAGTCCAGGCGCGGAGGGTGGTGGTGGGGGGCGGTGGTTCGGTCGTGTCGGACGTGGCGTTCGTTGGTTGGGTGTTGAAGCTGTTGTGTATGTCCGCGATCTTGTTGTGGAAGTAGGAGGCGAGGGAGTTGCAGAGTTCTTGCGATGGGGTGATGTCGTTGTTTCCGGCGTTGGGGTTGGAGAGCTCTTTCACGGTGTTGAAGAGTTCCTTGCTGTTGTGTGCGTTGTTGTCCAGTCGGTCCTTGAATGCAGTTTTCTTGGTGTCGCGGATCAGCTGGTGGTGCTTCCGGGTGGCAAGCTTGAGGGTGGTCATGTTGTACGGTGTTGGCTCCCTTCTCCAGGCTTTCTCGAGGGCTCGGCAGTTCTTCTTGGAGCTCTTGAGTTCGTCCGTGAACCATGGGGCCTTCTTGCTGCCGGGTCTGCTGGGCGGGGTCTTCAGTGGGGGGAGTTCGTCCGCGCAGTTGCTGATCCACTTCGTGAGGTTGTCGGCGGCCTGGCTGGGGTTCGCTGAGCTGGCGGGAGGGTGCTGGCTCAGGGAAGCGGCGAGCTGGTCGACTGTGATCTTGCTCCAGTTTCTGCGGGCGACCTGTTGCTGGTGGTGGTGGATCGTCGTTCTTCTGAAGGTGATTGAAGATTGATTGATTGATTGTGGTGCTTGTCAGAAAACACTCTGATGACAGAACAGCAAAGAGGCGTTTTTTTGCAGCCCCAGAACATGGCTCTGGTGATTGCTACACTTTCTCCATGGTTTATCGTGTGCCACTGTGCCAAGCTGGCGCTTCAACGCTCTAAGATAAGGTGGTTCGTGAAAAGCCCTTGATGGCTACTGTAGATCCTGAGTGCAGGTCCTGTTCATCAATATCCTGGGGTGTTTGGCAGTTGTACATTTTTTTTTGCATCTGCTTACTTGAGGAGAAACACCTTCCAGGCAATAAAACTTGGAGTTTCTACTAAAAGTTCTAACTGCTGGAAAGAACATTGGTCTTCTTGCTTACAGACCAGGTGATAGCAATAACTTGATTGTATTTCCCATTATCTATTCTCCCTTTCCATGCTTTATGCTGGGGGGAACTCTAAATCTTACACCCCAAAGGACACCTCAGCAACACGCTCATGGTTGGGTGGATCCGGGGCAGTGTTAAACCTCAATTTCATGAGGCAATGTGTCCTCAAGTTAAGGTGCAGTCAATTAAGGAAGTAGAGGCTCTATAAGTGAGTTCTACAACAGAAAATAAGAACAATTTATTTCAAATATTTAAAGGAGTACAATACAGAAATTGTAAATACAGGTCCATAGTTCATTGCCATGAAGGATCTTACCAACAGAGCAATACAGAATAATAGGCAAAATCAAAATTGTAAGTCCCAAATGATCAGCAAACTCAGTAAGAAATTGGACAGCATCCCTAGCAACACCCAAAAGATTCTGGTCACCCCCAAATTTCACGGTTTATATAGGAAATCTTCTCATAGTATATAACAGAAACTGCAGATTCTTCATGGTGTGAGCAAAAGCAGTCACATGTTCCTGGTTTTAATGGGTCATAGCAAAAACGTTTAAAATAAATAGCATCATATAAGTATACACATGTAAGTTTGGGTGTAAATCCATTTCATGCACAGTCTTTGTGGTGCACAAATAATATTAATGCACAAAAACTTCTACAATGCCTAGTGATTTTTCCAAAGCTGGAACCTTACTCAGTTTATCTGAGTCTGTTTTTCTCTTGCTATTGTTGCATTCCAGTGATAAGTAGCCAGGGCTTAGCTCACACAAGGGACTGCAGAGAGATATAATACATTGAAAAACACACATTTCACAACACCTTAATGGGAACTTTAAAGTAAGATCACTGGATAGCTGACAAATTCCACAACCTGTGGGCTTGTGTACTTAAATCAAAGATAAACACAGCATATTACCGGAAAATGTTTTGTCCTCTCAATAAACAACATAAACAATTGCATACAAATTTTAAAAAAAGCATTTGAATTGCAATTGGTCTCACATTTGTTTTTGTTAAAGCTTTTAGCATTGTAAATGTCAATTTTATATTTGTTGCTATGGCCGTTTAACGGCTATGCCTACCCTCGGCTTGGCTAGACCCGTTACCACCTACTTTCCAACAGTGGCTAGCCAGGCTTTTAGCTGTGCATAATATCGAGACAGCTATATATAAGCGGAAAGGCAGACGACGACGCGAAAGGGGCATGAAAATTTGGACTCCTCTCACACACTGGCGAGCTCTACAAAACTGATTTATTATCGATACTGTAATGTATTCATGTTACTGCTTTAATTGGTTTTTCCGTGATGCTGGGAATATATTTTATTTTGTAAATTCTCTATAATGTATATCTAAATATGACAAACACAACGTAAAGTTCATGATGTTAATGAACAGAAAGTTTGCCTGTCCCGGGGGGGGGGGGGGGGGGGGGGGGGATAAATATGTTAAAATCAATAAAAACATTGAAAAAAAAAGTAAATGTCAATGTCTTATACCTATGTGTTATGGAGTGTATGTAAGTGGTGTGTAGTGGAATTATGTGGGTTGCATTGGATTAGCTAGTTGTGTAACTGTGTGGTGGATTTGTGGAGTGGAATTATGTGGCATGGTGAGCTGTGATATTACGTGGATAGTAATTATGTGGTTTTAAGTGTACTGAAATTGTGTGGAGTGGGATTGTGTGTTATGGAGTGCAATTATGTGGAATGGTAGTTTGTGTTGTGGAGCGTATGTAGTGGATTTTAATTATGTGTTCTGCTGTTGAATTTTGTGGCACAATGTGAAATTGTGGGGGGTGAATTGGATGTATGTGGTGTGTTGTGTAATTGTGTTGTTGAGTTGTATTTTGTGGTTTGGTGTTGAATTCTGTGGTGTGTATTGGAAATGGGTGGAGTTGAATTGTGTGGCGTGGAACTGAGTGGATAGCTTTGCCTTTTTGTGATGAAAAAGAACAAACAAGTAGGAGCTAAGCTCTACATCTGTGTGTTTGGGTTTTAAAAATAAGGAAAGAGAATTAGAGCTATTGGTGTTGTAAATGTTTCTTGCCTATGTGTTAAGGATCGGAGTGGATGTATGTGGTGTGTAGTGGAATTATGTGGGTTGGATTGGAATTGTTAGGTATGGAACTGTGTGGTGTGGAGTGGATTAATCTAGTGGAATTTTGAGGCATGGCGTGCAGTTGTATTATGTGGATAGTAATTATGTGTTTTTAAGCTGATTTCATACTTTTATAGAAAGATGTCCAGGAGAGTCTTGCACCCAGAACAGCAAACGGAAACCATCCACATGTTTTTTTACCAATAGGTTTGGTTTTAATCTGCTAACACTCGCACATATCAGTTATGCATTCTGTGTGCACACATTAGCATTCTAAAGCCAGATCTTTCCTCTTTCCCATTGCTCATTTGCCCAGTTGTCATTACTACTTTCCAGTAAAGGCATTGTTTTCTGGATGAAGTTAAAACCCTAAACAAGCATAGGCTAATGCATTGTGGCATCCAGGCATTCTACAAATTCTATGAAATGGATAATGAAGTAGAACCGTGGTATACCATCACATCTAACACTCATTCACAGTGTTTGATATGCAGTTGTTCCAGTGCGCCCCTACTGCATGGAGCACATGGTGAAGGCTACTGCTCAGGGGCTGTGTGAAAAATGCTAGCTATAAACCCATCATTACCCAAGAATTAGCAATTGTAAAAATAATACACAATAAAATAGTGTACTATCTGTACAGTTCTCATTAAGGGCCCGATGTAGGTAAATCCCATTTACCGATTTAGAAATACCGAATCTTACCGATTCGGTATTTCAAAATCGGTAAATGGGATGTAGGTCCCAACATCTGGATTCGTTACCGAATCCTTAACAATTCTTTAATTACCGATTCGGTAAATACCGAATCGGTAATGCCCATTCATTCCTATGGGCTTTGAAGCCCATAGGAATGATTAGGCATTACCGATTCGGTATTTACTGAATCGGTAATTAAAGAATTCACAAGGGTGCAGGGGGTGTCACTTTGACACCCTCTAGCACCCCCAAAACGGGCATGTGTGCAATGTGGCACACAGACATGCCCTAAGGGCACGTCTGTCTGTCACATGGCACATGTGTACATGCACAGATGTGCATGTACACAGGAATCGGTATTTTACCATGGATTAGTATTCCATGGTAAAATACCGATTCTGTAAGCCATGTGCCATAGGTAAATTTTCTACCTACATTGCTTTTTCGGTAATTTTAACGAATCGGTAAATATTACCGAATCGGTAATTATTTTACCGATTCGGTACATATTACCAAATCGGTAAATATACCGATTCGGTAATGATACCGATTCGGTAAAATTACCGAAAATGTGCCCCTACATCTCGGTAGCCCTTTACCGATCGGAAACGGCCGAAAATCGGTATTTTCGGCCGATTCGGATCGGTAAAGGGCTACCTACATCGGGCCCTAAATGTGGCCTGGTAATGTGTAGTGTGCAGCCTCCACTCGCTGTTTCTTTGACATATTGGGGTTTAAACCACAACACAAACAACTTATTATCAGGGATGCCAAACAAGCATGGTCGTACAAGCACAATATAGTATTCCCCTTCTGCAGTGATCCAGAAACAACCTCCCCAGCACCATATTATGAAACAAGTCCCCATTAATATCGATAGCTCGTTTAAATAAAAAAAAAAGATCTTCCCTTAAGATCATTTTAGCTTCAGGCAGATGTAGTTAGGCATCCGTAAATAATTAAAACAAGGAACAACTGTTCTATATGAAAAGAATACGAATTTGAATAGCCGAAGTATTTGCTATATTTTCACCTCGTGGTGTGGAACAAAGTAGGTTTATCTTTTAGTTATCTGCACAATCTTTTTCCCCATTTATGTTGTCTTTATTCCGATGTTTATTGTAAGATGCTGGGAATATGTGCAGCATTTCATTAAAATTTTTACTGCGGCGCATGCCCTGGAGCCACCAGCAGTAGGGAAAGGTAGGCTTGGACAGAGAAACAAGCTGAACCTAACAAAACCAGTATCACGGCTAGAGCAGTGGCGGATGGTGACATTCGAAAGTGGTAAGGCGTAAACCAATTGTCGTCCTGCACTGCGGCGAGCGAGCGTACGGGGAGTTGGGGGGGGTTATCCCCTGAGAATTTTCTTTTGAATAAGTGGGCAAATTGTGAATTTAAAGCAAATTTGAGAAAGCAGGAAGGTGTCAACCACTCTGAGGTCTGATGACCATGTCCCCTCTAGACCTCGGTGCCACTGCACCTTCTGCACTAATGCTAGCTACGTGCCTGGTTATCTCTCAGAAATCTTTTCTCCGACCAAAGCATGACTGCTTTGGTCGGCCCCAGGGCCAAACAAGCAGAAAGGGCACTTAGAGTGGTGCAAGCGACTCCACCCCCACCCGCCTAACCGCCTACCCGCCTGCCATCAACCAGGCATACCCTCCCACCCGCCCCGAACCAGGCATACCCCTGCCATCTGCTTTTTCACAGCGCGAGGAGCAGAAAATAAAATGGTATTCAAGATACCATTTTATTCTCTGCTTCTCGCACTGCGAGAAAGCAGTAGGGCGGTGCTCCAATGCCCTAATGGAGCGGTCGCCAATGACCTGCGGGCAAGGATGCCCGTTTTCCTTCCTGGAATTGGTGCCCACGAACCCTTTGTTACACTACTAGTGGATACCCTGATAATCAGACTGGATTGTTCAGTTTGATAGGTCGATGAGGTCAGCCCAGTAGAGACCTCACGTTTCAAGCATGAGGAGTAATGCATACACATTTTTGAGATCAAGTAGAAGTCACTAGTTCATACCAGGCTTTAACTCATGCCTAGTGAGGACACGTCATCTCTGCCATCAATTATGCTTTAGGCAGGGGGAAGGAGCTTGCCAGCGTCGATGTAGGACGTGTGTGTGCTGAGCTCCACGCCATCACCCGTAATATCCTGCTAATTATCCTTCCACAACGGACACCAGCGGATTTTCGGGGTGGGGACCCACTCCGTGGTCATTGCTGCTACAGTCGGTGAGGTCGCTGGCGAAACTGGGGCAAAACTTGCGGAGCTCTGGCAGTGCGTCGGTTCTGGCCGACTGGGCCTGAGGCAGCGGACTTGCCTGGAAGCTCGGCCGCCGTGCGTGCCTGTACGTGCGGCCACTGAGGGAGCTGAGACCCGAGGACCCCCAAAACGCCTCGGCGGAGAGAAACACTCGGTGTGCGGTGAGGTGTGGCGCTCCAGGACACACTGCGCTTCCCCTTATAGGGGGGGGGGGGAGAACTGCGTTGCCCCGTTCCGGAGGCCCCGAAGCCTCGGAGACGGAAACGAAGACTGTTTTGCGCGCACGGCGCCAGAATCACCGACGCAACTACAGGCCTTTAGCGGCCCGCCAGACACCCTGAAGTCGGGCTGGGCCGCGTTTACTACTGCTGTGCTGGGCGTTGCCCCCCCGGGACGACCCCTGAGACGCCCCCTCCCATCGGACATTGGCTGGGCAGTCCTGTTGAGGCGCGACAGATTCTGGGGAGCTGGGGGTGTTGGACCCGAGGTGGTGACCGAATCCCCGTGCAGGCTCCCCCACAACAACACCTGCTGCGGGCCTCGGCCAGGCGGAGCTGCAGGACAGCATTTCCCTCCTCCATTCAAGCGGCTCACGGCGGAGAGTCGGGGAGGACTGCCGGGGGGTTGCACTGCGACACCAGGGACAGCGCGCCAGTTTGGAGTTTGGAGACCCTGGTGTGAGTGGAGCAGCGCAAACTTAAAATTGACGACGCGGGTTGCAGCACTGCTGGCGCAATAAATTGGGGCGGTTTTAGAACAGCGTGGATGCCCCTGGCCCAGGAACGAGTGTCCGCAACTGCACTCGGTTAACACCGGGTGAAGGACTGCACTGTCGCCTGAGTGATCGAGGTTGATACGTTAACTGGAAGTGAGGCCTGCACCACGACAATACCTGGGACTGGCGTCTACCAGCTTCGGGGGGAGCAGCAACACGAGACCTGTAGGCAAGTGCGGAGTTGTGATACCAAGGCTGCCTATAGCCACTGCCTTCACACCGGAGACTACATACAGAAGCGTACACTGCCCGACTTGCCTGCGCACTATGGGCAAGAACGATAGAACCCAGACCAAACTGGCGTTTGAACAACGTAGAGCGAAGGCTCCGGAGAAACCAGCACCTGACCCTTCGCCTCGAAGCAAGGGCGCAGACAGCAAAATGTATGCTGACATTAAAGAAATGCTTGTATCCATGGAGAAAGGACTGCAAGAAAGTATGTCCTCCATCGGCACGAAGATAGATGCACTCACTTACCGCATGGACCGCATGTCGGAACGGGTGGATAAACATGCGGAACGACTCAACATGTCAGAGAGGCGTCTTACAGAGGTGGAGGAGGCGCAGACCGAGTGGGACAAGGACGGCAAGCAGTTCTCCAGACTCCTACAGGTCATCCAGGACAAGTCGGGGGACTTGGAAGCCCGCTCGAGGCGCTCCAACATCCGAATCACGGGGGTTGCAGAAACGACACAAACGGGCAAGATGGAGCTCTTTGTGGAGAAACTATTGGTCTCCCTGCTGGGTGACGACGTCTTCTCGCCGATGTTTATTGTTGAGAGAGCCCACCGCACGCTGGGAGCTACCCAGAGGCCGATAATTGCCAAACTCCTCAATTACAGGGACCGTGACACAGCCCTACGAGTGGCCAGAGACAAGGGGAAGCTCCAGTACGAAGGCATGGAGATTTCCCTGTACCCTGATTTTATGGCGAAGGTACAGGAGGAAAGACGGCACTTCGCTCCGTATAAAAAACAGCTGCGAGACCTAGGCCTAGACTATGCAATGCTGTACCCAGCAAAACTGCGGGTCAACAGACGAGGACACTCGCACTTCTTCACAAACCCAAAGGAACTACAAAAATCACTGAAGGAGTGGTCCAGTGAACAGAGAAACAGCCCAAGCGGACAGACCGAAGAGCAAGAAGACAGCAGTCGTTTGGACAAACAAGAATAGTCCACAGTGTGCTCCCAGGCTTGGGGAGCGACTGGGCGCACTAGACCCTGAGCAGTGTCATGATGGTGAACCACTGCCTCAAGATGACACCTGGGGGACAGGATGCGCTGCTGACGGGCAATTGCTGTGACCTGAGATTGGACTGCGACATGCGGAAGGGTGAGAACATTCCATTGTACATATGTTTGGCCCTGGCTGAGTGGAGTTCGAGACACAGCTTGTGACACTGTATCGTTGGTTGCATGCCATGCAATGCCATAGACCATTGTTGTTTTGGGGTGGGTTGTGGATGAGATGGGGGGGGGGGTGCTTTGGAGATACTGGACTCCATGCTCTTTTGTACCTTGATTAGGCCTTCCGTTGTTGGACTTTGACTAGGGTGATGGTGGCGGGAGCCACGTTTGCACTGGATAATTCTGATGCACTGTTTGGTGCCCTTTATGGTGACCTCTGCCCTAGCGCTTCTAGCTCTAATTGTTCTCGGGGGTAGAATGTCAGGAAATGCACGGAAAGACACCACAAGTTGGAAATTGATGGGAGGGTGTGGGTCCTGCCAGGCCAGGTTGGGGGTGGTCGGCTGTGGGTGGGGGGGGACTATGTTGGGGATTGTAGTTGTTGTTTTGACCGTGGGGTTTTGAAAGTAAAGCCAAGCAACGTGTTGCCTGATTTCAAGTATAGGAGAATGTACGTCATAGTAGTACAGCTGTCTGAACCCTATCGTTATCACTGTTGGAGTGACTAATACTAATGATGTGAATGCTTCACTCAATTTGCAGGAATTGAAAGTGTTGACATGGAACGTGAGAGGGCTAAATGATTACCGTAAGCTACGGAAGGTACTCAGTTACTTGCACAGACACCATATTGACCTCGCTCTCCTCCAGGAGACCCATCTTCCACTCACTAGTAGGATGCTACTGGCCAGGGGGCTTGGGGGACACAGTGTGGCAGCGGGGTTCACGACACACTCCAGAGGAGTACTCACTTGGGTTAACCCTAACTCACAGCTAAAACTGGTACCAGCGGTGTCAGACTGGAGGGCCGGTTTGTTATAACTAGATGTGTAGGCAGGGGGCATGATTTGGTAGTGGTCAATGTTTACGGGCCGAATTATGATAGTTCTGAATTTTACTCAACGCTGGCAGCACAATGCAGAACACACGTTCACTCTAGAATGCTGTGGGGTGGTGATTTCAACGTTGTATTTGACCCTGATCTAGACAGGTCGGCGGGGCCGACCTGGAGGCCAGTGGCTTCGGCTTTGCACATGAAGTCGGAGCTGATTACATTGGACCTGGTAGACGTATGGAGAAGTAAGCACCCCACGAAAGGTGGTTTCACTCATTACTCAGCATTCCACAATATCCACACTAGAATAGATTACTGGCTAGCGTCCCAGGCTCTACTTGATAGTATTAAGAGCTGTGTGGTGTTGCCCCGTACCCTCTCTGATCACTCCCCTATTCTGCTGAAACTGGTGGTCCCAAAGAAAACAATTCCCCCCTTCACCTGGAGGTTTCCCCCCTACTCTCTCCTGGATGATGTGTTTCGGGGTGAACTTGCGGACGATATCGACACGTTTTTTGAAACAAACTTGGGGTCTGTTGACAGTTTCCAGACTGTGTGGGACACTTTTAAGGTCTACATCAGGGGTATAGCAATGTCCAAGCACTCGAGTGTGCTTAAAACTATAAGACGCAGCTTGAAACAACTTGAATCCCAACTGTCCGATTTGGAGAGACATCTACAGAGTGGCTCTGATACTAACGCTGAGTCCCAAATCAAACTCCTACTGACCGAATACCATGAACTGGCAGACAGGGAAGTACAGCACATGGGCAAATACGCTACAGCGTGAACATACGGGGAGAGGGAAAGACCGGGTGCACTACTGGCCAGAATGGTACGCAGTACCAGGAGGCCCCTGGTGGTGGATGAACTGCTCACGTCAGATGGGGAGGTCATTTCTGATGAGGAGGAGATCCTCCAATCGTTTAGGCAGAACTATGCTGAGCTGTATAAATCCAGGTCACTGCGGGTCGAGGAGGAGATCGATGACTACCTCGAACATATTGACATGCCGTTTTTGCCTGATTCAGACAGGGAATTCTTAATGTCTCCCATACAAGAAGATGAGATTTTGGAGGCACTGGCGAGCATGCGATCTGGTAGTGCTCCGGGAGCGGACGGTTTGACAGTGGGCTTTTATAAGTCGTTTAAAGACAAGCTGGTCCCACACCTGATCACCTTATTTGACGACATATGCGAGGAGGGTAGTATGCCCCACTCCATGAGGGAAGCCCTACTCATAACCGTTTTAAAGCCTGGGAAACCCCCAGAGACTTGCAGCTCCTACAGACCACTTTCCCTGATAAACGTGGACACTAAAATATTCGCTAAAGTGCTAGCCACACGATTGGCGCTCCTGGTACCAGAACTGGTAGCGCCTGAACAGGCCGGTTTCGTCCCCAATAGGAACCTGACATACAATATCCGTACTGTGCTGGGGACAATGCAGCATGTGCGTCAGGAAAACACTGCCTTAACAATTTTCCTGGACATGGAAAAGGCCTTTGACTCTGTGGAGTGGCCTTTCATGCTCAGAGTTCTGAGAAAGTTGGGGTTGGGTGAGCCATTCTTGCAGATGTTGGGGGCCTTGTACTACAAGCCCACAGCGAGGCTGAAGATAGGAGACAGAGTCACGGACCCATTTGATATAAGTAGAGGAACTAGACAGGGATGTCCCCTTTTGCCCCTCCTGTACGCGCTGGTGGCAGAACCGTTGGCGTGTGCAATCAGGGAATACCACAGCCTGGAAGGTATTAGTTTTCCAACATATAAAATCGGCATATCTACGTATGCTGACGATACACTCCTCTATGTCCGTGACCCGGAAACAAACCTTTCAGCTGTCCTGAGGGAAGTGGTACGGTTCGGCGCCCTCTCGGGGCTGAAAGTGAACTGGGATAAATCAATCGCTTTCCCACTGACGCCCGCAACACAGCCCTTTGAGATGGAATACCCACTGAAGTGGACCACCGACTCAGTTAGGTACCTAGGCATACAGCTTCACACTGACCCAGACATATTAGTCGGGGAAAACTATGGCGTGGCGTACGCAAAGCTAGTTGAGGAGGTGGACGCATGGTGTAAACTCCCGCTGTCCCTAGTGGGCAGAATAGCCATCATGAAAATGGTGGTACTGCCTAGGTTCCTGTTCCTCTTCAACAATATACCGGTAGTCCTGTCAAAGGCATTCTTCAAACAGCTAACGCAGGTGCTCATCAGACTGGCAGGGGGGGGGTAAACAGCCTAGAGTTAAGGTGGAGACTCTACTGCTTCCTTGTGAAATGGGGGGGTTGGGGGCGCCTGACATGGAAAGGTACTACCGCATTGCGCAGGCAGCCCACCAACACTCATGGATCCATGGGGACCTGCGCATACCGCATGTGACTTTAGAGCGCTTATTCGTGGAACCCCTCCCCCTACCTGCCACTATCTGTCGCCCGGTAGACCGAGCCATCGGACACCTAGATTCTATCAAATCTACCAATCACGCATGGCACGAGTTGACCCGAGCGCGAGACTGTAGACTCCTGTATTCGCCACAGATGCCGGTGGACTGGGCGCTGTGTCTGGGCCCGTTGATGGAAAAGGGAGTAACAGGGGCACTGCGTGCGCTGGGACTCACGAAAATGGAGGACCTCTTTGTTGATGGGGTGTCCAAAACCTGGGAACAACTCTCCTCCACGCAGCCGGAGTCTACGCTTCTACAGCGTTTCCAGTTTCATAGGGTTCGGAGTGCGTTAAAGGAGTTACTGGGCCCTGAAATGGAGGAACCACCGGAGGTCCCTGAACTCACTTACGTAATTAACTCCACGTCATCCCGCAAGTTAATCTCCAACCTAAACAAGTTGGGTGTCGCATATCACCAGCTCCAGCACTCAAAAGCTAGGTCAGAATGGCAAAGGGATCTGCAACTGCAAATTGATGACGACATGTGGAAATACTGCTGCACCAGCACGAGAAAACTGTCCCTTAATGGAAGGCATAGGCTGGTACACTTTACGTTCCTACAACGTGTATACTATACCCCGGAGAGGTTGCACCACTACGGGCTCAGGCAGACAGCGGAGTGAGAGAGGTGTCATGCACAGGTTGCAGATTTTATCCACATGGCATGGTACTGCCCGGGTGTTCAAAAATTTTGGGTGGAAGTTTTCTCAGAACTCAGCACGATTTTAGGCTCGGAGCTGACTGTTAAGCAGGACTTAGCGCTCCTGGGATACTCCAAGCCACTTCCGTTATCCCAGCGACGACTCGTTGATATGGCCCTACTGATAGCCGGAAGAGTGGTGGCCATGTGTTGGATGAGGGGCCCACTTCCCACCAAGAAGAGATGGGGAGGTGACTTGCTTTACTGTTGTACACAATCGGAACACTACAGCGAGCTGCTCCTGCCCAGGAGCAGGCCCAAAAATTTCTGGGGTTTATACCAGGCCTACATACATCAGGGAGAGGAGGAGAGCCTTGACCAAGACGAGGCACTGGACCCCCCAGAATCCCCAGAGGGACAAGTGGAGCGGTAGTCGTAGTGCCTCCTTCAAGCTAGACTAGATCTTGGAGTAGGGACTTCAACACAGTGCTTGAACACAGTGGGGAATGGACTAGCCGGTAGCATAAACACAGATACATTACTAAAGGAACAGGATTGCTGGCACACGGGGGGAAGTTGGGGTAGCATGTTTTTTTATTCTTAAGGTTTTAGGCTCATATGAAGATACGATTTCTGATGCGTGACTCACTGACACAGGCAAGTCATGTGTATGTTGGAAGCGAAACGAGAGCGCAAACACCTACAGAGTTATATATATACTGCTATGTCGCTGCAACTAAGAACTATTATCTTTGCACATCTGATGTACTGAACGCCGCCGGGCCCCCGGGATGCCGGCTAAATGGCTGTGTCACACATTTTTACACTATGACGATAAGCAGTGCTGCGCTGACTACTTGTATAAGAAACTGTGAGTTACGTAATGTACACTATGCTTTATGAAGAATAAAGGTCTTTAATAAAAATAAAAAAAATTATGCTTTAGGCAATAGAGTATGATCTCCATAGGGTATCTGCACTGTGCGAAGAAGTGCTCTACTTCGCCCTATAAGAATGATATATTTAGTTTATTTAATCTGGACTGCTGCTTATATTGTCCTTTTCAGTCCAATAGTATAACATGCGTACATTCATTTACATGTGATATTTGGTATACCTTTATTCTTTTTGCATATATTTAAGCATTTTTCATCATTTCTTTGATCTCACATCCTTACGGTCATTGATGTAAAAGGTTATGTGACAATACTTCCTGTGACATCACCACGTCTACTTTTAGTCCCCACTCCTAAGAACTGTAAAAACCTGAGAGTCCCGACCCAGTGCAGCCCACCTTTTTCCCTATTTTTTCCATCTATGTTTCTACATATGTGGATTGTAATGTTGGTACAGTAGAGTGCACAGCTGGTACCATTGTAATGCTTGTATATATATTTGGCTGGGGTGTGGTGTGAATGTGCACTGGTTTGGTTGTAGTGTTTGTGCACACTGCTGATTTGCATGCTGTGATAGTGTACACGGATGAGTGGATCGCAATGCTCGAATTATAGTGTGTACAGATCAGATGGTCTCATGTTAGTGCTATCATACGTACTTGGCTGGGGTGTACTGTGAGTGTGCACATATTTGGTGGTAGTGAGAGCACACCGGTGGTTGCGCATAGTGATGGTGTACACGAGTAAGTAGAATGCTATGCTAGTGTAATAGGGTGCACTGATGGTGACTTTTCAGTGCTGGCATACATAGTCGTCTGGGGTGTAGTTTGAGTGGGCCTGGTTTGTTTGCATTATTTGCGCACACTGTTGGTTGCATGTAGTGATGGTGCACTGGTGCACTGATGCGTGCAGTGATGGTTTACACGAGTGAGTGAATTGGAAAGCTTGCGTAATAGTGTGCACAGGTGGTGGAATATTAGAGCTGGCATTCATAGTCAGCTGGGGTGTAGTGTGAGCGTGCACGGATAGTGCTAGTGCATACAGACGCTGTGTTTGAGGTTGCCCCGTAACCAGTATCTGCTTGTAAAGTTTGAAAGAAGGCTTCACTTTGCAATGGTGCACCAATTGATTCATCATAATTTATTGAGTGGGCATTTTGTGAGTGTATTCCTTCTTCACACTCTGCTGGGAGTTCTGCTGCCCGCCTGTTCTCTGGCCGCTGCGCCGCACCACGCCTCGCGGCCCCCGCTACGCGGGAGCCGCTCGTAGGCGAAGACACTTTTTGGGGACTTTGTTACTGGCCCAACGTGCATTGGAGCACCACCACAGCCACAGTACCTGCCAATCCTGCAACCAAGCCCAGAGGCGGGACTGCGAGGACCAGCGTGCTGAGCGGCGCTGATCGGCCGCAGCTGGTCCTCTTCTCGCCCCCTCCTTCCGATAAAAACCTGACGGATAGTGAGCTGCCTGGGTTCCTTCTTCACACTCTGCTGGGAGTTCTGCTGCCCGCCTGTTCTCTGGCCGCTGCGCCACACCACGCCTCGCGGCCCCCGCTCCGCGGGAGCCGCTCGTAGGCGAAGACACTTTTTGGGGACTTTGTTACTGGCCCAACGTGCATTGGAGCACCACCACAGCCACAGTAACTGCCAATCCTGCAACCAAGCCCAGAGGCGGGACTGCGAGGACCAGCGTGCTGAGCGGCGCTGATCGGCCGCAGCTGGTCCTCTTCCCGCCCCCTCCTTCCGATAAAAACCTGACGGATAGTGAGCTGCCTGGGTTCCTTCTTCACACTCTGCTGGGAGTTCTGCTGCCCGCCTGTTCTCTGGCCGCTGCGCCACACCACGCCTCGCGGCCCCCGCTCCGCGGGAGCCGCTCGTAGGCGAAGACACTTTTTGGGGACTTTGTTACTGGCCCAACGTGCATTGGAGCACCACCACAGCCACAGTAACTGCCAATCCTGCAACCAAGCCCAGAGGCGGGACTGCGAGGACCAGCGTGCTGAGCGGCGCTGATCGGCCGCAGCTGGTCCTCTTCCCGCCCCCTCCTTCCGATAAAAACCTGACGGATAGTGAGCTGCCTGGGTTCCTTCTTCACACTCTGCTGGGAGTTCTGCTGCCCGCCTGTTCTCTGGCCGCTGCGCCACACCACGCCTCGCGGCCCCCGCTCCGCGGGAGCCGCTCGTAGGCGAAGACACTTTTTGGGGACTTTGTTACTGGCCCAACGTGCATTGGAGCACCACCACAGCCACAGTACCTGCCAATCCTGCAACCAAGCCCAGAGGCGGGACTGCGAGGACCAGCGTGCTGAGCGGCGCTGATCGGCCGCAGCTGGTCCTCTTCCCGCCCCCTCCTTCCGATAAAAACCTGACGG